>NC_141835.1:21011097-23527297 GCF_982586985.1 Callionymus lyra
GCCAAAACGTCAAGGCGATAAAAGCCGTAACTACTACTAGTAATTATGAAATGTATTAGGAACAAGCGTCTGACCGACAGTGTGGCTCCAATGAAAGGATCACAACTGAATCTCAAAACATTTTAATGAGCGGAATTTAATTTATTACACCCATTAAAAGGTTTATTTCCATCCTCAGAACTCGGTGATTAACTTCTGGTGGACATGTGGGCCTGATTATCATTTTTGAGCCATGATTGAAAAACCTCACCGCTCGGGGGCTTCTTCTCCATCTTAAGGTCACGGCTGCAATGTCAACAAAGCAACTCAAGCTAAAATGGCGGCGGTGGCGTAACAAACGAAAGCTAGTGGGTTGGATTGTGAGAGTGGTCGTCTTCAGCTGACAACAATTACCTCTCGACAAACAAACACCGCGCAACAGAGGATTATTGTTACCATTATTTGTATTGGACATTAAAGATGGCTCCGGAGAAAAACTAGAATTGTCTTCATGATGCCATCCTTGATAAATAAACATAGGATTCTGGGAATTGCTGTGAATGAGAGATATTTGGTAAATAATATTAAGAGAGCAAGAGTTGACACATGGACAGTGTATTCACCTGTAGTGATAGTTGTATTAAGTTCTGGATCTGATCTCTTACTTTGAAAAAACCATTGACAAAAACAGGAAGTCTGCTGTATCTTAAAGTGATAGTTCACCCAAAATTCACACTTAAATCATTTTTCTACTCACCCTCATTCGTAACGTAATCCATCCAGTTATGGACAAAAATGTACGTCAATTTTAATGTTACGACTGGAGTTAAGTTGTCTTCGTCTTCATCTTCGTTTAAAAAGAAACACTTAAATACATCCACTTGTTGAAAAACTTGAACAAGCCTGTAAGCTTGTTTTAAGGTGACTTATGCGGTGCTAGGCTAGCTTGAAGGCCAACATCCCACACAGACAGGAAGTACTCTAGGTAAATATTGTGAGCGATTCCCACGTAAACAGTCAAATGGAAGCGCTTGACATATTTACCTAGAGTACTTCCTGTCTTCATCACTTGTTATTATTTAATATATAATCTTGTTTAAGTTGTCTAGGCTTCCATACAAGATGGACGTTACAAAGATAAAGACGAAGACAAATGAGCTCCAGTCACTACATTAAAATGAACCAACATTTTTGTCTATAACTCTAAAAATTAACAGAGTACTCTGAAAATAATCCCCACTCTAAATCGACTTGGGGCCGAGTAGAAAATGAGTGAAGTTTGTATTTTGGGTGACTTATCACTTTAAATCTAGAAATGTGTATTTGATGTTCAATAAAAATGGATTATAATCTTCTTTGTTTAATTCAATTTATATCACTTAATCCCTTGTGAGGGTCAGGTTTAAGTCTATGACAGCAGCTCAGGGCACGAGGCAGCGGACATCCTGGAAAAGTTCCCGGCCTCTGGCAAGGCACACAGACACCATAAGCACTCATACATGAACTCAAACCTACAGAGAATTTTCAGATTATTTGTATGTTGGACAACTGTAGTCACCTGAGTAAACTACAAAAGCATTGGGATAACATACAAACTCCACACAGAAAGGTCACAGTTTGCCTCAAGCTGGAATTGAACCAGCAACCTTCTAGCTGTCTCTAGTTAAATATGGATTGTTCTTTCAAGTATGTCAGGACTGTTGCTCTGATTTGTCATGAAGTGAAGAAACTGCAAATATATTCTAACAGCCGTACTGTCTTTTAAATAAATATTACTAGTTACACTACAATGTGAAACAATTTACTGTTCAGACATTCACAGTCCAAATAAAGCTGATTTTAACTCTAAACATGGCAGAGCATTTTTTTAATTTAAGATAAGGCAAAATCAGCAAAAAACTTGATTGTTGGTGCATCTTGAAAATGTAAAATTAAAACAATCCTGACATCTTGTTTTGAGTCTCAGATTTAACTATTGTTGGACATGTTTTTCAAGCTGCTGTTTTATTTGAAAGATCGTCTTGTTCCAAGAGACAAACTTTATTAAATACAATCAAAATCAAATCTGATTTATTTAAAACTGCACGTCAGTAAACAACTAACAAGTCATAATGACTCTTGTATATCTCATTTTCCCACATCATTCATTTATCATTTTTAGAACCAAGAGAATTTCAATTTATGATTTGTTTTACTTATTACAAACATAATTATCTTACTAATACTTTTATATCTTTTTTTAACTGAATTTTTTGTAACTTGTCATCAGAGTGCCCTAAATAATTAACTGTATTTTAATTGAAATAAATAAACATCTTGCGCCTCAGATATTTCAAGCCGTCACAAAATAAAAGATGATATAACTTGAGATAACCTTGAGGTTAGACCTTTTCCCTTTTTTTGTATGTGATGTCATTTCCCAAAACACGATCCTGCCAGAGGGAGACGAGTACGTGTTCGGTCTGGCCTCATTGTTTAGAGGGTTCCCCCTGACACGCAGGAATCTGGAGGTGTTTCCACCTCACCTTCGTAAACGATGACCCAACTGTGTGACTCAGAACGCTGACGCACGTGTGGTTGCTGTGATTCACCATCTGCTGTGGAAACCGCGTGAGGGAGTAGGCCCGGCCCAGGGAAACCTGAACGAAACAAGTCCGGTAAACGCCTACACCGGGACCCGCCTCTGCCTCTATACTGTTACCAGGCACGACCCTGCCCTCGGGGTGTGTGGACAGGTGTGTGCATACATTCGAGGAGCTGATGGACGCTTCCTGAGTCGTGAGTCTCCTGGACCTCCAGACGTGAACAGATCTCTCAACAAATCCGATATTTATTTCTTTCTTCACCTCCAGCAGGGACGGGGGTCCACAGGCGGCTCAGAGGCAGGATTAGTTTGCAGACACTAGCATTCCAGAGCTGCATTAAAAGGGGATTTTGAAAGGCTCTTCAGAAGTGTTTGTGTCCAGTGGGCATGAGTAAAGAGAAGATGAACTCATCAAAAGAAAAGGGCGTTTCTAACTGTGTGCAGGTGAGTGCATGCAAGTGTCAGAGGGAGTCTGTTCGAGGGAATTCATGCTCAGTCTGTTTGCTTAAACCCTCCAGTGCTCACCAGCTGACCACGGGTCGTGTGGATCGTTGGTTCCAAACCATTGGTCTAGAACAGACCCGGGCATAGTGCGGCCCGGGGGCCACATGCGGCCCTTTGACTGTATTTATGCGGCCCTTGTAATGTCAGTGTTGTAAGTATGATCGTGTACAAATGGTTCTAATGCATTAAAAACTGTATTTTGTATTTATTATTCATTTACATTTTCACATTACAACACTGATTTACTTTTTCCCTCCTTTTTGTGTGTAATGTTTTTTAGTATATATTAATGCCTCAAAATATGTTTTTAAAGTTAGTTGAAAAAACTCATATACACAGGAATAAAATGTAAGCTTATTTAGCTTAATAAATGTCACGGCCTAATGACGAATGTCCTTTTTTTTTAGGGATTTTCTCATCTTTCTTTTTGCTCGACGGCCCCTAACAACGTTCACAGAATTTAATGTGGCCCTTGAAGAATTTTAATTGCCCACCCCTGGTCTAGAAACCGGTACCGGTTTGTGAGGCGTATGTAACCATCTTGCGCGGAAAGAAAAGGCTCTTTATATAATTTTTGTTCTATTGATTATTTCTGTGTGAAAGGAAAGTGTTTGGTTTTTAAATAAGATTTTATCTTTCAGTAAAATTGGTCTGTGAAAAATTAGTCAAACACAAACTTTTTTATTTAATTTTACAGATTTTATCAGGCCGTGAAACTGAGTGTTGCTACTTCTACTAGGTACTTCATATTTTGGACGAACGTGAACTGAACGAAGTGTATTTTTCCTGATGAATGTTGCTGTGAAACACATCAATTCTGGTGTAAACGTAACACTCTCTCATTTTCGTCCAGTAGGTTGCCAGATTTCTATATAGCCTAAGAGGCAGAAACCTGCTAAAACACACACAAACATATCGTGGGAAAACACATCAGGACCGCGAACACATCGCTTGGACTGAATAGACAGAAATGCTGCCCCAATCTAAACCTGGTCCTTTAGGGTTCAGAATGAGATGAGACTGATCATGAACTCTTCAGTTATTTTATTTTTATATGCCCACTTTAATGTAAGAGTCTTTTTTTATTTTTAATAATTCATTTTATTTCCCGTCTATCTATTTCATGTATTCTATTGTATACTGTATTGCACAAAAATATATACAATTATTGTGTTGTTTTTACAATACTGACAATTAATGTAAAAATAGTTTAGAATCTTATTCATATTTTCAATGTTAACCTATTATAATGATTGCTGACTGGTTATATATGGGCTCTGGCAATAATTTGGAAAAAGAAGAGCTAATAGTTACATACACAAAAAAAAGAACAGTGAACTTCATTTTTGGAGCTGGTTGCTGGGGTGTTCGAAAGGAGTAGCATTTGGGGTTTTCTGTTGCTATTTAAGATCTATCACTGTATTTATGCATTTATCATGAGGGCAAAATTAAACTGATAGTGTAGAAATTATACTCATCGCAATTGTATCTTCTTATCCATTAATAAGTTATTTGATGTAAGAATTTTGTACCTCTATTTTCTGTTGTTATTATTAGTATTTAAAAAAGAACAATGAACATTTTTTTAGAGAAAAATAGATGTTATATCCTTTCTTAAATAAAATGTATATAATTGATCATTGCATTTTTCCCTATTTTTCTCTGATTTATATGTTTTTCTTATATCATCCACAGTTGGTTTTGTTTAATTCGAACACTAAATAAATAAATAAAAACCTTTATAATTGAAGTAAAATGTAGATCTTGGGTTGCACTATGCAATATCCTGAAACACCTTCATGATGTAATAAGTGGATGTGCTTTCATGTGATGTCAATATAAACCAGCTTCAACTTCCCCATCAGTGAAGAAATCCTGACACACTTGGTTCACATTGTCCTTTTAAATAAACTGAAACTGAAACAATTGCTCCGGTGAACGTTAAAGCACAATAACGCAAAGCTAATAAGAATAATTATTGTGGATTAATTTTTAAAAAATCATGTCCTATATGAAGAATATTCAGTTTTTTGCAAGTTGTTAATTTATAACAATAATTGATGAAATTGTTTAATCCTTTAATGATCCTTTGGCAAGAAAAACAAGAAAGTATTTTTATACCAAGCAGCAGCGAAGGTTGTTTATCAATTTTATTTAAGTTAAAATGCTAGTTTGGCAGTGTTTTTTCATGTTTTCTGAGTTAAAGTCTAAGTGAAAAGATTTCACAGACTGTTTATTCATACCACTCTAGCTAAAAATACCTTATCAATAAGAGGAAATAATTATACATCTTTTAATTGATTTGTGTAAATTTAGAGTCCCAACTGTATAATAAAATCAGAAAAGTATATAAAGACTTTTATTTCACACTCTAAAAATAATTTTGAATGACTTCAAGATGTGAAAATGTTGGATAAAAAGCAGACTTGACATATTCTACAGCTATTTAACACAGTCGTATTGTGCTGAATTCTTTCTGTAAATAACAAAAACAAGCTAGAGGCGCAGCAGCCAAAAGCAGGGCGAACAACCATCCAAGAAAAATCACTCTGGCATTCAGAGCAAGTATCGCAGCCAAGTGGAAAAAAAGGTGATTACAGTTAATAATTGTGGACGCGTTGCTTGAGTGGATGTTTGACAGTGGGTCTTAATGGGTTGATAAAAACAAGCCTATTACAGTGACTCTCACACTTTTACTTTAATTACAGAGCAAAGGTTCTCTGGTTCAACGAGGGATTTCTAGTCGATCGTTCGCATCCCTGTATTCATGCCTGGAGGTGCAGCAAATAATTATTTTCCCATTAATTATGAGCTCAGTTATAATGTGGTTTGAATAATAATTGAGGGATTCCAACATCCTGTCATGTGAAGAATGTACAGCAGCAGCTACACAATTAGACTGTTGGCCAATATTCTTTTGCTTGTAGAGGTCAAAGGTGCATGACGTAAAGGAAAGATGGTAAATAAAGCCAGTCCACCCTCCTCTACTCCTCAATGCTCGAGTCCAGCTGCTCGTGATTACTGTTCGAGCGGTGGACGGGAGTGAATATGGCCATCATCACACACTGTTACGACCTGATTTATTGTGTAGCTCATGCTATACAATTTTATTCAACATTAAACTGTAATTTTGATTTTCTTTGGGGAAAAAACAATTTCAACTATATGAAAATTAAAAATGTCTTGTGTCTGTGTGATTGTAAAACAAATATTTCAACTTTTTCACGTTCTTTTTCTTACTTACATGCTACATTTTGTATTGTATTATGAAATTAATAATCCTTTTATCACAGTTAGTGAAGAGGCCAAGAATTACAATAAGAAAATCCTCATTTAGCCAGTATAAGTTTCTGATATTTTAACTTTTTCAGGAGTTATTTTGTCATTGGAGTCAATTCATTCAAGTACTACTATTCCTTCAGGACTACTATTGCTGTCCCAAAATTGGATGAGATGGAGACAGAGGCCACGAATTGTCTTGAGAAGAACAGATAAAAATTCCAGTGGTGTAAAATAAAAGAGATTTGTAACTCCATGAATCATGTTTTATCCATTGATGTGGAGGTACTACAGCACACAGCTGAAAGACTTTTCTCTCCCCGGCTACATTGTCTAGCTCTTCCCGGGGGACCTCGAGGCGTTCCCAGGCTAGACATAGTCTCTCTTTATCAGATACCCAAGAGACCTTAAATGACTCCTCAGCAGCTGCTCTACTTCAAACCTCTCCCAAATGACCACTTGTACTTTGCCACTTGTACCCACAATCTTGTCTCTACAAACTATTATAGAATAGATCGACCGGTATACAGCAAGTTCTGCCTTTTAGCTTAGCTCTCTTTTTACCACAATGCAGTGATCGTTGCACCTTTTGATACTACTCCACTTGGGACAGGATCCTATCTCCAACCTCGGAGAAGGCTCCCCGCCATATTTCAACAGAGAACCATGGTATCTGATTTGGATGTCCTGCTTTTCATCCCAGCCACGTTTGTCAAATCGTTGCAAACCAGCAAGAATTCAAGGTCAAGGTCTGTTGAAGCCAATAGGTCCACGTCATCAGCTAAAAGTAGTGACACAATCCTAAGCACACCGGACTGGACTCCCCCCTTCCGCCATGGCTACGTCTAGAAATTCTGTCCATAAAAGTTGACAATGGCAGCCCTGGAGAATTTTTCGAACTGACACCTGAAACAAGTCTGACTTGCTATGGGTTAGGCAGACCCAGGTCTGACACCGGTCGCACAAAGACCAGACGGCTCTTATCAGGGTATCTGATCCAACATATTCCCAGAGCAACCCAGGACCACGGTTAAGTGCCTTCGTTAGATCCACATAACACATGTAAGAAGGTTGGGCAAACTGGATCCTGCTGAAGGCAAACGGGTTCACAACCCGAACGAAAACCACATTGCTATCCGATAGACCCTCCTTTCCAGGACCCCTGAATAGACCTTGTCATGGAGGCTGAGAGGAAACTATAATATACTTTCTTAAAAAGAGGAACCACCATATATATGCATGTTTCCTGAGGCAAGATCAGCAGCCATCGCCATTCTAATAATTCATTTGATTTAATGGCCAACATTAGAACTTCCATTTAATGAGGTATGAACAGCTTCTGTCGTCTCTTCAGCTCTAGGAAATAGGAAACAGAAATCCAGCTGCAGAAAAGCAGCACTAGTAAGCATCAGCTAGCAAACTGGATTGAACTCCCCTCATGGAGATGTAAATCCTTTTCATCTTTTACTGCTGAAACTAGACTCTGTGCTTCCAAAAAATACAACAAACAAAAAGAAAATTTGTCGACCATTTGTGTCAAACCGAGCACCATTTATGCTGTTTTAAACACCAAAGCACTAACATGCCTTGACCTTAACTCTAACCCTAAACAAATATGAAATGACCCTAATGAAAAATATATACAATAAATACATTTGAATGTAAGCCTGCGTACTCTGTTCTAAGACATCCGCTCAGAATGATTCTTTTTTTAATAAGATTAAACACATACTAAGAGTGGCATTTATCAAATGATGATTGAAAGAATCAGTTCAACCACATGTGTTCTTAAATTCATAACAGTCTCACCAGGGAAGTATGTCCAGTATGTTCTTTTTTTTCTTTTTTTTTATCCGTTTTCCAAACAATATCTGTAATTTTATTTGCAATGACCATCACCTTGTCTTACGTTTGTATTGTTTGAAAGGATTTATTGAAATCTGTTTCAGGTAGTTTCAACTTTCTGGGTCACAACCTTTTACGTCGCCCAGCTATTGTGCTGTTGTCCTCCCCGGGCGGATCTAAGCTAGCAGGGAGGAGGGGTCAACAATCCTATCCTCTTGAACTCACCCACGTCTAGGATGTCCAGGGTGATGACATCAGAGGTGGCCCGGCCCAGCTGATTGGACGCCTCCACCCAGATCTCGTAGGGCGTGAAGAGGTGCAAGTCTCTGGTGATGCTGCAGGAGTACGGCTGCGCGTGAGTGTAGATCTCACACTCCTTCTCTTTGCCATACCATCTGAAGGGAGGCGGGAACAGAATTTATTCATACTTGTACAAACGTCATTTAAAGGTATAAAATGGAGTTTGTCTGTCAATAACACTTCTGTTTAGTGTCCTACAGCTTTAACTATATTAAAAAATGTTGGGGTTTTTTCAGATGTTTAAACTAAAATGGATTTTTCAATAGATTTTGTTGAAAAAATTACAAATAGAATTTGTTAATGTTGGCAACATTTTGTCAAATCGAAGTATAAAAATGTATTACTTATTAATATTCTATTATAGTTTGCATAGAAAATATTTAAATGTTTTGAGAACTGTCCATAATTTGTAAATAAAACAAGATCACCGCTTTTGTAAGTGAGTTTGTCACAGTAATGGGGTTTTGATAAACCTTTTAGTTACTTGTTAAATGTGTTTAATAAATATAACAATAATGTGTTTGTTTGTGCAAAATGAAATATATAAGTAGATTTAACTAAATGCTATTTAATTTAAATGAATCCAAAATTCAAATCTATTAATTAGATAAGAAATGTCACACCTACTTTTTAAAGAACTTAAAATGCTCTTTTCAGTCTGAAATGTCATCTAATTTTATTTTATTTAACAGTTTTTTTAGCTTGGATTTTTAATTTGTGTTTTTTCTTGTGTTTTTGAAAATTGAATTCAGGACCAAGACACTACCAATACCGGAGAGTGTCGAAGACCAAAACCAAGACCATATAATTTCCAGACCAAGACCAATACACACACTATACACACATAGTTGAAGAACATAAGCATTCTATTGGAGTCAAAATTCTGCTCTGCCAATTGATTCTGTCGTGGCATGTTGAAAAAAATAACAGCCCATTATTCTTCAAGACTACAATTGCAAGGTGGAGAGAACCTGAGACCAAGTCAAGACAGAGACCACGACTGGTCTTGAGATCGACACTGAGAAGAACATTAAGTAAAATGTGTGATAGCGAAGGAGGCTTGAGTGACCAAAAACAACATGACATATTGTAGGAATCAGCAAAGCTGCTACAGTGTGTTAGCTAACAAATCTGCTGTCTAACATAAAAGAAAATCCTGCTCTTGTTAAGAACACGTCCAGTGTTTTACTGCTTCCTCAGGACTGCAGTGGACCTCATTATACTGTCACAGTGATGAATTGGTTCCACCATCAATGTATGAAGGAAAAGGTCACATGCTATATCACTGATATATTACCTTTAAATTGTATGATTAATGTTCGACTCATATCTTGCACTGCTTAAATATCACAATGCAACTTTTTTTTAGTGAAGAAAAAGCAGCTTTTCTCTTCATCCATCACTGCTTCAAATTCCTGCTGTCACTCGCATCAGCCAATAAGTCTTGTTGAATGAAGTTAAATACCTGAGCTTGTACTTCAGAGTATACTTTGTGCTGATGTTGGTCTCTCCTCTTCCTCCTGGCCTCCAGCTGCAAGTCAGGTCTTTAGTGTTCCTGGACCAGCAGGTCAGATTGACCGGCTTCTCCGGCGGCACTGGGAGAGACGAGGAGAGGGAAGAGATTAGTGATGGAGGGATGACTGTAGAAGAAAGGGTCAATAAAGGTACAAAGTTCTCTCCGGTCATTACTTCAGATGTAATTCACCCCCTCCAGGCATATGTCCCTCCAAAAATGGTGAGCTTTTTTCTCTCCAGCCTCTTTTAAGTTTTAGCTCAGATGTGGAATCCCTGCCAACATTCTCTCTCAGAACAAGCAGTCCTGAACACCGGAGTCACACACAGATTAGGAGCCGTCCTAGTGTGTGTAATGAATGTGCTTGTAAGACTGGGATGTAGGTACTCTGCTAGATCAAAGTGGGGCTTTTTAAAAAGGTTTCTTTCAAGTGATCCATTTATAATTGAAACAGATACAGATTTGTTGGATGATTTAGACCGAGAAGAAAGTTTGGATTTAAAAAACAGGAACTTTATTGTTGTTAAATACGTACTAAATATGGTATCAATAGCCTTTTTCAATTGACCTTTTGCTCCCTTCCAATTTACAATAAAAGCTGAAATATTGGTATATTTATTATGTATTAACTAATTTATATGTTCTGAATTTCATCAAAATCAGACATAATTGAATTCCCATGAGGTCTTCTGTCATCTATGAATCACCCTTTCCTGTGACCTGATGTAAAGGTCAGTAGTTTTCATCCATTTCTTAATCATTTATGTTTTTTAATAATCAGGGAGACTTTATCTACCCTTTGTACAAGTCCTACAGGAGCAGGCTGGAGGGGGACCAGCTGATTAGAAAGTGAACAAATCTTCGTCGATATGTGAGCATCCAACCTGAGACAGACATTAAGGAGATAAAATAAGTCGTAGCCTGGTGCTTAGAAAAGAACATTTGAAATGTTAAGTTCAGGTCCATGGTTCACGTTTTCACGGTACTTTAGTGAACAAAAGAGTGGTATTTAAAATGTTATAATGAATGGCACCAGCGTCATCTCATTGAGAACTGGAGGTTGTTGTTTTTTTAGTAAAAAGCTGCAGGACATTCACAATGAGATCTAGTAAAGCGCTAAGTCAGGCTTGTTTTTACGACACATATTTGAGTGGAGGTGGATTTAGGGCTTGGTTTTTAGTGCTCAGGATAGAATTGACAGTAAAAATAACCAACCTGGGACTCGTAAGAAGACTTGTGTGTTGATGCCGGTGCTCGTAAGCAGAAGTACAAACATGTGTGTGTGTCAGACCCGTGCCCTATGAGTGATAGTGCGAGTAATAGACCACACAGGCAGTCGGACCATCTCCCAGTGACACACACACTTGGGGAGGCCTCTTACGGGCCTGGAGCACTAAACATAAAATACAGCTACAAGTGTGTAGGGACACTCGACTATCTGCCCACTACTTCCTTGTTGTTTCTGTATGCTCCCACTTCCGTTCCACTCCTCTTACGTCTGTTCTAGTAGCTCATCATGCCATTGGAACAAAAATAACAGATATTGGATTCCCGCTTGTTATTTGTCCACAAAGTGGGCCTTAAAAAGTTACTTTATCAAAGTAAAGTTATAGCTTTTTAAATGTCTAATTGACATGTCTTCTGCAATTATTTGTGTTAATACAAACATCCATCCATCAATCCATCCATCCATCCATCAGTCCAGGCATCCATACATCCGCACATCCGCACATCCATCCATCCATCCATCCACACATCCATCCATCCATCCATCCATCCATCCATCCATCCCTCCATCCATCCATCCATCCATTCATACATCCGTCCACCCCTCCATCCATCCATCCAGACATCCATACATCCGCACATCCATCCATCTATCCCTCCATCCATCCATCCACACATCCATGCATCCACACATCCATCCCTCCATCCATCCATCCATCCATCCATCCATCCATCCATCCATCCATCCACACATCAATCCATCCATCCCTCCATCCATCCATCCATACATCCATCCCTCCCTCCATCCATCCATCCATCCATCAATCCATCCATCCATCCATCCATCCATCCACACATCCATACATCCACACATCAATCCATCCATCCCTCCATCCCTCCATCCTTCCATCCCTCCATCCATCCATCCCTCCATCCATACATCCACACATCCACACATCCATCCCTCCATCCCTCCATCCATACATATACATCCATACATCCATATCTAATTTAAAGAGCTACAATGATCACTGTTAACTAAAGCTTTTGAATTCAGCAACAAACACAACAGAAATCAATCACAATCCTGAAACTTTTGCTCATTATTTGTCAATAAACAAATTCAAAGAGGCAAGAACATACTTACTTCCAACATATAGGCAGGAGCCAGCCAAGATGTGGCCCTTATGATTATGACACACTAGGTTGTCTCCTGACTTCTGTCGAGAGGCGTTCAGTCCAACCAGTGTCACGCTCAGGTTGGTTGGACTCAGAACTCTGTATAAAGAACTGGAAAGCTGCTGGCCGTTCAGAGTCCAGAACAGAGCGCTTGCGTGTACACCATGTTCAGGGTGAACCCAACAGCTGGCGGTCAGGTTAGACCCCATACGCAGAACTGGATCTTGAGGGTAGATGATGGCGACATCTGAAATAAATAAATAAGGGACAATGCCAGGTTAACTTTATCTGTACTTTTGAGGACACCTTTAGGACATTCATGACAGTTTTTTTGTCTTTCTTGTGTTTATGTTATAGCTACCTCAAAGCACAGCAAGGTACACACACTGTGCACTGTTCAGGAAAATCTTTTTTGTGTTTATTTGGATTTTCAAGTAACTCAGCATCACCCAACATTGTTCAAATAATTCCCAAGCTACTTTTCTAAAGTGTCGTCAGGAGCAAATAGTGATGACTTGTCGTGTTAGCTTAGGGTCAAGGTGACCCGAAGGCGCAGAGGCAATCCCTTGTGTCGTCTCCGCCTCAAGATGAACGGCCTCCACCACTGCATATGAATTTCTGGAAACCAGGGAGGTCGTTCATCTTGAGGCCCCCGGGTCACCCTGACTCAGAGAAAACACAAGAGTTAAAGGGGTGACAGCATAAATCAATTTCTTATGACAGATCAAACCATCTTTATTTGGATATGTGCTAGACAAATGGTTCAGCATCTGCTCTTTTTCCAGCATTGATTCACTACCTCTAGCAGCTTCTTTTGCTCCTTCAAATATAACTTCCTGCTGCTACCCAGTGAAAAAACAGTCCAATAATGACCTTAAACCAACAATTTGGATGTTATCCCAAACTACTATGACCCCCAAAGGCAAGGAATCCACAAGCTCTCTCACAATTCCTTCTGGCACCAAGACATTAGCAGCAGATCCTCTAAATCCTGTAGGATGAGGTGTGGACTTATTTATCTTGCTGATCCCAGAGAAGCTCATATCCAGATTAACACTTTGAACTTTTCAAATCATTCCTTTTAGGAGCTTTACAAGTTATATAAGACCCTGGTGGGCGCTTCAGTTGATAAAATCATCAAAAACGATCAAAAACAAAAAAATGGATGGTTTCAAAAGACTCATAAAATCCCTAATACAAGGTGATCTGTTAACGCCACACTCATCCATACTTCAACAATGTTTCATCCTTCAAATAAAATGTTGTGATGAATGAAGGGAGCGTTTCGACTGCAGCAACATTATTCTTTATTATCCAGGACTCTGAGAGAAGCAGAATGAAAACATTGGTTCCAGTGTTTGTGATTTGATCACTATCAGGAACATTTCGGACAGTTTAAATCTCTTGTTTTCGTTTCGTTCATGGCCAACCCTACATCAACCATCATCGTTTTTATTTCCGCGAAATAAAAGAATATCTCAAAGAACCTGCTATTTACTTTATATAATCAAATATACATCAGAATGTTTGGAAGAGGATGTACTGAGTACTATTAAGCCCCATGACTGCATGTAAAAACATATGTTCAACTCGATATTTTAGTTCCATCTGTAAATGATTAAACTAAATATGAAAATGAAAAGCTACAATGTCAAGTGATCAAAGTTGTGATGTTTATCTTTCTCTACTTATGGTGTCAGAAAAGAGATATGTCCCTCTAAAGCCTGTAGACAACACGGTGGAAAAAATCCGTGTTGCCAACGCAGCTGGGAGGAAATGTAAAGAGCGATGCCAGAACTTAATCCTGACTGAGTAAGAACCAAATGAACAAGTGTAGCTGGTGCTCGTTAACATCCTTCACAGGTGGGATCGACATCTGGTTTGACTTAAGTTGAGTTTAATCCTTAACTTACATCGTAACCACTGTGGATTGCGACAAACACAAGGCTACACTGGGAACCCAGATATTATGACTTTTAAGTTACTAATAGTGGTATTTGGGTTTTTTAAAGACAGTATAACTAAAAAACGTGTTTCTAATACTCCATTAGAACATAAAGTGAAATAATGATATAATGCTGTGATAGTTAAGTAAGTGAGCGTTCTGTCTGAGAGGCCCAGCATGCATTGCACCAGTGGCGGCTGGCTCACTGAGGGCGCTGGGACACCGATTTGGCTTTTTTTTATTTATCTTTTATCTTATTCTACTCTTATTATATTATTTCTATTCTTTTTAGTTTTAAAATAATCATCAACATTGATCATTTTGTATGTTTGTAGAAGTCAGTAGCAGAGAAGCGTCGTCTCTGACTATGATTTAGGGGAGCTTGAAAAAGTGACCCTGATGGTTGTCACACATGATAGAAAACGTTTTAACATTTTAAACGTGAAGTTTTGCCGGTTCGATTCCCACTCTCGACCTCTGAGGGTTTTTTTCCATTATATAATAAATAAATAATATAGCATATTTGTGTGTGTTTGTGATAATTTGGAAGAAAGTATCGTTGTTAATAAAAATATATATATAATTTATTTTATTCTGTATGATGTATGCCAAAGTATAATTAAAACATGTTTTTATTTGTATCTAAACAAGGAGCATAATAAACATTATTATCCATTATTAGATTACTGCATTGCACGACAAAAATGTTAAACTGATCTACTGTTTGTAGTGGTTGTTTTTTTGTGTTGTTGGGTTTGTGTTTGTGTCGTATGGAAAATATATTAAAACATTATCCTTTCCATGTTCAATCAGAATAGTATCATTACAACTTTAATTGTTTAATTATTGTTTTTTCATGATTTAATATTTCATTTAATCATTAAGTATTGCTTATTTCATTTTAAACTTGTATTTTACTCGAATAGCACACTTAGACATCTGTCAAGGCTTCCATAATTACAAAATCCCCATCTAAACAAATTAATAAAACAACTTCTAAAATTAAAAATGTCCTACATCTGAGTTCTTTGGGTATTTTGTACATATGTTTTAAATAATACATTTTCAGTGTCTGTCCACACAAGGAGCAAAAATTATTATTTTTGAAAATCAGGTAAAAACATCCTTGTCAGAAGTTCTGACGTAAAAACGATCTTTGGATAGACTCACCACTTCAAGTACTTTTTTAATTGAACATAATCAATAATTTATGTTTGTACAATTTAATCCAATAACCGGAAGAAAAAAATCACTTTTTTGGGAGTAAATATATATTTGTCATCTGTACAAACTCCGGTCGACAGGAAACTATTTTTAACTCCAGGATACAAAGACAAAACAGTAGCTTGTTTTGTCTTTTCATTTCTTTTTAGTATAAATTCTCAAATACCAAGATCACTTTTTTATAAAGTCAAATGTAACACAACAGGACTTATAAGCATTGTGGGAATATGAGCAGCATAAAAAATAATTGTCCGCTATTTTACAACCACTGAAAAATTCCACATTTTATGTTTTATTTCTCTGCAATTTGACAACCACAGCGTTTAGAGTGTATAGAGAAGCACCGTTCATTATTACAGTAAATAAAAGAGTAATGAGCAATTAGGCTGTGTAATAAACAGCAGGGCGGCTTATGATCAAGGCCCGTTGTCTTCCCTAAGCCTGCTAAACTAGTCTCTTTTATTAGGCTCTTTCTAACAGGATGAATAACAGGAGATCCTCGGCGTACAGCTCTTCTGTGCCAGTGAGCTCACCATAAAAACTAATCCGGCCACTTAACATGAGGGAGGGGGGAGCGGACATAACTCTGATTTATTTATGTTTCTGTGCATCAAGCCGCCAGTGAACATTCCCCCGGAATTCCAAATGATGTCACTGTTTTGATGCGGCGTGTAAAGCTTCCTCACTTTCCATGTGTTAAAGGAATTATGGCCAGACTTGTTGAAATGGAGCCTCCCGAGACGAGAAGTGGCTGTGCTGGGATACAACTGATATACTTCACCAGGAACTCATCAATTACAGGAGCTGTCGGCCCAACGTGACATTAACCATGGAGCTGCTCTACTACAGGAGCAACCTAGAAGTTTTACCACAGTCTCAGAAATATTTGTATACATTTTTTGTTTTAATTAGAAATTACATTAGTAAGATTTTGGTGTTTTTGTTATTATTTCAGAAAGAGAAATATGGATAAAATTGTATTGTTTACAATAAAAATTACATGTATTTCTTTGAAAATAAATGGGAAAGGGTATTCAAATATAAGAATTAAGGAGTTGAGAACCCAAAAAAACTTTTATCTCCTGACTCTTTCTCGGCCTAGGTGAGAGGCGTCCCGGAAACTTGACTCTAAATTCTGTAAATTAAAGCAGCTCTTGTTTTTGTAGGAACACTCCCCCTGAATTAAGTATATCCTTCAAAATAAATCATTAAAATAAATGTTCAATCTGCACCATAATGTTTCACATATTCTCCATTTTAACTGGCTAAAAAATGATATACAGTAATTCTAATGGGAAAGATTGATGTTAGAATTTTTAAAACCAAACCCTAAATTACATATATAAGGATTCGGCTCTGAAGACAGTTATCTTTTTTTCCACCAAAAAATAAAGTAAACCAAGCTTAGAGGAACAAAGTATAAATACACATTGTTAAATAAAGAGTGTGACAGCACAGCCATTATTTTTGTCTGCGTCATTATAAGTATGAGCAGACTTTGTCATTTGTTTGATTCAATCGTCTTCCTCCACTTCAATTAAGACGCCTGAGTAAACCTTAACCACAACTCTGGGACTAAAGTCAGGACAGTCATCCTGTCGGGAGTTTTTTGGGGCGACGCGTCGTCATCAGGAACCGCCAGAGAAGTTTAGCTGAACTGAACATAAATGTACAGTAGTGATTTTCTACATTTGCTGCCTCTTATAGTCTTTAATAGTTTGTTATAGAGTCAACTGGCCTGGTTTATGTCAAGAATAAAGTGTCTGTATCCATGAAGTTCTATAAACAACAGACAAAATAATCCATGTTTGTACATTACACTCAGACACACACACAGTGACTTATGCTTGTAGATATCTCAATTTTGTATTTGTTTTTAGCTCTCACTGAGCATTGACAATAATTGTAAATCATCTTATTGGGTTAAATACTACTGCCTTCTAATAGTAATGAGGGAAAATTAAAGTTTAAAAATGAACATTAAGATCAATGACTGCAGAAATAAACAGGAGATCCCAATTTAATATATTAAATATATGAATAAATATATTACATTTGATACATGGAGGTATTAATTAAATTACATTTTTGTACTAAATAAAAAGATTACTACATGGGTATACAAGAAAAAATTGCACTAGTTTTTTTGTTTTTTTTGACAATAACTATAAGTACTTAAACATGTTTCTATTTGGCTATTATGAAACACAATTAAGTTTCTCTCTCAATGTTTGGCTTCAAAATTCATATATTAGTTTATTGAATAGATATGTATCTATGTTTGTATCAGTAGTTAAGCATTATTGAATGGTTCCCCTATTCCTTTATCAAGTCAACAATATTGTATCATACAGATGATAAATAAATGAGAGCTTATCTGTCTGAATGGAAAGATCAAATATTTTTTCAGAAAAATTCCTACAAGAATATTTTTTGAAATATTAAACAATTCAATACAACAATTATAAACAAATCAAGTGTGTAAAGTAGATAATTTCACTTTATACTTATTTATTTAATTATATTACTAGGCATCATTGCAATGTGTAATAAACATGAGAATTATGAATATATACATTTATTTTTTAATTTAAAAGCCTTTCTAATTACTGTTGTTTTATTTGTCAATTTAAAGTAATAAAATGATTCATTAATATAACAAACATTTTTTGTTTTTTTTTAGTTTTGATAAAAACTTTTTAAAACATCGGATAGTTTAAAGCCATTGTAACAGTCGTCTTTAAAAAACCTGAACAGGATCTGGCCGTTTCTCTAATAAATAGTTTTGAATAGAAAACGTTGAGAGATGGAATGATATCTCACTCTGGTTTTAGTTTAGATTCGATGCTCAAGAGTTATTTTATTCCTAATGGCAGCGGAGTTTCAGTTACTTTCCATGATATAAAGCATAAATCGCGTGTTTTACGAGAAGATTGTTCAGTGACAGCTGGATTCTGAAGGCTATGAAAGGATCTAATGGACCCCAACACGACCCCACCACGCAGCAGGATCGCGTCTTTTACGCACGACTTACGTGTGGACAGGGAGAGCACGCCGGGACTGAGCAGCAGCGACAGAAGCAGGCAGAAGTCCACCACAGCTTTCATTTTCCTCACTCTTGCTGCTATTCCTGTCGTGATCCCTCGTCCTCGTGTTGTTGTGTGGCTCGATCCTGGACAGGGTTCCACGCCGAGCAAAAACAGCTGCGTGTTTCTAACAACAAGTGCGAAGAAGTGAAGGAGCTCACTGGAGAAACTAGGACGAAAAAGTCCTTCTGCTGTAAAGACCACAATCCTAGTCCCGTCCTGTTGCCTTTCCTCTGTCTCCTTATTGCTTCCTGCAGCCAAAATCATACACAAGTTGATAGTTCTAAGCCCCTCCTCTGTCTCTTCCCACAGAGTCATTTCCCCTTTTTTTCTTGCCTTCCCCTTTTCTGCCTCTCCCCCTTCAGTGATGGGGGAGTCAGAGGACTTTCGCTCAATCACTTTCCACGCCTCAGGTCTTTGCCTCACAATAGCATAGGAGGCTCACTCATGTTGTAGCTGCCAAAAATAAAAATGTCTTCTTTTTTTTTGTCAGAAGGGAGTGGAGGAATGCATTTCTTCTTCTCATGGTTACACTCTTGTCACCACTTCATGTGTCTCAGATATGTTACATACTAATCAGATGCTTGAATTGATATTTTGTGTATTCAAAATCATAGGTGTTTTGAAAACGTTCCTTAACTCTTTCCTTTACAGGATTTTTCTGATCACCATTTTTCAATAAGTTTCAAATATTGAATCAAATATATTAAAACAAAAATGGTTAACTTCTGGTTTGAAAACATATATTTTCAATGTGTCATGTAAGAAGATAACGTTACATGCCTGAAAGAAGATATTTGTAACATAGCTGGAAGCAGATAATGTAACATGTCTGGAAGTAGGGTAAAACGTCTGGAAGAAGGTAACAAAACAAGTCTGGAATAAGGTAACATGTCTGGAAAAAGGTAACATAACAAATCTGGAAGAAGGAAACATGTCGGGAAGAAGGTAACAAAACAAATCTGGAAGAAGGAAACATGTCGGGAAGAAGGTAACAAAACAAATCAGGAAGAAGGAAACATGTAGGGAAGAAGGTAACATAACAAATCTGGAAGAAGGAAACATGTCTGGAAGAAGGAAACATGTCTGGAAGAAGGTAACATGTCTGGAAGAAGGTAACATGTCTGGAAGAAGGTAAAATGTCTGGTAGAAGGTAACATGTATGGAAGGAGGTAACATGTCGGGAAGAAGGAAACATAACAAATCTGGAAGAAGGAAACATGTCGGGAAGAAGGTAACATGTCTGGAAGAAGGAAACATGTCTGGAAGAAGGCAACGTAACAAGTCTGGAAGAAGGTAACATAACAAGACTGGAAGAGGGAAACATGTCGGGAAGAAGGTAACGTAACAAGTCTGGAAGAAGGTAACATAACAAGACTGGAAGAGGGAAACATGTCGGGAAGAAGGTAACACAACAAATCTGGAAGAAGGAAACATGTCGGGAAGAAGGTAACATAACAAATCTGGAAGAAGGAAACATGTCGGGAAGAAGGTAACATAACAAATATGGAAGAAGGAAACATGTCGGGAAGAAGGTAACATAACAAATCTGGAAGAAGGAAACATGTCGGGAAGAAGGTAACATAACAAATATGGAAGAAGGAAACATGTCGGGAAGAAGGTAACATAACAAATCTGGAAGAAGGAAACATGTCGGGAAGAAGGTAACATAACAAATCTGGAAGAAGAAAACATGTCGGGAAGAAGGTAACAACAAATCTGGAAGAAGGTAACATGTCTGGAAGAAGGTAACATGTCTGGAAGAAGGTAACATGTCTGGAAGAAGGCAACGTAACATGTCTGGAAGAAGGTAACAAGTCTGGAAGAAGGTAACATAACAAGACTGGAAGAAGGAAACATGTCGGGAAGAAGGTAACATAACAAATATGGAAGAAGGAAACATGTCGGGAAGAAGGTAACATAACAAATATGGAAGAAGGAAACATGTCGGGAAGAAGGTAACATAACAAATCTGGAAGAAGGAAACATGTCGGGAAGAAGGTAACATAACAAATCTGGAAGAAGAAAACATGTCGGGAAGAAGGTAACAACAAATCTGGAAGAAGAAAACATGACGGGAAGAAGGTAACATGTCTGGAAGAAGGTAACATGTCTGGAAGAAGGTAACATGTCTGGAAGAAGGCAACGTAACATGTCTGGAAGAAGGTAACAAGTCTGGAAGAAGGTAACATAACAAGACTGGAAGAAGGAAACATGTCGGGAAGAAGGTAACATAACAAATATGGAAGAAGGAAACATGTCGGGAAGAAGGTAACATAACAAATATGGAAGAAGGTAACAAGTCTGGAAGAAGGCAACGTAACAAGTCTGGAAGAAGGTAACAAGTCTGGAAGAAGGTAACATAACAAGACTGGTAGAGGGAAACATGTCGGAAGAAGGTAACAAAACAAATCTGGAAGAAGGAAACATGTCGGGAAGAAGGTAACATAACAAGACTGGAAGAAGGAAACATGTCGGGAAGAAGGTAACATAACAAATCTGGAAGAAGGAAACATGTCGGGAAGAAGGTAACATAACAAATCTGGAAGAAGGAAACATGTCGGGAAGAAGGTAACATAACAAATCTGGAAGAAGGAAACATGTCGGGAAGAAGGTAACATAACAAATATGGAAGAAGGATACATGTCGGGAAGAAGGTAACATAACAAATCTGGAAGAAGGAAACA
The DNA here is from genome assembly GCF_982586985.1 of Callionymus lyra. NCBI lineage: Eukaryota > Metazoa > Chordata > Actinopteri > Syngnathiformes > Callionymidae > Callionymus > Callionymus lyra. The sequence continues at coordinate 21,032,450 of NC_141835.1, forward strand.
TGTCGGGAAGAAGTTAACATAACAAATCTGGAAGAAGGAAACATGTCGGGAAGAAGGTAACATAATAAATCTGGAAGAAGGAAACATGTCGGGAAGAAGGTAACATAACAAATATGGAAGAAGGAAACATGTCGGGAAGAAGGTAACATAACAAATCTGGAAGAAGGAAACATGTCGGGAAGAAGGTAACATAACAAATATGGAAGAAGGAAACATGTCGGGAAGAAGGTAACATAACAAATCTGGAAGAAGGAAACATGTCGGGAAGAAGGTAACATAACAAATATGGAAGAAGGAAACATGTCGGGAAGAAGGTAACATAATAAATCTGGAAGAAGGAAACATGTCGGGAAGAAGGTAACATAACAAATATGGAAGAAGGATACATGTCGGGAAGAAGGTAACATAACAAATCTGGAAGAAGGAAACATGTCGGGAAGAAGGTAACATAACAAATCTGGAAGAAGAAAACATGACGGGAAGAAGGTAACATAACAAATATGGAAGAAGGAAACATGTCGGGAAGAAGGTAACATAACAAATCTGGAAGAAGGAAACATGTCGGTAAGAAGGTAACAACAAATCTGGAAGAAGAAAACATGACGGGAAGAAGGTAACATGTCTGGAAGAAGGTAACATGTCTGGAAGAAGGCAACGTAACATGTCTGGAAGATGGTAACAAGTCTGGAAGAAGGTAACATAACAAGACTGGAAGAAGGAAACATGTCGGGAAGAAGGTAACATAACAAATATGGAAGAAGGAAACATGTCGGGAAGAAGGTAACATAACAAATATGGAAGAAGGTAACAAGTCTGGAAGAAGGCAACGTAACAAGTCTGGAAGAAGGTAACAAGTCTGGAAGAAGGTAACATAACAAGACTGGAAGAGGGAAACATGTCGGAAGAAGGTAACAAAACAAATCTGGAAGAAGGAAACATGTCGGGAAGAAGGTAACATAACAAGACTGGAAGAAGGAAACATGTCGGGAAGAAGGTAACATAACAAATCTGGAAGAAGGAAACATGTCGGGAAGAAGGTAACATAACAAATATGGAAGAAGGAAACATGTCGGGAAGAAGGTAACATAACAAATCTGGAAGAAGGAAACATGTCGGGAAGAAGGTAACATAACAAATATGGAAGAAGGATACATGTCGGGAAGAAGGTAACATAACAAATCTGGAAGAAGGAAACATGTCGGGAAGAAGGTAACATAACAAATCTGGAAGAAGGAAACATGTCGGGAAGAAGGTAACATAACAAATCTGGAAGAAGGAAACATGTCGGGAAGATGGTAACATAACAAATATGGTAGAAGGAAACATGTCGGGAAGAAGGTAACATAACAAATCTGGAAGAAGGAAACATGTCGGGAAGAAGGTAACATAACAAATCTGGAAGAAGGAAACATGTCGGGAAGAAGGTAACATAACAAATATGGAAGAAGGAAACATGTCGGGAAGAAGGTAACATAACAAATCTGGAAGAAGGAAACATGTCGGGAAGAAGGTAACATAACAAATATGGAAGAAGGAAACATGTCGGGAAGAAGGTAACATAATAAATCTGGAAGAAGGAAACATGTCGGGAAGAAGGTAACATAACAAATATGGAAGAAGGATACATGTCGGGAAGAAGGTAACATAACAAATCTGGAAGAAGGAAACATGTCGGGAAGAAGGTAACATAACAAATCTGGAAGAAGAAAACATGACGGGAAGAAGGTAACATAACAAATATGGAAGAAGGAAACATGTCGGGAAGAAGGTAACATAACAAATCTGGAAGAAGAAAACATGACGGGAAGAAGGTAACATGTCTGGAAGAAGGTAACATGTCTGGAAGAAGGTAACATGTCTGGAAGAAGGCAACGTAACATGTCTGGAAGAAGGTAACATGTCTGGAAGAAGGTAACATAACAAATCTGGAAGAAGGAAACATGTCGGGAAGAAGGTAACATAACAAGACTGGAAGAAGGAAACATGTCGGGAAGAAGGTAACATAACAAATCTGGAAGAAGGAAACATGTCGGGAAGAAGGTAACATAACAAATATGGAAGAAGAAAACATGTCAGGAAGAAGGTAACATGTCTGGAAGAAGGTTACAAAACAATTCTGGAAGAAGGTAACAAGTCTGGAAGAAGGTAACATGTCTGGAAGAAGGTAACGTAACAAGTCTGGAAGAAGGTAACAAGTCTGGAAGAAGCTAACAAGTCTGGAAGAAGGTAAAATGTCTGAAAGAAGGTAACATAACAAGTCTGGAAGGAGATAACAAGTCTGGAAGAAGGTAACATGTCTGTAAGAAGGTAATATAACAACTCTGGAAGAAGGTAACAAGTCTGGAAGGAGGTAACATGTCTGGAAGAAGGTAACATAACAAGACTGGAAGAAGGTAACGTAACAAGTCTGGAAGAAGGTAACATAACAAGCCTGGAAGGAGGTAACATGTCTGGAAGAAGGTAACATGTCTGGAAGAAGGTAACAAGTCTGGAAGAAGGTAACATAACAACTCTGGAAGAAGGTAACATAAAAAGTCTGGAAGAAGGTAACAAGTATGGGGAAAGGTAACATGTCTGGAAGAAGGTAACATGTATGGGGAAAGGTAACATGTCTGGAAGAAGGTAACATGTATGGGGAAAGGAAACATGTCTGGAAGAAGGTTACATGTATGGGGAAAGGTAACATGTCTGGAAGAAGGTAACATGTCTGGAAGAAGGTTACATTTATGGGGAAAGGTAACATGTCTGGAAGAAGGTAACATGTATGGGGAAAGGTAACATATCTGGAAGAAGGTAACATGTATGGGGAAAGGTAACATGTCTGGAAGAAGGTAACATGTCTGGAAGAAGGTAACATGTCTGGAAGAAGGTAACATGTCTGGAAGAAGGTAACATGTCTAGAAGTAGGTAACATGTCTGGAAGAAGGTAACATGTCTAGAAGTAGGTAATGTTACATGTCATGAAGAAGGTAACATAACAAGTCTGGGAGAACCCAGAGGTAGAGAGTGCAATGATGTTAAATTTCATCAACTTCTCTGCCAATACAGGTTTCTGTTTTTTAAGTTAAAAAATGAACATAATAGAACTGTTAGAGAACGGAAACCATTAAGGAGCAGCAGAGATCAATGACTCAACTTCTTGAGAAGGAGTTAGTTCATGTCCACCACCTACATTGCACAGTGAGTAATGTTTGACTAATTTGGATCAAAGACGTGATCGTCTTGGTAGCGGTCTTCTTACCGGACTAGCGTTGAGTCAGCAGAAGGATCCTTAGAGCCATGGTGACCTCTGGTTCCTCATGGTTCCTGCCCTCTTTGTCGCCTTTTCATCACCATCAGAGAGGACTGTTGTCCCTGAAGAGATTCCCGCTCTAGTCCCGGAGCAAGTGTCCAGAAACTGTGACTGAACACATTTCACATCCGGGCCAACTACCAGCTTTAGAGAAGTCCATTCATGAATGGTGCCTTTTCTATCGGCTCAAGTGTTGTAACAGTTGTCTTCTTTGTGTATTACCGCCCAAGAGTTCAGTGTTCAGTAGGTTTATTCACATACTCCAAAAACTGTGTCATCATATATATGATGTGAAATACTCCTTCTGTTTCCATTTTTAATGTGTGTTTGCATTTCTAATGTATTCATTTATCATCACTTACACAGGGGGCGACTGGTAAACATTTGTTCTTCCACTTCTCATCCACATTTATTTTCATTTGACATCCAGCCACAAAGTACTAGACTATAGATACAAATACTTGTGGAAATACATGCAGATCGTTTTTCTGTGCTTTTATGAGGAGGTTCATTTTCTTTACTATGGAGCCAGAACAACCAAATTTAGTTATGTAAGCCCAGATTTTTAAAAATGAATGAATAGATATTTTAACTTTATTTAAAACCAAATCTGATCTCTACTTTAAAACCCACTTTAATCAATTTGCAGCGAAAATTATATTGAACTGTAAAATGAACCAACACATGGCATATACAAAAATATTTGAAACTACTGTAATCAGCTGTAAAGTTTTAGTTTTTAGGGGATAATTCACGTTTCTCATTTATTTGGTCACAATTGGCACAAACTTACATAAAGCTTCAGATAAAATGGCAACGCTTTTGAAAATCAGGACATTAAAGCTCAAAGTCAAAGTGTGTTTTTTGAGCTACTGCTTTTGTCTGCAACTATCTCGGTTTCGTTGACCACCATTATATAGTATGAAAGCAAGTTTCTAGAATAAGTATAATTTAGAATTCTTTTCATGTAGTTTGTTAGCATCAAATACTAGTTTGGACCATCAGCCTCCTTTACATTAAATACTGTAGAATGAAGCCCTATTAAGAATACCTTAGCACTTTGTCTAAATGGAACTTGAACGTGATGCCATACTTAGAGGTAGAAATGTGATTTAATTTCAGACATATACCCACATATAGATCCAAAATCCATCCTATTTTTTATTGTGGGACAAACAAAAGACGTCCGATGACCACTCTCACCTCACCTGTTCTTCATACGTCACTTGATAGAACTCAGGTTTACGTGCGACAAAATGATAATACGTGATCCCCAGAGGATTACGTTGTTTAACTACTGTTCTCATTTTTCTTCTCTGATAGTCAAACATTCTCATAAGCCTTGTGTTAGCGCTTTAGGGGGAATAAATACCATGTGGTGAACGCAATAATAAACAGAAAAATAAACAAGTTTGCATGTCGAAATTAAGTTCAAAGCCCAGCTAAGATTTCATCAAGAGGAAGACCTAAGGACCTAAGGAAAGAAAATACAAAATAAAATACATCACAAAACACATACAAACAAAAAGACTGTTCAGCTTTGCTCAGACCAAAGTTCAGTTCACATAAAAATTGTAAAATAAATTCCAAATGTTATCAAATATCTCCAGCTTGTTCTTTGTAAAAAAAAAAACAACAACATATGCTTTCATTCTTTTTAATTTTTGACCCAGTGTGAGACTCACATGGCTTTTTCCAATATTTGCAACAAACAAATATTCAATAAACATTTTTTTTTTTTTTTTAGATTAAACAGAATAAATATTTAAAATACACAATTTAGGATTTAGTGGTATTTTTTCATTAATTTGACTGTTGACTTCCACAACAGATAAGAAGGGATACATGTCCAGACCAGCATGTTTTTTTATTTTATATTCGAAAGTGGTGAGAGTGGGAAAAGCACTAATATGTTGTTTTCTTCGAACCAAATAAAGTTGCGAATTTGAAGAAATTAAAAAAAGTGTTTCGAGGGCCCCAACATTTAAAACCTGTATCCACTCTGCCAGGTGGGAAATGTTCATTACCAAAGATGCTTTGCATTTATTTAATTTCATCTGTTGACATATGTACATTTCCATTGTTGTTTGTATTCAATGAACAATCATTAAGTGATTTTTACTACTTTCTCATTGATTGATTTATTTTCTAGTTTTTCCTCAGAATAACCTAGCATCATCTAGCATTGCTTGCCCTTGCTTGTGCTTGTGTGATGTCTTTTATGTTTTTACTCCTCTGGAGAGTATTCTTAAAAACCATTTAGGAACAGATTCCCCTGCGTTGGATGGTGGTGCTGTAGGTTGAGCTGAGTTTGCTTCACATTCATCTTTGAATCCCATGTTCACTGTAATTCTAATTTTGCTTGCCTGGAATATTCTAAAATTATCATTTCTCTACTCACATTTTTTATATATTTATATTGTATATTATATATATTATCCAGGGAAAAATCAATACATGTGAACGAGAAATAATTAAAAAATATAATTGTAATGTTGTGCTTTTTCTTTTCTATCACTTAGTCACTAAAACTTACAGAAATGTAGCTTCTATCAAATGCAGGAGGATGATCATGAAATCTTCACCACTTCCACATTTGCAGTCAGATGTAACATCTCATAAGACTTCCTGTCACCATTGTATATCTTTTTATTTCATCTCTACGAGGCAGAAGCTCAACTCTGAGCCAGTATCAGTCAGTTTCTCACATCTTGTTAACTAAAGCCAGCCACTTGTTTTTGCCAAAAGGTCAGAACTGAGAAAGTGTGTGTACCTGCCACAATAAGACATGTCATATAATTAACAGAGGAGTAAACAGTCAATATAATGTTAATTTGACGTTAGTATATTTATTTTAATATTTATCATTTACTTTAAACACTATCTTTTCTACCATCTTTTCATTCAGCGTGTTTGACCTCAGATCTTGCATTCTGTGATCGACAAACTTGGGTAAAGTCAGCGCCAATGAGGTAGAGCGCCCCCTTCCTGCAGATATCCAACCTACATCGCATGGAGCAAAAAAAAAAGGCACCAATTTATGTGTTTATCTTTTTTTTTCTACTTGTACTGTCAGTAAAATAATGATTGTGAAAACTTGAAATCTCTGGATCAATATTTATAATCTTAGGTTTATTGTGGGTTTATCCAGACCTCTTGAATTCTGAGTTTTGAAAACCTATTGTTTATATATGGTGGACTGTGTTTGCAGAACTATGAAAGCCAGACATTAATCAGACAGATGGATTCTCAACAAGCTACTTGGATGAGATTAAGACAGAAGGACGATCGGCAGCTTCTGGGGTGGATATTTGAGGAGGAGGAGGAAGGGGAGCGGAGGAAGACAGGGGAACAAAGTAATCAAGCGAGATCAGGATGTTTCCTCTAGAATACCCACAGGCCTCCACTGAGTCCGACAGCGCCTGCTGATTGGAGGGACAGGCTTGTTTGAAGAGGAGGTCAAGCCTGTCAGTACCTTGTTAAGCTGTGTCCAGAGGAATGAGGAAGACAGATGGAATTATTTTTAGACTGAAAACAGGTTGACTAACAGAATCACGTTCATCATCTGTGTGAAGATGCTGTTGTTTCCTGTATTGGGAGAATCTGTGCATGAAGAAGGAGGATTTTAAGAGAGACCCATCAACCCCCTCCTCACATAGTTTCTCTAAAGCCTGGATCGCAGCGATGGCATTCGCTTCAATAATGCATGACAGATGTACATCAACCATGCTCTCCCTCGCTCTTCCCATTCCACTGTCTGTTCCTCTCTCGTCCGCCTTCTCTTCCTCTTCTCATATGGAGTCAATGTGTTGACGTTGGTGGGCATCACGCATGAATGCACACACTGATTTAAAAAAGGAGGATTACGTTTCTGCGAGGAGAACTTTAATGTTGGTGGCAAAATAATTAAATCCACAGGAGTGACGGTACCAGTTGTAAATAGTTTAAAGGTTTCTTTAACTGAAATTACTCCCTGATAGCAAAGCGTTCTACAGCAAAGGTACACGCTCATTTTGTTCTGTCTTATTTAAAGGGTTAAAAACTTTTTTTTTTTATTTTTATTAAGTTCCACACAAAATAGAAAAAAGGAAGCATTGTTATTATTTTTAGAGTCCACTAGATGGCGGTCTCTGTACTGTTTTCCGTTGTTTTAAACAACTTCTATTGAAACATCACATCCTTTTTAAACCGATGGCGCCACCTACTGACCTATAAACAACATGACACTGCTTCATGAAGCTTCATCAGCCCATAACTAGTTATAAGTGCCTAGAAGCCATTGTAAAATTTTAAAAAAAAGCTGCTTAGTGTTGATGCCTTAAAAAAAATGTGGTCTGTAATGAAAGAAAGTTTTTAAATTGATGTTTAATGTGTTGATGATAAAGGAGCTTTTATTTTTAATTTATGAATTAACTCCTGGTAAGATTTTACTGTTCAAGTTTTGGCCCCCAATCAATTTATCACACCACTAATGGACACCACTAAGTAACACAAAGCAATTCTAGCTTCATTAAAGGTATTGATAAAGCCTCAGATAAAAGAAAAAAACATCTTAAAGAACCCAGTTGTGAATAATATCCATTTCTTTATTTCACATAATTAAAACAATTATGACACTAAATGATAAATATAAACACTATCAAATTATGAGCTGTGTCACGTTAATAAAAAACAAAGTAAACTGTATGCAATGGTTCTTTGGTTTTCTTTCTTGTTTTTAATGTACTTTATGTATCAGATTATTTTATGCTTAACTCATATTCTTAGAGCACATTAAGATAATACTATGATTTGTTTGTTTGAAAAAAAAAAAAAGAGGTAAATGGTAAATATTTGTTTTTTTTATTTTCATTTTAGCAAATTCAAAACCATTCAATTATTTTTATCTGATATTCATCATATCCTATTTTTCAGTTCTGTGCTTCAGCATTTCTTCAAATATGACCCCACGTTTTAATGTGTTAACAAGGTTTCAAAATCATAATAATAGCAAGTAAAGTGTAGGTTTTAGTTTGTTTTTTGTGTGGAAAAAAATAACGTCATCTATTTCAATTTTTTTTTTTTAAGTTAAAATTAAGGCCTTAAACTTTTCTTTGAATCAAACTTATAATGCAAAACAAATTTCAAAAAGTCTCCATCTAATTGTTTAGTACCAACAGATGTTTCTCTGTTGATAAAGTGGTAATAAGTGGTAATACTTGATTTAAAACATGAATTTATTTTCATATTTCAAATTAATGACTTCCTCTCATTGTATCAGACAATGAGGAGCTCAGTCATCTGCAAGAGACAAAAAGCAGAGCAATGGCTTCTGAACAAAGAAAAGCTTCAGGCATTTGTCGAGGCTGTCACTTTGTCTTATAGTAGATTTGAAACTTTTCCAGGGATTTCCAAAAGAAAATCAGAGTGTGAACACAGGACCAGATGTGTCATACAAGATGGATTCCCTACACGCTCAAACACAAAAATATATTTCCCACAGTACATATCCCTTTTTTTGCTCAAATGTGTTTTTATTTAAAGGCAAATTAATTTGTCTCATGAGGACAAAACATAAAGGCAATTTTACCGTGACCCAGACTTCCTTTAAGTGTTTCAAAATCTAGTTGTAAAATATTACTTTTGACTGAAAAAAAATGGGTTTTGAAGAGACAGTCTTTTATTTATAGTGTAATAAACGTTTTTCTTTTATTATAGATTCATGGAATTAGCTTGTTATTGTACAATTAAGTAAGGATTTCTATTTAATTTAATACACACTAATCAAGAGTCAAATGAGTAAGTGGTCTAAGAATTGAGCATAAATCAAAACAGTCACAGTTATACAATGGATCTATTTATTTACTTGTCAACTAAGGGCAACTAATGTGTTTATTTGAGTGTCAATACCTTTCCCAGCTTCTTCATCGATATAAATAATCATGCAGTCTGATCTTTGTAGCCACATGAATTCTGTGTGCTCCTTAAGACCAGCAGGGGGCAGCACCTTCCCACAACATCACACACCACAACATTTTAGGTAAGTGTGTATTTTCCTCCTCCTGGATATCTGCAGTGGTCGATCTGAATAGGATCACAGTATTCACCGTTCAACTGCGTCCGTCTCGTTTACGTCACCACTATTCATCAATGCTGATGACGTAGAACACACGTCATAGTTTATGCAGAATATTAGAATTTTCACTTCCGACTCTAATTTCATGAATTTAATCAATTCAATACACCGTAGGTGTACTTTTTCTTTCCCTTATTTTATATTTAAACTAATTATACATTTCTATATACCACAAGAACGTTTTCTGAAGAAAACTTGTGTGTCTGTGTATGTATATATACGTATCTATACGCATATATGTGTATATGTATATATACACTCAAATAACGTTTTTTTTTAATAAACAGTATGAATATTTAAATATCTGGGCTATTACTTTGCTTTTTCTATGCATATTTTTGGAGCCAATTGTTTTCTACATGATAATTGATTGATTAAAAATGATTTACATCCTTATTACATAATTAAGTATTTATTATGTTTGTTTAGCAAGCTTTACAATGATACCAACATTTTTTTATTCGGGTTTAACTATAATAGTCCATAACTTTCTTAATATTTATCACAGTAAAATGATACTTATATCACTGGTCTAGAAAGGCGCTTTACAAATAACCTTTACATACTTACTTACTTGCTTACCTACTTACTTACGTACTTGCTTACCTACTTACTTAATACGTAACTTAAGTAATAATGTTCCTTTCTCCTCCTCCAGCCAGCTATAATCATGGCTTCTTTGTTTATACAACGAGTCCCTTGGAGGTGGAGACTTTCAGGATTGATGACCCACGTTGTCAAAATTCACTGTAGAACCAAAACAGAAAGAAATTGTCACACAATCTTTCGAGTCCGCCACACCTTATTTCAACTGTCCGGGAAACATTACACGTGTATCACAGCAGGGATTGATTTACAGGAAACCACGATAGTTAAACTCTTTGTTGAAGGTCAAAAACACACAAAACACCCTGTTCTTCACACAAGTAACAAAGTAGCATTATCCAGTCATTGTTCGCTCATCCGAGATTGAGTTGAAAATACAAAAATAAGAATTGTTAAAATAAAAACATACACATACCTGTAGTCAATAATTGTAATCTTAATTGCTAAAGATTTTTTACAGGTATAGGAACACAAAGGAGCAACCTGGAAATGTAACCAATTCAACTGTATTTCTCTGGGACCCATGAGGTAACCATGAGCATTGATTAACAATATTATAATTGTTAATGTTATTTATCTTTTTGGGGGTTTGTTCGAATATATTGTAATTTAATTTAAAAGTCCTTCTAATGTTTTCTACTTAAGACCATGAATGGGTGGAACTTTGGTGCGAAGCGTCTTGGCCAGACCTGCTGGTTACTCTAGTCTAGGGGGTCTATTGGCAAACCATGGCTAATTTTAAAACCTAAATTATACATGAATATCTAGAAAATGTTGAGATTAGGTTTCATTTCAGCATAAATAGTCTTTTTAAAGACCTGTATTTCTCGTAATCATTGATGTAATAGGTTATAATACCAATTTAACGATTGTTGGATGAGGAGGGACAAAGAGTCGTAGGCAGAAGAGCAAATAGAAGTCATGTTTGCAATGATGACACAAGTGGAAAAACCTCTCAATCGTAAAGATAGTGTGGATATGTTTTATGGCTCTGTTGCCCCGACAAATATTGTACTGATAAGAAATCTTTTGACCTGTTTTTGACGCTTCTCTGAGTTAATCACGTCAGAAAAGTCCTAATATGAACACGTGGCTAAACACACAAAGAGAATACAATTTATGTTCATGCTTGTTTTCTTTGGTATGGTTTTTCATTTATATGACATTTTGAATTTCCTTATATTTTCCCGAATGTGTCATTTCGCCTAAGCAAAAAAAAAAGAGGAAAATGTTTTAAACTATTTAAATCCTATGTTGTATCTTTTTTAAGATTGTTTCTATTGTTAATCTTTTTTTGCAGCCTTAAATTGGTTTATAAGCTATTTATAAACAACTATTATGTGAGGGTTTTTAAATGTTTTTAAAGGTTGCACTCTTTTCTTACATCACCAGGAAGTGCACTTTAACTTTACCACATGTATTGTTTCAGAAATCAGACAACTATGTAGATGCCAAACAAAACAAAAGTATTTTTGTCACTGACTTAACACATACCGTAAACACTGCAAAATCTCTCATTTTTTGGATAAGGGTTAAGGAAACAATATGTGTCATAGTTTGCACTGAAAGACGAGACCAGTAACATTAGGGAACAGGAACAGATTACATCCTAAAACCATGTTGACTCACACCCGACTGCCGTTGGTAGAAGGATATGAGCAGTCATAAGACATTGTGCTGATGTAAAATATTTTAAAATCAGACCCGGATAAACAATTTAATCGTTTCAATATTGATTATCAGTCAGATTGGTTAGTTTTTGTTGGTGTTGAGTAATCAATGTTTATTTCTATGTTGATTTACTTTAACCATTTCAACGTTAAAAATCTGTTGTTGAAACAACATTGGTCATCAACGTAATCAATGCATTTATAGTTGAATAAATGTCTATTCACGGTTAGAATTGGTTAAAAATCCAACCTTGTTTCAATGTTGATCATAGCGAGCACTTTCAATTTTGTTTCAATATCAGATACCAATGTTGCCTGACATTGTTTCAACATTGATTCAACGTATTTTTGTGACAGCCAAAAACAAAGCACAAATCTTTGCAGCGAAAGATGAAACACATTTTATACAATTATTTTAATTTAACAGTAAACCGACTCAACTTTCTGTCTGTGTAATTGTAGATATGATCTTTCTGTTGCTTGAGAGGTTTTTTAGACGTACTCGATGTTGGATTGCAAACACAATCAACCCACACTGAGACGTCTAGCATATATTTTACGTCCTACTCTGAGGCCAAGCGTTCCACGGTAACGTCTACAGATTCTCACCTCTCCTGTTTGACATGCATGAGAGCCGACATGCGGTGACAATACGCAAAAGAGGTGGAGGTTGTTCACGGTGTTATTTGAGGACACATGAGTCAGACAGTTAAAAAAAAAAAAAAAAAACTATAAAGAGTTTGATCCAGTGATACCTACAATATTTTAGACTTATACGTAGCACAAATTGTGCAATACAACAGTACTTATTATTTTTAGTGTTTATTTATTTGTTGCTCATTGGAATGTTCCGCTCGACACAGATCACTGAACAAACACAATATCCTTAGAACAAATGTTTGCAACTGTGAGCTACTATCTACCAGATCTACCATTGGGTTGTTACATCTGAAATGATATTCCTTTAATGCACTAATCACATTATTGATAATTACATTTTTACCAAGGAAACACAAACTCCAACAAAAAAAGATATTTTGTCTGAAAAGAAAGTTTTGAACAGGTCTATGGACACTCATTGGTGACCCCTGACCTAAGGCATTAGATCTGATTAAAGGGCTAATATTTTGGGATTTATTCTCAAATGTTCTATATTGATTGGTTTAAATGTGAACATTCATGTGGTAGAACTGTTGTTCTATTGATTTTCTTCACTACGTACATTTGCCCGTGAGAGTCCGTGACTGTCATGTGACCACCAGACAGAATTGCAGCAGCTGGTCAGAGAGTATTCATATGAAATACTTAGAGATGTTTTGAGCTAAACAGGAAGATAAAACCAAAACCTAACCTAAAAAGAGGTTTTCTCGCGTTTTGTATGCAATTCTTCACACAATTCTATTGATGGTAGCGTCCCTTTTTTGTGTTGCTGTGTATTGTTCTCAGTTAACACAGTTGTTTCCAGACAAACATGATTCAACACATAGTACACACTGTGTTAAAAATGTTGTTACCTAGCAATGAGTCATTGCAGGTATTGGTATCTGTGTTTGTGCTTCTTATTACATAGCTACGGTCGTCCTGACAAAACACTGGCTTGTTAAATTATTACCAGAAGTCTGGATGAGTCAGCACCACAGAATACGGAAATGAAAAGCATGTCGGCCCTCATTAATCATCAGTCTCACTTCAGGATTAGCAGCGAGACGTTCCCACATGTCAAAACTTTTCTCTCGACTTACTTTACCAACTGGACTAAGTGTTTTGGAAAATGTGTAGAGCTATAGTTCGGTGTCACTTTAAATCGGTTATATTAATAAAACCTAAATAATATTTTAAATGTATTTATTGTTCTTAAACGGCTGCAAAAATGTGTTGATTTAAGTGTCTTAAATTCATCTTGAACCTCTATTGTACTCATCCGTGTGTGTCTGTACAAAACTCTCTTTTCATTGAAATATTTACATTACAAACAGTCCACCTCCGAGGGACTTGTTGTATAAACAAAGTGAGGCGGGATTACAGCTGGCTGGAGGAAGAGCGAACACCATTATTATGTCATAAATTGCTGAACTCTCTTAACCTCTCGTTCGCCAAGATGTGTCACGTTGTGTAATGTTCAACACATCATCATGATGAGGGATTTTCTGCATCTTGGAGAGGAAGACTTTTGGAAACATGGGAGTGAGTCAGGAGTTTTTACATTAGTTGACCTTTAGTAATACTTTCATTAGCTTCCTGTAAAATAATAATAGTTTCATTTGCAGTTTAAAGTAGTGTAGGAGTGTGAAAGGAATACTGATACAGATATAGTACAACAACAGTAGTATTAAATATAAATTAAGTCTAAATTTCAACGTTTTTTGTACCTTGATCTGGCTTGTATGCAAAAGTGTGTTCATATGAAAGTTTAAAACGTTTTTTAAAAAGAAAAAAAAAGTTGTTTTGTTTTTAACTTTGACCGAGTTTTGGCTCCACCTTCATGTTTTGGTTCACCTGTTGCCAACAGGGGTTGCTGTCGTGGGTTTTTTTTCTCAACCTTTTTTATTCGAGTCGCTGCGCTGATCGTTACGTAACGCGTCGCTTTCATTCCTATATGCAGCTGAAAAGTTGCCGAGTCATGCTGGAGCTCACATTCCTGCCTGCGGTGTTTGGAAGGCTGCCCAGGAAACTCCTCCACGCGAGGGGCTGACTGACACCTCCTCTCGGTCCGACCTCCGGTGTCACTTCTTGTACCGAGCTTCTGCACCCGCCGTGGTTCCGAACGTCTGCCCCGAGTTCGGTAAGTAACCGAGTCGAGGTTTTTTTTACTTAAAAGTGCTGGTTTTATAGACAACAGGGCGCGCCCTCCCGAAACAAATCTAACATGGTTGTCGTTTTTCAACTCGTGACATTTACTGTTTTTTTTCTCGACATCCCTCCATCAACAATGCGACTGTGCTTCGCTAGTTTTTTTAACCACAGTTCCTTTTCATTTCCTGACAGTTTTAGTCATTGAACAAAAACTATTGGTCCAAATAAATGTCAGCCAACTTTACTGTCCGCCATTTTTGTTTGATTTACCGCCGTGTGATTAACATTGATGACGACATTGTTTGTTTGTTTTTTTTAGTTTGAGCAAATTTCTACTTTTTTTAACCTATACAATAAGCTTTTGCTTAGTGGCAGAATTTAAATGGAGTAAAAAAAAAAACACGTATTCTACCATCTACTCATATTATTATATTATTTTAAAGAAATTAATTAATACGTTTTTATTTGTTCATACTAATCCTTGATTTTCTGGAACTCTTGTTGTGTTATCAGTTGTATCTTTATCTTTAAAGTATATACTTTATTGAATATTGTTTTGATTGTTTAAGCACTTTGTGACCCTGGTCTGGAAAAGCGCTATACAAATAAAAAATTACTTACTTACTTACTTACAAATATAGGATATATAATATGGATTATATATAGAAAAATGATAATTATAAAGTCAAATACTCATTTTTACTAGATTGCAAACCCACTCTTAAAATAGTACGTTAAATCAGTTACATTAATTTACTACCCGCCCGCGAACAAGAGGTTACGGGAGCTCAGTCCTTTATTTTGAGTAATGTGCCAAGGTGCTTTACTAATAAAGCTTACTACTTACTTACCTCAATCCTCCTCTAGCCAGCTGTTCAACCCCGCTTCGTTTATACAATAAGTCCCTTGGAAATGGAGACTTCCTGATGTATGATGCGCGGTGACAAGCCTTGATGCTTGACCGATCAGAGCAGAGTGAGTGTGGATAGGATGGGAATGATGATCTTTTTCACTTTCAAAAGGTTGAAGGAGCTCTTTAAAAAAAATTAAACAAACAAATAAAAATATGTAAAATGTAAAATCCTATTGTTCACAGGAAAAAAATATTATTATGAAAACGCAGAGGGAATACCTGTGTGTTTAACCAGGTTTGAAGGACCATAACCTGTGGAAGCAACACTACAACTTTGTGGTTTAATAGCCCTAACAAATAAAACTTCAGTTTACTTACATATTATTTGTTTACGGATCAAACAATATGTGCATTGGCAAAGTAATATAAGCCTCAGATTATCACAACTCCAATATTGGAAACCTAAAGGTTACTGAGTGTCATGCAATACGTTTCACAATCTAAACACATGGTTATTTAAAAAGTAAAAAAATAAATAAAAATGTATTAATCATGGAAAAGTTTTGGATTGATTTAAATGTCACATGACTCGCTTGGGAGAGTAATACTGTGTACTGTAAACAAGTATGATGTTTTTTGTTTGCTTGTTTTGGTGAGAGGTCACGATTGTTAGTCTTCCATTCACCTTGACTAAACAATGATTCTTGTTTCACTTAAGTTGTTGAGAGACGACACAACAGAAAAGTTCAAGGCTCTGCATGTGCCTCGTCATCTTAACTCATGTGATCGAAGCAGCAGCAACAGCGTTGTTTTCGAGTCTATCGGCATCAAGATGTACAGGTCAAAGTTGACTGAACAGGTCAGAGTCATGATTGCCCTGACAGAAGCAACCTGTTAATGATTATCTGTCAGTCACCCTTCGAAGCACCAGTCACTTTCTACCAATGACAGGAGATCCTATAATACTACTAATTCAAACACATGCCCAAGTGGAGTAGCGTTATTCTCACAGGAAGTCAGCTTTACATTGTTTTGATACAAAAGTTTTTAAGGCAACCAGCAACTCTGCGTCTACTGGATTTGATTCTAAATTAAGGCAGTTTTGTTTAAAACACAAATTCCCTGGGTTATTTTTTTTTGTAATTAAAATGCATTCATATATGTTAAGTTATAGATATACAGGTGGTTATCGTCAAAACACAAATTCTGTATAATTTTATTGTACCTGTGGCCTTGTTTGAGACTACATGGTAATTGTTGTTATTTCAGGTAATATTGAGGCTTCAAATCCTGTCTTTTTCTAATTGTTTCCCCCTTGTTTATCCTTATATTGAGGCTTCAAATCCTGTCTTTTTCTAATTGTTTCCCCCTTGTTTATCCTTTATGTGGGAAGACTGTATCCAATTAAATATCCCTTTAATCAAAGTTTGTTTTGTAATATTTTTGATATTACAAATTACGTGCAATATTATTATATTAAGCAGATTAAGTGTGTGCTAATCGGCAGACACTACAACCAACTTGAAAATAAAAGTATATATTCAGTTGATCAGATCAAATCTATTTTATCTTGTGCAAACTAAATCTAAAAAGTGAATTAGTATGAATTGTGGGAAGTGGTATAGATACATTATGGACAGGTCATGTTTCTCCATATATAGTTATATCATTGATTTCAGAACAAGACAGAGACCTATGATTCTCCTCTCACCACATCCAACCAGGACAATGAGTGGATTCAAAGTGGGCCCTTTAGTTTGTGTAAATATACTTCTTGTTCCTTCCATGGTAGTTGATATTAGTATAGTCGACGAACTGATGTTTGCTCTTATCTCACGATCTCCTTGTGCTGTTTGCTGATTTAAACAAAGTAGTATTATATGATCAAAGCAGCTTCAAGACTTTTCACAACTTTTTACTGCATAGCTTTAACTCGGAGTACGGGAAGGCCTGGTGCCTTATCCCTGCACAAAGGCTCTTTGTGAAACCTCCGTCTTGACACTGAGCAACTCTCTCCGCAGGTATCCGGATTTATCCTGAATGAGATATAAATACCAGAAAAGTTACACTCCTGCCAGCGGCAATATTTCTCTGTAATTTCTTTCACCTTTGGTCACAATGTTTTTTGTTTTTTTTAACCCAAACCACCACCCCACCTCCCTTGGATCGCTGGGTCATATGACTGACTGGCTGACTGGCTGCAGTCGGAGAAGTGCAAGAGCTCGGGGCTAAAGGACTTGATTGTGAAATTGCACAGCTGCTCTCAATTCTATACCAAGGACTCAAATATACTCTCATGCCAAAACACACGTTATCTTTGGTTGGTGTAGAAAACTTTTAATATATCAATGTTAACCTTATCTCTTATTATTACTTCATAATATTTGATAATTTATTAAGAGAAAATGCCCTTTTGTAACTAGACAGACTATACAAGCCTTCCTTATCCGAGGCAGACGTCGTCTTCTAGTCACTCTGACTATGTTAACACATCTTTGGACTGCTTAGAACTTTGGTCTGATTGTGGGAATAAATAGAATTGGTCATAGTTTGACTAAGATAGTTGATAACCCATTAAAAAGCTCAAGGTGGCTTGGATGTTACTAGTAATGGTCTGATGAAGCTGCATGAAGCAGTGTCATTATTTTCAGAGGCCTCTCTGCACTATTTTACTTTGTTTCGAACAACTGTTCTAATGAAACATCACATCTTTTTTAAACTGGTGGCGCCACCTACTGACCTCTGAACAACATGACACTGTTGCATGAAGCTTCATCAGCCCATAACTAAATGTTACCTTTAGCTTGATAAGATCTAAATGAAAACTCAATGACTAAATACAGACGTATGGAGAAATTAAAATTATTTAAATCCTTTGTATATAAAGGGTTTGTAGGTCTGTGTATGATCATAGAAGTGACTTTCAGAATCAGAATCAGAAAAACCTTTATTAGTCCCGCGAGGGGAAATTCGGTTTAACAACAGCAAGAGAAATAAAAACACCCAGAAATAAAAACGAGAAAGAAAATCTAAATAGAATAAAAGATAAATCTGCGCTATATAATATATACACAATCATATTTACATAAATAACAACGCTTTGTCGAAAAACAAATACTTTTTTTTAAACATATTTTAAGACATACATCCACACCCATGCCCCAACCCCCCAATTCCCCCACAATAAAAAAACAAAAAGCTGGCGGCATTAGTTGAAAAGGAAAAATTAAATAATAGTAATGGTAATTAAAATGATAAAAGAGATATACATAAATGTAAACATAAACAACTCTAAGCAAAATCAAGATTTATTTAATAAAAAACTAAATCAAACTTTTACCTCAGATTCTTCCACTTCGGATCCAAAAATATAACCAAAAAACAAAAACAAAACAAAAAACATATTGAATTCTATGTTTTGATACTGGAGATATATTTGGCATAACATTGTCGTTT
Source organism: Callionymus lyra (assembly GCF_982586985.1). Lineage (NCBI taxonomy): Eukaryota > Metazoa > Chordata > Actinopteri > Syngnathiformes > Callionymidae > Callionymus > Callionymus lyra. The sequence goes on from NC_141835.1 coordinate 21,051,235, forward strand.
ATCTACCCAAAGCTTGTCAAGAGGATAAAACTTATATGCAGGGACAGCAAGAATATTTACTTCACAATGATACATTTTAAACAATAATCAAATGTGAATTTTCTGAATAATACAAATAGCATCTGCATATTTAACCAGCATTTGCAAAAAACATTGAAATAACTGTAGGTTTCTTTTCCGAGTTAATTGGTGGATGTATTTTTTCATGAGCTATCTTAGTGTTTACATTTAAAATTACATTCTTGTGTTGCTGGTTTTTATTTAAAAAACATTCAAATGTGTTAAATATAACCTTTATTGTATTTTTCAGGTGGACAACTACAACTCTTTGGTGGATGACATCTGATTTTCAAGTGACAACCACAAAGCATTCATCTGTGGATTGAATGATTAAGTAGAAACATGGGCCACTGAACAACTACGGATCATGATTTGCTCAAGATTTCCGAATTTCTGACAAATTAACTGTCAGTCATGCTTGATCGTCGATCAGAAGACGTGGAATCAACTTATTCATCCATCATCATGAAAGTTTTTTACATCCCTGACTGCTGCTCAACAAAACATCCAGGGAACTTTATTTTTGCAACATGTTTTATTTCACAGAGCAGTGATCCTCCAAGGACAGTACAATTTCCTTTTTTAGATCTTGTTGATCATTCTGATTGAACATTGACTTCAGTTTTGAAAAAAACAATGGACAGAGAATGGTGAAAAAGGTTTTATAATGTTCTTCATAATGACACCTGTAACAGTTTGCTGCTCAATGAAATAAGAGTATATAAACTCAGATAAGTATTTATAACCGTCAATACATAATTTGGAATCTCCACACTATGCATTGTCCTATAAGAAGAAGAAGACCTACGCGGGATTCAGATTTCTCCGCCATCGCAGTCCCATCCATGCATGGGTCTGGATACCTGGACTACACAGTGGAGAGCCACGCTTCCAAGTCTTTCAAAGTCATGGATGAGTTCCGGCAACAGGGAAAGCTGTGTGATCTGGTGCTTCATGTCACCTACAAAGACAGCACAATGGACTTTAAGGTGAGCTGCACTCAGAACTTGGTTTTAAACCATAATTAAGCTTAAACTCAAGCAGCTTTTCTTCTGCTACAATAGTAGTATTGGCAGTATTGGTCCCCAAATAGACTTGCAAAACAGGCTTATTTCGAGGTTTAGGTTATTTTTGGGGTCATAGTTGTTTAGCGTGTAGTATGTATGTGGAATATAAATTGTACATATTTTTGTTGGATTCAGATGTCTGAAAGTGTCCGTTTCAATTTTGACTGGTCTTATACACTACCTGATGCTCAATGTATGTAGTCCTGCCCAACTCTCAACTTCAATCTGAGCATACATTCATATATTTCTAGCGTCCAAATGACTGAAATGGGAATTATCCACTTGCAGTAGGTCTCCGATTAATATTAAAAAACTGTTTTAAAAATGTTTTGCTGTTAATGGCATGATCGCATCTAAATTAGTTATTGATTTATTTATTTTAGTCATATTAACAGAAGAATGTAAATCTTCTCATGGTCTTAAAAGGCACTGCCTTTGACTAATCACTGAAAGTGCCAGTCACAAGAGGAAAACATATTCTAAACAGTTTGACAAAGAAGCTTGTAGAAACTTCTTCACGTAAAATAAATGAATGGACAAGACTAGTGTGACCCAGGACACATTGGACAGACTTTGCATTAGGCTTGGTCTGACAGTGCTGCTGTATTCTCCTAGAAGAGCTTGAAGTTGTCTCTGGAGAAAGGAAAGTCTAAGCCCCCCAGTCTTTAATAACAAAGTATAAAGAAGGTCGATTGATGGAAGAAACCTTCAATAGTGCGTCATTGTACTCTAAAAGTAATCCTTTTAAATTAGCAAAATATTAGGCCTTCATTGAATTTAATGGTAAACAATTTATACTTCAACAACATGCTCCTAAAAACAACGTTTTAAGAAGTGTGCTTTGTCACCACTACCTGAGGATGTATTTCTGAAGGGTAATAGGGAATCTTATCATAACTTAAAGGGTAAGGTGACGTCAAACCAGTAAAATATTAACAGATTCTCATTAAAAATCAGTTTCTGAATAATCTTATCCCGCACATGGATCAGATAGATAATGATTGTCCAGGAAGTGATCTATGACGCTGTAGTTGAGAGTCGCTAAGAAAAACTCCTTTGCAAAATCTAACTTTTTTTTTCACATGTAAGACTATAATGTGTTCCACTAACTGAATCCTATCCATGTTATGTGTTTATCAGGTGCACAAGGTAGTCCTGGCCGCTTGCAGCCCCTACTTCAGAGCCATGTTTACCAGCAGTTTTATAGAGTGTCACGCCTCTGAGGTCACTCTGCGTGATGTCTGCCCCCAGGTGGTGGGAAGACTCATCGACTTTGCCTATACGTCACACATAACCGTGGGGGAGAAATGTGTGTTGCACGTTCTCCTGGCTGCCATGAGGTGAAATTTCAGTAGAAAAACATAGAATAGCAATAACAAGTACAAGCTGTCGTGTCAGAATGTTCCTTATTGTAAAACGTGTTATCGTCCCTCCTTCGTGATGGCGTTCTTTTAGGTATCAGATGGAGGACGTAGCCAAAGCTTGTTGTGACTTCCTCATGAAGCACCTGGAACCTTCAAATGTTATTGGTATTGCTCGATTTGCAGAGGAGCTGGGCTGCCGAGAGCTTCACCAACAAAGCAGAGAGTACATCAACACTCACTTCAGCGAGGTAATCTGCTTAAACTGGAGTTTCACTTAAAGCCATGTAAGGAGTTAGTACTTCTGTCTGTCAATGCAATACTCAATTCAATTGGCATATGAAGGTCCTTAAGAAGCAATTGTAAACAACTGGAGCTAGTTAGTGAAATGTATCTTCTCTTGGGTGCAAAAGGCCAATTCCCAACTTTACTAAGGGTTTTTGATTTTATTTTACAATGCAATGTTACAATAAATTGAAACAATTCTCAGTATAGTTGTAGTGGAACTGGTTTATGTTTTTATTTTAAATAAAATCTCGGCTGTGTATGTGTAAAAAATGCCTTAAATACCTGCCTTGGTTACCTTGTTGTCAGAGGTATTAAGAGACATACAGTAAATAGGCTTATATGAATGAATAATTATATAATATTAATAATTAGTAATGTTGATTTCTTCTATTTAGGTGATTAAAGAGGAGGAGTTTTTCAGTCTTACACACTGTCAGCTGTTGGAGCTGATCAGTCAGGAGAGTCTCAAGGTGCTTTGTGAGTCAGAGGTGAGTTAAGATATCTTGTTGAACTCATTTCTAAACACTATATAATCCAATATACACTTGTTATATTAAGTACTAACTAAGTGTGTCTCTTTGTGGGTCACATATGGTCATTGTTATTGTGTAACAGTTTGAACAATAGTAATTCAATGGTCTTTGGCAGGTGTATAAAGCCTGCACTGACTGGGTAGGCTGGGATATGGAGGGTCGCTCTCAGTATCTCCACGCTCTGCTGAATGCTGTCCACATCTACGCACTACCACCCAAGTTTTTGAAGAGCCAACTCCAGTCTTGCCCCATCCTCAGCAAGGTACCCTCTGATTCTATCTATGGCCGCCTTGATTCAATCATCCAAACGTCATTTGCCATCACTTGCAGGCCAACTCTTGTAAGGACTTCCTCTCAAAGATCTTTCAAGACATGACGTTACGGAAGCTTCCTCCAGCGCCACTCCGTGGGACCCAACTCATCTACGTGGCTGGCGGGTAATCACGTTATACATTGTGTGCCATTTTGTTTCATTTTGTAGAGGATAATCTCTCTTTCGTGTGTCCTCTGAGCAACATGAATTTGATCTCACACTGGTGTTGTAATACCAGTCAAAGAGCTTCAGGCTTATATCGGCACGAAGATCAATGAAGTCTGTGTCCTCTCATCTACCCACTCACTTTCCTCTATTCAGATACCGACAGCATTCCTTGGCCACCATGGAAGCTTATGATCCTAGAAATAACACTTGGATCAAACTGGCTGATATGGACTCACCGTGCAGTGGCCTCGGTGCCTGTGCACTGTTTGGTCTACTCTACACCGTAAGTTCCAGAATAAGAAAAACATTCATTTCATTGTTCATTTGTGAAAGTTGAAAACATTTGTCTACCAACTTTTTGGTGGACCTCAGGTGGGAGGACGAAACCTGTCGTTACAAAACAACACTGAATCCAGCTCTCTGTGCTGCTATAATCCAATGACCAACCAGTGGAGTCAGCGAGCGTCTCTCAACATCCCCAGAAACCGAGTCGGGGTCGGTGTCGTCGACAGTTGCATCTATGCCGTGGGAGGTTCCCAGGGTTCCTTGCACCATAACACAGTGGAAAGGTACGGCATTTTAGTGACATGTTTGACCACCTCCTAGGCCTTAGCATGTCTTGTATAACCCTAGTCTCTCAGTATTATCTTAAAAGACTTTGAAATAGAAACAAGGGTCCCTACAAACAAATAAATCATTAAAATCTTTGCTCATAATTTTTTCAGGTGTAGATGTTTTTTTTTAATATTACCGCCACAGATGAACTAAAATAAAAGGGCTTCACTGGAGCACTGGGGTATAATTAGACCTAAATGACTGTTCTTATCTGTTCTTTGCAGAGAATTTCCTCCTACACTCTCAGATCAGGCGTAGTTATCTCAGGTTTTATGTTGTCATAAGAGAATAAATCTCTCCTTAAAGGGCTGAAGGTGTTAGCAGTTATTTATTTCCCTTTTCAACGATTACAGCACAAGCACTTCTAAGACATGTTGAAACAAACATCTGTGGAATGCTATCCCAGTTGTTGCACTTCACTGTTCCCTGCCTCTGTTTGCTCTGACGGTTAAGCTGTCACAGTCCACTGCTGTTCAATAATTAGAAGAGTGTGATGGATGTTCCTTTGCTTGTTCTTGGACTAAAGCTAAGAAAGAGACTCAATTCTAATCTCTGTTAGCTCTACAAGGTTTTCATTTTAATGTCAAGAACTTATCGCAAATCACTATGTCAACGGAAGATGAAGTCCCTGATGGAATTAGGAACTTTATTTCTTTTTTTCCAAGTCTTGTCAGGGATTGTTCTTTAGTTAGATATGGTTCACCGTAACCTCATTCAATGCTGGATTTTATTGCCTCAGGTCTATAAACCAATCCATTATTTAGTTAACGTAAATCTAACTTTTTGTTTATTATTACTTGTTTGCTTGGATATGCAAAGGTTGAAAGAAGGATGTTAAAGATGTTACTGATAATGTTAAACATGAGACTAAGGTGGTAAAGTTATGAATCATTGCTAATTCTTAAAGACAGACTGTGTAGATTGGACCGCAATGACTATTGTCATCCTAGAAGATCACATAAAAGTGTAAAATTCAGTTTAAGGTGATGAAAGTGATGTTGAATGATGAGTTATTTGCGTCAATCTATTTTTAAAACTCTGTTCCAAAAGGAAAATATCTTGTTGCCTTCTGATGGATTACCTGACATATCAGTAAAACTATTCAGATTAGATTAATTTGGCCAAGAGACATACCGTAGGTTAAAATTAATGATGAGAGATTATAGTTGTGTCTGTATACACCATTTCATTAATATTTACAAGGACACAGATGCAACTTCCGCCTTTAGTAGATGCAAGTTAAGATAAACATGACTTTGACCTACCTGACACTAAACTGGTCCAAATAGACCATGAGTTAACTTGTGTGAAGATTTATAGTATCTCTCGTCTTTGGCATTAGATCGATGTTCCCACCAAAATAAAATCTGACATAGTCCTCCCTATTCAAATGTGTTTATTAGCAGCGACTTTCAATATCAGGAAGTGTAGCTTGAAATACATTTTAACCTGATGTTTGAGTCATACAAGATTGTTTTCACCCAAGAAATGAATACTATATTGAATATATATCATATAGATATGGTAAATGATAAGGTTTTAGAGTTTGGTTTCCCTACTTGAGTTTGATCTTCTGTCTCTTCCTCCTCACCAGTCCATTAGCAGTTGCTGAACAGATTGACCACTTTAATCTGATCCACTTAAAAGCGTCTGGCCGCGGTAGATTGGAAAGGTTGAGCCTCAAGGGATTCCGGGGCTTATATCATGATGTGGCCGAACCATTAACCTGCCTGACACCTGAACCTTGGGTTTGTTTGCAGGTGGGATCCAGAGTCAAACCGCTGGTCTTTAGTTTGTCCGATGTCAGTCGCCCGCCTGGGAGCTGGGGTGGTGGCGTGCGGGGGAGCTCTTTATGTGGTGGGGGGGTTTGATGGCCAGAACCGGTGGAGCACTGCTGAGAAGTACCAGCCGGACACCAACTCGTGGCAGAAACTGGCTCCTATGAGTACAGTTCGTAGTGGACTAGGTATGTTAAAAATCTTGAGTGAAATCTTTTCCTTTTGACTTGTTTTGTGTCCAACAAGGGTGTTTGTCTGTCTGCAGGGTTGGTGGCCCTCAACTCGTGTCTGTACGCTGTGGGCGGCTATGATGGCCGAAGTCAACTGAACTCTGTGGAGTGTTATAACATTTCTAGGAACTCTTGGGAGCCCAGAGCCTCCATGCAGTACTCGCGCAGTGCACATGGTGTCGCTGTCCACCAGGGGCGCATCTTCGTTCTCGGTCAGTCACATGACACAATGACATGACGACACGAAATAAACGTGCAACATATAATATATATATATGATCACTAGTATTTAAATAACTGAATTATATTAATTTCTATATGTTATAAATATAAAAGTATTATTCACTCACTTACTGCTATGAATTTGCTGCATCTGTCCAAAATAAAGACTTCCTGCATTGAGAAAACGCATATACTTCCTCAAAGTAGTTGTATTGATGGCAGCATAACTGATCAGTCACAGTGCAACATGTAATAGTGAATTCAGCAGCACAAATGTAGGATTTTATTGAAGTTTTATTTATTAACTTGTTAATACATTTAGGTTGATCCTCCACATCATTGAAAATAACATTGATGTAATAAATGTACATTAAATTGTAGAAGTTTTGAACTGAGCATCGTTGTCTAAAATGTGATTGTACTGTATAAGTGGTTCATGTTATTAGTTATTTATGATACATTAATTGTAATACTCCTACAGCTAAGCTAATAATTATTTTTTTTATTAAATAAGGTAAGGTAAGGTAAAACTTTATTGATCGATTGATTGAAATAGTTTTTTTCCAATAGCCACAGAAAATGCAGCAATATTTCATAAATAATAAATCAAAATAAAATAAGGACAAGAACATAAAAAGAAAGAACAAGATGACACAATCTAAGTCTAAAGATAAAGACCAAGAACATAGATCAAAGAAAAACAACATGGAGTTGGTACTAAGCCTATATTTGGCTCTAAATAAAAAATGAGTTATCAGTAGCTGGATTGTCGATTCTATAACGATAACGGATACGAATAGGCTTGTGACGGTCAAGATTGTTTGCTTTTTTGCAATGTTTTTAAATATAAATATTGAATTTATTTATCCTTTTTCTTTTTGCTGACTTGTCAACATAGGTTTGTATTTCTTTTTTTAATTGATAATATTATTTTTAGGCTCCAGGAGCATCTGAAATTCAAATAATGGGGAGTTAATAAAACAACGTTCATGATCAATTCTGTTTATTGTTAATATTGTTCACAATATTTAAGAATGAATCTACAAACAGCCTCCTCTTACGGTATTATTTCATGTTCCTTCGGTTTGTTAAGTAGAATGACTAAATGAAAGTAATGTCATTGTTTCAGGGGGATTTAACCATCTGGGCTTCCTGAACAGCGTGGAGTGTTACCACCCTGACAGAAACGAGTGGACGTGCATCACCGACATGCTAGTTGGACGCAGTGGCATGGGCGTCGCTGTTACCATGGAGCCGTGTCCTGGCAACCTGCCAGAGGAAGAAGACCAAGTCGTCCGAGAAAGTCACAAATAAGTGTTAAACCCAGTTCCAGGTAGCATTCGTACGGAAACGATGACGGTGAAGATCGTTTAAGGACCAACACTGTGAACTCTTGTTGTAACTGTTATTTAATTCACAATTAGTATTTCATCATGTTTGATGTTCACAGAGTCTTTTTTTCTACCTCTTGTTTCCGTCTCGTTGACCACTTTCTTTCTGTCACGTGTCAATCTTCATTCACAAAATGCCAAATTTGTATGTAGTGTTTAGATAGAGTTCATTGTTGCATTAGGTTAAAGAGAGACCACCAAGTCCCAAGATGAATTAAGTAAAAAGGATTTAAATTCTGCATTTTGAACGAAAGTAGTTATTAACGTAAAAGTATTACAAAGATCAAGTAGCAGTTATTTAATTGAACCATATTATACCAGTCGTTGACTTCTTGTTTTTATAAAGGTTTGAATTGACCTGTGAGTCGTGTATTCTGTTGTATATGTTTCATCCAATAATACGAGATAATTATGAAAGTCTCCGTTTTCCACGTCCATGGCAGGCTCTTCTCTATGGGTTGGAAATGTGCTCTGAACCCTAGTGGTTCTTGCATCTCCAGCTTCTGTTAACAGGTGATGGGTGGATGGTTCCTGATATATCGGTGCAGCGACGGTGGTAATGAAGAAGCTCTATCAGCCGTGACAACTTGAGGACGGAGCCGAGCCCGAAGGCAGGTCTTGGGAACAAACAGGCCAAATGGGTTTGCAGGACGGGTGGGCTCAGCCTGGGAGATAAGGTGAAAGAGTCGAACTGCTGCCACTATCACGCGGCGCCCGCTGAAATGCCACCTGGTCTGCGAGGAGGCTCAGTGATGGAGGAAGCTTGTGGTCAATCATTGGCCTAGTTGTCGTGTAATCGCAGCCTCTCGCCGCTAGGGGTCGTCATTAGTCTTCGCAACACGTTCAATTTTTTTCATTTTTTTTTATTTTGCATGTTTGTCGCCTCTGGTGAAGAAGGTCACATGTATCACCCACATCATTGTCTTGCTACACGCCGGCTTGTGAGTTCAACAGTATGTGTGCTTATCTTTCTAATAGAAGCTGAAAAAAGCTTACATGTAACTATCTACAGCATATTTTTGTTTTTTTGACAAACCGGTGAAGTGAATGTATGAATTGTCCAAGATGTTAATCATTAACCAAGAATGTTACTTATTCCTGTCCGGACTATTTGTTCTGCATCCCCGACAGCGTACCTGTTATCAGCCCCAATATGGCCTCAGATGTGGTGGATCTGGACGCAAACAAGATAACCAGGTGAATGTGTTTGACGGCCTCATGTTAGGTACATACTGACGGCTCATTATTGACAGAACAACCTGTTGGAGCGGCAGCATTCACGAGGCCTGTGCGTGTGAAGCCTGGGAGCGGTACCGGAGAGAGGTTGGGGGGGGGGGTACACGATGACTCACAACTTAAAGCCCCTCTCAAGTGACTCGCATGGAGAAGGCATGACGCAGGCATCTCGCACGTCTACATCCATATTTATCTGCCCCACACAAATGTGCTGGTGAGAAACAAAGCTGGGCCGTCCTTTTAATCACAAGCTGTGGGAACAGATTTGCCTCAATGTGTTCGTTGTCTGCAGCGCAGACACACAAAGAAAGAGGCAAATGAGTGACTGCAGCTGCAGTCCCATGTTTGCATGCTGCTCGCACTAATGCACAACAGTTGTACAATTACAGGAGGAACTTTTGAAGCTTCCTCTGAGCTGATTAGATGCAGGAGCAACTTTAACAGATCTTGGGCCTTGTGTTTGTCCACAAACTTCACATAGTTATTAGCAACCGCCGACTTTTCCAAGTGACGCAGAGAGAGTTTTAGTGATGGAAAAGAGCTCAGATCTTTTTCTCCCGCTTGACATTCTCCAACACTGGTGTGACCGTAAAAAAAAATCACCTCAGTTGGTTATAGTTTGAATGATGGAATCAGAACAAATCTGACAAGTAAAGGCTATGAAGTGTTTCCATTGTGAGGGTTTTTTTTTTAAACTAGCAATCTATAACACGTGTCTCATCTGTGCAAAGACAAGCTAACTTTGTTAGCTTTGCTGTGTTTATTTACACCCCAATCTTTTTACAAAATTTCCCTTTGAACAGGTTTAGAGCAAGTCAAGATTCAGGGTGTAAGAGGCTCTAATACCGTGTAAGCAAAGTATTTTCCTAAAGATCCTTATTTGCAGTGAATGTTTTGAGGAGCCATCATAAAAGATAATGGAACGAAAGGTATAATATAAAGTAATAGAATCAGGCTTCAAATTATTCAATTGTTTTATACACATTTTTTAAATTGATTAAAATTTATTTTGTTTATTTTGTCTTTGAGCGACGAAAAATACTCTGGAAAATCACCAAAAACGGAGGACTAAAGTCCAGAAACGAAAAATCCTATTGCTATATAAAGAGACAAGTGATAAATAAGAAAAATGTATACAAAATAAAATGGGTAGTTTCTACACAATCTTTCGATAACCATCTTATCATGTTTGATTTTGTGTTTCCTTTCTTGATGCCTTATTGGTATTTTTGAAGAATCCATGATAGATGGATAGATTTCCTTTATTAATCCCTCTGGAGGTCTCCTTTGGGAAATTGTGTCATTGGTGTATAACAGGAATATCATATAATGTTAAATAATATGTGTTAAGTGTGTAACAAACTCATTGATGCCCTTCAGGTCACACACATTGCCCTTGGAGTAGCTCCCCAGTATAAAAGGTTGGTGACCCTCACTGTAATTGTGCGTATGTCGAGCCAAGAAAACAGACAGAATGAAGCAAGAAAGGCCTTGATTCTGGTGGAAGAAGTACTTAAGTGTAATAGTGTCATGGAATAGAATAAGACGAGTGATAATTTATATACAATTTATGTAAAGATTCTCAATATCAAGGCACAAAATATTAACTTTTAAAATTATTAATAAAGCATCACACATGGGAAAAATATTATATAATTTAACCAAACATTTTAACATGAACTGCTGTGAGTAAAGAGGAGAATTAAGTCACACTAATTATCGAATAATGTTATTTTTAGAGTTGAAATAGTTAGTTCAAGATGGAAATTCTGAACAGCAGGAATATTGGTTCGCTGTCAGAAACATTTCTACATCATCAGTTTTATTGGTTTACCTCAAGAGGTGCCCATAAATACAGGCAACGTGCTGCATCTGGTCCCTGGGCCACTTTGCCAAGTTGTGGTTCTATTAAGAGTCAGGAGGAGAAACCTAAAATAATTATCCCACTAATAATGTTCCAAACAGAAATTAACCCATGACACCCAAAAGTGCACATAACTTGTTAAATGACAGCCTGTTCATGATGTTAATTCTAAAACATGAACCCAACTTTGAAGTACTTGGGTTTATGTTTTTATTTCTCTTTACTTACATTTATTATATTCAAGGTAATAAGTATAAATCGTACAAAAACTTGTAAAAGTTATATTTATTCAGGGTTGGATTTAAATAGGCCGTTTAAAGATGTTTGATACTGGTACTTATACCAATAGTTTCAGATAATAATAATGATAATACATTTGATTTAAAAGTGCCTTTCAGGAGACTCAAGGTCGCTTCACAGTAAAATCATATAACACGATATACACCTATACCATTTAGTGTAACCATTTTATAACGGAAAGAAAATGACATTACACATTGTACAAATCTTGGATAACATCTGTAAATTTCAACTCCAATTTTCCAGTGAAAGAGAACACTTGCTAACAGCTTACAATTGTGTCTGATGTTCACCGTCTTTTTCGGTTTTTCTTCATAAAAATCCACAATTTATCAAGTTTTAATGAGGTGTGGATATCGAAGGACAAAGTATGATACAATTCTATCGAAGCATTTTGGTCCTAGATTTATATTTAATAGACTCATTTCAAGATAGCCAAAAACAATGTATGTACTGCTTCATGAAGCAGTTTCATGTTGTTTAGAGGTCAGTAGGTGGCACCATCACTTTAAAATGTTGTGTTTCATTAGAACAGTTGTTTAAAACAAAGAAAATAATAGTTTAGAGACCGCCATCTAGTGGGCTCTGAAAATAATCCCACTGCTTCATGAGGCTTCATCAGACCACCACTACACTTGACCTATGCCTCCTTTTCACAACACACAAACTTGTTTGACAGTCATTCATTTTGAGGTTCTTTCCTAAATAGGAGAAAACCGGAGTTCCTAGAGGAAACCCACAAAACCCTGAGGAGAACATACAAGCTCTACGTAAAATGACATGGGTTTCGCCTCAGGAGTTGCCTCAAGCCGGATGTGAACACTGTACATTCTTGCTGTGAAGCTGAGGGGTGTCGGAAAAGTCCAGGGATGTTCTGGACCTGGAGGTTCTGGTCCTGCATTAGGTCGACAGTAGCTCAATGCTCTGGATACTCACAGGTTGTTCTGCTCAGTTTCAGCAGAGGAACACACCGACTATCACGACCATGATCGATGCGGATCCGCTCCATGCTCCAGACAATCTTCCTTCCACTGTCCACCGTCTCCATCATGGTCAGCGCTCTGACCTATTAGCCGAGACCTAGCTTAGCCTGAGGGCAACTTTTGTATCAACTTAACAACATTCATGGAAACAAACTTCCTGAGTCACTTATCTTCTTCAAACAGCAAGAGAAGTGTCAGTGAGCCACTTCTCCATATAAAGCTTCTCAAGCCAGACAAATGGGGAACAATCATATGGAGTTATTGAAGATATAAAGTATGCTTTCAAATAAAATAAAAATATATCCTTGTAATTCATCCAAATGTGTAAGTGAAAAATCCATTCATTTTTCTACTTCATTGACTAATTAGATGAAACCAAAACTTGTGTAATTTGTTACTGTTTAGACACGTCTTCCTAACTGAAGCTGAAGTTTCTGGAAGATAATGGACCTTCTCCATCATAAGCGCAGGTGCAAGTGCTGATCAATGATCGGGTCGATTCCTCATCGATCTCAAGGCACGACTGAACTCCTGACCGTTCCATTGAACGTTGTACTTTTCTCATCTCGCTCCATCTTTCCAGGATCCTGGTCCTGAAGGTCCAGGATGAAGAGCCAGGTGAGGCACCAGAGTCCTCCTGTGTTTCATATCAGGAGTAATAATCCATGGAAGTGATAGAAGAGATGATCCAGTTGTTGCATAACTGAGCTGAGCCGCCACACATACGTCGTGCCGATTTATGCGCCCGGGATTAAACTTCTATAGGAGCTTAAACCTTCCAGAACTGATGTTTCTACAGTCTACACTTCTTTTTTCTGGGCCAATCCACTTTATTTGTTTTCCACAGACGGCTGCACTTGTAGGACAAATTAATCTGGGAATGACGACGTGTTCCTCGCTGGTGTACCGGAGCCTCTATAGGAAGCCTACGGAGGTGCGGGGGGAGGGGGGGGGCGCTCACGCCAGTGGGCCTATGGCAAGACGTGTGGAGGTGAGACCTTGGAACGTGATGACCTCATCAACATCGCTCGCTGTAAAGCTAATCTGTTACATTCTGAAGGATGCTCCTGCATGGAGCCACCCATGAAGGTGACATTGCTGAGTGGGCCGCTGGCGTGGACGCCCCCCCCCCCACACACACACACACATAAACACATTCAAAAGAGCTGTGTGTTTGTTTGTGTGTTTGTATGAGTGAGTTTGTGTGTGTGTGTTTTTGTGTGCTTGTTTTTTGTTTCTTTTTGTCTGTGTTTGTTTGTGTGTAAGTGTGTCTGTGTTTATGTGTATTGACAATTGTGTGTGAATTTTGTTTGTGTACGTAAGTAAGTAAGTAAGTAATGCTTATTTCTAAAGAACAAGAATTTAAAAATTGATCCTGAAAGAAACTGGCAGCCAGTGTGTGTCAGTGTGTGCTCGTGTTGTGTGTCTTTGTGTATATTCTTTGTGTGTGTGTGTGTATATAAGTTTGTGTTTTTGCTTTTGTGTGTGTCTGTGCGTGCTCACTCGCGTTTCTTTTTGTCTATAGTGTGTCTTTTTGTATGTAAGTGTACGTGTGTTTGTATTTATTCATGTTTGTCTGGGTTCGTGTGTGTATACAGTACACCTGTGTGTGAATCTTTTTGTTGTGTGAATGTGAGTGTGTTTGCGGGTTTCATTGTGTGCCAGAGTGTGCGCACATGTATGCTTGTTTGTCTCTAGGTGCATGTGTGTCTTCTGTATCCAGATGCAAACAACGTGTTCCTGGTAGACATTGGACATCAGCTGCAGACATACCTGAAAGTCTAGTTATGTACGTGTGTGTGTGTGTGTGTGTGTGTGTGTGTTTGTCAGCTGATCACTTGTGTGCAGCAGGTGTAGCACTGAGCGAGAGTGTGAGTGTGAAAGGTCACTTAATTCTCTAATCTCTGGTCCTCCCTCAATGAAAGTGTTGGACTCAACTATACGGCATCAAAGACAGTACCATTGAAACCTCATGTTTTCAAACAGTGTCCAAAACGAAACACTAAAAAGAAGTTTCATTTAAAAAAGATTGTTTTCAGCCTGTAATGTATTTTAGGAACATACCACACAACGAAGACTTGATTACACTACATATTAAACTACATAAAGACAATATATACCGTATAGTCTTTAATTGACTTAATGATGATTAATGAGAAAACACTGTTACAATATAATGCATCATTTATGAGGTAATTCCTTATTAATTATGCTTTAAAAACCTCAAATCGTTTAAGAATATTCAATTAGGTGAGTAACGAAATGATTGGGGTGTTCAAATGACCCATAAAATGATAGTTCACCCAAAATTCAAACGTCACTAATTTTCTACTCACCCTCATGTGGACTAAGGGTTGGGATTCTTTTCAGAACAAGGTGTTCTTTTAGAGTTATAGACAGAAATGTTTGTTCATTTTGATGTTGGAGCTCAGTTGTCTTTATCTTAGGCTTCGTAACAAACTAAAAAAGTCTAAATACCTCCATACTGCTCATCTTTAATCTTGGATGGAAGCCTCGACATGAACGATTGTTCGGAAACCTTCTTTTTTTTAAGCAGAAGCTGCTTGGCCCTCAGCTTAAATCTTGCACACAGTATTATCTTGTAGCTGGAGCTAAGAGACTGGCGTCTTCCACAACAAATACACTTAAAATAACTAGAAAATCACCACCTACCACAATGTCCATCGATAATGTCATTTTCACTTTTATTCTTTTCTTTTTTTTTTAATGACATTTAATACTTTTTGTCTCCAATGCTATTGTTTCAAGGCACACTGCTGGCTTCAAGTGGGGTAAGTAAGTTAAGTTATATTTGTAGAGCGCTTTTCAAAGAATCAAGGAAAAGCCTGCAAGAAGAAAAATGTCTTAAGATGTTTCTTGAAGGAGTCAGTAGATCCATCAAACACAGAGAGAGGAAGATCGTTCCAAAGCTTAGGAGCAACAGCCTGGAAGGATTTCTCTCCTCTGGTCCTGAACCGTGTGCGTGGAACCATCAGTAGATCCTGATCCACAGATCGCACAGACACCGGCGGTCTTCTTTAGCAACCCTTAAACAATGTAGACCGATCAACAGTTGTTGCGCCATAGCTTACAAGAAGGTTAGAAACTACGCCGATCTTCCTGAAAAAAATCCTCAAAAGACTCCTGGATCCAGATGATCATCTGTAAAGCCACCAAAATGTAACCTGGTGTAAATAACGGCAAGGACAACCAAACTAAAACTATATTTGTAAAGGGAATAGTGAACAATTCCATTTATTAATCGATCACGCTTAAAAGGGAGTAGTTTTTACAAACGGTGACATGGATAAAGGTTAGCACAATGAAATATTGACATATACAACATTCAAATGAGTGTGTGGTGTGAGTCACTGGGCCAACAACGTTAATAAACATCTTTATTTCTAATAACAGTTATTTAGGGCATATACGTGACGAATCTCGTGGTAAAAAAAAAAGAGAGTCGTGCAGGTAACGGGAGAGGTCGTCGGGACGCGGTGTGTGTGTTTTTTTGGGTGAAGATTACGTTCATTAAAGTGAGAAAAGAGGCTGTTCGCGGAGTGTGGCTGTGGCGAGTGTGTAGTGCTGCTGCTGCCGGCTGCTGCTCCGTGCGTTCACTTCACTGTGTTTCTCTCAGACTCGCAGCAAAGCACGAGCGGACCGTTTCAAGCTCCCCTCTCGCTGAATTGATTCTACTATGGGTCCACAAGAAACATGGCGCCGGCACCCGGGGGGCAACCCGCGCGTCCATACCGCTCTAAACTCCCCCGGCGCCTTTAACACTCGATTTAAACACACACGAATACTCATAATACGAATACACGAGTTCTAGTTGTGTTTAAATGATTACAACCTTTCGCGCCGTCTCGAAAAACGCGAAGACACAATCGCGGCCCCCCCTTGTACCTTATGGTGGTATATTCCACAATTTATTCCAGGGAAAGACTGACAGTTTTTTGGGTCATGAAGCAGCTGTTGAAGTCAGTGGTTCGCCCTCCCTCCGCAAGAATAAGGAATTAGTACATTTCAAATTAGATAACGACAAACGTTGGTGCAAGAAGGGAGAGAGGGGGGGGGAAAGTATGACAATATGTCCACGGCACAACTAATGATGAGTGAAATGTTATATTCTGAGCTCGACGGGAGAGAAAAGAAAGGTTGTTTTTTTTTTTTTTTCAGAAAGAGTATAATGTTGTGCGTTGTTTATATTTTGGGGTCGTATCAGTGCAGCGGAGTGGGATCTGCAAAGAAAGTGCATTTGCTTACAGAAATTAAGAATCACATGACCTATGACCTCATGTAACAGCCTGCTTTACTAAAAAGGTTTGACTCTTTTTTTTTTTTTTTTGTTGCTTGAGTTAAAGGCGCCGTCCAGGCGTTATAGTACCGGGGCGTCATACATGTTGGGATGCTCTTGCGTCTCGTCTCGCACGTGAAGCGTGGGTCAAGCCTCTCGGAAGCGGCAGCAGAGGTCCTCCGCTTCTAAGTGGATTAAAAGTCCGGCACAATCCCCCGGGCCAGCAGGCCGTGGACAGACCGGGTGTAGTTTAGATGAGGACTTAAGACTGATTATCTCCCATGCTGCCTTTGTTTTTGCTGCTTCCGTGGCCGTGCTGGAAGGTTGACGTAAATATGGCGTCAGAAAAGGTCTTTTTTTTTTTCCACGCTCGTGTAAATGGCGCCCACAGCCCAGAACGTATATATCTGGAGACTGTTTGTGTTTAGTCTGCCATCATGCCAAGGCCTTATCTACACCCTCGAATGTGAACCGAGGGCTGTAGAGCGCAGTCTCTCGCCGCCATAAATGTTTGATCCTGCAATCGCACGCTTTGAGCTCTGTATCAAATGTCTAATACCGCGATAACATTTTTTAATATATATTTATTGTATTAGCTTCCAAAGCGTCGGAGTCTGATTGAAATGTGTTTAGATTGACAGTATGATTTACAACATATGGTTATTTATTTATGTTTTGTTTTATTTACTTGCTTAGAACCTTATTTAGCCTCGTAATGTTTGGATCATCGCATTTTAACGTAGTGCTGTGTCTCTTAAATAGATCTTGGACCTTTATTGTATCATCAGTATGTGTCTTTTTGTACAAAATTCTCTTTTCGTTAAAATATTTACATTAGAAAATGTGCTTAAGCCCCGCCCACTGAAACCGCTTCATTTTTCTGGAGCTAAAATCTTGTTAAGCATAACCACGCCCACTCTGTTGTGATTGGTCAAGCATCAAGGTTTGTCGCCGCGCGTCATCAATCCTGAAAGTCTCCACCTCCAATGGGATTCGTTGTCTAAACAAAGCGGGGCGTGATCACAGCTGGCTGGAGGAGGAGTGAAGCCATTGTTACGTCATAATGGACTTCACTCTTGTAACCTCTTACAACGAGATTTCAGACTAACTTTACAAAGTAATAACTTCAAAACATGATAAGGGACACCAAAACATTTATTTAAATCTTGTAATCGTTTACTTTCTAAAAGCGCATTTCACATTTATCACTATAGCAACATAAGCTAAATTAGCAGTATTTGGTACTATTACTGGTGTGGGGCGGTCCAAAGAGCCAAAAGAGAGACCAAAGTAAATTAGTTATGAAAAGAAGGAACCCAGATTATTGAATTGAATATTATTGTATCTATATTTTATCTTAATGCAAATAATTACAGAAAAGTCTGCAAAACGCATGATATTTTTCTCTAGTGTTAGCACAAAATCAGTCATTTAGTTTTAATCTAAGCAGTTTATGAATAAAGTAAAATGGCCACGAACTGCATGCAATTTGCACAGGTCTAAACTCAGAGAATTAAATGAGAAAGAAACATATAATTAAAAATGATTCCAGAAATACAACATACAGTAGAGAACAAAGAGACGAAACATCTTCTAGAAACTTGAAAATGAACAATAGCTATAAAAAAACTCTGTTTGCGGTTGAATATTCTTGCTTAAAGTCTGAATCAACTTTTATATGTAGACGACCTGAACTTCTGTTTTCTATTAGATTCACCGCCGCGCCTGCCGGGCGAAGACTAAAATCATTTCTTGCCTTGAGACGTGTTTGGATCTGAGCGGAGTGAGCACATAACATCATGACATCATCCCTCATTCCAGTCAGATTCTTCACCCGACTAACAAAAACTCATCCCCGCGTATGTCGGTGGACATGAGGTGATGACCGGTACATAAACAACAATATCACAAAATGAAAAGGCAGACAACAGAGAGACAACCTACATGATAGGTTCGTGTTAGCTTCGTTGCTAATGCATTTCATGTGTTGAAAAAAATGATGCAGAAGTTGCAACGTTTGGTTCATTATCTATCAAAAGATTTTTTGCCATTATATTCTTTAAGAATGAGGATAAATGTGTTTCTGATTTTGTGAAAAACATTTTGTTTCTACATTTTACAACATTCTACAACATTTTTTCTCTATTAAAACAAACTTAATCAACACTTTAGTTCAGTTTACACTTTTTTATCCATTAAAGTCATAATTTTATCCCTTTTTCTATTTTTTGTATTGAGTATATCTTTTTTTAAATCAATATAAAAATAATATATACACACATCTACATGACAACTCATGCTTAGTTTGGCTTTTTCTTTCCAACATACAAAAAGAAATTCCCCATCATTATACGGCTCTTTGTCTTTTGTTTAGTATAACAGTCTCAGTATATAATGGCCCTTTGGTTAATTTAATTTCACACCCTGCCCTAGAAGACAATACAACAAACAACACTGTTGGATAATTATTATAATAAGAAGAACTAACCGTCTTACATACAGTACGCTTCTTATGAACAAAATGGTGTTGTAAGAAATATATAATTATGTTACTATTAATAAAGATTGATAGATAAACCGAGATGAATTCACAATTCTAGCAAACTCTATTTTCAAAGAGAAATTTTAGGTAAAAATAGAGATACACGTATCAATGTCTGATGAGAACAAATAAAAATTGAAGTGTAAATATAAATAAAAACATTGTAAATATGCCACTGTTTGGTGTTCACATGTGTTTGGTAGTTTATTCAATAATTCAACTTCGATAGATTCGTGTCAGTCATTCAGGAGAGTGTCAAAGTACAACCATTGCTACTGTAAAATGTTCATTTTCTCGGGGAATGTCCAACTGGGTTATAAGCGCCAGACAACAGCTTAATAAAGTTATAGAAATTTTGTTAAATTGTCTTATTTTAAATACTGTAAAGTTGATACTTTGAGCTGCTAATTATTACGCATACTTTGAACCCTGCGGCTTATACAATGATGCTAGTCGGAATTTAGTTTTTTATACACAGGAGAAGCTCAAGAAAAAGACTGACTGGATCAAAGAAATGATAAGAGGACGAAGACGATGATTTCTGAAACAAGAGACGGCTGTAGTGCACCAAAAGCTGAATATAAATGCTGCACCTAAGCTTTGGATTAATGATTCAATGGTGAGTTGTTGGAGACGGCAGCGTAAAGAACTGGTTTGTTGCAACCAATGTGTTTTTATCTAGCCGTGTTACTGCTGTGTTAGAAGAACCATTTGTAAGAAAAATCACATATATTCAGCTGAACATTTGAAACCTTCTTTCTGTTGGCAAATATAAAGGTGTGTCCATATACTGTATGTACATATAATAAAGAATATGTTCTGTATTGATTTACATTTCTAACGTTAATGTGTACCTGGGAAGCGCTTACACAACATTCTTATCCTTGCACACATCAGATGCACACATATAGACTGCATAAGGAAGTTGTCTCTTGACAAGTTTCCTGGTATCTTTGGTAAACACTCATCCAGTCACATATGTCAGTTTAATTGAGATTTTTCATTGATTAATTTCTACCACAGAGTCCCTTGTTGTGGCTACAGGGGGCTGGAGCATATCCCAGCTACCTGGGAGGGAGATGCAGGGACACACAGAGATAAACAATACTTGGATCAACCTCAGGATGCCCAGGTATCAAGAGTAAATTCCCCAGTTTTAAAGTTGAATCAGAGAAATACTTGATTTAGCACCAAGTGGTAGCTAAGAAGTGTAATTCTTGCTCTCCCTGCGGTAAAGAAGGCTGGAACGGATCACTTCACCTTGTGTGAAAGCCACTCGCGTAGAAGGTGCTGATGTCATCTGCTCATTTTTTAATTGGACTCACCAGTTTTTATTGGCTCCCTGACTTCAGACGAAGGAAAGGCGTTCTAGTCCCTGTTGTATTGACCAGTGCAAGGTTCTTCTGCCAACATGATGCCAGAGCAACTGTATTTGCCCGCCCTTCAAAATAAAGACCATGAGTATAAAAAAACAAATGTGTCAATCATTTCTTTTCGTATCTATGGTTTTTGACGTTGAGGTTGGGGATGATATTAAATTTGATCAATGGCTACAAATGGTCCCCAGCACGGACTTTGAACAGTATGTTAAAAAACAAATGTATTTACGATCCTTTGTAACATTTACCTTCGCAAATACTGAAGGTTCTGAACCATGGCAGAGGAGTTCGACCTCAAACTTGTTTTCCTTTGTACTGAAGAAAATCTCACAAGAGAAATGTTCAGATGGTTCTTCCCAGGGCCTCGTTTTCCTCACAAAAATACAGCATGAAATCAGATAAAACACTTTCTTCGACTGAACAATATTATTAAGTCATGGCAAAAAATAACATTTTAGGTCTTTATTGGTGTCTAAAAGCAAACTCAATAAAGAACAACAAAAACATGTCTGTTTTTTCTAGTTTAAGCCCTGCTTTGCCACCGTCGTTCTTACCAGCGGCGGACGATAAAATATATTCAAATTCTTTAAAATGTTCTTGGATCTAAATGAAACTAGAGAGTACAAGGAAAATGTAACAAAGTTACTGTGCCTTTACCCATTTCCTTGAGTTTTTTAAACATTTTTAATTAGCTATATTACTAACGGACAGATAAACGCAGACAAAAATACAACATTGTATATTATTATATTATTATATATTATATATCATTATATTTTATATGGAGTCTACTGACTCCTTCAAGAAACATCTTAAGACTTTTTTATTTGTTCAGGCTTCTCCTTGATTTTCTGGAACTCCTGTGTTGTTCTCAGTGTTATCTTGACCTTTAAAGTATATATTTTATTGAGTATTGTTTTGATTGTTTAAGCGCTCTGTGACCCTGGTCTAGAAAAGCGTTCTATAAATATAAATTACTTACTTACATACTTACTTACTTGTAGGCGATGATATTTGCTTGTTCAAATGTATGTGAGTATGATTTAATCAAAGCAGGCTTGAGTCGCTCAGACGGTGGCTCGGGTTTAACTTCCCTAGGATTTTACTACATCCTAGCTTTGTTTTCTCTGTTATTCGTGTGTGTAAGTTGATCTAAAGACAGTACGTGTTCTTCTTCAATCATATATATATATGATTGATTTTAGTGATACTATAGACAAAAGAGTTAAACCACTCTTTTGATCATTGTTAAAAAATTCTACTTAATCAAAAGTGCTCTGTGAAATCCATTCAATCCTGCATGAAAAATTGAGTTGCACACTTTTGGCCCCACTGTGTCCATATCGAAATATGTTATTTAAAGCGTAGTTCTAATCTTGTCTTGGTCTAGCAGCTGATATTGAGAAGACTTTTCTCCAACTTTTCGGCCTCTGGCTTCTCTTACCGGTCAATTATCTGCTGAATCGTGTTTCACTTTGTCTTTTCACTGAACCAACGAGTGGACTGGCGCTCCTC
The DNA here is from genome assembly GCF_982586985.1 of Callionymus lyra. Lineage (NCBI taxonomy): Eukaryota > Metazoa > Chordata > Actinopteri > Syngnathiformes > Callionymidae > Callionymus > Callionymus lyra. Next base: position 21,073,377 of record NC_141835.1, read on the forward strand.
GCTCGTGGCACATCTGGTTTCCTAGAGGCACTTGTGGTTGCCTAGGAATGATGTTAGCTTTTACACGCTGATGACATCACCCTCCCCATCCCCGTCCACAATTTCACATTTGCCATGGCGAGAGAGAAGCAGGTTTAAGTATCCGGAACCGGTCAATTTCAATGTCTGAGGAGTTGATTTTTCTCAAATGAAATGCTTAAAATTGTGAGCTAACGTTCAGCTCTTGTGGCTTGAAAAGCCTCCGGGGTGAAATGGGATCTGGTCCCGCAAACCCCACGGAGTGTGTGTCAGATACATGTATACCTGCATGTACATGTGCGCTAACACTCTTGTGTGTTTGTGTCTGTGTGTGAGTGTGTGTCTCCGAGAACACGAATGTGTGTAAGGGTGTGGATATAAATGTGTGTGTATTCCCGCCAGCTTCTAATGGGGATCATGTGTGGAGTCAGCAGCGCAGACACACAAAAACATGCTAACCCCCACTCCACGCCAACACGCACATGTGTGGACACACACGCACACACACACACACACACTCACACACACACACACACGCACACACCGTGTGCCTCAGTCAGCAAGTTAAGAAACAACTCCTAGGGGAGGTAAGCACCAGTTCTGTGTGTGTGTGTGTGCGTGTGTGTGTGTGTGTGGCATAACACACATTCTGTTTCAGGAGGTTAGGGGGTTGGAGAGGAGGGTGAAGGGGTGGAAGGCGGAGAGGGGGAGGGGAAAGAACTGTAGGAAGGGGGTGAAAAGAGAAAGGAGAGATATGGGCAGTGAGCACAGGCTAAAGGGTTGGAAGGTGTGTGTTTGTGTGTGTGTGTGTTGTTACACAGGAAGCGAAAAAAAAAAAGGAGAGGGAATATATAGAGAGAGGGCGAGTCGTAGAAGACCGACTCAGAGGGTGAATGGCTGGGAATAAGAGAAAGCGAGAGGTTGAGGGGCCCGGCACAGGGGATCCAGGAGGCCCTCTAGTTTTAGCCGAGGGTAGAGACGGTCAACAACACATGTGTCCAAGCCTTCACTCAACCTTCCTCCACTTACAGCAGTGAATAATAGAACCCGCCGAAACGTTACAAGCATTTCCAGCCTCTGATATTTTTTTCCCAATTCATCTGTCAGTCATGAATCCCTCCCACTGTTAGAGTTTGACTCAGAGAATTGTTTTAATAACTTGATGTCAACATATTAATGCACAGGTCCATCAACCCTCACAGAATGAAGGGCTCCTCGAAGCGACATGGCAGTCGTGAACGGTTGGTTAAGGAATGGATTGAAGGTTCTCTGCAGGAAACCATGACAATGATGGAAGCTGAGAAGGTGTTTTATGTGGTATTGTTGGACAACCAGGGCAGATGTTGTTGACACACAGCTGGAAATCAATTGTATGTTAGTTATATGAAAAGGATGGCGGCGAGAACTGTTGAGGCTAATTGTTGCCCCAGATCCTTTGAAGAAGAACTGTTGTCGCTGGCTTGATAAGAGGTTGTAAAAGAGTCCCACAAAGGAAAACCACAGAGATGCTTTTTTATTGTATCTTATATTGTGTGAACTCACTGACCTGTAGAAAATCAGGGATCACTGCTTCAAAAATAAATTGTGAGACACCCTGTAGGATATTTTATTGAGACATCTTGAGTCATTAAAAAAATCTTATCCCAAATCTGGATGGGAAATTGGGTAACAACTAGTCAGTAATTTATATTTATAGAGAGCTTTTCCAGACCAGGGTCACAAAGTGCTTAAACAATCAAAACAATACTCAAGGAAATATATACTTAAAAGGTCAAGATAACACTAAACTAGGGATGCACCTCACTTCCTGCACTGAAGATTTTGGCTGAAAATGCATTTTCAGTCTTTGGCCAAAACGCTTATGGTGGTTAATATGTCTGCGGTGTGGAAGGATTTCAAAAAGTGTAGTACTAACTGCAAACACTAATCAAAGATTATTTGATTATGTTCCCATGAATCAGTTTGAACTGGGATCATGGTTGACTTGACTGACAAGTCTCAACTACATGGGTGCAGTTCTATCTTCCACCTGAAATCCGCCTCTTAACCAAAGTCTGGTCAAACCGGAATGACTGCATCTCCAAGATGGCTGCAGTCGCTGATTGATTTTAAAACTGTAGTTCAGTCACGGATTGGCGACGTCACAGGTAATGTATCCATAACTTACACAGTCTTTGGATCAGTTAAATAAAGACAGATGACCCAGAATTTTTCTGTCTCATTGGCAGTGCACTCTAACACTTCACTCAAGCTGTCAGTTTTTATGCAACAACTTGTGTTTTACCATCTGTTGTGTCTTCCACTCTGAGGTTCATTTATCCCTGTGGGTCCGACATACCGATCAAACATATGGGCTTATCTTGACCATCCCTTTTCTGACACTTTTTGTACCAGACATACAGAACAGTGGTCCTAATCTCAAACTCTGGTCCACTGTGGAAATACCTATAAACCGACTAACCCTTTTGATGCACACTTTTGATCTGTAACTTCTAACCAAACGATTTCGTCAAGATAACAACATGGAAGGTCAAAAGCCTTACTTATACATTGTGAGATAAGTCTATAGAGTTCTGAAACCACCATGTTGTCAGGTAATGCAGCAGCTAAATTCTTACTTTTTTCCCTTTAAGCCCATGTGTTATCTCACGGTGACGTTTACCCCAAGGCAATAAAACAAATGATTTTGTTTTATCCCTTGTGTTGTCTCTGGGTCAAGGTTTTTTTCCCCTGGCTTCCAGAAATACATATGCAGTGGTGGAGACACTTGTTTTTGGGCCTTTGGGTCACCTTGACCCTGAGATAATAATATTAATAATAATATCAATAATAATAATAATAATAATAATAATAATAATAATAACAACAACAACAATAATAATAATTATAATAATATTAATAATAATAATAATAACAATAATAATAATAATAATATAAAAATAATAATAATGTCTATTTGTATAGCGCCTTTCTAGACCAGGGTCACAAAGCGCTTTAACAGTCACACATTCCCCCATTCACAAACACAATCACACACTGATGGGACACAAGGGTTAAAATATGGTGATGTCACCCAAACATTTACAAGTTAAAAATAGTCAACCGTTATGATGCACATAGTATGGTTTTGACTACTGTCGAGTCAGCAACGACAAAAACAGAGCTCCAGATCAACAAAATGCAGACAAAAAGGAACAATAAAATTTTCTGTGGTCCTTCTTAGAAAATAATTGGTCCTGGATATTTACTTCCAACCAAAGTGTATAAATGTGGATTAGATGGCGTTATATTCCATTCACTATGTGGGATCTGTTTACTTAACATATAAAAAAAGTTTAAGTGTTAGTTTTTTTTCCCCGGCTCACTTTGAAGCCATTTTGTGGCTGCAATCCATATGTCATCATTTCGGATCTTGGTGTATCCTGGGAAGTGTGACATCATCTCCTAGGGCCTTTTTATTTGTTTAAAAGCTGTTTAATTGTCAGAAAGCTGACTCTTGTACAACATACACCATGTATTTTTCCTGAACAGGAACTGTAACAAGAGGTTTATGCATCTAGTCAATATAGAAAGTAAAGTAAAATGTGTTGCGAAATCATGCACCGTCTACTACGGACTGAAGATGTATCAAATTTTTTTGTGCATATATGATTATGATACTTTTTAGCATAAAATTAGAACCAATTTGTCTTTGAAAAATAAGCAGGTCTAATTTGTTTCACTATCTTCCCGAGTGATCCAATGTGGATATACACAGCCTTAAAGCCATCAGTGGGAAACATAGATGAACTCCTTACTACAGGCTACCCTGGTAAATGTATCCAATTCATCATGAAATGTTTACATTTGTATTGTCTAAATAGTTTTAGTGTGATTCGTATACAATGAGTTATCACACATTACTGTTGTCCACAAGATGGAGTAGGTTGAATCAGTAAATCCTACCACGCTCAAAGAGACCTTTCGTCCACACAAATCCAATGATTTCACTGAAGCTACAGAGCAAATAAAGATTACATTTTAAAATCGTGGTGCTGTCTTTTTAATGTGTACAGGTGAACTAACAGCTCACCTTAAAGGGAATGTGTTGATTTGATTTTCTTAAATAGATCTTGGACATCTATTGTTCTCATCAGTATGTGTCTGTTTGTACAAAACTCTCTTTTCATTGAAATATTTACATTACAAAATTCAATTTATTTAGACCCCGCTGACTGAAAAATCTGGTGATGAAATCTCATTGACCATAACCACACCTACTCTGCTCAAATTGGTTAATCATCAAGGTTTTTCTCCGCGCGCCATCAATCCCGGAATCTCCAACGGATTCGTTGTATAAAAAAAGCGGGTCGTGATTACATCATAATGGGCTTCACTCTCGTAACCTCTCGTTTGCCGAGATTTCAGACGAGGGAGAACTATATAAAGAAATAACATAAAACATCATCATGATGAGAGACAAATTAATTCATTTGTTAATTTAATTAATTAATTAAAATTGTTGTATAAGAAAAATGCACCTTTGTGTGAACAGGACCTTTGAATTGTTGTGGTATCTACACTTCTGATCAAAATCTTAAGAGAGGGGTGGAAAGAAGAAGAAGCATTGCTAGCAGGGCGATCAAACCCAAGTTCTAACCACAGCTTCAATGTGCCAAAAGCAAGTGTGGACAAACTGATCAAGAGTTCAACGCAATGGCTTTGTAAATCAATCAAAACCTCACACACAATTCTAGACGTTGACAGCTCCTTAGACACCAGAAACTTGACAATGATCTTTGCAATGGAACATACATGGGACATACAAAAAGTTTCTCCTTCAAACCTTGCTGTTATGACAAATTTAAGTAAGCTCCAGCATGATCTTGTGTACTTTCCCTCTTATGGAGAAATTACTCTCCTAAAAAAACAACTGTTGACATTCAGAAATGTTGCTGTTCGACAGTGTAAAGATGCCTGCCTGAAGAAGCTGAGGAAGGTTCTTTTGTGATCCATCCTGTGTTCCCCTTATTTAAATTGAGGACATTTGCAAATTGATGAGAGAATTTTACAGAAAAACATCTTCAGACCAAACTGATCTCTTTGAAATTTGAAAACATTGCCAAAACAAGTAGCTACCTTTGTTATGTCTTGATTCTTTACCTCTGATGGACGAGGTCTCCCACCACCTTACTGTGATAAAGAGATCAAATCTTTGATGCCAAGTTATGTCGCTGATTTCTATCTTTCTTCATTATGTGTAAAAGATTAATTTTGGTTCATGGTGAATATCAACAAAACTTCCAATGGCCTGCATGGATGCACGTGTGATATGGTTCGTATAAGAAAAATAATCAATTGATTACTAAAGAGCGTCAACATGTCTTGCATGTGGCACCACAAACAACAACCTGGAAACAACAGAACTTTACTACAGAAGGTAAAACGGCATCTGAAGTTACTCTACAAGTTGAAAGGAAATCACATCTGCAGTCTGTCTGTGAAGCCAATTAAAACTCCACACTCTCCTGTTTTGTCTCTGATTATATGTAAATGAAAAAAAAAAAAAAAAGTTAAAGGTTTGGTAACGACTCGAACGTTTCTTAGAAGACACAAAATCTGGATTCAATTTGACATCACCACACATGTTTCTCAATGGGTTCGAGGGTACATAAGAGAGTGTTTAAACTTTATGTTAAAGCCAAAGAAGACAAAAAGCACTTTCTTCAAATAATTGTGTGTATTTGGTTGAACACAAGTTCGAGCTCATTTTACAGATTATAAGGGGGCACAGAACGAGGCAGAAGACCACCTCCTGAATCTTCCTGAAAAAAAAAATGTGTTGGGGAACGCCTTATTGCGAGAGCGCGCCGCTGGAGAACTGCCAAAGAGAATGAAACTGTAGTGGCTGAAATTGAGCAGCAAACATGCAAACAGCAAACGGTTGCTCAGCTGGTTGGAGTGTAATGCTGGTATTTCAGCTAGATTCATTACTACCAATTACTATGACTATTGCAAAGAGACGGTTTCCTTGTTTGACATCACAGACAGCAACAGAGGTCTCCAGCAGAAAAGTTTCCATTTAATTGATTTGCTACTTTTGCTGGTTTCTTTTGGTTGAATTAAAACAACTTACAACAAATAAACGGTTATGTAAAGTGAAGGAAAGTTTAAACTGAATGGTGAACCACCTTAATCTCTGGTGGAATTGTTGAAAATAAAAAGAGAAGCAGAAAGAGAACATAAACGTGAGCAAACGTCTTTATTCCTGTTTAATTTTGTCCAAACTTGTTTATCTGATTTCCCAGCTCTCCTCTGGACTCCACCGTACCATCCTTCATTTAAAACACTATATCAGCACGCATGACTCTTTGAAAACATGACTTCATTTAAAGACAATACATTCTTTTTTTTTAAATGTCCATTTGGTCAACCTTACATAAATGAACTCCGTCGTGGTTCAAGCCCCAGTGAGAGCCGAGGGTTTGAATCCTCATATAGTTTAACATGCTTTATAATGAGCACAGAGCCTGACCAGAGGTGTTGATAAAGCTGTTTTAATATTGTTTACCAATTAGTCTTATCGTATATTTTGCAGGGAGAAGCAGGAGGATTACTGGATCTGAGAGCAGAAACATGAAGCTACTGATTTCTTGATGAACAGCAGTTCATCCATCAACCTGGACCTGGTGTCTCAGTGGTTGCCTGGCAACCACTCGGTGCTGGTAAGACTGTGGTTACAACACTTAACTAACCCTTAAACTGCTGCTATTTTCGTGATCACATGAATGCTGCATGCTTTCCTGTTCCTCGTCTCTGGCCATATGACTAATTTACCAGGCAACAAAGTCAAGATGAAATAAACATGCTCAGCCAGATGTGACGGTGTGTTCAAGGGATAATAGGTGAATTCTTTGTGTCATTTCTTTCAGTTCAAACCGGCTCCGGGAAGTCCAGAACACCTGCTTCCGTGCGATTCTCATTCTCTTGACCATTAATACCCTGGTGATCTGTGACAAGAGATAGATGAAGGAATGATTCAATATATAAACAAAATATCTAATTAAAGATGTCTGCAAACCTCTTGAGAACAGAATTTTCTCTCTGGTTTAAAGGGGGAAGAAAAAACAAATAAAATGTGTACTATAATAATAAATGAGTAAATAATTGAACTGTGTAAAATTTAGATGTCATACGAAACTACAGGTTTTAATGTTTATAGAGACACTAGTTTCTTTAGTTTTTCTTACACTTTGTAGCTTTTGTAGATGTTTTCGGCTCATATTCCCTTTTGTTTTTTCACTGAAATGTGTTTAATTTTGTGATGACATGAGAAGATGCTGGTAATGTCCACAAATGTAGCAAATATGTCAAAAAAGGCTAGGTGTCTTGGTGTTGAAGACATGAAAACCCCACATAAGGCGACAAAATAGGAAGTTGATTTAAAAGATACTTCCTAAATAATAATTATATCCCCTAATAAGCAGGAAAGGGTGTTTGGTCTTTACATTTCCAGTTACACAACAGTACGAGGCCATGTTGCGACATTAGTCAACCAACTGGTGTAACCGTCATGCTAAGCTAATCTTGTATTGGTTACATATTCTTTCTTTCTTTTGAGTTAGTTTTTGTGCTATTTTATCAACTTTATGTCCCACAATGTGTCAGACAAAACCAAGGACACAGGTGAGGACCATCTTGGTAAACTTACCTTCCTTCTCTCGCTAATGTTTTCATACATACATACAACCTAATTTATTGATCTTTTTTCTCTCAAATGTAAAAAACCTAAATTCACTTACTATATAAAATGCTGAATGTGGTTTCCCTTATTTGAACAGAGAGCGGACACCAAACTCAATGCCGAACGTGTCGACACATTTAAGTAAAACAATTGTTCGTAAATTAGTTAGTCAATGCATGATCTGGCTATTATTGACACCTATAATCTGGGAGATAAAAAAACATATTCAAAATGTTTTTTATTTTTTGCCAAAAATATTACTGACCGAATATAACAAAGGCTTTTGAAACATGTTCCAAACATATTGGACTTGGGAAAAATGTTGATCTGTTGAACTTAGCTTTAAGAAGCGGTGTGTTGTCATTTACCGGTCAGTCTACTGAAACACAAACACAAAGCTATAGGAAGTAAAAATACATTTGCCGTCCACCTTTCGCTTTCTGGTTCAGTGTGTGGCGCGATGGCTGTACGGTCCCACTGGTGGTTTTCACTCGTGACTGACAGTCTGAGGGAAACGTGTGAGGGTTTCTTAAAGCCGACTTCTGGTTCTAAACGCTGCGCAGCTTCTGCCAAAAACATGATGTTATTGGCCACTCGCGGCTTTCGGGTCACTTCCTCTGGTGTCGGTTTGTGGGGCTACCACCGGCGTCTTGAGCCAAAAAAACCTTCGGCAACCGATGCGACGTGGACGCTGTCATCGCTATCCGGCCAACGATGCCTCCTAACTTCCTGTGCGAGCGACAGTAACACCGGTTCCGGGTCAAACCAAAACAAAAAGTTCACGCCGTCGTGTTTGACTGAACTCGCTCTGGCTCCGTCAGAAATAGGCCGGGGTTATGGTAGAATTGTTTCATAAGAGTAGACTGACCTCCTTCTTCTCTGAATCTCCGTCACCCCCCTCCTCACCCCCCCATACACACACACACACACACACACACACACACACACACACACACACTCCCTCCCCCCCGACGCCTCACTCCTCTGCCTCAACTCCTCTCTCTCCTCCTCATGTTCAAAACAACATACAAATGGCATCATACTTTTACCCATGAAAAAGTGAGTTTTTTTTAAAACAAATGCTTTTAAGTCACGTCGTAGTAAATAGTTAAAATTCCATGTTAGCATCCGCGTCGTGTGCAGGTGTCTGACCGAGTGACTTCAACACCTTTCTCGTTTAAAATAAATCCTTCTTAATTATTCAGTTTCTGGGCGGCTTCGAAAAGGTTACGGTTTTAGCTAGCGAGTGGTTATGGTTATAGTTAAGTCTCCAGGAAATGAAAATTGGTGTGCACGTGTGTGCGTGTGCGTGAGCATGTAATTGCATGCATGTGTCTCCGTGTTTGTCTCCATCCACCATTAGACTGCCATCTGAATCTGTGGCACGTACAGCAGAGCTTCGGATAGACAGACAGGAGGGAGTCAGGAGGGAGGTGGAGAAGAGAGCGTGTGTGCGTGTGGTGAACAGGAGGGGCGAAAAAAAAAAAAGAGTGAAGAAGAAGAAGAAGAAGAAGAGAACAAGTGAGGAGGAGGAGGAGGAGGAGAAAGAAGGCAGCGATGAGGACAGAATGCAGAGAGAGACAGACAGGCAGAGAGAGAGAGAGTTAGTCAAATAGAGATACAGAAAGAAGGAGACAGACTCTGTTTGTGTGTGTGTGTGTGTGTGTGTGTGTTGGTGTGTGTGTGTGTTGGTGTGTGTGTGTGTGTGTGTGTGTGTGTGTGTGTGTGTGTGTGTGTGTGTGGAGGGGGGTGTACAGAGGCAGTCTGTGGTCTTTCAAGCAGCAGCAGCAGCAGTAAAAATAGGGGAAAGGAAAAACAACGATGGCTCGAAAGATTAAATTCCTGTTGGAAAAGGAAGTGCTGGAGAGGGAATGTCCGACTCGCAGCGAGGTGATGAGATTATCGATGCTGGTTTGGCTCATTAGCAAAAAAAATTAAATAAAAAATTATGTTCCGTGATTTTTTTTTTACATTAAAACGTAAAACGGGATTGAAGTGCAATCTCATTTCAACACCAACCTGTAAATGAATGCCTGGTTGACGTCATTATCATTCACTTGACAATAAACGTCTCGATGAAAGTAAGCATTTCTCTTAGAGAAGAAGGATGAGTGTGTCTGAGTATTTAACATTATGATTATTTTGTCAGCACCAACAACAATCTCGTGGTTTTTCAGCCAGTTCTACCAATTTAGATTTTCACGGAGGAAGGAAAGGAACCTGCCCTGAGGTCGATGGCAGCCGAGGATCACTGATTCAGTCGCTCTAATATTCTCATTTTAAAGCTACTTACCACTGCAGCACTCGAGCGCTCATTTTGGTGGAATATTGTGAAGCAGGTGGTCGTAATGCTGCGTCTGATCTGTGAGCGTATGAAAGACACTGCCTTATTAAACTGGGAAATAATTTCATGACAAAGCTGTAGAAATAGAAAATGAAGGAAGAATAATATTGGTTTAGTTAATGACAATGTTTAAAGATGACGCTAAATATTAGCTCATTATGAACTTTGAGGACAACCTGCAGCTACGTATGAGACAAAAGAAGAATTCAATTAGGATGAGGGGCTACATAGCTCTCAAAGAGAAGCGTTTTGGGCAATTGGGTAATTATTGTAAATGAAAACAAATAAGTGTGTACTAAGGTTGTAGTTACACAACAACAGGCACAATGTTGTGATACTTCCCTATCAAGCATAACAATAATGTCACATGAAGTCAAACATATTCTTAGAACACTGATGGACGACTGGTTAAATGTAGGTATCATTTTTCACAGACTGATCTTCAATGTATGGCAGATAACAACACAAATATAGGATAACATTACCAGCAAATAAGTGGTTGGAAAATACATCTCAACATAGAACTGAATTACAGGAATTTCCATATAATGTGTGTTTTGCTAAAGTTCACTAGTTTACATGCTTATTTGTATTTAAATAAGAGCCCCAAGTTAATTCTAAAAAAAAAAACCCAGAATAAATAAAACATAAATTGAATAATCTCAAAATATTCAATGTATTAATGAAAAAAGCCTTTAGCACCTGTCTCTGTTAATCCAGCACATTTCTTCACCCCAAAAAAGAATAAAGGATTTAAAAGATCATGCATTTAAAAAAAATGTGATCTCCTCACAAGAGGAGCTATAATAAAATGAAGCATCAAATTATGAATAATATTATATTTATAAGTTACACCATACAATAATACACAACTCATAATGTCCACCAGACACACTTACATGATCACATGACTCTCATAATGTTCACATGATACACTTGTTCACATGACACACTTACATTATTGAATACCACACAGAATGTTCACATGACACACTTACATTATTGAATATCACATACAAAATGTTCAAATGACACACTTCTTCTATCACATGACATACTGGTAAAAAACAATTTCCCAAAGGAGACCTCCTGAGGGATCAATAAAGTTTTACCTTACCTTACCTTACCTTACCTTACCTTACATAATGCTCACATGACAAATTTACATTATTGAAAAACACACAAAATGTTCACATGACACACTTACATTATCACATGACATACGTAATGTTCACATGACACACATCATTGAATAACAAACAAAATGTTCACATGACACACTTACATTATTAAATATCACATACAAAATGTTCACATGACACACCTATTCTATCACATGACATACATAATGCTCACATGACAAATTTACATTATTGAAAAACACACAAAATGTTCACATGAAACACCTACATTATCACATGACATACATATTTCTCACATGACACACTTACATTATCACATTACATACATAATGTTCAAATGACACACTAACATTATTGGATAACACACAAAATGTTCACATGACACACCTACATTATCACATGACATACATATTTCTCACATGAAACACTTACATTATCACATTACATACATAATGTTCACATGACACACCTACATTATTAAATATCACATACAAAATGTTCACATGACACACTTACATTATTGATTAACACACAAAATGTTTACATGACACACTGACATTCTTGAATAACACACAAAATGTTCACATGACACACTTACATTATCACATGACATACATAATGTTCACATGACACACTAACATTATTGATTAACACACAAAATGTTTACATGACACACTTACATTATCACATGACATACATAATGTTCACATGACACACTTACACCATTAAATAACACACAAAATGTTCACATGACACACTAACATTATCACATGACACACTTACATCATTGAATAACACACAAAATGTTCACATGACACACATTATGTTCACATGACACACTTACATCATTGAATAACACACACAATGTTCACATGTCACACTTACATTATTGGGTAGCATACAAAACGTTCACATGACACACAAAATGTTCACATCACACACTTACATTATTAAATATCACTCACAAAATGTTCACATGACACACTAACATTATCACATGACACACAAAACGATCACATAACACACTTACATTATTGAATAACACACAAAATGTTCACATGACACACTTACTTTATCTCATGACATACACAATGTTCACATGACACACTTAAATCATTGAATAACACACAACATGTTCACATGACACACTAACATTATCACATGACATACATAATGTCCACATGATACACTAACATTATTGAATACCACACAAAATGTTCACATGACACGCTTAAATTATTAAATATCACATACAAAATGTTCAAATGACACACTTATTCTATCACATGACATACATAATTCTCACATGACAAATTTACATTTTTGAAAAACACACAAAATGTTCACGACACACTAACATTATCTCATGACACACATAATGTTAAAATGACACAATTACATTATTGAATAATACACAAAATCTCATATGACACACCTACATTATTTAATATCACGTACAAAATGTTCACATGACACACTTACATTATTGATTAACACACAAATTGTTTACATGACACACTTACATTATGACATGACATACATAATGCTCACATGACACACTTACATTATCACATGCCATACATAATGTTCTCATGACGCACTAAAATTATTGAATAACACACCAAATGTTCACATGACACACTAACATTATTGATTAACACACAAAATGTTTACATGACACACTTACATCATAACATGACATACATACACACTTACATTATTGAATAACACACAAAATGTTCACATGTCAAACATACATTATTGTGTAACATACAAAACGTTTACATGACACACAGAATGTTCACATGACACACTTACATTATCACATGAAATACATAATGTTCACATGACACATTTACATCATTGAACAACACACAAAATGTTCACAAGACACACTTACATTATAAAATATCACATATAAAATGTTCACATGACACACTTACATTATTGAATACCACACAGAATGTTCGCATGACACACTTACATCATTGAATAACACACAACATGTTCACATGTCACACTTACATTATTGGGTAACATACAAAACGTTCACATGACACACAAAATGTTCACATGACACACATTATTAAATATCACACACAAAATGTTCACATGACACACTAACATTATCACATGACACACAAAATGTTCACATGACACACTAACATTATCACATGACACACAAAATGATCACATAATACACTTACATTATTGAATAACACACAAAATGTTCACATGACACACTTACTTTATCTCATGACATACACAATGTTCACATGACACACTTAAATCATTGAATAACACACAACATGTTCACATGACACACTAACATTATCATATGACACACATAATGTTCACATGACACACTAACATTATTGAATACCACACAAAATGTTTACATGACACACTTACATTATCACATGACATACATAATGTCCACATGATACACTAACATTATTGAATACCACACAAAATGTTCACATGACACGCTTACATTATTAAATATCACATACAAAATGTTCAAATGACACACTTATTCTATCACATGACATACATAATGCTCACATGACAAATGTACATTATTGAAAAACACACAAAATGTTAACATGACACACTTACATTATCACATGACATACGTAATGTTCACATGACACACATCATTGAATAACAAACAAAATGTTCACATGACACGCTTACATTATTAAATATCACATACAAAATGTTCACATGACACACTTATTCTATCACATGACATACATAATGCTCACATGACAAATTTACATTATTGAAAAACACACAAAATGTTCACGACACACTAACATTATCTCATGACACACATAATGTTAACATGACACACTTACATCATTGAATAACACAAAATCTCTATATGACACAATTACATTATTGAATAATACACATAATGTTCACATGACACACCTACATTATTTAATATCACGTACAAAATGTTCACAAGACACACTTACATTATTGATTAACACACAAATTGGTTACATGACACACTTACATTATGACATGACATACATAATGCTCACATGACACACTTACATTATCACATGCCATACATATTGTTCTCATGACGCACTACAATTATTGAATAACACACCAAATGTTCACATGACACACTAACATTATTGATTAACACACAAAATGTTTACATGACACACTTACATCATCACATGACATACATACACACTTACATTATTGAATAACACACCAAATGTTCACATGAAACTCACATTATTGATTAACACACATAATGTGCACATGACACACTTACATCATTGAATAACACACAAAATGTTCACATGTCAAACTTACATTATTGGGTAACATACAAAACGTTCACATGACACACAGAATGTTCACATGACACACTTACATTATCACATGAAATACATAATGTTCACATGACACATTTACATCATTGAACAACACACAAAATGTTCACAAGACACACTTACATTATAAAATATCACATATAAAATGTTCACATGACACACTTACATTATTGAATACCACACAGAATGTTCACATGTCACACTTACATTATTGGGTAACATACAAAACGTTCACATGACACACAAAATGTTCACATGACACACATTATTAAATATCACACACAAAATGTTCACATGACATACTAACATTATCACATGACACACAAAATGTTCACATGACACACTAACATTATCACATGACACACAAACTGTTAACATAACACACTTACATTATTGAATAACACACAAAATGTTCACATGACACACTTACTTTATCACATGACATACATAATGTTCACACGACACACTTAAATCATTGAATAACACACAACATGTTCACATGACACACTAACCGTATCACATGACACACATAATGTTCACATGACACACTAACATTATTGAGTACCACACAAAATGTTCACATGGCACACTTATATTATTGATTAACACACAAACTGTTTACATGTCACACTTACATTATCACATGACATACATAATGCTCAGATGACACACTTACATTATTGAATAACACACAAAATGTTCACATGACACACTTACTTTATCACATGACATACATAATGTTCACGACACCCCTACATTATCACATTACATACATAATGTTCACATGACACCCCTACATTATCACATTACATACATAATGTTCACAAGACACACTAAAAATATTGAATAACACACCAAATGTTCACATGACACATTAACATTATTGAATACCACACACAATGTTCACATGACACGCTAACGTTATCACATCACACACATAATGTTCACATGACACACTTACATCATTGAATAACACATAAAATGTTCACGTCACACTTACATTATTGGGTAACATACAAAACGTTCACATGACACACAAAATGTTCACATCACACACTTACATTATCACATGAAATACATAATTTTCACATGACACACTTACATCATTGAACAACACACAAAATGTTCACATGACACGCATACATTATTGAATAACACACAAAATGTTCACGTGACACACTTACTTTATCACATGACATACATAATGTTCACATGACACACTTACATTATTGAATACCACACAGAATGTTCACATGACACACTTACATTATCATATGACACACTTACATCATTGAATAACACACAACATGTTCACATGTCACACTTGCATTATTGGGTAACATACACAATGTTTACATGGCACATTTACATTATCACATGACATACATAATGCTCACATGACACACTTACACTATTGAATAACACACAAAATGTTCACATGACACACTTACATTATCACATGACACACTCATATTATTGAATACCACACACAATGTTCACATGACACTTACATTATGACATGACATACATAATGTTCACATGACACACCTGCATTATTGAATAACACACAACATGTTTACATGTCACACTTACTTTATCACATGACATACATAATGTTCAGATGACACACTTACATTATTGAATAACACACAACATATTTACATGCCACACTTTCATTATCACATGACATGCATAATGCTCACATGACACACTTACATTATTGAATAACACACAAATTGTTTACATGACACACTAACATTATCACATGACACACATAATGTTCACATGACACACTAACATTGATGAATAACACCCAAAATGTTCACGTGACATACTTACATTATTGAATAACACACCAAATGTTCACATGACACATTTACATTATTGAATAACATACAAAATGTTCACATGACACACTTACATTATTGCAAGACACACACAATGTACACATGACAGTTAAATTATCACATGATTAACAAAATGTTGACACGACACACAATATGTTCACATGACACACACAATGTTCACATTGCACACATCATTTTCACATGACACACATAATGTTCACATGACACAGAAAATGTTTACATGATGATTGTAACACATAACTATAATGTTAATTAAAGGACAAGATGAGATTGAAATAAATAGTAATGAATTTAAATTGAAATACATGTAATTGAAAACATAATTCTGCACAAAAGTTATTTTAGCATCAATAGTTTGAGGCCTGAAAAAGAAGGAATTTTTATTCTCTTGGCAGGTTCATGAAATATTTGAGTCCCGACCCAAGGATCACAGCAGTCGGACCTCCCGTGCCAAACCAGTCTTCCCCCAAATGAAAACAAAATATACCTCTTTCCCCTGCTAGCATTAAGCCATGAGGAGAGTTTCCGACTCCTGTCAGCTCCAATTATTGAACCAATGCACCACAAATTTGCTTCCATTGCTAATGATAAATATTCCGTGGTTGTGCCTAGTAAGCCTTTTCGACTACAGTTTAAATGTCTCGGTGTAGAAACAGGTCGTTTGTTCGGCATTTCAAAACAAGCTTAAAGGAAGTGAATAAAAAAGACACCCTTTTTCTTTTGCGCAGTCAGACTCCAAGTCTCTCTGAGTGTGTGTCCATGCGGAAGTGTTAGCGCGATGATACATCACAAGTAGGATGTCAGGAAAAGACCTAGATATCTCCAAAATCTAAAAACCAAACGTTATCTGCATGACTAGATGCCTTCAGGGAAATGTTTCATAATGAAAAAAAAACTTTTTACTCTACCAACATGGACCACACGTTTACACATGAGTGCGGTAACCAGACAGGACCTACAGATTTGATCTGATTCTAAAACAATAAAAACACCGCCCTGGGACTGACCACAATGATCCGAACCTCCCTCAGAAACAAGCCGTAAATATCATTTTTAGTTGGGATTCAATCATGTTTGGTACAATCACACAGTTTTCAAATATAGACTTAGATGTGGATTCACGACCAGATTGAGATTGTCGTAATCGTCTAGATGGGGCTCCTTCAGTTTAGAGTAAAGAAAATAAAAACAGATAATAATGTGAACAAATAATACTTACCTTTTACTTTTTAAGTTAGTTCGTCCACTGACGTTTAAATGAAACCGGATTTTGTTTTTTTTGTAAAAAAAAACAGAACGTTCATTTTCTACCGCTTTATCTCTTTACGGGGTCGTGGGGAGACTGGAGCCTATCCCAGTATCATAGGGCGAGAGGCAGGGGACACCCTGGACAGGACGCCAGTCTGTTGCAGGGCACACAAAGACAGACAAACATTCACACACACACTCATACCTATGGACAATTTCCCCAAAGTTCTCAATCAACCTCTGTATGTTTTTGGACTGTGGGAGGAAACCGGAGTGCCCGGAGTTAACCCACGCAACAAGGGGAGAACATACAAACTCCACACAGAAAGGTCACTAGTTGGCCCTTTTCCCAGAAGAAGGGGCGCACGGACTATATCTTCGATACATTAAAAAAAAAAAGTATATATATTTTCTTCTCTTCAATGTGGTATTAGGATTTCTGTTTTTTTACATGTGTATTTGTGTTTGAATCAATTCATCAGTCAAGTAAATCTGTCATTGGATTTTGTGGTTCTGGGTAAGATTTACACGCTTTTAAGGCGCTTTCCCCCGAAACAGTTCCTACCCTACTGGGTTTTATTACCCCTTTAAAGAGCCTTCATAACATTGCCCATAACATCAGCGCTAACATCATTTTGTACCCGACACAACGACAACCGGCAACAATGGTTGACCAAGCGTGCAGTCGGTCGATGTCACCTGTTTAGTGCTGGATTGGCTTCGCTTGGACACAGAGCGGAGCAGGTACTATAAATAGTATGCTAGTGGAAACGCAACACAAATTGAGTAGGGCTGTGTATTGGCAAGAATCTGGCGATACGATACGCATCACGATACATGTGTGACGTTATGATATATTGGGATATATTGCAATACTTAATACTTAAGAAAAAACAATATCTTATTTATTTTAAAGAAAAATCATTTTTTACTGGCTTTTACAACAAATAAATGAGCAAATACTTTCTATAATCAAATGTAAAAGTGCTTGTTAAAATATTGACAAAAATTTAAACTATATTATCAACGAAGTCCATTAACAAAAACAAAAAAACGAATTTATACATATATATATGTTTATATATATATATATATATATATATATATATATATATATATATATATATATATATTCTTTTTATTTACAGTGCTTTTAAATATCGATACAAAATATAAAAATATATATCACAAATATTAAAGTATTGTGATATATTGTTACATCAATATTCCCCTAAAATTGAAACGGTAAGTAGAGTAGGTAGAGCCGAGTAAGGCTAAGACAGGCCAATGGAAAAGGGCCCAAAGACTTTCTATATAAGTTTCTGCTTTATCTTTGTGGTAACTTCAAAAAGTCATCCAAATTCTTCAGCATTCATTTCATGATGGAAATGAATGCAACCGTCATCTCTGGTCGTCACGTGGGGGACCAGGCCAAGTCAAGATATCGAAGAGCATCGGGAAGTATCACTGGGTTGTTCTTTGCTCATCAGATACGACGAGATATCATCCAGAACATTCAATTGGATTTTCAATAATTTGATAATGCTATCTTTCTACATAATATTACTCACTTCTTAAAATATTGTTTTCATTCAGAAATACAGTCGAATAGGAGGGAAGGAAGCAATTGCCTTCTTGACTGGGTCCCACTTCTCTGGCTGTGAAAAACCAGTGAGATATTCAAACAAGACGAACTGATTAGAAGCTTTTCAATGAGCAAACACACGTGTGAATGGATCCTTCAGAGGAGAATCTGGAGTGATGAAAAATACAGGTTCCAGCCCAAGCTTGTGTCGTGGATTGCACGTGTTTTGGCGTGTGTGCACCCGAAAAGGATGGGGGGCTTCGTTAGTGTAATTACAGCTTTGCTATGTAAATAAGGCTGTCAGGGGAGGGAGACACACCCACATCCCTTTCAGACCCAATTAACCTAACTCCCCTGGAATTTAGATTTCTAACAAAATTGAACACTTATATTAGGACAGAGACACGTGTATGTGTGGATCACTTTATTACATTATTAATCATTGAAATTGTCGTCGCATAAAATCTTTTAACCAATAACATGAGTACCAAAAAGGAATCTTTCAACTCTTAAGTAAAACCAAAACACTTTTTGAACATGATGGTATCACAGATCCTGAAATTAGCATACATTGTAGGTGGTCTGGTTTCAAGTTTAGAGTTTAACTAGAATTCAATATTTAAAAGCTCTTCTGGGCCACAAAGAAAATGACTTTGGGTCCAGTGGATCACATCCACAGACTCTCCGGGCCAGTCATCGATAGTAAATATAAAAATATATATCACAATATAAATGTATTGTGATATATCGTTACATCAATATTTTCTTACACCTCTAAAATTGTAGAGGAAGGTAGAGCGGCGTAGGGCTAAGACAGGCCAGTGGAAAAAGGGCCAAAAGTCTTTCCACAGGGGTTTCACATGTTTTAAGATGATGTAATTTCAAAAAGTATCTCAGTTTTTTTTAGAATGAATAATCTTTAAGAATGGAAAATATGCTCTCCATCTTTTCATTTATTTTTATAGTTTAGACATGCCCTTGAAAGAACAAATGATTATTTTCATTTTACGTAAAATCTTTATTTAGTGGTCGAACTAAATAATGAATTGAGTGTACATATATAAAGGTAGAGTAGGTTCTTAAAACAGTGGGTTATTAATCAAAACATCTAACCCTTTGTCTTCTGGTTCTCGTAAAAGCCACGTTTTATTTCAATTTCAACTATTGTAGAGCCTGTTTACACGAGACAATTTTTTCTACTCATTTATATATTCTTTGTGTTAAAGTATTTATTTCATTAGTTTTGTAAGAAGAAATACAATGAAAACTTCTTCAAATAAATCCGAAAACATGTTTTATTAAATTGAATTGATAAGGATTTACAACGGGAATATATTTATTTTTATTTTTATTAAAATGTTATTGGAAAAATATATTGTGTCCTGAATTCTTTAACAAACATCACATGTTGAGGGAGAGTGATTTCCTTGTTGATACAAATCCTAAAAATTAAAAATTTCTATTGTGGTGATGAAATTATTTTATATATAATATATACATATCATTATTTTTCTTTTCTAAATTACAAGTCATCCTTCAGTTGCACCTACTATTAATTTAAACAACATGAATTTAGCTTAATGTGTCTCAAAATTTGCAAGAAGAAACCAACCCTACATATTTGGTTGTTTCTAGCATGGCCCATGAAAACAAGTCGTCGCCCCCCCACAGGTCCCAACACTGTTCTCTTCTGGTCACCTAAAACATAGCAGCGTGGAAAGCGTGTGTTCCGTGGTGGTTGGTGCAGCTCAGCAGGTGACATCTGTATGCATACAGCATCACCTCCAGCTAACTGGCTGCTGGAGCTGTGGCGAGCAGCATCTATCATTTCGGGCCGCTGATGAATGTCTGTCCTGAGTGTTTGTGCGTGGACGCGAGGGGTGCAGGCAGAATGACTCACGCCGGAGCCAGAAAGGAGGAGAAAAAAGGAGGACGTGTCGAGGAGATTCCGGAGAAACGAGGAGGTCGTGAGGGAAGGAAGACGGGAGAAGGAGAAACGGCGGTAGAGGGGGGGGGGGAGAGCAGGAGATAGAAATGAAGGATGCGGGTGCATGTGGAGGAACAGAGGGAGACAGTGGAGGGAAAAACAACAGAAAAGTGGGTCAGAAGAGTAGAAGTAGAGAGGCAGGAGGATGTGAGGTGAAGCGAGATGGAGATGCGTTAGTGAGAGACCATGTGATGGAGACTTGCTGAACGAATGACACGACACACAACTAGCGATTCTCCAAACCAGCCACGCGTTCGCTGGGAACCAATCACAGAGCACGAGCCCAACAACTTATTTTGGAGGCGGCAGTCAAAATAGAACTATCTTTTTTATTTTTATTTCGTCAGGCAACACTCGTGCAGACTACATGAAGACAAGATAAGGACCTACTTCGCATGTGTGTCTCCACCTTATATTTCAACTAAACGTGGACTGAACATGCTAATCTGAAAAATAAATCTGATATTTCTGATGGGTCACTATCCTCTTTTATTCACCTTTCCTATCAGGCCACTACGCTGCAGACAGCTACATCCTCTCTCTCGAGCCCCTACACGTGCTGCCGGCACGGAAATGACGCCATTTATCAAGCGCTTATACCGGAAAGAAGCCGGGGCCTGAGAGAAGAGGTAGGGGCTTGAGAGAGGAGGTGGCTGTCTGCAGCATTGGTGCTCGAGAGAGGAAGATAGGCCTGAGAAGAGAGGTCAGTTTCAGATCAAAGATCAACGTCGTCGCTTTGGTCCTTTTGTTTGACATGAGTTTGAGCGTCTTGTTTTGAACTGGGTTCAATGTTCTGTTGTGTCCACAGACTGAGGAGGCTATTTTTTGCTGTTTACTCAAGACGGTGATGCAAGCTGCCTCCTGTAAACTCCCCCGTGTCTGCGCTCAACTAAAAAGTGAAAGGGAAGATTGCGATAACAATCCTGAACTATGCAGCATCATGCTGAGTTTTACTCATGAGTTATAGAAGACAAACTGATACTCAGAGCTGAGTCACTGGAAGGTGATGTTTTTGGAAAAAGCGATAGACTGAACCACAGACACAAGTGAATGTAAAATATTGAGGTTAAAAAGAAAGTCATGATTAAGCAACTACATTAATTCTCTAATCTTAATGTCAAATTTTGTAAGTTTATCCAAGAAACAACGAACTGAACTTGTTGCTGTACTTTTGTTGCTGTGTTTTTAGATTTTAGTTTTTTTCAAATGTATATATATTTATTTATATATGTATGTGTATATATATATATATATATATATATATGTTTCTACTGTGCACGTTTGTTGGGGGTACAAAGGAAGAATTTCATGGTACCTATGACAATAAACACTTTGAATCTTGAATCTTGAATCTTGAAAGCCTTGAGAAACGTTGCTTTAGCATTACTTTAAAGCTTAGAGCAGGTGACATCAAACCAATACTAGCCCGACATACAACGCATTTATAGCAGTTCTAGACAAAATGGAGGACATTGAGGACATCGTATTAAGGAATTTGCATTTTAGTGTTGTTGTGCTTTCATAAACAGCTTGTGGGACATTTTTACCATTTTATAAATGTAACAGTTCCACTCTCTGTCTCACTAGTACAGTTTATTAAAATCACGGCAATTTAGTTAAAACAGTAGAACAGTTTAGTGTTGTCTGTCTGGTTACGTTTTGATCGTCAAGACTAATTTGAATTATTATAACACCAACAACAGCAGTCAACGCTCCATAGATCAGGCGCCTCATGTCCTCAGAGTGCATGAATGTGCGCACGTACTTTTCCACCGTAAACTTAATATGTATCAGCAAGAAAATAGAGTGAAAACTTCTTGATAAGGTTTGAGCTGTTGTAAGCGCATCACCTGGGAATGTTAGCCTTGTTTTTAAAATAAATAAAACAAAATGATACGCTTCACTTCAACTCTACTCTACTTACCAATGTCAAACGGTATCACCCGCAAGTCAGTATCAAATCTCAGATTAAAGCGTAACAAAAGTCGCTTTTCCTTGCGTGATCATGCGATCAGAGCTCCTTGAAAAACACATTTCAATAACAGCCCCCTCCTATTATGACTATATGTAAGCATGCGATGTAATATAAATATGTGTGTGTTGTTCAGGTGAGCCATGAGTTCTATTGAAGCTCACAGATGACCAGACAATCTTCCTCATCATCACTACTCAGCGCTTTAAGTTACTGATTTGCAGTAAAAAGAAGAAAAAAAAGCCCCTGATTGTCTCTGTGAGTGAACGTTGATTTCTTTATTCCATTTTGATTTGGATGTACAAAGGAAAAGTGCTTGGATTCGTGTCACACACTGAATATTACATCTGTATATACAAATATCTGAATACATACATACATATATGCAGGACATACAGTACATCTGAATATTTTTCTGCACCATTTTCTGGGTTTGAGTGTACATCTGTTTTTAGTAGGAGATCCATGAAATTCATACTACGCGAGTCCCCTGATTTTGTTTTGTTTTTCTTCACACTTTTATTTTTACTTCCAGTTCTCTTTGTGCAACAACACATCATTGTAATGGCAGCATCTGGAGCACCAACACTAGAATGGCCTATGATAATAGTTTGGTCTTTATTTTCAAAAAGATCCATTTCAAACATTAAAAAATGCTTTATAGAGCAATGGTGGAAGGTTGTTCTATCATTGAAAACGTTATAGCATTTCAGAGTGGATGGGATTGACCGGCACGCTTGCACAGTAAACTGCGGATATGCTGTGATCCCCTTTACACTTAATTCCTTCAATGAGTTCTTGCAGGATGCAGGTCGTTACTCGTGGAGAGGGATCTTTCCTCACGAGGTCACAACGCTGCAGAATCACTTGTTGACATGACTGATGTAATATTATAGTTACAGCAATATTTAAAAAAAACACGATAATTACATCTTTGGTTTCTAACCCTCTGAATTATGGTTGATGTTAATGTACTTATTTACTGTTAGTTATTTAAGCCTTTTATGTTAATCGGAATAATAACTAAATAATAACAAAATAAGATATATATAGAAGAGGATCAACTGCTGGCCTGGTTAAACAAGAGCTAATAAGAAAGGAAATCTGCAAATGAGTTTGAATACAGTCATTCTTCTTCTTACTTTGCTATTATTTTCAGAGTAATCAGTTCCTTTTTAGTGTTATCGGCAAAGTTTTTGCATTTAAATGTAGCATCTGGAGCTCCGTCGTCTTTGTCACCGTCCAAAAGACACTTAAAAACATCCAAATACCTCCATGGTGCTCGTCTGTACTATCGAAGCCTCGACATGAGGTATTGTTCAAATGAAACTCAAATAAGTCTATATAAGAAGTTTGCTTGTAGCGGAAGCTACTTGTCACTTACAGTATGTCCTGCCTGAAGACCAAGTAATTTACTATGACGGTCGAGTATCTTCTGCTAAAAAGAGCTTAAAAATAGACTTCATTCATGTTTTCCGGAACAATTCCTCTTCTCGAGGCTTCAATACAAGATATACATTACAGACAAGCACCATGGAGGTATTTTTTGGACGAAGATAAAGACGAAGACAACTGAGCTCCAGTCGCTACATTATAATGTACATACATGTTTGCCTATAACTCAAAAAAGGAACAGATTACGCTGAAAACAATCCCAGCCCTTAGTTTACAGGAGGGTGAGTAGAATATGAGCGACATTTTGAATTTGAGTGAACTATCAATATGGTGTACGCACAGTTTGGATTTTTCACACCAAAAAATGTACTAAGATTGGAAATACAATTTAAAACAGGATATAAGATGTTTCAGCAAGATATTGTGTTTCATGGTTTCTTCCACAGCTTTTGTTCGAACAACATCCTATTTACGTCGGAGGTCAGAATCAGGTGGGAAGGACCATCACTGGTTTGGAGGATTCCAGTGGAAAAACTCACGTTTCATGTCATAAATACATTAAAATCAATAGGTGGATGAAGTTTTTCTGACTCGACTGAGTGAGCAGGAAGTAGCCTTAACCAAAGGGGCGTGGTTTCGAACACTTTAAAACTTCTGATGTGTGACTTTACATAGTAGTCATATACATATTGGTAAAGATAATTTGTATTTTATTTCATTATTTTATTGACAGGTTTCTCAAAAAAATCGGAGAATATTGTATATTCCGTGTTGACCGCCTCATAATGTAATAACATGTTATTAACACGTTGTTGTTTCGTACTTAACGGAGACCCGGGACAGTGTTTTGACCTTGTTGAACGACACCGCGATGCACAAGAATCCTGTTTGCATCTATTGCATGCAACGGAGGGAAGGGCCGGTGTTTCCGGGGATCATCTGCTGCGTGAATCAATACTGCAGCTGTGATGAGGCAGTGATAGAGTTTGTGGTTGGAGAGCTTAAAGGATACCTACACCATTACTCCCCCTCCTCGTTCCCATGTCCGTGTCAGGACGGCTGAAGTCCAGAACAGCTCTTTTGTTCATCCCTTGGTCGTCTCTTTGCGGCAGTATTTACACCCCGGGCAAGAATGAATCTTTTGGGAATAATGATAGGCAGGAGCAACCTTCTCTCACCTCTAACAGTATGACGCGCTTTATTCAAAATACACAAGTACAGAAATAAAGTCGCATCTTGTGCTGAAATATGTAGTCTGTGGATTTTTAAAATCACTATGGACCCCTGTAGTTCATAGAAGATCATGCTGTATGATGTTCTTAATGGAACCAATTAATTCAAGCAAAGTTTGGATAAGATGTTGATGATGGCCAATTATAACAATGTTAATAACAGAGCAGTGTTTTTGTTTCTGGTGTTTGTCTCCATTTATTGATGATATATATAAATACAACACCAACCATTACAAAGCACCTACACAACCTGACCAACACGCAGGTTTTTGTTCGGAGAATTGTTCAAATTCTTCAGCAAACGGTGTTGAGTGGGATGGTGATTCTCACTGCCCGTTTTTTGTGATGTTAGTTCCACATGACCATTAAATAAAGTTATTCTGAATGATGGATTTTCTTGGTCTCAATGTTCTAAGATCCTGGTATCGGCTGTGTTGGCTTTGACTGCAAGTCAAGTTAATATTGAACTACAGGGATAAATATTTGGTCCGTGACATCCAGGTATCAGTAGGTCACAAACAGTTAATTTATTTCGCAACGCTACTAGTACATATTTACATAATATTGCACCAGGATACAGTAAGATGATCACATTTACCTTTCTCCACCTGTACACAGTAAAATTAAATATATTTGGCATTATTGAAATGTAAAATTACCATTCTAAAATATCTCAAACTAATTATACTATTGTTTTACTTCCTTCTTGGAACATTGTCTTTTTTTTTGTATTAAGGATTATCTTAACTCATCCCTCCTTAAAATATGTGTATTTTTTACACTAACAAGAGGGCACCGAAATTATCGGACAACAATCAAGTACTATAAATGAGAGGTCACACATCCTGTTTTCTATTCATTGGTAAAGCACAAACTAAATATATATTCACATTCTTATTAACTTATATTTATACCTAATGCATTATGTACATGATTGTTAGCTACACTTTTAATATCAAACTTAAAATATTTACATATGAGAATTATATATTTTCATATTATAACACATTATTTTTAGTGCCCCTTTTCCATGTATTCAATAGATTTCTACTACATTTTTAAACATAACAAAAAAAAATTCTACTCAACTGAACTGAATGACACGGACAAATAATACAATTAATTAATAGAAAACTGTAATAAATAAATCACCACAAAACACGGACAAAAGGACGAAGGAAGTGAAATAAGAGTGGAGGTAAAAGTGGGAGGAGACAGAGATGAATTCAGGTTTGTTTTGGTTGGCATGGTAACTGATGCAGACTTGTTAGTGCCCTCTATAAGTGTGACTCTGTCTTTGTGTAATCTCATTCTGCCTCTCGAACCAGGGATCTTATGATCCATCATAAAGTATTAAAAACATAATTCTCATTCATTCAATTTCAACACTCGCTCCAGGCTCTACACACGTTTGCACAGCAGCAATAGTGATTGACATGTGAAAGTTAAGTGAGGACAAAGCTAGTTGTTAAATAAACTGTCTTGTACACTCAACGTGTATTTGAACTGTTTGGCTCTCATAGCACCACATCTGCTTGTCACAAGACTGAATTCATGTGTCCAACAATAATAGTACACACATTTACACACGCAAACACACGGTCAGCTGTGCCCTTCCCACAGCTACTTGTACATGCCTCACACACACTCTTAAAGGCATATGACGCTCTTGACTCTGACTTACACTAGTAGGTCAGTGTTGTTTAATCTTCATTTAAAAGTTAAAAGTTATAACTAGCTTAGTTTCAAAGGTTATTGAATGACGAACAATCTTGTCGTTGGTGACGGCAGCGTAAAGAACTGAGTAGATGACAAATGCATTCAGAGATAATATTAAAAAATAATGTAATGTAGTTAGTGTGGCTTGCATTCATGTACAATCTAGAGTTCTATAGTTCGACACTTCAATATTTTAGATGTAACTTCTTTCTTATTTAATGTAGTTCCAAAATATTTTGTGTTCTTCCTGATTAGTTACTCTGTCGTATTGGTGAAGCTATTGTTTTTTTTAACCTATCATTTATTTATTTATATAAGTAAGTAAGTAATTTATATTTGTAGAGCGCTTTTCCAGACCAGGGTCACAAAGCGCTTAAACAATCAAAACAATACCCAATAAAATATGTAGTTTAAAAGATTAAGACACATAACACAAACACAGGAGTCTCAGAAAATCAAGGAAAAGCCTGCACAAATAAAAATGTCTTCAGATGTTTCTTGAAGGAGTCAGTAGAAAACCTGGAAGGATTTCTCTCCTCTAGTCCTGAACCCTGTGCAGAAGTTGAAAAAAAAACAAATATAAATAATACACACACATCGTATCTATATGAGTATTTATCGACCAATTGGGGGTGATGACCTGATACACAGTCCAAAAGAAGGATCTGTAACCTTCTGTTCTGGATTACATTGGCAGTAATGTGTTTAGTAATTACTTCTGCGGTTCATTCGCTTTTTTATTTCAACATCTGATGGAGAATTTGGGGGTTTTCCGCAACAAACATATTTCGTCTATCTGGTTCTGCGCCCAATCTTTGATCCAGTAGGACGTAGTAGTACACCTCACTGGGGAGGAGCCAAGAAGTCGTCCAATTCAAAAGCTGTATCTCAAAGCTCAGCTTTATCCACTTATCGAGTACATTTTTGATGGACTGGACAGCAGTCTACTCATGTTTTTAGTCTGTGTAGAACCGTGATCATGTTTAAAGGGAACATGGATCCTCTTAACTTTAACTAGTCAGAGGAGTGTGGTGGTCAACCACAAAGAATTCGGAAAGTTAACAGCCATTAACAACTAAATTACACCATAAAAAAAGCAGTTTTGTAGATTTAAGACATCAGCCATGCACTGATGAAACTTGAAATTGACCAATTAAAGTGACTTTTTTTTTTCTTCTTATAATTATTAACTCAAACGGTAGCCAACCTCCAGTGAACTGGACTTGTATGATCCTTCACAGGTGGGGGTCCACCGGAGAACAGATCCAGGTTGTTCCTTCGGGGCCCCATGTCCCCAGACACTCGCCTACACACCCCTCCCCCAAGCCTGGCTCCGGGGTAGGCAATTCTTTCTTCGGTTTCACTCTTACAACCGCTCCGTGTATGGTTGACCTTATTTTTCACCGGAGACTCTTGAGGAGTTCAGCTCCAAGAGACAATAGGATGCTGGAGGAGCTCCATCATTTCACAATGAGATACGTGGATCGATGTGTACAATAGGTAGAAGTGCTGCACCTTTTTAGGATGCTTCCCTGGGGGGGAAGTCTCGGCAAGTGGGAGGAGACCGGGGCTGCCAAGAGAACATTGGGGCGTTCCTACTCAAATTCCGAGCACTAAAGTTGGACAACCTTCACTACCTCTATGTTGACAATCCAAGATGGCTTTATTATGAACCAGTTTTTTCAGACAACTGCTTGGATTGCACCGACTTAAAACTAATAAATTGTATTCATCAAATGAAATTGAAACACCTTTCTGTTTATTTCTATGAAATACAGTAAAAGAAACACATATTGTGTGGCTGGTAAATCCTCCACATCTTGATTTATTTATTATGATGGCCATAAGCTAGAAGAACACTTGTTTTTCCCTGAAGAGCTGGGAGAGGATTGACGTGTAAGGAAAAAAAAAAGTCACCTGAACTATTTAAAATAAACAAGCTAAAACGATATTGACACAGAAGTTTTCAAGTGATAGTTCAGCCAAATTTCACTCATTTTCTACTCACCTGGTTAGGATTATTTTTTGAGTAATGTGCCTTTTTAGAGTTATAGGCAAAAATGTAAGTACATTTTGTTGTACTTGTGACTGGAGCTCAGGGTTGACGTCTTGTTCCGTAAAGACACTTAAAAACAACCCAAAACCTCCAAGGTGCTTGTCTGCACAGCCATCTTGTATTGTAGCCTCGACATGAGGAATTGTTCTGGGAAAAAAATATTTCCTATTTGAATCACATGGCAAGTAGATTAATGCTCTAGCAGCTACTGCTAAAAACAATCTTTAAATATAGACAAGGTTAATTTTTCCGATACAATTTCTACTTTACAAACTGGACATTACACACTTGCACCATCGAGGTATTTAAATGTTTTTTAACTGCATTATTTTGGACAAAGATGAAGACAAAGACAACTGAGCTCCAGTCGCTGCATTTTAAAGAACGTACATTTTTGCCTATAACTCTAAAAAGGAACATATTACTCATAATAATACCAACCCTTAGTTGACATGAGGGTGAAATTTAGTTTCAGGTGAACTATCACTTTGAGAATGTTCGCTAACAGAAAATGTTCAATAGGGTAATGCAGTACAGGTTAAGTTAAAGTGACCATAAAATCCAAATTTAGCAAAGCCAATCTGATCAAACTAAATATCACAAATGTTTAAGCTTCGCCCAGAACTGAAGAATGATTCAGGGAATTTGATAAAAGCAGGTTAACATTTGCATATCCAGGAGGAAACAAGGCGCGTCTGTTGTGTTATGATGCAAAGCTGTGGTGAATGAACCGCGGAGATGTAAAAATTAGCCTCTGATAATTAAAGTTCACATCACTCCTACCCTTCGCACAGTACCTGAAGGCAACATGCAACAACTCTGTTAAATAAGACATGATAAAATGTAATAAAAAAAAGGATATATATATGTTTTTTAGTGTCCCAAATTGCACACGTTTGCACTTACACTTAGTATTTCGAGTGCACAAGTTTGCCCAATGAGCAGTGTGCGAAAATGTAGTGTGCACTGAGCACTCAATTGGTGCACTAAAATGGCCAGAAAATTTAGTGTGGATCGATGCACACTTTCCACTCTCAACGGCCGCCATCTTAGACGTAAGCGACGTCTCTGACGCCGCAAACGTCTCAAGAAAATACTGATTTTATCACAAAACAACGATAACACAATGGTACACTACTTAATACTCGTTTCAATCGGCGAACGGTGATGTATAGTGTCGGCGATAGTGTTCCAACTTCCGGTTGCGACCACCGTTAAAAAGTAGTAGAAGAAGAAGCTGTCGAGTCATTTCGAGTAAGTGTGTAGCGGCAGTACTTGATTTGAGACATATGCTGTGTCTAAAATCGCATACTACTCTTAGTATACTAGAAGTCAGTATGCATCAGTTTAGTGTACGTACTAACTAGTACGCAAATTCTCAACAGATAGTATGTCTGAAATCAAACACTGCTGCTACACACTAACCGGAAATCACATGACAGCTTCTTCTTCTACTTCTATTTAATGATGTTTCAACCAGCTGTTGGAACGCTATCGACACCTGCTGGCAGCACGTTTTGCAAGTTAGGAAAAAGAAATAAAGAAAAAATATGAGAATCTAAATAATCGCGAGATATTTAAACTGGTATCAGCACCAAAGACGTGTCGTCCTCCTATTGCTGCTGATAATGCACCTGTAAGTATATGCATATACAGTATATGCATTTATATATGACGTAACTTCCGTTTAAAACGTCACTAAGATGGCGGCTGTTTAGTGTGGTTAGTGTCCATCGAACCATGCTCAGTTTTGTGGGCGTGTTAGTACGCCAATTTAGTGTGCATGGCACACTAAATTTCGCATACTAAGAATTGAGACGCACTAACGCACTAAAAATACTAACTTTGAGTACGCTAGTATGCGATTTGAGACACAGCAATACTATCTGTTGAAAATGTACACACTAATCAAGTACGTGCACTATCTTAACGTGTACTACAAACCAGTGCACTCGGAGAAGTGCGTGATTTGGGACGGAGAGGATATTTATAGCTTTTCTATCCTCATCTGAACATACGAGAGAAACACAAATCCTTCAGTGTTTTTCTCTAAATATAAATAAAACGGGATTCACTTTTTTGTATTATGTTTGTTGCTTAATATCCGAGGAACTCGATCCAAAAGGCCTCAAACAAGTCAACTTGAACTTGAGCGAAGTGCACAATAACTGTGCCGCTGTCTCTTTAAGAAGCCCCCACCGTCGTGCAGCGGGGGGAGTGCGCGCCGACTCCAGGAACAGCGATTGAAAAAAAAAAAAAAAGCTCCACCAAGTGGACTGTTTCAAGTTCCCCCCGGCTGAAACCCTGCCTGATTTGTGGGCAATGTTGGGGATGCAGAAAAAAGGAAACCGGAGCAAAGAGAGAGAGAGAGAGAGCGAAAAGAGAGAGAGAGAGCGAGCGAGGGGAAGAAGTGAGAGAGGGAGACAACACTAACTGGGTAGCTATGGAGATAGTAGCTTTTCCTGGTCACTTTCTTTGACAGGTGTCGAGTGGGATAAAATAAGTGTCAGAGCAGCTTCCAAAGATGTACGGCAAGGGCAAAGGAGCTGTGGTTCCTTCCGACAGTCAAGCGAGAGAAAAGTAAGTCTTCTTCTTCTTCTTCGGGGGGAAGAAAAAAGTCCAAACGCGTACGGAGGCGCGAGCTAGCTTGGCTAAACTTGGGGGGTTTGTTGGGCAACTTCAGACAGCTGGGGGTTTAAATAGTTTGGCGAGCGAAAGGCGTCCATGTGTTCCGCGTCTTCTCTGGGCTTCTTTTTGTTGCAACTCCACGCCGTGTTTGTTCGCCGCTCGACTCGCTCCAGGAGCTCCAGCTCACCTGCTTCAAAACTCTTTTATTTCCACTTGTTTCCACGGTTAAAAGCTTCCGCGTCCACTCGGCGACCCCCACGTGTTTTTAGTGAAACCCCTTAAATAACCGGTTTTTAAAAACGTGTTTCTGTCTCCTGCGTGGAACAATGGGGGGGTTATGGATGTGTAACTTAGCTGGTGTGTGGTGTAGAAAGTGCGAGTGGTTTTGTGTAAATGGATGTTTTTTTTCTGTTGAAAATGTGCCGGAGAGGAATGATCCAGGCAGCGGGAGTTTCGAGCTCCATCGTGGCCCGACCGTGAGCGACTTCGCTCGGCGGACTTACCAGCCGCCGAGTCCGGGGAGGGAGTGGAGCTCTGGAACTTTGGCTGTCCCGAGTAGATTTTTTTCAAATCGAACTTTTCTTTTAAAAACCCTATCCTTAAACTGGTTTCTGTCTCGGAATCACTTTGATTCGTGGCATGCATTGCTCTTTTTGGAAGAGTTGAAAGTCTCAAGCCAGGGCGGCTTCAACCTTCCAGTCCCTTTGTCTGCAGGTCTCCATGCCTGTTGTTCGCTCCTCGTCCTCCACCGCTCGTGAAACCAACACAAAATACAATGAATCGAAGGGATTCTCAACTTTTTCAAAAACCCGCACACCCTCGACTTGTTGAAGTTCTTTACTCTGTTTTAAAAAAAAAAACGGCACCAAAGTTAACTTCTTAAAACGTGCGAGCTGGACCAACCCGGTCCTCTACGACCATCTTCTCCATCCTTTTTACGCTTCACTATTCTAATGTCTTTTCAGCCGATTTTCTGTCCCTCATCCTCCCCTGTTGAATTATTGAGATGGACCGAAGCAGCTGCTCTCAAGCTTCTGCGTCAGGGTTGGAGAGAGAGACAGAAGGAAAGGATATATGGTGGGCCAGACTCATCCATGTTTAATCTGAGATGGGGATTTGTCAGGATGTTGGGTATGATGCTGGTGGACCACGGGGGAGACCTTGAGTGGGAGTGTGTCAGGAGGAGAGAGGCGGCAGGTCAGGAAGTCACTTCACATGGTCTGGATGAGTTGAAACGGTGTAGCAAATTAAATAGTTTGGTTTATTATAGTTCAATCTCATGCCACTTGCCATTAGATGTAGTAATCTCACTCGCCAAAGTAGGTCATGTCCTTTAACAAAAATGTCTTATGCCCATAAACATGTTGCTTAAATGCGACTCTACCCATGTTTCAAAAACCTCTTCCTTGGCCACGAGTGTGCTTCTGAACTTTTAATAATGCAGGAGGCAAGGTTCTCACACACGCACACACACCTCCTTTTCTAACCCACACAAAAACACACCACACATAAAATTTTCATCGATTGACTCTTGGGGGGGTTGGAACTGCAGCGTGATCCTTCCATCCCTAGACATCAAGTCCTTAACTCTGCCCTTTGAGTCGCACACCTATGTTTACATGTGTCCATCTCCAGACGTCATTGCCACTTTTATTGATTAAATTCAAAATGTTGAAGTTACCTGTAAGGATTTTTTCTAACCAAAACGCCAAAGTTGAGTAGGTGTTGACGTGTGATCGGTAGGTAACAAAGTGGATACGTGTCTGTGGTCCAATACCAGTTTGACCTGCGAGTGACTGTGACTTACACTCTACACCGGCGGTCAGAGAGCTCTGTGACTGACAAATTGCCCTAGAAAGTGGTCAGATTCCCTTCGGCCACATGGACGGGCGAAGGTGTGCGTGTCAGAGAATCTGCTGCAGGACATTCTGAAAGACAATTGAACCAAAAAAAAAGAAGTATTGTTTCAAGTATGATCCGTCTCTAAAACGCCTCAGTAGGGAATTGTCTTTCTGGTCTGACATCGGTGAGCTGGACAATTGGAATTCTGTATTTGTTCAAGGTGGAAAAAGAAGGAAGATATGCAAGTTCCAGGAATTTGGTGATCAGCCGCAAAAGAATGGTCTTGTGTGCGGTGAGAGTACACATGAAGCTGGCATAGGAACTCACAGGGTGCTTGGTATTTGAGAGAAGGAAGGCTTACCCCTGGACTCCACTCAAAGTGGAAGAGCTGCGGTACTGAAGCGCAGCTCCATGGCAAACAATCATCTTGTCCACAATGTTACGAATACACTAAAGTGATATCAACTCTCACAGCGGAGATCTTGGTGCTGAACATGAAGCCTAGTTTGTTTCAGTTTAAAATCCTTACCAAAGGTTGCCCAATCTATTTAACTTAAAAAACATACAAACTGTTTTCCCCATTGAACAACAATACATTTCTAGTGCATTTCCTAGTCTTACCATGGCTCGTGTAGAAAAACTGATTAGAATTCAAGTCAAATTCATGGCTTCAATCTTTAGTGGGAATCAGGGGTGAGCTTTATTTGTCCTATTTTTCATTTTCTAGTTGGTGCTGTATGTCTGGTTCCAAACCTGTTTACCAGTACAATACTTGATGGTGACAATGTTTACCTACGCGGAGTACTCTGGTAAAGGCAATATCCCAATTCATGAGGATGTTTCAGCCGATGTCTAAAACTACATGCAGGAGAGTACTTCAAATGGTCCAATATTAGGTAGGAATGAGACATTCTAAGCAGTATGTTTCATATATGCTTTAGCCCTGTCAACTCGCCAGTCACTTCCTTGTTTAGATCCAGCAGATTAGAAGGACTCTGATCATATACATCTTCTACGCTCAACTGATTCTGTAGATGAGATATATATATATCTCTTCGAACAATGGTCCCATTTCTTTGCATATTAAAACCGTCATTTGAGATGAGATGTTAACATTGCAGCGAATAAGTGTTTGTGGCTTTATCTCAGACCCATAACATGAACATTTGAGTCAAAATTCACAATTTCAAGGCCCCCAAAACACCATCGGCCTACAGCCTCCAAGCTATCAACTGAATTATCCTGGTATCACAAGAGAAGGTCTCCAACAAATCTTTTGTTAGCATGAACTTTAAAAGCTTGATCATAGTCAGACTGGTGTGTGTGTATATATGTGTGTGTGTGTGTGTGTATATATATATATATATATATTGTAAACGTCTTCTGATGTTGGGTTATTAGGACAAGTTTAAATTACCTTGTTAGCCCAGCTAGAAGTCTTGCTTTAGAAATATAACCCAAAGACGATGGAGGAAAAATGAATTAATATTTATTTCCAAGCCCCTGATTTGATTTTCTCTTAGACAATTAAGCTCTACTGACAGGCTATTGGGTTTTGGGATGCTCTTTGTGGGCATCTCGTGTTTGCAAGTCCCATTATCACATTTTTTTTTTTTCTGTAGTCTCCATGGCCCAAATGAGTACAAATGCGTGCTTTACATTATGTGAGATTCACTTGTGCTTAGAGAGTCAATGCTGAAATAAAAATACTACATGTGTACAGTTGGCCTTCCATCATTTTGTTAATGATTTAATTTAGATCTGGACCATAATGTATAACTGAGATTATTAAACTTTATGTTGTATCAAAGTGGTAATAAAGTCAGTGGATACACATAAAGCAAAACTTTTCTTTTTCACTTAATTTTGCCAAACACGCAATTATACGATTGATTAACAATTTATACGCTATTATAAAGGACTGTCCATCCCAGTTACATTGTAATCTAACTCTCTACTTGCAAACATATTTATTATCAATGGTTTGTCGAGTATTAGCTTTACAACTTGATAGAGATGTTGCGTTCAGTCGCTTTCTCTCTTCAATTGTAACATGCACTTGGATTCTGTGCTTTCTTAAACTATTGTTTCATTCTTAAAATTCCTCTCAAAGCAAAACAGTGGTGTACACTGTTGCGTCAGCTTTCTGGAACAAACCTCAGGGCAGCCCAGAGTCAGTTGAAGTGAAGATTTCCTTGGGGTACTACAGTTTCCTCCCACGGACCAACACAAATGTTCTATTGGTTCCGAATGGCAAGACTTTACTTTTTCAACCTTGAGGTCAAAAGCTGACCAGTTATGTCATTCTTTTCATGGCATTAATCCAGACTAAATATGAATCCTATTTAATGTTAAACATCTACTAAATCCAAAATAATATTTTTAATTAATGTCACTTTTTTATATTTACAATTAATACTACCTCCTACAAAATTCCCTGCTTGTATTGGCTGTAGAGGCCTCTGGGCTTCATACATAGTCAATTTTTCATCTCCCTTTTTATTTATACATACTGGCCCTGTTGTTGAAATTCAGTAATCGTGTTTTCTCATGTTGAATTCGGTCTAAATAACTTGAAACTTTTCTAAACTACTTAAATGACTCATTAGTAATAGTCGTTTTCAGATAACTGGGTTTAATTTGTAGGATTAATTTAAATCCATTAAACAAGCATTTTAAAGACTTGAGTATTGTAGATCGAAATACAAGGAAAAAAAAAAAATCTAAACCCAGTTGGTGTTTTTTGAGTGATGAGTACAAAAATGGAGTGCGAGCTAGAGACGGATGTGTGAAGTAATGCCATGTTAACTGAAGAGTTAAAAACTACATTTGGTTTGGATATCAGTGATAATGGGTTATATTCATCAACATTTGGGATTTTTACTTTTCACCAGGAGGTCTGGAATGTAACCCCATGATAATCAAGGGATTACTGTATAAAGATATATTGAAGTCTGACCCACTCTGACATGACAAACACTCCTCCCTGTTTACAAATCCTCTTTAGTAAAACCTTATAATGGGTATCTTGCATTTTTATTTATTGTTTTTATAAAGGGTCTGTGCATATAGCCACTAAGAACCATTTATCACCTGTTAAAAAGGCTTGATTAATACTTATTTCCTAAATGAGTTAATAAACTACAAAGAAATGTACACGTATAGGTTTGTAAGTGAACATTAAAATACTTTTTCACATTATTTATCATCTGGCTATGTAATACTAAGTATGTGCTCTTACATTGATAGTGAAGGATATGTCAAGGTTAATGGTGATTGATGTAGCACATACAAATACATTTCTATTTAAATTAAAAGTTCTTTACTTTACTAACATGAACTCTATTACAACAATATATGTATTTTGCCGAATAAAAATGTCTTACCACTTAATTAAAGGCATTTATATTGACTAATGCCAGTGTGATATTAGAAATAAACCTGACTAAAGGATGTAAATAAAAGTGTTTTCCTTATTATTATTATTAATAAATAATTTGATGGATGGTTGAAGAGCCATCATAATAAACATGGATTTTGATTTGATTGTGGACAAGTCCTGGCAAGAAACATTTTTATTTCCACATTTTGGCTTTGTTTTCATTCTCATAATGACGACTTCAAGTCTAGCAAGCCTACATGGATACCATGGCTCAACAGAAGAAGGTTCTGATCTAAACGCTACTTAAAAAGACATCACCTCGCTTCTCAGAGCCAAGTGGAAAATATCTAGCTTTGTCAAATTTAGTTTTTGTAAATATATTAAATAACTTTCACAGGGGCTTACGGGCAGCCTATTGAAGAAGTCATATTGTTGAATATATTCAATCTTAAGAGGCTTAAAATGAGCTTAATGTGCTTAAGAAGACACTCTACACTTTGGAGTGCCCCACCACCGCCTGATTAGCTCAAACTCACGTTTCATTGATCACTTCATTGACTAATTACGGCGACGCCGACACTGAGCTGCCGTCCTTCTCATTAGGACCATATTGGCCCGTCAGGATCTTGGCCTGCTCTGGGCACGGGGGGCACTGTCATATCCACACCGCCGGTCGATTGATGGTCCATTAACAGCCTATTAAACATGACTAAGTGAAGGAGTTAGGAGGACAATGTTGGGTCAATAGGGGTTTGCCACTCCACAGCATGATCCTCGTCTGTTAATAGACCCCGTTGGATCGCTGGATTCAAGTTTGAATGTTGTTGGATTCATATTCCGTTTTCATGATGGGGACGCGTTGAATGCTTTTATTTGATGGTAATACTAATGTACACACCCTTAAGAGTTGTATCAAGACCAGTTTGGCTGTATTACAAGTCAATGTATTCACAGTATGGTTTCAGTTAATACAAAACTACAGTGAACTAATTGCAGTGAGATACTTACAAACTGATCTTATTCTTAACATAATTGGAATATTTAAAAAAAAAAAGCCTGAAAATGGAGCAACATTTGCATTATGACGAAAAGTGCATTTGTTGTTGTTGATTCTTTCGTTCTTGCAGTGTGTTGGCACAGCTCCCCATTTAACTGCGAGATTTACCAAATGTTTCAACATTCTAACGGGAACATGTCGCGGTTATATTCAGCTTTTGTTTCATTTAGTGCACGTTGAATAATCATCACCCTACGTGACATATTGTTTGTTGAATTTTGAAGTAAAAAAAAAATCTGAATTAAATAGTTTTCTAAGTCAGAATCTGATGTTGTATTACTACAACTAAAATTGCAAAGTGAGGTTAGAGGACATCTTGGATCACTAAATAGCTTTTACTAACAAATGGTTGAAAATGATTTCCCTTCTGTTCCAAAAAATGGTGCTATTGAGTTGATTAAATTCCAAGAAATGGAAAGAGTCCCTTTTTTTGAGTACAATGGCTATCTGTAGGAGTGAATTGTAACGTAATGGCTCAATAAGCTTAATAGCCATTTACTTTTTAGTGCAACTTAATACCTACATAGATAGATCTACTATACAAACGCAATGAAACTCACTTGATACAAAGTAGCAAACCAAAAAAAACATGCAATTATTACGTTCAATATCACGATATTGGAACATGCGATATGCATATCGAAAACATGTGCGATAATTTATCATTATTTATTGTAAAAAGCGGCAAGTATTGTAGAAATACAGTGGCAACAACAATGGGCAATACTACAAATCTACACAGCCACTTTAGAAACCACCACAAGGACCTTTCTTTACCAGTCAACAAGTGCACATAAGACTCTGGTAAAGATGGGGAAAGCGAAAGGCAACCTCACAAACCACTATAAATTAATCGTTTGAATTGTTTTCATACAAATGAGTGATGGCAGCAAAGTGACACAAAGCGCTAACCACAGCGTTATATCGCAAACTGCACTCAGTCAATTCAGTATGTAACGATGAGTTTTTGGATCTTTTCGACGGAAGATATCAACTGCCTTCTTGCACATATTTCACGCAAATTGCAATTACAAATACTTTTTCATTTTTAAAAAACAAACAAAAAAAAGATCCTGCAGGTACTTCAACGCATTACATGACTTTACATGATTTAAGAAATACTGGTGCCATATATACTCACCTGTAGTATATACAGTATATACCTGTAGATCTGCATTTCTTGCAAAATGTCTTCTCTAGATGCTCATTAAAATTAAAAAACCTCAATTTTGGTTCTCAAAAAATACACTTTATACGGACTGTAAACCCCTAAAATGTAGCTTAAGTAAATACAAGTGAGATGTTTTTCCTTCAGATTTTTTAAAACTTGTGAATCTCCCACTTCTTTTGTTTGCGACTATTCTTCCTGGATAACTAGCTATTAAATGTTTAGCAGTGGACTTGAAAAGTTTCTGCCTACAAATATTTGCTTATAATCTTTTAAGTCAAAAGTGGTTCCAAGCATATTGACACATCTGGATTCTGCTGTTTGAACTCAATTCCGTGTCCTGTTTGTGTTTCAGGTTAGCGTTGTATGTGTACGAGTACCTCCTACATGTGGGAGCACAGAAGTCAGCACAGACTTTCCTGTCTGAGGTAAGACATTTCCAAGACGTTTGAATTGTGTTCCCTTTTTTTTAAAACTGCCTCCAGAGAAACACAGTTTGTTTTTATTGTAATGTCATTAAAACTCTCGAGAGGAAACCGAGCAAGTAAGGCCACATTTGAAAGTCCTCGTGTTACCTGGAACATGTGCCTCGATTATTTATGAATGTAAAGCGGCTCAGTTTCTCTGGTCAGTAAAGCCTCATGCCGCTCCAGTAGATGTTAGATAGCGGACGGATGTACTGCCTCTCAGATATATACTTGTCAGTCTAAATGTACTCCTGATTACACGAGTGCAAGGTGTGGCATACATTTTTCATAAGGATCCTATAAAGTTACACCACATCCTGCACGCCACCGTGAGTCATGTTTAAAGTCAACCAACGCCACTTTGTGGCATTAGTGTAGCTGTTTGTAGCTGTTTGTAGACTTGGGTGGTGTGGTGGTTTTGCACTGATGCCTCTCAAGAGGAAGATCTCATTTTGGATGTTTACCTTCCACTATTGTTGACATTATTGAAGACTGACCGGAGTAAAGTGATGCTGTTAAGGCGGCTGTTTAAAATAAATCTTCTTGGTTTAGATGAGGCTTGTGACACACGTACACACTCGATGATAGAGGGTTCAATGCTGGACACGAGGCAAAGTTTG
Source organism: Callionymus lyra (assembly GCF_982586985.1). Classification (NCBI taxonomy): domain Eukaryota; kingdom Metazoa; phylum Chordata; class Actinopteri; order Syngnathiformes; family Callionymidae; genus Callionymus; species Callionymus lyra. The sequence continues at coordinate 21,114,189 of NC_141835.1, forward strand.
TGACCAACTGATTATATGTTCTTAACACACAGACCAGCAGAATGATGATCCCAGTTAACTCATCTCCTTCTTCTTACTCTATGCATTGTTCCTTTTTACAATATTCTTATTTCTTAACAAGACTGTCCCAATTGTGTACTTTCCAATTTCTTCTGTTCTTCATATTTCCTTTTTAATCAAACATTCTATTGTTCTGCAATCTGATTTGTAATACTTATTTATGCCTTCCTTACTTGATTGCTTTTTTTCCAATTGTATGTGTTATTCCACTTTTCTAATTTTTTTAAAAACCTCACAGTGGGTTGTAGATTTTACCTAGAACACTTTACTTTATGAATGAAAATCACCCCTGATTTCTGCCGATTCATTAAACGGGCGCAGACAAAAATAAAACATTTTGGTCACAGTATTAGTGATGTGTCAATCACTCTCAAATTTGTCCTACAAAAACCAGACCCTCATAAGCAGAGTAGAGAGGGTAACGGGACCCTCTCTACTCTGCTTATAAGGGTCTGGTTTTTGGGAACATTCCAAAAAGAGTCTAGTTTCTTGCAAAAAATGATTAGTATTACTTTTCCTTAGACCAAACTGAAAACACCACAGTTTTTACCTAATTTAAATTTGAATCACATGGGCAACTCGCCCATTTTGATTCTAGTGGGGGGAACTGTGGACCCCCTGCTATGACGCCGAGCACCCCCACCCCCACCTTTTGCATATACTTCCTCATTCTTTATCCTCGAAGGTTTGAACAGAACCATAAATGACGATCTAGTATTGCTTTAAACGAATACTCCTACTACCATTATATGACAGCTACTAAGAGGTTAAGGGTGCTGTTGACGCCATTGAGCACAATGGGTTTTAAGGTTCTTAGGCTCCTTATGCTTTATTTTGTTTTTCCATTCAATTTACATCCCTCTCTTCAAGTCTTCTCTCATTTTTCTTGATGTGTATGTTTTTCTCTTCATAATATATTTCTCAATTTGCTCGTGTTTTTAGATAAGATGGGAGAAGAACATCACATTAGGAGAGCCCCCTGGATTTCTCCACTCGTGGTGGTGGTGAGTCATTTTTTCCTTGCTTGCATTGCTATACATTTGCCTCTTTTTTTTTTTTTTCAAACTGTATTAATTCTGCCAGGCTTCCATTAGTTCAGGGAATAAGTAGTAATTTGTTTGGGTTCTGTACTCATAATGTTAATACTCCCAAAAGAATACAAACAAAAGGTCGCATGATGTCTTTTTGACTTTTGCCAACTTTGATTTAATTAATTTCCCCCCCTCAGTTGGTAGAGTAGCATCAGTTGTTAATGCCAAATCCCTAGCAAGTGTTATTTAACATTTCCACATTGTCATCTCTAGTGACCATCAATCCAAGCAAGCCCTGTTCTGCTCCTGCAATATAACAAATGGGAGATACTCTGTTAAGGTTTATTTCTATTAAAATAATTACTTTTTATAGCATGGAACGCAAAACAGATAATCATTTCAACGTAAAATGTATAATGTTTCATTGTTTTGTAAAACACTCAATTTTACTTGCTGAGGCATCAGAATAATTTGGATAGTTTTTCAGTTGGTTGTGAAGTAAATATTTGCCATTTGCCGGTTAAAAAAAAGGCCATCTACACAACTTAATGGTGCATAATTCACTGTGTGATAACTAGCCGCTGTCTAAAAAAAATATTTCATGGCACAGAACAAAATGTTTGAGCATCAAAATATACCTCATCTTTAACTGTCAATTTCCAGTACACAAAAGTAAGTGGAAATGTACCCGTGTTGCGTTTCGGCAATGAAAAATGCTAATGAAATATTTTCGTCAACAAGCCCTCAACACGTATTAAAAATCAGACAAGACTCAATACAGAGGCAAACAATTCATTTATATCTTAATTACATTGACCAACACAAGACAATACCTAATTTGATTTAGTTTATATATATTTTCCAGACATCTCATTTACTGGCAAGTCTGGCGTGTTCAATAATGCAGGAACAACTATGGTGTTGGCAAAAAGGTTCACATAAAAAACAATGTTTTGAAGTATGACACTCGACTTAAATCAAATGAATCAACAGAAACTCTTTGCTCGATCCTCCTGAGTTTTCAGTTAAATATAATAAACATCTTCCTCAAAAAAAAATAAAACTCAAGATTTGCTTGTCGTTTCAGAGGTCTATAATACTATTTGAAGGAGACGGCAAAATTAATATCTATGTCTTTCGTTAAGAAACGAAGGCAGAAATCTAACTGTAGGCAGTTTTTTAACAGGGAAGTTATACATCTCTTAAAAACATGGGAAGGTACACCTCTGAGATATAATATCCTGTCACACTAATGAATTTGGGAAATGATGATTAAAACGACTCCTATGGGTGTGAGGTCTCACCCAGTCACAGCCTTGTGGGTGACCAGACTCACCAAGGGCGTGACCCCCCCCCCAGCTTGCCCCTCCTCCAGTTTTCCATCTTTTTAGGCCTGTTCCTGAAACAATAGATCCAGATGGTTAGGGAATGGCCTCCCCCTTTGCATTCCCCTCCCCCTCCTCACCCCACCGTCACCCTTTGTGTGCCCCCCCACCTCCCACTTGTCTCCTTTGTTCACAAAGGAGAAGGATTCTTAGCAGATTAACCCGTTGCATTCCAGGTCCCTTTGTGCCCCCACTCTGTTCGTTGGCTCCCTCCAACCTCCTTCTGTCATTTCTGCCCCCCAGCTAAGATTTGACCTCAGGGGGTCAGTAACACTCTAAATACTGACCGGTAGTTTCACTTGTTTTATTGCCAAATTACCATCAGCCGTTAAACCTGAAGTTACCTTTTTTGAAGTGAAGTGCTTGATTATAGGTTGTCGATCATTTGTCTCAACTAATCGTCCAAAAATAAGACTATAACAGACTCTAACTGAAATGTTAATGTTTTCATTGTCTGCTTCTCTCATGTAACTTTGAACAGACGCCCGGTGCACTCATGGAGGTGCATGGTAATGTATACAGACAATGGAAACGATGATCGGAATAAGTGGCTTCATTAATCACAGATCTTCTCAAAAGAAACTGCTCTTAACTGGAGATACGGCAAAATATGTCTCCACAAGTGTTTCGGTGGATCACAAAGGATTCATAATTACTAAGTTGAGGTGTCGGATCAGAGTCGATAAACATTTAGCACTTCTGTGTTACACGTTTTTTATATGTAAAGAAATATTTTAGATTTACTAAAGTGTGGAGTTGTAAGTTCAAGTTCTCTGCTGGGTTACAAGATCATATCTGCATCGAAGTCTTATCTTAAGTGGTAATAGTAAATAATGTTATCGTAAAGGGAACGCTGAATACAACAAGTGAACAGATCATATTTATGCTTGTGATGGATTTATCACAGGAATTCCTCACATCTTCTCTTGCTACACTAACCCTGCGTTGGCAGTGACTGTAGATTTTCATGTAGAGATTCACTCCTTGAGTCAAGCATGGATTTTCCACATTTTTCACTGTTCTGTGAGCAAAATCTTTTCAGTCTAAAAAAAATCTAAATATGTATTCATTTACCATTTTTACAGATATAATTACATCATGGTAGATGAAAAGCTTTGTGATTGTTTTGGTTTTTATGGGCAAGTAAAACTAATATAAAACTGAAAAGGAAGCTACATGTTTAAGAAGAGCCATTATGACACAAACTATCTTGCAGTTTAAAAACATTTAATTTGACTTACTTTAATTTACAGGTATATTATTGTGAATATGATCTTCTTTTCCATAAATCTGTACATTCTGAACATTCCCTTTGCTGAATAAATATTAAAAAATATATATAATTTATGAAAAGAATAATCAGATGAACTAAAATGTGTATACTATTGCCATCTGCATCTATAAGTAAATAATGGTCTAGACAAATGTCGGAAAATAACATTTTCCATATCTTAATTTTTTTTATACTTGCAAAAAAGATTCTGGTCATTTTAGTGAATTAGCAAATTTAAAAACACTTCATTTTAATAACTCTATTTTACATCATAGGCTGTGGAGATGGTATTTTTCACACCTACCTGAGGGCTCTCTTGTATTGACTGTGTTTACATGCATACAGCCCATTGGTTCTGTTGCAGCCTTTTGTCTCAATATAAAAGTTATAAGGTTTAATATTCCTTCTAAATTGTTGGGTTGTTCTGTACACGCATTAACTTGTTAGTCACTTCCGGGTTACCAGGTCAGGAGAACTGCGATTATGGTCATCATCCACTTTTTTCAGATGAGATGAACTAAGACGGACAACATTGCATTTATCATTCAATTTGCTCAGTCGTTGCTATTACCATGAATATTAAATCACGTTTTTAATTTTTTTTGGTATTTGTGTTCGTTGTTATTATTATTATATTCTGCGGTAAGGTGAATACGGTCTAAGAGACAATACCAAATATAAGAAATGGTGTTTGTAATATTGACAATGATAAATATAAGAATTGCAACAATAACTATAATAATATTAATTAAAACAAAAATAAATAAATATTTTCCCTATTTAGAAAATTGATTTAAATGAATGCACAAGTAAATATAAAACAGGAAATGTTGCAAATGATTTAGCTGTAGGTGACTAATGTTAAAATAAAAATAAATAAAAATGAGATGTTGAACATCTTTTTTTCTTATCTCAAACTTACTGGGTTTAATGTTGTTTCTGTTTTTTGAGCTAATTTTACATTTTATCTTAAAATGTTTCCATCTTACAATGTTGAGTTAAATGTTTCTCCATTTGATTTGATGTTGCCTCTCGGTTAAAGGAATCCTCTACAGTCTATAACGCCCTTCGGCTAAGATGGGTCCATGCAGAAGTCACATGATTAGTCATAAGGGGTTGTTGGCCAATAAACAAACGGGACAACATGGCGAACTACTATCAAAGAATCCTCTAGTTTTCTCACATGATAGAGATCAGCCATGGTGAGGTGAAGAATACATTCTTAACTTGGAAACACTTGATCACATTGTTGCATCAGCACTTACTCCCTTGGTCATTTTTTTTCTCCAGTGTCAGAGTAGCTGACAATGTAATGCTTTGAACGGACCTTTTAAGATTCTTTAACTTTTCACCTTAGAGGTTTTCCGTTCTGCTGACTTAGAAGAATGGAAATCAGGGCCATTAAGCCCAATCAGCATATCGGAACCAAGGACATATTTTTAATAACCAGAAAAAAGATGAACAGAATGGAGCCGCGATAAAATATAATTACTTTTGGTACCTTTTTTTTTTTTTTTGGCTCACATTATGAAAGCCTGTATTCTGCTGAAAAATAAACAACATTAATAATGAATTAGTTTATTTTGTGATTTTTCTTCTTGGTAAAGCTAACATTATCGTATCTCCTATAATAATAGATGGTGGTAAATAAGCGTTGTTTTCTAGTCTAATTTCACTTGCATATTTGGAGTGCAATGTTGAACTGGAGGGGTGACACCAGCACCATGTCCCACTCTGTGATGCTCTAGTGTGTGAGAGGCACTTTTAAGAGCACTAGGGAGATTGCCAGAGTGTGTGAATGGGTTATGAATAGCTGTTACACATTTGCCTGCGCAGCTCGATGTTTTGACCTTCTGACCCCTTCTCCTTTCTCTTCCATTCAGTGTGTTCTGGGACTTGTACTGTGCCGCACCAGACCGAAGGGAGACCTGTGAGCACTCCAGTGAAGCCAAGGCCTTCCATGACTACGTAAGTGACTCACCAGTGTTGTTCCTTCCCAATCCAAGTGCACAGGTTTGCACTGAGATGTCTCCAAGATTTTTTTTTTTTTGTTTGCTTTCAATGAGCTGCATGTGATGTATGGATTAAATCCTAAGTGCCTCTGAAACTCTCAGATTTCTGTACCCAACCCTCCAAAATATTTTCGACAGAGGGCTCGGATGTTGTTGTGTAAGGCAGATATTGTTTGTTTATTTGAAGATCCCAGGAGAATTTTGCCATAACTCCGTCAGATTTGAAGCGCTTTATAAAACGAGTAATCCTACTGTTTAAAATATCTGATGGAAAAGTAGCGTTTTTTGGTTAATCTTTCTTGTTTATTAGTAAGTGTTTCTATCTGCTCCAAGTCATAATTTTTTCATGTCCCTCGCCACGCAGAGGTCAGGCTCAGATATGCTAGAGATTGAGGGATTCATCATTCATTCCCTGCAACACTTGTTTGGTGTGAAATCGGTTTTGCAAAATGGAGTCTCCAAAAAATTTCCTTGAGAACCTTCATAGTAAATAAAAGTCAGCGGAGAGATGTGTGTTATAATTTGTACTCTTGCATCTATCTTCAGCCTGTCGTCTCTGGTCAAGACTGTGGCGCTGTCTGTGTGTGTGTGTGTGTGTGTGTGTGTGTGTGTATGCGTGCACGCTGTATAGTGTAGGGAGATAATGGAATAGAGTTCTAATCCGGTAATCCAAGCACTGGGCTGAGGCTAAGCCAGGGATTTGTGCGTGCGTGTTTGTGTGTATGTGTGTGTATTTTTGAACATGGGGCATCTTTGGCAACAGGCCCATTGGTGGGGAGGGGGCTCACACCCTCAGTGCCAGTTAACCCTGTTTGTGTAGATGTTTACTGTCTGTTCATAACCGTGATGAAGCAAAGGAGTAGGCAGGAGTTTAATTTTGGCTCCAGCTCCCTCCAGGCCGGTCTGTGCAGTGCAGGTCCTTTTCCAGTGGTTTTCATAAGAAACATGTTGGTTTGAGGCGTCTGAAGAAACCAAATCTTCCACCTTATCTTTATAGGCTCTTTTTTGTCTTGAGGATTGTGAGACACACTTGGCTGCATTAGAGAAGCATTGTGACAGTTTTTTTTTAAGGTTTTCCAAAAGACACACTGGTTATTAAATTTAGGAGGGAATTGTCGAGTGAGAGAAGTTCATGCAGGGTTTTGCATTACATGATCAATTATTACTTCAGCGTCAACAACAATACTTGTTATTCATTTAATACTCTGTTGCTCATGAGATTTCAAATAACACAAATCGTGCATTTCAATTGGATTTACCAATGGTTTCATTTTTTTTAAAAGGATAACACTTGTAAAAGTGAAATGTATACATTGAAGACAAACGATATAAGCTGCATAAATATTGTAAAAATGTATATTTAAAAAAAGCTATATAGTATGATGTTGTCCGTGTTTATCCAATGACGTGCAATCCCTTCTGTACCAGCAGTAAATTTAAATTCGTAACAAACCAGATCAATAATACAAATTTTCTTTCACCCAAAGTCTGTGGCTTCTTACTTTTTCTCTTCACATTTACTTAACTGTGCCTTTTCCCACCCCCTTTATTCCTCTTACTTGTGTTTTATAAAACATCTTTTTTTCCTCAACTTCTTTTTTTATACGTTCATCGGTGTCACCTCCCCTCCCCTGTGTTTTTTTTTTTCTCTGTTTAACGGTTACCTTTTTCATCCCCCTTCACCCTCTTGCTCGTGCTCACCTTCGCCCCTTGTGCCTTTCCTTTCTCTGTCCTCTCCATCTCTTCTGTGACCCCCATCCTCACCCCCCTACCTCTGCTCTCACTGTTCCCGGGAGAAGATTGATTGGCTAATCTTGTTGTTTACCCACAATGCTTAGTTGCACTGAGATGAGGGCAGAGTGGACGGCATGAATGCACAACCAAAAGACTGTTCAGATACTTGCAATTACAGTCTTGTTGTTTAAAAAAAAAACCCAATCAGTTCTGTCTCTTCGTAATTGTTTAAGACTACATTTTTGTATTGATCTTATTTGTTACAATTTTTAACATTTTAAACGGCTCGGATTTATGCAATAATATTTTACAGTTTTTTTCTTTTAAAGCATTCTGTTTGCAATTATGATTTGGAGCTCTATGACACAAACAATGTTTTACATAAAACAAAGTAACCTGATCTTGAAATATGACCAGCGTTGACTGGAGTTTTCATATCTCGAACGTGTTGCAGACACAACATTGCAATCATTCCCTCTAGAGTGTTGATGACAAACGGTACATTCTGCACATTTTGTACGGCTGGTGTAAGGGATACTTTTGCAAGCAAATGCTGTTTGTGTTGGTGCTCTTCATTTTTGAGGGCATAGATACAGACAAAGTGTTTTTTTGGTTTTTTTTACACCATATTTAAACGTATTACATTTTCAACAAGTGGGTAGAAGGAAAAGATCCTTTGATAATATGAGCTGCTTTATTTTCTGTATTAAATCATTCTAAATTGCATAATAAATACAATTTGCTGCATGAGGAAAAATAATACTGTTCTAATGATGTTTGTCCAATAGAAACATGAATTTAGTAAATGTCTTAAACTCAAATTGAGTCAACAGTGATCTTTAGTTTATTTAAATGTGAATTACAATTTTAAATACAAGTTTTGATCTGATATTGTTGATGAGCTGTTATGTGTACAAAACTAAGGTCAACAAATCTGATAAATATAAATACAAATAACCTTTTTTATGGATGGGCAATCGGACAATTTAATCATGGATGTTATGTAACAACAATCTGACTTTTATTAGAGAAAACACCTTCGTCAAATTTCTAATAAAGTTATTAATAGCTGCTGGCTGTTGATTTAGCTTTTGCTTGTGTCTGGATCACCTTCTGAGCGTTGGCTGACTACATGTTGTGTCTGCTGCATGTATTAGTGGTACATGCCTGCCTGCCTGTCTGGTTTAGCTCCTGTCCTGTCCTTTTTTTTTTCTTTTTTTTGGGAAAATATCTGTGTAGGACCAGCTGGACATTTCAACCCTGTCACTCTTACTCTTGTGCGTATTTTTTATTCATCATTCAGACAAAGGTGTGTGAGGCAAGCGCATCCTGTTGCTCTGTGGAGAAGCGCTGTGTTTTGACTGGGTTGATAAATGAGGTAGATCCTCACAGTCAGCTATTTTCCACTCCTCTTTAAGCACTTACTATCCTGCATCCCTCAATCCCTCCGCCTTCTATCTGTGAGTGCGTATGCATTGAGGACAGCGGGTCAAGGAGACGGTGATGAGGTGCATATCAGTGTGAACCAGAATGTAGATTAGTAGCGTCTCTGCAGGCCTGGACACAAATGCACACGCACATATATGTGTATATAATATATATATATAATATATATATATATATATATATATATACCCTGTCTGTTTCTCTCTTCTCCTCTTTCCATCTAGTGTTTATGTCTCTGTCTTTCTGCCTGTGAAAGGTATCAGGCAGAGGTCAATAATGTGTTGAGCACTATTGATCTGTCCTGGAGGTCCTGTGCTGAAGAGAGATGAAGAGGCACGAGGAGAGGGAGGGATCAATGCTATTTTATATCGCTATCTCTACACTGTACAGGAACTGCCAACCTGATCATCCATCTTTGTTCCTTGTCAGAATTACCCATTGTGCCAAAAAAGAATTGAACGTCATGTGAGGTAGCTTCCATCATCCCTTGTTTACACCCGCACTGGTGCAACGCCAGCCCAAGTGTGAGCTCGCGGCTGGCACGCCAAGTATCTGGTGCGAGTGCTGGGACGTGCTCATGTCTGCAGCCATTGTAAGGAGAACACATGGACCACATTGTCCAAGTGGTTTTCATCGCCACCGGTTGAGTGTCGTGTGTGTATGTTTCACTGTTGAACATTAAATTTAATTTAAAGCCTCAATTCCCAACAGTTATCCCAAGACATTTTACAGTTAAATGACACTGTGTAAGGGAAGAGAAAAACAGGCCCCGGCAATTAACAATGAGCAACAGTGGCGAGGAAAAAAACCTTTAATGGACAACATTTTTGGAATAGGATACTTCTTTTTTCTGTTAAACTAAAGGCGTTTCTAGCTCCCTTGGAGCTTTGGAATAGTATAATTTGAATTTTGGAAATTCTGTTGCTAAATAAAACAAAATACTTACTGCTGACCTTCTGCTTTAAAGCACTTTTGTGGTCATGTGAAAATTTGACAAAATGCACATGTTCCATATTTTAGATTTAAATTCCACTATTCCCTTGAAAAAAAGATTTGTGATCTTTATTTTAAGAGTTGCAGTTTTAGGTAATCTGTGTAGTTGACGGCTAGCTTTGCTTTCAATTGCCCTCCGGAACCAGACCTCCCTTGATTTTGGGCCAGACAATATTGTTCACATCATTTAATAATATGACTCGTATAAGTGCCCCCCAAGTGGCTCGTTAAGATTAGTTAATGACTTAAGTTTAAAGTTAAATCAATTTGATTTGGCTATGTTATTATTTCCAGATTCATGCTGCTACTATCTACACTTAATTTGTTATACCCCAAACTGAAGTTGATGTAATTTAGGTCTTACTTTCTTAAATAACTTGTTTTTTTTTTTTTTTAAATGTAATTGACTGAAAGATTTGAGAAACGCACCTTTTTTTTCTTTAAGTTTTGAATTGGATAAATTATCTTTTAATAATTTAAAGCTACACTTCCTCTAGAATTTATAATCATTTTGCCTAAAGATTTTACTTTACAAGGAGTTTTTAAACTGTGTTCCACTCTCTGGTTGTGCAGTCAAATGACTTCATCAACTCAAAAATGACTTGCACTATATCTTCTACAGAATTGGCTGCTGCAGGCTTTGCTGCTTCGTCTGTGTAGAGCTGCCGTGGAAGCCCATTAAAATATGGTTTATAGTTTACAGTGTAAATATTCCCAGACATTGGAAAATGTCTCCCTCGGGTTTTGTTGAACTTTTAAGTTCTTCAATGAAAGAAACACAATCCTCTTCTCTTTCCTGCTACTTGTCACACATGAAAGATGTATTTTTTTTTTAAAGTCAATCTGCCTTTTTTCCATACGTTCAGCGGCAAAATGAATAATTCAACTCGACTACAAACACCGAGGTTCAGTGTATCAACTAATTAGTGCATCACTAATGTGTGTGTGTGGAAGTTTTCGTGGTCTATCCCACTATTTTGAGTCGGAGTTTTCACCACAGCGATGTAGACTTGTCAAGCTTTTATTGTGAGTCCGTTTGTTGGAGGGATTTCTGCTCACTTCTATGCTGCAGAAGTAAAGATCGGGCATACTCTTGGAATCACAAGGGGGGAAAAAAAACTTTTTAAAAAGCACTGTTGGGTTCTTTTGTGCATTTCCTCGGGCCAGTTGGTTTTAATAAAGACGGACTGCATATTAAATCTACCCAATGCTTTGCTGCTGGCAACTGTGTATTTTCCCTTTGCATCCAATTTTATTCAGCAGATTGGAATATTCATTATTAGCCACTGTTAATGGTCTAGGACAAGAAGTGTGAACAAAGATCTGCATCCCTGTGCCATTTTCCTTTTTTTCTCCCTCTCTCTCTTATCATCTTTTTCCTTCTTCTTTCTTACTTGTGTATCTTTTACCCTCCCCCTTTCTCCCCTGTCTCTCTCTCCTCACTCCTGGAGCGGGGGATGCCAGGGGGACAGCGCGCAGATAGGACCTGTCTCCATAGCAACAGCTTCTGCAAGCTGCTGACGCCCTACTAGGGGGATAAGGGGAGGAATGGTTGTGATGGGAGGAATAGTCCGGCGTTTGGGCCGCCCGAGAAGCTCAAAGTGCGACTGTGTGAAAGTGAGAAGGGTCACGGAAAGGAGAAACGTTTGGAGGAAGCGTGTGCAACAGAAAGGGTGTAGGAAATGGATGGATGCTTTCGAAGGGGATGGAAAGAAGGAGGCAGTCGACCCTGCTCCTTCCCCAGGGACTCGGTGGCCTGCTCATGTTCAGTAGAAGAATTAGCATAAAGATGGGGGAGGTGTGTTTGAGTGTGTGTGAGATTTGTCAGTGTTTGTGTGCTGGTTTCAGATTGTTGGAACAAGAATTGTAGCGGGTGTGTTCTTGGATGTGTGTATTTGTTACAGTGGGTGTGGGTTGCTGCCCGAGCATGGTCGATGCGTCACATGGATGTTGGGTGTATGTGTGCTGGGGAGTGATGTGTGTGAAAGATTCCCTCCCCTGGGTCTTAAACCTCCTCCCTGTTCTGGTGCTGTGTCTCTGCACTGAATTGGCTCCACTTTATGAGCCTATGATGCAACTCTTTGTGTCTGCGTGTGTGCTTGTGTGTGTGCGTTTGTGGGTGTGCGTGCATGTGTGTGTGTTTGTTCCGGTGTGCTTATGTAAGCACTTTGAAAATGCGTCTCAGTCTATGAGTGTTGACAAGAATACAGTTATATCATATTTATCTGGCAGGCTGAATTTCTCACCCGCTCTCTCATCCCAGATTCCTGTTTTGTTCTTTCTTATGGTTTGACTGACAATGATGGATAACTCTTGGATGTTTGTTTTTTTTACTTTGAAAAAAACGTACCTTCAAGTGAAGTTACATTTTTGTGTTTGTTTTGATCTACTCAGGCGTCGGTATGATAGTGAAATTGTAGTTACTAAAGTGCTCCGAGGCATACATGAACCTTGGAGCCCCAGCTCTTTTTGACACAATTTTAGAAAGATTGGCAGCTGTTACCAGGTCCTGGCTGAGAGTATAATACTAGTGATGGGCTCAATAAACAGATTTTAGGAGCACACCTGGGGTGGCAAGCTACTCAAGTTTTCTAATCTTTGAAATGTCCGGTCAGTGTATTTATTATTATTGTTTTACAAGATGAACATCTTTGGGAGATAACTCGCATTTAAAGAAAACGACTATATTCATGAAACTTGTCAAATGTTTGTTTACGGAAGTTGTCTGTGTTCCATAAATAGTTTTGCAAATTAAATTTTGATAATAAAATGTATTCTAATCTGAAGATAAATATTGAAGGAAAAAAATTGGAATAAAACCAAATACTTTGGTGTGTCAGGTTTAACCACAATTGGATCTTCCCTTTGTTCTCTTTCTTCTTGGTGAGATGATTAGATAAGGCATAACCGTAATATTGTTTTTAGTCCCTTTATATAATCATGTTAAATTATAAAATAAACCTTAATGGCAATTTAATAATTCTTATTAATTGGTCTCTTGATATCGCCATCAACGCTTATCCTCTATTATTTAGCCTCATTGGTTTTCATCTTTTTCTCTTTTGCCCACGTACTTCCATCACTGACCTTGTGAATCATTCGAGTCTACTCTTTGTTGATGTTGGTGCCTGACTGGTTTTCCACAGACTCCGTCATACACGTTAAAAGGACTTTATTCCCTTGAAAGTTTGAGATCTGAGGAAACTGGAACACACAATTTATTTTCAGTAGCACTGCCCTAACACTAATAATTCAAAAATAAAATTTTAAAGATAGGCAAATGGTAATGTTACCCTTTCTCTTATTGTCTAGATAATTATAATATATTTGTTCAGAATTACTGGTAAAGATTCTAAGTTCAAGTAGAAATTCCAGTCAATCATTATAATGTGGGTTCCATCTTGCTTTTGTTGTTTTTTTTATAGTTAACAAAAAACTCTGTATACCATTCTTGCATTTCTTGATGTTTTTATTTTATTTATTCATGTTTAACCCCAAATTAAAAATCTTCATACTTTCCATGTCGATAACTCTAAATAATCTCTTCCTTTATCTCAGTTTAAAAAAAAAAAGAAAGGTATAAAATTTGGCCTCAAATTAAAATGATTATTTTTTAATTGCCTGCATAGGTAAATTATTATGAAATGGTTCCATCTGTGCTGATCCCATTCTCTCTTATAATGTGATGTATAACGCATGCCTAACACAAACGTCATTTTAAACCTTTTCTTTTCTTTCAGAGCGCAGCTGCAGCCCCCAGCCCAGTCATGGGTAACATGCCCCCCAATGACGCCATGCCAGGGGGTCCCATGCCTCCAGGCTTCTTCCAGGTAAGAGTCTCTTTGACTTGCTGAGCTCTTCCTCATAAAGTCTTCAGACCATTTCTCATACACCGTCCTGTTATGGTGTACCACAGCCTGTGCATGTAAAGAGAATCCCTCGCTGTCATTCATGGTGACGCTGCATACAAAGGTTTTTAGGGAAGTCATTTCGGTGCCTTTGGATGGTTGTAGGAACTTGACGTTGGTTGTGTACCAAGCCTGGTATCGTAGCTACATGAAAATGAAAATCAAGATACTAAACTTTGAGAGTCATTAGGATGACGCGCACAAGGCAAGCTGGTGTTTGTCAAAAACGTAAAACGGTAAAAGTCATCTGTCTGATTGAGTCCTACTTCACAAATCCCAAGCTTGGATTTATCACCATAATTACAGTTTATGCTGTCAACTCTCCCACTCCTTGAGCAGATTTCTCCAAACACTGTTCATTCCGCTCTTGATATTTACACCCACTCAGGCCTCCGAAGCTCACGCCGTTCATTCATTTGTGGCTTGCCGGCCACTCTGCTGTTCAACCGATTTGTGATTCAACCATCCTGTATTCATTCGCTCCACACCTCCATCGCCGTCTCCATCTCTGACCTGTGCCGGCTCCTGTGAAGGGAAGGTTTTAGTGTGGGAGATGGCTGTCTGTGGAGTGGTGAGAAGGAGAGACGCAAACGTAGGGAATGCACACCGATGCATACGCGCACAAACATGCACACAAACACATACACATTCTTAGCGAAGGCAGTGGTGTGATGGACAGCACTGGCATTTGGCAGCAGGCATGATAAGGTGGCTGAGAAGAGTGGGAGAGAAAAAGCCAGTGACATGATAGAGGGAGAGAGTGAGAGTAGATAGAGGGAAGGCAGTAAGAGATCATTGCCACCAGGACTGCAACACTGTTTATTTCTGTGGCTGCATACCTATCGGTCCATTTTTTTTTTCCTGCTGCATGTAAGGGTGAGGAGTGGGTGAGGAAAGAGGGAGGGGACTAATGAGAGTACAGCTGTGACTAGGCGAAGAGATTGGTGGTGGGAGTGAGGGTGAGAAGGGACGCAACGTTTTTTGCTATTTATAACGCTGGTGGGGGAGTCTGCGTGTGTTTTTGTTTAGAATAGAGTGGCTGTAGAGTGATTTTAAAACAACTATGTTTGACACGCACACAAACTAGAAGGAGTTTTGTGAAAATTAATGTCCTATTATACATTTGTTACGTCTTTAAGATCTAGGGGATCTTTGTAGAGAGAGGTCAAGCAGTATATGTCTTTATCATTTAAAAGTTTGGGAGGGACTAATGTGCTATTAGTGCAGAAACCTTGAGATAACTTTACTGCATTTATTGAAATGAATGGGTAAATGGGAGACAGTTACAATATACAATAAAGAAGCCAACAAACTCAATACATGGCTAATATGAATATATCAATGACAGAAAAAACAATTCCATCTTTATTATCTCTACATGTCTACAAATTAATATTTTAAAACTAAAGCAGTGTATACAACTATACATTTATCCATCAAATGAATGCCAGTATGTTCATAGTAACTCATTAATGCATTAAAAATGTATTTTCTTGTCAATTGATAGATTACTTGCTTAAACAGGACATTGAATATTAAGTCCTCCCTCTACTATTTGCGTCCTTTTTATTTAATTTTGGTGTGGTGGTCAGATCAAAAAAAGGACATTGACTTTTAATTATAATTCAGTCCTAAAAAAGGCTTACTGTGTTGAACCACAAACACACCAAGCGCTGTTTTAAGAAACCTGTAAATGGCATCCAACCAATTTGACGTCAACACTATAATTCATCATGTAAAATCAACCAACAATACTTGCACCAACCACCGATGATCATAAAACTATCCACAACAGAATCCTCTCTATTTAAACGCACACGTTTTCTTTGTTCCATCATTGCACAAAAACATTCAAATGTGAAAATATTTTTTTAATCATGCAGGTTTGAATGCACTATTTATGTGTCCACCTCCTGAACCCAACAGCCGTGCATTTTAATGGCCATTTACAGACATCAGTAATAAGGATGGGAAGGCATGCAGTAACCATGACAACAATTACAGAGTGGAGTCAGAGCAACACCACTGGGCCAAAATCTGCACAAGTTTTGCCCTGCTTGTTTAACACTCACCGACTCTGCTTTGGGCAGATGAAGCATCGAACACCGACCGACTGACTGACACTGCAGGTGTTATTTGTTAAAAGCATCGACGTAACATAAAACATGTCCAGCCAGTGGCACACTGACCTCCTGCCTCTGTTGTATTGAGTTTTGCTACATGAATGATTTGTGTGATAAGATTCCAATTTGTAAATGATCTTGCTGGTGACAGTCACGATGAATACATGAAGGCGCTGACAGTGACTGAGCGGAAGATGGACTGTTGCATAATGAGTTATTTATGAGGGGTCATTAACCCCGTGCTGACATTTCTTGGGGTGAAATGTCAGCAATAACACATCGGTGAAGATCCGGCAGTGGCTCTGTGACGTCGTTTTCTCAACAATCGGACAGCAAGTCTAGAAGTAAAAAAGATCAATGCGTGCTTAAGTCAGTATTTTGTTTTGGTAAGAAATTGCTGCTGTTTTGTCCTTTTGCTGCCTTGCTGAATTCTGCTTTGGCAACACTGACCCCACGTGGCTGTCGGGTAAATTGCAAGTCGGTATTGAACGGCCATAGGTGGATATTATGTTGTATTTTGGATCGTTTAACGGTAAAACAAGTATTCCACAAAATGTTATTATTTGTATTGTATTAAAACTTCAAACATTCAAACAATTCATTAAAAAATGTATTGACTAAATTGTTGGTACCAGCCTATAACTGGGTAATGTTTTGGGGATTTTCTGACATGAACACCACTTTGTTGTCCTGTTTTGAATTTATTTATTTGTCTTTTGTTTTGAACTAAAGGTTTGAAAATCCTAGACAAAGGGGCAGATAAATTAACAATCACATTGCGTACTCGACTCTGTTCTGTTCTGAGATGTGTTCATATGATTCCTGAGCCTGTAAAAAGCTTGTCCAGACTGATTGCTACGATGATACCTCTAGGCCTGTAAAGAAATGTCCTTTAAGCTTCTTGAAAAGGTGGTAAAATATCATAACTTGCCATTAATGGATCTTTTTGTTATAAATTGAATATCAGTGCATTATTATTCACTTGAAAACGCCCTCTTTTTTTAATCATTCCTCTTATTTTGATTGGCTTTCATCCTGTTCAAAAAAGGCCCCTCTCCTCTCTGATATCCCTCTTCTTTCTTAAAGGGACCACCCGGCTCACAGCAGTCCCCTCATGCACAGCCCCCCCCACACAACCCCAACAACCCAATGATGGGACCTCATGGGCAGGTAAGACTCAAGCACCTTCTCTTTAACCCCCCCTCTCTCACACGCACACCTCTTATTTCTCTCTCTTCCATACAAGATTTCCACACTGTTTGACCCTCCGGCCCTTTTCTTCTCCTGCGAGCCCCCCCTCTAGTTTAACGCTCGGGTCATAAAGAGGAAGCCCAGCTTGCTTCTCTGTAAGACCCAGAATCGGTGGTCCCCGTGTGGGATGAATAATTTACCCCACTGCCCCTCCCCTGGAGCATCTTGTGGGGGTTGCACACATATCTGCTGCTTTGCTTTTAACACAAACACACCTCTTCTTTCTTCCTACTTCTTCCAGCAGCTTATAAATTAAACAGAGTGGAACCACTGTGGGCATGTCACACACTCCACCGATCAAGTCCGAAATCTGAACTATTAAGAGGTTTAAAAACATGCGATCACTTATGAACAGTAGCAACAGATGCCACAGCAGAGGTAAAGTTAGCCTTCCACGATTAACTGCGGCTGCTTGCTTCTCATTCTTGTGGTCTCTGGTTTCTTGTGTGCGAGGGAGAGTGAAGACATGCTTCCTGTACGGTTTTAAACTACACTTTTGGCTCGACGCATCTCAATCTACGCCAGTCAGACCACAGACCGAGTCGGCTTACACCACAATAGAATCACACGTTGGTGCAGTTGTAAATGAATATCAATGTTTGAAGCTGGACAGCAATTG
The DNA here is from genome assembly GCF_982586985.1 of Callionymus lyra. Lineage (NCBI taxonomy): Eukaryota > Metazoa > Chordata > Actinopteri > Syngnathiformes > Callionymidae > Callionymus > Callionymus lyra. The sequence continues at coordinate 21,132,024 of NC_141835.1, forward strand.
TTTGGACGACCTGCCAACACATTTGTGATCTCCATGTGTCGTCATCCATCCTCCAACCACTGTGTTCATCTGCGTGTCCTTGCTGCTAACTCTCTGAGTGCTCTGGATCTATCAATAATAAAAATGTCAACTTTCTCCTTCCATCTTCTCTGCAGCCTTTTATGTCACCACGGTATCCAGGTGGACCTCGCCCCTCACTCCGAATGCCAAATCAGGTACCTTTAGAACAGATCATCTGATTTAATGATGCGTTTTTACTGGTGGATACAGTTTTTATTGCCCATTTGCCACTCATCTAATTAATCTGATGTTTCCTTAGCCTCCTGGGGGGATTCCAGGATCACAGCCACTCCTGCCAAACAGCTTGGACCCTACAAGACCACAAGGTAATGGCTAAACATCAACATCATTACAATACTTTAACTACTCTGTACAGGCCAATGGAAAAAGGCAAAAAAAAACAACATTAAAATATCTTTGAATAGATGAATAGTGTTTCTGAACCTTTGCAACCACTCAATGTTGAACTCAATGACCAATGACGGTGAATAAACACAGTTTTAGACGATTTCTCTTAAATATTAAATGCACTGTAGTAGCTTTCATGTAATCATCAGAAAGAATCACTGGACCACTTCATGAAGTTCATCACGACCATGGGTTTGTTGGTCTGATTTAAGTGTTCAAATGGAAAACGCTGCTCACTCTACTGTATTCATTGATTAATTGATTATTAAAATCTGGTGTTTATTTATTTAATCATCGTGGTAGGAAGGGCCACAAAATAGGAAAATTAATTACTAATTCTACTGGATCAGAAGTTAGACGGAACAATCAGTACAATATGTAATGACACTTTTTATCAATCATTTTGTTTCTGAAAACAAGAGCTATCAAGTGATGTATGGCATTTGCTTTTATAGCAACACTTAACCCACACAGCTGCATTGATGTGTTCACTGAGAAGGAGCGAGGATGAGAGATTCGCCCAATCACATTGTCTATAAAAACCTGCTCATTACACTTATTAATTGGCAGAAAATAAAGATCTAGGAGTGAAAGTAAAAATATTTGAAATGCATCATCTCGGTTTTTCTTATTTAATTCATTTATGTGTTATAAAGAAGAACACTTCAGTTGTGTAACTTTTTTTGTTTTACATTTTAAGTACTAAAACATATTGAATATTTAATCTTGGAGAAACAAATTCTATATCCATAGCAAATAAAACCAGGCATTTGTTTATAATTGTAAGACTGAAACCCCTAATGGGATTGTGGCAGACTATCGTCTGAGGCATTTCTTAAATCCTGACTTTAGGAAACCGTCCATATGTGGATTTATGTGAGCTGGACCTGTGTTGACTGTCCTTTTTTGTCTCCACAGGACATCCAAACATGGGAGGCCCAATGAGAATGAACCCCCCAAGAGGAATGGCCATGGGCCCACAGGTAAGACTTGGTGATGCTTTCAATGCTAAAATATAACAAATATTTGTAACTTTAACATACAGATATTTCCTTTTACACAGAATTATGGTGGTATGAGACCTCCACCTAACTCAATGGGGGGACCGATGCCAGGAATGAACATGTAAGTTAACTCACTTCTTTAGTGAAACAAGCCAGAGATGAATAAAGCAGATTATTGAAATGGTGGTAGTACCATTCGGTCCTACTGAAGAGGACAATGGGTTAATCTTTTGTCCTCTCCCAATATTGCCTTTTGTGACTAATATTGATATTGATTGACAATAAGATCATAGACACAAAATTAAGACATTAGGGTTCTCTGCAAGCAGGTTATATGAGGCCCTTCAACTGTATTCATGTGGCCCTCAAAGGGACGGAGTAGACTTTCATTCTGATCATTCTTTTCATTTTTGTGATTATTCTATCCATTTATTACAGCTGCACTTATTATTCCTCTCATATATATTTTCTTAATGTCACTTCAGGGGTCCAGGTGGAAGAGGACCATGGCCAGGACCCAATGCTAATTCTGTAAGTCTGAATGAGAAAAGTCCCCCAATATTATGTGCATAAATGTTGTATTTTCTCCAAATTAAGTTAAGCGTTCATGTAGCTTGAAATATTAAAATATACATTTCAAACTAAAATAGTTGCACATGTATACTTACTATTGTCTGGGTTGATGCGTCTGCAGATAGCCTACTCTTCCTCATCTCCAGGAAACTATGTGGTAAGTTTACTCACCAGTAGTAACTCTCATGTCGTATCTGCCTACAAACCTTTAATCTGTTTGACTTTTTTAACTTGCAGGGTCCGCCGGGAGGAGGAGGACCTCCAGGAACACCCATCATGCCCAGCCCAGGTGGTGCGTTACTTCCATTTTTCCCCTTTTCCTAATGATTTAAAAATATGAAGTTCTTTCCTGTCATTTATCCGTGCGATTTAAGCTCATAGTCATAACTAACCATGAAAATGGACATGGACATATCTCTAACATATATCTAACTCGATATGCACATTTCTTATTATCAATGCTCTTCTGTGCTTCTTCTTATGTCTCATGTAGCCTGTGGGCTCTGAACTGGGTCAAACAAAGGGTCTGATGTTTACTAAATAATGGCAACTTATTGCTACACCCTCCAAAACAACACACACTTTTAAACAGCATCAATAAATTATCTCTCAGTCAGTGTATCATATATATTTATATGTTGAATTGTCTTGTGTGCAGATGAACAGTTTCTAAATATATTTTGCAGAGAAAAAGGTTTTACTTTTTTTATTTTTTTGTTTCTTGTCTTCCCTAGACTCAACCAACTCCAGTGAAAATATCTACACAATGATGAACCCGATTGGACCTGGAGGCAACAGACCCAACGTGAGTCTTTGACACTTACGTTTTTAGTTGACTGCCACAGAGCCTTCACAGTTGGGGATCATACGAATGTGCTTTGAAAAAATGTTGATTTTCCTAACAAACATTTTATTCTTGTGTCGTAGTTCCCTATGGGTCCTGGCCCTGATGGGCCGATGGGAGCGATGGGAGCTATGGAGCCACACCACATGAACGGATCACTAGGTGACTATGAACGGATGCCGAACATGTTCGACTGATTCTTATTCTTGCAAACAATAACACTTGAGTTATTCCTGCCTTCTCAGGGTCTGGGGACATGGACGGGTTGCCAAAGGTGAGTAAATGAATATTTCCTTTTGCGTTTTGCTTCAATTATTTGTGTAAACACAACATTAAAACACTCATCAGTTCATCTCTCCGCCTTCTCTACAGAGTTCCCCGAACAACATGGGGGGCATGAACAACCCTCCTGGAACGCCGAGGGATGACGGCGAAATGGGCGGGAATTTCTTGAACCCATTCCAAAGCGAAAGTGTAAGTAGATGGAGTGAACACCGTTTGGTGATCCCTAACAGTTATCCTCGATGCCCCGACATGTCAGTGGAAGAATGCAAGCAGAGGTTTGGAGAGTCCACGTGACAAAAGTGTCCATAGATGGACCACGTTTACACCTCGGTGCTAAACTCTAATTTTCCTATTTGGATTTTGTCATGAACAGAAGCAACCTTATACCAGACCTACCATTAATACTTTGATGCCACCTATCTGTAAATGAAAATATATTTAATGGATGATTCCAAGGCAAGAGGACTATATGTGGAAGAAAAATATATATATTTTTTAGTATAAGATTGTGTGCTGCATTAGTAGTGTATAGTGTAAAGTTATATAGTAACAGTATTTATTTTCCGGTAAAAGTAGTACACATAAATGTACAAATGTAATAACATAAATGTTACTCACCAGTTTATTTTCTTCAATTTATTTTCTTCAATTAACTCTTTAAAGCTCATCGCAGATAACACAGTATAAACGAAGTGTCTCATTTAAGAGTACACTGTCGTATTTTCATCATTTTGTGTTGCCGTGGTAACACTAATGGATTCTGAAAAAAAATACAATTGAATCATTTGAAACTTGACATAGAAAAATCAGTCCATGTATTTTCAAATATCCCTGATTATACACCTCAGAATAAGTTGTAGTTTAAAAAGAAGGCCACATGAGAATCAAACCTTTTCTATTAAAAAAGGAAACTACTGTTAAACACTGAGACATTTAAATGAATGGTAATAAGCATGTTCACTGTTCAAATGAAATCTGAGAGACACTCTTCAAGTGTTTATCCTTGAGATTTGTATCGATTAAATTCAGGCACATTTTGATCAACTTTCCCGTTCTGCTTGCATTAAACTGCTCACTAATTCATCCTCGTCCCTCTGAATCAGTGATGGGATTAAATTGGCAGTCAAATGAACGTATTCAAATATTTCATATGTTAAATGATGATTTGAACAAAGTTGGTTAAATTTTTTGGTGTTGTACAAAACTGTGACACGCTCTCACCCTGGAACCTCCGAGTCGGCTTTAGTTCAGGATTCAAGATGTCATCAATCTGAATGTATTTGATGCTGAACATTGCAGCATCAGCAGCCACTCGCTCCTATGAGCAAGTATGAGAGTAAAAGATGGTCAGTGACATTTCTTATTTCTGGTCTTCTGCCGGCTCAGTGGAACAGTGTCCGAGCGCCCCCTGGTGATCTAATGTTACACCTCCACTCATCTCTGCCCTCCTTCCCCTTTCCCCCTCTCTCTCTCTTTACAGTATTCTCCCAACATGACGATGAGTGTGTGATTTTATTTTTATTCTTTTTTTTTCCTCTCGTTTTTGTATCCCTTGTTGATTTTTTTTTTTTTTCTTTTTTTTTCTTTTTTTTTTTTTCTTCTCAATTCTGACCCTATCCTGGACTGGACCATCTGCCCCATTCACACATACACAAACACACACACCTTTACCTTTTTCCACGTCTCCTCCTCCTCCTCCTCACTTGGGAATCGTGCGGCCGCGCAGCCTTCCGGGACTGCCCTTGAGCATGCTGGGACTCTAATTAAGGCGGGCGCTCCCGGGGTGTGCAAGATGGCCAGCAGTCTGAACAGGAAGCAGTTGCAGAGCAACCGGAAGAGCCTCTTCTCTTCCGACTCCGGCCTCCCCGGCTTCCTGTCAGGGTCCAGACAATGAGCAAGGGAAGGGAGAAAGAGAAGAGACGGGCGACTGACTGATCAGCCCTCTCTTGTTCGAACACTCATCTCTCATCAGCGGACTGGAAGCTCCTCAAACAATCGCTGAATTTCGACCCCCGTGGATCCAGCAGAGGCGACCCAGGCTCTCTGTGTGTGTGTACATTTTTAACAAGGTGTCGTGATGATCATTGGACATTCTTCTTTTCATTTTTGTGTATGTATTGTATCATTGCTATTTTTATTATTGTATTATTGTTATTAATTATATTGCTCTGGTCATTTTTTCTGTTTTAGTGGCACATTACTCAAGACAATACACAGATGATAATTTAATATTCAGGAGTATGGAGTTATATTTCTGCATCCGCTCCAAATCCAATCCAAACAAGAAAACGACTGTTGCTAATCTGATATGGTGGTCCTGTAGTACTGTAATCTTCCGATTTCAAAGGAGGGAAAATGGATTTATTTAGGATTAATTGACTCTTACTTTTGAGTATGGAAGTACTAAAAGCCTGAAAATTTGAATACTTTTTCTAAAGAAGCTTCTTTTAAATATCGGTTATTCTGCACACACTGCTAAAAAAGTTGCGTTTTACCCCGGTTTGCTCAGGATTTCCGCAGTAATATAAACCCATACTCCGGTGCACCTGTAACATCACCGCCCCCTGCTGGCGGTGGCGTTCTCAATCTTTTTTTTCTTTTCTTTTTTTTCTTTTTGTTATTTTGCTTTCCGTCACAGACTCAGATGTTCAGTCTCTTCATGCAGAGAAATGCACAGCTCTATTTATTTATGTACTTTTGATTTGTCTCATGAACATTTTCAAGTGTTTGCCCTGATGTTTGCAGAACTATAGTAGCAGCTGTTTTAATATGATCCAGTCAACAGTGTCTCCACATGTCTCTACTGACCCCCCCACACTCCTCATGCCCACTCCTGTGTCCAAACACTCTTTTGTTTTTGTTGCTATGGTCCTACATGGTGGTAAGACCTCCACTCACTGTGATGTTTTTTTTTTCTCTCCCGTTTGGTTTCACCTCAAAACCTCCACAACGACTTTTAAGCTTAGCGTCGAGGGGGCAGCAGCAGGTTGGGCCAGAACTGGTCAGGTTCTCTGTTGTGCTCCTCCCAACCCACAACACCTTCCTTCTGATTTTTATACAATCCTCCATTTTTTTTTTTTTTTTTAAAACCTTTTATTTTTGTAAATACTGTAAAATGCATTTTGATATCATTGACATGTTTTGATATTTCAAATCACACAGTCGAACCAGAGCTGCTGCGACTCTGCTCCGAAATAATGTAAGCGAGAGGGAAGCGGAGATAATTCACCTCTACTTTCGGAGCTGTTCTTACAAACCATGAAACTATGTTTTTAATCTTTTACAAGAGAAATTTAAAGCGCCACATGTGAATTAGCAGTTTTTTTTTTTTTTTTTGAGCCTCCACACTGACACTGAACGTCGGCTCGCAATTTCAACCACACGGGACCAGAGACTCTACTATGAAGGATTTTTTTGAAATTCTATTTAAAAAACGGGGTGCAGGTGAAACGTCCGAAGATCCCAGAACTAGGGGATACTGTTGTATAAAGAGCAGCGGAACTTCTCTGGATGACTCTGTCCTGTGAGTGACGCTGTCACGACGTTGATCATTTCTGTATTTCTATCGTGCTGATGTAAAATACTGTAACATTGAGGGGCGAGGGAGGGCGACAGAGGAATGTGGGAGGGTTGGAGGGATTCAAGAAATTTCGGTTCCTCATCTTTCCCCGTCTGGATGACAAAGCAGTATTGAATATGAGGCAGTCTGTCTTTGGGGAGTTGCTTTGTATCTCATGTTAGGATAGTTTCCGAACCTAAATGTCTCGTGTAGTAAAATAAAGAGGTTCCTTCTTCGTATGTTTCTTTATATTGTAAAGTTTCTTTAGAAATGCTATTTGGAAAAAAAGGTGGGAAAATTGCATTGATAAATGGTCTTTTTTTTGTTTTTTTGTTTTTTTTAAATTTCATCATGTTGTCGGTCTTTTTTGCCTGTGTCCCCCCCTTGTTGTAGATACATATGAAAAACAAATAAAATGACTTCACTCCTTTTGCCATGAACTTGTGCTATTCTGTGCTCTGGATTCAGGAGTCGCTGCCGATTTCATTTCGTTCTTAGCTGGAATATGACGAGTGCTATGAATGTGGAAGTAAACACGATTGATTTATTTCAATCTTTACTTATTTTGCACATTTCCCTGTTTAATTTTCACGTCCCATGCAGGACCTCATTCTGTGTGACACTCGGTCATCTTAGCCACAAGTCTGATTGTAAATGATGTCTGTGAGCTGGAAAACCAACTTCACGAAGGAGATCTTCAGAGGGATTAATAAAGTTGATCTAAAACAGGATTTATTAAGATTAAAGAAAACGTTTTACCTTATGTGTTAAAAGAAACTTTGGCATACAAAATAAAAGTACTGGAATGTGTCTAGCTAAGTACACTGACTGCCTCCTTCATTGGCCTGTTTTAGTCGGGTCAGGTTGTGGATGGTGAGCCAAGGTTCTGATGTCAGCCTCTGTCAGTTACTAGGAGGAAAGTCCTCTGCTGCCACTTCTGCTTCCTTTTATACCTGATAGAAACAACACCCACAGTCACCAACATCCGTAGCAAGACTCTTCCTCTTGTACATCCTGTGTTCATCCTTTCAACTTTAGTTTGATCTGTTCTTCACTAACATCTGTCTGTCCTCTTAAGATTGACCTGGCACTCACTGATCCCGTGATAATCCTGACATTACTGTGACCATCCCTCGCCCTAAAAAACAACTTAGCAAGGAAATAAAAAAAACTAATTTAAACATGTCTTCTTAGATAACTGGATACATGCAATTTATTTTCTCTTGGTGACTCAATTCGTTGTAATGATTCGATTAAAGACTCACATTCCTCTGTTTTTATTAGTGATACCTGCAGTTCTCGTGCACAAGGTGACTTCAGATGTTATGGGGCTATTACAGTTGCTAAAGCTTAATAAATGCGTGTGCATTTATTTGCAAATATATACATGTATCTTCACAGTGATCCGTAACTCCATTTACTGAATGTGTAACTTGATTTATAAATGTGTTATTCAGAATAACTATGCTCAAGTCTGTAAAAGCTGACAAGTTAAGCATCACAAACTTCGCACAAGTTCCAAAAAACAGAAAACCTTTTTTTGCACACATGACTTTTGCAACAGTCCTGCCACGGTTCACGATCTGCACATGTGTAACAGGATTTGTAATAAAGTTTTATCCATCTAGCTATACAAATGCATCAGCTGCGATGACACCGACCCGCCAGTAGGGGGCGGATATGCCTCCATGCAGCTGGATGGAGTTAACATGGTGACGAACACGAAATAAGCCTCGGACACGACATGATAAAAATGTGGTCAGGAAATACTGAGTTGTGGCCACGGAATGATTATCTTGTGGTATCAGGAATTCATTGAAATCTTTTAATTTCATCTAACCGTGATGACGTTTTCAGCCAGTGTAGGACATCGCAACACTATACGGGACTTCACCTCAAGATACCGGGTTCGAGACCCGTGTAGTTCTTGTCATTTTTACGTGATTGTTTTTAGAATCTTATAGTGGTTTAGAGAATTAAATATTTAGATATTAGTCTCAATAAGAGACATTGGTAGTACTATTAGGAGAGTGCGTTCTTTAGAATAAACTCTGGTGTCAATGTGAGAATATTAATAATGTCTAAACAAATAGAAAACAATGTCTGTTATTGAGACTAATACCTAAATATTATTTACAGCACAATAAGATTTTAAAAACAATCACGTAAAAGTAAGGACTAGACGGGATTCGAACCCGCGACCTCATAACAACATGTTTTAGTTTTTACCATGTCATGCCCGGGGCTCGTTTGTTTGTGTCAATGTATCCGCCCCCTACTGGCGGGACGGTTTCATCGCAGCAAATGCATTTGTTTACACATCCTGTTACACATTTGCGGATTGTGAAAAAATAGCAAGTTTTTCCTGTAGCTTTCATAGATTTGAGCATAGTTATTCTGAATTACACATTTACAAATCGAGTTACGCGTTTGTGGATCACTCTACAAATACCCATATGCATTTTTTTTAATTCCTTTCACGCATTTACAAATCTTCAGCAACAGTAACAGCCCCATACGCCTCATTGCGACTTTAAATCACGCTCTTAAAAACGACATTATTTACATTTCAACAAAATTTCAAGATTGTCAGCTTGTCTCGTTATTACCATACTACAGTCTAACAAAAAGAAAAGTTGAATTTTATGAAGATGCTTTATTTGACAAATCAAAAAAACTGAACAAGTAATAACATCTTACATGACAAATATTTTCAAAACAAAACAAGTGTATATACACAGCAAACTATTAACCTGTCTTTTTTTTTCACAAAAAGGAGATTTAACGTTGGTCCTGGCCAGACATTAGCGCAGCCAGTTCATCTCTCGTAGCATTTCCTGACTGTTCATTAGCCTGCAGGCCTTCATGGGGTGGGTCAGGGTCAAAGTTCGCCTGTGCAACATGATCATCTGGCTCAAGCGTGTCTTCATTGTCCAGACAGACGTTGTGCAGAAAGGCACAGGTAGCTATCACCACAGGCAAGAATGAAGGTCTAATGTCTGTTGCCCTTAAAAGAGTGGACCTCCATCTGGTCTTCATCACAGCAAAGGTCTTTTCTATTACGCCTCGCCCCCGGGAATGGATGGAGTTGAAGTGCGACTCTACAGAACCTCCAACAGGTTCTTCGTAGGGCGTGATCAGGCGAATCGGTGTGTCCAGACACGGATAGCCACCATCACCAAGAATGACGTGTCCTTGGGGAGGGTACTGTTGTGTCCTATAAATAGGACTCTTCTGCATGACGCTGGTGTCGTGTACTGAGCCTGGGTAACCAACAAAGATATCCAGAAACCTCCCCCTACTGTCACAGATGGCCTGCATTTTTACAGAAAAGGAACCTTTAGAATTCAAGTAGTCATTTCTGTGTATAGAGGGAGGTTTCACGGGGAAATGACAGCCGTCTATAGCACCGACAACACAGTTAAACACAGGAGTTCCTGAGAGCTGTCCAAATCCCTGCCCGATTTCTTCGAGCTCCTCTGGCCGTGGAAGGCGGATGGCGAGCGCCAGGTTCTTCCAGATCGATTTCGCAACTCTGTGGACTACACGGTGTACAGTTGTGTTCGGTACACCGAAGACTCTGGAAACCACCTTGAACCCAAGTCCATGGGCCAGCCAGTAGACGTATATTAGAACCTCGATTTCAGAGCCCCAGCCATGGTCCTGGTACCTTTGCAGAAGCCTCTGGAGACCATGCAAGGATCTTCTGCTGATGCGGAAGTCCTGTCGCAGCTCGGACTCCACGTCGAACCACATCCTGAGTATTGGAACGCTTTGGTTTAGCTTGCAGTAAGCTGTAGGGTGAGCATTCTGGGGAAAATCACATGAAATATTTGTTATTATTCTATTCTATAAAACGTTACCAACAATATGTGAATATGTCAAGCTAACCCACAACAATACACGCCTAAATACCTTATTAATACTGTATTGAAAGAATAAAGGGAAGTTGTTTTGTTAGCATGTGCTGGGGCTGGTTAGGCTAACTTAAGACAATACATTTTCATTCTTTTCTACATACCTGCGTTTGAAGCAGAAGTAAAGCCATGTGCCGTAAACGTTTTCTGCGGTGAACATTTCTGCGTCTGGCATTTAATAATCTCATAAAACTGCCGACAGCCCAGGCTATAACAGTCACCATATTCTCTGGAGCCATGTTTGCAGCTTCTGCATCTGTAAACAGTGACGTCATTTTATGTCGACGGCAATGGGCGACTTACGATGACGTCATCCTCTGGTACACACAACGTATCAATAATGTCGTTTTGCTTCCTTCTTATATGATGTAATTATTACTATTATTTCACAGTTTGTTTAATTTAATGTGTATTTATTTTTTAATATTTATTGTCTATTTCTACTGTGTATTGCTGTAACAACTTAACTCTACCTACTATGGGACAAATAAAATAATGTTTTATCATATCTAGCAAACTCTCATCATATCAATCAAATGGTCTTACTCACATTATTAAGAATTTATATTGACAATAAGTAATCGTGTTAACAATGTGTTCTTACCTAAAGATGTATTGTGTGGAAACAAATGGGTCACAGCACTGAAGAGGACATTATTTGTATTGCTTTTATTGTTCAAAGCTCACAGTAATTAAAACTGGGAGAAAATGTGTTCTGTCCCAAAGGTTAAAAATCAAAGTATTTGATATTTAATCGTCTCCTTCTTGACCTCTCAGTCCAGGGTGGAAGCCTTTTGCGACATTCAGAAGTCCCATTACTTGTCGGCTGTGAGTGGTTGAGTACTCTCCTAGATTGCTGAATATATCTGCTGGGCTGTCATTCCCTCGGGATTGTGGGAGCAAGGGAAGGGTTGTTGGTGATTGTAGTCAAGGACATAACCCTTGTCTTTGGGGGTCTGACGTAGTCGAGATGGTCTTCCCATGGCTCCTGGACAAGAAGGTAGCCCTGAAACGTCATCTGTCGACATCTTCCATAGCAGTCTATGAACCAGCTTGAAGGACCAATGTTGCATGCGTCACTTTCTAAAGCACATTTAACTGCAGTATCTACACAAAAACACTTATATTCCTAGAGTCCCGCTTAGATTAGGATTTATTTCCATCTTTGTATTCTGTTAGAATAGCCCCTTCTCTCCTTCACAATCAGATGAGAAAAAAACCCTTCTTTGTCTGTTTTATCAAGGGACAGATCGCATGAGCAGCAATTTCATCAGAGAGGCCCAGACTTTCCTGTTCCCAGCTACATCATACAGCTCTTCCCGGGGAACCCTGAGGAGCCCCCAGGCAAGCTGAATCCGGCATGTACTCGGTCTCCCCTGTTGCCTTCTATAGGTGAGACATGCCCCGTACACCTCACCATTGTGGCAGCCAGAGGACATCCTAATCACACGTCAAAGCCATCTTAACTGGCTCCTCTCAACATGGATGAGCAGTGGTTCTACTTGGAGCCTCTCCCGGATGACATTGCTTCTAACCCTTTTTTCTAAGAGAGAGTCCAGACAACCTGTAGATAAAACTAATTTAGGCCACTTGTACCTATGAACCTTTTCTTTAGGTCACCAGTGATCATAGGTGAAGGTAGGCGTAGATCAACTGATATACAGAGAGCTTTGCCTTCTGGCCCCACACCACTAAAAAAGAAGGAATTGTCTGAATGAACAGAATATCTAGATGCAGACAGGGTGTTGAGGGGATCGGATTAGAGGGCTTAGCATTGTGCTATGTGCCGAAAACCTAGTAATCAGACCATGACCTTCAGCTCGTGGAGGATGAGATGAAAGGGGAATGAGATCATGCCAAGTGAAGAAGTTTCTTCAGAGAAAAAAATGAAAATAAAAAAATCCCCAGTTGTATTTACTGCTAATATTATTAGTTTACATTCACACAAGTTTTCTTTGTAAGGTGAGAGAAATAACAAATGTTCACCAATGTTCTCATCTCTATGTCTTACTTTTCTCTAAAGCAAATAACTGTCAGGTCACTCTTTAAACTCTATCAGCTGGCGATGCATTCACAGACCGTCGGACCTTTCAGCATTGCTCCTTGACTGCCCAGTCGCCCGCCCTCATGTGATTTGTCAGAGTTCCACTGTCAGTAAATGATTTGCCACAATAAGAGCAGATAATAGGTTTTTCTCCAGTGTGCATTCTCATGTGTTTTCTCAAAGTATCTGTACATGCATAACAATTACCACTGTGGGAGCAGACCAACGGTTTTTCTCCAGTGTCCTCTTTCTCTCTCAGTATTGCAGTTACTATAGAGGAATAAAGTTGGTAGAGTGGTTGCCTGCAGTCCAAGAGGTTGCAGGTTCAATCCCAGCTCCAGACAAGCTTGTGTCGGTGTGTCCCTGAACAAGACCTGATTGCTCCTGATGGCAGAGCTTGTGCCATGTGTTGCAGCCTACTCCCATCAGTATGTGTGACTGGGGGAATGCATGACTGTCGCTTTGTGACCCTGGTCTAGAAAGGCGCTATATAAATAGACATTATTATGTGTGTTCGACTGGTGCAGGACATGTATGTTGGACTGGTGCAGGACATGTATGTTGGACTGGTACAGGTGTGACAGAAGGTGGGGGTCGGACTACATCAGAAGTCCCTTCTTGTTTGCGGTGGTGATGGACAGACTGACAGATGAGATTAGACAGGAATCTCCATGAATTGTGGTGTTTGCAGATGACATTGTGATCTGTGGTGAGAGCAGAAACCAGGTGGAGGAAAAGCTCCAACTTTTTGTCAGTTTAACAACTTACCCTTGAGCAGTCATGTATAGTTATTCTGTCCTTATCATCGTTGTCCTTAAATTGCGTTATTTAAGGACAATGAGGACAAGGACAGAATAAACACTCTCGATAAGTCGCTGTTTTCAAACTCGCTTTTTAGGCGAACCCAAATTCTCAGCGTGTTGCTGCCCCTCTGGGGAAATGACAATTTTACAGTAATCAGTCATCTAGATTCAAATAATCACTTGATGTTCCATACTAAAGTCAAGCTCGGCAGTACTTCAGGTGAGGTCAAGCCTACACACGAGAGAACCACAAGAAATCTTTAGATGGTTTCAGCAAGTCTCTGCTCGAGGACAGACATCTGTGTAAGTAAAATGATGAACATCTTCTTTCTAGAAGAATTCGACCACGAGGCACGGCCATCTTAGAAGCCAAACCCCGACACCCCCTAGTGGTGATGGTCATAGTTATTAAAGAAAGGCTTCACTGACTATATCGCAACCGTGTTTATTTAGATTCATGTTATTAAAATGCTAAATAAACAGAATTGCAATTTGCAAATGGTCTTTACTTTAGCTTTAGGTTAATAGTGATAAACTGCATAGTTATTGTTATAAAACACAGTTGTCATGATCGTATTATAAAAATAACTGCAGTTTAAACCTGGTCTTTAAGTCTAATCTTAACTTCACTGGATATGGATCAATGGCCATTCAAATCCTTTAAGTCCAATATTTGGACACTGGTTGTGCTACTAACAGTTATTATTTGGGTCAATGTTCATTATTTAAAATATTTCTTTCATCTAGATTTGGTTTAAAAGGAGATATTGGTATGAGGTCTTGATTTAATTATTTATCATTTTAACTAATTTAAAATAAATAAATTGTAATCTCACCTTGAATAAATGGAAGTCAAAATGTTTCTGTCATGTCTGAATAATCTTGACTGTGTTGAAGTACATATTTCAGCCGTTAGATGGCGACAGTGTCAACTGGAGACTAACAACGACGACAGAAGAAGAACACTTCCCCACATGACATAGTGGTAAACAAAGGATCTTCACTCTCCTCCATTTTCTTCCACCAGAAGCACCGAAGCATCTCCTCCAAACGGAGGAGGATCCAGCTGGAGATGGAGACCATAAATCCAGGTACACACTTATATTTGTATTCAAGGTGGGAATAATGACATTGTTGACATCATGGTGAAGTTAGTCAGATGTTGGAAATTCGACAGATATTCACTCCTGCACCATCTTTGTATCATTGAAGCTCGAGCTGCAGCGATTGAAGAATTATATTACAAAATTGACAGAATTAAATTTGTTGACGGTCCTTCTTCTTATAAATAATCATTTATCAACGTAAAACTGATTCTTGAAGTTATGATTGTAGTAGATGATATTTTGTTCTTGTATTTTTCTTTCCTGCAAGCAAGGTTGATGAGTTATCTTGTAACTTTAATATTATTTGTATCATTATTGATTATCTTTATCCCCGTTTCTTGATATTGTGTTGCTGTCTCGCTCGTTCTCAGTGACTAATGTTGCTCTATTCCTAGTGAATGAAGAAAAAATGAATCCTTGAATGTTAAATCCTTGCTTTTGTGGTCAGTTTGATCAGGTATACGTTTGAGTTTAGTTTACTTTACTACACATCACAAATGACAATGGAGAAAACACGTCAACATAGATGACAACATAATAACACAAAAGTGAACAGATAAGTCCTGAGTTTGGGCTCTAGGTTGTTGTCTAAGAAAACTATGAATGTTGTATAACTGTGTATCAAGTTTAGTTTAGTGACAGTAATTTGGTGAACAATACAGTATTTGTTTTGATTTGATGCAGTCATAACTGTCTGAGAATTACATGTGTTCTCCGTGTCAGGCCTTGACTCCCATGAGTAAATGAAACAAATCATGTTCTGGTCTGGTTCGTCTGTAGTTCCTACCTACGAATGTACCTTCTTATCAAAGTTTTATGAGACTGCTTCAGTAGGAAAATTCTCTACTTCTTGAAGTCGTATCATCTCTCTCTTTGCAAAGATTGTTTGTCCGTCACTGTTTTTTACTACTTATTTTCTTTGTTAAATTCAGATCTTTTCTATTATTAATAGATGTTTTTCAGACTCAAGTTTCTTTAATGTAAAAAGTGATTCTTTCAAAAGGGAGGCATGAAGCACTGTTTGTCTAGTATGTGTAATGGTGCCTATGTTTACAGTATATATTTTTTCAAATTATTACAAAATGTCAAACTCAAGCAAATATAAATATATGTCTATAAATATGCATTTGTCTCAAGTATTATAGTGTAGTGTAACCTTTTAAGTTTAGCATTATGTGAAGATCACTTGATTAAAAGGTTATATTTCATATTAAAGTAAAGCTCAGCTGTACCTCAGGTCAGCTAAAGCCTACACACAGAGGGAACCATAGGAAAACATTTAGATTGTGCCAGCAAGTCTCTGCTCAAGGACAGACATCTGCGTAAGTCAATATTTCTAAAAGAAAACAACTCCAGTAACTTTCCACAACGACCACATGGCACTGCCATCCTAGAAGCCATTTTTTTAGAATTGCTGTCGAATCATGCAAGCAGGACTGACCAGGGGCATTTACCTGAATATTCATACTACAAAACAGCCGCCATTTCGTTAGAACTTTGGCACTTGAAGAAGTCTCTGTGATAGATCTGGGCTTTGCCAAGAATCCATGATCATGTAAGTTGTTTCTCTGGCTTATTTCACTAAACAAGCATTTTCTCTAAAACTCATTCCTGTGTCCTTCTCTACCACCACCATGTATCGAGACTCGGGATGGGTCGATTAATTGGAACAAAATCCCGACATGATCAAAGTAAAAAAAATCCTCCTTTTTATTTTTTATTTTTCTTATTTTCTTTATGTATTTTAACTGTGTATTGTTCTGTTGTTTAAGCACTTTGTGACCCTGGTCTGTGAAAGGCGCTTTACAACTATAAACTTACTATCTCTATCTCTATGGGATATATAGAGAGGATATGGGAGATGGATGGATGGATAGATTGGGAGATACTTGAGATACAGAATTTATCCTTCTGGGATCAATAAAGTCTCTGTGTGTATGTAAAATATATACAATGCAATTATTATTTTTTAAATACGACTGATTCCACAGATATTTAACCGGAATCGCCTTTTAGGGATTCTTCCTGAATGCTTCTTTGGAAGGTGTTCTTTGGAACGGGAATGACTGACTGGGATAATACCCAGGATACATTTGAGAGACTTTCCTAGCAGTGAGAAATTATAATATATATATAAATATATATAAAATATATAACACGTCCACTGATTTGGATTGGTCAGTGACTGAGGTGTGTTTGTGTCCCTGCAGATGTTCAGCAGCTGCTGGTGATCAAAGAAGAAATTGAGGAAGAGAAGTGCAGCTCCAGTCTGATTAAGGAGGAACATAAACATGGTCTCATTACAGAAGAAGATGCAGAAGATATACAAGCTGAAGAGAAACATCCCCCCCAGTTCTTCCACACTCCTGTTGATGTGAAGAGTGAATATGACAATGACACCAAACACTTGACTCCACAAATGAAGGCAGAAGAGGATGGAGACAACTGTGGAAGACCAGAACCAGCCAGCTACTTGCATACACCTCTCCATCCTGACCACCAGATGGGGCTGTGTTCTGAATCTGACACTGATGACAGTGAAGACTGGGGAGAAACCAGTAACTCTCAGTCAGGTTCAAACTCTGTGGAGAATCCAGAAGTTCATGTCGGTGAGAAGAAAGATGACGATGATGATCACAAATCCCTGATCTGCTCTGGATGTGGAATGAAATGTTCTTCAAAATCTGGACTGAGTAATCACACAAAGTTCTGCAGTCTAGGACCTTTTAGTTGTTCGATTTGTGGAAGACGTTTTTTAAAGAAGGAGAATCTGAAGGTTCACATGAGAATTCACACTTTAGAAAAACCCTTTAGCTGCTCTCAGTGTGGTAATTGTTTTGCTCAGAACGGGACTTTGAAGGCCCACATGAGAATTCACACTGGAGAAAAACCTTTCGTATGTTCCCAGTGTGGTATATGCTTTACACAAAAACAGAGCCTGAGAAAACACATGCAAATTCATACTGGAGAAAAACCTTTTAGCTGCTCTCAGTGTGGTAATTGTTTTACTGAGAAAGGAAGTTTAAAGGCACACATGAGAATTCACACTGGAGAAAAACCTTTCATCTGCTCGCAGTGTGGTAAATGCTTTGCACATAAACACAGCCTGGGCAAACACATGCAAATTCATACTGGAGAAAAACCTTTTAGCTGCACTCAGTGTGGTAATTCTTTTACTGAAAGAGGGAGTTTGAAGACACACATGAGAACTCACACTGGAGAAAAACCTTTCATCTGCTCGCAGTGTGGTAATTGTTATGCACGTGGAGATTGTTTGAGAAAACACATGAGAACTCACACTGGAGAAAAACCTTTTCCCTGCTTCGTTTGTGGTAAATCCTTTACTCAGAGTGACCGCCTTAAGATACACATGAGAATTCACTCTGGAGAAAAACCTTTTACATGCTCTGTGTGTGAAAAAACCTTTACCCAGAGTGACTGCCTTAAGATACACATGAGAACTCACACAGGAGAAAAACCTTTTACTTGCTCTCAGTGTGGGAAATCCTTTACTCAGAGAGGAAGTTTAACGAGGCACATACCTCAGTGCAGAATACAAGTGATGGAAAAATGTTAAAATGAAGTATGTTTATCAAATTTACTTGAAGGGCACCTAATGTGTGGATTTAAATTGATCTTCGACCTCTATTATACCTATCCGTATGTTTCTTTTTGCACAAAACTCCTTTAATAAAGATATTTACATTAGAAAATGTGCCTAAGCCCCGCCCACTTGAAAAGATCTGTTTTGGCTGAGATTAAATCTCGTCCAAGCAACTGGAGAATTAGAGCTGTGCTCTAATTGGTCAGGGGTCAAAGGTGGTAGTGACTAGTCCTAAGGAAATCTCAAACTCACCTGTAAAAATCTGTTGTATACAGCGCTTTGCTGGTGTACAAACAAAGTAATAATTAAAATAAGGTTTGCTGCTTCATGTACACATTACAAAAACAAAGAAGAGCAGAAGCAAGTCCCACCATGTTTAAATAAAGATAATTTGTGTCACGCTGAACATGCAGGTTGTGTTTAGCGCTTAGTAAATGTCGTTGTTAGTATATTTAAATTCTACACCAAACTTTGCCAACATGACTACATTGCAGTGTTTCCTCATTTGGTCCATGTAGAGTCACGGAAAAGACGTCGTTTCACATGCGGTTGTTGTTAAAACACGAGTCCTCAAAGTATCGTTTGAAAACAAAAATCCTCCCATTGATGCGTCAATCCAACTTCCTTGGTTGAGTATGACACCATTTGAGTAACATAATTTACGACTTGTGAAACTGGGATAGAGATATAACCGCAACCTCAACAGAACTGGAAACTCTGCTGTTCTTCCTCTAATTTTATACAATTCAAATGTGTGTCTTTAAACCAAGATCTAATTCCTCATCATCGTTTAAAGTGTTAAGTCAGATTCTAACATGACAAATTGGACCTTGGAGCCGGATCCCAGCATCTCTGATCAACGGGAGGAAGACGGACAGCTTACTGAGAGACTGTTTACACAGCATTTTAAAAGACCTCTGGAAGGCCAGTGACTGAACGTGGAACTCTTGTCGACCAGAGTGACGGAATTAATGAACCAAGTGTTAAAACAAGTCCCAAACCCAGTCATGGGACTCAGTAGCTGTTCTTAATGCCCTTTCCTTGGTTTATTTGCTTGTATAGTATTATCTTAGTGTTTTTAACTGTTCTTATTTTAGGTGACATTTTAATGTTCTTGTACAGCACTTTGTGTCAACTGCTGTTGTTTTAAAGTGCTCTCTTAAATGAGTTGAGTTGAAAAATGACTTCCGATTTGGTAAGATAAGTACACAAAAGTCCATACTGTGCGAAACGTCTGAGACCATATGCCTTAAAATATGCGTATTGAAAATAAATATTCTTATTAGAAATACCAAAGCGTGTGTATGTGGATCGTTGTTGAAGAAGCAGGACTGTGGAAACACAGTGACAACTGCAGCAGTCTGTTGAAGTAGACACTGTAAAAAGTAAAGTAATAAAGTAATTGAATTATTTCTGGTCCAATTAAATTCATTTACTAGTCGAGGTAGACTAGACTAACATGCCTGACTACAAATTGTAATCTAAAGTAATTGATTATGCAGAATAAGAATTTAGCCCTGGGAAAATCCTTGCAAATAAAATCTAGCAATAAGGTGACTACTAAAAATTTTTTTTAATGACAGAATAGAAATTTAAAAATAGCAAAACTTGCACCTCTATATATTTAGTTCATGGCATTTGGAAATCAGTCACAGTTAAATGTGTTGAAGAATAGAAGAAAGGATATGAATTTACTGGGGAAAAAAAAAAACAATGCGAAGAGTTTAGTAAAAAGCATGTTGAGTTTTGGTATGAATAAGGGAGAAAGAGGGAAAGTGAAAAAACAAAAAGAAAATGCTGTTCATGATGAGTTCCTGGCTCAGGGCCTCATCATTTCGTACAATTTGATCAACCAATCCACTCTGAATCCAGTGAGTAAGCGAGCAAAGATTAATTTTTTAATTATTTCAAAAATTCAGAGAAAATGATAAATGATACAAATTGAAAAATCAAAGAATGTCAAATTTTCCGTTGTGGACTGTTTGGATGGTGATAAAGACTTTTTCTATTAGTAAGTAAGCAATTGTGAAGTGCCTTTCTAGACCAGGGTCTGTAAGCATTTGAACAAAACACAGTTAAAAATACATATAAATTTAAAAACTTTAAAAGTTCAAAACAACATACAGTCAAACACAGCAGCAACAAGAAAGTTAAGGAAAAGCAGAAATAAGAAGGTCTTAAGATGTTTCTTGAAGGAGTCAGTAGACTAGAGTTTTAAGGATCTGGGAAATGTGAGTTCTTCTACTAAAGCAAGTCAGAATTCTCGCTGCAGAGTTCTGAATAAACTGCAGGCGAGACAGATCCTTCTTGTTAAGACATGAAAATAAACCGTTACAATAGTCCAGACGAGATGAAACAAACACATGGATTACAAGCTCCAGATCATGTTGTGACAACATTTTAATTTTTCTGCAGTGTTGAGTGTTGAGACATGTCTTTGTCAAATACAACACCCAGGTTTCTCGGGCTTGGTTTGACAGACTGTCCTAAGTCACCCAAGTACTGACTTTCACTCAGTTTCAGTTTTGTCCACTTAGCCATTGTTTGATCTCTAGCAAGAAAAAAAGCTGTTCAGCCTCTGGGGCTCAATTGGATCTCTGTGTTATATTGCCCTTCAGCATATATTTGATTAGTATTGTTTTGTTTAAGCGCTTTGTGACCCTGGTCTAGAAAAGCGCTCTACAAATATAAATAACTTTCTTTCTTACGTACTTACTTTATTAATAACTTACTTAGAGCTTGTGTGTAAAAAAACAGGTAATCTGAATGAATTATTTCACCCAGGGAAATCAAGTGAAGAAAAATAATAAAGGACCCAAAACAGAACCTTGATGGATTTCCACACAACAGATCCGCTGATTTAGACCTTATTTGATTGGCGGATACACTGACACTGCGCCCAGAAAGGTATGACGAAACCTGGGCCTGGGCCTGGCAAGATAAAAATAAATGAAAAAAATCTTAACTATTAGAGGAAAGATTCAAGACCTCCTAGAGTCCTCTACTACAACCAGTGCAGCTTTACTGGGCATAGACACTAAGCCTGATTCATACTTTGACTCATTTTTACCAGTAAGTCCTCGACAACTGTCTTTGATTGTTTCCTCCTCTAAATCCACAGCATGTCTCTTGGATCTATTCCCACATGGTTGCTTAAAAACAATGACATCAGACTATGTGCCTCAGATTTTTAAAAGTTGCAGAAATTAAACCTCTGCTTAAAAAGCCCACTCTTAATCCAGGGGTTCTAAATAACGATAGGCCTATCTCTAATCTTGTCTTCATTTCACACGAAAAAAAGATCTGTGATTATCTCTATGACAAAGATCAATTTAAAGTGTTTCGGTCTGGTTTTAGGGAACACCACAGCACAGAGACTGCCCTAGTAAAAGTCAGTAATGACCTTGTTCTTCTGGACCTCAGTGCTGCTGCTGACACTGTTGACACCACATTCTTCTACAAAGACTAGAACACCAAACTGGCATAAGTCAAGCTGCTTTTAACTGGTTTGAATCTTATTTATCAGACAGAGAACATTATGTACATGTGAACCATCTCTCATCGACACACTATAAGGTCAGCTATGGTGTCCCACATAGTTTTGGTCCAATCCTATTCAGAATCTATATTCTTCCACTAGGCAACTTGATCAGACACAAATGTCAGTGTTATGCTGATGACACTCAACTGTATTTGTAAATGAAACAGAAATCAGCCAACACAACTACAGTCCTGTATTACACATATCAAGTCCTGGATGAACAAAAGCCAATCCGAAAGCGACGGGAAGCGGTAGAGGCTTGTCTACCCACACCGCCTCGTCCAACGAGATCATGGGCCGATTATATTCACGAGGACCGATTCAGATAACAAGGACGACCGGCGGTGTCGTGAGATGGATCCTAGATCCCTGTTCTGATCCGAACTGGGAGAAGTCGGAGCGGAAAGGGAAATTGGGTTGGAGTTTTGTTCTGATGAACCGACCCTACCCCAGTCTCGAAACGTGGGGGTGGTAAAGAAGGACACAGACACAGGAATGAGTTAAAGAGAAAATGCTCATTTAGTGAAATATCGAACCCTCCGATGCTGTACGTGCTGCCCTCGACCCTGGAGCTTGGCTCTGGCCAGGCCGCACTGTAGCTCTGCCTAGAACTGAAGACAGGCTAACGACTGTGCAGTGCGCTCGACAAGCTCACGGTTGACCGTGATGAGCTGGGACCATCTGGAGGGCTTCACGTTTGGTGGCAGAGAAACATGATGGAACGGAAAAACCATGGCGCCTTTTACACGCGGGTTTTCTCGCCATTATGAGACCAGACGATGATGAGGAGCTACCCCTGCTGGGCGATGGGATCTCACGAGCAGGTCAGGACTGCCAACGGAGCTGGAGAATGTACAAGACGGGGTGAGTGATGCGTGCTGACGCACACGGATCTGTTCTCAACTCGCATCAGCTTCGTAGAAATTCTCTGGTACATTACTCCACTGTCAGCTCCTGTGACACTATGGAGTGCTCGGGGAGCTGGGGAGGCTTCTGGGGGGAAGAGGATACACGCGCAAGGTGTATCTGAGGTTCCTCACGCCCACTCGCTTTTTTCTCCCACAGAGCTGGATTACATGTACGAGAGTGGGGGTTCTAGTGAATCCAACTCGAGTACATGCTCGTGTGATGCCCTTTCAATATCAGCCCGTCCTGGGACAGCCCATTCTCCAACTGACAAAACAGTTGCTGTAAACTCGGCGTCATGTGACGACAGCAGGTGTTGTTATGTCCCTCCTGGGGCTCATGGCAGCAGCTCACAGGGCGGTGCGACTGGGCTTGCTGCATATGAGTAAGCTCCAGAGATGGTTTGGTCATCTCAAGCTAGACCCAAAGCGGGACCAAGGTCGAAAAGTGCGCCTTCCTACTCACTCAGGTGTTCAAAGACGCATCTCTGACAGGTTGGGGAGGCACCTCGTGTCAGACCTATGCCAGCGGGGTCTGGAACAGACCAGTGTACAGACACGTCCACTGGCTAAAGTTGAAAGCAATTCACAACATCCTGCTTCACCTCTCTCCCCAACTGTCACAGTCAACCTTCACAACCTTCTAATGCTTATCAGACAGCTCCACTGCCTTGGCGTACGTGAATCACCAGGGTGTAGTCAGATCCCCAGCCCTTCTGAGTGTGGGCAAAAAAGATATGGTTGTAGTGATAGCATAGGCTGTCTGTGATGTCTCTTAAAGAAACTGTGTCTTTGTAATAGCACGAAGATTTAGGTATTACAGAGTGATAGATAGATAGATAGACTGCGGTAGAAAATCAGCAACAAGACTTGAAATTTACAAGATATAATAAAATGTCAATTTTACACATTAAATATTGAAGACCATGTACTTTTTAATCTCACCCAAATTATATATGGCATGAAATGTTCTCCCTGCTTGTGTGGCTCTCACACACTCCAAACTCATGGGAAAATGAGGCCCATTGATTCCATTTAGGTGGTTATTTAAGAGGTCTGTGTGAAACAGTAAAACCGATCATCTAGAAATGTTTCTGACAACTAACCATGCTGCAGTTCAAAATTAATTATGGCTGTTTTAGCTATCAAAATATCCTGATGAAGTTCTTGGTTTAGGACTTAATTTTCTCTTTTGTTTTTTCTTTCTTACTTATTTTGTGTGTCTGTATTTTTCCACAGCTATTAACAGTCCAGGTGAAAGATAAGTCTTGCGGATGCCCTCGATCACATCTTCAGTGATGTTGTATCCTAGGATTCAACATCAGATCCCCTCAGCCCAGGCGACCCGACCAGTGGTCATCAATCTCCGGCCTGTTTCCCAGTACCGTTTTCTCACAGTTCTGCCCTCTTAATTCAAAGTTATCGTGTGTCTTTCTCTGCGGTTTCAGTTGGGGATCTGATGGCCTCCCGTTTTGCCTGGCTGACAAGTACTAGCCGCGTGAATACTCTACAGAGTTGCAAATCCCCGGCAGCCCACCTCCAGAAGCTCACAGATGGTTTTCAAGCCTTGATTCCTGCACTCTTCCACTAGCTCCTGGTATTTGGCAAGCTTCCTTTCCATGCGTTCTTCCCATGGCACGCTGAGCTCCAGAATGATAAGCTGCTTGGTGGACCTGAGACAATGATTGTGTCTGGGCTAAGGCAGGTTGGTGTAATTCTGGGAGGGAACCAAGTTTACTTCCACTTGCCAGTTGTTGGCAGAAGTGAGGAGGTCAGACTTTGCCCATGGTGGTATATTGGGCTTCTCTCCAGCTCTGTGGAAATTGATGGCGATGCTGTCAGCCACTGCTCTAAGCACCTGGTCGTGGCACCAGCAATAGCGCCAATCTCCGAGGGCTTTTAGACAGCTGCTTAGTGGGGGACAGGATGGTGTCTCCGTTTTACCCCATACAACCGTTTTACCCCATACAACACCCCATTAAAACACATCCTTGCCCATGTGATGAGCTTCCCTGGGCCTTGGAGAATCCACCTGCTGCCTGGTACGGATGTTGTGGTGACAGTCCGTTCATCCATGAAGGCTGGCGTACTCCTGATGTTGTCAAGGGGCCCCTTCTCTCTACCTCCGCTTACATGACTATCATGTTCATGGAGAGGGCTAACAGGATGACTGAGATTGTGCAGCTGGTTATAATTCGCTGATGCCAATCTTATTTTCCTGATCTTACGGTGACTCTTAGCCTAAAGTTATTGTAGCAATCCAGAATAAGGTCTGAGACTTTGCTGGGAACATGATGTCGATGGAGGGCAAGCTCAACCAGCTTGTGTATGCATTGTTTATGGAAATAATTCCCTCTGTGCTCAGTAAAACGCCTAGCCTCAGTGTGTCAAGAAACTCGTAAACACGTAAATTAAAACAGGTTTCTAGACGACTAGAGAAGAAATGGCGTTCATCAAAACATAATGAATTCTACCAGGACTGGCAGGATAAGTTAAAAATATACAAGGCATCTCTTCGGAAAGCCAGAGACAGCTACTACTCATCACTTATAGAAGCAAATAAGAATAACCCCAAGTTCTTATTCAGTACTGTTGCCAGGCTGACACGGAGCCATCAGTCCATTGAGCAGTCCATCCCTTCTCATCTTAGTAGCAATGACTTTATGAACTTTTTTAATGAAAAAATTGTAACTATTAGAGGAAAGATTCAAGACCTCCTAGATTCTTCTAATACAACCAGTGCAGCCTCACCCGTCACAGAAACTATGACTGATACATACTTTGACTCCTTTCTACCAGTGAGTCCTCGACAGCTGTCCCAGGTTGTTTCCTCCTCAAAGTCCACAACATGTCTTCTCGATCCTATTCCCACATGGCTACTTAAAGAACTGTTCCCCTTACTTAGCACTTTCATACTTGACATTATTAACTTGTCAATAACATCCGGCTATGTGCCTCAGATTTTTAAAGTTGCAGTAATTAAACCTCTGCTTAAAAAACCCACTCTCGATCCAGAGGTCCTCACTAACTATAGGCCTATCTAGTATCTAGTATTCATTTCAAAACTTCTGGAGAAAGTGGTAACGAGTCAGCTCTGTGATTATCTCCAGGACAATGGTCAATTTGAGGTGTTTCAGTCTGGTTTTAGGGAACACCACAGCACAGAGACCGCCCTGGTAAAAGTAAGTAACGACCTACTGATGGCCTCTGATCAGGGCCATGTTTCAGTTCTTGTTCTTTTAGATCTCAGTGCTGCATTTGACACTGTCGACCACCAAATCCTTCTACAGAGGCTAGAAAACCATTTAGGCATTCGTGGAACTGCTCTTAACTGGTTTAAATCTTACCTGTCGGATAGAACGCACTATGTACATGTCAACCACCTCTCATCGACACACACTAAGGTCAGCTATGGTGTCCCACAAGGTTCTGTTCTTGGTCCAATACTATTCACAATCTATATGCTCCCACTAGGGGACTTGATTAGAAGACACTCTATAAATGTTCACTGTTATGCTGATGACACCCAACTTTACTTGTCCATGAAGCCAGATGAAAGAAATCAGCTAACACAATTACAGTCCTGTATCACAGATATCAAGTCATGGATGACCAAAAACTTCCTCCTACTGAACTCGGAAGAGGTTTTACTAGTTGGTCCGCAACATCTCAGACAATCATTAACTAATGATCTAGCTTTACAAAATGGACTTGCTCCTGCTACTAGCACCACTGTCAAGAATCTGGGTGTATGCTTTGACGAGGAATTATCATTTAACTCACACATAAAACAAATCTCACGGACTGCTTACTTCCACCTTCGTAACATTTCAAAAATTAGGCACTTCCTTCCTTTAGATGCTGCTGAGAAGCTCATCCATGCTTTTGTTACCTCCAGGCTGGACTATTGTAACTCTCTTCTGTCAGGCTGTTCTAAAAAGTCTCTCAGAACTCTTCAGCTCATTCAGAACTCTGCAGCTCGTGTCCTGACTAAGACTAAGAGGCGCGAACACATTTCCCCTGTACTGTCTTCCCTACATTGGCTTCCTGTAGAATTTACAATACAATTTAAAATCCTTCTCCTAACCTATAAAGCCTTACATGGTCTAGCACCAACATACATTAAAGATTTAATCCAAACTTACCAACCCTCAAGGACTTTACGATCCCTAAACTCTGATCTACTAGTTATACCACAAATCTCTAAATGTAGATTCGGAGCCAGGGCCTTCAGTTTTCAAGCCCCTCTGCTGTGGAACAAACTACCGGCTTCAGTCCGGAGGGCAGACACCCTCTCTATGTTTAAAAATAATCTTAAAACCTTACTTTTCGATAAAGCCTATAATTAACTTGACTGTTTATCTCTAGCTGTCATAACTAACAAAACTGTTTATCTTAGCTGCTATAGGCTGAGAATGCTGGAGGAGTTTTAGTTTTAGACACCGAGCTCTGTATATCCTTTTTCTCGCCGGGGCCGTTCTGGCTTGGCCGATTCGGGTGTGAGGGGCCCGGCGGGTGGGGCCTGTGGGTGCCTTGGGCCTGGTGGTGGTGACCGCTGGTGCCGCGATGGCCCCGTGTGCCGGCGGGGGGGTGGCCCGCTTCCGGGGGGTCTTTGGTGGTGTGTGGGGGCTGGTGCTGGCGGGGGTGGTTGGGGTGGTGGATTGGGGGTTGCGCTGGGGGCGGTGCTGGGGCTGGGGGGTTGCTGGTCCCGCTGACGGGGTTGGCGGGTGAACCGTTAGGGGTGGGGCTGGGGCTGGCCGGGTGTTCTGGATGGCCTTCCGGCCCCGATGGCTTCGCCTGGTCTGTGGTGGGGGGCCTGTCTTGGGGTGGGTGTCTGCTGCAGCGGTGGCTGTGGTCCTCTACCCGCCCTGTGTGGCATGTGCTGTGGTCGGGGAGTTTGTTGCCCTTGGTCCTGGGGGTTCGTGGCCGGGTTGGTCGGTCTTTCGGGGGCTTCCCGGGTGGGGGGGGCCACACTGGGCGGGGTCACGTTGGGGGGACGGCGGAGGCATTGGGCGGACCCATGTTACCGTAGAGACCATGTACCGCCCATGCAAGTGATGCTGTCCCCCTGGGTGCTGCATGGTGGGTGGGGGCGGGGGGCTGGGGGTCAGTACGTGTGATGGGCGGGGCCTCTGCACCTTAGAGACCGTGGACCGCCCATGAAATACTGCTGGCCCCCCAAACTTCCCTCATGACATGGGGGAGGTGGGCTGTGGCTGTTGGGGACGGTCTACAGTTCAAAGATTGGAGGCCGTTCCCGGACGGCTACCCCCGCCCTGCCCGCACAACCGTGGCCCCCCTGTGACCTGGGCGACTCTCACCGGGGGACCTGAGCCGGTGCCTGGCCATTGCTCCCCCGGGCTCATGCGGTGGCACTCGACCCGGCTACTGGCCGTGTCCGCAGGGTATTTGGGGGTCTCCGCCGCCGCTGCTGTGGTGGATCCCTATCTCCTTGACTCGGTCCCCTGCTATGGACTTGGTGGCAGCCTGACTGTCTAAGGGTCTTCCGTGGCCCGGCCTGGCCCCGGGGCTCTATCCCCTGACTGGTTCTTCTGGCTGCCCCTCTGCCTCCGTGCCTGCGCCTGGTGCCTCCCCCTCTCTGCTTCCTCGGTCGTCCTCGCCTGTGCTTGCCCTCTCGCGCCCCCGGTGGTGGTCCGCCTTCTCGCTGGTGTTTGGGGTCGGCTCTGGTGGTTATCTCGCCTGCCGGGTCCTGGTCTCCCGCGGGTTCCTGCCGCGGCTTGGGCCCCTGTGTCTGGATCCTGCTGTGCTAGGTATGTGCCCTCTGGCCTGGCTATTTCAACCCCCCCCCCCCCCCCCCTCTCCCCTCTATATATCTTCACCCGTCACCGGAGTCTGTATACCTGTGTATTGCATACATTTGTCCCAAACCCACACCTTTTTATTTCTCTCCCGGAGCCCCAGGGATCCACCTCCAGAGCTGCTGCTGATCCAGGATCTTCACCACGTCATCAGATCCCGAGTTCTCTCCAGCACCCCCATGGACCCTCCTACACTCTCCTCTTTTCTCTCACTATATCCTCCCTCACTCCTCTCCTTATCCATCTGTCTACCCCCCCATCCTTCCTCCCAGCCGGTCAAAGCGGCAGGCCGTCAACAATGAGTCTGGTTCCGCTCGAGGTTTCTGCCTTCTAAAAGGAAGTTTTTCCTCGCCATTGCTCACTGTACAGCTCACTGTACAGTGTTTTGTTTCTTGCTCTTTGTTGAATTGCTGGGATCTATTTTTCCTTAATCAACTGTAGTCTTATTTCAACTGTATAGTGTCTTGAGATAACTTTGTTATGATAAGACACTTTAAATAAAATTGAATTGAATTGAAAATTGAATTGGCGAGATCGAGCCACAGCACAGTGAGGTCCCCTTTGCCTTCGTGAGCCTTCCTGATGAGTTGTGTTACAACACTATTATGTTCCAAGCAGACGGAAACACTCCAGGGATTTCACCCTTCTGAACAGATGTGTCTATGTAGCTATTCTTCAGAAGGAACTCCATTAGTCGTCTTGCCTTTGACACTTAGCAGTGAGATGGTTTGAAACTGACTGATGTCCCTGGAGTTCTCTTCCTAAGGGATCCACACACCATCAGCACACCTCCACTGGTTGGCAACTTTCCCCTGCACCAGATTTCTCTCAGGATCTACTACAGTCAATGAAGTAGTTGTAGGCAGCGCTTGTACACAGTGTATGGGACTCCACTAGGGCCTGGGGCTGACGCAGTTCTGGCTCCTCTCTCCACTTCCTGAACCTCTGTCCAGGTGGGCTACCTCAGAGCAAAATCCACTGATGGAAGTTATGGGTTTATGAGGGCCCTCTGTGGCTGAAGCTCCAGTTCTCTCATTGGGTCGCTCAAGGTGTTGTGCAGAAAGAAGTTCACCTCCTCGGCTGAGCGGACTAGGCTGCCACTGCGCTTATCCCCCAGGAGCTTCTTGGTGAAAGTAAAAGGGTTGGAGATGAAGCGGCGCGCTTTCTTTTTCTTTTCTTCCCCCGTTCCTTTTCGTCCTCGATAGACATCTCCCAGTCATGGTCTCGAGCCGCCGGTCTACTTCCCCCTTACTTGTGGTCTCAAAGACCACGTCAAACTGTGATCACACTGACTGGCTCTTAACTGGAGGCCATTTGATCCGCTTCTGTTGGACTATTTTGCAGGTATTGGAGGGACTGGGCTCTTTGGGGGGACTACGGGCCGGGCTCCTCCTACGTCTCACCAGGATCCAATCCTGTGCGTTGCATTATATTCTCCTGCTCCCTGCATTTCATCCTCGCCAGATGTATGTTTAGGCCACGTTTGTTCTTGCTGACTTTTCCGCAGATGCATCTTGGATTTGTGGTCGTGCTTCTGGATGCTTCTCTTTTCCCCCCCTCGCACACTCCCCTGGGAGTATTTCTCAGAAGGCTTTTTCATAGCAATTTTTGGTTTCTCCCTCGCAGAAGACACAGGTTGAGGTGCTTACCCTTCCCGTACCCGGGTGTCGTCTTTCCAAGCTGTCAATTGTCCAAATATTTGTTTGTTTTATTTGTTTCAACAGCAACATTGTTTTCTTTAAACTGTATTTTATAAGTATGTATTTACTTGTGTCTATCAAAATGAAAGATGAATGTATATGTGTCACACGTGAATGCAATTAAATTAAGTATATCTAAAATAAATAAAATCTCATCCTTTAATGCCATACCAAGATTTCTCATTTTTTCCTAATGGAATACATAAAAGATTAAAAGGAAATAAAGAATGTATTCTAAAAAATAATGTGACATCCACCAGCAGTCGACGGCTGCTCTGATGAGGGGGCTGCAGTCGGACAGAGGGTCCACTATGTGAAGGGAAGCATCTTCCCTCATCCTCCTCCTCTTGACTGTTTCCAGTCGTCCACTACGGTGCATTGAACCAGTGGAATAAAGATCTGTATTCCAACAACTCCACATTAGAGCAGGAGTGGATCGTCCTCGCTGACCTGGTGTTTCCTCTGCACTCCAGCTGCTGATGATGTGAGCTTCAGACACAAGTCAGCATTTAAAAAGGGGTTTTAAGACCTAAATGTCACCTGGCGTGGACGCTGACACAGCAAAAGGCTGATTGATACAAGTCATCTTTGAACAGTCATCATCTACCTGTGAGCACCGTCGACATCAAACACACAGAGAAACACTGTTAAGACACACGTCCAAAAATCACTGTTTGTTTTTCTTCATTCAAGTCAAAGTGTGGTAAGAGCTGAGTAGAATCTACTTCTGCCATTGATGCATTTTTTAAATCCATCATGTAATGTTTTAAATATAATATAAAAGCAACAATAAAAAAGATTGAAAACATTGTTTTTCGCTTCCCCAGTGTCAGAGCAGCGTTACTACAATATCATGGAACCCCTGAGTTATCTATCATAACCTCAGGTTCTACGAGTTGGTGCTCCGCCCTCTAACGGCTTCGCTATTGGTTTACCCCGAGGCACCGCCTCGTCTCTGAGAAAGCTTAATGAACTCGCCACCCAGCAGGGGGCAGTCCACTTCCTATAAAGGCGGGAAGCACCCGCCGCACTTTCTCCAACTGAAAACTCAGCGAGAAGGGCGGCCGCTGGGCGACGAGGTTAGAGGGCTTCGCACCAACTCGTAGAACCTGAGGTTATGATAGATAACTCAGGGGTTCTACGTCATTGGTGCTCCGCCCTCTAACGGCTTCGCTATTGGTTTACCCAAAAGGCGAAGCCTGACGGGATAAATGTACCCCCAGCTGGACGCCGCTCCTGAAGCAGCATCGCTAGGGCCCCACCGGCCCAGGATCCAAGTCCACTGGAGCCGTGGGCCTCGAGGGGGGGCACAGCAGCGCTCAAAACCGTATGAGCTACTGATCCCGCCGTCGTGTCGAAGAGATAGGCCTTAGCAAGGTAGACGTGGACGCCCAAGAAGCAGCTGAGCAGATATCCTCTGCTGCCACACCCCGCAAAAGAGCCACTGAGGCTGCCACACCACGGGTGGAATGTGCCCTCAGACCGCTAGGAGCGGATCCACCCGCTGCTCGGTAGGCCCGGATAATGGCCGATCTCACCCAATGAGAGAACCTCTGGGAGGAGATCGCCTCTCCCCGTCTGCATCTACCGTGGCAGACAAAAAAGGGCATCAGAGCGCCTAAACACGGCCACCCGCCGCAAGTACCAGGCCAACGCCCTCACTGGACACAACAGGTGGAGACGTTCCTGACCCGGGTCCGAGTGGGGCGGCGGATGAAAGGCCCGCAGCGTGAAGGTCGTCGCCCGGAACAAGGAGCTCAGAATCTTTGGGTGGAACGCTGTGCTAGGACGCAAAGACACCGAAGACTCCTCGACGCCAAGGAAAGACACTCAGGGCTAATGGAGAGGGCACAAAGCTCACTTGCTCTCTTCGTGGTTGTTAGTGCCAGAAGGAGCGATACCTTGAAGACAAGATATCCAGTGGGACTTGGTCAAGAGGCTCGAAGGTCGGGCCTGTGAGAGAGTCCAGTACCAACTGGAGATCCCACTGAGGGCTGGAAGGCCTTGCAGGAGGTCGAAGCCTGCAGGCACCCCGCAAGAAACGTGCCACCAAGGGGTGGGCGCGAACCGAAGCACCCTCAAAACCGACATGCCTCGTCGCTATGGCTGATGCGAACACTCTCAGTGTGCCACAGTCCGCCCGTTATCCAGCAAATGTTGCAGGAAAGACAGGATAGCGGAGACCAAACAAGAGCTGGGGTCCAAGGACCTGTCTGAACACCAGCGGGAGAAAATCCCCCACTTTGAGGCATAAGCCTGCGTGTTGACAGGGCCAGGGCGTTCTCCAGCGTGTGGAGAACGTCCGGGTCCAAAGTCCCGATCAGCTTGTCCCGTGCAGGAGCCACACCTTGAGAGGCCGGCCCAGCACCGGGGGCGCTGTCAGAGTCCCCCCCGCCTGACACAGGGCAGCGGGGCCCAAAGGGATGGCCCACGGGGCCCCGACCGCCATGCGCACCAGCTCTGGGAACCAGAGCGCCCCCGGGGAGTTTGGTGCTACTAGAATTAACCTCAGCCCCCCCCCGCGCCTCGCCCTCCGAATCAAGGGGAGAAGGAGCCGCGGAGGAGGGAAGGCGAACAGTAGACCGACCGGCCACCTCGAATGGGCTAAAGCGTCCACGCCTAGTGGGGGGCAATCCGAAGCCCTGAGGGAGAACCAAAGAGGGCATTTGAAGTTCTCCTTGCTGGCGAAGAGGTCTGCAACCGGGTGACCGAATCGAGACCAGATCTCGCTCGCCACTGCCTCGGACAGACCCCATTCGTCCTGGACGGCCCCCCCCCTCGACAGTCTGTCCGCTACTGCATTCAGCTCGCCCGGTACGTGCTGAGCTCTGAGCGAAAGCAGGTGACAGTCTGCCCACAGCCAATCTTCTTTGCCACACTCAGAAGGGCTGGGGATCTGTCTCCACCTTGGCGATTTACGTACGCCACGGCGGTGGAGCTGTCGGATAGTACTAGGACGTTGGACCGTGACAGTTGGGGAGAGAGGTGAAGCAGGACATTGTGAATCGCCTTCAGCTCTAGCCAGTTTATGTGTCTGAGCACCGGACTGCTCCAGACCCCACTGGCATAGGCCTGACCCGAGGTGCCTCCCCAACCTGTCAGAGGAAGCGTCTGTAAACACTTGAGTGTAACGAAGGACGCAACCCAATGGAACTCTCCGCCTGAGGTTGGCTAGAGAGTTCCAAAACTGGATGTCCTGCAAAACCCGAGCGGGAAGGCGCACTTTCCGACCTCTTTCCCGCTTGAGGTCTAGCTTGAGACGACCAAACCATCTCTGAAGCTCCCTCAT
This sequence comes from Callionymus lyra, assembly GCF_982586985.1. NCBI lineage: Eukaryota > Metazoa > Chordata > Actinopteri > Syngnathiformes > Callionymidae > Callionymus > Callionymus lyra. Next base: position 21,165,485 of record NC_141835.1, read on the forward strand.
GTGCAGCAAGCCCAGCCGAACTACCGTGTGGGCTGCTGCCATGAGCCCCAGGAGGGACATAACAGTGCCTGCTGTTGTCACGTGACACCGAGCTTCCAGCAACTGTGTTGTCAGTCGGAGAATGGGCTGGATACGCACGTCCGGGAGGCGCGAGTATCCCTCCTCCGAGTTCAACAGTACCCCCAGGTAAACTAACTGTTGAACTGGAGTCAGAGCGCTCTTGCTGAGAGTTCACTGTGAACCCCAGGGTGGCAATAAGGCTCAACACCTTCTGTGTGTGAGCGTAACTTTCTGCCTCTGACCTGGTAAGGATCAACCAGTCGTCCAGAAAGGTCAAGATCCTTACCCCACTCACTCTCAATGGCTCCACTGCCGCTTCCACACACTTGGTGAAGGTCCTAGCCGAGTAGCCGAACGGGAGTCGAGTGTATTGAAACACCCGACCCTCGAGGGCGAAACGCAAGTACTTTCGATGTCTCTTGACTATCGGTATGTGAAAGTACGCGTCGGTCAGGTCGATAGATGTCATCCAATCTCCTGGACTTACACCTGAAGCAGTTTCTTGACCGTCAACATGCGAAACGGGCGGGTAGCTATGAACTTGTTCAAATAGCTGAGGTCCAGAATGGGCCTCCAACCCCCGGTCTTCTTCGCCACGAGGAAGTACCGGGAGTAAAACCCTGTCATCATCTCGGCTGCAGGGACCAGTTCCAGGATAATTTCTCCTGCTCCGCCATACGCGTCCAGAGAATCCCTGAAAAACGCGGGGGTTGACGGGCAAATTGTAGCGCATATCCCCGCCTGATTACTCCCCCCAGCCAAGTGGGTCTTAGAAGTAAAACCAGGCGACTCCAAGCCGAATAATGTTCTGTCAGAACCGCAGCCCTGGCGCCCCCAAGGGCGGGCCGTAGACGAAAGGGCATCACACAAGCCGCGTCTCTATCTCTTGAATCCACAGAGCATGTACTCGAGTTGGATTCACTAAAACCCCCCACTCTCATACATAAAAACCGGCTCTGTGGGAGAAGCGCGCAAGTGCGCGTGAGACACCTCAGATGCGCGTCTTGCGTGTTCCCTTCCCCCCCCGGAAGTCTTCCCAACTCCCTGAGCACTTCTTAGTGTCACCGGAGCTGACAAAACCCGCGATGTGGAGGAATGTGCTGGAGAATTAACCCCGAGCTGAAGTGAGTTAGGTCGCGCGCGCGACGGCACCGCATCACTCACACGGTCCCGTACATTCTCAAGCTCCGCTGGCGGTCCAGACCTGCTCGTCACTCGTGAGATCCGACCGCCACGCACCTCTCCAGTTGATCGACCAGACGGGGCGGAAGTTCTTCGCCCTCGCCTGGTCTCAGGACGGCGAGAAAACTTGCGCGTAAAAACACCAGGTTGCGTCAGTTCCATGGCGTTTCTCCGCCGCCAACCGTGACGTCCTCCACGGTGCCAGTGCTTGTAGACAGCGCTGTGGGGGAAGGAACAACCTCCGGTCAACATAGACATGTCTGGACTAGTTCCACTCACCTCAGCTGTCAAGCTCTGTCGGGCACGAGCGCTGGTCGACGCGGAAGTAAACACAGCTGACTCAGCCGGTCTCGCGGACCTCTGCTCGTCTGTAAACAAAACACATGTGGTTGGAGTCTGCCCCTCATTCGTGTGGACAGACTCCGTTATTACAGTCTCGGCATGACCCGGGCGAAGGGGTTTAAACCCTCCTTCGAACTGTGTTCTGAGAGGAAACTCTCGCCGTCTATGAACGGCAGAGCATGTTAGCTTAGCATTAGCGGCGAAAGTCTCTAATGACGCCTGTGAATACGTCACACTCACAGGCGCCTCGTCATCACGCCAAACGTGACGTCATCCATGACGTTTCTCCGCCAAACGTGACGTCATCCATGGCGCCGGGATTTTCTTGAAAACGCTCATCGGCGGTCAAACCCCGTCAGCGCATGTCAACACGGAAGTGAAGTAAACACAGCTGATCAAGCCGGTCTCGTGGACATTTGCGTATCCCCGTCGCGCCTCGTCATCACGCCCATGCAGGTGATGGTGGAGCTGCGCCGCCTCCTGCCGGGCCATTCCTCTCAATGGTGCGTCCGTTCCATGGCGTTTCTCCGCCAAACGTGACGTCATCCATGACGTTTCTCCGCCAAACGTGACGTCATCCATGACGTTTCTCCGCCAAACGTGACGTCATCCATGACGTTTCTCCGCCAAACATGACGTCATCCATGGCGCCGGGATTTTTTTGACAACGCTCATCGGCGGTCAAACCCCGTCAGCGCATGTCAACACGGAAGTGAAGTAAACACAGCTGATCAAGCCGGTCTCGTGGACATTTGCTTATCTGGAAACAAAGCACATAGTTGAGTCTGCCCTTCATTCGTGTGGACAGACTCCGTTATTACAGTCTCGGCATGACCCGGACGAAGGGGTTTAACCTCCTCCGAACTGTGTTCTGAGAGGAAACTCTCGCCGTCTATGAACGGCGGAGCATGTTAGCTTAGCATTAGCGGCGAAAGTCTCTAATGACGCCTGTGAATACGTCACACTCACAGGCGGAGCCACATGCACACTAACACCTCTCAAGTGAACCTGTCGAGTGCGCTGCAGGGGGGCCATGTGGCCTGCAAGAGATACTTACCTGATCGCTCTCGCATACCCCATGGTCGACTCCATGCAGCGAGCCAGTCGTCCTCCTAGTCGACGTCTGTTCATGATCGATGGACGACTCAGCTCGACTCATCAGGGCCCAAACGTTGGAACGTGAGCTTGTCGAGTGCAGCTCACAGGACTGCCATGTTGCTTTCTTAAACAACATGGCAGTCCTGTGTTGATCATAATCATGATCTGAGGCGGCCTCGAACGCTTCCCAACAAAAGCCGTGGGAAGCGCTCGGAAGGCCACATAATCATCACGTGTGATTTGGGCCTCTAGGCAAACGAAGCAGACATGTGTGTCTCCTCTTCAGGGAGTCTTCGTGCACACATGGTTCACTTCAATATTCATTCGCCATCATACATTCCACTGTCAGGAGCTTTCTCGCTGAGTTGAAAAAGGAGAAAGTGCGGCGGGTGCTTCCCGCCTTTATAGGAAGTGGACTGCCCCCTGCTGGGTGGCGAGTTCATTAAGCTTTCTCAGAGACGAGGCGGTGCCTCGGGGAAAACCAATAGCGAAGCCGTTAGAGGGCGGAGCACCAATGACGTAGAACCTCTGTCGTCACATACAGCTTTTGTTGACAAACTGGACGTAACAAACATTGGAATTTAAGGACATTTTTTCCTCATTTCATAATTTAGAATGAAGTATATCTTCAATATCTTCATCAAAATTCGCATTCAGTTTCTTTTATAAGGTCAAAATGGGAAACTAACAAAGTCCTGGTCGCTCTCTCCAAGGCCAACAAATGCAGACAGTTCTTTAAACCATTGAGATGACATAATTAGTGAAACACATTACAAAAATACCCATTTAGCTGCGTGACGCATAAATAGTTAGATAACTTTACATAATGGCGTATATTGTCCTTCTTACGAACATTGAAAAGTTTTTACTCTGAATTATACTCTTGTTTAATAATCATTGTATTTTGAAAAGTGTTTTGAGTAATATTTGATTATATTATTCTCATAAAAGATACTCTTTTTTATTATGAGGTAATTTAGCCTCCAATTTATTTGTACAATTGTGAAATCTCTTACATTCTTTTATTTTCAGAATCTGAACTGGAAACGTGTATTGCCAGTGTTTCAAACACAACATAGGAAAGGTGGCCTTGGTGCTCGGTTCTGTTTTGCTTATTTTGTTTGTTATCTTATTTCCTTTTATTCTGTACTGCCACCATAGAAAATTTCTATCGCAGATCCACATTTCATCGACGTCTGCTGTCACCCTAAGTTAAACCAAGGTTTATATATTTTCAATAGTTCAAAAACACCATTGTATTTTAAGTAAATTATAATGTGTCAAATAAAATGTTTTTTTTTTTTATTTATTATTGATATGGTTTAAGTTAAGCACGTATTTTAAGCATGAACGTATTATTACTATTATTATGCTATTTAAAAGAGCAAAACCTTTGTTTATTTAAATTTGTTTTTAAAAACACCTTTAATATTGCCAAAATTCCTGATAAACCCTCAAATAAATTTGATTTAATTGTATTTATTTTTTAAATAAACTTGTTGTTCAGCATTGCAACAGTGTTTCATCATCTTATACATCGATTAAGCGTTCATGACAGGAAGTGGAGGGGCGGGGCCAGAGAAGGCACTACGTCCTGATTTATTTACGTCTCCTGGCCAATCAGGTGCGCTTCGCCGTGATGACGTCACGTAGTACTCTCCAGAATAGCGCGCGCGGCGGAGGAGCAGAGACAGGGAAGCGACGATCTTTCCCTGCTGTTCGCGGGCGGTTGGAGCCTCTTCACCCGGCGCTTTCACTTCGGGGTTCGGCCTGGCTGCTCGGGGGGTGGTGGTCGCGGGATGTCGGCGCTGACGGAGAACCGCTCCTATGGACTGTCCAACGCCACACTGAGCCAGAATGTGTCCGTATTTCACGTCAAACTCACTGACAGCGCGGCAAGAGCTCTCGGCACTCACCAAAACACAAAGGTGAGTCCTTCCCCTCCTGTGGGGCTCCTCTATTGTCCCCCGAATCCACTCCAAGTTAGGAAGGGAAGCGTTAGTTCCTTCCTTAAGCTCGATTTGTTGTCTCTTTAAGCAGTGAAAAGGAAACACTGGTTGCATAATGCAATGCGGAAATGTTTCCATGAGTGGTCATAGATGTAGCTGGAATTGTTATTTGTATTATTATTATTGGCTAACAAAGACGTACCCCCTTTTTTCAATGTGTTTAGTTTGACAGTATGTTAAATATACTGCCAAAGTACAGGTAAATAATACATTTAAACAAGGGACGAAAGTAAACATGAGAAGATACAAGGGGTTATTAAAATCCTTCTCAGAGTCACGCCATATTAAGGGAAATGGATCACAACCAAATGATAACAAGTCATAAAAATATGCTCTCAAGACCAAATAAAAGTCATACATAGAATATGGAGCCTGTTGGATCATTTACAGCCTCTTCTCAGAATGAAGAAAATTAGAGGTAAAAATCTAAACAAACGACGTAGATATCATTCCAGATGGTAGTCAGGCCTCAATGTATCCTCATTGAACAATTGAATTGAATAATTAATTAAGTAAATAAGCAAAATATAGTGTTTTGTCTTTTAAAAAAGACAACAAAAAACAGAAATCTGTAGTCCTGTTGACTACAGGCTGTGTATATTTTGTAAGACTCACACAACTAAAATGAACCACATTCTTTTTTTGTTTTCTAAATTCAGTTATTTATTTTTCTACTGTTGCCTTGGTATTGTTATGTCGCAACCAGGTGACCTTAATGGGAAATCTAAGCGTGTTTACTGCAAGGATACACTGCATGATCATCATCTACACTTCCTCTATTCGTCAATTCCCAGTAAAGCGGATAGTCAGTCACCAGCCAAACTATCATCCGTGTCTCATCTGAAAAAGTGTAAACCACACACACAAACCATGGTGAACCAGACCGGAAGCAGCTACTACGCTCGTAGCAACAAGTCATATTCGTGTTTCCTTATTTATTACCAAGTGTGTCTGCACTAAACTAGCCTAACCTGATGACAGTGTCAACACCCATGGTAAGAACATGATGTCTTGTCATTTGAGTTACTCAGAGCCGAGTGGATGTCATGTACTTTTAAACGTGCAAATACTTCTGCATAACCGCACAGGATCCTGTTGAATACCTTTTTCAAACTGCACTGACACGCTGACACTAAATAGATTAATGTTGCCGTTGATATGTGCAAACAAACAAGAGCCAACGATGAACCAATACCAAACATGTGAAGCAAGCTTGTGTTTTCTCCTCCAGGGCTGGTCTAGTCATCCAACCATCTGCTTCAATGGAAACCAGGGGGTAAGATTTTCTGCCGTCATTCTTTCCACTCGTTCGTCGTGTTTATTCAATGTTCAAACACTGAATTGTCGTGCATCTTTTGTACGACAGAGAATAACTATTCCTGGCTCAAATGATCAAGGAGACATGAGGACGTTCACTTTCGGAGTAACCAGTATCGCCCCTGACAATCCACATGCCAGCTTCGACTGCATCCGGCAGCTTTCCACAAGGTAACGATGAACAGAAAGTATTACATGCGTGACTTTTAATCCTCTTTGTGGTCTCTGGGTCAAGATGAACAACCTCCACCACTAAATTGTATTTCTGGAAGCCCGGGAGGTCGTTCATCTTGAACCGGAGGCTTACAAGTTTACAGAGTGTGTTATTGTGTCAAATTACGCGGTTAATAAATATGAGTCATAAGTGGAACTTAATTTCTTAAATATTATTTTTAATAATTAATTCACTGTTTCTGTTCGCAATAGAAGGGATATTCAGCCCCGCTGGTAGAAGGTAAAGGTTGCGGCAACACTTGAAATGCGGAAGAATTTAAATGACTAGAATAGTATTTAAAACAAATAATTACGTCACAATGTTTCTTTTCATAAGCTACAATAATTAAATAAAAAGAAAGAAAAATGAGTACTCTTCTCAACGTAATGGATTAAATCAGATCGATCAGTTACGTTTTAATTACTTATTGCTAAATCACTCTTTTTTAAGCAGCACAAAAAATAATACAACGTACTTCACATTGTGTTGTCACACAAACATTTAGCATCCCTTCACAATGCAACAGAGACTTTGAGACGGACTTGCTAACATCATTTCATCTTTTTTTTTTATCCTTCTGCTCAGTTTTAAATGGATGGGCATGACATCACCACAGTGTCTGAGTTCTTAGTATTAAAAGAACTCAATCTCATACAAGATAAACTCTGCAAGATAAAATTGATCTGCCAAGGGAGGCAGAAGCTCTGCAGCAGTCATTTGATATTGAGGTATTTAATATCGTGTCTTGAGTCAGATATGCTCTTGCTATGAAGTAGTCATACAGTAAGCAACACTTTCATTAAGTTCCAGCTCCTTTTGCAGAAGTATTTTTTTCTACAAATGTGTCAGAAAGTGTTTCCGATGTAAAAAGCATCACGTTTTATCCTCAAAAATGAGTCTTCCTGCAAACGGAGAGAAACAATTCAAGTTAAGTCCTTGAATTTCAGAATGTGGGGGTGGCTCAGTGGTTAGCCTGATCGTGTTTTGGGGAGGAGACTTATGGCCTTTCTAGTTAGAGCATGTATGTTCTCCCTGTTTTGCTTGGGTCTACCCTGGGCACTCCGGTTTCCTCCCACAGTCCAAAAATATACAGAGGTTGATTGGAGAAATTGTTTGTAGGTATGAGTGTGTGAATGGTTGTGCGTCTCTGTGTGCCATTGAGACAGATTGGCGTCCTGTCCAGGGTGTCCCCCGCCTCTCGCCTGAAGAAACTGGGATGGGCTTCAGCCCCCCCATGCGACCACCATAAGGGAACGAATGAACAATTATCTATTGGATTGACTTGTTTTTGCGTCTTTATTGACAAGTCATTTCACTATACAACAATCAATTTGAAATGAATATAAACAAGCAAGAGGTCTGCAATCATTGCTACATCGGCGTTCTCTCCCTCTCTTCTTCCTCAGTGGTGCAGAGGAGCTGTCATGTCTTGGGGTGATTCAGAAGAAAATGATCGTCAAAGCAACGGATGACTCGTATGATAAGGCTCTTCAAAGCATGGCCCAGGCTGAGGAGGAAACGCGTAGTCGAGGGGCAATTGTCATCAAACACAGGGGGCGGCACCAGGGTAAGAAATGAAGCAAAAGAACATGTGATCACAACTGAGTCGTAGAGATAAAATTGGACTTGGTTGTAAAGCTTAATGACTAAAAAAAACATCTGCAGGCTTTAATAGTAACCATGGTAACCTCTTAGTTAGAAGTGGTTTTAACCTTCTGTATATAAACCTCTCACTAGGGAAGAGGGTGACGGTACGAGCCCCGGCACCAGCACTGGCCAGGCTGGCCAAACCTCGAGTGTCCTCTCTGTCACTCCTCACCAGCATCAAGTCAAACAGTGGGCAGTCCAAGGTGAAGAGGAGCATCAACATGTTGAAAAGAAGAAGCAGCGACGTGCAGGAGCGTCCACTCAGAGACAGAGTGACGCATCTGCTCGCTCTCAGGCCGTACAAAAAGCCTGAGCTCATCCTCAGGCTGCAGAGAGATGGACTCACAGCTGCAGACAAGACCCTGCTGGACTCTGTTCTGACTGAGGTGAGGAGTATTTTATGACAAAGTTCAACTTAAAGTTCGGGAAAGGGATTATTATGTCATTTACAATTGCCTGATTTTGATGATGACTGTAATTAAATATACAGGACAATGTGATATTGTTGACTGATAAACAATAGATTGAGACAGCGCACCTTAAAAATAACCTCAGAATCTAAAAACGTTAAGTTAATAAAGAACATGTTTAGCTGCACTTCTCTATGAGCTGCAGGTTTCCAGGTTCCCTCGACTTTTTTGTGTCATTGTTACAGAGCCCCACATGACATGGTAAATTAAAGAACAATCAACTTCTGTTTTGTCTCTCGCCCAGATAGCTACATTTGTAGAGTACACCACTCTGAATATCAGAGACACAGGTTCGATCCCTGCACTTATAATTGCAATATTTACATGATTATTTTGAAATCTTATTATGTTGCAGCTACAGAAGTAGAGTTGCTCTCTCTGGGCTTTCAATTTTGTTAAGGCCTTTTTCCTGGTAATACGACTTGGGGACCTACGATGTCATGGCTTTTTATACTGCATTGTGCATCCTAACTTTACTTTAAAGCAGCGAACATGTTGTAACTGTTCTACCATTGGTTGTAAGAGGGACATTACAATGTATTTTGTTCCCACAAATAAAACATTTCCGTCTTTTACATGGCATGTATGGGGCTCTGTCAATTGGGTCATGAACTTTTATCTCCTCTGCAATCTTTTAAAAAGTTGTTGTTGTACTTTCAAATTTTTTTTGCAATTTTTGAATTTTTGAATCATGTTTTTTCATGTTTTGTATGTATTTCTGTATTTATTTGATCGTTTTTACATTTATTTATAGCTGTTTGTAGGGATGGATGTTTTATTGCTTCTTGACAAAATAATTTCTCCTCTGGTGGAGCAATAGAGTATTTATCGATCTTATTTAATCAATCCTTTACACTTCTGTTTTCAACATCTTACCATTGATTAAAATTAAACCTTTTTGTTGTTGTGTCTGCAGGTGGGCCAGTTGAGCGCACGAGACAGCAGTTACCTGCTGAAGGGCAGTGTTTACAAAGAACTGCGCAAGGACTGGCCGGGCTACACCTCCGGTGACCAGCAGTTGCTCAAAAGAATTCTTGTCAGGTAACTCATGACACAGTCAGAGGATCCTGTGTGCAAGACATATTGGGCAAGTTCAGATACCGAGATTCAGTCCACATGTGTTTATTGTGCTCCTCCTGTGAGGGGAAATGAAGCGAGTTCAAACATGCACTTTGAATAGTATCTCCTTACTGCAAGTAGCATGTTGAGAGGAGGGAAAAACCCATATTAGTGACGCCCATATTCACCAAGCTCTAACATGACTTCAATAATACCAGGGTTAAATAATATGCTGCTAAGATAGTTAGATTTTAGGTTTTTAATAATTGCTCATGAGAAAATATGCCTCACGACTAGGTATTACTATGATTTGATTTTTATGTTAGTACGTCCAGCTACACCTTTAGAAAAACAAAAAAATATTTGTTCATGTATTAATATCACAATATTATTTGAGATCATGTTATTGATTCCACCAGTATATGTTGGTACGAAGGAGTTTAGCACAACAGGATTTAATGTGCAACAGCAATGTTTTTATTTCTCTTTAATGCGTGATGGCTTGAACAGACGTAGGTGATGTTAGTTGGATTATTAGTTTGATTCAAGACATTAACGATTTCCAAAACAATGTTTTAATTGTGTTATCATGTCATCAATCTCATCAGGAGACTCTTCCAACCTCACCAGAACCTCCTCACTGTCCCTGAAGCTCAGGTCAGCCCCCTCCGAGACACGCCCAACTCTTCCCCGGCACACCGGCACAAACATTCCAGCCAGGAGGAAAAGCCTGAGCCGCCGGGGAATAAAAAACCCAGAATCTCCCACTTCTCTCGTAAAACCGCCGGTGATGAGTCGAAGCAGAAGCCTTCTGCGGCTTCCGACGATGCTCAAGTAACGGAAGATGACGAACCAAAACAGTCGGTAGACTCCAGTCGGCTTTTTGACTCGCTGTCAGACACCAGCATGCAGAAGGAAGAAGTCCAGGAGTTAAATACATCTCCACGTCTGCCTGGTGAATCCACAGACCAACATGACCCTAACAAGTCTCCTCCCCCGCTTGTGGTACCTGATCTCAACAGTAACCTAGCTAAAAAGAAAAACGGAAAACACAAAGACAGGGTAAGAAAAAATGATTAAAATATTTTTTTGATTTTTATTTTAATTGTGTTGATATTCTCTTAAAGAAAAAAGATAGAGGGCGAAGCAGGAAAGAACGGAGAAAAGATCGTCGCTCTGTGGATGGGAGTAAAAAAATCCACCTGGACCTCTCAAGTGAGTAGTGACTTTTCAGAATGGACTGTATGGCTGAAAAAACAAAAATAATATATATATATATATATATTTTTGTCTCTTTCCAGAATCGGGAAGCGCATTAAACTCTGAAGCACACACAGACAAGGATACAACAGATTATTTATTGTGAGTATCCATCATTACAAAGCCACACTTTTGTATGGGAAGATGGACGGACGAACGGACGTGTAGATGGATAGTAATGGATGGATGGCTGGAAGAGAGATGAATAGGAAGATGGATAGAAGGATGAATCTGTAGATGAATGGTGATGGATGAATGAATGAATTGGTAGATGGATGATGATGATGATGATGATGGATGGGGATTGATTGATGGATCAATAGGTAGATGGATGGATGGGGATGGGTTGATGGTAGTGTTGTAGTCAAGACCACACCAACCAGGACCAAGACATTATCAAGATTGGAGAGTGTTCGAGACCGAGATACTCTGCATGAACACGTGGGAAAACGGGGGCAGATCTACTGGGGGGGCCTTCAAGATAGTCTTGGACCCCTGTTGCCACCCCAATTTGCGGATTCAAACGGATTCAATTCAGTATACATGTCTGTAATATTGCCACCCCTCGAAAGTTTCTGCCCCCCTCTTGTCACCCTTTTTTTATTTTTTTTAGATCTGCCCCCTTATGAAAACATACACTCGGAAACAGAAAATAGACAACTTGCTTGTAGGGATGCAACGGTTACTGTTAAAAGTGTAACTGTGGTAAATGTTGCTGAGGTTATTATTAGAGAGGGCTTTTTTAATAACCGTCTTTGATTACCTAAATTTCTCAATAGCTTACTGTGACTTCTTATTACCCAACGATGGAGCAGTGTTTACGTTGTCTTCATCATCAGAATCAGTAGATAGTGAATTTGTGTTTTCATACTGGTTAAAGGGAGTACTTGATCACGTCTGTGTATTAAAAATCTGTTTAAAAAGCAGAGATCAAAGTTCAAGGGTATTTGACAGGATGTGAATCACCAGGCGACTCCGCTGTTCAGAGGGTTTGTTCAACATATGAATGTAGTCACAAACTGCCTTTTGTATGTTGTGACTTTTTCTGTGGTTTTGAGTCCGATTCAATATTTTTTGTCTATAGTTGCATCAGATTTAAGCAACATTTGTGATGGAAAAATAACAGGGCCATTGTGAAATAATTTAAATAATCATATCACCAATTGTGTGTATGTATTAACGGAAGATTTCAAGTGATCTTCAGAATCAATGCATTCGTACGAAGTGCTTCTCCATGTCCATTTTGGTGAAACGTTATGTTCACATGATGTGTTCAATGATGTAATGATGTAAAAGGTACATTTATTTCTCCATTTCTCCTCTCTTTTAGAAAATATACTTTGATAGACAACCAGGAGCAGAGACAGAGATACAAGCATGAGTTCAACAAAGAGTACAACGAGTATCGAAATTTGCACGCTCACATCGACGGTGTGACTCGACAGTTCATGGAGCTGGATTCTCAGCTGAAACAGTTGCACCCAGATCGACATAAATACAAGGTATGAGACTCCTGTTGTTGTATGATAATGTCATGTTCTTCTATACCAGGGCTGGGCAATTACATTTACAACTGGCCACATTATATGTGGTGACTGCAATTGTGATGGCAGAAAGAAAGACGATATCAAGAAAAGGGGCCTCAACATAATTGGAAAACAAAAAATATGATTAAAAAAAATGCAAAAAGACTTTAAAAAGTAGAGCTGAATGATTATAAAAGTTCTGTGTATATATTTATAGCGTTTCATTATTAGGAAGTTGTGTTTAAAAAATATGCAAAATGCACTTAAAAAAAAATAAAATTTTTTTTTTATAAAAAGTCAATTGAATTGTTAAAGAAAAAAGACAAAGTATCCCTGAAACGTATAAAAGTAGTTTAACAACTTATGATAGGAGTTAAAGTTACTAATTCAAGACACTTCACAGTTTAAACCAAACGGCAGCAAAGAGATCTGATCTGTTTCTTTTTCTTGCAGACTGTTCGACATCAAATTCTTCAACATTATTGCTACATAAAAAAGGTAATTAATTATTAACTCTGTGCAGAAGTCAATAAAAATACTGTATATTTGAATTTGTCATTAACTGTTCTTGATATTCTTTTTGTAGTCAAACCCCAACTATAGCCAGGACAAGACCCGCTGTGAATATCTTCACAGGAAGCTGGCCCACATCAAGAAGCTGATATCAGACTATGACCAACAGCAACTTGTTTCTTCCAACTGACTCATAGAGAAGGGGACAAAAGGAGAGAAGGGAACTTATACATCTTAAAGTGGCTTAAGCTGCTAGGATGTGTAAAAGAAGCCTTTAAGTGTTTTATTTTTATATCAAACAAGATGATTTCCCCAAAACAGGACAGCAGTTTTGCTGCCTTTGCCAAGGATAAAGAGACAAAGACGCTGCTGAAGCTAAGCTGCTAACACGGATGTCTAGAAATGGTGCTCATGTTAGAAAGCAAAAATGTGTATATTCACAGCAAGTGTTTCAGGTGGTTTCAAACTCGATTCTGTCACCTTTGTCAGTGTTTTAGTGGAAGCATGTTTGCTAAATGCATGCTGTAAATAAGACTTAAACGTTTTCATTCAAGTCTTTTAATGTGCCATCTCATTGTTAATTCCCTCAGTGTTGTTGACATATTTAGTCAAAGTTCCGGACACGTATTGTTTACTTGTGTTGGACACTCTCAGAACCTTAATGTTATATTCAGTAGTGATGGGCTGATGAAGCTTTATAGAACAATATCATGTTGTTTAGAGGTCATCTAGTGGGCTCTGAAAAATAATGAAGCTTCATGAAGCTTCCTCAATCCATCACTAATATTCAGGCCTTTTTACATTAATGGACAGCAGTCGATCTTTTGTTTGTTACTGCATGTTGTCATGTTTGCAGGATGCATGTCGGAATAAATCTTAATTTAAATTAAACATGTTTTTTTGTGTGTGTGTGAATATTTGGTCTCAAACACATGTTTTTGAGATCAATTTTAAACTAAATATTCTAAGGCACGGGTAAACAGTTATCTCTAAACTGGCATCACATTTAAGACATTCTCTACTCTCAACAGGTTAGGCAAAATATAAACTGTAACTGTGAGAATGTGCTGGTCATCATTGAAAAAGCTCATCATTGCTCAGAGAAAATTGTAAAAAATGTAAAATCGTATGCATTAATTAAAAAGGTTTCTAATTGGAGCCTTGGGGAACACCAAAATCTAATTGTGTAGTCACAACAATTTGATCATTTAGACCTTACTTACTATTTTTTTTATTTTTTTTTATTACTTACTTCCTTACTACAAAATGATATTAAACTTATTAAGTCTGTCTTAGGACATCATGGAAGTGGAAGTGATGACAAAAATATTTATTGTACATATAAAATATCTCACAGGTTCTGTAACGATCGTAATTTGGCAGCAACACTGGTCTAGTGGGAGGCAGCGTGACGGTGCATGATGAAATCTTCCTCTTCACACCATAACATTTCACACAAGCAAATAGATCCGTTGTAGCAAAACAGACAAATTGAATCAATGTATTATTTAAAGATCACCATAAATGAATTGCAAACTATTTTATTTTTTATTCATATGTTGTAGAAACGAGTTTGCGAATGAAATAAAAATCCGTTAAAATATCTGTATATAGTTTTGAAGTCATCGAATGGTAATTCTGCGTTGTGTGTTTACCTCGGCTCTGATTGGTAGACCTCTTTGCAAAACCACCTTCTATTGGTCCATTGTAAATACCTTCCTCTGATTGGTCACCATTCACTTCCGCGTTTAGATTGTTCAACGATTAGCTACAAATACATAAATATAAGCTTTTGCAGGAGTTTAACGTGTGTTAAGATTGTAAATTATGAAATGAATATAAAACATCATTGAAACAGTGACTTCGACCTTCAGGAGAACAGCGTTTTAAGTAAGTAATGTACGACTTACTGGCTTAACTGTCATTGCGGCTGAGAGCTAACACGAGTGACAGTCGTGTACTTCCCTTTCCTAACCATTAAAGTCAGTAAAGTTCGTGACAAATGCTGAAGAAATATGAAGGGACTTCTCTGTGTCTTGTAGCAATTTAAAGAAAGTTATTTGTAATCATTAATCGTAACGTTGCTTGCAAGTAAACTTTACCTGCAGTAAAATGAATCACTTGTTTTTCCTCTCTGCAGCGCTTGACCTGACAGGTACATCTTGACCTGTAGTACTCGCTTAAAAAACGTTTCAGTGTTTTGTGACGAAGTATTGGTGGTGTTTTTTTATTTTGTGCTTTAAGTAAATGAATTCTTCTTCAAACTCAAGGGAAACGGAATACACTTGAAAAAGTGTTTAAAGAAAAACTTAAAATGAAATTCAAAAATGTACAAAGTATTAATATGAAATTCTGCTACCATATTTAATTAAAAAAGGATTTAACTGTTTCAACATTTTGAGGTAAAACTTTTATATCATTTCAATCTTCAACAGAAAAACATCAGTTTCAGTAAACTGTTTTTATTTGAAACAATCGTTTGCTTAAAGCTATACACATTTTTGCGTTGTATACATCATTCATGTAAAATTGACCACATTCAAACATTTTCACCTGCTTAATTAACACAAATCAACATAGAAAATATATTTAAAAGAGTGAAAAGAAATAGAGAGAACATCTTATTATTTTTGATCCACTTTTCAATCGTTCCCATACATCTTCCTTTCAAATTATATTACCTTTTAGAGAATAAGGTTCAAATCTTAAAATAAAGCCAAAGGAAAATAAAAGTATAAACATATATGTTATTATATGTATGTACTTTGGACTTGGAGCAAAGTGTTAGAAAGTAAAAATATATGGTCATTTGTAATCTTGCAAATCCAAATCTGTCATTTCAGCATCTACCTCTCGGAAGGACTCCTCCACTCACCCTGCTGTCATGTCTGGAACACTCCGACTACGCTCCACTCTCAGACTCTTGAGTAGCCACAACAGTGTCTGCTCTCCAGCTACAACCAGACAGTTTCAGCTCTGCAGACAGAGTTCGCTGACAACCTGGTGCCAGCTAAGAACTCGCCGCCTGCACACTGGCACAGATGATTCTCACAAGTCAGCAGCTGAAGCACCACAGAGACGGCCATTTTCCAAAGTTACACCTGCTGATCTGGACTTCTTCAAGAAAGTGTTACCAGGTCGGGTCATCACTGATCCAGACCTGCTGGAGTCCAACAATGTGGATTGGCTGAAGTCAGTCAGAGGTAAGTCTTTTTTTTTTTTTTAAAACAAACTTAAATCTAAAAAAAGGTAACTTTTATCATTTTATTTCCTTCAGGGTCTAGTGAAGTGTTGTTAAGGCCACACTCTACAGAGGAAGTCTCTCAAATCCTCAGGTAATGGGTTCCTCTGCTTTTTATTTTCTCAAAAGCTGTATCATGGATTTTACATTTCCATGTAGTTATACATAGTAATTTGGACTAAATCATTGGTTATAAGCGGCAAATAATGTAGGTTGTGTGGTTATGTTATCTAGTTCCAATGAATGTACAAAGATTAATATTCAAACAGTTTTAGTTGAATATCTTCTACATCTAAATACATCTAAATCTTAAGGCATGTTCTGAACATATAAATGTAATTTTAGGAAATGCTGAGATGACACTAGAAATACAAAGACAAGATCTATTTTTTAGTGTTCCAGATTACAGTCTGTACAAGGGATGTTTTGACTTTATTTATCATTCACTTGCATGAGCATAGTCAGAAAAAAGAAAACGTGACTTAAAACACTTTATAATGGATTCACTACAATGAATAATCTCTGATGCGAGTCTGGTGACAACATGTGGCATTGTTGTGTGGAATGTTTTTCGCTGTGATGATGCAAGTGATTAAAACATTTAAAAATGCCTATTATCTGTAAAATATGAATGTATTTTGGGCTCACTGCTGCATCGTTTAAATCTTTTAATCATTGCTTGGACAAAATTTCAATGTAAAAACATACAGAAAATAAGTAAGTAAGTAATTTTGTTTGTACAGCGCTTTTCCAGACCAGGGTCACAAAGCGCTTAAACAATCAAAACAATATTCAATAAAGTATATATTTTAAAGATCAAGATAAAACTGATAACACAACAGGAGTTCCAGAAAATCAAGGAAAAGCCTGAACAAATAAAAACGTAAAGCAAAAATACATAATTAAAAAAGGTTTTAAAATGGAGCCTTGGGGAACACCAATATCTGATTGTGTAGGGACTGCAATTTGATCATTTAAACCTTACCATAAAATAATATTAAGCTTCTGTATCAGGAAATCAAGGAATTGGAAGTGATGTACATATGTATGTATTTATTGTGCATTTGAAATATGTCACAGGTTCTGTAACGAGCGAAATTTGGCAGTGAACACTCAGGGGGGCAACACTGGTCTAGTGGGAGGCAGCGTGCCGGTGTACGATGAAATCATCCTCTCCACAGCTCTGATGAACAAAATTATGAGCTTTGATGACATTTCCGGTGAGTTTAGGCAGATAATACAGCAGGAGCAGCTCTGGACCCTCCTCTTGACCCTGCAGGTATCCTCACCTGCCAGTCCGGCTGCGTCCTTGAGAATCTCTCCACCTCCCTGGAGGAGCGCGACTACATCATGCCGCTGGACCTGGGGGCTAAAGGAAGCTGCCACATCGGGGGGAACGTTGCCACCAACGCAGGGGGTCTCCGGCTGCTGCGCTATGGCTCCCTGCATGGAACAGTTCTGGGTGTGGAAGTGGTGAGTCGGCCAGCTGGCTGAACACGGATGAGTCATGGATTCATTGAGTGGATGTTTCAGGTGTTGGCTAGCGGTCAAGTGCTGGACTGTCTGGCCACTCTGCGTAAAGACAACACCGGATACGACCTCAAGCAGCTCTTCATTGGCTCTGAAGGGACCCTTGGGGTCATCACTGCCGTGTCCGTCCTGTGTCCTCGCAAACCCAAGTCGGTCAACGTGGTGTTTTTAGGTCAGCTTTGTCTGTGGTGCGTCTTCCCCTGTGTCTTATTTTAGGAGACTTTTTCTCTGCTGCAGGCTGTGAAACCTTCGACCAACTGCTGAAGACATTCCAGCTGTGCAGAGGCATGCTGGGAGAGATTCTGTCTGCCTTTGAGTTCCTGGACAGTGAATGTATGAGGCTGCTGAACACACACCTGAAACTACACAATCCCATCACCGGTACACACGCACACAAAGACGCATGCACGCACACACATGCACAGTTATTTCTGATCTTGTAAAACTCAAATCTTGATCCCACCTCCGTTTATACAGAGTGTCCGTTCTACGTCGTCATAGAGACGTCAGGCTCTGACTCCACTCATGATGGAGAGAAGCTCCACAATTTCTTGGAGGAAGCGATGACATCATCACTAGTCACTGACGGAACAGTAGCCACAGAGGATTCCAAAATTAAGGTAACAGTTGGATCATATGAAAACAGATTTTACTTAAAAGTATAAAGTCAATGAATTGTGTCAAACTAGGTTTAACCTTATTCTTTATTATACATTTACAGTAAAATAAATTATTGCATTTTTTGTGAAGAAAATCAAAAATACATAGTCTAGGGGAAATTAATGAAAATAAAATATATTTATATAAAACATTTAATTATTTCCATGAACAAAATATACAAGTCTGTGTATATTTGAAAAGCATGTTTAGGTTTAACAAAATTTTAAAAATGTTGATAAAAAGATTGCAAAGAAATATAATAGAAGAAAATCGATACATTTCAAGTAAATTTTATTGATTTATGAGAACTATGTCTTAATAAAGTTTAGTCTTCTCTTAAAATATTTTTGACGGTTCTTTCCATCATTATAAATAAATGTTCAATTTTGTGAAACTCAAGTTAAATGCAAGTGTTTCAGGCTCTGTGGTCACTGCGTGAACGAGTCACGGAGGCTTTGACTCATGACGGCTTCACCTACAAATACGACGTCTCCCTCCCCGTGGAGAAGATCTACCAGCTTGTGTTGGACATGAGGGAGCACCTGGGGGGCCGGGCCAAGAGTGTGGTTGGATACGGACACGTGGGTAAGACCTGGAGCGACATCCACGGCTATGTAACACCGCAGTGATCTTCCTTCTGCGTCTGTAGGGGATGGAAACCTCCACTTGAACATCACCTCTCCTGCCAAAGACCCGTCGCTGCTGGCTGCCATCGAGCCGTTCGTGTACGAGTGGACGTCCGGCTCTCAGGGCAGCATCAGCGCCGAGCACGGGCTGGGTCTGAAGAAGAGGAACTACATCTACTACAGTAAACCCCGAGAGGCAGTGGCGCTGATGAGGGACATTAAGACCATGATGGACCCTCGAGGAATCCTCAACCCATACAAGACTTTGCCCGACTCTCTTCACTAACTCTTGCTGAAGAAAAGGAGGTTCTCTTCTGAGTGGAGGTAACGAGTCCACAGCCGCGGGTGACACCATTATAACTTCACACCTTCAGAGCTGCACATGAAACCTGATCTCCATCTGACCTTCACCTGTCTTTAATGAGCATGTGATGTCATGAGGTTTTGAACAAATCCATGTTTATTAGGGGATGGCTGCAGTATTTGCTGACACTAACTCATCTGATTATTACAACGTCAGTGGTTGGAAAACATGGACAGAATAAGAAATGTATAAAGTGTCTACACATTATCTTTAATCAGCCTCACAACGATGGGTGTTTGTACTTTATTTTATTGAGGCTTTATAATTGTTGACTTGTGTTATAAGTCGAATGAAAATAAAATTACTAAGACTGATTAGACTAATTTATGTCGTCTCTTTGGGTGACATGCCTTGACTCGATTGATATGTGATGCTTCTTTCAAATTGTAATAGACATAACTTGAATAATCCTTTATTTTTTCAATACCTCTCTTCGACTTTGGCCAGGTGCGCCAACTGGTCACATGACAGCCAAACTACTTAACCACAGTTGCATTCAGAAGGACAGATAATTTTGTCGAGCTTTAAGAAAGTTTAAAACAACACAAAAGGACTCGTATGAAAAAAACAACGACACAATGTTTATTGTAGCAGCAGGCCTGGAACACTCGTTTACGGCAATGCAATTACATTGTTCAAACAGTGGAGGGAGCCGAAAACAAATGTGTTCACTTTTGGCATTAACGCAAACCAGATCTAGGCAGAAGTGATCCTATAGCTATGTTTTGGAAACCATTTTAATTTAAAATCATTTGAATTACTCATTACTAGTTATATAAATAGTACCTTAATAAATCATATTTTTTCAAATGAAATGACTGGCATAAATTCAAAGTCATAGACGATTAAAATGTTTTGCTCATTTGGCTTCATTTTATGTCATGAAGGATGATTTTTGTATTTTCTCTCCTTTGACTTGATGGCTCCTCAGTAAAGTGGACCCACATGCATTCTGCGGTGCCAGAGCAAATGTCGTGTGTGTAACACAGCAGACGTAGGTGCAGTAAATATTTTATTATATATAAAACCTTTCAAAACAAAGTCTGCATTTATGGACACTTGCACGTTTAAAGTTTCCAGGATGAAGATGAAGTGCTGCACAGCGAATGTTGAGTGGCAACCCGGCCTTCCTATAGATCTCAACTTTATACTTTGAACTATCTTTGTTGTTTTCTTATTATAAGATACAAACTGAATCCTACTTGCAGGTCTTCCACATACAAACACTTTTGTTCCAGAAACAACCACATGAGCGAAAAAAGGGAGTCTACTAGTCGGCATGTTTTTCCTTAAAGTTGCACTTGTAGAAAGTCTTTTGGCTCTTTTCCTATATTTGATGTGTTTTTGACTGACTGTGGTGTCTTTTGTGCAAACTAGGGCCCAGTCCTTATTTACACCCTACATATTCTGTGACATGAGTGTAGAGAAACGCTGTATGAAGGACATTAATCAAACGCTGTTGTGCTTACATTTTGTTTTGTCAACAGAAGAATTTGAACTGCTCTAATGTGCCTCATGTGTTTCATCTTCATCTCAACATTCACTCCACAGTTCTGACCACTGACCAGCTGCTAGATAAAGTGTTACAGATAATCCAGCCAACATGAACGAGTGTGCTTGTATATTGACTCAAAAGCTACACACTTCAGCGAGTCATGAGTGGACTGGACCCAAGCCTACAGCAGATCGCCATGACAACCACTACAAACACATGCTGGGGATCAGAATGAAAGAAGACACTTGTCGATGTGAACGTGAGTTATGTTGAAGCATTTCTGTCATTGTTCAGGAAACGTAGGCAGTCGGCGTCCGAACGGAGACGTCCAAATGTTGGACATCTTTCGGAAGCGCGGAGGAAGGATAAGACTGTATGACGATGATGAGCTCTCGAGGCCCCACGCTCTCTCACGACTCCTTCCCTTTCTCCAGAGAGCTGTGGATCTTGTCCAGGGTCTTCTTGGTGCGCAGCGCTGTGAGTCTGGCGGAGGGGTTCTGGTACCAGCACTCCTTCATCAGCTTCACCAGAGCAGAGAGAGTCTGGAAGGCAAAAAGCAACAGATGGTGTTGAGCGTGTGTCGCAGACACAAGACAACTGGTGGACAGAAATCATAGAAAACAATAGGACCAACTTAAAAATATAGTCTTGTCATTTTCCTAGTGGACAAATAATGACACTGCTCCATGAAGCTTCATCAGACCATCACTAGTATTTACACTTAAGACTATATTTCTCAAGGAACACTATGTTGAATTTGTGGTGACAACTGGTCACATGACCACAATACTACTTAACCCCAGCTCTTGGTGGGAGACAGTTGCAGGTTTTTCTTACATGGCTCAACTACTGACTGTACATTTTGAGGCTTTCGTACCTAAATTTAATTTAAAACTTAACCACAATATGTATGTACACACACAAATGCACATGCCAAGTGGCCCTGGGACACTTCCGTTTTCACGACAAAAGCAATTTTTTGTTCTCTAGTCACGCAACGATGTTCAGTATTCTGTCGTGCGACTTTGAGTTTGCAATAATTGCAGGTTTCATTCTTCAATCGGTTTATATCAATGGGAAACATAGTTTTAAAGCTCTAAAGAGACAATAAAACATATCCTTCATTTCTTCGTTTCAAAACATTTGTCAGCATCATCTGTAACTCACAGGGTCAGAGAACCAGCGGTTGGGAATGAAAGGCCTCTGCTGCTCCACACACACCACCTTTCTCATGTCGTCAAAGCTCGGGTCGTTTGGCACTTGGTCGTAGAACGGAGGCTTGTATTCTTCCACAATACCTGGAGAGAAGAAACGAGGACCAGGAGAGTGAGAATTCCTCTGCTTGTGCCATTATCCGGCTGCTGTCCACCACGACTCTCACCGTTACTGTAGGTCCGCCTGGCGATCTCCCACAGCACCAGTCCGAAGGCCCAGATGTCCACTCTCTTGTAGGCATCAAAGCAGTCCGTCTGGATGGTTTCTTCCAGAACTTCGGGTGCCATGTAGCGCTTTGTGCCCACTTTAGGATTGTTACCCACATCAAGCAGGTTATCTGTCTGAGAGTGAGTCACAGCCAGCCCTGCAACAACAATATTCACAAATGACAACTAATCTGGACTAGAATCTGAAGTGTTGTCAGGTACTGACCCAGGTCAGCGATGCAGCAGCGCAGCTCCTTGGTAACAAGGATGTTTTTACTCTTGAGGTCTCGGTGTGCGATGGCTGGTTTCCCCTCCGTGCCGAAGATCTCGGTGTGCAGGTGCACCAGGCCGCTCGCAATTGACGCAGCCATCGCCAAGCCTTCAGACGTCTCCACGGCAACCCGCTGCAGGTAATCGTACAGAGAGCCATTTTCATGGTAGTGCGTGATGAGCCACAGCTGGGTGCTGGAGTTACGAGACGTCATGTCGGACGCCATGAAGCCTAGAAGAATAAAAAAAAGAAGGTTTTGTTTTGTCAACAAATGAAGTGGTTTCAAATATCAAACTAACAAGTCTCTCACCCAGGATGTTTTCATGCCTTAGCAGCACCGTGTTGTAAATCTCCGTCTCTCTGAACCAGGACTTTTCATCTCGTGACGAGAAGATTTTAACAGCAACATTCTCACCCTGCCACTGTCCTCGCCAGACCTCCCCGTACCGGCCTTTACCTGCGGAGAGACACAACAGACCATCAGCTGGTGGCAACATTCAAGGAATGTGAAGCCAAGATAGAGCCGAAAAAAAAATTCATCACTTTTGACGAGTCTCAGACACATTTAGTGGTTGCCGTGTAGGTTGCCATGTAAACAGTTATACTTGGATAGTTAACACTGAAGCGGCTTCCTTGCTCTTGACCTTCTAGCTGCATTAAACAATGCTGGAGCCCTTATTACAAACACTCATCATAGAGCGTTTGTCGCAACAAAATGATCTAGCCCAACTATGAACTCGATTCTGAGTCAATATTTACTCGCTCGTGATATGAATTTCCTGAAAATGACCTTATTAAATCAGCTAATTTAGTTAGTCTTTTCCTCCGTTACAGAGGCTGCAACAACCCAGGAGAAGAATACAAATATATTTGAGTTAAACAACCTTGCAATGTGTTCTGCAGCTCTGACTCAAATCAAATTACTTTCCCTTTTTCATATCAAGTTTTAATACATATTAACAAGAACAACAACTGTGTCATGTGTGTCACCTAAATTGACAATTACAGTAGCAAAACTTTACCACTTAAAGTATAGCAACAACACTACTATTACTACTTTCTATAAATATTGTTATCATTTTGAACAGCTATGACTCATGAAGAATTCTCATAATTATCTCTAGACGACCCGCCTGCAGAGTCTGTGACAGCTGACCACAAAGTACGAGCCAAAAATGATACAAGAAGATTAATAATTTTGTTTTGTAAACAAAAGCACATGCTGAAAATGAGGGGGCGCCAGAAGCCCATTTTCAATCCTAAAGATTGGGCCTTTAATACCAGTGCTTCTTCTTTATTGATACACATTTATTGGCCAAACATTGTGGAAATTATCTGGACAGAATCCAACATTGTTGTTTTCCCAGACTCACGTAGTTGAAATTGATTCCATGCGTTTCTTGCACATCTTCAAGAATGATGGAAATGTCTCACTCACCTACACACTCCATCAGACTGATCTGCCGGGCAACAGTTCTCTGAACAAGGAAAGGAAGACCAGAACCACTGCCAGATGTACACGAGTGATCCAACAGATCCTAGATATGAAGGAAAATATTAGTGAATCTGTCCAGCTATGTGGATTATTTAAAAACATCTCCAATTAATGCAATACATAGGAATTGACTATTAATAAAGCTGTACCATTTCCTTGTTTTAACATGGAATTATCAAAGGGTTTAATCAGACATTATTATACATTTGTAACATTACTGTAGCTAAAGGTTGATTTTTCCTCACCGCTAATGTGCTGTCTCCTACATTGGAGCTGATAAGTCCATCAATGGCTCCTTGCTCGGTGTCAAACTCCTGTAGCCGCTGTAGACGGCCATGGTGGAGCCTCCTACAGGCCAGGATGGATAACAAGGACAGCAGAGCCAGGACAACCACAGGGGCCAGGATAAAGAGAGCCACCATCTCAACACAGTAGCGAACCGGCTTTTCTTGTGGGGCTGTGGGCACGAGAAGACCAATGAGCTGCAGTGTTTAGATTTACCTTACAGAGTGCACACAGGGACACACACATGACGGAAGTTGAGATATCAAGGCGCTCCTGGTGGACTTGTCGTTGCACATGTCCTGGGAACAGCAGAAAATAGCCTGTCTGTGCAACGGCGGCGTGTAGCAATGCAGGCGCGTTTTCTCCGACCCGTTCAAGCAGCCATGCTCGAAAACCATCCCATTACTCTCGTATTTGACGGACGAGAAGCATCGCGTGCCGTGACACTGGGAGGCCTGCGAATACTTGGTGCCGTCGCACAGACACACCAGCTGTCCATCTGAAAGAGAGACCACACAAGTTCAACACTTTGTAGTCAAAATCTGTCAAAAAGTGCCACAGAGAAACTGATACTCAGCACATGCTAAATAGTGCCCCAGATGTGTTCAGCATCATTAACAGATGTCAATAACCACATCATGTGGCCAGGCTTACCCGAGGCCTCCACTGGTGGTCGCAGTAGCTGCAGGAAGATGAGCAGCAGGACGTGGACACTCCAACACGCCATGGTTCAGTGCACTGCAGAATAGAATGAACAAAACATACATGTTCAAATCTTTTGGACACAAAAATGCTGTTCTCATCTTGTTCTTTTGGCTCATTCAGAAGGAGTAGACCATTTCACTGCAGGTCTTGCTCAAGAGGGGCCACCTTTATGCCATAAATGGCATATAGACGATCCTTACAACACAGGAAGTCCTAGCTGACTCATGTTATTTCTTTATATGACGATACATAAATGCATTTTCCTTAATTGTAAATGAATGCAATGATAATAGATAAATAAACTTGACTGAAAAAAAGTTGAATCCACTAGATAACAAAGTGCTGGTAATATGTTCGAGTAATCCAGACATCTATTGGATTAACTTTAGTTTGACAATGTCCCAAGTTTGTTACTCAGAATAAAGAGATTGAACTAGTATAGATGAATAAACGACCTTAAGAATTTCAATTGTGTAAAGACTGAATGAAGGCAAGTACTCGAATGATAACTTGGCGTTAAATGATGGACCTTTAACTCACTTGTGTCTTTATTCGATTTATTACAACAAACCATTCATGTTGTGAAGATAATCTTGTTCCTGGGACAGTTATATCCCATCAACTGAAGAAAACGTACATGGTTGTACTTGAGTGTATATGGGAATAAACCAGGAAAACCACCAGCGTGGTGTTTACAGATATGCTAACAGGCTAACATGCATTACAGCGTAACAGCATCACTTTCAATAGTAAAACTGTGTTGAGTCACACACACACGTGTTTTTCCTTTAGTCTTAACAGTATTCATCAAGGGAAGGGTTGCCTGGTTGAGCTAAGAGGCCATTTTAATAGCCGGAGACAGACGCCTGAGAGGCGCCAGGCAGGCGACTCGTCGATGCTGCTTCTTCCGTTAGCTCCGGCGGCTAAACTCGCCACAATAAGCAACACCACTGATGTACAAAGGAATAAAAGACCAACTCATACCTGGCACTTTTCTTGTTCGGCTCCTAACTCATCCTGTGGTATTTGTGTACTCGTGTTTTGGGTTTAAACGAGGTTATGAGTTTAATAAAAGCAGAGGGGCATCGCAGCCCAACCCACTTCTCCTCCCAGTCACCAAAACATTCCTGTCTTCTTCTCCCGGTAAACTGTTGGGATCATCGCGTCATCGTTGTCTACTGCCCCCTAACGTTCAGGACACGTCAGTTACTACTGCTTCTAACAGCATATATTTTTGTTTAAAGGGCAACTAATGCGTTGATTTAAGTGTCTCTTCAATGGAACCTCTATTGTTTATTTATGTATATACATATAAATAACTTACTTACTTACTAATGTTACCATCAGTATGTGTCTGTTTGTACAAAACTCTCTTTTAACTAAAATATTTACGTTAGAAAATGTGCTTAAGCCCCGCCCAATGAAAACAGTTTTTCTGGAGATTAGATCTTGTTTACCATAACTAAGACCACTCCGCTGTGATTGTTCAAGCATCAAGGTTTGTCACCGTTCATCATTAATCCCAGATCTCCACCTCCAGGGGGCTAGTTGTATAAACAAAGTGGGGCGTCATTACAGCTGGCTAGAGGAGGAGTGGAACACATTAATACGTCATAATGAACTCCGCTCTCGTAAACTCTCATTTGCTGTTATTTCAGATGCCAGAGAACTTTATAGAGCATTGTTTACATTAATTGCCCTTTAAATCAAAGTTTCAAACCTCCAAAAAGTGACAATCTGACAATCAGATTCATACTCATGTCAAAGACGGTAAATATCTTGTTCAATACAATAGGCCTATAGTCCCTGTTTTATACTTGTATTTACTATTGCTGCTATCGCCTCGATAATTGTTTTTAAATAAAAGTGACCCTACTCTTAACAAAAGGCCATTATGTGGGCTAGTGAAGGAAATATATGATAACCTGTCTGAATTTCTCCTAATGACTGGTTTCCTTTTGTACAGCTGCTACTGTGACTTTATAAAAACAATTTGCCAACAGTTTTATGTCAGCGTGACCTTTTCGATCTGTAATTACACAACAGTGCAACAAATCGTTGTGGGAGAGAGATCAATACATCAACGGGACAAAGGACAAGGCGGTTGACCATGATTAATCTCATTCTTTGTTGGCTCAGTGTCTCTAAGAAAAAAATGTCGGAATGTGCGTCCAAAGACAGAGGAGAGGAAGACTTGTATCGAATGGCCGATACGTTTCTGTCCACTGTGGCCGCGAACAATAACCTGCTGTTTGTCTCCGCTCAGCTCCACGCTTCAGCCGCCAGTGAATCGGATCCGAACCCAGCCGGTATCTATTTGCCACGAAACACAGTCCCAGCACAGAGAGACATTGTCCAAAGCCTTTTTTAATTAAAGACCCCGGTTCCAGGTGACCCCACCTGCTCCCAGGTATACCCTCTACCTTCTCCAGTGGGGATAAGTCTCAGTGGGTATTCGTGGATGTAAAATGATCCTGCTATCATGAGACAGCGTCAGGATTATGTGCAGAGGGGGAATAAAGTCGTGTTTTATTCTCTTTAAACCCACTTGTCCCCCTCCACACCGGACCTGAGTATAAGACGTGGACCAGTCAGACCAGTTCCTTTTTTTCTCTGGATAAAGTCCTTCTGTATTAGCAATAACATCCAGAGTGAGCGTCCCGGAGTGAACATGGAGCGACTACTTGAGGCTTTTCTCCTCCTGCCTCTTCTGTTGGTCAGTTGTGTTTCCCATCACAAGGCGACAGGTAGATGACATCTAAGAAAATTCAACATTTCTGCACATTGATGACTCATTTCTTGAATCTGGTTTAGTCTCCTGGTGCGTGATATCTGATGCGGAGCAGCAGAAGTGTATGGACCTGGCTGGGAACGCCACTGCTCGGAATATAAGGGGAACTTTGGAGTGTGTTCGAGGCCTGGACTCGAGGGATTGTATGGACAAGATAAAGGTAAAATCTCTGTCAAGAACTGTTCATGTTGTCAATTAAAGAGGTTTAACAAAATCATAAAAAAATTGATTTCCTGAGTCACTTACTTTAGTTCATAAAAGAGTTTCAACAATTTATGTGTTTGCTTTGCAATTAGATAAATAATCTTAAAAACCAACCCTGATTTGTGAATATTTCTTCAACTCTAGCCTTTAAAAAAAACGTTATATGTGGTTTGTAATTCTGTAATTAAACCAGATGTCATTCTTGTTTAGGAAAAGTGCAAATTCGTTTATGTTTCTGACACAACTTTTACTAAGCCTGAATGATGAACTAGGTATGAGTTTGATAAAACACCTAATGACATAGGATCATTGAGGAAGTACAAAACATTGTATTCATTTATTCTACTGTTATTAAAAACAACTAAATTTAATCTTAAATAGTTATTTCTGTCGAGATGCGTCTTATCTCCGACCTGGGCCTCTTCAAATCTAGGCTAATTTTATCCTATTTCGTCATTTTTTATTTTGCACTACTCTATTGTATTACTGTTTTTAATTGCTTTTATTTGTTTCCTCTGTATTTATTAAATGTTGTAAAGCACTTTGGTTCACCGAATGGATTGTTGTAAAAGACTGAATAAATAAAGTACATTTACATGTAATTCATCATTCTTTTTTTGTTGTTAATCTCTCTTATTTGATTTGATTGTATTTTTATTGGTCTGTTTTTATTTCATTTAAATTATTTCATTATTTTTTTTCAGTACTCAAACCGCAAAACAAATCCTTTGTTGTGTTCACAACACTGGCAATACAAGTTTCTGATTCTGACATCCATTGATTTGACCTTATCCAAGTCTTTCTCTAATCTAGATCTTGGCTTACAGGCAACTCTCTAGAATTGAGTTGTTTTTCCTCAATTTTCTTTTGTTCTTAAAGGATTGATTCTTTTTTTTAAGAATCGATTGGCTCCTTCTTTTTCATTTCAAGTGTGTTCAAGAAAACAATAATTGTGATTAGCTTTTTCCTCACTTCTTTTTTCTCTATTTATAAAGTTCTTCAGCTCACGACTTGAGAAATGTGAGAATCAGAGTCGACAATATACATATAATATGGATTTACTTTGTAATTAAACAAGGGAAACAAGTTCAAATATTCATCTTAATACTGAAGGAAATAAAACATCTATGATAAGTGTCAAACAGTTACAGGTGCTTCTGACACAGAAGATGAAATCAGTTATAACGTCTTATCATTTATTCAGTTATTTTGTTTCTGGATGCCGAGGACGAGGACCGATGTGTTGCTTTTGGTTCAAGATGAACGTCCCTGGCTTCCAGAATTACATTCACCTTGACCTTGAGACTACACAAGGGATACCACAAACACATTTGTTTTTGGGCCTTCGGACACTTTGACCCTGAGATGACACGAGGGATTAGATCGGTTAATGCTTTGAATTTATATTTAAAAAAAACTCTGTTGTTATGCACATATCAATGTGTTTCAATCAATCAAATGTTAATTTGAATTTCCAATGTCTTTACTTGAGTATGTTTTGTTTGACAAATCATAATATATATAATATATAAAATCCAATGTAAAAAGGCTCCTTATACTAATAGGTAGTGATGGTCTGATGAAGCTTCATGAAGCAGTGTCATTATTTTCAGAGTCCACTAGATGTCAGTCTCTGCACTATTTTATTGTTCTCATAAGACATCACATCATTTTTAAACTGATGACGCCACCTACTGACCTCTAAACAACATGACACTGCTTTGTGAAGATTCATCAGTCCATCACTACTAATAAGATGAACTTTCATAATATGTATTCATTAATATAAAAAGACATCTAGTATTTTCTTAGATAAATTTGATTTTTTTTATATCCTGGTATGTACGGCGTGAAATGTAATGTTAATATATTGACGTTTACATCATAGAGAGAAACTCAAACTAATGTTGTGTCATGAAGTTTCATGGGTTCAAGGGTTTTACGCGCATTTGTGGATCATACTTTTAGATTCAGCCGCCATTCTGCCTTTCTTGTCTTGAAAACCAACATAAGGGACTAAAAACAATCTATTGGAAAATCAATTTATTAACTGCAGACAAAAACCTTTGTTTCCTCAGAACGGCACGGCAGACGCAGCCTCCATGTTTGCAGACGACATCTACGCTGCCAGTCTTTGCCACGGCCTGGAGCTGGCAGCAGGAGAGTCCCACAACGGAGTGGGTGAGTCATATAAATCCTGGAATGAATTCAAATCAGATCATTTAAAAAAAAATGGTTGTGCGTCATTTTTATGAATCTGGTCACCTAGATGGTATCAGCTTCTACGTCGTAGCCATGGCTCGTCGCTCCTCTTCCGATCTTTCGTTGCTGGAGATGCATGAACGCAGCTCCTGCCACCCCGGCATGAGGACCACAGTGGGCTGGACTGTACCCATCGGCTACCTGGTCAACACATCCCAGATCAGCGTGGGGGAGCAGTGCAACCTCCCGAAAGGTAAATCATACGCATGCCAAAGACGGGTAAGATTGAAAGGAAAAGTTGGGCAGTGGGAAGAGTCACTTGGTAAATGTGTTGGTGCCGCAGGTCTCGCCCAAAAGTTTTAAAAGGTGATTTTGAGGGGGAGGGATTTGAGATAGAGCATCGGGTCATATTTGGGATGGGACAGACAGCAAAAAGAGTGACCTCTGAGGTCGGTGGGGGTCGATATTGAGGCTCAAAGGTTGGGATTTTTTTAATTTTACCGTGGCCAAATGGGCAGACACAGGCCGTCCACATTTTGGGAGGTCACAGATCGTCGAGTTGTCGTTGAAGCTGCACCTACAAGGTCGAGAAGTTGGTACAAAGGCAGACATAGTACACGCTAGTGATGGGTTTATGAAGCCTCATGATGCAGCATCAGTTGTTGGAGCTGAATCATGATTCAGTGTCTATCATTCGAAAGGCCACTAGATGGCACTATTTGCATTCTTTCATTATTTGACTAATCTACAAACTCACGCCTTCAAAATGATGACACTGAATCATGATTCAGCTCCAACAACTGATGCTGCATCATGAGGCTTCATCAACCCATCACTAGTACAGAGTATCCACGCAAAATTACGATTTTATGTCGGCTTCTGCAATAGCGATTACTTTATGGCCATTTTTCACCCAATTGGGGCGCAAATTTGGGACCCAAACATAAAATGCAAATGTTTTCAAATTATTTGCGCACAAAGTCTCAAATTAAAAAATTAAAGCTGTGTGAATTTTGTTCAGGAACCAATGCCATATTCCAATTACAACGTGTTTTCTAAATGGGTGTTCAAGGAGGATGCCAAAAAAAAGAATGTAAAACAGAGACAAAAAAGGTTCAGGGTCATCAGATAGATCGTGTTCTTTATTTATTGTTGAAAAAAACGTTCATTCCAGACGAATCCATTGATATTTGACTGACATCCAATTGTGTGTCTCTCAACAGCTGTGGGACAATTCTTTGGTTACAGTTGTGTACCGGGAGTCAAAGATCCCAAGCATGACCCGCGTGGAAACAACCCTAAAAACCTCTGCGAGGCTTGTATCGGCGACGAAAATGACAGATACATTTGTGCCAACAACCACAGGGAGAGACACTACGGAGAGGCAGGAGCCCTGAGGTACCTCTAGCTCTGCTCGTTTCATACACAAATATGTATATTTTAAAAGTGATGAGCTGCCTATTATTTCCTAGAACTGTAAGGAAGCATCATTTGTCTTTAAAAAGTTCAAGTTTGATGTCAATGACACTTAATAACTCACAAAGGGGTTGTTAAAATGTTAAAAAAAATAGAAAGAAATGATTGATTACCAGGAAAATAATCACCACCAACTTCTGGATCCCAGTTAGACATGTTCAGAACAACAAAGTGTCCAGGAGTCTGTGCCACCTCAAGCCAGACTTCTATTCATGTTGAGGAGCAGAAGTTCTACTTTGAGTCTCAACACAAGACTCAGCATCTCACACAATCTCTAGCGAGACCTATTTCCTTTGGCTCAGCTCTTTTTCCCCCCACAAGAGCCACATGATTCTCACGAACATAACCTTCATTTATAATTTAATAACAAGTTTGTAAAAATGTAAAAGTCAGTACATTGATGTCAAGGATTTATTTTAGCGTAACATTTCACTAGATTATTCAATTTTCTTTTAGAGAGGATATATTTATAAAAATGAAAAATGTGTGACCATGTGATTATTTTGTGTTGTTTCCTTCCAGATGTGTGGCAGAGAATCTCGGTGACGTGGCATTCATCAAACACACAACCATATACGAAAATCTTGACGGTCAGTGGCGACTTTATAATAAACAGTAAATATGTTTCAGTAAGCAGCTGCTGTTCTCGACTCAACCGCCGGGTGTCACTGTTTACAATGTTAAAGTGAGGCTCAGAAAAACCCCTCAGCAATAAAAACCTTCCTGGTTCTGCTGCTCCACTTAGAGCAGCATCCTAAATGAATAGTGATCATTGTCAGTGCAGCTGCTCTGCTCTGCCTCCAGTGATCAGCTTCTTGGAACAACTTTGACATTTACAAAGCAAAGATCAAGCAGAGTTGCTTACAGTAAAAATAGAACACAGCTGACGTCAAGTGGAGACGAACTCCAGATCACGCAGAAGCCACCAAAGACTGTAAGACAAGGCGAAACCCTGCAGGTTTACATAGTTCAATATAGTGATGCCGAGCAAATATGTCCCAGTTAAATAGTCGGGACGGTTGTTCAAACACGAATGGATCAGTAGCTGCTGTGAGAGGAACGTCATGACCAAAGAAGATGGACTCAAATAAATATTGGCTTCAAATGTAATTAGGCTATGGTGTCTTTTTGAAGATCCTTAAAAAGAATAATATAATAACTAAGGATATGCAGCACAGGTTAGCGCTCGGTTGGCTCTGCATTGCAGCCTACTCCCATCAGTGTGCATCTTAGTGTAATATACTTAATTTTTGAAACATTTTTTCAATTAGGTTTATGTGACAAGAGATATTCACAATAGACAGATGAAGAGATTGAAAAACAAGTTATATTCATAGTAGAACGTGTAGGTAATACAAAAGTATAAATACTTTATTTTAGAAAATGTTCAAATACACTATTAGGGCCATGTAAATGTAGTCAAAGGGTTGCATGGGTTCGAACTTTGCAGACTCATTTGTAGTATGAAAAGCAATAAACTAAAATAGGACAACGGTGATCCACTCAATGAATAGAGATTTTGAGAAGGATACACCATCCAGATGTTCCTCGGGCAAGAGAAGCGTTGATGTCCTTTTTACAGACATATTCCCAATTATCCAACTTCCATCTTCATAAAGGTAAGAACCAGGAATCGTGGGCTCTGGATCTGGAGCTGGAAGATCTGAAGCTCCTGTGTCCAGATGGTACTGATGCGGGTCTGGATGAGTTCCAACGTTGCCACCTGGCTGCCGTACCTGCCAACGGCGTGGTCGTGCGCCTGGAGGATAAATGCCGCGTCTGGAAGTTCCTGGAGCGCCTACAGGTGGGGTCTGGCGTTAAAAAGCTTTCTGCAGATATGTCCCTGTCACGGTGGATCTGCGCGTCAACAGGTCTGTGCCGCCCTGTCAACCTGAGACATGACAGACGCACTTGGCCACATCCTCGAGTCAGGACGAGTCTATGCCTGCCTGCCTACATTTAGCCCTGTCACGTTTTCTCTGCCGCAGAACGCTTTTGGCAACGCCACCGAAGGGTTCCGCCTGTTCAGCTCAGCTGGCTACGCCGAACCCGATCTGCTCTTCAGTGACGCCACCCTCCACCTGCAGAGGGTCGTGGGGAGCTGTGCCTCCTGGCTGGGACGCTCCTACAGCGCCGTGCTTCAGGCCTTCGAGTGCGAGGGTGAGACGAGAGCGTTGGTCCTGGTTTGTTTGCTTCCTCTGCAGCTGTTCTCATTATGGCTCTCTACCTCCAACAGGCTTCTGCTGATGGAACAGGAGGAAGACATCCAGCGCATCAGCTTCCACCCAATCTCTCCTCCGTCCTCTCGTTCTGCCTCCCCTCCCTGCCATCTGCATCTCTCTGCCTGCATCCTATTCCTGCCTCTTCCTGTCCTCCATCCTTCTCGTCCTTTTCTTCTCATTTGTTGGCAAAAGGATAGAATGTAGCTGAAAGGGATTAATGAGCCGTGGTTTCTGGAATAATCCCATATACATTTTTAAATCCCGCCAGATGTAGGTGAAGAAATTTGACCCCCAAAAAATTGTTCTCAAAAACATATTAAAGAAAAAAACAAATTGACCTTTAATTTGTTATTGATACTAGATGTGCTCTTGGTCAAGCAGGAGGCTGATGACCATTTACTGAAGTGCTGAAGAAATTTGTAATTTGAAAACTTGGAGTGAAATGACAGAACTCACAAAACAAAAAACAGTCATAATTAACCCTGTTATCTCAGTGACCCGAAGGTCATTGTGTAAAATGGTTGTGTCATTTTATTTTGAATGACCAAAAATGTTCGCGAAATACAAGGTCGCATAAAGAACTCAAATAGTACAAATAAATACAATGAAAAGCAACACGTAAATTGTGTTTTTATTATGGCAAAGCAGTCAAATAATTATTTTCGCATGAAGGCTGGAAAGTTAAAGGTCCAATTTTTTTTATTGAAAATTGAAAATTAGAAATTAAATAACCTGCAAAACTATGTCAACAACACATTTTCACCATTTTCCGGGAAATAAAGACACAATTTCGGGTTTAATTACTCAGATACGGTTTAGTAAATATGTTTATATTTTTCAACCAAATAACACATGAATACTTCTTCAGAGAAAACTGGCTCGCACACGTAATGTTACCTTTTTGTAAGGTGAAAAACATTCTGTGCTTTCTTCATACATTTTCTTTTAGCCCCTGAGAGAAAAACAACAAGTAGCCACTTAATGTTATTAATACAAATTTCAATTTAATGTTGATTTATATTCTGCAGTAAATTGTAAATGGAAGTTTGATCGGTCTAATCTACATATTTGACCAAAAGCGAACAAGGGAATTTTATTTCTGAAAGTTATAAAAAAGAAAGTGTAAAAGAAAATAAAACTTCCGGAAGAAAAATTTGCTCTATTTCTACGTGCAGTGTTGTGAAGTACACTTATATAAAAAGCTCTCAATTAACAACTGATCCGACCCCCGGAGCACATGTGGTACCGACATCCTGAGAATATTTACCCTCTCTTCGCTCTTTCCCTCCTTCCTCCTCCACAGGGTCGATCTCTGACACTGAACAATTGGGTGCTATTAACTTCAAGCTTAGAAAGTCTCCATTTCTGTTTGTGTGTGCGTCTGTGCGAGTCTTTCCTAGGGCCTTGTGTTGCCTTAATTGCCAGTCTGGCATCTGTGTTTGTGCATTAATGCATTTGTGCCTTTCCCATGACTTGTATAAGATTACTTCTGTGGATCACTGCCTCCTCAGTTCCGAGCCTATGCCAGCTCCTTATGTTTCGTGTCTCAGAGTTCAGCCTGGCTTGGCCACCAAGTGCAGTTTTAAAAGCTATTTTTTTCCCAATTTTCCTGCAAATGGTGTTGTTTTTCCTCTTATTAACTAACCAACACAAGCATGTTTAGTGAAATGTCTTATAAGAAGGACATTGATTATTACACGAAAGGCATGTTGAGAACAGATCGTTGACGGCACAGTTGGTCGTGTTTAAAGAAGTATTGGTAAATTAATCAGAGAGCCTGAAATAGTTTCAGAAGCGTCACAACATCATATATGTTTTGTTAAGAAGACTCATTAAAACAACCTAATCACAGATTTTTTTTACGCCGACTTCCTCCTTACAGTTAACAGGATTGACATCTTCTCTAACACATTTGCTATAAAACGAGTTTCAAATAAACGTTTCTTCTCTTCAGAGTGAGTGTTTTTGATTTAAGTTTATGAGAAATGATACCTTTTTTTTATCAAAACATTCCTGAAGCATCCATTACCGTTCTAGAATCAACAGAACCTGAAGTATAAAAATATATAACTGGGTATAACTCATTTTTTCAGTGTTATATATCATTTTCTTCTAGTTTTGGTCCATCTGTCTATTCATTTTCAGCCGCTAATTCCCTTATGGGGGTGGCAGGGGACCGGAGCCTATCCCAGGTGAAGCGGGCGAGAGGCAGGGGACACCCTGGACAGGATGACAGTCTGTCGCAGGGCACACAAATACAGACCATTCACACACTCATACCTACGGAAAATTTCCCCAAGTTCCCAGTCAACCTCTGTATGTTTTTGGACTGTGGGAGGAAACCGGAGTTAACCCATGGAAAAGGGGGGAGAACATACTCAAAGAAAGGTCACAAGTTGACTCCCCCCCAACCGGGAAGCAAACCTGCAATCCTAAAATCCACACAACTGAATATAGTCAAGGAAAA
This sequence comes from Callionymus lyra, assembly GCF_982586985.1. Taxonomy (NCBI): domain Eukaryota; kingdom Metazoa; phylum Chordata; class Actinopteri; order Syngnathiformes; family Callionymidae; genus Callionymus; species Callionymus lyra. The sequence goes on from NC_141835.1 coordinate 21,201,637, forward strand.
CGGAGACCAACCTTGTTCATAAAAAAACAGTGAGGTTAACCCCTGTGTGAAAATAACAGGCAGATAGGAAAACAAGGAATGCCATTGTTTTTGTCAGTACAACGTCATAGCTATTGATGTTAGAACTTAACTCCAAATTTCCCCAATGAGGGGAGGATAAAGGAAAATCAATCAATCATCAACAAAACCATGGCGATTAGATACCAGCTCTTAAACTAAAATCTTATGAGACACCTTTCCTTTTATACATCCAGTCACTTGTAGGCCAGGTTTGGTAAACACTCACAGCATAACACAACTTCTGCTTTGGTAATAGACGCACAATAACCAAAACCTCAAGAGTGAACACGTGCAAATAGTGTCATTAGGTCTTGAGGAGAAAATTAACGTATTTCTTTTTTAAAATATTACTATAAAGTTCACCTCAAATACAAACCTCACCCATTTTCTACTCACTCGTGTTGACTAAGGGTGGCCATTATTTTCAGAGTAACCTGTTCCTTTTTAGGGTTACAGGCAAAAATGTATGTTTATTTTAATGTAGTCACTGGAGCTCAGTTGTCTTTGTCCAAAAAGACACTTAAAAACATCTAAATACCTCGATGGTGGTCTTCTGTAATTTCGCTCTTGTATTATACCAGTTGCTACATTAAAATGAAAATACATTTTTGCCTAACTCTAATAAAGAACAAATGACTCTGTAAATAATCCCAACCCTTAATTGACATGAGGTTTAATTGTTTGTTTGGCTCAATTTAATTCAGAAAACATTTATTTAGCTCTGAAAAGTTTTGAACGCACCACACTTTGCCGGTTGATGCAATGCGGTGAAAGGATATTCAAATTGTTAGTCACTTATTTTGCATCATTTTATAACTTATAATAATATTTAGGTCGTGTCTTGGTTTTGTGATAAAGTCGTTTTTTTTGTTGACACAAGAATTACTACGTAAGTTTGTGTGGACAAAAGTCCATGAACAAATAATTGATGACCATTTGTCCATGAAGCTAAAATCTATCTTATAATTCAATAATGTAATAATAAATCACCGATTTCCTTTACGATCAGTGGATGCTGCACAGCAGCTTGTGTGCTGAGCAACAAAGCCACCATGATGAAAGATGGCCAGAGCTCGAGATAAATCTGACAACTTGATCTTCCCACAGAGTGACTGAGCTGCCTCGGCTTGTAGGTGGTTCCACCTCGAAAGGTGACTCAAGGTCACTTGCTAAGACGGTGGGTGGTCTTACATAAAAACATTCGTGGAAAAGTTGAACCCTGTTCCGACGGATCTCCAAAATGAATCCTTCAGAGAGAGAGAGGGAGAGAGAGAGAGTGTCGGTGATGGAGGAGCTCCATTTAGCGGCGGGCAGATACAGAAGATTGAAGCGCAGTAGCAGCAGATCGCCATCACTCTCCATTGTCTGTTGCTTTTACCAGACTGCACAACGACTCTGGCTCATAACAATCCAATTGAACCTCACTCAGGCTTATTCTTCGGTCAGCTGGTTATTTCCCTGAAGGTCAAACCTTTACAATTAAGAGGATTTGTAAAGCTGATTTGGATTTGACTTCTCAACAAGAAGGTTGCAATCCAATAGTTGTTTCTAAAGTTGACTTTGTTCTTGTTTTTTTGCCAATAAAGTTTGAAAGCAAAACATCTGTCCACCGGGGTATGCATTATCTCTTATGAGATTGTAGTATACGACCAGCTGAAATCCTAAAATAAATATGGTATTAGTTTGATTGTAATGGGATGTATTTGAATTCTGATCGGAGTATTTTGCCTTTATTTCCAAACCCTTTTAATTAACAAAAAGAGTTTAATTCTGGACATCTCCATTATTATATTATATGAGTTTATATAACAACTTTGTTAAGCGATTTTTAATCTATAAGACCATAAGATCAGGCAAACGCCGACACAAACAAACAGACATAATAAGAAAAATAAGACATAATAAGATAGATGAACAGACAGACACATTTACTATTGTATATATATACAGTATATATATATATATAGGGTTGAGGTGTGTGAAAAGTGAACTTAAAATGCTACAGGCTACATCATACATATTAAACATTTTTAATTGTGTATGTTTTTTTGTGTGGCCGACCACTCCTGATGTACAATCATAGCTGCCTGTAGAAAGGGAATCACGTTTGTCGTCTTCTGAGATGACTTATCAAAGTTTTTCGTTCTTAGACCACCATCATTTTACTTCCATGGACAAGCTGGACAAGCTTCTAGACTAAATGTTGCATGTGTCAACCAGGGCACATCAAATTAATTCCAAACCGCAGCAGATTTTGTATCCTCTAACAGGGAAAGCCCAACCACTATTAAAAAGAAACTGTGTGATAGATTTCCTTTATAAATCTAGTTACTGATGATGCATCATTAAAGCAAACTTTGCTCTCTGGTTCACTACTTATTCATCCCATGAATTTGTTAAATCATCTTCAAGACACAAATGTTAATTCTAGGGCCATTCATTCACTGATCAGATTGAATTTTTTGAAAACTCGTTGAGAAAAATATGGCCACAGGCATTAACATTAACACTTCATACTTATACAACAAACTGGGGGATCCGATTAAATGTTTTAGCGACTGTATTTCTGTACTTGTACTTGTGTGCTGCGTTTGACACTGTTGATCACCAAATTCTACAGAGACTAGTTAAACCAAATAGGGATAAGTGGAAGGTCTTGTGGACGAACACTAAGGTCAGCTTTGGTGTCACACAAGGTTCTGTTCTTGGTCGAATCCTATTCAAAATTTACAATTTATGAATCTCAGCGTATCAGAAAACGTTCATATTTTTACTTTTATGTTCAACTGTATTTATTAATCAATCCAGGTGAAAGTAATCAGTTGACACAACTACACTATAAAATACTACAGATGCCAAATCCTGGATGACCCAAAACTTTATTTTCGAAGTATTAATATAGACTTTTATAAAGGACTTGCTCCTGCTACATCACCACTGAAAAATAAAAATAATTTGATTTTCTTTGATGAAGACCTGTCATTTCTCTTAAACAATTCCTAAGAACTCCTTATTTCCAACAATTTTAAAACTCAAATATGTTCTTCCATTTGAAGCTGCTGTGAAGCTCCATGCTTTTGAAACCTGCTGTGGAACCAATTACTGTCCTCAGTCCAGTAAGAGTGGTCTTAAAAACTCGACTTTTTGATGGAGCTTAAATAGTAGTTAGGACTGACTGGACCAGCTCTTGGTCATGCTACTATAGGTTTGGATTGCTGGAGGAGTTTTTACACACTGAGCTCTCTCTCTGGGTCTTTCTTTCCTGCTTCATGTCTCATCACCTGTGCAGTTCTAACTCACACCCTTGCTCTTCGTCCCCCCAAAGGCCCTCAGTGCTCCACGTCTTTTCAAAGCAACTACAGGTCATGTTGCTGGTTCCAGGATCTCCTTCAGATGGAATCAACTCCTCTCATGGTCCTCTCTGGACCCTTCTATCCTACTTCTTTCACTGATCTTATGACAAAGAAAGCAGACTGGTTCATTAACTAGTCAATGACTGGTCTAGTTTTACATGTCAATAAACTTTTAGACATACTTATATTAAAAGAATAAATGACCAAAAAAAACATCTCTTCACTATCACCTACAACACCTGATAAATTATTTTCCTTTCTACTTCTTTCTGAGTATCTCGTTCTGTATGAATGTAACCCTATTTTTTTGATTTATGTAAAGCAGTCTTTGTGTACTATGAAAAGCTCTTAAGAAAACATATGAATTATTAATTTTATTAAATCAAAGTGAAACAAATGTCAGGATCCTGACCCAGATAAGACTCAAAAATATGTTTCAAAGCTTGAAACAAATACAGAGGTTTATTTTTTTTCAGATGAAATATATTATTATGTCTTTATTGTGTTTTCATTTATTTCCATAATAGCTAGAAACGATTATTTCAAAGGAAAGAAAAAAAAAGGTGGCAGCAGTTTCCATAAATTATAAACTTTTGTATAACTGGGGCTTGTCTAGAAACATACTTGCTGCTTGAGGTTCTACTCTAGAAACAGTTACAAAAGTTAAACAAAGAACAGAATTTACTGTTATGACACATTGTTGAAGAGAAAATCTAGTTAGCTATGCTATTTCAATCAATATTGTATTTGTTTTCCTGTATACAAATTAAAAATATGTGTTTATGTATGTCAGTTATTTTAGATGTCACTTTACAGCTGGCTAAGAATCGACCATAGATTTGTTGAGAACCATGATCTGTTAAAAAGTGAGAGATTTACCTTTGAAAGGGAAAATGTTTGCGGACCCACATTAAAACAAAGACTCCGGCTGTATCTCCGTCAGCACGGGCAACGACTCAGACGCGAGACAATTTGCCCAGAGGTTGCCGGGCGAGAGGAGAAGCATGACAGTGATGGAGGGAGAGACGAGGGTACAGTGACAGGTAATCCATCAGAGGCGTTACTGTCATTATTCAATTACCACCCATCCTTAGCACTCTTGATAACCCCGACACACACCCACGCTGGCCACACATGCGCACTGACCACAGAGACGCTTCTTGTGCACACGTGTGTGTCTGTGTGTGTGTGTGTGAGAAAGAGTCACGACCTCATGCTTGGCTCCGCTTCCTTATATGCTTTTAGTGCAGCAGACCCTTAAATCCCCCCTCCTCACCTCCTACATCCCTCACTATTAGTAAGTTTTTCTCCCCCATCTAACCGTCTTTCTTTCTTTCCTCCTTTTCCTCTCTTGAGTTCATTTCATCTCCAGAGCTGTGAGCCGATAAGGAACATGGAGTATGATTAGAGCCGGTGACACCGAGCTTATCGCTGTGCTCCCAAAACCCTCCTCAGATCACGAGCGCACACACAGACGCGTACACACACTGGGTTACATCAATATAAGATATGGTTTGCGTACAGTTTGTGTGATGGTGCATGCTGCCTCCATAATGACGCAGTAGCCAGATGAAAAATGACCACAGCCAGTAGGTTGTTGAAGTGTAAAGCACTCGGGAGTGTACCAGTAAGCATGTTTGCAAGTGAGCGTGAGGAGGAGGGAAGTTACAGTACTGGATAGCAGCAACATTTTTTCAAATTTTAACTTGCAAAATCTGAGAAAAAAATAACAATTTACACATTTATTTACATTAAATACTCAATTTAAATATTCAACAAAGCAACCATATCCATCTTACTGACCAAGACCTCTGTATGACCTACAGATAAAGTATGTTTTCTTCTCTGCTTCAGAAGTCTGTAGCTGCTCAACTTAACCCTGCTGAACTCACTTCCTTATTCTCTTATCTGGAACAAATGATTCGATCATTCTGTCACCTGAACATGGTTCTGACATCACAAGTGAGCACTGAGGAAACAAGGAGAGAAGGATAACATTCTTCATGAATTTACCAACCAAGACTTACAAGGAGATTCAACTGCTTTTTAAAATGTTCCCATTTTGGTTGAAATTAGTATAAATATTAATAATTCTGTCCACTTTAGCTAACACAGAGTAACTTTCTAGTGGTCGTTTTGTTGCAAACTGGAACAAATGAACTATTGTTCATTCCTTTGAGCCTTAAGATCAATATTTTGTTTGTGTCAATCAGTTATATATATTTATGAACAGTTTAACTCAAGATATCATAAAAGATTGTCAAATCTGATGCACTTAAAATGTCATTTTATAATTGGTTGAGAAATTCATCTTTGTAGCAGCAATTCTTTAAGCTATATATTGTATCCATGCCATATCAATAAGATGAATTTGGACCCAAAATAAAAGAGGAATGGAGAGAGAAAAAGCCAGAGAATGTTTTAGGGTAAAGTGCACATAAAACTCTGGGACAATGGTTCCAACATGTTTTTCTTTTGATCCCCTAGAAAAGCAGTTGTGATAACCACTTCCTGTATGTATGTTTTGAATTATTTGTTTATGTCTTTTTGTATATTTTATTATTATTGTATGTATTTATGTAATGTATTCAACTATTCATCTTGATTTTTTTTTTACATGTTTTTATGGATATTAATATCGATGGATGTGTTATTGAGGCTGGACAAAACAATTTCTCCTGTGGGGATCAATAAAGTATCCACCCAGCCGTCCATCCCTCTGTCTGTCCATCCATCTATTTTTGTCACCTGATTGTTCTAATTATTAATTATACATATTATATGGCTATGTTAGTTAAGCTACCAATGTATGAGGGTGAGACACAAAATGACATCGAGGCTAAGTTCTGTTGAATAATAGCCACTGATACTTTGTCAGAGCTGGTGAGTTTGAGTGGGCAAAGATAACAGGTGGGGTTCCTCATGGTTCCATTATTGGCCTCATCTATATGCAATCTAGTTATGGAACATTTTTGTGCAAATGCAATCAGAATAAGCAATTTAGCCCACTCAGAAAATTGGCAATTTCAGCTTTAAATAAATGTTCGATTTCCTTCCTCTCCTGTACACTATGAGGGAGTAGAATGGAAGTAAATCAATGCCATCAGAATATTGAATGGTTGAATTCATTTTTTTTTAATTATTGAAAGGTTGAATTCATTTCAATTATTCATTATTTATTGTATTTTACTTTCAGTTATTCAATATTTTTTAATTCGTAGAGTTTTAAATTTAATATAAAACAATTCGAAGCCTTTTAAATTCAGCATAATGGTGCCATTAGACAAAACCAAACGAGTACAGAGTTACCGAATAATACTTGCATAAATGATCAGGTGACGTCATCACTGCTGCATCAGTTTAGATATTTTCATGACAAAGTATCAACTGTTGTTTTAACATCTGTAGTTTAAACATGTTAAACTACATCTCACAATCAATCAGTAGATTCTGATGTCAAATGATTTGCTCAGTGAGTTAATGTGATGTCTTGTCTTTTGGAGTCGCGGGTTCGAAACCTGCTCTAGAACTTTTGTCAAGCGATGTAATGTTTTAGAATGTCTAAAGAAAGAAAATCTCACATCTGGTGAGACTGACTCTCTTTATAACGTTTGTTCTGTGAAAAAATGCAATTTCTTCCCAAAAATTACTATGAATTTCCTTTTTGTGTTAAGAAAAAAAAAATTAAAACATCAATTGAGACTGTATTAACAGTTTATATTCGTTCTTTTAAAAATATTTTTTGACATCACACTGTTGTAAAGGAGTTCAGACGAGTGTAAATGTTTATATTTGACATACATTAACACAAATACTTTATTAATAGAGACAATCTAGAAAAATAACAAAGAATACAAAGATCAATCACCATAGAATATAACATCATGATACTTTCACTCCACTGTTAATATTTTTAAAAGTGCCAGGTTTTTCAAAAGTTTACTGATAAAAGTGAAAAAGTAAATGAAGCAATAGTTATGTTTTTATTGCATTAAAATGGTGTGAATCATATGAGTTCACCACAGTTTCCGTTGTTGCTTAACATCTGATAAAGCTAACAGGAAGTAGCATGCGGAGCATCCTCCTGATGATATCGCCTAGTTCCACCATTTGTTGGCGAGAAGCTGCTGGTGGTGAAGAGATTGAGATCAGGAAGCAGCAGCAGAGTTCACTCTCACTCACAGACGAAGACATGGCTGCACAGATCCTGCTGCTGGTGGCGCTCATCTCCAACAACATCCACGCTGAAATCCTCAAGATGGAAGGAGACTATCATGACTTCATCCCGAACAAAACAGCTGATGACTTCTGCTTGATCTCAAGATGGAGCGGTGATGAGAAGAAACTTCTGTGGAACTCTTCACAGCATCATGACTCCAGTTTGCACGGAGAAGCTTCTTATAGAATATACTCTCTGATGGTTTCAGACTCGGGTCACTACCAAGAACAGTGCTGGACCCAGAACAACATGACGCACGAGAGGAACTCCACTCTCCTGGTTTGCGGCACACGAAAGTTGAATCTTCAGTACTTGAACCCTTATGTTGGACAGACACTGGAGCTGAATTGTGACGGTGTGGGACCAAACCAGAGTGTCCAGTGGGCTTTTCTTCATAATAACCACATAACAGAAAATGTTGAATTAGCTTTATTATTATCGATGATGAAATATCTTCAATGTACAAACTACAGCAAGTGAAGAACAAATCATCTCTTCTGGTAACGATTGACGTAAGTTCTGATCAGTTCTATTATTACTGTCTGGAGAAGAACCATCAGAGCTGTGACGTACTGAACCACATTTATGTTTCTATACAATCACACAATTACAGTCACAGCTGGGTGGGAGAGAGTCTGGAGCTGAACTGCTCTGACATCAGTGGAAGCAAACCATATGTGTGGAGGATCTTTAAATCAGTGACTGAAGAGAGAGAGAGTGACAACTACACTTTGATGTTTCCTTCACTGACCTTGAACCACACAGGTTGATACATCTGTGATCGCAGAGGTCAGGATGATTTTTACTACCTGATTGTGTGTCCTAAGTCTGACCTGCCTTCTGATGTGTTCTTCACTGGAGAAGAAAACGTGACTCTACAATGTGGCGACTGGAAACAGTCTGATGAGATTCTCTGGTTCATGAAGACAAACAGAGCTGAAGGAAGACAATCACGTGTATTAAATGAAAGACAAAAAGACAGAATCTTTCGCTCCGACACGAGCCTGGTGATCACTAACATCTCTCTTGAAGACAGCGACGAGTACTGGTGTGTGATTATGAAAGACAATCATTGTGTGTTCAAATCTAAGACCCTTGTAATGTTTGGAGAGCCAGAGGTTGATCACCATTCAGTGAGGTCTGTGCTGCTCAGTGTTGTGATCTTCATGATGTGTGCTGTTGTTGTTGTGGTCTGGAGTAGCAGGAGTAGAGAGCAGCTCCCAGTACCAGTGGTGGAAGTGGAGATGTTTGATTTGTCTCCAGCGTCAGCAGATGTGCAGCCAGAGACTCTCTGAGGCTTCAACATGATCCACGTGTGTTTGGATTAATCTTTCTTTGACTGTTTGTTTGTAATCATTGTGACTCTTGTTTCCTATTCAGTGTAAATAAAGTGAACCATTGATCTCCTATAAAAGAGTCCCGTTTTCTTTCTTTAGAGATGTTGATGAAGTGTACATCAGATATTATTCTGCATTTTTTCCTCCTGTTTTCCTTCTTTCTGCTCCTCAGTCTGTTTCTTAATGATGTCTCTTCTCTTTTCAAATATTTTCTCCAGAAAACAAGGTGGTAAATAATCTGCTTACTGATCACATCACCAACTGCTTCACTTCAATAACAATGTATTTGACAAGAATGTCTCCCATCTTTCTGAGCAAAAGCATAAAAATATTTCTACACTTGTAAATGCAAGGATTTTGATTGTTTTTATTTTGTTACGTTTTCTATTATTTTGAAAACCTTTAACCGGAAATTTAAATTTCCGCGCGAGTGTCAGAAGGCAGAAAAGTTACATTCACGAGCAGAAACATGAGGTGAGAGCGAGACAAAGAGATGTTCCAGAGAATCCAGTGACCGTGCTTGATAAGGAGACAAAGTGGTTCTTTAATGTGTATTTGTAACATCTTTACCTTTTTTGTTCTGCTGTGTAAGTAAACTTAGACAAAAAGTGCGTTAAATCGGTGGCAAATAAAAACACTATGGTGCAGAGGTATGGAAGTAAATCAATGCCATCAGAATATTTAAAGGTGTATTAATTTCAATTATTCCATATTTTTTGATTCGTAGCATTTTACATTAATCATAACTGTGCCACCAGACAAAACCAAACGAGTACCGAGTTACTGGATCATACTTGCATAGACGATGAGGTGGCGCATCACTGCTGCATCAGTTTAGATATTTTCAGGACAAAGTATCAACTTTGTTTTAACGTCTGCAGTTTAAACATCTTAAACTACATCTCACGATCAATCAGTATCTTTGTTAAAGCCCCGCCCACAACCTCTGTTTGGCTCAGTGAGTTAATGGGATGTCTCGTCTTTTGGAATTGCGGGTTCGAAACCTGCTCTACAACTGAGTGTAAATGTTTATATTTGACATACATTAACACAAATACTTTATTAACAGATACAATCGAGTTTGAAACCTCTTGAGAGGAAGTTGAACAAAAATAAAACTGCAAGTTGACATGTATAACTACATTGACATGTATAACTACGTTGACATATGTAACTACGTTGACATGTATAACTACATTGACATGTATAACTACATTGACATGTATAACTACACTGACATGTATAACTACGTTGACATGTATAACTACTTTGACATGTATAACTACATTGACATGTATAACTACATTGACATGTATAACTACATTGACATGTATAATTACACAGACATGTATAACTAAGTTGACATGTATAACTACTTTGACATGTATAACTACATTGACATGTATAACTACTTTGACATGTATAACTACATTGACATGTATAACTACATTGACATGTATAACTACACTGACATGTATAACTACGTTGACATGTATAACTACTTTGACATGTATAACTACATTGACATGTATAACTACGTTGACATGTATAACTACGTTGACATGTATAACTACTTTGACATGTATAACTACATTGACATGTATAACTACGTTGACATGTATAACTACATTGACATGTATAACTACATTGACATGTATAACTACACTGACATGTATAACTACGTTGACATGTATAACTACTTTGATATGTATAACTACATTGACATGTATAACTACGTTGACATGTATAACTACGTTGACATGTATAACTACTTTGACATGTATAACTACATTGACATGTATAACTACATTGACATGTATAACTACATTGACATGTATAACTACACTGAAATGTATAACTACGTTGACATGTATAACTACATTGACATGTATAACTACACTGACATGTATAACTACATTGACATGTATAACTACACTGACATGTATAACTACATTGACATGTATAACTACATTGACATGTATAACTACACTGACATGTATAACTACATTGACATGTATAACTACATTGACATGTATAACTACACTGACATGTATAACTACGTTGACATGTATAACTACGTTGACATGTGTAACTATGCTCTCATCAATCATGAGGCCTTCATGATCATAAATCCTTTGACATCAGAATCTACTGATTGATCGTGAGATGTAGTTTAACATGTTTAAACTCCAGACGTTAACAGTTGATACTTTGTCATAAAAATATCTAAACTGATGCAGCAGAGATGACGTTACCTGATCGTTTATCCAAGTATGATCCAGTAACACAGTACTTGTTTGGTTCTGATTGCGCTGATGTACTTCCATAGAGTAGTGGTTAAAGATTTCAACAGCTTTGAAAGTGAGTCCAGTTGTTTTAGGGATGAATGAAAGTGTTTTTTTTTTGTTGTGGTGTGATTTGCGATGAATCAAACTAAATGTTGCGAGTCTGATGCAGAAGAGATGTTTGACTGTTGTCTGCTGCTGTCACTCATACACCCAGTACTTTTGAGATTGGACTGCTAGTGGACCAGTGGCAGACCCGTGTAGGTACTGACACGGAATCTTCCCCTTGGGCATCCAAGCAGCCGCCTGCTCATTACCGCTATACACACTTGGACATGTATACGCCACACATCCATCAAGGTCACGTGGTAAAAGCCATCTACAGGTTGTTACGTTTGTGTGAGTCAGGCATCAGTTAAAGAATCACTTATGTGCAGCCCTCCCTTAACCTCATTAGGAAAGGTGTCACTGTAAAAGTGAAGCTAAGGGCAGCAGGTGGGCAATTAGCCGTGACAAAGGAAGTTATAGAGAGTCAAGATGAGCATAACAAGGCTGGTGTTTGTGCTGATGCAGTCTGCGGCACATTCATCTGTACCAGTGGTCCATAATGAGCTGACAGGTGTACGAGCAGCAGAGCGGTCAATGACGGATGCATTCCTTCTATTCAGCCACTCACTTTCCACCACCTATAGATACACACACACACTGCTATAAACACACTCAGTACAGGCTCATATATTGAAGGGTATTTGTTGTCTAGCCTCAGCAGCACACGCAGCTTTGGAAGGGAATCAGGAAGAGAAAAGAGGCGTTGGGTGATTTAATAGTCTAGTTAGTCTGCAGAGTAGCTTCGCACATTAAGCGATAGGCCATTCATCAGGATAACACCACACACACGCCCTCACCCATTCACCGGAGGAGTGGAAAACTTTACTATAAGCAGACTTAAATGGTCAACTTAATGCGAACACATCTGAATAACTCTAAAATACACACTTGTCCCACGCACTCTTTCAGTTGCCAGGCCTGTCACGAGTGTGAGTAGTGGCTCATTAAAACTCTCCAAACTCCCACCCACACCTCCTCGCCGCATCCTCCACCAACCCGACCGCATCTCACAAATGGACAGGACTCCTCTCCGCCAATGCTGCCGCGGAAAATAGAGTGAAACGCAGAAGAGGAACGAAGGGCACGACTAGCAGGTGATGCAGGTGCGCTGTCTAACAAGAGGGGTGGTGGTAGAAAGTGGTGGATGAAGTTGAGGAAAGGATTGCAGAAGGAAGAGGGTGAAATATTAAGATTAAAAAGTGATGCTAAATAAGTACGAAGGAAAGCCATTATACTCTGGAGCATTTTACTGTGAAGTATATGCATGTCTTCGATAAGGAGTCTGGAGTGGAAGAAAAATTAAGCAGGACGAGGTAATGAGGGGAAAAAAATTGACGAGAAAAAATAAAAAGACATTAAGAAACGATGAAAATGGAGAAAATGAGGCGTTTAGGTGACAATTACTTAACAAGATGAACTGGGGAGGAAAGGGAAAGCGACAAGGACATCATCAGAGCAGCAATTTCTTTCACAAACAACAAGTTCCTTGTGCTCTCAGTTAAGCTTTAATCCTCCGTCATTATCCGAGAGCTCCAGTTATTACCTCTTCATTGCCCGGACTATGATGATGGATGCGTTCCAATCAGTCCGTGCATTAATACCATCAACGTGGACATTAGCCCAAATCATTCAGCACGCTGTTGATAATAACTCATGATTGTTGTGATTCAGTCCCATCGCCACGACAGCTGGAGCTGCGTTTAAGGACCATTAGTTACAGAGATATGGGGCGAGGGAGGGAAGGAGGTGTAAGAGAGGCAGGAAGGATTGCCAAGGAAGTGCATTGTGCAGAATAATCAACGCGGCGAGAGAGCATACCAACTACGCTAAAACTTATTTTCACTAGGTCATACTAAGTCACTGAGAAGTCACAGTTTGACTAAACTGATCAGGTCATAGTTGCTAAGGTATAGTTACGTAGGAGGAAATCTGTAACATCACACTACACACAGAAATGTCTGATGGTCTGATGAAGCTTCATGAAGCAGTGTCGTTATTTTCAGAGTCCATTAGATGGCGGTCTCTGCACTATTTTTCCTTTGTTTTCAACACTATCCAAAATATAAAAGAGTTCATAGAAATAGTAGAAATAGGGAAGTTTTACAAAACTCCAAGATTACAAATCTGCTTCAGAGGAAAGGCCATTTATAAAAAATTATAAATTTTCTAATTTAAATTCTAGATCTTCTGTTTTTCAATTAAATTGGTTGTCTTTTAACTAGGTTTTGAGTTTAATTACACTTCTATTGAGCTTTTTTTTTTAACAACCTGATCTTTTTTTGGTGAAAAAATACAGATACTCCTATATCACCCAATTCCTAATAACATTTTTGGAGTAGCTCTTAAATCGCTCACAGATAGAAAGAAACAATCATGTGTTGAGGATCATATACAGTGAATAAAATAAGTATTTGAACACCCTGCTATTTTGCAAGTTCTCCCACTTAGAAATCATGGAGGGGTCTGAAATGTTCATGGTAGGTGCATGTCCACTGTGTGAGAGATAATCTAAAAAGAAAAATCCAGAAATCAAAATCTATGATTTTTTAACAATTTATTCGTGTGATACAGCTGAAAATAAGTATTTGAACACCAACGTTAATATTTGGTAGAGTAGCCTTTGTTTGCAATTACAGAGGTCAAACTTTTCCTGTAGTTCTTCACCAGGTTTGCACAGACTGCACACAGATCTTCTCTAGAAGGGTTTCTGGGCTGTCGCTGAGAAACACGGAGTTTCAGCTCCCTCCAAAGATTTTCAATTGGATTTAGGTCTGGAGACTGGCTAGGCCACTCCAGAACCTTGATATGCTTCTTACGAAGCCACTCCTTGGTTTTCCTGGCTGTGTGCTTTGGGTCATTTTGGAAGATCAAGCCACGACTCATCTTCAATGATCTGACTGAGGGAAAGAGGTTGTTCCCCAAAATCTCACAATACATGGCTGCAGTCATCCTCTCCTTAATACAGTACAGTCGTCCTGTCCCATGAGCAGAAAAACACCCCCAAAGCATGATGCTACCACCCCCATGCTTCACAGTAGGGATGGTGTTCTTGGGATGGTACGCATCATTCTTCTTCCTCCAAACACGCTTAGTGGAATTATGACCAAAAAGGTCCATTTTGGTCTCATCTGACCACAAAACTTTCTCCTGGGGGACTATGAATATTATGAACTCAACCTCAGTGAAAAGACAAAAATGCATGAAGTTATGCCATTTCAAATTAAAATCCCCTGTACTGAAGGTTCAAAGGATGAATACACTCTAAACAGCAAAGTTCAGACAAGAATGAACTGTAAATATGTGCTGTCCTCCCACTTACTTCATAGCTGGTGCACCCCTTTAGTAGTAATTCTTAGAAGTCAACATAGAAATATGGATGGACAACAATAAACACAATTACACGAGTGAGTATCAAAGTAAATGCCTACATGAACATTTTTCTTGTGTATTTTTATATTCCTGTATATTTCAGAATTTATTTCTATATTTAGACTGACAGTTTATAATGGTATATCATCATTTTTCACCTAAAATTGTCTGGATAAAGCAGATGAAGAGGAGAATTCATCCTCCTCAGTGCTCAGCTAAAGAACTTTGGACTTGTCCAGCACTCAGATGACTCACAATTTGAACTTGACGAGGTGAGATGGCAAGTAATGATCCACTTGAGTTTTGGGACTTTCATCATCTCCTATCATTACTGAACAGTCAAACTTGCTTTCACATCCTGACAGGTGAAGTTCAGTCCACTCTAGTGGAAAAAGTTGCGTGACTGACAGATGTTGAGTCGAGCAGACATTTTTTTTAGGCTGCAACAAAGACACAGAAGGACTCGAAGCATGTGGTAATGGTTGTGCTCATTTGAAGTTTAACTTGTTTGGGGCATTTAACTTTTGCCTCCATTTTGTCCAGAGTCATGCAAAGTTATTTGGTTTCTATTGGAGTTTGGGATGTGGAATGAAATCATGTAATGAATATGGTTTAAAAGCAGCACTACAAAGTTATTCATTTTACGACCAAAAGGTCTCTCGGTACACGTCTCGTCTCATCTTCTTATGCTTATATAGTGTTGGATCGCGTTGCAGTGGCTTCAGTAGGAAGGCCCAGACTTTTCTTAACCCTAAATAATCTAGCTTTTTTTCACAAAAACTTTCAACCTCGTTCAGTTGTAACACGTAAAATACAATACGATACACACATTTTTTTTAGTTCATTCCTCATCCACAAATCCCTCAAATTATTCATCTTCAGTGTCCGAGTCAAAAAGTTGTCTCCCCTGTCTTGGTGAAGGATTAATTCAGTTAATCTACCTGGAACCATGAAATGCGTGTTCTTGTTTACGTTGTTATGGAAATGGTTTGTATGGCGAGAATCGAGAGGTCAAAGTTGAGGTACCTGATCTAGTGTGTTGTGTGTGTTTTGAAGGTGAGCTGCACGGCAGGAAGGGACTCCATGAGTTGTTAAATGAAGCCAAGAACACTCATCTACTTCTTGAGTCCTTCAACAACTGTATATATTACTCGGTAAAACACTCTGCACTACGCTAGCTGTAATATTGCAAGCGGTGCGGCTGTGTGGTTTACCAAAGTAGTACTAAAACATTTAAACCGAGTGCAGTAAGCACTGTGTACCAAACAAAAACTCTTCTATGTCAGACATCCCAGAATGAATCCATACATACAGCGCAACAGATTATCAGGCGCACCCTTGTTTTTTTAGAGAATGAAATGTGTTATAGTCTCTAAAACACAGTAATGAAGATCATTGTTAAAATAATAGGCGAGAGTTCTACTAAATTCTACATCATGATTAACAATCATTATGAAAATATGACAATTTAATAATTACCTCAACAGTTTATCTTAATACAGAGCAGTGAAGATGAATATTTTTTTTAAATAGTACGACATCCAATACGACTAAAATACTGCTTATTTAGATAACACATTTCAAAATGCTTTTCATTTATTTTACATCTCAAAGACAACAACCTACATACTACATACTTTTTTGCAGATGACATCTGCAACTCTACTGCTCTTTTGATCCAACTGAGCCCCAGAGGCTGAACAGCTTAGTCAATTGTTTGCTAGAAATCAAACAATGGCTGAGTGAAAACACTTTGCAGCTAAATGTGGACAAAACTGAAACTCTGGTTATTGCTCCTGATGATAAAGTTCCAGGGTTGAGTCAGTACTTGGGTGACTTAGGCCAGTCTGTCAAACTCAGCCTGAGAAACCTGGGTGTTGTATTGGACAAAGACATGTCTCTTGTTCAACACTGCAGAACACTGACCAGAAACTGTTTCCTTCAACTGAGAAAAATCTCTAAACTTAGGAAAATGTTGTCACAACATTATCTGGAGCTTGTAATCCATGTGTTTGTGTCTTCTCGTCTGGACTAGTGTAACAATTTGTTTTCATGTCTTGACAAGAAGGAGCTGTCTCGCCTGCAGTTGATACAAAACTCTGCAGCGATCATTTTGACCGGCTCTAATAGAAGAACTCACATTTCTCCGACCCTTAAAACTCTTCACTGGCTGCCAGTTTCTTTCAGGATCAACTTTAAAATTCTGGTTCTAGCTTCATGGTCAGGCTCCTCCTTACATCAGTGATCTGATCCAGCCTTACACCCCAACTCAGGCTCTGAGGTCTGTGGATCAGAATCTACTGATGGTTCCTCGCACACGGTTCAGGACCAGAGGAGAGAAATCCTTCCAGGCTATTGCTTCTTAGCTTTGGATGCGATCCTTCTCTCCCTCTTCGCTTTATGGAGTCTACTGACTCCGTCAAGAAACATCTAAAGACATTTTTATTCGTGCAGGCTTTTCCTCGATTTTCTGAGACTCCTGTGTTGTTCTTTGTGTTATCTTGATCTTTAAAGCATTTTATTGAGTTTTGTTTTGATTGTTGAAGCGCTTTGTGACCCTGGTCTGGAAACGCACTCTACAAATATAATTTACTTACTTACTTACTTACTTATTTGAAACTACTCCATCATTTTGTTGACGTACATCACAGTGTCTTCCTTGAACACAAACATAATATAATGGCAATAAAAAGAATCCTGATTTTAGGAGGAGAGCCACTATGTTAATAAATGTCAACGGGTGACTGCATGAATAATCTAGCTATTACTGACATACTGAATTTGCATATCTGACAATCCACAGGCAGCGTGGTGTTGAAGGACCATCTATTCTCATTCCTGCTCGTATGATGTTCATGGAAGCTTGTGAGCCAGCACCAAAGAATATTCTCTCCAGATGAGACATTTTCAAATCTGGCACACAGGTCTTTGTTTCCATTTGCCTCAGGCCAGCGTTGCATCTGCTCTCAACAGCGTGCATCTGCTTTTCTCTGTGACGGCACTTTTTTTCCTCTATTGTTCACGTCTGGATTCTCCTCACAGGGAGAGCCCAATGCAAGGGAGACAGCTCGCTTTGTGGTCAGGATCCATGTTTTATATGCATTGAAAACAACAAGTGTTCCTCCTGTGTTTCCCTCCAGTGAGAGGAGGAACAATTGTTACAATCCCAGAAGAAAATGGACGAGTTTCTGACATTAGTTATCAAAAGAATGAATGTACAACTATAAGTGTACTGCAGGATTTAAAAAAAAAGAAAAAAAAGAAATAAATTATGATAATAATAAAGGATGAATGATGTCACTCCAATCTTCATTAAGACTACTTGGTATAATTATTGAATCATCATCAGCCAGAATACTTGTACAGCCACATTTGGTGCTTGAGGAACAGTCTTGATGCTTCACTGCTCCAAAACTCAACAGTGCATGTTCCAGGGTGATAAAAGCCAGGATGGTATGACAGGTCCGCTTTCTGATTCTTAAAGGTTGCAATATTTGTTCTATATCTTTAAAATATAGGTCATATTTTGGTATCATATTGGTAAGAAAAACATTTTGAAAATGAATGATTTTCTTTTTTTACACATACAGATTTATAATCTAATTCCAATATAATAATAAAAAAAAGCTATACATTTTAATTTGTTGACGTTTACAATCGATATAAACATGGTGGTATAATACTTCCACCAGACAGTGCCAGAAGCGTACAGAGCTACTTAAACTCTCAGCCAATTATGCGACGCACAGGTGATCATGTGATTATACCAAAGAAGCACTAGCGCATCTGATGTTCAACCTGTAGTTTTGATCAAAGGATTTCAGCATTCATGACGCTTCATTCCCACAAATGATCTTATGTCATTTTCTTTTACCTAGAATTGAAAAAAAAAGTTGACACTTTGTCTGGAAAATACCTTGATTGACGTGCCAGTGCTTTGTCACATGATCACGTCTATGCATCACATGATTGGTGTAAAGTTCAATGAAGTAGCTTAATACTCTTAAAGTATGTTCTTATGGCTATCATACCAACATTTCTATATTGAATTTAACAGACTACATATTTAAACAAACCGATAATAAATATAAAAGGCTAAGAATTAAATAAAACATTTAATTTTTAGTTTACTGGAAATAAAATATCATACTCCTTGTATAAAAAAGTAATTCATTTTGACTATGTTCAAATTATTAAATTCAAGATAAATAAATTCAACTCTCTTTGAAGATTATTGCAGGTGTCACATTCACAAGTCTGTCCTTTCTGTCCACTCACCTCCAAATCTGGCAATGTTACATTGTTTCTTTGTCTGGGAGCGTTTCATAAAGGATGCAGCCTTTAGCAAATGGTTCATATGAGCGCCCATCCCTCACGCTCTGCACAGAACTGCTTTATTTCGCACAATCAGCAGGTCCAGAAGGTAAAACAGATGAAGGGCATGTTAGGTGCTCAATCAGCTTTTATTTTTTCATCTGGTGGCAGAAAAGGCCAAATAATCATTAGGAAAATACATTAATTCATTTTGAGTCACCTCCTTGATAATGCTGAACTATTTATACGTTGAGTTCAGAGAAAACTGAGCATTGTGTGCATGTAGGAGCGAATTGGAAATGATGGTATGAAATGAAACGACGTAGAAATAAATTGCCCGTGCAGCTGCTACTGCAGATAATCGCTGCGACATCGGTTAGAAAAACTCACTGCCAAGACCATCTATCACTGCCCTACATCTTACGTGCAGTATTGGTGGGGGAAAAAGAAGCAAAAGAGCTCCAACACTTTGGCTTGGCCCGAACATAGCGACGCCTTCGATTTCAGTCACAAAACAAGCCTTGGTCCAACGTGCGCTGATGTGTGGGTTGCATGTGAGAAATGGGGCAGAACGAACAACAGGGCAAACACTATCTCTTCACAAGCCGCATGAATATTATATCAGGCCACATCACCATAGGAGCGGATCAGTGTTGCTCACACTAGCTCACCTCGATTACACTGCAAGTGGAGCGCTCCTTATGAATATTACACACCTCAGTGTTAAAAGCTTTCCGTCTTCACGACCATGTTGGCGAGCTGCTGCACAGATGCCTGTGAATGTGTGAAGCGTGTGTGTCTTCAGAAGGTGATTGGGCGGCTCGTCTTTGGTTTGTTGTGAACACAAAGGACAGTGACGTGACCGCATGATATGAAGTGGCTTCTGTGTTTGTGTGGGAGGGCGCGTGGGTTCAACACATCCAGGCACGGTCATGTAAGTGTCACATGCTCTTCATTCAACGTCCTGTGATGAGCGCTGGGCTGTCCCTCATACACAATGTGAACAGATGTGTGCAGGAAATGTCAGCTGGGCTCTAAATGAGCCTATAAATAGAAAGAGCAGTCATCCAGATATGTGCAGTTGTGTCCCAGACATAACGTCTTTCCTCTCAAAAATAAAGATCATCTCTTAACAAAAGAAAAATCTCGTTCACATTATTATAACTGGGGACATTTTATAACTATAATACTTAATCATAAAGTTTTGGGAGTGAAAATTCAACTTTTACAATTTTTACTGGACCGTAAAAAATCACATGGAGAGCTCAGACCTCTGCCAAACAGCTTATTTGATAAAATAAAGCATGGACACAAATAATTAAAATAACAAAAATGTTCCAATATTTAAAATGGACTGCAAAAAGCCTTACAGTGTGGGTGAAGCGGTAATTACAACGCAAACATGTGAATACATTTTCCAAGTACATCTGTTCTCCATTTGTTTCAAATGGTTATTCAAGACTATGCCTCATCCATGAACAGACCACAATCATCATTACAAATGAGGAATACGGAGTAAAGATTTGTTAATCAATATCATTCAAACTCTTAAAAGAGAATCATTAGGAGCAGGCAGACATCATTGAAGGTAAAGATCTGTCAAGGACTGTGGACACTTTTAGAGCAGCTGCTTAAGCTGGATAAGACAAGGTTATGAACGTTTGACGATACTTTAAAGAGACTTGGGTGAATGACGTGAGCTCCGCCACATAACTGTCATGATATTTGAATCCCAAGACTATATAAGTCCGACCTTTCAAGAAACATCTTAAAATATTTTTTAGTGCAGGCTTTTCCTTGACTTTCTGGAACTGCTATGTTCTTCTCAGTATTATCTTGACCTTTAAAGTATATATGTTATTGAATATTGCTTTGATTGTTTAAGTGCCTTGAGACCCTGGTCTGGAAAAGCGCTATATAAATACAAATTACTTTGTTCATATCTCTTCAGCTTTTGCATTTTTTTTTCTCTGTAACAGGTCTCTCACTAAAATCTCTGCTGAATTCTCTGCTTTTTAATATCACCCTGAAGTTCATTGAAACCTCTTTTCGCTGCACTTAGTGTTAGTGATTTTATACACATCTAGTTATGTTTGGTGTTTTTTTTAGAGGAAGAGATGTTTATTTTGTCTGTTTATTCGCTGTTCGGTATTTTATAATGATGTGATGGATAACAACTGCATCCTTATTAAAACTGAGGAACAAATATTTATATATCTTTATATATCATCATGCAATTATAAGATAGTCCTTGTCAATAATATCCATGGAGTATGAAAATAGTTCTAGCTGAAGCAAATAAAAATATTGTGCGGCACTAAAAAACAACTCCACTCTTCACTTTGTTGTATTTAAACGTTTACAAGTTTGTGTACATTTTTGTCCCTCAGATTCTTATCTATGTAGGGAGAATTTCAGTTCTGATACAATTCTCTCCGATCATCACATTTTGTTAAATTTATACAAGGGGAAAAATCATTCACATTATTTTGCTATATATTATTTTTTACAATTGGAGTCAATCAATAAGAAGGTCAGTCATAACACACTCATTTTTTAGTCAGAGCAGAAGGCAAAAAACGAATCTTTTAAAATGTACATATTTTACATGAAAACCACAAAAAACAATTCAATTATTTGTTAATGTTTGACCAATAAATGTTGTAGGCAGAAGAAATTTATGTGCACTTTAAGAGTTCATTTGTCTTGAACACATACAAAAGACCTTGAATTACTTCTAGACATTCCTTACTTGGCTTTATTTTCTAACCATAACAGAAGTGATTCTTGCAGGGAAAGCGGTTCACACACACACAAAAACTTCTTTCACCTTCCCCACTTCAATTCAGATCTTCTGCTAATGAGATGACTCCTTCCCACAGTCAGGCTCTTATTCAGGCTTTCTACTCTTGCGAGGACACGCACTCCTGCTGCTTCTCACCTCTCCTTGGCTCTTTTCCTCCGAGGCCTCTGAAGGCAGCTGGCTGTGAGTGCAGGTCTCAGCTCTATTAAAAACAGACTTCATCTCATCTGCCATCTACTTCTGTAAATACTCTCTGTATGTTCGCTCTGCCCTCCGTCCTCCTTGAGTGCTTCGACCTCTCGTCCTCCACGCGTCGGCTGTGGAGCTCAGATGAAGGTCTTTACGGCGCAGTATCTCTGCACATATTCATCAGCTTCAATGAATAAGCACTTTTGTTTGTGCAAGGTGAACCTGGGTGATTATGTGAGACGGCTGGAAGAGTCCGTCTGATGCCAGGAAAGTAGACAAGGACCATATATAATGACCTACTGACCTTATAGACCAAACCATTTAAATCTATTCTTCAATTTATTACAATTAATAACTGGATTAGGTCGAAGTTTTAACTTTAATAGTGAGGTAATTCTTATAACTGGTCTCCATTTATGATTTGACATCTTAGCAAGTTTAATCACTTTTAGAATTTCAAAATAAAAGGATGTATACATTCATCTAGTTCACCATAAAAAGGACTACTTTAGACCAAAAACATATTCAGTATTAAGGCCTAATATTAACACTTCTTCACCTTGCGGTGTTCTCATTGGATTTATGGGTAATTGTCTTGGAAAGCTTGTGTGACATTTAATTATTGTGAACATTTGACATTCCCTTGGACATGCCTGGCCGATTATCTTGGTCTCAGGTTCTTAGTATTGCATGTTCTCTGGCCATTATAGTAGTTTGAAGCATTCTGATTATTTCCCCCTCCTTTAATGGTATAGATGGTTCATACGTGGATCCCACAATTGACGATGAAGAATGTCATTGAATAGGTATGTGTGTATTTGCCGCTTCCTGGATATTGCCGTTGTTTTTCTCACCAGTATACAACATCTTCCAAGTTTTTAGTCGCAAAACTCCTTCGAAAAACATCTTATGCGAGTAAAATATCAATTGGAATCCCTATAACAATATATGTAATTTTTTTAATCTCCCAAATATCTTTTCAATTGAATGTTTCACACATTGTAATATTTGGACCTTACTGATATTATCTGTCACTTCCAATGATAACTGTATAAATTTTAACAATTAAAAATATTAACTGCTCTATGTTTCCATTATGTATATTTAAACAACTTATTGTGTGTTTGTTGGATCTGGACTATGAATTTCCTTTTCATATGCATATTTTTTAATGTTAATTAATTAATTTTTATTTCCAATTAAATGTAAGTTATTAAAAAAAAAATGGAACATCCTTGGAACCTAATCTTTAACATTTTAGAAATAAAATCTTACAAGAATGTGGAATCCAAACTCCAAAAAACGTGATAAATACAACAGGAAGAGAATGAAATGAGCCAAAAAACACAAACATAACCAACACAACTGACAGCAGAATGATACATCTATTCATTTATGTCAGAGTTTTAGTCTCGATCTGGAAAAGTCTTGGTCTTGGCTGGGTGGGTCTCGACTAAAGCTCTATCCTCTACAGACACATAACATTTGTGAAATTACATCTGGAGAAGACAAACAAATCATTTTAAGCAGGCAGATGTTTGTACTACATCCTACACACTGGGTTTGATTTGTCACACCTACTTTCTCCAACAATTGAGAAGATATTTTTTGGTAAATAACATTAATAATAATAAAAAATTGGGTCTTGAATTTTCAACTTCCAGATTGAACTAAAATCGTGTTGGCTGTCTTGTACATACATAAGGATGAAGTTCCAAGCAGTTCAGTTCCTCCAAAGAAAAGAAGATGTAATTGCGATTTGTCCTGCAAGAGTGGTCCCAATGTCCTTGAGCAGCAGCAAACCAGGGGGAACGAGGTTCTTCCCACTTGATTAGTCACCACTGTTGTTATTAAAGTAAAGAGGCATGATAATCTGTACACATTTAGCCGTAATAGCACTGATGCCGCTCTAATCTCCGCTTTAACAAAACAAACGACTTCCACCAACGGAAGCAAGGACGCCTCGGAAAGGTTGAGCGTGATCTTGTTTTACCAGGCAACATAAATCGCGGAGGTCATGGGCCTGTCCTGGACTAATTTAATGCAGTCTTTGAGGGTTATAGCTGCCATAAACAAACAAAACACCCCATTAAGCATTTGCTCCGGATGAAAGAAACATTAAAGTGTTTAGGAATCTGTCATGTTGCATAAATTCCCAGACGTGTTTTAATTGACTGAAATTAAATCCTAATTAGTCTGTCGAGAAAACATGAACAAAAAAGAATCTGGGATGATGCTGAACCATATCTGTCAGTCTCCCAGACAGTTGCCACAGCGCTGCTCTGAAGTACGTTTGCACAACGTACGTAAGAGGATTGAGCAACAACAAACGACATCAAATAGTCATTCATTCAAAATCTCTTATAATTAACAACATAGAAAATTGAGATCTCCCTTACATATCCTGAAATATAAAATGTACTCTAATTCTTATCAGGGTCATCTTCCCCTCTTTTTGCCGTCTTTCCCTTAACCTGACCCCTACATACAAATTTTCAAGCAATTTTGTTGAGTGGTCTATTAGACACTAAGATCAGGCGAACAGACACACTTTTTTATATAAAGATATTGTGTTAATCTGAAGGCTCCTTTGTAAAATAATGACCAATTCGAAGGTTGTGCTGTGTTCTTTGGGATTGTGTGTTGGGACAGCGGCATGACCTCGAGAGACAGTAACTGGCTGGAAAGGTTGATCAGTAAATGTATTTCTGTGACTGGGAAGTGTGGACTCTGTGGGAGCAGTGCAACAGGCTCCTCTCCATGCACTGCAGAACTTATCGTTTTAATCCATCCATCATTTATTTATTTAAGGCCTTTAAACCATGAATCATATCTTCTCGTCAGTCCTCAACACCATTAAGACCAAGGAGTTTGTAGTGTACCTTCAGATCGCTTTCTAGACTCTTTTTTTATCACAAGAGTTGGAAGTGGCAGAGAAACATTATTAAAAGTGCTGAATTGCTTTTGTAGCTGTGTGTAAATTAATAAAACAAAATGGCTGGTCCAAGTTATTTGAAGCTAATGTTGCTCTCAAGACATCTCTATTTAGTATTAATGTGACCCTGACATAAAAACAAAAAAACAAAATCAACTTCTACAGCTGAGGGAGGCCAAATATAAGTACGCCACAAAAACTATAATTTACATATAACTAATAGAATCTTGATTTATTCATTCAGGTATTGAGGCCTCAGGAAAACTCTGAAAATGTACACAACAACTATTAAAGGAACCCTTATCCAGGGGTGGGTAGTTCAATTCCCAGAAAGGCCATGTTCTGTACTGGGGCTGTCTTGTTCTCCTATTATTTTGGTTTTATTTGGTCATAAACTTGCTGTTTTCCTGTCTTCTGCGTCCTTGATTAAACTCTGGGTGGTAAAGCTTCCACTTCTACTCATGGCTATAGCATATACCCTACTCTAATACACTGGCTTGGATGATACGCTCAGAGCCATTTTCATTTTTGCACAAAAACACATCGATCAAAATCACACAAGTTAGAAGGGCCTACTTTGATCACTAGGCTTTTCAAGGTGAGTTTAGGGTAAGAGATGACATTTTTATTTTAATTAACCAACCCAACATAACAGAAATGCTGACAAAGGCACCTCACGCAACTCTTCCCAAGATTGTCAGGCCTAGCCTAATGTAGGTTTATAGAAATCAAATTAAAAACACTCTGGAAATTATCTTTAGTTAAACACTATTACATAACACAAACCCTGGCTGAAAAGAGAGCTATAATCCAATGGTTTTAAGGGTCTTTTCTAACCTGGTAAGACCTTGGTGTTTGTTGCAGCGCTGACCTTGTATGCACATCTCAATCTTTGCTAATACACAAGAGAGTGGTTGGCCTCGGAGTACCTTGATTTTGCCTGAAGGTTTAAAATCCTTCTTTCATGTCTAGTTGTGGTTCCTGGTGAGTATGGAAAGACATACGTTCTATACTAAATAAAGTAGGACTTTTATCCTGAATAGTAATGTTATAGCATTTGTAATAATCCCCTACCTGTATATTTTATTTATTTTCTTGTTTTCTCCTTGTCCGTCAGAACTCTAAATCACGCAGCTGCCGGCAATCTGTCAATCATTCCTCCTTTAAATACACAAGGGCTGCGTTTCGATATCAGTTTGAGTTGCCTTCATTTGCCCAAAGCCCTAGCTATGAAGTCACAAGGAGGGCACATGGAGAGTAGGCGGTTGGAATAGATAAATTAATCGCCCTTGTTTCCTCACAGACCCAAAAAATCATGGATAAGTCACACGTTGCTGGAGAAGCTTTAAACTCCCTGATCAGAATAATGAAAAATATGTGGTGACTTTCATAGAGACGCAGACATCTTTTTAAAAACACATGTACATATCTTGTATTAC
Organism: Callionymus lyra; assembly: GCF_982586985.1. Taxonomy (NCBI): domain Eukaryota; kingdom Metazoa; phylum Chordata; class Actinopteri; order Syngnathiformes; family Callionymidae; genus Callionymus; species Callionymus lyra. The sequence continues at coordinate 21,228,048 of NC_141835.1, forward strand.
CCTATCATTTTTTTTGTAGTTTAAGTTTTAGAATGACTTCTCTCATAATTTTTAGGCCTGGTACCATCCTCATGATTATCTTGATGTGGCTTTAATTGTTGAATACAACAAAGAGTAATGTAAAAACACTTCAGTCATGTAAGATAAGTTACTGGTACAAATTGTACAATTGTGTTGTTTTGTATGTTTGTAAATGGAACTCACAATTTTGATTGAAAACCTGATTCCGCATTATTGTCTGTCCCGTGAGGCCATCAGCATGTTAATGGAATTACCGGTCATCAACAGAAATCATAGTTTGGATGCTGACCTGAAGGTTATTCCTATACTGCGCACCTCATGTGGCCTCCTACTGTGCGGTGTTCACAAGCATTTAGTGCCCCCAAAACTAGCGTATTTCAGGGGAAGTTCATAAAGTGGCAGGTGAAATAGTGGAGAAGAAGAGCTGCTGAATAACTCTTCCCAGACCTGAAGGCGATGAGACGTCTGCTGTCCTTGCCAACATTTAAAACCCAATTGATGGGTTTAAGAATAAAGGCACCTGCAGGTCCTGCCTCTGTGGATTACATCAACCACAAGCTCCAGCCCCAAAGCCGTGTGTGACAGTAGAGGGTAGGCTTTTGCACACTTTTACAGGATATCCATGACACAAGTGTGTTAAAGAACAATCTTCTGTATAAAACTAAACTGTACCTCCCAGCAGGCTTGTTCATTCACGGTAGGTAAAGGCGGATACCCCTGCCTGACAGCAATGCATTGTTGAGATTTTTCATTGACAAAATTAAATTGATCAAAGAGAAAATCTCTCCCCCTTTGTTTGGAACCCCTACTGTCTCTGAGCCCATCTCCTCCTCTTGGTCCTCCTTCACTGCTGTATCTTTGGGTGATATTTCAGCATTAGTGAACAAGATGAAACCATCCTCTTGCTCAGATGACGTCCTTCCTTGTAGGCTTTTTATCAAAGTATTGGATGTAATTGGCCCCTGGGTTACCAATATGGTGAACCTCTCCCTTTCCACAGGGGTTTTTCCCAATGCATTTAAACATGCCATTGTGGAGCCTCTGCTCAAAAAACCAGGCTTAGACCCAACTGACCTCAGTAATTTCAGGCCTATTTCTAAGCTCCCTTTCTTGTCCAAGATCTTGGAGAAGGTGGTGTCTGAGCAGCTGTCTTTGTTCCTGGATCAGAGCGACATTCATGAGAAGTTTCAGTCTGGCTTCCGTAAACATCACTCTACAGAGACAGCTTTATTGAAAGTGTCCAGTGACATCATGATGTCGGCTGACTCGGGTAAATTCACTGTTCTGGTTCTCTTGGATCTGTCCTCAGCCTTTGACACAGTTGATCACCAGATCCTGCTGAGAAGACTGAGGGATGAAGTGGGACTGTCTGGGTCTGTGTTAGAATGGTTCTCCTCTTACCTTTCTGGGCGCAGTTTTAGTGTATCTGCCAATTAAATGAGGTCTGAATCGGCCGATCTGTTGTGTGGAGTCCCTCAAGGTTCTGTTCTGGGTCCTTTATTGTTTTTGCTGTACTTGATTCCCCTCGGTAAAATCATTCAGAGATTTCCAGATGTTTCTTATCACATTTTTGCTGATGACATCCAGCTCTACTGCTCTTTTGACCCAACTGAGCCCCAAAGGCTGAACAGCTTAGTCAATTGTTTGCTAGAAATCAAACAATGGCTGAGTGAAAACACTTTACAGCTAAATGTGGACAAAACTGAAACTCTGGTGATTGCTCCTGATGATAAGATTCCAGGGTTGAGTCAGTACTTGGGTGACTTAGGTCAGTCTGTCAAACTGAGCCTGAGAAACCTGGGTGTTGTATTTGATAAAGACATGTCTCTTGTTCGACACTGCAGAACATTGACCAGAAACTGTTTCCTTCAACTGAGAAAAATCTCTAAACTTAGGAAAATGTTGTCGGAACATGATCTGGAGCTTGTAATCCATGCGTTTGTTTCTTCTAGTCTGGACTATTGTAACAGTTTGTTTTCATGTCTTAACAAGAAGGATCTGTCTCGCCTGCATTTGATTCAGAACTCTGCAGCGAGAATTCTGACCCGCTCAAGTAGGAGAACTCACATTTCTCCGATCCTTAAAACTCTTCACTGGCTTCCAGTTTCTTTCAGGATCAACTTTAAAATTCTGGTTCTTACTTTCAGAGCTATTCATGGTCAGGCTCCTCCTTACATCACTGATCTGATCCAGCCTTACACCCCAGCTCGGGCTCTGAGGTCTGTGGATCAGAATCTACTTATGGTTCCACGCACACGGCTCAGGACCAGAGGAGAGAAATCTTTTCAGGCTGTTGCTCCTAAGCTTTGGAACGATCTTCCTCTCTCTTTGCGCTTGATGGAGTCTACTGACTCCTTTAAGAAACACCTTAAGACGTTTCTATTTGTTCAGGCTTTTCCTTGAATTTCTCGAACTCCTGTGTTGTTCTCAGTATTATCTTGATCTTTAAAGTATGTACTTTTTTGAGTATTGTTTTGATTGTCTAAGCGCTTTGTGACCCTGGTCTCGAAAAGCGCTATATAAATAAATATTACTTACTTACTTTGAGCAGCCAATTTCCCCCTGGTCCACTGCAGTCTAAGACAAGAAGATCTTCATTCGTCGACACTCAAGGGCCCAAATCAAGAGCTTTTGGAATGGTTAAGACTAATTTAGAAAGAAGCATCTTTTAAAGACCCTGGAAGTTGACACTACTCTTTTGCTATCAGCCACAACATGTGTCTTGGAGTTGGGGATATGGAGAAGTCAGAGGAGGAGGCTTGGTGAGGTTATTTATTTGTAAATGTACATTAAATGAGACACCACACAAATTAGTTATTTGAAAATTTTTTGGGGGGGATTTATTAGTTAACTTTAACTGAAGGTATTACTCATGGCCTAAATAAGTTACAAAATGAACATTTCTTCGACCAATCCTCTCCATGATATTGAGAAGCCAGTTAGTCTGGGCCTCTAGCTGCTGAGTGTGGTACTTGTAGCTCTCTCCTTACTGTCTATTAAATTATCCATTCACGTCATTTGTTGGGGGGACTGGACTTTGATGGTGATTGTAGGGATCCCGATTGATGGAATATCCCTGAATCATGTGACTTGATAACCTCCTAATAAACCTCTCATTTACCTTGCACAGTTTCGGGTAACCACAGCCAACATCTCCAATTTTGTTATTCGGTTACCTTGGGTTTCTTTTGTCTTAGGTCTTCCATGGTTGCAACTTCACAACCCAAGAATAATGTCGTGATTGGGTGTGATTTAACAAACTTGAACGTGGATCGCAATTTTCTTTCGGAATGAGGTAAATCATTTTTTGATTGCAGGATATTTTCTCTGGGATTGGTCGCTTTTGTTTATTTGGGTTGTAATTAGACTGTCCGTCGAATTATTCCTCTGTTTCAGAGCTTTTAGTTCATTAAATATAACACAATGATGAAGTCACAATTTGCCTCTGATCATGCCTTGTCTGTGATTATGTTTTAATTTGAACCAATTAGCCAAAGTTGACGTGAACAGCAGTTAACTTGTAAAAATCAAACAAATTGCCACCAGTTTTTTCTTGTTTTTGTCATTGAAAAGCAGCTTATCGAAGTTATATGAGTTGGCGAATTAATTTATTTCAAAGCCACAGTAGTGCAATACGTAAAAGAAAAAATGGTGTGATGTCTTGGTGTCCGGTCTGAAGGGAGAGGAGTCTGAAAAGGACAAAGGCTAGGAATTCCTGGAGGAGAGGACTAAGAGCACTGAGAATGCATGGTGATGGCAAAGAAGGTTTTGAAGAGTTTGTGGCGTTGTGACTTTACCCTGATTGCTACTGATGGCAGAGGTTGCGCCCTGTGTTGCAGCATACTCCCAACAGTAAGTGATTGTGTGTGTGAATAGGGGAATGCATGACTGTCAAAGCGCTTTGTGACCCTATACACATGGACTCTTTCCAGTAAAAAGTACTTCACCCACCTGCGAGACCACATCAAAGAACTCAATTTGGATGAAAAAAATACTAATACCGTAAGTAATGAGAAGCATTAGGAAACACACACATTTAAATTTATGAAGGAGCCCCTTCACCCTTAACAATAGATCTGTCCTATTCTATTTTAATTTTTTTCTCCAACCATCACAATGGATTTCAAAACCGTTCTACATACAAACATCAGAGGAATAAGAGGAAATAAACAAGAACAAAGAAGATCAAATTAAAAGGAATCTCTGTAGCTCACTTAACTTAATACTTCTATCAACAAACTCACAAAACTCCTGCTTACAATATCATCAATAAAGAACGACAGTCAGGACATGGGCGAGAAGTAGGAATTCTCATACCATAAATATTGAATACAACAATATTGACCGTATCCTCTCACGACATAAACTACATGCAAATAATGTCTCTGCCAAGTTAAAAAATCACTCCACAGTCACTCACTCCCTCATAATGGGAGACTTTAACGCAAAGCACCTAAACCTGCACAGCAATAAAACCAACATCAACGGCAAAGCACTCCAGTAGATACTCAACAACATAAACGTATCTATTATTAACACAAAAAACCCACCCATACATCCCCCCTTACAGACAAAGTGGAAATCTTGGACCTCATTCTCTGCACCCCGAATACATATAGAACACATGGAGGAAGAATTTAAAGAAACACTCAGCAACACACTCAACAAAAAACAAAAACACCCTCAGACCACCCTCACTCACCCTCCACAAACATAAAACTTCTACAGAACACTGGATAAAGACTCAAACCGCCGGATATTATATTATTTTTTATTTATGTAAAGCATCTTTGTGTACCACAAACAACATCCTTCGCCTTTCAGAAGACATTTGAAGAAATGCTAACACAAAGGAAATTACCCTGGCAATATTTCTGGCACAACGGACTCAAATACAGACTTCTAGACTCAAACCTTAAACTCCCACAACACACTCAGTCCATCATCTCAAGCTTCCTCAGTAACTGCCAAATAAAAGTCAAAATTGTCACCAAAATCTCAACATCTTTCACCCCTAAGCAGGCATTCCCCAAGTGGTCATTCAAAGTCCCAACCTCTTCCTTCTATACATTTCCAATATTTATTACCCTTTTCTTTCAAACATTGCACATCCATCATAGTTGCTGAGACGTAATCAGTATAATCCCTCCTTCTTCCACTTTTCACCACTAGAGGAAACTGTCCAGAAAGGCTTGTTCCCAATCCATCTGATCTCCCTTTTAGTGTCCCTTTCTTACCTTTTCTAGTTTTTACTGTATGTTTAGAAGGCTTCAGTGGCGTGCCAGGGTCAAGTTTATACTTACAATATTTGTCCTGTTCCTCATCCTGGTTGGAGAGAGAAGAGACACGAGACCACAGACCCCCTTCCAGTTGTCTGGCAGGTTTTGAGATAGTCTGTGTCCTCCACAATACCAACTGGAACTAGCAATTGAATAATCAAATAAGTCATCTGTTGAGGAAGCTCAGTGAGTTTTGTTTTATTGCAGGGAGATTTAAGTTCTTAGATGAAGCTAGTAATTTATACTTTATATTTTGATTATCTTTTAGCATTAATTTAAGTATGGCGTATACGTATAGTGTATAATAATTTTTAATCTAACACTTCTATACATTTCCAATATTTATTACCACACATCCAAAGTGTCCCAGTTTTGCAGATGATCTCTGTTACTCGTTCAGTAAAAAAAAAAAAAACTCTTGCAGGCAAAAAACTCCAAACATGCATAATTGAAATAGGTTATTGAGGTTTGCTCCGTTTGGTTTAGTGTGGACTGAAAGGGCCTAGACCCTAAACCGTCTGACACAGTCTGGATGTGCCTGCTACCAAACTCTACCTTCTGGTCGGGCCGGTAAAGCAGTCGCTACCAAACCCGCTGAATAGGATGACATCGTCTACAGCAGGGGTGCTCACACTTTTTCGGTTCGTGAGCTACTTTTATAATTGTCAAGTTCAAAATATCTACCTTCATCAAATTTGCTCAACGTTAGTAAAAACATACTTTACTCAGATGACTTGCACTGAATGAAGTGAATGATGATCAGTCATGATGGAAGGATGTGTGGATTTAATCATCTTCATAGAAATGCTGACTTACATAAATAACTAGATTCAAATAGTGCAGTCTGTGAGGAGCATATTTGCTCATAAGAAGATGTTCATCAAAATCAACAAAGAATTCAGACGGGTTCATCCCTTTCCATGCCTCCATTTCAAAATGCCGATCATATTTAAATGAAGGACAAGTTTTAAATTTCTCCATTTTTGTGATCATGAAAAAACAAAAACAAATGAAAACATGAATTCAAACAGTTTATATTTGTTAATTTTAAACATGTCTGATATGAATCACACAAGTGGATTATTTAAATTTTAAAACATCTTCAGACGAAGTTTAACGAGAATAAAACTGTTAACCAGTAACTTCACATCATCATCGTCATTAGAATTTGTGGCTCACCTGCAACTGTTTAACGTGTTTCAGCGTATTCTTATTATATTCGTGAGATAAAGGTAATTTACAAATAGTCATCCTGTGATGGTGTATTAATACAAGTGTGTTTTAGGGACGCGATCACAAAAGGAAAACCAGCATTTGTTGCGCTTTCATTGAACCTGCAGCTTAACTTTGATGGAACTGACGTCATTTTTCTGTGACTCTCGTAGAGAAGACCTGAAGCGATCAAACGCGCATTATTTTGTTCGATATATTATTTAAAAAAACAAGCTTATAATTCTGTATCGTTTTTCTGAATTGCGTAAAATGACTGTCGCACGTTTTGCTCTTTTTATTCTCGATTCATATGAACTTTGCCGTGCGTTCAGTTGAAGAGGCGGGAGCTCTTATTGGCTGCTATGCATGTCAATCAAATTGTCAACCAATCGGCGCAATAACTATTTGATTGACATGCACAGCAGCCAATAAGAGCTCTCTTTACTATTTTCTAATATCATATTTTATTAAATCACGCGATCTACTACTAATGGTACACACAGAACTACAATCTCCCATGATGCTCCCTGCCCAATCATGAAAGCCGATTGGTCAACTACAATATTGATCAAATATTAACTCACATATATAAGGAATTAGATCAGTTTTTATACAAGGGACAAAATGACTTGCGTTTGTCAGTTTTATCAACCCTGAAGCTGAAGCGAGTGTGGCGCAGCAGAAGATGGTTTCCCTCATGATCACGTGATCGAAGCTATCTCCTCGAAAAACAAACTTTTATATTATTGCACCATCACATAATGAAATGGTTTGTTAACAAAAATATTTTTCTATAAATACAATAATAATATGCGCATGTTGTGCAGATGAGACACACATTTTAATGAAGCACAGAGACGATCAGACAATCTTCATCATCATCATCACAATAAAGTGATTTAAGTTTCTGATTTGCAGTTTTACTCATGTTAAATTTGATCTTAAGATGTTTCAAACAAGCCCATTAATGTTTTTTTAAATAAATGATTTGTTTCAATAAACCAGTATGTTAAATATAAACGTTTACACTGGAGCTCGTCTGCATTCATTTACAATAGTGTGTGATTCATTTCAGTTAAGCCAGTTTAAATCCATGTTTTCATTTGATTTTATGATCATGGAGAAGAGCGTTGCTGGTTCTGGTTCATTTAAATATCATTGACATATTTAAAGCAGAAGGGATGCATCATGGGAGGTTGCAGTTTTGTGTACACCATTAGTAAGTTTGGTTGGATAATTATTGCGGATATCGGCGCTTACTATTCAACCCTGTTGGGTTATAAACTCGTTCATTTATCACAAAAAGCCCTCAAGAACGCCTGGTCATGCTAAAAAAAGAAAATACATGCAGAATTTTCAACAAAAATTGGACGTCCAACTATTTATTTGCCGAAGTCGGAGGTAAAGCCGTGTGCTTAGTTTCCGTGGAGCAGATCTCCGTGTCCAAGGAGTACAAGATAAGACAAAATCGCTAAAAAGAGTGAGCCATTCGCAGAGGGAGAGTTTTTTAAAGAGTGCTCGGTGGACTCTGCAGCACTAATATTCCCCCGAAAAAAAGGAGCATTTGAGCAAATCCCGCTGTCCAGGCGAACGGTGACGAGAAGGATCGAGGAAATTGCGGGGAATCTGCAGCATCGACTGCAACCTCAAGTGGCAAATTTTGACTGTTTCTCCTTGGCTTTGGACGAGAGCTGTGATGCTCCGCGACACTGCTCAGCTTCTCATATTTGTCCGTGGAATATAAACTTCAAGATTACGGAGGAGCTGGCAGCAGTGCGCTCGATGAAAGGGACGACAACAGGGGGTGATCCGTTTACGGGTGTGAATGTGTGCATGGACACTTTGGGATTGAAATGGGACAGACTGGCAGGTGTCACAACTGAGGATTGTCCAAATCTTACAGTGCAACAATGTTGGACTTTTCAAACGTATGCAAGATAAAGTGACTAAAATTGATGCAGATCAGAAATTTGTATTTTTGCATTGTATCTTACACCAACATGTGTTGTGCCAGTCAGTGCTTTTAAAAATGGTATTGATGTTGTTGCTAAAATGGTCAAACTCATCAGGCTTTTGGCATTGAATCAGCGACAGTTTGTTGCACTTTTGGAGGAACAAGACACGGAGCACAGTGATATTGGCTATCACACAGCTGTCAGATGGCTCGGCCAGGGGAAAAGTGTTAAAAAGAGGACCAGAGGACCTGAAAGCAGAGATTCGAGAGTTTTGTGAGAACAAAGGCAAGGACATGCCAGAGCTCTGATGAATGAACTGAACACCAAACTGCAAGGCAAGGGCCTTTTTGTTCATGAAATGTACAGCCTAGTGGAGGATTTCATGAGAAAGAGGCAGTTTCCTGTCAACTGGAGAGCAACTCCCTCTTATGCAAACACTGAAATAAGTCACACCATCAGCTGATAACCTCTGCAAGTACTCATCCATTTTAGTAGCATTGCATGGTGAGTTTTCAAAGAGATTTGAAGATCTCAGATCAATTCGGGATGAAATGCACATGATTTCATCTCCCTTTACCTGAAGTGCAGATAATACACCCACTGATGTCCAGCTGGAACTCATTGACTGGCAGAGCACTTTAAGTCAGAACCTCTTCTAGATTTCTACTCGTCTCTTAAGGAGGAGAACTTTATAAACGTGAGAAGCCAGGCTCAGAAGATGTTGGTTCTCTTTGGCTCTACATACACATGTGAGCAAACGATTTCGATGATGAAGTTCACAAAATCCAGCTATAGACCCTCTCTCCCTGATGATCTATTGTCGGCTGTACTTCGCATCTCGAGTTCATATTTTTGACCCGGCCCTCAACAACATTTTCTGTTTCTCCTGCGGCACTCTGTAAAAAATAATCGCCCACCCCTGCTGTAAATGGAATTGTACGTATTCGTAGAACTAAAGAGTTCGGGATTTTTCTCTCCTCGATCAGAGAAAAACAGATAAAAACATTAATTTAAACTGGATTAACAGTTTATATTTGTTCATTTAAACATTTCTGACATGAATCACATTCTTTAAATTTAAATGAGAGCAAAAGTGCTCCAATGTACAGTAAATGTTAACGCAAATACTTTATTTACAGAGATGATCAGGGGCTTATTTGAAACATCTTAAAATGGAGTTTAACAAGAATAAAACTGTAAATCAGTAACTTGTGCACTGAGTAGTGATGATGATGATGAAGATCGTCTGAGCTTCATATGAATGTGTGGCACAGCTGCAACACACGCAAATACTTGTTACATTTAAAAAATAAAAGTGTTTTGTTTACAAATTAAGAAATCATGTGATGGTGTATTTATAGAAGTGTGTTTTTCAAGGAGATCGCTCTGGTTACGTTATCACATGAGGGAAACTTTAGCTGCTTTCATTCCTCAGGATGTCTGTGACTCTTGTCCATTTTGTTTGTTATATTATAAAAACAAGCTTATAATTCCTTCACATTTATTCTGAACAGCGTGGAATAGCGGATTAAAATATTCAGTATAAATCGATCGATGTTGTCTTCATAAATACAGATCATCATTTGGTGAATGAGAACATATCTATAAGTTTGAATAATTTAATATATATTTTTGATCAATATTGATCGTCAATCTAACTCTGATGCGAACATCTCAACATGACTAGTTAGGCTGAGATGCATCTGAGCAGTAAATAAGGACGTACGCCACCTTCAAACTTGTCGTGTAGTCTGTTTTTTAACACTCTTTTCATTATTGATACATATGAACGTTGACGTCGAAAAGAACATCGGCGTGTTTTTGGTGCTTACCACCTCCAAGTCAGAGAGGCCCCAGGTTTTAGACAGTAACATTAGTTTTGGATGTCTGTTCCCAGATCCCAACTTTTTAAATTTTTGCTCCAGACATCCAAGAAGCCAAGGTGTAATCCGGCTTTAAATTCATTATGGGTGCTAATATTTTTTTTTTAAATCGCCAGGGGTAGGCTGCACATTGCCTGTTAATAAAAAAAGGCATTAAGTCAGCAAGTGTATCTTCTGTAACTACGAAAAATGCCCTCTTAGACTGTACTAAATGTATACTTTGTACTGACAATACGATGGCAGCGGGCCAGTTATCAACAGCTATTGGCTAGTGCATGTTGCTGACCTGGAAAGACTGTAAGCTGCACCATGTCTGTACACCCACCCCCACAGCTTGACAGCGTTAACTCCATGTATGCAAACAAAATTTCGACAAACTATAATAAAATAACCATCTTTGTTTCTCTCTCTGGATATATTGATTAAATTAGAGCAACAATAAGAACACATCTTGGGGTGCAACAAATAAGGCTAAGCTGAGGTTCAGGTAAGGAAGAATGTTTAGGAAGACTTCTGTGTTTCATTCTCACAACTCTTTCACTCAGCTGGGACTTTCTCTCCATTCATGCTCTGCGTCACTCTAACTGTCAACAGGCGTTACACCTCCTCATCCAATCACACGATCGCTGCTCCTCCGTAGACCAATAATCACTGACTCAAGTTTAAACCCGCTTTTGGTCTAACTTGCAGATGCTGAGGAAAATCTCTAAATTTAGGAAAATGATGTCTTAACACGATTTGGAGCTTATAATTTATTAATTTGTGTCTTCTCGTTTAGACTATTATAACAGCTCTTGTAGAAGAACTCACATTTCCCTGCTCCTTAAAACTCTGCATTGGCTGCCAGGTTCTTTAAGGACCAACTTTAAAATTCTGTGTTTTTATTTTAGGAGCTATACATGGTCAGGCTCCTCCTTACATCAGTGATCTGACCAGCCTTACACCCCCTCGGGCTCTTAGGTCTGTGGATAATAATCTGCTGATGGTTCTGCGAACATGCTTTCCAGACTGTTGCCTAAGCTTTGGAATTATCTTCTGCTCCCTCTGCGTTCGATGGAGTCCTCCTGACTGCTGTCTTAGGTTCTTGTGACCCTGGTCTGTGAAAAACACTTTACAAATAATTATTACTTATGTACAGATGCGCAACACAACCCTCCTCCCCCAATGCACCTCCTGTCTAGACTGCTATTTCGCTCCATCTGCTCCCAAAATCTTCTTGTCTCCCTCTTCTCCCGTTCTCCTCTCATTCTCCTCCCCTTGCTCTCTCTCCAAGCCAAGCCGGTTGCAGCAGAAAGCCATTCACAAAGAGTTCAACGTGTCTGGCTCAGAGTTAGTATTTCCTTGCCAATGCTACTCTTGTGATTTGATGGGACCTGATGTTAGTTTTGGTTGAGTATCTCTAGTCAACTCATAATGATAACACATTACCAAACTTAGCTCTAACTGTCAAAGTTCTTTTTGCTACTTCACAACATTGACATATTTTATTGTCCAAAGGAGTGCCAACATTGCTGAGAAATGAACAGTGAGGGTATAAAAGAACCCAGGGCAGAGAAGGGCCAACATAACAATATAAGCAGCTGTATTCAACAATAACAAAGTGTTATACAACTTTACACAACTACATTTGGGGATGGATCGTCTAAGAACATCTGCCACATGCCCAGATGGCCCTCCTGCCTCTTGACAGAAGATCCCACCTTTTAGAGCTGTCAGGGATGGAAAAGGCATGCGAGACTATTTCAAAACTGACTTAGACAGTAGGGGTGGGCTGTAGCTGTATTAGCTGCCCCCCCCCCCCCCCTGAGATGCTCTTGCCATCTTCAAGTCCTCATTTGGCAAAGGGGGAATTATTTTTGTACAAATAGGGCCAGGTTGATTTGATGGCTTTTTCCTTGAAATAGTTCTTAATAACTGTATTTTTTACTTGCTTGGGTTATCTTTCTCGGATCATTTGTTTGATGATCTGGAACGTTGAAGTGTGGAAAATGTGCAAAAGAAAAAGGTCATCCGTAAGGGGGCAAATACTTTTTCACAGCACTGTATATGGAAAAGCGGCAGCTGTAACTTCATCATCATGACGCATGATAGTCTGCTGATGCTTGAGCTTCATATCCAGGAGAGGATTTAAAACCCCAGCAACAATTCATACCTGTCTGATCCCTTCTTTCTATCCCATGATGTTCCAAATCCAGGACCCCTGAATGAACCCATACTTTTTTAAGAAATTGCCATTTAAATCAAATCCTGAACAAAGCCTTCCGTATGAACCTGTAATTAGTGGCTTATTATTTAATTACTCCATGACCTTGTACCTGTTATTCTGCCTGAGACCCAATAAAGTTATTAATGCTGAGTGATTCATGTCCATGTCTGTCCTGGAAAATGGATTACACTAAAACCACAGGCACTTTATCACATCTTGTTGTCTGACAAAGCCAGGCTCTCTTGTACCAGATGTTTTGGATCATAGTCTTTGCCCTCCAGACACATCCTCACCTCTTCCCTTTTCTCTTTCTTTCTAGTCCCAGGTGAATCCGTCTGGCTTAAACCTGTCTGCTGCCAGAATGTTGCTCATATCCTTAAATGTTCTTTCTTTTGTTTGTATTCAGAGAGGGATTCTAAGTTTTCATAAAAGCATATAGAATAAGATTTAGAGATTTCTTTTGTTGACAAATACATTTTTTATTCATCATTAATACATGTTTCCATGCATTCCTATTATATACCCTTACTACTGTATGTATTTCCTTATGAATGTCCCTTATATGAATATGTTTACATTATATATATTCAAAATGAGTTTCCCCAATTGTGGTGTCTCTGCCTCTGTTTAAATTTGAAACAGTTATTTTACTAAACTGATTTTTGTGTCCATCTACGTCAGAAATGTGAGATTGAAATTATGAAAATGACATAATGAAAGTTTTCATTTGTATTGTGAATATGAATCTAAGGCTTTCATATTCATTCAAAATTCAAATGCATTTCTTAAATTAATTAGGGCTGTGTATGCACAACAATCTGATGATAAGATTCATAGGCAACAATATGATATATTGCGATACATTTGTAGTAGTGATGGGTTTATAAAGCCTCATGATGCAGCATCAATTGTTGGAGCTGAATCATGATTCAGTGTCATAGTTTTGAAAGGCCACTAGATGGCACTCTCTGCATTAAACCTGGCATCATCTACCCATCATGTATTTGTACTATTGCACAAGTAATTAATTGTTGCAGAATTTACAGACCTCATGCCTCTTCATGAAGTCGTAACTGCTTTCATTTATTTTGAAAGTCATCGCCGGGATCTCACGGAATTTCAATGTTCATTTCGATGCGGAGGATAGAACTGCTGCCATCTAGCGGCTGGAACTTTGATTGCAACAAAGAAATAAACAAACGTATTTGCATGTACTTGCGCAGAGAACTAGTTGTTAACGTGTAATTAAGCACATTTATAGAGTAGATTGTTCCTTTTTTAGATCACTCTCTTTGTACTATTTATGTCTATGTCTATATTACAAAAGAATAAAAAAAATCCACAATTTACTTATACATTTAATAGTCACAACAGAAATTAATCTGAATACTACAGTGATACATTAAATAGTCCATTTGTAAGCAAAGGTGAATAACAGGAAGGGCAGTAGACCAAGAGCGGCTGGATGGATTTCATATCCAAAGACAAAAATAACATTCATTGTATCTCTCTTTTTTTTAAACTAATGATCTTCGCTGATAGCTGAATTCATCCCAACGGAGCAAACCTTTTTTTTCCAGTAAATAATCTTTCAGGGCACTTTAACTGTGTCTCACACTCTACAATCTCAGCATCACACACATTTCATCGTCCACTCTCATATTTCCTCCCTTTCCCCGGTGGTGTTATCTGAGGGTGAATCTGAATCAGTTCCCTGCAGCGCTACATGAGCTTCATCTCCTCGCCAACATTGACCGGCCTGTAATGTGCAACACACAGCGATGCTTGCGCTCGCTCTGCACGGTCGGACGGAAAATCTATACGATCGAGAGAGGCGAGAGGGGGAAAAAGGGGCTTTTTAAACAAACTGGGGGGCATTTACTCTGCTCACACTGCCTCCATCAAATGCACACCCAGATGGACTTGGAGGAATGATGATGATTGTTATAATGCGTCTCCTTGTTGAGCTTCAGGACGACCTTCCACTTCCATCCCCTTGTGAGGCCGCTAGCCAGAGGGCACGCAAAGGTCCGCTGAGGCTGTGTGATTTATGAACCAAGCTTATTTATGTAGGTAAGACTCGACTGGATCCCGGTTTGTCCAGTGTGCAGAATTAAATCGCAGGTCGAGAGAATGTGGAGGTCGAGAGAGGAAGGCAGAAATTTGAAAGTCAAACTTTGACCTCGTTTATGGGCAAGATAAGACCAAAGGGTTGCGAAGGAACATGGCTGCCGGGGGTTTAAAAAGGCCAGAGGATACGCCAACCTTTGCAGGGAATATGTTGGAATCTTTCCAGCATTTTCTGGAGCTTAATCCAACAGCCTCAAAAATGCATATCCTTCATCACAGCCCGCAGAGGCGTTTTTTCACTTTAAGACCTGATCATATTTCTGATAAATCTTCAACATTATACTTTAAAGGGCCTCATGAACGTGGTGAACGAGGCACTGCTGCTTAGCACCTGTCGGTGGCACTATTGAGCCACTGCACGAGGGCCTGATATCTCCCCTCATCTCCGCTCAGATGAATTGTAGCAACACTAAAACCATCATGCAAACCCAGGTTCTCGCCCGCAGTCACCCTCCCCTGCAGCGCTGATGGATGTGCTTCCCTGTGAAACAACTTACCAAACACTTAACAACAATAATGTTGTTATTTTTCATACAGCACTCCTCTGAGGCTCGGCGCGCAGCATCCAGCAGAGGAAAAAGGTAAACGGCAGAAACTTGCCTGTGTCATTTAAACTCAAATAAATGGGGAACACATTCAAAACTATATCCATGTTACAACGCTACTTCTCCGGCTCATGATGGAGAGAAACTCATAGATAATTCCAGAAGAGATGAGTCTAAGTGGGTTACTTTTTCATGATTTATCTTTACATGTATAAATTATACATCATGATGAATTAATGGGAAAATGTGTTTGTTGACTGGTGCTTTTTAAAATTGAAATTACACTTTACTATTTATTTTTTCATTTAGAGGGCAGTATAACGTTGTAGATATTTATTATGTTGTATAGTTGACAAGAAAAATGTGTGTTTGATAATTGAGAATTTGAACTGTATTGTTAAATCATAACAATTTTCTTAACTTGACGGTTTAAATAACATTATATAAGAAAAGCGAAAAATGACTTAGCCAATCACAATAAGCAACAGTGGCAAGGAAAGAAAATTTATTTTAACGACAGAAACCTCAATCAGAACCAGACTCAGTGTGACCGGCAGAGACATGGGGGTCTGAGAGAGGAGAGTGGGAGGAAAGGCAGGGGTAGAAAAAAGTATGGTGAAATTAGTTAATATCCTGTTAATACACTGATCACAACATGTGGGCAAATGTTCATTAAATGATAAATTATAATAAATTATTCATTACTTAAAAAAAAATGCTCATGTTATTCTGGCTTTCAATTTCAGACAACCAAAACAAATGCTTTTAGACTGGAGCGCCTGGAGGAAAACGGCAGGCTGGCTACATAGAAAAGGCTCACCTCAGAATGAACTGCAACCCAAGAACTTTCTGCTCAGAGAACTAACCCTTGGGCTAATCTTTGTGTAAGATTCAATATATGGTTTTCTCCTCTTTAATGTGGATCTGAAACACAAGACTGAAAAACAAAAAAGCAGCACTACTGTGAAAAATGTTTAACTCAGTCAAAAATACAAATTATATTAATATTATTTATAAGTTATCAGTTTTACACGTTTATGCCACATTGTAATAACAAATATTAACACAAATATTATTATTAATATTTTATAATTATTTCCTAATGATCCTATTTCCTTCTTAAACGGTCAGATCCATCACTTTTTACTCAAAAGATGTTTCATATGCATATGCAAGAGACCTAATTATATATATATATATATATATATATATATATATATATATTTATATATATATATATTCCCATCATACATGTTTTTCTCTATAATGTCTAAGTATTGATACTTTTGTAAGGGGAAGGGTCTGAGGCAATAGAAACACATACCTTGAGAAGTCAATTCCAAAGTCATCTAAAACCCTACATCATTTTTATATCACCATTTGTCATTTCTTTTGAGGGCAACCAGTGAGATTCATGAATAGGGTAAATGAGTAGATGGGTATAGAATAGTTGTGGCAAGAGAAAGAGTGCATGGTGCATTTGAATGCGTTTCAAATATGCCTGTATGGTAGGTTTTCAGCGGTTTGTACTGTTTTAACATTAGATAAATCGTAAATATTTTCTATTTAAAGGCATAGCAAGATAATTATTATTGTTAGCATGAACTTCATCATTAAAAATACCAAACGTCTTTTTTTTTCGGATGTTAGAAGCTATTTTGTCTTTTTGACTTTAGGAAATTAAGTGAAATCTTGCGAAAATGTATGTTAAACTGATTCTGTAACAGCATTTGACATGACTTGAGTAAAATCACACATTAAGTGATTCAGCTGGATATGTAAGTTCTTATTGCGACACAACGCAGACAGTACAGTATCACAGTCACTTTGACTTTCTCACTCTGTCTCTCCCTATAGTAAACCCAGTGATTCGTTTTTTCTTCTTTCTGATGAGAAGTATAGAAGTGCAAGAGAAGTGTAATTGGCCGGCAGAAGGA
Source organism: Callionymus lyra (assembly GCF_982586985.1). Classification (NCBI taxonomy): domain Eukaryota; kingdom Metazoa; phylum Chordata; class Actinopteri; order Syngnathiformes; family Callionymidae; genus Callionymus; species Callionymus lyra. Next base: position 21,245,216 of record NC_141835.1, read on the forward strand.
GGGACATACAGCATCTCTGTCATAAGCCCCTGCACAAGGATTTGGTGCGACCTTATGTTACCATTTGTGATTCACCGGGATTGTGTAGCACTTCATGCTGGAACTATATTTGAATTGAAAAGCAAAAATGAATGTGTCTCTTTCTAACTACGGAGAAGGTTGTCTTGTTAGACTGTGTTTTTAGATTTTAATGAAAAAACTTCTGCATCATTTAAACGTATCATCAGGTTCAAGGTTGTTTTGGAGAGGAAATGCGATCTTTGTTTGGGGATGATTAATGCCCTCATTAGTTTTTAATGTTTTCTTTTGATTTAGTTGCCCACATAACACAACATGTTTGACTGAAAACTCTTTCACTGATCTACTGCAGGCTTGATTGATGGTCGGTCGAAATGAACAGGTGTTGCTTGGGATCAAAATTCAAGTTAGAATTTATAAATGGCAGCATAAAGACTGTGTCATAAACAACACAAATTGTGCTCATTTTCAACAACATGACACATAGACAAAAAAATGAAAAGTTCCCTGCAGTTTTTCTTTTTGGGGCTTTGTTCGACACCAAATTTGACCTCTGCAACGTGAGGTTCATGGGCCACATGCAGAACTTTGTTTAGTCAGTCTGTTTTAAATGTTTTAAGATTAGGTTTTTGTTTAACCGTTGTGTTATCTCAGGGTCAAGGTGACCCAAAGGCCCAAAACCAAATGTGTTTGAGGTATCCCTTGACTTTGACCCCGGAAAAGCACTATATAAATACAAATGACTTACTTAAATTACTTATATAGGCTTGATTTGAATAAAAAACACACAAGCTATTTTTAATAGATAATAGTTATAGTTCTTTATAGTTATAAAGGTAAATAACTGAGCCTGAGAAACCTGGGTGTTGTATTTGATAAAGACATGTCTCTTGTTCAACACTGCAGAAAACTGACCAGAAACTGTTTCCTTCAACTGAGAAAAATCTCTAAACTTAGGAAAATGTTGTCACAACATGATCTGGAGCTTGTAATCCATGCGTTTGTTTCTTCTCGTCTGGACTATTGTAACAGTTTGTTTTCATGTCTTAACAAGAAGGAGCTGTCTCGTCTGCAGTTGATTCAGAACTCTGCAGCGAGAATTCTGACCCGCTCAAGTAGGAGAACTCACATTTCTCCGATCCTTAAAACTCTTCACTGGCTTCCAGTTTCTTTCAGGATCAACTTTAAAATTCTGGTTCTTACTTTCAGAGCTATTCATGGTCAGACTCCTCCTTACATCACTGATCTGATCCAGCCTTACACCCCAGCTCGGTCTCTGAGGTCTGTGGATCAGAATCTACTTATGGTTCCACGCACACGGCTCAGGACCAGAGGAGAGAAATCTTTTCAGGCTGTTGCTCCTAAGCTTTGGAACAATCTTCCTCTCTCTTTGCGCTTGATGGAGTCTACTGACTCCTTTAAGAAACATCTTAAGACGTTTCTATTTGTTCAGGCTTTTCCTTGAATTTCTCAAACTCCTGTGTTGTTCTCGGTGTTGTCTTGATCTTTGAAGTATGTACTGTTTTGAGTATTGTTTTGATTGTCTAAGCGCTTTGTGACCCTGGTCTCGAAAAGCGCTATATAAATAAATATTACTTACTTACTTACTTACTTACTTACTTTGTTTTAAGACTGATTCCTTCTTTTTTGGATCATATTCAATTTATTTCCATCACAACTATTAAGTTAAATGTTTGAGAAACCTTTATTTGATTTTATACACTCATTTTAAAGGATCAACTTACTAAATAGGTTTTTGTTCTTTTCCAAATCATTTATCAATGTACTTCTCATTACAATGTTTCTTTCCAAATATTTACTAACTTCTTTTTTTTCATGTAAAAAACTTGTATTACTTCTTTGTAAATTTCTTCCTTTATATCCCTCTCTTCCTGTCTCTCCATGAGTTGTTCTAATGGTTTAATAGATAGATGGAAGTCTCCTTCAGGAAATTGTTTTTCCAGCCAGCACACAACAACACAGAACAAGTACAAAAAAAAAAGTTTAGACGGCAATGTTCCCAAAAGAAAGTCTGCGTTCTCTCAATCAGCCTTTTCATACAAAGGCATCAAAGAATGGAACGGGCTCTCAGACAATCTAAGGAACAAAGCAGATTTTCATCACTTCTCACGGGCTGTCAAAGACTGGCTTTTAGACCATCAGTCCTGCTAGCACTAATAGTACCAGATGGGTATTTGGCCATTATTGAAATTATTAGATTGTACTGTGTTTTTGTATATTATTGTGTTTTTGCTTTATTTGTATGTGATGTATTATGTAAACTCTCTGCATCTTTGTTGAGGACTACGGATGGAAAGTAGTATTGTGATAAATCTGGTGCAGCCATCTTTTTAATGGAACTGCACATTGTCCTTTTAAATAAACTGAAACTAAAAATAAATTGCAAGATCACAGAACTAGACATGTGTGAGATGGAGCCGTGGTCAGATACATTTCGACATTAAAGATTTTTTCTTGTTGGCTTTCTTAAGCATTTTGAGGTTACCAGTATCACCATTTTCACCCAATATTGGGAGTTTTGGCTACTTGTTTCTATCCTGTCCAGTGCCTTTTTAGTGGATACAAACTTTTTTATTACGACCAAAAGGAGAGACTAGTTTAATTGTTAATTTTATACTTCAAATGAAATAGAAATGACAGCAGCATCTTTATTTAGGTGGATTCACAATAGTTTATTCATAAAAGTTAATCAATGTTTTCAGTTGATTAAATGCAGCCAATTGTTTAATCACAAAAAATGATGAATAGTTATTTGGGATCATATAGATTTATTATTGATTCTAGATGTTCAAATGTTTGTTTTCTGGAGTCGGTTGTTATATCTGACAAACACCTTTAGTTTCATTGTGTTGAGGGTTCAAAGCCTGCTGGAAATCAGATGGAGCTGCAGCCGAAGAAGTAGGTTTCCTTTATGGCAATTTTTCTCTCGCCTTAACCCTTACCCTGACCCTACCTCTAACCTCCACCCTGTCCAATACCACGGACAAAGAGCACATATTTCACATGTTCAATCATTGCGGCTGACGTTATGGCCATTGGCTGTGCTGTCAGCTGTGACTGTGTGGCGACTAACCCTGAGGTCGCTGCAGACACAGCAGCGGCTCGTCAGCCTCCCACAGTGATGCCTGAGTGGGAAATAGAAGTACAGCCGCCCTGTGATCATTCCAGCAGCCATCCTACCTAACAGCTCTGGGCTTTTATGGCTCTGCCGTTTCACATGATTCACACCGAGACCTGGAGTGTGAGCGCATGAGGAGACAGATTCATGGCAATGGTCACATTGGAAATGCTGGAACACAGAAAAACAAGGTACGAACCTGCACACACCAGCATATTAGCAGCCCAGGGGATCAAATGACAAAAAAAACAGGTGACTAATACAAAAACCAATTCAGTCCCTCTCTTTAACAGGTAAAAAGAAACTGTGTAATCATTTCTGTCAGTGAAACAATGAGCAAAAACAGGCAGATTTGATCCCAGTTGAAATGATTCAGTGTAGAGGTCTACCCATGGATTGCCGGTGATTTACTAAGATTGCATAGGGTAACCACCCCTCAAGAATCAGGTTTGCTTTACATCGTGATACTTGATACTTTTTTACAATGTTAAAGCGATTCTAGGCGATTTGAAGACGAGTGACAGTAGACTAAAGTAAGTAAGCAAGTAAGTAAGTAAGGTAGTGTTTAGCCCGACGGGAGACCACATTTCCCATGAGCACACTCTAAACGTCGCAAAAGTTGCCATGTCCTGGTTTGCAGCAGTTGGACAAATTTTCTGTTTCCAGACTTGCTTTGGCTGTATGAATGGATGGATACCAATGAGGTAATGAATCAGATTGTGAATAATGAAATATGATATGCATTATGATAGCTTTGTAAATAACATAACTTTAACTTAACGGTAATACACCCCCTCCCTCTCAAACGGTGAGTAAATATTTGGGAACTGCTGCTGTAGTAATATCACAACTTAACACTAATTTCAATTAAAAACTAATAGCAGGAATCTCTCACAGAAGCAAACAGAAGCTACCAAATGAGAACTTCAAAAAGAGGCTTAATAGTTACAATAAATGTGCTCATGGCATCAAGATTTGGCACGTTAATACGCACTTATATTTAATCACTTGTGGAAATCCCCGGTAAGTGAGGTTTGTTGGTTTTCTTTAGTAAATGCAGAAATGACAAACATATAATAAAATACAAATGGTGATTATAAAATATACATTTGCAATGTGAGTGGGATACAAGAGATGAGAATTTCAGGTGAATAATGTTCTTTGCAATTGCTGAAAGAAGATGAAATTAAGAACTTGTTTGAATTTTCTCCCCTTTACAATTGACATAAGTAGCCTACAACCTTCACTGAGATGCCAGTAGTCTACATGCTAATTTACGAGCAATTTTAGTTTTGGAGTCTAGAAGATATTAATATAAGGAAGACACACACAAACACAAGCACAGACCAACAAATTGATATTCATAGATAATAATACTACATTGAAAAAGTAATAAATCATCTAACCCATTTTTCTTTACAGCTAAAAAACAACCTGTGTAATAAGGTAAGATTTACAAAATATTACGACACCGCAACCTGTGTGTGTTGGTTAATAAAACATAAATAGCCGTACCAGAGCAATTAAATTGATTAAATGAGACCTGATGATAATAATATGTCAAGTGGCGTTGTTGTTACAAACAATTGTATATAGCTTGAGCATAAAAACATAGTGAAAGGCAGACGTTTTCTAGGACCATATATGAAGATAATTACTCTGTTTGGCAACCAAACATCACAGATAAATCACTGAAAATGGAATCTCTATTCCTCAGTTTAATAGCTGACACATCTGGAACAAAATATCAGGAAATATGTGACATGTGCCTGGCAAGAGCAGATGGCGGCTTACTGGACCAAAGTTTTGAGAAGACATGATAGAAGCGGTGGCAGTAGTGTGACAATATCTTAGCATCCATCAGACGCCTTCAATGTCAAAGGAAGTACTCGGCAAACTGTGTAGGAATAATCGGAATAAAAACTTTAATTGCCAGTGTGTTGAAAAAAACCCAACATATGTTTTTTTTTTGTTGTGTCAGTACATAATAAAAGAATGAAAGAAAACAACACATCAAATAAGCAATAGAAAAACAGAACAGCACCAAGGCAGCCGTTCTGCTGCGTTAACGCCATAGAAAAAAGTTCTTGTGTATATCTCTCATGATAACAGTATCTGGGATCATCCAATCATGCGAAAGGAAAAAACTGAAAAAAGCTCCTCGTATCGTGCACCATGAGCAGCTGGATAGGCTCCAGAGACCCTGATCAAGGAAATAAAGCGATAAATTCTGAATGAATGACAACAAAAATGTACATCGCCTCTTCCTCCTATGTGTCCAAACTGTGTAGAAACTGAGCTTCCTCAACTTTGAACGTTCTTACGCCTCCTGTTGTCTTAACTTGTGAAATCACCTGACAAAAATCCTTCTACATTTGGATAACTCAAAAGATAATTTGATAATACTTACCAATCACAGTTTTTTCCAAAATAGTCTTAGCAGGACACACGATAAACAAAACACAAAAACACCTCAGCAACACAGTATTCTATTTTTATGAAGTTAAATGTGATCCAGTAGGGTTTGCAATATGAATTCAAGTTTTTAGTCAAAGAATATTTTATTTCTTGACCTGTCAATAAAATAAAGTTTAAGGGGAAACACATTTATTAGACTGCCAAACTCATCACACTTTTCAAAAGAAATCAAAATGTCAAACTCATGGCTGGCTAACTCTTTTGTCTATTATCTTCTGCAGTTAGCAATGTCCCGTCGACAGTCCAACACCAGATTTCAGTTGCCGTGGTAACCTCACCATGATTCTTAAAAAACTCATTAATGTCTGTCACGGTACAAAAAAAAGTCACATTTTGGGTTCCTAAAACACAAATAATGTTTTTCCCTGTAGAAAGAGATTTACAGTTAATCTCTGTATATTCACCTTTAATCACCTACAAAACTACTGCTACATCCAACCAAAAATCTTGCTGTATCTTTCTAGGCAATTAATAGCCAATCCTGTCGTATTGTTGTCATGACTTTTGTCCAGCAGTAGTTTTCACTTTGTCTCAGGTTACATCTATTTGATGTACAAAAACTACATTCTGAGGTGTGTAATTCATTAGTTTCACTTATAATTGAATAAAGCCCCAATTTGAACACAGAAAAGATATAATTTTTCTTACATAAAACCCATTTTTAGATATGTACATCCTGGAATTATACATTAAAGGTAACTTTATCTTGTTATTTTTCAAAAAACAAGTCAGATGTTGTAGTTTAAGATACTTAAATGAATCTAGGGCATCGGTATCAAACTCAATCATACAAGGGGCCAGAAGCCAGAAGTAATCAAGGTCGCGGGTGAAACAAAAAATATATTTCACAAACTGCTACAGGAAGTTTGAGTCTGATTGTAATATTGTTTGTTTGCATATTTTATTTATGGAGGCTCAATCACGCTTACTTTTACTAGTATTTGATACATTAAGTATGAGGTAATATCTATTATACATACAGTAAATGGCCAGACCAAAAACATTCCCAGACTGGGCAGAGAGATCCGAAGTGTTTTTTTGTGGGTGGTTAAGCAAGTTTTCGTGATTTATGACTTTTTGAGTCTAGAGGCTAAGATGCCAAAACAAAGTCAAACAGCACATCATGTTTTCTTGGAGTTAACTGGTAGGTGTTGTGTTCTGTGATGCAATAGAAGATGGAGAAAGAAGGGAGTCACCGAATCGTATAATAAACTTGAACTGAATGATTTCAGGGCACTGAACGATGATAATTATATATTTTAGGACGAACAATGTTCGGGGGCAAGGAAGGAAGTATAGAAATTAAAGCACAACATTACATATTAAAACAACTGGGGATTCATGGCAAGCATTTGCACGTTAAGTGTGAATATTTTGTACGATTTTGTAAATATCCAAGTATCATCCTAGTGTCACTAGCTTATGAGGATGGATAGAGATGATCTTTCAACACGCTTGCTTGAAATGTGATACATACAAAAGACTGTATGGTTGATTGATTGTACATTTGGGAGAAGTCACAGGGCAGTACCCAGAACTAGTTTTGGAGAAGTGTTGTAGCTTAATCTTAATTATCTTGATTCATCCAGGAAGTTCAATTTTTCCTGTGAAAAATATCTGCTAAATTGATGGTGGAATCAATGTAAAAGTACTTTACTTAAGTATCATCACATTTAAACTCCAGTGACCAGATATTTATACCAGTTCACAGCATAACATTATGATTTCTCTATGCATTTCTCCCACTTCTTAATCTCTTATCTGTGCTTTTGTTCCTCAAACACTCGTATACTCTCTTTCTACCTTAAGGCTACCTCTCCACTCCCTTTTCATCCTCCTCATCCTTAAACCATCATATTCTCAGAGATGGAGTGCATGCACCTTTCCTCGTTCATCAACTGCAGCAATGACATTTTATCCCTCTCATCCTCGTCTCCTTCACATCACCATCCCTCTCTCTTTCTCTCCAGCTCGCTCACTGTACTGCTCCCCCTCTGGCCATTTCCTTTTGAATTCAGATGTGAGCTGCTGCATAAATAGGTGGCTGTGTATTCCTACTAAAGCTCCCGTGACTGAAGTCCAGCCATGACCGGTGCATCAGTTATCTCATTCTTGTGGCTGTAAGCAAACACTATTCCTCACTACTGAGGCTCGCCGGCAATAAATGATGTATTGTGATTCGCAACATCAGAGTCGCGTTGTTTTATTCATGCGATCGTACATCTGCATTATCTGGCTGCCCTTGACGTATGTCACTGAAGAGTGCGGTTTAGTCTGCAGTAGCGTCCTGCCCGGGCCACTGTACTGATACTGATGTGTGACTCATAACTACAAGGGATATCAAGTGAATGATGCTACTGTAACAGCAACACTCTAATTGGATGAAAAGAGTGTGGCACTGCTTGTTGTTGTGACTTGGCCTTTGCTTTTTTTTTTTGTTATGCTTTTGCTATTGCTGTCCCTTAAGGAGACCAATAACGTACAAAGCCTTGTACTTGCCCTTCCTCACCAGCTTGCTTTGCTATTTTATGCATGTTCAGGCTCGTGGCAAAATCGAATGAAAAATTAATAATTTGAACACTTTAAATACAAAATGAAATACTAGTTTAACAAAACATTACCTTCATTCATTTCAATATCATGACCCATTCCATTCAACAGGTGTTTTTAAGTAAATGATTTTGAATGTCAAGAATTGTTCTACAAAATGCAGATGTGAGAAATCAAAATCAAAAGATTACCTTGTTGAATTCTCTCTTGATAACTATATACTGAATACCTTATTTTCCGCACTAAAAGGTGCTCTTAAAAGCCTTTAATTTTCTCAAACACGACAGTGCACCTTATGATCCGGAGCGCCTTATATATGAACATTACCTGGTGGGTGACTTGTTTACAAACACTTTCATGACTCTGCACCGACTGAGCCGACACGGCATGGGCGGAATTACATCATTGCATAGTCACAGGATGGGATTTACGACGTGGCATGGCAGATGTCTATGGAGTAAGATTACTGCCACCGTTTTGAGCGTGTGTGTCTTGCTTGTTGTACACTCAAAATCACACTGCTGTGCGCTCAACCAGTCATACAGATGCATTCAACATGCCATACACACAAGCTCTAGCTATCATATATGCGCTCAACTTCACTGCTGCTCGCTCAACTTTGTCAAGCGCAGCTGCTTGAAGCCTTTTAAACATAATTTGAACCTTGGGAGTGAACAGTGTGGCAGAACGCTTAATGAAGTTTGACTTTATCTGACTTTAACTGTTTTGTTGACATTCCCTTTTGCCTGTGACTTGGACTGCATCTACAACTTTGTCTCCTTGAAGGATTGAGCTCTACCTAACTTTAAAGATAGAATAAGTATGAATTGTGTAAGTTAGTAAGAGAACAAACTGCAATTCTTTAACATGGCTGCTTGGGTGGCAAACATCTCACATTTAATAGAAAGAACCTGTAACTAACATGCACTCTGTCAACAGGAGTCACTGAGGTACCAGAAATAAATTTTACCCTTTGGTACTATAGCAACAGAAACAACCGAGAAATGGTAAGTTAATCTAATCAATGATTGTGCATCCATACATCATCTTGTAGACGTTATGCTCCTCCAGCCATCCAAGGGAAAAGGGCCTGGTGAAGCATCGCTTTGAATCCTTGATCACAAGTTCTACGAGCACCATTCCTGCAGCCTGCCTTGATGGTCTCTAGTGAGTGTGGTTGTGACCAAAATACAATTTGTTCAAATTCACAAGCATATGAAATACAAAAGTGACAGATTCATTATCACCATTTGAAAGTATGGCTATTTGAAGGTTTTTTAAGTAACACAAACTTTTAAAATGTGTACTTTCCCTTGGATAATTGTTCTTAAATATTGTATTTCCTGTTTACAAAACAAATATTTATTAATAATACTAATACATGCGTATTATTTTTTTAAATCCCCCCCAATTTTTTTTTCTCGTAACATACACTGATCTGAAGTATTTATTTAACAACTCGTCATAATTTGATATGTTACGAGCTATAATGATGCAAACACTCTTTAAACGATAAATACTGTTACTTATCAAGCAATCTAAATTGCTACACTAATTAATTCACTTCAGCAAAAGATTGTAATCAGGTTTAAAAGTGTGGGTTGAGTGCAAATATTACTTTTAATCAAAATATTTTTGGGGAATTACTCCACCCAGGTGGTAAAGTTTAAATTGCAATGTTCTTCAATCACTTGAAGTATTTAATAAAACGCTAACTGTTGCTTGCTCAAAGACTGTTGGACGTCAGCAAACAAGGTCAACGGGTCCATATCCATGCAAACACAGTTGTTCAGTACGGGACATTACTGTATGGTACATACAGTAACCTGTCGATGAGCTCCTTTACAGCACAGCTTTAGTCTCCACTATAAAAAGAGAGAGCCTTTTTTCACTAGATAATGGATATGAACATCGGACCGTATATTAATGAGACTTATGATGCATAAAAGGAATTGTGAATCCATTTCTCTTCAGAAGTCAGAGATGATGCAGGTCCTAAGTTTCCTTCAATATCTTATGCTATATATCTCATCAGCTGGTTCATGTTGATCTCGTCTGTGGGTTCTCTATTAGTCACTTTAAAAATCACCTCGACATTCAGTGAAGCCTTCTTTATCGCAAATAAAAATGATATTTACCGCATCTTTGTTTCCCATTTTGTTCGATGAATGGGAAAAACACAACAGATGAGCAGAGGTGTCGCTAGCTTGGAAAGTTAAGTGTGGAACAATAGTTACTTTACAGTGACGTGTGGTGAGGTTCATGGTTGGTGAGGCACTATTTCTTCTGAAGTCAGATTTAAAATTGTGGGAAATGAGAATACTAGTGAAGGTCTGATGAAGCTTCATGAAGCAGTGTCATTATTATCAGAGCCCACCAGATGGCGGTCTCTGCATTATTTACCTTTGTTTCGAACAACTGTTTTAATGAAACTTCACATCATTTTTAAAGTGATGGCACCACCTACTGAATTCTAAACAACATGATACTGCTTCATGAAGCTTCATCAGACCATCACTAGAGAATAGCATATATATTCATCATATATTTCATTATTCATTCAAACAATGCTACTGTGCTTGACATTAGCATTCCTCCTCAATGACACTAACATAAACTTCCTGAAAAATGTTTCTTATTTAGACTAATAGATCATCTTCTTGTGTCTAATTCATATTTACTGTAAACAAAGTAAAGTATAGAGATATGTGCAGGATGCAATTAATGTTTACCTTTGGTAAAAGTCCAAGTTATTTTCGATACTTTTAATTAGGATGCTTTAATCATTGATGATAAGATAAAGATCTAAATGACAAAAAAAATTAGATATTTTTGTATCACTAAAAACACCTCAATTTATGTAAGCTCGCCCTTTCTATCATGATGGCAGATGAGTTTATCAATTCAGGAATAAAAAACATTTTTATTATATAGTATGGATAACTTTTATAATATTACCAGAAATACCACTCATCTGTCACCAGAGTTTCATCTAAGATGCAAAAGATGCATGAACATATTTCATCTGAGCAACCTCATCCCATCCATCTATCAAGTTAAAGTCCACCAGCTAATAAGGTCCCAAATGTTTAATTTCTAATTTTTGCCTATGCGGCAAAGCCTTTGTAAAATGACTTTAATGTGCTGATTTCTGCCATCCGCCAAAATGTAACATCTTGGCTACATTTTGAGGTTTGACATGCCAATGTTTCGATTTGCTATGGGTCCGCATTTGAGGATTATGAGAAATGTGTATAACTAAGGGGGATTGGTAAAAATGTTTTAATTAAATATTATTAAGATTATTGGTCTATATAGGAGACTATAGAGCACCATCTGATGGGGCACAACCCCACCTGCCCCTAAAGTAGGGATGCCACTGCATATGAGATTGCAAAATCAATTAAATGAGAAATGTTTCACAGAGTATCATGCATTTGTTGTCAGCATATAATTATGTAATAATCATCCTAGGGTGGTATGGTCAAAACATATACGTTTTTCAGTGTTCTTTTAAACACAGTTTAATTAATAAGAACATGCGCTTGTTTTCTTTAAATAACCAGCTCAAAAAGGGTTTCACAATCATCTTTTTTATCAAAAATATTTGCAACATTAAACATACAGTGGAGGCATTAGTATTTGTTCCCCCACTGATTTTGTAAGTTTTCCCACCGATAAAGAAATGAATGGTCTATATTTTTAATGGCAGGTTCATTTTAAAAGTGAGGGACAGAATATCAAAAAGGAAAATCCACAAAATCACATTAAAAAAAGTAAAATAAGTATTTGATCCCCTACCAACCATGAAGAATTCTGGCTCCCACACAACTCTCCGCAATGACTCCCACACATTAATCTTTTCACTTTAAGCAATAAATCCTAATCTCAATTTGGTACCTGTATAAAAGACACCTGTCCACAGAATAAATCAATCAGACACTAACCTCTCCATCATGGGCCAGACCAAAGAGCTGCCTAAGGATATCAAGGACAAGATAGTAGACCTGCTGAAGGCAGGAATTGGCTACAAGACCACTGATAAGAAGCTGGGCGATTATTCCAAAATGGTAGAACTGTCAATCTCCCTCTGTCTGGGGCTCCAATCAAGATCTCACCTCATGGGGTATCAATGACCATCTTAAAGATGAGGGGTCAGCCTTGAATGACACAGGGCTAGCTTGTTCATGACCTCAAGGTAGCTAGGGTCATAGTCACCAAGAAAACCACTGGTAACACACTAAACACGTAATGTGTTCAAATCTTGCAGTGCCCATAAGGTTCCCCTGCTCAAGAAGGCACACCTGCAGTTTGCCCGTGAACATCTGAATGATTCAGAGAAGGATGAGACCAAAATCGAGCTCTTTCGACCTGTCATGTTTGGAGGAAGATGAATTCTGACTGTGACCCCAAGAACTCCATCCCCACCGTCAAGCATTGGGGCTAGAAGCATCACGCTTGAGGGGTGTTTCTTTGCTAAGGAACCTCACCACATCATTGAAAGATGGATGGGACCTTGTATCGTTAAATCCTGGGTGACAACCTCCTTCTCCTTCAGCCAGGACACTTCAAACGGGTTGTGGATGGGTCTTTCAGTATGACAATGACCCAAAACATACAGCCAAGGCAACAAAGGACTGGCTCAAAAATAATCACATTAAGGAAATGGAGTGGCCTAGTCAGTCACCGGACATTATTCCTATAGAAAGTCTGTGGAGGGAGCTGAAGCTCTGAGTGGCAAAGTCATTTTTCTGGATTTTTTTTTTGATATTCTGTCTCTTACTGTTAAAATGAACCTGCCATTAAACATATAGACCGTTCATTTCTTTGTCAGTGGGCAAACTTACAAAATCAGTGGGGGATCAAATACTCAATTACTCTGCTGTAATTGCACTTGTACTAAGACCAATCAAAAAAATCAGAATAAAAAAGTGTTCAAAAAGTAGCAATCATACCCAAATGTATAGGTTAGGGGGTAGTACCCTGCCTCTATAAAAGGCCTCACTTCCCCTTAACAAGTCAGCATTCATTCTCAGCGATTGACGCATGTCGTAGGCACTGCTAGTCAGGACAAAGGATTCATGGAGATTCACTGGCCACACAAGTGTCTGGTATGTAGCACAGCCCTGGCGGCCCTCGATTAACACAACTTGTGTTTTGTGTTCTTGGGCGCCTCTCATTCCAGCCAGGAGATCACTTGCTTGTGCTTCCGGCAGCCAACAATGCTCAAAGGTAAGCGATTATGTCTGCAAGCAGCCAAAGATCAGAAGGGGGCCCGTCTTTATGAGGCTGATAAGGCATCTTTCTTTGACGCTTCTGGCCAGCGTTTCAGAGATTCTGATTCTGAATTCAGTGATTTCAATTCTCCTTGGCGGGGGCTTGCATGGGAGTCGGTTTTTCTCCAGCCCCTCCGGCTGTCCCCGACTTCACCTACAGCCTGAATGGGTTGGAAACAACCAGATCAGTCGGACCAGAGACTGTGCCCTGAAGCTTGGCAGTATGGGGGGGGCATGGAGCAGGGCGCAACTCGGCCTCTGGGGGAAGCACCTCCTGTCTCAAGGTATTCCCCCCTACGGTTTAGTGGATGGTGTAGACTGGAGGAAGGGGGCCCCTCTCAAATCTAATGCGAGTGAGAATGTGCCAGGTTCCCAACTACACCCTCTGGTCAGGCCACTTTAAGAAGTCATTGCCAAACCCGCAGGATCTGATGATGACGTCTCTGTTGGAACCAAGTGGAACCTTTGGTTTGAAATATTTTGCCAGCTCTTATGCCATTCTCTCTTCACTCTGCAACCACTGTGGTGTGGCAGTGAAATGGCTCACCGTTGTAAATATTCTTGCAGTACATGTAACTGAAGTTGTATGCTGTATATATATAAAATACATATCAGAAGGACCAGTTTACCATACAGTCCTTAGTCCTCTATATATGAAAATTTGTCCTTACATCCTGATTATGTACTTAGTATTCCAAAACTCTGGGGGCATTTATGACGATTACAAAACTAGTCTTAAGCCCGATTCTCACAGGATAAATATTACCTGTGTCATGTCTGTGACTTGTAATGTAATTATTCCACCGAAAATTACCTACTGTATTTTGCCTTACACATGCATCGGGTAATAAATCTAGTCCAGTGCAAATCCCCATCCCGATGTTTATTATTGTAATTGTGCGCTTTTTCATCTTGCCACGTATATGCTACCTTTGTCTTTCTGCGTAAATCCCACCCCATGGTTGTGCACCATAGATTCGAACATTCGTTGGTATCGGTCCTCGCCCCAGACAGATATTCAATTTAGTGTCTCGAAGTCCTGTGCCTACTTTTGGAGTGTTTACGTTTCGGAGCACAAGGTACGATGGGCGCAGCCATCTTGTCATTGACTGAAGTTGAAGGGGATGTGACAACATATCCAGCCGTAATGTCAGTATAACAGACTATTTTACAGACGTTGCTTATTCCCTGCGAATGTTTAGTTTGCGTTTTATTTTATTTGTATTTACTATGGAAGTAATTAGATGGTGTAGGGAACTTCCCCTGTTGATGTCACACATAACCACGCACTTTTTCCAAAATTGGAATTGTATGTTATAGTAAAAATATGTACTAAATCACTTGATGACTGGTTGTTGGCTATCTTGAAGTTAGACTTACTCTCATTTGGTGAGTTTTACTATTCAAGGCTTGATAAGTATTCCTGGGTTCCAGGGTTGAGCATCCATGACTTCTGCACTTTTTATATTTCTAAATTTTAGATTTTAATTAGCTGTTTATTACATTTTAATTGATAAACACGTTTTTGTATTTTTCTTAACCAAAATGAGTTTTATTATGCATCAGCTGAATCTTATTCAGCAAAGATTTGAATTACACATCATTTAAACAAATTGACTTTTAATCTTGTATGTAATCCATTTTAAAAATGGCATCGCTTGCATTACTTCTGCGCCAGTGACTTAAAGAAATACACAAGTAAATACAAGTTCAGACTAATAGGCAAGACATATATTTATTCAATGAAAACTTCACTTCCAACAATGAAGGGATTGTTTGAGTGCCATTGACTTGAGTACAAATGATCTCAAACAAGGAACAATTATTAAATAATAAAAATACCACTTTAAGTAAGAGGATATTTTTTGTTGATCAAGTTTGTCGATCTGGTAAACATTGTCGGTCCCCTGCATGCACGTCGTCAGCAGACAGCGATCCATCGGATATTTGGGCTTTGATTGATCTGCAATTCTCATCTAAGTGACAGCAAATGAGTGAGACAACTGAGACGGTGAAGAGGAAAGCGAAGGAGCTATGAAGCTGTGAGTTGATATGACAGGAGGGAGGAAGCACAGTGAGGAAGGAAAGAAGGGTCAGAGAGAGAGCAGAGGAAAGTTCAACTTATATAACCACACGTGAATCTCTGATATGATTTTGTTTATGCAGACACATCTTTCTTCCCATTTATCCAAAACATCTACGATAATGAAAAATAATCAACCAGTATACCCTTGAAATAATTAACACAAACACGTTTCATCTCAGTGTAGACAGCACTTTGATTTCTATTTCAAAGAAGACTTTGCTACAGCCTTATTTTGAGCTGAGATGCTTCTGTCAATCCACAAGGTATTTTTAGAAATAAACTAATCGTGTTTATTTGCCAATATTTCCGCATCCATCTGAGGCTGAAGACAACAAAATATATACAGTATTTTCGTACAGTACTGTTATAGGCAGGTGTGGAAAACAAGTTAACGGAGGAATTTGTAAAAAAAAATATAATCATAATACATTGGGTGAATGAACACAAGACCGATGTCTACAAACCAGCATCAATTTTTCTAGGTACACTTGAACACCTTTTTTGAGGAAACTCTGCTGGTAGGTTGCTCCAAATACCTTGGAGATCTAACTACAAACATTGTGGATGTAGGCTTCCTCACACTAGAAGTTGAGATCAGGGCTGTTCTACGCTGAAAATGCTTCTCCACGTGTGTTCCATAGTATATTTAATACCTTGGAAATGGTTTTGTCTCCTTCAACGGAGTTATAGCTTTGAACAATAAGATCCCTGTGATGCTTTTGAAGCTCTCTGTGGACTTTATTTGGGTTAATCAGAAGCACTTGAATTGGTGACAGGTGTGTGTTGACTCCACTTTAACATTAGTTTCAATGGAATTGGTTAAATCTGAACACATTCTTTCACTGTTCTGAACGATTTCTGTTTGTTTTTCTATTGCGTTTTACAGTTATAAGTCACAATAAAGGTGTAAAAAGTTGTAAAAGTACTACTTTATAAAGAGAAACGGAATAAACTAGTTAGATTTGATTAATAATGAATGAATTACTAAATGCATTACATATTTTAAGTCATATTGTTATGATGCGTTTTTGCGTGTGCACAATTTTCTTGATATTTGGGGAGATTTTTTTTTGTTTTTTTGACATTTTGTCACTATTTTAAGAACTAAAACCAACATTCTGATCTGGACCTGTGATTGAAAGGAGCTGCTGTCTAATAATTACATTTAAAATGTGATATGCTGTGCTATGAATATTGGCCAAAAAATATTTAAAAAAAAATAGTTATCTTATAAGTAATAGAATCAGTGGCTGCTGGTGAAAAACATTCTAGGTTAGGCTCTTTTCCTGTATATTTGCCTATAGCATTGATAGAATCAGTTGAAATAGTTTTATATTAAACTTAGACAATATTAATTACATGTGGAAATGAACACTTAGACAGCTAATAATGAATAACAAATGTTTATTAAGCCCCTTGTTTAAATACAAAAGAAAACAAGTTAATTATACCATGACATACATCTTACAGAATAAACCAAATTATTTATCCTGGTATTTATATGTCCTTTGCACAAGGAAATCAGATTTATTTTCTTTACACACACAGACACAAAAACAATGCAAAAAAAAAATGTCAATGTCGAGTGCGGGAAACAAACCGGCCAAATGTGTCCTCGAAATTCAAAATAGGTGGCAAACCAAGTGAGCTAAACTATCAGGTTTCCTTTTTTCAGTTTCCGAGGATCATATTCAGAGACGACGCCTCTCTTGTACTTTTGCGACAGAGTTGGATTGGCTGTTTGCAATATTTGCTTTTTATTATGTGAATATTTCTATTAGGATAACAGTGAAGGCAATTATTTATTTATTCATGTGGCATTTTTATTTATTAATTTGGTTGAACGCTGTGCTTTTATAAAGACAGGTGAAATACTGCAAATTATGGTGGTGTTTGTTTTCTTAATGGCTCTCTTTTGTACAAAGAATATATGATGTTTCATTGAAAACCTTGTTTTATGATCTAATTTATATTATCTAATGTCTTTTGTCCACTTATCTTTTGATTCTTGCATTACAACTACTCTATATTGCCAAAGGGCAACTAATGTAATAGCCCAATTCTCCTGACTTACTCACACGTTTTTTAAATACTTACAAAGTCTTCCAGAGATGCAGTAAGTTTATATTTTGTGATTTGTATCAATGAGTGGTCACACAACTTATCATTGTTTAAAAAAAAAAATTGACCCAACTCAAATGTAAACTTGTAAGCCTTTATCACTTCCACTTTTTCGGGAACCCAATTAAAACCACCCAATCATGTCGTCTTATCCAGTTCATTTTCCATTTAGCCGCTACAATAATCCTGCTTTTATTTATCTGTGCAGCTGTTTTATTCCTTTGGATTGCTGCGACTCGGCAGAACAGCACATGAGGGATGATTCCTGTGACTGCGACGCTTGTTCTCTGAATCACTTGGGTTCATTTTCCTGGTGAATAGCTAACTGTTATGTCCCCATATTTACTGCACCGACTGCTTAATGACTTCTTCTGCAGCTAACTTGATATTGAAGCTAATGGTGTTGTTGCTAATTGGCTTACACTGTATAGCAGCGTTTCATCTATGGAATCTTAAACGCTGTGTGTATTTGTGCGAGCGTGCTTGTGTGTTGGTGCCATGACAGTAAAGCAATGAAGTCATTATTTCTTCATTCTTCATGGTCCCTTTCTTATAATTGTATATATTTCAACTCATTGAACATTACACAAGTGAGCCAGCCGGCTGCAGAATGAGTTTCGACCTCAATTACTAAATCACAAGTTCACCTCCGTCTCACTGCAATTCCAGCATAATGAGTCCGAGTGTAATACAAAGTTTAGGATACAGTGTTGCTAGAGTCAATACAGACTAATGGATGGCGAGTTGTTTGGATGAAAAAAATGGATTAATAATTGTGGCGGTTTCCTCCCACAGTCCAAAAATATTATGGGGTTGCTTCAGAACTCCAGGAGAAATTCACCATAGGTATGAGTGTGTGTGTGAATGGTTGTCTGTCTTTGTGCACCCTGTCACAGACTGTCCAGGGTGTCCCCAGCCTCACACGAAGAAACTGGGATAGGCTTCAGACCCCATAGACTACATAAGGGACAGGAAATTAAATAACAAATGAATGTTTGGGAGACGTAATGTTAAAGAAAGATGGTATTTGAACATTTTTATATCGAGATCATCAGTATACCGTACATTTCGGTACATACCTCTGCAGCTCTCATTGCTTCTCTGAGTTTGCTTCAATTTTCTTTTGTTTGCCTGTTTCCTGCCACCTTTTACAGTTCCTTGTAGGATGGTCTATGCCAGGCCTGAGGATCTGGCGATGTGTCCGTACCACCTCAGTTTCAGCTTGATAACAGTGGTAAGCAGGTTATCATTCCAGTTCTAATGCCATCCACAAACCAAAGGTTTGTAATTGGTCTGCCTCTTATGCTGATGGTACCATCATGGTCTGCCGGGGCATCCATCATGATACGCTCCAGAAAAAGACCAAAGACAATAGAGGAGAGAAGGCATCCTTTGTTGTGGTCCGATAGCTCCGTTGTAGAGAACTGCACTGGAGTTAGGTCTGTTAGGTCAATCTTGTATTAACGCCTTGACATGAGGAATGGTTCTAAAAAAAACTTTAAAAAAAACAAATCTGTATATTTAAGGTCTCTCAGCTGCTGCCTTAAGTCTTTCCTCATTCAAACACATTGCAAGTGTTCCGTTAAAAACAAACTTGAAATATAGACTATTGCTCGTGTCGAGGCATCAACAACAACTGAACACCAGTTGCTAGGCTAAGATGGACATGCATTTTTGACTTAGTCGACATGAGGATGAGTAGAAAATGAGGGAAATCTGAATTTTGGGTGAGCTGCTAAGGTAAGATATGTTAAGAGCAGAGAAGAGAGTTTTAAATGGTTTAGTTCCTAAGCCTCAGGAGTTCCCATAGCAGGGGACCAAATGGAGGACAGAAGTGGCGGGAGAGATATTCTCTAAACACTGGGTGGTGAAACTCTACAGGAATGATGTTTGTGTGATGGAAAAATGCTGAACTAGAGTATGCTGGTCAAATTTATATGACTTTATGATGATTCTAATTCACTGCTGGTAGTGTTGTCTGCTTCTTGTGTGAGGGAGGAATATGTGGAGTAAAGATGTCCTCCATGCCAGGAACTGGACTAAAGAATAAACGTCACCTATTACCTCAAGGGTAATAATAGTAGGTAATGAAAAAAAATAAAAGAAGGCAAAAGATCTAAATCAAAGACTGACATGGTCTGGACAAAAAACAATTATGAACGTGATCTAAGACCTGACATCAACGACAAACTGCCAAGAGAGAGGGGAGTTTGAAAAGAGACCAGATGCTGAGACTCAAGTGGAATCAGACAGCTCCAGGAAACAGACATGGTGCTGACACACAGGAAAGGCAAACTTACCAAAATAAAACAGGAAGTGACATACAATGTAAAAACATACACAGGGGGAATAAAATATCAAGTATACAGTTTGTGACCACATGCCAATTTAGTCTGCCAACTGTCTTACTGAAGGACTCTATGAATGTGTTCTATTTGACCTGTAGTAATACTCACTTTTAAAATAAATATATCCAGTCGCTAGATAGCTATAAAACGTTGCCGGCTCGCTTTTAGGTCGGGAGGGAGTCAACCGGGCACCTGTTTTCTTCCACAGTCCAAAAACATACAGAGGTTGATTAGAAATTTTCGGAAATTGTCCGTCTTTGTGTTACAGAGTGGCGTCCTGTCCAGGGTGTCCCCCGCCTCTCGCCAGAAAAAACTGGGATAGGATCCAGCAACCCCCATATCGGATTAAGCGGCATAGATAATTAATGTATATCCAGCGTCAAAATAATCCAGGCATTAGAAGAAACTCTTATTTTAATTTTGAGTTATGACTGATTTGTTATTTAGTGCATTGAACAGTTGAATTCACTTTGTTCCTCTGCTAAAACATTTGGTCTGCATTGCTGAATATCAGTGTTTTCTGCCCAAGGCTCGCTTCAGAAGAACTAGTTTAATTTGCAATTTAAAACAATTCCGTTCTGATGTACAGCACAAAAAAAAACACAACAGTTGACAGACTTGTTTTATGGTTCAGTGTAATATTCCCAGGGCATATTACAGATATATTGGTCAGGTGTGAGGCGGCACACAAGGAGAGATCCCAAAGCAAATGAAATCTTGCCACATGGAGGCTTTATTAAAGACACGACAAGTGATTGAGTGCTGGAGAGCAAGGCTCGAAAAAAAACCAACAAGATTAAGAACTCGACACACATCCATACAAATCTTTATCTTTACCTTCCTCATCCCTCCTCACACTTAGTTTCAACTGCTTATAACCTCACAACCCCGTCATTTTCAATGGCTCACTCTTCTCTCTCCTCTCCGTTTATGACTTTCTTCTTTTTTCAAACATGGCACATATCTCCTGACGCCATCTATTCCAGTCCTCCGTAAGCTTTGTTCTCTCACGAACATCATTCTTCTCCCCCCAGTTCTACCTTTAAACCTTCCATAGCTCCGCTTCCTGACTTCCCCTTGGCCTTTCCACTTTTCTCCTTCGATTCTGTTTCGCTCCCGTTCAGTTCCGTGTTGCAGTAAAGGTCAGGTGAGCTCCATGAATAAGCTGTAGATTTATGATGCTGCCATCTCCCAAGAATCTTTGTGACCAGGGCCAAACAACATCACCTTGTGAGAGTGCAATAGATGCGGAGGTTATTAATGTGGTTACGCTCAGAAGGTTGGGAAAGTATTTAAACCTAAAGGTGTACACAGTTTTTTTACACTCAAATTATGGAAAAAAAAATAAAATAACTTGATGTATTAGCCAAGCTTGCCTTTTTAATGTAACTAGCGTCTTAAAAGGATAGTTCACCCACAATTCAATATTGTCTAATTTTTTGTCAATAAAAGAGGGACATTAATATACAAGCAGGATGGAGGTATTTGGATGTTTTTTTAGTTTGTCTTTTGGACGAAGACAAGTAAACTTGTATGCGACTTTCATATGGATATACAGTACATTATTTCCTTAAAGCCAACAGATTACTCTGAAAATAATGTCAACCCTTATTTAACAAAAGGGTAAGTAGACATTGAATTCAATTTAAATTGTAAGTCAGTTATAATCTTCATATAAAGTAGATATGTCTGCCTGAATCCAAAATCATTGATCCAACACAAGATTCCCCTATCCCTTATTTTGGAAAAATAAATTAATATTGCATAGTTTACAATTGAAATGCAAAAAATATGTAAACAGGATCGTCAATATTGGCTTAGTTTTCTGGACACCTATTCACCTGGTTGGGACATTGAATTTATCATTTAATTATCAATTAATTATATTGAAAGGTCAGATTCATAACAGAGTCATATCAAGACACTTTTCAATTTAAAAAGCACTATACAAGAGAAGGGAAAAACAGGTCCTAGTGAATCACAATGGGCAAAAATGATGAAGAAAAACTTCCTTAATACAGGCAGAAACCCTGTTAAGAACAAGGCTTATTGGGAACATTCTTCTGCTGTGACCAGGATAGACTGGCGGTCTAGAGGACGGACTAACTGCCTTGATGTGTACGGTTTTTAGTCTCCACTGTAAATAAACCCTTCTGAATTCAATCAAAGAAATTACAATATAAGGCTTACCACTTTCATTGTAGACATTAGAATGACGATGCCTATCTAAGTGGTTCAAAAGCGAGTCAACTGGAGTCTTTAGAGTTCTAGGAAGACGTTCCACCTTTGAATTCCAATTCAAAAAAGCATGAGGTGAAACTAATTCCTGGAACACTACACAGTCCAGTTGACTAGTCCATGACCTTGATGAATGAGAACTTTCGCAGCATTGCGATGTCCGTTTTGACCATTACATCTCCACTTTTATTTTCTAAAGCAGGGGTCAAATCTCAGGGCTGAGCGAGGGCTTCTAGGAACAAAGTAAGGTATCTTTTCACTTACATGTTTCATTGAATATATAACACAAACAGTACCTCAAAGAACTCAGTACTGACCTCAGTACTGTTGACAAGTGACAGACTCATGCCGGCAGAGAAATGGTCTGAGGGGTGCAAGGACACAAGGTCTGGATCTACTCTAGTGCTTTTCCATTGATCTAATTTGATTTAATTATATATTGTGTATTGGTATTTCATTATGCTGTATGACTGTTAAAATAAGATTAATTAATAAATATCATGAGGCTTTGACTTTCATACTTCCTATTACACTATCCTGCTTCTTTTTTCCAGGCTCATTACTTCCTTCTTTCCCCCAATCTCCCTCGTGCTGACACCATAACCCAGTGCTACTCTTGCTACCCCCTCGGAGGATATTTTCACTCCCATATGTGTTGGGTCGCAACGGGGTCAACCTCCAGTCAACGGTCTGGTTTAATTTTTCAAGAGCACCCTGATGCATATTTCATTGTCTTATGCCCTTTATCCATCACGCTATATCCTTCTGCCTGTCTCTCCTTCCTCACTCCTCCACTCCGGTGATCCCCTCTCCACATTTGTCCATCCCTGGAGTGCACTGATCACAGATTATATGAAAGTGGTGAGTGACAAGTGGGTTTGCTCTACCACAGCTGGACTTATAATGATCTTATTTTCATGATAGGATGGTTTCTTTTTTCCCTAAAAATGTAATATTTTAAGCTCAGCAAGTGATTTAATTGGAAATGCATTATGCTGTACCGCTGTTGCATTCACATTAGTAGTGGATTTCTTATGAATATTTTACTCTTCGCAGAACAACTTTCACAATATGATAAAGAAAATGGCCTAGAAATAAAACATAAAAGATGAGGAAACTAGATTAAATGGATATGTAATACAATTTGGGTCATTCCACTAAATATCAACACTGTCATTATAAATGTACACTTAGTATTTTTAATATAGTTTTTACAAGAGAAATTAAATAACCATTGATTTCATTAGCTAAAATATAAATTATATGACACGGTAACACACAAATGGGATAATTTTGTAGCTCTTTTGCAGGTAATATGTGTTATAAAGTTACCTTTTTTCTATGATTTCCTACATTTTCATCGTGTGAAAAGCAGAAATAGCACTAGAATTGTATGACCCGTATTTGACATTCATTTGGTCGTCACTAACTTAATATATGATATGATAAAGAACTATTCTCTGTAAAATAGACAACATTTGTTTTAGAAGAGTAAGAAGAGGCCATTGTTCAAGTTGATGAGGTTTGGTTAATGGAAAACACAACCATTACGTCACATTCTGTTGAGTTAAAACTATATGAGTTTTCCCCCTTTTTTAAATAAACAATACATTATATCACTTTGTACCTGTTTTTGAATTACATAATTGTTTTTTAAAGTTGAACATTTTACACTCACAGATATATACTATCTATTGGTGTCCATAGTGATTCCTCCCACTCCACACTGACTTATACGACCAACAATCCTCCTTTTTTGACCTTAAAACGGCCAACGAGATGTGGTTATAGGTTGAGCTGAACCTGTGACCTTAAGATCATTAGTTTGGCACTTCATCATGCAAGCTTCACTCATATACAGCCTCGCCACTGATTGAGGTGACCATGTCAGGTGCCATTTTGACCCGCTACAGCACGAGATTGAACCATTGACCTTTTGATGAACAGGCAACAGCACTCTGACAAGCAGCTCTATATAATGTTCTTCTGCTTCTAGTTCAGCCTCTAAATCAGGAGAGTATTGTTAGCCATACGAAACACCAGTTTCATAATTTAAAAAAAATATATTTTGCATTTGTATGTAATGAATATTCTACTTTTTACGTGGTTGCTCGTGTTAAGAATGTGAGTAAAAACCTTGTGAGAGTCGAGTGTATTTTTGATATCTATTGAAATGTTTTTATTTTAGTAGTAACTTGAGATGGGAAAGAGAACAATCAAGAGACTCTTTGTCCTAAAAAATGTTAATGATTCTTGTCATGCACCGTCTGAGTCTCGTCACCCGGATAATCAGAAGACTCACGAGTCTCCCGGCGGGCTGCAACCAACCATGAATTAAATAAAAAGACTGTTAGTCACTCTGATAACATATGAACAGAATGAATATCTGTAACAGTTGAGTCTTGCAGATACTTTGGTTTTCATGTTATAAAAGATAAATGTACTGGGATTTATCTTTCCATGCTTTGACACAATAATGCAATAATTACTATTGTTATTATTATTATTATTATTATCATTATAACTAGTAGTATTAGTAGAATGACCTCTAATTGTATAATTATTGTATTATGTTTTAATTTGAATACTAGGATGAATAAAGTCTGCATTACTATATAAAACATTTCTGAAAATTAATTGTTTAGGATTAATGAGTTTTATTTTTATTTTTTTCAAAAAACAGCAACATTCAGGTAAGTCAAAATCTGCATCTTTTTAAGGTATAAATGTGGTATAAATGAGGCCAAAGTAAATATTGAATAGTCACAGAGGTATTTCTCACAGGGACCAAAGAATATTATTTTGGATTGCTTTTAACAATTTATCATAACTGTAAACAAAATCTGTTAAAGTTTCCTGTTATTGGATTTTTTTCAATATTCATTCATCCACAAAACAAATATTTAATTGTTATTTTTTTCATAAAACGGATACAATATTTAGAATTTTTTTATTCTAAATTTTGTCCTCACTGTGCTCATATGATTTATAGTGAAATCAAATACATATAGAATAGAATAATACAAATATCTTTACTTATTTATAAAAAAATATATATATATTGGCATAATTACGATTTTACTTCTAAAATGTTCACAATAAGACTCTATCTTCACACTATATTCTATTTGTTATTCTCTCTCAGTACTTACAGTCTGTAACGTGGCCTTGTTCTACAAGTATTGGTTATTGTTCTGCAATGAACCGTTAACTGGAAGTAAAAGCATAAAAGTGTTTCAAACATGACCTCCTGCCATCCTGAGACGATATAAGCAGAGTCCTGTCATTTTTTTTTAAAACCCTGGCTCCCACTGTAATGACCCAAGTGGATAAAAGGGACGAGGTGCTATTAAAGCGAAATGACTGCAGCACTCAATAATGTCACGCTGCTGCAGTACATGCTTTCACTTTGTTTTGTCATTTCTGCAGGGAGCCCTTATCGCAGCCTTCATTTCCAAAGGATTACATTTCCCGTGGATTTAATTGCTGTACCCTAAACCCCAGTATCATCTCAGCTAACTCTTGAGACTCCGTGGGGAAATTCCTCCACGGCGGTCTGGACTGAACCGCAGACCATCTCGTCTACCTGAGACGCCGCCGCCACCGCAGCTGCTGCTCCTCATCGTCTTGAGATGCTGAACTCTGTCTGACCTGGCAACAAGTCTGGCTTAACCCAGAAGTAACCCCCATCGTCTGGTCCTTGCAAACAACTTCAATGACTATCTCACACCTTCGCTCGGCACACACGGCTCGTTCATTTGATTCCTCATCCATTTTTAATTGAGGACGGAAGCAAGGAAATAGAAAGAGAGGCTTTATCCAAGCTTTAAAATCCATAGTGCTCACAAAGATGAAAGTGCATGTATACACACTGGGGTCTCAAAGATGCTATTGGAGGTGACTGCATTCTACAACACAACTTCCCTCTCGGGATGAGCAGTGTATGGCTAACTCACAAGTGCAAATTGCAGGAAGTATTTATGACTTTAGGTTTAATTGTCTTTTAATTTTCCCATTAAGTCATTCAAGGGGACCTGTAGTCAGGATCCTCGAGCGGTAACTGGTAGCCTTGGTGTGTTTGCGAGGACACATGACGCTTCACAGGTTTGAAGGTGTCAAAGCAGCCACACACATCAACCCTGCATCAACCGCAGACGTCGGGGTCATCTTTAGGGCGCCATCGACAGATCGAATCTTAAGATGTTACGACTGGATTCCTCATGAAGTTTCATAAGTTTGTATCCGTTTTGCAATATTTTTTTTTGCTGAATCATCTTTTTTAGCCTACGTGAACAGTATAATTGACTGACACCAGGATGATTTTTTTGCCAGAATATGAAGATACAAATTAATAGTAGTGTTATTAGACTTGTTTTTGGAAGAAATACTGACGAACAACATGGGAATGAGAATTGTAACATGAATGAATAAAATAGTGTCAGCCTGTTTCAGCAGCTAACTTTGTATTATTTATATTTAAAACTGTTCTTGCATGTAGTTTTAATATTCGGCTAGTTCCTAAATGTCCTGAATGTTGGAAGAATAAAGGCTCTTTATCTTTGTACCAGAGATAAAACAATTATATTAACAAAAGACACGTGACTTTCACTCCAATGGAATGCGTCTACATGTGTCGATGCCACTGATTGGCTGAACCATGTCACATGTTTTTAAACTCACGACTAATCATTACATTTATCAATTTTTGATTTTATAATAATAAAAATAATCAGAACATCAATTTATTTGGTCATCCCTGTGAGTTACTGGAATGTTCATATTGCATGGTTTAGTTACAAGTGCATTCATTTAATCACACACGATACGTCACATACTGTATAAACTGGTGGGATTGAAAGTCACACAGGAAGTGACAGACAAAACAGTCCCTTGGAAAAAGATTCAGTGTGTCCCAAATTTCGCTTTGCACTTACATTAATATTTAATAGAGTGCTAAAGTGCGTCAACATTGAGCAGTGTGCGCTAATGTAGAGTGTAGAGTGTGGATCAATGGACACTTTCCACGCCCGCCATCTTAGTGACGTCGATGACGCTTAATGGAACTGCGTCACTGTTGACGCGTCTTCGGAGCAGATACCGGCACAAATGTCTCAAGAAAAGACCAATTTTATCACAAAACAATACAACAATAATAATAACACAGTGAAACACAACTATTTTCAATTGGCGAAAGGCGCTCTCAAGTGTTGTTGACGACAATCAGCTTAAAAAAGTAGTAGAAGAAGAATCTTTCGAGTCATTTCAAGTGTTTGATTTGAGACAGTACTAACCGAAGTGCACGATTAGAGACACAGTGGAAGTCTCTTTGTCAATACAAATGTTTAATGTGTGGTACAAAGTGTCGCTCAAATTCTGATGGCTGTGGTTCAGTAACAGATAAGTGGATCTCTTGTACAGTCTGAGGTTTTACCCCAGTAGTGCCACAGTTTGTCCAGTTCTAGAGATGATCATAGAGCCAAGTAAGTAGTAGTGGTATAACATCATATTAAAATCAGCAACTGGAAGTCTGATCAGGTGAGGAGCAAGATGTGAAAAGATGATATTACAATTCATGTCGCGTGTCCACGTCTCTTCAGAGTGAGTGTAGGGTGTGAAGGGAACTCTTGAAACAGACGTCAACCAACGTGATGAACTTGAGAGCTGACTATGCGTAAAAATGTGTGCATACATATGAGGAGCCTTGTGAGAAAATGTGTCTATAAATATCTTTTGATGCATTTGTTTCAGCTGATGGGCTGTGTGGTGACATTTTAAGCAGGTTATTCATCAACGCTTTCCCATTTAAAATCTGCTTTCCGACCAAATGGTAGCAGTAAAATATCACGAGACTATTAGCACATTTTCTGATAGAGAGTGAGAAGCAGAGATTCTCACGATTTGTTTATTACTTCAATTTCAGGCCCCACTGATCAAACATGCCACC
This sequence comes from Callionymus lyra, assembly GCF_982586985.1. Taxonomy (NCBI): domain Eukaryota; kingdom Metazoa; phylum Chordata; class Actinopteri; order Syngnathiformes; family Callionymidae; genus Callionymus; species Callionymus lyra. Next base: position 21,273,414 of record NC_141835.1, read on the forward strand.
AGATACATTTCTACACTTGACTAACAATGAGTTGTAGGGAGAGACGCTCACACTGCTTTGACTCGTCCCACTGAAAAATAAAAATACGAGGAGGCAAACCAGAGATATCACTGATGTATGCATTGGATGAGCTCAAAACACACTCAGAAAATACGTTTAATTCCACACCATGATTCAATAGTATTCAGGGTAGGAACACTATATAAAGCTAACGACAATCGTTGTTTTTTGTTTCTAATCTCAATAATTGGTAAAAATAACCCTAAAAATCAAGGTTCCTCACAATGATAGGAGAAAACAAGGCACTTCAAATGACCAAAACCTTCACAAAAGACGTACCGTTGTTTATTTGTTTGTTGTGTTTCACTGCTCATTTATAGGTTTGCTTAACAATTGTCACTGAATTTCCAATCTTTAATATTAAGTGAAAGAATTCAGGCTAGAACCAGCAGGTTAAAGGACAGCTTCTTCCACCAGACTGTCAGGAGACTCAACTCCCTCCCTGTCCCACCATCACTCTCACCTCCGCTTGCACTACCTGTGCATTAACTTAGTTTTTATGTTTATATTCGGTTTATTAGTTAATTATTTATTTTTGTTGATTATTTATTTATTTTTGTTCTTTATTTATAATTATTTATTATTTAATTTCTTACTTAGTGTCTGTTTAAGTCTATAATTGTTTTAAGTGTTTAATCTCTGTTGTAAAGTCCTTTCAACCGTATTCATGTTTTTCATGTTTTTCATGTGTTGCATCGTGGGTCAGAGAGGACCACAGTTACATTTTTAATGTATGTTTTAATACATGCATATTTGACAATAAAAAGAGCTTGAACTTGAACTTGAAAGATAACTGTCAATGTACATTTCTTGCTAAGAAAATACATTTCTAAATTTAAAAAAATGCTAATGAAAGTAATGAAACTAAATTAGGCAGCATGGTGGTCTTAAATTGCACCTGGCACGCCGGTTCCCCCTCACAGTCTAAAATCCTACACAGTTTAGCTGATGACTGTAGATAGTTGGTGGTAGTCTGTCCATAGATTGTCTGGGAAGGACAGGCTTTCCATGGTATTTAATGCAGCCTTTTACAATCTGGGTATTGTAGAAATCATTATATAAAAGTCTAAATGAAACCTTGGGTGTTGTACATTCAAACCTGCTTTAGTTAAAAAAGCCACTTTGAAAATAAGTTGAAAATGATTACAAGATGTTTTTCTTATTATATGTAAAAATAAAAAACAGATGACTCTTTTGAGTAGATATCTTTAAATTAGAAAAAAAAAAGCTTGAAATCATCCAATTTCAAGCTTTCATGATCTTGAAATTGGATGATTAAATTTCCTCACCATCATTAAGATATAGGCGTCATCATTATGTGTGAGTGAGGTGTAGAACTGCAGTTTTGAATGAGCAGATACTGTATATGTCTTCTTTCAAGTTTGTTTTTTGAAACAACATTAATCATCTTTCATAAATAACTCAGCAGCTTCAAAACCTTATTACATGACAAAAATGGTTTCATCTGCGATTTTAAAGATAGTTTCTCTTTAGCTGATTTGTCTTAACTTAAGTTGAAAGGAAATAAGAAAAACATTATTTTTAAATACACAGGGAGGTCGGATCAGGTCATCGTTCTCCACCCAATCATTCAGCTATGTGCTCGACACTATTACCGTTTACACATTTTTACAATAGAAATATTATTGACCTATTCACAAAATGACATTCATGATACATATAATGTACTGGCAACATAACACTATGACTGAGGATTGTCAAAAATAACCACACAGTTATGTGTTGTAGCATCACAGGAACGCAAAAGATCCCAAGTCATTCTGAGGTAACACCTAGAAATATTTTGTTTTTGCTGGTTACTGCACCTTGTTCTGAAGTGTTTTTTAATGGTTTACCATTTCAACTCTGGCAGCCAAGAAACATGGCTATTTACTTTCTCAAACACAGCATATAACCTTAAGAGTGGTGACAAAACAGTCTTATTGGTTATTTCACATTTCTTTAAAACTCTATCATGGATTTATTTGTTGGAAGCCAATGCAATTTTGTCTATGTGGTAGTTGTTCTCTATTCTCAAGTGAGGGTAACTTCAAAAAGGAAGGGATCACTCTCCCAACCCAAAGTCGACATGAGGGTGAGTAGAAATTGTGTGAAATCTGAATTTTGAGTGAACTATCACTTTAAGCTTCCACGCTTTTACCACAACATGTGCATAGAGATATTTAACGAACACATCTCACTCCATCAGCAGAACCCAACGTGAGAGCTAATGGAAAATGTGAGAGCAACACTGAGGTGAAATGTTTCTGTCGCTGTGTGTGTGTGTGTGTGTGTGTGTGTGTGTCCGTGTGTGTGATCTGACAAAATCTGCTGGTTTAACAAGTGTAAAAAATGTGTTGGGTGTGTTTCTGTTTACAGTGTTGCGAGTCTTCATGTGTGATGTGCGTATTAATGTGTGCGCTGTTGTTGAAACTGAACGCATTACACGGCTGATCGCACTGTTGCATCCTAGAGGGGCTTTTAGACAACTCCAGTGTCCATCATTCGGTCTTGTAAAGAGGCACACAAGCAGATACACTCTCCTTGGGTCAATGCAGGGTCTCCAGTGTTTTGTAAGTCAGGGATAAACTGATGGAGTGACACATGGGCCTTGACCTTGAATGCAAACATAGCAGTCATGGGACATCAGGTGGAAATTCATGGTTTCGCCCATTTAATGTGGAACTTATCTCAGCTCTGTTCGATTATATACTGTATAAGTGAAATTAATTCCACTTTTATACTGACATTAAATGGGATTAAATAGACGTTTAAATATTTATTTACTGAAATATTTTTTTTAGTATGATATGTATTCACTTTGGCAAATCTAAACCATTATTAAAGTTATTATGTAAATTAATACGTAGCATTTGGTTTTCAACCAGATTACTTATTGTGGAAGATATTGATGAGTGTTAGGGTAACTTACCTAAATTATTCTTTTGACTCGCCAGGGAATGAATGATTTATATTATGTGCATGTCAAGGCATTGAAATTAACACATTTTGTTACCCCCCGATTAGAAGGGACAATCTACAATCTAAAAGTTGTTGAGAGTTGTAGTGTGAGGTCTTTGTGATGACATGTCTTTATATATTATATTATTAAATATATATGTTTGTTATTTAAATAAAATAATGTTAACTGGAGTAAAAAAAAGTTCTATAATATGCTTTTTTTAATGAATTCAAAACAGCTATTTACTCAATGCTTCTCAGTGGTATGAGCCCTTACGACCCCTTGACAGCAAGTGCTGGATAATAGATTGCATACTAGAGCCATCCAACTTCCCAACACGAAATTGGAGAAAAAATAAATTGTGTTCAGCTTCTCTTTCACGTTGGATTTTTTTCTCTGTGCAGGTTCACCTTCACCCAGAGTATGTGACTCAGTTCATCCTTTTCAATCGTGTGCAAGAGACAGATTTTACAAAGTATGTTTTCAATCAATGCTTTTCGCAGACCTTTTCACCTTGTTGTCCGATTTGGCTCACAGCCTTCAACTGTGACTGCATGTGTCTATAGCTGGTGAAATATCGAAAATAAATAAAGAATATAGAAAACACAACACAGATTTGATGGGGGTAAATAACAAACTGACAGTGGAACTAACATGAATGTTTAATGTTCTTTTTGTACAGGTCACAGGTGTCTCTTGTCTGGCTTGTTTGTGGATTTTTTACAACTTTTTATTGGACTTGGTTCATCAGTTTTGTTGTGAAGATGTCAGGTTGAAACACAGGTTAAAAACAATACATAAAATGTATACTTCGAAGGCCAAGACACATAAGACAAACACAGGACTCAAATCAAGGAAAAGCCTGCATAAATAAAAAGGTCTTAAGATGTTTCTTGAAGGAGTCAGTAGATCATCAAACACGGAGAGAGAGGAAGATCGTTCCAAAGCTTAGGAGCAACAGCCTGGAAGGATTTCTCTCCTCTGGTCCTGAACCGTGTTCAGGAACCATCAGCAGATTCTGATCCACAGACCTCAGAGCCAAAGCTGGGGTGTAAGGCTGGAGCCACAAAGTAACATATAAATCAAGTCAATCTTTTAATTATGGCAATCAATAAAACACTTTGTTCTTATAAGAGTGAGGATGGGGGTGGAGAGTTCAGCAGGACTATTGAAATAAACCAGCTGTCCTACATAGAAGTGAAAATGCTCAGATTAATTAAACTGTATCTTACTACAAAATTAGATTTATGTCATATTTTTTATGACTCAAAGAAGCCAAAGACCAACAATAATCAACAAAGTCATAGGTTATAACTGTTGGTGCGTCAAACTTAAACCAACCCTGATGAACTTAATTACATTGTAACACTTAACCTTCTCATCTTAATAGTCTTGATTCTTCTCCTTCTCTTCAATTCTTACCAGAGGAAGTTCTTTGCCATCAACTGGAAGTTGTTCAGTAATTGATTTTCTTTCTTGTTTTTTTGTTTTTTTTGTGGTGACATGTTCAAAACTCTTAAAAACTCTGCAAAACATAAATGCATATTACAGAACATATACAAAACACATAAGAGAAGGAATCGGATAATTCCAGGGGTAGAATACAAAACATAGTAAGAGATAAAACAAAAATACTAAAAATTGCAAAACTGTAATATACCGATCAACTTCACTAGGCCATATGTGGTTTTGTGTATTCGTGGAGCGCGATCATAAACCTTTCACTTCCATGCTGACTTGGTTACTCATTGAACATCTTACCTGAACATGTACATACAACTTTGATAAGAGAATTGTTTGACACACAATTTCCATTACTTTTCTAAAGGTACGTTATACAATTGCTTCATACAAACTTGTTTTGACTATTGGGCGATTCTTGTAGTACCGACATTGTTCTCCTGAACTCTGTACTAAATTTCCACTTTTAACTCTTTAAATTATATGGCGTTGAATGTGAGTCACCATGTCAACAAGAGCGCTTCCTTGGACATCGGTGACAATTCTTCCCCAGGTACCAACCTGTGCATCCTACTTATAGTACACAATATCAAACACAGAATACAGTCATTAATATATTTCTCATCTTACAGCTGATGTAAAATATAGATGTGTGCGTGAGTAGTTTGACTGCACCCTTAAACCATGATTTGTCATCATCTTCATCAGATATTTCATAATAGTGTTTGGTTGAATGATCTTCTTTTGAGGAGGGTCTTTTGTGAAATCTCTTTATTTGATTCTTAAAAATCATATCTAACAGAGGTTAGAAAGGATATATAGAGTGATCATCTGATCATGTGTTCAAGTGTTGTTTTTGGATGAAGAGGACGATGACTGATTTCCTGATATGACATAACATACATGACATAAGTAAGAGATATTAACGACACCTTCCCATCCCAGCTCTTTCACTCTCCTCTCAGAACAAACAGAAGAAAATAAAATACAGTACATTTCTCTTAGAGGAGTTCATTATGTGAAAATCAACCTGTTTAAGAAGCAGATGGACGACAACGATACAACAACGGACCAGGTACAAATTATTGTCCAGGTTAGAACAGGAAACAGAAGATACATTACACGTTGTGAAATTTATAAAATGCATCATGGGTAAAATATCCTGATGAAAGACTGTAGTTTAGGGAATAGTTGCGTAGCAAACTTTGGGCCTCTGTTCCAAATGAGCAGTATTGAAGAGCCACATGAGTATTGCTGGTGTCCATTTCCCTCCTTTATGACTCCAGTTTACTATCTTCTGATGGAACTTCCAGCAGAATATTGGACCACGTTAAAAAAATAGAAGCTCATATTGGCTTTCTTGAACGTGACTATTCATGTTTGTGTTACTTGAACAGCCTCCACACTCAATAATAAATCAAACACTCTGAGGACTTTCTGAATCAATGCCAAAAGTTTGTTTATAGTGGAGAATACACCCGGGTGACAACGATATTGACTTTGTAAAGAAGCAAAAATCAGGGAACATTCTGTTCTGATCAGTTGCACTGGAGTAAACAGAGCAGACTAAGATAGTACAAAAAGGGAATCAAAACTATCTTCATGGACTACAGTTGTTTAGACTCACAAAACAAAAAATAATTCAATTGATGGGCCTGATAGTTGTGAGGCTGTGTTGATGTTTTTTTGTTTGTGTCATAAATATATTAATGTTCAGCTTCAAAAGGACATTACTTCCTCATCTATAGAGTGTTCCCCATTGTTAATTAATCTGAGATAAAACAGATACACTGTCAAGCACTGCTGTGTCAAATTCATGATTAAATACATTCCCGCCCTAAAAAACATAATCAGGCACATGATAAAATGGAATACTTTAGTGGTGCCTCTGTCGCACGCGGCTGGCATATCCAAATGACAGAAAACACTACGGCAATTACAGATGGTAACAAAAACAGATGAAACCCTGGGAGAATTCTCTTGGTCTCTCGGAGACCTGGGAAGGAAGTTAATGCGAGCGCCCTTATTAAAATCTTTGATTAGAACGAATGGAGAATGTGGGATGATGATTAAAGTGGGATTGTACTCGGAGGGAGAGTGGAGTAAAACTCTAGTCCTCTTTTTCCAAGATCAGTGAGATGTAGAGTCGAGGAAGAGTGAGGGAAAAGGTTGCAGGAAGACAAAGCTGAAACATTTCTTGATTATTCCTCTGGGAAATGAAAGGAACGAGAGCAAATGTCTACTCTCTTTCATTCATTATTATCTGGACCCTCAGTGACTTTGCTTGAGTTGAAACTACTCGTCGTCCGTGTTTGTGTGCGACTGTGTATGCAGCAGAGAATGAAAGTGCGTCCATGCTGACATCAGCAGTTCAAAACCTTCATTTCACCGCCTCAGCACCTCTCAGTATTGCACCCTGTTCTCTTTACGCCCCATCTCTTTTCCTATATTTCTCCGCCATCCGGCTGCAACCCCAAGATGTCGCCAGGACGGCTATTTGCTCTGACACTTATTTCTCTCCCGCTCTTGCCCGGCATTTGCTCGGCCTTTCGTCATTCCAGCAGCTGTTCTCGAGACTCAGCCGTCAGTCAGTCAAGTTGTCAGAGTGTATCTGTGACAGCCTCTGTGTCAGCTTGTCCGTCTTAACTGCTTTAAGTGATCCCGGCTCTGGCAACTCATGCAGTCAGAAAATAAATGTTGTCCAAGGAGCATAAAATGGTAGCGTCTTCATTGATGATGAGTGCGTTGTACGAAGTAAACCTGAAGATTTTTCTTTTTTATGGCACACAATGTTTAAAAGTGTTGTTCATAAATGTGCTTTTTCTCTATAATAGTATCTAATTATGTTTAAAAAAGAACCCCATGCATCTATAACATCTGGTAAGTTCTTTATTATATCGAGGCCATATTCCAAGCATGTAAAAGGAATTTATTTTCTGTAAAAAATGCAGTTAGCTTCTTTCATTCTGTCAGAAAAAGGGTGCAGTATGTTTCCTGCAATCCCCTGAATTTAAGGTTGTCTTTTAGGTTATTCATCTTCTGAGGTAACACAATGCTTGTTGTCATAGGGGTGTCTTGAAATTAGATTTGTCGCTATAAAGTTCATGCTCACATGTGCAGACAAGTCTTTTGATTGACTAACTCGGCAGATGCATGTTTCAGTTATAATTACATTTTGAAAAAAAATCAAAAACACATATAAATCCTTCATGTAAATGCCCTGCTTTCTGCTTGGGCAAAAAGCCCATCCAGAGGTTGGTAGAAATTGGGTCGAAGCATTCCTACATGATAACAACCACCAAGATTACCAATGCTCGCCATTAATTGAAGGTCCGATGGAAATAGTCAGGTGACCTGACTCAGGTCCCTATTCTTAAACGTCGGTCTCTTACATCTGCCAGCTCAAAGATTATGCGATAAAGGGTTAATAAAAGTAAAAGTGTGTTTCCCCTCTGGGGATGAATAAAGAGTTTCTATTCTATTCTAATAGAGGATTCCATTTGCAACTTTTGAAGGACAGTCTTAAAGTGATTCAAACTTCCTTTTCTACTCACTCCCATCATCACCTTCCTGAAACTAAGCCCCGGAGGCTGAACAGCTTAGTCAATTGTTTGCTAGAAATCCAACAATGGCTGAGTGAAAACACTTTGCAGCTAAATGTGGACAAAACTGAAACTCTGGTTATTGCTCCTGATGATAAGATTCCAGGGTTGAGTCAGTACTTGGTCTGACTTAGGCCAGTCTGTCAAACTGAGCCTGAGAAACCTGGGTGTTGTATTTGATAAAGACATGTCTGTAGCACAACACTGCAAAAAAACTGACCAAAAACTGTTTCCTTTAACTGAGAAAAATCTCTAAATTTAGGAAAATGATACAACATGATCTGGAGCTTGTAATCCATGCGTTTGTTTCTTCTCGCCTGGACTATTGTAACAGTTTGTTTTCATGTCTTGACAAGAAGGAGCTGTCTCGCTTGCAGTTGATACAAAACTCTGCAGCGAGAATTCTGACTCCTCTAGTAGGAGAACTCACATTTCTCCGATCCTTAAAACTCTTCACTGGCTGCCAGTTTCTTTCAGGATCAACTTTAAAATTCTGGTTCTTACTTTCAAAGCTATTCATGGTCAGGCTCCTCCTTACATCACTGATCTGATCCAGCCTTACACCCCGGCTCGGGGTCTGAGGTCTGTGGATCAGAATCTACTGATTTTTCCGTGCACAATACTCCTGTTGCTCCCAAGCTTGGGAACGATATTCCTCTCCCTCTGTGCTTGATGTAATCTACTGGCTCCTTCAAGAAACAAGACTTCTTATTTGTGCCTTTCCCTGATTTTCTGGGACTCCTGTGTTTGTCTTATGTGTCTTTGCCTTTTATAGTATATATTTTAACTGCGCATTTTTTTGATTGTGCAACCGCTTTGTGATCCTGGTCTAGAAACAAATACACTCACTCACTCACACACTTACTGACTTACTTACTCACTGACTTACTAACTTACTCACTCAATTTAATGTAGCGTCTGATGCTCTGTTGTCTTTGTCTATATCTTTGTTCAGACAGACAATTAAAAATAAACAAATATCTCTTTGGTCCTTGTTGGTATCGTCCAACTTATTTAAGTTTTTCTTTAACAATTTTGGATGAAAAAGAAGCAAACTGAGCTGCAATCACTACATTAGTTTGGACATTTTTGTCTATAACTCTCAAACAGAGTGCTCTTTAAATAATCCCAACTCTTAGTCGACATGAGGGTGAGTAGAAATTAGTCAGGGTTGGGCTACTTTGCTTTTAGAAGCAAAAAAAACTTGTCACCTGAACTTGAAATTGTATATTCTTAGTCTGGTTATGTTGCTGTTTTACTGCCGTGTCAAGAGCACTGTCAGCAAACGCATTTGTTAATATAAACAAAAAAACTATATTTATGTGTAATTATCTCACAATATGTGTGGATCAGTTACTGTCATCATGTCAACATGTTACAATCAGTGTTGTGCCATATGTCTGCGCGTTCACACCTGCCGACTCAACTCATGTATCTCGTAAATGTAATTAAGGCCACGGCATCGCAGAAGCTCATCCTCTGTGACAAATGAGGTCTGTGTCGGCCGTGACCTAACCGAGGTCTGCTGTCGGTCCTAATGCACCGGGGAGAGGCGCTGAGAAATGGGTGGAGAGCAAGATAAGAGTTAGCAGAGGAAAGGTTGCGAGCGGTGGTTCTGGGGGTCACGTTTTATGCTATTGTAAGTCCTGCCGTGACATGTGGTTCAGAGAGAACAAAGAGTATCTGCTGATGCTCATCCTTGAGAGTCTAATGAAAAAATGGATGCTGCTTCTGAAACGACACACTAATCAGATTTTTTGAACTACATTTACCTTTTCTCTCTTTTTTGGTTCCTTTTGTAGATTATTTTAATTATCTTATCAACTAGATGCTTGTTTTATTTAGATATTATATTAAATTGAATGTATACAAAATGGGACATTTATAAAATGTTTAATTTTAATATCATTTCCCAATAACACTTTTTTGGCTTCATGGCCCCTCACAGTCACACTTTATCAGGGAAGGGTAATTGAATTTTCTCAGGGGCCACATTATATACTGTGACTGTTGTTAGGGGCAGTCAAGCCAAAATAAAGCAGAAACAAAACCTAAAAAAAACACACATGTTAATATGCCATTACATTTCATAAACACGATAAATAAGTAACAATTGTTATTTTTTATTTACAGTCTATAAACTATAATAAAAGGCATGTTTCTATATAAACTGTATATATACATATTTCTTTGAAGCAAAAAAACAAACCATGTTGTTAAATGTTGAAGTTCATAATGAACATGTGCTTTTTTTTTTTTTTTTTGACCATTTTTTATTTTGATTAACAAATAAACATTCTGTACATAAGTGCCATACAGAGTTTGTGGTGCCTTGTGTTTTTGATTAATTTTATATTTATTCAAGCATGTGAGCAAGAATTGAATTAACAAACGGAAAAAAGAATTGTAACAGCATTGATGATTTAATCGTATACTTGGATCACAGGCCATCTCACTGGAAATTGAACTAAAAATCTAACAAATAAAAAAGATAAAATACATTTCCTGACATCCGTCCCTCTCACGCGGTAAATGCAGTGTTAATCAAGACATTTTTCTTGTGATTGAAATGATAATGGGTGTCCGCGTTATTCATAACCACGCTCGCTGCGTCTGATGAACAAAAAGAAATGAAATAGATGATGAAAAGGAAATGCGAGACTGAAAAACTGTGAGATGCTGAGATGAGAAGGTAACTGGAAGAATATCTCCCCTGTAGAGAAACAGGTCTGCGCCTCTAATGAGTCTCCATTCGGTGCGAAATGAAAGCGTACCATTATCACGTCATTTCAACATTAAAACTTAAATACACACTGTGCGCGGAGAGCAAGAAAGTAATGACGGGAAGTTAGACATTAGACTATATCTACCTATTCGTCTTGTACATACATTCCATATGGACCCTCATTTTACACAATTATATTTTCCATTTATGTGACCGTCCAATTGCTGCTGCGGTTTCCTTCGTGATTACAGTGCAGAAAAATCCATTATGAACAGTAAAACTTTTGTGCTTGTAAGAAAGATGAGGATGGAGATGAAACACTGCCACTTGTAATTACCAGAAAATTTAAACCCGCCTAAAATAGCTGCGAGTAAAGGATGTGAATAATTCTTCTGACAGGAGCAAATGTGAAGGCGGAGAAAAGAGGCTGGACATTGTTTAGCTGGTACTGCATGCTGACTCTCAGCGGTCAGTACATCACGGACGTCAACTTGAATTATGTGAACATGAGCGGCAGACTCGCCAGCTTTGATCCCGACGCTGCTTTATTCAGCTTATGATGATGAACCTACCAGAAAACTCATCAAGTTGGTCGAATGAGCTTCCATAATTGTCTCGGCAAGGTCAGAGAGGGATGCTATTTAATTTAAAGACATTCTTTGTTTCTTTCGGCTAATATTATTGGACAAACTATTCGTTGGACAATAGCGGACTTGACCTCAGGGCGGACATGTTGAAGAAGCTTGTGATAAAGAGATGCAGGGCTTGTTAGATTTCTTAAAATAGTTTAACAATCACGGACGATGTCTATTATTTTAATTGGTTAATGCGTGTTAAGTCTTAAAAATCCCATCATGCTCAGTGTATTAAGTTGGTTGAAGGACTGTGAAGAGAATACAGTTTTTGGTTTTTGCTTTCAATGCAAAACATTTTGTGAAAGGGATTGACCAAGAAAGTATTTTGGGGGCATTTAAAAAAAACATTACCAATGCTGGAAGATAAAATGCAAATTCACTTTTTCAGTGTGCAACATTTTATTTAAATTAAATTCAATTAAATGTATTTCTCAAACCTAAAAGCATTTTAATAGAATAAATGGTGACATTTTCTTATTGTTCTTTTCATCTGTAAATGAAAACGATGTGTTTACTGTCTCTATTGTGTAAACAATGGTTCAATAATTGTCCTGAGAAATAAACATCACAACATTTGAAGAAAATGTAGTGAAAACATTTTTCTGACTCATTTAAAAATATATATTATTTGCCCTCATAAGCATCACAACAATTCAATATGTCTGAATTTTTTAACTTGAATTTCATACTCATTCTCTTTTCCAAAATATTTCTACTTTGTCCAGACGGGCACCCCACAGTGAAATCTTTAACTACAGTTTCTTCACATTCTTCTGATATAAAATGAAATTATTTTAATGCAATATCGCTCCATTTTACTGAATATTCTGGACACGCACACACGCGCACACACACGCACGCGCGCACACATACACTCACACACACACACACACGTCTCCATCAATGTAACAATTATCTTAGTTACTTGAAGTGAAAATAATCTTGGTGAGTAAAAATAGTCAATTTAACAAAACATTTCTACTTTTCGATTTTTCAAATAAAAATATTAGTTTAGTTAACCCACTTTTCTCATCTTTTACATCCTTTAAGAAGTGTCTTTGTGGTATTAAATGTAAATGATGAGAGCTTAAAATGTTGAACTCTTGGACTGCATGACATGGGTGCCAAATCTGTTTGCAAACACAAAACAACACAATTAGGGATGTGTTGTAGTTTAAGGATCATTAATCTGGCTTCTTCTCACCATGCTGTTAGCCACCAAACACAATGGAACAGAGACATGAATTAGAACAAGAGTGCACTAACACTTTGCACCTGCTTTAAATTGTAATGGCTCTACTGCAGGGGTGGACAAGTCTATGTTCTAATGACGCCACATTTCAAGCTGTGATGGCTATGAAGCTTAAACAAAGAAGGGATGAATAAGAAGAGTCTTAATATGATGAGAAAAAAATATATATGTTTAAAAATAATTTATTTAATAATATTATTTTTATTTATTTTTCATATATTCATATTTTATTTAAAATGAATCCATTAAACGAAGTTAAAGGATCGATCATCCATCCATCTTTCTTTCTTTTTTTTAACAGTTTTCTTTTACTTCTTTGGAAGACTATAAATAAAAGATGTTCCCAAGCTATTTCTCAAGTGTAACCAATAACAAATATAATGAATTCTCCTGAATAATAAACATTTCACATTTATTATAGTTTATTTGGTTGACATTCCTGCGTCAGAAGATATTATTGTTGTCCTGTCATTACTCGACTTGATAATTGTATGTTAGTGTGAACCTTTCAACGGTCATGTCACGCTGGATATTGTGCAAAAGTGAAGGAAATCTGACTTGTTACGGTTTTATTATGATGAATTAGTTAATTAAATAAGAATCGATGTTATTTAGCCACACATTACATTTTTCATCACCTGTTTCGTCTAATTGTTTATGAGAGTCTCACGTCAATTTCCATTACTTTGCTACTTTTTAATTAGCAGGTTGGATGACTGGAGCAGAATTGCAGAGTTCAGTGAGAACCATGCAATCTTTACCAGAGAGATTAAAAGTGGGAAAAGTTCTGGTGGTTTTCTTCATAAACAAAGGTATTCTACTCCAGCAAACCACCATGAAGAACATGGCATCCATCTTCTGATCCATCAGAAGAGATATGGAGTATGATTTATTTTGATTATTTAATGTAAAGTTTATGATTGTTTTCTTTGAAATAACAATGAAATAAATTGTTTTTGTGAGCATATTCAGGTCAATTATTGATTCAGACTTTGGTGGCAGTGGCTGTTTTATGATACCTCGGATTGTTCATTATTGTGTCAAATGAGGTAACAGATATTATTTATATATTATTTTAAATTTTTTCTGTAATAGTTACTTTAATTTCAAACAATCATTACCCATGTAGTTAAATTTTCCAACGGTGATATTCAGTTTCTTCAATTTTTTGTACTTATTACTTATAAAGTTCTCCGCCGTCTGAAATCTCAGCAAACGAGAGGTTACGAGAGCAGACTCCATTATGACATAATAATGGTCTTCACTCCTCCTGCAGTCAGCTGGAATCACACCCTGCTTTGTTTATACAAAGAGTCTCTTAGAGGTGGAGACCTGATTAGGTTGTAATTAACCAAGAGCATGTCCTTTGAAAGCTATTGTGGAGAAGGTGGCCCGAGCTTTAACATTGAACTTGTCTCTAGATTTCTACTGCCTCAGGGAAAACAATACGACCTCGCAGCTGACCCCAAAAACTAGACCCTATTGAACAGATAAGCAGGGTGTTTTCAGGGACTAAACAAGAGCAGTACGTTTTTTGCTGTCTGCTGCAAAATATCAATCACCGATTTTAGCCTCCAATCTGTGCCAGGGTGATGAATGGAGGCGACAACTCCACGCCCTAAATCACTAATCAAACTGATATCTATCTTGATAAACGCACCTCCACACTGGGTGGTGAGGCATCTTCCTGGGCATCTACAAAACAAAATGTTTCCTCCGCCTCCATTTGTGGCCAGGACGGTGGAGTGCATGGGGGGGGGACACACAATCTGCATTAAATGAATTCAGTCTCACTTGCTATCATCTCAGAGCAGAAACAGATGCAGAGAACTGAAGGCTTCAGGAGGAGCGATGCTGGTGTTTAATCAGGTCCTAGCTCCCGCCCTGCTGTGATGAACGCCAGCCTTTAATTCCACCGCTCCTGTCTGCTCTAGAATTCCTACGTTGCCATGGCAAAGCCACACTTATTCTCATTCCAATGGCATTCTGCTGAATCTGTGCCCGACAAACACCCAGAGAGGCAACATGAACACACATGAATAGTAAAAAAAAAAACTCTGAGCAGGAAACACAATAAGGTGCACAAGAACACACAGATGCTCTTGAATGAATGAATGAATATTGTTTATGAATGAATATTGTTTATTTTGAGAATGGGAGTTAAATCATCAACATCTCACTTCATTGTAGTTCACGTATAACATGCATGTCCCAAAAGGGAAAAGCAGGAGAAGCAGAAAATAATCTAGTCCCGCCCCCATTACCCTCAGAATGAAATCATAATCATAATCATATCTCAATCTTGCGCTTATATCACTTTTGCATAACATATTCTTGTTACGTATGACACTTTAACATTACATGTTACAACAGTAGATGTCACAAAGTCACCAATAGGTCCGATCGACTATGTTTCTCAGGCTCAACTCATTATTTAGTTTTTTGTTATCCTCCCACGTGTCTCAACACCATGTCTGATTAGCTTCTCTGACCTTTATCAGCCATTATGTGTCATTCTTAAGGGATTGAATTTTTATAAGACATTAATAAGACATTCATTGTTGCTGAATGTTTGACATCCTTTTCTAGTACATTTCATTTTTTAACACCTGTGACCGATAAGGAATTTATTTTTTTTAAGTTGTCCGTATTCTCTTTTGTCTGAAATTCATAATTCCTCTAAGATTCTGTTTCTTTTCTCTGTCATAAAAGATCTTTTGAACGTTACAAGGGAGGCTTTTGTTTGCGGCCTTGTAAGTCATGTAATTGAAGAATGTTGGATTTGATATATAACTGATTTGTGTGTGCCCTATAGCTGGCATAAAGTAAGATCCTCAAAGCTCTTTTTTGAAGTATTAGCAAGGAATGTATGGAACACTTGTACTATGTATTACCCCAGATGTCAGCGCAGTATTGAAGGTGTGGAGAGATTAATGCGCAATACAAAATATGGAGCGCTTTTTGATTTACTATTTTCTGTGCCTTCCATAGTATGGAGATGCTTCTGGCCAACTTACTTTTCAAATGTCTGATGTGTGGCTTTCAACTTAACATTTCCTCAATAATAACTCCCAGTACTTTATTCTCTCTGACCCTTTGAATATTCACTCCATTTACTTGATTTTTGCCACTTTTGTCGCAGCCTTTTTTTCCTATATATCTTTTGTTTGATTTTCTCTAGATTTAGCGATTATTATTTATAATAAACCACACGTGAAGCTTAGCCATTTTCTGATTTACTGTTTCCACGAGTTGTTTCAAGGTACTCCCAGAACATGCACTTGCCATTGAGGAACTCAAACACCTGCATCTCCACAGATGTGGTCAAGCTGGGGCTGCAGGTCTCGCACAACTTGGAGGCCGGATCTTTAGTCCGGTCACAATTACTTCCAAATGACGTCCAACTCCTCCACTCTGTTCCTCAAAGTTTCTATAAGCAGATGTTTCTTTGCGTTGTCCTCCCGGAGCTGTTTGATTTCAGCCATCGCCTTTTGAAGAGGCTCTTTCATTTCTTTGAGTCCGTTTGTCATTGCCTTCATCTCTTCTTTCGTTGCCATCAGGGTTTCATTCAATAATTCCCATTTTGACACACTGTCTGAGCTCTCCTCCTGTCTTGGGTTGGATTTAGGTTTAACCATTTTTTCTCACGCGGTGCAATCGCTTGTGTTTATCGTGTGTAAGCATTAGGATATTTAAGCCTCCAGCTTGAATGCAGATTCATGCATCAACCATCTGTTAGCTAACAACTCGCAGTGCTGGCTGCATGTGTAATGCGGGCCCTCGCAGGCCTCCGTGGCATCATGTCAAATCATATATCTCGCAGACAAGTTTGCCGAATTGTTTATTTTAAGCTCAGAAATCTCGACGAGAGACATCGAATCGTGCTCCCGGCTCAACAGTGGAGGGAGGAGTCAGAACAAACATAGATGGAGCCAGAAAGAAACTATCAAAGGAGACGTTTTGTTAAATTAATCTAAAGTTCTGTAATACCTACTGTGAGAAACTATATACTACATACTTAAAGATTTGTTTCAAGGGTAAGTGACACGCTGTTAGCTATTCATTATTTTCAGATTCAATTTTATATCTTTCAAAAATTTTAATCCAAAATATTTATAATAAAATATTCTGACACACTGAGTAAAGAAATACATCTGTGTGTTCCAATTTCTTCTGTCAATGTATACACTTGTTTTCATTCCCAAAATGTTCCAATATTAGAAAAATAGTGGGTTCTCAGTACAAGGAACAGACAATCTGTACTTACGTCGATCATCTCACTATAACGCCCCTTTTTTTAAAAAAAAAACTGACTCCTGAAAGTCTCTGCTTCATATAGAGCCATTCCTCTAGAGTCACTTTTCCGAAGACTGATGACTGAATAAACAAGTCACATACAGGTCTGATGCCTTCAGGGCTCCACTCGCGTTCTTTAAGGACCCTGACAGTAGAAGCTAAATTGTGTACTAGTCGCGCATTCAAAGCCCAAAAACAAATCTTTTTTTCTTTTTTTTCACAACTTTAATCTTGCTCTCCCGCATCCACCTCTCTAGCCAGTTACGCCACACAAACTGAAATCGTTGCAAAGAACAGACGGTGGCAAACTTGCTTTACATTTTTACAAGGTTTTGGTCTTTTGGAAATGAGAAGAGGCCTAAATGTTCACAAAAAAATACGTGTTGGTAATTATTTGCTGATACTGGAGCTGGACTTAACTTAAAAAAAATGAAAGAGCCAACAGATCTTCTGTACATCAGAAAGGATGGAAATTACATGCAGCATTGAAGTCAAATTTCTCAATCTCATAACAGTTTCTTTTAGGTATATATATATATATATATATGTGTATATATATATATATTAAATCCAAGGAACAAACTGCAGACAATATAGTATAATTTAATACAAAACGTTTATGCATAATTGTGTCTGTGCATAATAACTTTTTGAAGAGATTGAGGAATTAAAATCTTACTCATGTAGTGTAGAAAATTGAATCTTAAACAAAACCAGTATCACAACAGAGACAAATGGGGTCTTCTCTAAATATCAAACAAAGAAGAAAATTATACGTTTATTAAGTTGATATGTTAAGGTTCAATATCTAAATTTTTTGATTTTTCAGCCACAATATTACCATGTTTTTCGATTTAAGCCAATTAAGATGTAAAGTGTTGTTTGCATTCCTTTTTTAAATTAAAACAATAGACAAACATTAGATTATTGTTACATATTGGTGCTTGGAATAATTCAAAAATATTGAAACAATGCTGCATTTCTTTGCACTTCCTGTTCCTTTTTTTTGTATCATAATATTTGTTTTGATTGCATCTGGATCTTTAAATACATAAAAAGTATATAAAAAAAATTAAAAAAGATGTAAAAAAGAATAATCCATCATTATTTTCATTCATGGCTTAAAAATACACATTTAGTAAACCCATGTAGTTTGCAAGACTTTATTTATTTGTTCATACAACTTGAGATACATTTTAAGTTTGAGAGTAAACAGTAGTTTAATGTCACTTTGGATCAATGCTAGGATTTTTTTTTAAAGTTTTCATTAAAGCTTACCAGGAAAATTACTCTCCACCGTTGACGGAAAACAGAGTCTACAAACATGGCACACGTTCTCCTCTGGCAGTTACAAACATGCACACAATGTATGTCGTTTTCATTCCTCGTCTAGCATAAATCCATAGCTTGATGTACTGCTTCTCCGTAAGCACAGGCGCTTAATGTCCAGCGGGCTCAACCACACGCTCATGTAGGTTTATAAATGGCTAATGTACACACATTTTGTTTGCCAGCTGAAAAGGATATTCTTTAAACTAACAAACGGACCTGACCTGGACTGTTGACAGGTAGACCAACCACACTGGGTGGAAGCTGGAGGCCACAGTGTAAAAAATAATGACTTAACCACAGGCAGAAGCTCACACACAACCGCCACAATACATAAATAATTACTTTGAACCCAAGAGGCTGTGAGTGAGTCTTGGACCTAAACACATACATGCATTCTCATTATAGACTGGTCGATAAAATTGATGAGCTTAAAAAGAAAGAAACACTTCTAGTTGTAAATGTAAACGCTTGCAACATGCCCAGGGAGAGCATTTTTCTGCTTTAGCAGGTCTTCAGCTCATGCATATTTGATCAGTTTTACCCCAAGAGGCGCAGGATATTGAGTAAAGTCCAATTTACCTGGATGATAATGTGTGTGTTTGCATGTGCATCCTCACTGGGGTTTACTACGGGGATTCATCTCTGCCAAGGTCACACAATAAAGCTACTCTCATGATACGATCAAGTCAATGGACTTAAAGAACTTTCATTTTGCAAATCATAAAACCTGCGTGTACTTCTATCCCGTGACAAGCTATCATGACCATCATGGACCAGGATTATTTTATAACAAGGTGTGGAAACATATATTAACCATTAACCAGCTTCAAGCCAGTCTGCTGGGTGCAGTTCGGTCAATGTCAAAATGGCATAGCCATTACTGGGTCAATTATTCATATTTCCACTTTTTAGCTAGACATAATTGCACCTCTACAATGACTTTGTACTGTGTCTTAATTACAGCCTATTTAAGCAATACAGCAGGTTTTTTGGTTGTGATTTTCTTGGCCATCACCACAGTGCATCGGGAAAAAAGAAATCCAATTTGTGCAGCGTGATGTGTTCCTGCGCTGTTTCAGCATATTTTGCTACTTCTCCAATATTTTTCATAAGGGCAATTAATGTGAAAACTTTCCTGACTCACGCACATCTTTCAAATGTTGAACTCTTCCTCTTGAAGATGCAGTAAGTCCCTCATCATGACAATGTTTTTAACTTATTATAACTTAAAGTTTAAGATGTTAGCCAGCTGTAATCACGCTCCGCTTTGTTTATACAACGAGTCCCTTTGAGGTTGAGACTTACAAGTTAAATACCACTGAAGGCTACTGTCATTGAGTAGTAAGGATGTTAGTCGGATGTTAGAAAATAAAAATCACGCGAGTGAGGGGAAAATCATCCAATCACTGTTTGGTCCTATGTGTGCAGGCCAAAAAACTATAGAGCCGGTCGGCCCTCAAAATGAGAGATGCTCACGGTCAGCATCTCGGGTGAGTCTGCATACAAGCATGCCCTGCATGGTCATGACAAAGCCTGGGTTTGGTTACTTTCACAAAACGGGTTTTGTACCCATGAAGTACAATTGAGGCCGAATCCCTTTTTGATTGACCGAAGCATCTTTTTTAAGTTTCTCCATTCCATTGTTCCGAGTTGATCCAGAGATTTTAATGATCCTCTTAGCGACTTTGTCCTAGAAACGACTAGTAGCAAATCTAATACTGCTGTTTCTGGAGACTTGTGTTAGGAGACTCTGACTTCTGTCACAGCAGGAGCTGCTGAGCCTCACAGGCGGTCACACATCACACTAGCCTCACACAACCGGTTCGGGTGGATCAACTCCTTAGATTGATTTGGTGCTAAGGGTTGTGAAAAGTAAAGTTCAGTTATCCTGGTATAACGAAGTCAGCTGGTTATATACAAAATGTACTGTTGGCCATGTCTCTTAATGAAACCATTGAGGGATGTGTGGTCTGGTTTTGAGGATATGTTTGACTTTGGCAAATCATACAGTGGGCATAAAAAAACAGTGGACATGTGAGTGCATGTGCAAGGTTAAGTTGGCTGGGCAAAGTCAGATTTGAATAGTTTACTGAAGCATTAGCAAAATATGACTCTGTCAACACACCAGTCATCTGTGTTTTCTGGCATGTATCATGCAATCCACTCCAACACAATAATTGGAAAAGGTGCCTAGTTGGTACAACAGGGTCAGATAACATATTCATTCATGTATTTAGAATAGAATAGAAAATCTTTATTCATCCCCAGAGGGGAAACACACTTTTACAACAGCACAGTTGAAAAAAAAAAAAAAAAAAAAAAATGATGTACCACCACTAGGCTTGGTTCAGAGGGTGTTTTTATTCAACTTTGAAGTCTCAATGATATCTGGAGAATAAAAAGGTTTATTTTTTTGGCAATGATGGATGACGATGAAATTAAAGGGTAAGTTTACCCAAAATGTAAACATTTTCTACTCATACCCTCATGTCGACTAAGGGTTTGGAATTTTTTTTAGAGTAATCTGTTCTTATTAGAGTTACACGCAAACATGCATGTTCATTTTAATGTTGCAACTGGGGATAAGGTGCTTCTTATTCCTTCCACTTAAAAACCTCAATGGTGCTCATCTGTTTTGTCCATCTTGTATTGAAGCCTCGACATGAGAAATTTTACTGAAAAAAATAATGAAGTCTATATTTTGAATTTATTTTAACAGACTCTTCTAGGCTAGCAGCCTAAATCTTGCGTTTGCCCACTGACACTGAAAGACATCTGGCAGGAACTAAGAGACTGATAATTTCCACTGCAAACAAACTTAAAATGAAAAGAATTAAAAAAAAAAAATTCAGAAAAATTCCTCATATTGAGTCTTCAATACAAGATGGACCTTACTTAGATGTTTGTAAGTGTGGTTTTTTGGACGAAGGTAAAGACAACGGAGGTCCAGTCGCTACATTAAAATGGACATTTTTTTCTATAACTTTAAAAAAAAATACTAACCTTTAGTCGACATAAGGGTGAGTAGAAAAAGTTTGAATTCTTGGTGAACTATCACTTTAAGGTTCAGATGCGGAGCTCACGGATCACCACTGTATTTTACTGTATCTTCATCCAATGGCCGCTCTCTAAATGTTCCTGTCTTGATATGTTAAGTGCATCTTTTTTTCCTGAATCCAAAATAATTCATTCTACTCACGGGCACGGTTTGCATCAAGGTCCCCTCAACATTTTCTCTCCTCCGTCGACACACCTGCATGCTACACCATTTCACCAGTCCAAAGTGATGCATAATTGCTTTCTCTTGGCAAGCATGTGACTTGACTATAAAGCAGCGATTTTAACTGGCATTTAGTGGCTTCACGTGACACATGTGCAGCTTCAAACTGGTCAATCTCCAAGACGGTGATGTGAAAAACGTCTTTTATAGATTAGATCATGACACACAGCCGATGGAGTGATGTGAAGACAAAAGGAAGACCATTACAGTATATGGGGCCTATTGTGAGCGGGAGAATGGAATGAGAGAAATGCCATCGGTTTATCAATCTGATTCACGCACACACACACACACACACACGGGCACACAAACGCACGGCAGCAAACAGCAGATACGGAGAAGTGAATGGGGAGATTGCCGGGTTCAGTGGATCCAAGATGATGAGATTCAAGCCAACGCAGTAAAGGATGGGTTGTTGTATTCATCAGTCATGTTCACAGCGGTGTGGGACACAGACAGAGAAATAGACAGACAGAGGTAACAAGAGAGGTAGGAGAGGGGAAGCCAGGGGCAGACAGATGGAGAGGTGGGAAGCAGGAGGTAAAAGGAGTAAGATGGATTGAGGGAGGGGGGGAGAGGAAGAGAGGAACTGATTGCAGCTGTCGGATCAAGAGGCTGGACTCAAGGTCACAGTTTCATCCATTTGTGAATCCTAGAATTCCTCCGCAAAATGAACATTAATTATGAAGTCCTCGTGAACCCAAGAGTTTATCAGCAAAGAAGATTTATGCAAGTATTTTAAATGTCCACCGTTGTGATCAGGAGTCCTGTTTGCATGTTGAATCTCTTTCTAAAGATCTAGACAACATTTTGATGAAGAAAGAAAATGACAAATGTAATTATCAAAATAAACTTGTTCCATTGGGTCCCCTGGATTGGAACTGACTTTGGGACTATCTGATGATTTTAAATGTGATTTTCCTCATTTGACTCAGCTTACCCATCTAAATCTGTTGTGGAAAATCTACACAACTTCATCTTTTCTAGTGGTACACATAATAACACAGCGCATTATGCAACAAACTGAGTGATCACTATCTTGTAGGTTTCTTTAGACCCACTTAAATCATCCAAAGAAAGCCTTAAATTATTCTTGAGAGGACTTTAGAGGTTTACTTCTTGACTTCAAGTTTCAATGTGTTGATTTAAGTGTTTCTTAAATTGATCTTGAACCTCAATTGTACTCATAAGTATGTGTCTGTTTGTAAAAAAAATATTTTAATTGAAATGTGTACCATAACCATAGACATGTATACATAGACACCGAATCGACTGTTGCCGTCCACTAGAGCGGTGTGTATACAGGGCGGCCATCACTAATCGCTCATGTGTCCAGCTTTTTCACAGGGTTTGTTTGCTCGATAGACAGCAGACATAAATAAAACAAAAATAACCCGTAAAACGTTCAGGTGTTTATTTCTTGAGGTTTTATTGCATTTGAGTATATTCCTCATTTGTCAACAACTTTGTGGTGGCTTGTTTTTCAGAACATTAATTTCAAACAGCAGCTTCTATGGCCAAAAACTATCCAAGGTCTAACCATAGTCGATAAAACATCAGAAGGAATCTTTTTATTATTATTATTATTATTATCCAAGCACCCTGTATCATAGCTACATGTATGACACTTTGAACAGACCAAACCGTTTGAAAAATCGGTCCAAAAATTCAGCTTTAGGATTAAGAAGTACCTCCTTCCCTGTAGTTGTTAATGCGCTGCTGCCTCTGATGACACTGTACTAAGATGGAGGAGCTTTATACAAGTCTGTCTACAGTCGATATGGCGTCTATGTATACATGTCTACGGCCATAACCACAGTCGATCTGCTGTGATTGGTCAAGCACCAAGGTTCGTCAACGAGCAACTCTTGTAGATTAGACTCAAAATGAACCAACACAGATCCTTCTATGCATCATATTATTAAAACAACACCATCATCCCTGCACAGGTTTTTGTTAAACCATTGCTGTTTCTCAAATCGCATACTTCTCTTAGTATACTAGAAGTTAGTATGCATCAGGATAGTGTACATACTAACTAGTACGCAAATTCTCAACAGATAGTATGTCTCAAATCAAACACTGCCGCTACGCACTAACAGGAAATCACGCGACAGCTTCTTCTTCTACTTCTATTTAACGATGCTTGCAACCAGCTGTTGAAACGCTATCGCCGACACCTGCTGGCAGCACGTTTTGCAAGTTTGGAAGAAGAAATAAAGAAAAAATATGAGAAACAAAATATTCGCAAGATATTCGCAAAATATTTGCGAGATATATATATATATATATATATATATATATATATATATATATATGCATATATATGACGTAACTTCCGTTTACAACGTCACTAAGATGGCGGCCGTTTAGGGTGGATAGTGTCCATCGAACCATACTCAGTTTTGTGGGCGTTTTAGTACGGCATGGCGCACTAAATTTCACATACTAAGAATTGAGACGCACTTACACGCTAAAAATACTAACTTAGAGTACGCTAGTATGCGATTTGAGACACAGCATTGGGCTGAAGTGGGTGTGGCTTGCAGGTAGAGTGGAGGAGCTTCTGGTTGTCGTTCCCATGTTTAACACTTTGATCTGACCCAAAATCTTTTTTTTTTGCAGAGCCTCATGTGCATATTTGTCTTACCTTGTCTCCTTTAAATAAAGTTTGGTAATCTGATTTTGTGTACCCACTCAGTAAAGGCGGTGAGGCAACTACTTTTGACAGTTGTAGAGCAATCTCGGAGGTGTCAATAGTTTCTATGGTTTTAGCGACATGTTCAAAAATCCTCACACATTCTGCAGCTCAGCTCAAAAGTTAATCTCATGCTCAAAACTGTGTTACACCAACAAAACACTTCATACTTCTCTCAAAAGAAGCTCATTCACAACACACCAGAAAATTGTCTTACTACAGTAACACACAATCAGTCACACAAAACAACACTGAATCAGGAATGCAGAGATTTATTTTTTTAACCTTTAGGACTTTACAAAAAAATTAAGATTACATTCACAGAATAATGAAAAATCTTAGAATTTCAGGGGTAGAATACAAATTATAGTCAGAGAAACAAAAAAAAATCATAAACAATAGTATTAACAGTAATATTCAGATCCTGCAATCGGCACGTTTTCATCAACGTCATATCTTATGTCTTCACTGGCACAACACCTAAGATAGAATATTCTTGAGTGTCTGAATCAATCCCTGGTAGGCTTCAGGAAAAATGGATCCACATCCAGCATTCATTGCATCCAGAAAGGAGAGCTGGCTTTGTGGAGAGAAATCTTAAAGCTTTCACCTCCAAGCTGAAAATGTCTTGTCCAAGCTTTAAATGGGGTTGAAGAAGGGCGAGTAAGGAGGCAAAAACTGAAAATCCTTGGTTTCTTTTGTCCCTTACTGGCCTGGTACAATGATGTTTCTTCCTCATGTTTTTTCCATGTTGAATCCTGCTTTATCCACTTTGACCAAAAAAAAATTGAAATTCAAGGTTTTACAGCACACTAACACAGCACAAAACAACACAGCACTAACACTATTGATGGTCTGATGAAGCTTCATGAAGCAGTGTCATGTTGTTTAGATGTCAGTAGGTGGCACAATCAGTTTAAAAATGATATGATGTTTCATAAGAACAGTTGTTGGAAAAAAAAAGAGAACGCCATCTAGTGGACTCTGAAAATAATGACACTGCTTCATGAAGCTTCATCAGACCATCACTAACAAACACATGTTTACTTGGTTACTCATTGAACAAACGTCTTACCTGAAAGTATTCATACATAAGGGAGTCGTTTGACACATTCTCAAGACCTTTCGAAAGGTACTTTCCACAGTTGCATTATCCAAATATAATTTGGAATATTGTTGCAGTACTCACAATGTTTTCCAGCACTTTGTCTTCAAGTTCATGCCATTGTTTATGTTGGCCATATCAACAAGAGTGCTTTCTTGAACATCTGTGATCATTCAAACCCTTCCTCCTGCATGTACCAACCTGTGCATCCTACATATAGTACAGCGATATGAAACACAGAATACATTATATTTCCAAACTTACAGCTGATGTAGAGCTCAAATTACTTTATTTTGTCAATCCTGGCTCCATGCAGTAGTTGGATGCATGTATTACCTCTTTTGCAGGCAAAGTCTCATTGATACGACTGTTGAACGCTGCAAGTTTGGCTGAACCTTCAACCAGCCTGTGTATAATTACCTACTTGTCAATTACTGTGGTTTCATCAGATATCACAGCTCTTGGTCTTCTTCGCCTTCCTCTCCTGGCTGCTCTTCTCCCGCTCTACCAACTGCGTGGAAAAAGGAATCAAAGGGCACTCCTTTATGTATGCCTTTGGATGTTTTTTAATGAGGCCAAAAAGCAGATCACCTGAATATGTGTATAGCGAAGATCTGCCATCAGCTGTTGGTAAGCTTGTTTATTCTTTGATTTTCTGTGTCGCTTGATCCCTAATGGGGCCGCGGGGGGCTGGAACCTATCCCAGTTTCTTCGGGTGAGAACCAGAGGACACCCTGGAGAGGATGCCAGTCTATCACAGGGCACACAAAGACATATAAGCATTCTCACACACACTAATACCTATGAACAACTTCCTTAAATTCCCAATCAACCTCTGTACATTTTTAGACTGTGGGAGGAAACCGGAGTCCCCTGAGTAAACACCGGAGAAGTTTGGCGTGAGATTACTGCCACCGGTTTGAGCGAGTGTGTCTTGGTTGTTGTTTACTCAAAAGATTTTTTTTTGTGCAAAATCAGTCTGCTATTTGCTCAACCAGTTATATGCACGCGCTCAACCAGTCATACAAGTGTGTTCAACATGTCATACGCGCGCTCTAGCTGAAGTTGTCTGCTTACAACACGCAGACATGTATACATAGACACTGCATCGACTGTAGACTGATGTGTATAAAGCGCCGCCATCTTGGTACAGTGACATCAGGAACAGCGGTGCATTGACAACTACAGGGAAAAAGGTACTTCTCAATCTTAAAATACAATTATTCGCTGAATTCTGGACCGGTTTTCAAACGGTTTGGTCCGTATTTGTTTCAGCTATCAAATTCATCATATTCAAATTATTTTTTATAATAATATCTATTTATCTGGTCTGAGGTTTGAATAACAAACCTTGTGAAAAAAGCTTGACAAATGAGACACTTTTATAGTGTAAACACAGCATTCCTCTGCGAGTGGCACTGTACCAAGATGGCCGCCTTGTATACACACCACTCTAGTATGCGGCAGCAGTCGAGGCGTCTATGTATATAACTATGGCTGCTTTAATAAACTAGCTTAAGATGAGTTGCAGCAAGACCCACCTTCTTCCCTTGTGTAGCTCCCTCTGATTGTTGGAGAAATCCAGCCAATGGCAGCAGAAGGCTTCAACAGCAGGTCTCTGATTGGCTGTCTTCTTGGCAGATCTCTAACTTGCATTTTTGTCGAGCGCGCGAGACTCGTGTTATAAGCAGTTAAATAAAAAAAGCAGCAATTAAAAAAAACATTTGAAGTCTAACATGTTTTGAACTGTGTGTCTTAAAGGTTATTTCTAAGCAGAATGATGGATTTGGCAAACCATTTACTCAACTTTAAAAAGTAAACCCACATTGACTTATACGTTATAAAAAATGGTCCACATAAAATGATACAAAGATACAAGGACCAAAATGTTTTTCATTATGTGAAAATTTTGAAAAAAGTCTAAAATTAAGGAGTAAAAAACTGAAGTAAAAATCGTTGTTTAAAGCTATGTTGTGTTGTGCCAATTTGTAATTTTAGTGTAGTTTGTTTACTCATTTTTTTAAATCCTAAACTAAAAACCTATCAAAGTAAATAATTAATGGGCCACTTAACAGTTGAAGCATTCCCCCCAGCTCTCATCCTTTTTCTCATGCTGTAATTCTTTCCCACACTTTTGCAAAATGGCCAAAGAAAAAAAAGTCTTTCAACCCGACTCAATGGCGTGTTTCAATCTTATCAACCTCCTGCGCCTCTGTGGTTTTTCTGCTGTGAAAGCTTAACACTGTTCAGCGGAGAGGAGGAGGACGCTCCACGGTCTTGCTTGCATGCTTCTGCTTGTTGCCCCTCGGCTAAGCCACCAGCCCCTCGACAATGTGACCTCCCGAGTGCCTTTTCCAACCCGGACCTCCAGACAACAGTTGCAAACATGCAGGCTGAGAACAGGGCTCTGTGTTCGTCCTCCATCAAAGAGAAGTCATATCTGAGAATCTATTTCAGAGTGATGGAGCGAACACTGTTTTTCTGTTTTTAGTGTGTGACGGACTGATCTTCAGAGAGCCGAAATGAGGATAGAATCCTCTATAATGATAAGAGTTGGCGAGGGGAGCGGGAAGGGGGGGTGCGGATGTTAAAGCTCATTAGCTGATTAAGTGATGAGGCCTTCTTCTGAGCTGTCTTTAATTTGCTCAACTGGAAAAGAAAAGTAATTAATCTCAAACTTTCAGGACCTCTCGGGACTTCAGAGGCACAGCCCGAGCAGGGAACAACAAAAACTGTGAGCTTTATGGTGAAATCTCCTTATTAGCTAAATTGGTATGATTGCGTGAGACTTAAGTGAGGACGGCGGCCATCTTCAGGATTGTTTTTTTCTTCTGCACCTTCACCCATGCTACTGCTGCTGCACATCTTAGCCATTGCAACGTAGTCATTTTCTCAAAAGATGAGCTTGACATTTCTGCGAAAATAAGTACTTTGAGCGTGAAAGGGAAGGAAAAAGGGCAGGATGTAATTTGAGATATGTTGCTTTTCTTGTGGGCTTGCTTTTGGTTTCTTGGTGGTTAGAAAATATTATTGTAATTGAATACAGAGAAATGCGGAAAGTTGAAGAAAAAGGAAAGGTCAACTGAAGGTGCTGTGATTGAAAAGTAGTTATAGAAGAAATTAGATAAAAGCAGGAGACAGAAGGTTTCCTATAGGTCTGCCTCGCGTCAGTGTGATAAGAGCGTCCAGAGATCAGTGAAATCTATATCCCCCATCATCCTCGTGCTTCCCGTAAAGAGGAATACTGTTTACCTTTGCTAACCAGCTCCTCTGGGAATTAACATGCAAAACTACGTGTTTTTGTCATTTATTATTCTAAAAAAGATATAATATATTAAATGAACAAACCGATATCCTTGTATCACGACCCAACTAAACACTGCTACACTAATGCAACTAGAAAATAAGAACAAAACACCTTTCACACCTTGGCCCGAAAACAAATGTGTTTTTGCTATCCCTTGTGTTAACCCAGGTCGAAGGTGACCCAAAGGCCGCAAGAAAAAAAATGTGTTTGAGGTATCCCTAGAGTTGTCTCTGGGTCAAGGGTCAACGACCTCCCTGGCTTCCAAATATATGAATGCAGTGGTGGAGGTCGTTCACCTTGACCCAGAGAATGTTTGTCTCATCTTGTCTGCTTCCACTTCCAAGGTTTGGTCAAGGATGCATCCTAATCCGATACCCGATCCATCTCATTGGACTCCCGTACCTGCAATCTTATTTTTCGACCATATGTGAGGGTAGGGACGTAGATCAACCAGTCTACTGAGATGCCTTTTGGAAAGGCGTATATGGACATTTCTTTTTACATTGGAGTCCAAGCAATTATGTAACCTTTTTGTTGTTGAAAAATGCAGGGATGGAAGAAAGGAGAAAAGGAAAATTCTGTGACCTTAACTAAAACAGTGTTTTATGGATAGTCATGAGACATTGATGCATATCAAAAACAATATCATATGATACCAAATAGTTATTTTTAGTGTATTTTTTCTCTGTTTCTTGGAGATTTCTTACATTTTTTAGCGTGAACAAATTTGGATAAGTGTTGGTCATGATGTGCTTTTTTGTTTTTGGTCTGCACTCTGGACCGTCACTCAGGACCTTGCACATGTTGCTGCAGCTGACAGATGTCTGCAATGACCTGATCTTCCTGTACACTTTTAGCTTAAAAAGTATTACCTCCTCGCCATTTATGCCACTTCATGATTGTATTTTAATAATTTTTACCTTGTATATACTGTAATGTTGTTTTTGTTAATTATGATAATGCTTTTTAGATATTTAATGTTTAACTGATATTAACTCTGTATTTTCCTCTATGTTCTATTTTCCCTGGAGTTTTATTGAAGTCTGTGTCAAATCATGTGGTTGATGATCTTCATAATATTATTATTTTAAATTTCAGTAAGTAAAGTCTTTGCTCCTTTTGCTGATGTGTTTATAACATACTGTTGATAAAAATCCTGCGTGTTTTTTCTGCTATAAATCAAAGTCATATTTTAGATGTTCAGGTTGTACTGGCTCTGTTAACAACCAACAGTGTTTTTCTCACTAATGATTCAATTATCAGTGGTTGCAAATCATTGTATCCAGGAATGTACACAACTGCAATGCACATGTGTGGTGTATGCATGCTTGTGTGAGAGTGTGTGAGCCAGAATAAAAAGGCTTTGACTCCATTTCCACCCAGCAGATAAGGATCAGAGGCACATTGATAGCAGGAATTAGGAGCAGGGATTCCATTGATCTCTAATGGACCGCTACAAGCAGTTTGAGAGCCCATCAGTGTATCTGAGGAAACCCTATGCCCACCAGCACCACACGCACACATCTACACACACACACACATTGTCCACTGCGAAAAAACAAATAATACACTTACTGAGTTATCATGCAAGAAACGTTGCTGCTGGTATAAAGTTTCGTTCCTTAAATCAATCAGCAGTCCTTAGTTCCGGGACAAGATGCTTTTGTTTGAGTGTGTTACTCTTAATATCAGTGTAAATCAACTCAATATACTTCACATTCTTTCTACATTATTCATGTTTATTAAATAATGAATAAATAAAACATAAGAATAAAAGATCATAATAGGCTAAACAGAAGTAAGTCTCCAATCACTGCCGGTCAAATTTAAAAAATCCTGTTTAGCTAAAGCGGTTTGTCTGATAAGGATCTGATGGGAACATCTGTATTTTTATATTCTGATATGATAGTTATATTAGGATGATTGACAACATCTAAAGAGGCCTCACACCAGAAAATTGGAGCAGTTCGAAAAAACAAAAAGATAGACGAAACTAAGCAGTTATTGGATCGGTATCGGTGGAGTTTAATGTTAAATATGAATTACCGTTGGTATCATAATACACACATATATTTGATTAAATCTTAGTTTTCTGTGTGGTTTATGAATCGGGAGTAGTTTTTGGATAACTTAGACTTTTACATGCAAATCCGACAAAGATTTACTCACAGGCTGTAAATCTGTTATTTTAGGCAGGAAATGCATGTTTTTTAGCCTTTTTTTTTGTAAGACACTTCCTGCTTTCTGGACTTCTGCATTTGCTTCTCTTTTTAAACCAAACAAATCCAACCATTCTATCTCATAATGGTCTTTTGTTTCTCTTTTGCCTAAAGCCTAAAGGTTACACTGTTTTCTATACAAAACTCACTAAACATTAAGACTCACCAAACAAATTAAATTGTCTAAACATTTAATTCATAATCAAATGACCTTTTGTAAAAATAAATCAAGGAGAACGTGGTGGTATAGATTGACTTAGTTAAGCTCCAGCTTTGAAATTTCTTCCTCAATCATTTTTTTTGCAGGCCACGTATACCCAATGTGTAGTCATGTAGAAGTTATTAGACTAATCGTTTTGCCTTCTGTCTTTAAATATATATTTAAGTGTTTTAAGATGTTGGTTGGCCTCAGAGTCATACAGCATTTTTACAAGATTTAAGATGAATCACAAGATTCACAATGCTTCATGAGCAACAATGTATGGCATCTCAATCATTTTGACAAGCACACATTTCTACACACAAGACAGTTTTTCCCACACAGTCAAGGAGTCAGTTGACAAAGAGATAGAACATCCCTGACACCTCTGAAGGAGGGATCATTAATCATCACACAGTAGCTCCTCTTTTTTTTTTTTTTTACTAACAAGGCTCTACACATTAAAACAAATCTAAATCTCAAGCCTGTCAATGTTCTACCATACTGACTACTCGCATATTCCATGAGAGGTGAGACCTCTCCATCTACATAAGAAGCTGTCTTTTCCATCCTTCTACAAAACATCTAGTCATCCAGCGTTTTCTTTGACAGTGAATATTAGTCAAAGATAATCATGTCAGTGGCTGCTTTAGCCTTCAACAACGCAACGCTTTTGTAGGAATTCAATCTGGGGCAACCACAGTCATCCGTTCATGGCTGCATGGACTTTACTTCCACTAATCCCTTTTAACTCCATGTTTCCCATCTCACCGTCCGCCCGTCTTTGCCTTTCATTTAATTTGTTCAGGGTTCCACAAAATCCTCTTTCAACTCTTTCTTGTCTAGACATTTCTATTAACTTCCTTTAACACTAGCCTTGCTCTTAGTCCTCATAATATGAAAAAATAAAAACTTTCAACTAGTTTCTAAGGAACCGTCTGCTATTTTAGATACAGGAAAGTGCACACCATGCCAAAAACTAGTTTCACAATTAATTTTAAATTGTCTTTTTCCCCCTATGATTTAGCATTGTATGTTGCACCCACCCATTTTCAGCATTGTTTCCTGGACAGCAAATGTGTGTATAGTATTTATTGTTGTATTTATTGACCTAGAGCCTGAATCTTTAAGTGAAAAAAAATCAATATGTATGTACATATATATATTGTCTGCAAAAGGTTTAGCTACGATGCTAATCAATAGTGTGCGGGTCACAAAATGCATAATTCTTAGGGAAAGGTTTGTTTGTCTGTTTGCGGCGTGATTGACTGGTGGACAGGATGAATCAAATATTTATGGGTGGAGTTTAATCTTAAATATTATTTACCGTTGGTATCATAATACACACATCTATGATCAAATCTGAGTTTTTTGCATGGTCGGGAGCAGGTTTTGAATAGCCTACACTTTTTCGTGCAAATCTGTGAAAGATTTACTCACAGGCTGTAAACCTGTTTTTTAAGGCAGGAAATGCATGTTTTTTAAACTTTTTTTGTAAGTCACTTCCTGCTTTCTGGACTTCTGCATTTACTTATCTTTTTAAACCAAACAAATCCAACCATTCTATCTCATAATGGTCTTTTTTTTCTCCCCTTTGCCTAAAGCCTCAAGATTACACTGTTTTCTATATAAAACCCACTAAACAATGAGACTCACCAAACAAATGAAATGGTCAAAACATTTAATTCATAATTAAATGACCTTTTGTAAAAAAAAAAAAATCAAGGAGAACGTGGTGGTATAGATTGACTTAGTTAAGCTCCACCTTTGATAATTCTTTCCAAGAGTGCAACCAAAATCATCTGTAATTACAGGTTCTTTACGGCTTATATTCTCTTTTAAAAAACAACACAGCAACACATACAATGATGTCATAGATTATTGTTGCTCTGTAATTCTCAATCAAGCGTAAAATGTTTTTTGTATCGAAGATATCATTATCAACATTCAGTCAGTGTCAGTTATTTCAATAAGGCCATCCCCATAGAGTGATGTTTACGGAAGACATTGAAACTTCTCCTGGATGTCGCTCTGATCCAGGAATGATGACAGCTGCTTCTCCAAGATCTTGGTCAAGAAAGAGAGTGAGAGTTTTGAAAAGTGAGGGGGAAGGGCTGTCCCAATTCTTTAGTGGAATATTTCTAATCCTACCCATTGGCACTCGTTTTTGAAGTGTAGGTGAAAGGGTTAGGGAAAGAGGAAGAATATGGACGCAGCTTAACTTGAAACTAGAAAAAATGGCTATTTAACAAGGGGAAGTATGAGTCTTGTAAAATTGTGTTTTCATTTGTGGAGGATCAATATATCCTAATGTTCTTTCCCTTCATCAAACACATCAGATTCTTCTTTTTATTTATGTGAAATTGTTTACACTGATGGCCTTTGTATTTTATCATAAACACTATCTTTAATCTTTGTTAGTAATTGACATGGACATTAACCCACCTTGATTTTGAGCCAACCATACTGCAGGCCTAATAAAATTAATTTCCAGGCCAGATTTGACCCCAGATTTAAATTAATGGATTTTGGATTGAATCTATTTTTCCACATAGCTTGCTGTGACATCAACAATCTCCATCCCATTTTATTCTGACACGTCTATACATCCTTCTTAACATCCGATCACAACAACATGCACTTCTCAACCACAAATTTTAAGCTAACAGTTTCATTAAATATAAACCAAAAGAACATGGTAAAATTGATTAGAATAAAATGCAAATATCTTTAGGCAAATATTTTGTTCTTTATCTAACCTTTGCATTTCTGTTTTGTATTAAAACTGTGTCAGAATGAATCACACTCATGTACTGAGCTGTATAATGGCCAGCACGAACTGGAGTCACAGATGTAAATCTCTAGCTGGGCCTCAAAGTGCTTTTCTATTCCTTTAATTTCACATGCCTTTAGAATTAGAATGACTTGACTTTGTGATAACCCTGGTTCACAATAGAAAAGGCTAATTATGAGTGCTTAAGCTTCTTTTGTAATACGCTAATCGTGAGTTACACTTAAACGTCGGAACTTTTTTTTTTTACTCCCAGGGTACATGGACTAAAATAAATGTCTTTCTTCATGTTCAGATCTCTAATTGAATGACTTAATTTGAAACTAAAAGGATGACCAAGATCTTGTTCAATGTTGGATTTCAGATGGCAATTATGATAAGGTCCATTTTCTGTTCCAATTTCACTTTAATGTTGTAAGGTTTTTTATTAAGTTCAAGAAAATGGACAGAAAATAGAATACATGTAGATTGTTATTGAGAGAGTTAAAAGAAAAAAAAGCTTATTATTTAAAGGCTTTCACTGGTATCATATTTTTTAAACTTGACAATGGCCGGGTTTCCCAGAATCGTTAAGAGGCTCTTAAGTGCTAAGATCTTCTTAAGACCGATTAAATGAAAAGGTTGTTTTTCCCAGAGTCACTTTAAGCTAAAGAGGAGCTTTCTCAAAGAAGGAAGTGTAAATCATACACTTTTCCAAATATTAAATTAATATAATATAACACTATTATATAATAACCATTACACATTAAAATATAGTTAGATCTTATTAATCAGTAAAACAAAATCAAACTCACCCTTTTGCATTACGCATTACACATTGCAATAAATGTATGTGTGATGTGTGCATGAAAGAAACACTGCTCAACTTTTGCTGCACGGATCGTCAATGATGCATTCAAGGGCGTATGAATTTCATAACGAAAGGTTCTTGTGAGAAGCTGGTTAAATAAACATCTGGGAAACACCCGGATCTTAGTGAACCCTTCTTAAGAGCCTTCTTACGTCCCTAAGAACAATCGCATCTGGGCTAAGTCCCTCTTCACGACGATGTTTTGAAGTTATTACTGTATAAAGTTCTCCCCTGTCTAAAATCTTGACGAATGAAAGGTTATGAGAGCGGAGTACATTTTGATGTAGCTAGGTAGGTAGAACATGATTGATCCCTCAGGAGGTCTCCTTCGGGTAAAAATAATGGGCTTCACTTTTACCAGCCAGCCATAATCATGCCCTGCTTTGTTTATACAACAAGCCCTTTGGAGGTGGAAACTTACGGGATTAATAACAGTGAAAAACCTCAATGTTCGACCAATCACAGTAGAGTAGGTTTTTTGGGTAAACAAGATTTTATCTCAAGAAAAACAAAGCATTTTGAGGCTTTTTTTTAATTGTAAATATTGCAATTAATAGACAAATAGACTCATACTGATGAGTAGAGTAGAAGTTCAAAATCAATTTAAGAGACACTTAAATTAACACATGAGTTGCCATTTAAACTAGTGATGAAGCTTCATGAAGCAGTGTCATGTTGTCTATAGGTCAGTATGTGGCACCATCAGTTTAAAAATGATGTGAGGTTTCATCAAAACAGTTGTTCAAAAGAAAGGAAAATAGTGCAGAGACCGCCATCTAGTAAGCTCTAAAAAATAAAGAAACTGCTTCATCAGACCATCATTACTTTAAAGATGAAAAATGTGTACCACCGCTTAAACTGACGGCGCCACCTACTGACCTCTGAACAACATGACACTGCTTCATGAAGCTTCTTCACACCATCACTTCTGGGAAGCTAAAAATATGATTATTTTCAATTCACCTTATTTTTGTATCACATATTTTTACTTGAATAGCAGTATTTATGTAACTTTAGCAATTTATTGAACCATTCCTAAAGTATTTTTGTCAGCTGAACTAAACCACAAAATCACAGATACAAGTCACAGCAATGTGTTGTATGATCTTTAGCCCTTGTGTTATCTCAGGGTCAAGGTCAGAAAGGATATCACTTGTGTATTGTCTCTCCACCACTGCATATGTATTTCTGGAAGCCTGGAAAGTCACCTTGACCAAGGGATAACAAAAGGGTTAAAAGACAAAGGTTATAACAGCCCCTTGCCTTACAAAGTCAGTTCAGTTTCCACACTTTTAATTTCAATGCCTGTTCCCTCTCTTCAGTTTTATCAAGGATATTCTGAATTTAACTGCCAAAAGTACTATATTTTTGATGCAACAAAAAGTATGCTGATCGTCCTTCAATGGTAAGTAGCCAAGGGGAATGTTTTAAATGTACACTGTACTTAAAGCGGAATGTCAAGTAGAAACACTGATGTTTTTTTCTTTACTTTCCACACATTCAATATTTAATTTGTCGATGTAGCTATTGCAAAAAAATAGTATCTATCCATTGCGCCGTGAGACTCAGGAAATGCTCTGGACACACATCCAAGGTCTAGATGTCAGGGTATCAGTGTATGGTTGCAACTGCAGTTAGGCTGTATTTACAACATGAAACTATAGTTTGAAATATGATGCATCGGTTATTTACATTTCTTTAAGGACAACAAAGCTAATTAAGTCATGCTGGAACAACTGCTTTACACGTGAATTGTAAAAAGTACCAGATATGACTGTATGTCTCCACTTTGATCAACGTAACTCTTTTCGTCGCCATGGTGACTTCCCACCGTTCAACCTCTCGGAAGTCCTTAATTGAACCCGACAGTTGCCCCTTTTCAATTCCAGAGCTTTTCTAATGTCATTAATAATGTATAGATATTCTAATTACAATCTGCTCCACTCGCTCTGGCACTGTAAACACTATTGATCATGAGTTAATTACGTTTAAGATATTATTGACGGAAGCGTTTTTTCATGTCATCGCTCAATGCTTGTGATATTACTAATGACTAATCAAGCATCAGTTGATGTCCTCCTTTCCTGGATCTCACTCAGCCTGTCACTCGAACACGAGGATTAGACAAGGGAAGCAGACCAAGTACCAGTAGTCTTAGTTGAGATGTCAGCCATATTAGCTCTCTCTCATGAGGACGTAGAATCGTTTAAACACCGTGAGACGTGGAAGCCTCCCAGACATCTGCACATCTGTTCTGTCAAAATGAGGAGACTCCTCTGTGATGCTGGAGAAAAATCTGATTCGTCATTAACACACACATGGACCCGTCGCCCACACAAATAACATTGAACAAAAGCACAAACTGTGACAGTAGCGTCTGACATAATTTGTTTATGTGAATATATCAATGGCGCCGACAGATGTTTCAAGTGCTGAACGTTAATAGTATGAATGTTGAGGGGAAAGTGGATTGAGAGGAAAGCTGGTTGAATACCAAACAGACAGGTACAGATGGCAACCTCAGCGTTAAAAAGACCCCGAGGAATCCTGCAGTGGGATGAAGCAAAAAACTGAAAAGGTCAAGGGCTCCTCCCACTGCAAGTGGATTATACCCACAAAAAAATCTAATTTCAACTGGTTGCCAAAGCTCAGAGATACTGCTTTTTTTAGTAACATCATTATTACATTTTTTGCTGATGTTTATCTATTTCTTAGCAAAATAATGTATGAACAAGTGCATACTGCAGCACCAATGGGCCAACACTCTGGCACTTTAAGGCCTTGTCCCTGACCGACTGTTATCCTCCTTATCATTAAAATATCTGTGTAGAAATTAGTATGCATAAACAACCTTTCACCATCAACATCATGTATATTCAAGTGATAACCTGATTAACTCCCGGTTTACGGGAAGCTTTCCGGGCTGGTTTGGAAATATTGACAGTAAAACAAACATTAAGCTGATTAGAAAAGCAAGCAGCTTCAATCTCATGATCTCCACAGGCTATCCCAAACAATGGACCGTTGTTCCTGTTGTTAGTCGGGAAGCACTGGTGTTCCGTCCTCTGAGGACACCTAAGGTCACGTAAGAAATGAGATGACAAGAAGTACTTTCTGTTTGTGAACATGCTCTGTAGATGATCATTTTAAAAAAGCATATAAATGTTACAACTCATTAAGGTTTAAAATATATATATTTTATATGATATGAATGATATTCAACATTTTCAAATATTCTCCTCATTATATTGTTTTCCAATATGTTTCTCCTTTATTCATTTTAGTCCCTTTTTTTCAATCTTCAACAAAAAAAAAGTGCTCTGAGAACGCATTATAATGCCTTCATATTTAGGGTCGGAGTGGTGGGCTGCAAAGGTTTTTTTAGACTTAAAATTAGGCCCTGAGTTGGAAAAGGTCGGGGACCACTGGTTGAAAATGACTTTAGGTGTTCCTCCCGTTTAACATCCACCTGTTTCCCGAATAATAGGTAACTTTAGAAACTGAACATAGCTAATTCCCTTGTAAAGTTTTTGAGAAGGTTGACTATTAATTAAACATATGACGACATTTGTTTTTGTTTTCATTTAAACTAAGATGTCACTCAGAAAGTAACGCTATCAAGACAGTAATTTCCACTTGGACACTATAGTTCTGAATTTAAAAAGTGGCGTTTTAAAGGTGTCAATTGAGAAATACTAATGGTATATATCTTGAACAATAAAAAAGAAAACGCTTTTCTTCACATTATGTTGACCACACATCGGCAAATCAGCTTTTTTTTCTCATCAATTCCTTTAAAATCTAGTTGTGATAATTCCCACTGTTGCTATTTAAAACTCACAATGATGATAGTTTGTGGTTGTTTTCTTTCCTGAGTGACTGAGATGTTATTTTTCCGCTGCTTCAATGCGCCTCATGGAGGGTCTGATTAACAATGAGTTGTCTACACTAGACTGCTTGTTGTGATTCATTCGAGAAAGGTTTGATCATTGACACATGAATCAGACAGTGTGTCTGGGCCGCACCGAGTCAATGATGTTCTGACTCCAGTGTTCACTTCCGTCGACCCTCTTTGCAATTTGCGTAAATTGGAAGAGAGACTCGTGTAATGGGTTCAGTTAGAACATATCCATCTCACCATGTGACTGCAGCCTTTCCAAGTACTTGATGCAAGGACATGGGACAACCAGGGCAGGTCTTTCACAGCACACAAACATATATTCAATTTAAATGTATTTTGATTTGTAGCAAAACAAGGAGCATAATAAACATTATTATTTATTATTAGCTTTCAAAGTGTTGATTTTCACATTTAATAAATATTGTCCAAGTTTAAAATAAAACTATTTTCTACTGATTTTTTCAATGCTATAAGCAGGGAAATGTACTTGAAAAAAGCCCCACCTAGAATATAAGATTCAGTTTTAAAGACTGTGGAACAATGACAGGGTTAGGCAGTAACTACATATTGGCAAGGTCTGACCTAAGGTCTTATTTTTTGGGGGCAGAAGAATTATTCTCTACCACCCCATAACAGACAAGACACTTTTCACATAACTTGAAAATTATTTTTTAACATGGTGTTACATGTTAACAGTTGTTTACAACAGCAGCACTGTTAGCAAATAGCTGGATTAGCCAGTATTTGAACAGATTATCTGTCTATAGAGCATTACTTATCAGTATTAGTAAGGATAGGCTCAATACACTATTTAACTAGCTAAAAGTTTCAACAAAATCAAAAGTGTAATCATGCCCCGCTTTGTTTTTACAACCAGTCCCTTGAAGTTGGAGAGTTCCTGGTTAGATGATGCGCTGTTAAAAATCTTGATGCTTGACCAAACACAGCAGAGTATGTGTGGTTATGGTGAACAAGATTTAATCTCCAGAAAAATCAAGCATTTTCAGCGGGCGGAGCGTAGCGTAAGTACATTTTGTAAATATTTTAATTAAAATAGTTATTTTTACAAACAAACACATACTGATGAGTACAATAGAGGTTCAAGATCTTTTCAGACTCACTTACTTATTATATATATATATAAATATATATATTCGAGCGTGAAGGGGCTCATAGATGGACGGGTGTACAAGTGATTTAAACAGTAGAAAGGAAGAGGGATGACGATCCTTTTAACAATAATTGATCATTTTTCTTAATATCACAAATAATTTTTAGTTAGACCTGTTCATAATTCATTCAACATTATATATTCATTTACAACCTTGACAAATGTTTTTTAATTGTTTAAAACAATTGTTTAGAGCCAGCTCAGTATCAGGAGCAGTTAAACCTACTCTGTTTTGTTCATTTCTATAAAGGAAACCTTTTTTTTGTAGGACAAATATGTTCCTCTGTGTTTGTTTGTTGTGATTGTTTGTTGACTTGATGTCATCCATAGTCCCAGTGCAATATATGCAGCCACCACAAGGGGAGCTCTTCTTCACGTATAAATGTAGGCCCACCAGAATTTGAAGTGAGAGAGATAATGCTGATGTGACCAAACACTTTAATGTCTGTCAGGTAAATCTTAACTTCCGTCTTGTTCCTCAGAACACGAACAAGAGTCGCGAAGTGATCCCAGCTCGTCGGGTCGACCCCGGCTTCGTTGCCGCCGCGTGCTAATGAGGATCTTCTGCATGAGTCGCAGGTTTCCCTCGCAATCTGTTTGCGTAGGCGAACAAGTGTGTTTGTTCGTGCCTCCCGGTGAATGTAATCCTGGGTTGATGCCGTGCAGAGAGCATGATTGGGAGAAGTTATTGAGGAACTCGTGCACTCAGGAGTGTCAGGGAAGAGTGGGTTCACCAGGAGACGTTGGGGACAGAGCGACTTTATTGGAAACATCCTTCACACTCTTGTCAGCCCACTTCCTGCACCTTCTGACTCGACGTGTCATTTCTTCTTCATCTTTGCTCCTTTAATGAACAACACTTCTACTCCACTTCTCCAACCCTGAAGTTATTTTTTACCTCATCCATGTTTCACTGCTTATGCAGCCTATTTGTGCACGTGAGTTCTCTACACACGATTTTTACTTAACTTACTCTGAAGGTACTCTAACCACAATGATTGCATGAAATACTGCAGCTACTTACAGTCACTGGAGCAGCTTGCTTTAATAATATTAGGAAATACATGCCTTTTTTTTAGATAATATAGTATTGCTGTATTATTAATAATTCTGTTTAAAACTGTTACCAATGGATTGATTTATGTTGGCTCGGAGGAGAAAAAGCACAGCTTGTTTTAGTACTAGATGAATCATCCTATATTTATAATCTTAAAATGGAAGTAGTGGTGATAAGTTTCAATGCTGTCAAGGTGAGGGGCCATGATAGGCCCACAAGAGGGCTCACCGTAAGACCCAGCGTCCGCTTTGTTACAATTACATAAGAAAAATGACTATTACCAAATAAAACATCAATTACAAAACCAAAATGACAATTACCAATATAAAAGATCAACTACAAAACCAAAGTGA
This sequence comes from Callionymus lyra, assembly GCF_982586985.1. Classification (NCBI taxonomy): domain Eukaryota; kingdom Metazoa; phylum Chordata; class Actinopteri; order Syngnathiformes; family Callionymidae; genus Callionymus; species Callionymus lyra. The sequence continues at coordinate 21,314,670 of NC_141835.1, forward strand.
CATTTACCAAAATAAAAGATCAAATACAAAACCAAAATAACATTTACCAAAATAAAAGATCAACTACAAAACCAAAATGACAATTAGCAAAATAAAAGATCAACGACCTGGTCTGGAAAAGCGCTATATAAATACAAATTTCTTACTTACTTACTTACAAAACCAAAATGAAATTTACCAAAATAAAAGATCAACTACAAATCCAAAACGACAATTAGCAAAATAAAAGATCAACTATAAAACCAATCTGTTTTAGGGTTTTAAATGTAGGTGCTCTGTATCCCTGGGCCGTTCTGCAGGACCGACTGACAATAAGCTCTTAGCAGATGAGTCTCCATGTTCACCAAAGAGCCGACTTAATTAACTGTTTGTCCTGAAATGGAAAAACCTGGTTGAAATTGTCTTTGTCTTAATAATAGATGTTAGACATCCTCTTTTCTCAGGACCGATATTGTCTTGTCAGACTGACAGAACAGTGTTGAAAAAAATTCACATTATCTGCAACACAATTATTGAACTAAGAAAGTAGTTTGTTGTCATATTTTCAGGAAGAAGACTTAAAAGACTACATCGATTGTTCTACATTTGAGCAGCTTCCTGAATCATTCTTTTGTGATATAAAGTATTTCAAGCTGGATTTTGTTTTGTTGAGACTAAAGCATCTGACTGACTCTGAAGCAGTAATGTAAAAAAAATAGTATTGTTATCATCATAATCAAATATTTTGGAATACTTGGCACACACTCAGGAGGTGATGACACATTTAGATCTGTTTTAATACACAGAGCAAGGTTTGATACTGTTTTTTTAACTGCTTTGATATTTTTATTTGCTCCTGCTTACACTATATTTTATAGTCCATATGATTGACATGTAGAGACTCATAGTCATATAATTATATGCTGATAACAAATAATAAACAACAACATGGATATTTTCTCATCAGAATTAATGAACATGAGCTGTCACCTGCAGAGTCATTAGCAATCACACAATATAACCGCAAAGTAACAACAATCCATTCCACTAAAATAACAATCAAACACAGTCAAGAAATGTATAAAAGCTTTTAGACTGAAGGTGACACACGGTCCTTGATAGAAGTGTATGGTTAATAGAGCTCTGCTATCACTTCCTCTTTTAATGGCTTGAATAATCTTTATTAAAGTAAAACTAATGTGTTGATATTAGTGTCTCTTAAATAGATCTTGGACCTCTATTGTACTAATCAGTACGTGTCTGTTTGTACAAAACTCTCTTTTCATTTAAATATTTACTTTAGAAAAATGTGCTTAAGCATGGTCAAGCATCACGGTTTGTCACTGCGCATCATCAATCTCAGAAATCTCCACCTCCAAAGGACTTGTATAAAAAAAGCTTGGTGTGATTATAGCTGGCTTGAAGAAGAGTCATGCCGATTATTACGTAATAATGGACTTCGCTTTCGTAACCTTTCGTAACCTCTCACATTAGTTGCTCTTTAACAAATTCTAATTATCTTAATATAATTTGTAAAAGTAAATATTTCCTGTTGAAATTAAACCGATATGGATTCTTCATTTTAGGAACTTTTAAACAGCGATAAATCCCCTTATAAATGGGTTCAGAACCAAGCACATTTGCTTAACTTCCGCTGCAGATCGAGCTGAAGACTGAGAGGCAATCAAGGTTTTATAAATATTCCTTAAAGATTGAGGAAGATTGTATGAAAAGGTAAACACAACCCTATATCAAATAATTTTTTGGTTTAAAGTATTAACACTTGACCTGCATGTTAAATGTAAAATGAGAGCTGCACATGGCATACATATGGATTATTCAAGGTGTATGGTTAAAGTTGCACTTTTTGGTTCTCAGTTTGCTCCACATGCATGATCATTCAAGGTCAATTTGGATGTTTTTTTTCAGTATCAGTGTAAAGTCTAGTGACTTCTTAATTTCCTGGAGGTGTCCTTGCTCTCCTTCCGTCGCCCCATGTGTGGCTAATGACCTTTTATTCTGACAGACAGACAGATGAGTTCATTTTCCCTCCTGTGTGGAGGTGTCAAAGCGATGATAGAGGAGACGAAAGAGGGATGTGATGAAGGGATCAGACGCAGAGAGATTAGAGGGAACACTGCCGAGAGGACAGATGGATCAGCGAAAAATTAGACGGCGAAGATGGTGGGGGTTGTCAGTCTGAACAGGTGTCAATGGCGTAATAGGCCCACAGATGCAGGAATACAAACATGCCAGATTAAACTGGTCTCACCTACCTGTCCAATTGGCAGAACAGTCGACCTAATTTCATGATGATTGTATTAGATTTGAGAAACAGGTTGGAAAAGGTTGGATGTAGTCAAAGCATTTTTATATCATGGCACAATTTACATTTTTTTATGCCTTTAAATTAAAAAAAATTTAGCATTTATAAAAGATTTGATTCATCTCAATGACGTCTGTCTTGTCACACACATGGACACACACATACATTTCATTCTCACATTTTTTTATATTGCAAAGTCTGTTAGATTAAATGCATGAGTTGAATCCATCAGTGCATCTCCTCGTCAACTAGAGGCTATGAAGGGTCTTGAAAATGTTTCACAGAATTATTTGGTTAAAAGTTGCATTTGCCACTTTACCCAGAAAATCTGGCCCAGTGCTATTACATTACACAGACATTTACACTCAAACGGAAGGAAGTTGTCCTAGTCAACATGTTGTACAATTACTCCTTCAAGTGTTATTCAATAAAATAATTTGTCAAAGGGCAACTCATTGGAAACCCAACTCTCCTGACATTTTCACATGTTTAAAATGTTGGAGTTTTCCTCTCCAAGATGCAGTAAGTCCTTCATCATGATGATGTTTTGAAGTTATGACTTATAAAGTTCTCCCCCCAGTCTGAAATCTCAGCGAACGAGAGTTACAAGAGCGGAGTCCATTATGACGTAATATGGTCTTCACTCCTCTTCATGCCAGCTGTAAACATGTTTCTTTGTTTATACAACAAGTCCCTTGGAGGTGGAGACTTCATGAGTTGATGACGCGCGGTGACAAACATTGATGCTTGACTAATCACAGCAGAGTGGGTGTGTTTATGGTCAACAAGATTTCATCTCTTGAAAACATTCAAATGAAAAGAGAGTTGTGTACAGACACATACTGATGAGTACAATAGATCAATTTAAGAGACACTCAAGCCAATACATTTCTTGCTCTAAAAAATATTACTATTATAGTTCAAGTTGTCTTATCTTCAGAGTGTGTCTGTCCCAGAACTATAATTTATGGAACATCAGTTTCAATGGATGAAAGAAGACGTCTTAATCATTGCATACAAATTCAAAGGTGCCCTCTGCTTTACATTGTTAAATCAATACCAACATCTATTTTTCCAAGTTTTCTGTTTCACAAGATCCCCTGAACCCTGATGAAGGATGGATGAACTTAATCAGCAGTTTAAGGAAAACACTTTTCCTCATCTGACTGACAATGAAGGACACCAAAGACAGTGTGCTTGTGTGTGTTTGAGCGTGTGTGTGTGTCTGTGTGTGTCCGTGCGTGTGTATGTGAGTGAAGCCTAAGTCAATAGCGCGCTCACTCATCTGTTTGAATGACCTTGTAAAGTCCGTAATCCCTGACTCACAATGAATAAATACATAAACAATGAAAATTCACCTGTGTGCACTCTGGAATGTAACAGCGGGTCCAAAGGAAAGACAGAAGTGCGGCTCAGGCCTCCACAATAAGTCTTCCCACAAACAGATCAAACACCCTTTTGTGTTGATCTGGTACACAGTGACTCTGTTAATGATCTGTCTGTTATTGTGCAGCGACAAACAGCAGCACAATCAATGTTCCTGACCAATTACTGTGTCCGGTTTTAAACACCGTGTCTGCATTTGTCTGCATTAGACTGAAGCGTGTTCAGTCTGCTACAGCGCCGGGTCTGGTATTTAACAAGTGATACAATTCATACCACAGTAGGTACTTAAGGAGAGTATAAAAGCAAATCAATCTCTTTAGCTATGAAATTGTAAAAAGTAAAATGTCAAAATTCTACCTCCATATGTATTTGATTGAAAAATGAAACATCCAAACACCTTCATTGTGCTCGTCTGTAATTTACATCTTGTATTGAAGCCTCGACATGAGGAATCTTTCCAGGAAAAAAACAATAAGTCTCTATGTTACAACAAAACTATCTAAGTTCACATTTTGCTCCCTCACAGCCTTGACCAGGTTTCAGAGGACACCAGGGACCAGAGAACAGCGGGTTGAAGATGTTTGGGTCACTCTCCTCTCGCCTCCCTTGCTTCTTGGAACATCAACTGGACATACCTCCCTCTCTGTGAGCTGTTCTTGAAATAAGACAAAGACATTTAAACATTTAAAGCAAGATTCTTATCATCAGGTGACGTGGAGACGGGAAATAAAGTCAAACAACGACACTCTCGTCATTATTGTTTGTTCGACAGAAAGACAAACCGACTTGCTTAAATATATTTTTGTTGTAAAGTCTTATTCTTCTTTTCCTTTCCGCTGCTCCCTTCAGTGGTCGCCACAGCGGATAAACCAAGTTCATGTTCTCTTTCTCAACATCCATAAACCCTCTCTTGTCTTCCTCAAGACCTCCTGCCTGTAAGTTCCCAGCATCATTCTACCAATATACTCACTATCCCTCCTCTGTACATGACCAAACCATCTCATTCTGGCCTCCCTGACCTTATCTTCAAAACATCTAACATATGCTGTTCCTCTGATTGACTCATTCCTGATCCTATCCATCTTCGACACTCCCAAAGAGAACCTCAAAATCTTCATCTCTGCTACCTCCAGCTCTGCTTCCTGCCTTTTCCTCAGTGCCAGGTATGGTTTCTAGACCATACAGAATCGCTGGTCTAACCACTGTCTTGTATACTTTCCTTTCTTTTTGGCTGATACTCTTTTATCAAACATTACTCCTGACACTTTTCTCCACCCATTCCACCCAGCTTCAACACATTTCTTCACCTCTTTTCCACAATCTCACTGCTCTGGACGGTTGACCCTAAATACAGTGATTTCCTTCTTGGAGGTTTGTATTGGCTGATCAGATTTAGGATGACGTCCTGGCCCCCTGGTTCTCAGTTCTAGAACCAAGCTTGAGTAGGTTCTAAAACTGGGCCTGCTTCACACCACTCCGCACCACTCTGAACCTGAACTTATGTAGCTGAAACGTGCAAACAAGGTTTGACCCTTGTAAAACTGGGTCAATGGAAATTCGGCTTATGTCCGTTGGCCTCGGAATGCCTCAGGGTATCCCAGGAAGAGCTGGATGAAAGGAAAAGTGTCTTGACCTCCATGCTCAGGCTGACTGACTTCTATGGAGAACAAGGAGACAAACAATCACTCCTTCATTCACTCACACAATTTAATCAACCTATGTTTGTTGCTTTTAAGTGTGGTAAGTAACCGTAGTGCTCAGAGTACACTTACACAAGCACAGGGAGAACATACAAAACTGAACACAGAAAGGAAGCAGCTCAAGCTGTAAGCAAACAACTTTCTCTCAGGCAAAAGCACTAAACACTGTCCCACTGTGCACCTCTGTTTGGCGCCATCGTCTGATAAATACTAAATGACAATATTTCCTAGAGTCTTTCAGCTTTAATTGTGGTCAGAAACCTGAAGAAAAAATGGATTTCCCCAAGATCTCTTATGTCTGATTCGCATGGGATAAGTATTACCAGGGGACCTCTGGTAATTTGTAATAATTGCGGAGAATGTCTGAGTTTTAAACCCATGCGAATACGCCATGTCTGTGATTTGTAATGTAATATTTCCGCGCAAATAACCTACTGTAATTCACCAAACACAGACGTCGGGTGATAATACTAATCCTGTGTGAATCGGAATGTTTGTGTTTGTAATTATGAATGCCGCAAATATGCAACTGTAACAGACTTCTAGGCACTTGCCATTGTGTTAATATTTACTTCCGCTGTTTTATTTTGTTTAAAAGGAAGTAGATCGAGTTTGTTGTTGTTGGGGATGTGCTCCACATGACGAAAATAAAGAAGATGTGCGCGCTGCACAGCTACAAACTAAGTTCCAGCCTCGTTGTTTCCCACACGAATACACTCGGTTACACCACTGTAACAGACTGTGTCTCTTCTGTAAGAATAATGTTGGGGCAAATTAATTTGCAGGGCAGCGCTCTCGCTGTTGAGCATCTGCAAAATTTGAGAAACGAAAGAAAATAAACAGTTGTCTTCTCTAAACGAAGAAAGTTTGGTTTCACTAGCTTTCTCTTTCAGTAATTGCGTTCCTTTTTACATCTGTATCTCTAGGTAATGTCAGTAAAAATGATTGAATGGAAAATTGATGGAAAACTGATCCTCACCACCCCTCTTCACATTTCTGTATGTGTAGGTGGTTTCCCAGTGTTTTGTTCCTCTTGTAGTATCGTCATAAACGTCCATGTTCCTGTTGCACCACCGTCGTCCTTCAGTTAAAGTAAAACGTTTCTGCTATAAGAGCATTATTTGACATAGACTCACTCAGGTTTCTGTATACTGTTGTGCTCATTCGCTCGCTCCGCTTCAACTTTGACTCAAATGCATGCCGAGTGCTAGTTGACAGGAATGTGGACCTTTATCTGCATGACCTAGATCTTGTCAACAACTTAATCAACAATATTTTTTTTCACTGAACACAAAGTGATAGAGCAGACAATGTGTTGCTGTCCTTCGTCTCGTCTTCTTCCATTTCATCTGAGGATGGGTCGTGAGTTCATCTGCTCCACAGCTCCAATCAGCCATCGTGGCAATTGAGACTGGATCTGCAGGATCATCATCGGAACAACTCGGCACCAGGTTGTGATCGGTAACAGCTCCAACACTTTCTATATCCAAGTCTGACGGCACTACAAAGTTGATCAAACTATGGCATAGGGTGTTCTGTTTCCAAGTGCACACGGTGACACTGTTATGCCCGAACGTGGGGCTGATTATGGACAGTTTGGGGTGGGCACCAATTTTCAATTACAAAGCACCAATCGGGTTCAGATCAGGTGGACCGTTTTTTCAAACATGACAACCCCAGGTCGTAATTTTGCCTTTAATTCCCACAGAAGGATTAGGGGTTGCTGTACTTATTGTAGCTAGAAAAACATTGAACACAATTATCTTACAATTAAATTAAATGTTGATTAAAATTTAAATGGAAGAAAATTTTGTTTATTGATCATTTCCATCAGGGCTAAAGTACCTTGAGTGTATGGAAATTGACACGAAAAAAACCCTTCTATGTTTTTTTTTGTTTTTTTATGGACACGATCTGTCTTAGGTTCCCTAAAAAACTAACCTATTACTTACATCTCTGTAATTAATATTAACGTCTGGTTTCTATCTATTTGAAATTCCTTCATAATGGGATGAACTTAAATATATTATCTAGTTTCTCTATTTTCTTTCATCTCTTTTAGATTTTCTTTCAGGGATGCGAATTGACTTAAAAACTTTTCCCATAATGCTGCACAGAAATAAGTGTCTTTCTCATCAGTTGAATATGTGCATCGTTTATTTCAACTTCAGCGTTCATATCATTCCTGGAGAAGCGTGCTGCTCATTTTGAAAGTGAACTCTTCAGAGATAAAAACCTTTCCCAGTGTGCTCTCTCTGCCCCCCGATGTTTTATTCAGCGATGAGTTCACTTTAGTGATTTATAAAAGCCTGACTCCAACAAATGAGAGGGTTTTTTTTCCCTCCCCAATACAAGTACAAAGACAAAGACAGAAGGAGGAGGAAGCTATTTGCAATTTGGAGCATCAATAAAAATGCAAATAGTGAAGAGCCATTTCTCAGCTGCGACAATGGAGGCGATGTCATTGCGGGCCGTGAGACAGTGAGACGGATGGACCTACCCGGCTACAACGGAGCTGAGGATGCAGGAGGGAATTTATTACTTTCGCTGGAGGATGCTGTTTGTACTGTAGCCTTTTTTTTTTCATTCTTCTGACAAGAGGCCATGTTGTAGAAACATTGTGATTGGAAGCATCAGTGTTGCATCAGTTCCATGCTCCATTACCCTGTCAGTCAAACATCAAAGGAACAAAAAGGGAAATTGAATGGATCCTCAAAACACTCATCTTCAGTCACAAACTGTGACAAAACATTCACTCTAAAGGTTGGGCCTGTGATGAGTACATGTCTGACTTGAGCATCCAATAAATGGTCCATTAAACAATTTATACCATTAGTCTACAATTTTATAGTAAATAGTAATAGTAAAAGTAAAAAAGAAATCAAGCTATTATGCTAAAATTATTGTATTTTACACAGCGTTCTATTTTAAAATATGACATAAAAGCATGTTTTTTCAAATATTATTTTCAGTTAGATCTTTTTTAAGGGCAGTAAATACAAAAAAATACAAAAGCAGAGAACAAAGGTCCTTAATTGCTACGTGATTTTTGATGTCATGAGGGCCACATAAATACAGTCAAAGGACTGCTCTTTGCCCAATCCATACAGTACTTAAAGTGCAAATTCTGATTATTTTCAATGTAATCCGCTCCTTTTTAGATTTATAGGCAAAATGTAAGTCTATTGTAAATGATGCTCAGTTGACTTTATCTTTATCAAAAAATTACACACTTAAAAACATAAAAAAATACATCCATGCTGCTCGTCTGTAATGTCCATCTTGTTCTGAAATAACTTAATAACTTAACATGTTTGTAGCAGAAGTCTCTCAGTGCCTGTCTGAAGTATTTCCTCAGAGACACACATTGCAAACCGGTGTGCATACGCAAGATTTAGACTGCTAATCTAGCAGCGTCCGCTAAAACCAAGCTGAAAAGACTTGTTTAATTTTTTCAAGAACAATTCCTCTGTCGAATTAAGTGTAGACCCTTTAAGAGGAATTTAAAAAAGTAAAATAAAATAAACAAAAAAAAGATACTGCTCCCTTAAAAAAAAAATTGACAAGAAAATCACATTAAGCACAAATTAAACATTTAATTTGTTTTGGCCCACTACATGTGTTTGCAAGCAACTAAAGCCTATTCCAGGTTCAACTTATTTATTATTTATTTCAAACATTTAAGATGGTTTATTGGCTTTTTTTAGGTGGTTAGGTAGGGTGTGCTTAGCTTAACTTAACCAACCCACCACGCACAGTAGACAAGCAAGTGCAGAGGAAGCGCTAACGCACATTCTTGCCTCAACCTTGAATGAACTGTGAATTCAGAGATGAACGATGTAGCCAAAGAAATCAGATTACCAGAAAGAATCCCTAAAGGAATAAGGAATAATAAAGGAATCCCTAAAGCTCTAGATCCCCCCGAAAAATCCTGCCTGCAGCATCAAGCACCACACACTTCCCAACTTCTCACGTGCAATTCTGGAGGTGGAAGCTTGCTTTACTTTACAGAAACATTACAGTTCCAAACTTTTCCAGTGAGTTTCAGGCTACTTCAGGACAATCTGTGAGGGAACTTGTGGCTGCAACACAACCTCCTGTGCTCATATTTTTGCTTCAGCTCGATCTATTATTTAACACCTACAAACACACACTCTGCTCTGTGGAAATATGAATCCCAATTTTAGAAAAGATTTGTATCAAGACTCTTAAATAAGTAAATTTGTTGGCTTTCATCACGCACAAGTAGAACTTGAACTGATATATGAACAGCAACTATGACACTGAAACAGTAAACATGTTATATTATTAACAATATTAAAGTATATATATGTACATGTTCATGTGTATCCTGTCATGAATGATAATACCATAAAGATATCATAGATTAACCACTTTAATAAGTCAAAATATCTTTAACCACTATTCAAACAAAACAAAATCCATTGATTTATCTTGAAAACTTGTCTTTTCCTATTGATACAAAGCTGTTTATGTTGCTAATATTATTTTATAGAGTCAAAGCCAGAATTGTTTTTTTCAAACAAGTTGCTAGTTTATAATTGTAATTCCACTCTATTAGCCTAGGTGAGATGGCTAGTACTGGCTCTTCTACTGAATCAGTTAGTTTTTTTATTTCATATTTAATTTCTAAATTTTTCTAAATTTTTGTAGAGATTACAGAGTTGCATGTTGCAAAGGTTGGTGAACAGACTGTTAATTCTCAACCATTTTAATTCCTCCTGTGAGGGCTCCATTGACCCTGCACTGATAAGATATTTTTCTTTCTTCAAGTTCAAGTTCTTTTATTTTTGAACGTACATGTATGCAAGACATACAGCATAGATGAAATTGTAGTCCTCTCAGACCAATGATGCAAAACATGAAGTAGACCGTTGAAAGGACATTTCATAAGACCTTCCAAAAAATAAATACTAAACAAACTAAACTAAACAATACTTAAATAACTAATTAAATTAACTTTCTTGATTCTTTAAAACAACAATAAACATTTGGTGGAAAATGTGATTATGTGAAATGTTCTTGCCAATATCAAGTTATGTGAGAATAGTAAAACTACTACGCACTGTCCTATTAATTTTCAGCCAATCTTGGTTGTCTTAAATATTCTATTTATTCCTTATTAATGTAAATTATTGCTTTCCTTTGTACTAAATGCAATTGCTAATCTTTATTTTCTCATCCCTTTTTTTATTACTATTATTATTGTTTTATATTGAAACTTTTTATTAAAAAATATTTTTTTAAAGACTGTTAAATGCTCCAGCTTTTCGATAATGTTAAAGATAATATGGCGAAGATTCAAGTGCCTTTAGGATCATGATGACGTCCCGCACAGAGGGTCCCAGTTGTTGAGCCAGATTTTGTTAATAGCCAGAGAGGAATGGCAATAAAATATACAACATATATGACTTTGCTTGCGTTGCAATTCCACACTGAGGTCTTCTGAGTTCTTGGGCCTCCAACAGGTCCAAATCTTAAGGCAGATATAGACTGAGTGTACAGATCTTCGAGGAATCTGCTGTACATCCATATGTCGTTGGGTGTGATTGATGAGTTAGTTTGCGTTTCAGAAGTCTGCTGTGAATCGTGCCTCTACTTTTGAGGTCTTTCCGAAGGTATCTGAGTCGTGATGGCTTCTTCTTCTGGAAGACTGGGAACCTTTACAGCCGGTTTGATTACAATTGGAGCTGTTTGATTGCATTCGGGTGAAGTGGAAATTCTGTCTGGGTTCTGGTGGGATCTGAATTGGTGGCTTCTTCTGCAATTTCTTCTTTTACCGTCTCCACCCTGACTCTTGGCCTGGTCTTCCTGAGGCTGAAACCTTTTTTTTTATATCCACCAGCAGATGGTTGAGGACTGCTCCGTCGTTTTCTTGATGATTTGCGTCCTATTCCTCTCCTCTTCAGCCAGATGCTTCTTTCTCTCCTCAGCTTTGGCTACCTGCTCCTTCCTGCTGCTATTTATTTTCTTTCTTTCAAAATATGGTCCATTTGTCTTTGCTAAAACGAATAACAGTTGTGTCATCGCCGACTCCCAGCCTTTGTGTCAATGTTTTTCTTACTGATACCGATCAATTGGCAATATTTTCTTTATAACGCTTTCCTTGGTGTTGTTGATCGTAACCGCTTTCATTTCTAAACTTTCTCTGCTGCTTTTTTTTATCTTAACTTAAGTCAATTTTCCTCACAGTTATTTCACATTTGGTTTTGGGTCGGGGCAGACTTAAGGTCCCGGGCTAAGGGAGCCAACGGTACCATATCTAAGCAAAAAGTCATACTAAAGACCCTCTCTGTTCCGTTTGCACCAAGAAATGCTGGCCATAAAGATGTTTATTAGTCATGATTAGTCATGATCACCCTACATCCACAACCTTCAGATAATCCTGACATATCTCTTAAACGTTTTTATAGTCCTTATGGTAGGTTTTCTGATAAAAAAAAGTCTCTTGTTCGACACTGCCGAAAACTGACCAGAAACTGTTTCCTTCAACTAAGAAAAATCTCTAAACTTAGGAAAATGTTGTCGGAACATGATCTGGAGCTTGTAATCCATGCGTTTGTTTCTTCTCGTCTGGACTATTGTAACAGTTTGTTTTCATGTCTTAACAAGAAGGAGCTGTCTCGCCTGCAGTTGATTCAGAACTCTGCAGCAAGACTTCTAACCCGCTCAAGTAGAAGAACTCACATTTCTCCGATCCTTAAAACTCTTCACTGGCTTCCAGTTTCTTTCAGGATCAACTTTAAAATTCTGGTTGTTACTTCCAGAGCTATTCATGGTCAGGCTCCTCTTTACATCACTGATCTGATCCAGCCTTACACCCCAGCTCGGGCTCTGAGGTCTGTGGATCAGAATCTACTTATGGTTCCACGCACACGGCTCAGGACCAGAGGAGAGAAATCTTTTCAGGCTGTTGCTCCTAAGCTTTGGAACGATCTTCCTCTCTCTTTGCGCTTGATGGAGTCTACTGACTCCTTTAAGAAACACCTTAAGACGTTTCTATTTGTTCAGGCTTTTCCTTGAATTTCTCGAACTCATGTGTTGTTCTCAGTATTATCTTGATCTTTAAAGTATGTACTTTTTTTGAGTTTTGTTTTGATTGTCTAAGCGCTTTGTGACCCTGGTCTCGAAAAGCGCTATATAAATAAATATTAAAAAAAAAAAAAAAAAAAAAAATTAAATCAGTATCCAACCTTTTTCTAATAAAACACTCTCTCTTGTTTAGTGATGTGGGTCCACTTCAGGAAATGCATCTCTGCAGCTATAGTTTGTACCATCAATAGATATTCGCATGTCTTTTACCACCCGTGACTTAGATCTGCTCTAGGATTTAGGCTCAGAAGGATCTTGACATTTCTATTTGAGGTATGTGTGGGTTATCAATCATTGTTTGAGTGAATAATGGTTTCCACAATATATAATTTTTCCCATTTTAATTGCAAATTCGTCATTTTGCAATCTTCTGTTAAAGGCCTTTTGTGAATATGATTTTTACTTGTGCGGCGGTGTGGATCAACCATCCTGGCTTTCGCATCCTCAGGTCCACCTGTGCTGTCTGGTAGAGCCAGACAATCAATCAAGCAGTCAGCCAGAGCTCGCCAGCCTTTGGCTCTGACATTTCATCTTCTATTTTCCTGGATAACAACTGCAAGCAATCATACCAGTACACACCTGTGGCTCATGTTGAGAAAGGTATTTTCTCACAACCGGCGGGGGAACAGTTGGACCTGGAGTCAGAAGCATAACGTAGAACGTTCAGTCAACAGGAGTTCTTTTTGTCTCAGCTTGCTCATTCTGAGTTAGTGCCCAGGTGAGCTCGCAGTTCATCGCTGCAGACGAAGACGGAGGAAGATCTTTATTAGCACTGACTTGCCGTCTGGTGATTTATTTATTTATTTAAGGTTCAAACAATTATTGTTGCCACATTTGCTGACAAATACTGTGTGTAAAAGTCTTTGCAAGATCAAATGGAGAGAAAAAAGCAACATCAGGGCTCTAAAGCTGTTTCATTCTTTCATTGAAATATACATTTTTAGATCCTCACGATCCTATCTTATGTGTTAATGTAGTCCTCATTTACTCATTTTCATTTTACAATCACAACTTAAATCACACCTCTTCAAACTGGCTTATACTTTGTAAGAATGTATATGTATTTTACTGTATATTTACTGTTTATTTTTTATGTTTTTATTGTGCTTGTATCCTCTATAAGACGTCCTTTGGTGTCATCAATTAAAATGAATTATTTTCATTATTATTACTTGTATGGCTTCTATCTGCTGCTGCTAACTCACCCTAAAACAAAACATACAATTCAAAAAATAGAATGAAGCTACTTTAGTGACAAAACATCATATGAAGGTTGCTAAGCAACCTTCCAAGCAGGTCACAAACTCAAATGCTCAGAGTTCTGGTTTCACCCCAGCAGGGATTTAGTTTTTGAGCCAATACATATAGATTAGAAAGTTTTATAAGAGTTTATTGATTTATCGTCTTGCCTCGTCTCGTTGTCCTCCGCTTATCCGGGATCGGGTCGCGCGGGCAGCAGCTTAAGCACATAAATGACATGAAAGGACACATCTCTTCAAATTGTTTCGGGTTGTATAGTTCTAATTTCTTATGTTATCATTTAACAGTCTTACATGGGCAACACCGGGCATTTCAGCTAGTATTTCATATAGTTATGAAACGTGTCAGTGCTTTTCAAGTAATTTATTTATTTTAGAGCATATTAAGGTAAGGTAAGGTAAAACATTAACAACAAGTGCAGCCTCTTGTTCTTTGACCTTGCTTTTAGTGAATTTGTTGGTTCAGGGTAGCGAATCATACCACTTTCAATAGATCTGGCCTAAAGGTCTGAATCCTTTGTCAAATGTGCTTTTCTCATACATTTTAGCGTTTATTAAAACTACCGTTTTAACAGAAATATTCGATTCTCTCCTAATTAATAATACTGTTGGATCAGAAATGGTTGGATTCAAGAGAGCAAGCACCTTCTTTTTTTACCCAATTATATTGCCAGACATAAAATCTTATGCCCTTTAAGCATTTGAAATATTGTTAAAATCAATGCTCTCGATGTGACAGCAGGTGGCAGTAGTCCACACAGTGAGCAGGAAAAGAAAAGCTTTCGCTTCAGCGTCTGACTTGTGGACCAGACAGTGATTCCAAACATGCCAAAACTCAATCATCTGTATCATCAATGTAGAACTCAGTTCATCTGTTTTTGAGTTGTTAAATGCAGATGATCTCATGATCCACTTTTTAGATGTCAACCTTAATAGTGATCGAACTTTGTACATTAGCTTTTTTATTCTATTTGTTTCAATATGACTCCCCAAGATTACCAGGATTACCAGGATACCAAAGAATTGATCCTCCGGGGGATCAATAAAGTATCTATGGATTCATTCATATGACACGCTTATTTATGAGTCGTTTCCACTGTTTGTCACGGTAAATAAAAGTTGTCCATCAGTGACTGATGTATTTGTAAACACTGCCTCAATGAGATCTATTGTTGTGGGAAATATAAACATGTGTGTCAAATGAGGTAAAAAAAAACTTTACTGGCTGGCAGTAATACACTAGAGTTTAGGCAGCGTGAATGATCACTCTGTTTATAGGGATTTGATTGCAACCTAGAAACCAGGCCACACTCTCCGTCTGTCAGCTGCCAGCGAGCTGCCTCGCCGTCTATATTTTTATTCCCTGAAACTCTCTTTTCCCTTCTCAATGCCGCTTCCTCTCTTTTCACCTAATTCTTCGCCCCCTCCCTCCCACCACAAATGTATTTATTTGTTGCTCCTCTTCTGTCTTCCTTTGATTTCCCAGGAAGCTCGTCTAACATCCGCACTCCCTGGAAAATGAACCAACACATGGATCCCTCTCTTGAAGGCTCTTACCTGGGAATGTCACATATGCAGTGATTTATTTGTTCCCTCCCTGTCTCAGTATGTGGCAGATGTTTATGGAACCTTGTTAATTATGTGAGCCAGCTCCCCCTGGATCTGCAAAACACTTGGCTCATTGCAGATTTGTATGCAAGATTGGAATAAAAGTCCCCCCTGACCTGCAGCAGTTCTGTGTCATTTTGTGCATCTGTGCATGTGACACGTGTGCGCTTTTGAAAAAAAAATGAGCACAGTTGTTTTTTTAATTCAGGTCTGGCTCTTGCTGTTCTACAGAAGTGCCTACAGAAGTGCCTCCTAGACTCTGTTTCCCATTTTCAAATCTCTGAGGGGTGACAATTCTCTTCTAGTTTGAATGAAAAACTTCAAAAAAAAAGTTTATACCTTTGCAGAACAAAATAATTACAAAAGTGCGAAAATAACTTACTTACTTAATAACAAAAATATGTGTTTGTTAATACATTGTTCAAGTGTTCGACAAAAAATGCCTGACACCAACAATGCTAACTTCAACCACATTTAAGATATGACGTGAAATAATGTTTTTTAATAAAAATAACAAAAGGGATTTTTTATTTTATTTCAGTGTTGATAATGGGACAGGACAAGATGTTACCTGAACACTTAATGATGTTTTAAAGCAAAAAAAACTAATAAATAAAGAGCATTAAGTGAGGAGTGTTAAACCTTAAGTTAGAATGAATGTGCCATTCACTGGGTATACTTTAATAAGTTCTGATAAGACTCACATAATTCTTACGTTTATCATCAAGTAAACATTCTGTCTCTTAAATACAACATCTTGCCTCTACATTTCGATAAGGATAAGCTAAAATTGAATGTAAGTAACTATGCAACCCATGGGGTCACCTGATTTTGCAGGAAGAATTCAGTGTCTGAAACATGTAAGTCAGTAATGTTGATAGCCCCGGCATTATTGATTCATTTATTATTAAAGTCAAAGTTCAGATAAAACCAGCAAATTAGAATAGCATACCCAGGCGAAAAAAGAATGCATTACCCTTGTGTCATCTCAGGGTCAGGGTGACCCAAAGGCCCGAAAACAAATTGTCTAAACCAAGACCACTGTATATGTATTTCTGGAAGCCAGTGAGGTCCATGACCTTGACCCAGAAGGGATACAACAATACATTTGTTTTCAGGCCTTTGAGTCAACTTATACATATATATATATATATAAGTATCTTAATGCATCAATAGTCATATGCAAAGGGTACTTTGGGAGTGAAAAAAAGATTTTAAAAATGTATTAAATATGGAATCCATTTAGTTTACAGTTTAATTATTTTATTACTTCATACAATTGGACAGATTTTAATTTTGATGGTTGTCTTCTGCGTTGCTTGACCTTAAATCTGTCCTTATGATTACATCTTGAAATTGTGTCCTTCTCAACTATTTTTAAGGCCCTGCAACACCCCCAAACTAAGCACAAACCTCCACACCAAGTGATCAATTACTAAATAAGTCTTTCATTAAACGTCTGCCTCCTAGAACCTCGTTGTAACTTCTAAACGGAGAAGTGTGGGATCTATCTTTGGACATCTGCAAGTAAAACACAAGTGAAGTTTAAACAGGTGGCACTAATTCTCCTGTCAGGGGTCATTAAACCATCCCAGAAGAAGAGAGAGCGCAGCAAGATGATGTAATTAAAAATTCCTGCTAGACCACGAATTGTAAGGAAATCGCCTTGAAGAGTTTACTTTTTTTGTTTCTGTGGTTCATTGGAGTCTCAAGCTTTTTCCGTTTACTATACATTTATAATTAATGATCTGCAATTGGAATATATATATTTAGATAAAATAGATGGTTGGATGGATGGATGGTTGGATGGATGGATGGATGGATGGATGGATGGATGGATGGATGGATGGATGGATGGATGGATGGATGGATGGATGGATGGATGGATGGACGGACGGACGGACGGACGGACGGACGGATGGATGGATGGATGGATGGATGGATGGATGGATGGATGGATGGATGGATGGATGGATGGATGGATGGATGGATTGACTTTATTCATCCCTCTGGAGATCTCCTTCGGGAAATTAGTTTTCCAGTAAACAGCAGACGATAGAAGGTACAGAAGTTTCATAAAAGCAAGAACAAATTGCAAAGAGACAACATAGTGCAAATATAAAGAGCGTGGATCGAAATGCATTTATTTATTTCTCTGAATAAAAACTTAGCTTCAAGTCTAAGTCATTGCACTTGAATGAGTGAAGGACAAAGACGTTAACGAGCCAAACTTTTGAGGAAATTCATATTTTCATTAAAAAAAAGTATTTGTTTAATATCTTTTAATTCCTCCTGTTGGCCTTCAGGGATTCCTGAAGCTACTTAGATGGATGCTTTTAAGCATCAACTTTACCAGATAAAAAAAAAATGAAATGTAAATGAAAAATGTCATCATCATCTTTGATACAACCAGATAGGAAAAGGAAAATACTTGATAAACTTCAACTTCTAAATCATCCTTATTCTGAAATAAATGATCAGTGATGTCTACTGCTTTCCACTGGCCTGCGTGCTGACCCCACCCCCCTGTTAGCTCCACCTCCTAGCCAGGAAGATGAGCAGTCATACTGTTACATTTTTTGATGGACGCATCAATAACAACAATAAGTTTGATTACATCGTCGAATAAGGAGCTCGGCCCCAGCAACAAATAGCAGTGTGTTCCCGGAGAACAATCATATCTCTCCTGGTGGCGAAGGCTCACCAACATCTTTTCTTACCCAGAGTATTGAGGAGTGTTGCTCTTGGAAGCAAAAAACTAATCGTACTTCATTCCAAGTCAATTGAAGGACACTAGAAATCCTTTAATCCCTGAATGTGATGGATCGTTGGTTGAAAAGGTGCACTGACTGCCAAACTAATATCTGATCTTGAGGTCTGTGAGCGAGTATTTGCATAACTTCAAATGGTTCCTGAAGTGGGACGTTAACAACAAAAGTCAGAACATTTCCTTGTTATAGCGGTTAAAGCTTTGCTTGGTAAAGTTATCACAATAATTGGTTTTAAGTCAAAAATTCGTGAACTCCCGTAGAAACGGCGCTTGAATCAAAAGAGCCGGGGCAAGTGGGAAAGAATGCAAATTCATACAGAGCACAGGTGGAAACAAGCTTTTAGTGAAGCCGCTCTTACACAGTTCCCGTGGATTAAATGCCCACAAACACACACCTGCCATTCCAGAAATAGACAAACATTCTCTCCTGTCTAAACGCAACATTGATGTATGAGTTAGCTGTGATGTATGAGGTTAAGTACAAAGACAGTCGATGCTGTCAACACCTCCCGGTGGGCGGGGGTGCTACCGGATGGTTGGGTAGGTAGAGAGGGAGAGGTCAGGAGAGTGGGAGTTCTGAATGATTCACACAAGCTTCCACTAGAACGACTGCTGGTGTACTTTGCGTGACCGGTGCAACATGATCTAGTCTGTCTCTTGATGTCGAGAGTTTCTCGCTACACTCATCTTGAAAAGTTTAGCGATATCGATTTCCCAAGACAGCCTTCTCCAAGTAGGTGTTCACGTACCTGGCCCACCAGATCCTTTTTTTATTTTTACATGGACTTTCCCTCAGCCTGCGCATCGCAATATCACGACACCGAGCTATCTTCCCCGTGCTTTCCTGAACTCTCCAGTTTCTAACCTTTTATGGTCTTTCCTGACGCCTTTTCTCCGAGGCATGTCGGATAAAGAATAGCAGCGGCGAAAACAAGGGGTAGGCTGGCAGGATCGCTGTTTATGAATGTGTGAAGGCAGTCGCCGAGAAAGGCAATTTCACGCTTGGCGGAACTGACTCCAGTCCCAACGTTGTCCCTGTGATTAATTAGGCTTTTTAAAGGGACAAACTAGGAGCCAGGTGAAGATGTTAATTATCCCGCCATTATGCTGACAGATAGTCGTCAGGAGCCCAGAGTGCCGGTGAGTCCGGCCTCGCTCGGCTACCAACATCCATTCACACGATCTTGAACATGAACTTACGTAGAGTGACAGGAGAAGCTGTCAGCAAGTTATTCAAATCTTACACACTCTACGGGTTTTTTAACAAAGCAAAAATAACATTTGTTTTTCCCCCTTTTCACTGATTTTTTTCCAAAAAATGTCTTCCAAAAATGATTAATAAGAAATGAGTTTCCCGAATAAAATAGTACTTGGCCAGTAATATTTTATTATATAAACTGTTGTCTCACTCAGTAATACTGGGCCATTCCTTCCTTTACCCTTTTGTTAAACTGTCAGGCCCGAAAACAAATGTGTTTGAGGTATCCCTCTTGTGTTGTCTCTTAGTCAAGATAAATGACCCAGAACCAGAGATAACACAAATCATGATTATTTCAGACGTCCTTCCGTCCATCCATCCATCCATCCATCCATCCATCCATCCATCCATCCATCCATCCATCCATCCATCCATCCATCCATCCATCCATCCATCCATCCATCCATTTCATTTTTTAGCAAACTTTATTGTTTCCCCTGGAGGAATATCAGCATTAGCGAAAATAAAATTGAAATTTGAATAGTTATCTTTTGTAATTGCTTTTTCCCTCTAACTGTCACAGAATAGGCACAGAATGTGCAGTGGTTGAAAAATATATCAATTCAATCTTGTTTTTTTTTTAAGGGACAGGTAATACAACTAAATTGGTTATGTATCATATTACCATTTGTATCTGCAAATCTTCTGAAGGATTCTTTGTCTTAGTGGTGATTCATGAGTGAGTGATGTTTCACTTGACCTGAGCTAAGTCTCAGAAAACAATTTCTTTATTCTTGCAGAAGCCTACTTTATGATATCTTTCTGGTTGTAAAGTTGTTTTATTGCGATAAAGTGAAGCTAAAATTGACTTTTACTCAACTCAGTCACTTTGCCACTGATCAGTTCATCACTAAATGAACCCAATGCTAAATAAAAACTAACATTGGTTTGTGCTCAAGAATAATAAAAACGAGCTGCTTGGAGGAAATCTGCACTCTCTTCCAGCTTACTCTAATATTTGTGTCGGGATATCTTCATTGTCTCAGTTGTTGTTTCCAGTTTTGAGTGAAACTCTGGGATTCATGACAGTTGTTTTGTAATCTGTTGTTCAGCTCAGTACTTGAGGGAGACCAATGTCACTCAAGCTGTAATTCCCCTTGGTTTTTTTTTTAGAGCCCAACCCAGACCCCCTCTGCAGTTTTGCTCCAGTTCCCTGCAAGTCTGTTCCAGAGTTATAGTCAGTAAAAAAAACATCATAACTCTACACACTCTGGTTTTTGATTGCAGAACCAGTTGAACTCATGAGTTGATTTATCTTTTGTATTGTGTTTCAATTATAGTTATAAATACAATGTCATATCCTCCATGATTGATACAGATTTCCCGACAATGGAAACATCACAAACCACATTCCGCTGCTTTCATTACGCTCATAATAAATTGTGTCTTCTGTGATAAGAACAAGTGATGAATATGAGGTTGAGGCTGCTGGGAATTGAGAAAGTTCCGTTTTCCGAATTTGGATAACATTAACATAACAACAAAAGCAGGCAACATGACAGCCCCAAGGAAATCTACTCTGTTTCTGTTGTTAGAATGCATAACCGTGATAAACAACCACGACATTCCTCATGTGAGGCAGCCAACCACGGATGAATCAAAATGGAAATTCGCTCATTGTAATAAAAATAGCTTCACGACAAGTTTACATTTTCAAAATAAACTGAAAAGTATTGTTTGACATTGCAATCATCCAAGAGTTACCGGGAGAAGTTGTGTTGTCAGTTAGAGGCAAACAGTGAAGCTTGTTTCTCTGACATGGCAATATCCAAATGTACAGCTTTATTATTCAAGACGTTCTGCTCTATTGCTCCCAATAGAAGGACACCATGAAACGGTGACAGCACACAATCTCATGACCGTGTGGAAGTGATATTAACTTTCTTACTGCAGATGCAGATTTATCCGAAGGTCGACATTAAAGTCTCTGGTTCATAAAAGATCAGGAACACCTTGATTACGGGAAGTACATCAGACCTTTTATGTTGATCTATATTACTTTTTTTGCAGCATTTGTTATGAGCTCATTAGAAGTGATTTACCACTGAATAACAAATGCAGTAGACTCTTATCCAAGACCACCGCAGCAGAGACAGTATCAAAACCCAATAACCTCAAGAGCAAAACTTGACCACGACCCCAAAATGCATAGAAATTGCACACATCCAATTATATAATAAAAGTAACTCAGGTTGAAGAACATTATAACTATGGAGACATGTCAGTCAAACTGTCATTTGTTTGGCTCCCATTACAAACCTTAGTTGATGGATTCTGTGCAGAGCCTGTTGGACTTTTGAATTTAAAATGCAGTTGCTCACAACGTTTTGACCCTGTGGGTCAAGGTGACCCGGTTTCATTATCCCTTGTGTTTTCTGTGCGTTTCTTGTATTACATATGCAGTGGCACACGGCGTGGTCCGTTTTGACTTGATTCAAAGAAACTGGGGTATTTGCAGAAAATAAAGGGCGAGGTAGGGTTCATTATCATCTCCCCTACCTCTATGTTTTTAAAACATACAAACCATCCTCTTCCATGTGACAACCCACCTTGGGTCATTTTTACTTTTGTTGGTATCCTTTCCCTCGAAATGAAATTATAAGCCTTGGGTACTTAGTGTTTTCAAGCCTGAACAATCTTAAGAGACAATATACTGTATATAGTATTGTACTGTATATACAGAGAAACCTGGGTGTTGTATATATACCTATTCTTTAGGGGACATCGGAAAATACCTAATATTTTATTATGTGTTCATTTTCTTTATCTTCTTCCAGTCCAGGGTCTGGTCGAAGGGGCTACAGGTTCAGCAGGGAGGCCCCCACTTTTCTCTCCCGACCCCTATCATCCAGCCCCTACCGAAGGACTCCTTGGTGTTTCGAGGTCTGCTTAGAGACGTCCTGGGTCTCCCGTGCAGTCTACTACCAGTATGATATGCCTTGAACAATCTCACCAGCGAGGCGTCCAGGGGGGCTTCCTATCAGATGCCTCAATGTGGAGAAGCAGATGTTCTACTCTGAGCCTCTCAAAGGAAGAGCCAGCCACTCTCCTGAAAAATACATTTTGGCGCTTATTCTTTTTTGTCACTACCCACCGTTTGTGAGCATAAGTGAGAGTAGCGAGGTACTTCAACTTGGTACAAAGAGAGCTTTTGTGTTAGCTCACTTTTTACCAACGTAGATTTGCGACAACGCCCTAATCCGCCTTTTGATCTCCCTACAAATCGACCATTAACTTGTGGAAAATGGCCTACTTGAACTCCTAAACTTTAGTGGATTTGGAGAAGGCACTGACTATGTCCCTTTGGGTGTCCTTTGGGGGGTGCTCTGGGAGTGTGGGGCAATCCTATGAGAGCTGATTGTTCCCTGGACGAGCGTTGACAGAGCCTGCCAATTGAACTTGTTTACTGTGAGGGTTGGACTCCATCAGGGCTGCTCTTTTTCACTGATTCATTAATAACTTTTAAGGACAGAATATCTAGTCCCATCTAGGACATTGATCGGTGGTCCTAGATTTTGGTGAATGCTTTTGCAGATGATGTGGTCTTGTTGCCTTGTTTTGTTTGCCGTGAGTAGCCAAAACCACATCAATAGAAAACACAGATTTCTAATGTCTCCTTCTGGTTTGTGCTGTCCAAGGTCCTGGAATCATTATTAAACATGTATTCATGTGATTGTGTTTAAATTTTACGCACAGTTTCTACACGTAAATGCAGCATTCTAAACTGCATGCCAGTGTTTTAATAAGCGATCTTAATACCAAGACCGGTCCTCATACTGATTCCCTTAATGAATGCTTTGAAATGAAAATATAACATGTTGCTATGTAAAGCTGAGGCTGGAGCCTTGAAGACAAACAGGGATATTCATTTCAAAGAGGATGTTTGAAAGCTACATCTGATGGCAACCACACGCATACGAAAAAAAAGCAACTCTGCTGTACTGTAATGTGCGGGGAACACATGTTTGGGGTTTATAATTAAAAGTCAACAGTTAATTAAAATAAATCGATGTCGTTGTTCTTCTGAACCGTCGGTCTATGTCACTCACTGCGATCGAGCAGCAGACTGACATCAGACAAGCTATTAAAGACTCAATTAGTCGCTGTGCTTATTGGATTCGTGTGGCTATCAGTCCTATTGAAATACCATTAGAGGGAGGACGGAGAGCAGCAATACCAGAGATAAAGAGCAGAAGATGGAGACAAACACTCCAAAACTCACACTAAGAGCGAGCGAATGAAACGCCTCCAGCACAGGAGAATGATTAGAGCTCCACCAACATAATGTGATCTCTTTTATAAGTTATGGCGTCAGTTTCTCACACGCCGCATTACCAAAATCACCGTCACACAGATACGGACTGCTTTAGTGGAGATCTTACTGATGTGAAGTTCTTACAATTATGCGATAAAGCAGGGAGACTACAGGCTTATTTTTGCAAGATGGGAAATGAAGATTATTCTCAACGTGGCACGAAATTCTCAAGACTTTATATGTTTAGGAAGCTACTCAGTGACATGAGTTAACTTACTTGTAGTTTGTAGACAGGACCCATTTAGTGTCATTAAGCAAGAAAGCTATCAGTTTATTTATCAGTAAAAACACAAATTGCTTAGCTAAGTAGAGAAACAGAAAGTCACACACAATTAACCTCATGAGTGTGTCGCGACGAGTCTTAATCTGAGTTCATAGTCCTGTGCAGGCAGATGATGGAATGTTATGAATAACGTCTCTAAATTGAGGAAGTTTCTATTTGTGAAGCCAAAATTATCTTTTGTATGAAAATGTTTCTTTGCTCAGAATTGTGAGGCCTGGGACACTAAATTAGAAGCTGTTCTTTCCCACATAAGCTACTCATCTGGCTCCCAGTGAAGAAATATAGAAAACAAAAAATATAAAAAAAATGTTTTTTTAAACTTTCATTTACAGTTTTATTGCTCACAAAACAGTGTGCCCCAATTGCTACTATGTCAACTTTTATCTTCATAGCTTTTATCTGCAGCGTATTTTGTTTTACATGTATTATTTATATATTCACTTTTTTCCCCTTTTCCTTCTGTGAAAGGGCTTCCCAGCATGCATAGCAGACCCCACAGGGAAACAGGGTTAATGATTATTATTATTGTTGTTTATCAAATCTTTCATACATTTTATACTGCTTATTCTGTTTTTCAAGAGTTCGGAGCACATAAGTTTATCTCAATCACGATTTTGAGTTCTCAACCACAATCCGTGTCTTGTTGGACAGTGGGAGGAAACCGGAGTGCACGGAGGAAACCCACACAACCACGTGGTTAACATACAAACTACACACATCATTAGTCTTGCTTTGTGTCTTTTATGCAATTACGTCTTCACTATGTTAGAGAATGTCTTCCCTGGCCCTAAGAAAAAGTATTTCACTTCATTCCAAGAGATGAGAAACTTAATAAGTCAATGAATAATTTTATAAATTTACATCAAAAACAGTAGAGAAACGCTGGAGCAGATGAGAGTCGCAAACACTGATGGAAAAATATGTCGAAAAAAACAGAGAAATGCCGAAATACGTTCACAAAAGAATATCATGGTGGCGCTGCAGTAATCTTCTTTTTGGCAGGTGAGACGAGTGAGTTCTTTTGTCAGTGATTGCCACAGTTAAACAAAAAACAGGAAGTAGCCATACAAAATAAAACAAAACCAGAGCAGAACAGACATTTGATCCTGTTCTGTAGCCATTATTTGGAAGTTTTATGTATTCTGCTTTTTAAATGTCAAGTGAAATGGAGCAGTGCCTTGTCTCTGTGCTTTTGCTGTCGCATCCTATTGACAAGTGTCCCTTGATATACGTTGTCATTGTTAGCCTCATAGTTGATGCATGATAAATCATTATCTGTTCCCTCCTGGTGATGTTTCTTTGAACATAGCACTGTTTGTATGTTTTGGACTGTGGTGCAAATTTCTTTTTAATATGCAAAGAGAACAAAGTTAAGCTTGGAGCTAAATTGATTTGTCCCTATTGTAAATTGAAATGGTTGTATCTGCCAATCAAATGAGGTCTGAATTTTTGCTAATGACATCCAGCTCTACTGCTCTTTTGATCCAACTGAGCCCCAAAACTGAAACTCTGGTTATTGCTCCTGATGATAAGATTCCAGGGTTGAGTCAGTACTTGGGTGACTTAGGTCAGTCTGTCAAACTGAGCCTGAGAAACCTGGGTGTTGTATTTGATAAAGACATGTCTCTTGTTCAACACTGCAGAAAACTGACCAGAAAATGTTTCATTCAACTGAGAAAAATCTCTAAACTTAGGAAAATGTTGTCACAACATGATCTGGAGCTTGTAATCCATGCGTGTGTCTTCTCGCCTGGACTATTGTAACAGTTTATTTTCATGTTTTAACAAGAAGGAGCTGTCTCGCCTGCAGTTGATAAAAAACTCTAGAAGAACTCACATTTCTCAAATCCTTAAAACTCTTCACTGGCTTCCAGTTTCTTTCAGGATCAACTTTAAAATTCTGGTTCTTACCTTCAGATCTATTCATGTTCAGGCTCCTCCTTACATCACTGATCTGATCCAGACTTACACCCCAGCTCGGGCTCTGAGGTCTGTGGATCAGAATCTACTGATGGTTCCTCGCACACGGTTCAGGACCAGAGGAGAGAAATCCTTCCAGGCTGTTGCTCCTCAGCTTTGGAACGATCTTCCTCTCTCTTTGCGCTTGATGGAGTCTACTGACTCCTTCAAGAAACATCTTAAGACGTTTTTATTTGTTCAGGCTTTTCCTTGATTTTCTGGAACTCCTGTTGTGTTATCAGTTTTATCTTGCCCTTTAAAGTATGTACTTTGTTGAATATTGTGTTGATTGTTTAAGCGCTTTGTGACCCTGGTCTGGAAGCTATACAAATAAAAATGACTTACTTACTTACTTATTTAGTTTTTATAATATGGGTAATTTCATTGCAAAGTTTGGATGTTCCTCCATCTTGGGTTTTTAGTAGTGATGTGCTGGTGAAGCTTCATCACGCAATTCATGTTGTTTAGAGGTCAGTAGGTGGCGCCATTAGTTTAAAAATGATGTGATGTTTCATTAGAACAGTTGTTCAAAATAAAGGAAAATAGTGCAGAGACTGCCATCTAGTGGACTCTGAAGATAATGACACTGCTTCATGAAGCTTCATCAGAACATCACTACCTAATTAAAAGACCATATTATTATTATCATTATATTATAGAAAATGTTTACTAAACCACATGCTAAAAATTCATCCACCTAACTAACACAAAAATCGACCAAATTATACAAATCAACATGCCTTTTTTTAAATCCATCAAATTACACTTTTTGTAGGAATCCAAAGACTTAAAAGTCTGACAAGTAAACCAATTTGCTTCAATTAAAAGTTTTACATGTGGTCGTGTGCATCAATTTCCCAGTTGGACTTATTTCCAAACTTTTAGAGAAATGTAAAAAATCAGCGTCTTCTTTTTGGCTGACAGCTCAGACACCAGGTCACTGTTAACTCTCAAATATACCCAGAAGTGTGCAGCACCAGTGATATGGGCGGATTTTCTCAGAGTTCACTTCAGTTCATCTTGCAACTGACACTCCAAGCTTCAAGTCAAATGTGTCCCTCAATATCAAGTTGGATGACCTCACCGTGAATGGCTCTTGGTGCTTCTCGATTCCTGCTAGAGTTGATGATGTATTCCATCTTTTACATTTAGCTCAAGACATTTGTCATCATGGCATTTGCAAATCTCCATGATCCATCCTTGATATGATCTGTGCGCTCCGGGGCGGAGACAAGCCAGCTCCACGACCGTGACGTGCAAAACTCCCCCACAGAATACCAGTCAGCACATTTGTCCCAGGATGAGATAATAGTCTGTGAGTAATTGACCCAATAAGCAGTTTTATTTTTACTTTAATTAGCATTTACTTCAATAAAATCGGCTCAAAGTATCATCGTGTCATGATGAGTGCAGCAATCAAAAGATGAACATAGAAAATATATAGTACAAATATTCTATTGAACAAATAAATCAAGACACTTTCTTTGTGTTCTCTACTGACACCTTGAACAAACAATATGACTGTATTCAGGATACATTCAAATGTAAACCCATTCAGAACCACAAAAACTGTTTGGCAAAAATAATAATAGTAATAGTTATAAAATAATTTATAGAAAGACAAATCAAAATCAAAATCCCACATTAAAGAGAAAAACAATGTCAATTTTAAAAGTTTATTAAGCTAAAATATAAAATGTCAACATTTTCAATAAAGCTTGTGGGGAAACTTTTAATCTTTAATCTCTAGAAACAAAACAAAAAATATCCCCTTAATCAATCCTAAAAAATGTTTATTGTTGTCTAATTTAAACGTATAGTTGGATAATACAACAGGGCACTGTGGGCCACATTAAATCGAATAAATAAACTTAAAATGCCCATGACCAAAACATTGGAGATGCCTGATTTAGGCCTTTTTATTTATTTGATATTTTTCACCACATCTCTTAAATTTGCGGTGCTTAATTCTCTTATTACTAAATTAACCATGTCAGTGTTTAAGAAATTAAAGACATTTTAAATACACTAAAATAAACAATATGTATACTGAATCAAAGAGTTTATAGATACATAAATTATTTCATTTTTTTTTCAGATTCCACCTGGAACATACAGCTTCTGTATTTTTAGACCATGGGATGGGACCAAAGTAAATAATAATCCATCATTTTACTATTTCACAATACTAATAAAGTACCTAGTTCCTAGTCTTGACCACTTCTTTGGGGCATAGATTCAAGCGGACGATGTTGCTAATCTGCTGTAGTCCTGATCCCAGAGGTACTTGATGGGATTGAGATCACGTGACTGAGGAGGTCATTCAACCGACGTTGATTCATTGTCATGTTGACGAAACCAGCCTGAGAAAATGTTAGTTATTTATGACATTAGCATACGTTAGGCATACATCATAATTGATTTATATTTTTCTCCTCCCTGCTTTTCCTTTTGGCTCCTTAGAACGGTGATGATTTCTTATACATTTATCGATATATATCTCCGTTTTTCTTTGGTTTAACAAGATTTCCAAGAGAACAATTTTTAACATTTTAGCTCCTCTGTATATTTTCTTTAATGAGTGACTTAATAATGAAAAGCCATGACTCATGTAGTAAAACTTTGTCTATTAATTCTCTTTAATTTTTTGAATTACCAGGAAGATGTAACCAGACATTGACACAACAAGAGTTGTTCTCTTGTTTTATAAACAAACTTAAATTATTAAATTATAAAGTTTATTTTACCGACACTAATGGAGCGTTAAACTCGCGATGTACTGATTAATCTTCATGAAGCAGTGTCATGTTGTTTAGAGGTCAGTAGGTGGCGCCATAAGTTTAAAAATGATGTGATGTTTCATTAGAACATTTGTTCAAAACAAAGGAAAATAGAGCAGACACCGCCATCTGGTGGCCTCTGAAAATAATGACACTGCTTCATGAAGCTTCATCAGAACATCACTACTGTTCATGGGTAGGAAAAATCCTTCATTTGATGCTCATTAAAAAATTTTATCTGGGAAAGACTTATTGATGAATTTTCACTTCTTTCAAAACTTTCTCTTAAATAAAATAAATATGTCTATTTTCCACTTGATCTCAACAAAACCGAAAGTATTCTAACTGCTGCTTCGCAAAAGCCTATTTTAAAATATACATTTCCGCAGTAGCTTGTTAGCGCAGGTGCGTCTATTTTAAAGTGTGGGTTGTGGAAGTTAACGCACTCTCGACTCACCTAGTGTTTATGAGCGTGTTCATTCCGGGTCTATCTGCATCAGGCTCTGATGATAGCGCGTTCAACCTGTCACCTGCTTCAGCACTTTCCTTGTTCCTATAGCAACCCTTCCTCATCGCGCTGGATCTCAGGATGTCTATACATAGCCCCTCCCCATGTTATCACCCCTTCAGCTCGGCCAAGATATTAGCAATGATGTGCTTGTTAGGAGCGCCGACACAAGAAAGACGTCCTGTGTCTGATTACTTTGGCCGTGTGTTCCAGGGAAAAAAAGCCTGGAAGTCCTTAAGCCCCCCCCCCCCCCTCGCCACCCAACTCCCTTCCTAATCTAGAACAAGCCCTGGTGGAAGTGCCGCCATGTATTTGATAATTCATGCGCGAAAAATGGATAAATGTATGAGAGGTTGAGCGAGGGGTAAAAGTTTCAACCTTGGATGATCCGTCCGTCTCTCGCAGGAGCTGCAGCACAAAAGGCTGCAATCGCTGAGATTAATTCTTGAACAGGTGTTGGGACTAATAGAAGACAGGTGAGGGTCATCTCTTTTCTTTGAGTCTTGCATTAATTTCTACACAAGCAGAGCCACGCAAGTGTGCATGCATTCAGGGAGCGCATGTGAGCTTGTACCATGTGTTGTTGAAACAGGAGCACGAGGGCTGCATGTGCTCGCTAATGTGATTCCATCACAGCAGATGGCTGGATTTCAGCAGGATGTTCTCTCTTTTGACTTTCTCCTCTTTCTAAATCCTGCACCCAACCTCTTGCTCTGTTTTATCTGTGCGCCTCTTCTCATACACCCTCAGACAACGTTTTTTCAAACGTTATTTCCGTGACCCTGTTTTTAATGAACTCTCTTTATTTTTATTGTTCAATGATTCAACTCGTAGCGATTCTACTGAATAAACAAGAAAAACATTTCTGTCATCTCTATCTCTATCTCTATCAATTTACTGTGAGGGACCATTTTAACATGTTTTTTTTTTGTTTTTTTAACCTTGTGTTATCTCAGGGTCAAGGTGACCCAGGGGCCCCAAAAATCAAAAGTGGTTTGAGGTATCCCTTGTGTTTTCTCTTGACCGAGAGACAACACGAGAGACACCTCAAACACATTTGTTTTCAGGCTTTCGGGTCACTTTGACCCTGAGATAACACAAATGTTAAGGATTAAGAAATGACTAATATAAATTGTGTGAAACTAAATAAACTGATTATGTTTCTGACCCTGTGGCTATAAACATTAAGATGTAAATTATATTCTTGACAAAATGTGATTTTTTTTTTTTACAATAAACAGATTGCATTAATGTCTGATTAGATGCTTTGCTTTAGGAATTCATGTTAAGTAAATGTTTTCTGTGAAGTGGATACATTTCCTATTTAATAGTATTTGTAATATTTACTGTAATTAAAAAACGATAAAAATAATAAATTCTTCATGATCTGTCTTAACTGTAAATCATGTTATTTGATCATGTGATTATTATGAAGTACATTTAAAACACCAAACGCAAGGTTGAAGATGATTTTTTTTCTTTTATTACCTTTTTTCTTTTCTTTTAAACTTTGTACTTTATATTTTAACACCTCTTATGTCTTCTTCACAGATATCAACATTTAAAAAAATGTAAAATATATTTTAAAAACAACACATTCTAACTTCGAGGAGGATGAAAGTCAACTAGAAGAACACTTTAAAAGGAGGCGTCATCCTTCCCAGACTATCTTGCTGCAGATAATAACTGCTCATTATCTGAAGACATCAGCAGCGATCATCTCTCTTCACCTTCTGTCGATATAAGATGTTGACGAGTCAATAGTGAAATCTGCTCAATGGCTGAGATAAAATTGCTCATTAGAACAGCACAGACACCTATGGAAGACTTCTTTTAAGCACTTATTCCGCTGTTTTCAGAGCAGAAGGGAAATTAATGACATTCCACACCTGCATAATGGATATAAGGTAAATAAGAAAATGTTGTTTTTTTCCCCTTAATTACCATACAACCCACACATTTGGTTCTTTATTTATCGCTAAGGTAAGATTGGTCATCTCTTTGCTACGGAACATTAAAGTTTAACCATGTAAGAAATATTTATGAAAAGAAAGAATGCATCATCCCACGCATCTTAAACTCTGAAGGGAAATGATTCTGACTTTTTCTTTTAAATGTGGGGAAGCAGGTAGACTAACAATTGCTAAAAGTAAGGGAGGTTTAAATTACTTTTAAGTAATTTGCCACATGCGTCCTTTTGACTGTCAGAGTGAAACTAGTGAAACTGATCATGTAGAAATATTACAGCTGAGAGACATTTCCTTTTACTTCTTTTTATCATCAATTAATATTTTATTCTTTCTTTCTTTTGTCTTTATTTCATGGGCCAACAGTATTAAACATTATTAAATAATTGTTCAGAATAAATATTTGATATATCTATATAATGATGCCCCTGAGGAAACATATTCCCTCATGTTGAAAGTTCAAATGAGTGAATTTTACTTCACAAAACCAACTTGGAATTGTTCCACATAAAGACGTTTGGGGATGTTTAAAGACGGTAAGGTGTGGTTTTATATTTATAGAAAATATAGATGTCTCAATGAGTCAAAGAAGTTTAATGAAGAGTTGTTGATTGATCCACTTGAACAGCCGATCGCACCCTCCTCAGACGTCCATCTTCGATCAGACAAAGTCGGTGTGAGGTTGGAAACGAGACGTCCATGTTTCCCGAGCTACAGGCCGCTCCTCCCCGGGCGCGCCGCTTCAGAAAGACACTTGCTAATTTGATTGAATGGATGCTGCGAGCGCAGGCCGAGCGAAGGCTGACTCTAATGCGATGCAGCGTGTGTCACACATGTCAACGACTTTACTCACAGGCCCGCAGCAAAGACGCCGGCGTCACTCTCTCCGTCTCTCAACTCTTTGTTCTGCACCTCGTCATCCACTGAGGACTATTAGGGTGGAGGTGTCAAGGGTACAGTGAGAGCCTTTTGTTCGGGGTCACAGCCACCCAGTAGCTCATTGGGGGATTTTGAATAGCTTTCCATTACAGAGCACAGCAAGGCGTGCGATAAAACCGGTGCTTTCCTGTTTTGAGCCGCTTCTCATTTTATGTGCATTATGTCTTCAGAATGTGTTTTTGCTTGCATTCAAGTGAAAATAAAAATGATTCACACACTGGAGTGTATCGTGTTTTGCATCCAGCTCAGGTCATGAGAGAAATAAATGTGCCGCAGTCATGCTAAGTGTTAAATGTGAGCTCGGTACATTCCTGCCTGAGCTTCCACAGACATTTATTCCGGTCTCAACGGCATCAAAGTGAAGTGTCGGAGCAGGAAATCTGATCTGAGAGATGTTTTTCCTAAAAAACCCTCAATCTTCTGACACACACCACATTTCTGTGAAGTTTACCAGGATACGGAGGGTGGTATCTCTGACAGCTGCTTTTTTACTCTGTCGCTCCTTCTCTGCCCTCTTCTTCAACCTGAGAATCAGAAAAAAAAATGTTTATCTGCTGTCATGATTACCCAAACACGAATATTTCAGGGTCAACGTAAACAGCGTTGGCACGTTTCCTTCCCTGTAATCAGCCCAAATATGGACCACCATCAAACCCACTCTCACCCACTTTTACTATTCTCTTTTGTTTGTTTGATTCACTTCCAATTGGCTCCTCGGAGGTTTGAGCTCATTTCATACACAGTGCACCAACG
The DNA here is from genome assembly GCF_982586985.1 of Callionymus lyra. Lineage (NCBI taxonomy): Eukaryota > Metazoa > Chordata > Actinopteri > Syngnathiformes > Callionymidae > Callionymus > Callionymus lyra. The sequence continues at coordinate 21,347,573 of NC_141835.1, forward strand.
TTAGCTTCTCTCCGCACACATTATTACCAGAGTTTGCACTCGGCAGAACAAGTGGCTCCGAATAAAGAGCTCCACGCTGTTTGTTCTCTGCCCCACATACACGACAGGATTATCTAAGCGAGCGCCAATTTGGTTCTCCGTTTGAATGATTGTCAATTACTTCTTCTTCGACTCTGACAGATCGCTGGATCTTCAGGTAATGGAGAAGAACTTCCTGACATCGCAAGGGTATACATTAAAAATCTACAATAAAAGAAAAAAGTTTTGAATGTCGTAAACATTGTTTTTCTTTGTGGTCGTCAGTGTTTATAGTTTGTTGAAGGACACACAAAGACACACAACCATTCACACATACACTTATACCTAAAGACAATTTCTCCAAGTTCCCAATCAATCTCTGTTTGTTTTTGGACTGTGGGAGGAAACCGGAGTCACGGAGTGAATCCATGCAACATGGGATAGAATATACAAACTCTATATTACTATACTGTATTCTAAATTCTACAGGAAGCCGATGTAAAGAAGACAGCACTGGGGAAATGTGTTGGTGCATCTTAGTCTTAGTCAGGACACGAGTTGCAGAGTTCTAAATGAGCTGAAGAGTTCTGAGAGACTTCTTGGAACATCCTGACAGAAGAGAGTTACACGAGTCCAGCCTGGAGGTAACAAAAGCATGGATGAGTTTCTCAGCAGCATCCAAACGAAGGAAGTGCCTGATTTTTGAAATGTTACGAAGGTGAAAGTAAGTAAGTCATTTTTATTTGTATAGTGCTTTTCCAGACCAGGGTCACAAAGCGCTTAAACAATCAAAACAATACTCAATAAAGTATATACTTTAAAGGTCAAGATAACACTGATAACACAACAGGAGTTCCAAAAAAAGCCTGAACAAATAAAAATGTCTTAAGATGTTTCTTGAAGGAGTCAGTAGATCATCAAACACAGGGAGAGGATGATCGTTCCAAAGCTTAGGAGCAACAGCCTGGAAGGATTTCTCTCTTCTGGTCCTGAATCATGTGTGTGGAACCATAAGTAGATCCTGATCCACAGACCTCAGAGTCCAAGACATTTGTTTTATGTGTGAGTTAAAACGAAAATGTTTCCAGCTTTAAAATCTGATGGAGTATCCTCTCGTCCTCAGTTATTCCTGGGATCTTGCTGGTTTTAAATGTTTCTTAGAGTGTGGGGGCATAACTGCTGCCATCTAGTGGCCAGAGGTTTAATTCCAACACGAAAACGTTGTGAACGTTAAATATAAATTGTAAATTTGAATTATTATATTTTGATAAAGTGCTGTTGAATATCAAAAGATTACTGTGGGAAAAAAAAGATGTATTTATATTTTCTCGCACCCAAGATAAATATTTAATCCTGGTAATTTTTCCCGGGACAAACAACTCTACAAAGGACCCAGGAATTCATCAGAATAAGCTTTCGATCCTGGTGGTGTGAAAACATGGCCACATATCTAAAGGAATCCATAGGACACTAACATTGAATACAATTATAAATGTATGTTTTGATGATGACAATGTTTGAAACTGCAACAGGAATACATGTATATTGAGTCCGTACATATGTTTCCAAACATTTATCTCAAAGATACATTTGTTAAAAAGCACAATTTTTAGACAAACTGGTCACTCCAGACAGATGTGCGTCCACACCTGTGCGGACTCACACAAGCAAACACACACAGCGATGAATACAGCCAATCAGTGGACTGTCATGGCTGACAGCGGGTGCAGGAGCCGGTCGCCACTCTCCCCGAGGCCAGATGAAAATATATGAGATGTAGACTCACGGTTCACTCTGAAAATCCCTGCGTCACACTGTCACTCGCCATGAAACTTCTCATCTCTCTCTCTTCCTGCCGACACACACACACACACACCTGTTCCTGAGCTGGAATTTCTGAGCAGTCATTATCTCTGCCGTCCTAGTGCCAGGAGACGTTACGTGGCCGAGGCCTTTTTTAATATTCTCTCTCCCGCCGTCCTCGGCTTCTTCTTCCGCGCCTTCCCTCCTTCTCCTTTATTTTATCTAATATAATAGGATAATCATGTCAGTGACCCTGGCTGCACAAAGCCCTCGGGCCATTATGAAGATGAAGCCAAGTGGTTCAGATAATTCTCTTGACCTGCCATTAGTGTGTGTGTGGGTTTGTAATCGTCCGCATGCAGATGCAGTTAAATAGCTTTAAACGATACATTATGTTGGATTACAAGTGTCGGGCCTTCTGATGTGAACGTATGCTGGTTGTCCTGTGGATGTACGCCTCGAATCCAGGCGACGTCCGGCTCCATTTTTAACCTTTAACTTTGTAAAATTCAAGACGAGGCAGAATTCGTGTTGATGATGCATTTGTTGTCTACAAAAGTCAGTGTGTGGCCAAAGTAACAGGGAGAAAAATGAATTAAATATTAAATATTTTACATAAATTGTATATACATTTTGAAATGTATATATTTGATATATATACATGTATATATGTATATATATCATATACATATATATACATGTATATATTTCATATACATATATATATATGTATATATTGAGCAGAGAAGCAGAATGAGTGCATGAATGCTCCTACCCAGGTGCAAAACAAATGGACTCAAGGACTCATTCATCCCTCGGGCTATTAAATTGTACAATTCTGAGTTCGGGGGCAGGAGTGCAGTGAAAGTATCTGGATGTTCTGTTCTATGTTAGTCTTTGTTGTTTTTCTTTGATCTATGTTCTTTGTCTTTATCTTTAGACTTAGATTGTGTAATTGTTTTCTTTCTCTTTATTTCTCTTGTTCTTATTTTATTTTGATTTATTTTTTATTTATGCTGTATGTATTGGCTATTGGAAAAAAACAATTTCCCGAAGGAGACCTCCTGAGGGATCAATAAAGTTTTACCTTACCTTACCTTAAATGTATATTTATTTATCTTCTCCTGTGGTACAAGAAATCTAAAAAGATGAAAAACTAAGAAAATTATTATAAGAAAAAATAATAAGTTGACATGTTGTCAGTTACTATATTTATGTGTGTGTACGCTGACACAGGTGCTTCCATGACACTTCAGGACTCTTTTCGTGAACTTCTCAGCGAGTTCTCCGTCGCAGATGTAATGCAGGACACTCTCACTCGTGTCTGTGGGAGAATTAGTAAGCCAGCCTCGCAGCTCTGGGTTGTCGCCGGCTATTATAGAAGCAAAACCACCCAGGGGACTGAGGCATTATGGGTGTTGGAACAGCTAAGCGCCAGGGAACAGATGAGTTCTCCCCGAGCTGTGTCTCTATCCAGGCTTGACGCCGCTCCTGTGGGCATTCAGCCTCCATAAACACACATCCCCGACACGAGTCTTGTGAGAAGATAAGATTCTCTCTGCACCCGCTGGAATTAATACATTGTCAGGGCTGGACGCGCATGTGTGGCTACAGCGGCGTAATTTGATTTATTGTGAGGTAATATTTTCCAGTTCCGCTGAAATTATTATTATTGCAAAGGTTTACACTGTAGCACTGAGCTGGAAATGATTTATAAAGTCGGCTGGATTATTGTGGAGCGCCTCGGATTGTTAATGTAACTATTTGTTTGTGTTACACGGCAGCTCAATGTTGATGCTAGCAGAATAATGTGCGCTCAGCAAAAATAGTGACATTTAAGATAATTTAGGACTCTTAAAGGAAAGTATTTGTAGATGCAGGAGGTTATAAACCTGTCAACATCCGTCCACAAGCATGAGGTTGAAATACACGGGCTTCAATGTGTTTAGTGGCTGACCTGTCAAAGCTTTAACAAAATATGCACACACTCACATATGCACACACACACTCACATATGTACACACACGTATAGACTCATGCAAACACTCATATTCACTCACACAGACATACACACACACACACTCATAAACACACACACGTATGCAGACACACAAACACAGAGAGAAACAACACACACCCACGCTCTTACACATATACTCACACACAGCCACGCACAAACACACAAACTCATACAAACTCACACACAAACACTTGCCTGCATGCTCTCTCTCTCTCACACACGCTCTTTCACACACACTCAGACACTCATGCACACGCACACACAATCACTTTCATGCAAGCTCTCTTTCACACACACACACATACACGCACACAAACGCTCACACGGGCACACTTACACAAAGACACAGACATACAAACTCACACACAACAACACTTGCATGCACACTCTCTCTTACACACATACCCTAACACTAAAACTCACACAGAGACACACCCACAATCTCTCACAGACACACACTCAAACACACAGGCCATCACACCCACACAAACTCCCACACACATGCACACTCATACACACGTACACACCCTTCAACATCTCACACCAACACACACACAACCACTTGCACGCACACTCTCTCACTTGACAGACACTCACACATAAGCCCATACACACACATATTCACACACAAACTCGCACACACCCCCACAAACAATCGCACACACACACACACTTGCAAACACAAACATAACAAAGGTATGGAACTTAAGAGAAGTAAGTGATCAACAGAAGCAACACAATCAAAAGTGTCTAAAAATGAAACAGAGCAGCTGCCATGAGAAGTTTTCAGCTTCCATCGTGAAGACAGCAGACTATTGATGATGATGTGTGGATGTGGAATGAGGTGAAGCTGGTGGTACAGGACAGGGGCACATCTCCACGAGCGCATGAATAGACTAGATTGATATATAAATACATGTTTGTCAAATCTAGTTCATTTTGTGTAACAAATAACATAAAACAAAAAGACTTATTGCATATTGCATTGTATATGCGTCTTGTCAAAAATAAATGAATCGTGACAAATACTCGTGAGTCACGAGACACGTGATCGTCCTCCTTGCTATTCCTATTTCCTACCATCTGTCACATTATGGGAACACAGATTTAGCAAACACCCGTCAATGAGCAAATGATTGTGAAATCCCTAAACAGATTCTGAAGGCAGCATCAGATGGTCCAGAAGTCCACAGATATTCTCTTTAACTCAGAATAAATCTTTTAAAGCACACGTGGAATTGATTTTCTGCCTTAATGCAGACTTTAAACCAGCTGATCCAAACCTGGATTTCATCATATTTGAAAACATTTCAAGTGTAGAGTCGTAAGAAAATATCTTGTGACTTCAAAGACTGACCCGTGGAGTGAATAAAAAAAATACATTTCAGAGCTAGAGATGACATGGACATGAGCGTTGTCTGTGGTTTCATTAAAATAATAATAATTAAAGTTATTAGGGATTGAGATTAAAAAGAAAAGATGTGGTCACCACAGCAGATTCACCCTCAACCTTATCCTGTAGTCTCCATCCTGCTCCTTCACTTAAACAAGGTGATCTTCTACTTCTCTCTGAAGCTCTACATCAAGCAGTCTTTTGTTAAAAAATTCACTTCCTCTCCTTGTCACAGTCACTCTCCAACTGGCCTCACTTCATCTCCCAGGTGTCTGACATGTGCTGTCTGTCTGACTTGTTTCTGATCGAGTCACTCCAAGTCACTCCCGGTTCCAGGAACACATCTTCAGCTCTGCTTCCCAAATTTATTTAGAACTGTCCCTCACTTTTCATGGTGGTCACCTCAGCAGAGAACTAGTTCACAATGTTTTTTTCTTTTACAAATCTCACAAAACCTTTTTAATAGCTTAGCATCAAAGTAGCAATTAAAATGTTTGTATTTATCAAGTTATATTAAGTTAAATTTAACAAATATGAAAACATTTATAATTTGTTTATATCTTCTGTCATAATAGCTTTAACCTCGAAAAGTCATTACTCATCTTCTAGAACTTTTATTCACTCATTCATTTAAATTCGGCAAGGTTGTGCTCGCCAACCTGTCCAGAATGTCACGGCTTTACAGAAGTTGGTCAGATACGGTGCTTTCTATATGAAGTATTGAGACAATTTTTGAAGTTACCAGGAAGATGAAACAAGAAGAAAACAACACAACAAGAGCCCTGATCTTGTTTTAATCAAATTTGCACTCGGAAAATTGTCAAAAGAGAAACAATGAATTTTAAACAATGCAGTGACACTAATCAACAGTAGAAAACATTTTAAATCCTAAGGATTGGGCCTTTTAAAACAAAAGAGTGACACAGACTACAAGATGAAAAAGTGTCTCTACTTATCTGTATTTTAGATCCACTACATGCAATTCATTCTCAGACACAAACTTTTAGTCATCAATAATAATCCCAGGATTTAAAAATAAAATCAATATTTTATTAAAGGGCAAGTCATGTAACAACCCAACTTTACTGACTCACTCAGATGTTTCAAATGTTGAAGTCTTCCTCTCCAAGATGCAGTAAGTCCCTCATCATGATGATGTTTTGAAGTTATTACTTTATAAAGTTTTCCCCCGTCTGAAATCTCAGCTAACAAGAGGTTACGAGAGCAGAGTACATTATGACGTTATAATGTTCTTCATTCTCCTACAGCCAGATGTAATCCTGCTCTGTGGTGGAGATTTCCGATTGATGACGCACATTGACAAAACTTGATGCTTGGCCAATCATAGCAGAGTGGGTGTAGTTATGGTAAACAAGATTTAATATCCAGAAAAAGCATGTTAAGTGGGCGGGGCTTAAGCAGATTTTCTAATGTTAATATTTATATTAAAATAGAGTTTTGTACAAACAGACACATACTGATGAGTACAATAGAGACACAGATCTATTTGAGAGACACTTAAATCAATACATTAGTTGCCTTTAAATACTGATCCACAAGTTGTAGACTTTTAAAAAACAACAACAAAACAACAAAAATTGCAGCAAGTGTGGACTTACTTGACACATGTTTCAAACTCAACTGTGTGTATAAAACACACACAAAAATGGTTCTTTAGCAAGTTTCATTTAGTTGACATTTGCAATATATTGATCTAAATATTAATTTTATTAACTAGTGTTTAAATCAAACAAGTGTGTAGTTTTCTCTGAAGCTAACTGGGACTTTAATATTGGTTTAGAGTACCTCTCCTAATATTGTTTTAGACAATTTTGACATTTTTCCTGCATATGAAGAGTTTGGTGTAACTAGGTTGCATCTTGAAAAACAGACTTCGTAAAAGTCTTTAGGAAACATCAAATCATTTGACCCTCGCCATGGACACGCTGAGAAGTTATTATAATTGGGTACATTTGTAGTTTAAAAAATCGAATGATATGACAAAATCGCCTAAAGACCAGTGAGATACCACATTAGTGTGTCGTGAGAGGTGACAGGTGTGCCAATGTCACGTTATTGGTCTAAAAACATGAATTACATCAATATAACAGAAGATAAAGTACTTTTTTCTATGCGTTTATTGATTCATATTCAAGACACTTGATGAAAATGACTAAAATGTTTATATAGGCTACACAGAGTATCATCTTTTAACATTGTGCCTTGTGATTTTTTCAATTGAAAAAGGTGTACCTTGGCTCAAAAAAGGGTTGAAAATCACTGTTTTAGAAAGTGCATCTGGAATTTCACAAGTAGTGATTTTTTTGGAGAGGAGAGGATTATTTTTAAATCTAAATTAACTCTAAATACACATTCAACATTGTTTTAGAATATGGATGATAAGATAAAGTAATGTTGTCTTTTGCAAAGATGGCAGAAAAATCTTTAAACATGTATAAGAAAATATCGATAGTAAAATCAAATGGTAAAAGTCGCCTTGATTGCAATAGTGCAATAGATTTTTCAGACCTTCTCACACGCCACCACAATTTTAAACAAAACCTCAAACTAACCACACTGCTGCTTAGATTAGCAGTTTGTCATATTTCATTCATTACATCAACATAAGGAACCAAATTGGAGGATATAAAACGTCTCTCTCTCTCCCTCAATCTGCTCAGTTTGGTTTCTGAACTGAGGAGGGTGTAATTCATCATGAACATGACAAATGACTTTTGGTGGTGTTGAGGAGTAGATTGGTCAGCCGTGAGAGTGTGTGTGTGTGTGTGTTTGAGCAGCAGATCGTGCAGGAAAATGAGACAAGGTTCCACGAGCGATTGGTGGCTTTATGACTGTGCAAGGTTGAAGTTGATTTGAATTACTGCTCGAGGTTTGAGCTGTAACTGAACACTCAGCCCTCACGTATCGCCTTTTTACAGAAGTGAGCGTCTATTCAATATCCATCCTAACGTGCATGTCTACCAACTCATTTAATCTGGATTTATCTTAACCAGGGACCTGCTGTCAGGGTAGGTGAGGCAATGCCTCAATGTGCAATTCATCACAAACTGCGATGATACATGCAATTGACACAAGCCGGTTGCCATATCTCTGAATTTAGTTTCGCTGATCGGAAATACAACCGCGGTGAAAACGCAAAACTTGTGAGTCAGTGCCTCACTAAGAAGGAGTTGTCTCGCCTGCAGTTTATACAAAACTCTTCAGCGAGAATTCTGACCTGCTCTAGTAAAAGAACTCACATTTCCCCTTAAAACTCTGCATTGGCTACCAGTTTCTTTCAGGATCAATTTTAAAATTCTGGTTCTTACTTTCAGAGCTAATCATGGTCAGACTCCTCCTTAGATCCTGTGATCTGATCCAGCCTTACACCCCAGCTCGGGCTCTGAGGTCTGTGGATCAGAATCTTCTGATGGTTCCACGCACACGGCTCAGGACCAGAGGAGAGAAATCCTTCCAGGCTGTTGCTCCTAAGCTTTGGAACGATCTTCTTCTCCCTCTGTGTTTGATGTAATCTACTGACTCCTTCAAGAAACATCTTAAGACATTTTTATTTGTGTAGGCTTTTCCCTGATTTTCTGGGACTCCTGTGTTTGTCTTGTGTGTCTTGACCTTTTATAGTATATATATTTAACTGTGTATTGTTTTTGATAGTTAAAGCGCTTTGTGACCCCGGTCTGGAAAGGCACTTTATAAATAACCTTTACTTACTAACTTACCGACCATGAACCTCAGCGCACGTCACTGATGTTAATATACTCCTTGTGAGGGCAGGACTGTTGTGGTGACTCGGTTCTGTGTTTTGGTTCTCACGCAGTTGCTAATCATCTCTTTTAACCCCAAAGTGCTGATCTGTGTGATTGTGTTTCATTTCCACCCGGGCGCTCATAATAACAAGCAAAAGCTGGTTCTCATCAGCGCTGATGTCAGCATTCATCTCCAGATAAGATCATCACAACAAAGGTGTGTCCGCGAGTACAATAATGGCCGTGTGGCGATACTGATCTGCTATTAGTGAAGAATAAACGTTTGTCTCTGTGGCGCCCTGCTGAGAAAGAGACTGTAAGTTGTTACCACAAACATTCAAGATAACATTCACAACTACAACGAAACAGCTGTGTGGGAAATAACTTCTCCTTGTTTTTCCCCAGAAGCAGCAGCTAACACTGATTGTTCAGCAGGAAGATGTGTTTGGATCCTGTCGTGTGGACACAGGAAATGGTGGCTTTATTATGAGAAACACGAAAACACAAGGGACATATAGATTGAGGGGTTTCACTTCTCACATGGGAAGCCCAATAAAGCAGCAGTTTTAAATTAAACTGTAGATTTATTTCAGGTTTTCTCATCCGTCTGCTGATCAGAAATTCCCATGTTAAATAGTTTTGTTCCGTGTAGTGCAGATATAACTCACATTTTAAAATTGAACAGTATTGTATACATTCCTTATTTTTATTTATGACATAAAAGTGATTGCCCAACATTTTCCTTATTACATTATTATTTTGTTGGGGTCATGGGGTCATAATGTCAGAGTAGAAATATTTTCTTTTTCAAGTGTCTGTTGCCACTTTAAACAGTCCAGCCGACGATGATTAAAACATTTGTTTTCACATATTTATTAAACAATGTGTATAAAGAATACATTGAATACTTATTTTCTCCGCAATTTAAACATTTGTTAGTTAAATATCAATTATTGCAGACCTTTAATAATGTTTTTTTTATTATATTAATAATTTTATGATTTCTTGTCCCTCAAATGTCCTTAGTCGACTTACTTGTCTCCATCAGACTAGCCTGAGTATGTTCTGAATGTAATATTTACTTTAGAATCGTCATGTCTGTGGTTAGTTTAAACAGTGTTTAAATTAATCACTTGTTCAAAGATAAACCAGTCCATGAGTTCAACTAAGAGCAGCAGTTAGTAGACTTGAGTAAGCTAAATATTTTGAGCCCAAAAATGTTGCTTTGTCACTTCTTCTTTCCCACGTACAACCATTGCAGCATTCCATTTGTGGCCCATTAACTCTGAGGATTTCTGGCCAGTTAAAACAAATTCAGAAAAAAGGCGTTGAAATTGCAATCGTGCCTTTCCTCAGAGGATTAATGTGGTTGAGTTCACTGTGACTGTACAGTATATAGTAAAAAGACCAATGTTGTATGTAAATATTATTGCCTGTAATTGCTTTATAATCGATACGGATTATCAATTTTAATGGTAAAAAAAACTGTTGAACTGGTGCATATATAATGATTTGTGTATTTCTTCCCCATTTATTTTTAGGGAAAATAAAAGTCCTAACTTTCATGATGTAAAAAGCAATATTTTTTAATAAATAGTTAAAAATAATGAAATAAAGCACCAATTTAAAATGTTAGTTATTTGTCAGATACCTCTGTACGATTAGTTTTACATTTTAATTTTTTTCTCCTCAGAAGGTCGACATGACTACAATCAATCAATTGTTTTTATTTTCATTGTAGCCACTTGAACTTTACATTTTGCCTTATCACACATTTGTTAGAGCCTTCTAATGGATTCAAAGCGTAAGAAAATTTCACTTGAATTATTTTTTACTTAGAAATATTTTATACATTGAATTCATTTCCATTGATTTGAATTTTTCAAATTTAAAGTTTGATTTTGATGCAGTAAAAAATCAGTGTAAGGAATTCATATTCAAAGTCTGATGGCAAACAATTGCTTCCATACGTCACCTGTTAGGTCCTCCTGTTGTAAACATCTACTTGATCAGAAATTGGACCTCCTTGTGTCAATAAAAAGAAAAATAAAGAAGCTTGAAAAGTCACTTTTGTTCAATCCATCTTTTTCACATTCAAGCTAAATCCATCAGCCAATTAAGTGTTAGAAAATGGATCTGTGTGTGTTCAGTCATTATGTTATCTGAACCTTTAGGGAACCTGCTGTAAAAGCCAGGGAGTTAACTGTAGCACAAGCACTCTTATTTAGCCGCTAACAGCTCTCCGCTGCAAATAAATTACCTTCTCCTGCAGGAACACCCAGAGAATAGGGCAGACACAATGTTAGGAGCCAAAAAGCATCAGCACCGCTCACTTTATCACATTGGCAGGAAAAAAAAGGCTGGATGGGGAGAAAGCAGAGGATCGATACTCCAATACTCCCTTGTCTGCTTCACTGGCCCCTGACGTTATCCCACATCATCACTGCCGACACAGAGAAGACAAATGACTCCCATGTTAGGAACATGGAGCAGGACGACTGCGGCGAAGGCAGGAGTTATGAAGGACATAAGACATACTGTAAGTGCTGACAGTGCCAATGTCTTTTCTCACTTGACGGGAAAAGTGCTGTGCAAAAACTGAAGAGGTGTGGAAGGTGATTGCCTGCAGATAAACCCCCGGAAAGACTAAATAAAGAAGTATGTTAGTGGTTCTTGTCATGGGTTTCAAAGAGATAAATCTAGATATCTATGGAAAATAGTTTAGAAACGTGATCAGTTTGATGGATGGAGGTACAGGTAGGTTGGCCATGACTCAACATGTGACGATGGATAGACTAAGAAAAAGTAGCAGGATAGGGGAAAGAGGGATGAAGAGCCGGAACACTCCCTTTGTACCTCAAAAGGGCTCTCTGTTGTTTTTGATCGGCAGCGACTTCAAAGTGCAGACGTCTGTTTTCGTTCCTGGCAGGACTTCCTGTTGCCTTATCACACATCTCATTTGTGGGGCTTCAGACAACAGACAGGAGGGCCCGTGTAGATTGAGGTTTGGCAAATGAGATTTCCTAATGATTGATGCTCATTCAAGTGAAGTCGCGGCAGCGGCGATGGGAGATGTAAAAGAGAAAGGATCGAGTGGATAAAGATCGCGTGTTTTCATCCTTCGTTTATGAATGAACACCTGGGTTGGAGACCAGCGACTGAAAGGGCAGTTAACGACCGGGGTAAGATCTGATGACAGCGTAAAGTGACTGCTGACTGACAGAAACAGATGCCAAAGAGGCTGTTTTGGGTTTGCTACTCCAGTCATCAAGAGCACGATCCACACAACTAATGCAACCCAAAAAGCAAGATGTCTCATTGACTGGTTTCAAGGTAGACCTTGCAACTGTAACTATGATGAAACCGATGATCAACACGGCCATGCTGTAAAACCAATTGCCCCACAGGGACAAAATAACAGTCTTGAATCTTTAATCTTGAAACACAACCATCAGTTGAAAGGAAAATGGAGAAATGAAGGCCTCAACTTTGGTGGTCCAAGTCCTGCAAAATCATCAACACAGTCCTGACCCCTGCAGGTTTAAGTTTCTTAGAAAACAAAGACAGAGGGCTCACAATCTGTGTTTAGCAACGCGACAAAGAGCAGAGCGCCTTATAAAAAAGGGTTAGGGGTTCAGAAGCTCAGTCCTATTTATGTCCTTAACGGGCTTCCTTGTTCCTCAAGCTCAATCCTCAAAGCCAGCCCTCAAAACTAAGGAATGAGGATAATTTGACAATTCAGAAATGGAACACACCTAAAGGCACATGAGTCATCATAGTCGTCCGTTACTGTCCACAGAATATGTCAGTGTTGATGGTGGGCTTTCGGCATTATTTAACGATTACTACTACTGCTGCCAGACGCAGAGGTGTTCATCCGGAAGATTTTTTCAATGCATGGTCATGGATGTTGGATCAAGGACAGATATGTAAGTATACTGAAAAAAGGTATTGTTGTAGGTTAGCTTGACTGGTTGACCACACACTAACAATACCAGTTCACATTAGCGCTAGAAACGTTAAATTGTTAAAATTTGTATCAATCCATTAGTAATAAGTCCAGCATCCATTACTAACCATGGACGGAGCTGCAGTGGAGAGGGTGAGCAGTGCCAAGTTCCTGGGTGTGCACATCTCTGAAGATCTGTCTTGGAGCCATAATACAGCATCACTGGCCAAACAATCCCACCAGCACCTGTACTTCCTCCGCAGACTGCGGAGACCAAGAGCCCCTCCACCCGTGATGCTCACCTTTTACAGAGGCGCCATCGAGAGCATCCTGTCAAGCTGCATCACCGTGTGGTACGGCGCCTGCACCGTGTCCTGCCGCAAGACCCTGCAGCGCATCGTGAGAGCAGCTGAGAAGATCATTGGTGTCTCTCTTCCCTACCTCCTGGACATTTATAACACCTGCATCACCAGCAAGGCCACCAGGATTACTGGTGACCCCACTCACCTGTCCCACAGCCTCTTCAGCCTGCTGCCGTCAAGGAGGAGACTGCACAGTCTTCAGGCCAGAACCAGCAGGTTAAAGGACAGCTTCTTACACCAGACTGTCAGGAGACTCAACTCCCTCCCTGTCCCACCATCACTCTGACCTCTGCTTGCACTACCTTTGCCTTAACTATATAATTGAATTATTTAAGTAACAGATTACATTAGCGTTAGTAATGTAACAATGTTGATATTGTATCTTTAATGATGAAGTCTTTAAGCATGTATTCTTGTAGGTTAGCTTTCCTAGAAGACCACATGCTAAGTTCACATTATACTCTGATATAGAGTCAAATGAATCAAGTGCTTAAAATATTTCTTGTAGGAGTTGTGTGTCATAGTTCTTGTCTGTGCTCATGTCTTCAAGTGCAATACATCATGAGCTGATAGTCATTGGAGCACTTGTCTGTGCCTGCCAATGATATCATCTCACAGATATGTTTATCTGTCTTTTCATGTCTCAGGTCAATATTTGTTTTTTTGACAAACCGATCAGTCCTGGTGGGGCCTTTTATTAACCTGGCTGTGTCAACCATGGGTGCGTTGCTCTTCTCCGTCCGACCTGCTGCAGGCTTGTTGTCGATTGATGTATCTTCTCCTTTCATGTCTCAAGATGCACATCAATGTTTCCTCTGTCCTGCTGTGAGTAGATGTTGAACATTAGAGGCCCTTGTTTTCCACCAGCACCTCCTCTGGTTACCGTTACTCAGCGTCAGTGACTTCATTCTCATTTCCCCGCCTTTGAAAATTCTAAATAACTAATCAGTCATTTATTGCTGCATCATGTCTGATGAAGCTTCTTGTTTTTTTCAAATGTTTTTTTTTCCATCCCAGAGTGCACCCTGCCCTCCTTCCTCTCCTTTTCCTGCTTCATATATTTTTTATATGTGTTGTGCTGAATTTGTGACAGCACTGGGATTATAGCCAGCTTTATAGGGCGGCGGGACACAGTCTCTTCCCCAAGGTCGGACTGACAGGGTTCATTATGGCAAAGTAATTCATGAGTTTACAATAGAGTGCACTTACACACCGGCTGCACACCGCAGTCGGGGAATGACTCGGTCATATTTAAAGAATGCTTTTAACATTCAGGCTTCCAGAGCACCTGCTCCGGCAGCTCTTGCGGGTGTTTATGTGTGAACATGCATGGCATAGATTAAGTGACATTTGAAGTGTTGTCTGATTAATTACTCCATGCTGCTTCCGAGCGTCCTGACAGGTGTTAGTGATTCCTTCGGGATTTAGGTGAGAGGATAAAGAGCTGGGAGGTTTTACAGGACAATATGATAATGATAATGGTGGATGCTCAATAGTGTTTAGCATAAAGAAGGCAGAATATTGAACAGAATAAGAAGCAAAATGTTGTCAAAAGTAGGAATGGACGGCCAAAAAACTTAGACAATGGACGGAACCAGAAGCAAAACAGGGACACAAACCAAGACTGAAACAGACAAAATGAGGAGTGAGAACAATCAGAGAGTCAAACAGTGAATATAAAAACAAAACTATAAACTAGAATTGAAAATAAAACCAGCACAAGCACAAGGAAGAAAAACAATAAAGAGGAAGCTCAATGTAAGATAACGATCAAAATCACACACACAGGATACCCTCGGCCCAAAAAGCATGGACAGAAAATTGGACAAAGTTTGTTATTGGGGCACACATTTGTAAAGCAATTGTCTAAATTTGAGAAATGTTTACTTTTATTTTAAGAAATGAATCCCTAACACTCCCGTACTTTACGGTTTTGGTTATTTTAATGATTTAAAGATTATGAAAATGTTGTACTTGTCAAATTGTTGTCCCAAAGTATTGCTCATAATGTGCTACGTACTATTTACAAATTTTTTATATAATTAATTTAAGAAAACTCGTCCTATCTCTGGGCGCTTTGAAATGAATGCTACTTTTTCTTTGTGTGGGTTTTTGTCTGTTTTCAATTCCACTCATTATTTGGGATACTCCCCTCACGGACATCTGACATTCCTATGGTTTAAAGTAATCAGTGGATGATGTTTTTCTGTTTTAAATTGAAAACATAATGGCGTGTTTTATAAACTGTATGTAACAAACACACTCCTACAATGGTGGCTGGCTTTGATCTGCAATAAAAGAGAAAGGGAATGTTGTAGGGAAAACTAACAGCAGATAATGGTTGTTACATCATGGAAATTAAAACATGCTGAGGCAAGACTGTACTAAACAGACTCCGGGATTGTTTAATTTAAAAACACCACAGGTTGTTTTAAATAGAGGTGTTAAAAGTGTTAAAAACGGTGTAATGGGGAAAAGTTCACTTGAAACTTAGAGCAGGAAATAAAGAAGAAACTAGAAAGGATTTTTTACAATCAGGAGAAAATCTTAAACCCAATTGAAAATATTAGATTGCCTTAAAATTTCAAATTAATTCCCAACATTTAACATTTTTATGGTTTATGTCAATGTCATAAATCCTGTACTTACTTACAAGTGTAAAAATTCTTTGTACTTTCATAGACAAACTGTTTTCAGCACTACAACTTCAACACATATTGTATTTTTTTGATTGTTTAAGCGCTTTGCGACCTGGTCTGGAAAAGCGGTATATAAATACAAATTACTTTCTTAAATTACTTACTTACATACTGTACATAATAGAAAATTTTCTTTTTGTTTCAAAATGGGTTTAATCTTCCTCCATTGCTCTTCTTGGCCGTTTTTTATACTTTAAAAATAGTCCAAATTATCCTACACACCTCAGTTTGACTCTTACTGTAAGTCTCCTTATATTTATTGACATTATTGATAAAAGATAATATATTTATTTGGCTTAAGTGCTGGTATTCTTTAAGTCACAATGTTAACGTTGCCATTAATCTGCCTTTATTTTAGTACTTGAGTACCAAGTACCGAGTGCTTCAGTTTGTACTTTGCACTTCATTGAAGGTAACAAATGGTATGTTTGCTTTTTTGAAGGATCTGGTTTAGTACTTTAATTATAAAAAGAAACTGAAAATGGCCTCTAAAAAAATCCCTGTGATTGGTTGTCAAATCCACTGATGCGATAAAGATGGGAGGAAAACAAATCACAAAGTTGGCTCAAGCTTTGTTGTTTACCAGAACATTTTCCTGTAAGGAACGATTATAAATGTCAACAGTTCCTTGACAAAAAATGAAACAGATGTGAGGGAAATGGATTGGAGAGGATTCATCTTTGTGCATCTAAGAGTTTGATTTATTTATGTATTTAACATTTTCATCAGTTTAAGTTAGCTTTTAACAATCATACACTTTAAGTAAAACCCATTTGTTTTGTGTTTACATCATACATTTACACACCTATACTTTCCAGCAACAATTACATCTTTCACTTGTACACTTTCAATCATTTTTTTCTGTTTTATATACTTAAAACCATACACATTTCACCTACAAAATCAGCTGTAATAAACCAAATTAAAGTTTGCATCTGTATTCAAACTACTTTCGCTGTTATCAAACAAGTTTCGCAATAAAGTATTAGTTAATCCGAAATTTAGACCTCACTCATTTTCTACTCACCCTTATGTCGACCAACTATTTTTAGAATAATCTGTTCCTTTTTAGAGTTAAAGACAAAAATATTGAATCACTTGTGATATTTAAGTGTTTCCTGTCTATATGGCATGTAAGCCGTTAAGGTTAAGTCACAAATGAGTTTTAAATATATTGTTTTTTCAGTTTTCTGGAACAATTCCTCTCGTCGAGGCTTCAATGCAAGATGGACGTAACAGACGAGCAGGAGGTATTTGGATTTTTTTAAGTGTCATTTTGGACGAAGATGAAGAGAAGGTCACCTGAGCTCCAGCTGTTACATTAAAATGGATTTGTGTACTATTAAAAGGTACACATTATTTTGAAATAATCCCAACCGTTAGTCGACATGAGGGTGAGTAGAAAAGTGAATGATGGACAAGGTTTGGTATAATGAGGTAGAGTCCGTGGAGAAGGAGAGCAACTTATGCAACTAGCATTATGCTAAAGTTAGCCTCTAATAGTATAAATGGAGAATGATTCTCTCACATCCTGTTGACAAGGGTATGTTTTGTTGAGCCCACGACTGTGATTAAAATCTTGCCTCATTTGTGTTGCTGTGTTTGACACTTATAAAAGCATTTCTAAACAATGATCCATGGATATTTATTAAATAAAATAAATGATGTTCACAGTTTATTTAGTTTAATAACTATTTTATTGCAATGTATTTATACGATACACAAAAAGTGCTTATCAGCAATGCTGCGAAGAATTGAAGATTCAGCTTGTGCAATTCAACATCTTCCTGTTTGAACACAAACTCACAGTGGGTGAGAAAACAACATTAGATGCAAAAGTTAAGCTTAGGAAAAAAACAACCTTCATGTTTTGACTTCAGCATGAGGCCGAAAATAAGCCCCAGTGGACCTTTTGAGGTATTATGTATCAAAATATACATGACTTTGACTTCACAAACAAAACAGTTTTCTCTTAAATAAAATGTTTTTATAATAATAGTTTTATATTTATAAATCAAAACTGGTCGTGCCAAATGAAATGTCTCTCTACTAAACAGGAAGAATGAATCTGATTTGCTGTTGTGTTGAGAGTCTCCATTAATCTCAAGGATCTCCATGTTTGTTCTCCTACACCAAACATTTCAGAATCAGAAACTTTGATTGTAAACGCAACATAGGATTTCTCTGCAATAGAAAATCAAGCACCATCAAAATAATGTCCTTCACCATTGGTTTACATGATTATTGTTCCTTATCTTATCTTAAACACTGATGTATGATATCAACATGAATATGAATCTACTTTTTTTTGGTGCCAACCATCTGCTGGGCTACATTATATGACTCGGAAGAAAACTTCATTAGGGTCTGACAATCAGTTGGTGGTCGTAGTAGAGCATGAATCTAAAAGAAAAACACATTTGACATCAGATGTCAAAACATGTAAAGGAGTCTCAGGCGTGTATTTATCATATAAAAATAAGTACGTAGTCTATTGATCTACCTTGATTTGCATTTACATATTTGACTTGCTATAACTTTTCTTCTTCTATCTTTTGTGTGATAAGAGGTTGTTTTCTTTTCCGTTCTCTCATTCTATTCACTTTTGCCGGCGTATAAACATCTAACACTCTTCGCTCTCCACACATTTCTACGCTTCAAACTGAACGAGATCTTCAAGGACAGAAGACAACAACTCATCATCAAGTTGTTCTGTGACGCAGTATTGTCGAGCTATTGAAGTTCTTCTGCCAACCTTTCAATTTCTGTGACAACATTTCTTTTTTTTACCCAAACAACCATCTTTCGTTGTTTCTCACCTTTGAAACAAGCGTCTCCTTCCTTCATGATGGCTTCAAAACGATCATTTGCTGCAGCATGTGTGTTTTAAGGACAGATTAGATAGAGAACTCCAGCAGACGAAGGAGCCAGCAGAGAGGAAGTCCAGCTGAAATCATTTCCCTTGAGTTATGGGTATGTGTGAGATTAGTTTTGCATTTTGATGAGTCCACGGGGGAGTGTTGACATGTTCAGCACAATGGCGCCATGGGAAGCAAAATAATGAATGCATTTTTAGGCTCCCATGTACAAAAACAAGCAGCCAGACTGTTGATGCTCACAGACAATGTTTCTCCCTCTTTCCCTGAGCGAGCGCTGGTCCAGATGTGTGTATTGTACGCCTCTTAAATATCTGGATGTGCGAGCAGACGTACCGGTGATCAGCTCTCTTAAGCTGCTGGGCACAGAAACTCATTTGGGCTCCGAAGAGACTGGAGGCGGCGGTTCCTCCGGGCTGACTCTGATTCTCACCCTGTTATCCGAGCGCCTCTCTGAGCCGAGCGCGGCAGGGGGGCACGTCTTCCTCGACTCTTTCTGGAGGCTAACAAGATAACAGCCAATCCCAGGCTACGTCAAGACTTTAGCCCACAGCGCTCGGTGCAGACAAACATTAGCATCTTCAGGTGTTTGTGTGAGTGTGTCTGTTGCTCTTCTGTTGCAGTTATCAGCCGACAACATATTTCAAATGTATCACATATTATGACTCTCAGAGCAATATTGAATTCAGCTTTTTGTCTTCACTAAATTTGAGTCTTTTAATGGAGTCTCTGTAATTGATGATCTAGCGGCATTCAAGTTAAACCAACTGTAATACCTTTATTTAAAAGAGTCTCCTCACAGGATTTACACCTCTACCTGCATTGACTGCTCCCCTACATTGGTACTAAAAACTTCTTAAAAGGTTTAGCATCAACAAACAATAACTACATATCACATGACCCTGAACATCAGGGAATAATATAGTCTCAAACAACACATTCAGAAAACTACATGGTACTTCTTATTGCTGTTGATACTTACAACTTTGATAACTACTAATGACTGCTGTTGATACTAATAACTTTTATGAGACATTAGTAGTACTTGGTGGAGCTAATATCCTTTGTGTTTGGCTTGTGGTCTACAAAGTTATCATTTTTATCCCAGCTTTGGATAAGATTGTGTCGTTGTGTCTCTGAGCATAACTCTGAAACTTTTGTAGGTTGCTTTGGAGAAAGATGGCTGCTTTTTTACATAAATGTAAAAAGTGTGTTGACTTGAGCACATAAGATAATCATTTTTAATAATTGTTATAACAGAGACCCAGATATCACAGACCTGACCTTAATTGATTTCTTTTTTTAATGATTAAGACAAAATAACCCAGCAGGGGTAAACCCCTGCAGGTGGAAAAAAAGGTTGCAGTCAACACTTGAGTGACAAAATACCGCAAAAGGTAAATGATTAAAACCTGTTAAAAAAAACAATAAATTACTTTAAGAAAACATCTTATATAACAATGTGTTTATATGCTCAAATTTGACTTTAAATTAAACTAAGTTGAAAGCCTTTCTCTTAACTGCACTAGTTGTGACCAAATTCTTTTTTTATTTTCACATTAAGTTGGACTCCCAATTTTTTTTAACTTCTATCAAGGGACTCTCTGCCTCTGGGTTTTTCTCCAGCTGCTAAAAGTCAGAGTAAAGAAATAGACAGGAAAGGTGTTCAGGAAGCCAAATTGTCCAATGTCATGACATGATAATGGGGACGAGTCGCTCCTCATGAATATGGAAGGAAAGCAGTCGGTAATGAGCCTTATTATCAGCAGCTGTGTGCATGCAATAAAACAGGAAGTGACATGAAGAATAAACTGATTTCATTACACGACATTTTAATAAGGATACGTAATAGAAAACTCCAGCCAACTCACAAGTGTTCTTCTCTCCAGCAACCTTTTATTTTCTGTCTTGCAAATTGGTCAATGTAGCCGCCACCTGCAGCACGGCCAACTTCAATGTGATAAGAGAATTCCTCCTGGACTCGCGCTGACACCCACTCCCTTGAAAACATATGCCTCGTTCAAATGGTGTCTGCTTCATTCCATTAGAGTTCTTGCTTGGGAACTGAAGCAATGTGTCATTAAATAGGTCCAGGCTGGCTGTTTGAGTTATGGATCTTGGCAATCAAGAAATCAAATTTTCACAAAATCTTTTTACACACTGCAAAAATAAGACAATGTATCTTTATGAATGTCTGTTTTTTTTGGCAGTAAAATTGCTTAGTAGATGAATGCCATTGCGTAGAGCAATACGAATGAAAATTTTAATCTAGAAAAAAATTACAAGCATTTTAGTAACCTTCAACAATTAAGCACACACAGATTTTAATCGAAATATTTATATATGAAAATGTGCTTAAGCCCCGCCCACTGAAAACTCTTTGTTTTCTAAAGATAAAATCTTGTTTACCATAACCACGCCCACTTTGCTGAGGGCGTGGTCAGTCATTGTGGTTTTTCACTGCACATCAAATATCCCGGAATTCTCCACATTAAAGGGACGTTGTATAAACAAAGTAGGGCGTGATTACAGCTGGCTGTAGAAGGAGTTAAGACCGTTACTTCTTAATAGACTCCGCTCTAGTAACCTCTCATTCGTCAAGATTTTCAGTGGACAGTGGAGAAATGTATAAATTAATAACTCAAAATGATGAACATGTCATGATGAGGGACTAACTGCAGGAAGACTTCAACATTTGAAATATAAGTGAGTCAGGAAAGTTTTCACATGAGTTGCCCTTTAATCACTGCAGCTATTGTGATAGACACTGTCTACACTCTAACACACACAAACACACACACAGAGTCCATCATCGTATTTATGGCAGGGCAACACGCTGCCAAGGGGATATTGGACTTCCTTTTCAGTTATCAATGTTTCGTTTTTGATTGATGACCTTTGTTGTAATTATTTATTGAAAGGCAGCGACGTGATAATTAGAAAAGGTCTGGCGGCGAGGAAAGTGCTGATCTGGTGGGAATTCCTGAGGAGGAAACCAGAACGTTGAAGGTGATAAAGTTCAGAATTCCACGTCAGCGACTGGGGAGGAGAATCAGGAGGATCAATGATCAGATCTAATGGCATTCTAATGATGGTGCTCACCTAGGCTGTAAAACCAGAGGGGAGGTGAGGACTTCCACTGAAAGAGGAATGTTGCTATTATGGAGAAATATTCACGCTGGGATTGGATCCAACAGGATACGGTAAGTGCTGCCCCTTAGAAAAAGACAGTGAATTAATAGTAAGTCATGCATTTAGTGGATGACAAGGGCAGTACTTAGAAACCTGTGCAACGATTGCCTTCGTGCTAACATGCAAAGTTTACAACATCTATATACTATCTTTAAGGAAATTGACCTTAATTGAGAAGCCAGTACAATGTCTCCTTAGTTCTATACGTCTTTTTAATATCCTTATCTACAGCAACAACGCAGACAATCATCCCAGCACTTAAATTGATATTGCTATTTCAATTTACTGTGTTTCATTATTAAATTAGCCACTGTGAAGAATATTAGCGCCATCACAACGCTGTCAGCCCATAACAAACGTCTTTGTCTTGCATTAGCACAAGTCAAAAGCCTTTCAGGTTATGTGCTTAATAGAGAGCAGGTAAGAAAATTAACTTAACAATGTACATTCATGCTGGATATTATTGGTCTTTGTTCAAATCCTTTGTGGGTTTTATTCCGTGGAAGAGCCCCAGGTCTGATGGTATTGAATCATTTAGAAAAAGGCTTTAAAATAAATATTTTTAGCATCAGAATGGGCATATAATTAGTATATGTGTATTTCAGCATTTTACCATTTAAATTTGAGCATTCATGAAAGAGTTTGGCCCATTAGAAGAACCAAAGAGGGTAAGCAATAGTAATTAACCCTTGTGTTATCTCATCTCATTATCAAGGTGACCGAAAGGTCCAAAATAAATGTGTTTGTGGTATCCCTTGTCTTGTCTCTGGGTCAAGGTGAACGACCTCCCTGGCTTGCATAAATAAATATGCAGTGGTGGAGGTTTGGAGTCACTTTGATTCTTTGGTTAAATTCTGTGCTCACCGGGTTTATGTGATTATTCTTGCAAGGTCATTTGAATTCTATAGAAATAAGAGCATCGTGAAATTCCCAAGAGCTAAGTGCTGCCTCGCACAACACAGACTGTGGCTCTAATGTTGTGAAATATCAAATCTGACGAAGATGTTAAATAATCTAATGGACATACCAGGCAGGGAAGGTGGTTTATCGTTAACAATAGCTTTGTTCATACGCATTGGACGATTTCTATCCCGTCTGCTTTATCGTTCTTACGCTGTCATTTTGACAAAAGGTCATCAATCAATGCTAATTAACTGCCTGGTTAGTGGATGGATAGGCTACTAAGCATGTCAGTCAAGCAAAGCGCTTGAATTCTTCCTGTGAAAGATAATGTTCATGTCAGAAGTCTGGACTGTCAACAAATCAAGTCCAACAAAGTATGTGTCAATATAAAACTACAAACTTGTCATTTCCTTTTTTTAGGTGTAAGATGCCAAGAATGAAAAGATTTGTCCTCAGATTTGTCAAGAACTAAAACAACTATACATAAACCAAGGTTGGTTTGTTGAAGCAGAGACACGGATCAGAAACACATTTCTAACTACAGGCAAAAGCAATTGGAACACTTTATTTTTGTCTGATTACCGGAGGCTTACACTGTTTTAGCTTTTTTTACTTTCTCCCCAACATCCAACACCTTATTTGGATTCTAAACAGTTTAAACAAGACACTCACTTCCGCATCAAGGCTTTCCTACTTCAAGGAAACTATTCAGGAAAAAGACACAATGCTCAAAATGCCAAAAAAAAGGCAATCCATTCAGGAACAAGTGGCTCCTTTTGAATGGAAGAACAACCAATAATTTGCCAGATTATCCTCAGCTGTAAACACCTGGCAAAAAACAGGAAACTTTAACAAAAAATGATTACAAACATTGGTTCTCGTCCATAAAGCGTGAACAGCAGTAGATTTACAAGATTTTGGCTTTCAACAATTTAGTAGCTACGATATTGTGTTGGATACTCACAAAAAAATAGTTTGTCGCCATTAGAAATTAACGTTTTGATTCATATTGCGCTTTCTAATGTAAACAATGCGCTTATGCCTGATTTGTGATTCGGACATAATTATTAAGTAAGTAAGTAATTATTTGTAAAGAGCCTTTTTCAGACCAGGGTCACAAAGGGATCAAACAAACAAAACAATACAAAGTTAAAATACATATGTTAAAAGGCCAAGACAATATAGAGCACAGAGCAACAGCCTGGAAGGATTTCTCTCCTCTGGTCCTGAACCGTGTGCGTGGAACAATCCGCAGATTCTGATCCACAGACCTCAGAGCCCGAGCTGGGGTGTAAGTCTGGATCAGATCACTGATGTAAGGAGGAGCCTGACCATGAATAGTTCTGAAAGCAAGAACAAGAATTTCAAAAGTGACCCTGAGAGAAACTGGCAGCCAGTGAAGAGTTTTAAAGATCAGGGAAATGTGAGTTCTTCTACTAGGGCAGGTCAGAATTCTCGCTGCAGAGACAGCTCCTTCTTGTTGAGACATGAAAATAAACTGTTACAATAGTCTTATTTAAAAGAGAATAGGCATGGATTATTAACCTCAAATTGTGTTGGTACACCATTTTCCTAAGTTTAGAGATTTTTCTAAATTGAAGGAAACCGTTTTTGGTCAGTTTTTTGCAGTGTTTCACTAGAGAATCTTGAGTAGGTTTTAAGTAGCGGAGACCTTTATGTGCAAATCTGCGCTGGGATTTAATCACACTTCATGAATGAGACCAATTGCATACAAGCTCACTGTATTGTTCTCATTACAGACTGCTCTGAATCTGCCAGTGATGTTAACAGGATCGAACTCTGAAAATTGTTACTATGAGACAAAGGTAACTTCCTGTGTTGGATCTCTTTGCTGTTTAATGTGGCAGTATTTCAACAAAAGAGGTCAGTTGTATATTTAGCCTCTTTGGTATTCCTATTTTTGCATATTCATAGAGAACTGGGACAGACTGGTAAAACTGCTGTTGGCGAGAAAGCATCACTGCACTTGAGATTCAGCCGGTGATCCCACAGCACTGAGGCCAATGATACATTTTTAAAAGGCTAAACCAGTTTATGTTGACTTTGTCAGGAAAGTGCGTCAGGTATATTTCGGTCACACAAATATCAATGTATGATGAAGAATATGTAAAGCTTCTTTCTATGAGCATTGGTGGTGGTGTTGTTATTAGGTTTGGTGCATATGGGTTTAAGGTAAAGGGGGATGTATGGGGTAATCAGATCAGTTGAGAAGGCAATGGGCAATGAGTTTTAGAAAATATTGTTTTAAAAATCCATCCAAAAAAGTATTGTGGCTTAACCTTTGCACCTCCCCATAAGGTTATTGGTGGGATGAACCTAACACAATCATCTTACCTTTGCAGCTATTAAACAACACCTTATAATCTGTGGGACTATGAAACTTTCTGTGTACGAAAACAAAACATATATGAATTGATCAAGCTTCTTGCAGTCCTGCACTAACTTTTGAATAACACCACACTTTCTAATTTGACTTTAATATTTCCACAGTAGATGATTACTATTTTGGGTTTTATCTAGACAGTTTTTTGTCATTTTTCAAGCCAAATAACATTTATGCATTTTTCTTTTCCTGCACTAATTTCCCTTTTAATAACGTCTTCTGGTCGTATTATCCGAAGGTTCTACTTAACAATAGTGTTTTGACAGACGTGGGTGGAAATAATTTGCGTGTGGATGTCTGCAGCCTCTTTCAAAAGCTTGCTTATTGGTAAATTGTGTTTCGAACGGCAATGGAGACGGAAATGTCAAAAAGATGCTATTAGATATTGTTTGGAGGAGTTTGAGTAGGTGTTAAGACCTTAAGAAAGTTAAGAGCTTTGCTTTTGACAAAGAAAATAGGAGAAAACAAATTCAAAGATTTATATTCATTTGTAAAAATTAGTTCTGGACATTTGAAGACACCATTTAGAAATGTCTTTAATTTGATTTTCACGTGACAGTGTTGTTGTGTTGGGCTTACAAATCTGCCGCGAAGGCGAGAATGTCTTTCCTTTTCCTTTCTGTTGCCGACGTTTCAGCTCGGAAACTCCATCTAAATCATCAAGAACAGACGAAATCGCCTGTTTGATCAAGCTACTAGTATCACTAGCGTCGGCCATGTTGATGTGAAGCCCTGGCGATGGGGCGGAGATAGCAGCGCAGTTCGTCCACAGTTAGGGAAAATTTTCCAAATCTAAACGGAAGTGGGTCAAGCGATCCTAGATTATTTTTTTAGGGTAGCGAGTGTAGGAGCCCCCGATAGAAATATCAGGCAGGCACCCAGGCTACGTTGTCTTTAACCGTTGAACGAAAAAAAATTAGATGGATACAGAGACAAAGATGAAGCTAGTGGTGTTGTCAGCTCTAGGGATCTCACAGCGGCAACCCAGGGGGCTATTCCGAATTTGTGTCGGGAACTGGAGATGGAAATTTCACTCAACTTTTTCCAGCACAGTACCACATGTTGGAGGAACTTCTCAGATCGATTATCCAGCCGTAAACATCTGATGGTCACATTCCACTTCCTCTCAACTGGTAAGATTTTTGTTTCTTTTATATTTTTTAGTTACAGTTTCCCCTCTTGAATCCCACGTGACTTTTAATGTATAATCAACATTGTTTTACAATTGCAGGGGAAAGCGTCAAGAGTCTCGCATATCTCTTTGGAATAAGTGTCTCCACAATTCAGCAACTCGTTCCTGAAACCTGTGAGGCCATCTACCAGGTATTACAAGAGAAATACCTGAAGGTATGTGTGATATATATTGTGTTTACATTAGTTATTGAGCTGTACAATACGATTTAAGTCCTGTTGAAGTATACATGCAAACAGTGTTAAGCACTAAACAAGTATAATAACAAACCATAACATTTGTCTGAGGAATTAGCATAAATATCCATTTAAGAAGGTTAAGATGAACGTTTTTGGGTCTTCTGTTAGAAGTGGAGTTAAAATTGTATATTTTATTTTCTTCTGTTAGTTGTGGAGTCAAAACGCATGGATGTGACAGATGCTGTTGATCATCACAAGAATAATAGCGATAGGATAAATATATACACGATGCAATTAAATCCCTAACAGACAAACCTCTGTAGCTAAAGAGGAAGTTCGACCAGCAGTGACCAGTGATCTTATTCTGGGTATCAATCGGACGAAGACTTGACCCGGAACAAATTAAACTAACTTTACCTTTTAATCTTGCGTCTGTGGAAAAGAGAACATCTCACAGATGGCCTTTAATGATTTGACATTACACTGGGAACATATAAAGACACAAAAGAAACACTTTTTTACCCCTATTCCTTGTTTCCAGTTTCTTGTTTAACTACCATGGATGCAGCTAACTGGCTTTGTCACCAACCCTGCAAGTAAAACAGCTACTAAAAAAAAACACAAATAACCAAACGATAAAAATGACGCACATTAAAATAAGTTTTTTTTATGTTTCTAAATCTGCTACTGTACTTTCACGGTACCATGAGGCAGAAAATCACTGTGATTAAATATCTTAAGGGTATAGTGTGTGTGTTTGTGTGTGTTGACTAGATTGTGTATTATATTTTGAACCAGAATGAAGACGAGTCTAATCTTGTCTAAATAAAGTTTACCCTGTGGCAATAAAGAGACTCATTTACCTTATCTACAGACCCACTGCTGGTTCCATGTTTTCCATTTTATCTCTCTCTTCAAATGAAAAAAAGGATTGCTTCTCACTGTTTTGTCTGTGATGAGACATTTATATTTAATAATATCATCGCATGGCCCGTGGCCTCACAGGAACACTCCAAATTAGCTATTTAAATCTGAGTAAACACATTCACAAGCGGTAACATGATTGATTTCCTCTTACAGGTACAGCTATTTCCTCATGAGATAAATCAGCCAAAATGGATTGAAAAAGTTCCCAATAAAAAAAAAAGCATTGCTTATCAGCCATATAAGATTTTTCTGATACTTATTTTAGATTTCAGATCGGGGAGTCGGCTAAGTGAAAAAGTTAAGTTCTTCAGGGAAGAAGAGCCCCAGTTAAGGGACTCACACACCGGTTCTCATCTCTCCAGGTCGGCCTGCAGCTTGCCAAGGCTGCAAACACCGTCCCATTCATCCTTCCGCTCTGTTGATTTCTGCACTTCCTGTTCTTCATTTTCTCATTTGCAGAACCTGACTTATCTCTGAAGGTTTTCCTTGGCAGACGACCAATTCTCGCCACATCGTGCCACTACTTTGTTTGGCACCATACCGGGATATTCACTTTTATTCAGTATTTGTTGACCAGACCTTGAGTAAAGACAGAAAACCCGGGGGGATCGGTAAACAAAAAAGCCCCAGATGTTTGTTTCTTCACGAACTGATTTCAGCTCACAGTCTTTCTCCGCGAGTTCATCACTCCGAGTGCAAGGCCAAGCTGACAGCTGATGTCTGCCTTCTGGCTGCTCCAGCTATGAATCTCCTAGGTAAGAAAAGCTATCAGAAAATGTCACTTTCTGGCCACACACAAGACCGGCTTGATGGCATCATTGAAAATAAACAAAGTGTCTGTGTCTGAATTGGTTGATTTAGACCACAAAAATAAAAAAAACGATTTTTTTTATAAACTTTCTTTGGAAGAACCATTAATAAGACATTTAACAATCTGTAACTAGCAATGACGTGAAAGATGTGTTCTGCTCAGAAATGTTAACAGGTGTAACACAGTCAGAATTAGGGGAAAAGCACCTGTAAAATCAAATCTTAATCTAATTTAAGTCTAAATAGAAAATATATCTTGAAAAGTATTTCATGGTAAGTTAAGGAGAGAGTTTTTGGCTTCTTCCTAGTGAGTTTTTCCAGCTTATTTCAAACGTTTTTAACTAGTTAAAGAAAAAATATACGATTTATTTTTTAGTGAAGGCACAATTGATAAATCATCAAATTTTTAGATTGTATATTTCCAGATGTTTTTAGATTTTCCAATTTGTATTTCTAAGTACGGCATTGTGCTGCTGTATTGGACAGTAGTCTTGTGGTTGTATCCAAGTGATTTGTTATCATGGATTCTTTAACTAATGTTGATAAAAAGTATTTTATTAAATGACATTTCCACAGAGTTGACATGGTAGTTTTCAGTGTGGTAGCAGGGTTGGTTTTCGACTCCCTATCTGCAAGAAAAGAAGCAACATTTTCTAAGCATTACTGCAGAGCAGATCATGAACATTGACAGTCTTTATCCTGAACTCACCAGTAAAACGTGGGAGGCATATCTCAAATAATGATCACGACAAAAGGGAAGATTTATTTTCCCAAAGAATGTCTTCATCCCTCTTGAGAAAAGAGGTGTCATCGGATCAGGAGAAAAGGTTATAGAAGTTATGCATAATAAAACTACAGCAGCAAAGAAAAGGACTTACACGTCTTAAGTGTCTGAAAATCCCCTTTTTTCCTCTCAACATCAACTTTGAAAGAGGTGTTTTCAGCAAAGCTAGTGAATGTCGTCTATCAGGAAATCATTGAAATGTTTAAAAAACAAGCCTTTAAAGAACAGAAACAATTGTGCTTGAAAGGAGGACAGAAAGAGATCAGGATTGTGAAAGGAGATTTTTACGGATGGAGATGTTTCACCTTGAATGAGAGCCTCTTATTGCCAGGATAAACAGAACACTCATCATCAACATCAAAAAACAAGAGGAGACTTAAATGGTGAACTGTTAACCCTGTTTTTTATAATGATTTCAAATATAATTTTCTGGGACAAATACTTCAATATTTGTGGATATATGTGGATCGTTGAGCGATTTTCTTATCCTTAAGTTGTTTTCTTGACCAATGAAAGCCTGGAAAAATAATAAAGCTTCTTTAAAGTAAAAATACATTTCTTTAAAAGGATTTTGATGAAATATTGAAACAATTGTGGACCCAGACCAAAAATGTTGAAGGTGGAGAAGAGAGTTATTTGTTTTTATTTAGAAGTAAATTTACTTGTGATGAAGATTGCAGAACAATAGACTTAACAGGTAAAACTAATTTTAGAATCATCAAACTTTTTAAAGTTTGATGATTAAAGTTTTTAAACCACCTTTACCTTTACCTATTATAATGCCATGTTGTAATATATCAGCTTTAAATTACCTGTTTTGTCCTTGAATATATTTGAAAAAATAACTGTGTTTCTCCTAAACGGTTCTTTGTTTTCATTTTCAGCAAGCAACAGCATCAACAACTACAAATACATGAAAATTGAAAACCAACAAAAACAGAATTACCAAAAAAACATTGACATATTAACTAATAAATAAAAAAATATTAGTGGTAAATAGGAAAAGATAGAATAGGATGCTTAGTTCTTTGGCTTATTTTGTGTGTTATCTTATTTCATTCTATACAGCCACCACCAAAAATCCTATGTTGTGTTGAAGTTTCTGAATCTGATCCTGAAATAATGACAATTGTTGTCACTGATAAGATATAGATATATACTGAAAAGATGAAATTGAAATATATAACCAACCAATATTTTAATAATTTGAGTTTGATAATATAATATAAATCATTTAATATATATGCATACAACAAATATTACAGATGATCATAAACATCCATTGATGATCTTTGGTAAATTATGTTGTGTAAGTAAAACAAAAAAGAAACAGTTTTGAATATTGAACAAAAACTGATGAAACTAAGTCTGACTCATTCACCTTTCCCAACTAGACTCTAATGTGCAGCAGTAATATTAAAAATTAGTTGATTCATATGCACATGTGTGTTTAAACTTCCAACAGACTCACACACACGAGCAGACACATGCTGTTTGTGCATTTGGCAGACAGACTCCAGCTCTTTTGATGTTTGTGTTCTGGTGATCTTCCATCATCATAAAGCAGAGCAGGAGGCCTCAGATCCAGTTGAAACAGGTTTGTCTTTGAAAGCCTGCAGGACCCAACTGTTAGTGGACCAGCAGCCAATATCTCTCTGCAATAATATTACTTTTTTCTCCCAGCTCACAATCTTTTGTCTCATTGTAGCTTCTTTCTCTCTTTATCTGCTCTCTGCTGCCACAATACTCTATCATCAGAGCTGTCTGCAGGGGAACCTTGAGCAGCCCCAGACAGACGGTCATGGTAAATTGGAAATATGAGTCATATCAGAGCATTGGAAACATGACAGTTTTTCTCTTTCGCACTGGGTGCTCTCTGATACAGGCTGGAGATACATGACCAGTGAACGAGGCTTTCCAGGTTGAGAAAACTTCTGCATTGAAAAAGAGGATGGAAATGAATTCAGATTAATTGACAGCAAGAGGCGCTGATACAACAATCAAGAGACCGGGCCAAGAGGAAAGTTTAAATGAGCGAAGAGTGCGAATCTGTGTGTGGTGGAGTGTGAAGAATCAAACTGCTCAGACCTCAATCTGTGCAAGTTCAGAAGACGAGTGACGGAGCGTGAGACCGAGAGTTCACTTAAAAGTGGAGAAGAAATGTTGATTTTTCAGGTGAGTTTTTTGGTTTTTTTCTAGGTCAATTCCATCAATGGTTGGTCTTCAATCATTCACTTTTGACATTATTTCAGAGGACAAAACATTTAAGGATCAATCCTTCGATTGATTTCGTCAAATCATCTACAACTGACCTGACTGTAGCTCTTCGAGCAGCTGCTAAGTCAGGCAGACAGAGTTTGTATCGGCACAGAGTTATGGCTCAACTACACTAAGATGATAAGATGATTAAATATCTAATTCACTTTAGATCATTAAATTTAATCTGCTTATACTTATAGGAATCAGAAGAGGAATCATGGGAGGAGCTGCTGAGCCGAGAGAGGCGGAGCCTGGCGGTCTGGCTTCAATCTTCCATTATCCATCTGTGAATGAGCTTCATCCTTTCTGTCAGTCCGAGCAAGAGGAGTGGAAATAACATCAACTCTGACAAAAGAAATAAAACCATATGTCGTAGTTTTCTGCACTTAAAAAACATCTGCTTCCTGCACAACAACGACGTCATCCTACTGATTTCTCCAGATATCTTGATTATTTAACTGGACTTTTTATTCATATTTTATTAATGCTGAAAGCAAGAACATTTTCTAAGGTTTGAATCTGGCTCATTCATATCATATTTCATCATTTCATTGTTAGCAAAATGGCCACAACAATGGACAGGATTTATAAAGGTTGTGAATTGTGTAAAGCATTGTTTATTTAAAACTTCAGTTTGGCACTATATTCATTGTGACAAAAGTTATATGAGTGAATGGAACTATGATCATTTTAATTCATTGTCAATATTTTGACAACAATAGTTGCCATGATGGAAAAAAAGTTATTTATATGAAAAGTAAGTCAGGGAACATTATATAGCAAAATATAGTGATGGTCTGATGAAGCTTCATGAAGCAGTGTCATGTTGTTTGGAGGTCAGTAGGTGGCGCCATCAGTTTAAAAACGATGTGATGTTTCATTAGAACAGTTGTTCAAAAGAAGGGAAAACAGTGCAGGGATCGCCATCTAGTGGAAAATAATGACACTGCTTCATGAAGCTTCATCTAACCAACTAACAACAGAAGAGAAGTGTTTTTTTTACTTTACTGTACTGTATGTTTTGATAAAATGAGACACATCCTTACAGTTAAGTTAAATATAAATATATTTTTTTCCATCATCACACAAATAACTTTGTCTCTTATTGGCTATTCAGTTGTGCCTAATGGTTACTTGACAATGAGAGGCCGGTCATGCTATCGTCTCCAACCTTCAAAATAATAGGGCAATATTGCATACATATAAATTCTCATGTCTTTCCATTGTTTATTACAATTTATAGTATTTCAACCCCTCTTTAATTAAAAGTGTTTAATGAAATCATACTTGCCAGATGTTTATTTAGCTGTTGGTCATATTATATAATTGTTTAAAATATTGCAATTTCATTTGAGTTAGACTTTGTTGTTGGATTTTTTTTAAAGATTTTAAAGGATTGTATAGGTTGATGACCAAGTTATTGACTTCAGTACTCATATAAAGGGCTGCTACCAAGAAATAAAATTCATATCCTTTAGTTTGCCAATATTTGGTTCAAACAAAGTTAAATCAGATTCATTTGATGTAGAATTTTAAACACTGAGGTCAACAAGCTCTTGTCAATGTAGAATTATAATGTAACATAGAATAACACAGTGGTGTCATGTCTTGTGTTAGGTGCCACAGCAGATATTCTGCAGTAAGTAAAGTGATCGGAAGTTCATCATTTAGTACTAATAAACAAAACTTAAGAAAAGCAACTAAATATATTTTTAACTACTAAAGTCTTTCTTTGAAGTTTAAAGGAGTCTGACGCTCAGTTAAAACTGTGACTCACTAGTTAAATAAGATGTGAAGATTCGAAAAGTAAGTGGCTTTTTAATTAACAGAAAATGAATTAAAGTTACTAGTTAGAAACTTTTAATTGTTTTGGTCAGGATTCAGTGAGAAATGCTTTGTACACACTGAAATTGTCTTCATTTTCAACCACTTTTGACCTTATAGTGGGTTATGTGATATATACCCACAATTCGAACTTCACCTTCATATCAACTAACGGTTGGGATTCTTTTCAGAGTAATCTGTTCCTTTTTAGAGTTTTAGAGAAAAATGTAAGTCCAATTTCTGGAGCTCATGGGTCCTAATCTTCCTCCAAAAAGACCCACTTAAAAAAATCCAAACATCACAGGCGAGCCTAGTGGAGGTATTTTTTATGTTTCTAAGTGTGTCATTTTGAAGGAGGCGATCCACTTTAATCAAATGGATATAACTTTGCCTATAACTCTTAAAATAAACGGATTAGTGTGAAAATCAACATGAGGGTTAGTAGAAAATGGTGAATTAAAAACTATGGCTTTAAAGGGGGCTGTTTAGGGTGAGAGGCGGTGAATACCTTGGACACCAGTGGTTGCAGGGCACACTGAAATACAATTTTGGTGCAAGAAAACAACCAAAACAGAGAAAACCAACCTAAACACATGGAGTAGATACAATTTCCCCAAAGAAATGCAAGTTGCCTTAAGCTGGAAGCGAACCTGCAACCATCTAGTTGATAGTGGCAACCACCACTACACCAAAAGCTTTCCTCAGGATGTTCATTTATTGTTAGACTTGGATTCTTACTTTCTAAAACCACAACGACAAAGAAAAGATAAGGAAGGTTGTGGGTTTTTTCCACGTCACTGCTGCAACAAAAAGCTTTGATTACAATCAGAGCTAAGAAGAGATTATATCAGGGGAGCCGGAAATGGCCTGAGCTATGAAACCTCATATTTACGCAACCCTGTGATCACTTGATTTGTGGCGGAAGTTTAGAAAGAGAAATGAAAGGGGATGGAAGCGGGGCGGGGGGGGGGGGGTGCTGACATAGAGAAATATGAGAAGTAAACCACTAACTGTCCGGCAATTATCCTCAGCCCATTCTAAAGAAGATGCCTGAATTCACGCTGAACAGTTTCAGATTTCTCCGTGTGAGAACATGATGCCGTGTGGTTTGGAGTGAGGCAAAGAGATGTAGTTAGTCAAGGAATGGCAAAAGTGAGAAAGTAGGTGCTAGAAGTCGAAAAAAAGGAATGATAGTCAAGGGGTGGAGAGTGAGAGTGTGGGGTTACTTCCATTAGCCCTTTCGTTGTCTTGCAAGAACTGGAGCAGCAGTGGGATCAGATTGCACTCCACTCAGACAAAGAGCGCTGGTCATTTGAGTATTTGTGCGTCGTAGGAGCTGAATTTTCAAAGCAAATGTTGACAGGGAAATTGATGATGAGTGTGACATTGTTCTCTGTCGATCACAGGGTTTTTCCTTCACCAACGTCAGTTTGTATACTGTTTCAAAAAGACACCAAAATGACTTAAATAGATGCACATTGTTATCTTCTTATGGGTATACAATGAAATATAAATTGTGTCAACCTGATACAGATCAGTAAATGTCTACTTTGTCCTCAATAAAGATGTTCTCACATCCAGTTTACCCTGATCTTTTCTGACCTGACCACAGCTAACCTCCACCCAAAGGAACCTTCATGTGACATATTGACTTGACTCTTCTTCTTCTACACGTAAACACACCATATTAGACCTGTGAATAAAAGAGTATATCTGTCCAAACAGACTCACACAACCGTGTAAAAGTTACTGAATTTGCATCAAGTTATTTCAGAAAAATATTTTTCACTGAGTATCTACCACAGAAAATAGCCTCATATAAGCTGAAATGAAAACACGGATGTCTGTAATTCTTGCCGTGGTCTGACTCTTCATGCAGCTGCAGTAAATTCCGCTGGAAAGCTTTGGTTCTAAAGGTGTCGCAGCCGACTGCTGGCATTAGGCCTGATATGCAGTACTATTTTCCTACAGTACATATTTTCATCCAGCAGTCCATCCAGAATCAAAAAAAAAAAGAACAGTAATAATCAATAGCACAGAAAATTATACTCGACCGGGGGGGGGAGGATTTTAAAGGGAAGATGCTAATCACTGTCCGCTTGTTGTACGTTTTTTGGAGCCTCAAATGCCTTTACCCTGCATGTTTAAGTAGTTGAAATAACTCACAATATGATTGGCTTATACTTAGAGTCGATACCAACACAATCAAATCTTGTGATATCTCTGTCATGTTCCACTTTCAATTAGGTTTAATTTTCTCTTACTTCCGTTTCTCTCCTTTCCCGTTTCTCCTTTTGGTACTTCTGTGTTTGTGTAGGTGTGTGTGTGTACACAAAGTGAGAAAATCACATGACATCCCCACATTACTGAACAGGTCGTAACAATTGGTAGGATTTTTGAAAGAAGAATTTCTCGAAAGCCTCCATCTCAATTCTAAATTAATATTTAAAATCTACCCCAGGTTGTATAACATTTGCAACTGTTTGAGCTTAAATGTTAATGTGTCATCGTTATCTGCTTGGACATGGACGGCCTCAAATATTGAGTTAAAATCAATTCCATAAGTCAATACATGTTCAGCAATGATCAAACACAAGTGATTCACATCGTTTTAAAATAAATCCTTATTCACGCTACAAGATAATCCAATTCCAGATGGACTTTAATCCCACTCGTGTGAGAGAGAGTGAAGAACAAACAGAGATTTACGTGAAAAAGGTCCAGAGGTCAACTTGTCAGAAACCAATCCCAGCCGTGCAGTAAAAATAGTACTTTACAAAGAGGGGGAACTAGTGTGGCTGTATTCTACTCAAGTGACAAAATAAGAAAAAGGGTTAAAGCTTTTATACTTTGGCATATTTTGTGGTTGAAAAATGGATTGAAGTTTTATATTTTGATGCTATCATGTGGCGTGTAAACTTTAAAATAGAGTGGGAAAAGAAAGCTATCTTGACCATCAAGTGCTCTTTACATATGAGTTCACCTAAGAAAATAAAAAAAAATAAAAAACATAGATTCACTTGTCTTTGAAAGAGGCAAAGACAAACATTTCATTTAGGAAGAATTTGTGGTTTTAGTTTTTGATTACAACTTTGATTATTGAGCTGTTTGGGGCTGCAGCACAAATTTAAAATGAGGGATTGAGGTTTTTCTATATTCCTGTAGCATATTTCAACATTCAACACTGGTCCAAAAAAACAAGGATGAGTTTAGAATTGAATGTGAGCAGCTGCAGTAAAGCCACAACTATTTATGAGATGGCTTCTGTGGATGGATGACATGTGGATGGATTTGAGCATTTCATCATGTTATTCTGCCACTTAATTTAAATATTCTTAAAATATACATAAAACATCAGTTCTCAAATTGCTTAGATTCAGTTTGTAGAAAACATGAAAGAAAAACAAGAAAGAAAATGAAAATATGTATGTTACAGATATGATGATCTGTAAATAGTTATCAATCTATGTTGAGTCCTAAAGTGAGTTATTATTGTGAAAACAAAATATAAAACACCTTATCACTATTAGAAAATAGACGATATATTGCTCAAGTGGAATAAACCTGCAAATGCACATTTATTTCGGAGCTGTGACTCTAAATTGAGGAAGTAAATTCCATTGTTCCTTTTATTATCAGAAATATAAAAATAGAATAGAAGTCAGGTCATATCTTTTCATCTTTAACTATACAATTTACAGATCAAATTTAATTTGCAGGATGAAAATCAGATCATTGGACATGGAATAGAATCTTTCTAGTTTCATAAAATGTTGTGAGGAATGTTTTTCTTAACTTTATTGGGGCTGCTGTGTTTGTCTCTATGTTGGCCTTTTAAAGAATGTATTTTAACTGTGTATTGTTTTGTGATTTAAGCGCTTTATGACCCTGGTCTGAGAAAGGCGCTTTACAAATAATTACTTACTCACTCTTGTTTTTTTATATGAACCACCTGCTCCATTTCCATTCAGGAAAAACAGGGATAACTGTTTGACTTAATATAAACACACCATACAACACAACAAGCCAGGCTGTTGTGGTAAGAGTTTAGATTTTATAATAAGATTCCTTTCCTGTCCCTCCTTCTGCCATCTCTAAAATCTTCACAGGTAATGGGACACAGATGGAATTGCGATCAAGCGTTCTTTCACCTGCTTCTTAAGGCCTTGCAGTTCCAGTCCTACATGCTTGATCGTGTTCATCTGTTCGTTTTGTTCTCTCACATCCGTGGGAAAACAAAAATGTTGCTCTTTTTGTAATTCCAGATGATACTCCTTATGGACTCTTCTGAATTGTGTGTGTGTTCTACTATCTCTCATTTGATATTGTCTCATCTGGTACCCTTGGGCTCCAGTACCGTCTCCCCTGTGGTGCACGGTTCAGTCCTTCGATTCTAAGATCCTTCTTCTGGTTGTTTTTTCAGCCTGCAAGATGTTTACTAATTTAATTATGGCTCCATGATTTTTTTGTAATACATCTCTTGCATCCCATCTCACTTCTTAACACGTCTTAGAAACAAAGAAAGGTAACTTGACAATAGTAGGTGTAAAATGAAAATGATAAAATTGCAGTTGGGAAATTTTAATTAAAAAAATTACATTCGCTCTTAAAAGTTATTTGTGTCAGGTCCTTAAGATGTCAAATGCTGGACTTGGTCCTGAACTAGAACAACATAAAAACAAAACTTTAAATGCTGTGTTTCTAAGTTGTTTGAGTTTAAATTTGGTGATTTTTTTCATGTGCATGACGACAACATTTTCCTTCATAAATGCCATATACTGTATGATACAGAATGATATATAAAGTGTTCGGATAATGCTTGGAGGACAAAAAGCTCAGAGCCTCTGGAAAACATGATGGTGTATCCATCTTAACAAGATCATTATGTAGAGGCAACAAATAAACTGCTTGTGATGATGAACACACTGTCATATCTCTGTACCCGAGCCAGAGGGCAACACACTCGCGCACATCCATCTTCTTTAACTAACGCTGCTTATGATGCACGTTTACTGAACACACCGGCATGTCGGCATCCACACCAACAAGCACACTATGGTAATATTGCTAACCTCCTGTTCACATGCTCACCAAATCTTTCTTGTGTGTAACACAATGGTGTGGTACCCTCCACCCTCCGGGTGAGGCAGAAGTCATAATCAGAAGTGTGCTTAACAGTCGGCGTGACAGACGAATGCTGCTTCAGTGTAAGTAAAGAACATGTAAATAAGCGAGTGAATTATTCAAGACGGAGACCAGCTTGCACATGCTGCTTGCCCTCACTTGCTCAGCTACAGTCACGCTGGGATAATCTCAGAAAACAGGAAGGAGCAGAGGGAGAGAAACATCTCCCCTCAAGGTGTAAGCAAGCCAAACTCATCCAAAAAACAAGCTGGAGATTCACTTCTGGACGAATGAGGATGTTTTATGAGGCTGTCAATTTGGATGAAATATATCATGTTCACAGCCTGTGTTTTTGAATAAGGATGTCAAACTCCCCACATCCTGGTCTGACCTAATCTAAAACAGTAACTAATGTCCCAAACAAAGATTGGACTCTCACTTAAAAGGTGGAGCTGCTGTTGTGTGGTTACAATTATACAAACATTACAGCAAGATATGTACTGTTTTGTTTCAGTCTGGAAAGCTTTTGGCCATGACCTGTTTTGATCTCAACTGAGGTGGCTAAATGTAAGGTAAGGTAAGGTAAAACTTTATTGATCCTAAAACATATTTTGTATCAACATTTTTTTTTTCACAACCCTCTTAAATATTGGCTACTAATTGAATAGTAAGTTATTATCTCTCTGACAGCCTCAAGTGGTTTGTTTTTCTGTGACTAAGACACAGGAAGTGGAAGTTGACTGATATGGACATATCCAGAGGTGACTCATGGTGACGTCTTATTAACTTAGTTGCGCAATGTCGGGTTCATCTGAAGATGACAACTGAATGAGGATCAGGATTTACAGGAAATGTTTTATTAATGAACATGTTTTCCTCAAACTGTGTACCTTTTAATAAATTCATTAATACGATCAAAATTCAGCCTTAAATGCCCAGCAATTGTTTAACCACTCGTACTTCATATATTTTCTTTGTCCAAACAATAAAGTTTAAATAATTGTATTTATTTATTATTGCATAATATTGCTTTAAATAAACATAAATACGTAACATATGAATAGCAATATGAAGACATAAAACATATATACTATACATACATATATATATATATATATATAAAACAAATACCAATAAAAGTTTAATTATACTACATACATATTATAGTAATATAATATATAATAATATAATATAATATAAGTATAGTATTATAGTACATACTTATAAAAGTAAATGTAATATTTCACAATATTACATAATATAACATGATATAGTAGATAGATATGTACAGTATATACTGAGCATCTATTTGTACGTATATATATACTCATACACATATACACACTACAACATAGTCCCTGTAAATATGAATGCTCTACCATATACTGCTATAACTCATCACACTTTTTCTACCATATGCTTGTTTAGAAACATTTCTTCACCTTTTTTTAAACATATGTGTTTTTGTACTGTGACCTTTCTGTATGTTCTCCCTTTGTTGCGTGAGTTTACTCCGGGAACTCCGTTTCCTCCCACAAAGGTTGACTGGGAGTTTGGGGAAATTGTCCGTGAGTATGATTGTGTGTGTGATGGTTGTCTGTCTTTGTGTGTCCTGCAACAGACTAGCGTCCTGTCCAGGGTGTCCCCCTCCTCACGCCTGAAGAAACTGGGATAGGCTCTGTCCCCCCACGACCTCTATAAGGGAATAAGCAGCATTTGAGACTGTTCCACCAAGTCACTGTTCAGCTCTATAAACACATGCTTTTCATATGTATCCAAACCTTTGTCTTTTTTAATTTATTCTTTCCTTTCCATTGACATTCCCTCTATTTTTTTGGCAATAGATTATTTCCTAATTTTTAATGTGAACAGATCCATAAACGGGGTTTATGTGATATCTGTATCCTTTATTGTTTATGTGCTCTTGACTGTATTGTGCATATCTGTTACAAAGTGTTTTAAGGTTTTTACCCAGACCTGTGTTTTTCAGAAAGAACTTAATAGATTAATAGGTTTTCCGTGGATTTCCCCTGCCACTGCACCAGATGAGATAAAGGGGGAATCATTAATGTTCACAGACACTATTGGTAAAAAGATAAGGAAGGATTTTTCTTTTTATGTGGGCGTGTTTTAAGGTAGACTAACCTGAAATGAAATAGTTTGATCCGTCCTGTCTTTCCCTTGCCCTTGCTGCTGTTTGAGCTACTACAGATACAGGAACAGAAACACACCACCTCATTAAGTAAACTCAAAGGTGTACCAGAGTTGGACATTATTTATCTGTGTGTTGCCGGAGTTTACTGTCTGTGGCGACAGCATTGATTAGATACAATAAAAACATTAACGCAAGAAGATGTAAATCTTCCTGCTGACATTGGATTTCATTTTATCATGCGATGTTCGTGCGATGCGATCTGTGCTGTTTAATGTCCTTGCAGGTTTTAATCTGTTCTACCTATTTGGGGTGTTCTTCTCCCTTGAGGCTGCTAGAGGCACTTTTTTACACCAGTCCTGCTTCAACCTTGTAGAGTTGGGCGCCAGCCAAATGGATGGGAAATGCATTTTCATGAGATAGAAGACAGGGAACATTAGCATTAGCATTATGTTAACATGACTTTAACACTAAAAACAATGTTGCATAACTTTTTTTTTATCTCATCAAATTGAATTTCAAGGGGTTTATGGGCCATCAACAATTTGTAACACAACATTTTTGGTAGGATAGCTGGATGTTTACTATAGATAATATCCATGCTTTTTTTTATGTAAAATACATTTAAATCTGAGCTTATTTTGGTGAGACAAGCCGAACAACGAGATTTCTAATAAAAAAGAAAACATTTTTCCTAAAGCAATTTATACGATATTGCCTAAACTCCCATTCCACAATAATGCATGCCCTTGAATAAAATATGAAATTCACCTGTTCAATGTATCGTACAGTAAAAAACATTCTCGAAAAGTTATAATTTGATTGGCTCGTGAAATTTAAATAAAAACCACCATTGGCCATGTGAAATTGCCAGAAAGTGAGTGCATTGACGCTACTCAACTTTGGAGGCAAGATCTTGGGGTTCATTCTGCAAAGAGGAGGTTGAACATTAAATTGCTATCGCTGCCCTAAAGATAAGCAAAGCACGACTACAACTTACAACAAAATGTATGCTTAAAAGTGATGCAGGGTAATGACACATATACATACATGTTGGAGAATATCAATGGAAATATATAGTCAGAAATACCCTTTTTTTTAAAACAACCTGGATGATTAAGGCAGCAGTATTCATATAAACATAATATTGCACTTTATTAAAGAAACATTCAGACGTAAATCTAATCACGTGATTTCCTCCTATTATTAAATGTTCCAAAAATGTCCA
Organism: Callionymus lyra; assembly: GCF_982586985.1. NCBI lineage: Eukaryota > Metazoa > Chordata > Actinopteri > Syngnathiformes > Callionymidae > Callionymus > Callionymus lyra. The sequence continues at coordinate 21,389,435 of NC_141835.1, forward strand.
GTAAAACAACTGCAGAGCATTTAAGATGCAGGAACAGAAGGAGTGTTGGTGTTCAAACATCTCAGCCTCAGGCAACAAAATAATGACAGTAACCTGATTCCATTTATATATTTTGAACATTTAAAAATAGAGTACCTTCTTACTACCATCCAAAATGGTTCTTTCGAAGAGGAGATACGAGGATCAGATGTTTGTTAAAAATCCATCCTGACTAAGGCGGTAGATTCTTAACTATTAAATAAGTCCGCCCTGTTGAGTTATTGATACTTCAAATGTTCCATCGACTCCTTGCTGGTTTAATGATTTCCTGCATGGATTAAGGGAAGAAGTCTAAGGTTGATTCCCGCTGGTAATAATTGGGTCTGATGCATGTGGAAATAGTGGAAAAACACCTGGAGTTGCTGAACTCTGACCCAGATAGATAGAAAGTTTTGGCAGTTTCTGGAAACAAGATGAGTTTTTCTTGGAAGCAGAATCCATCTGGGAAATATGAGACAGAACCATTCATAACTGACTAAACACATGACACAATCAACTCTTTTTTTTCACACTTCATCTGCTCATGCAGTGTTGGTCATGCATATCTTACTGATATTATGTCGATTCTTCCACATATGTTAAATTGAGCTGGTAGTTATCCAAGATTAACTGTCTTTTTTCACTCTGCCTTATTACCATCGGGAACACCTGCAACAAGAATCGCCTGAGAAATTGCTCACTGGAGGTGATAGAAAACACTCTGTCATCTTTACTCTTATCTTCCCTGCTTGCAGGTGAAATACGTCTACCTATGTTCTCGGCACTGGTGGAAGTGATTAGTCGAAACATGTTCGACAGGGATCGCCGCTGGGAATCACATAAATATGGTTGACAAGTTTATAACAAGCATTGCTGGGCACAAGAAGCTAGAAGAGATGAGAGAAGAATTAGGTTTTCCGTTACTTTTCTACATTAATTGTCACATGTTTGGACCAATTTATGATATATACTTTAATATTCATCAGTTATTTTATGTAGAATTGATACGGAAAAAGTCACAGCCATTATTTGTCATGGTGCTTGACATGTGAAGGAGAAGTGGAATAACCTTTAATGGCAAAGTGTTCTGGGTTTAATAAGTATTTATAATATAATTAAAGTCCATCCAGTCAAAACTCTTTAAGATAAGGATCACTCTGACTGATGTGGTTTTCTTTGGTCATACAGTCGTTTAAGAGCTCAACAATATTTCTCTGTTCAGCATGATGACAGATTTCTTATTTGGTTTTCTTATCAGGGATGGTGAATCGATTATGACCACCGTGTAACCTGTTGTTTTAACACTAAGAGGAAGAAGTGGGAAGTTATCACTTAAAAGAAGTGCAACACTTAACTTCCCTTCATAAAATAAAAAAAACTCCAGAAGTTTCATATCTGTAGGTTTCATTTCCTTGAGATACTAATAACATTAGTTCATGCATGATATATTGTTCCATTAAAAATCAAGTACTAACATATCCAATGCACATTTGAGAAATGGCAAATTAGACAAAAGAAATTACATTTTTTCACAAATGTAAAAGGTTACCTGATTACTACTAGTTAGTTTCTTGCCGCCTGTAACTCTTTTGACATTTCAATACAACAACCACACCCACTTTGCTGTGATTGGTCAAGCCTTGAAGTTTGTCAGCCTGCGTCATCAATCCAGGAATTTTCCACCTCCAAGTGACTTGTTGTATAAACAAAGCAAGGTGTGATTACAGCTGGCTGGAGGAGGAATGAAGCCCACTATTGCGTCATTATGGACTCCGCTCTCGTAACATCTCGTTCGCCGAGATTTTAGATGGGGGAAAACTTTATAAAGTAATAAATTCAAAACATGGTCATGATGAGGGACTTACTGCTTGTTGGAGAGGAAGACTTCAACATTTGATACATGTGAGTAGGTAACCAAATAAATGATGAATTGTGTGACATGATTTTTTTTTTTTTATTATTCTATCGGAAATTTGAGAATTAATATGAAACAAAAAACGAATTGCCATATAGTTTAATTATCTAACTACGATAGATACAATACAAAATTAAACTCGTTGAAACAAATAATAGTGGGAGGGAAAATGCAAACATACAAGAGAATTTAGTGTAAAAGTATATAATGTAATGTGACAGAGAGAAAGAGAGAGAGAGAGAGAGATTAATTGAACTTTTTATAATAACACTGAACTCGGTAAGTGTTAGAAAACAATTAATTAATACATTTGGTAGTTTTGGTAAAGGTTTAGACCAGACCTGGGCAAAGTGCGGCCCGGGGGCCACATGCGGCCCTTTGACTGTATTTATGTTGTCCTCGTAATGTCAGAGTATGATCATGTATAAATGGTTCTAATGCATTAAAAAGTGTATTTTGTATTTATTATTCATTTACATTTTCACATAACACTTATTTACTTTTCCCCTCTTTTTTGTGTGTAATTTTTTGAGTATATATTAATCCCTCAAAAAAAATGTAAAGTTAGTTGAAGAAATGTTTTGAAAAAAACTCATATAAACAAAACTAAAATTGCAGCTTATTTAGCTTAATAAATGTCACGGCCTAATGACAAATGTCCTTTTTTAGGGATTTTCTCGTCTTTCTTTTCACTTGACGGCCCCTAACAACATTCACAGAATTTAATGTGGCCCTTGAAGAATAATAATTGCCCACCCCTGGTTTAGACTATGTGTGTGTTTAGTATCGTGAAATAATAACATTTTTATTCTAAAATACATTTCTTCCTGATTTCTGTTGACTTTAATTGGCTCTTGAGTGCCGGGCACGGTGACGTCAGCGAGAGAGAGAGAGAGAGAGAGAGAGAGAGAGAGAGAGACCTCTGGTAAAACGCAGCGCTCGCGCTACAACATCCGGGACACTGGGGCTCCATGGTGATGCGGCGAGCCTGTTGTGTGTGAACGAGAGAAACCAAAGTAAAGTAAACGGGGGAGGGTCGCCTGCGAGGGGGGGCGGCTTCCAGTCTTTCACTGAGAGTTTACAATGCGTCTTTCACGGACGACGATGAGCCAACTTCGCCGGTCGTCTCTCAGCGGCGTGAGTCCCTCCTGAAGCCCCCCCTGAAGAGCGAGTGTTTGACGGAGGCATGACGCCGAGCGCCGCGCTCCCTGTTCCCGGCTCTAGCGGGCGATGGTAGCGTGCTGTGGGGGACCGCACTTGGAAGGAACATGGTCGAGAGGAGCAGCAAATTCTTGTTGATCGTCGTCGGATCCGTGTGTTTCATGCTGATCCTCTATCAGTACGTGGCCCCCGGGGTGATCAATTTCGGCTCGCCGCACGGCTACTTCACGGAGGAGGACGAGGGGGACATCTTCCCCACGCCGGACCCCCACTACGTGAAGAAATACTACTTCCCCGTCCGGGACCTGGAGAGGACCATTGATTTCCAAATCAAAGGGGAAGACGTGATCGTGTTCCTGCACATTCAGAAGACAGGGGGGACTACTTTCGGTCGGCACCTGGTCCAGAATGTGCGCCTGGAGGTTCCGTGCGACTGCAGACCGGGCCAGAAGAAGTGTACCTGCTACCGGCCGAACCGCAAGGAGACCTGGCTCTTCTCGCGGTTCTCCACCGGCTGGAGCTGCGGCTTGCACGCCGACTGGACCGAGCTCACCAACTGTGTGCCGGGGGTCCTCAACAAGAAGGAGAACAAGCAGAAAAATCTGAGGTAAAATGAGAAAAAAAATCACTGTTTTTTTTAATGTGATGCTATTTGACATATCTTGAAATATTTTATCACGTCTACACATTATTAAAATGTCACTAATATTTGAAAACAAACATTAATTTGTTACAATAAAATACATCTGCCTCAGGGTCCAATAAGGACACTGGAAACTTGTGGAATTAAAAAGATAGTCTTGAAATAGTTACATTTTCAACAAAACCTACATTCTGAGATGAATAAAGTATCTACTGTATTTATTTGACTCATACTAATAAAGCTTTATTATTTAGAGCCTTAGGGTGGATTTTACACTTTAATTTTATTATTTTCCCCTTTTATGTTACTATTTGTACATTTTGATCTTAATCAGATTCATTCACAATATCCATCTCATGACCAGGTATTTCCCTGAAGGTGCTCTATTCACACATCTTAATAAAAATGTACTGAGTTTTAAACCCTGAATCCGATAAGTAACATGACTTTAAAAGACAGAACGGTATGTCTTCATGACATATGATGCCAATAAACGGTGCTGAAAGGCAAACAATTGAACGCTATCTGTAACAACCAATTGTTGATGGGTGACAATATCGGCGCTCTCTTTTCAGAAACCTAAAAGTGTAAGAGCCGGGGCGAGGCGGGTGTAATACATCCCGGCAACATTTCCACTTAGTAATAATCGCTCCCTTTGACTGCTACGAGGAGTGTTTTTTATTAAGTTAGATTCCATTTCTTTTGTTCACCCTCCTCCATTGTTGGTGCAAACATATTGCAATTTTCCCAGACGTATTGACAACTGGATCAGCTTCCATTTCACTGCACCCGTGCGGTTAAAGGCTATGCTTGTTGAAATGGTTTGTCCAAGTCTGGTCGATATTTGATTTTGGCTGCTGTTCGTCTGCAGGATCCAAGGTTTTTTTTTTCTTATTGGACCGAGGCACCCTGAGAAGAAAATATGGTTGTTGGTAAAATTCAATTGTTTTTTCTCGACCATGTCTGTGATTTGCAGCAGACAAGTGTCGACATATTAGTCCGGCTGCTCTGCTTCCCAGGGCTCCTCGGACTTGGGATCAGCATTGATGGGCTGGGTCGGCCAGTGGAGGGGGGCGATGGTAGAGGGGGGACCCTGCAGGGGTTTGGCTCCGCTCTAATCCGGGTGATTATTACCGCTGGGGCGCACTCACATACACACACAGTGTCCGTGGTATTTGTTGCTGGCGTCAGTCCTGACTCTCATAGTTGTTCCTCCACTGAATCCTGGTCAAAGGTGAGGATGTGTCCGGTCATTTCTGCGTGTCAACTGAGTAGAGGCGAGCTTGAAAAGGCGCCTTTCATCACTTTGAAAGAACGGATTTCTAAGCGTGCACTCACCTGAATAACGCATGGAGGCTGGGCAGATGGGGTTTAGTTTGCACATGTTTGGAGTTTGCCCTTTGTTCTTACATGAGATTCTCAGCCAAGAGAAAAATAAGTTTTCATCGGGACAGTGGGAAGTAATTATCTGCACTTTCAAATAACAATTCTTGACCATAATACATCTCTGTATATGTATACACTGTTCCCTTTGTTGGATTGTTAAAATCAGATTAAGTGACTTGTTAAAAAATAGGGTAACATTTAAGGAGCAATTATTCAGAGCAATTTAATTCTAATTGGCTCAAATTATTTTTATTTAGCAATAATGCGGAAGATCTTATTTGTGATTATAATGGCAGGAGAGACTCAATATTATTGTCCTTTGTTGTTTTCCTCTCTCTTTGTCACTGGTATTTGAATAAAAATACATAAATGGTTTAATTGTAATGTTTTAGGAGACTTGTCAAATGCGTTCTTATTTATTTACCCGCCTAAACACAGTGTCTAAAAAATCAGCACCAAAGCTCTACTTTTGCTAACCAGATGTGATTTTTTCTGCCACTGTGCATGTGTCTCAGAGCCTTTGCCAAAGCATTATCGGGAACATTTGTACGGAGAGTAGTAGCAGCGTGCCTGAAGAAAGTGTGAAAGCGATCATCTGTGTTTGCACAATGGCGCTGTAGAACTTCTTGGCACAACTGCGGCTGTGTAGTTAACAGATCAGCTGTGCTCGCTGATGCTGTGGTGGCGGTAAACAGCACCTACACCCAACTGTGACACTTGACCTTTCCTGCTGTGTTTGATTGTGGACAAGTCAAAAGAGGAACACAAATAATGGAATCTGTGTCCACTTCAGAGCCAGGCCAATATTGGTATATGCAGACATCTCTTTATTCACAAAAAAACCCAAACAAACTATGCCAAAACATCTACTTTAAAAGCTGCTGGAGTTGATTGTGTTCTCTTGTAGTCCATTGCCTTAAAACATGGGTTTTTAGTCATTTGTTAAACCACCTGTTTTAAATGGATCGCATATTAAACGGTGCAAATACAAAGGAAACAATGCTTCCTTTTCATGCCGATTAAAGCAAAAATCATTCTTCGGCTCTCTTAAGGTTATTTCTGACCCCAACCCTTTTATAGTTTTCAATCCAATCAATGTTGAGCTCAGTGCTCACATGTCTTCTCTTAAACACCAAGTAATGGCTTCATAAGCTCAGCAGTTGCTCTTTAAATGTTTGTCTGACATTTGTGAGCCGTTTAAAACCAGCCAGATTGTCTAAAGCCAGCACTGAGTGGCTGTGTGTAACATTTACAAGCCCTAATGTCTTGGCTTTATTATTTATTGATTCCACAGATGAGGTTTTTCTTAAAAAACGTACCACGAGAGAGCAGTTTTGAGAGTGACTGGAATGAATAGGATGGTTTTTCCTTTCCTTACGAAGTGTATAATAGAGTAAGTTGTGTGGAATAAATTGCTTGGATGGATTGTGTTCAGCTGGGTCTAGTGACAAGTGTGTCGGCCTCAAAGGAGGCAGCATTACGTGGAGGTGAAGCAGCGGCAGGATGACTAGTTGCTGGTAAGAGAGCCGTCGTCATCTTTTGATCAAGATCCAGATAAACATTGGGAGGACAGAACAAGTTGCTTGTCCTCGATGTTTAATCAGATTCGCAAATATTTTTTAAGACAAATTGTAGAAATAAAAATGGAAGTCTTTGTCCAAAAAAAACTTCCAAACAGCGCTGATGAAAACCATCCCAGCCCCAAGGATGCATTGCTGGGACAGATTAAATTTAGATGAGAAACTGTCCCGATCCATCCCTGAGCAATTTATGACCGTGATCATGCCCTCATGGTCTATTTAACCGTGTGCAATCCTGTGGTGATCTGAGCTCAGAGAAACCTAAACATCAGAGGGAGAAACTGACTCAGCAGACACCTTTTAAATTGAGTATTCATACATCCAGTTTTAGACGCACGTCTTAGATACCAGTTAGAGGGTCCTATCAATTTGTAAGAATTAAAGGACATGAGAATAACATCCTTCGAGTGCGTTTCTGTTTCAAGCTCATGCATTTTTATCTCAATGTTTCATAGGATATCTTATAATCCAAGTGATGGGGATAATTTTACCGCCTCTATCTGGGCTCTGTCACATCACTCCTTGTTCTTTTTTGTCCCCCCCTCCCGCCTTCTTCACTGGCTTCTAAAACACTTTCCCTCCCTCGCCTCCTCCCTGTCCTTCCACCTTCCCCGTCATGATGGTGTCACTCTCTAATCAAACGGCAGGCTTGCTTTCCACTTGCTGCCTTTATTGCCAGAGGCGGGGGGGCTTCTCTCTGTATCTCTTTCCTTTACTTTTCTTCTCTCTCTCTCTCTTCTTCTTCCTACTCCCCTATTTCCCTGCCCCGTCGGCGTTCCCTCTCTGCTTTTTTTTTTTTTTTTTTGCCGTTGTTCTTTCTTCCCCGCTCTCTCCCAACTCCCTCGGAGCGTGACTACCGCATTAGAGGAAATGTCTTTTCATGGAAGATTTGCTGCAATTTCCAAAATGGCTGCTTTGCCTAATGGACAACTGCCTTGGTTCTAATGAATGATTACATGTTTGAGCAGAGTCGGAGGTATGAGGGAAGTGCAGGATGGATGTGAGGAAGGGTCGTGTGCTTGGGAACGATGGCGACGCTGAGGTGGAGAAGATGTTTGGTGGGATCGTTGAGGAAGGGGTCAAGCAATTAACATGGAAGTGGTGGGCATTTGTCTTCGTTCAATAGGTTGGTTTAAAATTCAGAAATATCATTGGGTAGTTGGCTCCGTAGTATGGGGGGCCGATGGCCGTTCAGCATATCTCCAGATGAAATCCAGGAAACTTGGCTAGTCAAATTATTGACATATATTCTTCTTCTGTGTGTGTGACTGTGCACACCGACGTGTAGCCACGCAGGTCGGTGTTAATCCAATCAGATTAGCCGGGTTTAAGCGCTGCCGACCAGGCGCTCCAAAGCCGGTTACCAGCTCTCATCACGTTCAGAATTCCTGACCAGCATTCCCGCATCCCTCCAGCTGGTTATTCCCTGCCGGGCTTACTTGGCTCAAATCTTCTTGACTTACAGGACAATCCCTTCCTTCGCCGGTAAAGAAGCTCACGGTCGGCGGAGATAAACGCCCGACTGAGCGACAAGGGTCAGTGTATGAGTGACATGTTTCCTCTGCTGAGTAAACACTTTAAATCAAAGGTTTAAATGTTCTGATGAAGGTGTTTTTAAAAAGAATCTAAAGGGGAGTGTGAAGTGTGACTTCTATTTCATGATTATTTTTTTTATTGCATTTCAAGTGAGAGAGTGAAAATTCAAATGTCACTCATTGTCTACTCACGCTCATGTGGGATTTTCAGAGTAATCTGTTCCTTTTAAGAGTTATAGTCCATCATTTAAATCCATTTTAATGTCTTCTTCATCTTCCTCCCAAAAACCACACTTAAAAACATCCAAATACCTCCATGGTATAAAATATCGCAAGCACTTCCAGTGTAGCCAGGAGCCTGAATGCGCAAATATAGACAATATAGAAATATAGACAATATAGAAATATAGACATGTTTTCATGGTTTCAAGATGGAAGTTACGGACAAGCAGGAATATTGATGTTTTTAAGTGTCTTTTTGGAAGGAAATTAACCTGAGCTCCAGTTGCTATGTTAAAAATGGACATACATTTTTGCCTGTAACTCTAATAAGTAAAGGATTGCTCTGGAATTGTTTCCAACCCTCAGTCGACATGAGGAAAATAAGCGAAAATTTGAATTTTGGGTAAACTAACCCTATAAGAAAATGTTTATTTAAAGATATTATTATATTTCTAATGATTCCTAATCATTTTTTTTAAACACTGACAAAGTCCATCTTCAGCATCAGAACCACATGATATAGATTCCCAGAAGGATCCGTGTCACACCGAGCAGGACACTGGAATAGATGAGTCATTTGATTTCAATCTTGCAAGAGCACTGGATGATGTCATTGTGCTTTAACAACCTGTGACTTTGACAGAAACTCCATTTTCCGAACTTTGATTTCTGCATTGGCTCGTCATGCAAGCGCTCCTCGGACAATTCGCCCTCTACCTGTCACAACGTATCGAACGAACGAACGGACGGACGCCGCACTCATACACTGGCTCATAAACAGGATGTGATATGGCTACTATCTGTTCGAGGAAGCTGTCGACGGGCCTCTGTGCTTCGACGCTGCTCCTCACTACGAGCCTTCACCTCGGGGTCAGAGCGGGGTCAATGGGACGTATATAACCCAGCTACACCATGCAAAGAGGGATGCTAGTGAGGGACTGTTGAAACCTTCATTGGGCCTCTATGACGACACACAAACGCACCCTTTGACTTTGTGCCATATCTATCGTCTGCAGCCATTTTGCAGCAGACCGCTGTTTGGCTCGTGTTGATTAGAGCTACAAAATGGCCTGATTAAAACCATTTGAGGTTTTTTTTGTTTTTTTTTAAACTCCTTACTCGCTGCCAAAGGAACATCTGCAGATTCTTCAGGAGTGGAGACGACACTGAGCGGAGCGCCTTGGCTTAGAACGCAAAACCACAGCGGTCAAGTTGAGTCGAGGGCCGTCGCTCGCCGTGGATCGGGGCCCCAGATGTTTCACCTCGTGAGGACAGGACCCGCGGAGTAATCCACGCTCCAGTGAAGCGACGGGTTATCCCCGCTCTCCGTCAGTATTGATCGGTCATTATCGATCTCCAGGTTTTTTTTTCATCTCTTGATGAACAGTGAATGACACTAAAGGAGCTCAGGCATGTTTGTATGTTCAGCAGAAAGCACTGGACACGGCTGAGAGGCAGCACATCTAATTATTTTACTCTTTTTTTTTTCTTTTTTTTTTTTCACTTGCGCACACATGCTCTTTCACTAAAGTGGTCGGGGCCAGCCGACAAATAATGGTGAGTGATTAGCAGACGGTCTCCGGCTGGTAATGAGGAGCGCCACGCATCAGCAGCCACACCAACGGGATTACTGTCTATTGATTAGCCTAGCCTAGCATTAGCCGCGGCCGGCTAAAATAGCCTGACTGATTAGCGGGCATTTCTATAGTGGTTAATGAGTGCCGCGCTGGAATGCTAGCCATGAGAATAGGATTACAAGCTATTAATCAGACAAGAAGGTAGCGGAAGTCATTAGCCGAGTCTGCTGCAAAGTCAACAGCAGATTCAAGTTTCTCAAAAGAAGTTTTGGTCTCATCAGCATCTTTCCCTCACAACTTTTTCTCACACCCATCTTTTCTTCTTTATAGTACATAAACCTATAATTGCTACCCAGAGAAATGTATTTTTTATACAACCTATTTTAAGGGATCGTTAATTAATTTAAATGAAAGTCTATTTGCTTTGCACCATTCCTGGTTAGAAGCATGTTTTATGAAGGGAAAAACATAAAAAATGATGCATGTAAATTGTACTTCATGAGATTCCAAGTGCTTACACAATTAATTAATTAAGCATTTAAAGAATTATTACACCAAAGAATATGAGCAGATTGAAAATGAACAAGACCGACCCCTTTTCCGATATTTTTAAATCGCAGTATTGCCTGCCCTCCCATCAATATGTGTAGTATTAATTATACATTTATATATACTAAAAGCTATTTGATTTTAACATTTTGAATAGAAAATGTGTTCAATAAAGGCGAATCCTTAATCTACAAGTGTACATTTTATTTTATTTTTGTGTCCAGAGCTTGAAAACATGGAGGGTTTTTTGCACTGTTTTCCTCACAAAATCGTCACTTTGTTTCTAGTATATTTTTAAACAGGCTGCATTAGTTTTTTTTTGGCATTGATGTGGTGAACGAAGTTTATCTTCGCTTTACTTTTCTTTAAGTTGTCAAATGGCTGGTAGAAAGTTAATATTTCAACACTTCTATTAGATCAGTATGGGTATTGGTCCATACTTAAAGCCCAGGTTTATTTATATAGATATTAAAAATCACATGTTTTGAGTCACACTGAAATGTGTACAAAATTTGTTTTCTTAAACATAAATGTGCCTTGATTTTTTTCAAATAAAGGTTACATTAATATGTATCCATCACAATATTTTATAATTGATTTGGTGCACCTTTTCACATTTCAGTCAAATGACATTCAAATCTTGACTGAGTCAAATTCATTACGGCGTATTGTCAAAGGTTAAAATGGTTCCCGCTGCACTAGAGACATACTTTATTGTCAAGTAATCGAGTATCTCACCCCAAAAATAAGTGCTGGCTATGAGTACAAATAGAATTTTCTTTCAGGATAAGAAAACGATTTGGTAAAAACCTAAGCCCGCCATCTCTCTGTGACACGGCAACAATTTTGAATTGCACAAAATTGCTTTGCATGTCACTTTCTGTGACAAGTCCAGATAGGATGTGGTCAGGGCGAGGGAATACTCATCATCTTTCCCAGAGCTCAATTTTAAACAAATAAAGTGTATCAGTTTTTGCTCCTGCATTTGTTTATCAACCAATGCATGTATTCATGAGCTGATAATGTGTATCTGTGCGAGCATGAGATGGTCGACGGAGGTATGTGAGAACACATGGTAGAGGCTGACAGCCGTGTTAATTGAATTGTGGGAAAAATGCAAATCCTGTACTGGCTATTTGAGTCAGGGGAGGAGTTTTCACTGATTAGGAATCTTTTCTTAAGGCGCTGCCACACAGTAGGCTAACTTTTACCGAAAGGGACTGAATGATACTGTTGTCTCTATCTTTTTTTTCCCATCATTCCTTTCTGTTTCTGCCCATCATCCCACCATTTGACTTAAAGCTTTTGTCCGGTGTGTTCATGTGTGCGTGCCACTGGAAGAGCTTGAGTGCTGTTGCCATTCATGAGAGAAAAGAGGATATTTCTCATCCTGCTACACTTCTGGTCTGTCTGCTTGGCTCCAGGGCAGCGTCCAAACATTACCACAGTTCTTTTTCAAGGCTGCTTTAGTTGTAAAAAAGTGTGTTGGATTGTGCATACCCTGGTTTCACTCGTGCGTTCAAGCAGGGAACGCACTCTAGGTTGTGTGAATAGTTTGTGTGAACACAAGTCAAGGATTTGATGTGTGTGTGTATTTGGTAAACCACAGACTAAATGTGCTAGTAGTGGTCATGTTGCTCGGTAATAATAACCTTCTGTCAAAGTCTCCTTTTTCGCCTTACTTGAAAGTGATGCTGCCAGACCAAAACAGCATTTCCCTCTGAAGAATATATATTGAAAATGCCGCAGTGGTAAAATTGTATGCATTTCTTTATGCCATGTTCGATTTTTTTTTTTCTATCTGAAGCTCATAGTGTGGGATTTTTTTCCTTCTCCCGTTTTAGCATAAGCCACTATTTAAATCGGATCAGAAGTTTTGTTTTTATCGTCTTGAATATTTTTAAAGAGTCAAGTTTTCAAAGCGAAAAATATTAAACATCCAATAATTTTATGTTAATGTTATTTTCATGAAATGGAAGTTTATAAGTTAAGCTTTTTTAACCAGCATTGTGTTTCTAAATATCAACTTAAGGCTACAATATTTGTGCGCACTATAGTACATGAATCTCTTCTTTATTACTTTTAGAGAATTTTAAAACGCTTAATTGTTAGATGGTTGCTACGCATAACGCATGACTGTCCTTTATTTACTTAATTTTGTTACATTTTCTGATGAATATGAAAAAAGATTTCTACTGCAAAATGAGCTTTATATTGCAATGGGTGCATGGTACTTCAGAGCCATCCCTCCTGCCTGCGCTCTGCACCCACCACACTGGACCACTTGTATTCACGCCTGTGTGATGAAATCTGGTCGAAATATAACCTCATCCTGACCTCAACTTGAAAAACATCACAAGACCCTTTTAATAGGATGCACTTTTCCGATATTCAGATAAGAGTTCGATTGAAAAAAAAAAACCAATGTCACTGAAAATGCCGATCCAGAATGTTCTGTGCTCTGGAATTCTCTGCCTCCATCTTTCAATGCAAGTTTTACTATTGCTTTACCATGTGTTCTGGCTCATCATGCTCGGTCGGCTGTCAGGAAAAGTTTGCTTTCTTCAGCCTCTCTCTCACCACCCTGTCGTTTTTTCTGCTCCCTGTTCGTGTCGTCTTCCTCCAGAGAGAGGAAGTGATGTGTCAGGAGGTGCTTTTATCCGCCAATGATCTGATCGGATGTGAGACTAAGATAAGCACAGGAGTGGAGTGCTCGCTCTCTGGCTTACCCGGGGGATCTGTACAATAGAGGAGCACCATTTTTTTTTTTTTTTTTTTACAGTCTGGCACTGTTTTTTATTCATGCCATCCTGACATCTAGATCTTTTTTATGCAGTTGTACATCCTCACTCAGGAAATGGACCACCTGTTTCAACGTTTGTTTCATGATGTGGGAATCAGATTCCTCCACTTATGGAGAACAGTGTTGACATGAAGGCGCAGAATATATGGAAAATAGATCAAACTCTATCAATATTATAAAGTAAAGGATTGAATTTTAAGGGCTGCAGAAAAAAAAAAAAAACAATTTTAAACATGTTCTTTATTACATTAAGCAGATATGAAGGTTGAGAAAGTGATTTATTTTTTTAATGAATGGAAAAAAAACGAAAAATGCTTTACCATTATATAATGCAAAGCTATTATTTCTCTTTTGGTATTAGTTAAATTTGGTTCTCTGTCCAATGAAAGCCTAGCACTGATTTATGTCATGAAGAAAATTTGTTTTCACCAGACACCACTGTGTTTGGCTGGCGTGCTGCTGGTCATTTTGCATGCTTATCTTTACGATGCAAATACACTCAGTCTTTCATGCAAATTTGCTGTCGCTGCTCTCGCTCTCACCGCCGCCAACCACGCACAGCCGGGCCCCAGTGGCTCGCTGACTTTCTTTATGGATGTCCAAAAGTTTGACGGTCTCTTGAATAAACCCCCTCCTTGCCCATGCCTTCCCCTCTGTCTCTCCCCACGCTCTGTTGTCTTTTGTCCGACGTCCCTTTTCCGCTTGACCAGCCGTGCTGTGACTCTTGACTTCAAAGAGCGGCGCCATTCATCAGTCACTCATCAGTCATAAAGAGAGCCATTCAGCAAAGCGCTAAAAGAGAGGGAGTGGAAGTGGAGTGAGTGTATAAAAAAACAGGGGGAAACAAGTGTATGAAAAGGGGGCACGAGGGAGAAAGGGGATCCGCTCTTGACCGCGGGGAACCCAGGGAGTCACAAAAGGCAAAGAGGACACACTCCCACACATCTACACACTCGCTTGGGAAGTGTTGTCACCATACCAACTTTTCAGTAGTACCACCATCAGTGAATCTTTTCGAAACTTTAATAACTTTTCGTCTCATGATTGCACCTTTAGGTACACAACTTTATTAAATAACAACCTCATCAATCATTTAACATTCAAAGAGTGGTGATGGCTTAAAGCCTTTCTTCTACATGTGTAAATAAACTAAACCAAAAACTACTGTATATTGAAAGTAATGATGCACAGCTTTTATACCTAATGACAAACTTATAATTCATATTATAAAGGTGCAAATAAATAAATGAACGATATGATCCTAGGAAGTGTCTCATAATGTTGCTAATATAACAATATCGTCACATTTATACATTGTTTAAAGGCCTGTTTTTCATGGTTAATAGTTACTCTGCATTCAGCATTAAATCCAAATTACCTCAAAATGCAACTCCGACTAGCTGGCCTATCATGTGCAGAAGTGTCGTCTTTTCCTGTGAAATTACGCTAGCCATGTTTTGATGAACATTCCCTGTGGGTTCCGCTAAGAAAAGCTAGAGAAATATTGGTTCTTCTGACAACCCTATACTCTGGAAAGTTTAAGAATCAAGTGGCAATATCCTTAACATATGAGAAAACAGAAATGAAGAGAAAAGTGGTTAAACTAATGAAGTAAATCATGCAAAAACTATAGTTAATTATGTTCTTTCTTTCAGCTGGAGGATTGATCTTAACTAGTCATTTTTCCAGCAATACAGACAAATACAGAACAGTTCATGGACAATATTTTTTTATTATATATATCAACTAGGTTTGATTATCTATTTTGGATAAACCCAAAATACAGCGATCAATGTTTGGGCAAACTAATGGTAAAAGTTTAACACATTTAACAAGCAAAATCACAGTTTGTTGGCTAAAACTTTCAAAAACTATCAATGTCTTCTCCTCATCTAACACCTTCTTTCATCATACAAATGTATTCAATATTCTCTTTGTTAGTGTGTGGAAAATCTGGACTCTATCTGTCCAACAAACTGCCAGTATTTTTTTTAAAATCTCTTCAACATGATTCTTAAGTAAATATGAATAAACTTGCCTTTTTAAATTGTACCAATACCATGGTTAATTGTACCGATTGTTGTATCCACCACAACTACCATCTAAGCGGCCCTCACTCAGCCTCCTTCATTCTTGTTTATGATCTGTAAAGATATTGCAAACATGATCCCTCTCCACTGCCTATTCATCTCATCTTTCAGTCTTGCTTTTCACTTGAGCCTACAACACAAAGGATTTATGAAACTCGTACCTTGATGTAATCCCCACCCTGCACCTGGATATGTACACTCAAGTAAGCATATTTTTTTTTCGGGTGAAAAAAAAAGCCTTTCTTTTCTGCATGGCACCGCCCTGTTTTCTGAACCCTCAACTTTTTGTGTTTTCATCAACTATGTGCTCAGTGACATTATCACTGTTCTACCTTTTTAAGGTGGCTCACAAACAGGTGTTCAGGTCACTGGGAAATGCCACTGCTTTTCTTCCCCTCTCAACTGGAGACCAATATACACATGTTGATATTATTTTTCTTATATTTCTTTGATTGTGGACTTCTGTTTGGTTCATCTCTTCTGACTCCTCTGTAGTTGATGGGTGTTGGAGTACACAAGGGGGTTTCGTCTTTCAACAGTATTCTATAAGATTTGTTTTTTCCTATCTCAAGTCATTAGTCATTACAGGTCACGCTTTGTGTCTGTCTTATTTTGTGGGCGTTCAATTTCAGCATGTAGAAATAAAGACCTATTTTGTGACTCACAAACATTTTATACAAAAAACATTAGCAACTAAGGTTTGTATAAATCATCAAGTTAGATTAGGAAGATTGTTAAAAAAAAAACTACCAATTATTTGTTTGGAAAAAATTTAAATATTTTTACAAACAATTTTTCTATTAAGCAGTTTTATTCCCACACAGGGTATTTTTTGTTTTGTTAAACAAAGACGTATTCTTTTCTTGTATTATTTCAAGTAAAGTAAAAGGTTTAAATCAAAAAATATTCTTTTCAGGTACCAATACCGATCGTCCTGAACAATAATTGAAATTTTTTTATACAAATTTTATCGGATCAATTCTAGCTAAAAGATAAAATGACTTGTGTTGCCTGTCCTGGCAATTATACACTTTTTGCATATGTTGCATTAGGCACAGGGGCATTTAAGCTAAACAAACATTGTGGCTATCTTGTTAACTTGCAGGGAGCCATCTCAGTGATGTAAAGATCTATGCATGTGAACCTGTATATAAACATTACAGAAAATCACCAGCAGCATTCTCAAGTCATCGACATATTACAAAAATATTTTTAATGTCTAATATTAGATAACTTGCGATATAAGGGTCACCATAATAAGGCAACTCGTTTGAGATTCTCTAATTCCTTTTTCCCCCCATACTAGTGTTCAGATTTACATTTGACCTTTTAAAAAACCAAAATGGCCTTGTCTAGATAAAAAAACAAACCTGGAAGAATGCCCTGGCTAAGAAAAGCAACACCCAATTAGTGTGAGATGTGGTTTGCTAGTAAAGTTGTGTTTCTGTCTTAATGAAAACGTAAGCACACACACAAGACCTTCATTTATGCACGGAACAACCCGCCACGTGCCACCACACACCATGGACCACAAAAAAAGGTTGACGAAGCAGTTGTGTAAGATACCAAGGCTTTAATAAAGCTACGTGGGTGTTTGGATAAAAATGCCTTATTATAACTGTTGTTGTTGTTATTGTAATTACTAAAATAACAATCTGCCCTTGTTTTGTGCAGCTATGCACCTTGTTTAGTTCTATAAATGATCTTCAAAGCTACAGAGATCAATCTTAGTGAATTATTTGCAGCCCAACATTGTGAGTCAGTGGAGATCTTAGTAACCAGCCTGCCACAGCATGCCTCAACACACACATACACACATGCTTGCACAGATGCATACAGCCCAGCATGAAATGGAACCACGGCACTGAAGACAAAGCTGATGTAAAATTAAAAAGGTCAAAATGTAGATAAAAGTTTGCTGAATGGATGAATCTGGTAAACTTGGAAAATGGAAACAACCAGGAATGGTGTGTGAATGAGTTAAAAAGCAGCAAATCAAAGGGCAAGAAGGTGAAGAAAAGTATCTCTTGGTGTTCCCCTCCGCCCCCCAGAGGAATGTTAATCAGTATAAAGAGGTCAACTCTTTTCAGGGAGCGGCAGGGTGTGTGTCACCAAGTCGACCTCATGTTGTCAAGACATGGTCTTTTCTCATCAGTCATATTGCGATCTCTTGGGTGATGCTCGGCTTTCCGTAAATACTAGCCTACGGTGTTGGGGGTTTGTCCTGCAGCATCGGAGTAAAGTCCTCCCTGAGAAAGAAGGAGTAGAGTTTAAAGGTCAGGGGTGTTGTTCTGGCCTTTCTCAGAAGTGCTTTGAGTAAACAACTGCACACAAGGCCCCATTACCGTTAGTGTTGCAGCCTTCTTTACGACGCAAGCACACCTGATAAGCATATGCCGTCTTTGTTTTCGATCGTCGCCATCGACTCAAGAATTGAAGTCACTAATTAAAATGTCGACATTTTTCCAAGTGCGAACACAAATGAACACAGTTGAGGAAACTACCCTTAGTTAGAAAATAAGCAGCCTTGTTGGTATGCATCTTTCCTATCTGACCTTTATCTCTAGCCGTCTCAAAAAGTGCACTTTAAGAGGTGTCCAGATGATGTGTTGTTATCCAGCAACAAATATTATTTTGTAACCTTATTATGTGTTGCCGTCTTCAGAGTAGAAAGAGGGTGTATGGTATAATTTTTAACGAACGTCTGTGGTGTGTCCCTCATTACACCATGTGAACATGTCAGCAAATATATTAATCTGTTAAAATGTTAATCAAAGTTCTTGTATGATAATCCAAATATTGAACATGTTTGTGATGGGCTTCTCTGTTGTGCAGACAGATGTTTTTCTGCTCGTTCCAATGAAAGAGGAGCCTATAGAACTTATTTACTCCGGGATTCAGTTTGAATAGATCCTACAACAGAAAACTCCAGAAAAGCCTATCCAACAAATGGATTGCACACTTTCAACCATTGAATGGACAAGACCTGTATTGCCAATAAGAACTTTTAAATTAAACAATTAAATCCCAATTACAGACTAATTGTTATTGCTAAAATATTCAGTTTAAGTGTGTGTACTATACTGTGGACGTTAATCAAAATATGCCAGCATTTAAAACGGTTTCTATAAAAGAAGTATTTTCGTGAGGTGTCAACTGGATGTTCTCCCCATGGATATGGATATGTCATCTACTTCCCCCCATGTTCCTCTTCACGCCTGAATCAGAGAGCTGCCATCAGATTTATTTCAGTCACTGGCACTCACAAACACTCTTTTTTTTTTTTTTTTTCCCTCCCATTGCACTTTCGCCTCATCACCTCTGCTTGTGATTTCTTCGTCCTCTTGTGCAACTCCACGCCTGCTTTGTGAATTCCCTTCAGCGCTCAGTCCAACTTGGACTGGCCTCTGGATCTTGGCAGGGGATTTGGACGGGGAAGAACCACTCCTCCTCTGCGCTCCACTTGTCCGTTGCTTGTCTTTTATTGTCTCTTACCTGTCCATCTGGTGACCACGGAAGGCTTGCTCAACCATGTTGAGCGTGTGTTGGTCCCGAGAGCATTATCCTCTCAGAGCACACGTCCCTCATTCATTTATAATGAGTTGTCAAGCCTTTCTATCCCCACAGATGCACAAATTCTCAGCTTTTTTGGCATGTTGTCACTGTCACTACCAACAAGTCTATATGTCAACTCTCTTCTGGGCTCACTGGTGTATTTATTTAATAAATAGGTCATCTACTAGTTAAATGTTTGTCCTTGTGGCCGGCTTTCTATCTTGTCTCTTTACCTGTCCATCTTTTATGCCAGTCCGCCCGACTTGCTCTGCCGTTTTCCCAGCAGTCATTCTGTCACATTAATTCGTCTGCCTTCCTTCAATGAGCAGGGAAGTGGCATTTTGAGGTATCGATCTCAGACACCGATTGTTTAGGGATTTTATTTGGTTCCATATTGTTTATACGGTGTCATTCACACTGTGGCACGTCGCTAATTATTTCTCCTTTGTGTCCCTGTCGGTCTTTTTGTCTCCTCCATCCCCGTCCTTCCATCAACTTCTGCAACAGGTAAGACCATGTTTTGTGGTGTTTGTGTGTGAGTGTGAGTGACCGAATGTTTGTGCAAATCTTTCAAATTGCTGTTGAGTTTTGTTGTTGTTGCCCAACTCTGACATTGATTCACTAAATTAGTTGTTCATTAACTTTTAGGATTGGAAAGTCTGTGTGTCTTTCTACTTGCGTAACATTAGTTTGTCTTCTGGTTATTGGATGCTCCTCCTCCATTTGTGTTTGTTCATCAGATTAAAGTTGTTAAAATCAGAATTCTTAGACCGCTATGCAGCTGAACATAACTAGTTCTTAGATGTTATTTCCCTCTTCTAACCCTGAATTATCAAAGTTGAATAATGTTTGCTTAAATAATCAAATTAAGTATAAATGTGCCTGGTTAATGTAACATTGTCTACCTGATATTACCTGTTCGGGAAACCAAATAATCATTTATTTCCCTCCATTCAACCTTTCCATTGATATTTAATGTATAACCCTTTTATGAATTAAAATATTGATCTCAATGGAACAGCTGGTTGCAAAAGTCTCTCTTATACAACACACACAGTGGTGACTATGACTATTTTAGCCAACTAGTCACCAACTATTAACAGTTATTTGAGTGATCCGATCATATTTTTAGTATTTATTAAAGTTAGCATGAGGTTGCTTTAATTATGTGCAAATAAGAAAGATGGGTATGTCAATGAAAAATGAATATTTTTTGCTGCTGAGAGGCTGCTTTATAAAAAACTTCGAGGAAACGTGTTTTACAAAAACTAAATTCTTGAAAAAAAAAAAAAAAAATCAAATAAACATTAGCAGCTCACCTGCTTCTTTTGCACAAGAGCTGTGTTGTAATTTATATTCAGTGTTTCTGTCAGAGAACACGAGTTGAGAAGTTTCATCTAGTATTGCGGGCTCTACAATAATGATGAAGGTGTTGAGAGTAGTAATAAGAACTTGTCTCCAACTTCACAAAGTATTTTCATAAAGGTGTGTTTGGAAATTTTGCCCACTATAATAATGAGGGAATACTAGTGTCCTTAAAAATGTCTCTACTTGTTATTGGACCCGTTCAAATGTCTTAAACTGTCTTCAATATTTCATAGTCTGACTGTTTACACTCTTTACTGACATAACATTGTGCAACTAATTGTATAATAAGTGTTTACAAGTGTTGTGTTACACATCACTTTAACCAACTGGGATTTTGTTTGCATTGACCATGAGAACAACTTTAAATATCATGGCTTGTTGATTCTTCAAAGCCTGATCGTCTTTTCTTCTCCGCTCCTTATCTACCTGTGCAAATTGTTGTCACTGAATGGATTCTTAATACAGTCTCTGTCTCAAGTTGTGAGGGACAGACAGGGACATGAAGGCAGAATGGGGAACCGTGTTTGTGTGTGTGTGTAAGCGTGTGTGTGTGTAACGGTTGTGCTACTGTCAGTTAGAGACAGTTGTGTGTGTTTTAAAGATTACTTTTAAACAGCGTTGTTAACTCAGCCAGCTTTGTCAGAGTCCCCCTCCCGTACAATATCATCCCAAAGGCACACATACACACACACACTTTTAACATATAAGCGCACACACATAAAGCATTGCAGTGCGTCTCTGACAGCTCCCCAGGCTGCTATCCTGGAAAGACGAGACGGGGAGCAGTGGAGCATGCTGGGATAGAAGAAGACCCGGACATTCATTTTGGAGCCCCCCTAGCTTGGTTAATACTTAATGTGCTCGACGCACATACAGACACGCACATTGTTATGGAGAGGCACACTGACTTTTCGCCATCCCACACCAAAATACAGACGCACAAAGCGACACAACCGCACACAGGCGTGCACAACTTGCCACAAACGACCCACACACTTTTAAGGGTACACATGCCTTCAGACACACACACAATCTCTTTTATGTCACACGCTCAGAGACTCTCACAACCACAGTAATTCCATATGAGCATACACTCACAAATGTGTGCACAAGCACTTGTGCTTACACACACACACAACCACTAAATAAAATATTCAATAGCTCATGAAATAATGATGAACATTGATGGAACGAAACTAGCTAATTTAATGGGGGGCACATTCAAGCTTTGTTTAAAAAGCCCATGAATGGATCTGTACGCACACGTAGCCCCATGACTTACTTATTCTTGCTCACCGTGATAAACTTAATTGCCGCGGGAGAGGAAAAGTAGCAGTTTATTGGCTCCTCTGGGACTGTTTCTGAAAACCAAAGAATGTTTTTTATTTATCCCCCCTCCACATCTGTCCTGTCGCCGAGCATCTCGTGGGCGTGCACACTTCCACGTATCATTGCGTGTTCATTTATATTTCACAGAGTCTTGATATAAAGGATACATGCATGTGCCCCTTAAGTAGGGCAGCTGTCTGTTGTGTTTGTGTGAAAAAAAACTATTTCTGCTGCAAGTGTGAAGAGCAGCTGGATCGCTGTAAAGATTTATAATGCTGACTGCTGTTTTTGTAAGAGGAGGTTGGTAATCAGTTAATTAAATCAGCTAATTAAATCAGTGTTTGGAGGCGAGAGTGTTTTTTCACATTTAGCTTATTTGAATGGTGGCGAGCAGTGGGCGGGAGACGGAGAGAAAAGCCAGTGAAAATATGAGGCCCTGTTGAAAGGCTGGACATGATCTCTGATAAGAGCGCAGGACCAAACAAGTCGGTGTCCCGGACTGGTGGGACGTGAATACGTGTTCGTCAGAAAGCAGTGGTTTTCATATGTGCTTATCCAGAACACTTCATTAACCTGCTCCCATAAGACCTGAACTTCCGTCTCCAACTGCCACATATTCCTAAAGAAGCCTATTGTATGTGTAGTGCTTGTTTTCCGTTGATGTCACGGATTGGAATCAGAATAGCTTCTGAAAAGAGAGATGCATTTCACTGAATTGCTTTCTTTTCTCATTATTTACCTGATCCAGCGCTGATTATTCCCTTGGCTTTGCTAAGCTGTCAGTTAGAAGTAGTTGCAAAATAAAATGTTTCCCTTTTTGTATTCATGAGCTCCACTTTATGCAATTAGTTGAGCCGAGAGGAAAATATACGCTTCTTTGTAACATTTGCTTTACCTTTATAGTGGAGCAAAAATAATGTTAAGAATTAGGCAAAGTGGCAGTGATGGGGAAACTGAATGATATGGGATAAAGATACATGGCAAGTGACAACAAGTAAGTTTGACCAAACATAAAATCACAACCAATTAGAGCCTCATAAGTAAATATTAGCACAAACCTTTTCAGTTTTCAATTCTTCTCTTTAGGTATTTCTATAATAGATATGTTGTCACCATCTTTGCACCGATTCTATGTCATTAGTATCTTGTTAAAATTGAACAGACCTGAATCCATATACTTGAAGCAGCATAAAACTATTATATTTGACTGAAAATGACTTGAAGCAGAATCTTTAGTTTGGATATGAAATCTATAATTTCTTGGACTGAGATGCCGTTTTCAGATCTTGTATCAGACAACACATTATTGTCAGGGGCTTTGTTACCACTCCCAACATTCTCCAGTGATTGCATGACTCTCTCTCTCTGAATGCAATGAAAAAAACATTCCATTACTATCCATCATTCCCTTTTGAAAATATCTACATGAAAACAAACTCTCTTGAGGCAACTTGTAAGTGGGATTTCAACACTTAGAGCAGCCTTTTATAAATAAAACGCCTGCAGAGAAATTCTCCACATGCCTTTTCTTCAAGGTTGACCATGATTCCATTTTATTTATTGGATGTATATACTTATCACTAATGGGTTATGGCTAAAAGATGGATACACACATGCAGTGGGACTTTTTGTGTGGTCGAGTATATCCATTGTTAATAATATGAATAAATATGCACTCTTCATTTTGCGGGTAATTGATCTTGTGTTTTACTTGTTTATAATGCAACCACAAACGGAGCAAAGCAGCAAAGGTTACAACAAAAACCCAACTGGACTCATTATAATTGTCTATTCATCTCTTACTGTAGCACCTTTCAGTGATTAAAATGTGTTTCAGTGTCTTTAAAATGCAGGGTTTGGCAGTCCGTTCCCTGTTCTTTGCCAACGATTCCTGCCATATGGCTGCTTCTGTACAGGTGAATGTTCAGTGATCTCCTCTCATCTGCTAACAATGAAGCTGGGCTCCCCCGCTGGGTGCCAGATTGGCACACCAGCCCTCTGTTTGTGTCTCTTTAATCTATCCCCCGCATTATGATATAATCCATCCCCTGCCTACCTGCTTTGACAGGTGGAGGCATCAGCAGGGTGTCCTTGACCTCTTCTTCATAGTGGGCTACCATGGGACAGGATAAGACCAGATCAAATCCTGATGGTGGAATTAGTGTGGATTTTCTCCTGTTTTGTGTGTTTTAGACTAATTCAGAATAGTTTCCTTTACATCAAACTTAACAAACAGGTAGTACTTTCCTCCCTGATACCACTCCAGTAACCTAAGTGCAGACTTACTAAATCCATATTTGGAATGAAATGGTTATATTTATTGCTCTTGCATCCTAGATTTAAGCAGATTATTAAGATGTTGCAATCAGTTTCTCTGAGGCAATACAACAAATGTGTTTCTTTTGGTTGTATTTTTTCAAATGAGGCGCGTCCTTATCTTAAGTTGCAATGCGTTTTTAGGTTTTTATGAATTACTGTTCTGGCTTCTAAGATTCTTAATCCACTTTAAATCTTGGATTTTCTACCCAGACAAGTGGTGATCAAGGAGATTGACCGGTCATATTTAACCTCAATAAACTATTTAAATACAAACACAGGGATTATGTGTAAAATATAAAACAGAAGTGCAAGACTGAATTTGAATCCTGCTTCATATTCGTCTCCGTAAATCATCCAGCAAGGAAGTGGTTTTTATTAATTGTGAAGTTGAATGACGGCTCATGGCATTGCCTGAAGGCGAAAACGCTGATTCCGTTAGTGTTTTTTCCGGTTCTGGCAGTATAAAAGAAAGGCAGATGATGGATTATTGGATTGAGAGTACAACTATTGGTATTAAACTCAGGACAGTGATGTTCAGGAGAAAATCAATCCATTGGCTTGAGGTCGTACAGCCACAATAAAAATTCTTATTGACTATTTCCTCTTGGATCACAGCAGAAGTAAATACCAGGATAACAGATACATGATTAAAGTTCACAACTTTAAACTGATAGTGTTTTGCTAAAACAAGGAACTGTCTTTACCGCTCTGCTCCAAAAGAAGATTTTCCATCATAAATTGTAACAGTTCTCTGCTACTCATTAGACCCAGAGAAGCACAGACGGAAAGAGAAGCTTCACGGGAGTCTAGCCTCAGGATGCAGCGTAGCTATAATAATAAACAAAAGAGGATTATGCCATCATATACTCTGAGTAATTCATTGCTGTCATCGCATTGTTAGGGCCTATTAATTTGATTTAAAATAACATGTTGCGTGTGAGACAAAGGGATGAGAAATATTCACCAAATGAAGTTTTCTTGGTGTTTTTAGATACAAGACTGTATGTTTGTCACTTTTCAACATAAATTAAATATTGTGTCACAAGAACATTATGGTAATTTTTAGAAAAATATATTCCGCTTTAAACCATTTCGAGGGGCATGGCGTTTAGTCTGTTTGCCTTATTATTTGTTTCAAGTCCATGAAGTAAAATAAACTAAAAAAATTAATTAAGATGAGGTTTTTTCTGCTAAATCAATTACAAGCCTTAGACAAATAAAGGAGGTGAATAATAGCATGTACAGAAACTGCTTCTGAATGTACCCAGCTTTTATTCAGCGACTCAACCCCAGCCTTTTTCCAATATATATCCCATGCAGCATATTTCCAGTCCTCTTTCTATGGATTGTATCACAGAACGTTTGCTTGTTTTACATTTAGTAAGTATTTAATTTATCTTGATTTGTTTTGCCAGAAAGCATTAGGCGAGAGCACTGTATTGTACTGCACCCCTAAATCTGTTAAATGTGTCACATTAATAGGACCCACTGAAGGCCTTTGGCTTGCCTGGACAGCCTTGTAGTTAAACCTTAAGCCTTTCCTGAAAGTACGGCACATGTCGCCATAATCACTTAATAAACGCCACTGGCTCCACAGCTTCAGGCTTTTGGAAATATTCTGCTATTATGTATTTTGAATGGTTGTGCGTTACCTGCCAAAATTGGGTCTGAAATGTGTTTTGTCCTGTTTGAATAAATTCAATTTATGCATATCTTTTGTTTGGTTAAATAAGCCAAAGTCAGCTGGGGAGGGTGAGAAATTTCCCCTTACCTTTTCCGGCATCCATTCTCAATTTCCCATTTCTCCAGTTCGATTAAATTGTTTTTTTCTCAATATTGTCTCCAGATACACACCCTGTTAAACATGCTCTTTATCCTCACTGCCTCAAACTGTGTAAACAAACTGCTGCTATGCGCCATTTTCTAAATTTGTATTAAAAAGTAAATATGTTGGACACTGTAAAAGTCCTTCATGACCATCACAGACGTCCCCTGGTCCAGACAGGATCTTGACATCATCTTCCAAATCTGCTTTTACAACTGGTCCCTACAGATGGGTTTTAGTTCAGTGGTTCTGGGATCTACGTAATTGGGTTTTATTTCTCCATGGCAACGTGTTCTCTTGAATCAAAGGTAATGGCTTATATTTCCTTTTTTAAATTAAAACAAAGACATTCGTTTTGTCATTCCTGCACTATTTTTACGAATAGGAACACATTGTAATAACTTGCGAAAAAGCTATCAAGGTCGAGATATTTTTAAACGTGACATGTTCTAAATGACTAAACACATTTTGCATCTAAGGTGAAATTAGCTGACACCTTAACCTTTCACACTTCACAAGAGCACGGTCTGAGAGAATCATCTAATGTTCACCCTAATATTCATTAAAGCAAAAAAAGCAAACTCGCTAATGAGAATGTGATTTCCAGACAGCAAGCTGGAATACTGTGAATACTGGCTGTTGGAGTT
This sequence comes from Callionymus lyra, assembly GCF_982586985.1. Taxonomy (NCBI): domain Eukaryota; kingdom Metazoa; phylum Chordata; class Actinopteri; order Syngnathiformes; family Callionymidae; genus Callionymus; species Callionymus lyra. The sequence goes on from NC_141835.1 coordinate 21,415,957, forward strand.
CTCTAAGTGTAACCACAGTCGCAGAACTGCTTGCAGTTTATTTTTCAAAGTTATCTATCTATCTGAAATAAATACAGGCTGCATTTCGGCGATCTCTTATCAAAGACATATTCTGCTGTGCCTTCTACAGTGAATACAATATTATGCCTTTTTATCTAGAAGGTTAAAAGGATTGAATACTGTGTTTGTGTAGTGTCGATTTATTTTCACATCCTCCATAGTTTAGCATAAACTCAATAGACTTGTGCGTTTGTGGTGAAAATTGTAATCAGGGTAATATTTAATTTATTTCACCACCATTTTCAACAATTGTTTATTTATTAGAGAATTTGCCATTGTTCAACTTCCAGCAATTATTTGACATTTAAATACAAAAAAAGTTAAAGACACATGAAACAATACAACAATAAATTAGTAAAATAAAGTATTAAAATGCAACCTCTCTCATTTGACCTTGCTCAACCTCTTAAAGGTTGTTAGCCAGTTAACCTATAGAATGTTGATTTAACCTAGTCTTCATAAGAAGTTGTCATTATATTTTAAGACACTACCAGACACATTTTAGTCCATTGGAATCATAAAACATTGAGCATTTATATTCATAGTCATGGATAAAAGTGGATGGTTATCAGCTAATAGTTAACCAAAACTATTTTTGTCAGTTAAGGGTTTAACTTAATCAACGCAGTATTCACTGTTATCAATTTACAACCTCATGATTTGGCGGAAATATCCTGGAGAGTAACATAACATCCATGATCTGAGCAAATTTGTATTATCTAATACAAATTAAAAGGTTGGTTTTCTGTGTCTTTATTAGCCCTGTGCGTTCTTGGGTTTATTGATACAATACAGTGAAACTGTTTTAGTTTCAACTTCCCGAACCACCAAAACAAAAAAAAATCAATAGAGCCTTGAAGCGAGACGGTGAGTTTTGAAAGAAGTTGCAGAAACTGCAAAAATAATCAGTCGTTTTGATTAAAACACAAACTATTTTGGTGTGTTTTGTAACCTCCTCCATCATCTGCTCAATCATCTTCATTGTTTTGCTACTGGTTGAAGCAGAGAGAGGAACTGGTATGGAACAGATTGGAAATCTACTGTAGATTTCTAATACTGCTCCTCTAATGGCCTACAGTGGGGTAATGTGCAGAGGATTAACGGCGGGATGAATGCAAAAGAGGTCGGATCGCGCCTGAGATTACAATGAGAAGCTTTGTTTTTCCAACTATTGAGCAGAGGGTTCCACCAGGATCCATTATTCTTGCTTTGATGTTGCTGTCTCAATGAAAAGTGGTTGGCGGCAGTGCATTGTTTCTGCAGCAAAGGGGATATCATTGCAGTGCTATTCAGCATAATTCAGCGTGCCTCTGAGCCCTGCTCGCTCTCACACCCTTGATCCACCTCCTCCCTGTGTCCCTGTGACTCTTAGCAATTACCTGTGGTGTTAAATCAGGCTTTGACAGCGATGGCTAAATACAGCTTCCACTTTCTCCTTATCAAACTTTTAGCTGAACTCTCTCCAAGTATAACGAAGGCTGATGATAAAGTGGTTACCTGGGCGACTTGTGTCCATGGCACCATTTGTCATTTCTATGGGCTTGTTGTCAAGGAACAGATTGTCACAGTCCAGGGAAGTAGGGGGCCTGTTGCAAGATTTATTGCATGTGGTGTGAGTAGCATTGCAGCAGTGCTTGGCTGGTGTCACCGGTATGAGCCTCTCTATACCCTCATGTGTGCAGCTGGACGAGTACATAAGTCAGACTGACAAATCCTTGACTTGAAGCTCGCAACATCATTTCCCATCAGTCCCCTTAGCACAGATGCGCACGGCGGAATCACAGAGCTCACGCACGCACACACTGAAGGGGAAAGCCTTGTGAATCCATCCCAGCTCCAGCTGTTCCCGCAGTTAGGGACATGGTAGATATCTCTATTGAGGAGTGGAAGAAGAAAAAAAAAAGCTCCTGAGATATGAGCATTGAATGAGGAACGAACAGAGGAGAATGAACAATGACACCAGCAGTGCTGGGAAGGAGGGATCGTGCACTTGGAACATCACAGAGCACATTCTGCACATTACTGGATGTTGCGTTACAGATTTAAGTGGGAGTGGAGGGAGTAAGTTGCACACACATCAGGGCCAGTGGGGTGTTTTGAGGAGGAGAGGGGGCTTGGAAAGGTTGATGAATGCTTGTGGAATGCCCCTGGAATGCTGGCTGGGGCTCTTTAAAGGAGGCCCTCTCAACGAGAGCAGATGTGGCCCCAAGGGAAATCATAGGATCATCATTTCACTGCTGCTTACCACTTCTTTTTGTACACGTCATACACGGATCCAGTCCCAGATCCCTTTGGAACATCATTTAGTTTGTGACTTTCAAGGGGGGAAAGTTCAAGGGGGAATTTAACCTCCATCTGCAGAGGAGTGGTTGAATAAAAATTTGCAGATGGTGTTATTTAGTTTGTACAGCAGATTTATGTTTGGCAGTTTGAAGCAACTGCCAGCTGTTACTGTGTTGCTTTGGAGGTTAAACACAGAAAGGGTACAGGGATTTACAGATTCTTCTGTTGCCGTTGTATCGCAGCAGCGCTTCAGACCATTCCAAGTGTTTTTCTTTATTCATCCAATTAGTTTTACATCTTTTCGTCCACTCACGGCAGACTGACCTCGGTGTCATCGTCACAGGTGTGTCTAACCCATGGTAGTTGAAATGGCCGAGAGCTTTTGGGCCCTTGAATGCCACACTGTCACTCCAGTTTTTTAATAATGTTTTCAGACTCTTTGAGTTGCACTGGTGTGGTTGGATTAACAGATAATAGGCTGAGGCGAAAGACGGGGTGAGCTTTCAACACAGTGACCCAGTGTGGGAGGTATGCAGTCAGGCTCTGGTCGAGGCGAGATAGCCAACTGTTCCCTCCGCTACTTCCAAAAGATTATAAAAGGAATACAGTATTGACTTTTTTTTTCAAACTGTTATTTCTTTATCAAGCGTCTGCTTTTTTCCTGTCCATATTGTAACCCTATCGTTTTGTTTTTATTTTCTCACTCGAGCTGTAATGGCTTGTAATGGCATTGCAAATTCAACATGAAACCCCAAGGATTTTTGCAAAAGACATGTGTAAGCATGTTCGATCGACGCTCCATATTGAGTCGTTTCATTTACAGTGTATTGTTCCCCTGACACAATCTCTCCTGAGAGTCTTGGGCATAATCTAGTGTTTTTTTGTTTTTCTTTCTCATCTGACTAGGACATCCACCCCTTGATGTCATTTTTTTCAAACCCTTAACACATCTTTCTTACTAAGACATGCATGCACGCGTGCACACGCATGTTCTCTTTTTCCCCTCTTGCCCTTCTCTCAGACAGATCTGATCCGAGGATTTGTTTGGGATTCTCTTGGATTCCCCGTGATTCCCTCTCTATCTCTATATATATGTGTGTGTGTGTGTGTGTGTGTGTGCGCTGACATGCCTGTGCTTGTTTCAAAAGGCTGGGCATATGGATTTGATTACAAATCTTCAGGAACCAAGATTGTTCACTGTTTGCATTGGTGCGGGGCTTTACTGTAACACTCACATCGCCGCAGTTATGTAGACATTCCATCGACTAATATCCGCTTCAAACCCCTAAGACTGAAATGTCTTGATTACATGCCCGGCCCTACATACCATACGGCCCTAATCCTGTGAAGGATTCCGTTTATTGAATTTTAAATCTGAAGTCTTTTCTTATGTAGAACTACGCAACTGTGCTGTTAATGATATTCTGACCCTGTGTGTGGTCGGACTGAACATTCAGTGTGTATCTTTCAAACCTAAAACGAAGGTTTATTATTTATTGTCAAGCAATACAAATATTTATTTCATTTCCATTTGGTCTGTGTTGACACAGGAGGGATGTGTCATTTATCAAGACAGTATATAAACAAAATGAACACAATGTTTAGCAGATATTATCACGTACATGTTAGGCTCACTGCAATCGAACAGGGTGAAAGTAGAGCACAGACCAGCTGCATGGTTGGGCTGAAGGACGAATGGATGGTCTGCTTATCTTGTTGTCGTTGAACATTAAACATTCCATACGTTGTTGTTTTTGTGGTGCGTTCATATATTTTCTCAAATTAGCTATTTAAAGATTGTCTTACAATATTGTAAAACAATATTATTCATTGAATTTATTTTTATTTATTAGAACTGAGCCGCGTTTTTTTTATATTAACACACCAAATGCATACATAAGGTCAACTTCTTTCTTGATTCTGTTTCATGCAAAATCAAATGTAAATATAACCAATGCTTTTTAAAATATGATTAATCCATAGTATCTCTGTGGTTAAGATTATTGAAAAATTCTAAATGGCAGCATTAGTGGTGTACTTCTCAGGACCAAGAAAAAATGTTCTTGGTCTTGGGAATCTTGATGGGCGGTGTTCTTTTGGGAAAGTCTTGGCCTTTACTTGACCCGTCTCGATCTTGTCCACACTCTCCAGTCCAGTGTAGAAATGTGAAACGGAAGTTGGATCGTTTGTAAAAGACGATGCAAATCAAGGCACTTGAGCTCCAAAATCGTTTGGGTCCGGATTGTTGAAATGATCAAGCATTTACAATCGTTCTGTCGTCTTTAATTTGTATGTATATTTTTCTGTAGACTCGTAATGTCAAACTCCATCTTGTCACAGGCAACATGAATGGTTATTGAAGCTGACGCACCCTCACAGACTGTCCTCGGCTGTTTTAAATATCTTTGTGTCGATGCTTGGTAACATACTTTCCCGCCTGGTTGGTGAGGAGCTTTGCCAGGCTGACAGCTGCTCCGACTCCACATTCCTCCACATGTGATCTGGGATTCAGAACTCTGAGGAGAGGCGTCCCATGACACATCGCAAATGCACACAAAGCGAAGCACATGTACTGGCACAACGACAGTCCGAGGGTGGGGGCGCACAAGCTGGGAAGACTGGATGTCACAGGCCTTTTAATCACAGGATGCCTTCTTAAGTTGCTTCACACTGGAGCCTAGAAAATCAAACTGTCATATCAATGCTTTTCCTCTCCACCCCCACTCCATCCAACACCCCTAAAATCTTGCCATGTCGCCACCTCCTCATTTTTCTCCCAGAGCCTTTTCCTGAAAAGCGAATTTAAAGTTCTGTGTCAGGCTGAGAAGGCTTTTCAATTATTTGCGGTGTCATTTTGCAATGCCACAAGAACTGAAGCTGAGTGAAAAGGGAAGAGGCTGGGTATTAAGAGCAGGGAAAGATGCTCACCGAGCAGCTGTTTGTTAAAGACTGAATGAAGATTTAATTAAATTTCACCCACAAATCAGGGAAGCAGGTTTTGTTACTTAGTGCTTATTTGTAAGACAAACTCACCAGCGTTTAAATTCTCTTGTTAGAGGAAACGCAGCCCATCGCTCAGCCTCCTTCTTTCTGCTCTACTCCTGTTTTGTATCGATACTCATTAATGATTCGTCCACCGCCCTGGATTTCTTGGTTTTAAATTAAAGGTTTGATAAACTTCGTACCCATCAAATGCTGTATGTTACGTCACCCTCCTCATTTTATATTTTCTCTTGCCCAGCCAATCGCAATCCGCGGCTCAGTAGATGTGCACTCCACATTTGGTTGTTCTCTTTCACAGTTCACCGGAGATGTTACCTCAAATCACATCGGTCACGTTGGCCTTAATCATGAGGTTAGCAGCAGCCAACTCTGTGCGTGTCTGTGCTGCTACCTCCATTTGTGAGGACGTACGTTAAATTATCGTGTCGATCCATTCACCTCAATGATCACATGTTGATTTTATTTTTGCTTCATGGACCTTTTAAGTAAAGCAACAGATAAGCTATTTATGGAAATGCCCTTATTGGCTTATTGGCAGAGTTCCTCTGTCAGCTCAGAGTTAACGCTGGCAACCACTGTGGTAAGCTAAATATAAACGCTGCAAACGAGGGATGATTAACCAGGGAAGTGCCAGATGACAGACATACTTACTTCTAACGTACGTGACAATGAAGATTGATTGGAAGGAGAAAACGATTATCATAATTTAGCCTTTAAACTCACTTTTGGATGCCGATTCAAGAGTCCAGGTGGTAAGTGTTTATGATTATATCACAAATGTTCACGTTAGTTTAAGGGTGTCCAGTACTAAATCTAGTTTAATATGGGCATGTCTCATCAAGCATGGAAATGTGTGTTAAATAAATGATTAGTTTTGTTAGCTAGGGGTGTTCATTCTTTCTTCACGTGTAAGAAAAGCTTCTTACCAGGTATGATCTGCTGTCTTTCTATTGCAGTTGTGCTGTTTAGCCACTAGAGGGTTTTGATCCCATTGAGACCCCTCGGACTCTGAGACACCAAAGTGATTCCACGAGGACCCCGATTACGAAGGCACGCACAGGCTAGCAAAGCCGAACTGTATTCATTTTGTAAGACCCTTTTATTCGTGCAGGCTTTTCCTTGACATTCTTGTGTCTGTCTCTGTGTTGTCTTGACCTTTAAGTGTTTATTTTATTGGGTATTTTTTTTATTGTTTAAGCGCTTTGTGACCCTGGTCTTGAAAAGCGCTTTATGAATGCTAATTACTTACTTACTTACTTTAATTTATGATCATTTTAAACCCTTTATAAGTACATAAATCACGTTTGTGTAATTAAAGTTGTTGATCTTGTCGCATCTTTCAACGGTGCTTCATAAAAGCTTGTGAGTCGTCAAAATCCCGACCTCAGACTGCGTAAATTTCAGCAGCTTTAAGTATAATAGTAAAGTCTGCTTGTGCTTGATAATTGCTGTACTTAAGTTTCTACTTTCATCTATAGGTGTGAGTCAGAATGTCAAACATCATTTTTCAAAGGATGGCATAAATATGGAATCTAATTGAAAGGCAGTGGTGTGGTTGAATGAACAAGTTTATATTTTTGACCTTACATTTCTGTGACTTTGATGAAGATTCTAAAGGCAACTAATGTGTTGATTTAAGTGTGTTTTAAATGGATTCTGAACCTCTATTGTACCCATCAGTATGTGTCTGTTACAGTACAACAAATATTTACATTAAGAAAATGTGTGCTTTTTTTTCTGAAAATGAAATCTTGTTTAGCATAATGACATCCACTTTGCTGTGATTTATCAAGCATTGAGTTTTGCAGAATTATTTCTGATTATTATATGACACATTTTATGTATACTAATAATAGCGGTCTGTGATTATATATGGGATGTGGCAATAATTTTGAAAAAGAATAGCTGGTAGTAATATATAGATGACAATTACCTGCGGTGAATGTAAAAATATGAACTTGTGTATTTTAAAATTGGTTCACTGAGCCTTGATCTAGTTTACATAGAGCGTTAACTTTCCCAACACTGTTGAAAGGTATATTAAAGTGGTATTTCGAGCACGACGTGTACATTAAAGCCTTGTCTTATTAGCAATAGAAGAGCTATTGTGGCTAATGGAATGAGGAGAAGATAAATAAGAACCGAAGGCAAAGAAGGATGCCTCAGTCCCGGCGCTGGTTGGTAGCTCGGCCATGACTGTGAGCTTGAGTTACACCAGCAGACAATGAGCTTCATTCAGCCCCATACAGGGACAGAAACAGAGAGAGGCATTCTTTCTCCTGAGATGTTGTTGCTCTTGTTGCACAATATTTTCACTCTTATTATTTCATTACTCCCACCCATCTTCATTTGAATGCCCTCCACCTCATTCTGGTGTAACTTTCCCCCTCCTTGTTGTTTTCTTGTTTTTAAACAGGCTTGTGACAACGCCTCACATCTGGTGTATGACACAGACCAGGGTCTCGCATTTGTTTGGGCTTTATAATGAAGGGAATTGAAATAAAATCTGGCATAGGTCTTGAAGCTTTGATTCTCTGGATTTTTTACTCTTTTTACTCACGAGTGTTGGGTTCTCTAGCAACCTTAAATCCGAACCTTGCCTTCAGGCGGTGCTCATTAGCCTTTCGGGCTCTTCTAAACAGGTGGGGCATGTTTGGCACAGCCCTCCAACATGCAGTCGGATTTAATTGGGCTTGGAGCACTGCATCCACGTACACACACAATGGGGAGACCCTGCACACATCACCCCCCTTTCATTTCACACCTTCATTCTTAAAGAGCCCATTGTCTCCTTCATCTCCCCAGAGTAGAGTTGTGGTTTCTTGGACAGAGGAGTGTAAATCCAGCCCCCAGGCTTGTCTCCGGGCCTGGAGGGCCCTCTGACTGACTGGCTCAATGACCACCACCAGTTTTCTTCTGTCAAAGAACAATGGCAGCCTGTGCCAAGAACCATATGAATTCAATCGTTGATATGCAGTCGAACCTCCCAAATGTCACGAGGGTATTGTTGCCCCTGGCTCTGCCACCCCTTAGCAGTCTTCCCTGATGCACTTTTACATCTCCACGCCCCTTACCTTTTTATTCTTCTGACTGGCATTTTTCCCAGTGAGACACTGTTTGCCTCTTTGTGTCTAGCATGCTGATTCTTTTTCTTTTCTTTGACCATCCAAGACTGTCTTTATTTTTTCTCTTTTTTCCTTTACACATTCCAAGGATTCACAAGAATGCATTCATTCTTCTATGAAGCTGACTTGACATTGTGTGTGTTTGAATGTATGCATCAAGGTACAGAAGTTCATGTACATGTGTCTAATAAATAATAATAAATGTATCTCACTTCATACAGTCTTAGAAACAGCAGAAAACAAACCTAAAAAAGGCTTAAGGGGTTAAGAATAACAGCAAATTGTTTATTTTTTAATTTCCCTGTGCATCAAGTGTAATGGACCATTCTTCCACGGCGAAGGTGTGCTGACTCCATCAGTGTCAATGTCTTCTTGTAACCAGTACAATATGAGAGGATCATTGAGTATTAATATTTAGCAATTTATTGGTACTGTGTTCTTCACAACCTCACGACACAGACGAGCCAGTAACCAGGTGAACAGGAGACTTCTTTACTGCATTTTCATTCTTTGTTGCATTGACTTAAGGGCCGAATTTGATACTGTACCAGTTTGCACACCTTTTTTCTTGATAAACAAACTTGATGAGGGGGCGGGGCAACACACTTTGTTATGAGACCTGAAGGGGATTGCAGGTTTTTTTCTTTTTTTTCAAGCAAAATGATAATAACATTTACAGAATCCCTCACTAAATTTGAGTTATCCTGACTCAAAAGTGGTTATTTTATGTTGTACCACAACCATTAAATTCCATACACATCTATTATATCAGTGCAGATCAGTAATATGTCCTACTTAAAGTATAATTCATATTCTGTTTATTTCGGCAACAAACCATTAAAACATACATCCAAGGTCACTTGTTCATGGAAGCAGTGAGATATTGAGCGAATACTGTCCTAAAGTGTTCTTAAATGTTTCTAAGTGGAGTAGAGAAAAGGGCAGGTGGGAAGGGTTGAATGTTAACCACCTTATCACGTCAATTTCACACTTTCACCTCCAGAAACACACACCAAACACAATGCACAACACCCTGTTGCCTGCAGTCTCGTATGTGGCGACTGATTAACAGCCGAACAGGGGAAGGGAGGTGTGGGTTATACACACACTCGTACACACACACACCAACATTAATCTGTGCCAGAGGGGAGGTTTCGTGTGTGTGTGTGTGAGTGATAATGAGTGTTTGTGTGGCTGAATCTGTAATAGGGCCACCTGTCTACCTATTAGTCAAGGTCCCAAGTGTTTTAATCGTTGTATAAGTGAGGAACATGTCCTTTCCTGCTCCCCATTTATTCTGTTTTCTCCCATAAAAGAAAAAAAAAAGAGTAGGAAACAATATTGTGACATCACACTAACAGCCCTTCGTCGGGTTTATGAGGATGTGTGTCTCATACCCTCACCTCACTTGGTAGTTGTTTGTGTGTTCATTATTGTAACGAGAGATTGTAGAGTTGAGTTTTTGTAAGAGCTTTACCCATATGTCAGCCTGTTGGGAAAGTCATTCTCTTGACCAGTGTAGCAGCAGAGAAACGATCGTGTTGCCACCAATACCGTTACCTTGAATGACCTCCCTGCATCCATCACCCAATGTCACAATTGCTGCTTCTATTATTGGATGTTTTCAAAGAAAACCCAAAAGCTAACGCATAATGCAATTTCCTTGCCATGAACGTAACTAATAATGGTTATTTAATTTGTGCTCACGGTTCTAGTTCCATTTCAAATGTTACTACTGTCACAAATATTCAACTGTTTGATTGTTAATGAAGTTATTTAGTAAAGGATCTTATTAAAAGTACAGGGTAGGTCTCTATGTAAGCATTTTTAAGAATTACAGGATGTTAAAAATGTTGTTTTAATTTTCCTTACATGCGCATATCATCTCCAATTGCCCTAAGGAAACTTACAAAAAAGTTGGTTATTTATACTTAAACCAAAGACTAACTCAAAGCTTGGGGCAATTTGATTCAAGAATTATTTAAGCTTTAATAGCATGGGTATACAAGTGAGTATCAATTTGAATTAATGGTTACTTAACAAAAGTTAGAAAAACAAAATATATCTGACGACGATTGAGAAATGTTCACTGGGCTGTCCCTCATTAACTGTAACTGGCTTGGACTGAAACAACTTGAAAAATGTGACCCTTTACACAATTTGATTTGCCTCTGGTATGTCCGTTATTGTTGAACTCAGTAGGAGCAAATATCTCTGAACTGTAAAAAAATTAAAATGTTTGTTTCTTTTAACAGCTGTACCCCCTCCTCTCACATTCCGCTACAATTCTCTTCCACAATCTGTTAGACAGCTCGCTGGGCTGTTGCCAGCGAAGTTACATGAGTGAACAGAAGGAAGTGCATTCCTGTAGAACATTACTTTGCACTCAGGGGATTCCCGCCCGTCTTTCCCTCGCTTGTCCACTATATTGGTGTCCATTCCTGTACTGTTAGGTCCAACATGAGCACAGGTTCTTCCCGCTTTCTTCACTCTTCCCCATCTTTTCTCACTGGGTTACCACAGCTATGGATTCCTTTTTTTGGTTGTTGTTCTGAGGTGCAATGAGCCGTATATCATTTTGCACTCGCAGCATAGGTTTTCACACGCTTTGCAGTTTCAGTTGCACGTCAGTTTGTGCTTGCAAGTTTTTTTTTTAATATGAGCTTTCATGCAAGTCAGAGGTTGATTAAGATCCTGCGGGGACATTGATACGTTTTGAGTATTCAAAGTGTTGGGCTCTTGTTCATTGTACCATCCTGGGAATGTGAATGAGGATGAGGTCCAAAGCTCTTTTTAGCAGAAACTGAAACATGAAAAAAATATGATATGTTCAACTTTTTGAAATCTTAAAAAGAATTGTGAGTTTTCCTCATAAAATAGTTTTTTTTTTTACTTATATGAGGTATCAATAGGTGTTCTTAGACATAATGTTGCTAGGCATGGTTTCGTTCTATATGCAGTGGATCGGCGACGGTGATTGTATTTATTTCCATCATGGCAAAACGACTGAGTAATTTTTATTGACCGTTTCACAACAGTTTACAGTGTTGCAATTACACATTTCTACAGATAAACAATTCTTGACTTGATGTTGTAATGTTTTCAATTTTCTGAGTGCATACACATTGCATCTGTTATAAACTCACAAGCCTTTCTGACTCCAATCTCAAAAGCAGATATAAAAGTAGAATTGACCAACTTGAAGACTACTAAATCAATTCCGCTAAATTTGGGGCGTTTTCCATTCGTCTGTAACAAACAAGCCTCTTTGTCAAGTTGAAGAGAATACACATGAACAGATGAATCATCATTATTTTATGATAACGAAGTTGACTGTTATGCTTCCAACTTCAAAATAAACTTGGACGTCCTCTTAATAATATGCCTGTTGATGCATTTTGGGTTTTTTTACTTTCTGACCCAGGATGTCAACTATATTTAATTATGGTAGAGTACATACAGCTGGCTCGGCCTTGCATGAATGTATCAAATGTCTTTCAAAATCCTGCAAATGAAAATGAAGACATTGGTGCAGACAGTGTGGACATTTTGGATGGAAATATTTAGACATTTTATTTTAGAAACTTGACATTCTTCAAAACTATCAAGTTTCACCTTGTTTTGCCAGATCAAACCATTTCTTCTTCTTTTTTTTTCCACTCTTAACCGCATTCTCCTAAATGTCTGTGCGACATAGTCTGGGACTTTTTGGTTATTCTCTGTTTTTCTGTTTGGTCTGAGTCCTGTATATAACCGAGGTTTAAAGTCCAAACTTGCCCAGTAAGCTGTCTCGGTCCAGAGGCTGTTATTGATCGACTAACCGAGTGGGAGTCGGAGACAGTAACAGTGCAGTACACTGCAGAGACGGCTCACAGGAGCACCTCGAGATCTTGTCTTATCCAGAGGGTCTATTTCTGTCTCTCAATGCATCATTATTGGCCCAAAGACACTCTGCGCAACAAAGAATGGGATGATGGATGTTGAGCAGAGGGAAAATAGCCGGGATATGAGGCAGAATGGGGGGTGAAAACATTGATCAGGACAGTGAAGCCACAGGTCTGTCGCTGTAGAAAATGGATAATACCCTGACAAACAGATTGTTACACGATGACTAACAAGATCTAAAGAGTACAATTGATCACTACAAGCAGTGAAAACACAGGCTACACTAAAGATTCAAGTCTGGACTTGTCGCTGCTTTCTTTTGGTTCCTGAAAGTGACGTGGATGGCTTACATCATCCCTAAACACATTCCAGCGGACCAATCCTTGAAGTGCAAACGGAGCTCTACTTGACTTTAAGTGATCAGACAAGATAGCTGTCTAGCAGATATCTGCGCTGCATTAAATAGACATTTTTTTTGCAAAAAATGTTGAGTAAACAAGAGTGTCTTTGGACATGTTTGGTCAAGTGCAACTGGAAAGAGCAGCTCAATCTCTTAATCAGACCAAAACAACATTCCTGTTTCCCTCATGTACGCTTGCCATGCTAGTGTCTACATGCTAACACTTCTTCCTGCTCATGAGCCTTACAGCCTTCTTCTTGAGTGATGAGAAGGCCACACGAAGGCCTGCCATGTGTAGTAAATCGATGTTGATCATTTTCAGTGGACAGCTGTGTCGGATTCATCCTGCAACTTTTCATTAATTGGGTAAAGATGGAACTCTATGTGGAAAGGGCCCAAGGGGTCGATCACATACCAAAATGATAAACATTAGCTGCTCTTGTTCATTGTGCCTCCGTGGGAATGTGGACAAGGATGAGATCCAACGTTCTTTTTAGCATGAGTTAGCTCCAATCTTTTGAATCCAAGTCGCCCACCCATGAAAGCGAGGGGTCAAATCGGGGCATAGAAGCACAATTGAAATGTTAGTCCGAACATAAATTCTATTGATTTATTGTCGCATCTTTAACAGGAATGTTATAGCACCAAGCATTTCTTAGGTCCATGTTAAAATACATATATCTCCTCCTTCATTGACTCCACATTATAAGACATTATTGTTTTTTTAAGGCCCAAACATACGTACACTTACCTATCTTTAGCTGTTTGAAATTTGTCTCTTGTAACTTTGCCAATTGGTTGTTTTAATGCTTATTTTATTTATACATGTATTTTCGATAATCCTTAAGCTGTTCCAATGAATGTATGGTGTTGTACTCCGAAGGAAAATATGTCTCACATTAGCAACTGTGAACTCATAACTGTGAAAATGTATGCACCAATAACATTATGTCCGGAGAGGGGATTTTGCTGAGCAAGCCTTGACCCGTGTGAGCAAATCTGGCACTAGCTGAACCTGCAGGGATGGATAATGCTGCCAAGCATGCTGAAAAGTGTGGCATAGTCATCCTTGCTCCTGGCCATGGGACTGGTTCTAGTTAGAAGGGATGGCATTTCCCCACTAGGGTAGAAGATTTATCATGAATGGGAGGGATGAAACATTGTTTTGGCAATGCAATGTGGAATTTTAATTCATAGCCATTCAAAATTGAGCCTTAATAAAGATTCCGTTGACGGATTATACTTATGTCTTGTCGACTGATAGCTGGGTATGTGCATAAACAAATATGTGATAACTTCAAATAATGAATGATTAAAGTAGATCATACTTTTATTTTTAAGTCCCAGAATACATTGTTGTTGTTTGAAATTAAATAATTCTAGGCACCATCATTCAAAACAATGTCATTCCTCATTTTATGACCGAGCCTCCAGGAGTTTACCAGTCTTTGGTTTCACAGAATTCTAACGAAATCCTGGCCTCGAAGGCAGCACACAATTATCAGGCAAACACAGGGTGTCTATTGAAAGAGAGATGGGCCGGGGGAAGACAGCTGACAGAAGGGGAAGGATTTAAACAGAAAGGAAGAAAGGTTAAAAAGAGGTGGAGGTTATAGAAGTGGTGATTTGTGACTGACAGGAAACCAGCAAAGGGCCCATTTTCCCAGACCATAACAGTTCCAGGCAGTGTGTGTTTCCTCCTGATAACGCCTGCATTTACTTTCCTGACTCTAACCAGCAGGCTTTTAGGATACAGAGTGATCTGTTATCTTGTTCGTTTGTCACATAAGAAATGAAGATAAGTATATTCTCATTTGGACAGAATCTGTATATTTACAGTACCCACTGAAATTTTAAAAAAAACATGAAGGGGCCTCTGAAGTGCAATTGAAACGTTTATCCTTTTTATATAGTCTAAAATAGTGATGAGAAAAAAGTTGGATCAAAAATTAAAATGAAAATGCTGCCAGTGAGGCTTATTTGATTTAACTTTTGTATTCAGCATCAATTACCACTGTTTTGCAGAGATGAACAAACACCTCCAGGATTAGAGCATTAAAATGTGGAAGATATTTTTGTTAAGATTTAACCCACTGGAATTTTCTCTGTAGATGTGTACAATTACTCACCTACTTACAATTAAAGATAATTTGCTCTCCTTTTTTTACTGAATTGCATGAAAAGTCTACTTCATGCTCCTCGACTAATCTGTTGTAAATAATGCAACACAATAGGAAATTGCAGGCTGAAGTGTTTACGGTTGTTCTTATTTGTTTACTTTGGAAATTGTATTTCTTGATTGATTAGCACAACAGTTTTTTTTAGGTGAAAAAGGAAATAAAACAAGGAGGTGATTGGTCAATATGTGTGAAAGGTTTATTACTATGTTGTTGTGGGTCTTGTTTGCATTCAATATGCACACGTGGTATAGACCACTCCTGTAAGATACAGTTTGGACTTTGCATCTGAAAGTGTATCAGAGTTGTTTGTCAAACATCAACCCGAACATTGTTAAAGCTGATTTTTAAGAATGTTAAATAAAAATAGTTGTTTCATGTTCATTTCTTATGCCTGAAATATCTTAAAAAGTAAAGCAATTCTTATATTATGGACCTTTATTGTCTACTTTTATAACGTATAAGGTTTGACTCGATTTGAGGTTGTTTTCAACAGGGCTTTTGCAGTGTAGATAGATATGAGCTAATTCCCAGTTTGAAAAGGAAATTGTATCAAAGATTCCCTTAGTTCTACTTTTAAAACAGTGGAGAAGCGCTCTCTGAAAAAAAAAAATGTTTATACAACTTAAACGACTTGTGTGTCTTATCTACTTATTGGGTCATTGGAGCCTATCCCAGCCAATAGGGCGTGAGGCAAGGTAACGCTAAACAGGTGGGCAGTCTGTCACTAGACACACAGATATACACAACCATTCATGCACACACTCACACCAACAAACCTTCTCCCATGTCTGAATCTTTACCACTTTTAATAGCAGACCAAGAGAAACACCTTCCAGTTAGCTGTACACATGATGGTCATTAAGTTATGGCAGATTACTGGATTTGTGTTGACACTTTAAACTCCTCCCGAGTCCGAATACTTTTCTAAACCTCCGACAAGCCGCCGCGTTCAACACCTGATGAGTGCTAAGATGGGAACGCCGACACCGCAATTTGTTCGCTGATGATACAGCAGAGCTAGGAAACATTTTTCAGAAATGTATCTTGTGCGAGTCTCTTCAAGATGTGTTCTCAGTCTGTTCCAGCTGTCTGCTGTCGGATAAAGTGCCCAAAATTCCAACGGATGAAGTCTTTGAAGTGAACGTTACATATGCATCTGCTGTGACTAAAAGCAACATCACCTGAGAGTGAAGAAACTAATATTGTGTTTCCCCCGGGGGCTGAGGCCAGGGGAGTGTGAAAGTGTATGAAGAGGGGTGGTCACTGGCCGGTTCATCAGTACGTTTGTGTTTGTGTAGGAGTTGACAGATTACCAAGAGGGATCTGAGAGCAGAGCAGACATTGTTAGGGGAGTCTACTGCTCCAGCTTTGCGGCCAGTCTGACCCAGCAGACTCAACACGCTGGAATTCCATTTAAGATCATTTATTGGGGTCTGCTGGCTGTTAGTGGGTGGGTTTCATCCTGCGTGTTTGTGTGCTTGTTATTTATTTATTTAGCCTGGTAATATGCCTGAGGCTTCATTATAGCGGGGGCCATAACTTTGATAAATTACTTGGGCTCCGGGCCCTCTCTGCTTTCACAGTATTAGAAAACTAATTGAAATTCTCTTCCGCCCATTCCTTCGTTCTTTCCCCCTCTCTCTCTCTCCCTCTCTCTCTCTCTCTGCGGTTCTTTCCTCTTTCTCCCATCCTGAGTCGAGAGCCAAAACAGTGCCGTGTTTTTCACTGAAAAGGAGCCAGGAGGGGAAAATGTCATCACTGATTTAATAGGCATAGTCTTGCTCACACACACTGAACTCTGGGGAGTGTAAGGAATGCTGATAATGTCATCATAGGAATCTCCGTAACATACCCCGCTCTCCTGCCGGCTCCGGTTTGGCTCCTCCGAATCCCGTCTCTGCTTTTCATTAAATCTAGGACGACATTTAAGTTTAGGTTGATGGGATTTAGAGTTTAGGTACTTTATTCTAGAACCAAAGCTTCTACTGTCCATGGATTCGAGGGTGTGTTTGCTTCGTTGCCTGGAATCGCCCAGCTGCTCCTGGATTTGGGGCTTAGTTGTTTCATTGTTTCTGATGCCCTGCTAGATCTGGATTTTTTTTTTTTTTTTTTTTTTCATTTGCACAGATCACTCTTACTGCTCGCCACATTCAGGGTGTGGTTGTTTTGTCGGGCACAATCTCTCAGACCGAATTAGATTTTGGGTTTGTTTGCAATAAAGTCTGGGATCTCCTCCATGAGTTGGGATTTGGTCCCTTTTGTTGTACACAGTCTCTCAGCTGTTGGGAGATTTAGCCGTTTTGTTTTCCATGTCTCCCTTCTGACCTTTGGATTTGGACGGATTAAGCCGTTTATGTTCTATATCAATACCTCGCTACTGTTCGGGCTTCGAGTTGTCTACCTAGCTGTCTACGTTTTGTAACGTCTGAACTAGTTTTTCAAAGTTTGTCTCCTGCCCTCGTGAATTGAAAGCTTATATTAAACGTCTACATTTCAAAAAGCGCTCGATCTTTTCCCTTTAAACTTAAACCAGGGTTGATTTTTGCATTATTAGTGGTGGTTCTGTTGTATTTCTCTTGATTGTATTGGTCTTCTTGGCCTGTGGTTCTCTCTGTCTCACCTGGTCTCTTATTACTAGATAATTACTTCTGTTACTAACAGTGTTCTTGAAGAAACTGATTAATTTTCCGATGTAATGCATCGTCCTTATCTCAAAGTCTTCGTCATGACTTTGTTTTTGGTAGTAACTTGGTCTTGGCTAAGGTGTTCTTGACGACAACAAGTGTATTTTTAAGAAGTATGAGTGGTTATTGGTCAACCTCAATGGCTGTCCTTCCACTTTGACATACTTTTTCACGTCTATCCTTCTCAGGCTCATAGTCTCCAAGTATTGGTCCCATCCTAAATTCTTCGCGCCACTTATGACTGATACTGATCACCACATGCCAGCATTACTACCCTCGGAAGGGTTGTATTATCGTGCGGTGTGAAGCGAGGGATATGACAGGAAGGGTGTGTGTCTCTGCAAGGTTTTTTGTGTGGACTAGAGATTTAGCGGCGTCCTGTCAGCACACACAATCTTCTGTGCAAACATTCCTGACACGATGCAAACCCTGTGTGTCTTTCAACCGGGCGGCATCACTTTGGCAGACCCACCTCTGCCCTCAAATCACTGCATGTTGCGCCGACGCCATCACACGCCTGTCGCTGGCGTGTGGTGGTTAATGAGGACGTGTTGATTGATTAGACTGCGGTAATTAGGAGTTTGAAGATTCTCCCTTTGGTGGGGTTTTTTTTTCCTCCACATAGAGCCAGATTAACATCTGCAGGGTGACTCATCCCCGTCCCTTGAACTCGGTGTGAGAGGATATTGGGTGTCTGTGTGTGACAGAAGGATGTTTTGCAGTGTTCGCTTTGTGTGTTTGCGGGGCGAGTTGTGCTTGTGTCAGCAGTTGTTTTTTTTTTCTTTTCCTGCCCCTCGGCCTGAACATTGACCTGATGAATCAAACTTCTTTTGTACTTTTGCTTTCTGTCCACTTTTTCCTTCACGCACCACAGGCCTGTGTCTGGATGCTAATAACGCGCTGGTGAAAACTACAAACCTGCAGCAGCACTTTCACATCGTTTGGAGGGAAATTACTTCTCTGCAGTAATCTATTGTAAACAGTGCCACCATCTGGCCAGAGTAGGAAGTGAAATGGGTTTCTTGCTCTTAATCGAGATGTGATGCTTTATGGTTGATTTTCTTTCCTGAAAGTTACTCCTTACTAATCATTTTGGGGGTGTCTTCCAGTTGAAGGCGATTTTATTATCTGCGTCAAGACCTTAGAGGTTTTATACAGTGTTACACTTATTATCCTGCCACAGTTTATCAACTCAGTGAAAGGTTTTTCATTTTCACAAGTCGCTTTTTTCAAAACTTCACAACAAATGAAAAGTGTAACCAAAATACATCTATTTTTTAATATATAATATCACAAGATTCCCAAGAGATTAATCATGTTTGATCAATAAAGTTTTATCTTACCTTACCTTAAATTAATTAATGATAAAACAAGGTATAATCATTTTTAAATCATTTTAATCAAGAAAAAATAATTTAGATCAAAAGTTATAAATTAAATGTTTAAATATAAGATACCTTTTTTATTGAATGAGTGAAACTGAAGATGAGCCATATTCAGTAAATGTAAATTACATATATATATAAAAATAAAAAACTAAATGGTGATAAAGCCAATGTGATAGTAATTTAACTGGAACCCCTGCAGGTAATTTCTCTTTGACCTCTAAAAAGAGTGGTCAGGGGACCAGACTGGGCCTGTGGGTCGCGACGCCAGGTCTTATTTTAATCAAATCTGCTCCTGTCAAACCCGGGTCACCCTCTGCTGACCGTCCTTAGTATGCCCTTTTGAAATCCCTTTTTTTTCATGGTTATCATTTTTAACACTTGTCTTTCTTTTGTGCTTCCTGACAGAAAGTTCTACTACATCACTCTGCTTAGAGACCCAGTGTCTCGCTACCTCAGCGAGTGGAGGCATGTACAGCGGGGCGCGACTTGGAAAACCTCTCTGCACATGTGCGATGGACGGACGCCCACGCCCGAGGAGCTGCCATCCTGCTATGAGGGCTCCGACTGGTCAGGGTGCACCCTCCAGCAGTTCATGGACTGTCCCTACAACCTCGCCAACAACAGACAGGTGCGGCCAACACAATTATGCAGCAGATGTGATTTGCATTAGCGCCTCCACATGCTTGTTTTGGACTTCGCGCTCAGAATTTAGCAGTGCGTGACAGAATCTGGCTTACATGTGTTGGAAAGATCTTTACTGTTCCGATTGGCTTTGAGCCTGATGGCGGGACTCTGGCCACTCAGCCTTTGGTTGATTTGTTAATGGGAATTCTTTTTTGCAGGATGGCATAGACTAGAAATATGTGGCATGATTCTGATGAGGTTTACTCCAGAGACATTCTGCAGTATATTTCATTTTCAAGGATGATCTGTTATTGTATATAAATGAGAAGACTACCAACATGAAGTAATAATGTAAATAATAACTTGGATGTATTAAAATGTATATAGCCTTAGCAGTGAGGAACAGACGAGGGATGGATAGATAGAATTATGTATAACTTGAATTAATCAGCTAAAAAAAACACCATTACGATGTTCTTTTTAGGTTTTATTTGCTTTACTGTTTCTGTTTTATGTTACACCATTTTGGTTCAAATGATCTGCATGCAGTGAAATTGAGCTTTGCCTTTACTTTTATATTTACGTGGCAGGTCATTTTTTTTAATATCTCTGCCTTTAATCTGAATCTGAAGTGTTTTTTTTGTTTTAGTAGCCAATAGATGCTGAAAAATAAGTTTTATAATTTGGGTCTGAGAAACATTTCAGGTTTTTTGTCTAGTTTGTGTAGATCCATGTGAAGAAAGTGATGATGGTTGGAGTAGCAGGCTCTCCCTAATAAGTGGCCTTTTGAGACACAACATGTGCTTGTTCAGCATCTAGCCAGGATACCCTCAGGTCCGTTCCCTGGTTAGGTGTCTTCAAAAGGAAGAAGAAATAGTTGCTGCACATATTGAGTATTAATTAAAGAAAATAAAAAAAGTTTATTGTTTAGTTTCCTGTTTTTGGAGAACCCTAATAAAGTATAAAGGAATGGATGTTTTTCAAGATGTGACAATTTGTAATATCTCTGAAAATAATGACACTGCTTCATGAAGCTTCATCAAACCATGACTACTCTACAGGTTTCTAATAAATCATTCTAAAATCCAATATTATTCCGTCCATCTTAAACATATTCTCTTCATGAAGGTGCGAATGTTGGCAGACTTGAGTCTGGTCGGCTGCTACAACATGTCCACGGTGCCCGAGAAGAAGAGGGCTCAGCTCCTGCTCGAGTCGGCAAAGAAGAACCTACGAGACATGGCCTTCTTCGGTCTGACCGAGTACCAGAGGAAAACCCAGTTCCTGTTTGAGCGGACCTTCAGGTTACGCTTCATCAGGCCCTTCATGCAGTACAACAGCACCAGAGCCGCAGGTGTGGACCTGGACAACGCCACGGTTAGTACGGCTGCACTTTTTGACTTTTGACGAAACACGTCTTCAGTTGCGGTTTTCTGTTTAAAAAGAAGAAAAGTGGCTGCTTCATGAGTAGATTTCATCTTTTAATTTTACATGTATTAATCTTGTGTTTCACTTTCAGTCTTAATCTACTTTCACACAGGAACTTTAAAAAATATATATATAAATATTTTACATTTGAAGACGTTTGTTTCCACTATGGCTGGGTACTGATCAAAAATTCTCGATATTGGTACTGATACCGAACCCCTCACTTCAATACCGGTTCCTGAACTATACCAAATTTATAACATTTAGAATTTGAACATAAAGAAAACTAAATTACACTTGGTACAAATCTTTAATCAAATTTCTCACCTTAAGTAAATTTCACCTGAGGCTGCTTTCTTACAAAAAAACAAAACAAAACAAATAATTTACCATATTTTCCAGACTACAAGGTGTGCCTAAAAGCACTAAAAAGCACTTTATTAAAAAAACAAAAACAAAAGAAAGACGAAACATGTTTCAATGCGCTGTACTACCAAAGCATTTCGGTCAGTACCAGAAAATACCAATACAGTCCTTGTGTCCGGTTATGTTAGATGGTCATTTATACTCATTTTGATTCATAATTTTCTCAATATAAATTGAGAATATGTAAGAACTGTACAACACATAATTCAACAGAAGAAATCAGGAAAAGTTGTTTTTTTTTAAAAAAAAGAATAATAATAATAACAAATAAGTCATGTAGGAAGTATAATTTAAGCGAACTGCTCAAATGTAGGTCACACCGACGAAAAAAAATAGTCTGAAAATGTGGTGAAATAATTGTATAAATAGTCCCACTGGATCCTGATTTTAATGCTCATTATTCTACAACTGGCGACACTTAAATTCAGACTCACGACCTTGATGTCTTCATAAGCACTTTACTCCAGTTACACATATTTACGCTAACAAGGATGATAATTGCTAGCTCTTCAATCCATAGCATCCCATCAAGTGAGAGTCAAAAGGATGTTTAGCATCCATACTTGTGCAGCACTGCAAAAAGCCCACTTATACCCCAGTGGCTCTCATATCCTGGTGAGTCATGTTTGATTGAATCTGCATCCTCTCTTTCCTGACAGCTTTTGTGCCCGAGATGAATCTCCGCGTTGACAACTCCAGCTCAGCGGTGTCTTTCTAGCGCCGCGCCGCCGTCCCTCGCGTTCCTGATCAAACATCTCTAATTTTCTCGCAGCAATGCGGCGCGTCACTTCTATCTGTTGTCGCTCGAGAGTCATTGGTTCTGCCCTCAATCACGGCTTCCAGAGGGGATTCTTTTAATGAAACACATCCCGGCCTCCGTGTTCTAAGTCACTCACACCAGAGGCTTGGGCAGCACAGCCAGGAGTGTTTTAGCGCTTTGACAGAAAACATCTTCTTTGTCCGTCTTCTCAAACCAGGGAGTGATAAGACAAGTGCTCAGATACTCCAGCAGTACCTTTAACTTACAAAGCCAACATTTATAACTTGATTGTGTATATAAAGTAGAAAATACTCCCTTTCCTTCCTATTTTATTCTCTAAAACCTCTGAAAATGTATGAAAATTTCAAGTCAATGGTTAAAATAATCTCTTCATATTGTGTCGTCTGATATCATTTATCCCTACAAATCTACTCTTAATATTTATTATTTAATTTTAATTATTTTATTTTAATGTTATTTATCGATCCTCTATAATACAATTTAATTTGAGTGACATAGAGTAGACTGAGATAATATATGGAATCATTACAATTGAGTTTTAAATTCCATTTTACTTTCACTTTGTGTTTTTAGTTATCTTGATTTTAGTTTTAGAATCCACTTTTTAAGAAAGTTCATTAAAATATATAATTTATATTCTGTTTGAATATAATGATAATATTTTGTTAATTTGATGATATTTAATATGCATTTCTTCATAAATATTTTTCCAATATTGTGAATATTTTGCCTGAATTTTGTTTTTCCATTTGTGTATTGTGATGAGTTTTCGAAACATTTCTTAAAGAAGCCTAAGAAAGAAGGTGATACTTTATTTGTCATGATTCATCATCTATTCGCAACCTTTTTGTGTGTGTATAATTTGTTATAATTGCAATCTTTGTTTAAGAAAAAATGTACCTTTGACTGGCCATTTGAATTTTTTCATTGCTGGAATTTTGCCTTTTAAGTATTTTAGATCTATATTTGGTTTATTTCTTTGGATTAATATATCATCCGATTGGAGCTAATAAGATGTGATTTTATCTATAAAGATGTCTGTCCTCTGTCCCGTTCAGGTCCAGCGCATCGAGGAGCTGAACGAGCTGGACATGGAGCTGTACGACTACGCTCGGGACCTGTTCCAGCAGCGGTACCAGTACACCCGGCAGCAGGAGCGGCGGCAGCAGCGGATCAAGAACCACATGCAGCAGAACCACCAGGGCCTGGGCCTGGGCGTCAGCCTCTGGCCGTCGCACAGCCGGCAGAGCGCCGTCTCCACGCCGGAGGACGGCGACTCGGAGAGGGAGGAGCGGGAGGAAGGTGAGGAGGGGGGACGAACAGAGGAGGCGGGCATCAGGCTCCCCACTGAGGACTACATGAACCAGATCATCAACCGCTGGTAGCAGCAGAATAAACACCTGGTGTGAAGACACGCACACCAAGCTGTGCTCGTATCAGCGACCTTACTGTACGACGGTTGCTATGGAGACCTGGGTTTGGACTTATGCATCGATGCCCATTGTTATTAGCACCCCTTCCCCTTCGTTCATCATATTACAGACTATGCTGCGATGATTTTAAAAGTTGCTGATGGCCTAGTATCTTGCCCATCTCCCTCCTCTGCTATCGCTCCTGTATCTTTTCTGTGGCCTGACGTGGAGCATGAGAAGTCCAACCCGAGGCTGTGAATCCCCACGACTACTGGTGGCGCTCTTCTGTGGTCAAAGGAGCGCCGCCGGACACACAGGGAAGACAACGATAAAGCTTTTCTTCTTCAGCCGATGAACTCGCTTCAGCCATGATTATTGACAACAGTCTGGTTTGTTTGTGTACGTGCTTTTTTTTTTTTTTTTTTAAGCAGATTTGTAATAACACTGAGACCAATGTTGCTGCCTAAGGGAAAATGATTCCTTTTATTTCTTCGTATGTGTTTTTTGTTGTGATCGTCAAGCTAATGGATCGCACCACAGCCATTACTGAGGGAAACTGTCCTCCCGATGTCGTTTCTCAGCCTCTTGTTTTTCGGCTCATCCCGCAGCCAATTATTATGGACTGGATCTGACATGGGTGGGATGGAAGGGACGTCTGGCGGAGGTGGTGGTTGCCAGGGTCCGTGCTGCGTGAGCGACAAGCGCTTCACGAGCCCAAATGCTTGAGATTAAAGTTGTGAAACCGCCGGTCACCATGGCGATGTGATTGCGAGACTAGCCTTCTCGGTGTCTCGCTATTTTGTCAAAGTAGGAGCGGCTTTTGTGAAAGAAAGCAGCCTCTGACAAGAGGTCACAGAGCGATGATGACCGGGGGTGGAACAGAGCGGACATGTTTTTAATCCATTCCTCCTCAATGATCACACGATACATCTGCAATATGCTACACTGACTACTTGTGTGTGTGTGTGTGAGCGCATGTGTAAATAGTATGTACAGTCTGCCTCCGATTGTCGTGTCTGCCTTTGTAAATAGTGCGAGTGACGGATGAATGACTGACTGGTTACACAACCAACATTGATATTAGCCATTATTAATAAAGGAGGGGGAGAACACGAGCGGGGGTCACAGCAGAGCAGCTGTCGCGGTGATCGCCCCAAAATTCTCCTCTTCCTTTTACTCTCTGTTTATCCTCCGTTCTCTCATCGCCCCGTCATCAATCTGCCTGAGGATTGTATTGTTCTAAATGTTCAAAGTTTTTATTTATATTTTTTTATACGCCCATATCTTCACTAAAAAAAAATCCAAATAGGGTTGGGTTCTAAAAGTGTGTGCATTTTTTGTTTTGTTTAACACTTCAAATGACAGATTTGCCTCCAAAATAAGCCCATAAAATAGCTTTTAAAATCAAATTAGTGAATATATTGATGGATACATGATTCCTTCCATAAGAAATGACCTTTAAAGATTCAATAAATGACCTTTCAGGAGTCGTACACCAAAATCAATCAGCTTCCAAATATGATATTTAACCCATTGATCGCTGAAGCCCATTGGTTTTATACGTAACATTTAATGCTAGAGAACGTGGAGGACGTTCATGAGAATTGGTTTAGTGTAGGAAAAATATTACTCATTGTTAATGCCTTTGTTTTAATGGAAGTCTATAACCGTACTCAAAATAGTTTATTAATTTGTGTAAAGACCCATTGTTCTCTTGTAGTGCTGTTTTTGGTTTACTATTTGACAAAAATAGATAAGTATGTATATTTTCTTTTGTTGGTTTTCTTTTTAAAATTAACTCTTAATATTTCTGGGTCATCTGACTGAATATTTTGCTCAAAATGTATCATTCAAAACCCTCATTCCTACTACCTGAAATTCGTCAAAAACACCTTTAAATGAAGAAGTTGAAAAACAAAAAAAATCAGCTGGCCTGAAAGCTTGTCTTATTTTGTGCGAGTTGCTCGTCTTGCAACGTCAACTCTGCTCTTTTAGAACCCAACTCCAAATGTTGCAATAAGATCGAAAAAGCCAACAAGCGCCAGGAGAACAGAATGTAAAAGTGAAAATCCAACATCACCGGAATGTAATTGAGATTTTGTAGCATTCAGGTAAACGTGCGTCTTTGGCCTTGAAGGAGATGGTCATCCCAGACATCTTTGTTAGACGTTAGTAAAAGCGATTCTCGTTGTTTTTGAATGATTGGAAACGGGCAGAGAGGGATGATGGCAGTTGTTGGGACACATTCACAGTCATTATACTGCTTTTTCCTGTTTCTGTCACGAGAATATGTTTAAATGTGAAGACACAGATCATATATTTTTATGTTTATAACTATTATTTTAATGTGAGGGGGGGTCGTGGTCTCTTGGATCTGGATTTAGATCAAAATCAATCCAACAAAATTTACATTTATTCCAGGCAAACAATATGTCTCGCTTATTCTCAATATTTTGCTTTCTAAAAGGAAAACCTGCAAATAATAATAAACGCAAGGTTTGTTTGTTTAGAGTTAAATTAATGAACTTTTTTTTTCCTCCATTTACAAAATTTCTTTGAATGTTCTGATGATTCTGCACTTTTTTTGTTTTGAAGAAGCATCATGAGATCAAATCGAGTGAGGTTCAGCTTGTGATGGATTTATAAAGATTATTATTTGTGTCAAACATTATAAAGTGGAAAAATGTTGATCACATTGAAATTCTGTTTCGTTAAAAGTCTGAATCGTCTTTGTAAAAAAAAAAAAAAAATGTTGTCATATTTTGAAGAAACAAGTCTGGCTATGTTTGTGATCTTTCTGTTCGTACTGTGACATTACGACCATCACTCTCGAGGCGACTTCTGTGAATTATTCCCCAATTTACCACGAATATGATTCCAGAAAACTACAGCTCCAAATGTTCTTATACTCAGTCTGCACTTCTGAAGTCTTAACAGCGTCTGAAAATGAAGCGGCCAGGTGTCTCATGGCTCACTCCTCATTCGATGTTTTTAGTTTTCAACCATGTGTTCGTGAGCGAGAATGATTTTTGGTTTTGGGTTGTTTTTTGTTGTTTTTTTGCAGTGTGCTGTCTATCTATGGCTAAATGCAGCATCCTCCTGGGTTTGTCTCTTCTGATAGCAAAAATGAATCATCAAGCCACCAATTAAAAGATCTCATTTTTACAGACATAAGCGTCCTCTTGTTTGTCGCTGAAAATCACACACATGTCAGCATGAGACTCACTCAACTGATCTTTTTTTTTATTATATTTTTGAGTCAAAAACGTGTGTATTCTGATATCAACTCGATTCTTAAAATGTTTCACACAAAAACAATATCACTTCTTATGAATGTATTGTTTTAAGAAAGTAAAAGCCCATTAACTTGGTCAATCAAACTTAATTTAAAAATGAAAAGACTTTCATTTAAATATGAGTTTAGACTGAAACAAACTGATGCTGTAGAAATGTTTGACAGTAAACATTTAAATACTTTTTTTTTGTTCATTATTTTTACCAACAACAAAATCCCTGTGTTGTATTTACAGCACTGGCAATAAAGGTTTTCTGATTCTAAAGACGGAAGATGGCTGCCGGAGTCCACTGCATCCTCTCGTCCTCAGTCATCACCAGGATCTCGCAGGATTTCATTTTGTTCCTTTACCTGCGGAGAATGTTATGACTGCTGCCACCTAGCTGCCAGTTTAATTGCAACACAAAAATGAACAAACGCTGTAAATATTTGATTGGTAACTGTAAATAAGAAAATAAAAATAAATATTTTAAACACACTTTTGTGAACTGTAAACCATAAAAGAACTATGGCAAAAATATATATATATTTGAAAACCACAAAAAAAACAAATTGATAGTGTTGTTGAATATTAATTCATGAAAAAAACTGCGACAAATGGCTGTACCGTTATTTTCTAACACCCCCGACCTGCCAAATGTTGCCCATGGACCACATTTTGCCTCAGCTTTCAATATCACATCCAAACACTTTTGGTGTGAATGTGTCAAAATATTTGCAGTTTTTTTCAAGTTACTGGTATCAGTGACTTTAGTGAAAAATAAATTATTTAGAATAGTTTACTTCAGAATTCGTACTTTTTTTCTTTTTTTCACTCTTTGACTTTGGATGGAATTACCGTGGCAGCTGGCAGCAGGACGGCGAGCGAACACTTCTCGCATGCGACAGATCGAGAGGAGCTGTGAACTGTCTTCACTTGAGATTTTAACATCTCTACGTTCATGTCCTCAGAATATCTTCTCCACTGCTGTTCTGCTGAGAATCCATCACACGCTACGTTGCTTTAGAACAACCGTGTTGAATCAGAAACGGGTTTTAAAAAGAGATTCTTATTGATGTCGACGTCGTTCGTGTTGGTTCTATCGACGTCCACGACTCCTGCTCACTCCTCTCACCAGACGTGTCAGTGTCACATCCATCACT
This sequence comes from Callionymus lyra, assembly GCF_982586985.1. Taxonomy (NCBI): domain Eukaryota; kingdom Metazoa; phylum Chordata; class Actinopteri; order Syngnathiformes; family Callionymidae; genus Callionymus; species Callionymus lyra. Next base: position 21,444,074 of record NC_141835.1, read on the forward strand.
CTGGAGACCCTGACCTGGTGGAGCAACTTCGGTGGCAGTTCTTTCCTTGTCGTCACTGATCTACAGCTTCATCCAAATCCACTTGTGCACGAGTCAGACATTCATTAAAGTTCCACGAGTTGAGCTGACCAACATTCCTCAAATCTTAGGTGATTTACTTTTCATACATTAATACATAATTAGTTCTAAAGTTAGGTTTGTTAGTAAGAAATACCATAATAGTGACCCAGTAAAGAAGTCCGCAGACTCACACTAAGAGTCACTATCCTGGGTGAATATAACTATTTGATTTTTGTATTATATTATTATTTTGATTGGATTCTTGAAAAAAAACATGTGTTTTTCTTATGAGTTTAAGTTGTTCTGTTGCTTAGTTATGTAAAAATGCCAATACAGGAAATCCAGTCCAAACTTGATCAATAGTTCAGCTGAACGCCCAAACAACTGAATCAATATTATCATCAATATTCTTCTTTTTTTTTCAAGTTACCAAGGATTCCAGTTTTAACTTCAAACTTGCTGTCATCATCATAATGTGAGTTTGCAAATGAAAGTCAAACCGGAAAGAAATTATAAGGTAAGGTAAATTGTTTGTCAAATAAATGTTTATGTCAAATGATCCAAAAACATCCTTTATTTGTTCAGGCTTTTCCTTGATATTCTGGAACTCCTGTTGTGTTATCAGTTTTATCTTGACCTTTAAAGTATATACTTTATTGAATATTGTTTTGATTGTTTAAGCGCTTTGTGACCCTGGGCTAGAAAAGCGCTATGCAAATAAAAATGACTTACTTACTTACAAGTGTGTGTGTGTGTGTGTGTGTGTGTGTGTGTGTGTGTGTGTGTGTGTGTGTGTGTGTGTGTGTGTGTGTGTGTGTGTGTGTGTGTGTGTGTGTGTGTGTGTGTGTGTGTGTGTGTGTGTGTGTGTGTGTGTGTGTGTGTGTGTGTGTGTGTGTGTGTGTTTTTTTAAATCCATGTGTTATCTGTATTCAATCCTTGGCACTAAGGTTGCGAACAGACTGAGCAATAAAATAGTTTTTCTTTCATTTTATTCACCTATTTAAAAATAACATTTTCTCCTTTAAATCTAAAGCTTTTCATAATTTAAAACGCTGTTTGTTTTCGACGTCAAACTTTAAATTTAATCAATCAATGAATCCACTTTATTTTCCATATAAAACTTACTAAATCATTTTCAAATCCTGTTGTGATCCAACAGTACAAAAGGTATTTTATATATACAGTCTTAATGGAGAGGGTTTTATTTTCATGTTTAATTTTAACTAATAGGTTTATCTGGAACTAATCGTATCAGCAAGTGTTGGTGCTCTTGGTAGATGTTTGTCGCTGTTTTCCAACATCTATTTAAAAAAACAATTATTTTAATATAATAGTCAGATTAAGCATTGTAATATATTTTCATTTTAAAGTAGTCTACCCGTTGAATTATACTATTTAGGTCTTTTAAAAAAACGTATTGAGCTGTATGGCTTTAGGATCAATAAGAGCGAGTAAGAATCTCAGCGTCTTTATGTGGGACAGAGGATGATGATGAGAGGAAGCTTTATTTCCTGACACTTGAGCAGAGATGAATGCAGGGGGGGGGGGTGTCTGGCAGCTGGTACACGGTCTAATAGACTCGACACAAGCTCTAATCCCCCCGTAGCTCCGAGTGACTGTCATTTTAAGTTCAGCTGGACCACGGCAACAATAACAGCTCAGATGATGAAAAGCCTGGCAGCCTCTCCGTCAGTGCATGAGGGTCCGAGAGAAAGAAACATCTCCGTCACGAGGAGGTCAAACTGTCATTGGACGATTATAGGTCCCGCGATTCTCTCCAGAGCAGCTTCTGCATTTAACATTCAAATAGACAAGTTACATAAAACATAGTTGAGCTTCAGTCTTTCTACACTGAAGTAAAACCCTAAAAGTAGCAAAGTATTAATTCGTATCAGTGGAATTATCGCTCCTTAATTAAGATCACTTTACTTACCGATGAAAATGATGCAGTAACAATCTTATGATGCAGGTTTTATGTTATCCCTTTTGTTGCCTCTGGGTCAAGGTGAACGACTTCCAATATGTGTTTATGGAAGCAAGGGAGGTCGTTCATCTTGACCCCGAAGCAACACAAGGGATACCACAAACACATTTGCTTCCACACCTTCAGGTTAGTAAATAGAGATACTGCCCGTAAATTTGGCATCACTGACTCATTGGTGAGACATTGGAGACGGCAGCGTAAAGAACCAACTCTATGCAAAAGTTTTTTCTACCTCTTTTTTTGCTATAAATTAGAAATATATATATATGTGTGTTCCATCTTTCTTGTAAATATATCATGTGATAATATTACAGGCTTTAATTTGTTCATTAAAAAATATATAATTTAGTTGGTGCTGTTCAGGTGTGTTCAGTAATTCACAAATCATGATAAATTAATAAAAAGGTTGGACATAGTTTCAATTCAACTTGAAATAAAATCCCACAATTTAATGTATTGTCAGCAATAATCGAACAGAAGAAATTGAAATTTAGTGAGTAAAGCTCATGAAGCTTCATGAAGCAGTGTCATTACTTTCAGAGTCCACTAGATGGCAGTCTCTGCACTATTTTTCTTTGCTTGTTCTAATTAAACATCACATCGTTTTTTAACTGATGGCGCCACCTACTGACCTCTAAGCAACATGACACTGTTTCATGAAGCTTCATCAGACCATCACTAGCTTCAGGTTCAATGACGGAGGCATAAAAGTTAATCAAACCAAAATGACAAATTACTTTTTGTGACTTCTTAATTTAATTGAAATATACAAAAATGTAGTTACATTTGAGTTGAATAAAAAATGTGCACATTTACCAGATAATTAAGGTTAAAATAAAATTATTAAAAAAACAAAAAAAAATATTAATAACTTAAATTAAAACATTTTTTAATTGTACAATAATGTGAGCTATGGGAATTTAATTTAGCAGCATTTTATATGCTTCATGAAATCACATTTTATTTATAGATTATAGTATAATATGTGAATTTTAATGATTTTTTCCTTCATTTAATGACAGTCAAAAAAATACTTTTCAACTTATATAACTTTTATTATTGTCAAATCACTATTTTTTGTCAAGTCCTTTATGTGTAGTAAAAGACAATTTGGACACAGGTGCGTAATTGGGAGTAAACAAGTGATTTTGTCTGGAATTAGAAAACACTATCTTCAGCCTCCTTATCTTTTTATTAAATCGAGAGTGCAGGTTATTGCAGGAGCGCAGCAGTGATGGAGCCGCTGCTCTGTGTTTCCAGTGCAGGCGTGGGCTGAATGGCCAAAAACACAATGTGGATAAATCTCTGTGCGCAAACAATCACCAGCAGCTCCATACTCCGTTCCTGTCAGAAAGCAAATATACACACTCGCAAAGGGAGCGAGATGGAGGGAGCGACCCAAAGTCTGTAAATAAATATGATTAGATACGACATCTGGGGTGGTTATCTGACCTTCCACTCCGGGGCGAGCTAATCTCCCGGGTCAGAACAAAATCATCTCTTATAAAATCAGGGTTGACCAGAGCATTTTAACCCGCGGACCAGAGCCGCTCCAGGCTGACAGCAGACATCCAACATGAGGAGCCATTAGTGTCCACGCTGAGGTACTACTATGTACAGTACAGGTGATGAACAGGTGACCCCAGACGTACTAGATCCTCTTGTGTAGTGACCCCTGCTGTTTATCGCTATCATTGACAAACTACACAAGTCACACACAAAATTAGAGAATGCTATTTTTTTTTAAATGTTTAACACTCTTTGTCAACAAGTCAGATACAAATTATACTACATAACTGAACATGTGTCAATATTTCTGACAGCAAAATTCATTTTCTAAAATGTTTTATTTTAATTCTTCTCCTTTTTGTCGAAAAACGTGTTTTTTCCCTTTTGTTCTACTCAAGGAAAAAAAATTAAATAATCATATTTTAAATAAAATGTTTATACATTAATATTATATACAATCAAATCAAATAAATTCCCCCTTTAAATGTCTTATTTACCTAAAAATGAAAAATATTCTAGGTGGCGCTCTTTGTCTTAGTACATTTTTCAGGGTACACGGATGAAAGAAAAGGTGGAAACTAGGGGTCTAAATTTTAACTCAAACTGGAGAAATCCTGTGTCGGCGAAATTTAAAAAATAGTGCCCGATACCAAGTGAGTTAAACGCCCTTAAAATATACACTGAACGTGCACCTTTATTTATTTCAGAGTAACTTTATCTTGCGCCCCAGAAATCCTAATCAGAGACGCTTCTCAGTTACTTTCGCAGTCATGTTTGATCGGCTGAGTTTCATAAACAGGACGTCAATGATCTTCTAAGAAGCGCCACTGAGTCCGGATATGACAAATGTCGACACTAACCAAGATTATAAACAGGATGAGAATCAATACAAATATAGTTTATCAGTGTGAGTTTGACACACTTACGTCATCATCACGGTTTATTATTATTTTCAAACAAGAAAATTATTAAAAAATATTAAAGAAAGAAAAAAAATATTGACTTTGTCCCTCCTTTCTTCAGCCCCTTACAACAGTTATATAATGTGGCCCCCATAGACATGTCTTCGTAAACCCTTATTAATTAGTCCTTAAACATCTTTTCTTCCCACTACACGTGTTATTCTTTAAATTGATGAAGCTCAACCATGTGGTGCTTCAACACATAAAGTACAAAACCTTCACATGGAGGCGTCATTCAAACCTCATAATCTTGACACAGCAGTGAACTTTTCAATACTTGTTAATATCCTCTATTGTTTCGCCAAGGCTGCTGTTTCAGTTCAGGATAATTGTATGTTGGTATGTATTCATTACGTTCGAAGAAACAGCTTGAGTAAATTAATCTGCTATGACGCATGTGAGCCTTTTCTATATGGATGCAAATCTGTCTCTGTTAGAAGAGCGTAATTACAAGTCTTCTAGTCGAGGTTCCTTGTGAAGAGCAAAGGAACAAGTTTATCAGAATAAGAAACATTTTATTGCCAGCGTTGTCAACAAAACTCGGGAATCTGTTGTGGTGGCAGTACAGAATATAAATATGAAATAATACAAATAAAAAGTGATTAATTAAATAAAATACAATACATTGAAATTAAACATTACATTAAAACAGGCATTTTCAAAGTCCCAAGCAGATTTCATGCAGCCCTGGCCTGTGTAACTGTTATGTTTGCCAGAGAAGTTAAAACACATTTAAGAATAAAAATTAAAAAAACGTTTTAAAATGTCACACAAGCTCTTATTTGACTGGATCATAAGTCAACTGAAAACATCACGCAGTAGATTCTCAAAAACATTTTCATACAGACCTTTCAATTTTGAGTGGAAATGGATGAAGATATACATCTTTTTCTCAATGAAAATGAAAGTGGTAAGATCTGCTTATCGAATGAAACTAGAATTCTTTGTTAAACCTCTGTGTTATCTCAGGGTCAAGGTGACCCGAAGGCCCGAAAACAAATGTGTTTGTGGTATCCCTTGTGTTATCTCTGGGTCAGGATGAATGACCTCCACCACTGCATATGTATTTCTAGAAGCCAGGGAGGTTGTTCCCCATGATCCAAGGGATACCTCAAACACATTTGTTTTCGGGCCTTCGGGTCACCTTGACACAGAGATAACGCAAGGGTTAAAAGTCCCATTTACTGCTATTATATGGAGAGCAACATTTCTAGCGTCGTAGCTCAGTCGTTCAGATTGACTCCAGGCTGTTATGGCACAAGATATTTCTTCCAGATTGGACAGCACTCTAGTAACCTTGTCCTAGAGGTTTAACGAAAATGTAAGCCAGTCGTCAGCCACTCCCTCACTGCTCCAGATTCCCCGGCAGTTAATGAGATGTGTCAGTCGCCACGACGGCCTTCAGCCTTTTCTATACCAATTTCCTGGAATCCGCTAGCTTACTGTCAAGTGTTTGCTGGGGATATGAACGTTCAGACCCATCATCATGATCTATTTACTATAAAAGATGAGTACTAATGTTGGCTGGCTAATGAATTGCGATGTTTACTTTACTTTCGCCGGGTCAAATTAACCAAACGCTATCATGTGTGTTGCAAAACGAACGTTGCAAAATGGCATTTGTGTTTTCCTTAATCATTAATTGCAAAGTGATTAAATCTCCGCCCATCCATTATCGGGGCCCCTGAAGTCACCTCGTATACATGTTCTCGTCCCGCAGTTGTCAAAAGGTAGCAAATCTATTAACCTCTATAATGACGCTAATGTGGGGGCGCAGTACACTCATGCCCCTCTGAGCCCTTTTAAGACAACGTGTGACACGACGTCCGCACGCGTGTCGGAGATTTAACTGACAAGTATATCAACACCGCCCTCCTCTGATGTCGAACCAGTCGTAGGACCTGCCGACGTGTCGCCGTAATGTGCCGGAATTACATCACGTGACCCGGCCCGACCCCCATTATACACCGAGGGGCAGATTTAATTAGCGGCGACTCACGTGAAACGACAAACGTATTAATATTAATGGGGGCTTAATTGAGGTCGTCTTGGGCCTCCCCCGCCGAGTCGCCCCAACCTCGAAAAAATGGCTGACGTCGGTGGGGTGACGAAGGACATTACACCATTTTGAATGTGACCTCCGAGTTGGTGACAGCCGCTACCCATAACTCATTTGAAGATGTCACCTTCATGACGGATGAACAGGCCCTGTGGGCAGCCGGCGAAAGCCTGGGTTACAGTAACTACACTTGAGGGAACGGTCTGAGCTTCACTGTGCCTGTGCTTTTTAAGTGAAGGGCAAGATTCAGCAAGATAATTAATGTCACTTCTTCTGGTCGCTCTTTAAGTCAGGCTTTGCCAGTGGGGGTGTTCTTTGCAAATTCAGATTAAAAAAAAAATGTGAGCTGAGTCACGGTGGCACAATAATTAATTAAAGAAAACGAAGAAGACTTCAGATTCTACATTTTCCCTCAGCATGGTGACTGCTATTCTAAAGTTATTAGAAATATTCCAAAGTAAAACCAGCAGAGAGATCAGAGTAAAAGCTTGTGTATATGATTTACAGCACTATCATTGTACATGGTTTCATACAAAAATGAAACAATATTAGATTTATACATACGAAAGAAATAATTAAGGGGAATAAAGAGGCTTAAAGCAGCACTACGTAATATTTAAGTAAGTAAGTAAGTAAGTAATTTTTATTTGTATAGCGCTTTTCCATACCAGGGTCACAAAGCGCTTAAACAATCAAAACAATATTCAATAAAGTATATATTTTAAAGATCAAGATAAAACTGATAACACAACAGGAGTTCCAGAAAATCAAGGAAAAGCCTGAACAAATAGAAACGTCTTAAGATGTCCTCTATCACCGCGTGGTACTCGACCGCAACAGCTACAGACAAGAACTTGGCTTCCCTCTTCTGTCTCTGCAGGAATTTTAGGTCACCTGAACATCGAGGCGTGCAGGCAGGATCGTAGCTGACCCCTTTCACCTGGGACACCCCCTTTTCCAATCGCCCCCATCTGGCAGTAGACTGAGATCGGATATAAGCTGAACACACACACAAAAAAATCACATTTTCTTTTTTAAATAAATGGTATTTTGTAACAGTGTGACAAGGCAATACCACAGCTAGATTATAGACTCTAACTATGAGAGCGTTCTCGTCTTTTGGCAGTAAGTCAGTTCATTACGCTGCCGTCTCCAACATGTCGCCATCGATTCAAGATTTCTAGATTATGGCAGTCCTTTCTTCCAAAGTACTCGTTACCTTAATCATCTTGGAAAAGTGTTTTTTCAAACATTAGTAACAAATTCTGTAACAGCTTCACAGGTAAACACTTAAACATAAGGACGATATAACAATTCATCAGTGTCAATATTCATATAAATCATATTTAACTCTAAAAAAAAGGATTCCGATGAGCACTCTTAGCTTGAGTTTAACACCTCACTAATTTTCTGTGAATGTGATCCAACATTACCAGTAAACATAAAGATATCACATCAATAACTCGACTCATAAATAATCAATTTTGTGTTAACAAAAGGTGTAGCAGTGTAGCACTATTTGCCTCCTCCTGTCATATTTTCTTAATCCACCAATGAGTTGTAAACCTGCTATAAAGGTAGATAAGCCTTTTTTAAACAATAAAAACAATTACCTTTTCATTGGCATCTTGAGAAATCTCGTGTCTTAAGAAGTGACGCTCTGTAACAGGAGAGAAGGGACTTTTTTTTTCCACGCTTCTCTCTCTGGAGTGGTCATTCTCAAGGATCTACTGTGAAAAAAAGACTGAAGCGATGGTTTTTAAAGGGGGGGAAAAAGGCCAAAAAGAATCCCTGTGGGGTCTTTGGCAAAAAGTTTCTGTGAATTCTCATTACCACATAGCAAATAGAGCAAACCAGAGGGGCAGCTTTGTCTTATCCCAATTACAAGATTTATTTCCCATGGCCCCCACATGCACAGAGGCAAAGCACATTTACATGAGCACTTTTGGCCAGAATTAATAACGTTTCTTTCAATACGTTCCGAGACGTGTCTGAACCCGAATAAAAATACATCAGATTGACGTGTCCCTAAAGAACATGAGCATGAATATGACTGTGTAAAGTGAAGCTGGGTAATAACTGTAGAAATGTCTAGAGAATAAAAGGAATTATGTTAATGATTGCGTGATAACTTTATATAGCTAATATTTTAACACAAACTGTGGAATATATTTGAGTGTGACAGATTAAGAAGGCTATATATGCGATTTATAAAAGTAGCAACTTATTTATGGCTCAAAGTTGGAAGACGTGAGTAAGGGAAGCAACATACTGTAATATTAAATTATATTCATTTTCTTTCTTTGTCTTCCACTTATTCTCTTTCTCTCGCCTGGTTTCAGTCACTTGAAATAGGGGATGAGGAACACCTGTGACCAGTCCCTGCCGATTGAGACAATGATTGAGAACTAGTGGAACACTCTTCAGTGGCAAAAGTATTTAATGAGATCGGATCAGAGCTGCTGACAGCCCATAGATTTGAGGCGTGGAAGTAAGGGACACTGCCAATGGACTGACAGATCGACGATGGTCTTCCGGTCCTCAAAGAGATGGACCAGATGGCACAGACGGATTACAAAGGCGTCACAACTCCTCTGTTTAATATACAACGTTCTCCCTGGGGGCTGGAAATAAAAAATACAAAGACACATCTAGGATTTTTTTTAAAAAGACAATACTTTAAACGAAAGTTTATCTTAAAAGAGATCACAAAAATTAGATACCTAAAAAAGGTTTTGTTTTCATGTGCCTTGGTGCTTGGTTCTTTTTTTTCTATTGCTTATGTGTAATGTTATTGCATTATTTTATTCTGTACTCTCACACCTCAAGTTGTGTTTACAACGCTGGAAATAAAAGTGTCTTATTCTGATAAACCCAGTAGTACACAATTTGAAAAAAATAAACAAAAATTATATCACAATTAAATTACTGTAGATGGTTAAAGAAACTATTATAACTATATATAAAAATACTATTGAAGGTACTTTTTATTTTTAAAGTATGTAACTTAGTTTAAATTGTGGTTGATTTGGAACGAGGTTAGATGGAAGGAAACATTCATGTAGTCAGCAATTTCCAATAAAATAAACTTTTCGATTGTTTTAATATCCAAACAATGTATATCTGATTCTGAGATTTTTTCAAGTCGCTATATATTGATTATTGGCCAAACGCTGTTTTTTTAATTTTTTAAACAATTAATTAAAGTCACTAATAATCATAACTCCTTAAGCCATATTAAGGGCAATTCTCACTCCAATTGTGATCAAAATATGTTTATACGCATTCCGTTTTTTTTTAATGTTTATTTTGACGAGCAAGTTCATTTTTGAACAGGCATCAGTCCAGCGTCCTACCCGGAACATCAGGACCCATGCACTCCTCCGCGGACATGAAAGCAGGAAGCAGCGGAGCCGGCATCGGTAATAACGAAAGATACCTTTTTTCTTTAAAGAAAATCACCCAAATTCATTGCATTGGTTTTGTTTTAATAGAAGTTTCCTATTCCCTTTCACAGTGATGTAAAAAAAATGTATATAGCCGCAACCGAATTGTGCTAGCTCGTGTAGCATGCTAATTTATGTGACTGTTTCCAAAGTCCGATTAATAAAGTGTGACGTTGTTATTTTTACAACACTATAGATGTTTAGCTATATATCTCTTTTGTACGTTTAGATGATATTCTGAACATCACTGGTGAATTAACTGTGATTGGATAAAGGAGACACGCAGAACTTTCTCATTGGTCAGTGATTTTAATGTTGACAAGTGAATCACTTCCTACCTGTAGTTGTGTGGAAATAATGTATATGTCGTGTTAGTTTGTGTGGATATTTGTGACGGATTCTCTGAACTCAATGGAAAGTAGATTAAGTGTAGAATTATTTCAGGGGTAGATTTAAAAACTTGCCAAGTATTGCAAGTGACAACCGGAAAGGTAACTTTTATGATCGGTAACGTTCAAGTGGATTTTAAACCTAATATCTCATTGGTTGTAATTCTTAATGTCCTGTGATGGTTTTTATTCTTTTGAAACTGCAGCTCGTATGTTTTCAGGGCTGTGTCTCCTCAGTTTGGCATTAGTTGGAAAAAGATAATTGAATGTATGTTTTAAAAGTGTTTATGTATATGGCCTGTATAATACAGTTAAATAGACAACCCAATGTACATTTCAGCACAACACATTATTATCATCGACATTGTCTAGTCAGACTATTTTGATTTCGTATCAGGGGAGAAATGTCGCAGCACCAACAAAAGTAACATTGAATTTGATAACAAGTGAGACAAAAATAAAGTTGTAAAGGAAAAAAAACAAGATCTTATTCTTGAGGGTAAATTGACTTTCAAATATCAAAGAAGAGTTTAACTATATTCAGAATATGCATGCAAATGTTCTTCGACTATATTGAATTGAATGCTATATTGAAATAGTCATTGAGGAGATGGCATTTTTAAAATCTTGGCTTACAACTTGAGGATGGAAATTTATTCCATTTATTTGGCATTCTGGTGGTTAAGACTGGATGGAAATTCATAAGTAATAATAATAATAATTGAATTAATATCTACATGAACCTTGATTACACCAAATTATTGGGTTGAAGTCAGTCCATTTTAATCATAAGCCTTTTTAGACTTCTGGAAAATAACATATTAAATATGAAATAAGTTAGGGCTAATTTGGCATATGAATTAAAGTAAGGAGCATCAGTTAGTTCTGAAGCAGATCTTTTTTTATATGAAGTGACTATCTCGTAATAGTGAAATGAGTTAAATAATTAATGTGTGTATATATATATATATATATATATATATATATAATTTGAAATACCTTACTCCTATTCTTAAAAGCATCAATCAAATATTTCAGTTAGAAGTATTTCCCTCACCAAGTTTAAAGTTCGCTAATCTGAGCCTTTAGAATTAATGCAAGTTATTTTGAATCGAGAATTGTAACATTTATGTTGAAGAGAAAACGACAATTTAGAAGTAATTTTATAAAATGTTACTAAACAGACCGTTGGATCAAAAATGAAAAGGTTTAAAAAAAAAAAAGGACGTATGATGTTTTTCCAGGTCAACAACCTGGAGTGAACAAATAAGCTCCATGTTTGCAGTTAATGAATGCTAAAACAATACAACACTAATGTTTGGTGTATGTTTTTGTGTAATATCTTGAGCAAATTATTGAAGGCAGCGTAGACTATTGAATAGATATAAATATAATATAAACATTCAGGATAGCATGATGTAATTATGCTGCCGCCATCCTCATTCAAAGCCTTGTCACTTCCCGTTTAGATTACTGCAACTCTGCTCTCTACGGCCTCCCACAAAAATCCTTACATAGACTTCAACTGGTCCAGAACTCTGTTGCCCGCATCTTCACCAGAACCCCCTCCATCCATCCCATCACTCCTGTACTTCAACAGCTCCATTGGCTCCCGGTTCAGACACACATTCCAATACATGATCCTCCTCTTTACATTCAAGATCATCCACAATCTCGCCCCCAATATCTCTCTGATCCCCTCCATGTCCACACTCCCTCCTGCACCCCCACCCGCTCCACCACAATGGGGAGCAGAGTATTCAGCTGCTCTGCTCCCTGTCACTGGAACTGACTGCCACCTGAACGCCGAAATATTGACTCTATTACCCATTTTAAATCCATCCTAAAACTTATTAAATTAAATCTTTTTGTTGCAGCAAATCACTTATGTGTCCTAATGTTTTAATTGTGTTTTTTTGCTTGGCTGTTGAATTTTATGTAAGGCGACCTTGAGAGCCATAAAAAGGCGCCTCGAAAAAAAAAGAATAATTGTTATTATTATTATTCTAACACCTGTTCTTTTCAGAAAAAATCCCCACATAAATCTTACTCTACTTTTTATGTCTCGTTTGTCCAGGGGTGTGTTTAAGGATGTGGCTTCTGTGGCTCTATACGTTGTCGCTGATTGTTGTCAGTTCAGCGGCAGATTCTAAAGCCGTCACCACCACCCTCGCCACCAAATGGGCTGACACCCCCCTGCTGTTGGAGGCCAGGTACATATCTTTTCTTGATGGAAAAAAATGATCACTCCAAAAAATGTTAAATACTTGGAGACATAAAACTTTTTTCTTTGTGTAAATGACCAAATGCTGATTCCCTTCTCCGCCAGTGAGTTCTTGGCTGAAGAAAGTGAGGAGAAGTTCTGGGACTTTGCTGAGTCCAATCAGAACATCGAGGGAGAGCATGATGGTATTGTCATCCTTGTTATCGCCTGCTCTTGTTTGTATCAAGTATTCTGTCTTTATACAATTCAAGTCATACGTGCTTCTCGGATCAAATGCTGTGAAACCTGAAATGAGGTTGCAAATAACATTTTTGCAGTTAAATACAACTGAAAACATTTGTGTGTTTGGTCATGTTTCCGAGCAGACACCGACCAGGCCTACTATGACTTGATCATGAAAAGAGCAGCAGTGCTGCTGAGTTCCGTCCAGCTGAACATGCTAAAGTTCGCCCTCTCCCTCCGAGCCTACTCTGCAACTGTACACTCCTTCCAGCAGGTATCGGCATATCACCCTTGTTTTTCTTCACTTCCATCTGGGGCCGCTGCTGTTTTCACATTTTACATAACAAACCTGGTGTTTTTGTTTCATTTCAGATTGCGTCCAACGAGCCGCCTCCAAGCAGCTGCTCTGCCTTTTTCAGCGTCCACGGAGAGAAGACCTGCTCCGCCGAAGGTCTGGCAAGGTTGCTGGAGACGGCCTCAGACAGGTAGCCAAAAGAAATTGTAATTGATATCATGAGATGATGCGTCATTGATCCTTTGACTCATCTCTCAGGCCAAAGCCATACCTTTTCAAAGGCGACCATAAATACCTCGGATCAAATCCTGACGCTCCGGTTGTCATTCTGTACGCTGAGTTGGGAACGCCAAACTTCCAGGAGCTTCACAGACTCGTAATATCGAAAGTGGAAGAAGGCTTGGTGACCTATGTGCTACGACATTATGTTGCTGTAGGTACACTTCTCAATTGCTTTTGTGTTTAAACTGCAACTATTAGTAATGTTGCCATATTGTTATAAAGAATGCGTTGACTAGGTTTTAGCCTATAGTGCAGAACCAGTGATTTTATAAAGGTGGCTGAAACTAGCTGTTAAAAGAAGACAGAAACATGCCATTCTTCTTAATTCATTCAACTTTTATGATTAATACATTTTATTTTTCATGTACTTTATGCATGTGTTATAAATATGTTGCAATATACATATCTGGAGACGTAGATCAGTAACACCACCAAATCTCCAGTAGGAAATATGGCTTACTGGGTACTTGGAAACAATGTATTTTTAATGTAAATAGTGTTTAAACTCGGACAAAGCTTGTTTTTTATCGATCTTAATTCAGGGCTATGTTTTTTTGCCATTTTAACTGCCTTTGTGTTTCTTTCTGTCAGTATTGTTTTGGGGGTATATTTTTGAGTCATCATTGATTCTGATACAGCTTTTTTTTTTAAATACACATTGAATGTTTGTATTGCAAAAAAAGCCAATTATGCGTCTGGTAGACGATCACAATTTTCTTTATTGAAAGGACTTCGATGTTTGTTTACAAAATTAGAAATGTTAAATTCAACCATTCTGATGGCACTGATCTACTTCCATAAACAACGCTTCATCATTAGTGATGAACTTAATGATATATATGTTCAGAAGTTCAAATGTTCTTCTACTTCATTCTCTCTGCAAATGTAGCAGATCAAAAACCCTCGCATGAATACCTAAAAGTGTGGTGACGCTTCATTAACAAACAAGTATTTTTTTTTTCTTCTTTTTCTTTTAATGCTCATGCAGTCAAGCTAATGTCTAACTACTGCTATAAAAACACACACACAAACCTGTTCCTGAGCACACAAGTGAGGTGTTCAATTAAAACCAAATTTGTTTTCATTCTTAATTTGGTGGCAAAAATAAACCCCACTTTAATTGGGCTGCTCGTTTACATTCAGAATACAAAGTGATTCCATTTAAATCTGCATGTCATCTTCACTCGCATGCAAATAAAGTTTTCCAAGTTAATATGCTAAATTATTCTCTCCATCTGTTTACAAGTATGAAGTCAGGATTGCAGCGTTCTTACTAACTTACTACAAGCATGTGAACCGTCCAGGATGCTTGGCAGCAGCTGGCTGTCTGTGGTTGAGAAACACCTGTGTTCATTGTTTATCCACCCGGGACAAAGAAAAAAGAAGCTGATGGGACTGAACAGTAACAGATGCTGATTAGAAAATCACTTAAAAAGTTGTTTTATTAATACATCTCTCGTAATGTTATTATTAGTTCCGGTGACGTTATAATTAAATCACGAGCGTCTTCAACTGTCAGAACATTTTGAAAGCTATTACTCATTCCCTTCTTCTCTGGATTCACATTGAAGTGCTCTGTCAAAACGTCTGCCTGATATCTTGATATCTTGACGGCTTGAATCTTGATCACATTTTTACTATCATGCCTTTGTTTCGCCACCAGAATCCAAGCAGCAAAAAGGTTTATCTCTCTGGTTACGGGGTGGAGCTCGCCATCAAAAGTCAGGAGTATAAAGCGAAGGACGACACACAGGTTCAAGGTACACACGCACACAATTTCAATATACAACAATTACACTGATGGGTTGCAGCATGAAGTGAATTGATTTTGATTTCAGAAGCAGAAGTCAACGCGACCGTGATCGGAGAGAATGATCCGGTGGATGAGGTCCAGGGATTCCTTTTTGGAAAACTGAAGTGAGATACTCGGCTAAAGTCTGCATCGACCCACAGTCAGATCTGGAGTCTTAAAATTCACTTTCCTTCCACTTTCTGTAGGACTCTTTACCCGGAGCTGAAAGAACAGCTGAAGGAGTTGAGGAAGCATCTGGTGGAAAGCACCAATGAGATGGCTCCTCTGAAAGTTTGGCAGATGCAAGGTATGTCCCGATATCTATTTCTGTCTACAGCAGTGAGATCTGGTTTTGACCCAATGGAGAAAAAATAGTTGCACAAATAACCAAGCATGAAATGATTTGTACAATTGTGAGAAGGGAGGAGCTGAGGCCAATAAACCTAAAAAACACTAGCTAAATAAATTTTAAAAAAAGGTCACTCACTGCATCACTCAGCCAAGAATTCACTCACAACATATATTTTTTAAACAATAAGCAGGTACCCCAGGAATTCCATGATGAAAATGAGGTTAAAACACAAACTTGCTTTACTTACAAACATTTATTAATGACTTTGTCGGCAATTTAAGAAAGTTGTGGTCGCTATAAGGTTGCAATATTAAAATATAAAAACAATGTTTTAAGTGCGTTTGGCTCAAAGGAATGTTACATTTTCATTGATTAATAGCTAATATCTAGACAAATAAGTCATGGAAACCTGACTTTTCAACTGTAACCAGTCCAACTCAAATGAGTTTGGATGTGATTAAAACTAGAGCAACTAATAGTAAATTAATTAAAAATAAGTATCACTGACATTTTATACAGTTTTGAAAATTTCAGTTATTTTTCTGATAGATTTAATCAGCACAGCAGTATAACTAAACAAGCAACACGGCTTATTGTAAATAGTAAATTAAATGTGCATAATAGGCGAGTAAAAAAACAAGCAAATAAAATACTAATTGAAAGGAAAGTGGAAAAATGGTTTTGTTCCCTGACGTCCTCTGGAGTGTGACAGAAAAATAAAGCCGAACCCTTTGGCATCACTGAATAGATCTCATCAGTTTGCCTGTAAGTAGGAGTCATTTAGATTCCACAGTGATTCTTTCACGACTCGGAAACGTTTTTATTACCTGTTTGCCAATCGTTTTTATGTTGATACCTGCGAAGAGATTTCCTTTTTGCAGAAGTAATCAATCATGGACACAATATTGCGGAAGATCTGAGATGAATTGATAAAGAGTTCAAATATTTGAGTGTAACGACGCTTGGGGACATTATTATGTTACGTTTTCTTTCTGGCTTCACAGTCATAGCAATTTATTTTAATTTTTTCATAGACTTTTGGCCCTTCTCTTTACATATGACATTATCCTTTTTTGTTGTATCGTCACAAATGTAACAAATCAACCATGTGACCAATGTCAATAAACATGATTGGTTGATTGGGATTACAAAATGTAATCCATTTTTCACTGCACTTAACCTTGGAAAAGATGTAGGTTTTTTAATGTTCATTTGAAGTGCAATGTTCTCTAGCACTGGATAAAAGGGGAGCGCTCTTCTCTCAGACTGTCAAGTGGGCGTCAATCTTCTGGGTGCTCACTGTGGGAGCTCATTAGTTCAGGTTTTGTGCACAAGGATGTCGATCTCCAGGGTCTTATAATCTCACTGGCTCAAGTGTTAGTGGAACCATGCACCATATATGATTCACCTTGTCTGCTTTGTTCCGTTCACTAGTACAATACAATCAATAGTGGTTGACCATGAGATTAAATAAATTCATATTCATTCAGATACCTGACCACAAATCTGAGCTGATGGACAATACATGTGGTGCACCACAGGGGTCAATATGCGGTCCAAAGCTATTCATATTGTATTTAAGTGATATTTTTAAAGTATCACAACTATTGAAAATGTTTCTGTTTGCTGCAAATTTTCACCAAAAAAGAATACGTTAGTGTCGTCTGCAGACGATCACAACAGAAATAAAGAACCTAAAATTTAGTATCTGTAGAAATGTGTGACGAACAAAAAATATTTCAAAAGGGGTAGGAAATGAAAAAAAATTATTTTACTTCCTACTCCTTTTTCAAACTGCAGGGTTTTGTTACGTTTTATTTTATTCCACTTTTTTGGTTTAATTTTTAGTTTATTATTTTGTATTTTATTTATGTACGAATCATTTAGACATTTTTTTTGTTCGAAAAAGTTTGAAATAAATAAGTTCAGTCAATTTTAAGTGATGGCTTGGTGTTGTGAACCTACGTCATCACAGATAAAAAGGATAAAGATGTTTTATATTTGCTACTCTATTCTTCTTGGTTTCAAATGCTTTGCATGTTTCAATCATACTGTCTTCCTTTTATTTATGAATATCAATATTAAAATTATTCCTCTTTTTTTATATAATTTTGTTTTTCTTTTCACCCTGATTTTTTCAATTACCTTCATATAAATCTTAATTTGCTTGTTGCTGTTAATATTGTTTGCCCTTGAAATAGAAATCTCCACTCTGTCTCTGCCATTACTTTTCACATAATAAGTTAATCAACATGTGTAATTAATGTTTCACCTTTTTGCTTCCTTAATCGCCCACGTCTTCTCCCTCAGACTTGAGTTTCCAGACCGCGGCTCGCGTCCTTGCTGCTCCTTCTGCCGAGGCTCTTAACGTGATGAGAGACCTGAGTCAGAACTTCCCCACTAAAGCAAGGTAAATAGGCAAAACCGATTTAATATTAGTCATTAGTCAAAGCTTAATGTGCTAACAGTCTTTTCTGCCCTCTACTCGAACAGGTCCATCACTAAAACGGCGGTTAGTGCCGAAATACGTAAAGAAATTGGTGAAAATCAGAAGGTAACATTTTCTTTTGAATTATGAAGTAGTGACTTTAACTGCAACATTAATTAAAAAATATCTGATGAGGGATTCTTTTCTTATTGGCTGTTTATATCTTAAACTTTGAGTTCAGTTACCGTAAGATTATGACCATCTAACCAATATTGGCCGTAACTGAACTTTCTTCACTTTTAATTTAATTGAACTTAATTTAATGTTAAATTTAAATAAAAGAGTTGAAAGTTGAACTACACTCAAGTAGAGGAAAGCGGTTACCTGTAACAGTTTGAGAAAAGCTTCCTTTCAACAGGCAAAAACCTTGAGCAGAACCAGACTCGGTGTGTGAGCACTAATCCTGTGATCGCCGGAAGGAAAAGAGAGACAGGGTGATGGAGAGAGAGGGGGAGAACAAAGAGGGAGGGATTAATGAGAACAACGTAGAGTAGGAGCTATTAGTGATTATCTTTAATTTGACACCATAAGACTATTTTATTTTTGGCTCTTGGTCTTTTAAACGACACAGAAATATGAATAAATTAACGATCCTCAAATACTTCCCATGCCTTTTATAATGTTTTCTTTTCAAATATTTGTCGTGCAAACATTTCTCTTAATAAATAACCTAATCAATATTTATAAACATCATTGATGTGTGAAGAAACATGCAAACAAAAGAAAAATTATAATAAATATCTGGTTACGTTCATTTGATAAACATACTTTGGTTCAACATTTGACCATCAATGTATCAATTCGGCTCTTCACAAAATGACTTCTAAAATGGGCCGAGAAAAGTAGTGCGGCCAATTGTCGGCCTTTATAACATCCATCTGGCCCTCATTACTTAATATTAAACAGATATCGATTTGCTTCAGACAGAAATGTATTTTATTCTTGCATTCATATGAATTACTATTGTAAGTCTAAATGTAACCCTTAAACATTTTGTTTTCATTCAAGTAGTTGTTGTTTATTCAAATAAATCCAATGACAATTGCAAAACTATTTTTGAAATACACTGCCTGCATATTGCATGTTTTCTCGAGTTATGTTGAGATTATATTGAGACAATTCAATGTAATTTATATAAAATGAACTAAAACAATCCAATTACAACTTTCCTTTTTTATCACCAGTAGATGTTTTGGTCATATATATATTGTAAGGTTTTCATTCAGCACAACAGTTCCGGTACATATTGTGTCCCATTAGAAAATATAATTGCCTTAAATCAATGGTTTATATTTTCAAGTAAAGCCTTGTTTAACCTCATTAAGATAAGCATCAATTCTTAATTTTGTTTTCTCCCTGACTTTTTGTCCCCTTGAATGTCTTTACAGTGTCCAGTCTGATGTGTTTACTGGTCTATACCAATAAAAGAGAAGAAAAAACAAATGGTTTATTAGTTCCAGCCACGACAACACCTCCGCCTCCTCGCTATCTTGTGGGAAATATCTCGAAATGAGAAAAGCCCTTCTTTAGTGTAGACTCTTACTCCCACCTTTCATTACACTCGTCTAAAAGTGCGTCCAGCCTTTTGAAGTAACAGGTTATGGCATCTTCTTATGTTTAATTTATTTGTTCTCCTCCTCCTCCTTCTCTCTGCCTCCTCACGCTGCGCTCACATAATGTTGGGTTGCAGGCCAACATTATATGAGTTTGTGTGGGTGAGCGGCAAACGTTGTAATTACTCAATCGGTGGCTCCTGCTGCGGGTGCTGCGAGTCCTGCGGAGGGAAAATGACTAATGATGAAAGTAGATTGGACGGATGCATATCACAAAGACATTTCCTCTCTCTGTCTCCCCGACTCTCACTGTAAGTGGGACGAACAATATTTGTGTTAATCATGTCTCGTTGTAATTGCAGAGTCTGACGGGTATGATTAATCTGATGTCTTTGTCTCTCTGTAATGAGATTTGACTGCCGAGTCTTTTGCCGAGACGCACACGCACACACACACACCTAAACATGCACAGTCGATAATTAAAAATGTTGATTGTTGCATGGCTTTACAGATTGACTTTAGGCAGAGCTTTTGGTGTTCAGAGACATCTTGTTGTTGCTTTGTTTAAGCTGTGCTGCAATTATATTAGCTCTATAACTGAGTGTAAGAGTCCGCCCTGCAGTTTGGAGCTGGACACTGGGGAGGTGCCATGCTGCTGCAGTTAATGGCTTCAGAGATGATGGAAATGTGTAATATACTGACGCTTCTTTCCCTTTTATTCAGTTTTTCAAAGGCACTCTAGGCCTGCAGCCGGGGGATTCTGCTCTGTTCATCAATGGACTTCACATAGATCTGGAGTCGCAAGACATTTTCAGGTACGCTAGAGAAACTGCTCATTATACTAAGTACTTATCTACTTACTTTTATTGAACTTTATTTTAAAAGGCAACTCATGTGTTGATTTAAGTGTCTCTCAAATATATCTTGATCTCTATTGTACTCCCCAGTATGTGTCTGTCTGTACACAACTCTTCCCATTTAAATATTTACATTGGAAAATGTGCTTAAGCCCCGCCCACTGAAAGCACTCGGATAATAATACTTGTTTACCATAACCACAACCAATCTGCTGTGATTGGTCAAGCAGCAAAGTTTGTCACAGTGCATAAAAAATCACAGAAGTCTCAACCTCTAAGGGACTCGTTGCATAAACAAAGTGGGGGTTAATCACAGGAGTGAAGACCATTATTTTTGTAATAATGGACTCTGCTCTCATAACCTCTTGTTTGCCAAGATTTCAGACCGGGGAGAACTTTATAAAGTAGTAACTTCAAAACATGGTCATGATAAGAGACTTAGGATTTTAACATTTGAAACATGTGAGTGAGTCAAGAGAGTTTTTAAATTAGTTGCCTTTTAATAAAATATCTTCTTTAACCTTTTGCTTTAAAAAGATCAACAATTGTGTCATGTTTCACATTAATCAATGTGATAATTACCCCGAATATACAGCTCTTAAAGTAAGAATGTGTAACATTTTAACATTATTTTATATTTTTACATTTTCTGTAATAAATTTCATGACTCGTGTACAATGCTCTTAACTGCAAGGTTGTTCTAGTAAGTAATAATAAGTTATAGCTTTCAATCATTATTACTGAATAATTATACTGTATATACAGAGTAAAAATCCATTTAAAGTGCAATTATTAAATGTGTCAGTTTTTTTTGTCATTATTTCTGGGTGAATACTTTTTCAATTTCATTTATTTCCTGGTCTACAGAAATGAGTGACTTTCTCCTACCATTAATTTATACAGTCACTGATAATGTCATTTGGATTTTAAGTCAAACCAAGAATGAGAGCAGTGTTGTTGTGTTCTCTGACACTCGCCTGTTTCTCTGTGCAGTGTGTTTGAAGTGCTGCGCAGTGAGGCTCGAGTGATGGAGGGTCTCCAGTCCCTGCAAATTGAGACCCCGTTCATCCATGACATCTTGAAGCTCAACGTCCAGCCGTCGGATTCTGATTATGCTGTTGACATCCGCAGTCCTGCGATCAGTGTGAGATATTATGGAGTCTATTATCAAGTTTTTCTCTAGTGATTGATGTTTTTTCAGCAAGTTATGCTTCCTACGATTACCATTGAAGTTGTGTACTTGTCTCGACTACAGTGGATCAACAACTTGGAGTCAGACCACCGGTACAGCGCTTGGCCCTACAATGTGCAGGAGCTGCTCCGGCCGACATTCCCTGGAGTGATAAGGCAGATTCGGAAAAATCTTCACAATATGGTATCTCGCTGATGGACATGTGTGACACGTGTCGGCCAACGTGAAGACTAATCGCGTGTACTTGGCAGGTTATCATTCTGGATCCGACGCAGGACCACTCAAGTGACCTGCTGAATGTTGCAGAGATGTTTTACAGCAACAACATCCCACTAAGGTTGGTAACTCCCTGACTCCCAACTGATACTTACAAAATATGTCCACAAATGAGCGGATTCACATCATCTATGAACACGGAGAAAGTATCTCATGTTACAATAGCATTATTATCGCTCTTATTTCTTTCTGTTGCATATAATAAACACATGTATAGATTATCACGTGTTGAAGAAGATGGCAACATGTGAAATTAAAACACACATACTGGAGCCATAAATGTTGTTAATTGGATCAGTTTAACTGACACACAAGGTGACACTTAGAGAATCTTTTTTTTCGTGTTAAAAAAAAAAAGATAATAATATGTTAAAAACACATATTGTGAATAATTTAAAAGTAAATAAAAAACATAAAAAGGCAGCTAAATAACAGTTTTATGTTTTGTATTATTGTCAATTATATTGTAGAACATGTTCGCTAAATAAATGTACTTATAAACACCAGCAAATGTAGCTTATTGATGAAAATATTTAGTTTAAATGCATGTAAAGCAGAAATATATATTTCCGTAAACAAGTATGGAAAAATGAAGTGATTTAGGATGGTCACTGCACTGAACTTATTTTGGAAATGAATTTTAAGAGCATTTGAGTTTAGGGGTATTGTCCGGCTGCGTGTGGGGGGCCTTTGATGCATCTCAGCATGCGGTGTCTTTGCTCGTTCCCTGTGTTTGAATACCGATGAAGCTTCTGCTGCTCTGCATCTCAACTGGTCGGTATAAACTCACACTAAAGTCTGCATGTGTGTCAGGATCGGACTGGTGTTTGTGGTGTCGGTTGACGACGATATAGATGGCATGCAGGACGCTGGCGTGGCACTGGTGCGAGCCTTCAACTACGTCAGGGACGAGGTTGACGGCCAAAGCGCTTTAGAAGCCGTGGTGGAGGTGAGTTGATCGTTTCCATCCATCCCCTCCCATCAACTGATTTAAGTCTCGTTGACTTGTCGTCTTTTGTTTTTTTCAGATGTTCGGCAGAGTCCCTATCGGGGGGAAGCTGAGTGTTGCTGATGTGGTGAAGGTTCTGGAGAAAAGGTTTCCTTACGTGGAAGTAGGGAGCATCTTAGGAGAGGATTCCACCTATGACAGCAACCGAAAGGTGGGGCATGGAATTTATAAAATTCAACATTAATAATAGTTAATAAAATCTAAACATAGATGGAGTTTAATAATAACATTACCATTATATTAATACTTGTGTGTGTTTACATTATTTAAATGTGTTGTTTGTTTGTTGACCAAAGTACAAGAGATGTTCTATCGTTTTCTACGTCAGATTTACCAAATCTTTGACTCCTGATTTTATGCTGACTTTGATTAGGAAGGTCGCATGTACTATGAACAAACAGGGGTGGGTCCTCTGCCTGTGGTTTTGTACAATGGAATCCCTTTTCAACGTGAGCACTTGGACCCAGATGAACTGGAAACCGTCACCATGCAAAAGATCCTGGAGACCACCACCTTTTTCCAGAGGGCTGTCTACCTGGTGAGTCGATGCAAAAGCACACAATAAACCTTATTGATCTACAGTTTATCTAGATGAAATATTCTATGCTGCACAGCAGGCGTTACGTTTTCTGTTTGATTTTCAATTGTCTGCTCAGATTTTGATGATTTAAGTATTGGATCTTTTTTATCCATACGAAGAAGCCTGCAAAACAAGATCTTATCTAAAAGTGATAATTCAAGGAGGATAAAAAGTAGTTTATTGGATGTGACAATCATCTAAAGTGAAAAGAAGTTGAGATCGAAATTATTTTATCAGAGTTCAAATGTGTGTGTGACTGTGTGCAGGGAGAGCTGGCCACTGACCACGATGTTCTGGACTTCATCATGAATCAGCCAAATGTTGTTCCTCGCATCAACCCCAGAGTGCTCTCCACCAATCGAGCATATCTAGACCTGTCTGATACCAGTGAGCTCACACACTCAAACCATACAATCTACATTATATCATAAATTGACCAAGGCTTACTTAGGTTTGTCAGAGCTTCTAGCAAGTGTGTAACCTGATTATTTGTGTGTTTAGACAACCATTTTGTGGACGATTATGCTCGCTTTTCTACTTTGGACCCCAGGGAGCGGAGCGCTGCTGTGGCCAACAGCATGAACTACATGACCAAGAAAGGTGAGTTTAAAAAATCTCTCTTATCCTTGTTTTTGTCATTTGCTAGTCTAAATACTGATGTGTTCTCTGTTGCCTTCTGTCCTCTCCCATGTGTTCCCCCATTTATCTGTATGAATTTAAATGGCTCTGAATCAGGGCTGACAGCCACCAACAGGCATGGTAATCATACTTTTCCCCCTTCAAGTTCCCTGATGTCTTGTACTCTTGCTCTAAATGCCCAGTTGACAAATGACTCTTGAAAATGTGTCTTTTTCTTGTTGTTAAAGACGTGAAACTTCTATATTATATGTTTTAAACCTTTACCACAAGCTCTATTTGTATGTTGAAGCAAAGTGTTGAATGTAATTTCAATGACAGCTGAAAAATGTTATTGTTTTAATATTTGAAAAAAGATTTTATGGATTCATCAGCATTTAGAATTCAATCATATTCAGTTAAGATCAAAAGAAAAAAAGCATTTATATGATTGAAAATAGTTTCCTCTTGTTTAGAGTTTTTAATTTCAGTTTTGATTTGATGCTTTGTTGCCCCCTGCTGGTTCAATTTGTTACTTATTGGATGGTGTTACTCAATCAGGTCTTTGATGTATTCAAGAAAAAGAGTTTGAATTTTCATGGGTTCTGGGCCTGATCCACAAGCAGTTGATGTCATGATGTTATTGTTAAAGATACTGAGAAACTGTTGCATGTTTGGCTAGCTGTCCATCCGTGTGTGGCAGACTTGTGTAGAAAGCATGTCAATACAGCTCCTGCTAAAGCGCATGGCACTACTTTAGTGTTTTGTAGCTGCATGGGAATATTTTGATGGTTAATTGGTTTTAATTTTCATTAGTGCTGTGTTGTTAAAGTTTTTCATCTTGTGCTCACTTTTATGGTGTTTAGATGACGGTGTCGTCCGTCCTGTAACTTTCTGGGTGGTCGGTGACTTTGACAAACCCAGTGGACGTCAACTCCTCTATGATGCCATCAGACACATGGTATGACAAGCTTTTAAAATGTTCTCATTAGTCATTAGTTATTTTCATCTTAAAATATTCTATGCCTAAATTGTTAGTGCCAATAATTCACCAGTTAAAACAAGATGTGTGCAGGTCTTGAAAGTTTAAATCTTTTGAGATGCTGTTAGTGTGAAATATTAATAAACTTGAATTAAATGTGCATCTGTTTTGCAAGATAAGACGTCTATTAGGAAAAGCGTATACAAATGAGATTCGCTTAGTTGAAATATTCATTAACTTTTCTGAATTTCATGTCAAGTCAAATTTATGTCAGTAGTTTACTGTGATTGTACATCATTCATTTATTTAAACGTATCTAAAACGATTTTCTAGTGTGCACAAATGGCACAGTCTCAAAAAAATCAACACAACCGGATTGTAGTTATGCAATCAAATTATGGCTGATTGCTTTAATTTTTAAAATAAGATTAGTTTTTTTTGTACAAAAAAAGTGCTGGACAAATATGTAAAAGTTATATCTCGAGTCCAATTGTTCTTACTCCGAAATGGAACAAATTTAACAAGTAAAAAAGAGACAAAAATATCCTTAAACCAATAACAAATTATAGTTGGAAATTAATTAGTCATACATAATGACTTGTAAAAAAAGTGGAATGCCTGCCGCAGGGATGTCAAACATCAAACAAAGGGCAAAAATTGTTAAACTCTCTTGGTTGTTGGCTGAATAAATGTTATATTCGCCAAACTGCCTTAAACAATATATATTATCCAACAAATTAATTTACTTTAGTTCAACCTAAGTTTTACTGATATTTAGAGTTTCTATTGATTGTTGACATTCATAATCTCTGTTCTTTATTTTATCTCAAACACCGGCATCAGCATAACATTAATATACTTTAATTTTGCAAACCGCTCGGTGTCCAGTTCTTTAAAAACGTTGGAAAAAGAATGTAAGTAGATAAGCGCCTAAAATAAAAATTTATACCGGTTTATATATATTTTCATGTTGATTATCTTTTAAGCAGACTTGTGGTCAAGTTTTCTTCTGCCAAATCTTTTTTCCCATTATCAAACATTGACATCTCATTTGCACAAGAGAACAAGAATCCTTGATAGAGAGATAGATTAGGTCTTCCATGTTGAGCTCAAACTGATAAATCATCTCTTCCTGCAACAGAAAACCAGCAACATTGTGCGTCTAGGCATGATTAGCAACCCAACAAACAAACTGTCCCCTGAAACCACTCGAGTCACTCGAGCCATCTGGGCGGCCATGCAAACGCAATCCGCCAATAATGCCAAAAACTTCATCACCAAAATGGCCAAAGAGGAAACGGCAGCAGCTCTGGAAAGTGGAGTGGACGTCGGAGACTTTTCTGTCGGGGTCAGTGCAGAGACAGTATCTACTCCTTACCATTGTTCCTATTAACTTTGACTTCTGATGACTCAAGATGCCTCGTTCTGTCTGCAGGGTATGGATCTGTCTTTGTTCAAGAGTGCCTATGAGAGTGACAAATTTGACTTCTTGCTCTCCCACGCTGCCTACTGCAGAGATGAGCTGAAACTCAAAAAAGGCCAGAGAGCAGTCATCAGTAACGGAAGAGTGAGTCATGATGTACATCTTTCTCACTTTCTCTCCATTTACCTTATTCTTCTTTGCCTCAGATCGTCGGCCCTCTGGAGGAGGACGAGGTGTTCAACCAGGACGACTTCCTCTTGCTGGAGAGCATCATCCTCAAGACATCTGGAGACATAATTAAGAACAAAGTCCAGCAGTTTGGAATAGAAGAGGACAGGTGTGCTAAGACATACTTTTAGTTTCTCTCTTGATGCTTTATCACATATTTAATGTTATATTTAACTGTTTTAGGGCCAGTGATCTGGTGATGAAAGTGGATGCTCTGCTTTCTTCTCAACCAAAAGGAGAATCTCGGGTGGAGTATGGTTTTTCTGATGACAGATACAGGTAAAATAATATGGAGTTTGGACTGAACCATTTCAGGATTAAATCGAATTGAATTGTGTCTGGAACAATTTTCTTTAAATCTAGTGCAGCATTAATGTACGGTGTCATTTTCATATCTTAATAAGCTAAATATCCAAAATATTTAACATCATCAATAAAATAAATTGAACAGCTCAGAAGTGCCATCATATGCGCAGGATTCTGAAAACAAAAAGATCTGACTGTCGCATTATCCTTACTCCTGTTAAAATGTTGCAGTGGACAGTAAAAAGTAGTTTTCTTGAAGCATCTTAATCTCAGTCTAATTTGCGTTTACTTTTCTTCTATCATCAGCGCTGTGAAGATCCGTCCCAAGGAAGGAGACGTCTACTTTGATGTAGTCGCTATCGTAGATCCAGTGACCAGAGACGCACAGAAACTTGCTCCTTTCCTCTTAGTAGGTTGATTTTTTTTTTTTCTCTCTCCTTCTCTTTCTTTTTAATGGAACTTTAATGCCTCTTACTTTCTGTAAAGCCGTCTTTCTTTATATATATAGCTATGCCTTCGTGCTCCATCAATACCAATTTCCTTTTTTTCTTGGTATTGACTAAACTAGCATCGGTACTCTAAATCACTGCTGACCTCGGTTTAACTTCAACTGGTGCAATGCAGACTTTTGTGGACAATGATGTCATCAACTCTTTGACTTATTTAAGCCTGTTTATCGCCTACTGGTCCCATATCTCAGGTGTTTTTGGAATACAAGACTAACGACACTAATGACTAGATAACTAGATTTACTGACTATTTGAGATACAGGACTATTTCATGGAATCATATTTCATCAAATATCTTCTCAGCAGTCTCTGCCGACTTTTAAAATAAATGATGTTAAATGATTTATAAAAGCTGATTTGTAAAACCACCACTAAGCCTCTCAGCCTGGCCTGGTGGAATGTTTAATATGGAATCTTCTGTTGACCTGAGAATTATTTAACGAATGTTGCTCAGAAAATGTGAATGTTAATAAAAGGATGCTGCCAGTGTGAAGGCAGATGTTCGACTTGAATGCAATAAGAAAAATGTGATATGTTTAAGACACAAAGTAAAAGCTATCATCAAGTCTGGCCTTAGTTGTTTTTTTACAAGCGAGTTGTTGTTGCTCGTCACTCGAGGCTGATTTCTGCAGCAGTACAATTTTCTGTAAAGGCCTAGAGAGTGTGTCGACACAATCTAGTTGACATTTGGGAAATTAAAATCAAAAGGTCACATTCATTTCCTGTTTTTAAATGAGTGAAAATAGAGTTTGCAGACGAAAAGTCTGTACTGCTTTTCAATGGGCTCTTAGGAACTTGTAAAAAAGGTCATTGTTTTTTATATCTAGAGGAGGAGACAAGTTTATAGGAAACACAGTTGTTTCATGAATGGATTTAACCTCAGTTTTGTTCTGTGTCTGTAGGTTCTCAAACAGCTGGTTAATCTCAATTTACGGGTCTTCATGAACTGTCAGTCCAAACTATCTGATCTTCCTTTGAAAAGGTGAGAAAATATCTATTAAATTCCACCAGCTCTGATCAGCACCTGGATTGCAATTAATGTTTACTGATTTATTGTTTTAATGTTTCCTGTCTAGTTTTTATCGTTACGTACTGGACCCAGATGTGGCGTTCCAGGCAGATGGGAGTTTCTCATCTGGACCTTTAGCCAAATTCCTAGACATGCCAAAGACTCCACTCTTCACCCTGAACCTCAACACTCCGGAGAGCTGGATGGTCGAGTCTGTTCACACTCGCTATGACCTGGACAACATCTACCTGGAGGAGGTAAGATCTGCTTTTTCAAGTCAATTTTGAGAGTATAATATGTTGATGAGGTTTAATGCAACAATTTAAATTTTATATTTTCTGTATTGATTATTCTAAATAATGACACAACTCTATAGCTGTTATAACTATAATCAGTGGGTCAGAGACGGTAGTTTCATATGAAGTACTGAGAGACTTTTTCAACTTATCTTGTAAAAGTTGTGTAAAAAATGAAAAAAATAATAATCTTTAAACATATTTCTTTATAATTGTCAATTTGAACAGTCAGGACTCGCTGGATCCGCTCACTTTTATTTGACATTGTTTGCCTCATAGGTGGAGAACATTGTGGCAGCAGAATACGAGCTGGAGCACCTGCTCCTGGAAGGTCATTGTTTCGACGTGAGTTCAGGCCAGCCACCACGAGGCCTGCAGTTCACTCTGGGAACTGCTTCTGATCCTGTCATCATGGACACCATCGTCATGGCAAACCTTGTATGTTAACTCCAATATTCAGACCTGTCACGCTGCTGTAACATCCATCTTGTTTCGCCAGGGTTACTTCCAACTGAAGGCCAATCCTGGTGCCTGGATCCTCAAGCTACGAAAAGGACGCTCCGATGAAATCTACAAGATTTACAGGTAAAAACACTGTCTAACTAACTCAGCTACTCTGTGTCTCTACTATGAAGTCAACCTCCGTCTTTCATTTTAAAACATGGAGACTCAATAATGTACCTTATTTTCCAGACAATAAAGACTTATTAAAATCATTTAATGTTCTCAAAAAATCAACAGAAGGTCTTGTAACCTGGTGCACCTTATGGATTATGTGTCTGGTTGTGCTGACTATCGTATGTGGAGAACTGTGCGCATAAATCTGTTAAAAGGTAGTATTACTCTGCGGGGCTCAATGGTATTACTCTGCGGGGCTCCGTAGTATTACTCTGAAAGGCTCCGTAGTATTACTCTGCAAGGCTCTATAGTATTACTCTGCTAGTGCCAATGTTATTACTCTACGAGGCTCCATAGTATTACTCTGCTAGTGCCAATATTATTACTCTACGAGGCTCCATAGTATTACTCTGCCAGGCTCAATAGCATTACTCTGCAGGGCTCTGTGGTATTACTCTGCAAGCCTAAATAGTATTACTCTGCGAGGCTCCATAGTATTACTCTGCTTGGCTCCGTGGTATTAATCTGCGGGGCTCTATAGTATTACTCTGCGAGGCTCTATAGTATTACTCTGCTGGGCTCCGTAGTATTACTCTGAAAGGCACCATAGTATTACTCTGCAAAGATTCATAGTATTACTCTGCTTGGCTCTGTGGTATTACTCTGTGAGGCTCTGTGGTATTACTCTGTGGGGCTCTGTGGTATCACTCTGCTAGGCGCCATAGTATTACTCTGCAAGAATTCATAGTATTACTCTGCAAGGCATTGCAAGGCATATATTACTATAGTTTTACTCCATTAGGGCGTAGTATTACTTTTTACTTACTTCACCGCAATATCATTATTTCCTGTAAATTAAGAAATACAATCGTAATATCACTAGACAGCCATCTAGTTATAGTGTTGCTATTTTTTTGTTTTCATTCAACTTTAAAAATAGAATTATTTATGGTATGGTACATTAATTGTTTGTGTTCAATTTCACTTGAGAAATAACCAACGAAAGGAAGACACAACAAGGTCCTATCCTGCTCACACTGACTGCTCTTTCTCCCGCAGCCACGACGGCGCCGACTCTCCCGCCGACTCGGACGATATCATAGTCGTGCTGAACAGCTTCAAGAGCAGAATCATTAAAGTCAAGGTCAGTTCAAGTGCCACTCACATCCGCGGGAAGTCAAAACTGACAACTCCGTCTGTCTCCCAGCACAGCTGGTTCACGTCACTGTAACAGTCGAATCAAATCTAAATTCTTTCTGCTCGCGCCACTTGCTCTGTTTGTAGATGCAGCCGTACATTTTAATGAGCCTCCAGTCGTGTGTATGAGGGTTTGCATGGTCAAGATGTACTTTAATTGGAATATTTACATTAGGAAAAACACTCGGGCAACTACAAACACCACCAAATTAGAATTGTCTCCAGTAATCTGACGTTCATCTCCAGAGTCAATTGTGAGTTAAAAATGGAATATATCAGACAAAACAAAGCCCAGTTTGGTTTTGTTTGATGGAGATGTATTCAAATTTTCTGTGTATCTCTGAATGAATTAATGATGCGACTGATGTCAAAATGGTAGACGTTGTTTTTTTTTTATTATCTAAATATGTGGTAATATTTACAAGTTTTAAAAATCAGATTGAGAGTACACTAACGAGTACACTAAATGTGTGGTTTGGTGGGTTTAGTTTAAAAACCATCAGGCTCATTAGTGAGAAAAGAGATTGTGTTACTTTAAAGTGTACCTAATTCAGTATATAGTACAAACACATGATGGAACATAGTGTAGGAAACAGAATATTTGTCATTTTCTTTGACTCTTTCCAGATGTAATCGTCCTCGTCATTAATTAAAAAACAATCTGTTTATAAAATTCCAATAGGTTCAAAAGAAAGCTGACAAATTCAATGAAGAGCTACTGAGTGATGGAACCGAGGAAAACGACACAGGTTTCTGGAAATCGCTGACTAGGTACTCATTTCAAAAACCGCTGTTCGACAATCTAACATTGATGGAGGTAATAAAATCTGTTCCTGCTGTCAGAGGGTTCACAGGTGGAGGGAAGACGGAGGAGGTGAAGCAAGAAAAGAGCGACGTCATCAACATCTTCTCTGTGGCTTCAGGACATCTGTATGAAAGGTTCCTCAGGTGAGAGGTGGCTGTTTGTCTTTGAACCTCTGTTGTCAAGTCCCAACCGTGCCTTATCACAGGC
Organism: Callionymus lyra; assembly: GCF_982586985.1. Lineage (NCBI taxonomy): Eukaryota > Metazoa > Chordata > Actinopteri > Syngnathiformes > Callionymidae > Callionymus > Callionymus lyra. The sequence continues at coordinate 21,475,800 of NC_141835.1, forward strand.
GTTACTTTCCACAGGTAGGTGTGTAAGAAACTATCGATCTATAGCAATATTTTTATTCCCGATACTTTATCGGTATTCCATAGCGCTGTATCGATATTTAAAAAAAAATAAATTGCGCTAAAGTCAGGCGCCAACGCCAGGTAAGCAGCTGCTGCTAACAACAGAGCTAACAGCAGCGTCTCTGCTGCAGTGTTGCTGTGCGCAGCAGATGTTTGGAGGATAAATCCCTCCACAGGATTCAACACCTCTAAGTATCTAGAAAAGCATCACGACAAAGGACATGAGAGATCGAAGAAACAAGAAAGATAAAACAAAACGAAGCAGTAAACTTTGCTGGTTTTAGAGACAGGAGAAACTTTTTTTCTTCGAGCTCACAAAAGTCAACAATACAGTATCCTGTATTGCAATACATCGTATCATCACACATGTATCATGATACATACTGTATCGCCAGATTCTTGCCAATACACAGCCCTATCCACAGTATCCATTTCATTTTAAACTATTTTACGGCTTTAAACTTTCTCCTTTCACTCCGTTTATTCTTTCTGGAAGATGCAGAACATTGGACGTAAATCGCCATTGAACTCGAAACAAATCTAGACAAAATTAATTGTGCGAATATGGATAAAATGATGCTGAATTATACAGTCCATTGCTGCCACTTAACTGAGCCATTCAGCTCCCAGAATAGTGATTCATGTCAATATATAAAACCAAAAGGTAATCATGAACAACATATTTTTAACTTCAGTCGTAACACAGTACTTCTTTTGCTGCTTAAAACTTGAATTGAGTGATTCTTTATTAGTGATTTTATTTGTTAACTTAATAATGTGATCCTGATCTTTACTTTTAAGTACTTAAATATCAGCCCTGCTGGTGGAAACTAAATGATTTATTCAAGTATTACTCTGAAATGAGAGAAAATAAATGAATAAGAAAGATTCTGGTGGAGGGGAAGAGTGCAGATTCTTATTGTTTTTGTAAAACTCCTCGTACACAACAGGGATGATTTCTGAGTGTTTTGTTCTGCTGCTCTTTAATCCCATACTTTGTCTCCCTCTTCCACATTTAGGATTATGATGCTATCAGTCCTGAAGAACACCAAGACCCCCGTTAAGTTCTGGTTCCTCAAGAACTACCTGTCCCCCACTTTCAAGGTAGGATTCCATTCCCAGTGGGGATTTTATTTCTGACAGCCGCAGCTCCAAATACCACACTGGTATGGATGTAGAAACATCAATGAAAAGTGTGCAGCAGAAATGACGCTTCAGGTTTCTCTTTGTGAAAGGAAATCCTCTCCTGAAATGTGTAACATGGAAGGTTCATCTTTGACTGAAAAGATAAAACGCTCAGCGATTTGCAAAAGTCAGATTCACTCTACCCATCAAAAATAGTCATAGTGTAGTCCTTATCTGGTATTAATGTGGTCCGAATATGGTACTGATCTGGTCCTAATGTGGTCCAATTATGGTCCTGATCCGTTCCTAATTTGTCCGAATATGGTCCTCATCTGGTCCTAATGTGGTACTGATCTGGTCCTTATGTGGTCCAAATATGGTCCCGATCCGAATAGATAAACTTTATTGATCCCTCTGGAGGTCTTCGTCCTGATCTGGTCCTAATGTGATCCGAATATGGTCCTGATCTGGTCCTAATGTACCCAGAATATGATCCTAATTTGGTCCTACAATGGTCCTGATCTGGTCCTTATGTGGTCAGAATACGGTCCTAATTTCGTTCGAATATGGTCCTGATCTGGTCCTAATGTGTTTCAGATATATATATATTTATTTATTTTTTTAATGTGATCCTGATATGTTCCCTATTTGGTCCTAATCCGGTCCTAATTTGTTCAGAATATATTCCTAATGTGGTTCAAATGTTGTCCTTATCTTGTCCTTATGTGGTCAAAATATGGTCCTAATGTGGTCCTGGTCTTTCTTTAATGTGGTTCGAATATGGTCCTGATCTGGTCCTAATGTGGTCCAAATCTGGTTCTTAGTTAGTCCTGAACTCCTGAGGTGTTCTTTCTCCTAATTTAACCCATGGTTAGTTTTAAACAGATTCTCATTTGGTCTTTCTGTGGCCTTAATGGGTTCCTGATCTAGTCCTCAACATGTCATGACTTCACAGGAATTCATCCCTCACATGGCGGAGAAGTATGGTTTCCAGTACGAGCTGGTCCAGTACAAGTGGCCTCGGTGGCTCCACCAGCAGACTGAGAAGCAGCGCATCATCTGGGGCTACAAGATTCTGTTTCTGGACGTGCTGTTCCCACTGGCTGTGGACAAGATCCTGTTTGTGGATGCTGATCAGGTTTGTACCTCTAGTTGTATATTTTAAAATGAAAACTAGGAACTTTCATCATAAACATAATCACTGGTTGATTAATAAATGTTTTTCAATCAAATCTACACCTCGCCTGAATCCGTCCAGATCGTGCGCACGGACCTGAAGGAGCTCCGGGACTTCGATCTGGAGGGAGCTCCGTACGGCTACACCCCGTTCTGCGAGAGCCGCAGAGAGATGGACGGCTACAGGTTCTGGAAGACCGGCTACTGGGCCAGTCACCTGGCTGGACGCAAGTACCACATCAGGTACTGGACTGTGGTCCCGGGTCGAGGTTCTCTCGAAGCACGCTCACGTCTCCGATCTCCACAGCGCCCTCTATGTGGTCGACCTCAAGAAGTTCAGGAAGATCGCAGCTGGAGACCGACTGAGAGGGCAGTATCAGGGTCTCAGCCAGGACCCCAACAGCCTGTCCAATCTAGACCAGGTGAGGGAGTGATACTGTTCCAGTGGCGAGAGTCACCTCAGAACTGAACTTTGACTCAGACCTGCCATTTCTTTTTCTAAAGAACTTTTCTTAACTATGTACTCCATGGGGACTAGATTTATACTTTTAATATAAAGTAGGACAAGTTTGTACTTTTGCTTTTATAGCCACAGAGTAAATGGTACTAACCGAACCCCGGAGGTGACATGGATTAGTATTATTTTTATCTCAGGATACTGGTATCTCATGAAATATGCATTATTTTGACTAGTTCACGATACCACTGGGAGCTCAAAGGGACCAGAAATATTCTCCAGTAGTGATGGCCAAGTAATCCTGTTTAGTTACTTCATTTTCACCAAAATAAACAAGTCGTTTTTAGAATCATGTAGTAAATGTTCTGTAGTTCTTTACTTTAGCTACAAGATGGCGTTAACCAAGTCCATAAAGTTAATCTCTATAGACGAGCAGTTAACAGGCTCTGTTTACTGGTGGATGTATGGAAAGTTAGTTTCACAGCTTCAACCTGTGAACACTGATAATATAATTCTGTGCTTTTATTATTTATTTACAACGCAGACTTATCACTAGTACCGTACAGATTCCAAAACAAAAGCACATGGGATCCAGAAGCTGGCCTTCACGAGATGACCTTTCCCCATGCCAACGAACACACTCAAACAATAAACGTTGCCATCTAGTGGATAAACTTTAGAACTACAGTTAGGAACATTTTTCTACATGATTTAAAAAAAAAAACTTGTTAATGTTGGTGATGACGAAGTCACTTAACAGAGCTTCTTGGCCATAATTACTGGAGAATATTTCTGGTGCTTTTAAGCTTAAGTAGCGTCAACTAGTGCGTCAAAATACCATGTGAAGACACCATACGAGTATCTAGGAATCGGAATATCACAAGATACGAGTTGCTCGAGATATTATTGATCCACGTCACCTCCTGGGCTCCTTATGTACTACATATAAGTAATACTATTTTGTTGACATTGTTGTCTCTTTGGATCACACATTTCTGATGCCTCCTTGATTTGCTGCTCAGGACCTTCCAAACAACATGATCCACCAAGTCCCCATCAAGTCTCTGCCTCAGGAGTGGCTCTGGTGTGAGACCTGGTGTGACGACGGCACCAAGAGGAGCGCCAAGACCATCGACCTGGTAACACTGTCTGTCTGTCTGTCTGTCTGTCTGTCTGTTTTTAGAGTGTGAGTCTGTCTACATGAGTGAGACTCGCACTAATGATCCTCCGGCCGACCGTCTTCACTGCAGCCGTGTGTCTCTCCTCAGTGTAACAACCCCAAGACTAAAGAGCCGAAGCTGCAGGCAGCCGTGAGGATAGTGGCGGAGTGGAGTGATTATGACCAGGAGATCAAACGCCTGCAGACACGAGTGCAGCACGAGGCCACACAGAGTCAAGACACGAGGCCACAGACAGGTGAGTACACACACACACACACACATACGCACACACACACACACACTCACAATAATATGTTTCATATCTGGTTTCCTTCTCGTCCAGATGAGCACACAGAGTTGTGAGGATCAGGTGGCGACGACACAGAACCAAACTCTGTTTAAAGAGTTGACTCAAGATTCTGCCACAAACTGACCCCGGATCAGTGTCGATGCTGTTTGTTCTTTTCTACGTGTCAAGTGTTTGTTTCTGGTTCCGACTGTGGTCCTGTTGGGTTTTTTGAAAATGTATATATGATGCAGAAGAGGCAAGGGGGGGGGACTGGATCACAACTTGAAGACAATTAAAGTTGGTTCAGTGTTTGTTTTCTTCATCACAGCATTCAGGGAACAGTTTTTATCCTCATCAAGAACTCAATTTTCTGGTATAAAGATGGTTTCCAACGTTCAGATTTAAATTCAGTTCCAGCTTTCGTTCTTAAGAAATATCCGAACGGAATGGCAAAGTAAACGTCAGCGCCTTTAGAAGCCGCAATGCATTATGTTTAACACACGGGGGCGCTATGATACGAGGATTTCATTGCTTTACTTCCTGCAGGCGACAGGCTACAAAACATTGACATCGAATTTGAAGAGATTTAAATAAAATCATGTTTTAATTTCTGTACAGAACATTCGTGGGATGTCAGTATCAGTGTGACCTGAATTAAAATTTAATAAAAACTTCCAAAATGTTTCCGTTAGATTTTTTTGGTCTTTTGCCGATAAAATGGCTTTTCATCCGTTTTAAAAACATAACTTCTTTGACGAAACACTTCATTCAAGTAAAATGTTGTTTTATAGTAATATTCTTTATTTTAACATTGGACGACCCTTTTGCACAAGTGCACTCTGTTACAAAACGTTTAAATAGATTGGATGTATAAGAACAATAACATCTTAAATTTGAATTTTGGGGTGAAATTATTCTGGAAAAAAACAATATTGTGAAAGAAAATAAAACTTGACTATTATTTCTTTCCGATGCCAATTTTAAGTTTGTACTGATGAACAACAGCAGTTGAAATTCTCACAAAATACTAGAAATAGAAGTTAGATCAGTAGCTAGTCGAGGTTCAGAGCGGCACACCTGGGGTTCATCATCATCATCATCATTATCCTACTATCGCATAATCAAATCACATGTTCACCTCGATAAAGATTTATATCTCTCTCTTTGTGTCTGAGCTCTGTGCTCTTTCTGGTTTTTGGTCACTTCATTTGAGTTCATAGATGTTTGTTCTACTTTTGGCTTTTCAGTCACAATGTTTGAGTTTTGGCAGTGGCGGGCCGTTTGAATGAATCCACCGCTCAATAAATACTTTAAGGTTCTTTATACACTACAGGGATCTGAGCGTGTACTGTTATAGGTCAATACGATGTTTATCGTCAAACGAACATCAATGCATTAAATCAAAATATCACAACGCACAAACAAGCACCACTATTGATCTCATAAAGCGCAACATTATTAAGAAAAAATGCATTTACTCACGCAGTTCATGGAGGAAATAAATCAATCATTTGAGTCTCGTGAAAGACTCGTCTCAGAGTTAGCATAACTTTCTTAACAATGTACAGCTTTTCTTGAAAAGTCCTTCTTGAATATGGCTTTGCATGTATATCCGCGACCAGATCAAGCTCTTCAGCCATTGTGTGTTGAAAAACGAACAGTTAAATTAACTAAAATCAACGTTTGAGCTCCGTGTGACGAATCTCAGTGCTATCCAATCAGAGGACATGAACGTGTCACGTGTTCAACGCACTCAACGCGTTCAGCGTCGTGGAAGCTGTGACGCGGATCGCTTCCAAAACGCTAAAGTTGTCTCGCTAATTCGAATGTGATTGTTTAATACAATCCTTCGGCTGCTGTTGATTTCAGTAAACAAGGGCCATCTCTGAAACGACTGAAGGCCTCGGGTAACACATGACCGGCTGCTCAAATATGATTGGAGGAAAGCTCTCACGTGAACGTACAATCCTGGAAGCAACAAGAGGAAAGAAATTAAATTAAGAGAAAAGACTATGAGGAATAATTTAATACATACTTATGAAAAATAAACAATATTTTTCTTCTTTTTATTAATTAAAAAATTTAATTTATTTTCTGATTATGTTTAGGCCAGCAGAGAAGGCCTTGCTGGCCCGGATGGCCCACCACTGAGTTTTGGTATAGCTACAGTTGAAACTTGAAAAAATTGAATATCATGCCAAGGTTAGTTTATTCCAATCTTACATATGTACTGAGTACTTGGTAATGGTACACTTTCTACCCTAAACGGCCGCCATTTTAGTGTCGATCGAAGCCCCCTCAGTTAATATTTCATCTTTATACCGATGTAAGTTTTTCATGTCATATTTTAAGTTTCTCATATTCCTTGATCCAAACTTGCAAAACGTTTGCAAAGGTGTCGTCGATAGCGTGAGAGTTGTGTAAGTAAGTTGTGTAAGTTTTGCATATCATTTGGAAACCAAGGTCTGGAGGAAGGATGGAGATGTCCAGTGTGAGGTTTCCTCAGTCTGTGTCATTTCCAATGACTTCCAAATCATTAAATATTTTAATGGTGGCTGCTGGTGTTTGTTTAAAATGATGCTCCTTAAATATTTATTTAATTATATATAAAGTAGAATATATAAAAGGGCCTCCTGGTCTAGATGGAAATGTATTAATCCTTCTGGAGATCTCCTTGGGAAATTTGTATTCCAGTTCTTTGCTCTGTCTGTTATTATTTAAAAAACAAAACAAATATCATTACGTGAACATTGTATAAAAGCCATTTTGGTATTAAAAACTAATTAAAGAAAGCCGTTACTATGTAAACACCCTTCAAAGTATCATAACAAGGATTCACTCCTGATTAACCTGTATTGTTATTATACACATGAAGATGATCAGTATTTAAAACAATATTGATAAAAGGGATAATAAGAAACCGTTGTTATATCAACGTCATTCTACTTACTTAAAACAAGGATGTGTTGTTCATTACCCTCATAATAGTTATTTATTAGTTCAATAGGTGTGTCTGGGATCATGTGTCTGACACCTGCTTGTCCTGGGAACACCTGAGTGTTCCTCTAGAGGAAAGACTGTCCCTCTTCGTTTCATTTTTCTCAATCTTTTTCTTTATAAAATTGGAAATGATGAATGTTCTCTTGAGGAAATATTTTACCAACATGTTATATGTCTATAACATTGTTATATCAATCTATATTTCACCAAATTTTAATTTCTACTGATGTTTCAGGCGGTTTGGAAAAAAACATGTTCTTGATAAATCTTTTTTTTTTACGTCAAAAAAGACCTTTACTTCACAGACCGTCAAAAGTTTGCTTTGGAAACTAAACTTTGAGGTCCATTTAAACAAGGGCGAAAAAGTGACAGAGCAAAATTTTCCCAAAATTTGGATCTTGTTTTGGTAAAGATCCTCTCATAGAAATACAACTCAAAATAATGGATGTAATAATTCATTTGTAATGGAATGTCGATGGTGTCCCCATCTTTTATGCTAACCTTGTGTTGACCTGATACATTGTAAAACGGTCAAAACAGGAGTCCGTTCCGGTCGCTCCAACACGCCGTCACTTCCTGTTCTTATACTTCGCTTTGTGGAGAAAAATGGTCAATGCAGAGTGTCGCGGGTCGTTTATTCGCCGCTTCAAGTCAAACAGAATACAAGCTTTACAATCGATCGGACGCACTTTCTTCCGGCAACTCTACAGTTCAATAGCTCCGGGAGAAACAGTCTCGAGCTGTAGAAATATCGCGATATTTAAGGGAAATTTCCCCACCCAGGGGGTCGTCCCTTCCAGGGCAAATGGTTCTTTCAACTTGCCTGTGTCTCGATCACCCGCAGAGGAAACTTCCTAACTTGCCCTCTTGCAATCATCCCCCCCCCCCTCCTCGTTCTTTTGATCCACGACCCAAGGTGTGAAAAGGCAGACAAACAGCCATTTTTTTAATAACCGGTGTCATGTCTCTAATTCTGTTCCAAGCTTGTCTTGAAAACAGTGTAAATCAGTCTGGAGTGAAATGTTGATTATGAATGTGTATTGAAACGTTTAAGCTCTTAGATGAAGCTAGTCATTTATACTTTATATTTTGATTAGCGTTAATTTAAGTATGGCGTATACGTATAGTGTATAATAATTTTTATTCTAACAATCGGTTCAGTGAGACATTTTCAAAAATACCAATAGTATATACTTTGATTTGATCTAACAGTGTAGAACTTCAATGACAGCCTTTACAACTATTGATCTGTCACACATTCTTCATGTCAGTCATGTGTCTCTTGACTAACCCAGGCTGCAGCAAATATACCAACCAAATAAAATCAACTCTGATCTCTATTGGCTAAAGATGGATGACATTTAACCAGGAGGTTTGATACCAAAAAAAAAACATTCCAGGGACTTCTGGGCTGCCCTTGAAACACATCGAACCAATAGAGAGCCTCCGAAACGTTCGATCAAGCACACGCGCGCCAGCACGCACATATACGGGTCCTCCAGAGGTGTGTGTCAGTGTGTGTGTGTTAGTGTGTGTGTGTGTGTGCCGTCACAGTGCAGACAGGAGTTGTAAACATGGCGACGGACGGGATGGTTCTCACCAACCACGACCATCAGACTCGAGTGGGGATTCTAACAGGTACATGTTTATTACGAGACGGGAGCACGCGCTCGTGTGTTTGCGCGACATCGTGTCGTCGGACGGAACCACGGCTCGCTGTCACGATACGAGCTCAGCTAGCTCCCGTTAGCCAGCCTGCTAACCGGTTCCGTCGGCTGTCAGCGCGGAACGTTGCACGGCTCGCACCGGCGCGTGTCAAAACACAGGTTCCGATCGGTCACGATCGACGTTTATTTTTAAATTTTTATATATATAGATTCGCGACGAATATTCTATTCATATTCATCATCTGCTGGTGTTTGATGAAGAGTGGCACGTAACAGGAAAAACATCTGGCGGAGGCTCTTCAAAATGAAGGCGAGCTCGCGATGCGGTGGATGGCGACGGCTTTTATTGTGAAAGTCCTGGGCTTCCGCTTTGGTGCGCGCTGCGCGCTGCCAGCTTGACTCGCCGGAGCTGCTCTTCTTACACGAGCTGCATTATTCATGCACCTCTGCAGAGACGACGAGCCTCGTCACAAATGGCGTGTTTCCCTCGCGCGGCCCCGCAGCCACTGTTGCTGTTGCCCCCTTGTACGCATAAACACTGGCGTTTTTGTTTTGGGAAGAAAACGGAAACGCGTCGAGAGTGTGTGTTGAATGTGAGCTGGAACGTTTGGGCTTCTAACGAGCCTGACGCTCGGCCTTGAGTCGTGCGGGCCACTGCTATGGGTCTCCTCTCCTAGCCTCACAATCCCTTCAGAGAGAGGATCAAAATTCATCTGAAGATGTTAGCGGCTAACGTTGCTGTTGGATAAAGCTGAGGACCACTACCCTCTCCATCCCAACCCCCCTCCCGTGTCACGTGTTCCTCACTCGTGATGCTCGACGTTCCCTTCTTGCCATCGACAAATGTATCTTTGGATGGTCCATTAAAAAGTGTCTAATAATGAGGATAACATGGATGGATCTGCATCACTGCTGTGGATGGTGTGAAGACTCTTGTGTTGAATATTATTGTTGGTCAGTGGGAGCTGGTTGATCTGATAACAGATCCTGCCCTGCAATGGTTTCTGGTACATTCTTGCCAAGTGGGCGAGCAGTGAAGCTGAACCACAGTTGCATCAAGGAATTCTGGGGTTCCCCTTGCCAGGTGTACCAACTCTGGTTCTGAACATCGAAGTGAATGAAGAATTGTTATTTTTTTTATCAAATGGTTCAGACTTTCCAACAGCTTAGTAGACGGGAGACCATTTGATTTTTATGGGCTTATATTTGTCTCAGAAATATTTGTAAATGCACAGAGGATGCAAATAGATGCAAAGGTTTGCACGTGTCTATGGATATCCACAAATGTACATTTGTAATATCCATCCATCCATTTTCTCTGCCATTTATCCCCTTAAGCTCTGGGTGTCAAACTGGTCCAGAAAAGGGCCGAGACGGTTCAGGTTTTCATTCCGACCAGTCAAGCACAAATAAGTTAACGAATCAGGTGTCGGCTTAAACAAGCAGCACCTGACTGAAGATCAACTGATTACTGTCTTCAGAGGCCTGATTGGTTCAACAATATGTGCTTGACTGGTTGGATCCAAAACCTGAACCGTCTCGGCCCTTTTCTGGAGCAGTTTGATGCCTGTGCGAGTTTAAGGGGATCACTGTTTCTTTGGAAGAGAGGCGGGGGACACCCTGAACAGGAAGCCAGTGTGTTGCAGGACATACAGACATACAACACACACACTCATACAAAAACTAAATACTAAAATACAAGTTAAAATATTAATTTAATCTGTGGATATCAAAATAAATGTGCAAACAATTGACAATTCGCAGATCATCCTTCTGTGCATTTACACATTTTATTTAAACAAATAAAAGCCCATAGGTTTGACATCAAATATCAAAGCCTCTTAATCCGGCTTTTATCATTGTTGAGAGGCTTCTTTGTTGAGTTTCTCAATATTAATTTTTGCCACTTGCTTTGGTCTCCCAAATACAGGATCCGTTTTCTTCAGGTCGTGCATCAGAATGAATCTTAAAAGGTGGAGTCCATTTGGAAAATAGCCGTGATCTGGACAAACCTTCTCCCTAGATTCAGGTTCCCCATCGTTTTGAATCCATCTTTTCAAACTATGAATGTAAAATACAGATGAGACTAAAAAAACTGAAAAGTGCACAGTTTTGAATTAGATTTAAAATGATTATGAGTAAATATATCATACATTAGATATTTAATGCTAAATCTAAATCATGTTGTAAATTAGTAAATATTGCAAAACTGACTTAATACAATAATTGAAGTTGTACAATAAAGCAGTCACATGATGTCGTGGTAAGACCTTGTTTGTCTTCAGTCATAGGATATCCTACCAATGCAGTGTTTAGTCAAATAGTTGGGCATGCCAAAATATCAGGGTGGTTTGTGTGACCTTAACTAAAGGCTAATCCGCCTCAGTAGGAGGGCGGATGAAGCCAGGTAACTTATGTCAACTTTTAAATGCAGTACACTTGAACAGCTTAATTTAGTTTTGCATAATTTTCCTTTCCCAGCACTTTCCTTAAGAGAAGTCAATCTTCCTTGGATAACCACAGCCTTAGACAGAGCGATGTCCTCTATAAATCCACGTATCTTTGCAACAAACAAACAACTATGGGGGAAAATGTTATTTAGAAAATGAGGCAATTCTGGTGTGCAGTGAATACATGTTAAGAAAAGGAGAATTTAAGACGGAGGTGTCCAAACTTTCTTCCCTTAGGGCCACGTAGAGAAATGTAGGACGGGGCCTCACAGTAGACGCGGTAGAATTGTGAAGTGTGGAGATACTGCTTGAAGTAACGGCAGAGAATATCATCATATTTAGTCAGTATATCAGTGAAAAGTAATATGTAGTGATGAAGCTTCATGAAGGAGTTTCATTATTTTCACAGTCCACTAGATGGCGGTCTCTGCCATGGTTTTTTTTGTTCTGAACAACCGTTCTAATGAAACATCAAATCATTTTTAAACTGATGGCGCCACCTACTGACCTCCAAACAACACGACCCTGCTTCATGAAGCTTCATCAGACCATCACCAGAAATATGGATATCAGAATGTATAACAATACAATATATAGACCAAGTGGTGCGGTTCACTGCAGTTCACGTGCGCTCCTTCTCTGCACTGCTTCAACGTTTGCTTGGTTGGTTCAAAACGACAAATTGCTAATTCTTTATGTCATTTCTTTACGTGATTATTTCAGAATCATGATTCAATTTAACACACATCACTGCCAGCCGTCAGAAGCCATGCAATTCTGCGTCATTTTCTTTGTTTTTAGGACATTTTTAGGACAATTGATTGAAGATGTGAATTGGAAAAAAATATACATTAGAGCCTGGGTGGAAAAAAATCCAACTTCTTGTCACATCTCATGTCTTTTCGATGTGTCTACCGAGCCCCGGAGGTGACGTGTATGTTTTTTTTTTTTTTTTTTTATATCAAGATCCTCATATCTTGTGATACTTGAACCTCATGATCATGTGCCTCCTGTAAGTACCACCGGCAACATTTACGCAAGGAGAAGGTCAATATTATTGACCGGAAGTGTCTTATCGTCATTTATTTAAATTTAGGAATGATTCATGAAGATAATAATCTTTTCAGCTTAAGCAGAGATGGGTTTTTTTTTTAGCAGAAATCTGAATCATTTAAGCAAATAATTACTGTCAACATAAATATTTTAACATGGGAAGAGAGAAACATCATTGACCAGTTAATCATTTTTCCTAGGCTTCTGGTCTCTCAATCGATCACTTGTTCATTAATGAATTAAATATTTAAATAAACCAATCAATTATTTATATATATATTATTTATACATTTGTTCCGTCTAAACAAAATATATTTACAAGTTGTGCACATCACTCAACATGCTCAACATGACCCATAACAAAAGCACACTAGATCCCGGAATTGAACTTGCTCATCACGCAAACATGTAGTGGCTAAACCACAGAACTAGAGTTATAAACAATTAACTAAATGACTCGAAAAAGACGTGTTCATTTTGGTCAAAGTCACCGAAAAGATCGCCTTGCCATCACTACTTGAGTTATCCAGACAATCACTGGTCCCTTTAAGTGTAATTGTCATGTCAGGTCGCGAAGATGTGAATCTAATGAGATACGAATATTGGGAAAAGTTTTAAACTGTAAAGTGTATTAAGACAACTTTTTTATAATTTGACACTTTAAATTAAAATGAAATTAATATAAACCTTCGGCCAATCAATAAAAATTGAGGTCATTATCTGCATAATGTTGCAATATCAACTTTTCCCAAAGTTCCCCATTTTTAAATCGTTGTACTATCCACCTCTTTTCAAGCACATCTGGGTTTTAAACTCAACTTTTAAGCAATGGTGAATGACCTAAGTTTGATATATGAGATGGTTGCAATTGCTTTCTTTTTCAGTCAGTGACAGCTGTTACAAGAACTTGGCTGAGGACCGGAGTGGGGTCAACCTAAAAGATTTAGTCCATGACCCATCACTGTGAGTCTGTCTTTATTTTTCAAGTTTATACATACTTTATTTTCTTCTTTTTATTTTATTTTAGCACAAATGAATACTTGTTAATAACATTTCATGTGCTTTTAGAAAAGAATGCAGATGCAATGAGATGTATAACTGACATGTTTACTCCCTTTAGGCTTGGTGGAGTCATCGCAGCGTACAAGATAGTTCCAGACGAGATCGATGAAATCAAGGTACGTTGTCTCTGCAGGAACATTGAAATAAATGTTTTGCACATACCGTCGTGCTAACTGGACAAGAGTTTCCACATTGACATGGGTGTAATGAAACAAAATGGAGCAGTTAGCTGCATTGCTAACTTATGTTTGCTGTCACGTAACATTCAATCATTTAAGCAATAGAAATAAAACCAACAGAAAAGAGAGTGATGATAAATACTTCCCTGAATTTCTTATCTTTAAGATGGAAAGACTTTATTAATCCCTCCGGAGATCCCCTTCGGAAAATTGGGTTTCCAGTACACAGCCGACGATAGTTTCATAAGAAACAAGAACCAGAACAAAGGGCAAATAAAAAGAACAAAGTGCAAAGGGTTGACAAAGTGCAAATATAAAGAACATAGCTCGAAGGAAATAGCGCAAAGAAAAGGATACAAAGATTAACATAGTATAACATCATCCTTTCACTACGCTCCTGCCCCTAAATTCAGAGTTATATTTCTTCTTACACGAAAATAAGCAGCCGACAACACTGTGTTGGGTGAAAACTATTGTGAGAAGACATATTCCATCTGAACTGCAGGGATAGAAGAACTAGCAGATGATGGTCCTGTGAAAGGTCCGCCACCCAGAAGTGACTGTCCTTTTAGTGGTGTTGTATAGAGCGCCACCTACAGATCCTAGTATTTCTGAGTAGTTTAAAAGCTTTCCTGGATGGATATCGAGTGATAATATGGCAACAAAGACCTAGCGTCAACTTTTCAAGATCACCCAAGCAGAATGATCTGCACAGATTATTGTGCAATGCATTATGGAAGATGTCATCAACTTGTCAAGAAAAAGAAGCATCTTGATAAAACACCAAGAACAAGATGGCTCATTGTGTTTTAACCCTCTCAACCTGACTTGCCAGCTCCCATGGGAAAGCTGGGAGCTCATCACAGTTGACTTGTTGGCTGGTCCACTGTGAGGTGCAATGGATGCATACATGATAATTGGGTTTTACAGGTGGTTGACCATGATCCCTAAGCTAGCACATTTTGAAATAGCAACAAAAATAAATACTGTAGTAATGATGAACTAATGAGTTGTTCCAAATAATTATGTTTTATCTAATACACTCTTTGGACAATTAAAAGATCTGTCATTTCTTTTGCATCATTTTCATGACTCCAATCTCTTACTGTGTATTTGCATGTGATGTTCCTAGTGATGCTATTGATTTATATGGTTTCCAGGATACTCTTTTGGAGTGGTGTGATGAACAGGAACTCAATCTGGTTCTCACCACCGGAGGAACTGGATTTGCACCACGAGATGTTACACCTGAGGTAAAAGTTTGCTGTTCAACGTAGATATGTTAATAAATCGCAAAGGTTGCGGCATTTATTTTAAAATGAGAAAACCTAATGGCATGTTATTACATGAAGGCTTTAAATAATTTATATTAATTATGATTATCATTGTCTTGATATCTTTAAAAACGTAAGGTATGGAGAATTAAATGTATTAATAAAAGATAAACCTTGCACAATAATTAACCATATTGTAAAGGTATTCAGCTTAATGTTTGTGTGACACCAAAATGGATGCCAAAATTCTACCCGTTTCAGTAGTCATAACCCAAAATTGAATGACTCTTTCCCAAAAGAGGCTTGATATACAATTTCTGGCCATTTTATTATAGATGCTTTCATTGGTAATACAAATAGAATTAATGCATCTGGAGGACAAATTCCAACAAAGCATCAGAATGGGCAAGAAAGGAGATGTAGGATACTTTGAATGTGTTTTGGATGTTGGTGCGGGACAGGTTAAGCCTTTTTACAACTGCTGGGATCTACTGGGACTTTAAAGGATAACCTCTGGATTAAATACATTGTTTATGTCAGCATGAAAGAGTGGTTTGATTTGATACAAAGGCAACAGTTACACAAGTAACCACTTTTAAAATACCATCTCTGAATGCACGACATGTCAAACTCTAAAATACCACTAGAGGTGCCAATCATGTGAACTAAGAATAGTAAATCAAGGCTAGAATTCCCACTGGCTTACTGAAAAATGGACAATCAAAGATTAGGAAGACATGACAAGGTCACATGAGGTTTCTGATACAATATTCAGACATAGTGGTGATGTAACTGTGTGGTATATTAATATGTAATTACCACTTTCCTAAAAATGGGCAGATTACACACTTGAAATCAATATAATATCTCTAAATAGATTTTTTTTAAGATATTGTGCTCATTCTTAGGTAAAGATAAAGATTGATCCACATATCTTTTCAGACTTCCATGTTACATTGGCATAATTAAGTAAATATTTGCTAAAATAAAGTGTACACTCAAGTTCTTGTCACCTTGGCTATGGAAAAATGTTACGACGAGGTTTTATGACATAAAGAATGGAAAAAGATATTCAATTCACTGCCACACTTACAGTAAATGTGCTTCAACAAACACACTTACTTCAATAATGAACATAATAACTATATATAAAATGTCAAATCGATGTGTGTCTACCATGTGTTCATTGTCCTGATCATTTGAAACTCTGCTCATTCCTGTCTTTTCAGTTAACTTCTGTTAATAAATAACATAATCCTTGAAAACATTTTATGGACTTTGCATCATCTTGCAAACATAACCCGACTAAGGGCCAAATCGTTTATATCAAAGATGAATTAAACGTATTAGTCAAATAGAAGACAGTTGAAGATTGAACGATCTTAACATTTACTTTAAGTTATTAATTTACATTTATTATCTTCATCAAACGTTTGAAATAGAATTCATGTTGTCCATATAGCTTTTAATGATAAGAAAACGATAATAAATAGTCAAAATTTTGAATACGCTGACTACAAAGATGACTGAAATTGGAACGCTATGTTTGTGTCTCAGGCCACCAGAGAGGTCATCGAGAGGGAGGCGCCAGGAATGGCTCTGGCCATGCTGATGGGATCCCTCAATGTTACACCTTTGGGCATGCTCTCCAGGTAAAGTTTTGACAACGAATTTCTTAAATTTAGTGAGGATTGCTGGCTCATAATCTCTCCCCGTCTGTGATTCAAAGTTACCATTTATGTTTATACAACAGCAACATTTTGTAGCACATTTGTAGCACAATGATTCCCAATATAGTTTAAATGTTGTGAAATTAAAAATGTATGAGAAAACTGCATTAGAGAAGAAGGACACGTGTTCTCTACTTGATATTACAAGCATGGCGACCTATAATTCATAGATCAATTTTCAAATGAAAGAAATGACGTAGTTAAGACTTCGAGTCTCTTTTTGTCTCATCAATGGATTTTTCTTGTATTTTTCCAGGCCTGTTTGTGGAATTCGTGGTAAAACTCTGATCATCAACTTGCCCGGTAGCAAGAAAGGTTCGCAGGTAAGAATCAAAATATATTCATTAAGCGTATATGTTTATTGCATTAGACAATGAAGAATTTAAGAGTCTGCTTTATCAATGTTTTCAATCAAACGTCTTACAGTAGAATCATGAAGCTGAAGAAGGTTTTAATATCCAGTACATTTATTGAAGCACAAAGGCTTTGCTTTGAATTTAACTTTGTTTTGTCAATATCTTGATAGATTTGTCCACAAATGTATTGTTAAACAATGAAAAGGAATTAAAAACAATATTATTAAATTCATTTTTTGAGCAGGTGCTCCTAAATCAGGGCCCGCTTTTATCAAGTCTCAAAAATGTTCATGGCCCACCTCTAAACCATTTAACATTTTAAAGTGATGTTAGATCTATTTTACTCATCAGTATGTGTCTGTTTGTACAAAACTTTTTTCATTTAAATATTTACGTGCTTGAGCCCTGCCTACTGAAAATAGTTTTATTTTTACACCCACTCTGCTGTGATTGGCCGTCATCAATCAAAAGTCTCCACCTCAAAGGGACTCATTGTAAAAACAAAGCAGGGCGTGATTACATCTGGCTGGAGGAGGAGTGAAGAACATTATCACGTCATAACGGACTCCGCTCTCGTAACCTCTTGTTCGCTGACAAGGGAGAACTTAATAACGTAATAACTTCAAACATCATCATGATGAGGGACTTGCTTTATCTTGAAGAGGAAGAAACATGTGAGTGAGTCAGGAGTGTTTTTACATTAGTTGAACTGTAAATAAATGCATTTCTAGTAACTGATTTTGATCTTAAAGAAAAGAAACCTAGATCAGTGATCAATTCTTAATTCTGAGTGAGACTTATTAAAGACACCTGTGCCTGACTGACCTATTGCTCTTATTTCTTCATATTGCAAAAATAAACATTTGCAGTATTTTCTCCCACTTCTCTTAGAAACCACCGTGGTGCTGAATAAATGTTTCTTTTTTCTAAACTGTGCATACCAAGGTTTGGCTTGCTCTGTTTAGGAGTGTTTCCAGTTCATCCTCCCTGCTCTCCCTCACGCCATCGACCTCCTGCGCGACGCCACCGTCAGGATCAAGTCCACACATGCTGCCCTGCAGCAGCTGCCCTCCCCGATGGTGACCAACAACACCTATGCCAACATGCACACCATGGAGCGCGGCACTCAGTGTGAGGAGGAGGACGAGGAGGAGGAGGAGGTGGAGAGGAGGAGAGGTCGTCCGACTCACAACCACCATCACCACCACCACCATCAGCATGGCTCCTCCCACATCACCGCGGCTGCCATTGCTGCTAAGGTAGCCATCGCCACTGTTTCTATTGAGAAAAAATGACCTTTTTCTAGATTTTATGCAAAATAATTTCACTTCTATTTTGAAAATGGCATCAAGATAAAGGCTTTATACAAGTAGAAATGTTTTATATAGCTTTTTCATTGGGTTTAAGGGTCTGTGACATGATTTTCAAACATCTGACATTTCAATCCTTTGACATCAGAAATCACGAATTGAAGGTGATGTAATGTAAGCTTTTTAAGACTTTAAAACAAAGTTGACACATTGACTAGACAAAGCTGAGTTAACGCGCCACTGCTACTGCTTCAGCATATGATCGTCTACACGTCGAATGATTGACTTAAAGTTCGATCAAGTAGTTTAGTTCTCTTCTAGTATGGTCTGGTGGCACTATTATACCAACATTTTTATATAGAGGATATGGCGTATTGCAACACGTATCTCTTTCCGTCTAAAATGTTTTTTTATTTGTATAGCATTCAAGATCAGCTGGAGCAACTTTGCTGACAACAAAAGATAATTCATGCTTAATATTTAGGTATAGTTTCAGTATAGTGTCACGGATCCTTTTGGAGCATACTGTATATGCCCTTAACTTGCAGGAGTACCTGCGGTTTTCCGGGAATTTTAGAAAGTATTGTAATAGTAATAAGGAAGAAGGACCGTGTGAGTATTGATGACATGATGAAGCCTCATGAAGCAGTGTCATTATTTTCAGAGTCCACTAGATGGTGGTCTCTGCACTATTTTCCTCTGTTTTGAACAATTAATCAAACACCACATTTTTAAACTGATGGCGCCACCTACTGACCTTTAAACAACATGACACTGCTTCATGAAGCTTCATCAGACCATCACTACATGTTGGCTCTTTCTGGCCAAAAAGCAAAAAATCTGTCTTATTCCAGAAGTATATCATGGGTGTCACCTGTGTTAGAGGGTAATGAAGATGACTCGAGTGCCCTTTATAGATATACTGTATACTAGTGGTCATGTCCAACGGATGAAATACTGAAGCTTAGACTTCTAAAAAGCTTAAAATCAAAGTACTGATAAAATTACTTCTCTTTTTTGAATCGTACTGTAAATGAAAAAGTTGTACATTTGAAGATCATTTCAGTAAATGTGTACAGTATTCCATCTTTGTACATGTATCGGTTTGTAAAAATGGAAATGATTCATCCATATGACATCATCACATCACTATGCGTTTATGCTGCCATTTACCTCTCATGTCATTCACCAGTCCGTCCATTCCAACCTGTTTGTCTGTGTGTGTTTGTCTGCCATGCATGTGTCCATCAGACGAGCCATGCTGTGGTCATGGCCAGGGGGGCTGACTACCTGCCTGGCAACACACCTGCCCCTCACTCCCATTTCACCTGCTCCTGCACACATGACCAAGAGGTAAGTATTCCACATACCCCCAAGCTCACCACGCCATTTTGAAATGAGATAAAAAATGTCCTAGAAACATGTTCTCTTCAACACACATTTATTTTTAGATTTAGAAAGATTGACTGCTGCGCTCTAACTCGACACAGTTACATTGGAAACATATTTAGCTGGTGTTATTTTATAATATTGTGGTATTATTATTGTATTATAAAGCATTCATGTGGCCCTATACAAGACGAGGATACTCTGTGTATGGGAATAAGGGAAGGATTTGTTCTCACTGCTCCAGTCATAATTAAATAGCAGAATATAAACATTATTAAGTGTGTATTTATGTGTTTGTGTGTATAGATCCCGGATTCAATCATTTCTCGGGGCGTTCAGGTGCTTCCTCGAGATTCAGCGTCTTTAAGCTCCACACCTTCTGAGTCTCCACGGGCAACACAGGCAACCTCCCGCCTTTCCACCGCGTCGTGCCCAACACCCAAGGTATGCCCGACCTCGCACGTTTACACCCACGCAAACACACAACTCCATATACACTTCACGGTCGGACTGCATTTTGCTGTCTTGATTCCTCGCTGACATCAGGGATGTGCATGAGCTTGTAGAAATTCCCATGCATGGTTCTTGATATTTTTTATTTTTTACCAAACAAGATTCTTATTTCGATTTATCTATGTATTTATTTGCAAATTCAAGAACCATGATCTACAATGGAAAATCAATCAAACCTTTATCTTTCTAAACGTTTTTTTTACAGGAAACTTCTATTCTGCTATTCCTATACAGTTTAATATTTCTCTAACAGTATCCAAGTTTAAGGGATGACAATGGAGGCTTTCATTTAATGTGTCTAATGTAGGCCAGCTGATCAGGGTGAGATCAAAACTTGGCAGTTTAAACATTTAAAAAAGACTATTAACAACTTTTTTGTGTTTTTTATAATGTTTTCTGTCGTTTATCTTGGTAAATGAAAGGTAATCTAAATGTATTTGTTTATTAAAATGCTATATCTTATGAGCATTATGATTTATAATAAACAGGCTGTTTTTTTTAAAACGTTTACGCCCGCAATGTCCGCTCTGATTATTTTAGATTGACCTTGAAGATAAACCATGTGAGTGGTATCATTTGATTTGAATTATTTTAGATGTTTTCATCCCAACGTTAGCTTGACCTTCTCACAGCCAGATGGTTGCTGGTTTAACTCCAGCTTGTGTTCTTTCTGTGCGGTGTTTTTCTGTTCTTCCTGTGCTTGCGCGGGTACTCCGGGTACACCAGTTTCCCCTTCTGAATACCACCAGTAAACAGAATGACTAAATATGGGCTTTGTTTAACCTTTCAAGAAGGTCACCAAAGCATCAGTTTTTCTTGCTCAGCTCTGCTTTGACTCTTCGCTTTGCTACAGCGCTTTCGAAAACATCTTCTTCAAAGACGTGTGCTAAGTCAGAACAACCAAACTACTTAATGCAGGCATCCATAGTCTCTTATAGCTTAATAACACTATTAGATCTAATATTTTACTTGAATGTTTTTTGTGCTTGTTTAATACAAAAACTACATTTCCTTCCATTCTAACCTAAAAAAAACTAAACTAAGACTATCATTTGTGTGTCTCTGCAGGTGCAGTCCAGATGTGGCAGCAATGAGAACATCCTAAGAGCCAGTAAGTAATATTATTATTATTATTATGCAATATACTAAACAGGGTTGACGTTTGAGCCCAAATTTGGACTTTTCTACAATCAGAGGGAGCAGTTCTGAGCGATGTTTTGAAGCATCCACCCTAGTTATCCTTAAGAGGATGTTACTGATTAGAAGAAGGTTTGGCCTTGACAAATGTTTTTATTTTTTTTAAAAAACAGGCAGGCTTGACTAAAGTCGATACCTACAGGTGGGAAATGTGATATACCCTGGTCAGTCAAGCAATATGACATTCTTTCTTTTGATGTAACTTAGTTAATGTCTGTACTGGCACAAATATTGT
Organism: Callionymus lyra; assembly: GCF_982586985.1. NCBI lineage: Eukaryota > Metazoa > Chordata > Actinopteri > Syngnathiformes > Callionymidae > Callionymus > Callionymus lyra. Next base: position 21,497,481 of record NC_141835.1, read on the forward strand.
GCATCGAATTTCATTGATGATTGTACAAAGGTAGCCTGTTTTTTTTTTAATTTGAATATATGTTTTTGCAAATTATACTTAATGAGCATTCTAATGCATCACAATTGATAAATGTTTTGTTTTTTAAACATTGTGTCCATGTTTGGATTATTCAATTACTATAAGATTCCTTATAAAACAGCAAGGTAAATGATCAGGAAGCAAGAAAGGTAATATCTAAAGCAGTCAAAGATGACTGGTATCCCAGGGAAACAGAGGAAAGATTTGGACCTTTTAAGTTATGACAAAAAGAGAAAAATACACACAGAGGCTCGTATATCTTCATGAATAATTGACAATTGCTATCTGTTTGCAGGTCACAGTGCTGTGGACATTAGCAAAGTGGCTCGTCGTCACCGCATGTCTCCATTTCCTTTGACCTCAATGGACAAGGCCTTCATCACTGTTCTGGAGATGACGCCTATTCTAGGGATTGAAGTCATAAACTACAGAGGTTAGGCATGAAAATGTGCTTGTGTTTTAATGACAGATGGTTCCTCTGACAAATACAAACTTGTGGTTCTACGTTATGCGTGCTTAACCCTCCAAATAAAATCAGATTCTTTTTTTTTGCCAAGTCATCTGAGCGTGCTTTGCCTCGCTGCTGAGAATGATCAACTTACTCGCTGTCCAGCAGGGGGCAGCCTAGGCTCAAATTCTCAAATTAAAAGATTCCTGTATAAAAAGCCTCAAATAAACTGTGAAAAAGGAAATTAGTGCAACAAGGTAGTAATTTTGAATTATCGTCATAGATATCGTCCATTATTTTTTTATGATTCCTCGCTTAAAGACATTGGACAAGATGTGGTATTTCTAAATTAAGAAGAGAAACTGTCCAATATATTCTTAGTTTAAATTGTTGAACAATGTTTAGTTTTTCCTCTGATATGGATTTAATACATTTAATAATAATAATTCCAAATTTATGAAGTGACACGGATATCTTGATGGAACGTGGGTGAAATATCATGCAATTTATAAGTACTTGTGTATTGTAATATTATTTTTGGAGTAAAGATAGTGATAGTATCGTGAGGGAGCCGATGATATCCAGCCCTACTTATTAGAATCAGATTTCATAAGTGATGTCATCATAACTACTCGGGGCCCATCTCTGAGCTAAACGTAGTATCAACCTGGACACTCTTAGAGGGAATATAATGGTAATTGGAATATGATGTACATTTGTGTATGTGACACAACTATGAAACGCTATGTCGGTACAATTGAAGAATTTTTTTTGGGGCTGCTTCCTTTCAGATGGTTTGGGTCGAGTGCTTGCTCAGGACATCTATGCCAAAGACAACCTTCCTCCATTTCCTGCCTCGGTCAAAGATGGCTATGCTGTACGAGGTGAGCTCATTAAGTCCATTGAAAAAAAGTAATAGGGAGTTTTTTTTCAAAGCTTATGTAACTGATCTCATAAATAACCCAGATAAAATAGAGGGATGACTGCAAAGTGTGTCTCTCATACATTCTCTTTAATATATGTATCTTTTTTTTCGCAGCTGCTGATGGTCCAGGAGATCGTTTCATCATGGGAGAGTCCCAGGCCGGACAGCAGGTCAGCGTTTACTTACTCAGAATGCAGCTCCGCTTGTCATCAAAATATACCCTGCAGTCATGGCTCGTCACAATAATAACGTGCAGTTGTTTTTTTTTTGTGCTCTGAAGCCTGCAACCTTCCTGATTTCTTTTTGAATAACGATGAACTAGAAGAATGTACTTTTACAGGAAGGTATCAACGTATGCGTTTTGTTTTTGTACAGCCCACTCACACAGTAATGCCAGGTCAGGTGATGAGAGTCACTACTGGGGCTCCGATCCCATGTGGAGCTGATGCTGTGGTCCAAGTGGAAGACACTGAACTACTGAGGGAGTCTGAAGATGTAAGTTAATATTTCACTGGTATGAGGGACCTCTAACTTACTTTTACTACCTTTTAGGGAACAGAAGAGTTGGAAGTAAGGATTATGGTTCAGGCCAGACCTGGTCAGGACATCAGGTAATGTTTCCCAAAAAAACGCATGTTGATGTTTAAATAATTGCCAAAGGTAAAATGAGCATATCAGTCATGGCGAGTATTTGTGCGTGTACAGACCCATCGGTCATGACATCAGACGAGGAGAATGTGTGCTGGCCAAAGGGACACACATGGGTCCATCTGAGATCGGTCTGCTGGCCACCGTGGGTGTGACTGATGTTAGCGTGCACAAGTTCCCCGTAGTTGCTGTCATGTCCACTGGAAATGAGGTAAAAATCAGACTTTCACTTTTCCTCATGGTTTCAAACACGGGTTTTACACTCGAACCGAAATCTTTTAGCAGCCGTGAGTTGCCGAACTGCGGAACAAAATGCAAAAATTACGAGTGTAAATTATCTTTTCATTTTGTGATGCTTAATCTATCTTTATTATCCGTTTGTTCCCCTTAAAAAAAATCCAGTTGTAGTCCATTGGTTGACATCCTTAACCCTTGTGTTCAGGGTCAAGGTGAACGACCTCCACCACTCCATATGTATTTCTGGAAGACAGGGAGGTCGTTCACCTTGACCCAGAAGCTACACAAAGGGATAAAACCATTTGTTCTTAGGCCTTAGGGTCACCTTTACCTTGAGATGAAACAAGGGTTAATGTCCCTTAGCTTATCTTATTCACTGGCATCTTTATAGGTCACCATATCAACATGAATGTGTATCTAATTTGACATGAGACAAACTATGCCCTAGTAGTTTGTGTTAGCTTTATACTCCATGAATAAGCATATAAATTCAATGCAATCTCTTATATTTAAGGTGGATATTGTACATCTCAATGCAGGAAAATCACATGGTTGAACCCTTAATATTTTGGGGATGTCAATCATTTTCAAATACTGTATTTACACAGGATTATTTCAAAGCAATAATTGTTGTTGAGACACAAATTCAGTAGATCACAGGGTGATGTTGGGTTTTCACATGTGTGCAAACAAGTTTGATGATCGAGATCTCTTTACACGTCTTCTCACAGCTGCTGAATCCAGAGGACGACCTCCACCCTGGAAAGATCCGAGACTCCAACCGCTCCACTTTGTTAGCCACGATCCAGGAGCATGGATATCCCACCATTAATTTGGGCATCGTTGGAGACAAGTAAGAGATTGTTTTTTTTATAATAATGGTTGGTACAACTTTAAACCAGAATATCTTGTGAATCTATATTCAACCCAGATGGTACATATGTTTTTTATTGGAATAGTTTGTAATACATTAAAATCATCAGAAGAAAATGAATGTATTATTTATTGTGATCCAATGTCACCTCCTTCCTTCTCAAACTTCCATATGTTAGTCAATGGAACATGGACTTGCATGAGATACTTATTTTCAACACAATCATAATACAATCCTTGGAGAACTCACAACTAATGTTTGATCTTGTATTATAAACTTGTTTAATCTGCAGTCCCGACGACTTACTGTCAGCTCTCCATGAGGGAATCAGTCGTGCTGATGTCATCATCACATCAGGGGGGGTGTCCATGGGAGAGAAGGTGATTAAAAAAAATCTCTCTTTTTGTTTCGGTCAGTACGTTTTCGTCTACTCACTGTTGCATTAATCTCTTCCAGGACTACCTAAAACAGGTGCTCGACATCGACCTTCACGCTCAAATCCACTTTGGACGAGTTTTCATGAAGCCAGGGTGAGATTTGGGAGTAGTTTGGAGATTTATTTCCGTAAAAATATTGCGTTTTTAAATGCCTTGCCATCTGTATTTTCTCTTCTTCCTGTTTTGTTTTCAGTCTTCCGACAACATTTGCCACGGCGGACATTGATGGAGCTCGCAAACTCATCTTTGCTCTGCCAGGTGTGTTCAAGGAGGGCTGTAGATGAGTGTGTATCTAATTAATAATGCATATTTGTGCGGGTTCCAGGTAACCCTGTGTCTGCAGTGGTGACATGTAATCTCTTTGTCATCCCTGCCTTGAGGAAGATGCAAGGCATCCTGGACCCGAGGCCGACCATTATTAAAGCTAGGGTAACCTGCGCACTTCAAGTCCCGATAACGGTTCATTGTGTAACTTCTCGCCCCAATGTTTAGCTCTCCTGCGATGTCAAGCTGGATCCCAGACCAGAATATCACCGCTGCATCCTAACCTGGCATCACCAGGAGCCACTGCCCTGGGCACAAAGCACAGGTTGATATTTCCGGTCGTCTGTCATTGACCTCTTTCGCTGACCTCTTCTGACCCCTCTGCAGGAAACCAGGTGTCCAGCAGGCTCATGTCCATGCGTAGCGCCAACGGCCTGCTCATGTTGCCCCCTAAAACCGAGCAATACGTGGAGCTGCATAAGGGAGAAGTGGTGGACGTCATGGTCATCGGGCGGCTATGATGCAGGTACATCTCTGTCATTCTCATGTTTCCACCTGTCCAGGTAACCACCATCACGGCTCTTCTTAGATTTCAGCGTCACTCGCGACAGGCTGCCGTGGCAGTTCTTCCCGTCTGGACAAAAAAAAAAAAAAACAGGAAGGGTCAGGAAGGGGGGATGCATGTCTTCAAGGTCACCATTTGCTGTGATGTCATATGCAACAGCCAATCGGAGCCGGCAGAGGCTGAATTGGTCTGCTTTGAGGAGAACACTGTACTATGGAGAAAAAGAATCTATAAATATGAGATTTATTCTGTAATATTATTAATATTATCTTGGTGATTATAATTATTCTTAATTAATATTCTATTATCATTATCATTCCGTTCATGTTTCTGATTGAATAATATCACTGAGTAGTTACCGTCCGCTTTCCTGTTCATTTGCTTTGTGTATCCACCCGTTTTTCCTCCATAGATGTAGAAATATAAAGACTCTTTCCTCCCTTTTTCTCTTCTGCATCCACCACATAGATATAGAGACTCCATTCTGTAACGTCACCTCTTCTCCTTTGATAATACACATCAGGCTTTCTCAACTATATGAACTGATTCAAAAGACACTTTGTATGTGTGTGTTTGTGTTGGGATATATATTAGCAACCAACACCATCATGATTTCCAATGAAAGCCATGAAACTCTTCAAGGCGTCAAATATGAACCTCAAACATCCAAAGTCTTATTGGATCAGCTGACCCTGCTTTCAAGTCATTGACTGTATATTAGACGGGCTCGAGAGACGTAGAAATAAACAATGGCATATTCGCCACTATTGGTGGGATCATGAGTTGTTATGACTGACAATCAAGTGTGAAACTAGAAGACCAATTGTGTCAGTGTTGGTTCGGCAGTTCACCACAGTGTGTAGCTGCATTACATGTGAAAGTCATTTACTGGTAAGAATGGATACAAAATGTTTTGGTTCTGATCCATCGTTTTGTGGTTCGAGCCGACATTTTACCATATATACAGTCAATGGTTTAGGTGGTGACTTATCAATGTGTCATCACACTAATGTCACTGCTTTATTTTTTTCCACAAGCAACATGTCAACACAATAAGACACAGACAGCAGGACGTCAGTGTGTGTTTGTTCAGATTTAAGCACTTGATTGAATGAAACTCTTCTGCTATTTGAGCATTTTATACTGATGATTGGCTGAGACACTATAAATATAAATCATTTAAATCTTATGTGATAAGTTGTCTTATATTTAAAACCCCGCTGGTCACTTCATTTGTTATTTTTTAAATTAGAAACGGCTCCGTTTAATTTCTTGAAATGTCCATTATAATGTCACATGGATGATCTCCAGGTGCTGGATACTGTGAGAAGTGGGTCACAGAGTTTTGTTTGTAGGTTATGGGGGTGTGTATCAGTGGACAGAAGAGCACTGGTAACCTAAGCTTTGGAGTTAAAGCACATCTTGAGTTTCATCACATTTCCTATAAGTTGTTTTCTTACATATCTCGTGGGTCAATATATTTAAAATCTCATTATCAACTGTTCTTGCACACACACTGGTACTATTACCTAATGGCTTACGGCAGAAATGAAAAACTAATGTAAAATGTTCCAGCTGCTAATCATTCCACAGGACAACCACAATTCTGATCTCGACAGAATAAATCCAAACCCATTGTTCATTAGTCGAACCGAGGACTTTGGTTACGACTGAAAACTAAAATCACAAAAGAAGGCACTGGAAGAGACAAAACAACTGGAGCTGCAGTGTAGAAAGAAGGTGACTTAAATGCCATTTCTAAGCAGAGAAGTCCATCAAACTACTATAGCTTGCATTGACGTCATGGTACACCCTTTCAGCCTGTCATGACTTTCAGAAAGACTGTTCTTCATCACATCATGGATCTTAGGAAACATATGAAGTAGTTTTATAACATCTCTGTTCTGTTACGTCACCACATGAAAGCAGGGTGTTGCATTCAGGTGCTACCACAACAGTGTTAAGGTGCTTCATACAACATATATATGTGTATATATATATATATATATATATATATATTGTACACACACACACACAGTATATAGGAATCATCACTTGTCTGTCAAAGTACTGTAAAGCAGAACAGATTAATGTGTCTCATCATTGTACAATATTTCAAGTGTACTAAAGCATTTTTACTGATAAAAAGGAAAAAAGATGAATTATCATGTGTGTTGTGTGATTCCCTCCCATTTACTGTTAAATATTTGAGGATTTTCAGAACGTAGTGCTCTGTGCCAAACCAGCCCTCATGGTCAAAGGTCTACTGCTGCATTCACATCATGTTAGGTTTTATTGCACTGATACTTTCGATTAAAGACACGGATGCTGCTAATGACTATGTTGCTTACATTATATTTTCAGAAGAGAAGTTCATCTTGACCATCTTTGCATGTGACATGAATGCAGCAATAGACTGATGCTGCTGAGCTTTGACCCGTCTCCTGACTGGCTGATGTAGTCTTCCTTCAACTCTCCCTTCTTTCCTCTCTCCTTCATTTGCATGCCCATCAATGGGGGCGTGTCTTTCTCTTTGGACAGGTAGCACAGCTGGATAGGACTGTCTATAAATAAGCATTTTTATTACAATGTAAAATTTGGTGCACAAGGATATTAACAACATTTATTACTCTGGCATCAGAACATCTATGTTACCTCAAATGCACCATAAATCTATCAGTGGCTCATGCTGTGCTCAAGTCATCCAAAGAAAATAAGGTTTAATTAAGTTTGTCATACGTTGTGATATTTTTAATGGCTAAAATTCAAGCTGTTTAGTTGACTTTTGGTAGTTTATATTTTTTTGACCTGAACACAGCATTAGGGCACACACCCTGACACCTGCCCAAGGAGGACCAATCAAACCCAGATCGATCCATTTTGAGTAAGAAGAAGCAGATTTATTGTGAAACTGCCTTTGTACTGAGTGATTTGTAACACTGGACTGAAATCAGTGTCACATTGCACACACTATAAACTATGACCAGCACTTGTAATGAAGCAATGACACAACATTCTACTACTACTGTATAAATATAATGAAAAAAAAAAGATGTTTTTTCTGTAATTATGTTATTGAAACTGAAGATGAATTAATAAAATCAAACATGATTATTCTCTAGCCTTTGTTCTTGTTGATTATTCATTTCTGTATATCACAGTTCCACAATACAATTGCATGTATTTTAAGTTCTTAACTTAAATTAATCTGATTTACAACTTGATGGTGTATTTGCTTTGTAGGATTTTCAGTCTTAACATTTGTATTTGACTCACTCGCATACTCTCATACATATATTTCTTCAACAGTTGGACAATTAAACAAAATTGAGATCTTTTTAGGGAAAAAGATTAATAAATTATGTTGATACAAATTGAAGAATATTCAGTGGTCTAACAACATCAATTTTATATATAATAGGAAATTATATAATATATAGTAATATATAGTATACACAATGACCATTCATAGGCCGATAACTATAATCTACATTATTATTATATACTGTATAGTAGTATAGTAGGTAGTAATGGTATTAGTATTATTCATTTCAATCGCACTTTGGTTGTGCCCCATACAATCTGTGACAAGTTGATGGATTAAATGTGGCAGCGAATCATCATAGTTGAAGAGACGGGGAGCAGGTGTCCCTGACAACATTTTCATTGCAGAGTGGAAGTGTTGAGGAGAGAGAGCAGTGAATTTTCTCAGAGGTGTAGTTGATACGATGTTGGAAAGCATTCATCATTAGTCACCATTAGTGAGCAGCACATCAAGGAGCACCACAGATCAAAATTTTACTTTGAGGATAATGTCCAGGATATGTTTCACTGTGTGGTGAGGTGTGATGTTGGAGCGACAAAGAGATTCAAGGATTAGAAAATAAGATTTTAAAAAGGAGAATATCAGAGGGGCAGGTTACGTAGAAAGGTTTTGAAGTTTAGTGGTGATGAGAAATAATGTTATATGGAAGCACCAGGTAACCTAAGAAGAGCAAGACAAACATATGAGCAGAACAGAGAGCAAAGTTTGATTCTTCAAAATCACTGTGACGATATTCTCCTCCAGATCCAATGCCTCATTGAGATGCAACATTGCTGCTTCATATAATGATAAAGAATGAATGTCTTTAACTGTCCAAACATCATTCTGAGCCCACGAAGACAAGCCGGGGAGGAATTAACATGAGGCAACACTTGGGTTTTTTCGATTGACATAAGATGAAGGCTACATTTTTTTTAAATCCAGTCTCTGGTTTTATACGCCCACGAGTGGTGCCTCAACAATGGGAGAGCAATTATCAAATGATAATGCAACTGTTTTGTTGACAAAATGAGATGTTGTTTATTCAACAGCGTTTTCTATTGCTAGCTGTGATATCTAGATTTTGAACGACTGGAATGCGCTTTTGTTTGGTGGCACACATTTAATTCCCAATAAATTAATAACTTAATACAAATAATAAATAATAAAAATAGGTTTTTGATTACAGGCCATCTTAGGTGAAATAAGCTCCTTGGCAGAGGAAATACGTGTCTCAGAGCTTTTCTAGTTAATAATTGAATAACTTAACTGCAACTGCTTTATTAAGCAAGACACCTAACCTTGTGATAATTATGAATAAAATAATCTCCTGTCTAAATTTTCAGGATGAAATTATTTAAACGAAGGCAAAGGCGACCGTTTTTTGTTTATAGGTTTTAACGAATGCACACTTCACTGTTGACACTTGATTTAACTAACGCCGCCTCTGATTGGTTAGAGAGAGATACCGCTCATCGCTTCATCCAATCGGCGCCCTTGTTTCATGTCCTCTGAGGTATTTGGTTTCCTCCGCCTCTCTGGAGCCAGAAATGACAGCGTGCATCGAGGCAGAGGCAGGGAGAGGTCTCTGCGACGAGCAACAGGTCTGGGAACGAACACCAAGGAATACTTCAACAAAGCACGACTCCGTTGAATAATAAAAACCCCAACAAGTATCCTGTGACTCTCGGGGTGTATTTTCTCAACGACAGGAAGGCGCTGGAGTTCGTGAAGCAGGTGAGTGGTTCTGGTTTCAGTCAAGCCGCTTTGTGCAACAGGAAGGAGTGAGCTAGCCTGTTAGCTGCTAGCATTAGCCAGATAAAGTTTACTTAATGGAAGAAGAAGAAGAGTTCGTTCAAGGGTGAATGTTTTCCAAAGATATATTTGTTTCCTGCTTCCTGTTGTGTGTGTGTTAACTCTTGGTTTCGGTCGAGGATGCTGGTTCTGACAGCGAGGCTATAGCAGACGTCACTGTTAACAAGTGTTTCACTCAGAGTCGATCTAAACATGAAAAATATCCATAACACCATGATTAGAAAGAACTAACTTAAACTATTTTTTTTCTAAAATCGGATTATTTTGGACAACTTGTTCTTGTAGTATATTCTTAAATTTAAAACGGCAATTCTATCAATGTTACAACAAATCTTGATCATTTTATTATCAGTGCATTGCATTATCAAAAACAACTAGTTAGTCAACTTTAACCAGGGCTGCAGACACATCATACAACTCGGTGTAAATACTAATATACATTTATTTTAAAACCTAAACATATTTAACTTGTAACTTGAATGATCTTATATTGTATAAAAAGTTTGTTCTGTTGAAATTGAATGCTATATACAGGGTAGGTGGGAAAAAAGTAGACGTGAGTGATATGATCTAATATTTATATCAGGGTATTTTTCCTTTCATTTTGCCAATTTGAAATGAAGTATTTTTTCAAAACATTATTCCAGCAGTGACTGTTAAGTTAATACATTTTAGCAGGAGAAAAGTTTTCCACTGCATATTGAAAATTAGCTAAAATGGTGAAAAAAAAAAAAGGTTAGTCTGATGAGTAAACGACAATTTTACATTTTAGTTTACCGCAGTTGTTCCAGAATACAAACTCATAATCATCTTGGTGGTTAACTTCTCACAGCAAGAAACTAACTAAGTAATGTGCTTAAAACGAAAACACGTTTTATACGCAGCCTTATAGGGCTGTGTATTCGTAAGGATCTGTCGATACTATACATATCACAAAACAGGGGCAACAATACGACATATCGCGATACTGTTGAAACAATGATATATTTGTAGTATTGTTGAGAACTTGACTCTGGTGTTGCAGTATTTACAGACAGTGTAACACTTAATAAAGTCATAACAGTCTAATTTGTTTTGAAACTAAAATATGGTTTGGCATATATAATTTTCTTTTTATTCCCCAGTTAAAGTTGAGTTGAAACATCAGCTTTAAAAGGTTCTGGAGTTGACGGTATCCTCTCGTCCTCAGTCATCGCCGGGATCACATGGGATTTCAATGTTAATTTAGCTGCGGAGGCCGAAAGTTTAAATGTAAAAGAAAAAATTAACAAGCAAAGTGCATATTTGCATGTTAATTGTAAAAAAAAAAAAAAAAAAAATATTTTATACACACATTATTGAAACTATCACCCATAAAATCTATAGTAACACATAAAATATGTTTTGCAAGTAAAAAATGGGAAAAGAAAATAATTTGATTAGAAGTTTATTATTATTATAAAAAAACGATACAGTGATGTAGAATATCAATAAAGTATTGTGGAAAAGAATGTTACTATATATGGCCGTATTGATATTTTCTTACACCCCTACAGCCCTATTACTGCATTTCCAACTATTTCTGTAGCAAGTAAACGTGAGCGTGACCTCTATTGACAATTCTGTTGCCTTCAGGTGCTTTTGCATAGCTGGCACGTTCACCTCATAGCTTCCCCGGTTACAAGTAAGTAAGTAATATTTGTAGAGTGCTTTTCTAGACCAGGGTCACAAAGCGCTTAAACAATTACGTAACAATACCCCCCCAAAAAAATGCTTAAAAGGTCAAGACACCACGAGACAAACAAATAATCAAGGAATGCAATGCATCTCTACTTGTTCAATCAGGGTTAATGTTTTATTGTGCGCTTTCTCTGTTCAAATCAAGAAATAAAATTAAATGAAAATAGCATATATTACCGTAGTTTCCCCTGTTCTATACATGGTAAAGCCAGATCAGCTCCAGACAATGAATGAATATTTTTTGTTTCAGTAAAAGATCTTTCAAGCCATTGTCCAGATCTAGCTCAGTGACTTTGGTGATTGGGTTTTTAATAGAAATAACTTTTCTTTTAAACATGTGTTACTGGTCGCTGTTTCACTTTCTGAAGGTGATATATGTATCTTTCACTAGTTTGAGTCGTCAATGTCTCTAGAGGTGTATTGGTGTTTACTTGTAAGAATGTCTGTAGTTAATGTGTAACAATGCTTTAACACAGTAATTACAGTGTAATTACAAACTAATTTTGTGGCAACACTTTACCTGTGACGCCCGTCTATGACCTAACTCTATGAAGAAAGTGACTTTAAATGTACTCCTGGGCCACTTCTTGATCTGCCGACATGTACCCCCACATGTAAACAAAGCAGTAATACTGTTGTTTTAGTGGCTCAGACACAATTGACACCACAACTCTCCCATATGGTTTGTCCGTTTTTCTCTCATTTTCCTGTGCCACACACACATAAACACGGTAACGACATATTTATGTATATTTAAACATAATGCACATTAGTCCAAAAATAAATGTTATGTATGTTACAATTTCATGTTTAGATACTTGCTCTCTGCTAAGCTTCTTTACTCTTGATTTTATTCTATATCGCCGCTGTCTTGTGAAGGCTAGAAATTATGAAAATGGATTCACCGATCAGATATCTGCTAACATTTAAATATCAGCCACATTTTTTTTAGAATGGCTTTTTATTGTAGTCGTGATATTTTTTTAAAGAATGGCATTGACGGTTGCTTAGAGCAGCATTATAGGATTTTTTTATTATCAAATGTTTTTTCTACACAACTCCCTTCTCTCCCTCAAAAAGAAAACTGCACAACAAAATACAAGTTTGTGAGATAAAAACCTAATAAAGTAGAGGAAATAAGAATCAAATGAGGAACAATTTGTAGCCCAAACACAATCACAACAAATCAGTGTACATAGTAATGAAATGAGAAACGTACAACAAATTCACAGTGATATTGAGATATCGTGGCCAAATTTCTTCAATATTGGCTACCATATCATATAAAAGTTGTTTTCTTTCCCCTTGTAGCATGTTGAGACTTCTCCAATGACAGATGTTGGATTAGATCATTTAACAACAGTTTAAAAATAGGAGAATTTGAAGCTTTACATTTAAAAAACAAAAAGACGTCTCGCCAGTAATGTGCTAATTTCTACAATCTGTTTTCAAACTATTGTTCAGACTTGGATCATTTAACAATTTGTTCCTGAGATAATCCGAGGGCTTCATGTGTGCTAAAAAGTCCAGTCTACCCTGCTGATGATGTTTCTGTAAAATTTTCATGCAAACTTTTGGATTCTTATTATCTAATTTAAAAGGGGAAATAATCTTATTTACAGCATTATGTAATTTTGAACAGTTATGACTATTGGAGTAAAACACCCGGTCGTAACCTAGGTTACCCGGCCTGTTTGGGTCAAGAAATTGGACTCTGATGGTTGAAGTGGAGGCCCGGGGTTTGGGGTGCACACCAGCAGAAGTGTCACCAAACCACCACTCTGTTGCCGTTGCTGCCCTGGTGTCAAGGTCCAATTGTCAGTAATAAAACGTGTGTTTTCTTGAAGATGCAGATGTGATCTTAAATTAAGATGGAAGTACAAACAACTGTTGCTGAAGTTGGTTTTATATCGCTCTTTGCCTTAAACTGGTGCCCCCTCAAGACACACATTCCTGCTAACACAGCAGGGGGTGAGTTGTGCTGGCAGATGGTGATGTTTATCAGTGTGCATTTCTTAGGGATATATATTTAATTTCATGTCTGTATTAGTTCACCAAGAGATATTAAGATTAGCTTCACAAATGAATTGGCCTCCAGGCAGTGGGAAACAGCTGCTGGTCTTCGGACAGGCTTTTCCAGCTGAACTGGAAATAAAGAGGAAACCTTTCCCTTATTTGACACAAATGTCAGTTTTCAGTTAGACCGCTTTACTCAAGGTAGGTCATTGTCTCACTCTTGTAACCTCCCTTCATGGTTTTCATTGAGTTTCTGAGAGAAAAATGGTAAATTAGTGAGAGCTAGAACCCTGGTTTCTGTCTATATCTGAATTTGAAAATATACATATTGAGTTTGGTGATTTATTTTAAATGTATCAATGTGTTTTTAAGACGCATTGATACATGTGTGTATACAAATAAAATGCAAATAGGCTTGTAATATACATTTAGAACAACCACAAGGAGACGTCCACAACAAGATTTGCTCAGTCCTGTAATGATTTTGCAGTATTTTTTGTGATGGCAACCAAGATTGTGATATTTAAGAGCTCCATTTATTTATTTCTTAAATAAACCTCTGAATTCCTTTTTTCATTTGTATAAATTTAGTTTAATCAAATGTTGACCCTATTTCTGACCCTTCACACACATAGGAAAGGTGTTGAAAAAGCACAGAGATGTTGGTTAGAAGTTGATGTTTATCTCCTTTGGCTGGAAACCAAAGTTGAAGATGCTATTGCTTCAGGCGGCATCAGTTGAGTTACAGACGGCATCTCTTTGCCTTCTGACTCAGAACAGGAAGTCTCTGCACTCGTACTGCTTCTCCTTATTGTAATAATCTGCTTCAGATGACGAAAAAATGCTACCTTTACTGGCAACAGCTGTAGGGCAAAAATAATGGTTAGTTGCTGCCAGACAACGGTTCTGAAGATTTTTTTTCTGATTGTTTTTTTTGCTACTATGTTCTGTAGGAACTCTGCTAAGAGAACTGAATATGATTGCTGGTAGTGAAGTAATTAATAGTCTCTAGATTCATATATTTAATTAATTAAAAAATCAATTACGCTGCGGTAAGTAGGGCTGTAGCGATCTAATCTTCCGATACGATTTGATGTGATGTGATGTATATTTGGATGCACAGTGCATTATTTTCGGAACCATTTTAGTGGACACTGATGTTTAGTAACATCTTGTGATTGTTCCACTCTCTTTTGGTTGAATAAATAGAAACTGAACTGAAAGCCAAAATATGTCCTCCACTATACTGAATTATGAACCACAACAACAAAGTTAGGATATAAAATATGTTTTGAAAGCCCAGGATTGTGAAAATTGATACAGTGCTGTTGAATATCAATACAGTAATGTGAAACATCAAATATAATAAAATTTAATTTTTATAAAAAAGTGTGTGTCTCAAAAACACATTCACACTCTTTATTTAGTACTTGGTTGAGGAACCTTTGGCAGCAATTACAGCCTTAAGCCTGTTTGGGAATGATTTCACAAGCGTGGCTCACTTAGAGTTGGGATATTTTTCCCATTCTTCTCTTCAGATCGTCTCCAGATCTCTAGGACTGGGAGCGTCGCTGCACGTGATTTTAACGTCCTTCCAGAGATGCTCAATAGGGTTCAAGTCAGGACTCTGACTGGGCCACTCGATGACTTTGACACACTTTTTCTCGAGCCATTGCTCTGTTATTTTTGTTGTGCACTTGCGGTCTCCAGACGTGACGCACACGAGAGATTCTTGTTCGTCATGGATTTGGAGTCTTTTAGGAGCATTATGACAAACTCTAAGCAGTTTCGTGTTTTTATTACTGAAGTGAGGCTACTTTCTGGCATCTCTACCATAATGGCCTGATTTGCCTGATTTGTTGAATGCTAGTTGATAGTTGTCCTTCTTCATGGTTCTCCCAGTTCCTCACAAAGATGCTAGAGCTCTGTCAGAGTGCTCCTTGGGTTCTTGGTAACCTCCCTGAACAAGGCCCTTCTCCCTCTATGGCTCAGTTTGGAGGTGTTGCCAGATCTAGGAAGAGCACGGCAGTTTTGAACTACTTATATTTCTGAATGAAGGAGACTACTGTACTCTTTGGAACCTTCAATGAATCAGACATATTTTCTACCCTTCCCCAACTCTGTGACGCGACACAATCCTGTCTAGGAGATCTACAGACAACTCCTAGAACTTTATGACTTAGTTTTTTAGGTTTTGCTCTTCCATGCACTGTGAGCTGTAGGGCTTTAGATAGACGAGTTCTTCTCCGAATCATGTGCATTTCCCATAGGTGCACTCTAGTCTGTCTGAGGGCCATAGAAAACAGTGTGAATAATTATACAGTGATATGATCCAGCCTTACACTCCAGCTCGGGCCCTGAGGTCTGTGGATCAGAATCTACTGATGGTTCCTCGCACATGGTTCAGGACCAGAGGAGAGAAATCTTTCCAAGCTGTTGCTCCTAAGCTTTGGAACGATCTTCCTCTCCCTCTGTGCTTGATGGATCTACTGACTCCTTCAAGAAGAACCTAAGACATTTTTCTTCGTGCAGGCTTTTCCTTGATTCTCTGAGACTCCTGTGTTTGTCTTATGTGTGTCTTAATCTTTTAAAGTATATATTTTATTGGGTATTGTTTTGATCATTTAAGCGCTTTGTGAACCTAGTCTAGCGCTCTATAAATATGAATTACTTACTTACTTACTTAAATGCGAGATTTCAGTCATCTATTATTTTATTCATTGACAAAATATTAGAAACACGTTTTTAAAGGGTATTGATTGATGAGGGAAAAAAATGGAACCTTTTTTAATATGTGTATGTGTGAGTGTAAAAAACAAAATGTGGTTAAATTAAGGGTTTGTACTTATCCTGTTTTCTTTTCCTCAGTTGCCTTTTGTCAGACACATTCAATAATAATACTACGTAATAATAGCTGCGGTATTTGATCTTTGATTCATTGTGAAGCAGCTAGTTTAAATGAAGTGCCCTCATGTTTCAACCAGAAGCAGCAGCTGTGTTGATGTTTCTGCCTCACTTCTCTGGCAAACACATCCAGGGGTGACATCAAAACAAATATTCTGATTTGCTGTTGTGAAATACTGCATTTTAATGAAGAACAACATCAACAATGCACACTGTTGCTGCCAAAGCAAGTTAAAACACGTGCATACGAAAACATTTTTTCCCGTCAAAGTAACATGCTACAATCACAAACTATACATACATAAAATACTTACACATTTGGTCAGGTAGTAGAGTCAATTTTCAGAATTGAAAGTCGAAAAAAAGAAAATAAGACCTCTGGAAGCCTGTCGGAGTCTGTTTTGTTGAAGCATGCAAACAATATGATGCAAAGACCCTTTTATAAAAAAAAATATTTATATATATATATATATATATATATATATATATTTTTGGGACCAGAGTCTCAAAGTGACAGATTTATTGCAGCTTCTTTCCTTATGGACACCTGAGGTTAAAAGACTATGATTCTATCAATAATCTTAAGATTACATCCAAAAACAAAGCATGGCATTCTAGTGTTTGCTTATTTGAACATTGCAACATTACTATTGGCTGCTCCGATGATAATATGAGGTCATTATGCCACAGTCTTCAACTTGCACACGCCCCTCCCCCACTCTGGGAATTTTGTTCCCAGGGCTTCCTGGCATTCCAAACTGCTGCATCATGGGGCCATGCATGCATCTTGTGACTGTGTATAAACTGTCCTGCTGGTGAGTGATAACATATCACACTCACTGTTGATATGGCCCTGAGAGATAAGCCTTTCTTTTCATTCCTCGTGTTTATTTTTACTTCCCCCTCATTCTCTCTATTGTCATTGTCGGCCGGCAGTGGCCTTTGTCTCCCTTATCTTAGCTGGGAACCTCCGCCACACATGACAGTATTCTTCTGATGTGTTTCTGTACATGTGTGCACAGAAATTACCACCATGATGCTGTCATATACTAGACTGTAATTTACAACAAAGCAGTTTGTGTTGTTAAAATGGTTGCTGTATTAAAATATTAGAAATACAAATACATTTTTGTTTGCAAAACCAGATATCTTTGAGTAATTTACACTTACTTGCACTTTTTGACTTTAAAGCTGCTATTGATTAAATGACACAACTATTCTAAAATTACACTTTTCAATGAATTAGTTCATTCCAAAACAAATTCCACATTGTAATTATCAGCCGAATTTCTACACACTCATCATATTCGTTTTAATTCATTATATTAAATCCAAAATTTAATTTAAATAATAACTTTTCTAATACTATAGTTCCTTTTGCTACTACGTTTTAAATTACTTGGTAGATGTGTGTCAAATTCACACATACAGCCAAACTGTCCTGGAAAGTTGCAATGTTATGTTTTATTAGTGGAAGTTCAGTATATCTTCTTTATCTCCCTATAAAACACTCGCCAAGCAAATTCCGTTCCTTAAACGTCATTTTCACTCTTATTGGAAGTCTCAGCTTATCGTGTTAATAGTTATACAATGTTCCTTGGTTTATATTAATAACTGGCATCTTTAAAGGTCACCAAATAGATATTAACACGAATATGCTTTTATTTAGGCCTCCTATTGGCTGGACCACATAAGAACACTTTGCAGTTTGGATTTGCCGAAGGCCATGGGTTTGAACTACAATTCAGTTTATATGCTATATGGGAAAGATATTGAAAAAGATGTGGATTTCAGAAAATGATGTTTGAGGCTGGGTTTAGAAAAATACGTTGATGATTTAACACGGATAAGGCTTAGGAATTGGTTTTTTTTAATAATAATGTAGATAGATAGATAGATGTAGATTGTTTTACTGCATTTCTATATATCTATGATCAAGCTCATCAGAGAAATATCTCTGGAAGGTGCCAGGTCACATTAAATGCAATTGTACTTTTATATTTGCCAAATGTATAAAATGGAATGTATGTGTTTATTTACTATTTATAATTATATGATCATTTAATTTCTGTTTTCTAGCTTCAACATTCATAAATCTGAGTATATTGGTTTTTGTGGGTCTTTCCTAATACTGCCCTGAAATTATGTGACTTTAGATAAGTACTTAATAGTGGTGGATTGTAGAGCTAATAATATATACACAGTGGTAGAAATTATGTTTTTCACTGTTTGCAAAATTGCAGACTGTCAAAAAAAATGTTTTGCAATTTGAAAATTTCTACTGCAAATACACAAACCTCCATACTACAACCTTTTCAACGGAATTATGCTTACATTTACATCATACATAGCTTCGTAACCAATAACATTACTGTAACTCTATATTCTCTCACTCTACTTTTAATTTCAGTGTTCACAGATCCTCCTCTGCAGCCAAGTTTTTATGTTGTATGTTGGCAATGTTTTTGTGGACATACTGATCTCATCATTGGGTCAGGCTGTTAGATGTCAGTTTGTTTCTCCAGTCTGTTTTTACAGTATACATAAGAGAACATTCCCTCTCACATTCAGTGGTGTTGATGGAGAAGGTTAACAGCAGAATATGTGACAGAATAATGTCTTATTTCTTCTTGGATATCATCTAAACTTGTAAACAAAAACAACATATTCACTGCAAATACTTTATAAAGTGTGGTGTAAACATTTATATTTATAAGTTAATAAGTCACACAAACTCATTCTGCCTCATTCTTCCTGCTCACGTTTGCACAGTTGCTCTTGTCTCTCAGTCATCTTTAAATGAATGTACTGTGATATAAAATAATAGATTGTAATACATCAGTTTGGATTGAGTTATTGTACAAGGTTACCAACTTTGGAGTGCACACACACACACACACACACACACACACACACACACACGGCTGATACTATATGTTGTTGAGACACTGGTAGCATTTTATCTACTCCGTCATACTGCTGCTCTTTAGCTTCTGCAGACGTCAGTGATCGACAGGTTAAAGCAGAGTGTTTCTGTTTACTTTTCTCTCCGCTTGTTCTGCTCAGGCAGCGCTCGTAAGTCGCGTTACTATACATGACAGCCTACAAATTGAATAAACATAAAATTAAATACAATCACAACCTTTTCTTTTCATTGAAGTTCGAGCCTGATTTTTCATTCTACAAAATTGCAGGTTGTTTCATTTTTATTCTGCAATTTTGTAAATCCATGACGGGTATTTCGAACACTGATACAGATCTTAAATATTCGTTTTACATCTGCTGACGACACAGAAGAGGTTTTTTAAGCATCAATAATAAGGTCCAACACGTCGTGTCTTAGGAAAGGCTCACAAGTGACTCTTCTACTTCAAGAGATTGAGGAGGGTTGGTCTTGAAAGCTCAGTCCATCAACTTTCTACAGCTGAGCAGCAAGACGGAAGGCTTTCCACAGGGTGGTGAAAGCTACATGAAGTGTTTTCAGGGGCAGCCTCCCGACTTCATAGACATGCAGAGCTTCAGATTCAGAAGTAGAGCTGCTGCAATTTCAAAAATAGGCCACAGAAAGTCCACAGTTAGACCACCAGACTCAGGAACAGATTATTCCCCTCAGCTTTCATATTTATGAACAATGTTCTTGCTCTTTAGACGCATTAAATAATAATTATTATTATTTGTTGTATTGTTGCTTTCTGTAATGTGCAATGAGTTTATTGTTATTATTACTATTATCATTATTTTTTCACGTTTGTATGCGTCTTGTTGTAATGGTTCTTCATCGCAGATCCTCCATTCCTATATAATGGAATGAGATGAAAAATCCTTTAATCTATCCATAAATGATAACACAATAAAGGTGTAAACGGGAACAAAAAAAAAAAAATCATCAAACTGTTCTTTGCTTGTGTCCCCTCAGGAAATGGTGTCATGGACATCTTTTTTAGTGAAACGTCTTGAACTTCCGACTCTGAGGACACACCCCCTTCAAGCCTAGATCGTCGGACACACTTGTGGCTCCTGCTTTGAGGAATGACTACCTCCCATCTGAACGGTCATGTTGCTGGTGATGGAGGTGGAGGAGGCGACGACGAACTGAGAGGACAGCAGCACAGAGAGATGGCTGTCGATTGTCCTGGAGAGCTGGGGAGTAGAACACTGCCAGTGCGCAGGTCTGCTCAACTGGAGAAAATACGCCAACACCAGGTATCCATACACTGACAGATATAACTTCTGCATTGACCGGTACGATGCTGTCTTGAGAATCTCGCTGTAAATTGCAATTCAAAAGGATACTTGACAGCGACAAAGCGGTCTAGTTGAAATTGAAATGTACCAATTCTTTGAACTTCAGCTGAAGTGTTACTCTTTGTCAGTTCAGTTAGCTAAACCTTGGCCTGCCTTTCTTTGTAGAAGTGTTTGCTTTTACAAGAGGATTCAGCAGGACTTATGAAAATCTATATTGAACATATAAAATATATAAAACATTTTTTATATTGAATTTCCTCAGTGATTAAGTTATGATAGTGTCGTGCTATTGGAGACATTTAGTGTGCAATAATGTTTTCATTTTATACTACATTATCAAACTTTTAAATTGATGTGCTTGTGTGGCCAGTGAGATGGTTATATTGAGCCACAAATCTCTTAAGCATGATTTAGGATTATTAATTGTTTTACATTATTGAAGGTAAATCATCAATATCCAATATGTTCTTTAGGAGGACCTACGTCGCCGAAGGGAAGAAGAGGGACGGCAGTTAGACTTGAATGCCTCACTAAGACTAAAGAAGCTCTCCCAGAATCCCCACGTTGGCATCGACAACCCCTCGTTCCTACAGGACACACCACAGCAGCAAACAACTGGCATCAACCATACACAAGCACTGCTGGGTAAACGACACTCACACATTCACCTCTGGATAGTAAATAAAAACAACTAATAGTTTAAGTGTAATAACCACAGAAACAAAATGTTGACCTGGAGAAGAGGAAGTGGAGCTCAGTGGTTAGGAATGTGTCTGTGGGAGGGAAAAGCTTCAAGAGGGAGAGAAAAATGTGAGGGACTCTTAAAGGTAATTAAAAGTCAAATGGGAAGGTGGTGTTTACACACAACTAACCACTTTATAAACGCAGAAACACAACCTCAATTATGATTTAAATTACAAGGGGTTAACCACATTTTTGTCCAAGCTAAATCATTTACTGATATGGGTATTTGCTTTTTTCTCTGCAGAGTTGGAGGAGTTGCTTTTGTCCCTGAAGCAGGTCCAGGGATGTCTCTCCGACCAACAAAGTCAGAGTGACGTAGAGCTGGTTCTTTCACTGCTTAATAAGGTGTTTATTAACTCCTGGGTCAATGGTGCTCTATGGTGTTTTTGGTGACCCTTGTACTGTGCTTTTATTGTTCTAAAAAATATTTTGGGCTTTTGTCAATAAGAATTTTCTTGACATTAAGTTTTTATTTTTTTTTAGATAACCAACAACTGGCCATGCCTGTATATACAGTATGACATAATTTGCTTTTAAAACTATTATTTATAAACTCATTTCATTGTCTCAAGATTCACCGAATCAGTTCAAGCTTGTGAAGTTAATACTTTGTCTTTGTCAATTCAACTGAATGAAAATGGTGTTTTGTGTCTGCCACTATATACCTTTAACGGCATTATTTTTTCTTTTTCATTCCAGTCTGACTTCCAGTCTGCACTCAAGATTCACAATGTAGTTGCTAGCAGCATGCACCGACCATCACCCCCATACCCGCTTACTGACCAGGCCCTGCAACTTGGTCTGGAGGTACGCTCTCTATCTTTCCAAATCCACTTTTTGAACATTGTTGCGTTGTTAGGTGCGCAGCACACAAAAAGTCATTGGTCAAAACCAATTTGTCCGGGTGGCTAAAGCTAGATGTTTTAAGTGCAGTCAAAATAATTCAGAAGTTAATTTTGGCAGTCAGGTCAATTAACCTGATTTTACACCAAAAACCTCACCATATTAGCTGCAAAAACTACTGTATTTATCATCTGTAACCCAACTGTATGTAGGAAATTAATCCATAACAGCCGCCAAACAAAATTATTAACTTGAACCTTTTGTCTATTAAATGAATAGATTGATCTCTGGGAGCCGATTACTCCTCAACCCCTTAACAGTTTTAAGTTCCAAGTGAAAGTTTATCCCTGATGTATGAAAGCATCCTGCTCCTTGTAGTAAAATATTTGAGCATCTGCAGTAAGTAGTTTTTCTATGCTCCTCGGTATACAAATTAGCACTTGAGCACACACGTTCACTTTTGAGGTCAACAAGTGTGTCATGAAAACTGTTGCAGACAGAGCCGCTTTGTTTAGCATCAATTAGAGCTGTTCTGGTAGCGGTACATTCCTGGTTACAAAATAGGTCTCACTCCAGTGAATACTCGGTCACTGTTTGTTCTGGTGAATTTTGGAATTTAAGTCCTTGTTATAATTTATCTGAAGTATGTCTGTATTGACTTTGCATCTAATTCTAGAAACTTTTGATACCAATCTTTGCATTTGCAACCAAAGGTCCGGAGTCTGGCTCAATCCTCTCAGAATAAAGACGGGCTTGAACTTAGTAGCTTGCTGTCAAACATTTCCTTCCAGGTAATATATGCATCAATGCTTGCTTGAAATCATAATGGCTAATAACTACTGGGTTTTTTTTTTTTGAATGACTGAGTAATCTTTGTCTTTTTGTCTCAAAGTCATTCCTTCTGGCACACGATGCCATAGCGCAACATGAGATGCAACCTGAACTACTGCCCGAGGAAGCCGAGACCTTAACTCAGTGGGGAGGGGAAACCGTAAAGATTGTTCGTATTGAGAAAGCTCAAGATGTCCCCCTGGTAAGACGCACAACATTTAAAAAATATTTTACTGTACATTTTTTAATGCATTTATTACGGCATGAGGTACAATATATCAGGGATATATATGGGGGGATTGCATAAGAAAAATTAAACAACCTGCAGAATGAAAAAAAGTCTCTAAAAGTTGGATTGGGTATCAGTGAAAAAGATGTATGCTATATTTGCGTTGATGACATGTGCCAGTGCTGGTGAAGCAACTGTTGCTAACAACAGGGCTAACAGCAGCTCTGAAGCACTGAAAAATAATTTCTTTAGCCAGTCTTTATAATACCACTGTTATTTCCTGCCATATACAGTGTTTATATGAACATTTGGTTGTATCCCTTAAAATCAGATGATGAATTCCAAAAATGGGATGACTAGTTCCTTCAAAAAATAAACTGCATGCAACTATGACAGTAATAATTGTACCTCAGGGAACCTCATGTAGTTGTCTAGATCCATCTTATGCTCTTATAGGTTAATGTTTACAGTAGTTCTTATATACATGCATGCCCACTTTGACATTATATACTGTAAAGATAAAACACTGTTTTTTTCTGTTGCCCAAGTTGGACGAATGAAAAGTTACTGACAAATCCTATTGACAAAGAAACAAGCGATTCCTGATGTGTATCTCACACTTGCAGGGAGCAACTGTTCGTAATGAGATGGACAGTGTGATCATAAGTCGGATCGTTCGAGGAGGAGCAGCAGAGCGCAGTGGACTCTTGTCGGAAGGAGACGAAATTCTTGAGATAAATGGCATTGAGATCAGAGGGAAAGATGTGAACCAAGTCTTTGATATTCTTGTGAGTATACAACATCTGATGTATTCATGAAACGTCTTGAAGCTTTTGATGGAGTAAAGAGCATATTTCAGGAATAGGGTTTAGCCTGTTGCGTTACTAACCCTGTGTTTCCCTTGATAAAGATGGATAAGTGGATAACTCTGACTGAATTTATCAATCCATGATGAGAGTTAACGATGTCTTACAGAAAAAATGTTTTGATGACTTTAACCTACTTTGATCAATGTTGTGCTGCATTTTTTTCAACAGCTTCACACATAAATTGGATTGAAACGACTGCAGTGGCCCATCATTTGTCACTGGGGTTGCTTCTTGAAACCCCCCTTGATAAACAAAACTCACAAAAAGTGACCGATTAATTTTTCACTCTTCATATACATGTTGAGGCCTAATAATCCACATCTTTTAACAACATTAAATTCTTAATGATTACTCGCCTCATAAAATGTATTTGTATTTATTATGTATCTGATTGCGGGCTAGGCTTCAAATAAATCCAACTCTGTGTTTTGTTTTACACTAAGGATTTTACACAAGTCGGTGAAGGTGTCATGAGACCGACTGTGATTTAAAGAAAGGCTTTAAAGTTAAAGAGTGACAACTGTTTTGGTTGTTGAGCAGCCGAAACAATAACAGGGTGAAGCCAAAACACGGAGTGTATCAACTAAAGTAAATAAAAACTACGGACCCTCTCTTCAGCCTTATCGGTCTGGAACACTATATATGAAAGCTAGAGTTTTACAACACAGGCTATGAAGTACTTGACTCAGAACATATCACTTGGATGCTCACTGACCCAGTCAGGATAAGAAACACAGTGGGCTGATTCATACATCAGGATTTAAAAAAGGAATCATAGAAATGGAATTTAAATGTTCTGTTCAAAGACATTTTTTGCTCTGAATTGATCCAATGTTGAGTTACCTTTGCTGTTGTTTCAGAGGTTTTCTTTACAATTTTTTTTAATATATATTTAAATAAATGTATAATTTAGTGTCAGAAAAATTATTTTGATCTCTCTTTTTGTATGTACCAGGCGGACATGCATGGACTCCTGACTTTTGTCCTCATCCCGAACATTCAGATCAAACCTCCTCCAGTCAAAGAGAGTGTGGTGAGTTGTCAGCAAGATCTTTTCATATAAAAAATATATATCTTCATCTTTCATTATTGAGATCTCTTTGTGGAGTTGAGATAAAGAAAAGGAACAGCAGCGTCCTTAGAGTGTTGGTTGATCAAATGATTAAACTTCTGGTGCATGGACAGTTTTAAGCTTTAACGTCTAAATACATTTTTCTTGATATCAGGCCAATTTTTTTTTTGTAATTCTTTGGTGCAATGGCTCTTACACCCTCAGGTGCATGTGAAAGCCCACTATGACTACGACCCCTCAGACGACC
Source organism: Callionymus lyra (assembly GCF_982586985.1). NCBI lineage: Eukaryota > Metazoa > Chordata > Actinopteri > Syngnathiformes > Callionymidae > Callionymus > Callionymus lyra. The sequence continues at coordinate 21,522,777 of NC_141835.1, forward strand.
CGTACGTTCCCTGCAGAGAGCTGGGGTTGTCCTTCCAGAAAGGAGACATTCTCCACATCATAAGCCAATCGGATCCAAACTGGTGGCAGGCTTACCGGGACGGCGACGAGGACAATCAGCCTCTTGCTGGACTTGTACCAGGTATGACTGACTGCTGACCCAGGAGGACTCACTTAATTCCTCTGACTGCAGATTCATATCTTTTTCTTTTTTTTTTTAACGTCGTTTTCCTCCAGGGAAGAGTTTTCAGCAGCAGAGAGAAGCCATGAAACAGACCATAGAAGAAGACAAGGAGCCTGAGAAGTCTGGTCAGTTTATCCTTTTGAGAGTTATTAAGACATTTAAAGGGAAATAAAAGTAAACCCTTGTGTCGTTTTGTCTGCAGGGAAGCTCTGGTGTGCCAAAAAGAACAAGAGGAAAAGGAAAAAGATGCTGTACAATTCTCACAGGAATGAGGGTATGTTTGTCTAACCATTACTTGTTGTCTTGCAAACAGATGGATCTATAAGCAGAATAAGAATGATTAGAATTAGCATTATTTTATGTGAATTCCTGTCTGATGTCTTTTAACCAATCGACTTCTGCAGCGTTTGGTAGAGAGCGGCACTGAAATAATTAAATAGGTTTTTATAAACCTGGTTTACTGCAAGCTGTGCCAAAGGGAAAAGGGGGAACATTCATAGAATCCTGCCAATAACACACGTTTTGTTATTTAAAAAATGAGTACATGTGTTTCTTATAGATCATCATATTGTTTGTGTTGCTTTATTCATACATTTCTTCATGAAATGAGTTCCGACAACTGACCAATTAACTTTAAATTTTTCCATTAGTATTCTTGCTGACCTCCATGTTGGAATCAATCCTTGCATTTACACAGATGCTGACAGTGAGGAGATCCCCACCTATGAAGAGATGGCTCTGTATCACCAACCGGCCAATAGGAAACGACCTATTGTCCTGATTGGTCCTCCAAGTTGTGGTCAGACTGAGCTTCGGCAGAGACTCATCAACAACCAACCGGATCGCTTCTCAGGGGCCGTACCTCGTAAGGAGACCCACTGACACAGAGTTGATCACAGAAAGTACTGCACATGGAAGTGTTTTGACTTTGTAACGTCTGGTTGCTTCTGTCGCAGACACAACACGGAGTCGCAGAGACGGGGAGCTGAGTGGTCGGGATTATCACTTTGTGTCGCGTCAAACTTTTGAGGCAGAGCTGGCATCTGGTGAGACTTTGTGTTCATGAAAATGACTTTGCTTTAGAGGATTCATTCATTTGAGTCGCTTCATCAAGTCTGGATGATATGTTGTGATACTGTAGGAACAAGGATATATTTGTAGTATTGTCGGGTACTTGACTCTGGTGTTGCGGAATTTACAGACCACATGACTCTTGACGAAGTCGTAACTGCTTTCATTTGTTCAGTTGTGGAAAAGACATAATGTCTGCTGCCATGTAGTGTCCGCAAGTTTAATTGCAACACAAAAATGAACACAAATGAAAATCCCAAAGTCTTGCCACTCGAGATAATGTTTACTACACCTCAGCTTTCCAATGCAATGTGACCCCCATAATCTTGGAGAAGTCTTATTCTACCATGTTCTTCTTGTTATATGTGGAGACCCTAGTGGGCGACTTGAAGCCATGCATGCTCAAGCCAACCCTAACCCATGAGAACTGGCAGACATGAATCTCTATATATGATTATGACATGATGGTTTGTTGCCCCGACATATGAACAAAAATGTGGATCATGTTTCTCATCAGGGAAGCTGATCGAGTCTGGAGACTTTGAGAAGAACCTGTATGGGACGAGCACGGACTCCATAAGACAGGTCATCAACACCGGGAAGATCTGCGTGCTCTGTCTGCACTCGCACGTGAGTAGACGTGTTCACAACACGTTACAACCACAAGTGTTCTTGTTTACTCCAGTGTCGTCTCGGTTTCCAGGCCCTGAAGGTGCTGCGCAGCCTGGACTTAAAGCCGTACATCATCTTCATAGCTCCGCCTTCCCAGGAGCGACTGAGGGCCATGTTGGCGAAAGACGGCAAGAACCCCAAGGTAAGGGTTGTGAACGTGTTCGTTCCACTGATGCACAGCTGATGCGTTTGTGCTCCGGCAGCCGGAGGAGCTGCGAGACATCATCGAGAAAGCCCGGGAGATGGAGCAGGCCTGCGGTCACCTGTTCGACTCCATCATCGTCAACACGGACCAGGACAAGGCGTACACCGAGCTTCTGCGGCTCATCAACAAACTGGACACTGAGCCCCAGTGGGTGCCGTTCTCCTGGCTGCGCTGAGCCCGCTCGCCCTGTCGCAGGGCAGTCAAGTATGGACGCCACGCTGCATCATAGTGCCAATGTTTGAGTCGCCTAGTCTCTTGTCCCGCTCGTGACCACGAGGCGTAGTGGTTGTATTGAGACACACCCTCACGTCACACTTTCTGATCACACGATATCGTAACCTCACTCTCGCTATCATGCTAGCTAACAGCCGTTTGTTGTCGTGTCACGCATAAATGTTGTCATTACAAGACGATGGTGTGTCTGTGTGATTTTGACTCAGTTGTAAGATGAGGCATGACGTGAATTAAAGACTTGTTGAGCCCTGATCAAGATGTTCCTCCTACATAAAGTACAAAACCAAAAGTACATCTTTAGTCCCAATATTCCCCTTTATTTTCTTTCCTATCAGTCCTTCTTTGAAACATTTTAAAGAAAGGTTTCAACTTTCAACAAGACATGAAAATCTGCCTTTTTCCCCTCCAATTTCCTGTGACTTTGAGTTTCCCTCATGACAATATTTGTGTTCGTTCATCTCGGAGCCGCCACTCACGCTCAGCAGGAACTCGTGGAGACCTCTGATGAGACCAAACCTGGACCTACAGCAGAACACTCTTTTTTTGTGCTCATCCTCTTCTGCCTTTCTTCTGCCATCATTTCAATTGATTGAACAGTTAAATTATTTCTACTTGAGTGTAATTCAATTGTGTGTTTTATTTTAATTTATGTAAAGACTTAATGACTTATGGCTGGATTGCTGTTCAGATTAATATACGCTCTGAGAATTGTTATTGACAGACCATGTAATGAGCACTTTGTTGTGTTATTGTAAGTTAATTTGTTGCCAGAGTTCCATCACTGACCTTTTTTTTTAATCAAACACAGTAATGCAAACTTCAGATATAATTAAGACAATATAATTCATTTTATACTTTATTTAATCTTTCAGTATTAACCTGTAGATGATGTTTTGACTCTTGAGTCGTCTAAACTGAAATGCAAACTTTTCACCATCATTTTTATTTTTTTAGTTTCCCGAACTCTATAACATGACTTTAAATTCGCACTGGTATAAACGAACTACTGTCGATGTTCTACATTTATTCACACAGTGGTGCCAACTGTGTTGGTCTCACACTTTAAAAAGTTATTCTGTGAGTTTCTCCACTGTTGAGGATATCTAGTGAATCACTACACGTGCACTGTTTTTTTAAATGTTCATCATGCACCATAATAATATAGATGAATGAATAATACTTTAACACACTTCTTACTGCTTATGACGGAAAGATTCCATTTTTAAGAGAAATAATTATTTTTCTACATTTTTTGACTATTTTAAATCTCATACACTTCACTTATGTATCCCTTGGATGACGTTTCCCTCAATACACCGGACTAGAAACGCTTTAAAATCTGGTGAATCTTACCAACTTTTGAAACCGTTGATATGAAGTATGAGACAAAAACTAAAGAAGATTAAGGTGAAAACTTAACATCAGTAGATTGGACAGTTTTTAGAATCTAGTTGCAACTGCACTAGTAGAAAAATGTATTTAAACTTTGACAGAAGTTAATCTCACAAAGGGAATGACATTACTGTGCATTAAGTTTGAACAAAAAGGCAAATTTTGAGTTTTACCAAAACCAAACAATTGACTCGAGGCCACATATAGAGAAATGAGAGTTACACACTCTGCTCATATATTTGTTTCCTTTTTTCTTTAGTCATGCCTCCAACAAATGCCTAAATATTAGATACAAGGCTATATTTGAAGTGGTATTCAAGGGAAAAGCGTTTGTTTAAAACAAGCTCCTGCTGTAGTTCTTTATTGGCATTTTTGATTAATGCTCCATTTATATGTATTTTTTTAGTTTCTCTTTTGGAAATTGGAACAACGGCTGACGTGTAAACCGTCAGATATATATGTGGCTACAACCTGAAGATGTGTGTGCGTTGTGTGTGTTTGTGGGTGTGTGTGTAAGAAGAGCAAAGTATTATTATGACGCCACTGCGGTTCTCCTTGTGTAGAGCTTTTATATATTTGTAACGTTGATTCTATCCAAGAGATTTGAAATGTGGTGCCAGCTCGCCTTGATACTATTTGCCTTTGAACATGAAAGCAAGTAACCGATGATGGCTGAAAGTCACTTTTTGTTTTCACTCAGTTTTTTTGTTTTTTTTGGATGAATTTGTATGTTTATAGTCACGATGATTAAATAGTTGATTCTAAATGGAAATGTTGTTTTTCTCCTTTTAATACTCCATATGTGTTTCATAAGACTTTGTCAAGTAAATCAGAATATATACATACAGTGGGGCAAAAAAGTATTTAGTCAGCCACCAATTGTGCAAGTTCTACCACTTAAAATAATGACAGAGGTCTGTAATTTTCATAATAGGTACACTTCAAATGTGAGAGACAGAATGTGAAAAAAAAAAAAATTAAATAATTATTTGTAAATTATGGTGGAAAATAAGTATTTGGTCAATAACAAAAAATTCAACTCAATACTTTGTAATATAACCTTTGTTGGCAATAACAGAGGTCAAACGATTACTATAGGTCTTTACCAGGTTTGCACACACAGTAGCTGGTATTTTGGCCCATTCCTCCATGCAGATCTTCTCGAGAGCAGTGATGTTTTGGGGCTGTCGCCGAGCAACACGGACTTTAAACTCCCTCCACAGATTTTCTATGGGGTTGAGGTCTGGAGACTGGCTAGGCCACTCCAGGACTTTCAAATGCTTCTTACGGAGCCACTCCTTCGTTGCCCGGGCAGTGTGTTTGGGATCATTGTCATGCTGGAAGACCCAGCCACGTTTCATCTTCAAAGCTCTCACTGATGGAAGGAGGTTTTGGCTCAAAATCTCACGATACATTGCCCCATTCATTCTTTCCTTAACACGGATCAGTCGTCCTGTCCCCTTAGCAGAAAAACAGCCCCAAAGCATGATGTTTCCACCCCCATGCTTCACAGTAGGTATGGTGTTCTTGGGATGCAACTCAGTATTCTTCATCCTCCAAACACGACGAGTTGAGTTTATACCAAAAAGTTATACTTTGGTTTCATCTGACCACATGACATTCTCCCAATCCTCTACTGTATCATCCATGTGCCCTCTGGCAAACTTCAGACGGGCCTGGACATGCACTGGCTTAAGCAGGGGGACACGTCTGGCACTGCAGGATTTGATTCCCTGTCGTTGTAGTGTGTTACTGATGGTAACCTTTGTTACTTTGGTCCCAGCTCTCTGCAGGTCATTCACCAGGTCCCCCCGTGTGGTTCTGGGATTTTTGCTCACCGTTCTCATGATCATTTTGACTCCACGGGATGAGATCTTGCGTGGAGCCCCAGATCGAGGGAGATTATCAGTGGTCTTGTATGTCTTCCATTTTCTGATAATTGCTCCTACAGTTGATTTTTTCACACAAAGCTGCTTGCCTATTGTAGATTCACTCTTCCCAGTCTGGTGCAGGTCTACAATTCTTTTCCTGTGCTGTGTCTCAAATCGCATACTAGCGTACTAAAAGTTAGTATTTTTAGTACGTTAGTGTGTCTCAATTCTTAGTATGCGAAATTTAGTGCGCCATGCATACTAAATTGGCATACTAACACGCCCACAAAACTAGCATGGTTCGATGGACACTAACCATACTAAACAGCCGCCATTTTAGTGACGTTTTAAACGGAAGTTACGTCATATATAAATGCATATATATGCATATACTTAAATGTGTATTTTCAGCAGCAGTAGGAGGATAAACACGTCTTCGCTGCTGATACCAGCTTAAATATCTCGCGATTATTTAGATTCTCATATTTTTTCTTTATTTCTTTTTCCAAAGTTGAAATACGTGCTGCCAGCAGGTGTCGGCGAAAGCGTTCAAACAGCTGCTTGAAACATCGTTAAATAGAAGTAGAAGAAGAAGCTGTCATGTGATTTCCGGTTAGTGTGTAGCTTCAGGGTTTGATTTGAGACATACTATCTGCGGAGAATTTGCGTACTAGTTAGTATGCATACTAAACTGATGCATACTAACTTCTAGCATACTAAGATTAGTATGCGATTTGAGACACAGCACTGGTGTCTTTCGACAGCTCTTTGGTCTTGGCCATAGTGGAGTTTGGAGTCTGACTGTTTGAGGCTGTGGACAGGTGTCTTTTATACAGATAACGACTTCAAACAGGTGCCATTAATACAGGTAAGGAGTGGAGGACAGAAGAGCTTCTTAAAGAAGAAGTTACAGGTCTGTGAGAGCCAGAGATCTTCCTTGTTTGAAGTGACCAAATACTTATTTTCCACCATAATTTACAAATAAATTCTTTAAAAATCCTACAATGTGGATTCCTGGATTTTTTTCACATTCTGTCTCTCACAGTTGAAGTGTACCTATGATGAAAATTACAGACCTCTGTCACCATTTTAAGTGGGAGAACTTGCACAATCGGTGGCTGACTAAATACTTTTTTGCCCCACTATATTAGAAACCTTTATTTCCAGTGTTGTAAAGACAACATTTGGAATTTTGTGGTGGGAGACAGTGATGGTCTGATGAAGCTTCATGAAGCAGTTTCATTATTTTCAGAGTCCACTAGATGGCAGTCTCTGCACTATTTTCCTTTTGTTTTGAACAACTGTTCTAATGAAACATCACATCATTTTTAAACTGATGGCGCCACCTACTGACCTCTAAACAACATGACACTGCTTCATGAAGCTTCAGCAGACCATCACTAGTTCCATTTACTGAATCAGACAAAACGAAAGTTACATATGTAACTACGGTTCTATGAGTCCCGGATGACCGCCAGAGGCGGTGCTTCAAGCACTGAATGTATCCATCTTGCGCATGCGCAGTTTGAGTTTAATACCAACAAAGTCACCTGTGACCCCTGATGACCCGGAAGGGTATATCTTCCGGTGACATCAGAGGATCTGTTCCTGCAGAATCTTCTCGCGAAATCACAAGGAGTCTGAGTGACAGAACGCTCTGGCGGTCATCCGGGACTCATAGAACCGTAGTTACATATGTAACTTTCGTTCTATTTCGTCCCTACTGACCGCCAGAGGCGGTGCTTCAAGCACTGGATGACCCATAACAACAAGGTCACAAAGAATCCTAGTACATACACCTCATTGAGGGGAAGCAACAGAGTCGGGCAACCGGACCACACCTCATGGATGAGGAGTGGCGACGTTCACCCGATAGAACCTGAAAAAAGTGCTTGGTGAGGCCCATGATGCTGCCTCACAGATGTCCCCTAGGGGTACCCCGCGTAGGGCTGCCCATGACATAGACATCGCTCTGGGAGAGTGGCACCTCACCCCGAATGGCAGGGGGTGACCACTTCCTTTATATGCGTGGGTAAACACATCCACGATCCAGTGAGAGTCGCTGTTTGGAAAGAGCACAGCCTTTCCTAGGGCCACCATAGCAAATGAAGAGCTGGTCCGACCGTCTTATACTTGCAGTTGCAGCTACATAGGTTCTTAGAGCCCGCACAGGGCACAGCAGTCCAAACGCGTCTTCCCCTTCCGGGGGAATAAGTTGTGCCACTTGAATGGGACGGTTGAGGTTTGATAATGACAGAACCTTTGGGAGAAAAGCCATATTTGGCCAGAGGGTAACCCCTGAGCAGTCTGAGCTCCACCGCAGACATGACTCACTCACAGACAGGTCATGTAGTTCCCCAATACGCTTCGCTGAAGCAATGGCAAGGAGAAAAGCAGTCTTAGCAGAAACCCACTTCAGCTCTGCCTGAGCCAGGGGTTCAAAGGGAGGCAGACACAAAGCGTCGAGCACCAGGTGCAAATCCCATGCTGGGGCACGCTGTGTGCGTGGGGGGCGTAATCGCCACGCGCCCTTTAGAAAGGGGGACACTAGTCTGTGGGACCCCACTGTGTTATCATCTACCCGAACATGTCGAGAGGAAATGGCTGCCGCGTATACTCTCAGTGTAGCAGGAGACCGGCCACTGTCCAATAGTGACTGGAGGAACTCCAGAATCTTTGGGACTGAACAGTGCACAGGGTCCTCACCCCTGTCTGAACACCATGCAGCTAACAGTTGCCATCTATTTGAATACTGCAGCCGTGTAGAAGGCGCCCTGGCGTTTAGTATAGTGTCGCAGACAGCATCTGAACACTGCGTCAGAAGCGGGTTGGGCCCTGCAGCGGCCAGACCCAGGTTGCAGGTGAAGAGGGTCGGGACGCCAAATCTGGCCCTCTAGCTGAGACAGGAGATCCTTCCTGTCGGGGAGGCGCCATGGTGAGCTGCGGCAGAGCCTGCGCAGCAGTGGAAACCATGTTCTCCCTGGCCAGAAGGGGGCTACCAACAGCAGCCTGTGACCCTGATGGAGGACCCCCTGTAGTGTTAACAATATCAGAGGGATTGTAGGATAAGCATAGAGGAGACCTTCTGGCCAGTAGTGCGCAAGAGCATCCTGGCTCAGAGGACTGCTTTCCTCTTTCAGGGAGAACCAGAGGGGGCAATGGGTCGACTGCTCTGTGGCAAACAGATCTACCTGTGCTCTGCCGAAGATGTCCCAGATATTGAGCACCACCTCTGGATGAAGCCGCCACTCCAATGGAGGCTTGCCTCAGGAGAGCAGGTCTGCGACCTGACTCTGGTCCCCGGGCAAAAAACATTGCTCTCAGGCTGGCCAGGCTTGGAGCCGCCCACAGTAGGAGGTCCCGGGATGCTTGCAACAGCTGTGCAGACCTGGTGCCCCTCCTGGTGGTTTATATGCGATACGGTCGACACATGTATGACCGCACAAGCACATGTTGCCCTCTCGGTAAGGGAAGAAAGTACTGCAGGGCCATATACATAGCTCGTAGCTCTAGTACATTTGATGTGCTCCGAGCAATCTCAAGCAGACCACAGCCCCTGGGCTGTATGGTTTGCCAAACTGCACCCCACCCTGAGGGGAGGCGTCTGTTGTGATGGCCTCTCGACGGAATGCAACCGAACCCATCTGCACGCCTTGGAGGAGAAAGGTCTCTCTCCACGGAGCCAGAGCAAGGAGGCAACGGTGTGACACCTTGAGTCTCCTGTGCCGGTGCCACCTGGCATCCAGGTGAAAGTTGTTCAGCCACCTCTGAAGTGGGTGTAGCAACAACAGCCCCAAAGGGACCACGGTGGCGGCAGCCGTCAGTTTGCCTAGGAGTCGCAGAAACTCCACGTAATGCAGCCACATGCCCCTGCGGAAGAGGGAAGGAGGCGGAGGATGTCGTCCACCCGCTGTGGTGAAGGGCAGGCTTTCATTGAGACTGTATCGAGTGTCATCCCGAGAAAAAATGTGCTCTCCTAGACTAGGCAACTCCTTGAAGAGTTGACCCTGAGAGCTAGTCGAGACACATGGGAAAGAAGGCTTGTGGTGTCCAGGGTCACCCGAGACCGGGACAGAGCACAGATAAGCCAATCGTCTAGGTAGGGCAGAATCTTCATGCCCTGCGACTGCAGGGGCGAGAGGGTTGCCATCACAACCCTGGTAAGGAACCCGCGGCGAAAGGGAGAGGCCGAACGGGAGCACCCTGAACTGAAAATGACGTCCCTGAAAGGCGAACCTCAGGGACCGTCTGTGGTGTTGTGCTATGGGCACATGAAGTAAGCGTCCTTCAGGTCTACTGAACTAAGCCACTCCTCTCTGGAAACAGCTCGCAGAACCTCTGCAGGGCTGAGCATGTGGAATTTCAAGACCTTCAGGAACTTGTTGAGTCCCCTCAAGTTGAGGATAGGACGGAGTCCGCCATCTTTCTTGTTACCAGAAAGTAAGTCGAGTAGACCCCTCCTGGTTGTAACAGGGGATCTATCTGCTCGATTGCACCCTCGTCCAGGAGGACGGACACCTCCTGGTTGAGGGTTAGGGCTTTGCCGGGTCGCGTATGATGGTCATCTTGACCAGGCCAACGGTTGGGGGCCGGCGTCGGAACTGAAGTTGTACCCATTGGTCAACTGCTGAGCAGGCTGTGGACCTGTTGAGTTTGTCTGGCTTGGACAGTTCTCTCAAGTGCCTTTAGCGCGGCAGGTCCAAAAAGTTCCCCCCGGTTCCACTGGAACACTGCGGAGGGTTCTCCCGCATGCCTATGCAAATTATGGACTAAGCATCCAGTGGAGTCTCCTGTAGGGATGCTGATAAAGCAAGCACCAGGTGGGGCATAGAGTTACCTATGTGTCGCATTCGTGCCGCTGCCTCATAGGCTTTGGAGAGCAGCTATTGTCGGCTCAACCGCTGGTATGCGGCCCAATCCAAACTTGGGTGCATGCTGCCTGGCTGCCCGGCTCCGGCCGTCTGAAGTTGCACGAGAGAAGGCTCTGCAACTCCCTCAAATATTCGTCAGATGGAGGCACAGTAAAGTTGGCGGGAGCTGATCCGCGCCTGAAGAGCACTGGCCGAAGCTGGCTGAGCCTGCGGTATATCTAACTGCAGGCGAGCCAGGGCCGTACGAATGACAGCCCCGTTGAGCCGTCTGCAGAACCAGCAGTAGAACTGTGGGCTGAAATACTGGAACCTGCCACGGAGACGTGGGAGGCTACATGCCGTGGCACCACCTCCTCTCCATATTTGGCGAAGTCAGTGGCTGAAGCTGCCATGGGGATTACATCTTCCTCCGGTACCAAGATGGCTGGAGGAGGAGCAGGATCACCCAACTCTCTTTCCCCGGGCATGAAGCTGCAGTTCATACAGGGATCTTCTGACAGACCTTCCCTCAGATGCTCGAGACCAAGGCATGAGGGACACATATCATGGCCATCCTCAGGCTGCAGGGAAGCCAACAGACTGAGCAAGAGTGGCCGCCAAGCATGTTAGCAACGGGCAAAAGGCCACACAGAGAAAAAACAACAAACGCTGGGAGCGGGAGCGAAAACACAGCCTTCACCAACGAGTGTTACACATATGAGATAGAATTATCACAAACGCTGGGAGCGGGAGCGAAAACAGCCTTCACCAATGAGTGTCACACATATGAGATAGAAGTATCACAGATGCTGGGAGAGGAAGCGAACATGCAGTTGTCACCAACAAGTGTTACACATATGAGATAGAATTATCACAAACGCTGGGAGCGGAGCGAAAACACAGCCTTCACCAACGAGTGTTACACATATGAGATAGAATTATCACAAACGCTGGGAGCGGGAGCGAAAACAGCCTTCACCAACGAGTGTCACACATATGAGATAGAAGTATCACAGATGCTGGGAGAGGAAGCGAACACGCAGTCGTCACCAACAAGTGTTACACATATGAGATAGAAGTATCACAGATGCTGGGAGAGGAAGCGAATACGCAGTCCTCACCAACAAGTGTTACACATATGAGAGAAGTATCACAGATGCTGGGAGAGGAAGCGAACACGCAGTCGTCACCAACAAGTGTTACACATATGAGATAGAAGTATCACAGATGCTGGGAGAGGAAGCGAATACGCAGTCGTCACCAACAAGTGTTACACATATGAGATAAAAGTATCACAGATGCTGGGAGAGGAAGCGAATACGCAGTCGTCGCCAACAAGTGTTACACATATGAGATAGAAATATCACAGATGCTGGGAGAGGAAGTCGAACACGCAGTCGTCACCAACAAGTGTTACACATATGAGATAGAAGTATCACAGATGCTGGGAGAGGAAGCGAATACGCAGTCGTCACCAACAAGTATAAAAGAATCTACTTCAGTAGCTGAAAAAACAGCAATATAAATGTCGGGAGAGGGAGCGAAAACACTGCCGTCACCAAGAGAAATCAAAATACAACCAAAAGCAATTACAACAGGTGGTACCGATATATAAATATTTAGTGTACAATGTTGGGAGAGGGAGCGAAAACACTGCCGTCACCAAGAAATCAAAAGTACAACCAAAGTGAGTACAACAGGTTGTACTGGTATTCATTGAATATAAATATAGAGTACGATGTCGGGAGAGGGAGCGAGTACACTTCCGTTCACCGAAATAATCAAAATACAGCCAAAAGCGAGTACAACAGGTTGTACTTATATTCAATGATATATAAATATTTAGTGTACAATGTTGGGAGAGGGAGCGAAAACACTGCCGTCACCAAGAAATCAAAAGTACAACCAAAGTGAGTACAACAGGTTGTACTGGTATTCATTGAATATAAATATAGAGTACGATGTCGGGAGAGGGAGCGAGTACACTTCCGTTCACCGAAATAATCAAAATACAGCCAAAAGCGAGTACAACAGGTTGTACTTATATTCAATGATATATAAATATTTAGTGTACAATGTTGGGAGAGGGAGCGAAAACACTGCCGTCACCAAGAAATCAAAAGTACAACCAAAGTGAGTACAACAGGTTGTACTGGTATTCATTGAATATAAATATAGAGTACGATGTCGGGAGAGGGAGCGAGTTCACTTCCGTTCACCGAAATAATCAAAATACAGCCAAAAGCGAGTACAACAGGTTGTACTTATATTCAATGATATATAAATATTTAGTGTACAATGTTGGGAGAGGGAGCGAAAACACTGCCGTCACCAAGAAATCAAAAGTACAACCAAAGTGAGTACAACAGGTTGTACTGGTATTCATTGAATATAAATATAGAGTACGATGTCGGGGGGCGAAAGTTTCGCAGCTCCGACAGAAGTCGCGTGACTACCGGCAACGAAAGAGCTAGTCCTTGAGCTAGCTCGGTGACATGCTACTTGCGCAGCGAGAAGATGAAAAGGAACAGATCCTCTGATGTCACCGGAAGATATACCCTTCCGGGTCATCAGGGGTCACAGGTGACTTTGTTGGTATTAAACTCGAACTGCGCATGCGCAAGATGGATACATTCAGTGCTTGAAGCACCGCCTTCCTGAGGGGGTGACATGGCGACATGTGTTTGTGCGGTCAGACAATGTGTGGACTGTATCGCATATAAACCACCGGGGGGGGGGGGCACCAGGTCTGCACAGTTGTTGCAAGCATCCCGGGACCTCCTGTTGTGGGCGGCTCCAAGTCTGGCCAGCCTGAGAGCAATGTATTTGCCCGGGGACCGGAATCAGGTTGCAGACCTGCTCTCTTGTGGCAAGCCTCCGCCGGGGGAATGGCTGCTTCATCCAGAGGTGGTGCTCAATATCTGGGACATCTTCGGCAGAGCAGAGGTAGATCTGTTTGCCACAGAGGAGTCGACCCACTGCCCAGAGCCTGGGCCAGGATGCTCTTGTGCACGACTGGCCAGAAGGTCTCCTCTATGCATTTCCCCCAATCCCTCTGATTTTTTTAACACTACAGAGGGTCCTCCAGCAGGTTCACAGGCTGCTGTTGGTAGCCCCCTTCTGGCCAGGGAGAACATGGTTTCCACTGCTGCGCAGACTCTGCCGCAGCTCACCATGGCGCCTCCCCGACAGGCCAATCTGGCCCTCTAGCTGAGACAGGAAGGATCTCCTGTCTCAGCTAGAGGGCCAGATTTGGCATCCCGACCCTCTTCGCCTGCAGCTATGGGTCTGGCCGCTGCAGGGCCCAAACCGCTCCTGACAGTGTTCAGATGCTGTCTGCGATACTATACTAAATGCCTGGGCGCCTTCTACCCGGCTACAGTATGCAAATAGCTGGCAACTGTTTACTGCATGGTGTTCAGACCGGGTTGAGGAACCTGTGCACTGTTCAGTCCCAAAGCTTCTGGAGTTCCTCCAGTCACTATTGGACGGTGGCCTTTCCCCTGCTACTCTGAGGGTAAATATGGCAGCCATTTCCTCTCGACATATTCGGGTGGATAATGACACAGTGGGGTCCCACGGACTGATGTCCCTCTTTCTAAAGGGTACGTGGTGATTACGACCCCCATGCGCACAGTGTGCCCTAGCGTGGGATTTGCACCTGGTGCCCGACGCTTTGTGTCCCTTTGAACCCCTGGCTCGGGCAGAGCTGAAGTGGGTCTCTGCTAAGACTGCCTTTCTCCTTGCCATTGCTTCAGTGTCGGGGAGCTACATGCCCTGTCTGTGAGTGAGTCATGTCTGCGAGTGAGTCGTGTCTGCGAGTGAGTGGTGTCTGCGGTGGAGCTCAGATGGCTCAGGGGTTATACTCTGGGCAAATATGGCCTTTCTCCCAAAGGTTCTGTCATTATTGAACCTCAACCGTCCCATTCAAGTGGCACAATTTATTCCCCCGGAAGGTGAAGACAGGTTGGGACTGCTGTGCCCTGTGCGGGCTCTGAAGACCTGTGTCCGCAACCGCAAGTATAAGACGGTCGGACCAACTCTTCCTCTGCTATGGTGGCCCTAGGAAAGGCTGTGCTCTTTCCAAACAGCGACTGTCTCACTGGATCATGGATGTTATTACCCACGCATATAAAGGAAGTGGTCACCCCCTGCCATCCAGGGTGAGGTGCCAGTCTACCAGAGCGATGTCTACATCATGGGCGGCCCTACTTGAGGCAGCGTCATGAGCCTCACCAAGCACTTTTTTCAGGTTCTATCGAGTGAGCGTCGCCACTCCCCATCTATTAGGTTTGGTCCTGTTGCCCGACTCTGCTGCTTCCTCTCAATGAGGTATGTACTGGGATTCCTCGTGACTTTGTTGTTAAGGGTCATCCAGTGCTTGAAGCACCGCCTCTGGCGGTCAGTAAGGACGAAATAGAACGAAAATTGGATATATAACTATGGTTCTATGAGTCCTGGATGACCGCCAGAGCGTTCTGTCACTCAGAATCCTTGTGGCTTCGCGAGAAGATTCTGCAGTAACAGATCCTCTGATGTCACCGGAAGATATACCCTATCCAGGGTCATAAGGGGTCACAGGTGACTTTGTTAGTATAAACACTTGAACAGCGCATGCGCGAGATGGATACATCCAGCACTCATAGAACCGTAGTTACATACGTTCTGCCTCGACAGTGTTAACAGACTCTGCATCCCCTGGGACCAGATTTTATCTTCTTTGTCATTAATGTATAAGTTATTTGGGATAACTACTTATTAGAAACAATTGATCTAACATTAACTAACAAGTTAGGATGTCTAGAATAAGAATAGTAAAAGAAAAACACAACATGGAAATGGAATTCTATGAAATGAAACATTTTCATTAGATTTGTTTAAAAACATTTCAATTGACAAAAAAAAGAGAAGGTAATTCAGGGTCATGTTGATCTGACTCCATTTTCTCAGGCCTAATAATTCTTGCCACTGCTGCTTGTAAATACCATTTACACCGACAAGAGGTGACAACACAATTACCACACAATTCTAGGCAACAAAACCAATAAGATCAAAGACATACTCAACTGAAAGAACATAAACTTAACAGTTACAAAATACCTTAATTGTAAATCTCATTAGATTTAATTTAATTTTAAATGTTAAAATATTAGTATTCCTAAATAAAATGGTTAAGGTTGTGTTAATGTGCTGAAATGTTGCGTCGCAACATGATCCAGCTACAGCACCTTCACTCAATCCATCTCCGAATGAAACGTTAGCAGCAGCAACAACCACAAACCTGTTCAAAAATGTTTATTCGTTTAGCAAAGGAAATATCAACGTACCCATTTTCATCCAGCAAAAGCCCGACCCTGCAGTAGGTGGTGTACGAATCACACAAATGATTTAGAATCAAGAAAATAATTCAGAAAAACTGTTCAAACAATGTAAAACCGGGTCAGCATGTCCATGCACAAGATAAAGAAGTTCACTTTTTCAGTCATGATCATACAATGAGCATATATACGTTTTTCTGTCCATATATGGCCAATTATCTAAAGTAGATCATGAGACACTGGTATTATACACCTTGAAATGATATACAGGCGACATACTCTGTGTGTCAAACTAGAATACTCACTCTTGAGTGCTTCGAATAGAAAAGTCACAAAAATGTTTGAGGAAACGAGAACAGGCAGAAATCTGAAAGTCTCGAAAGCGATTTCTGACAGGACCAGATGTTGTCGCTTCATCGGTTCATTTTAGCAAGAACTTTACTGATATGATAAAATGGGAAACAAAAGATAAGTGATGGATTACACGGCCAGCAGAGGTCTCCGCAAGCCTTTGGGAGGAGGCACCGAGCGTCGCTCCTCCTTCCAGCCCCGTCAGTCCTGCTTGACGTTGCCCAGCGCTCTGAGACGCTCCAGCAGGGGAGGATGGGAATAGTGCCACGTGGAGTACAGCCAGTCCGCCACCGGGAAGCCGAGGTTGTCCTTGTTCAACTTGATGAGAGCCGAATAGAGCTCGGAGGCTTTGCCCATGTTGCGGGCAAAGGTGTCTGCCTGGAACTCGAACCTCCGACTTAGAACCGTCAAGCAGAAGGAAAGAAGCTGAGAGGGGAAAAAAACCCAATGATGATAATTTGTTGACTCTTAACAAGTTACTTCTTTCCTTCTTATCGTCTCTGTCTGGAAGCAGTCACACCATGTTTGTTCGCCCTCATATTTACCTCATTGTAGGGTGAGAAGATGAACTGGAAAATGATCATCAAGCCTATTAAGGTAGGTTGGATGTCAATGAAGCCAAAAGCCAGAAACAACTCTTTCCGTCCAATCAGAGCGGCAAATAACGAGAAGCACAAGAAGGAATTCATCTGAGGGACAGAAAGATGTCAGTCGTAAATAAATATTGGGGAATCATTTTCTTCAACAAACCCTGAAGGAAGAACAATACCTGATTGATGACGATGTTCTTGACAGTGTGACCCAGTTTCCAGTGGCCCA
The DNA here is from genome assembly GCF_982586985.1 of Callionymus lyra. Taxonomy (NCBI): domain Eukaryota; kingdom Metazoa; phylum Chordata; class Actinopteri; order Syngnathiformes; family Callionymidae; genus Callionymus; species Callionymus lyra. The sequence continues at coordinate 21,539,743 of NC_141835.1, forward strand.
GCTCGTGACCAAGCACAGCGAGGATCTCTGGGTTGTTGCATCCTTGCTTCTTCTGTTCAGATACATAAATAAAACAGGAATTATCCAGCTGGAAGACATTAGGATATCCTCGATTGTTTGCCACAAGGATCTGGGATCTGGCCCCTGCTAAAACCATTAGAGAATATACAAAGAAAATATGAATTATACATTTATTATACTCAAGCGAAGCAGTCATTTAACTCAATAACCAAAGTGTTTTATTTATGACAACTATCCGACGAAGAGACCAAAGGGGTCAAGGTAAGCAAAGAAGGGGGTGGAGGCAGGTTTGACAAGTGTGTGTGAGAGAGAACAGCAACAAGAAGAATCAGGGATCAGAGTTCAATGGAAGACGAGATCAACCGTCAGAGGGAGGAGTTTAGAAGTTGGGAAAGTTAGAGTCAGAGGGTTTGGACACATGGAGAGGAGAGATGGTTGGATGAGGTCAAACTGAGAAGAGGAACAAACGTAAAGATAGAGTTAAGCGACTTTTATATCATTACCGTAATAAGAAATGACTTACAATCCAAATAGAATTATTCCACTGATGTTCATTATGGTGAAGATTGACATTCCTTACCTTTGGCTTTGCCTTGAGGACGTCCTCCTCTTCCTTGTGCTCGGTCTGCTGCTCTCCTGTCTTGTTTATAGGGGAGTAGTCCTCCAGCAGTGTGTCGAACAGCACGATGCGCTTGTTCTTGAAGAATCCATAGAAGTAGGCGTTGCTATGGGAAGAACGTTTAGAACCTGGAGAACGTGGAGAGAAAGTGAAACGACTGTAGCGATCGACACCAGCAGACGGTGAAGGGAGAAGACTTCAGTCCGTACCTTCAACAACGTAAACCTTAGTCAGAGGGAAGCTGATACTTTTGGACATTTCCTCTATCTTAGACTTCAGCTCTCCATCTGGCAAGGGGGTGAATTTGTCAAACAGTGGAGCGATGTAATCAGCATATATGGTGACAAGAACCTAAAAAAAAGAGAAGACAACACAATGATGTAGGGCCTCAAGTACAAATCATTTAGTGGATCGGACACTCAAATCCAGAAAACAGGGCACATACAAAAATATTCAGATGTATGAATCTGCATGTAGAAACAAATAAAAGCACTTTTCCTTTGTACATCCTAATCAACGTAGAATCTAAGCACCAAATTTCATTATTGATACATATGCACTTTGACGTGGAAAAGTATGTCCGCACGTTTTTTGTGCATACGACCTCTTAGTACAAGAGGCCCCTGCATTCTTAACAACGTCTGGGGCACTTATAAACAACAACATTTAGCACTATATTTCAGTGTACTCACCAGAGTGACAGCGAGGGTAAAGAGCCAGGCATAGATGAAGAAGTAGTCACCCCCAATCTTGATGATGTACAGGAGCAATGACGTGACCGGCAGCAATATACACTGAGTCACAGCAAACTTCTTAACAGTATCTTTGAGGAAGAATCCCAAAGTCTGTGAGGAAGAGAAACCCTTGAGGTTCATCACAACCAAACTTTATGAGACGTAGTTTTCACTTAAAAATCTACCTGCTGGTTGAAGCCGTGCTTCTCCTCGATGACAAACGTGCTGTAGAAACTCCAGGGGAGCCCGGTAAAGGCACTGAATAGAAGGGCCAGATTCAGGAACGCCAACGACTGGGTTATCTCGTACTCGGAGCCAAAGCCAAAGCGGGCCAACACGGAACCAGCAACAGACCACAGGAACGGGATGCCACCCAGGAGCAGGATCAGCTGACAAACATGAATTGCATTCATTAAAATGGTTCTAAATGGGTTATTTAGTCATGAAAATGGTAAGTTAAGTAAGTAATTATTATTATTTGTAAAGCGCCTTTCTCAGACCAGGGTCACAAAACACCTAAACAATCAGAACAATACACAGATTAAATACATATTTTAAAAGGTCAAGACAACAGCCCCAAGAAAAAGCCTGAACAAATAAGAATGTCTTAAGATGTTTCTTGAAGGAGTCAGAAGACTCCATAGAACGCAGAGGGAGAGGAAGATCGTTCCAAAGCTTTTTTTTTTACTAATTTCATGAAAAAACGTATATTTATATAGAGTATATCTAAAGCTCTGAAAAATAATTAAGAAAAGTATTCCTTTCTCTGATTTTACTACTTATAGGTATTGTTTAAAGGAACTGTTTGTTTCACTTTCTAAACTACTAACATAATTTGTCCCAAAATATATACAAAGATATTGTCTATTTCTCAAAAGAACAAAAAAGACGCAATTATTTCAGACCTAAAATAATCACGAAGAAAGCAGGAACATAATACATTTCTTTCACATACTCATTGACATCCACTCATACTCACTGAAAACAGATTAGAACCAGAATTAAAAGCTGCTCTATGGTCAGCCAAGGTGACAAAGATTGTAGAAATACACATCCAAAAGTTGGGACATGAAAGAAACTTGACAGATTTGTTAGAATCTTACCGTTCCTTCAATTTCGGAATACAGTCCAGACCAGAAACTGAAGTTACTCTTGTCTAGCTGATAAAGTCGAGCCTTTTCGAAAGTCTCTGGGTCCATGATCTTCCCGAGCTCTTGCGGCACAGAAGTTATTGATCTGTAGATCTTCCGCTGTGGGGATAAATAAAAGTATCAGGATTAGTGAGAACATTCACAAGCTATAACACATGGTAAACATTATTATCGAGTCATATTCTAGGTGATAGACATGCTTTAAGCACATCATGTCTTTTTCATTCTAATCTATCGTATGAAGTTAGTCAGTACAGTTGAGAAAGGACCATATTTTTTTAAAACAACAGCTTATAAACTAATGGTTTGAATAAAGTAATGTTTCTCTTTCATACTATATTTGATGTGAGGACATTTAATGGGATTGAGATGTGGTGAAAATGTGCTGAACAGTGTGTTGACTTTATAGGGATTAAACTGAAACATTAAAGCATTAGTTATCTTAGTGACTGCATGAAATAATGTTCCTCCAAACGCCTCTTAAATGCTTATAGGAATTAGAGACGCTGATCTACATCACATTTGGCGTTTGGTTTGGATAGAATTATGAATAAAAAGAGAAAATGTTTAATACGGTAGTTTTAAGAATGAAAGCGCAAATAAGATAACGTTAATTCAAACCACACGTAAATGTACATTTTAAGAAGAATATCTTACCTGTCTGTAAGCAAGATATGCCTCCCATAGATAAATGGTCCAAGAAAATCCCAAAACAGCGTAAAAAATCTGCCTTTCAATCGGCAGCTCGGATATTGTGTCGATCATTTTGAATGAGTTTAATCTCTAGAACATGTAGCGAAATGTAGCATCTGAGCACAGCTGCTGTCAATGCTTCCTCGTCTGCCCGACGGAGGCAGGAAGCTGGCCGACTTCGCTTCCGTGTTACTGACCGTTTACAGACGTCACTAAGGCTGTCTCTATAAAACCGGCAATAAGTATATGAATTTAGTTTTGAAAATTCCAACTTTCGCTTTCAAATTCCCGTGTACACGAGTTTACAGCTTATAACCTTCCATTCATTTTGTAGACGACAAAGGTGTCACACCTTAATTGACTCGGACTGAAACGTTGTTCCAACAAAGGTTCCACACCGGTGACAAGCATGTCTACAAATTTCGGCCATTTTTCAAATAAAATCTGAGGCCAGATTGAAATGTACTTGTTGGCAGTGGCGGGCCGTCAGAGCCAGCAAGGCATTCTCTGCTGGCCTAAATGTAATCAGATTTTTTTTTTTTTTTAAATTTAATAAATAAAAAAAATAGAAAAAGGTTACATTTTTTTTATTGTTTATTTTTCATATATATGTATTAAATTATTCCTCATAGTCTTTTCTCTTCATTTAATTTCTTTCCTCTTGTTGCTTCCAGGATTGTACGTTCACGTGAGAGCTTTCATCCAATCATATTTGAGCAGCCGGTCATGTGTTACCTGAGGCCTTCAGTCGTTTCAGAGATGGCCCTTGTTTATTGAAATCAACTGCAGCCGAAGGATTGTGTTAAACAATCACATTCGAATTAGCGACACAAGGTTAGCGTTTTGGAAGCGATCCGCGTCACAGCTTCCATGACTTTGAACGCGTTGAGTGCGTTGAACACGTGACACGTTCATGTCCTCTGATTGGATAGCACTGAGATTCGTCACATGGAGCTCAAACGTTGATTTGAGTTAATTTAACTGTTTGTTTTTTTCAACACACAATGGCAGAAGAGCTTGATCTGGTCGCGGATATACATGCAAAGCCATATTCAAGAAGGACTTTTCAAGAAAAGCTGTACATTGTTAAGAAAGTTATGCTAACTCTGAGACGAGTCTTTCACGAGCCTCAAATGATTGATTGATTTCCTCCATGAACTGCGTGAGTAAATGCATTTTTTTCTTAATAATGTTGCACTTTATGAGATCAATAGTGGTGCTTGTTTGTTTGTGTGTGTTTGTCGCTGAAGCGCATTGAGTGTGTGTGTGCGTGTCGTTGCCATGGAAACCACACAGACTAGTGGGAGTGATATTTTGATTCAATGCACTGATGTTCATTTGATGATAAACGTCGTATTGACCTATAACAGTACACGGTCAGATCCCTGTGGTGTATAAAGAACCTTAAAGTATTTACTGAGCGGTGGATTCATTCAAATGTGCGCCACTGAAGGCCTATGTGTGAAACGCACGGCTCGCCACTGCTTGGTGGAACTACTACTGATTTATTATTAGATATTATATAATTGGATAATGTTAAATAAAGTCACATTTTTGAACATTTATTTTTATTTAAGTTGTAGTGCATTTCTATCAGATATAGAAATTGAAAATATTGAAATATCTACCACCAACTAAGGAAATACAACATGCACATTTAGATTTTCCAGTTAGAAAACTTGTGATGAAAACACCTTATTGTAAGAGTGTAACTTCAAATACAAAGCAATGTTGTTTGCTTTGAACATTCAGTGACACTCTTGGAACTTAAACTTCACTTTAATCTTAGCCCATCTATTGAAGCTTGGCATCACAAGCCTAGTATACCAAGATCATGAAAAATTATAAGAATAAACGAAACAATCACACAAAACTAGATCAGTCAACATTCCTTTATTTTAAAGGTTACAATTATGTTTGCCGAGCTCTTTAGATAAACCCTCCATGGACATAGAAAACACACATTAAAGATAACCAAATATATTGCTTTGTAACAACACTTTTTTTTTTCCTTCGTTTGACAACAACTGAACTTTGTCAATATTTTGAGAATCTGTACATTTATATTAGAGTCCGTTATTATACACAGGTTTCAGTAGTAAACATATTTATAATAATCTCTTGTAACATTCCCCATTTGCAAATGACAAGCAAATTGCCACGGTACCTCAAATAATGGTTGATGCAAAAAAAAGAAAAAAAAAAAAGAAAAAAGTTAGTTTCCAAGGTTTTCATTTGTTTTTTTTATTGGAAAGATGGTGGCTAGTGTGGATATGCACACAGGTTTCCCTAGGACAACCACTGGTCTGAGGTGCTGAAGCTGCTTGACAGCCATGTCTCCACACCCGGTCAGTGCTTTATCCATGATGGACTTCAACCTTTGGACAGATATCGGGATGACACTTCCAGCATGGGGCTTGACGGAAGCATGTTTGCTGTGGTTGTGGGAAATTCCCAGTTGTTTATTCTCCTTCACAGAATATCGGTGTTTTACTACTGGTCCAGGTTTTTCCATTGATTGGTTTTGGGGAATAAAATTAAGATATGAAGAATCAAAATTCATCGGTCTACACGTTGCCAAGTCTATAGAGCAAGAGGTTTTGAGAGCCTTGACGTTTGACGGCTGATCGGACACTTCGTTTTTACGCTTCAGTGGCTGCCGCACAGGAACAGGCGGCACGACAGAGCCGTTAAACGTTTTGTTGCCATCATTGACGCTTGTGGAGTCCTGGTGGCTCTTAACAGCACTGATGACAACAGAGCAGGGTGATTTAATATTCACCGTGAGTGGACGGAGGTACGGTTTTATCTTTTCCCAGCTTATTTTCTTCTCCTGCTCGTCAACCATTTGAGGAGCAGCAGAGTTATCCACATGGCTGCCGGTGCTCAGCTCTCCATACAACACATCGTCAGCTCCAACAAGAACAGCGTTTCTTTCGACAGTTGGTGGTTCCTCCTCCTCCTCCTCCTCAGGGAATCTTTTAGGGTCATCATCATGCAATTCTTCCAACTCACTCGTTTCATTTTCTTGCTTCACAGGATACGACAGTCTTGGATGAACACTATTTGGGGTAAACATTCCAGTCTTTGTTGCCGACTTCTTCTGAATGATCTCTTCCAGTTGCTCTGCGTTTAAAATGAGCTGGTCTTTGTTTTGGTCGATAAAAGTGACGCATATCCGATGACATTTCTTGTAGTGACGCTTCAAGCTACTCCCCCACACGACAACAGAATCACAGTTTTGAACCAGGCAAGGGTAGGTGACAGGCATACACCTGTCCTGACACAACTGCAACGCTTCCTCGTGAGATCGAAAGACGATTCTGTCGCCATTTTTTGTTACTTTTTCGACGAGGGAACCACCATGATCCCCCTGGTCATTTTCAGCTACTTCTGATACGCTTGTGTCTTTCTGCTCTGGGTTTAATCTTTCCGCACAAGAATCTCCCTCTGGTAGATCTTGCGCGTTGACCACTAGCTTTTTTTGGCAGCCAGTGATGGATTTTTTGTGAGTGCTCTGCAGCCGTACTACTAAAGAGTCATAGTACTCGCAATGGTCATAAAGTGTGTGTTTTTTAAGTGCATCATTGTGTACAAAGACCCTTGTACATCCCTCAAACTTGCATTTGATAGCTTCTTGTTGGGAATGGTGATCCCTGATGTGTCTTACTAAGCTGCTGTTGAGAAGGTAGGAGGCAGAGCAGTTGGCAAAGTGGCACTTGTATCGGGGTTGGGGCTCATCTTGGCTCGGAAGATGCCTCCTCTTAGTTGGCTCCTTTTTCACGTCAGGGTTATAAAGACCATCCATATCGTTCTCCAGCAGCAGCTGCGAGCGGTTGTAGTGATGGACTTGTTGAAGGTGTCGAACTAGACCAACCTGTGTTGAGAAAGCTGCGTCACAGTCTTTGGCTACACAATGAAAGGGTTTGCTGAATTTATCCAATATATAGCAGAGGTTCCCTTTAGAAACCAAACGTCTAGTTCTCACCTGTGGCAAAGCATCGTTGGTCTCTTCTACCGTCTCTTCAGCCACCAGTTCTTTAATGCCCAACTCTTTCTCACTTTCTTCAGACTGCAAACTATTTTCCAAGTCTTCCTTATCATTATCATCATCTTCATTTGTAGTATCTGCCTTTTCTTCTTCGTGTTCCTCTTTAGGCATTTCTTCTTTTAAAGCGACTTGGGCATCAAGAAGCTGAGGTTCTGTATGAACACCATTAGTGACTTTTTCTTCAGACTTAATCGGCAGGCAGCTGATTTTGTTCACCATCTCGTCACTAAAGTTGTGCACCTGAATGTAGTGTGCTCTCATAACGTGCTTTTCTCTGTGGCTTTTGGAGCAGAGCTGGCATACGTAAGGCTTGAAGCAAGTGTCCTTCAAAGAGGTCATTTGCTTGGCTTCTGCCACACTATAACCATGAATGGCGTGATAGTGTCTGAGTAAGCTGTAACTCTGGGCAGTTCTGAATGTACAGTTTTCCATTTTGCAAACGTACGGCTTAGCAGAGGCGAACGTTTCACCGCCGTCTTCCTCGCTGGGTTTTTGTTCTGGTGTGAAATACACTCCAGCTGGAGGTTTATTGGTGGACTCTTGGTCGGAATGAGTTAAATCCTCCCTGGAAATTGCACCAAGGTTGAGCCTACTCAGTCCTACGAGAATATCATCAACACTTTCCAGACCCAGGGAGTTTGCGCCACTTTTGGTTTCTGGGGTTCCGTTTTTATGACCCTCTTCGGGCGGTTGTGAAGGCGAGCCATCATTCTGACCCTTCTCTGCACCGTCGGCTTCGCTTTCGATATTAGCCTTTGCTCCTTTGTCTCGGTCATGGGAATTATATTTGTTCTCCAGTTTAAGATGCTCTGGATGTGCACATTTCAGGTGCCTCTGAACATCTCTGGCTCTGGAGAAAGTCATGCCACACTTCTCAAACCCACAGGTGAACTTGCTGCCGTCGAAGCACACAGCAACCATAGTCATTTTTCTTTTTCTTTCCTTGTTGATTGGCACGACGGATGACAGACAACCTCTTGTAAAGGAAGAGCCATGAACGTCCCCGTTTACACGATCTTGTGCTTCATTCATCGGAGGAAGCTCGCCCACCACCTGAACTCGTCTGGTATTCTTTTGCTTCTCCTTCTTCTGGGCCTCGAAATCCTCTTCCGTGAAGGTGATGTTGTGTGTGGCGAGGTGTGCCAGGAATTCGTTTTTGGAATAATAGAACTTGGAACACTTGGGGCTTGTGCATGTGAAGGCAGCATCTCTGAAGTGCTGCGCCTCGTGGTGGTAGATCTGACCGAGGTCGGAGTAGGTGACGCTGCAGCCTTCAAGCTCGCACTGGTAGTTCAGGTGAAATCCGTGAATTTGCTTGTGTGTGACGAGTTCATTGGAACATCGAAACCTCGCTCCACAATCTACGACCACACACAGGAACGGCTGATCACCGCAGTGAATCTTTGTGTGTTTGCGTTGGTGGTAAGAAGAGACCAAGTGACGTCGACAAAAATGGCACTTTTCACGCATGTCCCTCATTTTGTGAAAATGCTTCACGTTATCGTCGCCTCTGTGCTCGGACTTCAAGTGGACATACAAATACTTGGAATGTTTAAAGATCCTTGGGCATCCGGTCCCTGGACACGGATACTCATCCCGGTTCTGGAATTGATAGTTTTGCTGAATGTACTCCAACGTTACATGCTCGTCGTCCTCCACGTTCTTGTCCTTCACCAACTTGGCCTGTTGCACAATGTGTTCCAGTACATTCGGATCATTCGTGGTTTTGTAGTAGAGCATCAGCGACGGGTCGACTGGGATTTCACCAGGTTCAATGTTGTCATCTTCAGTTAGGGGAGTCTGGATGGGTTCTAGTTTAACGTCGTTGTTTTGATGAGGAAAGACGTGCAAGTGCTGGTTGATGTGAGGAATAAGTTCCTTCCTGCTGCTGAACTTCAGCAAGCATAGTGGGCAGGAGTGGCAGCCTTCCTCAGAGTGTCTTTTGGAGTGGTGAAGAACTTGAGTGTCTGAAAGAGACCTTTTACAAATCTGACAACAGAACTTATTCCTCCGTGACTCTTGTTTTCCGTGCTGCTCATCATCAGCGTGTACATTATTAAAGGGCTGGTCCATTTCAGACTTCAGCTCTTCTTTGTACATCTGTGGACTTGGCGGTGAAGTCGTGTCTCGCTTGTAAACAGTGATATCTGTATCTCCCTTTGACGCCAGCAGGGAGACGCAGTGATGCTTCAGTGTTTTCCAGTCCCAGAATTCAGGGTCAAAGGGCCAAAATGCTTTAAGTGCAAATAAAAGTTCACAGCGTAGGGAGGTGGGGATAAAGGTATTGTCTTGATCTTCTTTCTGGTCTGGACGCAAGTAAAGTTCCTCCAAGCAGCTGAAGACCTGTCGGTTCGGTCCAAGGAGGAACTCTGTGAGCAGGCAGGCTCGAAGGACTTCCAGATCTTCTTGGAGCAGGTAGGACACAGCTTTGCAGACCACGATGAGCGTTTCTGATTCACCTCGCCTTGGAAGTCGAAGGGCTTTGACACACAGTTCTAATGAGGCAGCAACTCCAAACTCCTTTGTCTGGAAAGAATAATAGACCATATTAAGCATTGTTTTTTCACATTTTTAAGTTGTTTACATAACCCTTAATTGATCTCTTGGTAAACTTCCTTTGGGAAATTAGTAGCAACTATATATATATATATATATATATATATATGACATGTTTAGAAATAATGTTAAATGATACATCTTTAAACCATACGTTAATCCCAGGGAGGGTGACCATGCTCTATATGATCTATAAAAGCTTTTCAAAAATATTTTATTCCAAGTCCTTGACTTTGTGTGGGTTTTAATTCTTGTAAGTGTACAAAATGTGTGATATGCATCCATGATAAATCCTTTCAAGAATTATTATTTAGAGTATTTAAAGGATCTTTTGTAAAATGGAATGGAAAATGTTTCTACGCTGATCTTATTTTGTGTCTTCCTTAATGGATTTCCAAGACCATGTGCATAGTTAAAATACTTTAAAAACGAGCTAATTTACTTGGTCTGTGGAAGGGACTTTACAAATGGAACTTACTTTTAATAAATTGTCATCCTCTTACATTAAATACTAGAATATACTTTTCAAAATGTATAGTCTTTCAAGATCTAAATGTCACTTCGTGTTACAGTAAAATTCCACTGGACTAAAATAAGAGAGGGCTATTTTCAATATAACTGAAAGAGATACTTGAAAACATCATCACAGTTTTAAAAACACATACTCGGGTCTAAAGGGACACTAACCTCCGTCTGAATTACACGAACCAGATGAAGCAAATGGTTGACCGTTTTGGCAATGGCGCCCAACTGAAGGCAGCGTTCAAGAAGAGAAATCAACGACGGCTCTAGTCTTCTCTGAAGTTTACTCCATATTTGAAACAAGTCCCTGAAAAAAACAACTCATCAGGACTGGTTTCTAATCCTGTGACATGTTCTAAAAAAGAGGAAATGTGGTCACAGTACTCACCAAGAACAATGAGGGTTCTCCTGCTGCAGCTGTTGTGTCAGAAATGTTGTACACAAGATGAAACCTGTGTTTTCCTCACCATCCGTCTCAAAAATAGACGTAATCTCCAGCACTTCTTTCCCATCAAGCTTAGATATCTGTACAGAAGGGGGAAATCATTTCTGAATTAAAGATGCCAAAATCATATTTTTGCAATTAAAAGTCAAAACAATTATTCTCAATACCCAGGTTTCCTGCAACTGATATAAAAACTTAAACTGTGTCTTGAGATAACTCTGATATGATAAGACACTTCAAATAAAATTGAAACAAAATTATAACATAACAAAAATTAACAGCATTGAAATCAACAAATCAATATTATCCATAGGAAATAGGGTTATGATGATTTCAGATACTCAGGCGCTTTTTAGTAAACCTTTAAAAGTTATGATCAGGATAAAATTTAAAATAAATAATTTAGGAACAAAAGGAAACGTTCTGCAGACAATACACCAAAGTAGGGGTTACCTCCATAATGGCTTCTTCAGTCGGCAGCAACTGACAAAGCAGGGAGACAAACATCTGACGAAAGTTCGCCTGGTTTGTGAGAGAGCTGCATTCGGAGCAAGCTTTGGCTAAAATGACAGCCTTGGCAAGGTCGCCCATCTTCTCTAGATGCTTTACCCGCATCTCCATGAAGCCCTCGCCTTCCAGGCAAATGTAGGCATTAACTGGAGGTAAAAAGGCGTTTATGATTAACAGGAAACTGCTATGAAGGGTAGGTTAGTAACAAACTGAATGAAACCTTCTTCTGCGGTGGTGGGCTGGCCGCTGAGAAGAGAGGAGAGAATCACGTTGCTCCATGGATCTCCTTCACCAGTGATTTGAAGTAATGCTTGAAGGTCTGAGCTGCCATATTGAATCAAGATGTTATGTGCAATCTGAAAGGAAAACATGAAATATCCCATCAGTATCATTTGTGTCTACACAACACTAACTCAACATGATAAAGACGTTCGTGCTATGCCTCTCCAGCCCTGATGAGTTCGAAGGCTGCAGCCATTCAATAATGTAGTTTTACTGAAAATTAAATTGATTCATCTGGTGATTTGAAAGCACAACATTTTAAATACAGAGCAGCTACAAATATGAAAGAAAAGCATTACATTTACTTCATAATAAATGACCAACTGGTTTTCCTTTACAGATTTTAGCTCACAAAACAAATCGAAAAACACAGATTTAAAAAAAAGGGTTAAAGTATTAATTTGCAAACATAATTCATTTTAATAAGGGAAAATAGTTACTCAACATGACTTATTTTCATGTCATAGCATGTATTACTCATTTAGTGATGTAGTAGAAAAACAAAACAATCCTAAGATTCCTATAATGAGAAAACTTTGATAACCAAAATTTTAAAATTAGGTTTAAAATGATTCTAGAAAGAAAGAGATGATTCTATTATCATTTCACCACTAATTATATTTTTCTATTATATACCATTTAACTTTATAGGATATAAATTGTATCATTTTAAAACAACAATATACTATAAAATCATTCAAATCAAGTCTTTAAATGTTCCCTTACCTCCCCCCCCCCCCCCCCCGCCTTCTAAAGGGTAGGGACAAAGAGACTAGGGAGAGAAAGGTGATTTTAAAAATAAAAACCATGCTGTTTTTTGGTTACAGGAGTGTGACAAGGCAGCTTAGGTGCAAATAATGTAATCCAAAGATAAAAATGTGCTTCACAGAAGGGAACACATGAAAGAACCTCTCAAATGCCTGCTACAGAAATAGGTCGTGCTGCAAGTCTTTAAATGGAGCACCTTATTGAAAGACAAAGAAAACATCAACAAGCCTTTTAAACTGTGTGCGTACCTGGACAGACTGGTGGAACTGAAGCCATGCTTCATAGGGGATATGGTTCTCAGGCACAGAAAGAAACAGTTCAAAGCAGCTCCTGTAGATGAAACAATTAGAACGGTATTAGTCTCAATGGATCATCTGCAAAAGCGACCAAACATACAGTGACATGAACTGCTAAAAAAACGAATTCATTTGTGCACGATGTTGAAGACCATGAAATGAGTCATTAACAGAAACTGCTTTTTCCCCCCCAGAGGTGCTCATACTCACAATGCCAGTCTCTTTAAAACAAGTGGGACTCTGTCAGAGTCTGGAGTCAGGTGAGACCGTGCTTCGGCAAAACAGTTAATGGACAGACAATAGACCTCCAGGAGAGACAGCCCATGTTCCATCGAGTTTCTGATCTCAGCATAATGCATCAGTGCCTGCAGATATACAACATAGATTAAAACGATATTACAACAGGATTATTAGGTGGCAGCAGCTGTCATACACGAGTCTAGACTCCTCACATGAGGATATAGTGATTCCCATTGGGCACCAGGCTGGTGTAAAAAACATCCTAAATTAGACCAGATGGGAATAAACGGAACTCAAAATACTGGCACATTTAGAGTTACACACTTGCTTTGTGTATTCCAGACATGTAGGACTAAAAATGTTTAAATCAACCTGATTTAGTCAAATCTGAAAAAAGTGAAAAACAAGACTTGACATGTGGTCAGTTTTTGACTGTTTTATGAGAGTAACCCAAACAAATCATTTGCTACAGTGTTTTCTGACGAGCAGTGGTACTGGAGCCCGACACAGCTGCCACCAGAAAAGGTGAATAGGAGGCCTTTCTGTTAGAGGACAACAGACTTGGATCGGCAGAAAACATTTTCAAAGTGACACAGCAATTGAGTGCGTATAAAGAGAAACCATGCCAACCAGAAACCACATAATCCCCTCCATTGTTTTTGTTTAATTGTGTACTGTAATGCACACTGAAGCACATCATTGCAAGAGTTAAACATCATCAAGTGTACAAGTTGATAGCTACTCCGAGAGAGATGTCATCAGAACCGCCCAGATAAAGTTAGATCCATCAGCACTACAATCAAGCATGAAATAAATTTAACATTTTGGTTGTGCTAGCTCATGTAACCAGGATAGAAAAAGGGATCTCATATCAATTTTGGCAGAATGTCCAAAGGGAACCATCTCTACATTTGTCTGGTACTAAAACGGTTCTTGGGTAGAAATTGGGAACCAAAAGATGAGATGTTTAAACAAGGTCTCGTAGAATTGTTCCATTGATGAAACTTGCGCCAGTATGAACGGCATTGGTGAAGGTATGAAGGACACATGGGATGATTTTAAGATCACAAGATTTAAATATGCACAAAAGGTTCAATTTAAACACTTAAATGGTCAGAGACCCAGAGCAAAGCACATTTCTGACTCAAAGTCTCCAGCTGCTAAAGTAAAGTTCTAACACAATGGCTGATCATCTTGTAAAGCATCGCTATTCACCGATGATCTGCGTTTGACAGCTTATCACATGAATTACGCAGACCTTGTCCTCGAGTTGAGACTTGATGGTTCCATCTAAAGAGTGTATTCTGTATCGCCTGCAGTTGATACAGAGCTCTGCAGCGAGAATTCTGACCCGCTCTAGTAGAAGAACTCACATTTCTCTGATCCTTAAAACTCATTGCATTGGCTGCCAGTTTCTTTCAGGATCAACTTTAAAATTCTGATTCTTATTTTCAGAGCAATTCATGGTCAGGCTCCTCCTTACATCACTGATCTGATCCAGCCTTACACCCCAGCTCGGGCTCTGAGGTCTGTGGATCAGAATCTAATGATGGTTCCTCGCACACGGCTCAGGACCAGAGGAGAGAAATCCTTCCAGGCTGTTGCTCCTAAGCTTTGGAACGATCTTCCTCTAAAATTAACAAAAATGGGTTTTTAAAACAGAAAAATATTGTCCCTCTGAAAGGTTTAATCTTGCATATGTACCGAGTACTTGGGCCCCTTTTGCATGAATGAATGCCTCAATACTGCCTAGCATGGATGCCATCAGCCTGTGGCACTGCTCAGATGTTATGGAAGACCAGTATGCTTTGATAGCTTCAGTTCTGCTGCATTTTCCTGTCAGATTTCTCTCATCTTTCTCTTTGTGATGCCTCATAAATTCTCCATGGGGTTCAGGTCTGGCCAATCAAGCACCCTTATCTGATGGTTGTTTTCCCAGGTTTTCGGAAGTGTGGGCAGGTGCCATATCCTGTTGTGCTGAGATTCACCAACAGAAAATACAAGTCTGCACTGCTTAAGCAGTTTATATCCATGAGAACCTGACCAAGAAAACATCGGAGACATCGCCAGAAAAGCCACCCAGTTTAAGAAAAGGTGTCAAGATACAACAAAATAATCAACACATAATCCAGATCAGGAATTAGGAAGATTTGGACAAATGCAAAAACTAAAAAGGAATTGACCCAGATACTCACTTCTACTATAAAAAGTCAGAGAAATGCTACTACTACACTGAAGAGCTTTTCAACGGCAGCATTGAGATGGATGGGAAACCATTTCCAATTCACTTTATAGCAGGAATCTATACACTACTGTCAATATAAAGCTAGTCATGGACAATATAAATCTATTCATGGACAATATAAATCTATTCATTGACAATATAAATCTAGTCATTGACAATATAAAGCTATTCATTGACAATATAAATCTATTCACTGTCAATATAAAGCTAGTCATGGACAATATAAATCTATTCATTGACAATATAAATCTATTCATTGACAATATACATATATCCACTGTCACTATAAATCTATTCATTGACAATATAAATCTATTCATTGACAATATACATATATCCACTGTCACTATAAATCTATTCATTGACAATATAAATCTATTCATTGACAATATACATATATCCACTGTCACTATAAATCTATTCATTGACGATATAAATCTATTTATTGACAATATACATATATTCACTGTCACTATAAATCTACTCATTGACGATATAAATCTATTCACTGTCAATATAAAGCTATTCATGGACATTATAAAGCTGTTGATCACTTATATGAATTTGTGACAATTATGACTTGTGTAAAAATACAGTTGTAAGGTGTGTTAACAGATCACTCAAGGTCTGTGCAAAAAATGTTTAGCCTGTTCCTAAACAAAGTCTTATCTTAATCTGGGCTCCCCCAGTCTGGCCTTGGAGGCCGATCATCAAAGTTCTCCTGGGAAGATACCTCGATCGGACCACTTGGTGACCTTGTGACATCCCAGGCTACAAGAGGAGACTGTTTGACGGAATATGTTACGACAAAATGACGTGTAAAAGAAATTGTTATATCAAACTGCAAACAGAAAATGATATGATGAAGATTTCATTCTGAGGGTAATGGGGGCGGGACTAGACAAGCTTTTTGCTTCTCCCGTTTACCCTTCGGACATGTGTATTGTATTATTTGAACTAAGATGACGTGTGATGCTAATGATTTAAACTGACACGCCCAAATAAACAAATAATTCTACTATATCCAACTGTGCACCAGGTTATTGCTCATCACCTGATAAATGATTATTATATATTCATCATAGTTTTTTTATCATTCATGTACAGTCCTAATAAACCAGCAAATAAACGACTACATTCGCCTATGTGTGGCGTTTGATCATCTCTAGAGAGCCATTTGCCAGACAGCAGTAAACTTCCCACCTGTGGTCTACCAGTGAGACACTAAATTAATTCCCACTCGTCTAAAAATACAAACAGATCTCTAAAGAATGATGTAAGAAAATAGTGTCTCTTGAGACGCACTAATGACACCGAGGTTACTTCCGAATTCATCAGGTACCCAAAGCTTGTTTGGAGTAGTTTTTACGTGGACAAAATGAAATGTATTTAAAAAGGTAACTCTGTTTTCCTTCCACAGTCAAAAAGATACACACACACCGAGTGTTTTTGTATATACTTAACAAAAATAATAAGATAAATTATATAAATTATAATTAATTTGCCAGACAAGAATTGAGTGTTTCTATTCATTCAAGCTGCATTAATAACTTTTGTGGGTAGATTACATTTACTTTTAATAATATATTCAGCATTAATAATCTTTTATAAGGTAACACAATTAGTAAAGACAAGAGTTTCTCATTAGAGTAAAATATTTTAAAATAAAATCCGTGCCATCCGTCAGCCGAAGCTGAATATTACCGTTTCGCTTACTTCAAGATCATTTGGTCATATTCCCTTTAATTATAAATATAAGGAAGTATTAGGGATAACGATTAATTGTTTTTTACAACAACAAAAAAATCCAAATAATAAGTGAGAGATGATAAATTCCTGAATATACAAGATTGAGTTTAATTCAAGGTTGAATAAGTCAACAACTCATTTTAAATTAATCATCCATCTTAGACCATCTACTGATAACAAATGTATCTTTAAAATCGGTTTTATCCTCAATAGGATAAAATAAGACAGCAAATCTACGGTTCATGTTGGGCTCATAGTGACAGAGGAAAGAATAATATCAGCTACAGCAGTTCCTCTTCTTATGGAAACCATACAACCCTTTCAGTTCTTAACATGCGTGTATAAAATGAAAGTGGGAGAAATATTAGTTGTATATAAAAATGTCATTTTACAAGAGATTTTAAATTCTATGGTTCATCTGACAGGAGGCTGTTATCATGGAACCTGACAGTGGTTTCACGGCAAATGTAGGAATTCTAAACAGCAGAATGATGGTAAGACAACTGGATACAGAACACGTGGAATAATGCAACTAAAATAAATCATGTTGGTCAGTGTAAATCATTTTCATTTTCCCCGACAGATCCTGGACGAGCTATGGTTTGCTAGCGGCTGCTGAAACGCTGCATGTACACATTACCTGACAAAAGTTGTCGCAGTAATCCGTCGAAGATGCTACCGATATCTCCTGCTGTCTCAGCAGGTCTTCGAAGGCTCTCAGTGTGGCCAGCAGGGTTTCCATCGCCACCAGAGTGTCCGTGTCTGATTCCAGGGCCCGATCGCTCCATTCGTGCTCTGGCTCGACATTACTCTCCGCCATCTTCCCTCCTCACTACTGCGCGTATGCAGTGAAGCCAGCGGCGCGTTCAAGTACCGTAGGAACATTTAGAGGCGTGAGTGCAGAAGCGTCACAGCCTTCAAAGGCAAATGGAAAAACAATGTTAAACGGTCGTTACATGTACTGGGAACACCTCAAGCAACGCTCACTCCTGCATTTTTTTTTTAAATACTAATTTATGTTACATAATTTTTTAAACGTTTTGATGTAAACATGTTTTTTTCTCAATTCAGGATCGAGGACACAAATGTAAACGAATGCAGTTTTCTTAAATTGTAGTTTTTATGTAAGAACATTGGAAAGGAAAACTATATTAATAATTTGCAGTTTATTGAATGAGAGTTCACAGTGAAGCAATACTGTTTTTTCGTGTATGTTTAGTGAATTTATTTTTATTAAAGACCAATCTATTTCAAATGTATTTGTCTTTTAAATATATTTATATGCCCCTATCAGGAGTAAACTATCGACACATGAAGAATGGGTAACAACTTTGTTTGTTGAAGAACAAACATAACATTTAGGTTAGGCTAGGTTGGGTAGAAATTGTTTTTTTTTTCAAATTATCCACAGCAAATACACTTAAGTAAAGTTGGCTCGATATTGGCAGATTCGATCTTTGCGCGTTAATAACTCGGGAACGCTAAGGTGTTGAATCACAAATCTTACCTTTTTCAAATCCCAGTCACCTGCTGTATTGACTACAAGCGCGTTTGAACCTTAATATCTCGTCATATTGTCCTGAGAAAATACACGGATTTCTATTCAGGCGGCAAGTGAGGCGGCGTATAAGGGACCGTCCTCCAATAGACGAACACCGATAAAGGGTTGACTTCATTTAATTCCCGTCTTTATAACTCTTTAATTTAAGTTTTTATGGTCACCATGTTCATGTGACTAAAGAAGGGCCTCCATATATATGTTACCACGATCATTAGTTTTTTACATTTCTTTTCAAAATCACTATTTTTGTGCAATATTTCACATACATTTTGTAATAGCTTTGTAATTACAATTGTGATGGTCACCAAATTCATGTAACTTATGTAGTACCTTCATATCAAGTTACTACATCCATTAGTTTTTTTAATTTCTTCTTGAAATTTTCAAAATCACCTTTTTTGTGCAATACTTCACATACATTTTTTAATAGCTTTGTAATTACAGTTGTGATGGTCACCAAATTCATGTCACTTATGTAGTACCTTCATATGAAGTTACTACACCCATTCGTTTTTTTAATTTCTTCTTGAATTTTTCAAAATCACCATTTCTGTGCAATATTTCACATACATTTTGTAATAGCTTTGTAATTACAATTGTGATGGTCACCAAATTCATGTCACTTATGAAGTACCTTCATATTAAGTTACTACACTCATTAGTTTTTTTAATTTCTTCTTGAAATTTTCAAAATCACCTTTTTTGTGCAATATTTCACATACATTTTATAATAACTTTGTAATTACAACTCTTATGGTCACCAAATTAATGTCACTTATGAAGTACCTTCATATCAAGTTACTACACCCATTAGTTTTTTTAATTTCTTCTTGAAATTTTCAAAATCACCGTTTTTGTGCAATATTTCACATACATTTTTTAATAGCTTTGTAATTACAGTTGTGTTGGTCACCAAATTCATGTCACTTATGAAGTACCTTCATATCAAGTTACTACACTCATTGGTTTTTTTAATTTCTTCTTGAAATTTTCAAAATCACCATTTCTGTGCAATATTTCACATACATTTTATAATAGCTTTGTAATTACAACTCTGATGGTCACCGAATTCATGTCACTTATGTAGTACCTTAATATCAAGTTGCTACACCCATTAGTTTTTTTAATTTATTCTTGAAATTTTCAAAATCACCTTTTTTGTGCAATATTTCTCATAAACTTTTTAATAGATTTGTAATTAGAATTGTGATGGTCACCAAATTCACGTCACTTATGAAGTACCTTCATATCAAGTTACTACACTCATTCGTTTTTCAAATTTATTCTTGAAATTTTCTAAATCACTATTTTTGTGCAATATTTCACATACATTTTGTAATAGCTTTGTTATTACAATTGTGATGGTCACCAAATTCATGTCACTTATGAAGTACCTTCATATCAAGTTACTACACTCATTAGTTTTTCAAATTTATTCTTGAAATTTTCAGAATCACTATTTTTGTGCAATATTTCACATACATTTTGTAATAGCTTTGTAATTACAATTGTGATGGTCACCAAATTCATGTCACTTATGAAGTACCTTCATATCAAGTTACTACACTCATTCGTTTTTTTAATTTCTTCTTGAATTTTTCAAAATCGCTATTTTTGTGCAATATTTCACATACATTTTGTAATAGCTTTGTAATTACAACTCTTATGGTCACCAAATTCATGTCACTTATGAAGTACCTTCATATTAAGTTACTACACTCATTAGTTTTTTAAATTTCTTCTTGAAATTTTCAAAATCACCTTTTTTGTGCAATATTTCACATACATTTTATAATAACTTTGTAATTACAACTCTTATGGTCACCAAATTAATGTCACTTATGAAGTACCTTCATATCAAGTTACTACACCCATTAGTTTTTTTAATTTCTTCTTGAAATTTTCAAAATCACCGTTTTTGTGCAATATTTCACATACATTTTTTAATAGCTTTGTAATTACAGTTGTGATGGTCACCAAATTCATGTCACTTATGAAGTACCTTCATATCAAGTTACTACACTCATTGGTTTTTTTAATTTCTTCTTGAAATTTTCAAAATCACCATTTCTGTGCAATATTTCACATACATTTTATAATAGCTTTGTAATTACAACTCTGATGGTCACCAAATTCATGTCACTTATGTAGTACCTTAATATCAAGTTACTACACCCATTAGTTTTTTTAATTTATTCTTGAAATTTTCAAAATCACCTTTTTTGTGCAATATTTCTCATAAACTTTTTAATAGATTTGTAATTAGAATTGTGATGGTCACCAAATTCACGTCACTTATGAAGTACCTTCATATCAAGTTACTACACTCATTAGTTTTTCAAATTTATTCTTGAAATTTTCAGAATCACTATTTTTGTGCAATATTTCACATACATTTTGTAATAGCTTTGTAATTACAATTGTGATGGTCACCAAATTCATGTCACTTATGAAGTACCTTCATATCAAGTTACTACACTCATTCGTTTTTTTAATTTCTTCTTGAATTTTTCAAAATCGCTATTTTTGTGCAATATTTCACATACAATTTGTAATAGCTTTGAAATTACAATTGTGATGGTCACCAAATTCATGTCACTTATGAAGTACCTTCATATCAAGTTACTACACTCATTCGTTTTTTTAATTTCTTCTTGAATTTTTCAAAATCGCTATTTTTGTGCAATATTTCACATACATTTTGTAAAAGCTTTGTTATTACAATTGTGATGGTCACCAAATTCATGTCACTTATGAAGTACCTTCATATAAAGTTATTACACTCGTTAGTTTTTCGAATTTCTTCTTGAATTTTTCAAAATCGCTATTTTTGTGCAATATTTCACATACATTTTGTAATAGCTTTGTAATTACAATTGTGATGGTCACCAAATTCATGTCACTTATGAAGTACCTTCATATCAAGTTACTACACTCATTGGTTTTTTAAATTTCTTCTTGAAATTTTCAAAATCACCATTTCTGTGCAATATTTCAAACATACATTTTATAATAGCTTTCTCATTACAACTCTGATGGTCACCGAATTCATGTCACTTATGAAGTACCTTCATGTCAAGTTACTACACTCATTCGTTTTTTTAATTTCTTCTTGAATTTTTCAAAATCACCTTTTTTGTGCAATATTTCACATACATTTTTTAATAGCTTTGTAATTACAATTATGATGGTCACCAAATTCATGTCAATTATGAAGTACCTTCATGTCAAGTTACTACACTCATTAGTTTTTCGAATTTCTTCTTGAATTTTTCAAAATCACCTTTTTTGTCAATTATGAAGTACATTCATGTCAAGTTACTACACTCATTCGTTTTTTTAATTTCTACTTGAAATTTTCAAAATCACCATTTCTGTGCAATATTTCACATACTTTTTGTGATAGCTTTGTAATTAAAATTGTGATGGTCACCAAATTCATGTCACTTATGAAGTACCTTCATATCAAGTTACTACACTCATTGTTTTTTTTAATTTCTTCTTGAAATTTTAAAAATCACCATTTCTGTGCAATATTTCACATACATTTTATAATAGCTTTGTAATTACAACTCTGATGGTCACCAAATTCATGTCACTTATGTAGTACCTTCATATCAAGTTACTACACTCATTAGTTTTTCGAATTTCTTCTTGAATTTTTCAGAATCACTATTTTTGTGCAATATTCACATACATTTTGTAATAGCTTTGTAATTACAATTGTGATGGTCACCAAATTCATGTCACTTATGTAGTACCTTCATATCAAGTTACTACACTCATTAGTTTTTCGAATTTCTTCTTGAATTTTTCAAATCGCTATTTTTGTGCAATATTTCACATACATTTTGTAATAGCTTTGTAATTACAATTGTGATGGTCACCAAATTCATGTCACTTATGAAGTACCTTCATATCAAGTTACTACACTCATTAGTTTTTCGAATTTATTCTTGAAATTTTCAAAATCACTATTTTTGTGCAATATTTCACATACATTTTGTAATAGCTTTGTTATTACAATTGTGATGGTCACCAAATTCATGTCACTTATGAAGTACCTTCATATCAAGTTACTACACTCATTCGTTTTTCAAATTTATTCTTGAAATTTTCTAAATCACTATTTTTGTGCAATATTTCACATACATTTTGTAATAGCTTTGTTATTACAATTGTGATGGTCACCAAATTCATGTCACTTATGAAGTACCTTCATATTAAGGTACTACACTCATTATTTTTTTTTAATTTTCCTCTAAATTCTTTCAAATCACTATTTTCACGCAATATTTCACATATATTTTTTAATAGCTTTGTAATTACAATTATGATGGTCACCAAATTCATGTCACTTATGAAGTACCTTCATATCAAGTTACTACACTCATTAGTTTTTCAAATTTATTCTTGAAATTTTCAGAATCACTATTTTTGTGCAATATTTCACATACATTTTGTAATAGCTTTGTAATTACAATTGTGATGGTCACCAAATTCATGTCACTTATGAAGTACCTTCATATCAAGTTACTACACTCATTCGTTTTTTTAATTTCTTCTTGAATTTTTCAAAATCGCTATTTTTGTGCAATATTTCACATACAATTTGTAATAGCTTTGTAATTACAATTGTGATGGTCACCAAATTCATGTCACTTATGAAGTACCTTCATATCAAGTTACTACACTCATTCGTTTTTTTAATTTCTTCTTGAATTTTTCAAAATCGCTATTTTTGTGCAATATTTCACATACAATTTGTAATAGCTTTGTAATTACAATTGTGATGGTCACCAAATTCATGTCACTTATGAAGTACCTTCATATAAAGTTACTACACTCATTAGTTTTTCGAATTTCTTCTTGAATTTTTCAAAATCGCTATTTTTGTGCAATATTTCACATACATTTTGTAATAGCTTTGTAATTACAATTGTGATGGTCACCAAATTCATGTCACTTATGAAGTACCTTCATATCAAGTTACTACACTCATTAGCTTTTTTAATTTCTTCTTGAAATTTTAAAAATCACCTTTTTTGTGCAATATTTCACATACATTTTGTAATAGCTTTGTAATTACAATTGTGATGGTCACCAAATTCATGTCACTTATGAAGTACCTTCATATCAAGTTACTATACTCATTCGTTTTTTAAATTTCTTCTTGACATTTTAAAAATCACTTTTTTTGTGCAATATTTCGTATAAACTTTTTAATAGATTTGTAATTACAATTGTGATGGTCACCAAATTCATGTCACTTATGAAGTACCTTCATATCAAGTTACTACACTCATTGGTTTTTTAAATTTCTTCTTGAAATTTTCAAAATCACCATTTCTGTGCAATATTTCAAACATACATTTTATAATAGCTTTCTCATTACAACTCTGATGGTCACCGAATTCATGTCACTTATGAAGTACCTTCATGTCAAGTTACTACACTCATTAGTTTTTCGAATTTCTTCTTGAATTTTTCAAAATCGCTATTTTTGTGCAATATTTCACATACATTTTTTAATAGCTTTGTAATTACAATTATGATGGTCACCAAATTCATGTCACTTATGAAGTACCTTCATGTCAAGTTACTACACTCATTAGTTTTTTTTAATTTCTTCTTGAATTTTTCAAAATCACCAATTCTGTGCAATATTTCACATACATTTTGTAATAGCTTTGTAATTACAACTCTTATGGTCACCAAATTCATGTCACTTATGAAGTACCTTCATATCAAGTTACTACACTCATTAGTTTTTTTAATTTCTACTTGAAATTTTCAAAATCACCATTTCTGTGCAATATTTCACATACTTTTTGTGATAGCTTTGTAATTAAAATTGTGATGGTCACCAAATTCATGTCACTTATGAAGTACCTTCATATCAAGTTACTACACTCATTGTTTTTTTTAATTTCTTCTTGAAATTTTAAAAATCACCATTTCTGTGCAATATTTCACATACATTTTATAATAGCTTTGTAATTACAACTCTGATGGTCACCAAATTCATGTCACTTATGAAGTATCTTCATATCAAGTTACTACACTCATTAGTTTTTCGAATTTCTTCTTGAATTTTTCAAAATCACTATTTTTGTGCAATATTCACATACATTTTGTAATAGCTTTGTAATTACAATTGTGATGGTCACCAAATTCATGTCACTTATGTAGTACCTTCATATCAAGTTACTACACTCATTAGTTTTTCGAATTTCTTCTTGAATTTTTCAAAATCGCTATTTTTGTGCAATATTTCATATACATTTTGTAATAGCTTTGTAATTACAATTGTGATGGTCACCAAATTCATGTCACTTATGAAGTACCTTCATATCAAGTTACTACACTCATTAGTTTTTCGAATTTATTCTTGAAATTTTCAAAATCACCATTTCTGTGCAATATTTCACATACATTTTATAATAGCTTTGTAATTACAACTCTGATGGTCACCGAATTCATGTCACTTATGTAGTACCTTAATATCAAGTTACTACACTCATTAGTTTTTCGAATTTCTTCTTGAATTTTTCAAAATCGCTTTTCTTGTGCAATATTTCACATACATTTTGTAATAGCTTTGTAATTACAATTGTGATGGTCACCAAATTCATGTCACTTATGAAGTACCTTCATATCAAGGTACTACACTCATTAGTTTTTCGAATTTCTTCTTGAATTTTTCAAAATCGCTTTTCTTGTGCAATATTTCACATACATTTTGTAATAGCTTTGTAATTACAATTGTGATGGTCACCAAATTCATGTCACTTATGAAGTACCTTCATATCAAGTTACTACACTCATTAGTTTTTCAAATTTATTCTTGAAATTTTCAAAATCACTATTTTTGTGCAATATTTAGTATACATTTTGTAATAGCTTTGTAATTACAATTGTGATGGTCACCAAATTCATGTCACTTATGAAGTACATTCATATCAAGTTACTACACTCATTCGTTTTTCGAATTTCTACTTGAATTTTTCAAAATCGCTATTTTTGTGCAATATTTCACATACATTTTGTAATAGCTTTGTAATTACAATTGTGATGGTCACCAAATTCATGTTACTTATGAAGTACCTTCATATCAAGTTACTACACCCATTCGTTTTTTTAATTTCTTCTTGAAATTTTCAAAATCACCATTTCTGTGCAATATTTCACATACATTTTGTAATAGCTTTGTCATTACTACTCTTATGGTCACCAAATTCATGTCACTTATGAAGTACATTCATATCAAGTTACTACACTCATTCGTTTTTCGAATTTCTACTTGAATTTTTCAAAATCGCTATTTTTGTGCAATATTTCACATACATTTTGTAATAGCTTTGTTATTACAATTGTAATGGTCACCAAATTCATGTCACTTATGAAGTACCTTCATATCAAGTTACTACACTCATTAGTTTTTCAAATTTATTCTTGAAATTTTCAAAATCACTATTTTTGTGCAATATTTAGTATACATTTTGTAATAGCTTTGTAATTACAATTGTGATGGTCACCATATTCATGTCACTTATGAAGTACCTTCATATAAAGTTACTACACTCATTCGTTTTTCGAATTTCTTCTTGAATTTTTCAAAATCGCTATTTTTGTGCAATATTTCTCATACATTTTGTAATTGCTTTGTAATTACAATTGTGATGGTCACCAAATTCATGTCACTTATGAAGTACCTTCATATCAAGTTACTACACTCATTAGTTTTTCGAATTTCTTCTTGAATTTTTCAAAATCGCTTTTCTTGTGCAATATTTCACATACATTTTGTAATAGCTTTGTAATTACAATTGTGATGGTCACCAAATTCATGTCACTTATGAAGTACCTTCATATCAAGTTACTACACCCATTAGTTTTTTTAATTTCTTCTTGAATTTTTCAAAATCACCATTTCTGTGCAATATTTCACATACATTTTGTAATAGCTTTGTCATTACTACTCTTATGGTCACCAAATTCATGTCACTTATGAAGTACCTTCATATCAAGTTACTACACTCATTAGTTTTTTTAATTTCTACTTGAAATTTTCAAAATCACCATTTCTGTGCAATATTTCACATACTTTTTGTGATAGCTTTGTAATTAAAATTGTGATGGTCACCAAATTCACGTCACTTATGAAGTACCTTCATATCAAGTTACTACACTCATTAGTTTTTCGAATTTCTACTTGAATTTTTCAAAATCGCTATTTTTGTGCAATATTTCACATACATTTTGTAATAGCTTTGTTATTACAATTGTGATGGTCACCAAATTCATGTCACTTATGAAGTACCTTCATATCAAGTTACTACACTCATTAGTTTTTCAAATTTATTCTTGAAATTTTCAAAATCACTATTTTTGTGCAATATTTAGTATACATTTTGCAATAGCTTTGTAATTACAATTGTGATGGTCACCAAATTCATGTCACTTATGAAGTACCTTCATATAAAGTTACTACACTCATTCGTTTTTCGAATTTCTTCTTGAATTTTTCAAAATCGCTATTTTTGTGCAATATTTCTCATACATTTTGTAATTGCTTTGTAATTACAATTGTGATGGTCACCAAATTCATGTCACTTATGAAGTACCTTCATATCAAGTTACTACACTCATTAGTTTTTTTAATTTCTACTTGAAATTTTCAAAATCACCATCTCTGTGCAATATTTCACATACTTTTTGTGATAGCTTTGTAATTAAAATTGTGATGGTCACCAAATTCACGTCACTTATGAAGTACCTTCATATCAAGTTACTACACTCATTAGTTTTTCGAATTTCTACTTGAATTTTTCAAAATCGCTATTTTTGTGCAATATTTCACATACATTTTGTAATAGCTTTGTTATTACAATTGTGATGGTCACCAAATTCATGTCACTTATGAAGTACCTTCATATCAAGTTACTACACTCATTAGTTTTTCAAATTTATTCTTGAAATTTTCAAAATCACTATTTTTGTGCAATATTTAGTATACATTTTGCAATAGCTTTGTAATTACAATTGTGATGGTCACCAAATTCATGTCACTTATGAAGTACCTTCATATAAAGTTACTACACTCATTCGTTTTTCGAATTTCTTCTTGAATTTTTCAAAATCGCTATTTTTGTGCAATATTTCTCATACATTTTGTAATTGCTTTGTAATTACAATTGTGATGGTCACCAAATTCATGTCACTTATGAAGTACCTTCATATCAAGTTACTACACTCATTAGTTTTTCGAATTTCTTCTTGAATTTTTCAAAATCGCTTTTCTTGTGCAATATTTCACATACATTTTGTAATAGCTTTGTAATTACAATTGTGATGGTCACCAAATTCATGTCACTTATGAAGTACATTCATATCAAGTTACTACACTCATTAGTTTTTCGAATTTCTACTTGAATTTTTCAAAATCGCTATTTTTGTGCAATATTTCACATACATTTTGTAATAGCTTTGTCATTACTACTCTTATGGTCACCAAATTCATGTCACTTATGAAGTACCTTCATATCAAGTTACTACACTCATTAGTTTTTTTAATTTCTACTTGAAATTTTCAAAATCACCATTTCTGTGCAATATTTCACATACTTTTTGTGATAGCTTTGTAATTAAAATTGTGATGGTCACCAAATTCACGTCACTTATGAAGTACCTTCATATCAAGTTACTACACTCATTAGTTTTTCGAATTTCTACTTGAATTTTTCAAAATCGCTTTTCTTGTGCAATATTTCACATACATTTTGTAATAGCTTTGTAATTACAATTGTGATGGTCACCAAATTCATGTCACTTATGAAGTACCTTCATATCAAGTTACTACACTCATTAGTTTTTCAAATTTATTCTTGAAATTTTCAAAATCACAATTTTTGTGCAATATTTAGTATACATTTTGTAATAGCTTTGTCATTACAACTCTTATGGTCACCAAATTCATGTCACTTATGAAGTACCTTCATATCAAGTTACTAAACTCATTAGTTTTTTTAATTTCTACTTGAAATTTTCAAAATCACTATTTTTGTGCAATATTTCACATACATTTTGTAATAGCTTTGTTATTACAATTGTGATGGTCACCAAATTCATGTCACTTATGAAGTACCTTCATATCAAGTTACTACACTCATTAGTTTTTCGAATTTCTTCTTGAATTTTTCAAAATCGCTTTTCTTGTGCAATATTTCACATACATTTTGTATTAGCTTTGTAATTACAATTGTGATGGTCACCAAATTCATGTCACTTATGAAGTACATTCATATCAAGTTACTACACTCATTAGTTTTTCGAATTTCTACTTGAATTTTTCAAAATCGCTATTTTTGTGCAATATTTCACATACATTTTGTAATAGCTTTGTCATTACTACTCTTATGGTCACCAAATTCATGTCACTTATGAAGTACCTTCATATCAAGTTACTACACTCATTAGTTTTTTTAATTTCTACTTGAAATTTTCAAAATCACCATTTCTGTGCAATATTTCACATACTTTTTGTGATAGCTTTGTAATTAAAATTGTGATGGTCACCAAATTCACGTCACTTATGAAGTACCTTCATATCAAGTTACTACACTCATTAGTTTTTCGAATTTCTACTTGAATTTTTCAAAATCGCTATTTTTTTGCAATATTTCACATACATTTTGTAATAGCTTTGTTATTACAATTGTGATGGTCACCAAATTCATGTCACTTATGAAGTACCTTCATATCAAGTTACTACACTCATTAGTTTTTCAAATGTATTCTTGAAATTTTCAAAATCACAATTTTTGTGCAATATTTAGTATACATTTTGTAATAGCTTTGTAATTACAATTGTGATGGTCACCAAATTCATGTCACTTATGAAGTACCTTCATATCAAGTTACTACACTCATTAGTTTTTCAAATTTATTCTTGAAATTTTCAAAATCACAATTTTTGTGCAATATTTAGTATACATTTTGTAATAGCTTTGTAATTACAATTGTGATGGTCACCAAATTCATGTCACTTATGAAGTACCTTCATATCAAGTTACTACACTCATTAGTTTTTCGAATTTCTTCTTGAATTTTTCAAAATCGCTTTTCTTGTGCAATATTTCACATACATTTTGTAATAGCTTTGTAATTACAATTGTGATGGTCACCAAATTCATGTCACTTATGAAGTACCTTCATATCAAGTTACTACACTCATTAGTTTTTCAAATTTATTCTTGAAATTTTCAAAATCACAATTTTTGTGCAATATTTAGTATACATTTTGTAATAGCTTTGTCATTACAACTCTTATGGTCACCAAATTCATGTCACTTATGAAGTACCTTCATATCAAGTTACTAAACTCATTAGTTTTTTTAATTTCTACTTGAAATTTTCAAAATCACCATTTCTGTGCAATATTTCACATACTTTTTGTGATAGCTTTGTAATTACAACTCTGATGGTCACCAAATTCATGTCACTTATGAAGTACCTTCATATCTAGTTACTACACTCATTAGTTTTTAGAATTTATTCTTGAAATTTTCAGAATCACTATTTTTGTGCAATATTTCACATACATTTTGTAATAGCTTTGTAATTACAATTGTGATGGTCACCAAATTCATGTCACTTATGAAGTATCTTCATATCTAGTTACTACACTCATTAGTTTTTCAAATTTATTCTTGAAATTTTCAGAATCACTATTTTTGTGCAATATTTCACATACATTTTGTAATAGCTTTGTTATTACAATTGTGATGGTCACCAAATTCATGTCACTTATGAAGTACCTTCATATCAAGTCACTTCACTCATTAGTTTTTCAAATGTATTCTTGAAATTTTCAAAATCACTATTTTTGTGCAATATTTAGTATACATTTTGTAATAGCTTTGTAATTACAATTGTGATGGTCACCAAATTCATGTCACTTATGAAGTACATTCATATCAAGTTACTACACTCATTAGTTTTTCGAATTTCTACTTGAATTTTTCAAAATCGCTATTTTGGTGCAATATTTCACATACATTTTGTAATAGCTTTGTAATTACAATTGTGATGGTCACCAAATTCATGTCACTTATGAAGTACCTTCATATCAAGTTACTACACTCATTAGTTTTTCAAATTTATTCTTGAAATTTTCAAAATCACAATTTTTGTGCAATATTTAGTATACATTTTGTAATAGCTTTGTCATTACAACTCTTATGGTCACCAAATTCATGTCACTTATGAAGTACCTTCATATCAAGTTACTAAACTCATTAGTTTTTTTAATTTCTACTTGAAATTTTCAAAATCACCATTTCTGTGCAATATTTCACATACTTTTTGTGATAGCTTTGTAATTACAACTCTGATGGTCACCAAATTCATGTCACTTATGAAGTACCTTCATATCTAGTTACTACACTCATTAGTTTTTAGAATTTATTCTTGAAATTTTCAGAATCACTATTTTTGTGCAATATTTCACATACATTTTGTAATAGCTTTGTAATTACAATTGTGATGGTCACCAAATTCATGTCACTTATGAAGTATCTTCATATCTAGTTACTACACTCATTAGTTTTTCAAATTTATTCTTGAAATTTTCAGAATCACTATTTTTGTGCAATATTTCACATACATTTTGTAATAGCTTTGTTATTACAATTGTGATGGTCACCAAATGCATGTCACTTATGAAGTACCTTCATATCAAGTTACTTCACTCATTAGTTTTTCAAATGTATTCTTGAAATTTTCAAAATCACTATTTTTGTGCAATATTTAGTATACATTTTGTAATAGCTTTGTAATTACAATTGTGATGGTCACCAAATTCATGTCACTTATGAAGTACATTCATATCAAGTTACTACACTCATTAGTTTTTCGAATTTCTACTTGAATTTTTCAAAATCGCTATTTTGGTGCAATATTTCACATACATTTTGTAATAGCTTTGTAATTACAATTGTGATGGTCACCAAATTCATGTCACTTATGAAGTACCTTCATATCAAGTTACTACACTCATTAGTTTTTTTTCATTTCTTCTTGAAATTTTCAAAATCACCTTTTTTGTGGAATATTTCACATACATTTTGTAATAGCTTTGTAATTACAACTCTGATGGTCACCAAATTCATGTCACTTATGAAGTACCTTCATATCAAGTTACTACACTCATTAGTTTTTTTTCATTTCTTCTTGAAATTTTCAAAATCACCTTTTTTGTGGAATATTTCACATACATTTTGTAATAGCTTTGTAATTACAACTCTGATGGTCACCAAATTCATGTCACTTATGAAGTACCTTCATATCAAGTTACTACACTCATTAGTTTTTTTTCATTTCTTCTTGAAATTTTCAAAATCACCTTTTTTGTGGAATATTTCACATACATTTTGTAATAGCTTTGTAATTACAACTCTGATGGTCACCAAATTCATGTCACTTATGAAGTACCTTCATATCAAGTTACTACACTCATTAGTCGCGCCTGCAGAGCCTCTTTCACGCTATTTTTGCTGTTTACGTGCGATCAACACATTTGTTCTTCAAAAATGAGGGTGTAGTACATAGCTAGTGTAACAGTGATCAAAATACATCGGGCTTTGTTATTTTGAATAACTCGTATAAAGAGGTATTAGAGCGCAAAGATCGAATCTGTCAATATCGAGCCAACTTTACTTAAGTAGCAAATACAGCAATTTTTCATAAAAAATAAACAGAATAAAATAAGAACAAGAACAAAGAGAAATAAAGAGAAAGAACAAGATAAAGGTAAGGTAAGGTAAAACTTTATTGAAATTGTTTTGATGAACTTTATTGAATTGTTTTTTTTTCCAAATTATCCACAGCAAATACAGCAGTTTTTCATAAAAAATAATCAAAATAAAATAAGAACAAGAACAAAGAGAAATAAAGAGAAAGAACAAGATGATACAATCTAAGGTAAGTAAGGTAAGGTAGAACTTTATTGATATTTAAATTGTTTTTTAATAGTCACATTAAATGCAGCAATTTTTCATTTAAAAAAAAAAAAAAAATCAAAATAAAATTAGAACAACGTCTAAGTCTAAAGATAAAGATAAAGAACATAGATCAAAGAAAAATAACAAAGACAAAGGATACAAAGACTAACATAGAACAGAACAACATGACACTTTTACTCCACTCCTGCCCCCAAACTCAGAATTGTACAATTTAATAGCCCGAGGAATGAATGAGTCCTTGAGTCTATTTGTTTTGCACCTGGGAAGGAGCTTTCTTGCACTTATTTATTTCATATAGTTGTGAATGTATTTATTTAGCAAATCGTTAAAATGTTGCACTAAACCGGTTTCCATGTTTTTGTTTATCTTATTCCATCATTGATTTTAACTTAATATATTATTAATCGCAATTAATTATTAAATAATTGTTTGTATATTTGAAGATGTGCTTAAATATGTATACACGCAAAAATGGTTGTAAGCTAAATAACCTTCCAAGCCACTAGATGGCGGTGCTTTATTTTGTTTTGTTTCGCCCGGAAGTGGAACAAACTTCCTTCTGTCACACACGTGTACAAGGTAAGTAAACACGAACCCAGCTGATGACGGAATTTAGGTATAAATTGTTGTATTTGCACGTTTAGGTTCATCATCGTTCTGACCCTAACTTAAATACACATGTTTCTATCCGAACATTAAGAAGAAGAAGAGTCATTTAAAACTAAAACTACAGGCTCCATCCAGGCTTCTTCACCGTATTTTTTTCCTCTTCAGCTCAACATGGGGAAGTCAAAACAAACCGGAAACCACAATAATGGAAGAAAGAAGAATATTTCAAAGAAATGGAAGACGAAGCGAAAGACTAAAGACCTGGATCAGATCCACGCAGACATCAAACCTGAAACGGCAACTAAGCTCCTAAACCAGGAGGTGGACTTTGACGTGACAGGCTGTGCGCAACACTACTGTTTACACTGCGCGTAAGTCATAGTAGAAATGTTGTTAGACTTGGTTTTGTACTTTAAATTGAAATCATGCCATTGTTGTAACGTGTTACTTCTAAAGTCTTATTTTTATTATCAAAGATATTTAGTGACCTTTTTTGGTTAATATCCGTTTTTACTTGTAGTTATGCGTGTACAATGCCATAGATTAATTTATATGAAGTTAATAAAACTGGTGAAAATGAAATAATTTCGTGATGGGAAAATTCAATTTGCAATTAAACTTAAAATGGAAAGCAACAAATGCAAACAAACCTAGATTTTTGTCTTTAAAAAATATATTTTCCACAGTTATTGCAATTGTTATCTAGTTAAATTATTCTAACGTCTGTTATTCCATATCAATTATGTTTAATGTTACTAGCTTTCTGTTAGATTGTACAGGTTTTCTATTATAGGTCTTCTTTTATTTTGGCTGTATTTAAATTATTCAATATTCTTTCTCTTAGTGAGATGATTTTCGGTGTATTTATTTTTGGGTATAAACTAGTGCTCTGTTAAAGAATTGCGATCTCGATTCCTACTTATAGACGATCTCAGTTCCAAGTGACGACGATTGCTACATAAAGAATAAAATGAAAAAAGATTGTACCGAGAAAACGAGAGCAGTTGAGAGTCTGAACAGTTATTGAAGGAGTTGAGACTTGGAGAAAAGAAGAAAATGAACCGATTGTGAGAATGATAAACCCACTGTAACGCTCCTTCCAAAAAAAAAGTTGCTTATTAAAGTATGGAAGTTTTTTGGATCCAAAGAAGGCGATACAAATCAAAACAGTGTTATGCTTCAGTAGCAGCGCTGCAAGATAACACGACAAACTTATACAACCACCTGAAACATCGCCATAGAGTAAAATATGTAATATATATATAAATATGTATATAAAAAGCTGCAAAAGCGAAAAAAAACGACAGGAGAAAATCCTCCTCAGTCAACCAGCCAGACGTCAATAACGGGAACCTTATATGGTGCTTATCCATACCTGTCAAAGAAATGACAGGGGCCATCGCGTGGGACCTAAAGATGGGTGCAAAACGAGGGATTTAGGAAAATTATGTTACGCATATTTTTCAAAAAGGATTATTGTTAAAATTATGCAAAGGTTGTGTAGATAAGAATAAAAAAAACATTGTTTCTTGTTCAATAAATATTTACATTGGGGAAAAGAATTGTGAAAGAATCGTGACCTCAATTCTCAGCAAAAAAAATCGTGATTATGAACTACTTTTGTCTTGTTTTAGAAATAGCGTTTACGTTTTCTCCTTTTTAAATCTGGAAAAATATATTTTAGTTATGTTAATGGTCTGCACAGTATTGGTGTCATGGTTTCAAACTATTAGCAGGTTCAAATCTTAAGAGGCCTCGTATGGTTACTTTTCTTCCTTTTTCAGGAGATATTTTGTTGACATGACGGCCTTAAAAGAGCACTTCAGGACTAAAGTCCATAAAAAACGGTAAGGCATTTGCCCCTGTAATGGTTAAGCAATAAGTTAAGACTTGCTTTTTAAATTTATTTTGGTTCCCACAGGTTGAGGCAACTCCGAGAAGAGCCTTACACCCAGGCTGAGGCAGAGAGGGCTGCCGGTATGGGCTCCTATGTCGCTCCAAAGGCTGTTGAAGTGAAGACACAACCTATTGAAGAGAAAATGAGCTAAAGTTGTATGTTCTTTCATTCATGAAGAAACACTCACAGTTTCAAAACCTAAACATTTTACTATCCCTTGCTGTCACAAACATTGGAAGCAGTTTTGTGACGCAATAAGTTTGAGCTGTAATGCCAAAATTGATGTTAAGTGGCATGTCAGAATAAAAGCTTTTCTTTGTAATGTACAGTGTGTTCATGTGAATGGTGTCTGAACATTGCCTAAAATAAACATTATAATAATGTTAATATATTTATTCCCAGTCTGTATCGGGTTAAAAGAAATATCACTTAACATGTTTATTTGTATAATCAATGTGACTTATTGTGTAAAGACATTTTGAAATTACAATCGAAAACTTTAGTAAGATAAACACTCATTGGTGTAATAAGAAATATACTTTTTTCACCTTGGTAGTTTATCCTGTTAAGTATTATTAACTAAGTACCTATTATGAGTCGTCTTTTTAATATTTTATTTATGTACATGATGTATGTGTGCACTGATGTATACAGTAGATCTTATTTTTCGTTTTTTATAAAAGTCCCCAAATACCTTTATACAAAAAGTTAGTTGTTCAGGCTTGAGGTTATTCAAAAATCTTTGCTATCCTTCTTTGGCAAAGAAACGTATAATTTGACGTTCATTCGTGATTTGAGGTCACTGTCCCTTTAAATCTAACCGCAGCTTACAACCACATGCACTCAGATTGTAGTACAACAGAACTTCCGGTAAAATCCTACAAAATAAACTATTGTTTTCTATTTTTGTCGATATATTTCAGATTTCTGTTCACAGTTGGCATTTTTAAATATAAATTATATTGACAATATATTAATAACAGGTACTCTTAAGTTCATAAAGTGAATATCGTGAACTTTAAATAAAAGCGTATTACTTCTATTTTGTTCACCGGATGTTCTAACCTTGGCACGTATGCCACACAAAAGTGTTAGCATCTAGCCAGCGGTTTTTTCTGGGAGTGTTTGCGTCTCGAGGAAAGAGGTTCAGATCCCACACGCGATATTCCAGATCCGATCCGACCATTATGAATGAATAACCCGGGAGGAGGTGGAGGATGTCTGCGGACGTGAACGAGACCCTCGCCGGGGATGACGGCAGGAAGCCTTCGGAGGATGAGGGTCGAAACCCGGGATCCAAATCCAGGTTCTCTCGAAAGATGTGGACTGTGTTGCTGGTCGTCACTGTCCCGCTACTTTCGTTCGGGATCAAGAAGTATCAAGATTCAAGACTTTTGAAACTTCACGTGAGTCACAACAACTTTCAAAAATTCTCCATTTTTTTACTATTTATTTTATTTTTTGCGCTTTGTAAAGTATTAAAAGGTACTTCACTGTACTCGGACATATAAATAGTTATTATATAGTCAGATAGGTAATAAAATGTGAAAAAAGGAAGATAAAAAACATTTCCAGTAGCAGAGCAATGGCTCCAGTCACAAACAGCCCACATCTGCATTTCTTCAAAGGTTTTAACAAGAGGGTGGGATGTATGTGTCCCAGCTGGTTACACACTCAAAAAGCTCCAGTGGTCCCACCCCACCTCCTCCCGGACTGCTGATAACAACAACAATGTGTGTCCTGAGGGATGATCTGTGTCTACATATTTCCTAATATTCTTAAAAATGTTAAGAGTTGCCGGGCCAACTGAGATTGGTCCACACAAAAGGATGCTGTCCTAGTTCTGATGAACACAATGAAACATGTGATTCCGTCCTACAGGAAGAGAGCGTCCGACTTCTTGGAGCAGAGGGTCTGTTCCTGTTCACTTCTTTGGACACTGACCATGATTTCTACATCAGTCCCGAGGAGTTCAGACCTATCGCGGAGAAACTAACAGGTACGCCGACACCCATTAGTATTGATGGTCTGATGAAGCTTCGTGAAGCAGTGTCATGTTATTCAGGGGTCAGTAGGTGGCGCATCAGTTTAAAGATGATGTGATGTTTCATTAGAACAGTAGTGCAAAACAAAGGAGACCGCCATCTAGTGGACGCTGAAAATAATGACACTGCATCATGAAGCTTCATCAGACCATGGCTGCCTTTGTCCCTTCTGCTGAGTCGGCATCTTTATTTGTCGCAGGGATTTCTCCTCCAGCAGACGTAGAAGAGGAGGTGATCCACGACCCTAATGGGGAGACTTTGACAATCGAGGCGAAAATGCAGCCTCTGCAGCTCGACACTATGACAAAAAGCAAAGATGGCTTTCTTGGGGTAACGCATGAATCCAGTGGAAAAGTGTAATAATGCATTATTGTTTTTGTCAAAACTGGACTATTTTCTCCCAGGTCTCCCACAGTTCTCTCAGCGGTCTGCGATCATGGCAGAGTCCAGCGGTGCCTTCCTTGTCTTTCTCTGCCAGTCAGTTCAGAGTCTTCCTGCCCCCCAAGAACAAGGCAGAGGTGGGCGACACCTGGTGGATGATTCCCAGCGAGCTCAACATCTTCACCGGTTACCTGCCCAACAATCGGTATCATCCTCCGGCGCCGAGGGGCAAAGAGGTATTCTGATGACGCCTTGTAGCAAACAAAGTTTTGAATTAAAATGTCGTATCGTCAGGTTCTCATCCACACCCTGCTGAGTATGTTTCACCCACGACCCTTCATCAAGTCACGCTTCGCTCCTCAAGGAGCAGTCGCATCCATACGTGCAAGAAACGACTTCTACTACGACATCGTCTTCAGGTGAGAAGGCCTGTTAGCTTGTTACCTACATGTCATGTCAACACCTTTAATCCGTCACTGCATTATAGGATATGTTACTCTTTCCATCTTTTTAGTGTGTCAGACACACATGGGATGAGTAGATTGCAATGTACAGGAAATGTCTTCAGTTGTCTTCCTCTTCTTTTTTTCCATGATGTCTCCATTAACAAAAATATTTCTGTAATGTCTTCTGTCTCTCCTCTTCATTTTCTTAAACCAAACATCATCCCTAAAATTTGTTTACAGTAACTACTCTGAGGAAAAAGTTACTTGTACTCTTTCTAGGATTTCAGCTTTTTCGATCTGGAGTTTACAGCTGAATATTTGTCAAAACATTTGAGTCAACGCTTTTGTCCCTTATCCAAAATAGGTTATATTTAAAATATCTAAGAATATGTTTAAATGGAAAAAAGTTTACTGTATATCATGGTCACTATTCTAAAATAGAAAATAATAATTTGAATTTCAATATATTTCATGTATTTATAATGGCTTCACTCTTGTCATTTACTTTGCCCAGGTGTTGTTTTTAGTCTTTTTTGTAAGACTGAGCACCATTGTGGGTCCTCACTGACTGTATGGTTTATAGTGACAACATTTACTCAAGAGCTTTCTAACTAAAATTAAAGTCACTTTATAATTGTCTTGCTATTGATGCACATGCAT
The DNA here is from genome assembly GCF_982586985.1 of Callionymus lyra. Taxonomy (NCBI): domain Eukaryota; kingdom Metazoa; phylum Chordata; class Actinopteri; order Syngnathiformes; family Callionymidae; genus Callionymus; species Callionymus lyra. The sequence goes on from NC_141835.1 coordinate 21,578,248, forward strand.
CTGCTCTATGTTTGGCCGGACCTATGAGGAAGTGCTTGGGACAGATGGAACAAATCTTTGAGTAGTTAACTAGTAGGTTATTTGAAATATCAAATTGTGATGGTCTTTTCAATGAACAACAATGATATAAATGATGAGTTGGAATCTTGTAAAAAAGTTCTCGTTCTTCCAACAGAATTCACGCTGAATTCCAGCTCAACGATGTTCCCGACTTTCCATTCTGGTTCACTCCAGGACAGTTTACCGGGAACATAATCCTCTCAAAAGATGCCTCACACGTGCGGCATTTTCAGCTCTATGTCCCCAGCGACAGGTATGTTCCTTCAACCTGCATGATGTTGATAAAGTTAGCGACTCATTTGACATCCTGTGACAGATCCCTGAACGTGGACATGGAGTGGCTGTACGGAGCCAGTGAGACCAGTAACATGGAGGTGGACATCGGATATCTACCTCAGGTGCTGAAGTGGTGTCACGGTTGTTCTGTATGACTGAACTTGTGTTCACAGCTGGAGCTCAAGTCCACGGGCCCGTCCACGCCGTCCATCATCGTGGACACGGAAGGCAACGTCATAGACAGCCGGGACAGCGGTGAACCCATACAGTTTGTCTTCGAGGACATTCACTGGTCCTCAGAGATCAGTCGGCAGGAAGCTGCTCGACATTTAGAGGTCACGCTCTACCCTTTTAAGAAGGTAAAAATCTTTTTTTTTTTTAAAAAAACCTTTAGCACTTATTGATTATGTGTTCTTCTCAGGTGAGCTACCTCCCATTTTCTGAAGCCTTCGAGCGAGCTGAAGCAGAGAGGAAACTGGTGCACTCCATTCTACTGTGGGGGGCTTTAGACGACCAGTCCTGCTGAGGTAAGACACACATACCGTGTGTTACAATGTAGTCTATTTGGTTTTATATTTTTAATACGTTGACGTTGACCTTGCAAGCGTCTGCTTCTTAGGTTCCGGGCGAACTCTCCGGGAAACTGTCCTGGAAAGTTCGCCCGTCCTGGCTCTGCTCAACCAGAGCTTCATCAGCAGCTGGTCTCTGGTCAAAGAGCTGGAGATGCTGCAGGTGGGCATCAGAACACCGTCACCTAGGCAGTGACGTCGATGTTACAGTTACGTGTGACGTCTGTTCTACAGGCTGATGATCAACGTCCCAATCTGAGCGGAAAGGCTCGGTTACATCTGGAGAAGTACAACTTCCCTGTGGAGATGTTGGTGGCCCTGCCCAATGGAACAATTGTAAGTACAATGACTCCTTAGGCAGGAGAAACAATTTTAGTCAGTAGAAAAAATATATATATATAATAAACAAGTAAACAAATTCAATTGTTATAATAATTAAAAATATATATATATATATTTTTTAAATTATTATAACAATTGAAATTGTTTACTTTGTGTGAACTATAGCAGAACGTGTTATGGTAAATAAAGTTCTTATTGAACATTGTTTTCCTTCATATTAATAAAAAAAACCTGTAGTATTTTACAAAATATTCAAGAATAAATTCAATAATTTAGGGTGAAAATTGAACTATATTGTTTTTTTTTTTTTAAATATGAGGCATATGATCACCTATACACGTTCTGCTTAAACTTGTATTTCATTATTTAAGATTTGATATTGAAAAAAATATTTGAAATAAATTGGACTTTATTTGCTGGAGTTGAATCATAATAAAATGTGTTGTGAATCACTTTCAACAGGTTCATCACATCAATGCAAACTTCTTCCTGGACCAGACGTCTTTGAAACCAGAGGAAGGAGAAACTTTCACCTTCTCCGCTGGGTTTGAAGACCCATCCACGTCTACCTACATCAACTTTCTAAAAGAAGGGATGGAAAAGGCCAAACATTTCCTGACACAGTAGTGTGTGTGTGTGTATGTATGTGTGTATGAGAGTAGGATCCACTTGATTGACAGCGATGACCATCTGACTGATGCCAAACAATCACAAAACTCTGACTACATTTTTTTCTTGTTACTACATGTCCTTATGATTTTTAATACTTACATCATTAATTATTACATGTAATTATCAAACATACAAGCTCCCTATTCAACAAACATCAGGATTCATGGATAAATCAAAAATCTCTTATTGGAGCAACAAACCACTTTCGTATCCTCTTTATTGGTGCAATATTGTCTTGGTATGTTTACAGTTGATTTTTCTAACACACCCGAGAACTGCGTTGCTCCAAGTATTGCTCAGCAGTTTGTGATGGTTTTGCTTGAAAGCTTTCTTCAGGCAGTGCAAAACTTGATGTCACTGGTGATAATGTTGGGAGATAAGCTTTCCTCAGTGGTGGCACGAAAAAATGGATTGTAAAACAGTCCAGATTTTGTGAAATAACACCACTTTTTTTCTATTCATTCATTCTATTTTTATTCATTAAAATCCACTTGTGTTTCCCAACTAGTTATTCAATGTGTTTGTTAATTATCTATGAATGCAATGAATAAAATGGTCCTTTTTTTCAACCGGTATTTCTCTACAAAAAATGATTCATTGATTCATTGAAGGTTCCAAAGAGCACACTAGCCTCCTTCATTCAGAAATGGAAGAAGTTCAAAACCACCATGCTGAAGGGCCTTGTTCAGGGAGGTTACCAAGAACCCAAGGAGCACTCTGACAGAGCTCCAGCATCTTTGTGAGGAACTGGGAGAAATGCAGAGATTTCCTGATGTTTCCTATCACATTTTTGCTGATGACATCCAGCTCTACTTCTCTTTTGATCCAACTGAGCCCCAGAGGCTGAAACTGTTTCCTTCAACTGAGAAAAATCTCTAAATTTGGGAAAATGTTGTCACAACATGATCTGGAGCTTGTAATCCATGCGTTCGTTTCTTCTCGCCTGGACTATTGTAACAGTTTGTTTTCATGTCTTAACAAGAAGGAGCTGTCTCGTCTGCAGTTGATACAGAACTCTGCAGCAAGAATTCTAACCCGCTCAAGTAGAAGAACTAACATTTCTCCGATCCTTAAAACTCTTCACTGGCTTCCAGTTTCTTTCAGGATCAACTTTAAAATTCTGGTTCTTACTTTCAGAGCTATTCATGGTCAGGCTCCTCCTTACAACAGTGATCTGATCCAGCCTTACACCCCAGCTCGGGCTCTGAGGTCTGTGGATCAGAACCTACTGATGGTTCCTCGCACACGGTTCAGGACCAGAGGAGAGAAATCTTTTCAGGCTGTTGCTCCTAAGCTTTGGAACGATCTTCCTCTCTCTTTGCGCTTGATGGAGTCTACTGACTCCTTTAAGAAACATCTTAAGACATTTTTATTTGTGAAGGCTTTTCCCTGATTTTCTAGGATTCCTGTGTTTGTCTACTGTGTCTTGGCCTTTTATAGTATATATTTTAACTAGAAAGGAGCTTTACAAATTACCATTACTTTCTTATGCTATCATGTCATTTAAACTTGTTTGATTAGAAAATTAATCCAAACTTTTTCACTCAACTGTGTAGCATATACTACTGAAATATAATGATATAAGACAACACAATATTGTTTTATTAACTGTCCTAGAATTGAGTAAAAAAGTATGAACTTATTATAGACGTTTCTGTATTTTAAGTTGTAGACTAGAAACAAGTCGACTAGATATATATTCAGATTTAAAAGGTGCTGATTTTTTTTATTCTTTGTTGTTGTTGATACTGTACATAATGATGGTTGATACAAGAGTTAAAGATACACTTCAACAGTTAAACAAGAGTTAAGCACGAGTCACCTCCACTGAGTTGGTGAGTGATTGAAGAGCCACCGAGTGCAGGTGATGAACCACAGTAAGCTTGTTATTGTTACGTTTGTGACAACATGATCAAAATAGGAACAGTTTTATATACACGTTGAGATCTGTGATGTCAAACTTGATGTGAGAAAAATAACACTGGTGATGCATTATATACAAATCAGTTTTGTGTTGATGTGCACACAAATCATAACTTCCTGTTGTGTCAGACTAATGCCATGCAACTTCTAGGCAGTTTCTCATATGATAAATTAGTCATTATTACTGATTTACATAAAGAGCAAAAGTGCAAAAAGTCTCTGAGATGTCAATACATGTGGAGTTTCAGTTCAGTCCAGCTAAACTCAACGATGAATCAACCATTACAGAGTTCAGAGCAGGTCCAGATCTCTCCCCCAACCGGTCGGTTAATTTTTGACATCGGAGTTAAAACGACATGGAAATATTTAGCGAGTCGATTCCATCCTTTTAACTGAAGGTCCACACCTCCAGCTCCATGACCCGGAAGTCATCCGTCTCAGCGAGACAGCAGTTGTTGAAAGTGTAGCAGGGGCTGCTGCGGCCGTGATACAAGTTCTCATCCACCCACAGACCAAAGTGACCGCTGTGGACACAGAGAGAGAAGGTGAAGAGCATGTTTTTTTTGGTGACGGTTTGTAGTAAAATACCTTCCGCCTCCGATGGAAAACGAGTCCAAATCCCCTTTTATGAAGAAAGAGTTTTCTCCCGTCCACCTGAAGCACTGCGTTCAAACAAAAGTGTGCACAATTGATTTTAGCAAACAGACTTATTCAGATTTTAAATATCTATCAAATTTGGTTAACCCTATACTGACATATAGAATTACTCCTATAGCCAAAACCCTGGCCCTTTGAGGACCGGTATGGAGCCCACTGGTCTAGAGGATCCCACGAAAAGCACCCTCTATGTACCAAGACTCACCTTGAAGCGAGGATGCAACATGAAGAGGAATGTTTCTCCGGTGCCGTAGAACTTCTCACTGGGCTTCAGTGGGTGAGACAGAAAAGCTCCAAATACCTGATTAAACAAAACAAATAAAAAAAAAGATATTTAATACATAGTTTCTAAATAAAACAAAAGTTTAAAAATAATTAGCACAATAAAGGAAAATAAACAAACAGGAAGCTGAACATTATATTCAAAGCATTAAGTGAAAACTTCTTCATAGACGGGCAGAAAAAAGGCTTTTTAGGAAACAAAGCCTCCACATAGTAACTCAAACGCATTTTAAATCCTCCGTCTGTCTGACAAAGGTTGTGGCCTCTTAAACAATTGTTAAGTGCTGCAAACGGCCCCTTGGCCTTGTTTGTTAATTGACGTTCAACAATTGATCTTTTTCCGTCAACAAACGCAGTACCTGTCGTTGTTCAGGAAAGTGCCAATCATAAAACTCAAGAAACTGATATTTCATGCCACTAAATTGTTTTTGTGTGTGGAAATTGAATTTAATTCAAGAAATCCAACTGCATAAATAGTGCTTATCTTTGGATGTGCAATAAAAGATATATATTCTATGAAAAACAGAATTTAATGGATACCTTTTAACTTCAGATTACTATTAAACAGGAGTGCGCGTCTCATTTTTACCTCTTCAAGTGCGTCCTTGATGAGAATGAGCACAGGTGAGTCTATTGCACTTAGTTTTCGGTACAGGTTCTTGAGACTGGCTCCATGAAGGGACGTGCTGTACGACAGCTGCCAGGTGTGACCCACAGTTCTGGGCGGAAGCTCCTTCAAGAGCTGAGGAAGACAAAGTTCAGTTGAGTGAGTACAGGTTAAGAACTCAAACAAACCCTGTAAATTAATAATCAATCTTCATTTGATGATTCATAGAAGAAACAGAATGGGATGGTTGGCAGTGTTAACATCTTAGTCCACTAAGAAGAAACCAGTAGAATAGACTGTGGAAAGTGTTTTTAGAACAAGGGTCAGAGTGTTTAATGTGTTTACAAGTGATTTTATTTGAATCCTAATGTCAGTTGGCGATGTTGTTCCACATTTTAAGTTGAAGTCTGGCTTAAAACCTGGACATTTCCCTTAGTAATCAGAAAATATGGGAAAACACAAGACCAGATGCGAGTGTTTCATAATATGAATCATTTAAAATTAGTTGGTTAAAAATTAAATTGAATCGTCACAGTTTAGTCATTCATGTCATCTCTTAGTTCTTACCATGTTATGAAGTTGAAATATCTAGTTTTGACTGTGGGTTTTCTTTTAAATAAATTTGACCTGTTTTTACAGTCAAAAACTCATTGTAATATTGAATAAGTTAACAAAAATTGAATGTATCCTGGACTCACTCATAGCAGAATATTACTACAGTAGGGTCTGGGATTAGAGTAGTAAAAGAGTTAATATAATATCAAGAAATTCAACTGAAAAAGGCAACATTCATAAACACACAGGGTTAACTCAGACAGCCGTGTTAGCTTCTTCGTAAATGTGATTGAACAGGAGGTTGTTTCCTAGCAACCCTTGTATTCATTGCTAAGGTCCCGATTGGTTTGAGGACTTTGCACTGTGAGTGTTTCAGTGTCTTTTGTTTTACTCACTTCTCTGACATGCGAAACTCCCAATATTTGGCTGCTCTCGACGATGCTATTTACACCATCGGGGTCCCTGTCAGCAGGTAAGGTAGGCTTCTCTTCACTCTCTTCCATCAACACCAGCTAGAAAAAAAAAACTCTGGTTAGAGATTTCATCTCTTTAACCTCAATGATGTCGACTTTCAATTCATGAATCACCTCCCAGTCGTCTCCAGAGCTGCAGCACTTCTGTAACATTCCCTCCACATCGTCCTCCTCCTCCTCGTCGTGATCCTCGATCAGTACGAACTCCTCTTCGTCGCCCTCCTCCTCCCCTCCCTCGATTATGCACAGGTCTGGTCGGCAGTGTGTCAAATAGGCATACAACTCGTCCGAGCTGTCAGAGAGAAACATGAGCGCGACTGTTGGTAGTCGAAAGGAAAAAAGCTGCCAGCTGTGTCAACAGTCGAGTCAAACAAAACAGACATTGTGAAAAGAATCAATTAATTTAATCTCACATAATGAAATATGGCCTAAAAATAAAAAGTATATTTTGCAACCAAAGTTTGAAGAAACTAAATCATTGATTTAGCACTTCTTACTGTGAAATGCTTTTAAATGCAAACGGTAGTGAAAACCCTAAGAATCATTATCCCTCACAGGCATCACTTAAGTTCCTGATGTCTCTTCCTGGATACTCACGATGGAGGTTATGAGATGTTCCTGGAGAAAAAATATTTTACAAATATTTACAAGTGAAACTTTTATTTTAACAAAAAGAGGAACTTTCTAAAGTTGTAAAATACAATAAATGGGAATTTTAACCTGGAGTTTTTTTTAACTTAGAAACATTAAAATCCACTTACATACAAAATCAAGATAGGTGTTGGTAAATAATTGTTTTCACAGTACCAAACATTAAACTAATGTTTTATCACAAATACAATAAAGTAGAAATCCTTTAAAACTTCTGATAGGTCACCACAAAAGCCTAATTTCAAGTTATTGTATTGAAAATTAAAGAATGATGTGGTGAAAGATGAAGTGTTTTCAAATGATTAAGCACTTTTTTGTAGTTACAACTTTTTATATCTTCAACTGGCCATTTCCTTTGCACTGCAACAAAGAACCTGCTGAAGGTAATTGCTGATTCCTCTCCTCCGAGTCACTCTACCTCTCTTGAGAGAGAGCAAGCCAGGCGTCTCTTCTGCTTTTGTTCATCCCCAGCTGTCGGCCTCTGGCGTTGTTCCCTGTTGTCGGCTGAACCCGCAGCCGCACAAACATCACAGACCCGGGGTGAGCTGACCTGCAGCATCCTGGGAAGAGAAGGGGGATACCATGATATAAGAGAGGTCAGAACCCACGTGATCCTGCACTCTTACCTGACGGTTCATTGGTGTAAGACTTCTTTTCACCAGGTCCTTCTGGACCTGCACAGCAGTAGCTGACAGCAGCAACTCCAAGTGGACCGTCCTCACGAATGACACCATCATTCTCTTCGTCGGCCTTGTCCCCCCTTGCTTCACCCTTAGTGACGTCTCCGTTGGTCGGAGCAGGCACTCTTGGCTCCCTCTTCTGGTCATCTCCGGCTTTGTCTTTGGAATCATTCTTGGGGAAAATCCTTCTGCCTTTTTTCCTACAACATAAACATAGATGCGATCGTTGTTTTCTGCTTCTTCACAAACAGTGGCGTACTTGTGCTGGGAGTTGTTGAAGTGAACATGAGAGATGTCGGAGAAGAAGGAGACCGAGATGAGACTGTCCACCGAGCAGGACAGCAGATACTCCTCGAAGCCGTGCTCCTTCACCAGAGGGTTGTCTTTAAAGGGGTCGAAGAAGATCTTGTTGGAAGTGACCAGCAGGATTCCTGACACTGCTCCCTGACAAACCAGAGGAGCAAAATGGTGGTTAACGTCTGGAAATCAAGGTCGAATGTTGGCTGTCATCGTCCAAACCTTGCGGTCTGTGAAGTAGCGACAGAAAAGCTTGAGGTAAGACGTGGCCTCTGGCCCCTCTCCCTGACAGCACTCTGGTGGGAGAGCCAATAAGCAGAGCTGTCCATCAGGCAGTGGCACCGCCTCCACATCCTGGAAGATCCCAAACAAATGAAACTCTTAATTGATCTTGAATTTCTTTCGATTTTCAATGCTAACAAAACATCACATTTAATGACAATAGGTCATAATAGTTTTACAATAGTTCAGATTCATAAGAGTTAGGTGTCGGATATTGTTTGTATACTATCCGTTTAATTCTGGAATCAATCTAAAATATTGGCACTGCGATCTTCCTGTATTAAAATTAAAATGCAGCTTTTTAAACTTTATCAATTTTATTTTAAAGAAAAACTTTGTTCCAATTTATTGTATATCAACTTATTTTAGTGATGCAGCTGAGGACTCTGTTTTTGACACTTTCCTTATAATTTAAAAAGTAGCATGTTTTTTTTTAAAAAGAGACTTTTATTTTTGTTTAGCAATATGTGATTTTACTTTCATGTCACAGTTGACTGTCACACTTGACAATTGAATGTTTCCATTTGCCATCCGTCTTGCAAAGCACATAGGACAAGATCACTATAAATTATATAAATAATTATGAATAAAATTGTTAATATCTATTTGAAGATTAAATGTGGCCCAAAAAATCCTTGTTGATCCGTGGTATAGTAAAGATTCCCCGTCTAGCAGGCGCCGGAATTGCTTTTTGATTAATGGCAGTCGTGAAAAGAGACGACACTGAGAACTCAGGTATAAAAGAATAATCAGCAGCTGACACCGATACTTAGCATCGGATCAGAACATGCTTATATGGAAGTAATCCAACAACTTTCGAAAAATAACTCCAAATTGCGTTGGAACACGTGTCCACAACACATTCCTTTACACACCTTCTTGCCATCTAAATACGTCATTGGAAACTTCCTTTTCTTTTCATCAATTGTTCAGGAGTTATTATACCAATCTAGTGTTTGGGCAGCATCTGCATTTCAGTCACAGAGTCAAACTCTTGGAATTAATAACACATAATAATTGACTGTAATATGAGCCCTCTTTTAAGAATTACCTAATCTTAGAGAGAGCTTACTACATTTATTATGAAAATATCCTGGAGTGTGAAATCAGACGGTAGTGGAATTAGAACAAGCCGTTTGTTTTAACAAAGCTATGTCATAGCTGAGAAAAGTAGAGTTATCTCAAAAAACACATCAACATATATGATAAAATACATATTCAATAATGCATCAATAAGCACTGACCAGAAGCTTGTCATATTCGGCCTCTGGTGAAGGTGACTGAGGCAGCACAGAGACCGGATCAGCTTTGGCGGAAGCTTCAGAGAGCGACGATCCTCGAGAAGGGCTGGTGGTTTTCTCCTTCAGCTGCTTCAAAATGGACGCCATGACAAGAGCAGAACGTCTTACTAAAAAAAGCTGTGACTGTCATGTGTCATGACTTCCTGTTACTAAAAGCAGGCCCCCCCCCCCTACTACTGTGTTTACGGTCAAAGCTAAGCAACACGAGACACCCGAGCCGGTGTTTTGGCTAACAGCATTCATGCACTGTGTATAGAAAAAAACTATTTTGAATATTTCAGAGCTTTCTGACAGGCATGAGGTCAGGAGACATGCCTGCATTTGAGGATAATAAAGTCCACTTGCCTCTCGAGCGCCAAAGGGAGCCGTCAGGGTCAGAAGCTGTGACGATAACTTGTCCGACGAGTCTCCACTAGTGAACTTAGCTGAGACGCTGAACACTGTGTCCCCGTGGGAACCCTGTTTGAAACAAAACACAACCATTTTTAAAAAATGTTTATTCTTACACTTTTTGTTTGGTTAATTGAGTTAGACCAAAATGGAGCACTGGGGCCACATATGGCCGATTGACTGTGTTTAAGCGGCCCCTGTGAAGTCAGAGTCAGAGAAGTCAAAACGATCACATGGATATGTTTTTATTCAATAGCTGTTCAAATAGTACATATCACCTTAGGTCATTAACAGTAATGATCTAATACTTCTTAATCATTTATCCTTTTTGGGAGCATTTATTGCTATACATTATAATTATATAATAGAAGTATGACACAGACTTTTTTAGTGGCTCCATTTATCTTTGTGTGTCCCAAACAATGTTGCATCAGTTTTACTATTATTGGACATCTCTTTATGATTGTAGACCTCAATAATCTTTGTTCCTTCTCTTATCTTACTGTAAACATTCAACCATCTTTTCAGGTCATGTAATTAATCTGGCGGGCCCCCCAGAATGACTTGGACTTGATCCTTGAGTTTGACCAATGGAGTAGCTCGTAGTTGCGGGAAGTTTGAGGACCCCTTGCATTAACCCCTCAACAATCACAGGGTTCATACAGCCATGACGCTTATCTCGGAAGGTTTGCCATATCGAATATAAAAACAACATGGTGCGACTGTAGCCATAAAGATAAAGTCGTAAAAAGTTATCTAAGTGGATCAACTGTTCAAGGGCAGAATGTTATGCAAGGGGTCCACTGATATTTTATGTCACTAAGGCATGACGTACAAACAAACAAAGCATTTTTGAAGTGGCAAATTTTTGTTGCATTTTCCAGAATACAAACATTACATAAACAAAACTTAAGACCAGGCTTGTGTTTTTTCTCACCTGCACTTGTTAAACTTTTTATTGCTTATGTTTTATCATTTGACAATTCCATTAACCATGTTTTCACTCAGCAATAAGTGAAGTGGAGGTGGTGGAGAAATCTCTGTCTTTTACACCCACTTTCCATCTTTTACAGCTTTTAAATTGCACAGAAAGTAAAAAAACAACAACATTATAATGGATAAAAGACAGTTTATTATGTAACTATATGATCTGTGATTACTGTTACGTGGTAAATGCAGCAGTAAACATATTTGTTCAAGTTCTACAGCGGGACCTAATTTACTTATGTAAGAAAAATTAAGTTAAATCATTTTGTCAAAAAATGACTGCAAGAAATATATTACATAAAATGTTTTTTCTGCCAACTAAATCAACTTTAAAATAGATTATTTTCTTAGGTGAAATGTGCCTATTGTAGATATAATAGGCATGTTCTAAATCTAGAAGCTCTAGCTTTATTAAATAATTAAAAACAGATAGAGGGAAATCAGAAACACAATATTTTTGACAAGCATGAACTTTTCAAATAAATAGCCAGTTATTTGAGTTATTTTAGACGAGTATTATTGTACAATATTACGCAAGTTTAATCTTCAATCCAATGATCTTTTAAACTCATTTAATTAACTAACCATTATAATTGTTGATACAGAGAAAAGTATGATGAATAAACATCTTAATCCAGTCGTTCAATGTTTTAGTGGAAAAATGATTTTGTACTTTATATACAATGAAAGACATTTACAAGCTCTAGTGCATTTCACTGCAGAGGTCAGGAAATGAGACCAGAGAGACTCACACACTTCAAAAGAGTTCATAGCACAGAAACAAAATTGCTGGCATTTCTGAGCTTGGCACCGGGAACAAAAGTACAATACCTTCGAAGGGAGAGCGAACACATTCCTCCAGTTGTATTTGACGCACAGGCTCTGAATCAGATTCTGCCGCACCATGTTGTCACACCAGCCTTCTCAACTCGGTCACTTGGCTCACACTGAACCCTGCTCACTACTTATGCAACTATTCAAGATCGTAAACGGAGGAGGTGATAACCAATGTAGAACACTGTGAGGTCATCGGGCCTGTGGGTCTACCCGATAGACTCCTTCTCTAAAAGTCTGCAGGAAATCCAAAAAGGAAGTCTTGTGACTGACCTGCGAGCCGTCAGCCGTCGTGTCTTGCTTCACCGGAGGGTTCAAGTCCCATGAGGTCCCTGTGAGAGAATGAAACCAACGTGATTCATACGGTAAACAACTGCAACTTTTTTAATTAAAACATAATGTTTCGAAATATCACCTTGCAGATAGTACTGCCTTAATTTGGGGTTCCTGATGTGGGGGGTGTGGTTGAGGGGCCGACAGGTGATGGGTTGGTGTGGTTTGCTGATGACCGGGTCTTGAATCAAGCGGGTCAGAGGTTGAGTTTCCCATGGTCGCTTGGCAAACTGTGCAGGCTGTGACACACTTGTTGGCAGTTTGGACCCTAATCTGATGAAATAAAAGACAGAAAAAAACAATGAATCACAAATGTTTTTGACATATTTTTGACGCTAGCTATTTACAACACTGAAGTGTTATTGTTTCATTTTTACGATTGAACCATTTTTCTTCTGAATATTGAACTTGGAAATGTCTGGTGTTGATGCATCTGTGTTCTTTTAGGAAGTATAAATGGAAATAAGCCAAACTCTGGTACAAAGCCTATTTTCTCTGTTCTTCGATGTTAATAAATACATTTAGAAAATGGTATTTTCAACTTTTGTTGTTGTAGTTGGTCGGTTACATTTCCTTAGGGTCCGCATTATATATTGTCAATGTTGTTAGGGGCCATAAAGCCAAAATAAAAAGATAAATAAATCCTAAATATGATGGTAAAACCCAAATAATCTCCAAAAAACGATTCATTTTATTAACACTTTATTTAGAGATAGTTGATACAAGATCTTTAAAAAAAAAAACACGAGTAAGAGGATTTGGATTTTATACACCAAACATATGTATGGTCTCAGATCAAAGTTAAGATCTTGATCTAAAATCAAACCAACTATAGTAGATAATAATCCAAACTGTTTCATAGGAAGTTACCTGCATAATTAACACCTAATGAATCCACCTATGTTTTTTTATTTTAAAGAGATTAAAAAGGGTTTTTGGGTCTTTGTTACAGATTATAGTTTCTTAAAAGTGTATTAAATTGTAAGTAAGTATTGTCCTAAATTGAATCTAATAATCTTAATCACATGTTGTTCATAACGTTTGCAAAGTCCTGATTGTTTTCGATCATGCTTATACTTATAAAGCTCCAGATTCCTTGACAAAATCTGTTGTAACGCAATCCAGGCTTAATTGTGTTATTGATCGTCTTAAAATCCTGATTCAGTTGGCTGGTGTTCGACCAGCATCGAAGTTCACTAGTTGCCTTTTAAGAGAAGGGATCCATGTTGTGATTTCACCTGCATTTTTCTGGGCATCCCGTCTTCAAGGTAGGCAAAAACACGACTAACAATTGTTCTACATCTATGCAAAACCAATGTCTGGACATGCATATCTTTCTGCCTAAAAAGAGTTTTGAAAAATTCAAAAGAAAAATTCACCATGATGGCATCTTTTATAGAACGTGTCAAATTCAAAGCTTGGGGGCCAAATAGCGACCTGTCAAGTCATGCTTCGTGGCCCCCTAGTGGGAATGTTTCAGTCAATACAAGTTAAAGTAATTTTGATATGGTGATCTTTTAAGTTGCTAGTGTTAGGGTAACTTGAAGTTGTTCATTTATAAAGTTCTCCCCTGTCTGAAATCCCAGTAAACAAGAGGTTACGAGACCGGAGTCCATTATTACGCAATAATGGCTTCACTTCTCCTCTAGCCAGCTGTAATCTCGCCTCGCTTTGTTGTTTTTATACGAGTCCCTTGGAGGTGGAGACTTGTGGTAGTGACACATAGTGACAAACCTTGCCGTTTGACCAATCCCAACAGAGTGGGTGTGGTCGGGGGGGAAAACAAGATTTAATCCCCAGAATACCACAGATAGGTATGATAGATTCAGTAACCAAGATTTGAAACATAATCTTGCAATAATACTTATATTTACAATAACAAAGTTTGTCCCATGTCTCAGATGATGCTTCATATATTTAGTATCAGCCGGTGCTGTGGTAGAGCAGCTAAAGCGCTCCATTGCACAACACAACCAGTTCAAGACATATTTGTGTGTGTCCCTGAAAAGAATGCAGTACCTGCTCTTGACATTGCCAAAGTAGCTCGCCCGGTTATTGTTTCTCTGCAGCCTTTCATGGTCCATGGCTCCCACACTCTCGGTCCTCCTCATAGACTGGGCCATTGGCTCTGGTTTTGGTTCAGCGTGCAGTGTGTGCTCAGGCTGTCTCAGCTGGCATCCTTCCTCCTTCTTCTGCTCTCCATGCCCCCTTCCTGCCCCAGATTCAGCACCTACACACACCAAGGCAGATGTTTAAACAGATATGATTGAAATCTAGAAAATGACTCGTGACAAGGAAGAGGAAGTCTCATTCCATTCGTTTGACAGCAGTTGCAATTTGAGGTTTTGTTTTAGAGCCGAACTTCTTCATTGAGGCAATAAAACGCTCACATCATTCGTCCTGCAGTTCATAGCAAGAATCACATCCTTGTGGGCGGCGGTGTGTTTGTTTTAGCTTCATTGTGTTGTTGGACAGGTTACAAATAATGTAATTTCACGTCGATATAACCAACACATAAGTCAGTGGAGCTGCGTTTACGTGACAAAAAACGAAGGATGGCGTTTAAACGACATCCATCAAGATCGAGGGGATCTATGATGGCCGAAGGCTCTGACGATGGAAACTGTTGACAGGAAACCAGAGCAGAATAGGAACTGACCTGTTACTGGCCGAGGGATGGAGATGAGGAGCGTTTACGAGAGAGCTTCTTCACGTTGCAGTGTTATGATATCACTGCAGACAACACATTCTAGCACCAAGGCCCGCCCACCGCCTCAAGCTCCCAAAGATTCCGGTCAAGAGAGATCCTTTACTTCCGGTCCACGTCAAACAAAACCGGAAACTTAGGTAAGACAGTCATCTTGCTACTGTATCGCGTTACATTATTATCGTAACCTAGCGTTTGTTTTGTGCAAAGATGAGACATAAAATATGATACATTCATTTTAGTCTTTATAGACAAAGATGTCCTTTGATCATTAACAAACTCAGAGGAAAGATGTATACAATAAGTACATAGGCATTTTTTAAATTATATTCTGGGGAATAAACATTCATTGATTCTAAATGTGGTCAATATTCCTCTTTAGTAGAACTCGACTCAATAAGAAGGTTTATAAAAAGCGTCACTTATTGTTTATAGTTAATGTTTATTTAATTATGGAAAACTCATTTAATTACATATAATTAGCTTAAATTATTCACATTGACTCTGATACGTGTCTGTATGTAAGTAAGTAAGTAAGTAATTTTTATTTGTATAGCGCTTTTCCAGACCAGGGTCACAAAGAGCTTAAACAATCAAAACAATATTCAATAAAGTATATATTTTAAAGATCAAGATAAAACTGATAACACAACAGGAGTTCCAGAAAATCAAGGAAAAGCCTGAACAAATAGAAACGTCTTAAGATGTTTCTTAAAGGAGTCAGTAGATCCATCAAGTGCAAAGAGAGAGTACATTTACTATTCGTAAATTATAATGAAATAACCTCAGGAATTTAATTTATTCTAAATCATTTAATAACAATTTGATTCAGCTTTTTTTTTTTAGAAAAGATATTCATTAATTGATAGATTTATTATGTTCCGAATCGGGAAAATAATTGTACCTGTAGAAAGCTTCCAAAAAAGGCAAACATGTTGTACAGATATAACAATACCAATAGTAGTAATAATAAATAAAAATATAAATATAACAACAATAAATAATACCGGTGCAACACATACAGTACAGTCTACATCACCCGTAATCCAAATTTAAATAGCCACTAAGCATAGATTAAATTAATCCTGAATTATTTTTTTTTATTATTAATATAATTTTACTGTTGAG
Source organism: Callionymus lyra (assembly GCF_982586985.1). Taxonomy (NCBI): domain Eukaryota; kingdom Metazoa; phylum Chordata; class Actinopteri; order Syngnathiformes; family Callionymidae; genus Callionymus; species Callionymus lyra. Next base: position 21,594,254 of record NC_141835.1, read on the forward strand.
CATATTCACTGTAATTCAACATTCCACCAGCAAGTGGCAGTAAATCGGCCGGTGTGGAATCACATCCAGCCAATCAAATGGGCGAAGAGGGGGGAGTTTCCGGTTTCTTGAATGACAACATAAACTAATGAAAGACGAAGAGGAGAAACGATCCTCTCTTTATTAATGTAATCGTATCTGGTGTTTGTTCGTGGCCTGTAAGTTTCTCGTCGCTATTATATTTGCCAGTCAAACATTGGAAGCTGATTGTAGTGACCGCGGACTGCGGTTTAGGGTCACACAGAAGGCCGTGAGTGTAGCTTAAGCTAACAGCGGTTGTTTGCTACATTTAACTAACTAACTGACATTGATGTTTGTTTAACTTGAAGGATAGCGTCAGACGTTGCGCTTGAGTTTCTCACATCTTGTTTCTTCCATCTCTGGGATTCATCAGATTCAAAACGTAACAAGCCCTTCGTTATGTGGTTTCATGTTGTTCTTTTGTTTTTTTGTAATGTAATGTATGTACAACAGGATATATTTAATTGTTTGGTTAAGCAGTTTGAGATATAGCCATTCAATATGTTAAATATATTTTCTGGATAATGTTTTTTAATAATGTATTAAGCTATAAAACTAGACAGATATCGTTATCTTCCTATGTTAGTCTTGCACGTTTCTATCGCAAACTTGTTTAATGCTGAGCCAAGGAGGTCTCAGGTTTGAATCCAGTTTGAGTCAAAACTGTCCTTTCTCTACGTTTCCTACACTTTCACACATTGGTTAACTGGTGATTGAATTGTAGTCCTACATGCCTTTGTGTTGGTTTATATTTGCCCTGTCATGTGTGTCGTCAGAAGTAGGCTAAACGTGACTTTGACTTTTTAAACTTCTTAGTTGGCTTAATTCTTCTTAAAACGTTTTTTTTCCCCTCAACAGATGCGTTAACTCATTTTCTGACTCCCATCCAAGACTCGACTGTGGGATTATAGAGGCATCTGCTCCTTATTTGATTTGTGTGCCACTCCCCAGTGCAGGAGGCTGAGCTGTCACTATGGAAACAGACACCGTAAGCATGCTTCTTGTCATCTGTTTTTATTTCCAGCGCTCTAATACTTAACACAGCCACGCATTGATCAGGATAACAGTTTGACTCTGGTCCTTGAGCTTGATATTTTTTGTACAGAGATGGCTTTTATGGACTGGTATATTTTTCTCCAGGAAATTATTCCTATCTGGCAGAACAAGCCCCATGGCGCCGCCCGGAGCATGGTTAGGAGAATAGGTTCTACACTTCCGCTTAAACCCCCACAAAGGGCTTGTTTTCAGGTATGTGCCTCTATGCTGTTCTTCTTTACTCTTATTCATAAAGTACAAAACGGACTCTTTTTATTCAGGAGTTACCCGGTATGCCTTCTCTTCGGCCTATGGATGGCCCCTTGGTTCCCACCTTAGCAGATATAGCTTGGATCGTTGCAGATGAAGAAGAGACGTATGCTAGAGTCCGGTAAGAAGATCATTTTTTTCAACGGTTAAAAACTAACATCAATATAATGTTTCTTGATACAAACCTTTCTTTTCATCCATCCTACAGAAGTGACACTCGCCCCTTCAAACACGAGTGGCGACCCACTCCATTATTGGTGCTGCATAGGAATTCCTCTGTGCCAAACTTTCGCAGGGAGGGAAAAAGAGTAGAGGGTCTGAGAAAGCCTGGTGTCACTGCACTGAACCGCACCACCGCATTACAGGATGAGCTGAGCAAACTCCGTGCACAAATAGCAAAAATTGTTGCCAGTGATGCAGGTAGGTCACAAACCAAACATTTCTTCTTAATAAAATAGTCTGATGTTGTCCCTCTTAACCCGGTTTGTGCTGCTTCTCCTACCAGCCCGTAATTCTCTGACCCAAATGACCCAAATCTCCTAAAGCTGTTTGTTGGTTTAATTGTTGGCATCAGTTTTTAGGTCAGCGACTTAAGATTTGTTAACTGTTCACTTGGGCTCTAGTGTTAGCTGCTCAGATGTTGTTATGGCTTTCTGAAAATATAACAAATTTGCCAAAATATTTTTTTATCTTGTCAGTTTCAGTAAATCTGAGTTTTTAAACAATTATAGACATGCAGAGAGAAAAACATTTCCTTTTATTTCTCCAACTTTTTCTATTTTACTGAACATAATCTTTATACTTGCATTTATTTTTTATTAATATTGATCATTTAATGTTAATTTTACATAAAGCTTTTATCTGTCGTTAATGTGATCATTACGGTATCATGTGAATTAATTATCTTCATTTATCAGTCATTCATATTTCTCTAGCGTATTCTTGAATTTTTAGTGTCAAATACAGCACATGTTCTTGAGTTTTAGGTTTAGTGGAGTCTATTTAGTAGAGTCTATTTTCTTATGTTTTTTTCTCCATACTCTTGTATCCTCAATTCCTCCACAAATACAAGGTTATATAAGAATTTTATGTGGGGAATTCGAGAAAATGTTCGGTGTGACGGTAATATTATCAAATTATAAACCTGTTATTAATGTAGCTTTTACTTCATGTGTAGAGTTGATTGTGTGTGATTTATTTCTGCTTTTACATTCTAATAAATGTTTGAAGAGAGATTTGCTACTTAAGCTCTGTAAAATTATACCGAGTTAAAAATCTTAATGCTTTACTGCAATTGTTGTTCAAAGCTATCGTGTCCTTTCAGGCTCGAACCCATTGACTCCAGACCTGCTGTCTCCCGATGACACCAGCATGAGCTTCTCAATGGCACCATTCGAGACGGCTCCCTACCAACCTGCTGCCACAGCCGCCGCCTCTTTCGTCATCAGCGACGTCACAGAGGAGGAAGAAGAAGACGAGGAGGACGAGGAGGATAAAGACGTGGTCTCCATCGTCTCCGAGCTGGTGCCGGACCCTTTGCCACCTGTGTCGATGACTGCCTCTGCAACCTTTGACCTGGACAGGCCCAGTATGGACTATCGTGAGGCGGAGGAGGACACTGTGTCTCTGTCAAAGTCCACCAGCTTTGCAGATGTGATGGACATCCTAAAGGACATGAATCGCATGAAGATGAGCAAAGACAGGTTTGTGAATTGCCGCCATGAATATCATTGATGAGTTGAATCACCTTTTTAGACAAACAAATATTAGTGAAGAGTAAGAAAGTGATGGTTTAATTTGAGGAGCTGGATTGTTTTTTTGTTTTGAAGCAGGTACAACAGAGGCTGCACATCGCTGAGAGAAGAGGACTCTGCTTCTCTGATTTCTGAAGCTTTGAGGAAAAAGTTTGTCCTGAGTGAAGAAGACACAGCTAGTGTAAAACGGAAATAGCAAACAGAAGTTTGTCAAGACGACCTCATCCCTGCTCATAGTAAGTCACCACAAAAAGTTTTAAGTCATTGCTACAATTTTACAATTTCCTTAACCTTTTACAGTTTCTTTTAATGCAGGATGCTATCAAATATTTTTGTTTAGAAGATAATTACAACAAACAAACATAAAATTGATACGAGACGAGTATAGAAGAATCATAATTTAAAAGTCAAGAAAGACCTAACTGTGGATTCATGTGTGGAATTATTTTGTCAGAGTAGAGATTTACTTCTGGTTCTCTGAAAAATAAAAACAATATTTAGACACATTTCTCTTAAAGAAGTTGCCATCAGTAGTTTCCCTTTAAAATGCATTTTTTAACTATTTTTGTTTATATTTCACAATTAAGATTCACTAGATTAATTTTAACTGTATTGCCACACATGCTTTTTTTCTGATTAAGTTTTGATCCAAACACACTTTATACTTTTGATCACAACCTTCTTATTGTTTTTATAAACCTTAAGGTAGAACAAACTAAATAATTTATTTCCCCTTTCTGTATATTTAATGGTTGATATCTTAAAAAAAATAGACTTTACTGTATATTTGGAGACTATTTTGTGTTAACTGTGAGGATATAATTCCATTGTATCAATTTTAATGTAATGTACGGTAAGTTTCTTTTCTGATATGTACCATTCTTTATGTTCAACAGACGGACAAATGGTCATTGAAGAGCAGAACAAAGACGTGCTGCTGTTGTAGAACAGGAGCTAAGACCTGAGTGTGATGTTCATTATAATGTGGACTTGATCTGAGAATTGTGCGTTTGAAGTCTGCCACTTTGAGCCCTGAAACTGAAGATTGCTGTTTTTTCAGTTTGACTGACAAAGTTTATCTTGTTATTGAAGTGACATTTTTTGACACGATTATGTTTGAAAAATATGGTGGAATATGGTCTTTTGTGAGTTTGGCATATTTTTGCTGAGGCCTTATCCTGAGATCTGACCTAATGCCTGGTATTAGTCCTTTTTAAATATGTTTTTCACCCAACTTATTATCATAGCTTGTTTTTTTGTTTGCCCTAAATGTGCCATTTATTCAAAACCTTCTCCCTCAACATGTCTCCATCATGTTAACTATCATGTTTGACTGTTGCATGTGTGCAGTTTGTCACAGAGTCCGAGTATGCCAATGATACCTCCACTTTTAAAACTCCACCCTTTTTATATATCTTTATGGTTCTCCCTCTTTTCTCTTTGTGCGATTGTTGGATTTTCTTCTATTGTTTTCCTTTTATTCATGTGGTTATAGAAGCTTCACACAGAACTGCAGGCTTGTTGCTCTTCATAATTTGTTTAAAATAGTATGAACCTATTTTTCACCATTGTGTTTTTGTGTGTTGACCTCTATGTAATGACTTGTAAATAAAGATGGGCTGACGTTTTAAAACGACATCTGTTAATGTCATTTAGAAACTGCAGTTTTCCAACCGATCACTAGATGTCATGAGACATTCTTTCGGCAGAGTAGATATTAATTCTTGTTCTATAAAACACTTTATGAAACACAGGTTTATAACATTTAGAAGCTGAAGTTTCCTAAGGACTTCTATCTTGAAAGTTAAATGAATTTTCTCAAATGTCTTTGTTATATACTTATAAAGACAGTGTTGGTTATGCAGCACAGCAGGATTTTCCACTTATTTTCTCTCACTGCTCTTATTGATTTTTTTTGTGGTAGAGTATTTAATAATTGCATTGCATTTGGGGGATTCTATGACCTTTGTTGGCAGTTTGTAGAATATAATTAACGCTGGTTTAAATATCTAATTTACTGCTGCAATGAAACCTTATCTAAATAATAAATGTACTGCAACACAGTACAACCAGAGCAGCCTTTTTCAATGTATCATTCATAGTTAGTTATACTATTAAGTAAAGACAAGGTTTGCAGTGAGTTATGGGATGTTGGAACTTATTATTACTTTCAGTTTTATATACAAAAATCTAAACAATGTTATATTTAATCTATAGTCATTTATATCTAGTGGTGTACCTCAATATACAGCGTGTTACACAAGACAGGTTGCTCAAATGTATATTCCACTGATCCATATTTCTTGACCACTGTCCTTCCGTCCTCGTCTCACCATCACTCTCTGAAGAGCTTGATCGTTTATAATTTCAGGGATTATCGTTAACCCACATTCGATTCTATTTCCTCTTCAATCCCAGGGTGAAAGTGCCCCTTTGTGATTCACAGTCTATTTTCACCAGAGTCCTTGAACTACTTCTTGAGCGACAGACCTCCAGCCTGTTTGGGGACTTTTGTTATAATTATGAATCCTTTCCAGTTTCTCAATTATATACCAGTTTCCTTCTTTTCTTTATGATCATAACTTCACAGTGACGAATAGAAAAAAAACAATCACATATTATAATAGTATTGTGTTCATCCTGTGGTGAGGTAACCATTGTCCAACAACAGTTTTTCAATTAATTGTTCATACTTCCTCACTGAATTAATACTTGTATCACTGCAGTGAGCATTTTTTATATTATTTAAAAAGATATATTTTTGGATTTGTAAAACATATTTAATGCAGACATAACTTGATATTACCCATATATTTTATCATAGAGCAGGTGGACTCAACTTTACCAATCCATATCGGACAAGATGCTCTCAATTTGAGTTATAATACATACATTTATCTCGATACATTTAATGTTTTCTTGTCATTAAAATGTCTTTGATTTGTAACGATGCATTTTTAAGGTTTGTGATTTGATTGGAGATTAAAAGAATGTTGATTTGATATTCAAAATATGTAACAATAACTGCATCCAGCACTGTTAGCACAAGCTAAGCTAGCAGGTTTGAGATGTCCTTCATTTAACATTAAAGTAGAAACAAACAAAAAATACATATGTGTTACAGGGTTGTCCTGTTTTTTTAATTTAAAATATTAAAAGATTATCAAGTAGCTATGGTCTGATGAAGCTTCATGAAGCAGTGTCATGTTGTTTAGAGGTCAGTAGGTGGCGCCATCCGTTTTAAAATGATATGATGTTTCATTGGATAAGAAAGGGCTCTGAAAATAATAACACTGCTTCGTGAAGCTTTATCAGACCATAAATATTATCAGGCGCATCATTTTGATAACATTTTGGTCAAAAAGAATGTAAATGTAAAAAGGAACTTAGTGAGAACTTTCCTTACACAAGGAAATTCAGCATTTCCTTTGTGAAAATTAACATCTCAAAAATTCATTAACACTGTCAATTCTTAATTTTGAAGCTGTTGACACTGGAAGTTAGTTTTCTCTTTCATCCTCATTCTTTTCTCCAGAAAAATAGTTATTATTTTTAAGTATCCTGCAGCCAAGTATCCTCTCGCGATGTGGGTCACAGCGAAGCCAACAGGTAAACTCTCAGCTCGCCGGTGCCTCCGGTGAGCCGTTTATCACTCCTCTCCTGATGTTGCTGCAAGCTTTTTTTCTTCAAAACCCTGCTGTCGGCAAAACACTCCATTGATCTTGATGCTTTCCAGCCCCTTTAGTGGCAGTCTGGGGTTCCTCTCCTTTATCTGCTACACAACACTAATTCTTGGAATTGATTTTTGTGGGTGATTTAGTACCTATCTGTGCGTAACCACATTTTTGATTTACAATACAGACTTTTGTTTAGTATATGACCATTAATCGTGTATTTTCATGATTTTATACATTTAAAAAATATCCTATGATGTGAAAAGACACAAATATGGCCCCCTGTCAGTTCACAAGAGACTTACTAATACTGTATATGAAATAATAGTTTAATAAAGTTTCATAAATTAAATATTATATATGAAGCAACTTTAAAGGATGAAGGTTGTTTTTTTTAACACAGAATGTCATATGTTTTAGACTCAAACCTGAATGTACAATGTCATATATAACACTTGAAGGTTTATTTTACATTACAATAGCTGAAGTTGTTTCCATGTGATGGTCAAGTGAGACAACAAGCCTACATGGTGTAAAGATGCTTGTTTCCAGCTTTTTGTTCCTGTTGATATGAATGGGCTCCATGTGTTGAACCGGGGTTATTATAAAAAAGATCTCCAGATTACACCTTTTGTCTCTTTGTCTGGTTGGAGTGAGGGTGTCATAGCAACAAAGAGACGCTGCCACCGAGCTCACTCACCGATCTGGCGGGGTGAGGGCTGGCGTACACCCACTCGCGCACCCTCGGGTCGCCCACGCTTCCGTCTGAATCATCAAGACTTGCGTCGGCTGTTGCCTGAATTTCCCCTTTTGTTGCTAAATTTAGCATCCGTGCGTGCTAAGTGGATTCAGTGTGTAATTAGGGAGGCATTGTGATGCAAATGAAGGACGTTATAAATAAATATACTGTATCTCACTTGACCATCAGCTGTTATGTGTAACGTCACATCATATATTCAGGTTTTTGTCCAAAACAATTGCTGACATTTAAAGAAAAAACAATTTAATCCAACACTTCTTATATTTGATTATAATGTATAATATGTATTATTTATATCAAACTATCTTTGGTCAAAGTGGACAGTCTGGACCTTATTAACACACATTAAATGCAACTAGATCCATCCATGACACGATGAATTGAGATTTTTCCTGCTGTATAGTGTATCTGTCTATTAGAAGATATATCTTTCTTTATTGGTTGGTCAGTCCAAATTGCTTGAATCTAGGCCGACAAACAGGAAGTTGATTAGCCCTGCTCATAATGTTTCAAAAAGTTAACCCCAACTGCCAGAAAAATGTAAAGAAAGAATATTGTTAATCAATCAAGTATCCTCAATATGCATACTAGCCAAACACTGTAAATGGTGATCAATAATTCATATTTTGATAGCATTTTTGTCAAAGTGGAAATAGATTGAACTTTGTAAACATGTCTGTATATGATCAACATAAGATGTCAAACTTTAATGTTTGTTTATGATTAATGTAGTTCTGAGTAAAACATAATATGACCGCCACATCTTTTTTTTAATAAATGGCATGTTTAAGCAACAACAACACATAATGGTATAAACAAAGAACCTTTTCGGGTTTAGTTTGTGAATGAAAGTCTGGGGATTAAACACAAGTTAACAAGTTAATTATGGCTCACTGTGAATTAAATAACTTAACAAAATGCAGATGGTTTTTATTTAAAATAAGAAGTATCCTTCTAAAGTTCAATAATACCTGCTTAAATTAAATGAATATTCATTTTATTTATGCTCGAATGCTATAGTTGATGTACTCTTAATAAATGCTTTTTTTTTACAAAAATAGTCAATACGACCAAAAGTGATTAATCAAATATTTAAAATAATATCTAATTTAAAACATACAGCTAAAGCAGCTAAAATCGATTTATAGTGAAACTGTAAAATAATTCCGGAAAGCCAAAATGAGACATTCAGTGAGGCTTCCGTGTTCTGTTTTTAGCCTCATCTCTCTCATTAGTGTGTTCTGACTCGCACCGAGACACCAGCTGGAGACCACGACCACGGTCACGGTGGGTCAGAGATGCATCCTCGTGTCTCTCAGATAAGGAAAGACTGGTGTGATTCAAACAATGTTATGTGATTTCTAAAGATAGAACATTAATGGAAGGAACATTAAAAATGTTCTACATGGTTGTATTAACTTATATCAGTCCAACCTTTACTCATTTACTCTCAGTAAAAAGATCCTACTTTACGGTAACATAGACCTGCATTCTGGAATTAAAAATATGATTGTATTCATCAGGGCCTCGTGTGGGGAATTGTAATGTATTTCTATATTCTCATATTGTACTGATTTGTTTTGTCAACTGTGGTGAGAAATATATATATATATTTTGCACAACACATGGCTTCTCCTATATGATATTTTGAAATATGTCAAGAGCGTAATTGTAATAATAATCTACAAAAACATGGATGTCAATGCTGTCAAAATAATCAATAACAATCTGGGCTTGTTGCATTCCTTTCAAATCCTGATTGATCTTCCACTTAGATTCATATCAGAGGTCGACTCATCTTTTATACCGATAACACACACAGTGCTATAACTATTTTATTTATCTTACTTTGACCTCACCGACCTACATTATCTGCCTATCATTTTATCTGTTTGGTAAATCTTTAAAATAAATGACTTTGGGGGGGTATTAAATGCTCGTTGCACGCACGCACACACATCTTAATCCCTCATTAGATGATCATGTACCCTGGAGAGAATATTCCTGGGACGGCTCATAATAAGATCACCTAATTAGCCTTGCTTCTATGGGAATCCGCTCACAGTTTACTGACGCAGGCTGAGAAAATCTTATATAAATCAGATCGGGTGGTTCGAAGATTTCTAACAGTTTTGTTCATCACTGTTTTGTTTTTTTTGGCATCAGTTTCAAATTGTGTCATGCTTTAACTTGCTATGGAGCAATTCTATTAAAGTAATCATGAGACAAAACACTCCGCAGACGTCCTTAATGCTGGGGAAATAGAAAATGATTGCAGTGTTAAATTAAAAAAAGCTTCACGCTGGAGACGATTAAACAATTATTACTGGAAGGCCTGATATATTTTCTGCGTCTTTTCTGTCACAACGTTCAATCATTCAAGACGAGAGCAATTCGAATCACTTACTTAGATGTGAAAAAAACAGAAAGTGAGTGTATGTGAAGAAGAAGAAGCTAAGAATAGAAAGAACATGTGGAGAAGGTGAGAACCCAAGGAGGGAAATAACTGAGACAGAAAGGGGGAGAGAAGGGTGATGGAAAGATTGATTAGATATGAAAAAACCGGATGAATAAGATGATGGATGGATGAATAAAAAGATAATGAAGCCGATAAACATTGGAAAAGATGGATGGTTGATGACTAGATGAGCGGTGTTTATGACAAACAGGTGGCTGATGATAAAGAAAGTGATAGTGAATGAGTGAAATAATTTTGGACAAACAGGCAGATAGAGGAATACTGTGGAATAAAGAAGGCGAAATGGAGGGAACATGGAAGCATATGGTGCTTAAATTAATTGTCTGGGCTTGGCTTTGGTCTTGGTCTTGCTTTTGGTCCTACTGGTGGTCTTGGCCTTCACCTTGGTCTTAGTTATGGTCTTGGTCTTGGTCCTATTTGTGGCCCTAGCTTTGGTCTTGGTCTTGGTCTTGGTCTTGGTCTTGGTCTTGCTTTTGGTCCTACTGGTGGTCTTGGCCTTCACCTTGGTCTTAGTTGTGGTCTTGGTCCTATTTGTGGCCCTAGCTTTGGCCTTGATCTTGGTCTTGTGTATTGGTTTTGGTCTTGCTTTTGGTCTTGCTTTTGGTCCTACTGGTGGTCTTGGCCTTCACCTTGGTCTTAGTTGTGGTCTTGGTCTTTGTCTTGCTTTTGGTCCTATTTGTGGCCCTAGCTTTGGTCTTGGTCTTGGTCTTGTGTATTGGTTTTGGTCTTGTGCATTGGTCCTACTGGTGGTCTGGGCCTTCACCTTGGTCTTGGTCTTGCTCTTGGTCTTGCTCTTGCCTTTGGTCCTACTGGTGTTCTTGTCCTTTACCTTGGTCGTGGTCGTGGTCGTGGTCTTGGTCCTAATAGTGGTCTTAGTCTTGGCCTTGGCCTTGGTCTCGGTCTCGGTCTTGGTCTTGATGTATGAGGAGCTACAGTTAAAGACCATACCAGTGAAATGATTTTTTGGTTAAAACATCTTACCTTCAGACCTCAGCTGATCACGTAATAGACGAACAGATAACTGATACAAATATTTAGCCAAAAACACTAAGTGTAACCTCAAATATGCAGATATAGCCATGTTCTTAACACATACACACATTTGCACATCCTTAAATAGCCCTCCTCCTCATCATGTGTGAAAGCAAGTGTGAAGCCGGTACGAAGCTTTACAGACTTCTTGATGATTTGTACAGCTGTGTTTTTTTTACAAACCTCATTGTCAGTGTCGTAGAAACTTTGGTGGAACTTACCTCTACACTCTTTTCAAAGTAATTTCAAAGATTATTGTAACTCTACTACTGAGATCCATAATCGTTGCCTAAAAGATGTATTGATGTTGCTTTTTTTTTTTCTTCATAACATTTTCCAGTGTAAATAATTTTTTATGTGCATGATGTTAATAATAATTTGCCTAACGCTTAATAACTCTTCCACAGTGGTCCAACAGCTGAGTGGAAATTACAATAATCTGTCTGAACCAGCTTCCTGCCACTACCAGCACGTTTGTCAGCTCATATGATTCATATGTTGGTGCAGGTCATTGTATGACAGCTTATTTTAGCACACTTTGACCCACAAGATTGATTAGATATGAAAAAAACTATGAATAAGATGATGAATGGATGAATAAAAGATAGTCGATAAACATTGGAAAAGAGCAATGTTTATGACAAACAGATGGCTGTTCATAAAGAAAAAGATAGTGAATGAGTTAACATTTTAGAAGAACATTGACAGAGAAATACTGTAGAATAAAGAAGGCAAAATGGAGGGAACACGGAAGCGTATAGCCAGCAGTGCTTAAATGAATTGTCTTGGTCATGGTCTTGGTCTTGGTCTTGGTCTTGGTCTTGGTCCGGAGCTGCTGCTGGATCTCCTTGATAACGATTTCAACGGATCCAGATCCTTCCCTGGACTCTGGACTGTCTGGTTTTGTGAAGGTTTCTGCCTTCTAAAAGGAAGTTTCTTCTCGTCAATGTCACACTGTGATTAGCTCTTTGGATTTTCTGGGAATATACTCTTTCTTAAACTTTTATAGTATATATTTTAACTGTGTATTGTTTTTGATTGTTAAAGCGCTTTGTGACCCTGGTCTAGAAAGGAGCTTTAGAAATAACCATTATTTACTTACTTACTTACTTACTTACTAACCCTAAAAGTACTTTGTTGAATCCCATTATATCGTTCATCTTTCTTTCGTGTCTCCTCCAACGTTCTTCACAGTATTTCATCAAACGTGTCCTCCACTTCATTTGTTCACTTTATATAGACTTCACTTTCCACAGCTATAACACTTCCACTCCCCTTTACCATCACTTTTCTTTTTTTTATCCATGGATGTCTCTGACTAGATTTTGCTTTATGTCTTTCTATTCCCATGATGGATCATTTTATTATACTTTTCCTCTTGTTTTATCTTTTCTCTCCAGCTCTCCAATCCTCTTCCCATTATTTCTGTCAGTCTGTCATCATTTTCTACAGTATTTTTGAAGACTATCCTTCCTCAATACTTAATTTCTTCTTTCTGCTTCTCCTCTTTCTTCAGCTCTTGTTCTATTCTTGTCTTTCAAAACTCTCTTTCTATATAATTGAGCATTTTTGCCCTTATCTTGTTCAGTTTTTCTGATTAATAAAGTCTATCTAATCTAATTTACCATTTACTCTTTCCTTTGCTTTTCCCTTTTCACAAAATGTAATATCCCTTTTTCATTCCACTTATCTTCTGCTTTATTTCTTCACTCATTCCTCGTTTTGTCACTAAAAAACAAATTATTTACACTTAATCACAAACCTAGTCCTCGTTTCTTTCACCTGTAATCATTACACATTTTCACCTTTTTGTTTCTCTTGTTCTTCTCATACATAAACATTTATCAATGCATATTTTCTTATCCACTGCTTTTACCATCCCATCTTTTTTATTAATTAACCACTTTGATTATTTCATTCATTGTCTCCAGTGTTTATTCCCATTTATTTCTTTCGTTTACAACCATTTCCTTTTTACAAACAGCATTCTAACAGCCTCTGAAGGAAATTCCATTTGTTGGAATTACTTGAATTTCCTTTCTTTATTTTACAAGCATACTTCCATCTTTGGAAGAATGCTTGACTGTTTGCAATATTCTCACATATTTACAACCTTACTTTTAAAATGAATTCTTCAAATCAGTTACATCCTCTCCTTATTGATTTATTTAGCAACATTAAATGAGATGTCGAATAGGAAAAATACAGGGGACAGTACTGACCCCTCTCCTCTTCACCATCTACACTTCTGCTTCAACTCAGAGCTGAGTCTTGTCCAGAAGTTTGCTGACGACACTGCCATTGTTGGATGCATCAGGGACAACACAGAGGACGAGTACAGGAGTCTGATACGTGACTTTGTGGAATGGAGTTAGAAGAACAACTTGCAGGTGGACACCTCAAAGAACAAGGAGCTGGTCATGGACTGGGAGGTCCAGGACAAAGCCACGTCCATTGTCCATCAGAGGTGATGAGATGGAGATAGTTGACAACTATAAGTACATCGGTGTGTGGCTGGAAAGTAAACTGGTCCTGCAACACAGACCATGTATATAAGAAGGTTCAGAGTAGAATGTACTTTCTGAGGAGGCTTCGATCATTTAACATCTGCAAGAAGCTCCTCTGCATGTTCTACCAGTCTGTGGTGGCCAGTGTCCTGTTCTATGCTGTGGTGTGTTGGGGTGAGAATGTGTCCAAGAGGAGTATCAACAGGTTGGACAGGTTGATCAGGAGGGCTGGCTCTGTGGTTGGCATGAAGCTGGACTCACTGGTGACAGTTGCTGAGAGGAGATCATTGAACAAACTACTGTCCATCATGGATGATGACAGTCATTACACTGTATTTTCCAACTAAAGAGCTTCCATTCTGGGGGTCCTAGAAAGGAGAGTCAAACCTTAAATTCCAGGAGGAGCAATGTGGTTTTCACCAGGGTCATGGAACTGTGGATCAGCTCTTTACCCTCAGTAGGACCCTTGAGGATGCATGGTGGTTTGCATTATCTCTCAACATGTCTTTTGTGGATTTGGAATAGGCAATTAACCATGTCCCTCAGGGAGTCCTGTCAGGGGAGCTCTAGGAATATGGTGGATCAGATAGTCTGATAAGAGCCTTCTGTTCCTCTGTAAGAAAGAAGTTGTCCCATGCGACCTGAAAAGTGGAAGAGGACTTCTAAGTCTATTGTCTTCTCATTTTAAGCATGTTCTCTTCATCTCAATCCCCCCTAAAACTCATATCAAAACACATATTTACACTCCTCTCACTTTTCTGTCACACTTGAGTTCCTTTTTTTTTCTTTCAATCATCCCCTCCTCCTTTCTTCCATCCCACTCTCCTCTCTCTCTCCTCCTCTCCTCACACTCCTCCCCTCGTGGAGACCCACAGCGCCGTGTGTTCTTTGAGAAGTCTCGCTCCTCTCAGACGATGAAGCAACTCACGTCGTGGTGACGGGAAACTTTACTCTTTCTTCCACGAAGAGAACAAACTCACTCTCTTCTTCATCATCATCATCATCCTCATCATCTTCATCTTCATCTTCAAGCAGCGGATCTGGTGACTCGGGTCACGGCGACTGTCGTGGAATGGAAACAATGTAAACAGGCAGAAGAGAAGTGTCACAGTAGTTGGGTGAGAAAAAGAGAGGATGATCCCACCGGTCAGCGGGGCTCAGGAAGAAAGTGGGGGCAAGGAAGAGGACCAGGACCAGGATGATTCTCCCAAATCCCCGACGGCGACCGCAGGTCAACAGGAAACGAAGGTTTGTAGTTTTTAACTTATTTACTGTTGCAATATGACGACGATAACACGCGAAGAAACATCGTATATAGTGATACTTCTAGACAGCTGTGTTTTAGTGAAGCTACACAACTTTAAAAATTCAACAGCGGTTTAAAAATGAAAGGTAACGTTCCTTTAAAACTAACCCCTTTTAGCATGTTAATAGCAAACCATGCTAGTGTCAGAAACATGTCGTAAAACTTGTACTTGGAATATCAGCTCACACATATACTAGTCATATTAAGTTAACAAAGTATAAAGTGGTAGCTTGTGAGCGTTTACAAATGCCATCATACAATAAAACAATATATATATATATATATTTTTTATACTTATTTTCTTAACGTGTCTGCCTGGTGTTCAAGTGTGTCCCAGCTATTTAGGGCAATAGGATGAGGATATCCAGGACAGTTTACCGCTCCATCAAATGGCACATAAAGAGTAGACAGATAACCTCTCACACAGACCTCTATAAAATAGATCTGTATGTCTTGGGATTGTGAAAGGAAAGCCATGTTAAAGGCAATACAAATCATCTTTTATATATTTTAAATTATACTATTACAG
This sequence comes from Callionymus lyra, assembly GCF_982586985.1. Lineage (NCBI taxonomy): Eukaryota > Metazoa > Chordata > Actinopteri > Syngnathiformes > Callionymidae > Callionymus > Callionymus lyra. The sequence continues at coordinate 21,609,660 of NC_141835.1, forward strand.
CAACTATAACATTTCTAAAAAAAAAAACGTTTGCTTTCGTCCCTTATACGTTTATTTTTTAATTAACATCTCCTTATTTCATTCTAGTTGGTCGTATTTTCATAATAAACAATACAATCGGCAATATTTTTAGATATTCTTCCAATAATAAGAGCACATTTATTTACTGATGTTACCCTAAATGTACCAACCAGGTTGTTAAATTATTTAGTGAGTACAATGTTCTGCTGACGTAGTATTATATTTGTACAGTTAAATCAAAAACATGTCACTTGCAAAGTGAAAAAGCGATAAAATACATATGTTTATGTTTAAACTTCATTTAAACATTTCCAAATTGCAAGATTATAATATGTTTATTGTTCCTACATTCAGAAAATTACCCTTTATTTAGCAAAATAATCAATTACTTAAAGTGAAAACCAGTGAGCTTTTTCAGATTTTGTTAATAGACGGACAGATAAAAAGACCAATATTAGTTACATTACTGGTAAACACTTTGGCATTCAAATAATATATCAGGGGTCATATTCAAGTCGTTCACTTTTCCTAGTTCATCATCAGTGTCAACATCTCTTTATAATACTATTATATTGTGAAGAGTAGTCTCACATAGTAATCGGTCAAAACTCCCATAAAAGTGTGCTATTAGTTATGGACGGAAGTAGGTTGTGTGACAGAAATCCAAACCTGCCGACGGCGTTTCGTGGTCTATGTAGGTCACATCACATGTTGCTCAGACTACTGAAATGCCTAAAGTCATATTGAACACATTGTTTTAGAGAATGCAATCGACAAAATGTCCTTTATAAATCAGATAATGTAGTAGTTAAATAGTTACGTTTTGGCTTTAACAATTGTAAACTTTGAATACATTTTATGTTTTGTATACATCATACATTTACAAACCTTCAGCTTTGAACTATATACAATTTTTAAATTGCACAATTGTATTATTTTAAGCCAGAATCAAATATCTTCTGTATTCAACAATTATTCATTGAAATCAAACAGTTTCAACTAAACAGTTCTTATTATTTCTGCCCCCTTTTTACACTTAGCAGAATATTTACTTTATAATTAATTTGTTATTTTGATTATTTATTAACAATTTCCCGAATTTTGAATTCATCAATTTATCTTTATCTTATATATGATAATTTATTCATATCATTTGAGCATTTTATTTGCCTTGTTCATAATATGTGTCAATTACAAATAATAGGTATCAGTTTATTTTCTAATTCATGACCTTTGAAGAATTTTATATTTCTCTGGAGTATTCTTGGAGTTGTAGTGTCAAATACATTTCTTTGGAAAGCTTCACACTGGTTCGATTTTCCATTTCATTGGTACAGTACTGCACATTTTTACTCTTCTTACTGAAGTGTTCATCTGCCTCATGGTCAATGGAAATTCCCTTATTTATCTTCATGATTTAAATGTTCTATATTTGGATTTACTATATAAACGTATACATTTAAAACATTTATTTCTACAATCACATGCTGCACATTAAGTGAAGTCATGTTTGTGTTTTATTCCTTTTTCAAGAACACAGTGAGGCCTGAACATCACAAGCGAAAGGTGAGGCTTTAAGTTGTTTGAAGGTCACTCTCGATAGTTTCCATGCATGAAAAAAACAAAACAAAACATTGCTAAACACATTCAAGCAATAATAACGATTTGTAGCCCATATAAGATTTAAGGTGTTAAGTGCTGTCCATTACATCCTTCACCATGCCTGCTTTATTTCTGAGCACACCTTAGACATAGCAGAGTCAAAACACTTTTACTTAAGAGTCTACTAAATCATTTTAAGGAACACAGGTTTGAACATTAGCAATTCAGTAGTAAGTCATTTTGAATCTGTTATAGGGGTCTAGCATCAGGCAAGTGGTAACAATCATAGACAGCTTGTGTGTGTGTTACTATTAAGGGTGTCAAGAAAGAGTTAGTGAGTAGCTCTGAGGTCTTAAAGACTTGTAAGATACCAATGTTTGCCTTTTTGAGTTGGCCATAAACTCTAAGTGCTTTCTCTGAAGTGCATTGCAGTGGATGAAGGACTGTCTGGATGTACACATTAGGGCAATATATCAGCATATATTGCGTTTATCAGTATTAGGAATGTATTTAATCATTAATATAAATCCCCTTTAAACCCTGGGTATTTTTGTCTGCTCCTTCATTGCATTATGGGACTTGTCTTAGAAATTGGTGGGGTAGCTAATGCGTCCATGTTGTCTGGATTCTCTCCCAGCTACTTGGGGCAAGAGGGTAGGGTGCCCTCAGAGGCAATGAACCACCTATTCAGAGGCAAATATTGAGCAACAATCATTGGTACACACACCGTCATCTGCAATTTTTTTTCGATAACAGTCGATAACATTGCTGTGTTTTGGGCTGTAAAAGGAAACTAGAATGTCGAAAGTACACTCTTTAATGGAGAACATACAACCCCAACACAAATAGGGTTCACCATTTGTGTTGGGGTTGAAACCAGGTTCACTCAAAAAGTTGTCACGTTCCTTTAATCCGAGTGCTGGCCATAAAAAGCAAGTTTTACACGACAAGTATGTAAAATGTAAGTTCTACAATTGTCGATGTCTCACTGTTTTTCAGTCATCTTTTGTTTGTTGGAACAGATTCTACTGACAATTTAACTAGTCCCAGGATTTCAGAGATCACTTAAAAACGTGAAACTCAATCATAAATATAATGCAAAGGACTCATCCCAACCCCATGCTGCTGCTCTGACAGGAACTTGTGAGAGGAAGGAAATGGCCAGCTCACAGTTTAATGAGATGTTGGAGTGAAGGGATATTAATAGTGCAGAAGACTGGCCCTAATGACAATGATTGAGTCTTTGCTCCTAAATGGCAACACAGCGTGTGAAAAATAGTGTTGATGTGATCCATCGCTCAGACCCGGGAATCACATTAGCTTCCAGGTGGGACGCAGCGGGTTTTACAATGTGCAGTAATAAGTTGCCTCAAGCAGACGTCATAAATCTTCCACCTTTATTAAGAGGAAATGCCAGGGTGTTGTCCTGGAGTGTGCAGGATTGTATCGGCTATTAAGTTTGAACTTTTAAGGGTTTCAAATTCATCTTCCAATTTGCTGATTTTTTTAAAATCATTTCTTTCCAGCTCCAGAGACTCAAACGCTCCCTTTCCTTCAAGACTAAAAGCATCCGCAGCAAAAGTGCCGACAACTTCTTCCGAAGCGGAAACGACCCCAAAACAGAGTTGCTCTCAGATGTTAGCAGCAGCACGGGTCACCTCTGCAACATCGGAATGGCGCCACCACATAGCACGAACCACCCCATTCCTCCGGTGCCGCCTGCCATTCCCTCCGCTCCCCCGCCGACGTCACGGCCCCAGTCACGCAACCCCATGCAGGTGGACTCGGCCGGACACTGCTTCATGGAACACATCTTCAAGAAGCCCACCTTCTGTGACGTCTGCAATCACATGATCGTAGGTAGGAAGAAACACTTGTCAAACTTGATAAAAAGTTCTACTCCTTCATCCAATTACATATTAATCAGGCGATTATGCGTAACCTTTTTAAAATGCAACCTTTCCAGATAAATATTTATTAAAACATCAACTTTTAAAATATTTTGGAATTCAACCAGAAATAACCTTTATTTGTAATTAAAACTGATAAAATGTCTCCAGGTTCCAAGAAACATTTTCAAGCTAATTATTCATGCACCAGCTTAAACCTAGTTTTGTGGTTAAGGAAACACAAGTGTTTGCAGAGTCGTTTTACTTTGTCTCAAATCGCATACTTGCGTACTTTAACTTAGTATTTTTAGTGCATAAGTGCGTCTCAATTCTTAGTATGCAAAATGTAGTGCTCCATGCACACTAAATTGGTGTACTAAAATGCCCACAAAACTGAGTATGGATCGATGGAGACTTTCTACCCTAAACAGCTGCCTTCTTAGTGACGTCATATATATACAGGTATATATATGCATATACTTACAGGTGCGTTTTTAGCCAGCAGTAGGAGGATGACACATCTGATACCGGCGTAAATATCTCGGGAATATTTTGTTTCTCATATTTCTTGATCCAATAAAACGTGTCAGCGATAGCAATCCAACATCTGGTTGCAATCATCGTTAAATAGTAGTAGAAGAAGAAGCTGTCGCGTCATTTCCGGTTAGTGCATAGCGGCATTGTTTGATTTGAGACGTAGTATCTGTCGAGAATTTGCGTACTAGTTAGTACGTACACTATCCTGATGTATACTAGCCGCCAGTGCACTAAGAGAATTATGCGGATATTTAGATGATTCATTTTGAAGATCTTTTACCAATTTGTTGGTACGGATTGTAGAGAATGTGCAGAACAATGCTTGCTACAATGCACCACATGGCCCAAACACTAAAGGATGCTACTTTTCCCACACACTTCGCTTATACAACGGTGCAGCTAATCTAAAGATTTATTCTGGTTAACAGCCTGCTCGTGCGCTGTGGCAGGCAGACATATGGAAGAGAAAATGTGTGGAGGACGATGATAGTTGCACCAGAAGATGGAACTTTATAGTTTAAGGTGATTGATTTGGCTGTTAAAGTTGCTTGTGAACTTGAAGACGGAAGCATGACTCGATTGAGAAAGCAGATATCTAGCTGAACCAACTACTTACTACAAAGCAACCCTTAAAATAGCCTTTAATTATAACTTGAATTTTTTGCCCATCAATAAAAAACACATTTTCTAACTTCTCCAAAGTTTTTGGGTTTTTTTTATGGGTCATTTTCTCTCCAAAAGTACATTCTACCTATTCTGATTCATGTCTCCTGACCAGTGAGGCGTGTCCACTGTGTCGAGCAGGAAATGAAAATATAAATAGAGGTGCTCGTTCTTCCCCCTGTGAAGAAAAATATTCTGCCCTCTACTTTTTCTTTTTTGGTGCTGAGACATGAGTACAGGTGTGTGTACAAACATCCACTAAGAGATGTGTTCTTGAAAGGAAAGACCAATTCTAAAGGACTGGCCTGCTGCTATTATTCACTTATGACTGGGAGAATAGCAGCATGAGTACCCATCTAAATACATATTTTCAACTTCTTGTTTTCATAAAAGCAAACAGCTTAATTTAATATTTAGTCCAAAGGTCAGCTTGTTCCAAACCATTCCAGCAATTTAAGTAATGAAATAGTAATATTATACTTTGGTCATTGTTAAAAGTATTCAGTGTGCACTACTTTGGATAGGATTTAAGATTTTAAGGGATTTGTGTCAGTTTAGTCACTGGAATGCCATAGAATTTTAACACAGAATTGATGCGTTTTGAATGGTCCATAGTCCCTTATCTCCATCATCTCCAGAATAAGTGTCAAGTAAATGAATACAAACATGACAAATAAAGAGGCGGGCTGGAGATATTAAACACCCACTTGTTCCTACAAGCATCTACTTAATTGCATAACAATCTGCAAAAATCGAATGTGTCATGAACAAGTGACAAGTGACAAGTTATCATTGTGACAGTGATGAGTTCCATAGTCAACATATTTCTGTTCATATTACAGCATTATCTGCTGAATGAAATACAGAATAATCAACATCAGTTTTGACCAAGTGTTCTTTTGTGTTGCATTTTCTTTTTCATTAATTTTTTTTAAACTATGTACAGCTACGATCGCTGCCACTTCATTTTCTCATCATCAAGGAGAAATGGTTTCACATGGTGAATTATTTAAAGTGCTTTATTTATTCAGCATTGCATATGTTTTGATTCAGAGCGCAGATGTTATCGCTCAGAGCCGCAAATCTAATTTGTTCCTCTTCTATTTAAGACTGCAGGTTGATGCTGAGATATTGATCCCGAGCCTTTGCTGCAAATTGCTCATTAAATAAACATCTGCATAAAGAAATGGAGGGTATACAAGGTCCAAAAGCCAGGGAAATATAATTTATACTGGTTTGTAAGTAGTACATTTTATGAGATTGTGACAAATGCTAACTTTGAGCTAATATGTATTCATTAAACGGCCAAGGAATCGTAACCTGATTGTCAAGCACCTCTAGGATGTCAATACAGTCAGTTAGCTACTCGAGAGCTGTCTTCAGTATGTGCACAAACTTAGTAATAGTGTCTTTTGTCTATGATAAAGATTAGCAACACGTGAAGCATCATACTTTCTGTCCCAAATGGCTGGTGAGCTCGATTTGAGGTCATAAGAAAGCAAAGAACTCCCCTTAAGATTAATTTCTGATGTTGACCCACTTCTGACAATAACCTTCGAGGAGCTAAAAGCTAGTAGACCGACAAACCCTCTTCCTGGCAAACAAATGTGATCTGGACAACATGCCTGACTTAGCATTCCAGATCATACAGATCTTCCGTGTGGACTGATGCCTACCTTTGGGACTTTTTCCATTCCGCTCTATGACAGTTTGGTCTGTTGTTTTTCTGCCATTCCCAGACCTCAGAAACACATTTTGCCAATATTTTTTGAATGGAAAACCCAAATTCAAAACCTTGAATAATACATTGAAAGTCCAGACACCGGGTTATTTTGAACCTGTGCTGGCGATTAATAAAACATGTAGTTAAATAACATAACATCATAAACATCCATTATCTACCAAGCTTGTTCCCTTATGGGGGTCGTGGCGGGGCGGGAGCCTATCCCATGTTCTTTGGGCAAATACAAGGGACACCCTGGACAAGACACCAGTCTGTCGCAGGAAACATAAAGTCAGACAACCGTTCACACAACACACTCATACCTACGGACAATTTCCCCAAGTTCCCTATCAACCTCTGTAAGTTTGTGGACTGTGGGAGGAAACTGGGGTGCCCGGATTAAACCCACGCAACATGGGGAGAACATACAAACTCCACACAGAAAGGTCACAAGTTGGCTCCCTCCGGACCTGGAAGCAAGCCGGCAACCTTCGTGCTGTGACTGCCCCACCCTGCGGTTACATAAATTAGATTATAGTAAAGTACTCAGTGGTGTCTTTAAAGTTCCAGGAAGATAAAACAAACCAGACAAGATCCTTCATCACTTAAAAAGGAAAAAAATATATAAACAACTATGTTCAATCCATATTCAATCGTACATTGTGCCTTTTCTAAACCTTCATTTGTTAAATACAAAACCATAATAAATCACTAAAATTAATGTTTCTTTAAAGTCTGTTTACCCTGCTCCACATGTGAGCATGTGAGCACCCCTTGAGCCTCAGAAAAGTTCCCCATAATTATTTACATTGGTACTACCAAATTTAACACTTACTATTTCCATTTCCAACTAGTTAAGAGATGCAATATTCATCTATTAAACAGCTATTGAAATAGATGGTCCTCTTCAACATGTTTTCATGCAGGCATGAACAGATGAGCAGCTCTGCAGGACGGCAGCACCTTCCTAATTTATCTGTCAAACTCTGCACGACTCTTACCAGTCTTGGACTTAATTCTCAAGGCTAATGTAAATCTATGAGGAAGAGCAATTAGTGCAGCCAGTGTTGTGATGGAGTTCAGAAAAAGGCAGTTGCAGATTATTTACATTGAAAATCAGGAGGTGGGGATTTAACAAAGTTGGATTAAAGGATCAATGTGTCAAGAAGGACACATGAGAGAGAGGATGTGGGCAGGGATGCATTGTGTGGGAAAGACGGACAGAAGATTGTGAAAAGTGACCTCCGGATTAACAAATACACATCCTAGATTAGGAATCTTGTATATAAATCACAAATCAAATAAACACAAATCAACATTCAAACATTCAAGTTTATTTAGTAGAAGATGAACATTGTCGTGTTGACATTGAACCATGTTTGATAGTTTAAAGTTGGATTTAAATTGTCCAGTCTCTATTTTACCTAATGAGAGGCAAAAACCTCATTAAACGTCCTGACCCGATTAGGTTGGAAACCGGATCACTTTGTTGCTCTATGTTGTGATCGCTGATTGACAAGGGGTTGAAGCCAAGATCACATTTCTCCCTGTTTCCGTCTCAGTGTAACAAAGTGTGTCATTGATGCTCAGCCAAGCAACACAAGACCTCTTAATGAGAATTACAGATCCAGCTGCCCATCCATTTGTGACGATCAGGTTCCTGCTCACGTCAAGAAGAAGGCAGCGATTCCAGACTCGTTTGAGGAGGATCAGTTGTGATCTGATGTGTTCTTGGTTTCACTTTAACTCTGTTTGCTCTGCTCAAACTGAACCACAGACTATGTTTATCGAGACTTAGAAGAGCTGAAACTTAGATTTGTGACATCTTACATGTATTTGGACTCCTACAGAGGACAATCAATGATGCCTTTCCATGTCAATATTTTCACACGCACGCCCTCACAGAGGGGGTCAAAGCTCGGCACGTGATTATGGATTAATCAATAAAGAGCCAGAGGTGCAACTCTGCCAGACTGCTACATAACAGCACTCTTGTTTGCGTCAGCCAGTCATCTCTTTTTCAGCTTAATCAGGGTTGACATATCGCCATTATCTAAACTTATTTTCGGTCGTCACTGATAAAACGATGTCTCCGCAGTAGGCAAATTAATTTATTCTCGAACTTAAAGATGGCTTTGAGCAGCATTAGCAGTACGCTCGCAAGAATTAAAATCCTTTGCCAGAATTAAAAAAAATAAATAAAAGAAAATTTGTTAACCCTGCTGCCACTGCTCTACACTGTATTGTTTTGATTGTTTAAGCGCTTTGTGACCCTGGTCTAGAAAAGCACTCTACCAATATGACTTACTTACTGTTCCCTCTTCTTTCTTGTTCTCCCGAACCCACATCTTCTTCTCTCTTCATCCCCCTGTATCTCCAATTCCTCACAGTAAAAATGATTATGGTGATTTGCAAGTTATTTGACCTTATGTGTGCGGCGCAAATTGCTTCACAGGGATGAACTTTTCCTCAAGCATTCACAGAGTGGTCTGATCCTTGTACATCAGATTGTTGCTTTTGTACGGACAGAAGAGCTTCACTGTAGTGTAACTTCCCAAGTGTGTGTGTTTGTGTGTTTGCATTCCTCTGATAAATATGCCCTTATTTTGATACATTTTTTAAACATCACCATAGACAGTAATAACTGAAGTACACAGCATTGCGCAGGGATTTCAATTAGCTACAAAACTTAAAAAAAAAAAATTTAAATGTAAAATGCTAAGGCCATGTAATTTAGTTTTAAATATTTAATGGTCAATTGCATGGACCTAAAAGGGCGTTAGCTGCATTTTCGGCCAATTGCCACAGAATCCGAAAAACGTCACAGAAAGTTGCAAAGGACTAGGAGAAAACATTGGAAGACTTGTGACTTTTAAAAGTCTGGAACTTGGTTAATATTTGAGCTATAGGGCTCTTCCTGTTTAGTTGCCTATTCAAACTTATAATAGCGGAGCTTTTAAGGGAGTAGTTAGTGCATGACTGTTGTGGATGAATAAGGCCAAGAAACGTAAAATCAGGCTTCGTCGACGTAGAGCCATTCATTTCTTTGAGTTTGAGCCGCATTTCCAGCCCAAGAAGAACCCTGTAGGACCCATGTGAGAGGGTAACCAAGCTGACTCAAGTGCCCTTAAAAGATAAAGATAATGTTTCTTATCTGGAATATTTAGAATTCCATAGTGATAAAGATGGGTTGATATCATAACTGCCCTTCTCTTCTGTTCCTGGTCGGACAAAACCAACACTTTTTTTCTGATCTGTTTGCGTTACAGGTACCACAGCCAAACACGTGGTCTTCCTGGCAGGGAACACAGCAAAACATGGTCTGCGTTGCAAGGCCTGTAAAATGAGCCTCCATCACAAATGTGAGAACGGAGTGGGACAGCAGCGTTGCATGGGGAAGCTGGTAAGAGCCGTCGACTTCAGATGAAATCACTCCATCAATCGGTTTTCTCAACTTGAGTGAGGAAACTGCCAGGGTCAATGTCACAACAACTCAAACTGGCACCCCGTCTTCACCCGGGCCATTTGAGTGTTTCACACCAGAACATGCTGATTCAGACTCCTCACACTCCGATGTGTGAGTGTGCTAGTACATCTGTGACAAATATCCGTCCTCGTCATCACCCTCACAATAGTTATATCATCCCTTGTCAGTCTGTGTGTTACATAATCATAATGAAACAAACCATTTACAAAACACAATTTGCTGACCCCTCCCCACCTCCCACTGCTGGCAATTAAAAAAGGTAACAGAAGGCATATCCAGCGCTGCCACCTGGATTCCATTAGCTTGTTGGTATGAGCAAGAAACAATTAACTGAACTGTTCTGACTGAGCTTTTTTTGATACAATTACTTTGTTCTCTAATCCTTCAAATCTATCAATTTGCAGAGACTAAGTAAGTGTAAGTAGTTGCCGCTTTTTACATGATCACAATGTATTTAACTATTTATAATTAATGATGCATTATTTGCACTGAAAGTTAATTTACACATATACAATATATACAAGGACTTTTATGAATAAACATTCATAAAAATAGTTATTATCAAGAAAACATGGAGAGTTTTTAGTTATCAGCTCTTATATCGAACCTTCATTATAATAGTTAGTGGTAGCAGACATTCAAATTAACAACACATTTAAGAATTTCAATTCTCAGTAGAAAATATGTTGGAGAAATGAAATGCAATTTTATAATTCTAGGAAGTTGCATCAATCCTATTAAGGTGTTCCTAACTGGGAAAACATGTAAAAAAACAAACAAATAAAAAAACATATAACTAACTAGAAATGTTAATATTGATTTTAAAGAAAGAGTTGTTGACGAGCTTCACATGGAATATTGAATGATCAAGTTACAGTGAGATTTATCTGCATTAAGATTAGAAAATGGGCAAGCATGTGCGATGTGATGGAAGAGAGGGAGTGAGAAGAGTGGACTGAGCAAAGTAACTATGGACTTAATGGAGTAAAGAGCTGAGGACAATGACACCCACCATTTTTCTACATTTGCATTTGCGTCATTTCTCTGCTAAGGTCCATCCATCTAAAGGTTTAAATCAGTGTGATTGTGAGTCTGCAACAGTCTTGATTATATGTGATGATTTTTCGATGATGATTTTTTGAGGGTTAAGACATTAATATTAATGGGTAAAAAAGTAGTGGAGATCTCTTGATTAAAATAAAATACGTCATTCATTTGGTGTAAAATTCACTTCCTGTTGTTGGATCCACAAGAGGCCTGAAGGCAGATCCTAGGGAAACGATCCGGGTGGAAAATGGAGTCCAGAGGTCAGGGATAAAAAGTTTTCCCAGTGGAGAACAAATCTAAATTCATCATGCTATACTTGGACAGTGATGCTTGTTGGCTTTGGATCTCAAGTAAATAATGAATTAAGCATATCAGCATTTTTCTATTTGCAGGGTTTTAGTAGTTTTCCTGTGTAACCCTTTTTTTTCTTTTCTAAAAATTTTAAGTAATACACACATTCTAGCACTTTATACACATAATGTCTCTTCAAACGTGAGGGATTTACATTTGTCAGTCTGGTATACATAATGTATGATCAGGTATATTAGATTTGACACCTCTATAAACATTCTAAGTCACAGTCATTGAGCCATATTGATCACCACATCTGCTGCCGAGGAACGTGGAGTAAAATGATTCATGACATTACTCACCATAAACGGCTCATTAGTCAGCTAATGTGAGCATTTGTTATCATTGACACACTTTCATTCCTTTACACACCCATTATACATTCTCCAATTTTTAAAATCAACCATGCATACATTACCTACAATACAAAGTTTACCACAACTTCGTTCAAGTTCAACTTTTTTTCAGGTATATGTTATCCACAAGGTTAAATTGTAGTTGGCAATTGTTCAACGACCAGCTGGCAAAAGTGCAGCTATATGGGTGCAACAAAATCCACAGAGGTTTCTGTTTGCTAATCAATAAAAGGAGGATCTTGCGAAGATTGCCAGCTTGTCTTTCTGTCGGCAAAACGTTAATGATTGGCCACGGCAAAGCCGTTTAAATGATTTGCGCTATTTTTCTATACCCTATACACTTACGCACCTATTATTGATCGCATTGCAATATAAGTAAAAAGCTAAAATTAAAATGCATGGCAGTCTTTTCTCTATCATTTTCCATGATCCTTAGATAGTGACCTGGACTCATCTTTGATATATATTTTTAAGTGTCTATCCGTCTGTCAGTAATGTCACTAAAAAAACGGATTTTAATGAAATTTAGAAGAAACGTTGATCATGATTTCGTCTTTGATTTTGAAGTCGTCCTCTTAAAAATGCAGTTGGTCATACATCATGATGTTGCTCCGTTTACTTAATAATATTGCCAAACAAGATTATGGTTTAAATTAAACATTCTGACGTTACTCTTGTGGAGGTGTTCTCCCCTAGAAGCCCTAAATCAGTTAAGTACCTACATGTTAATTGTGAAACAAAATAAATATTTATGTAAACATGGTGAGAGTTACTTCTGCCTTTAGGGGTTTTTGAAATGTGTGCATTAAGCAGCAATTATTAGTTTTATTATTAGTTGTTAATGTACAAAACGTAAGTTTTAGGGGTGAGTTTGAAATTTCCGTGAGTCCTTGAATGCAACTCGTGTTTTTGTGACCAATCAGAGGAGAGTGGCCGTGGTTGGTGGACGAGACTTCTTCTCAGCCAAAACAGCGCATTTTAAGTGGGCGGGGCTTAAGCGTATTTTCTAATATATATATCTTTATTAATTGACAGTTTTGTGCAAAAGTAAAAAGTATAATAGAGGTAACACTTAAATCAGCACATTAGGTGCCCTTTAAGCACACGTTTAACCACCATCATCATCATCCATCATTTATTTTGAGATTATGATTTCATTGTTTAATTTTGGTCTCCCTGAAGGAAATTCAAGATTCGCATTATGCGTAAAATAATTGAGATATAAATGTTTTGTTTTCCTACCCAATATAGAAATGTATCGCCATATGAAGCAGATTTAAAATCACCGTACAAAGAGAAGGGAGGGGTTGCATCATAGAGTTAATATCAGATTGTGAAGAACAATTCAGATCTGATTAGCAAAGCAGATTTCTCTCATTTGAATTCATGATAAATGCAATCTGTAACAGCAGGTTGTTTGTCTTCAAAGACAGACAAGATAAATGGTGTTTTTTTTTCAATCACACTCCTTAATTAGGGGATAGAAAATAAATTAAAGACAGTATTGAATTCAGGCTTGTCCGTCATCCATCTTCTATATTTAATATAATTCTTCAAGGAGCCGGTGAGTGCAGGTTTCACAGGAAGTGTCTGACGTCAGATAGTAAACACCAACATCTGTGTTCCAGTCCATTTCCACTCTGGCACTTTGGCTATTTTTATCGCCTGTTGTTTGCTGAAATCTGAGGATGGTTAGTACAAAAGCTTCTTCCTTTATGCTTTGGATTAAATGTGAGGGCTATTATAAAGTGTCTTTCAATTTCGACAGTCTTCATAGATATACCTTTAAAGGCCAAATGTATTTATTTATCACGTAACAAAAGCTTTGTCCTATCTTTTTTCTTGATCTCTGCAGCCTAAAGGTTTTCGTCGATACTACAGCTCCCCTTTGCTGATCCAGGAACAATATGGTTGCATCAAGGAGGTTATGCCTATTGGTAAAAAGCCCAAATGAAAAACCTCCTAATTTCTTATGATTCCATGTTAATGCATTTTTTTTTCTTACGGTCCTGCTCAGCTTGTGGCAACAAAGTAGACCCTGTTTATGAGGCCCTGAGATTTGGGACGTCACTAGCACAGAAGGCGAAGAGGCCCAGTGGTTCTGAGTCTCCTCACAGAAACTCGGTAAGAAACTTCACCTTAATTCTTTGATGTCTATATGCTCTTTTTTTTATCATGAATTGATTCAAAATTCACCCATATATCTTATTTCAGTGTGTGTGGTGAATATTGTCCCTGCAGTGCGTCCCCCCCAAAAACAGCCTCCCGCTTCTGTAAACACAGATATGCTGCTGAGATTCTTCATGCAGATACTGACGGTTCAAAGGAATACACACTACCAATAAAGGCAGTCTGGTGCGAGGAATCTTAAAGGGAGATGCTGAACGCTCATGTGATCACTCTTAAGATGAATTGCGCTGATAGGAGAGCTGCACTAGCCTGCCCGCCTCCATCTGTGTCCAACAGTTGCTCACATCAGCGTCCATGTAACATATCCTGTGACGTCAGCTGGATGTCGAGTTGTCCTGAGCAGCTGTTTGGTCATGAATGTGTGTCAGCGTGGCCTCGCTCAGAGAATAGGGGCTCAGTGGGGAGTAATGGTTATTTAGAACGATGCAACACATCTACTATTTCCTCTTCTATAAATTTGCTTTGCTTGTCACTTGCAGACCAGTGACTTGGACAATGTTCCGGAGGAAGTGGTTCCTCATTGCAGTGGGCAGGGGCTGTCGATAAAACACAGTGATGATGGTGAGCGTCTGGGATATTGCGTATTTAACCTGTTTTAACTCTGCTGTAGAAGTTTGAGGTCATATATGACGAAAAGAGCAATATAATAAAAATGTATTATTGTTATTATTTCACCTTAGCATATAAAAACATCTTATATGGAGGACAAAGAACCTGCCAAAAATAATTTTACTTACCCGCCATATAAGCCCTTCTTTATTCTTTACCACAGACAACGTGCAGTCATTTAGGACAACATCTGTTTGTTATGTTTTAAGGGGGTCGGCGTTGTTTTTTTAGGTGGACCTTAATATTTAAATTGTCATAAAGTATTTCTAGTTTCTGGAGCAGTCTTTATTTTAATTGTATTTTTTTTTCAGTATTCACAGTTTTCGAGAACGGGACAGAGCATTTCCTCATGACTGAAGGAAAAGGTGACGATTATCAGGTAAGAGATAAATATGTGCTTTTGCAAGTACCGACTAAAGTTCTTGTCGAACTTTGTGTTTTTAAAATAATAATATAATAATAAATGTATTCTTGGGCTTTTCAAATGAAGGTGACATGTAAGATTTGAAAATGCAGCAGCATCTAATCTACACTCACCGTGGTAAAAAAAAAGAAAAAATCACTTAATCGATGTTTTGATGGTTATTTTAAAAGCGTTAGTTCACCCGAAATTCGGATTTCACTACTTTTCTACTCAAAGAAATCCGATTAAATGTGTTCCCTTCAACATCAATTTTACTCTTACAGTAAGTGTCTGTATAGATGTTGAAACAAAGTCTCTGTTCAATTCAATTCAATTCAATTTTATTTAAAGTGTCTTATCATAACAAAGTTATCTCAAGACACTATACTGTGTATACTGTACTATACTTTGTTCCTTATCTTAATCTACCTTGATTTTGAGACAACTATCCAGCAGGCCACATAAAATGTCTTGTACGACCAGATTTTCCCCCCTAGCCATGGGTTTGAGACATGATCTAATGGATTCATCTTTTGATAAAATCCCATCACACTGCACACCATGAAACATGTACACAAACATGTGCAATGGTCAGCCCTAGATCTGTAACTGACGAGAGCAGAAACTGGAGCAGACCTCGAATGCAACAAAACTCAGGGGAAAAAAACACTAACTCAGGCCGAGGTGACAAAATGAAATAAAAGTCTAACTCAGATCAAGATGTGAAAACAGTGATCGAGTGGAGCAGATAGCTGGTGTGTGTGGGGAGTCTGAGGTAAAGGGATCCTGTTGAAACGGGATCAACAGGAGCATGTCTTCACTGTATAACCACAAGTGACACTCTAGGTGTGCAAGATACTTGTTGGAATCCAGAGGAGGGGGAGGGGAAGATAAAGCAGTACAACCTAGTCAAAATAAAACATGTTTCGGCTCTTTAAGAAGGCGTGTATTCAACAGAAAATATATGCAACAGAGGTATTTTTGGTCCCTCATAATGCTCTGTAGACTTTTAAGGTGTGGTAGGTGGTCTTGAAAAACATTTTGCGCAAGCTAATTCAAAATTTAAGCCCCTTTCTTCAGACTCTCCACCACCTGCTACACCTTAAGAGCAGGTAATCTTTGCATCTATAAACAGCGGATAGAAGTGAGAGGAAAGGATGGGCAATTGGTTTTCAAGTTTGATGGACATATCACCAACCAAAAGTTTTGAGGGCTTGGGTTAGAATAATTGGATGATTTTTTTAAAGTGCTATGTGTTCCACATGTGAAGGGGATTTAAAAAAAATTCCAGGCTAAATACATAATTAACTTTATACTGTATGAGGTTTAATTCAAAAAGCCTCAGAATAGAAACATGTTGACTGGGAGTTGATCCCTCCGACAGGTTCAGGGGAGCAGGTGGTGTTTTGCGGCTACATCTTACCAGACAGAGGCCACCGATCGTTTGTAACACGACTGGTTCAATTGGTTCAATTCTGACAAACAGACAGAGGCTTTGATGGGTAATAGAAGGAGGAAAACTTCTCATCTCAAGAGCCTTTTCACTTCCAAAAACAATCTGCTCTCTTTCTGCCCCACTTTAATGGCATTGATATTTGGACATTAAATATTAAGAAGGTGTGGGAGCATCTTTGAAGGAGTTTCAAGGACATAGCACGATGAATTCCTACCAGTATATCCGTGTTGCAACAGTGCACGAGAGTTACTTGAGGTGTTGGTGACACCAGACTGGCGGAAACACCTCCCTGCTTCTTGATCTCACACCTTTTTTCTCCTCCTCCACCCACAACACTTTCCCGCTTCCCCGAGTGTTTGTGAAAGTCTTTGGCAGGTGCCGTCGCTCCCACTCGCGTTGATGGCGGTCACAGAGGAACAGCTTGATATTAGCTGCTCCTCAGTGGACCGGAGTTTATTCAACGAAAAGAAGTCGCAACAGACGGAGAAGAGACAATAGAAAACGCGTTTGTGTGTGTTGTCGTGTTTTAAAGTCTGTGCTTTTCTGCATTTGTTTGCAGCTGGAGCAGAGAGACTCTTTTAAGCTCAACACCTACGTGGCCTTGTACAATTTCACCCCTCAGCAGAGCCACGACCTGGAGATGAGGTCAGTGAGCTAGTGAGCATTTTGCTGCTCGTCTTTATTAAAAAATATATATATTGATTCATAAATTGTGCATCATCAGGTTGTTATATACAATCAACTCTAAATTGTTGCAATGCATGATGGGACTATGTCACAAGGTGGCAGTGTACTTCAATTTATACACAACAATTTAAACTTTTGACTATTTGCTCATCTCATTCAAACCACTCAGAAATCCCCGAATACTATAGAGTCCAATAACCATATATATATTTATATATACATATATATATACATTGTTAATATAAAAGTTGCATGAAAAGCCAATAATCAAAGAAAAACCCCAGAAAAGCACTGAGATACATCTTCCAAGACTCATTTCTCATCAGTTATAGAAACTTTCATAAAAGGCGTATCCATTTTAGTGATGGAATTGTATGACACGTTTTATTTTTGCTATTTATTTTTGACATGAGCATACAGGTAAACGAGGAAACCTTCAAACCCTTCATTACTCCAGATTGATTTTCAACACACCAACAAAACCTAATCCCTTCTAAAAATCTGTTCAATAACAGAAGCAGACAGAAATGAGTTTGCAAAACTGTACAAAAATACAAAACAAAGTGCTACATTACGACATGGCTGTCAAAAACTTTATCAATCAATCAACATTAATTAAAGTTTGACAGCTGTTACTGATGGTGATGTTTTGCTTCATGTTGTACCTGAAGGCACCAGACTCATGTATAACGTCAGTGCTTTGTTTCTTTCGAGTTCAAATCTGTTTTAAATGCTAGAGAAGATGCTTAGGATGGTAAACCTAAACTTTATATTTGAATGAGCTGCGTCTACACGTCTTTATTCGTCAAATCTAAAATGGATCCCAAGTTTGCCTTCTTTAATGTCATCGATGACATGTAGTCTTTCCTCCTCACAGGGACTCGTGCCTTTTCACCATTTCAGACACGTTGTTTAGTAGAAAAACTGTGTCATCACAGCAGCTGCAGACAATTTGGTGTGTCGAAATGCCAAAACCATCATCGTCTATTGATGCAAGAATATTGGCTTGACTGTTAGTGGAATTTGTTGTTTAGGCTCCTAAATCTGTATTTCAAGCAGGCATTTTTACTCTGTTAAATTTAAATAAAAAAAACATGCTACTTTCCATGTTATATTATTATTAATTGATATTCATTCTTAAATAAAAAAAATAAAAAAGGAATAGTACTATTCAATTATTAAGAATAATGTGAGCATAATATTGACTCAGTTTGATTTAAAACATGAAGTCAGAATGTATTGATCCAGATCCTCGTCAGGCCTGTGAAGAACGACCTCATCAGTTCTTTGCTCACTTTTTTTTTCTTTTTATAAATCCACATAAGAATGTTCAGGAGTTGAAATATGTCTCATCCATCTTCAAACTTCACTTTCTTAAACGTCTGCTTCCTCCATTTCCTGTGATTGATTGTATAGAATCTTTAAAAAAAACCTCGTTCATCAAGAGCAGCCCATTTGGTCCTGACTGAGAACACACAGAGACACACACACTGATGTCTATGAGACTTTTATCGATCACTGTGAACTCCATCTTTTCAGACTCCTTTGAAACTACTTTCTATAAGTTCTAAGGCTTTTATTCATTCGTCTATAATAAAATAAATGAAAATGAAAATAAAAAAAATTTGTGATTCATCTCACTAATGATGTGATGATGGTTGAACTTTTTCAGAATTTTGAATCTGTTACAAGTTTCGTTTTTTAATTTGAAACATTATATAATTATATTGTCAAATGGGTGTTGGTTGACTTCAAATAATTACTAGTATTAATTACTAGTGGGAAAAGTATGTAGATGTGGATGAGTAATTAAGTTAATTATAAAGGATCTTTATCCATCCAAAATGAAAAAAACAAACATTTTCTCTACAAGCGCCAAATTAAACTTACAATGCATCTATTTCCTTCAGTTTTATCATGGAATTAAATGAATATTTTTCTAAATAGAACATTTTGAATCGATGCTGAGGGAAAACATAAAGAACAGTTAAATTATTTGACAATACTTAAATAATTTGTCTTTTTTTTTAATTTGAAGGTTAATGGTGTCCTTGAGATTTATTTCATTCTTCTGGTCATATGCAGACAATTAAATGGTTAAGAGCATATCATTGGGGAACTTGATAGAACATGATATAAATGTAAATATTTATTTCTAAATTTGGTGCTTACAGAGCAGGAGACAGAATTCTACTGGCAGACGACTCTAATGAGGACTGGTGGAAGGTAAGAAGTCACTTTCAAACTGAACTGAACTGAGATCCTGAAGTATTCATGCATTGTTTGCTACACACTTTGTTGTTCACGACAAGCTGAATGCCCCTCGGTGGGGAAAGATGAATCGCACAGATGTTGTTGTTGAAAATAACAGCAGAGTCACGTCCACCCCAGGACACAAACACGCGGATGATAAATCACGACTCAAACTGAAAAACCATGCGCTCACGCAGGAAGCCTGCTGCTGCCAGGGCCAGAATGAACGTATCAAGAATTTTAACTTGTTGTTCTTGACAGGCTGTACAGAAACAGCTGTCGCGTTTACTTATTCAGCAGCTTCATGCACACATGTCGAACTCCTGCTGCAACAGATGAGGAGACAAGTTCAACATTAGTCCAGCAAGTAAACTAATCTCCATTAACTCAAGTTTTAGTTTAGTCCAGACCTGGGCTAAGTGCAGCACAGGGGCCACGTGTGGCCCTTAGACTGTATTTATGCAGCCATCATGATGTCAAAGTCGAACTGATCTGTGTAGAACATGTAGAAAATGTTTCCAAAATGAATAGTTCAGAACTTATTGTTTTACTTGTAATGGTATCAACTCTAAATACTTTTTTGTCCTCTTATAAATAATAAACAAAGATAACACAAATTGTAGTTAACAAGTTATAAAGTTATTGTCTTACTGTTGTTGTTTTATGTTATTATGTTATATTAGTTTATATTTATTATTTGACACCATCAGGGACCCCAAAAGTCAGTCAAGGAGGCCACACTGTGTGTAGGTTTAGATTAAGTGTCCTGCAAAATTGTAAAACTGTGTAGGAAACGGTCCTGATAACGATCATTTAAAGATCAATGGACTCACATTATAATTAAATTATGTTCACACTAATTAACCTGATAATGACAAACTTGATACACAAGGATCATTTTAAACTCTTCCATAAACATTTTAACTTCAAACTAATTTGACTTATTATTCACTCCGGTGCTAACCCAGGTGTCTAACAGCAGCCGATTTCATTTCAGGGCCTGATCGAGGACAGGATCGGGTTCTTTCCAGCAGCCTTTGCTCATCAGGTTGGGCCCGGAGACCAAGTGTTCAGGTGTCACCGGACGTTCATCGGCTGTAAGGAACAAGGCCAGATCACTCTGAAGGAGGGACAGGTATGAGGGGAAATCCTGAAGAGACCACGCTCATTATTCCTCCATCAAGATTCAAGATTTTTATTTTGTCCCTGTGGGGCAATTGGTTTTGCAGCAGTTAAGACAAACACAGTGATGCACAACCATACAACAAAGATCAATAAAATAAAATAAAACATAAAAGCATATATTAAAATACTGTGGGATGGGCTAGATGAGTTGGTGGGTCTGCCTGTAATGTGTGGAGTTAAGTAGCGAGATGGAAGAGGCGATGAATGAGTGTTTGACGCGGGTTGGTTTTGGCTGTTGGTTGTCTGCTGGGTGAAGTGCGTGAGTACTATCTGACATGATGGATTTTAATTTCCTTATTACCTGGGTGTTGTAACGATCGCTGTTGGGAACCTTTAATTTCCCTTCTCGTGGTTGTGATTCTGATGAGGGATTTTTTGTGTTTGAGGATAGTGGATGAAAACCAGCAGATAAATGAAAACGTTAAAAACATTAAAGATTTTTAAAACATACTCATAAGAGAACGGTCAACCTTGAATTTTGCAAGCTTCCTCAGGCAAAACAGTCGCTGCTGGCATTTCTTGATTATGATGCCAGTGTTCTGCTAAGGTATGATGTTAAACTGTGTCTTCTGTGAATATAACAGTCGTTTGTGTACATGATATACAGGAGAGGTGAGAGAAGGCAGCCTTGTGCGGATCTGGTAGAAGACCTTGACGGTGTGGATTGGTGCTCGCTGACTCGTACTCTCTGTGACCTGTCAGTGAGGAAATCCAAGATCCACCCTGTGGTGTTACAGTCCAGGTTCAAATGTTCTCTGAGCTTTTTCCCCAGCAGAAGTGTTTGGATGGCGTGGTTCTTGTTTCCTTCGAGGTGCTGATGAATCAGGTTAAGGAGTGTAATGGTGGCATCCTGCACCCCCCTATGGCTGAGATGGCTGCAATCCAGACAGCCTTGCAGTGCTAGTCTGGACTCCTCTGTCCAGACTTTTACATTTCTGGTGGTCACCTTCTCTCTCGGCAGGTGCAATGTGTGGGAATCAGATGAATGCAGTTATGATCCGCTGTGCTTAAAGTTTAATGGATATATTCACTCCTTTAATCTAATGTCTTACCTTGTCTGGTGGGACAGGTGACATATTTGTAAAAGTTCCTGATGGTTTTGTTCAGACGGCAGTGATTCAAGTCGCCCATAATTCAATTGGGAGCGTCAGGGCACAAGTATCAGATTCGATGCAGAGCTATCAAATAAGTCATGTGACCATTCTCTTAACTTCTGTCTTTCACAACAATCCACTTATTTATTAAAGGTGTAAAGAAGTTATTTCACTTATGAATTTTGGCATTTTTGAGTATTTTTTTCACTCTGACCTTGCACTCAGCTCATCATTTTCCATTCCCACACAGTGATGAGGCTCCCTGTGGAATAACTAAGCTGCAGTTTTCTGTAGCGACAAGAGATCTAAATCTAAGAAGGGAAAGAAGCTTAAAACTGAGACCAGCAGTTTAAAATCATCCCTTATATTTACGACAGAAGATGAGTTACTTAGCCCTACGTTTATTTTATCTATAAAATGTGATTCTTTAATGATACTTGAAATATCATTGAAAGCAATGAGTGACAGTAGGTGGCAGTAGTGTTCTCGCACAGGAAAAGTTTGTGCAAGCAGACTGACCTCAGTAATTTCAGGCCTGTTTCTAAGCTCCTTTTCTTGTCCAAGATCTTGGAGAAGGTGGTGTCTGAGCTGCTGTCTTTGTTTCTGGATCAGAGCGACATCCATGAGAAGTTTCAGTCTGGCTTCCGCAAACATCACTCTATGGACACAGCTTTACTGAAAGTGTCCAGTGACACCATGATGTCAGCTGATTCGGGTCAATACACTGTTCTGGTTCTCTTGGATCTGTCCTCAGCCTTTGACACAGTTGATCAGCAGATCCTGCTGAGAAGACTGAGGGTTGAAGTGGGACTGTCTGGGTCTGTGTTAGAATGGTTCTTGTCATACCTTTCTGGGCGCAGTTTCAGTGTAAGTGCCAATCAAACGAGGTCGGAATCAGCTGATCTGTTGTGTGGAGTCCCTCATGGTTCTGTTCTGGGTCCTTTATTGTTTTTGCTGTACTTGATTCCCCTCGGTTAAATCATTCAGAGATTTCCTGATGTTTCTTACCACAACTTTGCTGATGACATGCAGCTCTACTGCTCTTTGGATCCAACTGAGCCCCAGAGGCTGAACAGTTTAGTCAATTGTTTGCTAGAAATCAAACAATGGCTGAGTGAAAACACTTTGCAGCTAAATGTGGACAAAACTGAAACTCTGGTGATTGCTCCTGATGATAAGATTCCTGGGTTGAGTCAGTACTTGAGTAACTTAGGTCAGTCTGTCAAACTGAGCCTGAGAAACCTGGGTGTTGTATTGGACAAAGACATCTGTCTAGTCTCTAGTTCAGCACTGCAGAAAACTTCCTTCAACTGAGAAAAATCTCTAAACTTATGTTGTCACAACATGATCTGGAGCTTGTAATCGATGCGTTTGTGTCTTCTCGCCTGGACTATTGTAACAGTCTGTTTTCATGTCTTAACAAGAAGGAACTGTCTCGCCTACAGTTGATACAGAACTCGGGTGCAGCGAGAATTCTGACCCGCTCAAGTAGAAGAACTCACATTTCTCCGATCCTTAAAACTCTTCACTGGCTGCCAGTTTCTTTCAGGATCAACTTTAAAATTCTGGTTCTTACTTTCAGAGCTATTCATGGTCAGGCTCCTCCTTACATCAGTGATCTGATCCAGCCTTACACCCCAGCTCAGGCTCTGAGGTCTGTGGATCAGAATCTACTGATGGTTCCTCGCACACGGTTCAGGACCAGAGGAGAGAAATCCTTCCAGGCTGTTGCTCCTAAGCTTTAGAACGATCTTCCTCTCTCTCTGTGTTTGATGGATCTACTGACTCCTTCAAGAAACATCTGAAGACACTTTTATTCGTGCAGGCTTTTCCCTGATTCTCTAAGACTCTAAAGAAGTGTTATCTTGACCTTTTAAGCATATATTTTATTGTTTTGTTTTTTTAAGTGCTTTGTGACCCTGGTCTAGAAAAGCGCTCTACAAATATTTCTTACTTATAGATCACTGTCTGCCTACAAAGGGACAAATGCTAAAGATTTTCTGGATTCAGATGATTATTTAAAAATTCACCAAAACCAGTTCATCTTTTCCTTGTATCATTTTATGTTCCATGAAAATCTTTTTTTTTCTCATGGACAGAGAAATAAATTGAATTTACAAATTTAATCATGTTTTTGTATTTAATTATCAATGAACATTTTGATTATAATTTAAGGAATTTGCTTTAACTTTTGTACTTAACTTGGCTTTTCACATTCTACAATTGGCATTTATGTTTTTGTTGTTGAACCTTTAAGTAGCAAAAGAACGATGTTCTTAGAGCCAATTTATCAAAATTTATTGAATACCTTTCTTTAAAGGGCAACTAATGTGTTGATTTGAGAGTCTCTTAAATAGATCTGGCTTGCAAATCATCTTGCTGTATTACCATAGTTTTGATATGGTTTAGAGTTCAAATAAAATGTAAAATAAAATAATTCTATTTTTTACGATTAACATGCACATTGATGGCGTTTCATTTTTAATTTTGCAATTAAACTTCCGGCTGCAGTCATTCTGTCCTCAGCTAAATGATCATTGAAATCCCAAGTTAATCTGTAATATTTTCACTCATTACAATCCAAGAAAAGAGTGCAGTGTCTTCACCTGTCAGAGCTCTTCTTTGCTTCTGTCTCCAGATCTGTGTGAGCAGCGAGGGCGAGTGCAGCGGCTTCATCAGAGTGGCGAGTGGGAGGAAGAGAGGCTTTGTGCCGTGTGAAGTCCTGGAAATACTCTGAGGAGAATGTGAAAGCAGGACACACGATCACTGGATTTATTCCTCGTACTGAGCCATTTTGGTCCTCAAGAACCAGAAGACATTTTTATGTTAAAGCAGACGAGCGTGTCCTGCAGGATGACTAGTTTTGATCCAAGAACCAACAAAATACACACTTTTAATGTAACACTTAGCTCAGTGATTGTCGAGGACCTGGCAGCAGGAGTCTGGTCTGCTGCTATCAGTCATATCATATTGGCTATCAGTTTGATCAAAGTGGTGAACAAGGGTTGTGACCTTTTTGTTTTGATCCAAATGACAACTTCAAATTGCAATACAATTTAAAAAAACACTCAGATTTGTTCTTTGACTGATGGATACTGTCCACTGCAGACCAGGGCTGACGCAAAAGAAAAGTGTTCCAGCAGCCTTTGGTTGAGAGAGCTATGCTAAGCTAAAAACCTTCCCAGATGCTAACAAGCACCGCCATTTGAAAAACTTGTAGTCTTAAATACATTGATTGATGATTTAGATCAAGTTTTGAAATCAGAAACATGACAACAGTAAATGTTTGTTAATATTATTGATGATTATTGATTATTGTCACCACTAACAATAAAATGGTCTGTTAAAGTAAAACATCTTGTTTTATTTATCATCATTGCTCTTTTAGGTTTCCTTATTTTCCTCTGGACAGTAGACAGAAATGAATGATCGTGTTTGTCTCCGATAATAATGAATGTCAATATATTGTAAAAAGTGTATTTAAGATTAAACTCCTTTATTAAAATAATTCAGTGTTTGGTTTTACTCGCCCACTCATTGACTTCTAACACAAGTGAGTCACCAAAGAAGCCGAAGCTTTACCAGCCGACTGGACTGATGGACCCTTTTCGTCACCCTTCGATAAGAATTCCTCTTAGTAGTCATTCAAGGTGAATTAAAAGATCCAAAGAATGTCTTGATTTACTTAAACTCCTGTTCTACTTCATAGTCAGTAAATAAGTAAGTAATATTTGAAGAGCGCTTTTCTAGACCAGGGTCACAAAGCGCTTAAAGATCAGACAGATCCAAGAGAACCAGAACAGTGTATTTACCCGAATCAGCCGACATCATGATGTCACTGGACAATTGCTCAGACACCACCCTCTCTAAGATCTTGGACAAGAAAGGGAGCTTAGAAATAGGCCTGAAATTACTGAGGTTGCTGTTGTGCTGGTGACCACAAGGAGGAGAAAGGCTCAGTAACAGCAGGGGTTCCACACAAAGGGAGAGAGATTTTGTCTTTGATCAATTTAATTTTGTCAATGAAAAATCTCAACAATGCATTGCTGTCAGTTTCACAGAAGACAGGCTTGATTTGAGGAGCGATGACACGAGAGAGTTTATCGTTTCAAACAACACTTTGGGGTTTTTCTTATTTGCTGTTACCAGTAATCAGATCTGGCAGTTTCCACCATCTCATTGTATAAGGACATCAGATCTCTGAGGTGAAGTCTGTGCACCTCAAGTTTAGTGGACTTCCAGAGACGCTCACAAAGTCACTTCAGACTCAGGAGATCTTCATTTGTCCAAGGGCACCGTTTTTTTTCTGAATTGTCAGGTTCGATTTAACAGGTGCCACTTGATCCATTATTTCAACACAATGAGTAGTGATACAGTAAATCAAATTGCCCACGTTTAGGCAATCGCTAAGGAAAAGAGGGTCAAACATAGCAGAAAAACTGTCTGCAATAACGTCTGAGATGACACGCCTTAGAAGACACCTAAACTTTAAGGGCTTAGGTTCAGGGATGAAGTCCAGGTTAAACAAGACAAGAGAATGATCACTCAGATGGACATCATGTAGAGATACATTAGAAATGTCCAGGCCAAGAGTAAAAACTAAGTCTAAAATGTGGCCTTTTTGATGAGTGGGTTCAGAAACATGTTGCTCAAAGGCTTCTGTTAAAGTTAAAAGTTCTTTAACAGAGCAAGATGTGACGTCATCAACATGAAGATTAAAGTCTCCAAGTATAAAAACAGATTTCATTAGAATAAAAGATAGATTTAATGATCCGTCACGATGTCTCCTTCGGGAAATTGTTTTTCCAATTAGAACACAGCAATACAGACGATAATTCATAAAAATAAAATAAGAACAAGAACAAAGTTTCTAAAAAAAGAAAGTACAAGATGACACAATCTAAGTCTAAATATAATTAATGGAATGAATAATTAATAATTAATGGAAGATTAGAAGTCACTAAAGTATTTCAAGAACACCGCCGTAGGACCAGGCGGACGGTAGATTGACACACAATAGAAAGGTCTTGTAGAACCAACCAAGATCATCTGAGACTCAAAAGAAGTGAATTCCTGTGTCTGAATCACTTTGCAAAAACAGAGGCGAGGCTTCCCCAGGACAGCGCTCCCTACTGGACAGAGTTCTTTTAGATTAATAAACTCTTCCTCTCTCTGCCAAGTCTCAAGCAGACACAAAACTTTTGTTTTGGGAAAAGATCATTCAGAGAAAAGGATTTATTTGTAATAGAGCGTTCACTCAGAAAATCTCTTACCACGCTTAGAGGGCATAGCGTTAACATCTGTACACGTATTCTGTCATGCGTGTTTGTGTCATGAGTCTACTTGTACCTCTTTCCTGCCTGTTTTCTTGTTGGATTACGTCTTTACCTTCCCCCTTGGAATTAAAACCAAGTTTCTACAAACCGAACTCTGCGCCTGGGTTTCTCCGTTCTGCACCCTGACAGTACATCAAGACCAACATGAACCCAGCAGAGAGTCCTCTTCCCGACACTCCTCGTTCACACCAGGAGCAGACGGTGAGGAACACTTCCACCCTAGCTACACTGCAGCTAGGCATGGAAACCATGGCGGCGCAGCACGACTCCCTGCTCCAGAGTCTGGGACACCAGATGTCGGCGATGGCCGTCCAACTCCAGCTCTTGACCCCCGCCGCTGGGACCTCAGCACCACCCCCCGCTTCGGCTAGTCCGGCCACCGCGCCGGCTCCAGCTTCCACTGGTGAGTCCGTTCCGGTTCCACACTCCTCCATGGTCGTCCTGCAACGGCCCGAGTGTTTCTCCGCTGACTCTGGAGATTGTCGGGGCTTCCTAACCATGTGCAGTCTCCACTTCGAGCTGAACTCCACCGCCTTTCCCAATGAGCGCTCCAGAGTGGCTTAAATCATCTCGCTGCTGAGCGGGCGGGCGGCAGAGTGTCGCTGGGAGGGGACTGTCCTCACCCGAGTCTTCCTCGAGGGCCTCTTTCGCGCCTACGGACCATACTCATTCCCCTCGAGCTCCCGGAGGGGCTAGACGCAGTCATCGCCATGGTCACCAGGATCGAGACGAAGCTGCGCAACGAGGAGGCGCGCCGTCGGTCGTCTTCCCGTCCTCTCCAGTGCTCGCAGCGGTTTCCCTTCCGCTCCTCAGTTCCCCAACAGGATTCCCCGCTGGCGCAGG
The DNA here is from genome assembly GCF_982586985.1 of Callionymus lyra. NCBI lineage: Eukaryota > Metazoa > Chordata > Actinopteri > Syngnathiformes > Callionymidae > Callionymus > Callionymus lyra. The sequence continues at coordinate 21,637,392 of NC_141835.1, forward strand.
AGGAGCCTACCCAGCTCGGACACGCGCGTCTCACGGACCAGGAGAAGAGTCGCCGAAAGGCTGAGGGGCTCTGCCTCTACTTTGGCGGTGATGGACACCTGGCAGCAACATGCCCGCTAAAGGGGCAAGGCTCACCCCTGAAGAGGGTCGGGGTAAGCCAAACCAGCACGTCCACCAATCCCTCACGCTCCACCATCACCATTTCCCTGGAGTCTGCTGGGAGGGTCTCATTGATTCTGGGGCTGATGGCAACTTCATTTCCATGAAGCTAGTCAGATCCCTCAACATTCCACTTCAGCCTCTCCCGGTTCCCATCCAAGTTCAGGCCTTGGACGGCCACCTCCTGAACCGGGTGACCCACTCCACACACCCAATTAGACTCTTGTTCCCTGATGGACACACTGAGGAGCTACATCTCCATGTGCTGGCGTGTTCCCCTCATCCCCATCATCTTGGGGTTTCCCTGGCTCCAGCACCATGAGCCTCACATCCAGTGGTTCCCCTCTCTCGGTGGTTGGGTGGGGAAAGGCTTGCAGTCAGAAGTTTCTAACCCCCTCTACTTTGTGCTCTCCCATTAGGTCTAGCGTCTCTCCAGTATCTTCCACCACTTCTGCGGACTTATCATCGGTTCCGTCTATGTACCACGATATGGGTGAGGTTTTTAGTAAGGCCCGTGCCGTAAGTCTTCCTCCTCATCGCTCTTATGACTGCGCTATTGAGTTATTGCCTGGTTACCATCCCCAGCGTGCTCGCCTTTACTCCTTGTCTCGCCCAGAAACTGATGCCATGAACCGCTACATCTCGGAATCTCTAGCCGCAGGGATAATCCGCCCTTCCTCATCCCCGGCAGGGGCTGGCTTCTTCTTTGTCGGTAAGAAGGACGGCTCCCTGCGCCCATGCATTGATTATCGCTCTCTTAATGATATTACGGTTAAGAATCGTTACCCCTTACCACTTTCAGCGTTTGAGATGCTCAAAGGAGCCACTATTTTTACCAAGTTGGACCTACGTAATGCTTACCACTTGGTTAGAATCCGCCAAGGGGATGAATGGAAAACCGCTTTTAACACTCACTCTGGCCACTACGAGTATCTGGTAATGCCTTTCCGTCTCACTAACGCCCCTGCCGTGTTTCAAAGCCTAGTTAATGACGTCCTGAGAGAATTTCTTAATCGGTTCGTTTTTGTGTATCTGTAGAACGACATTCTCATATTTTCGCCAGACAAACAGTCACACCACCAACACGTGCGTCTAGTGTTAGAAAAGCTACTAGCTAACCAACTGTTCATCAAGGCTGAGAAGTGTGTTTTCCTCCTCCTGGTCTGCCACTCCCCCTGTCGTCTCACCTCACACCTGGTCCTCATCATCAATCATGCTCACCTGGTCTTGATCAACCCCCTTCATAAACCCTTGGATTCTCCACGGTCGGCGCCAGATCGTACTACGCACAACCGTGGTAACTATACGTGCCTGGCTCAGTTTATTTGCTACCTCGCTCTCTCTTACTCTAGTCTCTTGTTGTTTTTTGGACCACATCTAACTTTTGTTCCTCTACCTGCAGTAACCCGGATCACTCACTCCAGCTCGCCGACCTCGCTCTCCCTCCGGCTTCCTCATCCACTACCTGCTCCCCTCCTATTCAATAAACCCCTTTTTGTATTCCCTTGAACATCGCCTCTGTCTGCTCTTGGGTTCAGCATCGTTAAACATAACAGAACGATCTGGCCAAGATGGACCCAGCGGACATGGCCAAGGTCCACGGAGCTCTCGCCGCTCAAGGCACTCAGATTGCCGAGCACAGCCAAGCCCTCCGGGATGCTATGGAAGCCTTCAAAAACATCGCTACCCGAGTCACTCAGATGGCCGCACAACTGGACGCATTGGTTCCCCACACACGGGAGCCCCCACTGCCTACGACTCCTCCGCCTGCCCCCACTTCCCCAACACACCTGCCAAGAGCCCGAGAGCCTCTCATTCCTGCGCCCGAATGCTACGCTGGGGACATGGGTACATGCAGGGCCTGTTTGATCCAGTGTTCCCTAGTTTTCAGTCAACAACCCCTCACCTACCCCACTGAAAAGGCTACGATAGCTTACATTATGGGGTCTCTCTAATGCCCCTGCTGTGTGCCAGAACCTCATAAATGACGTCCTCCGGGACTTTCTCAACCGCTCAGTTTTTGTCTATCTGGACGACATAATTATTTTTTCTCGGAACCAGGAGGAGCACTGCCAGCACGTCCGACAAGTTCTTCAGCGGCTGTTGGAGAACAAACTGTATGTAAAGGCCGAGAAGTGCGAGTTCAGTGTCACCTCTGTATCCTTCCTTGGGTTCATCATAGCGAGCGGACAAGTGAGAGAAGGTCAGTGCTGTGACAGACTGGCCCATCCCCAATTCCCGCAAGAAACTGCAGCAGTTTCTGGGGTTTGCAAACTTCTACCGGAAATTCATCCGGAACTACAGCAGGGTTGCAGCCCCTCTCACTCGTCTCACCTCTCCTGCCCTCCCATTTGCCTGGTCACCCGAGGCGGAGACTGCCTTCTCGGATCTAAAAAGACTTTTCTCGTCTGCCCCCATTCTCATCCAACCTGACCCCTCCAGGCAATTCATTGTGGAGGTCTATGCGTCTGACACGGGGGTGGGGGCGGTCCTGTCCCAGCGCTCTGCCTCTGACGAGAAGATTCACCCCTGCGCGTTTTTCTCTCGGCGGCTGGCACCTGCTGAGCGCAACTATGATGTGGGTAACAGAGAGCTGTTGGCTGTGAAATTGGCGTTGGAGGAATGGCGCCACTGGCTTGAGGGGGCTGAACAACCGTTCGTGGTTTGGACCGACCACAAGAACTTGTCCTACATCCAGGCAGCGAAGCGCCTTAATTCCCGCCAAGCCCGATGGTCCCTGTTTTTTGGGCGTTTTAATTTCACCCTCACTTACCGTCCGGGTTCCCGTAACGTCAAGCCTGACGCCCTCTCTCGTCAGTTCAACCCTGAGGACGCACCGGCTTCCCCTGACACCATCCTCTCTTCTTCCTGCCTCAGGATCGCTGCTGTCACCTGGGGGATCGAGTCCCTCATCCGGGAGGCCCAATTCACCGAACCGGATCCGGGTAACGGTCCTCCTAACCGTCTCTTCATCCCCTCCGCCGAGCAGAACCGGCGCATTGCCGACCGCCACCGGGCTCCCGCTCCTGCCTATCGGGTGGGCCAACAGGTGTGGCTGTCCTCCAAGGATTTCCCCTTAAAGACTGGCTCCAAGAAGCTAACCCCTCGTTTTGTTGGTCCTTTCCCCATTGTTTCCATCGTCAACCCCTCAGCTGTCACACTCAAGCTGCCCCCAGCCATGCGCGTAAACCCCACCTTCCATGTCTCTCGCCCTGAAGAAAGAAGCTGGGTTTCGCGGGGTCTCATCCTCGACCCCTCCATCATCCGCGACTTCCATCAGGCTCACCCAGAGAGGCCTAGGCCGCCTAGAGTCATCCCTTGAGGGGGGGGTACTGTTGTGGTCACAGCAGTCTGCTGTGTTTTCCTCCTCCTGGTCTGCCACTCCCCCTGTCGTCTCACCTCACACCTGGTCCTCATCATCAATCATGCTCACCTGGTCTTGATCCCCAATCAACCCCCTTCATAAACCCTTGGATTCCCCGCGGTCGGCACCAGATCGTACTACGCACAACCGTGGTAACTATACGTGCCTGGCTCAGTTTATTTGCTACCTCGCTCTCTCTTACTCTAGTCTTGTTGTTTTTTGGACCACATCTAACTTTTGTTCCTCTACGTGCAGTAACCCGGATCACTCACTCCAGCTCACGACCTCGCTCTCCCTCCGGCTTCCTCATCAACTACCTGCTCCCCTCCTATTCAATAAACCCCTTTTTGTATTCCCTGGAACATCGCCTCTGTCTGCTCTTGGGTTCAGCATCGTTAAACATAACACCAGTATGATTACTTGAACTTTGTATTGAGAGTACAATAGCCTGAACTACGTATTTGAACACACCACACTCCACCTTATTGTAGCATCAATATGACACCCACGCTGGACAGAATCCAGAATCCAACATACAGATTAAATCAACCTTTATACAGGCTGTTAAACTTAATTTCCAGAGCGAATCAATCAATAAGTCCATATTGACCATATTAGGGGAAGAAAACTGAGATCACAGATAAACATCATCTTAAAAAATAAAAGCAGATTTTAAGAGATTAGACAACAACAATATGTCGACCAAAAGTAAATCTGAGTTCAATAAAATGCGCATTATTAACCAACAATTTATCAAACACGAAACAAAAATGCAACATCAAAACAATGTATGCATTTTTAATTTTGCGATTTGATTTCATTATCAAAGATTGATAAAACTAAAAAAAGTGTAAATATATTCAAAAACCCTTTCAAGATAAGAGAAACTCAAATGAAATAATGCCATGAATCATAGGTTTCATTTTGGAAAGTGAACCAGTTCTTATCTTTTGTCCAGTATAATGAAGGATAATAAATGTTTGTTTGATATATGAATGGTCGGGTGTAAAACAATCTGGACCACAGTATTGTTTTGTTTTTTATTTGTTGGGAATGATGTACACAACATTTGAACTTTTACTTTGTTTAATGAACTTATTCAACACACAAAGACTATACACTGAAACTTTGTTCATAAATAACATTTTATAACAGTCAACGTTTTATTCTTCTTTTATTCGGGCATCACACTCTTGACGTGCTCAGAGAGAGATGGCATTTTGACTTGCGGTCGAGGAATTGTGCGTCGGAATGATTCCAGCTCTGCTTCAAGAAGTCCCGGTCCATCTTGTTGAGCGCCTGAGAGCACAACCGAAGGTCCTGGACCAGTTCTGGTAACCCCTCCAGGTCTGAAGTGGGCCAGGGCCCGGACACTTGACACCCTGTGTGAGAGAAAAAAATAAAAATAATCTCCTTATTTCTTTCGAATAACCTTCATACCAACCTTGAAGGTTAAGAAAGGTCAGAGTCCGACCGGCCTCTCTCAAGGTCGTCAGGAGACTGTGAAGTCCTGCTGAGGTCACCGACTGGTTCCCCGACAGATCCAGGCTCTCCAGCGAAAGACAAAAGGGAAGACACCTGAACAAGTTCATGTTCCTTGTTAAATTATGGGATGTCCTCTCTCCAAGATGCTTTCACACCCACCTTGCAAACACGGCGATGCTACCATCCGTCAATCCGTTTGAAGCCAAACTGAGGTGCGTCAGTGAGCACTCGTCCTGTAAGACATGTGTTCAGATCAGCATCAACCATTATCAGTTACACTTTATAGCTGCAGAATTATTATAAAAATGCTTTCTTATGGCTGCTATCAACTAGCGGTATCGTGACGCACACCGGATTATGATGTGCACCATCAATGAAGGGGGTAATACTACTTTAGCCATAAACGGATTCAAGAAAGACTGGGTCTGATTTTCCTACTTCCATCAGAGCTTTGGCGAGATGTTCTAGTGCCGGCGAGTCAGCCGAGCCTCTGTTGATGGCACACAGGTCCAGGTGAGTAAGGCTGTGCAGGGGAAGAGTCTTGAGCAACAACTCGAAGCCTGTGGAGCCCAGTGCATTGTGGGAGAGACACACCGACTTCAAATGGCCCGAGTCTGGAGGGAAACAAACATTATCAACTGCCCTTCCTGCTCCTCTTGTCACGTGACCGGACCTGTGAGAGCGTTGGCCAGCAGGAGGCGGTGCTGCTGTAGGAAGCGGGGCGTCAGGCCGCAGGCCTGCAGGGACAGTTTGGTGAGGACAGGACAGCTCGTCAGGAGACAGGACAACGGCTGAGACACAGCGTCACCCAGCGGGTTCAGACTCAAGTCCAGCTCATTCAGACTCTGAAGAAAAAAGAACAAGTTCGGTAAAGATTAATTTTCCAGAGTTCATTAGCTGCCTACCGGAAACCAGGTCTGACTGAGTCCCTTCAAGGCGTTGATGGCCTTCTCCAGCCCCTGTGCTGTGACCTGGTTGGCGGAAATGTCCAGCAGTTGCAGTCGAGGCATGGTGATGGCGGTGGCCACCAGGTCCGGGAGAAGACCGTCGTTCAGGCGGTTGCCCGAGAGGCGCAGCTCCGTGAGCGTGGCCTGAAGCTTGAGGGCGCGCAGGAGGGCGTTGAGCGCCGGAGACCCCAAGCTAAGGTTGCACACCAGGACAGAAGAACTCCCGTCCTGAACCTCGCACAGCCGGGTCACTCTGGCGTTCTCGGCCACGGCCAGACTGCTGCAGGCCTTCTTGTAGCGCTCGGGGAGAGGAGGGAGATCCCAGGACGATACCTCGGCCAGAACCTGCGACACAACCGCCCAAATAAACAGGGCGTCCGAAGATCAATCATGGGCGAGGAGCTCACCTCCTCGTTGGTGTGCAGAACAGCAAGCAGCAGGTCATGCGAGGACAACTGGGCTCCCTCCTTCTGCAGCGACAGACGAGGGAGGAGGCCACACTTGTTGTAATAGCGCTGAGCCGCCTGCTCACACAGCCACGACACCGTGCACGTGTTGGCCTCGCTGCAGCACAGAGAGGAATTCATTGAACATCCCGTCAACAGTTTTCATCTTTTAGTTTTTTTTCGGGGCAAAGCACCTTTGTGGAACCGGTATCAGGAAGATGTCTTCTTGAACTCTGACCCTCAAGCGGATTGGTGGAGGCAGTGATGCTGACATTGAAGTCGGAGCCTGAAACCACGAGAGACACTTAAGATTAGACCAATACGGGTGAGTATTGGCAATAATCATACGATATAGGGGCAACAATCCGATATAATTGAATACTGTAGCAACAAGGATATATTTGTAGTATTGTCCGAGTACTTATTTACAGACCTCATGACTCTTGACGAAGTCATAACTGCTTTCATTTGTTTTGAAACCAAAGTTTGCGAAAGTTTTGGACACAGTTGATCACCAGATCCTGCTGAGAAGCGGGACTGTCTGGGTCTGTGTTACAGTGGTTCTCGTTGTACCTTTCTTTTACGCAGTTTTAGCGTATCTGCCAATAAACAAGGTCTAAATCAACGGAAATGTTGTGTTGAGTCCCTCAAGGTTCTGTTTTGGGTCCTTTATTGTTGTCGACTGTATCCTCTCATCCTCAGTTATCGCCAGGATAAAGCAGGGTTTCTTTAGCTGCAGAGGCCGCAGTTTAATTGCAAAAGAAATCAACATGCTGTAAATATGTGCATGTTAATTGTAAAAAAAAAAAAAAATTAAAATATAAATCGATTTATTTAATTTTACATAACCATAATTAAATATAAATAATTCAATAATTTAGATAAAACTAAAATTTAATTTCCACGAAAACATTAAATAAATAAAAACAAATAAAGCATGATGAAACAATATAGTGATATTTAAGTGTATCAATATCTTCTCACACCCCTAAATATTTGACCAGTACTGACCTGCAGCCCCGTTTGTACCAACATGTCTTCATCATCTGTAACGACGGGACTCTGTGGCCTGTTGACCTCTCTTCGGCCCAATCGGACCATACCTGGCATCTGAGTCATCTTGACCTGCTGAGGCTTTTGGGACCTGTTTTGTTTCAAGGAGAGACTCCTGGGGGTTGAGGAGGGAACTGCAGCGCCTGAGAGAAATCACAAATAGGATGTCAAATTAACGAATCTCTCTTTAAAGAACTAACATATAAAACTCACAAAACTAAAACGATTTAAAAGTATATTTTATGGTTAATATTTCAAAACAAAAGCCCATATTATTTAAGATAAATGTGCAAATATTCACCAGTTAGTTAATTGCAGCTCAAGTGAACAAGTAAACTGTGAGATCCCAGCGATGACTGAGGACGAGAGGATACAGCAGCAGCTTTTAAAGCTGATTTTTGGATATGTTCGTTTCAAAACAAATGAAAGCAGTTAAGACTTAGTCAAGAAACACTTGGTCTGTAAATTCTGCTGTACAAGAGTACTCGACAATACTACGAATACATTGCGTTGTCGCGAGATTTTTGCCAACACACTATTCAAAAGGGAACTTCCTGGCCGACTCACTGCTGCTGGAAAGTGACGGCCTGATTGTAGCTCTGGCGGCTGAAACTGTTCTCTCCACTTGTGTCGCGATCTGCTCCACGCGGAGTCTCCTCTTCTTCTTCGGCATTTCTCCCACATCGTCCTCCAGCCAGTCGTCCGCCAGGAACTCCTCCTCAGGAACCAGTGCAGACTTGCTGCTACTGCTACTGCTGCTGGACACCTCTGGGGTTCTGGACACCGGAGTCAGACCCTGCATCAGAGTCTTGGCACTTCCCAAACCTCTGATGGCACTATGGTACTCGGGTCGAGCCAAGATGAAAGTCGATTGCGGTTCTCTGCTCTTGTCTCGACTGGGGATTTCTGCTGTGCTTGAGGGAACCTGCTGTTGACTCGGGGGTCTCGAGCGGACCACCGGGCGGAGAGGACTGACAGGAGAGTCGGAGTCACCGTCAGAGTTGCTGCTGCTCTGTTGGACGGAAATGACGACACACTCGCTTTCTTAGTTCTAGACATCATGTTTGGCGTAAAGAAATCTAACCCCGAACAGAAGCGCCGCCTCAGTTCTCCTGGCTCTGGGCTGGTGTGCAGCGACGTTACTCCTGTGGCTGGAGGACACGCTGTGCTGGGTCCACTCCTGGCTGAGGATACAGCTCCCTCCAGAGGACGCCAGCGGCTCAGAGTTCTCCGCATCAAACAGTTGGCTGTCCTGCAGCAAGTCGAAAGGCTTGGCAGACGCAGCGGCAGCCGGGCCTGTGGAGGGAAGAGATAAGTAAAGAAGAGGGAGAGGAAGAGCAATTTTAAGAAGATCTCACCGTCCCCGGCCAGAGCTTTATTCAGCAGCCTCTCCGTCGCTGAACACTCCAGCTTCGCTTCTCGGTCCAACTCTCTGCTATACGTCCTCTGCCAGTGATGCAGGGTGTCCATCGCAGTTTCCCCCTGAGGGATGACAAATCAGTCATAATCTGGAACATGTTTTTGGACAAAATGTTGTTCAAGTAGGGGAAGAACAAAGTACCAATCCATATATGTAATACTTTACCTGATCACCTTTGCATTAATCAAAAAAAAAAAAAATCCTAAAAGCTAGTAGAGCACTGAGAGGAGCTCATTTCACACCAAACAATCACATCAATAACTTCAGTGGCCAAAATCATTAAGCTTCCTAGGTTGTGAGTCTGATCCATTTGTGCATGAATACATTGTATACGAAAAAACACACATTTCATCTTACTGGAAAATTAATGTTTTTTTTTTTTAATGAAAGTGAATCCATTTCGATTTTTAAATGTTTTCATCATGAGAATTTCACTTTTAAAGTTAATGAATTTTTTAAGAGAACATGTGTTATAAAGAATGAGGTTAAAGCGTTAAAATAGGAGGGGAAGAAAAATAACTTCAAATTAAATGAAAAATAGGAAAATATAAACTATAATGAGTGAATTAATACAATGAGAAATAAATAGTAGTGTATCAAAGACATACTTCATATTTCTCAAACATTAAATTACATTTAAAATGTTTTCTGTGTATCATTGTAAAATAATCCTCTTGCAAGACTGGATAAAGAGAGGAAAAAGTCACATCCACTAAGAGGAGAAGTTCCATTAAGAGCACAATTGAATGATTATTTTAAGCCAAGAGCGAGTAAGGAGAGAAATAGATGGATGGATAGATAGATAAAACTTTATTGATCCCTTTGGAAATGGGCATGTTAGAGGCGAACACATGCTGTGCACTCAGTCAAACTAAGAACTCAGTAAATTATTCAATTTGTTTTGGTGGTGTGAGAAAAGCAGATATGCCAGAGGACAGTAACATCTTCTGCATCATGAAGCTATTAATATCCAGTAACAGCAGAGCAACAACATTCATTCTCCCAATGGGCAGATTGGACTCTATGAAGGGGTCAGAGGCAGGTCATGACCCTAAAGACTCACTACTACACCATGGAGGATCACCCGACAGACAACAGATTTAGAATCACATACAAACAAGTACTTGTTTATATTGCATTTAGTTGCCATTTAAGTGCCATACAAACTTCCCCTTAAGGGAATCAGAACAGCTCAAGGGATTGACTATCACCCACAATGCACTGCTTTGGTCCATCTAAAACACATTTATGTGGTGGCAGTAATGGACAACAATTGTCTGCTCTTGGTTTTCCCGACAAAGAAGTAGAAGAGGATCGTATTCTTAATTGTTGTGAATAAAATCAATTAAAAGGAGGAAGCATGGATCTGGTCTAATTCTGTAACCCTTATTATGTCTGTTGATGAGACGTGTTATGCCCGGAAATCGTCATTAATCTGAATAATCTCTTGATACGTTCTAGTTTTGTCAAACTGAATTTTATTATTATTGTATTGAAATTTAATTTAATTGAATAATGGTACACAAAAGATAATAATGTAACATATGTTTTTTTTTTTAAATACTCCATTTATCTTTTATTGTGGATTATGTGTGGTTTTATATGGTTAATATACTGTATATGGTTTTCTAAATTTCTTGTGGATGCTCCGTGATATTTCAGGCTGTGAGTGAGCGAGGTCCATTTTAATGATCTAATCCAACCCACCTCGCTTACCCCCCCCCCCCCCCCCCTCGTGCCCTTTGTGTGACGTCAAAGCAAGTGCTGAAGGCAAGTGTGCGAGGGCAACTCAAACTGGTGCTAAATGCCAGAAAGTGTCTCTTATGTCAACCATTACTGCTGCAATGTGAACAGTTCTGCAGTGTTATCTGCCATAGTTTAGGAGCCGTTTATCATTCTTCACAGCAGAGGAACAAACTCTTAAAAGAAGCTCAATAATTTTAGGATTTTATCACATATATAGTTTCCATCATAAGTTCCCTAGTCTAACTCAATAAAATGATATTTGTGACTCATTTTATTACTCAAGCACTCTACATCTCACACTCCAAATAGCTCTGGCTACGTCTCATTCCCTCTCAATGAACTCTTCACTGCAGTATAGAGCTTTTTGCCTTTTTGCATGTCCTGCATCCTTATATCGTGTTAATATGGACTATCAGTGCCATCAGGATATTGAATGGTTAAATGTAACATTTTAAACGTTTAACTTTGTTATTGTGAATTTCCGTGTGTTAATGTTTTTATTTATTTTTAAATGGAAAATTGTTTTCAATAATTAAATTCAATAATTTCTATATTGAAAGGTTGAATTAAGTTTTTCAAATTAATACAATATTCGATTTTTTTAAATTTTTTTTTTTTTTTTTAAACACGTTTTAAATTCCAATTCCAATGATTAAAAAAAAAGTATTTTGTAATTTCCCTTTTAAAAAATATATTAGCTTTTCAAATTCAATAAAGATGTTTGCATTATCCTACCAACTCTATGGTCGGGCATAGCCTAATGCAGAAAGAAGAAGTAATTCTTCTTCTTTCAGAAGATGTTAACAAGACGTTATTAAATTAAAACGTGGTTTCATGGCTTCAAACATCACCATCAACTCACCTTTGAGTTGTGGAGCTTAACAGAAGCCCCCCGCTTCAGCAGCAGTTGAGCCACGCTGAAGTTACCGCAGCCCAGGGCGTCATGCAGGGGAGTCACTCCTTCACAGAGCGGACCTCCAGGGTCATTGATGTTGGCGCCGTGATCCAGGAGCAGAGACACGATGTCTTGATGGGAGAACAATGAGAAATTAACTGATGTCAAGTTGGTGACTGATTTTGGCAAAAATTACAATTATATATATATATATATATATATATAAAGATTCAAAATGAAATATTATTCGTAAAAGAAATGACAAAAGAATAAGAAACTTGCTTAAATTTTCACATTTTAAACTCTTTTATTAAGTTTTATACTGTATATGTTCTTTCCAGTTAATTCATTTTCCTTTAGTTTTTAGTGAATACATTATTGAACACACAATACAATATCGGATGATCCACAACATTGCAGTTACAATGTTCTGACAATCAGGGAGAAAAACAGTTTTCCATATTAAAGGGCAACTAATGTGCAGATTCAAGTGTGTCTTCTATTGATCTCGGACCTCTAGTGTACTCATTGTATGTGTCTGTTTGTAAAAAACTCTATTTATTGAAATATTGACATTAGAAAATGTGCGTAAGCCCCGCCCACTGAAAACGCTTCATTTTCTGGAGTTAAAATCTTGTTTACATAACCACGGCCACTCTGCTGTGATTAGTCATCAAACATCGAGGTTTGTCACACAGCGTCATCAATCCCGGAAGCGTCAACTCCAAGGGACTTGTTCTATAAACAAAGCAGGCCATGATTACAGCTGGCTGGAGGAGGAGTGAAGCCCATTATTATGTCATAATATACTGATCTCGTAACCTCTCATTCGCCCAGATTTTAGACGGGGGAGAACTTTATAAAGTAATAACTTCAAAACATCCTCATGATGAGGGATTTACTGCATCTTGGAGAGGAAGACATTTAAAAAATGTGAGTGAGTGCCCCAACAGGCATGAAATTACTTATCATGTAAGTTTAGTTTTCAAAGTTTAAAGATCATATTGTTACCATGGTGACCGTGGTTACAGGCCTCATGCAGTGGAGTCCAGCCGCAGTAGTCTCTGGGGTTCACTGGGTGACCCTAAAACAAGCACAATTGAATGATCAAATCCTGCCTCTCTTTAGAGTCTAAATGAAGACAGTGAATATGTCTTGATGTCGACCTTCTCAATCAAATACTGGACTAGTTTCAGGTTCCCGTCGATACAAGCTCTGTGCAGAGAAGTCTCCCCTTTTTCGTTCCTCTTGTTCCACTGCAGCAGGAAAGAAGCGTAAAATAAAGTGACACGTTTGTTAATGGCTGAGGGAATCTTACCCGGCCCTGGTTCCTCCTCCCAGTGATCACTTTGTCGTAGCCTTCAAAGTCGTCATCTAAAATGTCACAGGAAGTGCACAGGTGAGCATGCTAGCTTGAGCGCGAGGCGATGAGATGTCGCACCAGAGTCGGAGAGAACGACGTCGCTGTCGACCAGAGGCTCGCTGTTCTCCATTTCTTCCTCCTCCTCTTCGCTGTCGCTGCAGTCTGGACTCCAGCCCTGCGAGGAGCAAAGTTCCCTCAGCCTCGCTTCGGTGTCGTCCGCCGCTTGAGAGCCGCTTCGTCTCTGGGCTGCCAAACACAACCTCAACACGCGTTTCTGCAACATTAAAATTGTTTTAAGGATTTTGAGGATTTTGTCTGTGACCAAATCTCACCTGAAGCCGAGGCTGAGCAGAACTCTGAGCTCGCTGCAGCGCTTCACTGTAGCTGCCGTCCACCTCTCCAGCAGAGCAGCTGCTCTCCTCCTGAGCGGCGGCGATGCTCAGCCACGTGCTGCATTCCTAAATCCAGTTTCAAAGCTCAACACACGCCTAATGATCAAATCAAAGCAGGCGAGCCGTCGTCAGTGATCACCTCAGAGGGGCTCCCCTGCCGCAGATCCAGCTCCCGTCTGTAGTGCTCCACTGCCTTGCCGTGCTGCCTCAGGTCAGTGTAGGTGGCAGCCAGTGACACGTGGATGACCGCCAGCTCCCTGGACGACTTCCCCAGTGCTTCAGCGCCACTTAGCTGGAATATGGTATGGTATAAACATATGTATACATTTTGAGATGCAATAGAACTTCCAGAACAGCAGCCATTACAACCTGCAGAGGTAAAGGAACAATAAACCCCATGATGGCTGAGGACGAGGGGATACAGCGGACTCCAGCAGCTTTTAAAGCTGATGTTTGGACATATTTGGGTTTCTAAACAAATGAAAGCAGTTATGACTTTGCAAGAGTCATGCACAACATTTTTTTTATGAAAATTCATGATTTAATATAGATTCACTGAATCAAAAAAAGAGATAGAAAAGAAAAAAACACTTTAAAAGCGCTATATAAATACAAATTACTTACTTACTTACTTTCACATGAAGTGAAAACAGTAAATACTAAAAAAAATATTGGTCTGGTCTGGTCTGCCAGTCGAAGACTTAAAAACACAGGAATGGAAAAGAGGTAGAAAGCATCAACAAACAGCTCTGATCTTCCTCAGGGGCCACATTATATACTGCGACAGTGGCGGGGTCAGTCAAAGCCAAAAGATTTATCTATTGTGTGACAAATAAGGGTTTATCTTGGGAAGCAAATCCTTATTCCTGCCAGAGATAAAAAAAAAAATAGCAATGCCAAAAAGTTTTTGTAAGTAAATCATCATAATATCATGCATGATATTATATATATATATATATATATTTTTTTTCTTCTTTTTTTTCACATCATATACATTTTACTAAATAATACTAAAATAAACTATAGCCAAAACACAATGATCTAGTCTTCTGTTTAAAAAAAAATGTTAACAAACAAGAAAAACATGAAGGAAGGAAGAAATATCAGAGAAAAACAAGAGAGTTTGTATTTAGTAATGAAACCAAAAAACTTTGTAACATGGAAATACTGCATGAATATACATTCTTCTGTGTTGTGGTCTGTATTATTTTGGGATCAATTGCACATTAGGGGGCGGATAAAGATTTAGTGTTGCTGCCTTGGTCATATTTGTATTCTGTACCGACACCACAAAACAAATCCTATGTTGCGTTTACAACACTGGCAATAAAAGTTTCAGATTCTGAAATAAGAAGAGCTTCTTACCACATAAGAATCAAACGCTCACCTGAGCTTGATAAGCATCAATGGCTTTCTTGTAACAGCAGACTTTACAGTAAAGATCTCCGAGCTGCTCCGCAACCTCCACCGACTGACGAGGACTCAGTTTCTGTCCATCTCCCAGTTCCTCCTCCAGCGTGCATCCCTTGTCGGCTGGGATCAGAAAATACAGAACAAGTTTAAAAGCGTGTTAAATTCAAGACATGCGCGTGTCACAACAAAACAACACACCATATCTGAACGCCTTCTTCACCGCCTGCCTGTCCTGCGGGTGCTGCGACCCCAGTCGGAGAGCTTTCTTCAGAGATCGTCTGGCTGCTACAAAGTCTCCCAGGGAAAGTTGGACCTGGAGGCGAAGATCAGAGATGAACACCAAGTTTGGCCAAAGGTTTTTAAACGCAGACCTTGCCGATGCAGTGAAAGCACTCGCTCTCGCTGAACTTCTCCTTCGTTTTCTTGGCGCACTCTTTGGCTTGTTCCAGGCAGCGCACAGAGTTGGAGTGCTGACCATTGCGGTAGTAGATGTTGCCCAGGTTGAAGTTAGCTCGGTACAGATCTTCCAGCAACTGGCTCTTCCTGGTTATTGACAATAAAGAATCCGGTTGAAATTCGACTTTAATTATCCTGAGTTTATGAGGAACTCTTCTTACTCTGCAATGAAGACACTGCGGCGGATGAACTCGCTGCAGCGTTTGGGTTGGCCGAGGTGATCACACACCAGACCCAGGTTGAGGAACAGACGAGCCTTCATCTCACTTATATCGTGATTGGGGACATTACCTTTAAAAAAAATTAAAAATAATAAAAATAAATATAAATACCAGAGAATCATAAGAAGAAATTACATTTATATTAATGATAATCAGCTAAAAAAAAAGTCTAAACTTTGTCATTTTATTTCAACCCTTCAATTCCACTCCACTGAAAAAAGAAATCAATTTATAACTACTAATGTACATCTACTTCATCTGTCGGTTTGTTAGTAAAAAAAAATAATAAAAAAAATAAACACAAGTCATTCATGAACACAGTCGAGGATTATTACCCTCTACAGTTCAGCTTTTCCCCTAAAATATTTATAAATAATATATAAATTTCATCTTTTAAAAAGGTTTTTTTTTTCCAACTGTAATCCAAAACTATTCCTTCTTTGAAAATTCAAAAAAGGTTTTAGACTTTATTGCAACTTCATTTTTAACATGGTTCATGCTTGTTTTAATACTTTTAGAGTACATAATTATTCTATGAATAAGCACTTTAGAAGTTTTGAAAAACAAAGCATACAATTTCTTACACATTTCCCATGCATACAAAGTGCAAGTAAGTACAATATTTTTAGAATTTTTTTTATTTTACAACTGTTTATATAAGAAGTATAAGATCAAAGAGAGACAACTCTTGTTTTTTATATTCAAACATTTTGATTAAGTTTAAAGGAAAATAGGCAATATCTAGAAATGTCCTAATAATACATTGAGACTATTCCAATCGACGATTATATTTTGAAAAAGAGAATTTTACATTTTAGTCCGTAAATTAAATTACTGAATTTTAGACATTTGTTTATGTATTTATTGAAGACAAAATGTATTTTATTTAACAATTGTGTTTCTTTCCACATTTCATAATCTAACTTGACAAATGTAGCTGGAAAGCTGTTGATCTATCAATAGAAACTAAATGAGTTCAAATCCAACTGGTTTATGTGGGAAATGAGACTAAGATAACACTTGAATGAATGTAGAGACAAATATCATCAGCAGTTGAGAATGACATGAGCAAGAAAAGTGCACACCTTCAAGGCGATCGTCCACAATGGCCAAACTTTTCTTAAACGCATCTTCGGCTTGTTCCAAACTCTTCTTTGACTGGTCGGACTCGTAACAAAATAGGTAGGTTCTGCCAATGGTTGCAAGAGCACGCTGCTCCTCTGCATGATCTTGGACAGACCTGGCCAGTTCCAGGTGACAGCTCTGATGCTGGAAATGCAAACAAAACATACAAATTTAGTTTTTAAAAGCAATAGAAAAAAATAAATAAACAAAAACTCACTTTCAAGGCTGCCTTAATATTTCCCAGCTCGGCGTAGCACTCTCCAATCTTTCGATTGGCCACCGCTCGTCCGATGATATCTTTGGTCACTTCGGACAAGGCCAGCTCCTGCTGATGCTCCTCGATGGCTGCTTCATAATCCCCTGATGGAAAGAGAACACAAATATAGAATTTAACAATAAAAATATGATGACATAGAAACTTAAATTCAATGTATTTAAAATATGTATGAAGGGGCCCATTGAGCTTGTTTTGCTTGAATTAAAGGAGAATACCTATAATCCAATTATACTGAGGAGTCAAAAAATATAAATAAAATGTAAATATTTGTCAGATCTGTGTCATAAAAATGACTCACCATTTCTAGACAGTAGTTCTCCCAGCTGGTTGCAGATATCAGCCTCCTCCCTGAGATTGTTGTTTTGTTGCGCTTTTAGTTTGGCTTTCTGCAGCTCTGTGGAGTGATGGAAGGTGAATTATGACCACGATCGCACTAAATATCAACATTAAAATGTACATTAAACAACACTTACGTTTGATCTCCCGTGACGAGCTCATCTTGTTGATAAAATATGTTACAACTATCTGTAAGGAGCGACAAGGTTCGCCTAGCAGCAGCTAACAGGTGCTAAATATGTACTACTTTCAGACAAATTGAGTAGATTTCATACCAAGACGATCTTTGCTATCCCGTGAATACTTACAAAGATAATCAGAGAAACGATCACTAAGTTAGATTTAACAGAATCACATATTTCTGTTGGAAGTTCTCTACTTAGGTTAACGCGCCAGGACTCCACCAGCCAATGAGATGTATGGATTAAAAATCCCCATTCTTTGACTCCCAGGAAAGACAGCATTTTTTTTTTTTTTTTACGATACGAGACTGTATTGGAGACTTGCTAATGCTGGTTCGATACATATATATAACTTTCGAGTGAATAGTTGAGAAGACACACAAGTGTGAAAAAACCCCGTAAATATTATATTTTTCTAAAGATATTCCAGACGCGCCTCGAAGTCAAGACAGAGGGCAAAGTGGTTGTCGATCGTGACGTTTTTCACCCGGAAACACGAGAGGAGTCGCCTATAAAATGGGTCGAAAATAAAAAGTAATAAATTAATCCGTTTCAATGATAAGTCTGTTATAGTTCGTTAATACGAGAGAAATTCTTCTTGTAATTAATAATAATAAAATGTTTTTTTTAAAGACCATTGAGTGAATTAGCGGCCTCTCCTGGTCAAGGACTGACAATAAACGTGTATACGTTGAATAAAATAAATCACATTCTTTTTTCCCTGAAACGTAATAATTCTTATTAATAGAATACTCAACTCATCTTCCAATAGCTGAAATATTTATAATTACTTAATAAAAATGTACTTTTTATGTTTAATAATGTGATAAGAGCCCTTTGAATTAACGTGGTTACTATGGCTACACTGCTGTTTGAATATTGTTCTTTCAACCTTGAATGCATTTGCTAGAAATTCTTAATGGAAGCCTTTTAATCTTGGCAGACATTATATATCAAAATAATGGTTTATGAACTTGATGTTTTACCTTGGTTATTAAAAACTTAGTGACACACAAGCAAATACTACTTTTTGTTAGGAGAAATGACACACAAAGTTAAATCATTAAAAGGTGAAACGTAAGCATGTATAAAGAGTATGTATCTTAAATAAATATATTATTATAAGAGAGTTTTAAGGAATTATTAAGAGCAACATGGGTTGAATTATCCTGCATAGGAATGAATGACGTCTGAGCCTCTCTTACCTCCAAACAAAGCAGATTTAAGAATAGATCGGAATTGAAACCTGCCATTTGAGATTGGCGTCCCAGGAGCTAACCCAAATTCGTGAGCTGATAATCCAACTGTCTGTTAAAAAAAACGGTGGGAATCGTGGTCTGCTGACAATGACGTCATGCATCAAATGTTTTCAAATAGGTTACACATCTGGACGAAACGTCTGACTGCAAAATAGTGGGAAGGAGGTTGGTGTGATAACAAATAATATATTTGTATTTTTCTCATAAGTATAAATATGGGTTCTGCTTTTCTGTTCCAATTAAAAAAGACTTCTTCGCGACCTTTATGAGACGGAGAAGAGCGGGTCAGGGGGAGAAGTCGTGGTAAAAATAGTTAGTGCTCTTATAGATGTCTCGGCAAAGTGACAACCAATTCGCAAAAGAAGTTGCCACAACTTGGTTGTCACCTTGCCAGGATACGTCTCTGAGACCTCTCCCCTGGTGAGGGCACCAGCAACTTTTAGTCCCGGAGCCATCGGGCTGATCTGTTTTGGCAGCCGGGCTACATCTCCGCTGGTGAGATACGACCCTTAGACACATTGCATCGTCCCCAGCTGATCCACATATTTTGTTTAAAGAGAAATACAAATAAAGGCAGCTTTTTCCCCCCACAATAAAAACGTCAAACCTATAGCTGACAAAGTTAAATCAGTTTAGACACACAAAAAAATGTCCTTCACTTTATCTCATCCCACAAACAAAGTCTCATTTAAGTTCCCAGCTGAGTATTGCAATTTATAATCTTGACCAGTTGAACACTTTAGTCTTAACCAGGGATCTAAGTAGTTGAAGATATCAACAGGAATTGGAAGGGATGTAATTTGCACTTTGAATTAGTCCATACATCCATCCTCCATACACCTGTTATTCAACACTGAGTCCTTGAGCCAGAATTCCCTCTTTCAAGAAGGGTCTTTGAGCTCATCTCAGCAAAGTGTCCTGGCTCTCCCTCTAGTTGGGCATGCCTGGAACACTTCCCAGAAGGTTGTCCCTATTAGGCATCCAAAAAGAATGTACTTGAGCCACCTCGCCTTTCTCAGAGTAACAGTTGTTCTACTCTTCTTTGAATGAAAATTAATGAGCCTCTCTGCCATTCTGTCTGGACACCTTCAGACCAAAACTATTTTTACTACCAGTTGATTATCTCCTTAAACCCTTTTCTGACAGTGAAGACCATTTAAATCAGCTGGGAATTCAATTTTAATAATCTTGCAGGTCACATACAAAATCCTTATCACAGCACGCTTTCACTAATTTGACTTTCCATGCGTCCGCTTGTGCATCATCTTTAAAAGCACCAATGTTTTTTAGTCAGTTGGCATGGAAACACTGCAGAGAGTCACTGTCCAGGCGGAGGGCAGTCCTCCATAGCTGAGGAGAAAAAGAGGATAAATTCTTCTGAATTGCCCAAAAACAATGCAAATCATAAAACTCCCCCAACCTGTGTGTTTCATTCATGACTCTCAAGAACTCTGCAGTACGGTTGTATTTCCAAACTTTCATGCTTTGAGAAGCACAGCCGCCCAGACATCACTGTCAAGAGATGATTACCGAACTACAAAGCGCACCTTTAATTTCAGGTGTAAAAATACCTGCCACAGACTCAGACGCCCGTCGCTGCATGTGCGTGTGTCACTAAACCATTGACCTCACAAATCATCTCTCTCTGCATCAGTGTGGGAATTGGTGTTTCTGGGCGGCGCAAAGTAGAGTAGAGCACACACGAGTGGAGGATATGTGAGCGAGCCAGGCAGAGAGGCAGGCACATCCGCTGCTGCAGGGATCAAATCTGTACCATCTGACGCTCAAGGATTTATGGGTTTAGTCAAAATTGCTTTTCCCACTGTGGAGATTAAGCACCGTAGGATGTTTTGCTCTCAACCGGTAGACTAGGCCAGTGTTGCCGCCGCCGTTTTCTCCCGTTATCAGCCCGGATGCTGGAGAGGGGAATGTTAGAGGAAGGCAGAGTGCTCCCAGCCCTGCAGGGGGGTAGATTTTGACTGGCAGGAGGGTTTCGTCCTCTGGGGAATGTGAACCATGCGGGTCCTTGTGCTTTTCTGTGTTTGCCTGGCAAGTGTCGCCGGGAGGACGACCCAGTCCAGGGGTCACAGGCTGGAGCCTTACAAGCAAACCAGGTGAGTCCACTTTACTCCTCCATTTGTTTCTGACTTTGTAGTTGACATGAGGTTGTCTGTTGTTGCCCCCCCCCCCCACCCTGACTAATTCAGACATCAGATTGGACAGAGGGAGACCTAAATCCCCACATCTATTTCTGTGCTACTGGCAAATGCGGCTGTGTTCTTTTGCCCCACAGCCGACGGGTTAAAGAGTATTTCCGCTGCTGGCAACAGTTGGAGTCAATGTCATTTTGGGGCGATTATTTAGGCTAATTGCTCCTCGGTTAATGCTATTGGATTTTGTGCGGACTGAACTACATCTGGGACGTGTTTAATCAGCCAGATGCTTTGTCTTACGATTGTGTTTGAGAGAAAAATAAACGCGAGGAGGGAATTAAAATGATGTTGGAGAATTAAGGAAGCTGCCAGCAGGTGACCGAAAAAACTCATGTGCACAGGCTCGGATTTTGTTGTTGAGGCTTGTGTTAACTTGTCAATCAAGTCAGACAAGTGGTTGGTTTTTTTTTTATATATCTAATGAAGGTCAAGGTCGCTAAATGGCACCATAAATGTAAAGATATCTAAAAGTATGATGGATTTTAGAGTTCAAACATACAGCTGTGTATGGATGTCATTCTACTCATTTTTTTGTTTGTTTAAATCACGTTTTAATGTAAAAAAAACAAACAACAATATTTAGAAAGTAAGAGAGGGTTTAATTTGCCTTGAAGATGAAGAAATGTGTAATAATCTGTGGGACGATAGAACATAAAATTACAATAAAAAACACATACTTAACCTTCTTTTTAAACTGCTGTATTCAAGGAAGTTGGCTCAAGTGATTAGGAAGCAGTCAAAATAAATGTAATACCTCTTGTGCTTTGTCACCTTAATCTGTTGCTGGGCAGACAGCTCTGACCATAGAATCCAAAATGAAGTTATCAACACATCTGGAGCTACTTCGGTCTTTACATTTTAGAAGAATGTGACCTGTCATATTGTATGAACCTTACACAAGTGTTAAAAGTTGGTGAATTAGAAGTAAAGATGAATAACCAAGATATTCAATTTTACTTTCAGAATTTTTTTTTTCTACAATTTATAAAGGATAAAAAAAACATGAAAAGCATACTTTTTGCAAAGAAACAAAAAGACACCATCAAGGGGATTTAGATTTTTGACATTTTTTGCATTTAGCTTTCTGGCAACTAATGTTGATTTAAGTGT
This sequence comes from Callionymus lyra, assembly GCF_982586985.1. Lineage (NCBI taxonomy): Eukaryota > Metazoa > Chordata > Actinopteri > Syngnathiformes > Callionymidae > Callionymus > Callionymus lyra. The sequence goes on from NC_141835.1 coordinate 21,659,254, forward strand.
CTCTTCAATGGATCTTGGACCTCTATTGTACTCTTCAGTTTGTGACTGTTTGTAAAAAACTCTCTTTTCATTAAAATATTTACTTTAGAAAATGTGCTTAACCTCGCCTACTAAAAACACAAAATTAAATCTAGTTTACATTAACCACACCCACTCTGCTGTGATTGGTCAAACATCAGGGTTTGTCAGGCACCATGATCGATCTCCAAAGTCTCCACCTCCAAGGGACTCGTTGTATAAACAAAGTAGGGGTGATTACAGCTGGCTGGAGGAAGAGGGAATACCATTATAACGTCATAATGGACTTCACTCTCATAACCTCTCGTTCGCCAAGATTTCAGATGGGGGGAGAACTTAAAGTAAGCTCAAAACATCATCATGATGAGGAACATCTTGGAGAAGAAGGCTTCAACATTTGAGACATGTTGAATTGATTCAGGAGTTGTTTTTTTTTATATACTAGTTTCCCTTAGAAGAAGTAAATCTTCAACTTCAAAAGTATGTGAAATTTTAAAAGCACTTTCATTTGTGAAAGCTATCTAAACATGTTAAATTTAAGTTTTTTTCTTGGAATACATGAATCACACCCGAAAATTAATTCTTCTATCATTATTAGTAATGTTTAACCATTGTTCTTTTACACAAATTGTTTTTTTTAATGCATAATAAAACTTCTCAATCTGGATTGACGTGATCATTTCAATTCATGCTGCAGTCGCTTCTAACCACAAGATTAGTTTTCCCTCTCGTTTCTTCTGCATCATTTCACTTTAGAGATCCCTTCGTGTTCCATAAGCAGCCATTTAATCTGCGGTGAAGATTCAAGATTCAAAGTGTTTATTGTCATATACATCGAGAAACACGTTTCCCTATGCAATGAAATTCTTTCTTTGCCGTCCCTCCACAAATATCGGCGTCCGCGGTTTGATTATGCCGTCGGCTCCGACTGACTATCTGTCACTTAATAAAGACATCCCTGTCGAATGGTAATCCTTCTGCAGTCAGACACACCATCACTCTCCTCCTTCCAGCAGCTGCTATTTCCGATCCAGAGGTTAAACAGCAATCTGCTCAATATTAGTTCTTAATCCACATAATGAAATGTTTGAGGACGACAAACAGATTTCTCACTGACAAGACTTTTGTGCTGAAGCAAGTGAAAACCAAGTCACTGTGAAATGATAGTGATCATTTGAGGCCTGGAGGTGATTAAGATAATCACAATGTATAAGAGGAGCACAATTGTAATCGTCCGTGGAAAATCTGTCAAAGACTCGAAGCAAAAGTGCTTCAAAGCCGCTGCGTAATCTGCACACGCCTCCTTTATTTTATTTTTATTTTTTCAAATCTTGGAGGCGCTCTGCCCTCCTCAAAACTCGTTGACAGTCCTCTCACACCCTCCTTGCTAACACACACGCAGGCTGAGAATACAAATCAATGTGTTCGGTTTCTCTACCAGGGGGGCAAAATATCATGATGTCTTCTGTCGCAGCCGCGGCTCCACGTGAAATTGCAGAGGAGGCTGAGAGCTGCTGGCGTGGGCTGAGAGAGTTTTTTTTTTAACTTTGATTTATATTTTAACTCAGCGCTTTGAGGATGAATAAAGACGGAAGCTGCCATGGGAGGAATCACTCTCATGCTTTAAGAGAAAGCAGAAATGTTTTGTGTTTACTGCAGCTGAAAGAGCCCATCAGGAGCGAGGGTTTGAAGTCGTTTTCTGACATTCAGAACTTTCTAGAAAATAACAGACATCAAACAAATTATCCTCTGATAGATTCATCTTTCTCTTCCTGAAATCTAGGCTTGCTTTTGGATTCCTCATACTAATTTACTTTTGAATAAAAACAATCTTGGGAACACACAAACGCCACAATTCTTGGATGAATGAATGAATTGATTTAAGGAAATTCTAAGAGAAAATGTCTGACACCCTCGTCAGTCAACAATGAGACCGGTTGAAAGCCTTAAGCATCCACGCCTACCTTTTTTCTGTTAACATAAGTGAAATCAATAAGCCTCCCTGGCAAAGTGTGCAGCTGGGAGGAAGCTAGGGGCGATCCCAGGCCACGCTGGCAAAATAGTTTATCTTAATTGGCTTGGGAAGGGTTTGTTATCAAGTTCTCATTTGCACTAAGTCGCCTTATTATAATCATTGATCTTAAGATAAATGTTAATTTCCAAAACACATTTAACAGATGACTTATTAGGGGGCATTTCAGGAATATTCATATAGTTTATTTTTTTGTTTATTTAACTACTACTATATATCTGTCATACTATCAGCTTTTCGTCATTTCTCCTGATAAAAAAACAGTGTTTACCTGATGTTTATACCTTATGGGTCACATTCATTTGCGGCCCTTTGCACAACATTTCGACCTTCTGAATTAATGTTAGCCTGCCGGGCTGTCCCTGTCCCACTTTTTCGTGTGGCCCCCTGAGGGATATTGACTTCCCTCCTCAGCTCTGCTCCGACTCCTCACGAATGCTAACGTGTTTAGTTGTGCGGTGGACGACCTCCGCCTCAGCCCCGCGGAGATGAATTCATGCCCACGGCTGCAGGGAAACAACAGGAACGTGCACAAAGAGCGAGGCACGATGTGTGCACGGTGGCCGGGGCAGGCGGGGAGGGGATTGTGGGGAGAAAATTTCTGCCAAGAGGATTAGAAACCAGCTGCTGAGTGGACGAACGAGTAGAACCCATTCTCCATTAGACACTACGGCTTCCAACTCCAGTCCTGTCCCTCTGTCTCTCCCCCTTTTTTCCTGCTTCTGATTATTTCTATGGTTGTCACATAAATTCGCCTCAGTCTATCCCAGCACTCTCCAATCTATTAATCCATTTTAGAACTCCCCCCCCCTCTTCGCTCTGTCGCTGCCTCTGGATGAAAAATTGCTGTAGAAAGACAAAAAAGTGACACCAGACAAGATATCTTCAAATTGATTTGGACGGAAAAGCTTTGCAAAGACGCGAGATAAAATTAGCTACAAGTTAGATGCTGAATATTTGATGTTATCGTAGCTACAGGGGTACAGCTGCACAGCCTCCTCAAATCAAACAAATGCAACTATAATATCATAAATCTGTCTCAGCTGCTGCTTACAACATATCACTTTAATTACATTCAAAAGCTGTCCTGCCTCATAGTTTCACATCTTTATCTAGATCCAGCATAATGACTCGTGCTCAATTAGTTTGGTTAATTAGCTGTTTATTCACATGTCCTTTAGAAAACATATGTCACAAGAGGGCTTGTTTCATTACTTAACAAAATAATTGCTTTTTCTAATTGAAAATCTTCAAATTGTATCTGTTCCATGGCACCAAGGCCTCGGAACTCATTTAAGGGATGGAACCATTTAGACACTGTTTGATATAAAACTCTCTATACACTGGTAAGACATGACTCTCCATTTTAATATGGATTTTCTTTTCATTCCTTTAAAAACAGTATTACTTCAGTAAAATACCTCTTAAAATGGTGTGGAGGAATTCAATTATTAATGTTTCTCTACTCAGAGTCATAGCTTTCATTTCCAACTTGCTCCATCTTTTCCAGTGTGATCGACAACCTTCAAAATAAATTTTGCTACTTCAGTTATTATTATTATTTTGAATAACTTGTATCAGCAAAACGCTTTGAGGATGAATAACAACCTTCCATCTTGTCTCAAAAAATAGGCGTGAACATTAGTAACAGTAACAGAAAGAAAATAAAGCATTTTAAGTGGGGCTTAAGCAAATTTTGTAATGTAAATATTTCAATGAAAAGAGAGTTTTGTACACACTCTGATGAGTACAATACAGGTCCAAGATCCATTTAGGACACACTTAAATCAACACAATAGCTGCTATTCCATTACTAGAGAGTTTTAAAACGTAAAGAAATACGTGATATTTTAATCAATCATGATTTTCTTGTTGCTACTTTAATGTACAAGAAAAAAACAACACAATGTTTGCTAGAAGAGACATATACACAGTGGATTCATGTCAAATGAGAGCATGTGTCATGGTACGATTTTGCTGCATCTGTTTTCTAAACCTTACATTTTTTGTAATGCTCTAGGTTTCCATAGACCAATACAAACTTTAATTAATATACAGCTAATACCTAGAGACACTATCAAGTCTCTCAGGCCAAGCTACTGACTCACCCTTTTCTGGCCAAAAAAGATCACATAAATGTGAACTAAAACTAATAACTCAGAAGAACCATCTTTAACACCGTAGGTACCCAAGATACAGCAGATGATTGAAGGAGTCGCTGTCATGAGTTTCAATTTAAAAAACAATTCATGTTAGCTATGAGTGGATGTGGCCATGTGTCACTTTTTGGTCTGTTCATGTTGAACAAAGTAACAAAAAAATAATATTATTCACTTTCATTCATCTGTGCTGTTGCTTTCTTAGCAGGTCCAGAAGAGAAACCAAACTAGAGGATGAGGACAGCCACAAATCAGGAGGGTAAGCGAAGCAAATGTTGATTGCAGAAGACAAATTACTTGGATCATTTTCCCTCTCACTGATTTCTTTGCAGCCCTATCATTAAAAGAAGTCCTGACATGACAAAATCCCCAATGACAAAGTCAGAGCAGCTTCTGAGAATAGATGACCATGACTTCACCATGAGGCCTGCATTTGGAGGTGAGTAAGAACATTATTTTGAGTTACAGGTTTATTATTGACGGATACTAAGCGTGTAAGAAACTGTGCAGACTCGGTTAGACTTAAGTGTTGTGAATATGAAGTCAACAAACTAGTAAGCTAAGAGCCTAGTACATTTAACCTTCCCTCATTCTTTGGCAATTTGGCCTTTGTAAGTATTTTTAAAATAGCATATATTTTCTTCCCTGCTTCACATTATATAGCTTGAAAAATGTTCAGTTTTTTAGCTGTGCTAAGAGGATAAAACATGGTGTCTGTGATAGCATTTATACAGTATTTTACATATGTATGCTTGTAACGGATAAAAACACAATGATAATTTTTAGCATTACAGCATTGTTCACCTACTTATGAGTAGATCATGATCTTAGCAAAGCTTACGAGGTCCCCCAATATGAAAATGTCTTATGAATTCCAGGATCATTTACCAATAACTCTTCTTGTAAATGTGTTTGATTGATCTTCTCACCAACATCACACATACAGTAATAGTATATTCATTTAAAAGAAACATTTTCAAATGTGTTTGTTTTATTCAGCCTCAAATTGTTTACATTTTGTATATAAAAAAAACAGATGAAAGATATGAAATGTTCTGATAACAGACCCATCAATCAATGCCAAGATCATCATCTCACAGCAAGCCATCTCAATTATTATTGATTTCTTTCGGCAAGCACAGCACATCAGTTTAAAATTCTAATGATGGAGTCTGGTTCGTGTCCTCCAGACGATCGGATCTGTTCCTGAGACAGATAAGACTCCTGCAGGGTCAGAGCCTCCTGGTTTGGGTCAGTGCATCCTGTGAGCTAAAGCCCTGAGAGCCTGATGTGCTACAAGCTGTGCAGCTGTTCGACTGTGTACATCCACGTCACGTGTTATATCATGTACGTGTTAGAGGGAATTAATGTAGGGTGATTACGATATATAGAGTCACATTTGTCCACGGTCACGTGTCAAACTGATGCTCAGTCAGTGACACGCACGCTTTTCTTCAGCAGGAGCAGCTTTTAGCTTGTTTACTGCCACGTCAACTTTGATCCATTATGTGACCCAATTGATTCCGTGTATTTTTGGCAGATGATAACGTTGAGTAGAAGGCGGAAATAGGTCAAAAGTAGACTCACTCTCCCAGCAACTTTGAATTCAAGGGAGGAGTTTGGAATTCTCCATCCCCTTCGAAACACATCACTTTGTAATGACCAGATTATGATCATAATGATGAGTGTGTTTAAGTCACGTTTTAAGTCTCAGCTTCAGCCTTCGACAATCGAAATCCAGCGTAAAAGACCACTTGGAAGGCGCTTTAAGCACATTATTTTTATTTTGATATACATGTTAAACCAACAATAGGTTATTAATATTTCAATATGTTTTCTGTGGTGATGGTTTAATGTTTTCTGAGGTGATGGTTTTATTGGCAAAACTAAACATTTAAGACATGCAGTTGCACTGTTTGGTCCCTAGGGAGAGGAAACAACACTATTTTGTACCTCTCTAATTGATGCTTTAACTTTTATTTTCATGCTTATCCAATAGCACACGTTTATTTCCCGATAAGCTGAAATCTTTCTTACCTTTCTCAGTCCTCAAGCTGGACTCAAAATGTCTTACTGATGATCTAGCTTACAATTAATTTTTAAGTAGGACACAAATCACTCACTCGCTCCTTAATCACTTGCTTAGTCTTTGGACCGAAGCTCAAAAACAGAACAAAAATCTATTGCACAAGAGGCCAAAATCAGGACATGTTCTGATTTTTACATTGTCTTTTTTAACATCTTTACAATATTAGTTTGGTGTAAAAAGGAGCATTATTTTATAATATATTTTGTACCTTAGGTCCTCCAATTCCAGTGGGAGTGGATGTTCAGGTGGAAAGTCTCGATACAATCTCTGAGGTGGACATGGTGAGTATCTTTTATTAAAAGAAGCTATATTTTTACAGCAATGGTGCTCCTGAATCCACCTTTAAAAATATTATCCTTTAAGCGGTTTTCTTCGTCGTAAAAGCTGCCTTTTTTTTTGCTCATTCAGGACTTCACCATGACACTTTATCTGCGTCACTACTGGAAGGATGAGCGTCTCTCCTTCCCCAGCACCAACAATCAGAGCATGACCTTTGACAGTCGCCTGGTGAAGAAGATTTGGGTTCCCGACATGTTCTTCGTTCACTCCAAACGCTCTTTTATCCACGATACCACCACCGACAATGTGATGCTGAGGGTGTATCCCGACGGAAATGTTCTCTACAGCCTCAGGTGAACTTTCAGTGCTTGACCCGAAGAAGACAGCAATTTCAGATTCGAGCTACTGCATGTAAAATGACTCTTGTTTAAAGCAGCAACTTGTAAGAATTAAAATTACGCTTCTGGCTCCCCCAACTGCCAGAACAGCGTAACTACTATGTCATGGTTGTGACATCCCACAAGTGTATTTGACAAGATAAGTGCTTGTCTTAGTATTTCATATGAAAATCCACAGCTTCCAGACCAATTTATAATAATAATAATGTCAAAATGTTACATGGTTCTGCTCTATACATTAATTATATCTTATATGCAGCTTTTATTTATTGCTCCAGAGAAAATACCATTAGTTTATATTTGATTGAAAAAATAAATATAAAATGGATGATACGATGTCTCTTGTCTTCTCGTGTCAGAGTCACCGTCACTGCCATGTGCAACATGGACCTGAGTCGCTTTCCTCTGGATACACAAACCTGCTCGCTGGAGATTGAAAGCTGTGAGTTAAATCCCCAGAACTAAAAAAACAATTGACAACCGCGGTGAGTCAGTCCCACACTCTCAAAACACCTAACAAGGTTTTTTTTGTTGTGCTTCACAGACGCATACACAGACGATGACTTGATGCTCTACTGGAAAAAAGGCAATGAGTCCCTCAACACTGATGACAGAATCTCTCTGTCCCAGTTCCTCATCCAGAAATTTCACACCACTACAAAGCTGGCTTTCTACAGCAGCACAGGTAATCCAGCCTGCATCTTTTCACTCCTGCATCATTATGCTAAATCTTCTTGCGTGCGCTTAATTCACGTCAAGATTAAGGTCTTATCTGCATTTTAGGATGTACCAAATGGAAGATTTGCTGACATTTTAACCATTATTTTTTCTAATAAAGACACACAGTGAAAATAGTCTAACATAAGCTTTTTTTCATGGCAAAGCTATTTTTTTTACCCAAGTTATTCAAGTATTATTCCTCATTACTTCAAGGCTCTTTTCCTATTTACAGCCATTCAGAAAAACACACATGATGTTCGTAGATTCTCATTCATCCATGTCAAGTTATTGTGAGGCTCTAAAACTTCTAAAGCGATAGGACAAAAGATGTGAAACTGGCGTTTGGCTTTGCGTCCACAGGCTGGTACAACAGGCTGTACATCCACTTCACTCTGAGGCGGCACATCTTCTTCTTCCTGCTGCAGACCTACTTCCCAGCCACTCTGATGGTCATGTTGTCCTGGGTTTCCTTCTGGATCGATCGCAGGGCGGTCCCGGCTCGAGTTCCTCTCGGTGAGATCATATTTACACAGGGATTTAATTAAAAAATATATATACTTTAATATATATATATGTATATATAATAGGGCAAAAGTTTGGACACACCTAGCAGGCTCATTCAAAGTATATTTTTCTTCATTTCTTAAAGTAATGGTGGTCAGTGGTCTTCTTAGTTTAGCTGATTGGTTCTTTTAATAATAAGAATTCTTACAGTTGTCCAATTAGGTTGTTGGTTGTGTATCGACCTAACTTCTGCACTACACAACTGATGGACCAACTCAAATAAAAATTCAATAAATTCCAAAAGTAAACAAGTAGACAAGACAAGATGCACCTGTGAAGTAAAAACCATGTCGAGTGACTAACTCTTGAATTCATCAAGAAAAAAAATAAAAGTCTGCAAAGCAGTAATTCGAAAAAAAAAGGTGGCTACTTTGAGTTAATAATTACACATTCATTCATAGTTTGAATGCCTTCAGTGATCATCTACAATCTAAATAGTCATGAAAAAATTATATATATATATATATATATATATATATATATATATTTATAACTGTATAATCCCAGTTCTCAGCTGGAGTCGCCAAGGGAGAAAGTACTGTATCTGTCTTCCAATATCGACATGTAACTCCAAATAAATTAATTAAAACTGTTCATTATCTTTAAATCTTTCATTTCGATGACATGTCAACGCAGACGTTGCCCTCAGTGGCAGAAGCGATAGTATAAACTTTGAGACCCGCCATGTCTATTACAGCTCAACATAGTATCTTTTCAGAGAGGAAGGCAACCTCAGCCATCACAACAACAATTAGGATGCACAAGAGATAAAACGGGTGACGAACAATGAGTTATTTTCATTCACGTCTTTTCTCTGGGTCTTAACATCTGCCGGTGAGAATGAAAGAGGTGGAGGAGGGGAGGTAAAGGAGAGAGAAAAAGGCGGGGGGTAGAGAATCCTTGGCTCCATGGCAACGGCTCTGACGGCAGAAGCTTGTTAAAAACTTCAGCATGAGATGTACTTCAGACGCTCAAAGGCTCGCCGGAGGCCTTCAAAGATATCAAGAACCTATGTGATGGAGAGAGGAGGCAGAGGAGGGGAGCCAGATCAGATGATCATAAATGGGAACAATGAAAGTCTGTACTGCAGAGTTATGGTTTGGTGTTGCAGGCATCACCACCGTGCTGACCATGTCCACTATCATCACGGGAGTCAACGCCTCCATGCCCAGAGTCTCCTACATCAAAGCGGTGGACATTTACCTCTGGGTCAGTTTTGTCTTCGTCTTCCTGTCGGTGATCGAGTATGCGGCGGTGAACTATCTCTCCACGGTGCAGGAGAGAAAAGAGAGGAAGCTGAGGGAGCGAGTGAGTTTGACACAACATCCTTTTTTTGTAAAGAACCAACAATGTGTCTTTGATGTATCTTCTTAAGCATCAGCAATGTGTATTGGAGTGTAACTTTTGTGGAGGCGACACAAATCATTTTTCAGTGCATCAGCCATTACGATATTGAATTGAACTGTCGTCTCTGACCCACTGGAGTGAAGCTTTTCAGCGGTCATTTAGTGTCCAATCAAAATGTCCAGACAAAGTTCACATAGATATGAGTCATGACCAATAAACCATCATCACAGAAGATATGAAAGAAACTAGAAGTTGATATGCAATTCAATATTGAGGCAATCGACGGTAGATGGCTGAAACTGGGAACCAAAAATTCCAAAATGAAAATAGGTGATATATGTTGCTCATTATTACTATCGTGAGTTAATGCAGTTCAAATACTTCACAGATGGAGTCTACTGACTCCTTTAAGAAACATCTTAAGACGTTTCTATTTGTGCAGGCTTTTCCTTGAATTTCTCGAACTCCTGTGTTGTTCTCTGTGTTGTCTTGATCTTTGAAGTATGTACTGTTTTGAGTATTGTTTTGATTGTTAAAGCGCTTTGTGACCCTGGTCTCGAAAAGCGCTATATAAATATATATTACTTACTTACTTACTTACTTACAGTCTGAGCTAGCACAGAACTGCAGCAGGGTCCGCTATTTTTTGTGGGCGATCTTCATAGTGAAAATATAGAACCTTTGTGATGGGATGAGGCAGAGAAGTGTAACCAGATCACATCATAACATTATTAATGGGAACTTTATATGCTATATTAATTAAATAAATAATCCGTCATCAACTGAAATGTGGTTGATAGCGAGAGCTCGGACGAGTTCTGTCAAAGCTGTCGTGATCATCTTAAAACAGAGAAATTGCAGGCAGTAAACCTAAAACATTGATTATGTTAATAAGAGCCATCTTAGAACTTAAATACTAATTAACATAAGTAACTTATTAGTTCAACTTTAAATATTAAGTCATAATTTCATAATTTACATTTTGAAGTACTTAGTTAGTTAGTTAGTTAATAAATAAAATAATTGAATTAAATCAAAATAGCTTCTATTGTTACCTTTTTTATTGCATTCCTTGTTTTAAATTAATTATCTTCATGTTTTCTATATAATGATCTGCAGAGGGATTAATAAAATCAAAATATTCTAAAGTCGATATAAATTGATAATCTAATCAAATGAAATTATAGTTTAAAGATCCTACATGTGTCTTTGTTGTGTTTACTCAAATTACAACAACAACAAAAAAAATGGAATGAAATCAAAACAGCTCAGAAACATTTATGCCAGTGTTGAAAAGACTGCATTGTGATAAATGCTAAGGAAGCCTTCTAGAGGAATACAGACTTACGGCCTTTAAGACTGTGAAATGTGAGTATAAACTCTAAAAACAACGTCAAGGATGTCTACGTTTCCACACTCCAAGCTGCATTCGGGGCACTGGCAAATTATTTCTGTGCTATTCTTCATCTGCCAAATGATGCAACACATGGAGCCAAGTTGCTTGAGTCGCCCGAGGAAAATGTATTCAGAAAACACGGCTCCTGCTCCGAAATGTCAGTTCAAGTTTTGGTGCAGAGGATTTTTTCAAGGAAGGCACAACACAGATGCACAGATTGTTTAAAATCTTTAATATAGACATCATCACATGTCACAAGTTTATTAAAAACAAGATCTCCAAGACAGCAGCACATTTCTAACCTTACTTTGTGTGTGTAGCTGCCGTGCACATGTGGGATCGGCAACCCGGACGAAATGATGATCGACCCTCAGATCACTGGCTACGGCTCTATGGATGTCAACACGACTGGAAATTATGGGATGCCGGAGAACGGCGGGCGGCAGGAGCAAATGCTGGCCCAGGTGGCTCTGAATGACCCGCAGCTGGCGAGCCAGGTCAAGCAATCGAGGGGCTACGTGAACATTTGGATAGACACCCACGCCATAGACAAGTACTCACGGGTGGTCTTTCCAGGGGCGTACATCCTCTTCAACATCATCTACTGGTCCATCTACTCGTAGTGCACGAGAGCCACTCGGGGTGGTGATTTCGAAGAGCTCATGTTGGAGGAGCAGAAACATGGTGGCGAGGAGGGAGTTGCCACACAGGGACTATTGCCTTCTCGACCCAGCCTCTTAAAACTGATGAGCTGCTTAAATCACTTGTGTTTCATGTCGTAACCGAGAGAGAGTGAAACAGACGATGGGACGCAGCTGCCATCGTAACAACCTGACAATCAGAGTAACAGCAAGATGATAATCAGGTTTATTACTTTTGAACTCTTGCAGCGAGGCTGTGTGACTCTGTGTTAATTATTGATTGTGATATTTGTATCATTGCCAATACTCTGCGATCATTCCACTGCATTGCATTGTAATATACAAATATTCACTAGACAACATTTTATATAACTGAAGTTGCAAATTTCAGAAAGAAAGCTTATTACATCCCGAGTATTGATTTAAAAAAAAAAACGTATTTGTTTTTTGTTTTTTTACGTACTGCAATACTGTGTTGGTGTGAGGTTGGGGGTTCTCTGTAACCTCTATAGTTGCTAGTTTTCTCAGCTTACTCTTTTCAGCTTCAAAATGTTGTTCAGCAAAAAAAGGCCTCAGAAACAAGAATCTGAAGGATGTTCAATGTGTTATATAAAATAAATCTTCATAAAAGGAGTCGGATTATTGACTGTGACACATTAAAGTATGATTATTTGCTACGAATTGTTATGATCCCATTAATTTTCAAACACTCTTTTTTCAGATATTAATTGAAGACGTTCTTAATATTATTAAAATTCATTTTTTAAAGAGAGTTAAATTGACGATGACGTGTGTTCAGTGGTTGCCGTTCTGTTTGCTGATTTCAACAGCTCCACACATAGAGCCTGAGGAACGAGGTCCAAAAGCACCTCATATAATGTATTCCGGCAACACGTTATTTTTTGCGAGGGTGAGCATCATCACTGTAGTGCTTGACGAGTCTCGCGACATTCACAAAATAGACTTCAGATTACAGTATGTCATAACCATTAGTTCCCGTTCTGGACTCTCTTTGCAAAAGTCGCCTCATTTGGGTAAACCAACGCTTCATCCTACACTAAACAGAGGCTGATTCATACGTTTTGTTACATGTAAACAGATTTCAACACATTGTGTCCAAGAGAAGAAGATCCTGGAGCTTTCAAAATATGGTTTAAAAGAGTAGGTTGGTTGAAGGTGAGTCATCTGGGTGGGACTCAGAGTAGAACCATGGCTCATTTGCATTAGGAGACAGTGACATGGGTTCATCTTTAGGATGATATGTGATGCTTTGTCCAAATACCCAGGTGAGATGGCTAGAGAGGCTACAGAATGTTTGGAGAGAGAGATCTTTGTTTTTATCTCCAGCTGAGACCAGAGGAGGATGTTGGGTTTATATCTTAAGAGCTCCACAATAGGGAACTGTTCAAGATGTTGACGAAGATCATTCAGGGGTCCACGGTCCTTGAAAAGAACTTGATGAAAAAATGATTTCAGCTCCAGATGATTTTGACGTCATCACAGAGCCAACCCCTTATGGTAAGCAGGGTCAGGTAATGCAGATGTTGGAGTTGAATGACCATGTGGTTCGCTATGTCCGTAATGTTGTTATTTGGATAAATTTCATGAGGAGCATAAAATTCAAAAGAAACTCTGGGAGTGTGTCATTTGTTGCTTGTTAACTGCTCATATTCAAAATATATTAATTATTTTGGAGTGACAAAGCATTTTGTTTTCTATCCCTAAACATATAACTTAGTGACGGGCTGATGAAGCTTCATGAAGCAGTGTCATTGTTCAAAACAAAGGAAAATAGTGCAGAGACTGCCATCTAGTTGCCTCTGAAAATAATGACACGGCTTCATCAGACCATCCTTAATATTACTTATTAATGTATTACATCCTGAGAAATTGCATCCTGTTAATATTTTAATAAGTTTAATGATGGTGTGTTTTTTATTCTATCTACTGCAATTTCATCTTGTAACTAAAAATTTATTCTCTCCTAAACTCCTTTCATCCTTTTCCTCACCTTGTTTCCTATCATCTATTGGCTCATTTCCTCTTCTCTCTCTCCATGTATCGCAGGAACTGAAAACCCACGGTGTCTAAAACTCATGGTTTGGAGTAAACCACAGCTACATGGTAGTTCTACCAGGACATCCAAAATGTTTTTGGTGGTTGACCATCTAATGAGCCCTCCCCTGCTAGAGGTAAACTTGACACAAGCAGTCCCTAACCCTCTCCTAATGGTAAGTTTGAAAGACCGATTGCTTTTTGTCAGTTTTTGTAAAGTGTGTTTGGAAGTGTCTGAATAATATATATAATTGTTTGTTGTGTGACCATTTGTCTCCCAACAGTCATGGTTGTCAGTCTCAGTGAGATGCACCAGTATATCACTTATCACTTTTTTTCACCAGGAGATTGTTGATGGTCCCTACATTTCAGTCCGCTGCCTCTGTGGAACATTTGCCGACCTCAACCTTCACCCAATCTTTATTTTTGAATAACGGTTTTGCCTTGTTTCCATTGTTTGATTTTTTCGCACCGTTTACAAACCTACTTTAAGTTTTTAATTTTTAATTAAAGTTTGCATTAAACCGATTCTCAGCTTGTCTTTTGTAACCATATTACATTCTCACAAACAGTAGTGTTATTTTATATAAAGATGGTTTATTTGAAAATCAAACAACTGTACAAACAATATTTGCATAGCTTGCATCAAATATTTGCAATACAAAACACACATTACTAATTATATACTGAACTATTTACAGACCTTTCTATTTTGAGACAGGACTTTTAATGTTGGTCCTGGACATAGCTAGAGATTAGGGCAGCCAGTTCATCTTTTGGCATTTCCTGACTGTTCATTTCCCTGTAGGTCTTTGCGGTATGGTTGAGGGTTAAAGCTCTCCATCCTACATCTGGCTGAAGCGTGTCTCCATTGTCAAGACAAACATTGTGTAGAAAGGCACAGGTAGCTACCACAACAGGAGAGAATGAAGGCTAAGCCTCTAGCACCTAAAAAGAGTAGAGCTCCAGGGCGCAGGAGTTGACGAAGTGTGATCAGGCCAATTGGTGTGTCCAGAAAGGGATAGCCCTCCATCACCAAGAATGTGTCCTGCAATTACTGTTCTTGATGACATGTGTATCACAAACCGGCACCCTGGGTAGACTGTCAGCATGTTATTAGAAAAAACTTTATAATTCAAATAGTTAATTCTGTGTAGAGAGAAGGTGATTTCACACAGAAATGGCAGCAGTTATATATAAATTAACACAGGCGGTTTCTGAAAGCTGCCCGGATGCCTGCCCAAGGCCATCAAGCTCTTCTGGGCATCTTTAGGTGGGTGGCTAGCGCCAGCTTCTTCCAGATAACTAGTGAAACTCTATGGATTACAAGGTGTACAGTCAATTTTGGTACCCTGAAGACGCTGGAAATAACCCGCTTTGATAGCCATGAAAAAGAAGATGATGACAAATCTCTCGTTCGCTTACATTTCAGAAGGAGAACTTTATAATGCAAGTTCAAAACATCGTTATGATGAGAGACTTAGTACATTTTGGAGAGGAAGACTTCAACAAGTAAAGAAAGTTAGGTTTTGACTCGGCCGAATGATTATGGAAAATAATCTAATTGCGATTATTTTCTCAATATTGTGATTAAATATGCAATTATTTTTTCAGGGTCCTCTTTTCCGGTTCTTCTCTAAAACAATATAAAATTAATACAACAGTAAAATGCATTGCATTGTGATTGTTGAAGTGATAAAGCCATCATTAAAATAAAAGCAAACCTACATTTAATTTAATTGAGGTTTATTTTGTTACTTTAATCACAGTTGTAAGCAAAGATGATATTAAACTTAATATTCACTGCAAATTCTTTAAAAAAAAATCTGCATAAACTCCCAAAAAGTGTGCTGCAAACATTTATACATATTAGTCATTAGTAAGTTCTAAATTAAAAGATTGTTATTAATACTATTTGAATTGTGTAATTGTACGATTGCGTAATAACACACACACACTAGCAGCAGACATCACTAAACTAATGCATGTACCGATGTCAGGATTTAAGCGTTAATACTGGAGTCTAGTCCTTCATTCAGTTGAGCTGCCATCATGTAAGACGAGTTGTTCATGTGTTATCATCTCTTTACTCTGCATGTTGAGGTCATACGGGGGTTTGAAGAGTTTGGTTGTGACGGCTGATAATCTGCTCCAGGTTGAGGCACTGGTAGCATTTTGTCGATAAAGCTGTCCTATACTGCTGCTCTTTGTCAGCTCCTGTCGAGCAGAACACCATTGATCAACAGGGTAAAGTGTATACGTCTCTCTCTCCGCTTGTTTTGCTCGGCGGCACTCAGCGCTGCTCGTAAGTCATGTGCTAAAGGTCAAATTAATATGAAATTAGTTAAAATTTGCGATTATATATTGAAAATTCAATAACCTTTCAACTCATGTCAATACTAGGGTTTGACATTAGTTGCTGTTAAAGAAAGGTAAAGATTTAAAAGTAAAGGACTTCAGTCAAACATTTTTAATAAGACCGCAACCACCGTCAGCAGTCTCTTGGCGCTCCAGCCATCGATCTGCGTCACTGCAATTAGACGACGAAAGTGTGTGATTGTCCAAATTAATGTAGCCACAGATGGTGTGAATCATCCCCGACAGTCATGTAGATGATGGTTAAAGTCTGTATCTGTCCAGTTTATTGATCCACTATTGGTGTTTGAGTTTGGCTCGCTTGAAATCCTCCCTCACATCTTCCAGCAGCTCTGGGCAGGACAGCACATCCACAGCAGTCATGGCCAGAGCCTTGGCCGCCCTCAGAGTGTAACACTGAGCTGTGTCTGCTCCTGCAGGGACAGACAAGAACAGCGGCTGTTGCTGATTCAAAGCTGCTTCATCTAGATATTACTTATACTTATACAAAAAGTAATACTTTAACTAAAATTGAAAAAGAAAATTTACGGCACATTCATTTTTACATTGAACTGGAATTATCAATCTGATGGAATACTATTTTTAAACAGAAAAGCTTTAATTTTCAAGATTTTATTTTAAGATTATTAAAGTGATAGTTCGTAAATTCACTCATTTTCTACTTACCTTCATGTCTTCCAAAGGGTTGGGATTATTTTCAGAGTAATCTGTTCCTTTTTAAAGTTGTAGGCAAAAATGTATGTTCATTTTAAACAAAGCCACTGAAGCTCTGTTGTGTTCGTCTTCAATTTTCCTATAAATTACTTAAAAACGTCCATATACTTTTTGGTCGTATGTAACGTCCATCTTGGATTGACGCCTCGACGAGAAAAATTGTTCCAGAAAAACTTAAACAAGTCTATATTTTTAAGTTTGTTTGCAGTAAAAGTGTAGCATAGGTTATAAATATCGGGAGTACTTCCAGTTTAGACAGTAGTCTGTGTGCGCTCCTTCCCAACCCTAGTCGCCATGAGGGTAGGTAGAAAATAAGTCGATTTTTAATTTTGAGTGAACTATCATTTTAATACAAATTCATGAATGCGTTTGCCAGGTGTTATTTTTCACTTTGCTTAAAAATGTGTGTTTGTGTGTATTTTTATTTAACTACATTTAAAATCTAGCCTGAACCTGATAGTAAGAAACCGAAGCATCGTAGAAAAACCCAAACAACAGAGTCTGCCAAACAGAATCCACTGTCTGGTTTACTTCTCATCCTCTAAACTATAACTTTAGGCAGTCTAGCATATTTTCCTTTCTCTTCCCACTGAAGCCAGCATTACTGCTTCAATATTTAAGGCTACATGTGTTTTTGAATACAATCTTCCGCAATATTGTGCTTTTTATATTTATTGTTTTCCAGAGATGTCTATATTTAAACATTGTTTAACCTGTGTTTTGTGCAAAAGAGTGACTTATTCATAGTCAATTTTCAACTCTTTATAAGCATGGTTGTACGAATAGCAGAAGCCCCCTTCCCGAGTGTCAAAAACAGCTATTTTGAGGGAGGTGTGGCCTTATATTATATTAACAATTAATAACAATAGACAAATTAGTACACAAAGAACGAGAAAATATGTGACACTTTTGCCCAAAAAGTCTTGCACTTAAAACCACCATTTCTCCAGCATATTTCCTTGAAACAATATTTTCTTCGGTGATTCAGAAGATAAGGATAGGATCATCTGTATGGCTAAGTCTAAGTTTAATTTATTCCACACTCCTTCATACCTGCTGCTGTGTTGAAATCCTTGGTGTGGTTAAACACTTCAGCTCCGATGTAAAAAAAAGGATGGATGCCAGGGATTATTTGCGAGACGTTTCCAAAATCTGTGGAGCCTGATAAAATTAAATAAAAAAATCAGCGTCTTTGGCATGGAATACGTTGTTTGATGTTTTTTCCGAATATGCATACTTGAAATATTTACACACCAGCGAAATGAGCCGGCTGCTCAGGAAAACAAACCGACAGAGACTTTGCATTCTGCTCATACAGACGTGTGAGCGTGGCGTTGGGGAGGATGTGGGAGTATGCGTGTCCTGGGTAGCTGATCTCCACCTGCAGGACACAACATGCAGAAATGCAATAATGGATAAGCCCTGCAGCATCAGTCCAGTTAATGCCAAACTACCCAGACTAAAAAACACATCCTTTAGACAATGACCCATGTTAATCCACGTGTTCTGACCATTGAAAAATGTATATAAATCTGCTAAAAAAAAAAGACATTTTCACAGAATTGGCTTGTTTGCCTTGAACACAATACAAAATAATAGGCTTATCCTGCCCTCAGCTGGTTTGCAGGTATTGAGATTTAATCTTTGTACTCTCCAATAAAGAGTTACTGGAAATAAATAATTCACGACTGTTTAAGATGCAACTAATTTAGAGTCGAGACAAATATTTATTTTAGAAAAGAACAGGCTGCTGATGTTGATGAACCTGTTGGACTGGTGCCCACGTTTCCATGGTTTTCTTCCGCAGCCCTCTGTGGGACTGCTGGCAGATGACATTTAAAGGTTGGATTTTGGATGAGAAAGGTTATCTAGGAATAGTATATTTAAATAATTCCAAGTGGGAGCTGACAGACCCACGGACAGGAATGTGTGTGCCGTTGGTCAGAAATGTGAATTTATATGGAAGACGTTTACTTGACAGCCAGTCGCCGCGGCAGCTGCTCTGAAGCAGGCCTCCACTTTAACCTTCAGCTCCTCCAGATCTGTGAGCAGCGGAGTCCTCAGATAGTACTCCAGCTCCGTGTAGTCTGGGATGATGTTGGGCTTGACACCTCCGTGTTTAATGATGCCTTTAAGTGAGGACAATAAAGAACACAAGAGTAAAGACGACTTTTTAAAATGCAGTAGCTGACATGACACATCATATAAATAATTTACAATACATTGAAGAGTTTCAACAAATCCATTTCTCATTTGTGGGATGTTTTTATTTATTTTCTTTTTTTTACATTTGTGTATGAACACCTTTAAAAAATTAACTTGTTTTGATATAATTTGTTAATGTGGCTCTCCTTTAAAATAAAATGTATATTTTAACATAGAATGTGAAACAATTTGAAACTTTCTACA
This sequence comes from Callionymus lyra, assembly GCF_982586985.1. Taxonomy (NCBI): domain Eukaryota; kingdom Metazoa; phylum Chordata; class Actinopteri; order Syngnathiformes; family Callionymidae; genus Callionymus; species Callionymus lyra. The sequence goes on from NC_141835.1 coordinate 21,678,451, forward strand.
TCCTCCAATCCTTTTTTATGTGTATTATTTCAAATATTTAATTGTGGTAAATATTCATTCACCATTCAATTGAATTTTCCTTCAATCTTTGTAATGATTCATTATTTCTAAAACTTGTTTTCTTGTGCAAAAGATAAAGTTTCATATTTTTGAATGAACATTTTAAAAATATTCATATTCTTACTCATCTTTAACATTCTACTTATCCATCTTCATTACTCTCCTCACCACGGAGATATACTGCCTCTGCATTTCTTCTTCTTTTTGGCAACAAAAAATGTTTAGAGAAATCATACTCGTTTAAATCTTTTCAGACATGGTATCGTTCTTGATTCACCCCAATTAATATTGTTGTTTTTATATATATATAATATATATATATATATATATATATATATATATATATATATATATATATATATATATATATATATATTTATATAAATATATATATATATATATATAAAATGAATCGTACTAATAATTGATTCATCAAAGATTGTTTTTTTCAAACTTGTGGATACATTTGTGAGGTGTGCATGTGGAACAGATAAAACAAAATGTATGCATTTGTTAAGTAAGGAACAATTCAGTATTTCCTTTGAAGAGTTGGAATACTTCTCTGGAAAGGGAAGTCTGAATGAAATACTTTCTCTTATAACACTATAAATGTGGAACTTTTTAACAGTCCTTGAACATTTGGAAAATACATTTTTTTTCCATTCTTACATCCAGCTGAGAATAATCAATTGCAGTTATTCCTGCACACTGACATTTAAAATAACCAACTTTAAAATACAGCAATTTTTTTTTTAAGTTACTTTAAATTCATTGGTTTTTAACTTTTTTTGGCTTAAAAGTTCAGGACTCACATCCTCACCATGAAGCTTCCAGTCAGGTTTCAGCTGCTGTCGCAGCACAGAGAGATTGTTGTAGGCCAGCACGGCAGCGTCCAGGGCGTTCACGCCATCCCATGGAGAGGCTGAAGCATGAGACGCCTTTCCGTGGTACTTCACAGACATGCTGTGAGGGGGATAGGTCAAGTCAAAATAGAAAGTCATATTAAATATGAGCGGAAGAAGAAGAAAAACTCACTCTTGGATTGCAACAGCGCTTTCATAAGATAAATCAACATGAGCGGGGTGAGCCATGAATACCAAGTCTATGTCGTCAAATGCTCTCATTTTGATGAGTTCCACTTTTCCACCCAAATCCTCTTCGGCTGGAGTTCCCAGAACAGTTATCTGTTGAAAAACAGATTAATAAAGTGGGGGGAAAGGTACATGTACATGTGTAAATATATATACAGTACTGTGCAAAAGTTTTAGGCAGGTGTGAAAAAATGCTGTAAACTAAGAATGCTTTAAAAAATATAGATAATTGTTTATTTTTATCAATTCACAAAATGCAAAGTGAGCGAACAAAAGAAAATTCTAAATCAATATTTGTTGTTACTACCCTTTGCCTTCAAACCAGCATCAATTCTTCTAGGTACATTTACACAAAGTCAGGGGTTTTGTAGGATTCTAGTGAGGTGTATGATCAACCAATGATACCAAACAGGTGCTAATGATCATTAATTTCACGAGTAGGTTGAACAGTTCATTAAGTGAAAAAAGATACAGATTTATAGGAGATTAAAACTGGGTGAGGAACAAACTCAGCTACCAAGCTGAGGTCGTGGAAGACAGTTTCAGGTCACAGGTCATACACCAGGTAAGACTGAGCACAGCAACAAGACACAAGGCAGTTCTACTGCATCAGCAAGGTTTCTCCCAGACAAACATTTCAAAGCAGAGTGGGGTCTTAAGATGTTCAAGCTCTTTTGAAGAAGCACAAAAAAACAAAGTTGAGGATCGTAGACGCAGAAGTGATGGTATGGCCCACACAAAGCCCCGATCTCAACATCATCATGGAGTCAGTCTGGGATTACATGAAGAGACAGAAGGATTTGAGAAAGCCTAAATCTACAGGAAATCTGTGGTTAGTTCTCCAAGATGTTTGGAACAACCTACCAGCCGAGTTCCTTTAAAGACTGTGTGCAAGTGTAACTAGAAGAATTGATGCTGCTTTGAAGGCAAGGGGTGGTCACACCAAATATTGATTTGATTTAGATGTTTTATGTGTGTCATTTTGGAAGAAGATAAAGACGACGACTACTAAGAAACCATCGCTGTGTTAAAATGGACTTGCATTTTTGCCCATGAGCAGTAGCGTCTGTAGCATGAAAGGTGTGACACAAGAGTGGTTTACATGTGGTTCAAGGCTGGAGTGAAGTACTGACTTCAGTATTCATACAACAGCATTCATACCAACATTCATTCTCTGATGACACAAAAGTTATTTTATAGAACTGGATAGATCACTGTTCTTCTTGTGTCCAATTCATATTTACTGTGAATAAATTAAAGTATAGAGATGTGTGAGGCATACATTTAATGTTGACCTTCAGTGAAAATGTATTTTAATAATGTTGCTTTAATGACTTTTATTGAAGATGGTCCATCAAAATGACAAGAAATAAAAACTTAAAGATGTCAAGAAAGATCACTAGAAACACCTGTCAGTTCACCTAAGCCACCACTTCTTTTTTTTTATCATGATGACATGAACCACTGACATTCAATAACACAATCAATATGTATTATGAATAATAAAACTTTTAAAAATGCCACTCAATATCCCTGTCACACTCCACTGTTAAACTCCACTGGCTGATGAGGTCCTAAATGTTAAAAAAAAAAAAAAATGTTTTGCTCACGTGGCAAGGCAAGAGAATCCACATCGGGTTTTTTTGTTTTTTTTGTTTTAACTTATTTAGTTTTGACATTGACATTAGGTTAGGTCAGCTTAAAATCTATCAATAATCAATAAAAATGAACATTCCTGAAGTCTGCAAAACAGAAGTTTGACAGTTGTCATGCCGATATTTCGATTGATTCACAGCAAGAAGGTTGACGGTTTTCTTCCAGGTCAGGAGGAAGCCATCTTGTGGACTTTCTGTGTGGATTTTGTATGTTCTCACAGTGTTACGTGGCTTTACTCCGGGAACTCCGGTTTCCTTTCCAGAGTCCATAAACATACAGAGGTTGATTGGGATCTTGGGAAAATTGTCTGTAGGTATGAGTGTGTGAGTGGTTTTATGCATGTGTGTGCCCTGCGACAGACTGGCCTCCTGTTCAGGGTGTCCCCCAGCTCTCACCTGAGGAATCTGTGATTGTTTTCAATTTAATTAAACTTTATTTATACGATTAAAACACCTTGACACAAAGTGCTGACACACCTGTTCCACGTTATGCTTCCCCTTTATTATTATTATTTAAAGAAAAAAAAACGGTTGTGCGCTTTACCTTCACTGGCACCGCTGGATCCTTCTGGTTCTCCAGCGCCGCCTTCAGGCCCAGAGCTGCAGCTGCACCCACCTCTGCGATCAGGTTGTGTCCGCACGCGTGTCCGAGTCCCGGCAGCGCGTCGTACTCGCACAGGAAGCCCACATTCAGAACCGAAGCGCCGCCTCCGACTCCCGCCGGACCCCAGCTGGCCCGGAACGCGGTGGGCAGGTGGTAGTGACTCTGGACCGTCCAGGTCGGGTCCCGGGAGAGGAAGCGGACCAGCGTGTCGTGTGCAAACACCTCCTGACCGGCCACTTCAGGGTGGCGCCAAATGTTGCGACTCAGAGAGTGCAGGTCTTCTCTGAGGCCATCTATGAACAACTGCAGGCAGCTCTTCAGCTGTTCCTTCTCCATGTTTTCCTATGGAAACATTTGTCCAACGCGTTTGGAGGAAGTTTAATCGTTGACCATAAAGTCGGCCATTAAATTCGCGAATGACGTCACATCGTAGGCGCGGCTAATCCCGGAAGTGCACTGATTTAAACGCATTTAAGTAGAGTAACGCTCCATAATAACATTATTATTATTATTACATTTATTACTTTTTGCTCACTACAATCAATGAGCTGTGTATTTATTTTTTAAGTTAAATAACCAGTACTTACTATTAAAATAATATTATTAATATTAATACTTATAATATTACTTTTTATAATAAGTGGTGAGAAAACAATACTAAAACAGCAATACGAATAAAAACAGTATAATAACAATCGGTAGAAAAGGACATCGTTGAAACATGTCTACTAATGTAATCGAGTTATGGTTGTTGTTACTATTGTTTGTTTGTTTTAAGCTCTACGTTAAGAAGGAATGTACCCATTTATTCAATATTGAATGATTAAATGAGCATATTATAAATCATGTTGGAAATTGAAGTATGAAAGTGCAAAGTATTAATATACTATATAACTACTTTTAAGTGAAAATCCATAACGTATTTCGGAATGCTTTCCGTTTCTATATATATATATATATATATACAGTATATATAAGTAAGTAAGTAATTTTTATTTGTATAGCGCTTTTCCAGACCAGGGTCACAGAGCGCTTAAACAATCAAAACAATATTCAATAAAGGATATACTTAAAAGATCAAGATAAAAACTGATAACACAACAGTAGTTCCAGAAAATCAAGGAAAAGCCTGAACAAATAAAAACGTCTTATATATAGCCATGCATATATATATATATATATATATATATATACATTCTATTTATTTTTTGTATTGAAAGAGGACTCAACATACATACGGAAATATATATATATATATATATATATAAAAATAAAATAAAATATAAATAGAATGTGTTATTTAATCAAAAAGAACATTTAAATGAAACTTTCAGATATTGGCTTTGAAATAAGTGTCTCTTTTTGTCTGAACTTGGTTTTATTATTTTCCACATTTCCATATCAATGTATATACTCCTGTTTCCTGTTTTTCTTACCAATTCTAAATATTTGTGTCGCATTTATCATTTAAAAAATGTGACGAAGAGGTCACAGAGTGAAAGTTAACAAAAATGTCAAAACCTTTACAATTCCTCTGTTTGAACACTAGAGGGAGCCGGCTCCCTGTGACAGACGTCAACTGCATGAATCAATTTTGTGTGTAACATTTAAGGGGTGTGAGGAAAAAAAGAAGCAATCACTATTTGGCGATGAAATGCATTACATGTCTTGAGGTGGAAAAAAAACTCATAAAAATGCTCCAGAGATAACTAGAGCGTCCATCTAATGAGATGCATGAAGTAATAAGTAGTAAAATTGTCAAAGCAAAATGGGGTTGTTTATTAAGTGGGGTTGTATATTAATTATTGATGTGTGTGTGTCAGTATATGTGTGTGTGTGTGCATGCGACAGAACAGGTGTAGCTGAGTTGGTTTCCAGCCAATGTAAAACATTTTCTGGAGGGGGGTTAATAGGGGCAGTTGTCAGTCACGGGGGGAGACATGTTGAGCAGCGCTGTGCAAGCTGACACTAGACAGGCCCGTCTGTCGGTTCACTTTCCGCCCCGCTGAAGACACAGACAGTCTCCATTGTCTAACAATTAGGTGACATGGAGGGGAGGACCCCTTGTTCCACTCCATTGTTGTAATTAAAGGTTCGCCTTAAGGGCCATGTGTTCAGTTTCACATGCTTCTCAATGTTTAGAGCTTTAACGGAGCTGATGGTGATGAAAACCACACAAACAAGAGTGTGGTCAGATGAGTGGCCTACAGAATGAATAAAAGCTCTCTTGTGAAAGCGGTCGATGTTTCAGGAAAACGCTACTTAAGCTATTCCACCAGAATACTGTGACAGACGAGTTATAATGTAGGTTTCGGGTGTAGGCTCAGCAGCAGGACGCCCTCAAGGAAGGCGCCCCTGACAGCTTCACTGAATAGATGGTGGCATGACTCTGATACATGTGTGCACATTTGTGTATTTACATTAAGTCTGACGCATAAATCTGCGAAAAGAACATTTTTGCTCAAGCTACAAATGCCAGTAAAGTTAAACAAATGTGTTGTTTTAAAGTGTCTCTTAAATAGATTTTGGACCTCTATTAAACTCAATTAAATTCAATTAAATTCAATTTTATTTAAAGTGTCTTATCATAACAAAGTTATCTCAAGACACTATACAGTTGAAAAAAGACTATAGTTGATTAAGGAAAAATAGATCCCAGCAATTCAACAAAGAGCATAAAGCGAAACACTGTACAGTGAGCTGTACAGTGAGCTATGACGAGGAAAAACTTCCATTTAGAAGGCAGAAACCTCAAGCTGAACCAGACTCATTGTTGACGGCCTCAACTCATCAGTACTGTATGTGCTTTCTGTACAAAACTCTCTTTTCATTGAAATATTTACATTATGTACTTAAGGGCTGGAAATGTATTCATATTAACCATGCCCAATCTGCTGTGATTAGTCAAGCATCAAGGTTTGTCACTGCCTGTCATCAATCCCGTAAGGCTTCACCTCCAAGGGGCTCATTGTGTGACCAAAGAGGGATGTGATTGGCTGTACGAGGAGTGAAGGCCATTATTACGTCAAAATGGGCTCCGCTCTTGTAACCTCTCCTTTGCTGAGATTTTAGAAATGTATAAAGTCATAACTTTTAAACATGGTCATAAAGAGAGACTTCATATTAGATTAGTTTGATTGTAATGTTGTGACAAGAGAGAGAGAATCTTGTTGGTTTGGTGGTCACATGAGTCAAAATGTTACGTGTTGCTTTTTTATATGAATCAGTTCTCAAACCTTTTCAGGAAGACATCGCAAACTTTCCCTTGAATTCTTAATGTTTTAAAACGGGAGTCTCAAACCCGTCCTTAATGGGCTGAGAAATAAACACTTCAATTTTTAGCTGAAACACCACATAACAATGCTAGCTGCTTCGTTGCGAGCTCTTTGTTTCCAAAACCTTGTTTAAGATTGTACACGCAAAATAGTTTGGAGTGCTAAAAAAAATAATACAGATTTGAAAAGGAATTCATGACCATTTCAAAATGTATTTTTGACCATTTCAAAAATGATGGATTCTTTGGAACTCGTGAAATGGTTTGGCAATCCATCTGGATTCACTGTTAATCATGAGCATGTTCAAGCCTCACTCAGAGGATTTTGCTATTGACCATTGGAACAATTTGCCCTTTAAAAGATTAGAGTTCTTGACTTACCTTGGAATTAATGTCACCAGGTTTCATTATGTAAATGTTATTCACAAATTAAAAATTGAAATGAACAATTGATAGCTTGTACCTTTGTCACTTATTGGATGGGCTAAAATTAAAGTTAAAAGTTTTCTTGTGGTGTCTGGGAATGAAGAGGACCCAAATGAGGAGTGGAATCACCAATCAACAGGCGAATAATTCACACTGTATTCACACATTTAATTCAGAGAACAGCTATAATAATGTAAATAAGGGTTCCACGAAGAAGTGTCCAGAATGTCCGTGTCCATAACACAGTCCAAGTCAACTTAAAGCGCACCACAAACCAGGCGGAGAACAAACTAAGGAAGACTGAAGTATAAATAGAGCAGTGGTAAGGGAAAAACACACAATAATAAACACGACACAAATCAGGCACTTGGCGAACTAAGAACAACCAAAATTGATAATCCAGAAAGTGGAACAGGAGGAGAATTGAACCGCGATATACCATGACGCGAAGATAATAATCTGGCGCCTGCTGCTGGGAAAGGGGTGGCTTTAAACTCTCCAGCTCATGGATTAATTGCTTAAAGAGCCGCAGCTGTTGCAGCAACAGGCGCAGAAGTTCTGAAAAAAAAAGGTAGAACAAACAGGGAGTGTGTTTAATAAAATCACAAGACTCTTGGATGAGAGGTGAAACATCTTCCTAGAACTCTACACCGTCCAGTTGACTCGCTTTCTAATCACTAACAACATAAAATATTCCACCAGGGTGATGTGTTTCTTTTAATTGCAATGGCCCTTAATCTTTGGTAATATTTCATAATTACATTGTCATTTCTAAGCTTTTTGGACTTTAGATGATTTTTTGAGCAGCTGAAGTTCAACCAAATGCCTCATAGATGTGTGGCCGAGGGCTAATCTACACCCAAATATTGATGTTTAAGTTTTCCTCAAGGCCAAGATTTGATATGGATGAGGCCCATAAGAGAAAGAGCACCAAATCTAAACATCTATAACCATAGTTAACAGTGTGAAGTATTCTATAATAATCATTCATCACAACAATTAAAAAACTATTTTTTTAAATATGTGGTCGTACTACATAAAATATTATTTTGAACCAATAAATGATCCAAAAAGTATGTTGAGAAAAAGTTATTTCATTTTATTTCAAGGTCATAGAATGTTCATCTTATTCAGAGTTGGACTTTGGGGTATTCTATCGTTGAGAATTGTTCGAATTGTTCAACTTATCCTGAATGAATAAAAATCGTGGTACAGACTCTTTTACTTACCGTAGATGGATTAATTTACTTTTCGTTTTTCTCTTTATGCTAGCACTTCATTTCTATTACATTTTTGCTTCCTATATTTTGTCTTATTTGCTTTTTGTCTCATAACGTAATATTCTCTTTCTTTCGTTGTTATGGGTAGGAAATGGTGTGATGTTGTTTTTCATGCGTCTTGTGTATTTCTGTTTAAAAATAATTAGAAAAATAATATTTTCTTTAAAAAACAAAGGGTCAATCACCTGCAATAATTCATGTTTTGGAACTCCCTCCTGACTGCTAAATAGCCTTAGCATTAGAAGAAAAACTACCCCCTACAGTCACGGGCACCACCTTAGGCGGATTAACAACAGACATAAACTCGTATTTTACAAACGCCTTTTTTGTGTGAGTGAGTAAGAGTGACCCCAGTCTCTATTGTCCAGGGAGACAGGTTGTTGATGAGCCTGCTTTTAAACATGAGGTTCCAGTTGACTGAAAAGAACTGACAAGGTGTCAGTCGCGTCTGTCAGGATCACTATTGAACAAAACGCTCCCTTCAACGGACGCTGGTAGATCCTACGTGAAGCTCCAACGTCCCGCGGAGTCATTGGTGGTTTGAAAAATATGCCTCCGGGGTATTGAAAATGAGCACATGCGTGTGGACAACGGAAGGTGTGTTTGCCCGTTCATCTTGACACTTCCAGCTCTGACATTATTGTCACATCAGTGCACGGTGTGCTGCTGTGAGCTCGCCGAGCAGGAATTCATTAACACCTCGCATCAACAACTTGTCCGGCATCGGCGGGAGGTGGAGACAGACCGGTGTTATATTGCTGCCTCACGAACTGCTGCTTCAAACCTACACGTGATCCTTTCTCTCTAATACAGAGGGGAAGAAGGACAGACGGATAGACAGACGGACTGAATTTTCCTGTAACAAAGATTTTCTCATTTTTTAATGGTGTAAATGAAATGTGAGCAGACCAGCGATCGCACCTACTCTTCACACTTCCACTCGTGATGCTTGGTCTCCCTCCAGGATAAAACACCGACCTGTCCATCACAAACGGGTTCATTCACATGTTAAATTTTCCGCTAACATTGTTTGGAAGATGAAAATAATTGATAAAAGCCTAAACAAGCACACATAATAGCGCGTCAAAAGCAAGTGTAACAACGTGGCAGGTGGAGCACTCTCGTCCTCAGGCGACAGATCAAGCGTAAAATGATGGTGGAGAGAAAAAAAAGGTAATAAAAGCGGGACATGGAAATTATGCAGATTGTTTCCTGAAAATCACAATATTCCGTGACCTATAAAATGACTGTGAAAAGCTCGTCATGCTAAACTCTCATGTTAGTGGAAAATAATTCAATGAGCTTACCACCGCTTTTTACTTGAGAGCCTCAACGAGCACACTTGTCATCGTACATCAGCCTCCTGCACTCCAGCTCCACCACACTAGCAGACATATTTCATCCGCACCAACAGAGCAGTGGTCGCAGGCATCGATGGATATCCAGCTCAAGACATCCTAAAGATGTGGGTTCATGTTTCCTTTGTTGAGTCACGGAGCACGTTCACGCCCTGACCAGGTCGGAATCTGACCTTGGGATGTTCGACGGTGCGGAACAGACTGTACTGTCCGTACGGATAACATCAACCTCTCCTTTATCTTCTTGGGTTTAGGATGTCATTATTAAACTAGTCTACCAAAAGATTAAGATAAAATCCAAGATTAAGGGTTATTTCAAAATTGAGTAAAACTTTAAAAGTGGTTGTTTCAAAATGACAAACAATTTTAATTTATATTGATTTAATGATTTATTACTGGTTACATTTAATATATAGCTTTTTAAAGTATTCCTTTTGAGATCTATCTATCTATCTATCTATCTATCTATCTATCTATCTATCTATCTATCTATCTATCTATCTATCTATCTATCTATCTATCTATCTATCTATCTATCTATCTATATATCTATCTATCTATCTATCTATCTATCTATCTATCTATCTGTCTATCTGTCTATCTGTCTGTCTGTCTGTCTGTCTGTCTGTCTGTCTGTCTGTCTAACTATATGTCTGTCTGTCTGTCTGTCTGTCTGTCTGTCTGTCTGTCTGTCTGTCTGTCTGTCTGTCTGTCTGTCTAACTATATGTCTGTCTGTCTGTCTGTCTGTCTGTCTGTCTGTCTGTCTGTCTGTCTAACTATATGTCTGTCTGTCTAACGATATGTCTGTCTGTCTGTCTGTCTGTCTGTCTGTCTGTCTAACCATATGTCTGTCTGTCTAACTATATGTCTGTCTGTCTAACGATATGTCTGTCTGTCTGTCTGTCTGTCTGTCTGTCTGTCTGTCTAACCATATGTCTGTCTGTCTAACTATATGTCTGTCTGTCTGTCTGTCTGTCTGTCTGTCTGTCTGTCTGTCTGTCTGTCTGTCTGTCTGTCTGTCGGTCTAACTATATGTCTGTCTGTCTGTCTCCAACATTTAATCGAGAACATGTATATTTGGTTAAAAAATATTTTGTAAAAGGTGTTACAGGTGCAGGAACAAAAGACCTTAGTAGTCTCGCTTTCACGCAGGAGGTTTTTTCAACCGCAGCCCTCCAAGGACAGATCCAGCTTCAGTTTGATGCAGGTTTAAATTTCCCTCAGTGAACAGCAGACACTGCCAAGTCAAGCTAGATGTTTTCCTCTTATGAGGAAGGTCCATAGATTGGAGATTCATCCTCAATGCATGAAGCCTCACCCATGGTCCTGCTGATGATTGATAAACAGGAAGACACAGACTCTGTATTTTTTCTCGCCACAGTCTCTGTGTACGTCTCCACATGTCGGAGGGATGACTTCAGTGTTAATTGGGAGATCTCCCATGGGAACGTACATGCATCGCACTTGTTTATTAGCTGATGGGATCGCCACAGCGCTCCCCATTCCACAAGACTGGATATTCTTGGTATGATCTTGTGTGCAAATAGTGTTATCCCGCTGTAGCTTTACTATTTTGACCATAGCAAGATGAAGGCAACAGTCTTCTGAAAACACCTGAGCGGGTCCTTAAATCACTTTTCAATATTTCACTCTTGTGGTCATTTGAATTTAAATCAATATTATTGTAAGTTTGAAGCTTTGAGTTGAGAGGCCAAAACCCCATAGCCATCTAAGTCTCGAACCACTGAACAAATTGCAAATATACCAGGAAGTATGTGTCGGCTTGCGACGTTGTCTTTTTATTCTTGGAGGCTTGATATATCTTAATGATCTCTCTGTTTACCCTCCTTCATCAAACCCTTCCATCAAATTCATTTTCTTCAGTGTACGTTTTTCTATTACTGGAAGCCTCGATATTATTGTTTACATTAAAGGGCAACTACTGTTAAAACCCAACTCTCCTGACTCACTCACATATTGCAAATGTTGAAGTCTTCCTCTCTTGATGCAATAAGTCCCTCAACATATGACGTTTTAAAGTTATTACTTTATGAAGTTCTCCCCCCCCAGACTCGCAGAATGAGATATTACAGGAACGGAGCCCATTATGACATAATAGCGGGATTCGCTCCTCCTGCAGCCACACAACAATGATGACACTGGGCTTACGAACCTCGATTCTTGACCAATCACAGCAGAGTGGGCGTGGTTATGGTAAACAAGACTGAAGAAAGAACTGATAAAAACCAAACCTTTTCAGTGGGCGGGGCTTTAGGGCATTTTCTAATGTAAATTTTCCAATGAAAGAGAGTTTTGTACAAACAGACACGTACTGATGAAAATTAGAGGTCAAAGATCTATTTAAGAGACACTTATATCAACATATTAGTTGCCCTTTAATAATCGTACATACTTATCACAACTTAAACATTACAACCTTTTATATGTATCTTTATAGGTACATAATTACATGAATATTCATCTACTTTGATCAAAGGGAACCTTTGGATGGGTCACATAAAATTTCTTCACGGGCCAGATTTTGGCCTATGGGCCTTGAGTTTGACACTCATGCATGAGACCATTGCCACAGAAAATACCTGAATTTCTCATTATACATCCTTTTCGGTTCCAGCTAGTATACAAGTGGTTCCTTAAATTGTTATTTGTTTTACAGGGAAAATAGACAAACACAGAAAAACGTAAAGGCAGCTAATACTGATGAGAATGTGTCCCTTGTCATACGGAATGGTTCTCATGATGGTAAATAAAGATTCATTTGTGTCCTTTTTGTGAGAAGTATTTTAACTAAGCATGTTTTCTTATGTTGTGGTATTACACACAAGCATTGCTACCGCACTCTGTCTGTAAAAACAAAACTCATTTCTGAAGATTGAAAAGATATGGCTGCAAATCACACACATGTTTGTGGCTGTGACTCGTCCACTTTGATTAATGTGGGATTTAAACCATTTATTATGTCCAGTAAGTGCATATTAATGTAATGAGCCGAATTAAAAGTCATGATCATAAACAAGATTCATGTTTGAAATGGAACGTGAGACGTTCCTCCCCTCTGACGCCAACAATTACGAGCGTCCCAATCTCATCTTCATCTCCCCTGACATGGCCCCCTTGTCAGCATCACATTAGATTCTTCTTTCATTTTTTACGAGAGGCTGTTAAAGAAATGAAAGATTAAACGCCGTGAAGCTTGTTACAAAATGTGTTGTGTGTGTCGTCTGAGGCCCCAAAGGTTGTTTTGTCGTTGACATGACAGTTGGGCATAAATTGCTCATAGAGAAAAGTAATAATGTGCTCTCGTGAAATTGCTTTAGTCTAATTAGATTTCTTGAGAAGATACTGTCACTGCCTAATCCATCTTTGGAGAATCATTCCATTGACGGGGATTAAAAACTGAAAAGATCTTGGTCTGAATCATTGATTAGAGTGTTTTTCCAGACTTTTTCTTTAGACATGCTGATCTGAATAAAAAGATCTTTCTTCTGTTCGAAGAGGTTCTGAATTGGCATTTCCGCAGGTTAGAATGTGGTAAAAGTTTTTTATTGGGTGTCAAAAACGCCCAGAAAACAGTTGAGATGGTTGTCGACTTCAGGAAAGTCACAGCCCCATCATCACCCATCACCCTGGCTGATCCCCCACCCCCTTCTCCATTGTGGATTCCTTCCGCTTCCTGGGCACCACCATCACCCAGGACCTCAGACCATCAGCTCTCTCATCAAGAAGGCCCAGCAGAGGATGTTCTTCCTGTGGCAGCTGCAGAAATGCTGGTGCAGTTCTACACAAGCATCATCTAGTCCATACTCACCTCAGACGTTGATCGGCTGTAGACTACCATCTCTTCAAGACCTGCATGTCTCCAGGTACCGGAGACAGCCAACCCTTTTGCACCCTGGCTACCGACTTTTTATCCCTCTCCCATCGGGCAAGATCCTCGGTGAATCATGACCAGAACCACAACAACCACCTCTTCCCCTCCGCAATAAGACTGCTGAACACAAACTTGTAAAACGACAGTCTACATCTTGTATTCTGCACTCTGTGAATAGTTTAACTGTTTTATTTATGTTTGAGATTTTGTCATTTATTTTAGATTTTATGTTTACTGTTGCACACAATACCGAAAGAAATTCCTATTTGGTGGTTTTGCATTGAAAATGGCAGTAAAAAAAATCTGATTCGATTCTGAAAGGAGTTGGAGCCTATCCCAGTCACTCAGGACAAGAGGTGGGGAGGGGTTTAAAACTTAATCACACAAGGGGACAAGATCTTTTAGTGGTCAAGGTCGTGTGCCTAACAATACGCAATGTATTTACTAAAGTGTCCTGGAAGTATGAGTCTGGTTGCAATAGAATATTTCAGTCTTCTTCTTATCTAAGCATCCGTCCTCCATCTTATTCCTTTCCCTCAACATCAGTTTCACTCTTAGTTGAACACTCTGTACGGTTGGTAGCGACTATAAGTTCTGTTAGCTTAGCTTAAACGCTGGCATCTTGACACATCACAACACCAACTTGAACATTAATCCATCTTTATGTTGACATGGTTCCGGGCCTTGAGTTTGACCTATGGCCATAGTGAAAAACAGACACTCACATACACTCACATTTTAGTGTTACACTAAATAACCTGGGTACGTTTTGGGCTTGTTTGGTCAAGCTGGAGTACCCGGAGTGTACCCATGCAAGCAAGCATGGGTTGAACACAGAAACTGTCATTTGGAATCGGCTTCTACAGCTGCTTTGTTTTGCAAATGCCACATTATGCCGAGCTCCTGCACCACGATGATGATCAGGTGGTCTGCAAGCTGCTTGCCATCCAAGCTCGACGAAGACGTTTTATGCCAGATATTCAGGACAGTGTGAGACAAGGTTGTATATAAAAAAAATGTAATATAGTGTATGTGTTTAATTTCTTGTCCAGACAAACTAATGCTGTTATAAAAAGGTTGTTTAGGGTGTGCAGAATCTAGCAGCAGCTTTTTAAACATGCATGTCTCTTTTAAATGAAAGATGATCCTGGTTTATCTTCTGTGGTCAGCAAAGACAACAGGATCGGTGCTAATGTGTTTGGTACCGCATTATGGCTGCACACTATCGTCCTTCTTCGATGATCACTTAAAGCTGCCCGCTTTAATCATGTGATCGCAGGAAGTTTGGTCCAAATTCCCCAGGCCGAATCATCCAACATATGACCATCACCGAGGAGGAACACGAGTGAAGGCTAACTTTGTAATTCATCTGGAATATGCTAATGATGCTTTAGTAACAGGTGCTGCACGCTTGACACACCATCCATCAATCAAAGCTTAACAAAGCATGGACGCTAGTGGTCTTCACCCTTGACCTCGTAGTGGACGTGTATTTGAAGGAGACTGATGAGGGTTGAACTGTGGTGAACCCCAAATGTGGTGTGGCTGATGAGCCATAGCTCAGGGTGTGTGTGTGAACAATGACGATACACAAGTCACTTCATTGGCAGCAGATATTGTTTTCATGCTTGTTTCAGCGAAAGTTATTTATTTATTATTGAAAGGGTCAAGGAAGAAGATATATTTCCTAACTGCTACCATTTTCACTCAACGTGTTGGCATTTAGCTGGAAGAGTTCCCCACACATATATACACAGTATATACTGTATATATATATATATATGTATATATATATATATACATATATATATATATATATATATATATATGTATGTATTTGTATTTATATATTGTGTGAGTGTTTTGAAATCAGTATTTATTGTTTTGTTTTACGATGTTGGATTCTTTATTGATTGTATACACGATTGTGGACTTGTGTTTTTGGAATTGTATTTATATATTGTACTGCTACTGTCTGTTTAAGGCTGTTCACTCACACTTGGGTTCAGCTTCCTTACAACCAATATCAACCTTAACTTAGTATGTGGCTTTTCAACTAAATAAAATGTTTATTTATGTAATTAACAGCAGGAGTCCCCAACATTTTTTTTTCACAGTTGGAAAAGTAAAATTCATTAGGCATAATCTGCAATAAAAAGAAAAGGTATTATAACATAATAGATAAAATACAAAATGGTGTTGGCTGTCGCACTCATCAATGGAAACTATCTGCAGAGTGAGGTGCAGAAACATGCAGCGACCCACATTGCATACACAGACAAACACAATGCCGCTCGACCTTGTGTCTTCGTAGTGTAGCGGTCGCCATGGCGATGCAACTCTAACTCTAACAGAGATATGAAGTCCTTTGACATTTTCTTTTAAATGAAAGACTGGATGGAACACATTTGAAGGACTTTCAGGCGTAGAGAAGAGAACGCTGCGGAAAGAGTTTATATAATAATTAAAGGGGATGATGGATTTTATTCCTATGATTGACTCAGAAGAGGAGTAAGAATCTCCAGACTGACGGCAGGAGGCTCGCTGCCAATCGGCCTGTTAATGCTCCACACTCATCCATCCCCTCTCCAGCCCAGATGGCCATGATTGTTGAGGAGAGATGAATCCCACCTGACAAAAATGAAGCTTTAATCTGACTAGTCTGTGATAAACATTGTCGGTCATATCATTATCTCACCACAGTATCGATGGTTAAAAATGTAAACGCACATAATGGATCCACATTAGTGACAGAAAACATGATTTCTGTCATTACACACTTCATTTACTCTGAGCTCAGCATGCAAGAGACAGATGTCCGAATGAGGAAATTATTCTGTATCAGTCTCTCTAAAGTACATGAGTGAGCTATTTTGTTACTTTTCATATTCCCATGCTCTGCTTAGCTTCAGTTGCTCCTTTTTTGTTATTACATTTTTTTTTTGTCTCTTTACTTTTTGCAGATTTAAAGGTTTTGGTTTAGTAGCTGTACCTCGCCTTGCTTTCCTTATACATGGTTTTGGTTTTACCTGTCATGGATCATGTATCGACTGTTTCGTTATTTAAGCTGCTACTTTGTTTTTGTTTTTTGTTGTTTTTTTTTTTACAAATAATCGTAGAGATCTGTATCATCATTTAGGATATATTCTATAAATGGTTTCTTAGAAACAGTGCTGGTGCCTCAACCGTATTTAAAAGAGCAATACGTAAGATTGAAAATAGTTTCTGGCTCCACGCTCTCAGAGGAGTGTAACTAAAATACCATGGCTCCTCTATTTTGCTATTCTCAGGAGAACTAACAAGAGAAATTGTCTTTCAAAAAAACTCAATTGCCACTAAAGATTGTTGTTGATCTTTTTTGTTGCAATTCTTTTTGGTAACAATCTCTTCAATGGCTCTTTAATCCGACATGTAAATGGCTTTAAAGTGAGCGTCCTTGACCCGATGCCTCATAATTTGAGCAATAAATGGACCGACTGTTTATAGTCTACTGGGCTTTCAGAGCAATTTGTAGCAGATTCACTCCGTCACTCACGCAAGAGTTCATGGCGACGAAAGAAAGCAAGGATCTACTGCTGTGCCTGACTGGGCATGCAGCGGAGCGCCCTGCTAATAACATGATGCGAACAAATCACTGGTTCGATTCCCTTTGACAGGAAGCGTGTATCTAATTCGAATGAGGCTGCGGAGCTGCCATATATATATATATATATATATATATATATATATATATATATATACCTGCTCACTCCTGGGTTTTTTTTAATTACTTCAAACGTGTGTCATCCCGTTTCATAAACACTTTCTCTTCAGAAACATACCTGCGGCACTTCCACTCACTTTCCCTTTTCCGGGATTATAACTCAAAATGTCAAGTAAAAATAGAAATGTCACCAGACTCTACTGTTAATAACTGACCTTTTTTTTAAAGGACAGCTTCAAATATGCGCTCAAACAAAATCTAATGAAGATAAAGATTCAATAAGAAGAGGAAGCGCTTCTTCTGACATTGAAAGAGATTGACCATCAATCACCATCATTACTAAAGTGACTCCTATATTGCTCACCTGTTTATTTTTAATACACACCAGGACTGTCTTTAGCTTTAGCTTTAGCCATGTGCACGTGATGACCAGGTTGTAAACCCGTCAGTGAAATCCAAGGATCTCCAAACTCTGTTAGCGCAAGTGATGGTGTGCGAGTGAGAGCAGGAATATTACACCGCTGCCATGACAGACCTGGTCCAGCCTGCAAAAGCACTCTGCCATTGTTAGTCAGTAATGGCTGAATTAGATGGACGCAGCGAGCAGAATATAAATGGATTGTGGTGTTGACGTGTTTTTACGGCAGCATGAGGAACTCAAACTCGCAAAGCAGAGTCTATTTTTGTTTCATCCAACATGGTACCTTTGTTGTGATTCATTCCAATACTCCTCCTGTGTTCAGACTGACTGACAGTATTTTACACTTTAAATAAGTGTTGAGTCTAAATTTGAGATGAAATTGACAGTATTTAACCTCTTTAACACCTACATTAGTTAAATACATTGTTCTAAACAATCTAATACTGCATCAATGTAACTATGTTTATATCAGATAGTTTCCATTGATGAATGAAGAAACAGGCTTAAAGACACGATCTATAAATAGATGTATTTTAACACTCTCGCTGACAGAATCAAGTGATGAGTCATGAGATAAACCAGAGCGCTGGTGGTCCGACTGAGTACCACTGAACCCGACAGCAGACTTCTGAGGGTACTGCAGGGTCAGGGACTTAATGAGCTCATCCAGCGGCTGCAGGGCCACTTCGCTCCGTCCAGCGCTCAGGAAACTGGTTGATATATTCACTTGTGCCTGTGGTTCTGTTTCTGTCTGTGAAGCACCTGCTAAATCTTTGTGATCACGGCCAAGACCAGCAGAAACGCACAACAAAACAGGTCTTTATCGGGTGAAATGGTCCATGAAGAAGCTTCAGCCCAGGGACCATCAGTCAACTGCAGGAACACTAATTTGCCATTCTCAATGCAGCTGACAAATACATTGTAAATATATTGACATATTTCTCCTTTTGATTTTTACCTGAGCTTTATACTTGTTTTTCTTCTGTTGACCACAGAGCTGCTTTACAGTTGCATTTATTTCCAGGCCAAACGGCCAAAGCACTGAGAGGACAATAAAAAAGTAAAGGACCCGACATGATCCCCTCTCTCGTAAACTGTGGTATGATATTAATGTTAGAATGTATTGACAGAAGAAATGTGTTCTATCTGATGTAATTCAAATTTAAAATTTCCCTTGTTTAGTCGCTAGTGATTTAGTGTTAACAAGGTTTTAAACCACAACGCAATACCAATTGTGGTAATGACAGGAGGATGAGCGAGTCTGGCTGAATTGGGGTCTCAAAACCTCCCTTGGAGGAAAGTACCAGGTACACGAGAGCCAGGATTCAGAAAGATGGCTGAACAATGAAGGCAAAAGGCTGTGGACCTAGCTTTCCAAGTAACCTGGACCAAGTATGACCTATCCAAGATCACCTGGGTGGACTAGTGGAGCCTTTCAAAATCTCCTTTCTGTTGAGATCAGTTTAAGATCCCTACCCCAACAAATTTTCACTAGTGTGGTCTGAGAGAGGTCCATGGTACACAACCTGTGAAAAACAGCACTCAGGTAGAGAAGGGTTAGGTGCTATGACAAGATGCTCATGACAGTAACCACCTTAAAAAGAGGAGAGGAAAGAGGATATGACCGGTCTCAGTGCTTCTCCAATTCATCAGGTATTACAACCAAAAAATAAAGTTGCGTTTCCAGCTCTCCTTATCTTAATTTGCAATTTCATTTGAAAACTCTGCAGTAATTCAGTGTTGCTTTGTTTATTCATTTTCTCCTCTTTTAAGAGAAACGCCTCTTCATTTTCTCCATTAATTGGATCGTTGCAATTAGACGACGGCGTGTAATTTTGATAATGAGTGAAAGAAAAATGCCTCGGCAACAGCGCTACATGTTTCCCATTGAGAGGAAAAACATCTTTCTTTTTTAGTGGCAGATTAGAAGACGCTGTCAGTGCTGAGCCACAACCTCCTCCCTCCTCTATTTATGCATCTTCCACCCGCTCGCCCCCTCCATCCGCCCCTCTTCACACTCTCGCAGATAGACTGATGACACACTGTGAGTGCAATCACTAGAATTCCAGCTGTAATTGCTCTAAACTCCTCTCGCATCATGCCGATCTTGCCACTTGAATATATTTCATTAAAATGTGTACATACGTCAGTGTCACGTCAACAAACCTGAGTGGAGAACCGGAGTTTGACGGATGAGGAGCACTCCAGTAATAGTTTCCTCAAAACAATATTAAATAAGAGGCGTGGTGTTGCTCTACAAAAGTAGGCTTCCCAAAATCCATCATTGCAAATCTCTCACAATATTCGCAGATGAATGTGCAGCCCACATGGAGAGGGGAACTAAACCCCTACGAGCTGCCACTGTGGTCTCACAAGCCTTTTGTCATCACAGACAGCTTCTGTCGCCGAAATCTCTCAATTTCTGCTCAATGCCTTGGAACCAACGCTGAAATCATCACCATAATTATCGTACGGGGGACAGAATTTAGATGCAAAAACACCATTCGTCCTCACTCGTACTTGTCAAGGATAACTTTAACGCCAAAATCCTTTACCTCAAAATCAAGTGTTCAGTAATGACTGCTCGGCTGCCAAGACTGGAGTTTCTGGCATGCTCCACATTTCCTCTCAAATGCAGTTCCGCATGATGTCTCCTTGCCAAATGTCATGTATTTTCCACGACAAGATACATGTAATTTGGTGATGGACTTTGCTGGGAGAGTAGAAATAATTGTGCAGCTGTGCAGCAAAAGAGCAGGATACTGGGTAATGAGTGACCTTGTGACCCTGCCACACAGAACACAGCTGAAAATGAATGTTTTGCACTCGATGTGAGGTTGACGATATTATCTTTGGCTCCCCCCAGTGTCAGAACAGTGTAACGATAATGTTGTGACTCCTCTGTTGCTAAGCTGCCACATACTGCATGTCAGTTTTTTTTTACAAAATGAGAGAAAAGCTCCTGTTTTATCTTCTGGCAATTTTCTTATAACTTCAGCTACTTTAAATCGAAGACCGTGGTCCTTAAACTAATGTGAAAACCCAACTCTCTCTCCTGACTCACTCACATGTTTCAAATGTTTAAGTCTTCCTCTCCAAGATGCAGTAAGTCCCTCATGATGATGTTTTGAAGTTATTACTTTATGAAGTTTTCCCCATCCGAAATCTTGCGAACGAGTGGTTACAAGAGCAAAGACCATTATGATCCAGGCAGCTGTAATCACGCCCCGCTTTTTTATATGAGTCTCTTGGAGGCATCGACTTTCAGGATCGATGATGTGGGCAAGGCTTAAGCGGATTTTAATCTTTTTTTAATGTAAATATTTCAATGAAAAGAGAGTTTTGTACAAACAGAAACGTACTGATGGGTACAAAAGAGGTCCAAGATCGAATTAAGAAACACTTAAATCAACACATTAGTTGCCCTTTAAACAGATAAAGGTGGAATTTCCTGCCAGGTTGGAGGGGTACCTTAGTACCCTTCCAAGTGAGATAGATAGATTTATTGATTTATTGAAACTCTTTCGTCCAGCAGTAAAACAAACATTTATAAAGAAATGAATCTGAAGAGACCTATTGACAGATCCAGAGAACATTACAGAGATTATTGCGACCTCGTAAAATCAACCAGATTGGTCAGGGATGTCCATGTGTTTAAACAGAACAGTGGTGGAAAGCAAACTAAGCATTAATAGAAGCATGTAAAATATAGAAATAGAAATTAACTCTGTGAGGTAAATGGACATAGAGGGAAGAAGGTGTGCATGAAAAACCATCAATAAGTATCTAAGAAGTGTCTAAGAGTCTCTAGATGTGCTGGATGGTGACAGGTGTAAAGGAGATCACGGTCAAGGAGGAACAATTTTGACAAATGTATAAACATACTTTGCAAGAAAGTATGAGTTAATGGTAAACGTATTCATGGATTTCTGGAAGATGGATCAGTGGACACTATCGTTTTATAAGTAGCCAAGGACGCAGAGAAAAAATACACTGATGAACTAGATGAAGAGGAATGAATCACTTCAAAACACACTGACAGGTAAAATAAAATGATCGGCAAACTGAACATGAATTGATGGCCATGGATTGAAAGAAGGTTTCAAAATATGTTAATCAAATGTGTAATAAGAGATTCAGAAGCAGGAGAACGATTAAGGGTTGTTCAGGGATGAGCTGGAACACCTCAGATCACGTGACGCGGGCGCCCAGCGCGCAGCTTTATAACCGCCCTCATCCTCACACGCGCTCACACGCGCTCACGCAGACGGACTGCTGCCTCGCTGTGATTGACACCGCTTGGAAATTGGAGTTTAACGACCTCTGTTACTTTTTATTTATTTTTCAAAAACTGATTCTGTGTTTGTTTTCCGCTTCTTCTCGCTCGCCGAGTGTGTCCGTGCGTGATGGAAATAATGCTGACATGTTTGAGGTACGTTTCTTTTCTCAGATCAGACAATTTGATATAAGTTAGGTATTTAAAAAATGCGCTTTTTAATTGTTTTATTTATTGATTAATAAGTTGAATTCAGTGTAATTGTTTTACTGGACTTCCACGCAAATGAACCCAAAAATCAAATTGATTCCAGATGACAGTCAGTCATTAATAGGCGAGCTCTGCTGCCCTACATACTTAATGCCATGATCTCCCCTGAGGCCACACAGGTTTGTCCTCAACTGCTTACTTTCCCACTATTGTCTGAATTACATCTGCTGTAGAGTCATCTGCTTTGCACCAGCAGCAGCAGAAAAAAAAAAGTTTCCTCCATCAAGATGTCTGCTTGCATGGATATGAGTTGAACCACGAGACTGAGCCATGACCCTGCACGGATTCTCCGGTGCCAGCATGAGCACAGCGTCGATGGGGAGGCAGTACCTGGGTTCCAACGACGCCCTGTACGACGACCCGGCGCTGGACTCCGGTCTGATCAAGAATGGATTCCTCTTTGAGAAGCCGCAACTGGCGTCCATCAGCGCCTCCTTCTCCGAACTGAAGGAGGTCATCTACAGCACCATGGCTCCCGTTCTCCCCACCAACGTTTCCGATCTCCTCAGTAATGACACCATCATGGAGGGCGGGGTGGGAGCAAATTGCGGGGAGGACTTTGTGGACAACATGGAGTGTTTCATGATTCTCACGCCAGGTCAGCAGCTGGCCGTGGCCATACTGGCGCTGACCTTAGGTGCCTTCACGGTGCTGGAGAACCTGGTGGTGCTCTGTGTGATCCTGCACTCCAGAACACTGCGATCTCGACCTTCTTACCATTTCATCGGGAGTCTGGCCGTGGCCGACCTGATCGGCAGCATCATATTTGTCTACAGCTTTCTGGATTTCCACGTGCTGCACAGAAAGGACACGCACTATGTGTTCCTCTTCAAATTGTCCGGAGTGATTGCCTCGTTCACCGCCTCAGTGGGCAGCCTGTTCCTCACGGCTATAGACCGCTACATATCCATCCACAGGCCCCTGGCCTACAAGCGCATCGTGACAAAGAGAAAAGCGATTATTGCTTTCAGTCTGATGTGGACAATCTCCATTATTATCGCCATGCTGCCACTGCTGGGCTGGAACTGCAAAGATCTAAACTCCACCTGCTCCGATATATTCCCACTGATCGACCTGAAGTACCTGATGTTTTGGATCGGTATAACCAGCATCTTGCTCCTGTTCATTGTCTACGCTTACATCTTCATTCTGTGGAAGTCGCACCACCACGCCGTCCGCATGCTAAGCCGCAGCTCCCAGAGGAGCGTGATCATCTACACCGCCGAAGGGACCAAAGTTCAGACGGTGAGGCCCGAGCAGGCACGGATGGACCTTCGCCTGGCCAAGACGTTAGTCCTGATCCTTGTGGCCCTCATCATCTGCTGGGGCCCTCTCCTGGCAATTATGGTGTATGACCTTTTCGGCAAGGTGAACGATTCCATCAAGACCGTGTTTGCATTCTGCAGTATGCTCACTCTGCTCAACTCCACCGCAAACCCAGTGATCTACGCCATGAGGAGCAAAGACCTGCGCCGGGCCTTCCTCAACATCTGCCAAGGAATGACCACGACTCTGGACAACAGCGCGGAGAGTGACTGGAACAGCAGGAGCGTGAGATCCACGGGAGTCGGTGCGAGCAAAGAAGCAGCCAGCAGTGCCACATCCAGAGTGAAAGTAGCCCAGGTTACAGTTTCTGGACTTCCTGAAAGCTCCAACGCAGCTTCAGTCTAGATACCACCGTGAATCAATGTTGTGTTGAGATGCTTTTGCTGTGTACTGTTCAACGCTGTTGCTGTTAAATCTTCTGAGCCTTTAAATGAAACATGTTGCCGTGGAATGTGAAAAAGTGACTTAATACTGTAAAGCAAATAAAGAGGTGGAGGTTGAAACTGTTCTGATGAAGAAAAAAAAAACATTTTACACTTATGATCATGGAGAATTTCATTGTACTAAAAAAAGAGTCAACAGTAAAATAAAGTGGTAATTCAACTGTTCTGTTACGTTTTGTTGTGGTACCTTTTCATCCATAAGTTAATGAGATGCCATATTTGTCACAAGTTGTTATCATGACTCTGAAGTTGATTCTCCTGTAATGCGTTGTTTGTGCCAAGATAAATGACAATGCTGTTAAATATGTGTTTCAAAAATATTTTGCATGGCTCTTATTTTACCTCACCTAAATAATGTATATTACAATTGCTATTGACTGTTTCTTTCATGTTAATGTATGGCTTTTATATCTGCAAACGTTTTATCCATGTAGTTGAACAGAATCCTTAATTTATTCATTTATTATTTTGATTATTGGTAGTACATTTGAACACAGTCTTCTTAAAGAACATGGTTGGTTATTTATTTTTCATTCATTGTTTAACTTTGCTTTCATTGTAATGGAATAGATTTTGTCTTCTTTTATATTTGTTCTGATATGAATCATTGTAATATATGTTTTGTAAGAAAATGCAAAAATAAACGGAGGTGACAAAAAATGACTACATTTAATATCAATGACTAAACAAAGAGCGTTCTCGTGTTCTGGTTTGAGAACACAACGATGGCGGTTGTGTAACACTGCCATCGTGTGGTAGATACAATTATACTTTTCTTTCAATCTGCGATAACTCAGATTAAAAACATTTTTCGTTAAAACCGGGGTATTTATTTGAAGTAGTTAGTCGTTTTTATGCCATTTTTAATAATTGCATTAGATCGACGGCTAGTATTTATTTTAACCAAAATAACAATATTATCCATAGTGCATTGCGGCGACTTCAGATGTGACGTCAGGAGCCGGAGTAGCTAGCTAGCTCTACGAACTAACGGCTGGTGTTTGTGTTTGCTGCCTGTTCCTCGCCATAACTTGTGAAGATCAACTTTAAGATTGTTTCCAGTTGGATTCCGCAGCTTTAACGACGGTCGTTTCCTGATCAGGTAAGGTTGGTTTTCCCGGACATCAACGGCGATGTCCCACTTGTGATAGCCTGAGCTAGCGTTAGCTTCGTTTTCCTTTAAGTTGTTTTCGAGAACATGGATCGATCGACGATTAAAAAGGGACACCAGCCAATTCGTCTTTCTAATCATTTTTAATAATTCTGACGTGTAAGGTTTCTGGTAGAAAGTGGTTTAACAGTTCAGTATATTCTTAAAACATTTTCCAGCCATGGCGTGTGGTGCAACGCTGAAGAGGACCATGGATTTCGACCCCCTGATGAATCCAAACGCTCCTAAAAGACGAAGATGTATCCCTTTGTCCCAGCCGTCGTCATCCCCTAGGAAGTACCTCAGTATGGAGCCTTCGCCCTTTGGAGAGTCATCGTCCAGACTTAGTGCAGGTAACCAGTAGAAGTATCACTGACGTCAGTTTTTATTAGAAAAATATGGGTTTGCTTTAGCTCATTGTTGACCCCAACTCTGTCCTCCCAGAACAAATCCTCACCAGCATAAAGCAGGAGTACAAGCGCATACAAAAGAGGAAGCATCTGGATGGCGGCTACCAACAACCAGAGTGCTGTTATTCTCCAGAGTCCCCCTCACAGTCGCCCGCTGTGAATGTCCACATGTCAGGTGGGTGATCCCGTACGTCGCCCCGGCCGTGACACGTCATCATTATTTTTTATATCTGCAGGGTCATCCTCTGGGGGCGTCTCACCGACTAGGCGAGAGCAGCCACTGTTCACCCTCAGACAGGTGGGCATGATCTGTGAGCGCTTGCTGAAGGAGAGGGAAGAGAAGGTGCGTGAGGAGTACGAGGAGACGATGACGTCAAAATTGGCAGGTTGGTGTTCATGAACCCATGAGAATCAAGATGTGCAGGTCCATAAAAGAAGTTCATATTTAAATCTCGGAAGTACTTAGCCCACAATTGGTTTCATGCTTATGATTTAGCTTTGAGCTTATTTTAGATGATTACTTTCCTTGAGCTGCATTTTTGTCTAATATCTACCTATTAATTATCACCATATTATGTTTATAGTTAATTTAATTCAACATCTTATATTCTCGAGAAGTTTGGTAAATGACCAAATTTAAACTTTAACATGTTTGTTTGCTGAATCAACATTGTTATATTTCCACATGCTGCATATTTGGAACCGTTTGTTTTGACTGTTGTAAATGGACTTATTTTATTCCTGCAGAACAATACGACACTTTTGTCAAGTTCACACACGATCAGTTAATGCGGCGATTCGGGGAGCAACCTGCAAGCTGTAAGTTTCATGCGTCTCCTCCACCTTGAATAAGTAAATGTGTCTACAAGTCTGGATTCTATATTTATTACATCTCTTCTCCAGATGTTTCCTGAGCATTCCCCTCCTACTGCAGCCTCCATGGCATTTCTCACAAGAAGCTGGCGAGTTGGAGATCAAGTTACGCAGTTTATATGAAATTTTTCTTACAGTGCCATATTTCTGTCTTTGGACACGTTTCTATGAAGCTGTCGTGAGCAACTCGGTGCTTCCTCATGTACATATGACATACCCCCCCGACCCCCACCCCATCTCTAACAGTGGCCTCAGTTCCTGCTCCTCGTACATCAGCTCTCACTTTTGTAAAGATTCCCAGCATTCCAGACAACTCTTCAGTTTGTTACATGTAAATATGTTGAAGCAAGTAGAATTTTACGAGGTTTGCTGGTCAATCTTTGGAG
Organism: Callionymus lyra; assembly: GCF_982586985.1. Classification (NCBI taxonomy): domain Eukaryota; kingdom Metazoa; phylum Chordata; class Actinopteri; order Syngnathiformes; family Callionymidae; genus Callionymus; species Callionymus lyra. Next base: position 21,705,350 of record NC_141835.1, read on the forward strand.
GCGATGGAACAGGGAATTTGCAGTTTTAAAACTGTTCAATCATAAATGGACTTCTTTTCCCCTCCTATATTTTATTTATTTTAACATTTACTTTTATCACTTTAAAATGTACTGACATGAACAAAATAAAAATCTTCAACGCATTTTGACCCTGCCTTTTGTGACTCTTTGACAAGTCACAAGATTATTTTGTATGTAAGTAAGTAATATTTATTTATATAGCTCTTTTCGAGACCAGGGTCACAAAGAGCTTAGACAATCAACAATACTCAAAAGTACATACTTTAAAGATCAAGATAATACTGAGAACAACACAGGAGTTCGAGAAATTCAAAGTGCCTTCAAGTACAGAGTATGTTCTTTAGAATATAATAAATAGGCAACAAAGTTAACTCCGACTGACAGTTTGGTTGAAAGCAACCGAAAAAAAACAATCGAGACTTAAAGCATTTCAGACTTTGACCTAAAGATGAATATGAAACACACACCAAAGTTTAGTTGACTTTTTAATCGTCAACCATTTGCAGTTGTGAAGACTTAATTTCTGCATCAGCAGCCTCCCCATGTAAGCCGGGCCACGTGATCAGTCTTCACTTTGGTCGACTTGATGAAGCCCAGAAACTCTAGTTCTGACACGGCTCTAATGAAGCGAGCACTGGAGGAAAGTTAAAGGACTTTGGATAAAAACAATAGAAGGAGACAGACTCAGGTAGATGGGTAAAGGATACTGTTTGACTTCATCCACCTTTCCAAAACTTTCAGATTCTGGGTCAACACCTTCAGCTGCTGACACCACAGTAGCATAAGCCTGAAATACAAAAATAAATGACATTGAATAATAGAAGTTAATGGTCACAGATGGATCTCAAATACAACACATATGGAAGAAAAATCACCTCCAGCCAGTCGTAAAGATTTATCATCCGGCCACACTCGAGGTGGAGCTTGTAGGCGATACAGATATCAGGTGCAGAATTGGAGACGGTGCCGTCCTCAGCTTTAAGACGCTCGTTCTGAAAGACCAGACAAAGTGCTTTTGTGCCAAAAATATTGAGATAATAGAATTCTGATCAACAAGAGAATGCAAGAATCGTGTTTCTCAATCATATGATGCGAAGGAATACAATTATTTAACAGTCTAGCAGCAGGTCAAACAAGGTCTATATTTTCATCATCTTTATAAGTCATCAACATGGACATTAATACTTTGTTTTTGAGCCAAGAATCCAGTGTTCCAAAAAAAGACTTGGTGGGCCAGTAATTACTGCATTGAAAGGTTAACTAACACACGGCTGCAGTACCTGGAGATAGTAGTAGGGATTTGTGAGCGCAGCCTGGATGGAGATTCGAGGTGTAGCATTAAGATGGCGTCTGATCGAGGCAGAGGAAGTGTAGTAGCAGACTTCAAAGAGTGTCTGAGACTCCGGGGGCAACAAGTGAGTCCTGTGTGGTGGGAGACGAGTCAGCGGGGAGAAGTCTTTCTTTTTGCTCAAATGCTACATTCGGAAACAGCAGATTGCTCACTTGACTAGGCTGTCAATAAACTCTATGGTGTCATTACGTAGGATTTCAAAAGGACTCTGCTTCTTAGATCTCCTGGACTCATTCATCTCCAGCAGCGCCTATAACAAGAGTCGCAACATATTAGCAGTGTAGCATGTACAGTATGCTGATGGCAGACGGCTTTAAAGGTTTACTCCGATCTTTTTTTTATTTTTATTTCCCATAACCCTTCCTCACTTTTAGAAACTTGTTTCATGAAACTGCTGGTATAGAAGCTGGGTTTGCACGGAACAGACTGTGAGCTCAGGGAGATCACACTGGACAGGTGGTGAAAAATGTCCTGGCTGGAGATACGGAGCAGCTACAGTCTGATCGCCCACTCAGTGAATCAAGTTTCTTGATTGAGTCATAGCTTTCATTTCCAGCTTGCTCTTCGTGATCGACAACCTTCAATAAAACTGCGCTGTACCTTCTTCAGTTGGAACAGATCGGTTTTCTTCTGGAGGTTTTTGATCGGGGAGATGAAAACCTCATCCGTGTCTTGGGGAGCATCCATCATAGCGACAGCTGAAATCAAATTAATAATGTCATTTTTAGTCATGGCAGTCTAGTGCAAACAACTTCCATAATTTAAAAAGGTGTAATGTCAGGTGTTTAAGAAGTTCTAAACATTAAATCTGTAGTTTAAAATCTAGTTTAGTTGATCTTCTTGGGTGTACTGTGTTCAAGTTTACAGCTTGTTTGAGCACATTTAGCACATTTTTGTTAAAACTGATTTATTTTTCTAGGCCACTTACCATCCAGCTCCTTGAATTTGATTATCATTTCCTCCAGCTGGGCCTGAGCACTCTTCATCTTCTTGGACTTTGTGGACTGAAGGATCTCTGCACACCTCTGCAGCAGAGTGGTCAACTCTTCCTTAGCCAGCATTCTGTGAGGAGAACCCATGTCCCAGAGAATTAACTAGTGCTCAAGATACTTTCATTTAGAGTTTAGACACGCATGCATATAACAGCACATTACAAACTGCTAGTATTTTAGATCATATTGTGGCAATTACGTTCATCTTAAAGCCTGCAAGTCATCGTCACAGATATGGGTGCTTTGGTTCTCTTTATCTATTACTTATTTTGTGCGTTATGTTATTGAATTATTTTACTCTTTACTGACACCACAGAAAAATAATTTCAGCCCTAGATATTCAACGGAAATGTCGACATCTAGTGGTCAAAAGTGTTACTGCCAGTTTTACATATGAACCAACAATCATATTATTTTTGAATACGATTATGATTATTAAATAATCGCAACAAACATTGTATAATAACTGGTTTGCTCAGGAATGTAGTAATTCAACTGAAATAACATCAACAGGGGTTATAATTGTAAGTAAGTATGGTTATTTCTAAAGCGCCTTTCTAGACCAGGGTCACAAAGCGCTTTAATGGATCAAGAAAAATACACAGTTAAAACTATATACTCTAAAAGGCAAAGAAACATAAGACAAACACAGGAGTCCCAGAAAATAAAAAGTAAAAAGCCTGCACAAATAAGAATGTCTTAAGATGTTTCTTGAAGGAGTCAGTAGATTACATCAAACACAGAGAGAGATGAAGATCGTTCCAAAGCTTAGGAGCAACAGCCTGGAAGGATTTCTCTCCTCTGGTCCAGAAGCGGTGCATGGAACCATCAGTAGATTCTGATCCACAAACCTCAGAGCCCGAGCTGGGGTGTAAGTCTGGATCAGATCACTGATGTAAGGAGGAGCCTGACCATGAATAACTCTACATGTAAGAACCGGAATTTTAAAGTTGATCCTGAAAGAAGTGAGTTCTTCTACTTGAGCGGGTCAGAATTCTTGCTGCAGAGTTTTTTATTAACTGCAGGCGAGACAGCTCCTTCTTTTTTAAACACGAAAATAAACTGTTACAATAGTACAAATGACCAAAACGCATGGATTACAAGCTCCAGATCGTGTTGTGACATCATTTTCCTAACTTTGGAGATTTTTCTTAGTTGAAGGAAACGGTTTCTGGTCAGTGTTGAACTAGAGACATGTCTTTGTCAAATACAACACCAAGGTTTCTCAGGCTCATTTTGACAGACTGGCCTAAGTCACCCAAGTACTGACTCAACCCTGGAATCTTATCATCAGGAACAATAACCAGAGTTTCAATTTAGAGCGAGAGAGAGGGAGAGAGTGTTCAGATTAAATTGTAATATAGTTTTAACTTATGTTGTTTATTTTAACATATAATAATTTCTGAAAATCTTTAAATGATACATTTAAAGATGAAATAGACTTTGTCTGATTTTCTTGCTTGTATTTTCAACATAATTTAAAATAATTCCCATTTTAAAGTAAAGTTATGAATTTTACCCTGAGGCAACTTCCATTAAACCAGATTAAATTCGTTTTCCATGTACATACAATCTCTTGAATTATATCACATGATTACTGAAAAAAACAACTTCTCTTACCATTCTGTTTGTAGTAGTATGCATGTCGAAGTTGAACTTTTCGAACAAAATCACTTTGTCTCATTATTGTGATAATATCAAGAACACAGACAAATAAGTGATACAAGTCTTAACATGAGAGACTTTTTACATGATCAAACAAAACAACTTAACCAAGATTCATGATTCATCTTTTTAGCAAATCATTACACACCTTATAGCTCTAACATTTTATCTGAACTTTCATAAAAAAAGGACTTACTTGAGTAACTTGATGGCTGACTGGTAATCCTCATTGTCCCACACATTCTTCTCCAGACAGATCAGGTGGAGCTCCCTGATCTACAGCGAGTACAGTTAAATCACAACGCTGAGAGAAGAAGCTCAGGATGTCAAGATCTTGCCTGCTTTCCGAGTGGGTAACGGGGTAGAGCCGATGTCAGCGTGTGAAGAACCCTCAACACCGGATAATAGTTCTTATGGTACTTGCGAAGGTTCTTGATCATTTTGCCAGCCACCTCCTTGACACGGACAACGACAGTGTCAACTCACAAAGTGAGTAATCAACTCATAACATTAGTGAGGACAACGTGTGCAAACTACCTTCAAGTGAGCGTCATTCTTCATCAGATCATCTTGTTCCTCGCCTTCCTGCTTCTCTAAAAACCTGAAATAAAAAGACCAGTATTTTTAATCTAAAAGTCCAAACGGAAACTTTGAGACAACGACATTAATGAATAAATTAAAGTCCCAGTATAGCGAGTCAAGTGAGTTGCATGATGATTTTTAAACTGTCGATACATCTTCAGCAGGACACAAGGCTGTGGAGTTGAATGAATTCAATTAACTGAGCTTCATTATCATAGTTATAGCTCATTCTTCTCATCTTTGATAAGGTAAGACGTTTTTTGTGCTCATTACCTTGTGAATGAAGGCAGCTGCCTGATTTGCTCCAACTGGTCCACCCCAAGTTCCTTCACGTGTAGAAGAGCCTCCTTCTTCTTACAGCATAGAACACTGAGAGGTTGGGAATGGAAGTGCTCCAGCAAGGCCAGCTGACCAAAACATGATCAAGCATGAGAAATCAGCGAAAGAATTGCACCACATTAAGGGTTGGTAATGACAAGAAAAAGAGAAATCTAGGCGTTACAATGTCAACAATAGTCAGTTGGACCAAATCGTTAGCAGACAGACACAAGCATAAATTATATAATGATTATGTTTTAGTTATCCACATGGCGGTTGACAAAACCATATCTTAAATGTAACATTATTCTATTTTGGCGATTAGGAAACATTTTATCATTTTATTGTGACTTGTTTTTCACAATTAAATAAATCACGTAAGGAAATATAAGAACGGTTTTATGAGACAAGAGTTTACCTGCAGGCCCTTAATGAAGTTCCGCACAGAGAAATCATGGTAGAGGAATATGCTGATGAGAACCTGGAGAACCTTGGCGTTGAGTTTAAAGGGGAACTGTGAAGTCAGGATCAACTGCAAAGAAAAGTACAACTTGAACCAACAACAGATGCTTATTAAGCCTGTTGTCATTTAAACCTATATTGCTGGTGATTTTTTTACATTAAGGTTGTAACCATGATGGACATCAAGTACAAATACATATGTATATATACATGACTCTCAAAAAATCAGAAGTCAAGTGTACAAGTAGGTGAGATCACCTTGTCCATGACGGTGGCCAGGTGCTGTGTGCAAGACAGCGACTGGAACAGCTCAATGCAGAGTAGTGAGGACACTGAATGTGGCAGCATATGCTGGATGGTACTCGGTGAAGTTGCAATCCCAAAAATGAACATCAGAGGAAGACGGAGGATGTATCGGCTGCGAAACAAAATAACATATCCCTGACATTTCAGATAGTTTAATCGTTTTAAGTCCGAGAACATACTTCAAATGAAAATGCAGTTTCTGACTGTTCAATATTAAACCATCATTAGAGACATTGTGAGGAAAAAGGTTAATACATTAGACACCAACAAAATATGTAACTTGGGTTGGATGCTTAAAATTACCCGTTTTTCTAATGTGAATAAAATGTTTGAAGTTTTCATTTAAAGGACAAATAAATTCCATAGTTGATATTAATGTTTTGCAAAACAAAACCTTTTTTTTATTAAATTTTTTTTTTCAATTATGTTGATTTATATCCAACGCTTTGTACCTGCAAATGACTATGAAGTCCTGCAGAACCTTTGGGTTAAAAGCCTCAAAATCTTTAAATATGATTACAACAGGAGGCTGCTGTGGATGGCTCTTCGCTGATGAACTGCGTTTCTTTCCCGGACTAGACGACACCTGAGGTACAAACATTGTCATTTAGGGTTTTACATAAACATTAAGATTTAGATTGTGACTTAGGATCCTACCCTTGTAGCATTATTATACCAGTCACATAACGTGCCCAGAGAACAGTGGACACTCTTGTGGAGGGGCATGTTGCTGTGGTCAGCTTCCTCCTCATCCTCATCATTAGCCACAACAGTATCCATGATGCACTCCAACACCCTTCTCATCAAAGGTTTTAGAGCTGAAGTTGATAAAAAAAAAGAATCAAATTGAACTAATGAACATAAATAATCAAAGATCTACCTGCACATTCTTTGGCCTGTAGAGACGCCACATGAGGAGTGACAGACTGTTGGAGCAGGTCAAAGAGACTCTGGAATGTCATGTCGTGGTCAGGCACATTAACACCTATTCAAATAAAAGGCAGGACAATTGTTTTCATGTCCAACAGTGCTCTCTTGTGTAAAAAAAAACAAAACTGTTTTCATACCAAGTACAAGAGCAGCAGTTGGTATCTCACTAGCTCTCATTTGAGATGCCCAGTCGCTCTGCTGCCTTGTGGAGGAACATTTCCCAGTAAAGTCCAGCAAACTATCAAGGATCTTCCTGTTGAGCTCTTCCTGTAACAACTAATGATTCAAAAAGAATCAAATTAAAATAGACAGATTCTGCCACGTCAAAAGAAAAACATTAAAGAGTTAATCGATGATACGTTTATGATTTTTCTAAATAGCTTAAAAGATTTTTTCACAACTTCTTCATTAAGACGACACAAGCTTGCTTATGTCAATTGTGACTTTTATTTATTTGTAAATCAGATTATTACGGTTGTTAAATAACACTTACCTCTGTGTCGCCTTTAATATTTGTCCAGAGATCATTGCAGAGTTTAAATCGTACTTGACTATTTCCTGCATCATCGCAGCCTTTTATAAAGTGGTCCTCTATTGATAAAAATGAACAGAAACAAGTGGGATTTACTGCAAAAACAGAACGCGATATTATTCCTACATTCATTTGTGACGCTTCTTACCAACGCCGACCGAGGACTTCTTTTTTTTGGCACTTGGTTTGAAAACAAAACAACCCTGCAACGTGGCGTCCAAATTAGTATATCGCGCAACACTTTTATTTATGTCAAACTGTAGATATACATACCTTGGACACGGAGGAAGTGGACATTTCTTTGGATGCAAATAAACCGAAATGAAAGACGTTGTTGACACAGAAGCAGAAAACGCAAGGTTCTGACGTTTCCCGCCAGAATGACGTATACGGAAGTAGTGTGAAAGCCGGTGTTTCATATGTATTCACCTTTTATGTGTAAGTGTAACAGGGTTTGTGTTTCATATACCTTTAAAAAACTCCGTATTTATTCTAAAAAGTACCTAGGATACATATACCCTTGTCTGTAAATACCGTTCGTTTTCCATTTGTTTTATGGTTTGTAGACCCCGAACACAACACATTTCTGCAAGTATGTTACGAGGCAAATCCTATTAACATGTGCATTCGAAAATGCTCTTCCATTAGCTTTTATTTGCTAATGCGATTAACTATTAAGGTCAATATTTAATCTATATTATATGTAACTACAATAGGCGTGCTTTTGCCTTCTGTTGTCCGTATCATTATCAATATCAAATTTAATTAGATTAATTTTAAATTTGTATTATTCTTTTTTTTTAATATATATATATGCAATTTTATGGTAATGTCTCTTGTTGATTTAAATTTAATGCGTTTTATTTATATTATTTCACTTTTTTATTATTATTCTGTAATGCCACACATTTCAGTGTTATGTTGCTGGTTTAACATTTGCAATAATCTCAATCGGATTCACTTAATTTTATAAACATTAACTCAATGAGATGTGTCGTGTGAAGAAAAGTGCCTATTGCTGTTATTTGTACCGTATACAAAATGATCAAATATATGTAACCAATTGTCCTTTTTATACCAGGTTCACATAGAGTACGCACATATTATTTGATGGGATGAGCAGCAAATCCATTTAATCAGAAATAGCGTCGACAGTCATCAATTATAATAATCATAGCAATCGCTTAAAGGTGAAAAGGTTTTACTGTTTAGTTAGTGTTAAGAAAACAATTTATACAACTTGTCAAACTTTACAGCATTTTCTTTCCTTCTGGAGTGTACAAGACTAGAGACTGTAAATATAAAGATATAGAAAAATATAACATAAATGTCTTCAAACAACACTTTACAAAAAGAAACAGTAACAGTTTATTGAACACTTTGTGGAAGACATGTAAATATTACAGATAGCTCTACTAGTGTTTAGAAAGAATGAAATAAATACAAACAGAAGTTTAAATCCCATAGGGATGTATAAAACAGTTTCTCTTTAAAAGTTTACATATAGTAAAAGGAAAAAAAACATCTCAGTACTAAGCATAAATACAAACAGTATTCTAAAATCTATGCCCTATAGTTTACCTGGTTATTATGACTAACGTACATACTCAAAATCATCCAAGACAGTTTTCATTAAGCACAAAATAGGCAATTTCATTGTTAACCTTGCCTAGTATCTGTTAACCGTTGGGAATCTGATGCAATAACAAATCATTCTGCAGCATACTTTCTCAAATCCTGAGTGAGATCGAGTCTAATAAAAACTGGGCACCAGGTTATGATCCACTAAAAAGCCATCTTTTTATTATGACTTTGGGTTTCATATCTTGCAGCTGTTTTAGTAACTGATCAGCACCTTCTGACAATCTTTTATCCATAACAATCTTTACATTACTACCGGATGTGAGATTAAGTGGATTTCTGAAGTCCACATGATTCTGAGAATCGTCAGGTTCATCTTTTTTTTTCATTCTACCTCCAACTTTGGCTGTGCACTTTTGCATCTGTGTTTTTTTAGAAGGAGATTCTGTGCTGGATTTTTCCTCTAATTTACGCTTGGTTGAATGACTTGGTTCTGAGGTTTCAAGGATTTCAAGGAGAGGATCCTCAAGTACTGAAGACTTCAAAGACACTGGTGTGACCTCGGTTTGTTGTAGCTCTGCAGGGGTAGGAACATCAGGATTTGAATAATCTCCTGAATTAACAGTCGTACGGTTCCTCAGAGTCTTCAACCTTCTAGGACAAGCTGGTGTTGGTTGCACAGGTCTTTTTGGGCGACCTCTTCTAGGTCCCATATCAGTCTGAGTGGAAGCTTGGGATAGTACATTGTCTTCAATCTGTGATTCACTGGAGAGTGAATCTGTCTCCTGACCACTCTGGTTTAATGCTTCATAAACCTTCGTTTGTTCCCCAGATTTCTCTTCTGAGTACACCTTTTCAGAAGGTGCATCTGGTAGACACTCAGATTTTGTCACTTCTTTGCATCTAGCCCGTGAGTACTTCTTGCAAAATATGAACTGGCTCCTCTGGTCTTCAATGCATCGTTCTGTGAGGCCATGAGTGGTGTAATGCTTGAAAATATTTCTTTCAGTCGGTTCAACTGTATCGCAACCTACTATCATGCAAGGATATTGCAAAGCAGTCTTCTTTGTGCAAATGACTGCTGCATCTTCATGGGATTTCAGTGCCGGCTTTCCAAAATTCGTCCAATGTTCAATCGTTTTGTTCTCTTTCTTTTTTACATTTTTCTTTCTTGATTTTTGTTTGTTTTCAAGATTTTCTTTTCCATTGTTGAAAGTTGGGAAAAGTCCTGCAGTCTTATTTCTTCTTCCGTCACTTGCTTTTGGATCATAAACATAGCTATGCTTCTTAATTAAATGACGTAGGAGGTTTGACTTTGTTGAGTAAATGCGTTCGCATTGTTCATACTGGCACCTGAAAGTCTGATCGACCGAGCCACTCTCAGAGATTGCAATTTCCATATGGTAATTCTTTATGTGCTCGATATAGCTGTCCACGGAGTTGAATGTAAGCGTGCACTCTGGTCTGTCACAGTTGAAAGTCCCAATCATCAGGCTGGCCATCATGGTGGTAGCTTTGTCACGGGTAAACTTGTGAAGCAACAGATAATGTTGCACTAGTCGAGTAATTCCCATGAACACTCTTGAGCAGTTTTTAACTTGACAACGGACTTCATCATCTTTTTCAATGCACTGAAAGCCCTCTTTTTCACTATTCACCTCTTTCTGTTCAGGGTCTGAATCGGTTTTGCACAGAGGCAGGGAAGCCTGATGCATGGCCCTGTAATGGAGAATCAGATTCTGTTGTATGGTAAATGCAGCAGTGCATCCTTCATGAACACAGCGATACGGTCTGTACGGACTGTAGGGGTTGTCCATATCACACATTTTAAGTCGTTTTGGAAGCTTTTCTTTCTTTTGTGAATCATCTTTTGAAGGGGTGCTTTTGGAGCTACTAGGGGTCTCTGGGGAGATGGAAGCAGATGCATTTGGTGATTGTTCTACTTTGCTAAAAGCTGTCTCCATGCTCTCCTTTTGCTTTCTTGGTGTCCCCGGACTGCATTTTTCTTTAACATTGGCTCCTTCCTTGACTTCAGTACTTTTATTTTGTTGGCATGGAGATAAGGGTACCACACACGGAATATCTTCTGATGTACTTTGTTGTGCGTGTATTGTTGTCACAGTTGGTCCTCTATTAAGTGCCACATAATGTTCTGTCTCCGTTGTCAAATGTGTCGGAGCAGCGTCTGGATCATAATTGTTGTCTCCCGGATAAGTATTTGCAATATCAAATGGTTCTTGCTTTATAGTAAGAAGTGTTACTGTAGTTGTTGTACCACTGACTGAATGGACGTCAGTGACATGGTCATCTGTCGCCTCATCCTTGCTTAGTCTAAACGCCCGTCGATGTCTGGCACTTATTTTAAGCTTCTGCATTTCTTCTTTATCCAAACGGTGGACTTTTTCATAGTGAATTCGTAGACCCGTGGTTCTTGTGAATGTTTTAGGGCAAATTTGGCAAGGATAGGGAGCTAGTTTGGATGGGGTTCTTTTAAGTTCTTCAATCATTTCATCAGTGAAATCGTGCATTTTACGCAGATGCTTGAACAATGCTTCCTTGGTCATGAATGAATACTCACAACTATCTTGGTCACATTTAAAAGGTTTGGGTACTTTTTCAGTAGGCTTATTTCCTTTGCTTGTTGTCTTGCTTTTTGTGGTTTTTGGAGTGTTTTCACAACTCAGACTTTGATCCAAAGGCAAGATATTCTGATTTTTTTGTCTTGCAGTTTCTATTGAACCCATTCTGTCAAATGAAGGTGACATTTCCATTGTACTATTATGACTTGGGTGAGTCAAATTCCTCTGTCTTTGATTCACAGGAGTATTTGCAAAATTAGGAATTTCCATTATATTGCAAAGTTGAGGCTCCTGTTTTAGTACCAATGGTGAGGTCAAAGTAGTCAAGTTATTTGAGTCTTGAGAAAAATCACCATTTGATGCATTAAAACCTGTTCCATTTGTTTCAGGTACATGTGGGTCATTTAAGAAATCAAGAAAAGATGTTGGCAAATCTGCAGTTAGGTCTATTTCCTCTAAAGGCTTGCACTGTGAGCGTTTTGAGAGGTGACCTCCTAAAGATTTTGTGCTTGTGAATTCTCTAAAGCATCTCCTGCAGATAACCTTGCCCTCTTTAATTATAGCTGGCCATTTGGCTCGCTTGGTCAACTTGCCAGACCTTTCTTTCTGAAAGTCAGAGTCATCAACCTTTTCGTCGATGGGTGAGGCTTTGCAGTCAGCATTAGAACATTCACCCTCAAAATGATATTCTGTAGGAGTGATACCAAGAGGACTCATTCTGCCATCAACAGCGTTGTCAATCTGCTTGTTAGCAGGAGATGCAACATTTTCTGTTTTACTTAATTCTGTTGCTAATTTGGTTCCAACTTGAGCTTCTGGACAATTAATGGGTGACTCAACTGCTGAGCTCCGAGTGGTTTCACTGTGAGCATACTGAGTATTATAATTTCCTTCAGGTAGGCCTGGGGTTGTTGAGACACAGCTATCACTATTCAGCTCCTCTGTGACACCAACACTGATTTTTCTCACTTCTCCACTTTCTCCACTACCTTCTTGAGATAGCGGAGACAGCATTTGTCCATATGAATGTCCTCCATTATGCATTTGTGCTCCATTGTCAAGCATTAGTGAACTGGACAGATATTGAGACATCAAACTTGAATCTGAAGGTGTATGAGGTCCATGGGGGGCATGTATTGGGGCCATTGAAAGATCTCTTTCAGGTTGTGAATGAGATGCAGATGCCTGGTAAGCTTCAGCATGCCACTGAGAATAGTTGCGCACAGGGTATTCGTTTATGTTGTAACTGCTGGGATAGCAACTATTAGTTGGAGCTGAAGACCATGACTGTGACATTTCTGGCTGCATTAGAGGACCTGGATTGTGTTGCCCACCCCATGATGGGTACAGTGTTGGGTTCACCATTGGAGTGATTGGGACTGGGTCCATTGGGCCTGGGTAATTTGGGCCAGGCGAGGAAGAGGATCCCGATGGGTAGGTCATTTGCTCTATCCCAGGTTTGTTGCAGATTTGCCCTGTATGCTTTGACAATATATTTGCGGGGTTCTGGGAATGACTGGGTGTAACAGCTCCCACTTGCATCTTTTTGTTGGACATTTTAGCTACTTTGCTGTACTTTTTTGCCAGTTTCCAATCTTCAAATATGTCTGGGTGCTGCTTCTTTACATGTCTGGACAGACTTTTATTGGTACTGTATGCCCTTGTGCACTCATTGTTTGGGCAACAATGAAGGTTTTCTTCACTCTCCTGTGCTATGGTTGCACTGGTGGGATATCCTTGCAGTGAAGGATTGACTTCTTTCTTGATTTGAGTTGGAGACATAATCTGCGGCAATGGCTCTTGGCTATATGTCCTATGAAATCCATTCTGCATATCTTCCAGCTCACTCGCCATTGTATTTATTGAATGAGGTGAAGGACATATTCTAACGCCCTCACCCTGATCTCTTACATGATAATCAATAGGGTTTCCCTCCAGTCCAAAATTTTCCAGTTGGGCCTGTGAAAATGTTGATTCCACTTTAACGTGTACTGCTTCTGGTTTTGTTTCCAAATGATGAGCCTTGGGCGCAACTTCTGCTAAATAAGGATTGGGCTGCTGGTTTGGGTTGTTATCTACTACCTCACAATCCAAACCGTCCACAGATTTTGGAATGTTTTTCACTGAATGCGCTATTCCCACTGGAAGTTCCACAGAGACCCTCTGCTCTTCTACATTGCAATGCAGTGCAGAGGCATTAGTGTAGACTGTGTGTACGCCAACAGAGGCTGAAGGTGTATTTTCTGCACACATGACTTGCAAATGTTCCCCCTTCAGTGTGATACTTGGGTTTTGATTTGGCATGGGGACTGTGTTCATGGCACCATTAGTACCATGAGTTGCTTGGTGAGACAAGAAATCTGTGTGTGTGAAAAATATCCTGCCACAGTTGTTTATTTGACAGGTATAGGTAAGATAATGCTGAGCCTCGTGATCATACAAAAGATAGGCCTCACTGAAAACTTGACCACAGTTTGGGAACATGCACTGTGCCTTAAACTCTGAATGGGTTTTTCTGTGCATTAGGAGTTCTGAATTAGAATTGAAGTTTGACTTACAATCCAGCTGTATGCAAATGTATGGTTTGGTACCACAGTGCATCTGCAAATGATCATTGAGATGTCTGACATTGACAAATTGCCGCCTGCAATACTGACAAATAACCTTTTGCTTTTGTATCTCTAAAAACCTCATCGCTTCGTCATCGTTTTTGTGAGATCGAACATGAGCCATGAGATTCCGGAAAAATTTAAAGGCTTTAGAGCAGTTTTTAACAGGGCAGAAGCAGTCATGACTTAGTGTTGTGTCTGAAGTAGCTTGTTCCGCCTTTACAGTAACTGTGGTTTCTGACTGGTTACCAATTTGCAAATCAGTTTTCAAGGGACTAACTTTTGCTTTGATTATATTTATATTTTTTGTTGGACTTTTGGGAGATAGAGGTGGTTTCGGCCCTTTTCCTGCAGCTTTCATTGCAGCTAGTCTCTCTTTACACGATTGCTTTACATGTGATGCTACATGAGGCTCTAAAACCTCTCTACTTTCAAAACTGTCAGCACATATTGGACAGAGATAAACTCCATCTTTGAAATGCTTCTGAGCATGACGGACAATTCTATGACCCAAGAACTCTTTGTCACACAGAACACAATACTGCATGTAGGCCCGCCAATTTCTGAAACGAGCAGAAACAAAACCCTGCTCTCTAAGCTTTTTGACCTCTCTATTTTTTTCTTTTTCATCCGTGATTTCATTGAGCTCATTTGTAGTGGTTAATAAGAAATTCTCCAAGTCTCTGTACTCTGGTACCTTAACTAGTAGATTTTCCATGTCTTGCTCATCTGTATCATTTAGTGTGTCAATGGATGAAACAATAGCTGCCTCATCTCCCATTAGCGCCAAGCAGTTACATTTGAGTGTCTTCCAGTCCCAGAATTCTGGATCAAAAGGCCACTGTGTTTTCAAGGCCAGAAGTAACTCACAGCGTAAGGAGTTGGGTACTGGTAGACTGGCGCTCTCTTCCGGCTTCTGGTCAGGCTCGTTGTACAGTGACTCGACGGCGTAATAGGAGTCAACTGTTGGCTGAAGGAGGAATTCAGTCAACTGGCATGCTCTTTTAACTTCCAGATCGGTTGGCAAGAGGCAGTAAATAGTCTTGCAGATAGTTGACTTGCTATCTTTATGGTCACTTGAGGTCATTTTCAGGGCTTGGATGCACATTTCGACACACACCGGAAGCCCCACTTCACCAATCTATGGGACAAAAATGCAAAAATGTGAGGAGAAAGTTTGCTGCGAGTAAAATCAAGAGTTAGAAAGACCTTCACCTCGTTTTGAATGACTTTAATTAGAAACAGAATGTGACAGACACTTCTGCAGAGAAGAGCCATTTCGTTGCAGTGTTGAAGAAATGCATCTGTTGTCGTCTCTATACGCATGAGTAGCTTACTCCAGAACAGTGTGAGTTCCCTGGAATAGATAACCATCATAACTTAAGAAACTTCTTAATGTATTCATGATCTAAGGTGACAAGATACGTGCTAATTGGAAAAAAAACTATTTCTACCTATACAGTTTAGAAATTCAGAGAAGGAAAAGTAAATGTAGATTCTTCAGACATCAACATAAAACTCAAATTTAATGTACTTACCAGGCACAATAAACTTCCCCTTGGAGAAGTTGGCGCTTGAGGAAGGCTGAACATAAACAGAGTGCTCCTTTTTCGTCTCCATCTGACTCCAGGTTACAAATCATCTCTAGAGCATCTTTGCAGTCAATGGAGGATAACTGTGAAGAGTGGGTATTAATAAAGAGGAAATATTGAATGTTGTTCCATTTAGTTACGTGTACATATAAGGAGAGTTATCTATTGAGTTAATCTTTTTTATAGAGATGTTGATTTTCTTTTAATTTTTACATCCTATTCTGCTAATATTTCTCTCTTAAACAGAACAGTACATAATTCTCCATAATATTTTTACACCAAAAAGACATGAACATGGTCTACAAAGCATATACCTAGTTTCAGGAAGAAGGTTTCTAAATAAATAAATAGACAAAAAAACTCACCTCATTTATTAGTTCCTCTTGACTTTTTGACATGCAGATACAAAGTAAGAAGGTTGGTTTGAACGTCCCCTTCCCTTCATATCCTGGATAATCTGCACATGTCTTTGCAAGCAGTGCTGCTTTTTCAAGACTGTCCATTTTGATAAGGTGCTTTATTCTCATTTTGAGAAGTGTGGGCCCTTCCATTTCCAGATACTCATGAACTATTTTGAAAAAGGTAAGTATATGATTGTAAGAATAAAACAAAAAAAGTATTTACGCAAACCATGTAACCAGAATAAATGGATTTTAACTGACCTTGCTCAGGTTGACAGTCCGAGTTAGACAAGATGTCACATAGTGTGGCGTTTGACCAGGCCCCATCTTGCTGTGCCAAAACTGAAAGCAAGCAAAGTTTGGTGCTTTCACTTTCCTGCAAAAGGCTTTGTGCCGACTGTAACACAAGAAACATATATGAAAGTTTAGTTTTTGTAAAACAGATCTCAAATCAGAGATAGAATCAGAATCCCTTTATTGTCCCGCTAGGGGAAATTCGTTTTAACAACAGCAAGAGCAATATACCAGAAAAAAATAAAACACCCAGAAATAAAATATTAAAAAGAAAAGAAAAAATCTAAATAGAATAGAAAATAAATCTGCACTATATTATATACACAATCATATTTACAAAAATAACAAGAAAGGTGCAGTTAGATAATTATCTGGCTGTGTTCTTGTTGTGGAGTCTGATGGCAGTAGGGAGGAAGGACCTGCGGTACCTCTCCCTCACACACCGGGGATGGAGCATCCTATCACTGATGGAGCTCCTCAATGCCCTCAGTGTGTGCTGGAGAGGGTGAGACAAGTTCCTCCTCATGGAGCCCAGCTTGCTCCGTATCCTCCTCCCAGTCACTTCCTCCACAGGATCCAGGGGGCGCCCTAGGACGTAACCGGCCTTCTTAATAAGGCTGTCCAGTTTAGCCCTATCCTTTGCTGTCATGCTGCTCCCCCAGCAGACCACACCGTTGAAGATGGCAGAGGCCACTACTGAGTCATAGAATGACTTCAGGAGTGGCCCCCGGACACCAAACGACCTCAACCTCCGGAGCAGGTAGAGTCTACTCCGCCCTTTTTTAAAAAGAGCAGCAGTGTTATCCACCCAGTCCAGGCGGTTGTTGAGGTGAACACCCAGGAACTTGTAAGACGTGACAATCTCAATGTCCTGTCCCTGGATGTTCAGTGGTGAGGGGGAGATGGAGGGACACCGCCGGAAATCCACAATCAACTCCTTAGTTTTGTTGGAGTTGATCTGGAGGTGGTTTTCCAGGCACCAGTCAAAAAAGTCCTGGACAAGTCCCCGGTACGACCCTTTGCAGGTGACTGGTGGGAGACATGTGTTGGAAGTCTGCAGTGTACAGTGAAAAGAGGAACGGTGCCAACACCGTTCCCTGGGGGACCCCTACACTGCACAGTACAGTCTTCGAAACTGTGGACGGTTGGTGAGGTAGTCCACAATCCAGTCCGTGAGGTGAGTGTCCGCTCCAGACAGCTCCAGACAGATCCCAGATAGGGACAAACATGAGAGATACATATGATTTTGCAATAGGTTCAATTATGAAGCGACTTAAAATGGTCATTAAACAATAGAAAAGATTTTGCATTGTGATCCGAGTGTTTTCTGGAGTGATACAATTACAATATAATTAAATCTTAGATTAAAATTCCTTTTTTGTGTTTAAGTGAAAGTACAGGCAAAAAGCAACATACCTTCATCACTCAAAAATAAATTATAGACATACAAAAAAAATTTTTTCAGACTGGGATTTAAAGAATGGAATGTTGTTATGCTGGTTATCAAAAAAGCATTAAGTAAAGGCATACTGACCTTGATGGAGGACTGAAATTCCTCCCATAAGGCACCTGGAACCTGTTGGGGCAGCAGGAGCACCAGCTCTGCACAGCTCCTGTGAAAGCAATTTAAAACTTTTATTAAGCTCAAAAACATATGGACATTTATATGGCTGTTGATGGATTTATAGGTCGAACATAACTGTTTCTGCTTTGACTTCACTTTAAATTTTCCAGGATAACATTTTAATATTATGGTGGTTAATTAGAATGTTATTAACACAAAAGTTACAACTGCATTCTCTGATTGTGAATAATACTATACTTTATGGTTGTTTAATTTCATAACCATATGTGGGGATTCTACTTACATTGCTAACTTTTCAAGTAGGAGTGGGACATTTTCACATTCGGAGGAGAGACAGGATGCAGCATGAGCGAAGCTGAGGATAGCTGCAGTGTAAACCTCCAGCAGCGGCAGCGGGTCTTCATCAGTTTTCCAACGTCCGGCATGTTCCACAAGAACCTGGAATGGAAAAAGCCACAAAAGCTTAAATAAAAATACTTATAGGGAAAGTCTTCCAAGACAAAACTACTAACTAAAAATTATCCTCACCGTTAGATCTCCAGAAGGATTAATAAATTGTATCTATCAATCTAACTATCTAAACATATCTATGTATTTACCAATGATAATGACAAACACTACTATACTGTAAAGATATCTGCTGCTATTGTTATAGGTTAAGTCCTGTGACTAGAATCAATTATGATACATTATTATTCATATTATTTAATAATACTGTTTTCTTTTTCCAAATGTTCTTTATCTGTACTTCAAAAACATATGAAATTGTAGGGAAAACCTTATATATCTGTATACCTGTATATATATACATATATATATATATGGTTTTATTTATTTTTTATAAAAACCAGAAACATATTCATATCTTATTTATTGTTGATTATTCTCCAATATCTGTTCACAAAGTATAGGAGGGAGTTATAGAAGAGGAAAGGGCATTTCTGTGGGTCACACATTAACGTGTATTCATCCTAGTTTAGGATCTTTGACATGCATCAATGATAAAACAAATCCGTTCACTTTATCATCGATACCAACCATTTCTTTTTAGTGGCCCAATTATTCCAGTAACTGCAGTTTTGTGCATAAAACAAACATATCAATCAAAATAACTCATTTAAAAAACAATACATGTAGTGATTATGTTTTCAAGATTTCCATTTGAAATGGTAAATGTAAGGGAACCGTGTTTAGACTTTTGTCCCTCGCAGACTTTTCGTCTCGTTTCGGGGGAAACTAGTATTTTCGTGGTTAATAAAGTCGGTGTACAATGGAGTCCTTGACCACAGCCGCACATTCTCTTGATAAAAAACACGATCCCTGCAGGACAATACTTCCCTGATATCACCTTCTAGCTACAACCATCATCTCGTGTATGATGAGGCTCCACGGCCTGAGCTAGCACACTGCTGGAGGAATCATTGATTTCCACTGTTTCACGCCGAATAAACTGACCATTCATCGATTTGCTATTTTATTACACACGCATTACCACTTTGTTATAGCGTCATACGCACAAATCCAGTCTTTGATGGTCGAGGAAAAACACTGAAAAATGTTCGCTAAAGGTTTCTCTCCATTTTCTGCACAGCATGACCACTGCACAGGGCAGTGGGACCCTGAACACCAGCTAGCAGTTTATCTCGCTCTCTGGCCTGGAAAATACCGGGAATACGTGCACAGCGCGCACACATCAGCCCGAGCTTTTAAAGCTGCGATTCTGCACAGTTTGCAGACTAGAAACGTGGAATTTAAAAGCGAGAAAACTCCTCAGCTCCATATGAAATGGAAGGCAGCTAGCAGAGCAGCTAGCCCCTTTAGCTACTTTGTTGTAGCAAAATGTAGACGTACATCCTCGGCCAGGAAGCCAGAGGGGCTGCAGGATGAGCGGCGGGAGAAAAAAAGGGCTAACCTGGCAAAAGTCTTGGCAGAAACGCAGCGAGGCTTCCAGCGGAGGCTGCGAGCTTTCCTTCAGGGTCGCGGTCAGCGCCTGGAAGCGTTCTCGGAGCTCGTCGTTCGCTCTCCGTGTGTCATATTCCTTCTCTGTCTCCCCCTCCGCCATCTTCACAACAATCACGACCGCGTACGCACAGATGTTACGCTGCGAGACACGCACGCGCACGCTGGAGGGGTGGTGGGGTTGGAGGTCGATGTGGGGGAGGGGTGTGCGCCTGTATCAATGGAGCATCTTGTGTCGTACGGAGGATGAGACTTCTGACCACAGTCTATCACTCCGTGTTCTTTGTCACAATGGTAATTACCTAGTAATAGGACAGAAAGATGGGGAATGGAAAACATCATCATCACCCATGATTGATGATTGTCTTTCCTTCCTGCAACAAACCTGCAGAGCAAGACAGGATGAAGCGACAGTAGACCAATAATTTAGACAAGAGATAAAGAAATATATATATTTTCTATTCTTGAGTGTTTGTATATACCATTATCGGCTTAAACTATCCACACTATTCACTTTGCATCTTTCCACAGACATCAGCAAGTCCAGAAATGATGGATCCGATTAACCAAAGAAAATCACATTCCCACGATCCTTAAAACTCTGCATCGGCTGCCAGTTTCTTTCAGGGTCAAATTTAATAATCTGGTTCTTTCTTGCAGCGAGAATTCTGACCCGCTCCACTAGAAGAACTCACATTTCTCCGATCCTTAAAACTCTTCACTGGCTTCCAATTTCTTTCAGGATCAACTTTAAAATTCTGGTTCTTACTTTCAGATCTATTCATGGTCAGGCTCCTCTTTACATCAGTGATCTGATCCAGCCTTGCACCCCAGTTTGGGCTCTGAGGTCTGTGGATCAGAATCTACTGATGGTTCCTCGCACACGGTTCAGGACCAGAGGAGAGAAATCCTTCCAGGCTGTTGCTCCTAAGCTTTGGAACGATCTTCCTCTCCCTCTGTGTTTGATGGATCTACTGACTCCTTCAAGAAAACATCTTAAGACATTTTTATTTGTGAAGGCTTTTCCCAAATTTCTGGGACTCCTGTGTTTGTCCAGGCCTTTTAGAGTTTTTAAATTTTCAGGTATTTTTAAATGTGTATTGCTTTTGATTGTTCAACCGCTTTGTGACCTGGGTCTAAGAAAGGCAATTTACAAATAACTATTACTTACTTACTAACCTACTTTCTTACTATGGATAAAATAGAAAATAATGCAAATGTTATGTGGTTAGAAATAAATATTTTAAACATTAAATCGTTATTGTTTGAAAATAATAATTATGTTGCCGTTTTTTTATGTGACCCTCTGATAGAGCTTTAAAAGTATTATTCATACATTTGTTATTCAACTTAAAAACGTTCAAACACCAAACATAAGTCTGCATATATATATTCATTTAATAATGAATGAATAGTAACTATAATAATGAGTAAATCTAATAAAAAGATGTGGATCCAATATAGTTAGGGGCAGGGGGCACCTCTGAGGTTTAGTGCCCAGGGGCACCATATTGTATTAATACGGGTCTGGCTATATCTGCAAGCTTTGCTCATCCGTTCCATTACCAGCACCAATCATTCTTTGTGGAAATCTACCCCCTACCCTGTTACACTTTGGTAATCTTTGTGATTTATAATCTAAATATGGCAATGGAGGTGGTAGTAGAGAGTCCCACTCTGATTAGCTAGATTGAATGATACTGTTTATACCGTTTCCTCTTCTACTAAACCTTATGTGTAAACCCTGTCTTTGTTCCAGGAAATCTCAAAAATCCAACAGTAAGTCATGTGAACATGTGAAAGAATTACCAACAAAGAATGACTGAAGATTTAATATTTGAAATGTCAGTTTACATGACCTTCTTTGCATTGAAACTCTATTGTTTTTAAAGCAGCACAACCAAGCAAACACTAAAATAAAACTCCTAAACCTAGTTTTTAGATATATTCCACTACATATTATCATAGACTGATTGAACACTAAAGACAAAACTGACTAAAGGTGCGCTTTCCCCCTCACAATTCTTAGTGAAAGGTGGATGCCGACATGCATGAGTTATGTCTTGTGATGGTAGCAGGTGCTGCAATGACATTCAGTGTGGTTCCTCAGTTCTATATTTCCCCCCACCTAGAAAAAGAAGACAGCAAAAAGTCAAAAAGGTCTTAAATTAGAATGAAAACTTTTAACAGTATAATATCCCATAATAACACCATATTAGGATCTGTTAAACTGTTTGAAAAACCATGCCACAGAACAGAGCTCATTTTGTTTCTTATTTACCGTACCAGAAAATTGGTAAAATTATTTGCAACACAGCATGTTGCCTCTGAGGTGATGTTCTTCTTGTTTCTTTCATTCATGGTATTCCAGGAAACCAAAGGTGTTGGGTACGCTCTGGAGAAGCAGCAGCCCATGCACTGGAAGATCGGGATATCTTTGAAGCTTCCTCGCCTTCTCAGGGAGCACTCCTCGCAGCCCACTTGAAGTAAAATGATATATAACGATGAATATATACTACTCCCAAATAATGAATTCATTGCCAATATTTAGATTAACAATTGAATCTTACTGCTGGGGAAATCTGTGTTGGTGTAAGAATCTGCCAGAGAAAGGAGCAAAGACACCAAAAGAAGCAAGTTGCAGGTGGATTTTATTGATCCCATCATGGTTCCTGTTGACTGAGAAGAAGAATGGAAATACATGTTAGGAGTCAACTCAGTAACTCTGCCCAATGAATACCTTACCTTCATAGTGATTTCAAGGTAGACAGCCTTCTACTGAGACCTTCTTTATGCCGGTGGTTTTATACCTTTGTCAAAGGCCACTTCCTGGATTATCTAAAACCTACCAACCTTATCAGTGATCTCGCTGACTTAATACCGCTCTCATAATCCCTTTAAAGCCCCCCACCATCAAAGCAGACCATGAAGAATCCAAACATTCTTTCTCTTTTCCTCCATTCTGATTATTGATGCTGCTATAAATTCTTTTACCCGCATGGTAACCATTTCATGTTATAGGAGAAGATTTGATTCACGACAATTATTTAAAAACTTCATATGTTCATTTTGTTGTATCATTGGATAATTATTATATCCCTCTAAAATTTAGAATAACACAGTTCATCAAAGATGAAACAGAAGACCATGATATAAACATTATTTCCTATTTTTACTAAACACAACTTGTTTTGTTTCCATTTTGTGACAAGAAAGATGTTGTTTTATCATGGATCACTATCTGATGGTTGCTAAGGAGCATCACCTGTTCTCTGCGTACATAGGAAATGTCAAGGATTACCGTTAATTCCTAGCTATATCAATTTACAGTAACTTGACTCAAATGGGTTCATTGTATCGGTGAAAAATTGGTAAACTAGACATAAATTACATTAATTTGAAAATGGATACCTCTATCTAATATTTATCTTTTTTCCATTACCATTTTACTCTTGCTTAATTTATTCTTTGTACTTGTAAAAATGTATAAATAAATAAATGCTCACTTAAAGTTTCCATTTGCAGCAACTAATACATTTTAAAATGGATTTTATAGTTTTTCTCTATTTTGATGTATATTTATATAGATAGATAGATAGATAGATAGATAGATAGATAGATAGATAGATAGATAGATAGATTGTCTTGTCTTGTTTTATTCCAATTATCCAGGGTTTGGGTCACGATGGCAGCAGCTTCAGCAGGGAGGCCCAGACTTTTCTACCCTCGGCTCCAGACGCATGCGGTGCTTTCAGCCCTCTGATGCGGGTCCCTGAGTTTTACGAAAACAAGTATTGGTATAATGTGGATATTTAATATAAATGTTTCGTATAGTTTTTTGTAGCGATGCATGAAAAACGAGCAGCCCTCTCATTCACTCTACCTTTTATTTGACAACAAAAGTGTTGTCTTAAATGAGGGAAAACATGAGACTGTACTAAATTAAATGCGTAAAAATCACAGCAAAGCATGTTGCAGTCTAATTGTAGTTATACTAGATAAAAACAGATGTATTTCTTTAACCAGGAAAATCCACCTTGCCCCCACTTTTGGGTCCTGAGCCAGCAGTTTAGAGTCAAATGTAGTTGAAAATATTCAGTGCCGAAAATTAAACATATTATACATGTATGGGTTGAATAGGTATGATACAAAAACTATATTTGCTTTTAGAGGCAAGAAATCTAATATTCACATTATCACTATTTTCATCGTCTTATTAAAGTGATCTGCTCTCAGTAAAGATGGATTGATTTTCCACCATTGACTAGCAAGTGTTAACTACATAAATTGTTTCACCACTTTCTCTCAAAATAAGAATCGGTGTACAACAAAGCTGATAAGAAAGACCTAGTTAAGATGGATCATATTCTCTCAGAGTCACAAAATGCTTTGCATAACAACATAGTTATAAACAAAGATGAGTCCGTTCTATAGGACACACTGCAGTAAAAATAAAGTACGAAACATTGTTAATGCTTAGAATCATATTCAAAATTCAAACATCGCTCATTTTCTACTCACACTGTCGACTCAGGGTTGGGATTATTTCCAGAGTAGTCGACATGAGGGGTGAGAAGACATGAGGGGTGAGTAGAAAATGAGTGAAGTTTGAACTTTAACCTTTTGTTTATAGTTTATATAGTAATAGCATAAAGCTAAACAAAGTAAGTAATCCTTATACGGCATCATATTTTATTTTTGAAATCAAAACAGTTTTGTGGCTCCCAGTGTTTCCTTAACTGTATGAAACGGGTCCAGTTGGCTCCTTGAGTGCAAAATGTTGCCGACCCCTGGTCTAGTTTACCGAGGGACTCTGAGGTGTTCCTAGACCAGCTGAGAGACACCCTACCCTTTGGTTTCCTACCAGTGGGACTTGCCCTGAACACTTTTATCAGTGAGGCATCCTGGATGTATCTTAATCAGATGCCCGAGCCACCTTAACTGACTCCTCCCAACACGTAGGAGCAGCGTTTCTGCTCTGAGCCCCTCTGGGATGACACTGCTTCTCACCCTATCGCTTAAGAGAGCTAAGAAAAAAGTGAAAGCTCTCTGTATACCGGTCGATCTAACTTTCTACCCTCCGATGCACGAACGGTGGGTAGTGACCATTAGACCAAGGTCGTGGGTACAAGCAACCAAAATTAATTTTATCCATAGGGAGAATATCGGGCGCCACTGATAGGCGCAATGTGCGCAGAGCTGCTGATGCAACGATGGAACGATCTCCCTTCTTAAAAGGGGGAACCACCACCGCAGTCTTCCAATCCAGAGGTACTTCCCCCGATGACCATGCGATGTTGCAGAGGCGTGTCACCCGCGATAGTCCCCACAACATTTAACCCCCGGCCTTGTCACCGAGTATCTTTTTTAGACTCAGAAGGCAAATTGGTGGGATTAAGGAGGTCTTTGAAAAATTCTTTCCAACGATTAACAATGACCTAAGAAGAGGTTTGCAGCCCGATATTGCCACTGTATACATTGTGAGACATTTGATGGTTTTCCAGAACCTCTTCAAAACCATACGGAAGTAGTTCTACATGGCCTCACCAAACTCCTCCTGGTGTTGGGTTATTTCCTCAGCTACTGCCTAAACTGTGGCCCACTTGTCCTGCCTTCACTGATGGGGTCCACCAACAGGTTCCAGGATTTCTGGCCACAGTTCTAATCAGCTGACTCGACAATTGAGGCACGGAACATGGCTGATTTGGACACTATGTCCCCCCACCTCACCAGGAACATTAAACCATATAACCAATAACATTCTAGACAGTGAAAGAGTGGTACGGCTGACAGAGAAAAGAAAACAATTGTTAACTGCTCTGGGGTGTAGAAAGATCCCAAAAAAAAGAATTCCAGCTTGACTTTAGTCATCTTGTCCCTCATTAAATAATTAAAAAGAAACAGTCAAATGTATTTATTCGTACAATGGGTTGCACTTGATGTTTTTTATAGAGTAAACAAACATTTTCTAATTGATGCATGTTAACGTTGTGTTATTCTTACAAGACCATGTCCTTACACCTACATATTGCGTTTACTGCGATTGATACTAGTCGTAGAAGGATACTTATCATTATAACACGCCCTCTGCTGTTTGTTTATTCAGAAAAAGGGTTGTATGTTTTTGGGGCATTACCGCCATCTACTGGTAGAATGGCTGCAGGGCGTCCTCATCAGGAGACGATTGTGATTCATTCGCCGCGCCTTTTCTCGATGAAAAACATTAATGAATGTATGATTTGGGAATACTTCAAAATAAGTGAAAAAACAAAGACGTTATTATTTTCGAACAACAGGATATATAGTCGAAAATATATACCCAACGGTGGTTGTATCAACCATCTTGCAATGACTTAATTTATAGTAGTTGTATTCTGTATTCTCTTAAGAGTCGAATTATCATCAAATAGCAATGGGTAAATAATTTAGACAGACACATGTTTATCCATAACATCAATTATCAAGTGATCTAACTGTATTTGACTTGGGCAGAAGATACTTTGTAGAAGACGAATCTTATTTTCAAAGATTTGCAAAACAGTAAACGTGTATATACTTTAAACCAAACGTTACGTGTAATTATAATATAATACAAGTAAAGCAATTGTATTTTGTGTTAATGTGTGTACATGCAATTATTTTGTATAATTGCTATGAATTGCCAAGTATAGTATTTTAAAGTGATGCTATACGTCAACGTAATCATAAACACAGGCACGCCCATAAAGTTGTTTATTTTTTCTGTTTGGTCAGTGGCTTATTGATGCATTTGCATGAAATATGCAGCGATTCATCCCGTGATGTCTTTTCTAAAAAAATAAATAAAAAAACTAAGGCAACTTGTGCTATGAGACGTCACAATGCTGCGAGAGTAATCCAAGAGGCAACGTGTGATGTGTAACAGTGGCGTGTCTGCCGCGGTGACCTGCTGCTCTACTGTAGATCCACACACAAGGCAAGCCCCTGCAGGTTCGTCTAAGAAACCCCATCGACGAGACAAAACTCGAGGCGTGAACGTGGCAGCCATTTTACATCATCAAGAGTGAATGAGTGAAGCCGGACCAGTGCCGGGACTTTTACACTTTTCAGTCACATTTATCTTCCTACTTCATCCACACCGTTCGCAGTGGTGATCCAACTGCAGGTAGATTCACCGTTACTGTTTTGGCGAATGTTTAACGTTGTGTGTTTTAGTCTGAGAAGTCGAAATCTTGCCGTGTTGTCTCAAACAATGTGGGAACTGGTAGTTGCGAGGGACGAGTGCTCCAGACCGGCTTTTTGAAAATGGAGGCTTTCTGTGTGGCTTCGTGTTGGCAAGCCACGTAAACGGCAATATTGCCTTTCGCTTACTACCGTATCGACTAGTCATTTTTGTATACAAAATTAGAGAATTTGAGAATCGACCAAAGCCCGTGCGAACACATGACGTCCTAACAATGGCCTCACTGAAATAACCATGCTAGCTTCAGCTAGCCTATTTTGACAGATCATGGAGTTCATGTGCTCATTGTCACTGTATGCTAAATGCAGCAGATGGAAAGGTTGTGTACAGATATCCATCATGCAATTTTCGACAAAAATAAATGCCAATGAAAAGCAATGATCTTAAACCAGTTTTGCGCTTTTGACGAGTATAATACTGCACAGGGCCATGCATCGAGCTAGCATGTTTGCATCGATGTTAGCAGTTTCCACCTAGCCTTCTAGCTAACCACAACGTGTGCGACCCAGTCCCTCCCTTCTGAATCGAATGGCAGCACTAGCTTTGTATCAAACTATACCCTTGATCGCACATTTTGTTTTACAACATAACTGTTTGAATTACACAGATGCCATTTACCTACCCGTGAAGACAAATAATTGTAACTGTTAAGCACGTGTTAACGGCAATCGATTGGAATGTTTATTAAGGAAAAATTTGACCCTTATTTACAAAAATGTTTTAAGTAGAAGCTATAGAGAAACATTAAGCATACTCGCAATGTTTCACCGATCAACACAACACATGGGGGCGGTGATTATTTATAAGTTGTTTTATCGACTTTCTATATTATTCGAAGATGGTTAATAACCAAGATGCCTGATCTGGTGATACACGTACATCGTATACCATATTTGTGCTTAAGCCAGCATTTCGAAGTTTAAATGAGTATGTATACCTAATATCTATAGATTCATCAATTCACGAGTACAGTTTTAGATGTTTCTATACAATGATAATATTTAAAGCCATATGACGTGTATCTAGTTGGTATTTTATTTAGTTTTGCCCAAAACATCTGATACCATGCACATGAGTTTCTTGCTAGTTTTCTGATTTTTTTTTTTTTTTTTTTTTTGGGTTGTTGTCAGGATAGTGAATAGTCTTCATAGCTTCTTTACAATGATTTATGAAAAGTTAAAGTTGTAAATTTGACACGCATGTTAAATGCTTTTTTCAAAACTGATTTCTCCAATTAAGTCAAGTTCGTAGTGTTTATTCGAGACTCTCCACTATCCTGAACACATCTTAAGGCTTGCCCTCCATGACCCAGGATTAATTTGGCTCATTGCATTTACACAGATTTCTGGAGACATGGCCACAGAACATATTAATGGAAATGGTCCAGAAGAACCAATGGACACCTCCGCTGCAGTTACCCATTCTGAGCACTTCCAGACTTTATTAGAAGCTGGTTTACCACAGAAAGTTGCTGAAAAACTAGATGAAATTTACGTAGCAGGTAAGGTTCAGTAAATATACTTGCATATGTTAATATGCAAATTGTGTGTATCAATTTTTTTGCATGTATTGTCATGAATGTTCAGGAATATATCCTGAAGCAACTTTTTGTGGTTCCCCCCCAAAATGGGTACTGCAGTGCTAATAAACATTAAATACAAGTCACAGCTGAACATGTGCAAGATGTTGCTGCATTTGCTCTCCCAATTTAAATGCATGTCCTGTCGTAAGGAAAATGTTCACTCATCCATTCATTTTTAGTGGGAAAAATGTAATTCATACTAGGTTAGGGTATGTTATTTGTTTCTTTTACAGGCAAACTCTTTTAAAGCACAATACCCATTGCCAATTTTCGAGACTACACAAGGGCATAAATGCTGATTGCAAATGTCTGACTGCTTCACCATATGAAAATGCTCAAGTTCAAAGTCAGTGCCACAAGCTCTGGGGTTCTGAGTTGCTTTGAAACACTTTTTTAAGTTCTGCCAAGCGGAGCACGTCAAATTTAAACTCAACCTAAGTATATAAACATGCCAATGTAGACCTTTCAGTTTAGATCAGTCATTATAATATTGATGGGTTTATTATTGGCTTATTTATGCCCAAAACTACTTGCATGATACATTTACAAAATCCTATAGCCTTTTGTGTAGCAGTAACATATCTTTATTTGAACTCTTCTCAATTTTTCCAATTTCTGCAGGTTTGGTGTCACACAGTGACTTGGATGACCGCGCAATTGAGGCTCTGAAAGAATTTAACGAAGAAGGTGCTCTACAAGTCCTTTTGCAATTCAAGGACAGTGACCTCTCACATGTTCAGGTGTGTAAATGTTTTTTAGTGTAGTAATTTGTTTCATATCCTTAGCCAATTTCTTTTTTTTCCACCATACATCAATAATTCCTGCTTGTGCTTTGATCATGTAATACCGTGTTACCTGAATTGTCTAAGATCACGATCTGTTCTGATTTTGCACTTAAAATTGTATTAATACTTTATTAAACTAATAAAATATGCGTGCAACCTATTGCACTTCTCTACAACTGTGTTTGATTGTGTATGGTTCTCTTTCAGAACAAAAGTGCCTTTCTTTGTGGCGTGATGAAAACCTACAGACAAAGAGAGAAGCAAGGGACCAAAGTGTCCGACACCAACAAAGGACCAGATGAGTCCAAAATTAAAGTAAGACTTAAAAACTAATCCAAAAGCTTGATATGACAGACTATTGCACTTCAAACACTATCACAAAAATGAGCATGTCCAGCATATTGGCTTAAACTATATCTTGTTTTCTTTTCAGGCTTTGTTGGAGAGGACGGGATATACACTTGATGTAACAACTGGCCAAAGGAAGTATGGTGGTCCTCCACCAGAGTCAGCCCACTCAGGGGCACAGCCCACTATTGGTACAGAAGTAAGGAGGCTTAATCTACAAGTGCAGACGTTGTGTTGTATTGTATACCCAAATAATGAAAAATAAGTAAGCATTCATTACTAACTTGAGTTACAATGGTGGTTTTGGAGCTAATTAACAATCCAGTTAATTGTATAAAAAAAACAAAAAAAAAAACATCCTCATTTTCTCTTCATCTTTTAATATTTTGCAGATATTTGTGGGAAAAATCCCCAGAGATCTTTTTGAGGATGAACTGGTTCCCCTCTTTGAAAAAGCTGGTCCAATCTGGGACTTGCGTCTGATGATGGATCCCCTTAGTGGCCTGAACAGAGGATACGCCTTTGTCACTTTCTGCACTAAAGAAGCTGCACAGCAGGCTGTCAAGCTGGTATGTCTCTCTTTAAACTTTACACAATTGAATAGAAAATTGTAAATTGATAACTGAGTTAGAGTTCAGAAACATGGATTTGACTAAATCTTGGAATCTACCAGAGCACCACGATCTGTTATATTCTGTTCCAATGGTTTTCCACTTCAGCATGTAGACTAAAGTGCCATTTAGCCATTGCTTTAATGCACTTTAACCAACTTTTCAAAATATTTATTGCATAAATGATTTGTCAATTGATTATGCAATAAAAGTTTAAAAAAAAAAACAGTGTTAACATATCAACAATTGTTGTTCAATCACACCAAAATGAGTGGATACTTAAAAATACTTGGATACTTCTAGTAAAACGATATTGTTTTTTGTTTTTCTTTTACAGTGCAATAACAATGAAATTCGACCAGGCAAACACATTGGTGTGTGCATCTCTGTGGCTAATAACAGGCTGTTTGTTGGGTCAATTCCAAAGAGCAAAACAAAAGATCAAATTGTTGAAGAGTTTGCAAAAGTCACAGGTGAGTTGACTTTATTATTACAACAGATCTGATGATGTTCAAATTGTGTAACTTGTAAGTAATGCTGGAGTGGCTCATGTTACAGCTTAGATCTGATTTGGTATCAGAGATAATTTGAAGCACGTGTTATAAATCGATTTTCTGCGATTATCTTGATGCTGATTCTAATTTTCTTTTCTCCTTTTTTAGAGGGACTTACTGATGTCATTTTGTACCACCAGCCAGACGACAAAAAGAAAAATCGTGGCTTTTGCTTTTTGGAGTACGAAGACCACAAAATGGCAGCTCAAGCTCGCCGAAGGCTCATGAGTGGAAAAGTGAAGGTATGGGGAAATATAGTCACCGTAGAGTGGGCTGATCCAATTGAAGACCCGGACCCAGAGGTCATGGCCAAGGTAAGACTCTTCTTCAAACACGAGATTTCTAAATTTCTTTTGAATGGGCTAGTTGTGAAGGTTCTTATTTTCACTGTTTCTCATTGTTGATTTTTGGTGTTCTTGCTGTTTGGTAAACTAACAATGGTGTCTTTTTTAGGTCAAGGTACTATTCGTCAGAAACCTGGCAAGCTCGGTTACTGAGGAGATCCTTGAAAAGGCCTTCAGTCAGTTTGGCAAGTTGGAAAGGGTTAAAAAATTGAAAGACTACGCCTTTATCCACTTTGAGGAACGAGATGGTGCTGTGAAGGTATGACACTAATCTGCTGTTGGATTATGCTACTAGATCGGGCAACAACCAATTTTGATTTTATATTTTTTCCCCCAGGCACTAACTGATCTCAATGGCAAAGCGCTTGAAGGTGAAGACATCGAAATTGTCTTTGCAAAGCCCCCAGACCAAAAGCGAAAAGAGCGTAAAGCACAGAGACAAGCTGCTAAGACACAAATGTAAGTGGAGGATAAAACCTTAAGCGGTCAAATTCTCATGTTCTGCAACTTGTTTGTAACCGCGTTGGCTTCTGTTCACATCAGGTATGACGACTATTATTATTACGTGCCTCCTCACATGCATCCACCAACGAGGGGCAGAGGACGCGGGGGACGTGGGGGTTATTCCTACCCTCCAGACTACTATGGCTATGAAGACTATTATGATTACTACGGATATGATTACCACAACTACAGGGGTGGCTATGAAGACCCATACTATGGATATGATGACTTCCAGGGATCTGGGAGAGGACGAGGAGTGAGGGGAGCTGTCCGTGGTGGTGTAGGCCAAACCAGAGGCCGTGGTGGAATCACAGCTAGGGGCAGAGTTGGCTTTACCCAACGGGGAGGCCCTGCAACAAGCAGAGGTATCTATAAATTCTTTGCTACCATATCTAGGCCACATCTGGATTACTCCGGTAAATTACACCAAATTTGCATCCCACAAGTTGCCAGAGAAGTAACAACGGTACTTGGTCAGCTCTGGAAAATTATGAGACAACCCACTATAACGGATATTAAGGAAAGATATTTAAAAGCTCGACATGCACATAATGCTTCACATTATATGCAGGGTGTCTTCTTACATACTCTGTAATGGAAGTATAGTTTTCAGGAAAACAAGGGTCATTTGGTACTTGCTGTTTTTCAATCCAATGAATTTACAAAGATGTTAACATTTTTAACTAATTAATTTATGTATAGTTGCACAATTTTAAGTTGTGCTAATGTTTTGTTTGTTCTCAGCAGGAAAGCGTGGCAGGGGACGGTCCTGACCTGTAACAGTGGATACTGACTTGATGTGTGGAGTTACACCGTAATCTGCAATGGATGTTGAAACAAAAAAGAGCTTGACAAAAGGTCCAATGATATTCCAGCCTTACAGAAGAAGCATCCCCTCCCCCCATCTTTTTTTCTGAAAACTTTCACTTTATAAAATGGAAGATGACTGTGGGATAATTCTTTGTCCCTACAGCTACTTCTGCCCTGCGCCCCTTAACCATGCCCTGATAAATGGGGTTTAATGTATTGCCCTAACAATCTCCCAAGCTCCCTGTCCCCGAACATGCCATTTTTAAATAATTATAAATGAATTTGCACTTTTTAAGTTTCTTAGGTTTGAAGTGGCTCGGACGAGCTTGATGCTATTGTATATTTTTGTGCTGAACGCAATTTTATTGTCGGAATATCCATGTCTTAATCGTCTGATCTGGATGTTTGAAAGAGAACATTTGCAGGTTTTAAGGGTGTACCCACCTGGCATGGATAAGTCAGGCATTCCAGGAAAGTAGTTCTTTTCAGAACTTGTCTTTTAAAGGGTTGGTTGACTACCTCAATACCGAGGACTAAACTACCCGGCCTGTACTGTAAATAGGGAAACTATATTGATGAAAGCAGGGCTTGTTTCCAAACAAATATATGCACAAGAGCTGTGACATAATCATTATACTTCATGAAATAAAGTAATTTTTTTGCCACAGCTCTGACACTGCAAACAGTCAAACTGGGCATGCAAACAATCTCATAAGATGAGTCTGAACAAGCCCTGCTTTTGTCCTATTTTGAACTGAATTAGCCGCTTTGCTTCTTCAGAGTATGTAGTTACTGTTTGTATAGTTTTTCGGACAAAAATGTTACTTTTGTAAAGGCTTCAACTTTGCAGGCATCCAACTGCCTTTTAATTCACAAAGACAAAATAATGCCCTGCAGTCTCCCTTTGGTACAACTGTAATATTCCAGTGGGTTTGTTTTTATGAGATTTTTTCAAACAATGTAAAGAAACCTTACAGTCTTTCATTGTTGGAAACCTCAATCATGATCTTTACTTGTAGCCAAGTACAGAAACAATGGAGTAGATCCTTAGCTAATCTTGATGGATGACTGAATTGCCATAATGCCCAGATCAGTGAGCATGTGTGCCTATCATGAATTATTTGGCTTGGGATCATTTTCGCAGTGGTTGAAGGGATACTGCAGTGAATGAATTCTTATTTCCAGGTATAACAAAAAAAAAGGAAACTACTATTCAATCCCAGTTTTCTAAACAGTTAACTCCCTCAATGAAATCATGACAACCACCTTTTGAAGAAAAAAGATGTTAGCAGTTATTGTTGGTGGCCAACAACGTTTTTTGCATTCCTGCAAATAAATTGTTTTATACTGTAAAATGGAGGTGAGTGTAACTTATTTTTGTAATAAAGTTTTTGATTTCTACCCTGTCTTAATTCTTTGAGTGCAATCTATTTTGAATATTTTTCCACAAAATATTCAATGCGGCTTGTTCTTTTGCATTTTGGCATTATCTCTATTGTCATCTAGAACATGTTTTGGTATACATGGAAGTACTGTATCTTGCACATTAAATCACTAATGACATTTAAACCAACTATTTGTATTCAAAGCTCTATGCTCTGACTATATACAAACTTTGCAGTCTGGGTTGTTTTCACATCAAAACATTTAAAATGAAGATGTTTTTAATTGGTCATGTGCTACTTGTTTCTCTGCCAAAATCCCAAGCATTCTTTGACTTTAATTATTGAAACATTAACTTTGTACCAATTCTGTGTTGGCACTGTATAGGCAAAATGTATTTACAGGGGTGAGTGCAACAGAAATATGGTAAAAAGCAAAAATAGTCCTAATTTTATTTTCACGGTTAAAGTGTCTAAAAACAGGGCTTTAACATAAAAGTCCCTCCTTATAACCGGTTCGGTTAAAATAAATCTTAAACCACAGTCTATTTTACTTTGGTGTGTGTGCAGTACCTACTTATCACCATCAAATATATTTAAAACAATCTGGCGGAAACCGTGATTTTGTTTGCAGTTCTTTGCGGATGTAAGTATATTTTGTGCATATTTTTCCAGCAAAATATATTGTTTACCTTATGTGTGCTTATCGTTTGGCCATAATCCTTGAAAAAAAGGCATGCTTTGTTTAGAGCGGAGGTGACATCACAACCACTGCCTGTTAACATTGACCCTCTCATAGACTCTGGTGACAGAACTAGCTGCGTTAGCCGTTAGCTAAACATCGGACCAGGCACAGCTAATCCGGCTCAGCGTTACAGATGTGGCTCCGTCCATCATCCTTTTCCTTTTATTGATGGTAAAAACACAATGGTGCCACGGGTGAACTTAAAATGGCTAATACAACCGCCAAACATATGAAGTAAGTAAAGAGCTCGTCTGACGGCAAAATGTCTGTAGAGACGTGCGTCGATACAACTGTTTGGTGAGGATATGTTCAGTGATTCTGGGTTTTAAGGTGCTGGATTTGGTTCTTTTACGCAGTCATGTCGTGTTCCTCTGACCGAGAAGAAGTGCCATAAACAGCAGCGATGGGATTCATCAAGGCTTGTCTACAGAAACTCAGACGTAAAATGAAAGTTGACCTGCTGAGGGAACTGGGTCGACAGTATCCTATCTTCTGCTTCCTGCTGCTCATCCTGCTTCTGTCAACTGTGCTGTTGAACAGGTAAACCGCAGCTGTAAACCTCATCTACTGTCTTCATCGAGGAGTCCTGGTTCTTATTTTGAATTCCACAGATACATTCACATCATTATGGTGTTTTGGTCCTTCCTGGCCGGTGTGTTTACGTTCTACTGCTCTCTGGGGCCAGAGTCACTTTTGCCCAACATCTTGGTCTCCATCAAACCCAAGATAAAGGTAAGATATCGCACTATAATGGTAAAATCCGCAATGAAACCGATAATGGTACATTCAGTAAATAAAATATTTGAACCTAGTTAAATAAAAATGAAAAAAAAGCTCCAGAATATGTCCCAGACTACATCAGTCATTTCAATATTTTAAACTGTAAAGATACCAAAACAATGTTGATAAGGAAAAAGTCAGATTATTTAAACATGTATTTACAACTATTTAAAACATGGTTTGACCTGCTTTCTAATAAATGAAATAATTGATGTACATTTCTGGTTATTGTGATTATAATAACAATCTTAGGTACAATTAATTGGTTTTATTTTTTAGCAACTAATAACAAAACTTTGGCGATATATTGTTGACGGTGACTGTGTTTACACTATTAAATTAAAAATTAAAAATTAAATACTCTTTTATAATTAACATGTTGTCTGTGTTGTTGTTTATCTTTTATTATTTGTGAGAAAATGATAGTTCACACAAAATTCAAATTTATTTTGTACTTACCCTCATGTTGAGTAAGGCTTGGGATTATTTGCAGTTTGTTGCTTTTTTTTTTTACACTTAGTTGTAGACAAAAATGTAGGTAAGTAAGTAATTTATATTTATAGAGCGCTTTTCCAGACCAGGGTCACAAAACCCCTTAAACAATTAAAACAATACTCAATAAAATATATACTTAAAAGGTCAAGATAACACAAAGGAGTTCCAGAAAATCAAGGCACAAAAGCCTGCGCAAATAAAAATGTCTTGATGTTTCTAAAAATAGACATACTTTTTTTTACCTTAACTCTAAAAAGGATGGGATTACTCTGAAAATAATCCCAATCCTTAGTCGACATGAGGATGAATAGAAAATGTGTGAAGTTTGAATTTTCAGGGGAATTTACCCTTTAATTGTCTGTCCAAAATGTCTTCTATTCTTTTTAACTTTTAATTGTGAATGAAGAATCAACAACTTTTAGTTGTCTGTTGTTTAAATGTGTGCTTAATAATATTTTTTTTAATTTTTTTTTTTATAGTTGTATGAGCAGGAGTTGTTTCCCCTCGGTCACAGTTGTGCGGTTTGTGGAAAAATTAAATGCAAAAGACACAGGTGGGTCACTGTAAAGACTTTAATCTAGGCATTTTAATTGTATAGCTATACTAATATGTTATATTAACACATTAAATTCAAGGTCAGATATATCAAGCAGTTATTTATTTTATTTTTGTTGATGATCATTACAAATAACACACAAATTCTAAATACCAGAAAAAAGCTACACTGTATACACACTGTGGTTCAAAGTGTCACACAAAGTTCAAAGTCAGTCTTCTCTGATCAGATCACATCTATTTGGAAACTGAGGTCTGGATGAGGGATGGTGAAGCACTCATTGATAATTTATAGGTCATTGCCAAGAATAAGATGAGATCTGACCCAACAATGAAGCAGATTTGGGGACTGCTATTAAAGAATCTGGGCCTTCCAATACACTATGTACATATTCAAGAATACAACCTTTCAGATGGACAATGTTTCTCTTATTTAAAATCCCCTTCCTATTAATTGTATGCGATTTTCAAATTATCTGACATTTTTGAAAAATGTAGGTCTTCATTTGCTGTACACTCAAATGATATAAATTAACTCACAATTAACTTAAATATGTTGAATTGGATTATTATATGTCATATTAGTTTCAGCGTATAAATCAAATTTACGAGTTCCCCCTGTGTGTATCCTTAAAGTTCATTGATTTCATTTTAGAAATGCCACACCGCCCTCTCGTGGTGTAAATATATAACGTGATAATATAATGCCTTAATTCCTTTTTTTTCAAGACCGACTTTATTACTGGAAAACTATCAACCATGGCTTGATCTGAAGGTTTCCTCAAAGGTGGATGCATCTCTGTCTGAGGTAGATCTGTTAGTCCTGTGAATACTTTCCCTGTTTAAATAGTTTTCCCACCAACTTTTTTTTTCTTCCAGATTCTGGAACTTGTTTTGGAGAACTTTGTTTATCCGTGGTACAGGTAAACTTTAAGTTTTGTTGTGAAATTGTGTCTTGGAAACTATTTAAAATTGAAATATTTTTTTTTTCTGGATTACACGAAAGTTGTCATTTTGTTTTGAACAAAAATATATCTTGTGCAAAAGGATGAACTTTATTTATTTGTAGCATGTTTATTATTTATCTTATATGTATTATGATGATGGAAAAGCATATTGTTTGATGAATTGATCAATATTTGTTATTGAATATTAAATGGATTATAGTGTAAATTGAAATATGTCAACGGTTGACTTCACTCCTTTGTACCATTGAATTCATTAATAAGTATTATTTATAAATAATAAAATTACAATGATGTTGAAATCTTATTAAAGATTCTTGTCCAGAAACCTTTTTATTTACCTTTTAGAGACATTACTGATGATGAGGCGTTTGTGGACGAGCTGAGGATGACTCTACGATTCTTTGCTTCTGTCCTGGTTCGAAGAACTCAGAAGGTGAGGGAGCTGGTCGTGTAATTTTCAGTATATATTTTGAACAATTATTTCAAATCTTTTCAGGTGAATGTTGCCTCCCTGATCACACAAAAACTTCTTAAAGTTTCCATGAAGCACATTGAAATAATAGCCAAAGCAAGGCAAAAAGGTACATTATCAATGTGTTTCCAACAAATGTATTAGTAATGTAATTGAAATCTGTTCCTTGTCTTTTTAGTAAAAAATCCAGAGCTTCTACAGCAGTCAGCCCTTGAAGAATACGGTCCAGATCTTCATGTAGCTCTTCGCAGTCGTAGAGATGAGCTCCTCTACCTGAGAAAGCTCACTGAGATTCTGTTTCCCTACATCCTTCCGCCAAAAGCTACAGACTGCAGGTGTATATATGTTTTTCAGAATTTACATGATTAAATGTGTTTTCTTATTCTGTTTGTCTCTTCTACATCTCTCAGTTCCCTAACTCTCCTCATAAGAGAAGTCTTGGCTGGCTCAGTCTTCCTCCCTTCCATGGACTATCTGGCTGATCCTGTGAGTACTACACAAAGTTGTACAGACATTCTAACACAACTTGCGTCCAAAAATGTCTGTCTTGAATTTACATTTAATTTTTTCTTAATTCAAGGATACAGTAAATCACCTCCTTTTGATTTTCATTGACAAAACTCCGGTAAGTTGTTAACAATAGAAAGGAGCATTTTGCTCTTAATTTAAGTACACATAGTACTTAAAATGTCTGTTTCTTCTTAAGCCTGAAGAAGCGACAGAACTGCCCTCAATGTTGGTTCCATTCCTGCAAAAATATGCAGACCCTCGCAGCAAAAAGGCCTCTGTAAGTTACTGATGACTGTTTCTCTTCTCCAGCCTAAAAATGTTCATCAGTTTATCAATAGTTTTGTTTTTATTTTTTTTGTATTTTATCAGGTCCTGAAGCTGGAGTTGAAAGAAATCCGAGGCCAGCAGGACCTTCTCTTTCGTTTTATGAATTTTCTGAAGCAAGAAGGAGCTGTCCATGTGCTACAATTCTGTCTTGCAGTCGGTAAAAATATGTATACTTCACGATAATTTAGAGAAATGTGTTTGTTTTAATCAATTTGGTCTGAGAGAAAATTTGAAAAGGTTTTGCCTGATGGCAGGACCGGTTCTTAAAGCCATATGCGTTTAGTTGTACATTACATGGAAAAATTGATGATCGGAAATTACTGTGGTTTAGGCATTTATTTACATGTGGAAGAATTCTGGCGTCAATCAGAAAAAGTCTATTCATGAAAAGGATTGGTACGGACCCCCAGACATGGGACAGTAAAATATATTTTTGTGGATATATTTGTGGGCTTCTTCAGCAAAGAAGAGTGATTTTTCCTCATCCTTGTATGAGATTCTGACGTGGGCAAGATAGGCAAATACAGAGCAGACACCCTACACTTCATGAGGCCAGCTCTTGACGTCATTGTGCGCTGCGCAAGCTTTGGCAACTCTTGACGGGTGGTCGGGAAACACTGAGATGGTTATTGTGTCCACACTGATTCTGATGTTGTTAGTGTCGAAGGCCTTGTGGATTTACCAGTTTCCCAGTCCAGTCCTTCTAAGTATGTGGCTTGGGTAAATACATTTTCCGAAAAGTGTGCAGAAAATAACTTTAATACATCTTTCCTGTGGAGCTCAACAGCGCCTCAGAAACTAACTTTTTGGAAGCAAATCTTGCCTCTGCAGAACATAGAATGTATCCCAGGTGAACTGTATTTTTTTTTTACATTAACTGGAGGCAAAGAAACACATCAGCAATAGGAGTTGTGAAGCTGTAGGTCCCCCAACGTTTCTTGGCAGCTTCGGTGCCATTTTTTTAATCTGTTGTTATCGACCGAAAAATGATCCTTTTAACTTTAAGTCAGTAGGGATTATGAATGTCACTTTGACGCTCTTTCTCAAGCTGTCAACATTTCAGATGTCTGTATATACACTTCGGCTCTATTTGTTTTTTTGTGCTGTGTTATCTTTGGTATTTGTGCTGTGCCAATAAGGACTCAAGGAATTGAAACGTTAAAAAGTAACTTGCTATTCATGCTACTTATTTATTTCTAATTTAATCGAATACCCTACTTGGATAGAGATGAAGAAAATGAGCTTATGTATCATATTGTAGCATAATATTAAGGGTTTAGTTAGCCTAAGCATTTCAAATGCATCTGCTCATTGTTCACATAACAGAGCTATAATATGAATTAAAATGTTAATTTCCAAAAGCACATAAGCTCCACACATGGTCAGGAGCAGGTGTAGATTTTGACATTGTTGAATGGCAAAATCCCTTAAATTTCCCACTGCTTATATTTTATTCACACATTCCTTCTGCTCACGCTTCATGAATGAGACCCATTGTCTTTGAATGTTTCAGAGGAGTTCAACGACAGGATTCTGTGTCCAGAGCTTTCCGATACAGAGAAGTTTATGCTTCACGAGGAGGTCAGGAAGATCTATGAGACCTACTGTTTGGACGAGAGCATAGACAAGATCCGATTTGACCCCTTTATTGTTGAAGAGATAAGGAATAGTAAGTACCTGAACATGAGCTAATGGTCCATGAATGTCAACAAATTAACGAAGAGTCTCTTGTTCAGTTGCTGAAGGGCCTCATGAAGAGGTGGTAAAACTGCAAACCATGACATGTTTGTTCGAAGCCTACGAGCACGTGCTGTCTCTACTGGAGAACGTTTTCACGCCTATGTTCTGTCACAGTGACGAGGTATGTATCCCATACAAATATATGTAAGGCTCTACAAATAACTTAATTACTGACTTACATACACTTTTAAATGTTAAAGTTTTGATTAAAGATGTTTTTCATTCATAATTCTTTATTCATAATTCAAAATTGTACTGTTTGTATCACGCCCTGGCAATGTACAGCCAGTGGGCCCCGTGCAGTCCCTTGAGTATGTTTTCGTTGGCCCTCGTCAGTATAACTATAAAAATGATCATGTAGAAAAGTTCAACTTTAAATGTATCTATTGTTCCTTGCTTTTATGACATCATTTTCTCTTTTTCTTTTCTATTATTTGTTCTTCTTTAATTAGGGGAATACATTTTGAAATAGCATGGATAAAATTTTGTTTTTAATCCTGTTTTTTCCATATTTCTTTTGTGATTTTTATTAAAATATTTTTGCTTATTTCCATAGTATCAAAGCATAATTATATATGTTTTCATATTCATCATATTAAAGCTTGTTGTCTATATTTTGCTTCTCAAAATAATCACAGTATACAACATGGGCCATCGAGTGATTAAATTCCACCCTCCTTATTTACACATAACGGATAAGACTCTCTAATACTCTAATACGTTTTTCTCGGGCGTGCCTTTTTCCTGTGGACTTTTGTTCTTGTTGTCCATTCAGACCTCCAATATAGTTTGATATATAGTCTCTTACATCCAAATACTACTGGCTTTGTCAACAATTCCAGAAGCACAACTGGCCAATGAGAGACGGCTGGCGTTACGCCAAGCTGTCAAGCCAAATTTCACCCTTCAGAAACAGTTTGAATGAATACAGCTGGGTGGAGTGAGCCGCTGCTTTTGTCCACAGCAGGCCACCGCTCCGCTTGGAAAGAGCCTCTAGAAAATTGTATAAATTACAGAATTATATCTCGACAACCTCAAGAGAGGAAAAATGTTAAACATTAAACATCATATGTAGTTCACTTGTGTTTCTTTACTAATATTTCCTTCATCTCTTCTTAAAGTACTTCCGCCAGCTTCTGAGAGGGGCGGAGTCTCCGGCAAGGAATTCCAAAATGAGCAGGTTAGCCCAATTCCATCTCTTTTCTGTTTGATTGTGGATATTTTGTCATCCAAATTTTTTTTCCTTTAAATTGTTTTGGAAATACTCATCATGTTGAGTGTCATCCAACCGTTGTATGGAAGTAAATGTGTGACATTGTAAAGCATCCAACAATTTAAGGGCAGAACACAGCCTTTCAGTGTGAACAGCCTGCTAAAGTTTTATTCAGTTATGGTGTCTGAGTGGCATCAAGCCCTTGGCCCTAACCCA
This sequence comes from Callionymus lyra, assembly GCF_982586985.1. Taxonomy (NCBI): domain Eukaryota; kingdom Metazoa; phylum Chordata; class Actinopteri; order Syngnathiformes; family Callionymidae; genus Callionymus; species Callionymus lyra. Next base: position 21,747,272 of record NC_141835.1, read on the forward strand.
TTGTGCATATTGTTCCAGAAATAGCCTCAGTATGGATGACATCCGGTGAGTATGAAGCATCAGTGGTTGGCTGAGCAGTGCTGCTGCACGGGAGAAAATATTTTTGCCTGAACATATGCTGCCTTTTTAACAAATGTTCAAATTACTTGGGCTGCAGTCATGAGTACAACCACCGTTGTTGGTTAACAAATGGTAAAATAAGTAAAATGTAAAATCAACTTCTTATGGAAATAATAAAAAAAAAACATGAATGAATGAAATATTTTCAATTACAATACATATTGATTTTAGGTAACAAAGAACAAAACAAAACAAGATACTTTATCTTGTATATAAATGCACATGCTGTATTTGGCATACATTTCTGACTCTTTAAACTTTAAATGTCATCACTTTTGTCACTTAGTGATTTAAAAAAGTACATGCATGAACAAAAGTGATTGAAGGGAAAATGTGTTTTAATTTAATGTGAAAACACAACTTTCCTGACTGATTCACTATTTCCCTCTCCAAGATGCAGTAAGTCTCTCATCATGATGATGTTTTGAACTCCGCCATCTGAAATCTCGGCAAACGAGAGGTTACAATATGCCCACAGTGACGTAATACAGAAAATATCCCTGTTGTGTTAACAAGTTTCTGATTCTGATTTTGATAATGAACTTCAGTCCACCCATCTGTAATCACGCCTGCTTTGTTTAAATACAATGAGTCCCTTAAACTGTGATTCACTCATTGTTGTTTCACTGGGATCTGCTTTTCTGTTCTCCGATATAGCCTTACTAAAACTGTAAAGTGTCTTGAGATAACTCTGTTATGATATAAAACGAAAGAATAGAAAGTTTTGTACAAACAGACACATACTGATGAGTACAATAGAGGTCCAAGATCTATTTAAGAGAAACTTAAATCAACACATTAGTTGCCCTTTAAAAAGTATGAAATCAAAAGCTTTCTCAAAAAGTTAACTTAAGTTTAGTTTGTACAGAAGTTAAGACTAAATAAAAGCACTAATGCCAGTACGGGTCTAGCACGGACAATTAAAGATCTGTTACTCTTGATTTCTGGTCTACAGAATATTTTGTGTCAATGGTTTAATTGTTATGAAGGCAGTTTGCTGAACAGCATGAAAATTCCAGTCATAAATCCGAGGGGAATGGACATAACGGCTGACTGGCAAACTTCCAGAACTTTTATTCCTTGTCCGTCGACCCATCATACCAGCCATGTGTTGCCACCATCGTGCTGTCTTTTTTTCACCTCCTCTGACTCTGTAACAAGCACATTCTCTGACCTGCTCCCATCAATGCTCCTCTTCCTCCCTATTACCATGGGGACTCGACCCTGATCTGCTTTTAGTTCCTGGGACTGGAGCCCCGAGTCCCCGCCCTCACTGCTCACCACCTCTGGTAGTTCTTCACCTGCATCTTCTAACTCCCTCCATGCCCAGTCCACCTTCACAACTTTACCATACGGCTCTTTGTCCCACCGCCACTCATCGCCAAAGTAAGTTGGTTAGGTTCTGTCCATCTGTCACCAGTGAGATTTCATGCTATGCATCAAACCAGTTGTCACCTTCCTCCGTCTGAGCCTGCTGCCTGCATGGTTGCACTGGTGCATGGACTCCTTCGTCTATTGTTTTAATGTGTGCAAACCCTTCAGTGTTACTTCCCCTTTATTTTGTTTAGTTCCTTGATGTGGGGAGTCAAGTCAACTTCATGTTTCACTCAAAATATGTGTTTGTGTGCTTTTTATAATCTAGGTATGGAAGATTGTGTTGCTGGTCACCAACACTGTGTTTTATTTGACTTTACATTTCTCTTATGTGTTAGCTTGAGCTTTCCCTCACTATTACACCATCATACTTCGGCTGGCTTCTTTCCCTCAATGTCATTTCTTAAGCTTGTTCATCCGCGCATTCCTCGTCCGTCCCTCCTCTTTTTCTGACCTTTCACCATGGCTTGCAGGAACACATCGAAGAGAGGAGAGTCGTTCGGGATCAGCCGCATTGGCAGTAAGATCAAAGGGGTGTTCAAAAGTACAACCATGGAAGGAGCGATGCTGCCGTCCTACGGTCTGGTGGAGGGAGAAGATGACATGGTGAGATTTTGTTTTCTCTTCCTATTGTTATTATTATGAACTACATTATATATTCTATAACTATATTAGGATGAACTCATGGCCAAATCTAATATGAGGCCTTCGGAAGCACCTGATGAGTTATCGTGACACATTGTCTTATTATCTCATTAAACCTTATTTTAAAACTCGAAATGAAGACACTTTATCATGATACCTCATCAGCTTCATTTTTCTTTCATGACACCTCATCAACCCATCACTAGTCAAATTGAAATGCTTGCAGGAACAAAAAACTTGTTTGTATTTATTCACTCATGAGGTCAGAATAAAACAGTAGAAAGGTTTACAAAAATCTTTCTATAAACATATTTAAAATTGTCTGACAGTGGACAAACTATTTTAAAAATAATTTGTTATTAGTTTAATTTCTTCTTTTACATTTACATCTTCCGTCTTTAATTTTTCATTTAATTAAAAGTCTATAAATGTAATTTTTACTATGCCATTTCTTTTCCTTATTTGCATTGACTTGACAGTCCCTCAAAACAGTCACGGTAAATAATGTAGCCCTTTTAGAAGAGTGATGGACCCTGGTCATCACAGTGTTAACAGGGTTATAATTGAATGTACAATGTATAGAGTTAAAATCAATAAATATTATATATATATATTTTTATTCCAACTTTAACTTGTGTATTTTTCAATGCAACGTTTTAGTGAGCACAAGAGGGCGTCAGCGAGCAGAAAGTTCTTACATTTGTGTTTAAGGAGTCACAAGTAATAGCGGTTCTAAGACCCGGTGAAGCGGGCTGCCTCCCCCGGCCACAACTTTTGGGGGAAGAAATGTTGTACATATGGGAACAAAAATTGATTGTGGATTACATTTCATTGTATTAACGGTACCTTTCCATTTTTAATTTGTTAGTTTCCTTTCTATAAAAAAAAAAAGAAAAAAAAAGGGTTAAATGCCTTAAACCCTCCCGTCGCCCCTAATATTTCCGCATACACCCCAGTTTCTTTACTCTGCATGGTCCATTTTGACATGATGCTCAGGAGCGCCCTACCACTTAATATGTATTTCTGGTCATCCACCTTGACCCAGAGGCAACACAAGGGAGACCACGAACACAGTAGTTTGTCTTTTTTTTTCACCTAAAACTGTGGCCGCGCGCAGGTGCGAGTACTGTAGGGGAGGTCCGGGGGATTAGATATGGAAAACGATGCGATATTCCCCGTCCTTTATTTTCGTGCTTCTGTGCCGACATTATCAGAGAAAAATATCACTTATAACGCGACGTGCCGGCAGCTCCTCTCTGATGTGGCTCAATTTCGCAGGAAACCGATGCAAGTCCCGCGAAACTGAGCGACGTCAGAGAGGAGCCACCAGCACGTCGCGATATCACCAAAACAAAAAAATAAATTCCACCTCCTTCTTGAAACACATATAGCAAATTTATTAATGACCTTACGCTTACATCCTGGCTCATTAGCATACGGCGAAGACAGACAGGTTTACACTTGTTTTGAAGTTCCGCGATCTTATAAGAAAAAACTGAGACGAGATGAAAGGTATTTACAATATGTTGCTTTAACAAAGGGGGTTGAAAGAGATGAGCGGCTTACTAGATCACTCGCGTTTGAGTAGCGCTCAAAAGTTAGTCTTACTTCTGTGTATATACTGAGCCGCGCTGGCATGACATGTCGCCATAGCAACCGAGTCTAACAAGCTGCCTCAGAGCTCACAGACAGACAGAGACGTAAACGACAACAAGACATAGAAGTACAAATTGACAAATATAAAGAACGTGACACTGATTGGTCAAAGTGCGCATTTTAGAAATGCTTGATTTAAACAATAAAAAATGTGCCAATATTGCCAATACCGTGCATCCTTACTTTGATCCCAATGGAGCTCCAAAAGAAATGCCAGGGTGTTTTGCTCCACTACGCATGCCTCCAACATGCTTCACCCGTGCTAATGAATGAAAAAAAAATTCACATTACTCTTCCAACAGAATTCCTGCTATGTTTTTGACCTTGTTGAGAACCACTCTAGATGACCAATTCTTCCTCCGCTCTCCTTTGTGATCAACATACCTTCATTTGTTCTTTTATATTTAGATTGTTGTATACCTTTGTAACAATTTAGATATGGTTTCTTGGTACTTTTTACATCCAATAACGAAATGCGTATCTCACATGTATCTATTAGCTTTTTCAAAAATGTTTTTTAAAATAATATATCATATGTCAATCATGTTTTTCCAAACCGTGTTGGTTTTTGTGGATTAATGAATGATATGTGGTTTTGCCTTTTGAAATCCAAGTCATAAGTCTTCCATCAATTTTATGCTGTGCCATAGTAAGTCAGATACACTACCTCATTGTCTGTTATGAGAGCACTTAGTCAAAGCCTTACTACTCTAGAATCGTGTATGTTCTTCAGACCTGCAATGTATGATTTTAAACAGAGACAAATCAGGTGCCTAAATTGTGATGCATGCTAGAAATCTTGAAAGCAGGGCAGGCCCATACCATCCCCTCTTTAGTCATTTGCAGGGTTATCGATTTGCTGGACTTGTTCCCTTGTCACAAACAGTATATATTGCTAATAATCCATCCCATTCTGTAAATTTGTTTTGGTGGAACTTTGACAGGATGACATTGAAAAAGATCTATTTGCGGAAGAACGTACATCCTGATGGAGGCTGTCCTTGAGTTTAGATTAAAATAATGTTAAGAGGCCCAGCTTTGTAAATCTGACTTATATATATATATATATATTATTTAATAGTCCGTAGTTGATGTCAAACAGTCTCGAATAGTCTCTAGGCAAAGGCGTAAGTAAATAATTAATGAAGTTTACATCACATTTCCAATTGTACATAGTCCTGTTTTCTGGTGGTGGGTCGTAGTTCAATGTTAAAACTAGGGTTTTAATAATATTACTTTTGTACACTGATAATATGCCGCAGTCCTTTAGAATCTCCATCACTTTAGGGAGTGTCTTAGTTGGTTGTGTTAGGGTCACCATTAAATCGTCTGCAAATAATGCAAGCTTTTGCTCCCCTGGAGACATCATGGCCCCTTAAATGTTTGACCTCTGCCTGATCCACCGATCCAGAGTTTCTATTAACATTACAACTGTTGTTCTGCACAAAACCCCTGTCTTGTTCCTCTCATCAATGGAAAGGTATTCTGTAACTCTCCGTGCCTCCAACAATTCTGATTCTAGCAGGTTTTTTTCATACAAGGCTGCCAAAGTAACAATTTATAAAAAAAAAAAACATACTGACAAAACTGTATATAAGAATGACCATCTTACAGTCAAACAATCGAACAATCAAAGTTTAAAACACCCACCATCCACGTTATCTTTTCCATCCTTGGGAATGATAGAAATGATTTCCTCTCTTCATACAATTTGATTACTACACAGCCTACGTTAAATGTTCTCATGATGTTGTTATTGTCTGGTCATGGATTATTTTATACCACTATGTGGTAAATCCTTATTATTATTATTATTATATAAAAGTAATAATTATTAAAACTATATATATAAAAAATAATGTCACCAACCAGCTGGAAAGAGTTGGTGAAGATATTCTAAAAGTGCAGAAAATCCCTTTGTAGCTCAGATTCTGACCTGTGTAAAAAAGTAATTAGCTATGTATCTACTAGATCACCAAATATCAAAGTATGTTGATATGTATCTAAATGGATATGATGTTTAAAACATTTAATCCTGTTTGTACATAGCATGAAGTGTTTGGTATCATTCTGATCCATAATTAGGGTTGGGAAAGTTTAGATTGTTAATAATTTGTGAACCTCAGATCCTCTATTACATTAAAAAATCTAATAAAGCTGAGGGAAAGAAGGAGGAGGACAAAGGAGGAAACTGTGGTTAAATCTCTTGCCTAAGGTTTCAGGAGTCAGCTGCCATCCAATCACTGAGCAGAACACAGTGCCCACCCCCTCGTAAATATGCCTTAACAAGAGGAATCATTCCAGCGGCTGCACTGCCAGACTTCCGCAGACTTCTCTTCATGATGCAAGCCGATTCCTTCTCTCTGCTTTCAACCACAAAGTCTTTCTAGTAAGCCGATCTTCAGAGCACGCACGCCCGTCTTGTCACAAAGGCACAAGGGCTTCACACGCTTGTTGACTCAGTGAGTCCACAGTCAAGCGTGCTTCACCTGGTCATTCCAAATGTTCTGCAAAAAGAGATCACAACTTGCAATCTGCTCGTTGTTTGTGTGTCATATGGCAGCCACATAGTACAATGCTTCCAGGCTCATTGTCCCTTTAACCGAGTAAAGTTAAGTCTAGACGTCAACATGTAACTCGCACTGAGGGACCTTATCCAAGAAGTTCCCAAAGTCAGTGCCTCCAGATGCCCCTCTCTCCGTCAACCTCATCGATAAAGACATTGTCATTGTCTTTATCGTCATCACACCATCAACTCATTCATTATTTGAGCGGAAAGACGCCGTAACCTTTTCTCTGTTGCATAAGGTTGATGTGTTGTTTTTTCCCTATTATGTTGGATATTACCACATCATCATCTCATTTCATTGCATTTCTCTTCACTATTTTTGTTCCTGTATGTTTCTTTCAATAAAGCTTGTAAAATAATGTCAGTTGCCTTCACAATATATTACAATGTGTCATTATCATAGTAAAATCCTCTGATCAGTAAATAACGTTAAATAATCAAAACAATTAGCAACTTCAGTTAACGAGATTACATTTTTTTTGCCAATTAATTATTGATCACAAATGTAATAGTTTCATTTGGACGAAAACTCAAATTTGGTTCTTCATTATCCAAGTATCAAGTTTACATCACATTTCCAAGTATTAAAATGTTTTTTTTTATCACCAGAGCACTACAGCGCTGTGATAATTTAAACTTTTTACTACGGTTGTAACATGCTGTTTAACCTATCCAACCCTCACTGCTGTTCAGGTAGAGGAAGCCATGATGGTGTTGGAAGATGATTCCCCGGTAGAAGCAGCTTCCACCCCAAGTACTCCTCGTAACCTCGCTGCTTGGAACATCACCATCCCCTATGTTGACTTCTATGACGATGAAATAAAGAGGGAAAGAATACCTGTGTTCTGCATCGATGTTGAGCGTAATGACAGGAAGTCAGGTGAGGCCTGGACAACACATTCTACATTCAGAATTTTTACATAAATAAAAATAGAAAAGCAGTGTTTGATTTATATTGTCCTTCAATCCTATTTTTTCTAGTGTTTACTAAAGTGTTACTATTTTCTGTGTGCTTAAAGGTAAACTGTGATCAGAATCAGAAATGTTTATTGCCAGTGTTGTTAATACAACATCAGATGTTTTGTGGTGTTAAGAATATTATAAGAATGAAATAAGATAACACACAAAAAAGCAATAGAAAAACCAAACCGAGCACCAAGGCAGCTATTCTGGGAGGCCAATATATACCGGTTATGTTAAAAATGCACTCACATTAGTAAATATTAACTTTAGAAACTATTTCAAACATAAAAGGAAAATACTGCCTATCTGGGCTCGCCCATATTCTCTGTCCTCTGTGTCACTTCTGGTTCCATGCGCTCTCTCATCTCTCATACATAAACACATCCACACACGCTCAAACACACCTTACATTCTATTCCTGCCCTTACTCTGCACTGTATCTTCTCCCCCGCTTGAGTCTGCTTTCCTGTGAATTATATATTTGCAATCTGATTAGCTAGGAAGGAGAACCCCTTCCTGAAACCTGGTCCTTTCAATATTTCTGCCTCGTAGAAGCAGTTTTTCTGGACCACATTTGCGATATCGCATGCTCTTTGCAGGATACTAGAGCTGCATTGTTAGTGTATGGTTTATAAAGTTTAAACCAACTAATGCAACATAATTCAAATATTTCTCACCTAAACCCACATAAATCTAGGCTGTGCAGCTGTGGTTCTTTCAGATTTTAATTTAATGTACCACAACAAGAACTAAGCTTAAACTAGCTATTCATGAAAAACTGTTATTGGACAATGGATTCCTCACCAAGAGGACCAACCCAATACTATTATCACACGTAGTTGTCCTATTTTTCTCTTTGTTACTTTTCAAGGTACTTTATGTTTATAACAAAGTAATACGTTGGGTCTATAAAACTGCTCATTTGTATAAACTAGTGGCAAATAAAAACATGCAACTACTTGAAAGCGACAATCAGCAAGTTTAAAAATATTGTTTCTGGCGACTGCCTGTTCCTGTCAGAACATTGCAACTACATACAATAATGTAATGATGCCCTTCTTACACATACCAAACATGCATTTCTTTACAAACAAGAGATATACTCATGTTGTGTCAGTTACTGGTCTCATCTTCTGGTAAATGTAAATAATCTCTCGGTACTTGATATGTATAATCTGTGGGGGGATCGTCCAGACGAGTTTAAGTACTAGCAAATAATGTCCTTATGTTAGCAGTGCTCCTGAAAAAGGATTAAACAAACTGATCAGTTGCATTTCATTTTCTATAGTGGGGCATGAGACAGAACACTGGTCAGTGTATCGCAGATATCTGGAGTTCTACGTCTTGGAGTCAAAGCTTACAGAGTTCCACGGTAAGCTTTAGTTAATTCGATCACAAATGTCCAGGTCTGTCATGCATAAGGACGTCAGCACTATTTAATGGTTGTGTTGCTTAATTTGAAAGAAATTACTACACAACCCCTTGTCCCGCTGCAGGATCATTCCCAGATGCACAGCTGCCCTCAAAAAGAATCATCGGCCCTAAGAACTACGAGTTTCTTACATCCAAGCGGGAGGAGTTCCAAGAGTATCTTCAGGTGAATGTTTTACACAGGAGGTCTGGATGTGTGGGAAAGGTTGATCAAGTGAATTTGTCAGAGCCTGACAGACGAGCGAGGGAGCCAGGATTGATTTAGTACCTTAAGAAAGAGCTCTCTTTCCAAAGAGCATCTCTGAACTTGTTTGAACCTGTTTTTCTCCTAGTATCCTGTTTAGACTGAATTTAAACACTATTACATTCTGATTGATGTTGGATGCATATCAAAGGAGCAAATCAACTCTTTGGTAGCATTGATAATCATAATAATACAGAAACCAGATGGTATCTAATTGCCATAGACATTTGTTTTCTCATTAAGTTTTTCTGAAGTTTATAGTGAAAGTACTGTAGCTGTGGAGTATTATCAGTGAATACTGTGAATTCAAAACTGATTTTTTGCAAGTTCTTGACATCTAAACTCTTCTCCAGAATATGGGAAATCAAGTTCTTTTTTTCTCTCCAGATTTTTTCCTTCTTGACTTCATCTAAGCTTCTTGTGTAAAAGTTGATTTATATTTTGTTCTGAAAACTGGACCGGAACCAAAAATGTGTCTTTCAGGATTCCTTTACCCACAAACCACTCCTTTGTCAGAAATAGGGCTTGTTTGGATGCTTGTTTTTTTGTACAGCCATGAAACGTCTGCACTACTGTCAAACTTTTATAAAATAACATTTGTTACACTTCCAGAAACTTCTCCCTCATCCAGAGCTGAGCAACAGTCAACTCCTTGCAGACTTTCTGTCCCCTCACAGTGTGGAGTCACAGTTTTTGGACAAAATGTTGCCGGACGTGAATTTAGGTATGAAACATGGGTAACTGTGTGTATAGATTTTGTCCACAGAGATGGATTGTGTTTGCATAACGCACTCACTCGGCACGACCTTCAGTTAGTGAGCAGATGTTTGTTAGCTTAGTGCAGCAGATTGTAATGTGACGTTATTTTTGTGTTTAAGGAAAAATCATAAAGTCCGTTCCCAGCAAGTTAATAAAAGAGGTACGTAAATAACCTGTTTTTATAAATAAAATCTGGAATGTTGATACAAGTGTCTATATGTTAACCAGATGTCTTAACTATTTTTGGCAGAAAGGGCAGCATCTTGAACCGTTCATTCAGTCCTTCTTCAACTCTTGTGAATCGCCTAAACCCAAACCCAGTCGCCCTGAGCTGACAATCCTCAGCCCTACGTCAGAAAACGATAAAAAGGTTTGGAGCCAATAGATTTTTGTTTTTTATGATTTAAAATAATATTTTTGCTTGAATCTTTCTTTCTCATCCAAATTACTAATGTTTTATGGCCTAGTTATTGGTGTAATTAGAGCCTTCATGTTTATTATCAGTAGAACTCTCTGGCTATTATAAAAAATGTTCTTCACCTGTAATTTTGTCCGGGGACAGTGTTTATATATGAAATACTAAGAGACTTTTTGAATGAGACCCTTCATCTTGTTTTGTAAACAAATGTCCATATGGTATGTGGCAACGGATGTTCCACAGAGAAGCAGATATTCTGCTAGGGGGAGCCACAAACAATGTTTTTCAATTTAACGTTAACCAATTTGACTCGTTTTTAATCTTCAAGCAGAACCCCCCCCTGCTGTAATTTTGTGTAGCTTATAAATAAAAACTTGTGTAAAGATTTGAACTTTATGATGAAGATTTTAGAAGTACTTTTTTCTCTCTCAGCTCTTTAATGATCTCTTCAAAAACAACGCAAACCGCTCGGAAACAGCTGAAAAACGACACAATCAGAACTACTTCATGGAGATGATTCATATAGAAGGAGTCTACGACTACTTGATGTTTGTGGGTAAGTGCTTGTCTCTTCCCTGATGGAAATTATATCAAAGTCATTTCGGGACACTTTACAGGTAAATAACAAACTATAAGAGAGAAAATAACAACTCCGTTTTAACAGGCAGAAACATTGAGCAGAACCAGACTTGTTGTGAGTGTCTTCTGCTGTGACTGGAGGGAGAAGAGAGACGGGGGGGATGGAGAGAGAACTGTGTAGAGCAGGGTCCAGTGTGGACCATGGAGGGAATTCTCTGGAATTATATTATAACATGAAACCTGATCCATTTTACCGCCGTTTCATTTTTGTTGTCATGGTAACAGGACCTCAGTGATTATGTGATTATCACACCTTAATTTCCATCTTTTTCAGGGCGAGTAGTGTTTCACATACCTGACTGGCTTCATCACCTACTGATGAGTGGAAGGATCCTGTTGAAGAACACGATGGAGATGTACACGGATCACTACCTGCACTTCAAACTCAACCAGGTGCTCCAGGAGCACAGGCTGGTTTCTCTCATCACCCTTCTCCGAGGTGAGACCGTTTTTCAAGGTCAAAGTCTGTGTTTTCACTCTAAAACTGGCTCATTAAGTTGAATCGTTTAGATTTGTTTCGAAATATGTTTCCCCTCATAAATTACAAATGAAATATCTGGCCATTAGTCCTTTATTGTGTTTTAACAGTTACTTAAACAGTTATTTTCTTTCTATTCTTTTTTAAATGGGAGCGAAGACAAGAAACACAACCGGATTTTTCAACACAGTAAAAACACTTCGACATTGACATAGACAATTAAACTATATTCACACACATACAGTATTATATTGTACTTCTATTTTGTTTTCCTTTCCATAGTAACTGTGCAATATTTAGGTTTTTGATGCGGTCGGTCTCACACATCCTGAACTTAAATCTTTGAACTAGTATTGCTTCACACAGGCTAAATGGAAGTTAATAGTAAGTAAATTATACTTGTAGAGTCCTTTACAATGTCTGGTGATGAAGCTTACTTTGGTCAAACGCAATACTCTCTATACATAGAAAATATGTAGCGATGCATCCTATTTTGTTAAATCTCCAAAAGTCTCTCTTCATCTTATCCCCCTCTATGAACTTATCAATGGTGCTTTGTGCTTTTAGTGGATTTGTCAATGGGAAGCTCCAATGTTTAGCTTTCTGCAGCTGTTTAGTTCAGCATAACTCTTGACTCATAGGAGAGTCTGCTGTGTTTGGGCGTTCCTGGTGAAAACCATGATGACGGTCATATGAGCTCAGAGCCACAGCATTGCCTCAAGAGTTGCGTAACGTTGTGTGGCTGAATCACATTTGCCAGTGAGAGGTTGCTTCTTGATGTTTAGAAACAGCATATTTCCTGAGCACCAGTAACTAAAATATTTATTTTCGTTTGAGATGCTGTCTTCTGTGAGAGCAGTCCTCCACGCTCCGACCATGACAAGCAGAAGAGAGCAAAGGAGACGTTTGAGGAAATGAGGAATTATATTCCTGGTAACTGTCATCAAAGAGTCATCACAGGTGGTCTAGAAATATTTGTGCGTTATAGGCTTAAATCATTTTATTTGTAGAGCTTCTGGGAAAATGCATCGGTGAAGAGGCCAAGCAGGAAGGTGTTCGTCTTCTTTTTGATGGTCTGCAACAGCCAGTTCTCAACAAACAGGTAGCAGCTTCAATGTCCACATTTGAAGATTCTTCTCAGCTGTTTTCATGAGATCTAAAGTACCAGCACAGTGTTTCTGTCCTACGACTACTCCTCACACTTTCAACAAAATTGCAAGAAATGTTACTTAAAGAAACAATCAGAGGAGAAATGTATATTCCACATTAATAGATGGTTAAATTTAAGATGTTTCCTCTTCCTTCTGCAGCTGACGTATGTACTCCTGGACTTGGCTATTCAAGAACTTTTCCCAGAGCTGAACAAGGTAAAACCAGTTTGATTAAAACTTTGTATTATATTGATTAAATTGAGGAATAATAAGCTTGAAGCCATGCATATTAAATATATTAAATTGTTTGCGTCTTAAAAATCCCTCAAGCATCTCTTCTGTCTTGTATGTGCTTTCTTGTGTTTGTCGATTGGCTTTGTTGTCATCAAGCAAGTTTGTCTTGTGCCACACTGTCTGTGTAACCAGTCTGTTTGTATCATCTTAATTCACTTGTCGATAGATCGTCTCTTGTTTACCTGCGTCTGTCTTTGTGTTTTTGTGATTCTATTTGTTATGTTTTGCTTGTCCCGCCAATTTCTTATTTCTCTAAACTATGTTCTGTTTTCTTTGTTGTTTGGAGTCACGTCTTTGAAGAAAATCATTTTCTTTGCTAATTTTCTTTGATTATATACACAGTGCTCGTCTTTGTTTCTTCACTTAATTTTTTTCTTTGGTTTAATCATTGTGTCTTTGTTTTGTTTTTTCTCTGCACATTAAGTTATTCATTTCTGTGTAATCGTCATCTGATTGTAGAAAGAAAGAAAAGGGCTAGTTCACCCATTTTTTAAAGTTTTCCTCATTTTCTAATGAGTTATAGACAAAAATGTATGTCTATTTTATTGTAGCGACTGATGCTCAGTTGTCTTCATCTTCCTCCAAAAAGACTCCAAAAAAACATCCAAATACATCAATGGTACTTGCATTGAAGTAATTGTTCATGAAAAATTAAAAAAGGCTAAATCATCAGGCTAAATCTTGCGCATGCACACTGACACTTGCAATGTCTTTGAATGAGGAAAGACGTCGGGCAGCAGCTGAGTGACTGATAACTTCTGCTACAAACAAACTTAAAATATACAGACTTTCCGGAAAGATTCCTAATTTCGACTCTTCAATGCAAGATGGACATTACAGACGAGAATCATGGAAGTATTTGGATGTTTTAAGGTGTCTTATTGGACGAAGATGAACCTGAGCTCCAGTTGCCACATTATAATTAACATACATTTTTGCCTATAACCCTAAAAAGTAACAGATTACTCTGAAAATAATATTAACTCTTAGTCGACATGAGGGTGAATATAAATCAAGTAAAGTTTGAATTCTGGGTGAACTAACCTTTAACGAGGCTTTTAAATTAATTTTTTTTATTCTGAAGATTTTTTTGGTGTAACAAATATTCAGGCTCACATTTTTCCATCTTCAAACAGGTCCAGAAGGAGACCTTGACAATAGCACCGTGGATTTAAACTGAAATTTCCAAACCGTGTGTGTGAGGTCTGTCTGCACATCCGCACGTCTGCACTTCAACCTTACGTTAACTTGTGAACTTTGTAAAATAAAGTGTAAATGCCGCTATGCTCATACTTTATGGAGAATGTCCTGTCTTTTGTCTACAACTTTGATTGGTTGTATTCCATTTCTGTCATAGCTCAAAGTTTATATCAATACGGAAAAGTATTCACACACCTTCACTTTTACCACATTTCGACTCATTTGACAATGTTTTAAAATGCCTTTGTTTGTCATCAATCTACACACAGTACCTCATAACTATATAGTGAAATAAGTTCCCCCCATATTATGACTTAAAAATAAACAAGGCTTTATGAAAAACACATTTACATAAGTATTTACACTCTTGTTGTACTTGGTTGAGGAACCTTTGGCAGCAATTACAGCCTTAAGCCTGTTTGGGAATGATTTCACAAGCGTGGCTCACTTAGTTTTGGGATATTTTTCACAGTAATCTCCGCAGATCGTCTCCAGATCTCTGGAACGGGGGGCGTCGCTGCACGTGATTTTAACATCCTTCGAGAGATTCTCAATAGAGTTCAAGTCAGGACTCTGACTGGGCCACTCGACGACTTTCACACACTTTTTCTTGAGCCATTTCTGTTGTTATTTTTGCTGTGCATTTGCGGTCGTTGTCCTGTTGAAAGGCGACTTGTCAAGTCGGAGGTCATGAGAACTCTCGAGAAGGTTTTCATCTAGTATGTTAGGCTGCCACTACAATGCTTCAGCATAAGGATGATAGCCAGGTGATAAGCGCTCCCAGATTGTCTCCACACTTGACGTTCTATTTTAGTTTTATCAGACCAGAGAATTTTCGTCATGATTGAGAGTCTTTTAGGAGCATTATGACAAACTCTAAGCAGACTTTCATTTGTTTTTTTTTACTGAAGAGAGGCTACTTTCTGATCATCTCTACCATAATGGCCTGATTTGTTGAGTGCTGCACAGATAGTTGTCCTTCTTCATGGTTCTCTCAGTTCCTCACAAAGATGCTAGAGCTCTGTCAGAGTGCTCCTTGGGTTCTTGGTAACCTCCCTGAACAAGGCCCTTCTCCCTCTATGGCTCAGTTTGGAGGTGCGGACAGATTTAGGAAGAACACGGCAGTTTTGAACAACTTCTATTTCTGAATGAAGGAGGCTACTGTACTCTTTGGAACCTTCAATGAATCAGACATTTTGTAACCTTCCCCAACTCTGTGACCCATCTGACGGAACCGACCAAAGATCAAATCTTAGTGCAGCATTTCTCCCTTATCAGGATCTAAAAAGGTCTTGCTTTAAAGCAAATCAAAGAAATACAGCAACTTTAAAACTCTAATTTTAAGTCTTTTATTGTTTGTGTTAATGTTGTCACATGAATGTCACATTCAGACATGATGAAGCACATACTGGCCATAAAATGAACCTTTTTTTGGTTCAAATGTTCTACTACATGCTGTGATGAGGTTCAATTGGACAATAAACACAAACTTGGTAGCAGCAAGCCCAAGCCTAATGATGAGGCCACGGCCGAGTTCTTGAACAAGATCCGCCCTTCCACCATAGGGAAGATCTGCTCCATTTCAGAGATGTAGTCCGACACAACCGTGATATCCATGTCACCTGCAAGACATGTGAGTTCAGTTAACTTGTTTGACCGTCTACATGCAATTTATTTAAATCACTAAAAATGTAGCTTGTTCACCAAAGTCATGAAGTGAGCTTTTTTTTATATATATATATATTCCCAGACATGTTTGCACAAAGTCAGGTCTGGTCTCCTGATGAACCACTCCTTATATAATTTGTTGAGGTAAGAGGTTTTGTCTTCTTGCTGTACAATTATTTAGCCAAACTTTAAACTTTTGAACTAGAAAAACCTCAAAGAAGCAAAACATTAGAGCGAGAAAAGCAAGAGGTGGGCTTGTACTGTAGATAGGAAGTGGGTTGATTTCATTGTTCTCATCCACACACATACTGTGCATATGTTTGCTCAGACAGTTCCAATACTTTTTGTAACGTATGACTCAGATTCTGTCTTTTCTCACGTTGAATCAGGAAGAAAACATTCAGCACTTGTTTCTATTCCCCTGGGTAAGGACATTTTACTAATCAAATCAACAAACTTGCTCAACTTACCCGTGTTGTGCTTCAGCATCTCTTCCTTAATCATTCCATAGCCATCCCCCCCGCTCACCATGTAGGAATTCATGACCAGTGTGTACGTCTGCTCCTCGTCCACTGCCACGTACCTTGGCACACGACACTCGGTGCACAATATGGAGAGGGACACCACACGTTTGTTTGCTGGCAGGGAGGTGTCGTACACCACTCGAATACCTAAAAAAAGAGGCACAGCTCAACTCAAGGGGAAGTTGGTGGTTTTTTAAAAAGCTGTTTGAGGAGGACAAGTTTGTTCTAAACCGTTTTAAAGCATTTTCTGCTGAATATTTAAATGATGGCAACCAATTGAAGACTACTATCAATCTCCCTTATCTATGAACAATACCCTAAGATACTGGAGATAAACAAACCTGACACTTGAAGAAATTCTCCAGACATGCTTCCGTATCTGTGAATGGAATGTTCAAAAGCACTCTTCAACGTGGATCCTTTTATTTTCACCAGGTCGATGGTTTCTCCGAATGGCAGGACGGTGAGGATCTCCTCCATCGTGATGTTACCTGTGAGGGGTTGCAACCATGACTGTTAACAAATGATGAAGATAATATGTCATAAACATTTTAACTATTCAACCAATACTTCAACTGGAATAGTTCATCATAATGTGTTGGTGTTTAATAGTTCCTTCTCTAGTTCCTCAAAACAGAAACAATATTTTAACCATTTTTCAGTATCTGGTCAAGATGACCCGAAGGCGAGAAAACAAATGTTTTTGAGGTACCCTTTTGTTGTCTGGGTCTAGAGGAATGACCTCACTGGTTTCCAGAAATGGATGGCTCTAAACAAAATGTATATTTGCCTAACAGGACAGAGTTCTGATATATATATATATATATAAATATATATATATATATATTGTCTCTTGATTGTCTGAGGCTCAATTTATATTCATCATCTCTTTGTTTTTCCTCCTTCACCAAATAAATTCCAATGTTACGCCTATTAGTGGCATTCATGATCTCTGTCCCCAATCTTTCACAACGACATATTTATAGGTCACTATATCAACATGAACATTCATCTACAGTGTTTTTTGAGTTAACTGTATGGTGTGCTTAGCACAAAAAAAAAGAGTGAAATAACTAAAGTTATAATTTAGTTTCTTCAAAATATCCTCTTTTCTCTGATGACTACTATGCAGTCTTTAATCAGTCTTTTGATGACCTTCAAAATATAGTCACTCGAAATGATTTTTACTTCACAGGTGGGTGTTTGTCAGGGTTACTTGGTGTAATCTTTTGCATTTTCTTTATTATTGCGGTTGCCATCACTACTTTAACAAATTAAGATCAGTCAGTCCCAAGTTTTGTGTAAATGAAGGAAAGAATGAAGCTAGGATATCTACTCACATTAGAACACGTACCATGCACATGAACACTGATATACTCAACAACAAACAGTTTCCTGATCAATAAAGTGTATCTATCTATCTACTCTGACATAGGTGGTATTAACCCGGAGTCTGAGGCAAATTGGGCAACACACTATACTACTTAGCTTGAAAAGACTGTTCCCTGATGCGGGTAATGATGCTTTACGCAGGTTTAAGTGTAGAGCAAACAAGAGTACAGCGATGACGATCATTATATGGTAAAAAAAAAAGCATTGTATAATAAATACATGGAAAAGTTAAAGGACCGAAAGTGTAACATGGATGTTATTCAAACTATGTCTACCGTTGTTGTAGCGCTCGTCAATCGCTGTACGTATGCTTCCACTGTTGATCATGCAGGAGCCCACGTGGTTCCACTCACGGTCGTTTGAATGCTTGATGTTATGACGAACCTGATGTCACAAAGTAAGAAATGTATCTAATTAATCGCAACTGAAATGTTGAGAAAAGCATTTAAAAACAACAATTCCAACACAAGAAGACCAACACACAAACACTAGTTAATAAAAAAAAAGTTATACACGAAAAGCAAAGATTAAAGGTAAAAGTCAATTCAACAGGATTAAAAAACCTGTAAAGATCATATCAAGTATTGACGATGAGATATAACAGTTATGTTTTGAACTCAATATTTTCAAATTGTCTGGAAAGGGTCACTTGCTTGAGCTTCCTCAATCTTACCATGGCGTCGCAGATCAAGTTTCCGAGGTTACACTCCCGAAAACGGCATTCTTCAAACGTTCCGTTGAGGTAGACCAATGTCTGTCCGACGTACTTTGAAGAGTAGTGAGCCAGATCCACCTTCCATTTCTTCACTTCGGCAAGGACCTCTGGGTCTGAGCAGAAGGTTTTGGACATGAGATTGATTAACAGCACAACTTGAGATTCAAACAAACTCAGACACACATTGAGATTAAACATCTGTCATCTTGTAACATTTTATTTTCTCATGTTAAACATTGGAATTTAGAAAACCTTTTACCACCATCATTCACGATGAGGACATTCAAGCATGAGAAGCCTGGACGAGCCGTTCATGACAACGTTCGACAAACAATGACAATTCAAGAGTAGGACAAGTTAAGATGATGGATAAGAAAAAATATTTTTCAAGGATCACATGTAATGAGTAAGAATATTAAAAAGTGTTATTATGGATGGACATTCTAAAAAATAAATACAATAAAATCTATAAGATACAGCAGGAGGCAAGCCACTCTGAGTCTGGTTCTGCTTGAGGTTTCTGCCTGTTAAAACGCTTTTTTTTTGCCACTCACACTTATTGTGATTCTCTGGTAACTGTTCTTTTATATAATGTTATTTAAACTTTAAAGTGTCTTGAATTTTGACACCATTAAGGACATTTCTTTTTAATAAATTAAAAAAGTCATTTTTATTTTATTTTATTAGGTGATTAAATTCGTATAAAACACTCAATTACGAGATTCAATTTGCATTAAAATAGAGCTACATTGAGTGTCTTTTGAAGCTATATTTTGGGATCGGGTTTACATATAAGAAAATCATTAACATAGAATGGAATACATCATCCTTTCACTCTGCTCCTGCCCCTATAATAAAATAAAAAATACTCAAGTCGTATTATTTAAACTTACTTGAAATTTAAATCCTAAATTAACCTAAACAACCTTGTGTCGTCACACAGTGACTTCCATTGAGCATAATAACAGTGTTGGATATTTTATGTCAGAAACATATATTGTCTTTATCAACTTGCTAATGAATGTGACATGAACTTTGACCTCTGCTGTGGAACAGTTTAGACGGATAGATAAACTTTATTGATCCCTCTGGAGGTCTCCTACGGTAATTTTTTTCCCCCAGCACACAGCAACATTAGGCGATAGATTCATAAAACAAGAACAAGAACAAATTGCAATAAAAAGAATGTGCAAGATGACACAATATAAAGATAAAGAACATAGATCAAAGAAAAATAACAAAGTATACAAATATTAACATGGAATAGAATAATCTTTTCGCTCCACTCCTTCCCCCAAACTCAGAATTAAACAGCCTAATAGCACGAGGAATGAATGAGTCCCTGAGTCTAGTTTGTCAAATGATCTCCTCTCTGCAACTGTCACCAGTGAGTCCAGCTACATGCCAACCACAGAACCAGCCCTTCTGATCAACCTGTCCAACCTGTTGACAGTCATCTTGGACACATTTCCACCCCAACACACCACATCATAAAACAGGACACTGGCCACCACAGACTGGTACAACATGCAGAGGAGCTTCTTGCAGATGTTAAATGATCGGAGCCTCCTCAGAAAGTACAGTTTACTCGGAACCTTCTTATGCACATGGTCTGTGTTGCAGGACCAGTTTACTGTCCAGCCACACACCGAGGTACTTATAGTTGTCTTACCTTGAGGGACGCTGCTGTCCATGAGGATGGGGTTCCCCTCTGCTTTGATAACATTCCCAGCGTCGTCAAACGTGACCTTCAGGTAACCAAGGTATTTTCCGAAAGCATAAGCCTGGACCACAGGCACGTTTCTTCCATCGTCGGATTTCACCATGAAGGGATATGGGCCAGCAGGGATTTCAGTGGAGGGGGGTGTTCCTGTCGGCGGAAGGGTTTGAGCTTGTGATGGTCTGATGAAGCTTCATGAAGCAGTGACATTATTTTCAGTGTCCACTAGATGGTGGTCTCTACACTATTTTCCTTTGTTTTAAACAACGTTTCTAATAAAACATCACACCATTTTTAAACTGATGGCGCCACCAGCTGATCTCTGAACAACATGACACTGCTTCATGAAGCTTCATCAGCACAATAAAGTTTTACCTTACCTTACCTTACATCACTAGTTTGAGCACACATATAAAACTGTATAAAATATATAGTAATTGAATCATATTTGTTCTGGAACTATTCTAACACTGGGAACACTTCTAAGGAATAATTTACTTTTTCCACTCCCCTACCCCCCGTCTTCTTTATGTGTACTTTAATGGCCACCAGAGGCAGAATTGTGAATACCAGTGAACAGGAATGTGTTTGTGTGTCCTCCGATAACGACGTCAACTCCTTTCACTTTCTTGGCGATGGTTTTATCCACGTCGAAGCCAGCGTGTCCCAGAGCGATGATCTTGTTGTAGCCTAGCGTCTTCAGCTTGTCCACCTGAACCTGCAGAGCCTCCACTTCGTCCTGGAACTGCAGGTGTGGTCCTACAACCACACAGGAAAACATGTGTCCCATTAAATGCTCACCCATGAGAATCTTTTCCTTTAGCTGGGAATTACCTGGTTTGGATAAGAAGGGGGTCTCCATGGTGGTGTACCCCACGACCGCCACGCTCTCTCCGCCCACAGAGAAGATCTTGTAGGGTTGATAAAGCACACCAAATTTGGAAGCCAACGTCTTGTCGGGCTTGATATTGGCATTCACTACAGGGCACCTGAGGTTCTTCAGGAAGGGCTCGATCAGACCCTCGACTCTGTTATCAAACTCGTGATTGCCAAAAGCCTGTCAAGTAAGAAAGTGAGTAATTAGTATCTATAGAGCGCTTTTCAAGACCAAGGCCACAAAGCGCTTAAACAATCAAAAAAAAGAATACCCACTAAAATAAATACTTAAAAGGTCAAGACAACACAGCGATAAACACAAGAGTTGGTGTAAGTCAGAGCAGCGAGAGTTCTGTTAATTTCAGTTCAGTATATTTTAAAAGGAAAATGTCCAGTCATCACCCACTTCCTGTTTGATCTGTTATGGTTAATAGTGTGTTTTTAAAAGTTTGTGGTTTTCTCTTTAAACATTTTGAGTTTTACAAGTTATACATTCTAATGTGAAAATATAAACTCCCCCAAAGCCCTTTACCTTACCTTACCTTACCTTATTCCTTGTGCTTTTTAGATTGTTTCATTCTGGGTTTGGGGGCAGGAGTGGAGTAAAAAGATGATGTAAGTAAGTAAGTAAGTAAGTAATTTTTATTTATATAGCGCTTTTCCAGACCAGGGTCACAAAGTGCTTTAACAATCAAAACAATAGTCAATAAAGTATATATTTTAAAGATCAAGATAACACTGATAACACAACAGGAGTTCCAGAAAATCAAGGAAAAGCCTGAACAAATAGAAACGTCTTAAGATGTTTCTTAAAGGAGTCAGTAGACTCCATCAAGCACAAAGATGTATTATATGTTAATCTTTGTATCCTTTGCCTTTTATTTTTTGCACTTTTTTATAGAAACTTGTTTATTATGAAACTATCTCCTTTATAGATCTATCTACTTTTTGAGACTGATTTAGAATTTCCAATAAAAAAATATTATTTTAACTTTCTGTGTGTTTATGTTGTCTTTCGCAGACCCACAGTCCAAACACTGAATAGATTTAACTATCTGACTGAACATGTGCTCTGGGATGGTGATATATTTGGATCCTTAAATCTGAGTTAAGGCTTTAGAGTTAAGTTTGCTCTCGTGATCGAGCAGCAGAATAGTAAATATTTACCATCGCGTCATAGCCGATCTTGTTCATGAAGTGAGCCGCCTCTGCTCCCAGGTAGTAGTTGAACCAGACGGTGCCCTGGAACTGGTCTCCCGCGTCCAGCAGCAGGACGTTCTTCTCCCTGCCGCGGATCTCGGACACTTTGGTGAACCTCCGGGCCACACCGGCGAAGCAGGGGCCCTTGTCCGCATGACACTTGCCGGAGTCCTCGTTGGTCTCCTCGATGCGCGCGTGGTTGTCGTTGGTGTGCAGCAGAGTCAGCTCCAGGCTGGATCCTCGCCCCGGCAGGAGCAGCAGCAGCAGCGCGAGACACGCACTTTTCCACGCCATCTCTCACGACCGTTAAAAAGTTCCGAGCGTCACTGAAGACGAGGCGTGGATTTCCGCTCCTCACTGGCTCACTTTATATCATAGAGGTGCGTGAGTGAGCAGAACATCCTGAAGAGTTCCTCAAATGAACTCGGTAGATGTTTCAATATTGACTAATATTCTCACATGTGTTATACATTGACTCAACGTTAAAGGTCACACTTTTGTTTGTCGAGAGGTAAGTGATTAAAAAAAACAACATTTTCTTGGGCTAATGGATGAGTTCGTTTCAAGGACAACACCTCGAGAACAAGCACACTTCAAAGTTGCTGGTTTCATGGAGGTTCAGTTCAACCAGAAGTCATCAAGATATAAGGTTTATCTGAATATAATTAAGATATCAGATTGACTCGTTTCCCTCGTCAAAATGACATTTTTCCTCTGGGTTAAAATCACGCGTCGAAGAAGGTTTGGAACCTTTCATTTGCGATCCCGAATTTTATTTGATTTTTTTTCCCGAGGGACATTTTCGTCCCTTCAGGAATGTTGGCTCCCCGGGCAACAAACCTCAGTGACATAAAGAATTTGATAGTAAATAATAATTTCAAAATGACCAAGAGACCGTCACATGCAGCAATTTAAAGCAAATGCGGACATCTGCTGGCGTTCTTTGAAAGGCACACATATAAGGTTAATAAACAAGATTTTTAATCGTATTTTTAAGACCTCAAGCGTATTCGATTTAATTTTAATAGTCATTTATTTTCACAATTTATGTTTGATTTGTTTTGATTCGTTTATTTCCATTTTTATTTAATTTATTTTGATTATTTTTGAAATCTCTTTTATATTTATTTGTCTCAGGACTCAGGGCAGGAATACCGAAAGTATAAACAATATTCAACTATATTTATCAAAAGGCTAACAAAAAGAGCACAAGAAAATAACAAAATAATAAAAACTTTCCAAAAAATGTGGATAATTTCCATTGTTGATTGTTTATTTTGGCTATTTTTATTTAGTTTATTCCAATTTTTCTTGCTTTATGTAACTATTTTTGTTACATTTATTTTAACAATTGTTTTCTGTCTTAAGTTTCACAGCCTTATGCCACTGGCGGCTGTTAAATAAGAATGTATGTGGTTCTCTTAAAATGTAATATACGCTCAAAGAATAAGGAATTTTGTAAGACTTGAATCTCGTGATGAATGTGTTTTATACGATTTTGATCTTGTAATAAACTTGTCATAAACATGAACATTTAAAAAGTATATATTTTTGGCAAACAAAATGTTACCATTTTACAAAAAAACATTCTAAATTGTTTTCTTAAATAATGCATACATATCATTTCTAAATTATCTAAATCTACAGTTAAACGTTTAATGTTTTATTCTATTAATAGGAATTCAAATAAATGTGAGGATTGTGAAAACTTTATATATGTATATTCAATGTCACAAAATGTATTATAAAACAAACTTGAAATACCTTGAATTAGGAAACAAAATCAGATTTAGGATCTTGGAAATAAGGGACTTCATGATTGCTATTCAAATATTAAAGGAGGTAAGACCCCAGGCCCCGACGAAGAAAAACTTGTTATGCCACTAATGGAATAGCCTTTTGAAAAAGGGTCTCTCCCACTTTCATTACAGAATGCCCTTATTATCCTCACCTAACTGTGTATTGTTTTTGATTGTTGAAGCACTTTGTGTGACCCTGGTGTAGAAAAGCGCTTTAGTGACTATTACTTACTAAATTACTTAATTACTTACATTAAAACTGTGCAAATCACCCACAGAATATATTTCTTTCTTATAGACCCATTTCCCTACTGAGCTCTGATGCTAATTCCAAAGGCCCCTGCTCAAAGATTTGATTAAATCCCACCTGCAATAATAGCAAAATGGCTTGATGAGAAACCAACAAGGTTTTCATAATGTGAGGAGAGTCCTTAAAATGATTCATCAAGGTGAGGGTTCGGCATATAACACCATTCTGTCGTTGGATGCTGAGAAGGCGTTCGACAGATTTGATTGTCCATACTTGTTTGAAGTGCTTAGGAGATTTGGAACTAAAGTTCCAAAGATCTAAAGTTCTTTTTGCTGGGTCAACCGCCCAACTTATAACAAATAATTCAACATCACTACTGTTTAAACTATTTTGTAGTACCCGAGAAGCCTCACCTTTATCTCTAATACTTTCTGTGTTAGCAATGGAACTTTTGGCAGTTAGATGGTATTCTTTAATTAATTGCAGTATGACAGTAAAAGTAAAACATCAGATTGCATTATTTCGCTGACGACATTCTGTTTTTATCAAAACAACAAAAATCAATACCTTCCTTGTTGGACTTAATTCATGATTTTTGTCCTTTTTCTGGTTATAAAATCAACAATGCAAAATCTTCATTATGTTTTTAGAACAGCAACAGTGATTAAATCCTAAAAAAAATTGCTGATCTCAATCTCTACTTGTCAAAGTACGTTGGACAGACGTTGGTCTACCTCAACGGAACATTTGAAGAATGCTGTTTTCAGGAGTTTAACCTTGAAACTTGATCTGCGACGCCATGGTAAGATTGAGGAAGCTCAAGCAAATTACCCTTTCCAGACAATTTGAAAATAGTGAGTTCATAACCTTGTATAAGAACTGTTATATCTCATCGTCAATATTTGATGAGATATCAGCAAAGAGATTTTTGCACGATTAACTATGAAACATTGATAACAAAATTAGAGGAAAACAGGGCCAATGGGCAGCTCTTCCACTTTCCTTGATTGGAAGAATAAATAGTTGGATGAATGGATGGATGGATGGATGGATGGTTGGATTGACGTATGAAACAGTTAATACTTAAATTTCTCTGGGAAAACCCAGAGTTGGACTATCCTTATTCTACCTACCTCATTAAAGAGGTTATTATAGGGTTACAGTCAGTGGTAAACATTCAGTGGTACTATTTTTTTTTTTAATATTTACAATAAAGGGACATTTAGTCAAATATACTAAATCCTTACAGAAAATAGTTCAGATGATTCTAAAAGTAAAAGACAAAATAGGATATTTAATCTTCAGCAAGATACCCCCGAGGTTGATTGGCAAACAAAGGGCACAAACTCACACTAGCAAACATTAAGCTATTGCAATATACCGGCTACTTGTCGAAATGCTTGTTAAGGCAATTTTCTAATCAGCCAATCACATGTCAGCAACACGAGGCATTTAGGCATCTAGACATGGTCAAAATTATCTGCTGCAGATCAAAGTGAGCATCAGAATAGGGAAGAAAGGTGATTGAAGTGACTTTGAACATGGCATGGTTGTTGGTGCCATACAGGCTGGTCCGAGTATTTCAGTAACTGCGGATCTACTGCGATTTTCACATACAACCATCTCTAGTGTTTACAGAGAATGGTCTGAAAAATAGAAAATATCCAGTGAGTGGCAGTTCTGTGGGCGAAAATGTCTTTTCGATGCCAGAGGTCAGAATGGCCAGAATGGTTCGAGCTGATAGAAAAGGTACAGTAACTCAAATAACCACTCCACCCAAGGTATGCAGAAGAGCATCGCGAACACACAACACATAAAAAAATAAATAATTTCATGACATTTATTTAATTTTACTTTGACAGTTTTTTTATGTTTATCACACCCATCTGTGCTTCATGAAGCAGTGTCATTAGTTGAGAGGTCAGTAGGTGGCGCCATCACTTGATGTGATGTTTTGTTAGAGCAGTTGGTCATAACAAAGTCAAATAGTGCAGGGACCGCCATCTAGTGGACTCTGAACATAATGACACTGCTTCATGTAGCTTCATCAGACCATTGTCCGATTCGCTCAGGATAAGTATTACCTGGGGACCTCTGGTAATTTGAAATAATTGCGGAGAATGTCTGAGTTTTAATCCCGTGCGAATGCGCCATGTCTGTGATCTGTAATTTAATATTTACGCCGCAAATGACCTACTGTTATTCACCAAACACAGACGTCGGATGATAATACTAGTCCCATGTGAATCCGAATGCCTGTGTTTGTAATTCTGAATGCGGCAGATATGCCACTGTAATGGACTTCTAGGCACTCGCCATTGTGTTAATATTTACTTCTGCTGTTTTATTTTGAAGAATTTGAAAAGGAAGTAGATCGAGTTCGTTGTTGTTGGGGGTGTGCTTCACATAACGAAAGTTAAAAAAGACCTGTGCGCTGCACGGATACAAACTAAGGTTCTAGCCTCGTTGTTTCCCACACCAATACACTCGGTTACACCACTGTAACAGATTGTGTCTCTTCTGTAAGAATTATGTTAGGGCAATTTTTTGAGCATCTGTACAAGAGAAACGAAAGAAAATAAACGGTTGGCCACTTTATCTTCTCTAAACGAAGAATGCTTGGATAAACTAACTTCCTCTTTCAGTAATTGCGCCCCTTGTTACATCTGTATCACTTGGTAATGTCAGTAAAAATGACAATTTTACAGACCGCTAATCCCATGTGAATGCACTTAAAATAACGCAGAGGAGGGAGGGTAATTTACAAAATACAGAGGTCCCAAGGTAATACTTATCCCGTGCGAATAGGGCTCATTACTACTTCAATCAGGTGACTGAAAAACTGTGTCAAATTACCTACCATTAGTTGGGATTTAAGGAATTGATTGTGATTGATACTGTTTTGACGATTATGCTTTTAGATGTACACTTATTCATTTATTTTTATCTCTGTTATACTTTTTTTTTCCCATTTACATTATAATAATTTATATTACAATCATATTCTATTTTTCCTGTTCAAGTATTGCTGCCAGCTGTTTGTTTCGTTTTGGGGGAATTTGAGGATGGGAGCATGAGCGCGGATATATGGCTGATATTTCTTTATGGAATGTGTGTCAAATTGAGTGTCTTTTGTTTGGTATGGGATGGCGGGAATACATTATGCGAAATGTTCTCTAGAAAAAGTAGGATATTAGTAGGGATTCATGCCTTACTAAAATAGACAAATCAATCATATGTGTTGTATTTGTTTTTTTGGCTCCTGATTTATAAACCAGTCAACACCAGGACACACGTGTCAATGAAACCTCAGTCTGTATCACCCTTTTCATGCACACACATGTAAATACATATAATGTGATAGCTTTCTCCTCCAGGAGCCACAGAATCCACACTTATCCTCTTTAATCAACTGTTTTTGTCTCCCCATCTCAGAAGAACATGTCAATTAAAATGTTTGCCTTCACACCAGCTGGTTAATCTCCGAAAATTGTCACACCACCATCTGTGGTGTTGACAGTGAGAGATTCTACAAATCTACACTGTTCCACTCAGACATGTTAACAGTAGCCGATGATCTCCGAGTCCATTTCTCTGCTCCACTTTCACTGAAGATCAGCACTTATCTCCTCGTCATCGTCGAAGCACAGACACAGATGACCTCATAAAAATGGGGCCAGAAAGTGGCACAACCCTCAGTGGCAAGAGTTCCTTCACATCATCACATCACATTTGGAAGCCCAAATCCTCCCAGTTGTAAATAGAAGCCCCAACATTTTTAGCTGTCGGCCTCAGAGAGCTGATAAGCAGAGCAGGACGCGCCATATGTCGTCTGACTCACACTGTCCTATATTTGATTGTTCTCACTACAACCAGCTGAGACACAGAGGTGCAGGAATCATTCCATGTGCAAATGTTTCTGTTGCAGCTTTCACTGAGAGAGATATGAGGTCAGGATCAATAAAATAACATCATTAACATTTCATTTCATGTATCCTGTCTTTACCCTGTACTATTGTGTCTTGACACAATTTCATAATCTTAGTTCCACACAGAAAGAAAAATGATAATAAAAAAAAAGGTATCTGCGCTGTTTCTGTGACACACAAATACACTGACTATGAGTCATATCTGTATGCAAATTTTTTTTAAATGATTGTCGTGAAAGTCGTGACTTCAGTTGTTTTGCTTGTGGGACATTTTTTGCTCAACAAAGAGGACCATCAATTTTACATAATTTTACTTTTGCGAGCAAGGGAGAAGCTTGTGTACGTCCGTTGTATGGTATTGTGTATTGTTGCATGGTACTGCATCAGTTGTTAAATGATACAGTGTTTCAGATTTAAAAGGCCACTAGATTCTTCATAATCTTTTGCTCTGATCTACTATTCAATTAATCCTAGCATCAATTTCACTGAGGGTGCCATCTGGTGGTCTTTCTGGTCAATATCCGAAATGGGCAGCTATGAATTCGTTCAAATAGATGAATTCCAGTATGGGCCTCCGACCCCGGGTCTTCTTTGGCACAAGGAAGTACCGGGAGAAAAGCCCGGTCATCATCTCTGCAGCTGGAACCGGCTCTACCACCTCCTTCTGCAGCAGAGTAGAGACCTTGTTTCTTAGAAAGGATAATTTCTCCTGCTCCGCCACGGAGTGAAGTAAAACCAGGCGACTCCAAGCCGAATAATCTCCATCTCTTGAACCGACAGAGCATGTACGCAGGGGGGCAGGGGGCTACTGATCCCGGCGTCACGTTGAGGAGATAGGCTCTAGCAAAGGTTGACATTATAACGGATGTCCTCTGCTGCAACACCCCGCAAAAGTGCCACCACTCTGGAATGTGCCCTTAGTCCGCTTGGAGCAGATCCACCCGCTGCTTGGAAGGGTTGAATAATAGCCGATCTCACCCAATGGGAAAACCTCTAGGGTGAGATCGCCTCACCCAGCCGCGGCTACCGTGGCAGATGAAGTGCCTAAACACAGCCACCCGCCGCAAGTAATAGGCCAAAGCCCCCACTGTCACCAATCTCACTCGCTGTCTCTGGGTCGTCAGTGCCGGAAGGAGCGAGACATTGAAAGGCAAGATATCCAGTGGGACTTGGTCAAGAAGCTAGAAGGTCGAGAGGGAGTCCTACACCAAATGGAGATCTCGCTAAGGGCTGGAAGGCCTTGCAGGAGGTTGAAGCCTGCAGGCACCCCATAAGAACCAGAGGGTGGGCACGAGCCAAAGCACCCTCGAACCCGACATGCCTAGTTGCTATGGCTGGTGCGAACACTCTCAGTGTCGCCACAGTCCGTCAGTTATCCAGCAAATGTTGCAGGAAAGACAGGACAGCAGAGACCAAACAGGAGCTGGGGTCCAGGGACTTGTCTGCACACCATCGGGAGAAAATCCCCCTCTTGGAGACATAAAGCCTGCATGTAGACGGGTCCGGTTCCAAAGTCCCGCTCAGCTCGTCCCTTGCAAGAGCAAAACTTTGAGACGCCATGCGGAGTCCCTCTGCCATCTGGAGTGAAGTAAAACCAGGCGAGGCCGATTGGTTGTCCTCCGCCCCGCCTCCAGGACTGTCCCAGGATGGGCCGATGACGAAAGGGCATCACACGGGCCGCATCTCCATCTCTTGAACCAACAGAGCATGTACGCGAGCTGGATTCACTAGAACCCCCACTTGTACATATAATCCGGCTCTGGTGGTCCTCACCTACTTGTCTCTCATGAGGTCCGACCACCACGCACGTCTCCAGATGATCGACAAGCAGGGGTGGTAGCTCCGCACCCTTGTCTGGTTTCAGAATGATAAGAAAACGAAAGCGTAAAGGCGACAGGAACATGGTGCTCAGATCCGTCTCATAATCGCCTGATGATTTCACTGGAGGATGTGGCGTACGTCGACAAGCCTTGTACGCCTCCCTTCTCTGTTGGATCTCCACAGGAAGCGCACGGCAGGTCCCAAAATCAGCGATCACATGATAGGTGCCTAGACAGAGAAAGCAGAGAACATGTGTGTCCCCCTCCCCAGGGGGTACTGCACGTCAGGCACACACTTTTGTCCACTTCGATGCTCATTATTACACTTACGTCTGCTCATTTCAATACGGATCGATCTGTCAGGAGCTTTCCCGCCAAGTTGAAAAGGAGGAAGGGCGGCGGATATTTCCCGCCTTTATAGGAAGTGGACTACACCCAGCTGGGTGGCGAGTTCATTACGCTTTTCAGAGACGAGGCGGTGCCTCGGGGGTAAACCAATGGCGAATCGGTTAGAGGGCGAGCAACAAATGAAGTAGAACCCTCGCTTGCCTCACATTCATTCCCATACACACTCATATCACAATTTTCAAAGTTCCCAATCAACCTCTGTATGTTTTTGGACTAAGAGACTGGTTCTTCTGCTTCCTCTGAAAACCTTCATCCTCTTCCTCAAACTTTGCACTTTTGATCTTCTGTAACTCACTGACATTGTTATCGCACTCCCACTGATACTCTTCATCATGCATGGTTCCTGTCCATTTCTAACGTGAAAAAAACTTCTCACTGACTTGTCAGTAACAACAATGAATCTGGGTCACCTACTGTGATGCTTGGCTCAGAACCTGTTTGAGAAGGCGTAAGACCAGAAATGCCCATCGACCTCAGAAAACATCGCTGAAATTGAATTCAAGAGAAGGAACAACTCTCACCACCAAACAATTAAAACAAACAGATCTACAATGATATATATTCATCAAGTAGAAATAGTCAAATTGACAGAAATGATCTAATTTTGTAAAATAAAAATAATAAACAAATCAATGACAGTAACAAATCTAATCATAAATAATCAATAAAAATATCTTAAATAAATCAAACGGAAATTATTTAAATATAGTCAGAATAAATCGAATCGAAATGGTCTGTGTCAAAAGTTTCATTTTTGATTTTTTTTTAATGTCGGACAGGAGAGAGTCAACTTGTTTTTGTTTGTCCAAGTTCTTCGAAGTTATTACAGAAGCCTATGACATAGTTATCAAGAAGTTTTGGTATATTGTAAAAAAGGGAAATCTGTCTATTATGGGATCTGTTTTTAATTTAAAAAAAAGCATTTTATTTAATTTTTATCACACATAAAGCACTCAAAGAGTAAGTGTGCAACCCACGGGGTAGGGAATGATGAATAACCCATGATGAACAAATATTCATCTGGTACATGATGCTAACACTGAAGGTGTTGAGAATAGTGATGGGCTGATGAAGCTTCATAGTGTAGTGTCATGTCGTTTAGAGCTCAGTAGGTACCATCAGGTAAAAAATGATGTGAATATGGCACTAAACGGTTTCCATCAACTGAGGAATATCAGTCAAAACTGATGCCCCAGAATAGTCCAAACGAGGAGACACTAGCAGTTTATTTTCGTGTCTAAACAAGAAGCAGGTGTCTGGCCTTAAGTTTATACAAAACTCTGCAGAGAGAATTCTGACCTGCTCTAGTAGAAGAACTCGCATTTCCCTGATACAAAGATCTCAGCATTGGCTCCAAGAGAAATCCTTCCAGGCTGTTACTCCTAAGTTTTAGAATGATCTTCTGCTCACTCTGCGTTTGATGGAGTCTCCTGACTCCTTCAAGAAACATCTTAAGACCTATTTGTTCGTGCAGGCTTTTTCCTAATTTTCTTGGGGCTGCAATGTTTGTCACTATGTTGCCTTGAGCTTTTAAAGTTTTTTAAATTTGTAAGTATTTTTGTCTTAAAGTAATCTATTGTCTTGTTTTTTAAGCGCTTTGTGAGCCTGGTCTGCAAAAGGTGCTTTACAAATAAAAATGACTTACTTACTAAGGACTAGAAATAAGTTATTGTTTATATTAAGTGTTTTTTTTATATTTAAGACATTTAGTTTTATAAAATCATTGAGATTTTGTCTGGGAGCTTTTTCCATTAGGTTACTTTTTTATACTAAGACCACCTCAGCTAACAACCAGACAAGACCAATATTTTTTTGGAGCCAATAAAACATAACTTACATGGGTTATACATTGGCATTAGCACTTTAGTAGCCTAATGTTGGTTAACCCTTGAGGGGAGAACCCCGGACCAAGCCCAGAGACCCCTACCCCAAGACTAGAACAATACCATAGAGAGCAGGAGCAATTTGAACCGTTTTCAAACCGGCCAATACAGTTCTTAATGCAGGTCCATAAAACCTATTTTGCAATGACGTTGAGCTACAACTTGGCTATGCTAGTTGCTACAGTTAGCTGCTTAAAATTGGTTTGTGATACTGAGATGCTAGTTTTATCCAACTAAACTAGACAGAAGGTTTGTAAAGATATTCCTACACAGGTTATTTTGACACAAAGCAAATATAATTTTTGTTTATAAGAATTCATCACTGGCATTAGAAAAGCTAAAGCAGCCATTCTTAGCTCTTTTTATTCAACTATAATACATGACAGAGATGTATAAGTGGTTGAACCAGTGATTTATCTACACCCTAAGCTTTGCTCAGGGCACCACGCAAGGTCCCCGAGCTACCTGTCGATCATCTAATGATACTGATGTGTGTTTTATGTACTTAGAATAATTTAAAAAGTGTGTCTTCTGTATGTGTTTGATTATGTGCGTGCATGCGTGTGGAATCGTGTTTATGAAAAAGACTTCAAGAGGTCTCAGTCACCTGTAGACATTCTTGTCATAATCAATAATAAAATGCATTGAAGCTGAAACCACACGTGAGTCCTCACAGAGATGCAGGAATATAATCAATAAATCACATGAATGACGTCTCTATGGCTCACAAGAGTGCAGCACAAACAACCAACATTTTTCATTGCAGAGACTTTCAGTTAAACATTGAAAGTAGTTTCATGTGATGATGTCACTCCTAGAGAGTATAAGGATATGACAACTTTACTGTTATCGATCATCTACATTTAACACATATTTCAAATAATCACTTGATTAACTGATAATCTTTCATATTTAGTTCATAGTAAATAAGCATTGCCTCTCTTTAGAATTAATGTGCTCAGCTATTCTTCAGGTCAGGTCAAATGGTTTAAATGCTGTAGATTTTTCATCTTTTCATTTTTTTAGTTTGTATTTTTTGGTAAGGAAAGCTTACATATATATTTTTTAGCTTTGGTTGCTTGGGCAAATAATGTAAGTCTCTGGTTCTGTCACAAATTTAGATTATATTTTTCAATAGTGCTTTGTTAAGATGATGCTCGTTTTTGGGGTAGTCCATGGTCAGCTGTTATTTAATGTAGACAACATTATCGTCTCCCTGATTGAAGTTTTACTTTGAGGAAAGAACAATTGATTAGAATTTTGGTTGTATTGATTGGCAGAGGAGACGGGGTTACACGACGGGTAACTCCTGGAATTCACAGTAGGGGTGGAAGCAAAGGGGCTCCCCCTACAGGGCATCTGAGATATTTCCAGATTCTTAACTAATATGTACTTTTCGATAAGTCAAGTAGCTATCATAAAATTGAGAATATTTGGGATTTGAGGGGTCTCTCCCATAGAAAAGATATCCTGGTCTGGAGGCTCTGCCAGCTAGAGTGTGTAGGTCAGTTAGATTTCATGGTTTTTCTGTGTTGAGGGGCTCCAGAGTTATTTGGCAGTGTAGTCAGGGCTACTTCATTTTTGTCTACATCACAGTGATGGATAAGTTCTCATTGGTGTAATCACCAATGAGAATAATGTTGTCTACACTAAATACAACAGCTGACCATGGATTTAACTGTTAGAGTTAGTTCGGCATAAGACTGGTGTTGAAATAGGTGGAATAGTTGAGGGGTGTTCTATCGTCCACAGGGTGTTTGAAGCATATTGAGCGATTGAGGGAGCTCTCCTCATTATTGTCTTCGACACTTTAGTCACGACAGGCTAGTAGAGTCTCGGTCCACGTAGCATCGTGTGTCTCTCTGCCTGTTGTTTTTATTTGGTCTCTTCACCCTTCATGTTGAAAATTTGATTTGTGAGACGTCAGGTGGACTTCTCTCTTTAGAGTGTCGTGTCCAAGATTGGGCTCAATCCTTGAAGGTGTGTTTAAGTAAAATACTGTTGTCGTTGTGTTGTCGGTCTTTTTGTTAAATTGTTTGGGTCTGTATATTTTGATCTTTGGAGAATTTTTCTTGCTGCGGTACTTGTAAAGTTGGCATTCATTTGTGGTATTCTAAATAAATGTAATTGTTAAAAAATAACATTTGTGTGAGATTGTTTTCTCTGACCAACTGTGAATCAACTGAGAGTTCATGTGTCTGTGAACACTATCTCTTGCTGATAAGAACACGTGCTTCTTGGCAGACATTGTGGTCTGGTCAGCCACCGGAAGTTCAACTGACCTGTGGAAGAAAGTTTCCTGGTTGGTGGGAGTGGTTTTACTTCCCCATTTTCCTCACTGACCCTCCTGTTGTCATCTTCTTTAACGCACACACATTTTTTCTTCCTCTCGAATTCTATTCTCTAAACTGTTTATGAAAGAAAATAATAATAATTAAAGATGTATTTTGATTGTTCAGGTTCTTATTTTGGTGTTCTTATTTGTTTCTATTTTTTTTGACTTATTACGTTTTCTCTTACCTTTATCCATTATTGTAATTTCTATTTTTCAATATTTTTTATTATCTATTATTTCTTGTTATCATTAATATTGTTTTCAATTCTTCTTTTTTTTCAATTCTTCTTCACTTTTGGCACTGTTCTGGCCGATGCTTGGGGTTGCATTGATAAACAAACTGCAACTAAAGATAAGAAGAAAGCCAGAGCTAAATTTGCCAAGTGGAATAAATCATTTTAGAGTTTGGCGTTTTTTCCCACATGATGGTGGTGCCATGTTGTCCAAGAAACTATGCTATGCTTTTCTACAGCATGTTTGCAATGAAGAAACACGTTGTCTGACTGCTTGGGAAGCAGCTAATAAACTTAGAAGAGCCATCTCAAGTCAGGCTTTGGATGATGCAGTTAACCTACTTGTAGTACTTGCAGTTCTTGTAGTCCTTTTGAGTATAACATGTCGTTTTATCACTCACTGGAACATCTTTGGCTTTCACGCCCTCTGGAACTTTGGTCCAGTTCCCAAATGGTGACACCTACAATTGCAGCAATTATGATGAGCTGTACAAGCATGAACTCAGTCTTGCCCAACTCTCCACCAAGAATGAACTCTTACTTGCCCCAGAGAGGGAGGCCGCTGTGTACTGGTTCAATGTGATTGATGGTTTCTCTGAACTTGAAAAGACTTTCAAGACCTGGAAAAAGTGGATTATGCTACAGTGTTCCTATGAACCACCTGTGGACCCCCCACACTACACGACGAACTATGTCTGGGATGACATCAAACTGCTCCCTGTGTGTGTGTGAGTGTGAAAGAATTCCCTGAATTCCCAACTGTGCTTCTCTCTTCTCCCTGAAGTCAAAACATACTGATAATCTGAACTCTCTGCTAAAGTTTGGAATACAAAACTCATGACACACACATAACGTCCTTATCACCATCTGAATAGATTCATAACCGACCTTCTCATAACTTCTGATCAGCCTCATCCTGTTAGAGGTGATGTTGAGAAGCTCTCCAGTTAGGGAGAAATAAGAAGCCACTGTCCACTGCAGACTTTTAAATATATCAAATGATCTCCTTGTTAGAAGGTGAAAAAGAAACATGAGCCAACATGTGTAAAGATAAAAACTTGACTAGCAGACTTTATGAATGTACAAATGTAGTTTTAGGGAAACTACTCTTTGTACATGTGGTGAAATATTTAAGATGTAGAAATCGTGATTTGAGATAAATCCAACACCCCCAAACTAATAAGACTAAATGCTAAAAGAAGGAACATATTTGTATATATTATATATATTATATATATAATATATATTTAAAAGGGCTTAAATCAAATGAGCTGGAAATTGTCTAAACATCTGGGAAGTTCCAAAGAACAGAAAATAATGATTAAAACATATTTTCAAAATGAATAATTTTAAGAACAAATTTTTAGTAGCCAATGATACAATATACACAAAACGAAAAGTGAAACTTGGAATAAAAAATTTAGTTGATTAATTGAAAAAGTTAATAAGAAATGGAAATATGTCTCTAGAGCTGCTACTAACATTCTATGGAAAAAAACAAACATTTTATGAACTATATATAAAGCAGGGAAAAGAATTGACTCTGAACAATGTAAGACCCATCAGAAAAAAAAGACATAAATGATGCCTTCAGGAAAGAAAATAGTGAATAATTAATTTAGAAACTACAGAATCATATCAGTCTCTAACTTATAGATAAATCTACCTTAAATCCAAAAAGGGTTAATAATGGAAAATAAGGTTCTCAAAAATTTTGATCGAGTTCTATAAACAATTTCCCGAAGGAGACCTCCTGAGGGATCAATAAAGTTTTTACCTTACCTTACCTTATATCGAACAAAGGACAATAAAATAAAATAAAAGAATGAATCATAATAATTATAATCTGGAAAAATATTTGATAGAGTATATTTTTACTTTTAATTTTATTCATAAAGTAAGTCTTAGTCTTTTATTAATTGGTTAAACTTAGGTACAGAAATCCAACAACAGAAATGCTAACAATAAAAACATAATTAAATAAATAAACGGCTGCAGAAATGTTTTTTCATAGTCACTTTTTTCTATTGATATTATCATTGAACCTTTTACTTCAGCAATAGACTTTCAAACCAAATCTAAGAGGAATAATAATGATTCAACTGAGCTTAGAATGTCTTTGCAGCTGACAACACTGCTGAAGGGGGCTCTGTCGAGATTGCATTCAACTTATTTTTAATTTAGTTAATCAATTTAGTAAAAATTGTTGGTTTAGAAAACACTTTGTGAATAAGGTATGGTTAATACTGTGTTTTACTATCTCTCTAACTTATGTAGTGAATAGGAAGGGGTTCATTTTGGCTACAAGAAGAAGTATGAGTAAATTGTGAATATGAAGTATGATTTAAAGATGTATTGTTTCTGGTATGTCCAAAGAACGCTATGCAGTTCATCTCTTTCCTATGTTGCAGGACGAGCTCAATGATGCACTGTTGACGTCAACAACACCTCACATGAAGCGCTGACATCCATGTTCGCAGACTAACAGGGCTGCTGCTTACTTTTGACCTCGCTAAAGAGGTTTTTCAAAGAAGTGGATACTGGCTCTATATCAATATATATTTAAAAAAAATCTTTACTTCAATATAGGCTTTAATAGATTTTACTTAGTTAGTATATACATGTTTCTTTTGATGATTTGCCATTCAATTAATTCAGTTTCAATACTTGATTTGGATTTTTAAAAAAAAAAAATTTGATTTAAGAGAAATGCTCAAAATGTATAACCGGTATTCATTAAATGAATTTGTGTTTGCTCCGTTGCTTTCTCACCAAATCTAATCTTTGTGTGGCACTATATGGATGATAGTTTAGCATGTTTAGCTTGTGAACAGATTCGCGATTATTATTTTGTAATCAGACCTGTCTTTGTTTTATTGCATCATTATTTCATGATGCAATCAGGGGGAATGTAAGGATATGACAACTTAACTGTAATCAATCATCTAGATTAAACACACATTTCAAATAATCACTTGATTAACTAATAATCTTTCATATTTAATTCATATTAAATAATCATTGCCTCTCTTTAGAATTCATGTGTTCAGCTATTATTCAGGTCAGGTCAAGCCAACATTCACACTGAGAAAGAAAAAACAATCTCTCGATGGTGCCAGCTAGTCAAGGACAAGAACAGACATCTGCGTCAGTCTACTGATAAACAGATTCTCTTAAGACGACATCAAACTTCGGTAACTTTCCATAACCACCACGTGGCACTACCTTCTTAGAAGACGTGTTTAGAGTATCTGACCAATCATTCATGCACAAATGACTAGAGGCATCTACCTGAATATTCATACTATAAAAGATATGCTATTTTATTACAACTTTACACTTGACACTCTAAGACGTATCTGCGATAGTCTCTGCTTTGCCAAGGCCCTCGAATCATGTAAGTTGTGTCTCTGACTTTTGCATATTTCACCAAACGATAATTTTCCCTTAAACTCATTCTTGTGTCTGTGTCCCTCTTTACCACCACCACCTATCGAGACTGGGGTAGGGTCGGTTCATTGGAACAAAACCCTAACAAAAGATATAATTATACTTCTTCTTCCTCTTGACTCAGAGTCAATATAGCCTCTAGCATGTACACACTGAGTGAACCTGGTTTGTACTCTGTGGACTAGGAGACCCTGTTGAAGGACATATCTGCAGTGTCAATCAAGAGTTTCCACAATATAAACACCAATAATTGTTACTTTTTCCCAAAAATCTCACCCTCTTCACCTCCCAGTCACAAGGACCAAACTTTTTCCTGTGAGGGCCACACTTTTCTCTTCTCTGATTGGGGCGGGGGGATGACCTGAATCCTCGGGTGTTACCACAGTTATACACCCTCTTCCAGGCGGCCCTACCTCGATTGATCAGACCGCGTGTGTTCGGGTAGCATTTACTTCCCTCCGTAGCCAGATCCATCTTGAAGCCTTCTAAGCTTTTTCTGTGATGCTCTTAATTGCTCTGCTCCTTGCTCCTCCGGTTATGCCCAGTATGCCAAGGGCTCTGTGGACCCTAGGATTCTGGTCACAGCCAGACTGATGCAGATGCTCATCTCACAATCTTGATGTCATCTGAGTTTTGAGCAGTGTAATCCAGGAGGTTTAGAAGCAAGTCAACTAGACTGTGTAGAGTTTCTAGAACGATGTTTCGTTCCTCACCCGAGGAGCTTCTTCAAATCCAAATTAGCTAGGCCAGTATATGCCAGTATATATCATGTTAGGGGGAGGAGCAGAGACAAGACCAAAACATCAAGT
Source organism: Callionymus lyra (assembly GCF_982586985.1). Taxonomy (NCBI): domain Eukaryota; kingdom Metazoa; phylum Chordata; class Actinopteri; order Syngnathiformes; family Callionymidae; genus Callionymus; species Callionymus lyra. The sequence goes on from NC_141835.1 coordinate 21,786,224, forward strand.
TAACTCGTGAAGATGTCAAGGACCACATCTTAGCCTTCCTGGACTGCGCAGTACACGTGGATACAGGCGGGGGCCTCAGTGTGGAAGTTTACAGGAAACCCACACATACAGATCAATACTTACTCTTTGACTTGCATCACACCTTACTGCATGAGCTGGGTGTCTTCAGAACTGTCAATCACCGGGTTGAGTGTGTCCCCACGAGAAGGGAAGGTAAGATCAAAGAACAAAACCAAATGTTAACCAAAACCATGTTAGAAAAGCCCTACCTGTGGATACCCTAAGTGGGCCTTTTTGAAAAACAAGAGGAGGAAGGACAAAGAACTTGAAAATAAAGAGAAATGCAAAGTCATTGTTATTCCTTGCGTAGCGGGAGTATCAGAAAAATTAAAGAGGAAAGATGGTTTGAGAGAGGAGTGAAAGAAGTCATCTTCATTAGGCTAGAAAACCCTTCGCTCATCAGAGGTGGGGGGCTTAAGGCACTGGCCTTGTAAGTGCAAGTAAAGGTTGTTCAGCATTTCTGCCACGTCTGTTAAAAATGTGAGTTGCAGATCAGCTCTTTCAGGAGCGGTTTGTCTTATGAATAAAGAAAAGCATTATTTCAGCTAGTATATGGTAAAAATGCCTCAAAACTCTGCCCTGGACCGCTGTGTAGTACAGCACATCTCAGTGTGCAGACTCCACCATACTAGGAGCCCCGTCAGTGCTGGCTAGCTTTGACCAGTCCAGGTCCAACTCTTCCATGGTTAGGCACACTTTGCCGAAAATATTCTCCCCCGTTGTAGTCCCTTTGAGAAATTAATGACAGCTCCTCTCACATCTCAAAGGGTTGCTCTAAGGTTGGTCCCCGACAGCATCCATACATTTCTTGACAAACTCTCCATCAGTGAACGGTTTAAGGCTGCTCCCTATCAGTTAAGCAACCCTACAGCTGGCTAGAACGGATAATTGCTTTAGCTGAGCTTGGCGTACAAATGTATTCTGCTGAGCTAACAGCAGCTGCTCCCAAAGTCTTTTGACTCGAAGTGGCTTCAGTCTGCCGCTGAGATCTGATCTGCTGCTCAACATTAGACATTCTTCTCTGGAGGATCTGACTGGTCTTCACTGCTTTATCAGCAGAGACGCTGATGTCCTGCTGGAGCAGCTTCATTATATCTTCTCTCTTTTGTATCCTCTGCTGGATACTTCGAACTACGAACCTTTCCCTCCCCTCTGAGGCCAAGACGTCGTGAACTTTGTGTTGGTCCACAGCACAGGGAGAACAGAGGAGCTGCTGATCAGTACGACAGAACATCTTCTAGTCGTCATCATTTTGATATAAACTTGCTGACTCATGTATTTTAAACCTTCCTTGAAACCACTATGACCTGGATAAACATCCTTTATTCCCACAAAGACACATACACACATATGCACACACGCAAACACACACTATTCTTTGTCTAAACTGAAAGAGAAGTGGAGCATCGACATGGAAAGAAATACTTTTGTTAAAGTTGTTTCATTTGGTCTCTGCCTGTGCGACACAGTTCAGCGTCAGCATGGCAATTTTGGCAATTCTCTCTGTTTATCTCGTCTTCTCCTAAAACACACTGCAGCAGACACACACAACTCCATCCAATCTCACGCTGGCTCTCAAAGCTGGTTTTCAAAAGAGCAATCAGGTGATAATCGATCATTGAGATTGTATGCCAGACGAGCAGAAAAAGGTTTTATTTTAAGTCTATTCCAGATTTCTGATGAAACAAATGGTCGGTGGCCATGGTTGTAAGTAAGTAAGTAAGTAATTTGTATTTATATAGTGCTTTTTTTGACCAGGGTCACAAAGCGCTTAAACAATCAAATAAAAATAAAAAACTCCAAAAATATATACAAAAAAGATCAAGATAACACAGAGAAAAACACAGGTGTCCCAGAAAACCAGGGAAAAGCCTGCACAAATGAGAAATAATGTTTCTTGAAGGAGTCAGTAGACTCCATCAAGTGCAGAGAGAGAGGAAGATCATTCCAAAGCTTAGGAGCAACAGCCTGGAAGGTTCTACTACTTGAGCAAGTCAGAATTCTCGCTGCAGAGTTTTGTATCAACTGTAGGCGAGACAGCTACTTCTTATTAAGACATGAAAACAAACTGTTGCAATAGTCCAGACGAGAAGACACAAACGCATGGATTACAAGCTCCAAATCATGTTGTGACAACATTTTCCTAAGTTTGGAGATTTTTCTCAGTTGAAGGAAACAGTTTCTGGTCAGTTTTCTGCAGTGTTGAACTAGAGACATGTCTTTGTCCAATACAACACCTAGGTTTCTCAGGCTCAGTTTGACAGACTGACCTAAGTCACCCAAGTACTGACTCAACCCTGGAACCTTATCATCAGGAGCAATCACCAGAGTTTCTGTTTTGTTAACATTTAGCTGCAAAGTGTTTTCACTCAGCCATTGTTTGATTTCTAGCAAACAATTTACTAAGCTTTTCAGCCTGCGGGGCTCAGTTGGATCAAAAGAGCAGTAGAGCTGGATGTCATCAGCAAAAATGTGGTAAGAAACATCAGGAAATCTGTGAATGATTTTACCGAGGGGAATCAAGTACAGAAAAAAACACTCAACACGACAGATTCCCTGATTCAGACCTCATTTGATTGGCAGATACACTGAAACTGCAACAGAGTATTTACCCGAATCAGCGGACATCATGATGTCACTGGACACTCTCAGTAAGGCTCTCTCCGTAGAGTGATGTTTACGAAAGCCAGACTGAAACTTACACCACCTACTCCAAGATCTTGGACAAGAAAGGGAGCTTAGAAATAGGCCTGAAATTACTGAGGTCAGTCGGTTCTAAGCCCGGCTTTTTGAGTAAAGGCTCCACAATGGCATGTTTAAATGTATTGGGAAATACCCCTGTGGAAAGGGAGAGGTTCACCATATTGGTAACCCAGGGGCCAATTACATCAAACACTTTGATGAAGAGCCTACATGGAAGGACGTCATCTAAGCAAGAGGAGGGTGAAATCTTGTAGAAGGAAGAACACAAGGTGGAGACAGGCTCAGTAACAGCAAGTGTTCCACACAAAGGGGGAGAGATTTTCTCTTTGATCAATTTAATTTTGTCAATGAAAAATCTCAACAATGCATTGCTGTCAGCTTCACAGAAGACAGGCGTGATTTGAGGAGCAGGAGACACGAGAGAATGAATCGTGTCAAACAACCCTTTGGGGGTTTTCTTATTAGCTGCTACCAGTTTCCTGATGTAATCAGATCTGGCAGTTTCCACCATCTCATTGTATGAAGACATTAGATCCCTGAGGTGAAGTCTGTGCACCTCAAGTTTAGTGGACTTCCGGAGACTCTCAGTCTTTCGACAAAGTCTCTTCAGACTCAGGAGATCTTCATTTGTCCAACGACCCAGTTTTTTCTGAATTTGTAAGTAAGTAAGTAAGTAAGTAAGTAAGTAATTGTTATTTGTATAGCGCTTTTCTAGACCAGGGTCACAAAGCGCTTAAACAATCAAAACAATATTCAATAAAGTATATATTTTAAAGATCAAGATAAAACTGAGAACACAACTGGAGTTCCAGAAAATCAAGGAAAAGCCTGAACAAATAGAAACGTCTTAAGATGTTTCTTAAAGGAGTCAGTAGCCTCCATCAAGCGCAAAGAGAGAGGAAGATCGTTCCAAAACTTAGGAGCAACATAAGTTTGATTTAACAGGCGCCACTTTATTCATTATTTCAACACAATGAGTAGTGATACAGTGAATCAAATTGTCCACATTAAGGCAGTCATTGAAGATCAGAGGGTGAAACATAGCAGAAAAACTGTCTTCAGTATCGGCTGAGATGATACGCCTCTGAAACCTAACTTTCAAAGACTTAGGTTCGGGGATGAAGTCCAGGTTAAACAAGACAAGAGAATGATCACTCAGATGGACATCATGTACAGATACATTAGAAATGTCCAGGCCAAGAGTAAAAACTAATTCTAAAATGTGGCCTTTTTTATGAGTGGATACATGTTCAAAATTAAAGGCTTCTGTTAAAGTTAAAAGTTCTTTAGCAGAGGAAGATGTGATGTTAGCAACATGAAGATTAAAGTCTCCAAGAATAAGAACAGATTCCGTTTGAATAATGGAAGATAAGAAGTCACTAAAGTCTTTAAAGAACAGGACCAGGCGGGCGGTAGATTGACACACAATAGAAAGGTCTTGTAGATCCAACTGAGATCATCTGAGACTCAAAAGAAGTGAATTCCTGTGTCTGAATCACTTGGCAAGAACAACTCTCTCTATAAACAGTAGCAAGACCTCCCCCACGACCAGAGATGCGAGGCTTCCCCAGGACAGCGCTCCCTACTGGACAGAGTACATTCAGATTAATAAACTCTTCCTCTCTCTGCAAGTCTCAGACAGACATAATAAATCTAATTATACTCTTGTGAAAAGACAATTCAGACAAAATGATTTATTTGTAATGGAGCGAACATTCAAAAGTCCCACGTTCAGCGTCATCAGTGGATCAGAGCGGGATCCTTTGAAGAGAACAACAGCGGTCACGTGGGGGACAGCTGTCACTCACGTTTAACTCTGTTGTAAAAGCCGAGTTAAAAAGAGGAAAAGAAATGATCTAACCACCACTCGTTGAGGTCCGGGCAGACAGCAGCGCTGACGTGTCATCACACTCTTCAATGAGAGGAACATCAGTTCCATCAGTTCCACACTCTCACAGGTTAAACCCGAGGGGGTTGCATTTGCATATACACTAATAACAGCTGGCGTAACAATGCTACCCTGGTCACCAGTCATTGCTCTGTGGCTCTGTATCGAGTTTATGATTGTAAGATGCAGGCCCTTTTTTTGCCCCGGGAGTTAACCACTGTCATCGTTGTTGCTGTGTACATTACACCAAGTGCTAACACCAAGCTAGCACTAAGTACTCTCTATATTGCCATCAATGACATAGAAACTACACATCAACGTCTACACCAACATTAAGAAGGCCTTCATAGCAGCCCCTTGCCCACACCTCGGCACCTCAGACCACCTCTCTGCTAATTCCAGCATATCAGCCCCTGCTCACCAGGGAAAAACCTGCTGTGAAGAAGGTGAGAGTGTGGCCAGAGGGAGCTATGTCTGCACTGTGGGACTGTTTTAAATGCACTGAGTGGGAGATGTTCAGAGAGGCTGCAACAGACAATCAACACACAGATGTGGAGGTGTATGCTGCTTCTGTGACCAGATACAATCAGTGGTGCATGGAAGAGGTCACAATAACAATGACAACACGTAACTGACCCAGGCTATTGTCCCTGCCTGCTTTAAGTCTGCCTCAATCATCCCAGTGCCCAAGAAACCAAACATCAAGGTCCTTAATGACTTTCGTCTGATTGCACTAAAAACAACCATCATGAAATGCTTCGAGTGGGTGGTTAAGGACCACATCCTCTCTCTACTGCCCAAATCTTTCGACCCGTTCCAGTTTGCGTACCAGCCTAACCGCTCAACTGAGGATGCCATCTCCACTGCTCTCCAGCGGAGTCTGGAGCACCTGGATGACAACAACACCCACATGCGAATGCTGTTCTTGGACTTCAGCTCAACATTCAACACCATTATCCCCCAGAACTGGGTATGCAAACTGGGCCCTTTGGGCCTACACTCCCCCCTGTGCAACTGGTTGCTAGACTACCTTACCAACAGAACACTGTCTGTCCGTGTGGGCAAGAACACCTCAGGAGTCATCTCTGTGAGCACCGGCTACCCACAGGGGTGTGTCTTGAGCCCGCTGCTGTTGACCCTGATGAACCACGACTGTCGTCCCAGGTACAATAACAACCAAATTCTGAAATATGCAGATGACACAACAGTTGTGGGCCTCATTCAGGACAAAAACTGAACTGGCCTACAGAGAGGAGGGGCAACACCTGGTGGACTGGTGTAAGGTGAACAATCTGCTTCTGAACATCGACAAGACATCGAAAAGAAATTATCATTAACTTCAGAAGATCCCGACCCAGCCACGCACCACTCCTCATCAACTGCACACGGTGGAGGTCGTCAGCAGCACCGAGTTCCTAGGGTTGCACATCACAGAGGAGCTCAGCTGGACACTTCACCCCACCTCCCTGGTGAAAAAAAGCCCAGTAGCACCTGCAATTCCTGAGACGGATGAAAAAGGTGTCTCTCCCCCCTCCCATCCTCTTCACCTTCTATAGAGGGGCCATTGAGAGCCTACTGACCAGCAGCATCTCCATCCGGTCGGGGAGCAGACTGGAAGTCTCTGCAGAGAGTGGTGAGGACTGCGGAGAAGATCATCGGGACACCTCTCCCACCCATCTAGAACGTTGCAAAAAAAAAATGCTGTCTGAACAGAGCGCACATTATTCCCCTCTACGGACAGTTCTCTCTCCAGGCGTCTGGCAGAAGGTTCCGCAGCATCCGCTGCAGAACAGAAAGATTTAGAAACAGCTTTCCTCATGCCATCAGACTCCTGAAAGAAATATAACTAGAGCTATGCAATATTTAATATACAGTATTATGTATTTATTCTATTTATAACATATTGCACTATTTTTTACTTATTTATGCTTTTATATATACATTCACTCTGCTGTGTTTTTTAACGGTTGCCAAGCAACAAAATTTTGTTGCTTGTTTCAATGCTGAGTTTTCTGTTCAATGACAATAAAAGAAAGTCTAAAGTCCAAAGTCGATGGCACTCTCAGTTTAGAAATGTTTCATTGAATTTGTAGATAAGAGCCAAATGTATAAAGCAGAGAGTGCCATCTTTAAAAAATGAAGACACTATCATAATACCTCAAGAGCTGTTTCAACAAATTCATAAAGGTTGAGTCAAGTTCTTATCACCAAAATATGAAACAAACAACAGATGTAACATTTGCATTAGCCAGACTGATGATGGGTCAATTAAAGTAACCTTGCAAAGTGGTAATAACATAAAAAGCATTGGACCCATAAAGAGGAGTTGGATGTATCTCAAGCAGCAACTTTCATGCAATCTCTTCGCATTGTAGTTTAGTGTGTCTGGTCTAAATCAGTGGTTCTCAAACTATTGCACCGCGGAACTGTTCAATGTCAGCCTTTATTTCACAGTCTATCCTGCAGATAAAAACAGCAAAAAAACATATGATCAGTAAAAACCAAAGCAGAAGTCTATAAATTCATTGCTGAACGTAACGTTGAATCATGGGAGCTGTCGGCTGCTCTTTTTCTTTACTTTACTTGTTTTTTTTAGTAAACTTGACTGCTTCTTGTCAAGAGTCACACGTAAATATGACTTTATAGACTCTTCTTTCAACATATAACACCTTTTAGACCTTTTAGTTTATATTTTGCGGTGCGGTCCGGTATCAGAGGCCTGGCGAACCGATACTGGTTTCCTGCTTGTAAGTCAAAGAAAAACCTGAATGCTTGGTCATGATTTGGTTTGAAACAATTGTGCCTTGGGTACCTTAATGTTGGTGCAACACAACACATCAATCCACTCTACTGTTACATTAACATAGCCTTCTGACTCTTCATTCTAATACATGTATTTACAAGTAAATATTGCACAAATTACAGTATATATAGAATAAATAAAATGTTTTCTTCAGTTGATATAATATAATATATATTATATAGTTAATATATAAAAAATTAAACATTATTATTATTATTGTTATTAAATATAATTAAAGTATTCCCATCATATTTAATTCTTAATTTGTCCCTTCTTTTTTTTCAGCCCCCCAAGATATAATGTTGCCCCCGAAGAAATGTAATTGCCCAGCCCCTGTCTTGGAACCTTTTCTAAATAAGAACGTTATTTGGGCATACAATGTATTTTTGTATTATATCGAAATTGTTGCTTTCTGCTTCTTTTAAGCAAATTATGATAAATATGAATCAGCATTATAAGCTACATTCTATGAATGTATTTTTGTATTTCTAGGCAAAAAAAAACCCTTTGACTTAAAACAAAAAAAAACATTTTAGCTTTCTAAAAAAAAATCAGTTTTTGAGAAGAAATGTCGCAGAATTGACAAGTAACTACCTTAACCTTGACCTTGACCTTGAAGTAAAACGATGCTTTGAATGTGTTTCTATTCCAAGTTGTTTGCGTCAGGGGACTCGTACTTCTTCAGCTACTGACGTTATGTGGAGCAGAGTATATTCAGGAGCTGTTTGTTAATGTTTTGTCAAGCTGACACAGATGCCAGCCTCTTTTACACATAATTGTCTTCATTCTTATTGCAACCACTTCACGTCCACATTTGAGTTCAAACAGAGAGAGAAATGTGTGGTCAGGGACAATGAATAAAATAGGTGCGACGCCCGGCGACAGCAGGCTCTGGAGGGAATGTAAAGCAGGATCTTGGTTCAGCAATAATCCGACTCATAAAAGCATTTCCAGACATATATGTTGCAAAAGCTTTTGAAATCTTGAACACGCTTTGTCTTTTACTATTGACGTATCACATCTCACCTTCTATTCAGTGGTGCCTGAACGAGGGTGACGTCAAGAAGCTAACAGCCTTCAGAAGTACCTTTGTGTTAGCTTTATTCAGTTCTGAAATGTGACCTTCATGATGTGGATAATGTATACATCCATCTATCTAGAAGGTTTGAATGTGCGTTTGTGTAGTAAAGTGTGAAAAAACTCGGCAAAATAGATTTGAAATGTTCTGAACAAATTTTTTTTTCAGGAAAGATTAATGACAAAAAAAGGATCAAGTTTTTAAATGTTGGCGTTTTGTGGAGTTTCATCTGAATTAAAGTGGGTTTTGATTGATTTGTCATTCAATCCAACATTTACCTTGAAAGGTACTCATGATTTAAACAAGGCAATAACAGTTACGTTCGTTCTTCATCAGCTGACATTGTGTGGACCGGAGACTCAGATGTCCCCGTCCTTATAATGTTTGTCTCAGGTAGCTCACGTGAAGAAATGAGTGTCTAGTTGTTGCGAATAATTTGGAACGTGAGAAAATGAGTCAACTGTGGAACAACACCTACAAACGTACGGCATAGCTTTAACACTATATTCTGGGAGGTGTTGAGGGGTTTTGTGTCAGGTCCACTTTACCACTGTCTCTGCGACAGCGGATTAACTTTCATCAATTTTCATCAATCTACCAAGACCTTCAGTTTCAACAGCTTGTTTTTTTCTGTTTGACCCGCTTGTGGTAGGTACTGTCCACTGCAGACATTGTCAATGTGTTGGATTCAAAACGTTTTACTTTTGATCTACCGCAGATGAAGACTGCTTGAACAAGACCACCATCAGAATGATCATCTCAGAGGTGAGTGGGTTCATGTATGGCTGAACATCGGGGCACTATGGCCCAGCAGCTCCTGGTGGGGAGTGAGAAAAAAGGGAGATTTGAGTGTGTGTTTGACGTGAGAGACTATAAAAATCAAGACGTAGCTCCCTCATTCAGCCACTGGGGGGGCGAGGGATAGCGCGCATGCGGATTATCTGTCACATCTGCCCAGATGTGAAGAGACCAGGACACAGCAAGTGTTCTGCGCACAGATGAGAGCTTGTGAACGTGAAAAGTTTTGGGGGAAATCTATTCGAAAGTAGACGCCCTGACCTTCAACCAAGATGAGGTTTAAAAGAAAAATGTTTTTATTTTGGACACGTTTTTCTGCTCAGACAGCGCGGGAAATGTACTGAAAGTTATGGATCCGACTCCACCGGCGAACTCTACCAACGACAGTTCCCTTCCAGACCTCCTGAGCGCGGATGAGAGTCTGGGCTATCAGGTCAGCGTGGCGGCGGTTCTGTCCGCCATCACCCTGGCCACAACTTTATCCAACGCTTTCGTCATCGCCACGATTTCCCAGTCGAAGAAGCTGCAGACGCCGGCCAACTTCCTGATCGCGTCCCTGGCGATCACCGACCTGCTGGTGTCCATCCTGGTGATGCCCATCTGCGTCCTCTACACGGTCATCCAGACGTGGACGCTCGGGCAGATCGTCTGCGACATCTGGCTCTCCTCCGACATCACGTGCTGCACGGCGTCCATCCTGCATCTGTGCGTGATCGCACTGGACCGGTACTGGGCCATCACGGACGCGGTGGAGTACTCCAAGAAGCGCACGCCCAGGCGCGCGGCGGGGATGGTGGCGACGGCGTGGGTCATCGCCATCTCCATCTCGCTGCCGCCTCTTTTCTGGAGGCAGGTGAAGGCGGAGGTGCTGACCAGCTGCAGCGTCAACACGGACCACATCTTCTACACCATCTACTCCACCTTCGGGGCCTTCTACATCCCCACCCTGCTGCTCATCGTTCTTTACGGGCGGATTTACGTGGAGGCGCGCAAACGGATCCTAAAACAGTCTCCTAAGAAGGCGCAGGGCAAGAGGCTGACCTCTGCGCATCTGGTCACCGACTCCCCCGGATCCATCGCCTCCACGACCTCCCTCCACTGCTCCAGCGACGCCGCCTCGTCCACCAGTGAGAACCAGGTGAAAGTGACCGTGTCGGACGCGCTTTTGGAGAAGAAGAGGATCTCGGCGGCGCGCGAGAGAAAAGCGACCAAGACTCTGGGGATCATACTTGGCGCTTATATCATCTGTTGGCTTCCCTTCTTCATTTACACCCTGGTGGTGGCGACATGTGAGACCTGCTATCTGCCTGAGCTCTTTGACTTTTTCACCTGGCTGGGATACTTGAACTCTCTCATCAACCCCATCATTTACACCATGTCCAACGAGGACTTCAAGAAAGCGTTCCACAGACTTGTGCGCTTCAGAACCTTCACTAGGTGATCCTCCACAGAACCCGATAAGATTTCCTGTTCCCATCGTTTCGGTAGCCAAAAATAAATGTTGTGCATGTGTGAAACGTTTTCTGTTATCATACATGTACAGTGTACTTCAATGTTTAACGTTCTAAATGGACTTTTCAATAATGGATTCGAGGGGTATGTTCGTGCGTAAAAGACGCACAAGGCTGCATCCAATGAAGGTGATGCTGCAATGTCAACAAGTAACTGATTTTTTAAATGTTTGGTCTTAAATTGACAGTGCCATGCTATGAAATAGGTGCCATTTTCATTTAAATTGTATTTCGATATAATAATTTCAAAGACTATTTAAAATATGCTTTTATTTATAACAAAGGTGTTATTTTTCATAGAAATTCTAGTGACATTAAGGATACTCTTCATTTGAGACTTGATAAATCCATTTATTTGAAACTAAATATTGTCACAGAAAAATCCAAGTCTCCAAAATATACGAAACTAGTGTTGCAAAGTGGAAAATTTCACCCAGAGAGGCTTTGCTAAACTAGCAAGTATATCATTCAGTTCAATATTATATTACCTATATTTGAAGAAAATTGAAACCATCCGTTGCCTTATGGGTTTATAAGATTAGGTTAAATGGATCACACCAAAGCCATTTAAACATATCTAATTGGAACCAGCCTGGTAATACTGTGCAAAGGTCCCTGAAGTGACTAATTATTAGTTATATTATTTATTTATTTATTTTTAAATCGATTTTACAGGGTGGCATGTAATATTGAGGGTCATCCCTAAAACATATGTTATTTGAAATGTGAATTATGTCCAAAGTAAAAATGGAAAAGGCACCTGTTTCAAAGAATGGCCAGCCTAATTTGACTGGCATAAACTTGTTTTTTTCTTTTATTTATGAGTAAATAAAATACTACATTCACTGTTTGGATTGTTCTATGGATTACAACTTTGAATAATTTTTTCTCTCTGCGCTGATAGTTACTGAAAAATATGTGGGTGCAAAAAGGGGCAAATAAACCACACAAATAAACCACACCTTCCACAACTGCAAGTAAATGTTCCTTAAGAGTTCAGAATATGTAATTAAAAAAGCCATTACATCACTAGCATTGTATTTACTAAACCTCGACAACATCAAATGAATACAACAATGAGATACAAAGCACTTAAAATGTGTAACAAAAAAAGGAAATATAAAATGGTCACAAAATGAATCATCAAAATCTTTTTTTTTTTAACTCCAGATTTTTTACTCAACTCTTGAGATCTTGTTTAATGGACTTTTTGACCATGGATTAGAAAATCATCAAATTAAAACAGTATTCTTCTAATACCAAATGTTTTTGAGGAGTATTTTCTTAAAGCAGCAATACGTAACGCTTTATTACATTTCTTTGGTTTACATATTTCTTCTACACAGAACTCTCAAGCTTTTCTAGCTTTGCTACACAAGTGTTTACCAAAATATGGTCACAACACATATTTTACTAAGAAAATCATACCCCACACCATCAGAAAGAAGGAACACACTGTGCAAGTGTTTTTCTGCATATTATTCTTTCTTACAGGCTGCATTTACTGCACAAAAATGTACTATCATACAGCTGTACAGTAAAATTCTACGTCCTCAATCATCCATACGTCCATTCACAATCTTCCATGCATGTCTCACAGTGCAGATTGTTTAAATAAAATATACTTTGCGGACAACCTATAATGAATTAATAAAAGCAATGTCGAAAGAGAAGATGGATGCTCATGACTAAAGGTGCTGTTTTAATAAAATGAATGCATACAGAGTAGCATTTATGTTTGGTGTACATGCACAAACTCATCAATGCTAGTGCACAACTACCAGTTGCAATCTTTCTTCAATGTTGACACCAAACTTTCCCACTTTGAAAGCAGGTATCAAAGATTTCCAGTTTCAGTCGGTGCTGGGATCTGTGGCACATGAAAGGTTTGGATACAGTCAAAGTAGTGGCTTTCTAAATAGTATATTAGAGTATTAATTATGACAATTTTCCTACTTCACACCTGATGATTTCTCACCGCACAGTCATCTATAGTCTCTCTGACAGCTTTGCATTCATTTCCATCATGTCTGAGGTACGGAGAGAGTTTTTGTAACCAGTAACCAGGATGATTGAATGTAAAGCCGACATTAGTCTTTATCTCCTGCAGTAGGTGGCAGCTGTGCAGTCTTTTATGACATTGTAATGAAACAGTTCTCACGCTACACAAACTACTGATGAGTCCATATTTTATATATGACACAATCTTTTGAACTATCTAACTTTTAACTATAAGTGGAAGAAATTGAGGTTGACAATATGAAAACAATATGTGCTCTTCTCAGCAAGCCAGATTCATGGTTGCCTGACTTTACTGGAGTAAAGCACTGTGTAAAGTTGACAAGTTCAATGTAAGATTTAAATTATTAAGTGCCTTTGATGTAACACCAGTATAATATGATCTGTAAATAATCTAATCTAAGTAGCTTCTCTCCTCCTGCTAATCATGGACATGACAGAGGTATCAGAGATGTTCTGAGTGTGCCTTGTGACCTCCTCCCACACGCCCAAATTTCCTTACTAGTTTTATCTAGGCTATTCCTCTCCGAGTCCCCCCACTGATAACTGAGCTCCTCACCTTTTCATAGCGGGAGAGACGTCAGGGGGACTGTTTTTATTTCTAAACGTGTAAATTGAATCTCTAATTTGACAACTAAGATGAAGGCATTCAGCACCAGATGCACTTAAATACACCTGTTTAAAGATGTTTTCCTGACATTTCTGTGCGGTATCGGTGCTCCAAGTGTAAAAAAAAAGGGTTGAGATGAACATCCTGAGGCGGCTGCTGAGGTGCTGGAGCATTAAGCAAGTGGGATCAATTCAGATGAATGAGCGCCATTCCACATCAGCTCCATCTTAATTTCTCACCGAGACACAATGAGAGTGTGTTGGCTTCTCACAAAGGTTCCAACAATCTTCAGCCCTTTTAATCTGTGAGCCGCTTCCCTCAGGGCGGAGCAGGACACAATCTGCATATTCAACAGCTGTCACAGTTCAATAAGTCATGAGAGCAACAGTGGCTCTAGAAGCTTCTACTGCTCATTCAGAAGCTTCTCTTAATGTCAAAGCTAACACAGCGCTTGGCTTCCGGGGCAGAATCCTCAGTGCTCCAGGGGTAGTTCCACCTTGGAGGTTCAAGGACAGGCACGATATCTAAACATGACGTCTCGGCGAGGAGAATACATTCACATTTAAATCCATGTCCTTGTTGGTGTCAAAAACACTACCGAAAGCTAGCAAGGGACATCAGTTTCCTTAAAGTCTTCTTGAGTCCGGGCTTCTTTGAGCAACTTTAAGCTAAATTCAGCATGAAGCATGAAGGCTCCTCTGTTTCTTCTCATCCAAAGGAAAGAACGCTGAAATAACTACAACCTTGGCAACCTTGTTAGCTGCCTTCTACATCTGTTGTTATATTAGTTTGAAGTCTGTCACCAGACCAAAATCCCAAAAAGTACTTTTAAAAATTAAAATATGACATATTACTTCTTATTGTTTGATTTGTAGTTTCACTTGTCATCTGAAAACAAGGAATAATCATTGACTTTGATAAAACTCTAACTGTCATGTTGCTTGTAATTATCTGTGAAGAGAAAGAAAAGAAATGTGTAAATGATACAGTATCAACTGTCTGTCTACATTTACACATTCAATTTCAAGTCAGAATGAAGGTTTAAATAAAAATGCTTTTAGGCTCTATCTATAACAACTTCATGTGATATATGCCATGAGCCATAAATGCAGCTATCATATTGCTGTATTGATATCAAATACCAAAACAATACATTTGTGAAATTAATGCTAAATTAACGTCAACTTACAGTTGAACGAAAGTAATGTAATATACCTACTTACTTTGAAATCATAGTAATAAATCAGATTTTAGAAAAAACATCTCTTTATTTTCTTTCACATGCTTTATTACAATGAAAGCCATTAACACACACACTGCCCTCAGAACACAAATAATTTCAACATACATGTTTTGGGCCACAGTTTTAATGTGAAAGCCTGATAAGCCTGACTTACTCAAGGTTAATGCTGCTTTTGACTTTACAGATGCTTTCTTTAAGCTAGCATCATGATAATTAATAGTAGGCGTCATGGTCTGTCTCTGAGACGTTTTTTAACGGGTCGCCCAGAAAAGATAAATCACATGAATCTTTTATGTGGTATTTATTACCAGAGACCGAAAAGGTCAAGGACAGGGCGGGATAAGCTAGCTTTAACCCCAGATGTGGCCAGAATTAAGACCTTTAAGGGCAGCACTAAGCTTGTGAGAACCTGGTCTGAATGAGATTCCACTACACTTTTCTGTCTCCCACACCCCCTGCTTTCTTATTCCATTAGGTTTGATGTCAGATCCTTTCCTGGCTAAGCTTTGTACTCTGGTGAGCTTGAACCAAAAATGAGCACTATGTTTCCAAAACAGTTGCTAGTGTAGGTGCAGTGCTAACAATGGTGAACATAAATGTAACAACGTATAGAAAAAACACAACAAGATCTGTGGGATTAAAGGAAGGAAGCAGAGTGAATCAATTGTTAATGTGGAAACATGCTGGTGAGCCGCACGTCTGTGGCGGTTCAAAAAACATGCTTTACATTTCCGTGCCGTCGACGTGATTGTATAGCTTGAGTAGAAACATCCTCAAACCACAAACATCCTGCTGTCCATGCATGATGATGGCTTTAGTCGTACAAGCACTTTCTTCCGTTAGACCGTGATGGTGAGAACACATGAATAATGTTGCCAGAGAACATTCTGTACAGTCATCGACTGGTTAACAGCTTCATCGATCCACCCTTTATGCTTCAGGAAGGATCGTACTGTTCTACGCCCAAAATAGGACGCACAGGGAACCATCTTAATAAATTACCCCAACAAAGTGATAACTATTCACCTTGACGAGAAGGTTAAGGTGTCAGCCAGCCATATGTTCTATCAGATGATGTGCTATTGTTCCTTACATGGACTCAGGTAATGAGAGGACCAGATCATCAATGTTCTGGTTAACAATGAGAGAAATTCATCATGTCACAGTCGTAATCAATAACTATTGTCAGAACCGCACACAGCTGTCTTTATTTGCCGCTCGTTCAGCAACACACAGCTGACGGTGCAAGGATGGATTGAAGGTGAAGCCGACCGTGCGCGACTCTAGCGTTGTGAAAGCGTGCGTGACTTGTCAGCCATATGGCTGCTTAAACATTCATTCTCTGCCATGAGCGTCTTATTTTCTCACAGTAGGTTTGCTCTGTCTGGACTTTAAAAACAAGTCATGAAGCGACATACTGAGATTCATGAGAGCAAATCATGCAACAGTCCCAGTCCTCTGACTATGTTTACATCCTTAGCAGCTGCGAGACCTATCACACTTATCACGCTTATCGTCATGTTCATTTTGAGTCAAGGTATGTGAGCAGCTCATATGTATGAGAAAACCTGTTTACATTCACAGTAGGCTCAAACTATTATCTTTGATTCCATGCCAGACATACTCCCTATGAAACAAATTAGACTAAAGAGACGTATTCCTGACAGTGTCCCATAAACATTTGTGCACACCTATGTTATCATGAATGATAATACATAATATTATTAGATTGAATAGTGGCAATTTTACATGTCTTAAATGTGAAAACATGTAGTTTGATTTGAACATGTTTTGATTTCTTTTCCATCGAACAATTCCTGTTGCAGTGTCGGCATCTAGAGCAGTCTCCCTGCATTATTTACAGCGTATGACCTGCTGCTGGTCCTCTGACTGAGCCCCTTTTATGAGGTAGCCCATGACAAGCAGCAATAAAGGTATGAGTGGCAGTGGACATGCGGGGAGTAGACTTGGGGAAAACAGATGAGTATTTGGGATAAGTCATACAGTAAAGAGTAATGTTGATATATGCAGAGAGATGGTGATCGGAGGGACTAGCTATGTAGAAATGTTTGTAATAAAATTCAGAGACTCCATTTGTAGAGTTTTTTTCATGTTCAATACGTATACCAGGACAGATTGATGGTCGGTATGGATTCCAATCTGATACCTACGTTGTTCCTCTTTTAAAGCTCCAATATGTAAAGTCGTAATTACGGTTACTGGTCGTTGGACAATTTTCAGTATGTGCATTATTTGCAAAACATGATAGAGATTCTTGTTTTCTGGTTTTATCTTGTGATAAGTTAAAACAATATCTCAGTACTTCATATGAAAATACCATATATTTGATGTAAAGCAGTTTCTGCTGTCACATGGCAGTCACAGACTCTCCAGAAAAGTTACTGCTGAAAAGGGTCGTTCAAATAATATCTAGTTACTGCTATATAGCCATGAAGGTTCAACATTGAACCATCATTACAGACAGTCTGTCTAAATATGTTAAAGCTGTTGTTAATAGCTTTATTTGTATGATTTTCTGAATATGAAGAACTAAAAAATATAACACTTTGCAAGGCAGCAGATAAGGTGCTTGAGTTGGTATTAGCCTAAGAGAGAATTCTTGATCATGTCTGTATAATGATACTGTTATATATCATTGCTGCACACTGATGATCATATGGAACATTGCAAGTTGAAGTTTTGCAGTTCAGTTCTTATTAAGAGGCCAGTGTTCAGGACCACGTGGAATTTTTTTCATACTCTTCACCAATATTAGACTAAAACATTGAGGCTGGAGCAGCTATATAATAATATGCTTTAGGGAGCTATTTTGATGTGGGCTGACATTTGTGTTGAAAACAGCTGCCCCCGTTCAGAGGGTCAGGAACACCAAACATTCCGTTTTAAAGAGCAGAAAGCGCTTCAAGGGAGCAGATGGCAGGTCGTCTTTGTATTTTCCCTTTCATCCAGTCAACTTCTGTATTGTTATTCCTCATTTGCATGTAGAGACGCTTCTGTGGGTCCAGACACTTATGCTGGTACACAGTGAATTTGATTTATCAGCAATGTAAAATGGCGCCGAACAAAGATAAAATTGCACTTCATCGGGACTGTTGATGAATATAAACGACCGCTTTCGTCAACCTCTGTTGAAATTTAAATATTGTCCATTAACCTTTGATATTTAACATGAGAAAATTCATCGAGACGGATACGTAGCCGGTGTGTTTGTAATATCCTATCTTCACAAGCAATAACAACGCAAAATGTCAGAGAAGCTATTAGCATGAAATTTACCTGACACAACCTAATTCAGACTTTCAGTCTCGAGGAAGACAAAGGCCCAAAGCGTTATGTCAGTTTAATAAGGAGCTCAGACCTCTTATCGTCCGCCTCCATCTCTCACACAAACAACTCATGATGGGTGAAGTCTGTTAGTGTGGTATTTAAAAAAAAGCCATTAGTATCCACATCAACGTTTGGATCCAGATAGAAAATAACAATAGATAATGATGCACATAAATGTTACCTTGGATCTAAGTTGATGTTTAATAATAATAGTAAGGTCACATTAAATGATCCTCAAAAGCGTCTTCTTCTTCTTACAATAGTGAGATCAACCATGTTTTAATCTTGCTCTTGTGTACTTGAGTGTTCTGTGAAGCCTCATTAGTAGCTCCAAGAGCAGCACAGGAAGCTGATGCTAACTGGATGCATCGAGAAAATTGTCATATGAAGGATGGCTGGTCTGCTATAACACCTGAGGCCAGGCTGATGCCAAAGGCAAGATGGGTGGAAAGAGAAATGCCTGGGAGAAGCCATAGGGCTCACCCCCTCTGGCTAGAAAGTGAGATCGGCTCTCAAGAGCACCTTTTCTTGGAGAGATTTATAGGGCAATGATCAGGACAAGCTTACCTGTTAGTTTTGTGCTCTATCAGACCTCTTGCCCAGGTTATGGAAAGGAGTAGTACCTATCTTTTTAAATAATAACCGTCTTAATAGCTATAACATTGTCCTGACAAAAACAGTGCTTTTAAACATTACTCATTTTCTTTACTGTCTAACTTTTGTTAAAGAAAATGTTATGATATTTTTCCATGACTGTATAGCAGATCCAAACCAGGTGGAGGCAGTATTCAGCACTCACAGAGGTGGCCAAATGGATTAAAGCTACAAAGGACCACTTCAACATCAGAATCAGGTGTGCACCAGGTATTGCCATTCACTAGTATCAGTTTCCGTGTAGAAGAATAAAACATGTCAAATTACAAATTGGATTAGCATTACCTCACTTCTGTCCTCAATTCCAATGTAAATATTGGACAGCTTAGCTTTACTAAAGCTAAATTTCACTCAGTTGTTGAGAAGCTCTGAACTGAAAACATTTCCTAGTTGAAAATATCTGAAAAGATTATTTAAATGGAGCTCAATTTTTAACATTACGCTGTTAGAAATTTTAACACAGTATAGGTCTTGAATATTGTGTACTTCCTTATTATAAATAAGGAGAACGCTCTGCCCAAGCAAGACCTAGAGTAGAGGCCATTTTGTATTTAAGGTGTTTCTGAAATGGATAGCAATTTCGATAGTATTGCATACTAGGGGATTCTTGACAGCTGTTTTTTTTTTTTGGCAATGATGAACAAAATAAGAGTAAGTAAGTAAGTAAAGGTTATTTGTAAAGCGCCTTGGTCAGACCAGGGTCACAAAGCGCTTTAACAATCAGAACAATACACAATTTAAATATATACTTTAAAAGGCCAAGACACATAAGACAAACACAGGAGTCCAGAAAATCAGGGAAAAGCCTGCACAAATGAGAATGTCTTAAGGTGTTTCTTGAAAGAGTCATCAAGTGCAGAGGGAGAGGAAGATCGTTCCAAATTTGCACCAAAGCCAATCTGGAACATAAAGATATTTTTGTTGAACGTGAGTAGCCAAATAATAATATTGAAAGTTAAGAAGGGAGAGACCATTGTTAAACTTGCATCTTAATGTAATGAGCTGCAGATCCTCTGAGACCTCCCACCCAAAACCAAACTACAGACCATTTTATCTAATGTATCAAAAGCATTTGGGCAAAATTAAAAGTTCTGGTAAAAAGTTTGGGTTATGTTAATATTTCCCATTAGGGAGAGGGATAGATTGTTCCATTTCTGGAGGTCAGATTTAACTTCCATTAGTGGAGGGAAATTAGCGGAAATAAGCTTTTGGGAATATACCAAGTGATCTAAATCCAGCATTAATGTTCCAAGCTAGTGCAAATTGTTGTAGCAGCTGGAAAGCATATGCTTTTCCATTACTGACCCTATACCCAGAAAGAAAATGCAGAAATATTGAAACAGTGACAGAATATAGGGGAGACATGATGCAGGGTTGGTGAAATATAATAATATATCATCAGCACAAAGTGATACTCGATATTCAATTTCTTTGCGCATTATACCTCTGATCTCTGTGGATGATCTCAGCGCAATGGCTAAGGGTTCTATTGCTAATGCAAAAAGAGATGGCGATAATGGAAAGCCCTGGCGAGTACATTGTACGAGCTGAGAAAACTAAATGCATTCCATTTGTCTGCATACCTGAGGTGATGCATATAGAAGCCTTATCCAATGAATTACTGTATCTCCGAACACAAATATTCTCAATACTGCAAACAAGTACCTCCTTTCTATTCTATCGAATGCTTTCATTATTCATTATATTTGACATTACCTCTTCTCAACGTGAAGCTAAACATTTAGATCTACTTTCAGTAGTGAGAGAGGCCTCTAAGATTCACAAAGAGTTGGGACCTTTCCATCCTTTAGGAGAACAGTTATCTTGGCTCAGGTCAAGGTGGGTGGTACATGGCCCTTCTCTAGAGATTAATTAAACATTAATAGAAGTAAAGGGGCAATTTATCAACAAACTTATCATAAAACTCTTGGAAATATATCAGAGCCAGGAGATTTCTTAGATTGCATAGCTTTGATTGATAATTTTAATTCACTAGCGCATGTAGATGTGATCGTAGGGTTTTTCAAATTATCTTTTAAATGTGTGATTAATGCCTTTAGAATCTGAACCGTTAGAATTTTGATTAGTTTTAATTTCAGCTATACAATGAGAAATACAATTGTGCTTGAGTTGATGAGCAATTAAACATCTAGCAATGTTCATAGAATACTCCTTGGAATGTAGCAATAGTTTTTCATCCATTTTTTGTTGTGATGATATCTAACTAAGCTTGGAGATCCAGTAGCTTCTTGAATAAAGTGGAAGATGGAGAATAAGCACACTCCTGATGCAGATATTTCATATCTAAAGTCAGAGAAAGTATTCTCTTATTGATTTTTTTATTTTTTACGGATTGAAGGATAAGAAATAATCTGTCCTCTGAGAAAGGCCTTGATTCCCAAACAGATGAATGAGAAGTAGTCGAGTCGCTTTGATTAAATAAAAGGTATTCATCTATAGTTTAGATATAAAATCACAAAATGATTTATCGGATAATAATAATTGATTAAATTTCAACAAAGGGAGTGAGATTTGGATATTAAGACAAATTGGGGCATGATCAGAAACAAGTATAGCAGTCTGTCTCTAGTGGGCAGAATAAACATACAGGTTTAATTTAGATCTATGAAAAGTGAATCCATCCTTGATTATGATTGATGGATGAGGGAGAAAAAGACTCACTGTGTCATCTCAGGGTCAAGGTAACTCAGGGGCCGAAAGCAACTGTGTTTGAGGTATCCCTTGGGTTTCCTCTGGGTCAAGGTGAACGACCTACCTGGCTGCCAGAAATACATATGCAGTGCCAGGCGCTCCGGTACTCTGTGTGGTCCTGTTTGACCCGATACAAAGAAACTGGGTTGTATATGGAAAATGAAGGGCGACAGAAGGGTTGGAAGTGTGGCATTGCTAATTCTCCAAGGATCCACAAGACCATTCTAAGTAATAAAATCAATGAAAGATTAAGACATTGGCTGCTGGATAAGGTTGAAGTTTGTGAATTAGAATGTTCCATAATTGGATTGAATACACAATTTAAAATGCCCAACAAAGATTGAAAACTGGGTAATCATTATTTTCCCAAATGAACCTGAATCTATGATAAACCTGCAATTTGCGTCAGCAATAACATTTTCCTCTGTGAATTGTGTTTGTTTCTTAATTAGACTAGCCACGCATGTAGTTTTCATTTGAATGAGAAAACCTTGAAATTTAAGGTGATTTCAGAATACTTGTGTCCTTGGGTTTCTTGAAGGAAAGCAAACAGATGGAAAAAACACAAAAAAAACATTTCCAAAAGGGAGACAGCAGCATAAGGCTTTGAAAAAAACAATTGAAGGACAACTCGGAAACCAAGACCATTGAGCTTAAGGAGCATCCTGTAAGTGTATCAATTAAGAAAACAACCAGTAAATAACAAATGAAAAATGTCTACAGTATTCTAGAGAAGCCATTTTTTCACAACATAAAAAAAAGATTTTTACATACAAATAAACATGTCTTTTACCTGATCGTTCCGGATGATTATCTCCATGAACATCTTAACAGCTGAAATCAAGCACACGATTCGTCAGCTGTGAGAGGTCATACAGAAAATATTGCAACGTAATGTGCAGCGGAGTGAGGACGGTCAGTTTATGGAGGCGGAATATAATTTAGTCTGAGGACCAAAACAAAAACAAATGTAGCTGAACCAACCTGTCTTTTGCCCTTGTAAACTTCACGAGTGAGAGAAAACAGTCATCAGTCTACCCCAGCTCTGGCCAGCCTCTACTTATCCTCCACCTCATACACGTCACAACACTTTTCATTTCTGTGATTGTTGTGCAGAATCCTAAATCACCTTGGTCGATGTCGCCCTGGCTGCCGGAGAATGCACCACTTTAACCATAACAAGACACAAGGTAGTTATACTGCATCAGCAAGGTTTCTCCCAGACAAAGATTTCAAAGCAGACTGGGGTTTCAAGATGTGCTTTTCAAGCTCTTTTGAAGAAGCACAAAGAAACGGGCAACGTTGAAGGCAAAGGGTGTTCAACACCAAATATTGATTTGATTTACATTTCTCTTCTGTTCATTCACTGCATTTTGTTAATTGATGAAAACTATTAACACTCTTAGTTTACATATTTGTTTCACACCTGCCTAAAACTTTTGCACAGTACTGTATATACAGTATATGCTGAACTTTGATGGACAGACATTTTCAGGTCTCTCCAGAGATGCTCGGTTGGGTTTAGGTCAGGGCTCTAGCTGGGCCATTCAAGAATGGTCACAAAGTTGTTCTGAAGCCACTACTTTGTTATTTCAGCTGTGTGCTTAGGGCCATTGTCTTGTTGGAAGGTGAACCTAGAACCTACTTTTTCCTTCTCCTCTAATTCACATCCCACCTGTGGGGCATAGCCACTAATAACATTTAACATCACACCTTCAATTTCAAGCTTCAGACTCATCAGTCTATCTGACACTCTTTTCAGTTCTAGGGTAACACCTCCATTTATCTTCCAATCAATACAATAGTAGTACAACTTAAAACCTGCACCTAAGCTTCTGCCTTGTTACTTTTCCACCTGGTCTCCTGGACACACCTTTTATCCACATTCCTTCTCTTCATCCTGTCAAACTACTCTGTATTTTTTCTAGTTATTGTCCAAATATTCAGTCCCTAATCTCCTCCTCCCACCCACACAAGCCCAATTTCCATTATTGCCCTGTAGGTTTTTGGGACCAATGGGGGTCGTTGTTAACCCGGGCCACGACTGATCTGGTAAGGAAGTCATGGTTGTGATTCGCATATATGATTACCTTTAATAAACTTATTTATTATGTGCCTGCGTACTTCCAACTCTAATTTCAACTTATAATGTTCCATCATAAAAAAAATATGTTTCATGAGTTTCATGTCACCCAATAGAAAAATAAATGTAATTCTGTTTACGAACATAGCCATTTATCAGAATCAACCTTGAATGAAAAAAGTTATTTCATAAGAAAATAGTCAGAATTACAAGTGTACATATTTAGTATTTAAATCCACTAACAGAAGTTTTAAAATAAATGTATATACAGTAATGAAATCCTAGTGTAGGGGTGAACTTAAAGCAACACCACAGAAAAAAATCTTGCAGATAAACCGAACATCACTTTGAGTTATTTTTCAGCACAAGCGTTTGTGTTTGTTCTCTGATCTCAGCAACTGAAAATAGCCGCTATCATTTAAATTCATGCTTTCATGGTCAACAGTGGCGTAATTGAGCTTGTCAAAGAGCAAAGAGGTGTGATGTATAATCTGGCTGCTGGCCTGTGTCGGCTTTATATTCAGATTTAGTCATGGCTCTGTCGTGCTGCTGTAGGCTGTGATCAGATTGATACAGCAGGACAGGCACTTGGCAAGCCCCATGAGCAGCATTGTAGAGTCTCTCTTACTTGTGGGACATCATACAACATGGTGTCTCTGAGGACTGAGGGGGTGTCAATGATGCGGGGACTTCAGGTGGAGTGGGCACAACAAGTGATGAGAGGATGGAGTGGGTGATGGACAGTGTCCTCAGTCATAAGTAAATGTCCCTACTGGTAGCTATAATTATTGACTGTGGGTGGTGATCAAAATTATTTACCTCTGCAGGGTGTCTGGATTCCCTAAAATAAAAAGTGAGATGCTCCTACATCACTGCCCGGCCTTGTGTTTGATACTACTGCTATTGAGCGGACTGGCATCAGTTGTACAGACAAGGTAGATTAAACAGCATAACTAAAATAACAAGACCGACATGAACACGGTAGGGAGTATGTAATGTACAACTCTATGTAGTGATCACTAGATATTGTGTAGTGATCACTAGATACTGTCTAATGAACACTAGACACTATGTAGTGAGCAGTAGATGCTATTTAATGAGCAATGAATACTATGTTATGAGCACTGGATACAATGTTATAAACACCAGATACTATGTACTGAGCAATGTATACAATAAAATGAGCACTAGATACTATGTAATGAGCAATGTATACTATTTAATGAGCACTAGATACAATGTAATGAAAAATGTGTACTATGAATGAACACTAGATACTATGTAATGTGCAATGTATACTTTTAATGAATATCGGAGACCCTATGCAACGAGCACTAGATACTGTGCAGTTAGCACTAGATACTATATAGTAAGCAGTAAATACTATGTAGTGAGCATGTACCACAAGGTTTCGGAGCATCGACATGGCAACAGAGTTCCTCCTTCAGTCAAGGATACCTGACACAATTATTGCACAACTAAAGAATGATAAACTAAATTAAATTCATTATGATTAAGCAAAGTTTACCATTTGGATGCTATTGTAATAAAATCTTATTATGAATTTTCTTTCAACATTAACGTCATAAACATTATAAGAAACAATGTGTTGGAACTATATTTTGCATAATTTGGAGACCTGGGACCTCATGTACTAAGAAGTTTGTTGATCTTCTACTAAATATGTCCGGAAACTGAAATCCAGAATATGGCGCAGCACAAAAATATTTACATGTATAAATCTGTCTGCGACACGAATTTTTCTCTCTGCGATCACGACAAACTAATGAAAGAATGAATGTAAATCGGATTAACCGTTTATATTCGAATATGCAGACGAGCTCCGGTGTAAATGTTTATATTTTATATACACAGTTATTAACGCGAATACTTTATTTACAGATGATCAGGGCTTTATTTGAAACGTCTCCATTTGAGTTAAACAAGAATAAAACTTTAAATCAGTAACTTAAAGTGCTGAGTATTAATTGATGATGAAGATCTGATCTGAAAACGTTTTGTGTACGAATGACAAATGAAAAAATCATGTGACAGTGTATTTATATCACACGGTTTCAGCTGCTTTCATTCTACAGCTTCACTTTGATCCAAAGTTGTTTCACAAAAATCTTCGTGACTTTTGTTGACTTGAAGCATCAGACGCAAATCATTTTCTTTGTTATCTAATAAAAACAAGCTCATTCCATTAATCTTTTTCTGAATAGTGTAAAATAGCGGATTAAAATATTAATTATAAAATGTTGTATTAATTAATACAGATCATCAATTTGGTGAATGAGAACATATTAATAAGTTTGTGAATAGATCAATATCCACTTGTGTAACTACAACTACTGTGTGTTAATTTATGATCAATATTGATCGTCAATGGAACTCTGATGT
This sequence comes from Callionymus lyra, assembly GCF_982586985.1. Taxonomy (NCBI): domain Eukaryota; kingdom Metazoa; phylum Chordata; class Actinopteri; order Syngnathiformes; family Callionymidae; genus Callionymus; species Callionymus lyra. Next base: position 21,812,137 of record NC_141835.1, read on the forward strand.
GAACAATTCAACGTGAATAATGAGCCTGACATGCATCTGAGCAGCTGATCCGTGCGTAAGCGACCGACAGACCTTGCAGAACCTTTTACCGTATTGAAACATATGAGCTTTGACAAGGTGGCTCAGCACGTTTTTTTGTGCGTATAACCCCTTAGTACATGAGGCCGCTGGCTGCAGTCGGAGCATTTCCCAGACAACAAGTTATTGGCAATGTGTCTGGAGAAATGTGGCCAACATTAATGGAGTGAGTGTAAAGAAAGACTTTAAGCGAGGAGAACCGACAAAAGAGCATTGACAGATGAGTCGATGTGGGTTGGCTACACTTTGAGAATAATAAGGTGATAGCACTGTTTTCATTTTATAAACACATATTTAAGAATTTTTATGGAATAAATATGTGTGCTAATGGTGTTATTTATCACTCTGTGGAATGATTAATAAAGTATAGACGTTTTCATTGCACAGGGTAAACACTAGTTTGATTACATTTTTTAGATTTCAAGAAAAGGTTGAGAAAAAAAACATTGTAAGCAGGTTTTATATAATTTGCCACACACACATATATATACTTTCTGTACAGTCTGGTGACAAATGGAATTAAACACTGGTACCAGTCATATTGTTACGTAATGTTTCTGTGTTCTGTAAGCTCTGTGGTACAGTGGTCAGAGAGAGCTGCTGTAAAGCAAGTAGAACCCTTAAACATCCCTCATGGTTTTTCTATGTTTAGGTTTTCCAAGCATCCCCAAGTGGAGAAGATCCTGTGCACAGTGTCTTCAAATGGTCCTGGAAACCATAAATAATTGAAGGAGATTTCCAAAGGGCCTTTCTTGCTTTTCTTAGCCTGATCATAGCAACCTGAACAATGAGCTGGAAAGACGAATATGAAATTTTGTTGCAAATACCACTTTTGATTCCAAGCCTCATTTACCTCTCACCCAGATCTTGATCCATTTTAGAAGGGAACTGTTGAAGAAATATGAACACATAGCAACGACATTTCTTTTTGAAGAAGGTCTCTTTGGAGATTCATTTGACTGTGTTTCTCTTTGAACTTCTCAAGAAGCAGCGGTGTAAAAGATATTGGACCGTAAATAGACTTGAACTCTTCCTTCTCCCAGGTTCCTTCATATTCATTCTTCAAATTTACATCCTCATTTGTGTTTGCCCTCTATCTTCACTTGCGCCCTGAACCTGCTGCCTGTGGGGAAAATGATAAACAAGCTCCATTTCACCGACTACCAGGAGTCACAGCTCTATTTCCTTCCACCAGCATGGGAGCAGAGCCTTTTATCTCACATTCAGATTGGACAGCTGGAGAAAACCCTCTTAGGCGTGGATGCTGGGGGACTATAAAGAGAACAAAACACTAGTGATTCATCTCTCTGTCAAACACAGAGAGCTTTGGATATGATTCTTCAGAGAGACACATCCCATTTTGGATTTCATTATCTCTGACACTTTCGGACCCATTGCTCCAGATGTCAGTTGCTTCTGTCAAGAATTGTATCACGTGTATATATAAGACACAGATGACTCGGCGGCCACTGAAAGATTTGATGACGTTAACATTTCCTCCTTTATGGACAACAGAAATGAAGAAAACATTTTCTTTACTTCGAAACTTTATCATTTTTTTTGTTCAACATGTACCCACTTTTTTTGTTTGTTTTCAAGGCATTCGCCCGATTCCCAATGAAAAGCTGAGCATCTTTAACTCTTACTCTTTCAACTCTGATTCTTTTCATTGTGTCAGAGCTAATGTTCCCAAACAATACAACATGGCTCCTCTTAAACTCCTGTGATCGTGAAACATGGACCTCAAACACTTCATGTACTAATGTAAATTATAGATTGACACTTCAAATATTCTTTTAAATGTATTATTCCTCATCTATTGATCCATGTTTTTATCTTAACTATAGATGGTTAATAAGGTAATATTGCTTCTAATGTGTTATGCCATCTGTAAATTAAGTTACAAATTAAATAAATTAAGCAAATAAGTTTGAAACAAAACCAAAACTACAAGTAAATTACACTATATTATGAGGATAAACTAACAAAAACATCCTTATTACGATGGGAAAAATAAATCCGGTTACTTTATCTGCTAAAAGATGACGGTCACTTGTGTGATTGAGTTTGAAAGCCAAGGTCTTGAAGTACACAACTTTTTTTCAACTTAACCTAGTTTGCGTCAGGGACCCTCTAACCATTTGTGTCAGTGCTGTCGCTATCACACACACACATACACATCTATTTTTGCTGGAGCGCTTTGTACATTTAAGTCTATAAAAATCTGTATTTTTATCTAAGCCTGAAGCTGATCATCCATCACAATTAACAACGTGTCAGCACTTTTATTTAGATGATCGTATTGTGGCTTAATTGGAAGGTGTGTGTGCATACAAGGATGTGTGTGAGTATAGGAATATGGAAAATATAAACGGTGGTTATTTGACCTTATTGTTCCGAATATCATTGATTGATTGAAACCTGTTTGGGAATCACACACAAAGTACAGATAAAAATGAAAATGCCGTTTCACATCAGCCCAGAATAAAAACATGGCAATTCCAGCCAAAATAGACTTTACACACAAAAAATGAAGTGCCCGGAATATGTAAGGAAGGTAAAAATCAAAGACTGACGTGGACTGGACAAAAAGCAATGAAGGGCACAGAGTTGGACATGACTTTGACAAATCACTGGCAAAGAAGAGAGGGGGTAAAAGAAAGAGAGAGGAGCTTGAAAAGAGAACGGGCCAGGTGCTGTCGCTCAAGGGTAATCACACCATGTGCAGCCACAGAAAGTTAATCAGACAGAGCCAGGGCAAAAGACAGCAATGTTGCGGACACTCGGCAAAAGGAACCATCACCAAAACAAAACAGGAAGTGGCAAACAAACAAATAAATATGTGAACACATTTGACAAATTAAAAAAAAAAGTTTGTCCTGTTGGTGCAAACTAAGGTCTTGTTAGTCATTTTCTGGCTCTATTGTGCATTACCAGAGTGACATGACGTGGGTTGATTTGAGGGTCAGAGAGCTAGATGACCACCTTGTAAATGATCTTGATCTCTGGCCTAAATTACAACACTGCGCTGATGGGTATGGATAAAAAAACGTGGTGGAGTCATTATCACCTCAGCCAAGGAGATATGAAATGTTGACATTGCAACTGGGAATGGATAATATTATTTTGTTGGTGTTTGGGATAACCATCGTACCACATATATTTTGACCGATTTTTCACTAAGCAGCACACAAACTTTCTACTTTGAGTACTTGTGTTCTGTACTACTTTCTGGAACACTTCTGACATCTGCTGTCCAACTAACCGCAACGATGATGGTAATAAAATAAAATGAATGTGTTAAGATCAAAATATAGGTGGAAATGTGCTGCTAGGCACAGGTCTGTGTCCATAATTTTCTTATTTGTTCCAAATGTGTCTTCTTGAAATTAAAAAAAAAGAAAACAAAGTTTTCCACTCACAATATATGACATACAGTAACTATTAATGCCAAGTTGTTTACGGAAAAACATGTTGAGAATATAAAAACCTACTTAACATTTATTTTGTATTCTATGATTTATTTTAAATATGATATGAGCGTGTAAATGATATGGGTATAAACTGAATATCAGCGAAAAATATATTTTTTTAATAGTATAAAAGGGTTTAATAAAATGAGGTCGGGTGGTAAAGTCAAATACATTTTAAACATCACATAATTTGTTTGGAATTTCAAGACCATATGTTCTCATTAGCGTTTACAGGCGTTTAAGATGACAATGATAATCTCCACATGACGGCACATGCAAGATCATCATGAAGGTTCAGCTGCAGGCCACAAAGTCACTGATGTAGCTTCCACTTCACACTGAGCGCACTTTAAGCTGTAGGTCCTGTTGGATGGATCACCACGATAATCAGCCAAGAGTGGATTTTCCCAGAGAGGAGCATTAACCACAAACACCGTGCTAATATTGGAATGTTAACCCCTCTGGCTGCCACCTTTCTCAGCTCTCCTGTTGGAGCAAGCAAGGACACTGATGTTTTATGTAACTTTATTTTTACGTTCAGCTCACGTTATGATAAACCTACATGTTGTAGCACCCCCTTCAGCCTGCACAGCTCCTGCTCTTGTGTGTTTGCAGGGTTGTGTATCTACTGAAGTAGACAATCCACAGCTCGTGTCATTGAATTGCACCAACAAGGGGGAAAATAAGAGCTGAGCTTAAAGACAAAAATCTCAATTTACCAGCTCCTTGTTATCAAGAAAAGTCGACTGAGGTTTCTCGGGTGTTTAGTCAGGATGTCTGTTAGGCGTCTGCCTGGTGAGGAGACCACAGGGCAGACCATTCATTATGCATTATTAAATGTAGTCCCTTGATAAAAAGCTACCTTTTTGTAGTTCATAATGTGAATGTTTAAAAGAAAAAAAAGCTTCTAAAACATCCCATAATATCAATCAGCAGTGTATTAGTACAGACTTTAAAAGCTCCGTCTTGTATTAACTGCAGCAAGCACAGATTAATCTTTAAGACTCTTTACTGGCTCAACAACAGGTGATGCACGGTCGCTGTTAGTCAGCAGCTTTCACAAACTCTGCCAGCCCCGAATCCAGATTCCCCCCCTGAGATCGTTTCCTCTTGAGACAGATGGCAAGTAGCACTTTCCCTCTGTTGCATAATTTAAAGTGACTTCTCCAATTAGAGCACGATTCAGGAGAAAAGGTTAAACCCGTCGAAATGAGATCCAGTTGGACTTTGATTTGGATTTGATTATCAAAACAAAAACACAAACAAAGAGGAGTTGCTTTAGTTTGACGATGGCCATGTTGGTAATCCTGACTTTTAATCTTTGACTCAGCTTGACCCAGATTTATTTTGCAACTTTGACCGTAATCCTGTTGAGGTTCAAGGTCTCCTACTGGGAGGTTGTACTGGGACACTGAAGAGTTAATCCGAAAAGGAAACAATCTGTAACTCGCCAGTTCTGTTGTTTGTCTCACTTCACAGGATAAAATGTTAATTTTATTAATGATATCAGATTAATATTTTTTCAGATCAATTATATTGATAACCATTTAAAACAAATATTGATAAAAGACACATTGGATTCCACAGAACAAGACCCGAGAATTAAACCTTGTTTATAAAATAAACCTTATTTCATGAAATAAATACTTAAGTTAAGTGAAGTTAAGATTAAAAGTCTCAGAGGTAGGTGACTCATCCCAGTGTCAACTTTTCAAACTTCTACCACCATAACAAGATCACTCGAGGCAAAGTTTCATGAACGACAATTAAAACTCTAGTTTAGTGTCGGAGATCTTTTCTGAGAGACGATGCAGAAACTCTGACTCATGCTTTTGTTGCTGACTGCAGTCTTTCATGTCTACTGGAGCGAAACATTTTATTGCATTTCAATACATTAGGGGAGGAGGAAGTGAATACATTCTTGTGGAAATTAAAGAAAAAAGACTGCAAAAAGGGAACTTTAAATCATTGAAATAAGAAAATAGAAGCTATGCTTCATGTCTTGAAAATGTCTCCATGATAGTAAATCTTGGAACACCCACAAGACATCATGTTGCATATGAAAACAATGAAGGTGAAATAATCCCATGATATAGAGTCTATGATTAAGCAAAGATAAACCAATATTGGTGACTATTGTCCTATAAAAAATATAATTCCAATATTGTGAAAAAAAACTTGCATGGAGACAGTGTGTCCTCCTGCCCCTCTTTTCTCCCGCCTGGTTTGTCTCTTTGTATTTCATGTACGTTAGCTAGAGGGTTTACAGTTGTAGCTCTGTATCATCCCAGTATAGACAAATCCAAAAGTAAAAAGTTGCTCTCACAATGACATGTGATGATTTTATTCTTGAGGCCACATTGATGCACTAAAGGTCCCGGGGACAAATATGGCCCGCCAAGTAGTGATAGGCTGAAGAAGCTTCATGAAGCAGTGTCATGTTGTTTAGAGGTCAGTAGGTGGCGCCATCACTTTAAATAATCATGTGCTGTTTCATTTGAACAGTTGTTAAAAAAGGAAAATAGTGCAATGACCGCCATCTAGTGGACTCTGATAATAATGACACTGCTTCATGAAGCTTCATCAGACCATTACTTTACCGGCCACTAAACAACCTTTTGACCGACATCATTTTTATTGTTATTATTAATGACAGATTTGCTTCTTGCGTTGGGAGTTGCGCTGCTGACTCCTTAGTGACATCACTGTCTGAACAATCAGTGGTTGGCAGTCGATGGATGTCACCCGATTTTTGCTTGGAATCAAAGCAGAGCACATGAAGAATAAGAATAGTAGCTATTTTAACGTATCATGCTGTTGGAAAGACAAACCAGGTAGAGTTTGAAAGGCTGTAGGATTTTGGCCGCGTGTGATTGAGTTTGAATTCCCAGTTTTATGGATTATAAATATATGAAAAACAAATTAATCTAATCTGTACTCATATTAGTTTCAATTCAATTGAGGATTTGTTGTCAGAAGTTGTTTCAGCACTTTTCTGTCCAGGAAAAATATCAATTGCTTGAATTGATTACCCTTCAGGTGGCCATAATCTTTAGGAATTTAGATTATGAAGAAGGATTATTTGCTACTTGAAGAGGCTTATTTACTGGTGCAAATTGTTAGCAACTAACAAGAGCGGCTAATCCTTTTCACAGGGAGAGATGAGGGCGGGGACTTAAATGCCGGATCCAACCCACCATTGAGTGCCACCACAGAAGATGCCACCACAACTTCAATAAGCAGAGGCATTGGCTGGACCTGTTCTTGTGGGATTATTTGGCCAGAGATGTTGGAGTTCTTTTTCATGATGTTTAAAGTCAAAGCTAATAAGTGATGACAGCTTCATTTCAGGACCTAGAATGATGTGGACACATGAGAAGGCTGATCAGCGGTAATCAAATCGGGGAATCTCTGTGGCAAAATCCTTTGGCCTTGAACATTTCCAACTTGGCTCGCCTGACAGACAAGGGTCCAGAAGGTGGCTTAGAGGATGAGGCCACGTGGCCCAGCAAGGATTATGAGCAACAAGTAGAAGGTAAAGAGATTAGACCCAAAAGGAACCTGCTTTTTTAACCTCATCACGGTTGTCACACTTGCAACTTGAAAGAAAAGTCCTCGAGGCAGGAATCCAACCCTGGTTGCTCTTTCCGGATACCTCTCCTCCCGGTTGTCTGCAGGGATAAAAAAAAAAAGGACTGTCTGAAGTGGACCGGCCGGAGAGACTTTCTGCGCTTTTCATGAACTCCCAGGATTTCTTCTGGTGTCTGCACCCAGTCTCTACACTAATGCCAAGTTTAAGAAAGACTTAAATCATGCTTTTACGCTCCAGACTCTTCTTCTTTTTGTGTCTGCTTACTCACCAAGCAACTCAATTCAAAGGTAGGATTAAATCTCTGATAATCTCTGATAGATTTGCTACAAAGAAGTTCTGCCGTTTCATCATCCTGAGGATTCTTGCGGGCGCGGAGGCAGTCTGAGGTCGTGGTGTTGATTTTGAGTGAAACGGCTGGTGACAGACGACGGAGGAGATAGATAAAATAATTCCATCAGTGATAAGATTTGCGTCTGTGCTGGCTTGTCTTGTTCGCTGTGATGTGCCCGGCTGAGCTCATTATGTTGAAGGAAACAAAAGCCATTCTGTTCCCACCGTCGCAGGACGCTAATCTTTTCTGGCTTGTAATTCTGCTGCGAGCTTTTTGCCGCCACGGTCTCGTTGAGGGTCTGTGTGCATGTGCCAAATTCTCATGCTCACCCAGAGCCCTGGACATTTGCTAACGTGACTTTAATTTTAACTCACCATTATCATTTTTCTGTGACATCTGCAAGCCTCCGACCTGTCTTTGAGGCTGGACCATCAGCATGGATGTTAATTGTCCTCACATTCTTGGCATGTTTCTGTTCTCGGACCAATTTGTGAGGGAAGCTATCTTTGTGCCGACGGGAGAGATTACAGATTGACATTCATGCTCATGAATGGAAGTTCTGTTTTGTTTGTTTCAGCAGCAGAGCTGTTTTGAGTTTATGCTTCATGTCACATTGTTTGAACTATCCAATAGTCCCTTAACAGACCTCGAACAAATCTGTCAAGCTCATCTTTAACTACTTCAATATTCTGGATTAAACTGAACCGAAGAATAAAACTTTCAAAATTTCCAGATCCTAACTTGAAAAAAACAACAACATTTAAAATTAAGTATATTTCTTCTTTTCTACATTCTACTATTTCACCATTTTACACATTTTTATAGTGTTATTTTTATCACAAAGTAACAGTAATTAAGTTTTATTTTTGAAAGTGCAATAATAATAATAAATGCAATCAAATTCCTTCATAAGTAATAATCACCAAATAATATGGAGGGAAAAAAGGGTAAGACACAAAAGCAAGAAATGAGGTCCTTCTTCCCAGTACAAGCTCAACATATGAAGCCATTATAACTGGAAATCTATGGAACCTGTGCAGTGTTTATTATTTGCTCCTGCAGTTGGTGTTTGGGGGCTCATTAATCCTGGATTATTGTCTTAAGAAATCCACTGAGGTTTGCCACCTGGCATCACAATGAATGACTTTCTTGATGAAATATTTCTTTGGAATAATTTTGCTGGTGATCGGAGCTCTGGGTCGTGTATAAGAAGGGAATTAGAGTGTTATAATTCCTCTCCAGTGTGTTGAGTTTGTTTTCTGAAGTAAGGTGATCAGGAAATGGGGGTAGTTGATCCTCAGCTGGGAACTTTTGTTCGGTTCAAAGGTTGGTCAGAAGTTGAAGCCAGAGTTTGAATTGGGAAAGATCTTTGCAAAGTCATTCTCATTTATTTTATTCGACCAGCTCTTATGTCCTTGTTCTGCAATTCTCTCAAACGGGTTTAATATACATCCGGTAATTGTTGTAATCCGTGGCTAATGCCCTCCATAGCTAATGGCTATAAAACAGTTAATCTTCTTACCATAGTTTTTGTACAATAGCATTGAACTTTCTTGTTCAACGGTCAAAAAACATGGTCGACAACTAAAAACAATATAATCTAAGTTGCAATTATCCTCTTAAATCATAGCTCACAAAGTTGCTTCATCAAACATTTCCCTGACGGACATAAGAACTGTTATACATACATAAACAAAATACAATTAAATAAACACAGATAAAACATTTTTGTTGTCACCCTCATAGTAAAAGTAATATTTAGACAGCTCAGAGAATGATCTTGCTGTGTGGAAATGTCATGTCAATCATATTGATTTTTATTTTGTTTTTATTGGTCATTGTAGCATCCATTTGTGTTTTCTTATAATTCCCCTTAATCTTTTTAAGGGGGTTGAATTTTACTTCCAATCCAACTTTAATACAGGAAGGATAACATCAAGTTAGCTCAGTTTGGCATCCTTATGACATATTAATGATTTTCCAAATGTGCAAATGTAATAGATAGACAAATGTCCAGAGTGTCCCAAACTCTCTCCCCAAGGGGCTGGAGATAAAAAATGACTTAGAGCAGAAGTCTCAATCACACAAGAGGCTCAAATCTATTAACATAATTACAGCGCTGGCTGGGGGAAAAAAAAAGGATATTTAGCTGTCTTTAATTGATTTAATTAGTCTGATTGGATATTGTCTTAAATTATCCTAGTTGTCTCTTTGTTCAATGAAGCACATCTATTAAATACATTTTTCTTAACCTTTTTTATTGGTGTTTTCTGTAAAATTGTGACTTAGGTAATATCTGATCCCTAGCTTCACATAAACCTTGGCATCTGTATGGATCACAATATCAACATGAACATTTATCTTGTTGTATTTTGATTATTAGACAAACATCTGGTGGGCCACATTAAATGACTCGGAGGGACAGATTTTTTTGAGAAAAAAAAAAATCAAGAAACACAATAAAAAACATTCACGACATATGAATCATCTGATTAGTCAGCCTCCACCTCGATGTGTCATGATCACACTCACCGTTAACCCACCTCATTGTCACCTGCCTACCTTTGTACTTTTCAACTGATTGTTAAATCAAGAAGCAAGTGATGTTGGTCTGGATTATTGACAGTGAAGAAACAACAGGGATTAGCAAACACACACGAGAGGATCGACACAATCCCTTGATAGCTGACAGGCAAGTGTAAGAATGATTTGATACATTGACGGTTTTTGTACTTGTGGCTTCTACAGATACTCACCCTGGCTTACCTGGACTCAAGGATGCTAAGTTTCGACATTTTCTGCAATCCTCTCAACAAGTGAAGCCTAAAACAAACCTGGATGGAGATGGACATCGGGCCAAAAGGTCAGCGGCGGTCCTGATGACTGGGGTCAGGGTCTGCCCACAGGAGACCATGAAAGCCGTCATCGGCAGCCATCGGGCTTATTTTAAACTTCGAGGTAAACAGAAGAAAGATATACAATCTTTGAATAACACAATGTCATTTAAAAAGCAGATTAGTGGCAGAAATGTGTATTTCTACCTGGTCGTGTATATTAAGTAGGCAGCTCATTGGCTAGTTTTTCTGGACGCAATATGAATTTACTTCAGCTAGTTCAGATGAAGCTCTGTATGTGGATGTTTGATTATCTAAGAACAGTCAAGAGATTGAAAAAACCCAAAAGAGATTAACTGATTATGATCTGTAAATAATCAATTTAAATAAGGTATTTTTTTAATCTCAAATGCAAGTAGAAAAGTGCAATTTTGTTTTCGATTTAAATTCCTGATTGTGCAGATAAAAAAAAAGTATAATAAAAAAAGTGCCAGGTCATAAACTCTAATGGTTTTGAACAGATGCAGTTCCAGTCATCTCCATTCTGTTGTTGAGACTAAAGTGCAACATTTAGTTTACACCATCAGGGCTGTGTTCTTTTGTCTCAATCATTAGAAATCAAACTTTTTTTCTGCTTCTTTACGTCACTCTCCTGACCAATGAATGGGATAAAAACATGTGATAAAAAATATAAGGGAGACTTACACTGAACAAGTTTAAATATTAAATTGACAGATTTAAACTGAAAGGTTACAAAAGGGGCCATGGAACCTGAAATGGATTGAAAATGTACGATAAAGCAGAAATAAATGTACTCCTTCATTTCAAAGCCTCACTGATGAAAGTGGTAATTAAGCAGTTAGTAATGATGTGTTTCATTGTCCGAACGCAGTCAAGCTGTCAGAGGATTGATTATGGGCTTTCATTTGTGCCACACACTTTAAACTCATTATTGGAATATAATCAAGAAAACTCATTCAATTCGCAACAAGCAAACAACACCGTGAACCTTCCTTGGTGACACTTCAGTACAATGGCTTGTGCGTCTGCAGTCTGTCAGGAGGCAATATGGGAGGCGTTCCGCATCTTTTTGGACAGAGTTCCCAGCTCAGAGGAGTACAGTGTCTGGGTGTACGCCTGTCAACATGAGAACCTCTGCATGGACGACCTCGCCAAGAACTTCAGCAGCTCACAAGAGCATCTTGACATGGTTGCCAAAGTAAGTGCTCCACTAATGTCGCACAAAGTTCAGGGGATTCTGGTGAATGATTTTTTTTTCTTTTTGTCTCACAGCGTGTGGCGGAGCATGCTGAGATGGAAGGGTACGTGCACAAAAGCAGTTTAGAATCTACCATCTAATGTAGTCCTTTTGCTGGTGATCTAGCCAAAGTAGGTTCAATGTAGCCTGTAAGCCTGTCGTTGCACACATCTTGGGTATGACCTCACATGGCCGTGGTTTATTGATGCCATGTGCTGAATCGAGAAAGGGTCCCCTGGCACATCATGTACTGTTCCTTCCTCTGCTGCCACATCTCCACTGATCCAAGTCTGGGAGGAGATCCCTGCGGAGAACATGACCTTGGATGGGAGAAATACATGCATGTGGGGACACACTCTTGAGAAAGTTTTTTGTAATCTTTCTCATTTTTGAGAACACTTCAATTGAACTGGAATGCTTCAACCATGAAGATGGAGAGTGTGTTCAAGTGTTGGACTTTAGATATTTTTAAAAATGATGTTTGTCTTTTGTAATGATAGTTTGGCATTAACCGGTAATCTTGTTTTGCTAGACCTCTTGATGGGACTACTGAGCCAGGAAAAGATTGTAAGTGACACAAATGACTGACAGCTAGTTAGCAGTAAAATAGTTAATATCATCCTCCTCTTCAGGCACCTGGGCTCCCCCTGTGATTCTCATCCCAACTGAGGCTGACATGGTGCGTTCACCTCCTTTTTTTCTCCCTCTGTCGACTATGAAACACTGGCAGGTACATTTGTTTCAACTGTACTGCTTTTTTCAGATAAAACTGGACCCTAACATGATAAAAGAGAAATACCAAGAGTACATTGTTGAATTCAGCGTCACTGTGGTGGATCCTTCGTACAGCGAGCTACTGAGTGACCCATCAGCTCCAGAGTTTAATGACGTCTCCAGAGAGATACAAGAAAAGGTGTGTGATGTATAAAAGATAAGTTTTAACATTTTGTCTTAAATTTAAATAAAAAGGAAAAGGTAAAAAGTTAATTCAGACAAAAGAAAATGTCATCATGTTTGCATAATTTTTATAAACGTTTTTTTCTGACCTGTTTTTATTCATTTTTATTATAACTATAAAATGTATATCTGTTTGCTTTAGATTCTTGTAACGTAAAGGTTACTACTGAGAAATAATTGGTTATTTCACTGTTAATTTATTTTCATTTTATGATATCCAATCATAATTTTACATTTAAAAAATGTTTGTCAATTAGTTACAATAAAAAATTATTCATACTCTTTCATTGCCAGTGTTGTATTGCCAATTGATAAACATGAAATAAAATACATAACATTTAATTTTTAGAGGTAACTACTAAGAAATATTGTCATTATTTAATTAAATTAAATTGTATCATTCTATGATATTTTCATCCAATCATAATTTCAAAAAAGTTTGTCGATACAGCGGTTTTATTATTATTATTATCACTGGGACCAATAATTATGACATAATTTAGTCTTTACAAACACTATATGTTCATAAATTCAATAACAAATGGTATTAGTTGAGATACTGCTTGTAAGCAGTTCATTCATTTGTTTAACATCACACCAGTGCAAGCCAACTTATGTTAAGCCAACCTGTGTTTCAAATAAATGGCTGTTACTAATTAATTTATTAGTTAATTAATTAGTTAATAATAGCTAAACATATCATAGTTAGCTTTTTAGTTTGTTAGCATCACACCAACATCTATATTCTCAAGATGGTTGATTTTTAAGCCACTGCAGGTGAAAATATTCTTTTTTATAATACTGTCTTCTTTTGCAGATGACTCATGTTCTTCAAAAGGTTCCTGGATTCAAAGAAATTCGTGTTATTGGGTTTAGGTGAGTGAAATCGTACCTTGGGATTGAGAGCGTGAGTCAATGTGTGGAAACGTCTCTTCTGCTCAGACTGGAGGACGTCTCCATGCGCTATGCAGCGATCTTCAATGGTGACACTGAACTGAACGATGATCCAGGCTCGAGCGAGTCAGCGGCAGACGACCAGGATCCAAACGCACCTAAACTGAAACAGATTATCGTGAAGGCCCTGAAAGAAGAGCCACTGCTCCCGATAGACTTGCAAACGCTCAACTTTGGCACGGGTGAGCCGGGTTGCCTCTGGTTTGTGTGAAAAGAACATTAAGTAATTGGCTTCTCTCTCCAGTCACGACAGTGTATCCAGTGGCAGAACTCTCTGTGAAACCTGCCGATGCAGCGATCTCAGGTGATGAGGTCACAGAGGCCATGATAGACCACAGCACACCCACCCACCAGAACTTCTTCCCCACTGTGGCAGTGGAGGAGATCTTCTCAGCCGAGTCTGAGTCACATACGTCCGTGCCTTTTGTCCCGCATGAGTTCACTTCAACTGTTGTATACGAGGGAGCAGAAGAAGCAGATGGCGTTGTGGAGGAGCACAGTGAAGGTTCCACACCAGACCCACCAGTGGAATCCATTTCAGAGCAGATAGAAGAAATATCTCCAGCAGAGTTTGAGGAAGCACCAGTCATTGAAACAAATGAAGTCGAAGAAGAAACGATAGAAGAGCCTGTTGGGGGAGGTGAGTTTCAGAAAAACACTTTTGGATTGTCATCACAGGGAAACTAATGTGTCGATTTAAGTGTCTCTTAAATAGATCTTAGACCTCTATTGTACTTATTAGTATGTGTCTGTTTGTACAAAACTCTGTTATTATTGAAATATTTACATTAGAAAATGTGCTTAAGCCCCGCCCATTGAAAACACCTTTTTTATGTGGAGATGAAACCTCGTTGTATAAAACAAGTGGGGTGTTATTACAGCTGGCTGGAAGAGGAGCGAAGCCCATTGTAACATACATAATGGACTCGACTCTCATAACCTCAGAGATTTCAGACCGGGGAGAACTTTCTAAAGTAATAACTTTAAAACATCGTCATGATGAGGGACTAACTGCATCTTGGAGAGATAACAACATTTGAAACATTAGTTGAGCTTTAATATGTAGTATTTATCAGAGCAGTTCAAATATTCAAAACTGTTTTATGACATACTTACAGGTACATATTAAAGCTAAATATCAAAGCAGTGTCAAAATGACTTTATGCTGCAGTTCAATATTCCATGAATGGAGCTCATGTTTTATTCAACGATGCCTCTTCATGTGATTTAACGTAGAGCTAGCAAAGTGCAGATTGCAATGTGGTTGCCAGACATCTGCTAAAGTATTGGTTGAACTTATCTTCTTTACCTTTTTTAGTTGTATTTAATATGTAAATAAACATTAGAAGGCATGAATTTTTACCTTTTTGCCAGTGGTCCTTTCTTTCTAGGCAGGGATTGAGTTAAGATACACAAGGTGACAAAACAATATAGTGTCTTATTTTTATTTTCAAGTTAGATCTGGTTAAGACAAATTCCCAAACATTACTTTCCATTGTTAGTAGTTTTAGATTTTTTTTCCAAAATTACTTCAACATGAACAAAAATTCCTCTGAAATAATCACAAATATATTGACCTTTTTTTTAGGGACACAATTATAAAAATAAATGTCTGCATCCGTAGAGTTAAAATATAAAATAAAAATGTGCAAAAACATTTACACAATCCATAATTCAGAGCATTTTCTATGGTCTTGATGAGAAAAGAGTTAATTGTGAAAGAAATGCAATATAATGGGAATATTAATTTACTAATGTGATTTTTCCTTTTCAAGAATCTGAGCCAACAGAGGAGAAAGTACTAGTAGATCATTCAGACCCCCGATCTGATCTACCAACCACTACAGTAGAGGCACTCCTACTCGACTCCACAACAACCACAATCACTGACACATTTGTCAGCGAAAGGTTCTCAACAGAATCATTTCATGAAAATGAGATTCAAGAGGCCGAACCAGGCGAGGGACCGTCACCAACCCCTACTCTGAGCCCTGCCCTTCCAGAAATCAGTGAAGCTACAAGTGCAGGGCCTAGTGGTGCACCCCCCAGATCAACCGAGCCTTCCCTTCAGAACTTTCAAGAAGATGTCGAGGCGATTCAGATCGGATCCGGGATAGAAGTTGAGCCCCCGGTTGAAGAAGAAGCAGGCAGTGAGGCGCCACTGGAGTATGACGAAGGAATGTACGGATCGACGGCAGCTCCGGTGATGAGACAGACTAGCACTCCTCTGACAGCGGCTTTGAACAAGAACAAAGAGTTGGTGGTTTTCTTTAGCTTGAGGGTCACTAACATGCTGTTCTCAGACGACCTTTTCAACAAAAGTTCGCCGGAGTATAGATCCCTGGAGAATACCTTTTTGGAGCTGGTAGGTACACAAGCTTTGGTCCTGGACATCATGATTGGGCATATTTTGTTTTATTACTTTCTGTTGTAGCAGCAGGTAGAAATACTTCTGTGCAATATTTCAATTATGTAAAGGATTGTACCAAAAAGGTGCTCAGTCTGGATGTTGTGCACAAGTAAGGATGCACTTTTTTTGCAGCAGGCCTTAATCTCTCAGCTGCCATCCTAATATGTTACTTCAGATTTGATGATTGTATTGAGTTTTAGAAGTCTTTGATTGGACCATAAGCCAAATTAAAGGGTTGACTTCAGCATTTCAGAAGGAACACATTGGTCACATGATTGTGTTTTGCTCAGACTCAGCACACAGGGCCCAAAACCCCGCCAAACCCTGGAGCTTCCAGCAAATATGAGCCTAAGAGACAGAAGACTTTAGCCTCCATACCGGTATTTGTCTTTTGACATCTCAGCCATTCTAGTACTCAACTAACCTCTCAGCCATGCAGTAACTAACCGAATAACACCTCAGCTGCTCTTTCAAATTCATGTTCCTGGAGATAATAACACGTTTCTTATGTATTCTGTTGAACATTTCTTAGCTACATGTTTCTGTCTGTTTGCCTTAATTATTTCATAAAGGATACATTTACACTAGGCTCTACCATGCTTATTGTTTTCCACTCACTGGTCCACTAACAAACTTACTCAGTTCTAGGTAGAATGATCATGTGTGTCTGTCTGTCCATTGTTTGAAACTGTTTGTTTGGCAGCTTATTCTTGACAAATGTTGGACAACAATGCTAATGCAGGGAACTACTGACACAGACAGGCTTCAATTAATGGTATAGTTAAACACATACAGTACAATTATACGTTTATACCAATGAAAGAATCGGCAATCAATTGGTAAGAAAACTGACTTTAAATGCAGTCAACCACTGTAATTTGCAGTTTCACAATTTTGTGAAAAGTTACCCTGAACGAATAATGTATCCGTTTAAAACTTGCGCGTGCCCAACATAGTGTTGAGTATTTGAGGTTTTAGGCTTATTTCCAAGGAGTAATAGGAGGCTACGGAAACAATTGAGCTTGAAGGACTAAAGATATTTTTGCACGGTACACTTTGGCAAGTGTAAGTACTCCCTAAAGTTTGTTTTCATATTTACAATGTATGAAAAAGCCTGAATTTACTGTGATTCTGTGTTTTGATGTTGTTGGTTTAATAAACAAAACATATACAACAAATAGCTCAAGAAGTTCAAGTTGGTCTATTGTTCAATTCGGCTTTGATGCTTTTACAAAAAGCTATTGCAAAACTCGGTGTACTTATTTTCATTAGACAAATTCAGGGTTCTACAATGAACAAGATTTCCTTATTTGCCTTCTGAGAAATTGTATTTTTTATTGTCAAACACAGAACATAAAACTGCCAGTAAGACGATAAGTAACTTTGAAAGACCACATACTTTCTGTCTTGCCAATTTTCATTGTTTGTACAACTGCTGATTATGCCATTTTATTCAGCTGAAGGGTTATTGATTACTTAATAGCCTCACAATACATTGCCTGAGATCATTTTTGGGTAAATATTCCGAGAAGGAAAAACGATGTAAGCAGAACATTTCAAAAAGTACAGACAGACGCTTTGTCTGGAGAGGATTCCTATAACTTTGATTTATTAAACAAAGATTTGTCCCTGTTTAATTTAGAAAAAAAATTGATTAATCTTTCAAGGTCATTAATTACTATAGGAAAGGCTACATCCAATTATTAGTACACACACGTGCCTTTCGTAAACACATACTAACGTGTCAGGATGCTAATGGATTATTCACCAGATGTAAGAAACAAGCTTCATCTTTTGATCGTACACGTGCTTGAGGATAAACTCGTCAGGGCTGGTCAGGGTCATGGGGCATATCTGAGTCACTGTTGGAGGGTTGTGACTTGTGTTAAGAAGCTTTACGTAACTCAGCTCACTTCCAGCTGCACACATATAAAAAGGATCCAATCTGCTTAGTGCAACATCAGTGAGGCCTGGGTGGACATCTGAATGTGTGCTACCATGTTTGGTCTCTCCGATAGTCAAGACTTAACCAGAAAAATGCAAATATTTGTATAATTCAGGTATTCTTTGACACAAAAAAATGGAAATAATTAAAGGGCACAATAATTGTTATTGCTTTTGTTATTGTTTTTTTTTTTACCTTAGAGATAAGGTTAACTAAGCAAGACACATTCAGGTCAGTTGCAAGGAGTAAAAACCTCAACTTATGAAACTCAATATTGGCTTTAAATGTATAATTCACCAACTACCATTGATTTGGCTAATGTTGTAATTATTTCAGGATGTTTTTTTGCTTAAAAAACAAAAAATAAATTAAATTAACAACATTGCAGTTTCATGGTTCCAGAGATTATATTTTAAACCTCACATATCGGGGCTTTAACCATGTATCCCTTGTGTTGCTTCTGTGTCAAGATGAATGACCTCCTGCATATATATTTATGGAAACCAGGGAGGTTTCAATCAATCATCAGTCAAGGAATTCAACCAATGAGCGAAAAACTCATTTTGGTTTGTCATTTGTTTCGCAGCAACAGATGTTTTGATAACCAAAAACAACAAATTTGCAAATGAGTTCTGATTCTTGTCCATACGCATGTATTTATTGATGTCATATTTTCACCTTTTAGCACACAGGTGGTGAAGTTGAAATAACACTCCATATCCAACTTTTAATGGTTGCCCAGACTTGGTTTCTCCTCTTCAGTTTATGAATGTAGCTTCCTAGCAAAAAGATATGTGTTCAGACGCTTGGACTGGTGAGTATCCACCATGGGGTGTCGATATTCCCAATAGGAATAGTCTAGGTTTTGTGGAGGAAGTAGAAGAGTGAGAAGAGATTTAAATGTCTCTCCACAGGTAGCAGATGTGTGCTGATAGATCCATCCAGGTTGTGTTGATAGCAGAGCAGTTTTGTCCTTCCCTTACATTACTCCTGTACCTACTGGTTTGTGTAGCAACCACTAAAACTGGACATGGAGGTGTTTTTTTACAAAACTGTTCTTCTCTCTGGGTTTCCTGAAACAAGAACCAGTAGATACAAGTGTAACCCGGACGGAGCGAAGCCTGTTGTATGTTAAAGATGAATGGCCGCGTTTGACGTGGAGAGTGGAGTGTTTTTTTGTTGCTCAGGACACTTCAGCGATATATCTTGAAGGTCACAGGGACACAGGCTGGTGACTAATCACAAGTGTTCATCTACAACTTGACACAGTGCATTAAGACAAATGGATGAGCTGTGACTCTGCCACATGTGAGAAGCAACGCTGCACTTCCTGGTTATCACTGAAGTTGACCTATCATTGATTCCAGAAACAATTAGCTCCCGGGAACAAGTTCCCCGAGCAAACTGTCCACCAATGATAAGTGTAGTAACCCGATCAGAGCAGAGCTCCTTAAAGCATCTTATCTGCTGCTGTACAGCAGGCCTGCAACAGCATCGTAATCTCTGCCTCTCACACTCTGGCGGCTTGACGTTGTTTTTACTGAAGTGGCCGAGCCAAGACTGATTCAGATCAATGAACATCGATGCAGGTCCATTACTGTAGACGCTACGCCGCCTTTTTTGCCCCAATAGCTTCGTCGGCACACATTACAAGCATTTAATCTTTCCCTAAATCGTTTCCTCGCTGAAGCAATATTGAACTTTGTTTTGATGTTTCTGTCTCACCGGCGGAGACGATGAATAGCTGTAGGCGAAGAGCCAATAGCTTTAGACGTCATTTCAGGTTGCTAACAAGTTCATATCAGAGACGTGTCAGGCTGGTTGCATGAAAGCATCACGTTTGTATTCTAACATCCTGTTGTCCCTCTTAAGTTTTGCTGCTTTCAAAGCCTAACAAGTCAAATATGCTTTAATTCAGTTTTTGTGGCTGGAGCATAGTAAAGAGTAGGATGATTCAACTAGGTAGTGAAATAATTAAACAGCAGACTGTTGTGTTGAGTGACATAAGGAGGTTGAGAGGGGCTGTGTTTGACCGAAGCTGACTAATTTCTTTCATTTCTCTAAATACTAGGTTTTTAACATACAGATCTAATCATTGATGATCAAAGTACAAAAGTAACCCTAGAATTGTTCACAGACTTTTTGAATCTGAATCAATATAAAAAAATACATTTTGAAAAGTCCTTTGTTCTTTTTCAGCTTCTTCCGTACCTTCAGTCGAACCTGACCGGATTCAAGCAGCTGGAAATCCTCAACTTCAGGAACGGCAGCGTTGTTGTTAACAGCAAGATGAAACTGGACAAACCTTTGCCGTATAATGTGACGCAGGCGGTCCAGTGTGTCCTTGAGGACTTCTGCGCTGCCACGTCCAAAAGGCTCGACATTGAAATCGACAGTCGCTCGCTGGACATAGAACCCGGTGAGATAAGTTCCATTGCCATAAGATTAACTACTGCTTATTCCTGCCTCAAGGTCAGAGGCGGAATTCTCCATAAATAAGACGTATGCTAAGCGATTAAGGTGACAAACGGGGGACACCTTTACAGTGATCTATCTTTAGAATTGACTTGATAATCCGACACACCTCATCGCTCCCTTCTTTTTTATTTCCAGCTGACCAGGCTGATCCCTGTAAATTCATGTCCTGCAACGAGTTCTCGCGCTGCGTGATCAACAGTTGGACCGGCGAGGCCGAGTGTCTTTGTGACCCTGGCTACAACAAAGTGGACGGTCTCCGTTGCCAGAGCACATGCGATTTGCAGCCTGAATATTGCTTCAATGGGGGTCTGTGTGAGATCATTCCGGGACACGGAGCAACTTGCAGGTACCCTGGAGACTTAAGTTAACATGGAAGCAACAGTTGTGATCCTGTTTTAGATTTGTAGTCTGTGCAGCCACTATACAAAGAGTCAACAAAAGTTTAAGGCTGCAAAAAAAGCCAAGATAAAGAACGGTTTCATTAACAACTTCTTTCCTTACATAATAATCGATTATCGGAAACGATCAATTGTTTTTATTTCCCAAGACAAAACCATTACTTAAGTTATTTACGGACTTCAGCAAATACTTTTATACAAGCTGCAGATGATATTAACAAGAAAAGATTAACATTATATGAACCCTTTTTTTACGACCAGTTCCTGAATCACGGCAGTAAAAACGACAGTAGCAAGGCTGGATTAGAAGACATTGATCCCTTGATGCCAAGTTTTAGTGCAGCATTTTTATTTACTTCTTCCGCCAGATCGATCGCTGTTCACTAAAATTTCCTCTGAGTGTTTTCCATCATGTTTGTGTGTACCAGGTGCACACATTAACTGTAAAGACAAAATCAATGTTATTTTTCTCTTTTTTAACGACTAAAACTAACATCCTCTATACTTTTCTCTCCCACTTGTTCTTGTGCTTTAGAGAGTTAGTGACACATCTATAGATTCTATAGATTACCCTCAGTGTTGTAGAGTATATGCTACAGGGTTCAAAGTGTGTGAAAAAGTCACTTCTTACTGTCCGGAAATGAGAGTCGTTAAATGCTGTTAAGTTTCGAACTGGACTATCACAGATCTGCTGCTGACCATGAGTACATTGATTTTTAAACTGCTGTGTCAGCCTGAATCTTGCTCTGAAGTAACTGAAGAGTTTTGAAACATTTTTGACTTAAAACTGCAGCCCTCATAGGTTCAGGGTAAAGGTATAAACATGGTCATGTAAAAAGTGTGATCTCTTCTCAAATACATTTTCCTGATGTTCCAGATGCCCTGTTGGCCATTACTGGCACTACCACGGAGAACGTTGCAGCGAGCTGGTGACACTTCCTCTTGACCCCTCCACCATCGTTACCTGTCTCATTGGAAGCGTCTGCCTCATCGCCGCCATCATTGGCGTGTTGACGTTCATCAACAAGAAGTGTCTACAGCCGAGGAAGGCTGTGACTCTGGTGTAAGTGAAAATGTCATGTTGTGCTCGTCCTCGCCTTCAATAAGTTGTGTTGTGCTGCCGTCTCCTCACCTCTGTAGGCACAGCCCCTCCCCCTACGTGTTTGAGAACACTCTAAGAGTAAACCCAGTGTTTGAGAATGACGATGGCGCCTTATCGCAAGTGTCCACGCTCCAGTGCGCCCCAAGTGCTGAACCAATCCGACAATCTGAGCAGGAACATTTTGCCTCAATTGAAAATATACATCTGAGTATTGAGGTACACCTTCAGCCGACTAGAAGACTAACCAGGAACTTTGACTAACACAAACTAACTTAGAGAGGCTTAAAAGAGTCACATGATAACATGGAGTTGATGGGAATAGAAGGCTTGGATTCTTAAGCTTGAGGAGCCTCAGTAGTTAGTTCATCCTGCAAACAAAGGAGGATGACTGATCCGGGTTCATCTGATGAATGATGCTGTAGGTGAGACCAATGGTGAATTCTCTGCTCAACGTCTCCACAGATCCCCCGTCAGCTCTACACAACCAGATCGGAAAAGCTAGTCTCGGACATGGTGGACTTCCATCACTGCATACCACACAATGAAGTGAGTCCAGCCTGTGTTCACTTAAAAATATTAAAATGAATGTTTTATGATCTTTCATGTGGAGCAGCCATAGTGATACATAACAAAATCAAAACGTTTTTCGCCACTGTTTGTAGTTAACTCAAGCCGAATTTGTTGGGAATAAAAAAGTTGAATTTGTCAGCAAGTATTACTCTTTAATTGGTAACTATTGAGAAAACTGATCCAGCTATTGTCACTCCCGCTTTGTTTAAAAAACAAGTCCCTTGGAGATGGAGACTTCTGGGATGGATGACGCTGCGTGACTAACCTCAATGTTTGACCAAGTAGACGTGGTTAGGGTAAACAAGATTTAATCTTCAGAAAAAGTATTTTCAGTTGGTGGGGCTTAAGCAGATTTTCTAATGTTAATATTTATATTAAAAGAGAGTTTTGTCCAACAGAAACATACTTATGAGTACAAACGAGGTCCAAGATCTACTTAAGAGACACTTAAATCAACAGTAGTTGACCCCCTTTAATATATTAAACTATTCATCGATCACACTTTTCATTTAAACCATGAAACTTTATCCAAAAAGTATATTATTTCATTAAAAAGGTCAGACATTTACATTTTTTAAGATCTTATAGTAATTAATACATTTAAACACTCAAAGAGCATTTGAAAAATTGCCTCCATTACTAATGTTGGTCTTCATTTTAAACAAAAATGAAAAAAGCTCTTAATTCTCAACTAAGACATTTTTCCATAAATCATATATACATCATCAATTTTTTGTTCTTAGGGTTGGAACAAACCTATATTTTATACATATATTTAACATTTACACTTACATATTTAAATCTTTATTATTTATTTAAAAGTTGTTGACATGATCTTCTCAAGCGGTTATGTATTCTGACTATTTTTAAACTAAATCACACAAGAGAAGGGATTTCTTGTTGAAGTTAACTCTTGACTTTTGAATACTGGTGGTGAAATTCTACAATGGCTGCATCTGGGGAATGAAATTACATTTAAAGGAATCAGTTTTATATCCATTACAATATATCATCCAGCAGAGACCATTTAAAAATGTGCATTTAAATGATTTAACTACATTTTTTCTAATTGTATTGGATTTTAATGATAAATAGGGAAAATAAAGATAAAAGACAAAACATTCTCACGAGTAATTGACTTCAGTATAAAATCGACATTTATTTCAGTTTGTAAACTAAGCAATACTGTTACTGTTAATTAAAATGGTCTTTCATGTTACATATATTTTTCTTCATGTTTTTAATTTACAGCTCTTTGACGCACTGAAAGGTATAACAACTGCTAATTTACAGTTTTCTAACCAAATCATGGCTGTTACAAATTTGACGAGGATTTGAATCACTAAATGTTCTAATTAGATAAATTGATAGATAGATAGATACTTTTATATATCTCCATGGAGAAATTCACGAATTGTTGATTGATGCGTTTGATGGAACATAACATAACATTTCTAATGACTTACTCTTCTTTGTCAGACGTGGCTGTCATCAAATGAATACCGAACATGTTGCCTCGTGCGGACGTCAGACAGCGAGCATCTGGAAGTGACCGTCGTTTGAGAGAGCGGCGACGTAGACAAGTCCATGTTCATAGTCAGCCAATTGTCTTGTTAGGCAGAGAGCTATGGATGTATTAGCTTGTTTGAAATCTGAATTTCTATTTATTTCAAGTAAGGGCAGTTCCTGTATAGCCTTTTCAAAAGGTTCTTCTTTCCTCACAATGAGGTATTTATTATTTCCAGTCGGACGAATCTGTCAGTGTTCTCACATGTTTAGATTGTGTTGTTTGGAGGTTGTTCTATTCAGTTCCAAAACAGAGACTGATTGTAAATGCTGACTAAAGATGGATTTTAGAAATAGTGTTGCTCTTCCTTCTGCCCCATGGAGCACTTTTTTATCATATATTTTACATTGAAAAGCAAACAATAAAAATGAATTTGTCATGATTTCCCCCCAATGTCTATATTTTATTATTTAAGTTACAATGCTTCTAATTGTTGTACACCCTTAGAACAGATATTTTAAAAAATAAAATGGTTTGGATACGTGGAGGACAGAGGTATTTGACATGCTGGACGAAGAATCGCACAGATGGAGGTAAATATATTAGTTCTATTATGAGTCTTAAAACGCCCAATATTGTCCTTCACAAAGAAGTATAACCTTTTTATTTACATTTTAAAGACCATAATTAGTAATAATAATAAGGAAAATTAAGTTCTCTAATTACTAATAAAAATGCATGTTCTGGTTTATAAAAAGAAAAGAAAAATGTATATAGTATAGCATATCTAAATGTTTGTCAATGTATTAAATCAGATAAAACTCAACCGACTTTAGCTTCACAACTTTCGTCTATTTTGCTGTGATAGTCGACTCATGAAAATTATTTTTTCTTACAACATGAAGTTTTTAGTCGTCCCACAACAGCCATTAAAAGCATTTTCATGTTCAGTCAATAACAACATGAATTAGCAACTATACTCTTAATAAGTCCAGATCACAGCTGCTTTTCTCGTATCAATTCACCTGAAACTGTTTCATCCCTTCTTTGAATTACAAAAAATGATGCTTTTGATTCAGATTCACAACATAACATTCATCAACACAACAAAAGTAAGAGGTGCTGAATTTTAGCTCATGTGTAAGAATTACATAGCAAGTTAAAAGCAAACTAACCTCAAGGAAATGATAATGGATGTTCATGTATTCTTCATCTTTGTGTCTCTCTGAGAATGACGACGAAGTATGTCTAGCACCTACTCACTATAAATGTTTCCGATGTTGAATCCAAGTGTAGCAGAAACAGGAAGCGGATTGATGTTTTCAGCACATCTTTACCTTCCACATTTGTGCACAGCACTGACTTTACACAATAGGAGTCCACCTTGGAAATAATTTTCATTTAGAAGTTTTGATCGCAAACTTGGCAGATTGGAACAGAAAATGTTTTCAAGGCCACTGTAGACTGCTGGCTGGCAAACGCTTTTTTAATCTTGTGGACGTCTGCTCAATCACTTTGGCATTAGTAACTTGTTAGCTTATGTTAATGTTAATCTCGTTTACCACAGTTACACTTACAGTCCTCTGACAACCATCGGACGATCCACGACAGTCTCCAGTCAAACTACAGATGATTGAGGAGGTTTATTGCTTACACGCTTCCAGTGCAACATCAGAAACATTAGAGAGGAAATGAAGGGAAACATCCAATGTGTTCACATTGTGTCATTACATGAGCTGGAATAATTGTATGAAAGAAGAAGGTTTATAAAATATTCATGAACACACAAATCACATGGTCAGTCCTGCCTGGAGTTAAACCCAACACTGTGTGTAAATCAAACACACACAAATACAAATCCTTTGTGAGGAACTACAATAATTGAATCTCAAAAGTATTTTCGTTTTGCAGTAAAACTGTGCCTACATTGACAAAAGTTGCTACTATTCATTAGCACACATGCTAATCCTTCCTCAGTAAGGCTTCCTCGGTGATTTGCATTTTTATTGCATTGAAGGCCTCACTCATACGCAGCACAGATTGATTTCAGCACAAAAGCGACTGTTATTAGAATTGAGAATAAAGACTAAAAAAGTAGTTTAAAAAAAAGGAAAGTCATTGTTAAAACAGCTCGGAAACCTTCTCTACAGTTATCTCACACAGGGCGCAGCAGCAGAACGTCTTCACGTGGGTATTCGGGCTTCAGGGCTCAGGCTGGATGTCGCATTCTTATCTCGCCGCCGTGGATCACTTGAGGAGACTCTGGAGCATGGCGGTGGCGTAGGTGGGCCGGGCCTGCTTGTTCTCGATGGCTTTCTTCAGGTAGTGAATTCCATCGCAGCGCTCCCAGATCTCTTCGAACTGCCTGGGGAGGATCTCTGCGCCCCTCTTCCTGGTCAGACCAGTCTCCTCCAGACTCAGCTCGCACATCTCCATGTCGTCCTTGCCTGTATCGCAGAGACATCCAGTTATATAAATATAGTGTAATATAGTGTGTAATTAATCACAGCCCATGACTGAGATTAAATTGAAAAAATACCATTTATCATAAAGATTCTCTGTCTTAGAAAATGCATGAAATTACACCTTCACCAGCAGACACACTCTTTTTTCCTCTTTAGTATACTGCAAGCAGTATGTGTTTTGAAAATGTTGTAGGTGGAATGTGTGCCAGGTGCTTGCCAATGCAGAGCCGTATCAGTTGGACTTGACCATAAACAAGACTAAACCAAACTGACTGTTGCAGTCTTACAGACCCTTTCAACACATGCTGAATTTAAAGTACCGTGCTGCGAAACATTTCTTACCGGGCCGCACAGAAAGGAATTTATATTATTTCTATAATACTGATTCTTACACTTTGAAAGGTGTTTGAAAATGAAGACCTGATTTTAAAGTCATATAAGCATTTAATTCTTGACAGATGATTGATTCAGTCAGGTTCAACATAAAAGTTAAGTCTGTAAACTAATAAAATAAGTAAAACACAAACTCTATATTAGACCATATTGTTGCAGTAAAACCGGTCTAGATCTCTTGCTGATTCAGCTTTATGGTGAGATTTATTCCTACGCACTAAACATTTTTTTTACTGGTATTATTTTTTACTATTTTATCTGAAGGTTGGGCCGTGAATATAATACTGACTGATTATAAACCGTTCTAGTTATAGACAAACATGACAAACATCCACGTAAAAAATTAAGAATAATAAAATATCCAAATACCTATTTGGAGCTCATCTGTAATGTCCATCTTGTATTGAAGCGTCAATATGTGGAATTTTTCCAAAATGTTTTTAATTAGTCTATATATAATAAGTTTGTATATAGCGGAAGTAATCAGTCTCTTAGTTACTGCCTAAAATCTTTCCTCATTAAAGAACATCCTCAAGATGTTGTTTAATGTTTTTTGAAAAAAATAATTTCATGTACAGTACAATATGGACATTGCAGATATTTGGATATTTTTCAAATGTGTAATTTTGGAGAATCAGTCACTACATTCAAATGTACATACATGTTTGTCTATAACTCGACATGATGCTGAGAAGAAAGTGATAGAAGTTTGAATTTTGGTTTAATTCGTAGAGTAACGAGAAACCAGTTTACTCAGTTTAGAAGAACAGACATGCGACGAACTCAAGCATCTGTGACTGAGAATGGACTTGATTCTGATCATGTGACTCACTCATCATCCGTAAATAGCCATCAACTCTTCTGCCTCATACGCAGCCATCTTTATAAACACCCTTTCTCTGACATCCGATTGCCTACTTAAAATCCTTGTGGCAGCTCTGGTTTTGTCATTACTCATCAGTCTGCTTCAGCAGCAGAACAAATGAAAGAATTCCATCCATGACCCTCACCTGCCACCAGTACAATCGGCCGTTTGTCAGGGTGCAGCTCCATTTGTCTGGCGATCCAGGGCCCGTCGAAGTGAGCGTACCACCAGCCTTTTTTCTTGTTCTGGGGGTCCTTGTACTGGTCAGCAGGCCGGATGAAAGGAATGCGAAAGTACCTCTGCTGGCGATTCATGGTCACCTCCTGGTGCTGTGCTGTCATCGGAGGTGTTGGGTTCTGCTCGGCTGTTGTTTTTCAGAGAAATGAGAAGTGATATTAAAACAGAATAAGGGGAGAGTTTGAGGACACAGAGCGATGCAGACAACAATTTAAGTTAGATGTCTGAGCTCCTGATTTATAACTTGATGATACCGATACCGATTTGGCCCCTTTTCACAAGACTGAAAGTATCTTCCATGTATTTTCAGACCTAAAATACTTAATAAGTACCGAGATCAGTGGGACTGAAAATAACAGCACTCACCGTAGTCAGTGACTGATTTTGGAGCCCTCTGATCGCTTCCATCGTCTGTGCGCTTCTTGTTCTTGGACTTCCAGGCATGGTAGACCTTCAGACGCCGGTGGAACTCCTCCCTGCAGGCAGCCAGCAGCTCGATATCTGTCCCAGAAACAAACAACCAGTGAGCTTGACTCAAATGTGTGACACAGAGAGAGCTTTCTTTTCAACTCAGACAACTGGTAATGACTGTTTCTGTCTTTCAACCATCTGAATCACACGTATCAAGCTCAAGGACCGTCGGACACATCTGGTCTACCAAGTCATTGAAGGTGGCCTGCAAGTATAATTTGAGAAAATATCGATTAAAGTTCACTTTGATATAATGACATGCTAGAGTTTAAGAGACAGAGATTGCTGATGTTAGCAATTATAAAGAAAACTACAATAACAAATGCTAAAGATAGTTATGCTAGATTTAGCATTCAATAATTTAATAAAGCATTGCAATGATATGTATATTTACTCTTAAAGGAGTTCTGGTCACAGGTGGTAACCATTGAAAATTGTTTAGCCCCTTATTTAGAATGTGACCCCTTGTGTAATTGAGTTTGACACCACTGTTACATATGGACGGTTGACTAAGTTTTTAATAATGGTACGTCAATTTTGGGCTGTTTTGTTCTGATGCATGTCAACTTCTTGAATGCATCCTTGGCTATGAGTGTCTTATAGATGCCATGTTATATGTATTTAAGATGCCAGTAGAGAAAAAAACAGTTTCTCAGTATATATTACTCAGCTCCTATGATCACACTGTTTGACATTGAGGTCAAAGGGGATCAATCACAGATTAGAATGGAGGGTTACCTCGCATACTTTTTAATTTCTGAAGATGTCAAAAACATGAGAGGGTCATTAACATGAGGAAATTTAGAGATATATAAAACAATATTTTGGGGGTCACATTTCTATAATAAATAGACGAAAGATTTCAGAAAATTTAAATGATAAATATGTAAAAAATCCGACAAACCCACTTCTAAACAATCAACTAAAACCTAGAAAAACAGGACCCCTGCAGTGAAAACAGAACCTGTGTAATGCAGACTTCTAAAAGTGACAAAGAATAAAAAATAACTTTGACCACAAGCAAACAATTGGGCGAAAAACAGACAAATTAGCCAGCTGTCTCAGGAATCCCTTAGGGAATATGGGAATTGAGATTTCAGTGGAGCACACAGTGGAAGACTTCTTGCCGATTAGAGGGATGTTGGATGATGACACAGGTCTGCCATCATGCAAAATGATTTTTCTTTCTATGCCAGCGAGAACTCCCACAGATAAGCTGCTGCACCTGTGGAAACATCCTCGGATGAGTCTTTCGACTTGTTAGGCAAGTCTTCATGTCTCCACAGCAAGCACAGCTGCACATTCAGCGATTTCTAAGCGGCACTCTAAAATGACTGAGAAAATACTGGAGAGCACCCCAGTCACCCCTGCGGACATGGCGGCATTCACTGTACGGTGGGAAATCTGCCAAAACAGTCTCTTAATTATTGAAGAGGAAGAGTCGCGAGCACACTGGCTATAATGCACTTCACATCTGCTTGTGTTCTTGTTGTTTTCCTCACCACAGGAAGTGTTGATGACATCTCGTAGCTCAGCATACTTCCACTTGCTGAGGTCGTACTTTTTCCCGCCGGCAGCAGCTTTGGTCGCCTGCACCTGAGGACCCCTGAGTGGCCACAGAGAAGGAAAGTCAGAATGTGAGTCATAGTCAGCCTTGGAGAGTCTCTGACTCTGACAAGTGGGCTGCTGACACACTGACACATGGCTGCGTCATGTCTAAGCTCACGGCAGCCGCATCAGCAGCTTTCCTATAGGGATCAGCCTGCTAATTCAATAAGGCTTCAGATTAAAGAGTTCTATTTACACACTACTGATGAGTTCAGTGATCAAGAATCGTTATGCACATAGTCGTGAGCACTTGGACACCGACTGCAATGATGGACGCTGACTCAGGATGGAGTGCAGAGGCAGAAATAAAGCTCTTGTTTCAGGTGTAGAAGTGAGTTGAGGCTAAAGTGATGTTCAGGGCTTCCAGCTATTTCCGGAAGAGACTATTTTCAAACAAAGTCATGTCCCCGCACTCCAGCCTACCTGCTGGGCTGCTAGTTAATGACTCCAGCTCTTTTGTGTGCGGATGTGGAACTGAGAATCTGATGGTGATTTCGTTCACATCTTCCAAAGTTCAACTGACTGAACAGGAACGTATGACGCTATTGCTATATGCTATATATGACGATATTTTTGATCAGAGGAAAAAACAGTACCAACTTTGAAAGACTTTTGCACATTCAGGTCAGATTTGTCAATTAGAAAAAAAGTTTAATGTTTTTGCATCAGTGTTTTCAGACGCTAGTACAGTGGTCTCGAACAAAACAAATGCCTTTCCTTTAGTTTAACTGTGATTGTTGACATCCATCATCTCTGTGCGTTATCTTATATGAAACACTAGCATCTTTATATGTAACCATACATGAACATTAATCTTTGAATATGAGAGAACGAGTTTGACACGTTTGCTAGTAGATGCAGACATGAAGTGTAGTTCTTTTGTGCGTGTGAGATAATACATTGTTTTTTTGTTTTTTTTTAATCCCCTCTACCTTGCTAATAACATTGAAGATTTATTACAGGAGACTACCACAAGCAGAAGACTTTACTTGACAATTTGAAAAGGCAATTTTAGGGGTTAGGCAGGCAGGAATAAAGGGTCTTCATTCCTTATTTGGGGTATTACGCTTGACCAGGGGTCGGCAACCTGAAAGAATACCTGGGAGCCCCAAAAACCCATTTGACTTTAAAAATAAAAATAATTCCATAATGTTCACTTTCTCTGTTCGCCTATCAATAAAACGTTAGTTAGTGATCGTTGGCTATCTATGTAGGCTAGAAGAAATGATAGTTTACCAGATCGTTGTTCTTTTTTTTAGGTCTGCAACTGCAGAACTGAAGTAAAATACTATAACGATCATTGTTTTGCATTGTTACTGTTCCTTTAGGAGTGAGACAGATGAGGGAGGGGGAGCGAGGAGTCAGAGTTCTGATGACCGTGAAGAACTAATGTTTTTATATCAGCAAAGTCTGTTGCTAAATGTTACACTAAGAGTTTTTGTCAAATAAAAGTGAGGTTTGCTCGTTTTTTAATTCAATTATTGGAAAAACCCTGTGAAGAATTAAAAAAAAATTCCCACATTTAAACTTATTTTCAAAAGACTCAGCGAGCTGCATCAGAGAGCTGAAAGAGCCCCTTGCGGCTCCGGAGCCACGGGTTGCCGACCCCTGCGCTAGACTAATTATTAGTCGGGAAATACTACTCATTTCTTACATGGCTCTGGCAGAGGATGATGAGATAGGGAGATCTGAAAAAAGTTCATCACTGAGAGAAACACAGCAACAGAAGAAAGTGCAGTTATGCCAGGTTTACACAACTTGGGTCCTGCAGATTTGCATTTCTGGTACCTGCGCAGGCTGGGATCAATCTGACCCTCCTCTGAGATCAGCTCAGCCTCGCTCTGAGCGATCCTCATAGCCAGCTCCCGGTCTCGTCTTTCCTGCTCCAGTACGGTGGCACGCTGAGCTTGCTCCTCTCGCTCCAGAGCCAGCTGGACCCCCAACTCAGCCTGCAGTCACAGATGCCAATGAATCTCCAATTCAAGTTGTCATCATAAAAACAGTCCAAAGAATGTTGGAAGTTATTGTGATTGAAACAACGTATACAGGAAAAATTTGGTTCCTTTATTTTAAGAAGGGGCTGCCTTTGTAAAGTGCATACCTCTGGCAAGGGTCCCATTTCACATGGCCTTATAAAAACACATTAACAACCAATAAACAAAGAAAAAAAGTTTTTTTTTTGGCCCATGTATAAAAAAAAATACAAATTACACTAAAGGGAGATTTAACATACAAGCTCTAAACCATTACTATCAGTGATGTTTGTGGTACTCTGGAGTCCATAAACACATTTATGACTGATGTCATGAAATTCATAACTCATGCAAGTGGTTCTACTGTAGGTTGTGTTTAACGAAGTATTTTCTCTAGTTCTAACTCGTCTGAAGCAGAGCTACGATCAAAGTGATTCAACACCTTATTGGGAATGATTGAACTACAGAAAACCATTCCGTGGTGTTCTGATCACTTCCACACAATTGCCAACAACGAGTAGTTTTCTGACAGTTCGATCATACTTATATGCAACAAAAGGCTAAGAGTGGGGTTAGCGAGATGGCTTATCAGTGTGCATCAAGCCATTCTAAGTGAGCCAAATCTCTATATTATCATCGTGTCAATCAGACAAAGATGAAGTGCAGTATGGACACTTGGGTTGAAAGGATTGCTCAGAGGTGTGAGGCAGAGGGTCAATATAAAGAAGATTAACTGGTTCAGTCCTTTGAAAATGCCAAAAGGGAAACAAAAGCAGTTGAATGGAATTTCAGCTGGCAGAAATATTGAGTGAACACAAAGCATGTGAAAGGGGAGTCAAAGATGGATGATGTAACTGTGTGTAGATGAGGTGAGGTGATAAGGAAAAGATAAGACAAAACAAACCACAAAAAGTGTCTTTAGTTGAAACTGGGTGAATTAATCATATAGACCCCATGCAAAGAGGACCTTTATTTATCTGCATCGTCTTTGGAGCAAGTATCTCCACCTTGACTCTCCATCTATTGTCACTATCACTTTGTTTTTCATCACAAGCAGAGACAGATTGATACCACAAACTTTGCAACGTCATGGGGGGGTCTGCCACATAGAAGGACACTTAAGAAAAGCAAAGCTGCTTATCCAACTTCAAAGGGAAACATTGTGTTGATATGACTTTCCAATTTAGACGTTTTCTAGAGCATGTTCGTGGTCAGATCTTATAACAAAGTCAGAAACATTATTTCCCAAGAGGATACAGAAACTGTTTTTTTTATTTTTTACATATTTTTCCTTGCAGTATGTTTTTTTAAGCAAGCATGTTTTGAAATCAGACTTCATCTTCTAAACGTAAAATTTGCTTTAAAGAACAACACCTAATGCAGCATCCAATTGAATACAGAAGCTCCACAGGGCTGAGTGCTCACTTCTTCCCCCTGCTGACACATGACTGCAAATAACCTGGTGAAGTTTGTGGATTCATCTCTTGTGGGTCTCATCACAAGGGACAACAAGACTGACTACAGAAAAAAAAGATTGATCTTCTGATGACAAGCAATGACAGCGACAACCGAGGAGTTGGTTGTCAACCTCCAGAGGGGCAACACCCAAAACCAGCCACTGACCATCAACAATGCTGGGAACTGCATCAGTCAGGACTTCTTCTGGACCACCAAAACAGTTTATTAGCTAAGAAAGCCTGGCGGCGCCTCTACTTCCTGCACAAAGATAAGCGTGTAAATGCTTCACCACCCATCACGACTATGTTCTGCAGAGGACCCATTGAGAGCAGTCTTTTCCAGCTGTATCACAGTGTGCCCTGCAGAGTACAGGGAAGACAGCCAGAATGATGGTGAACCAGTCCCATCCCTGAAGGACAATTACACCACCTGCCCCACCCACAAAGCCATAACAACTGTGGTCATTGCAAGTCACCCAGCACACAACCTCTTCAGCCTGGTAGGAGGTATTGGAGTCTCCATTCCCACACCACTAGACTCACAAACAGTTACATCCACCAGGCTGTTAGATTGCTGAACTCACTCCCCTCTTTGCCCTTAGCTCAGTTCCCCAGGCTTACAGGAAACTACAAATCTGAACTGTGCGCCTCTGCACACGTCAGCTGCTGTTCCTCACTGCCTCTGCTCTGTCAATTAAGTACATGCCTTAGAACCTTGCGTTATTAAACTTTGCCTATGCTTAATAACATATGAAAAATATGACATTATATAATATATTTTTATTTTATTTTATTGTCTATTGTTCCTTCATGTTAGACTTTGTGTTATTGTTGTGTCTTTGCACTTTGCTTAAGTTAAACAGTCCTGTCTGTCTACACCGCATAACACTGAGAAACTTCATTTTCTTAATATCCTGTACATGTGAAGGAAATTACAAATGAAACTTGTGTGTGTTGTGTGGGTTTACTCCGGACACTACGGTTTCCTCCCACAGTCCATAAACATACAGAAGTTGATTGGAAACTTGGGAAATTGTCTGTAGGTGAACAAGTATACGTGTGTGTGAATATGATACAACCTAAAGTCTTTCTTACACTGTAATGAATAAAATGTACATTCTTATAAAACATGTTTTATTTCTCTTGAAATGCTAAGTAAGCAAACATTCATTGCTGGTCGGCTCATTATTTGACCTGAAGAGGGGTTTTGATAACATGTTTTAATTTTGACGTTTGTTAAACAATTCTGACTAAATCAAAACAAAATAAACAGCAAAATTGAATACATTATTGTAGACGCGGAGGAGCTCAGTGGCTGACTTGTTGTGGCGACAGAGGAGGTGAAGAAGTTTTTAGAATGTTTAGCCGCTGTTAAAGCGCTTTGTGACCCTGGTCTAGAAAGGCACGAAACAAATAAACCTTCTTCTTTGCCCGTTAGACAGCTGTCACTCAGTAGGAAAGCGATGTGTTGACAAACCTGTAAAACCTTCTCTTCCTCTTCTCTTTTCTTCCTGTCTTCCTCTTCCTGCTTCCTCTTCAGTTCCATTTCCAGTTTCCTGAAACATAATTTTCATCATTGTTGATGAGACATAAAACAAGAGCAGCGAAGCCTTCTTACAGTCGCCTGTCCTCTTCCTCTTGTTTACGGCGTTGTTCTTCCTTCTCTCTCGTTTTTCTCTCCTTCTCCATCTCCTCCTCAATGTGCTTCAGCCTTTCACCCTCTTCCTCCTCCTGTTTCTTTTTCTGCATGGAGGAGAGCAGCTGCTCCGAGCGTTTGACCAAAACTTGGTACTCGGTGTCGATCTGCTTCCAGGTCATCAGAGTGCTCTGAGGGTCAGAAAACACAAGTTTACATCAGCAGTTTAGATGAAGTCACATACTGAAAATATAGCGCACAAGTTATTCATAGAATAAATGTCGTCATTCATGCTGTTGTAGATTTCTTGAAAAATTGTGCCAAGTCATTAAAAATCTTTCTTGTAACTCATGATCCTACTTGGAAGTACGCCATTTGGCCATTAACTCAACTCTCATCTTTTTTCCTGCATGTCTTCCTCAAGTTAGTGGGACATAAAAGTTACTTTCACACTCAACACTTTTTGTCACATTTTGTCCATGGCACACTCGGTCCACATAACACTGTGACTGACACAGTCGCGACAGAGACACAAAGCTAAATTCCCATCATAGCTGTCAGACAATCAGCGTGGAGCGAAGAGGTCATCTTATTGTGAAGACTCATTAGAGGCGCCTCTAGCAGTGACTGGGGGAGAGATGACGTGCTCTTGTCCCCGATGTACAGATGTCTGAATGACAGCCATTGGTAACTCATGCATTATTCACTGCATGACACCGTGCCAGGAGCAATTTTCTAGCACTCAGAACACCATGAGTGTCGACGGTGGGACTGCTAACAGGATAATAGTGGAACATAAGAGAGAAGAAGGCTCTGATTGGGGGAAAGAGTAGGTCAGGAGGTACTTTTGTAAATTAGGATTCCTCAAGGAAGGAAGGCATCATCACACCTGTTGATTGTTCACAGAAGAGTCCTGATTGAAATGAACACTTCAGGTATACAGAAACGATTTTTAGACTTGTTCTTAACTGAGTTCTAATTAAGTTCATGCTGCATTAACCATCAGAAAAAAAGAGGTACTGAATCTGTTGAAGAATCACTAGCTACTGGAATTGACACATTTATTGTTGGCTGCATCATAGAGTCATATTGTTTGACAAAGTCTAAGTCTAAATTTGAAAGTATAATTCGAATCGAGGGAAATAGAAATATACTGAAATACGATTTAAGAATGTTACTGACTGAGGAGCTGAGATTGTGGCTCATTGCAATTTACAAATACACATTTTCACAAACAAACTCCCAGCCCCTTTTTAATGCAATCGCATCTAATCTTTAATTTTCTATTTTTGTCTTACTCAAGACAATCTTCAATGTTCCCATGTTTTTTTGTTTTTTTTAGCTTTACATACACACACACACCGTCACCTTAAAATGCATTTCTTCACAGCAACAAAAAGCTAAAAACATTTTTCTATCTGAAGCCAGTCTGAGACTTCAAGGCTGACTCACCTTTATTTTCGCCAAAAGAGAGTCTATGGCTGTGGCCAGCTCTTTGACCTGTTTGGCCATTTCCTGTTTGCCCTCTTTCAGCCCATTCACCACCTCGTTGAATCGTTCTATATTTTTCTTCAGATTCTTGATTTTCACCATCCCATCGATGCTGCAAGATGTAGACGAAAACAACTTCACATAATGTCATTTCTGTTTTGTAGAGAAAAAGTTTGTCACACAAGACTCCCTTCAAGTGCAGCTGCAGGACAAAAACTATTCAGAATGACCTTGTCAACTGAGCTATAAAAATAAAAAGCGTGGGAAGACAAAAACACCAAAAATGGGAAGAATTGATCAAAAGGAGACTCACCGGGGCTTATGCTTCTTCTTACACAACCACATTCTGACGCTCTTCTGGATCTTAATGCACGCCTGTGCTCGGTAGCTCATCTTGTTACGAACTGTGAATATTCAAGCAGTCATCCCCGCTCCATGTTATCAAGTGTTGAAGTATAATTTGTCTTCATTTTAAGATTTCAATCTAGCAGTCCTTCTCTGTGCATGTGTAAACATAATATACTGCACAAGTCATCTTGATCCAAGTTAGATCTGGTAGTCTGGTTACCTCTATTGTACTCATTTCCCCGCCCACTGAAAATGCTTTGTCCGTCTGGTAGTGATGGTCTGATGAAGCTTCATGAAGTAGTATCATTATTTTCAGAGCCCACTAGATGGCAGTCTCTGCAGTATTTTCCTGTGTTTTTAAGAACTGTTCTAATATAATATCACATCATTTTAAAACTGAAGGTACCACCTACTGATCTCTAAACGACATGACACTGGTTCATGAAGCTTCATCAGACCATTACTACTGGAGATGAAATCTTGTTAACCATAACCCCACCCACTCTGCTGTGATTGGTCAAGCATCAATTTTTCTTACCACGTGTCATCAATCCTGGAATGTTATGTTTTACCTTAATGGTGGTTTTAATTTGTTTGGTAACTTCCTCTTTTCTCTTTTTCTCTCACCTGGGGCTTGACGGACTGCACATGACTAGAACTGATCATGCAATCAAGTGCTGTATTTCTACCACCCGGCTCCAGACCAGTTTGCCGGACCAAAAGTTTCTAATGTTGGCAAATGGCAGTGATTCCTCCTCTTGTTTTTTTTCACTTCTATTTAGTTTTTGCCTTTTCTACTATTGCCTTAGTATTGCCTTAGTATATTCCTATCCTATCACTGCAGAAAACTGACCAGAAACTGTTTCCTTCAACTGAAAAAAAATCTCTAAACTTAGGAAAATGTTGTCGGAACATGATCTGGAGCTTGTAATCCATGCGTTTGTTTCTTCTCGTCTGGACTATTGTAACAGTTTGTTTTCATGTCTTAACAAGAAGGAGTTGTCTCGCCTGCAGTTGATTCAGAACTCTGCAGCGAGAATTCTAACCCGCTCAAGTAGAAGAACACACATTTCTCCGATCCTTAAAACTCTTCACTGGCTTCCAGTTTCTTTCAGGATCAACTTTAAAATTCTGGTTCTTACTTTCAGAGCTATTCATTGTCAGGCTCCTCCTTACATCACTGATCTGATCCAGCCTTACACCCCAGCTCGGGCTCTGAGGTCTGTGGATCAGAATCTACTTATGATTCCACGCACACGACTCAGGACCAGAGGAGAGAAATCTTTTCAGGCTGTTGCTCCTAAGCTTTGGAACAATCTTCCTCTCTCTTTGCGCTTGATGGAGTCTACTGACTCCTTTAAGAAACATCTTAAGACGTTTCTATTTGTTCAGGCTTTTCCTTGATTTTCTGGAACTCCTGTGTTGTTCTCAGTATTATCTTGATCTTTAAAGTGTATATACTTTTTTGAGTATTGTTTTGTTTGTTTAAGCGCTTTGTGACCCTGGTCTGGAAAAGCGCTATATAAATAAATATTACTTACTTACTTACTTACTATTTATTCCCTGTGTTTGTGGACAATTTCGATTTGGACATTTCTTGTGAGATTTTGGACTCTACTTGTGTTATGAGATATGGACTCTTT
The DNA here is from genome assembly GCF_982586985.1 of Callionymus lyra. Lineage (NCBI taxonomy): Eukaryota > Metazoa > Chordata > Actinopteri > Syngnathiformes > Callionymidae > Callionymus > Callionymus lyra. Next base: position 21,850,611 of record NC_141835.1, read on the forward strand.
GTGTTTGAACTTTGTTTAATTAAATTGTACTTTTGTATCACTACTTCATGAGACAGGTGACATGAAATTCTCCGCCTCGAAGGGACTCGTTGTATAAACAAAGCAGATGTGATTACAGCTGGCTGGAGAAGGAGTGAATACCATTATCATGTCATAATGGACTCTGCTCTCGTAACCTCTAGTTCGTCAACATTTTAGACAGGGGAGAACTTAATAAAGTAATAACTTCAAAACATCATAATGATGAGAGACTTACTGCCTCTTGGAGAGGAAGACTTTTGAAACATGTGATTAAGTCAAGAAGACTTTCCCTATATGAAATTCTTCTTAAATCATAAGAGAAATATTTAAAAATTAAATTTCAGTTTATACAATCCGATCAAAATTGGTAAGCAGATAATAAATGTTGATATAAATTGAGTAAAAGCTATTTTTAATTCTTGCTGGACACATTCGGTGTTATGTATTTACAGTATATGTAGTCACACAATCATGACCAACTACATAATGTCATTGACATGTGAATGTAAAGCTGGTTCAACAATAAATACATAAAATGAATTTGATTTAACTTTTTGTCCTAATAATGTAGACTTTAAATTATAAATGATTTCAATCAGATAGAGGACAAAATAAGATAATCCCGAATGTCCATAACAGAAAATGTATCACCAACATTACATTTCTTACAATTGCAATCGCAATTGCAATTGCAATTACAATCGCAGTTTGAAGGTCAAGCTAGTAAAACATTTAGCAGCCTTTTAGCCCCTGGTAAACTAATATATGTCAGAAAACATCAGCCAGATCTTTTGTTGTGACTTTGAACTTTTGATGCAGCCTTGGCTTAAAGAATGGGTCAGAGACACAATAAAGGTTCATGCTGATATGAATAATGGTTGCAATAATATCCAAACATTGTTTAATATGATCATGAAGCATGACTTTCTTTTGGCACATGTTGAGGCTCAGTAGCAGTTTTCTCCTGCATCAGTGACGCGGGAATATTGTTTAATGGTGCAAAGCAATGGCTGCACCTGAAATTCAAAGAACTGCCTCTGTTTCATCTCCTCCCCTAATAAAATGGAGAGTGACAGCAGTAATATAATCTGATTGAAACTGGCCGGTGGGGTTGTACAGTAACCCAAGTGGAAATGATAAATCATGTTTATAGTGCTGTATTGTAGGTGGATCACTAATCAGCAGAATCAGAAATAATATACTTCACTTACTGTGTTCAACACACATTCATCATCTTATGCCGACATTCAATGTGCTGCAGGTGTTCAACAATGTGATTTATATGAGATGTATTATTCTACCCACGTTTAATGACAGACAGGCTGCACCACTGGACTTTCTTCCAGCGACTGCACACGAGCCACTGATTCACTTTCTTCAGCAGTTCTGCGAGGTGGTCAGGATCAGATTTCATGATCTGGTCAAACTCTGCAAACTGAAACACGCACAGGAAGAATGAAAACCATTTCATGTGTTCAATTGAAGCAGCTCTAGTTTCCATACCTTTCCAGGACGGAAAAACACTTTGGTCAGTCCAAACTTGAAGTCAGCATCGTTCAAGCCCAGAGCTTTGAACAGAGCCTGGAGGAAAAAAAACATCATGTAACATTTACAATATATATGTGGGCAGAAATGAGCTTAGATTCGTAATCACTTCCGTGTATGTCAGAGTGGCCATAGACTGCTTGTGTTTGGTAAGTTGTGCAACTAATTAGATTTATCTTAAACTGATTATGTTGTATTAAACCTAGTGGTACAGTTGGCACCGATGAAGATTGAGCACATTCTTTGAAACTAATGAAACTATGCACCTTGCAGAAGAGCCTTGGATTCAGACGTGTGAGCTTCTCTGGCATGTACTGTTTGTACATGTCATAGAGCTCATGGAAGGGGGCGCGTGAAGGGAATCCGCCCTGCATCAGGTCCAACACTGACACCATTCCTTTATGACAGAAAGAAAATATTATCATCAACATATTCAGAAAACTTACCCATTACACAGCATGCATGGAAATAAAGGTTTAATCTATTAAGTAAGCAAATAAACATGTCTCAGACATGATTATATATCAAACACGGTTTATGGTTAGTTAAAAAAATGAAGTCAAAATAAGAAATTAACTTGAACCTGAAATGAATACACATTTGGACAAAGATTTTATATTCAGCCTGATATGTTTTTAACAATAAATGTTTTTCATTGGTATATAATTCAGATCTGCAACAAAATAATAAAAACTAGAATGTAATCATGGAATTTAAAACTGGTAAACAACAGATCGTATCCTCATGTGCAACAACTACAGCATACATTGCTCAATTATAGAAATGTAAATGTTGCTTGGGCAGAATCACATAATTTATCTTCACATTTAACAGATAAAAGTGCTTTTGTGATGTTAACATGTTTAAGCATAAGCATGCTTTTCTCATAATTGTGCATTTTGAGCATTGTGCACACATACTCATTTCCAGGATTGACTGAAGAACCGATACTCTTTTGATCCATAATACATAACCATAATGTAAGCATTTTATTCTCATGAATAATATATATAATAATTACTGTTGAATAATACAAAAAACAACATTTATTATTGTTACAATTGTAGATTTTGGTTTTGTTGATTCATGAAACAGTTTTGCAGTGTAAGGTCACCTGAGCACTGCAGCTGGGAGAGAATAAGGGCTCCTTCAAACTGGTGACTGACCATTTTGAGATTTGGCTTCACACATCGGATGAAGCTTGAGCCCTGAAGAGAAAAATATTCATGTTCATACTGCGGTTACTTAAAAGGCATTTGTTTGCCTGTGAAGCAAAACCAATACTCACTGTACTGCGTAGCTTTTCTAGCAGCAGGTTTAGCTGAGTCTGAAAAAAACACAAATATATTATCCAAAGAGAATGACAGCAGCTTGCAAGTTATACAAAATGTTTAATAATGAATGAGCTACAGAGATCCCTGAGAACAAACAATTGCTGTAAACACAAAGACATTTGAGAGGTTGAAAGCTTGTTTACAAACAGGAGGTTTAGAGAGCCTTTAGTTTTAAAAGCATAAAGATAAACAGAGCATGAGTGAAGACATGAGACTGAATACTATCTCTTTGCTTTAACGAGAGAGCGGGTGGATGGATGAATGGACGGATGTATGGATGAGTATATAGGTGGATGCAAGCATGGATGGGTGATCTTATGGATTGATCCGTGGTTGGATTAATGCATGGATGCATGGGCGGATGGATTTGTAGATGATGGGTGCACGGATGGATGGATGGTTGTTGGATGGGTGGATGGATGTATTGAGTGGGTGGATTTATCCATAGTAGGGAAAGATTGCAATCACTATAAACTTCCCTTACAGCAAATTATCAAATAGAACTTTACACTTTCTGATATTCTATGAGACTTTGTCGCAAAACCTTCGAACAATGTTACTCACCTTGAATTTGTTGCCAACGCTGATGAAGCCAAGTTTGCCCGCCTTCTGTTTGGAGTCCTTGGCTGTGTTGGAATTTTCGAACAGTGCTCGAACAAACTTGTCCTTTGACTCGCTCACCAAGCTTTCCAAGGACATGTGTAACGCGTCATTATTTTTCTCCACAAATCGAGTCTATTCAGAAACAGACAAGTAAACACCCACATTTGATGACCAGAGGCTATAGCTTTTTAATGAGGCTGTAAGGCTTTACTTAACGTCAATGTAAATACGTTTAAGGTGATCAATGGGATGGAAATAATACTGTTTATAACTGAGCTATAAAAAGCATAGCATCTCCTCGAGAAAACCCTGTTCAACAGCTTGATGGTTTTTGAGTCGGCATTATGACCAATGTTCTTCTGGACTTGTAAATAATAGATATATAGATATAGCAAAACTATGAAATGCATAGAGTTAACTTTAATTATTTACCACTATTGTTTTTGTTTTATTATTTGTGTATTTCTCTTAATCTCAGTATATATTAACATAACAACATAAAAGAGTAAAATTTACTGTTTCATAACAGACTGCTCCAGCAAAGTGCCTGACGATAAAACCTTCATCGTCACGAAGATTACGATGTACAGCCAGCTTGGACTTCCGCGGAACCTGAGAGGGAACAATACAATGACATTAATATTTATAAAATATTTTTGTTGTTTAATCTTATAACATGTTTGTGTTTACTCATTAAATAACACCTGTGTCATTTGAAAAATAATTGTATAAGGCAGGTGTACAATCTGTCTATAAAACTTATATTTGCATTTTCTGTAAAGTAGACTTATCAGAGAAACAAATCTAAGTGGAGCTGAGTACAGCTAAAGCTGGTTTCCTCTAATCTAAAGCTTGAAATGGCGTCAAAGATTCATTTGTAAAAAGATTTCATGCTTGCGCAGAGACTGGCAGAATGATGAACAGGAGCAACAAAGAGTGGAAGAGTACGTCACTCACAGGCCGAAACACAATGACAACAGCAACGTGATGCTTTCACAACAAAATGGACAATGGAAGGAAAATCACAGAAGAGAAAAGATTCAACGTAGCAGAGGAGAGATATTCAGGGGTCACACCGTCAGTCTGAAGTGCTCTTTGTGTTTGCTGTGAACAGCCAGAGCAAAGTGTTGATCACTGGGTTGAGGAAGGCGGTTCTCTTCGTCCAAAATATCCAAGATTCCCACCAGCTTAGATTCCACCAAATCTGGACAAAACACTTCAGTCAACTCACAGAACCTCCTGGTCTTTGCTATTGATACTGTTTTCATTCCCCACACACATTTAAATACTTTAAATAACCCACTGCTTATTAGTTATCGAAAATATACACCCCAACACTCTATTGGCCCAAAAGCTTAACCATTTATTCAGCAAGCAGTCTGTGTTGCAAAACAGGATCTTAAGACCTTAGAAAATAATATTTGCATGAAAATGCACCTGTGCATAAAACTTTAGACTGATGAGCGAATTAATGTCTAAACCAATCGGTCATTTGCAAGTCATAAACCACACTCCCGGTTGTCAGTTAAGCCCACACCTGAATAACCACAGCCTTTGAAATACAAATGGAAACTGCTTCATCTTGATGCGCTGACCACTTCATTACATTAATTTGATGATTCATTGGTCGACACGGTAAAGGAAAAGCTTGAATGTTTATCTCTCAAAAACCCCTCCGAGTTTCATAATAGCTTCTCTTTTTATTATATTCCTGCTCCTTGGATAATGAGAAGTCAGTGTTTTTGTCTCAGAGAAAGAAGTATAAAAAGCAGGTCTGATGACTCCCCCTGAGAATGAATGAATGAATATAGCCAAGCTCATCCTGAGTACGGTTTGAGCTAGTGGGCACTGATGACTGACACTTTGCTACTGCTATATCTAGGCATCTGAAAATTAAATCAACACAGATTAATAAATTATTCTCATACATGATTTATTTTGTATATAATATACAAGAATATTTCTTATTCTTACTCTCAGGACAGGTGGTCCACTCAAAGCTATGTGCAAATTGTTATGTATTGTTGTTTTAAGCTTAACAAGGTAATGCATAATTAACAGTGAAACTGTTGATATCAAATCAGAATGTTTTTTCATCTGTGACATGTACTATATGAATACATTTTGCTCAAAAACAGGTGAACTCACCAATGCAATCCTGGTTATCAACATAGCGCACTTCACTCACTCCAAGCCCTTCTCTCTGGTACAGCTCTTGTTCCTACACAAACATGACCAAAGAATCATTTGACAAATTAATTGATAGGAAATGAGAATTTCAAAGTGGCATCCTTGCGAGTGTAATAAACACAAGAGCACTTGAATTTATGACACAAGACACAGATAATCAAAACGGGCTTCAATAAGAACGAGCTATAATTGGAGACCTTGGAGGAGAATAACATTAAGAAATCACAGTAGAGAAGAAGCCTCATCATGTCCCCGGAGAAATTAGCATTCTAATGAAAGGGTAGAAGAAAACCACATTGGTAAGAATCCTACTCAAAAAGAAAATGAATGCTATGGTTAGCAAACACATTCATTGGTCAGCTAAATAGATCATATAGTTGGTTGTAATGTGGCAGATTTTCCAGGAAATCAAGAAAAGAGACATCGAAGACCCACAGTCCACCCACCTCCTTCAAAATGCGTTCATTGAAGAACTGCTGCAGTTTCTCGTTGCAGTAGTTGATGCAGAACTGCTCGAAGCTGTTGTGTTCAAAATACTCTGAGAAGACAATGAAAAAAAGTTTTTTCTTTGACTACATCTTGTTTGTATATGGTAGCATCAGGTAACAGAACATCAGAGAATTAGTCACATTAATGCCGGATAAGAGAGATAAAAATTGACATGACAAGATGTATTTGTATATTTCTTTTAGATTAAAAATATTTATTAGAAAATCCAACCTCAACTTACATCTAATAATCAACTTCCAACAACCATCAACATCAGACGGCACAGTATGGGATAGAGATGAGCGTCATTTAAATAAACATTGACCTTTTTAATCAGACGTTCCTATAAAAGAATGCACAATAAAACTGCAGCTTGATAACATAATCACCTAGAACCACCTATCTCAGGATAAAAACTAAAATCTTCCACAGGAAGAGAGTTCAGGTTCCATTCTGAATCTGCTAATAATCAGTGTTTACTTAAACTAGAAAATCAGAAATCCCATAACTCTGCCAAGGAACTCGTTTGTGACTTGATAAACTACAGAATACAATTGGATAAACAAAACACTGTTTCCCCAGGAATAAGTAGAAAAATAAGAAAACTATGTGAATGCTGAACATGGGGGAAACATGTCTCTTTTGTCACAGTTTTGGCACAATGGACCATGATGGTTTTTGAATGAATCTCTCTTAGTTTTACACACACAACCTTATGTAGAGCTAAACCACAGTAGGTCGGAAAATTTCAAGTATTTTTTGCTAGTGATGAGTCGACTAGATGGCATCTACTGCACTATTTTGCTTTGTTCTAAAAATAATGGTTCTAATGAAACATCACATCATTTATGGCATCACCAACTGACCTCGAGACAGCATTTCTTCATGAAGCTTCATCAGCCCATTTCAAATATTCGCTTCAAATGACATAAAAGTTTTTGAATGCAGCACAATGTGCCAAATGTTTACGAACAACACCAATAAAATAACTAAATAACTGAAACGTATGAGTGAGTCAGGAAGGTTTGGTTTTCACATTAGTTGCCCTTTAACCACTGGCATCTTTATAAGTCAATATATTAACATGAACATTAATGTACTTTGATTTAGAACCAACCATCCAACAAACCACATAAAATGACTTGGCGAGCCAATTTTGGCCCCGACCTTGATTTCTGATGTATGCATTCGATTATTGCACTGTTAATGTTATTTTATTTATTTTTCTTTGCAATATCTGAAGCCACACTCATGAATGAGGATTTATCGAAAACCAGACAGCAGGCTTTCATGAAAACATTGAATCCACTCACTCTAGAGGCGCCGTGATGGCTCACTTCAAATGGCGGTGACATGAGTAGGTATGTGAATCTCAAGTGTTTATGTGCACCACAGAAGTCGAGTGTATTTTCAAAAGATAGAAACAAACACAATATCCACTTCATATGGACAACATCGTGATTAAGATGCTTAAAGCATAATTACCAAACCCAGCGATGTCTAGCACTCCGATGAAGTTGGATGATGAGTCAAAGGGGAAGCAATGGTTCACTCGTCTCACCACATGGTCAAAGAGGCGGCTGTACACAGCCTTGGCCAAGGCATCACGTGCGTTGTTTGCCTGCTCCACCTTAAGAGGTACTCTGGTGGAAAAAGTAAGATTGAAACTATCCTTTTAACTCTTTAGTCATCACACATTTACCTTGAAACACTTAAAAGCTGCTTGAGTAGCTGATTTCTTGCTTAAGTGATCGTTTTCAATCCAAGATTAAATATTTAAACTAAAACCTGAACTTTGAACCAAACCACACTCTCTGTTGGCGTTTTTACACATTCTCGCTTCATTATTTAGCAGGGTTGACTGTAAGGACACAGTGCAGTTTCATGGTGACCCGGAGTTCAAGCAAGCTCTCCCAGCTGGGAAGAGGAGGAATTGAAAATGAAAGATTCGGAGAGTCTCCCTTTGCTGCGATTGATTTTCAAGCACATTATGTTCCATTTCATATTCCACTCACACACTCTTCTGGAATATATTGTCCGCTATTTTACTATTAGTTTTCTACAGAAGCAAATTTCATCAGTTTAACTTTACAGCAAAATCCCAGGAACTTGATTATTTGACTAAATCTATTGGTTGTTCAGTCACTGCTCATTCCTGCTGCCCTCCAACTCTCAAAGGTTTTATGGATCCGTCTGGGGATTAATAACAAAGCAGGTCCCCTGTCCCTTCAGCTGCTCCCCAGACATCGGGTCTTTACAGTATTGAAGTCACGGTTGCCCGCTTCCTCAGATACTGCCTGCATTATTAATACAACGAAAAGACTTCCAGGCCAGGCCAGCATCTGGCCTTGTTGAAATATTTATCGATCTGACCTGACCATCATCATTCTCTACTCTACATTTCCACCAAAGTACACAAGAGTTGTTCCACCTTGAAGTGAAAACGATTCACATCTGTGATTATATCTATAAGCGTTATCTGAGTCATAGTTTGGTTGAGCATCCAAAAATAGTGTGCACGTTCTAAAAGCAATGTTTATACTTCCAGTACAGTAACAATGAGCAGTGCTATTCTAACTAATTATTGTAAATGTTTGACCTCTCCTAGGCAGCTTAAATGAAAGTCCAGGTTTTATTTCAATTCCTATAAAAAAAAACTCTTACTAGTTTTTAATCAACATCTTTATCGAATCAATTTGAATCTTGAAGCCATCCCAAACCACAGTAGCAAAGTAATAGTCTGTTCTTACTTAATGACCGTTCCTTTGGCGCCCCCTGCTGTGGTGAGCATCACCCTTGTTGTGAGGCTGACCCTTAAGTCGTCCTGTTCCAGACCCAGGAGGTCAGCACAATACTCCAGAGTTTGCCCAGATTGATTTTTTAAGGCACATCCACCTGTTTCATGAAAAGAAAAAAGATTCAAGACTCAGCAAACTGTCATCCTGCTGTGTTTCCAATACATTGTAGTTATTTGGTACAATGCATTTGATCCTTAAATAATGAATTATCTTTCCCGAAAATAATATTTTAATGAATTGGTTAATTTAAATATTTATCACGACACTATTGCAAAATAACAAAGTCACTATTTACACTGAAGATAACAAAATAATTTAATGAGAAGACGAGGCATGAGATGCTTATAGTGCTTGCAGAGAAGGCTGGACAAGAGATTATCTATTAGACATTTCAAAATATATACAATAAGTTACACTCATACATATTTATTAAAACAATTCAGACCTGAACTGCTCCCTGTTTCCTCAAAGTCAATGTTCCCAAGATGCAGAACTCCAGCCACAACTCTGAACAGGTCCAGTTTCTCGGTGTCGTCCAGACCGATCTTCTTCATGGCCACACACATTCTGTTGAAATCCCCTTGGTCATCAAGCAGAGGGTCCTTCAAAGCTCCAAACTTTAGATGCTGCCACCACAAAATTCAGTGAGAGAGACATGGAGACTCATGAGTAAAGATGATCTCTGATGATGTCATACTTACCACAATCTACATGTAGGATTAGAAATCCCAAATAAAAGAACGATTAAGTTGAAAGTTGTAATTTCAAAGCAGAACTCATACAATGAAATGTCACCACCAGGAGAACACAGCAAGCATGCACCCCATGAACTCTGAAGTCTTTTATGCTACAGTGGCTTCCAGATCTCATAAATAATGACAGAAGGAGAACTCATACATGCAATATGAAATGTCAGTGAACAACCCACCAGGATATTTATTAGAAGTAGGATTAGCTGATCAATCACACAGTGATAATTAAACTGTCTAATTACAACAAGATGTCATGGTTTGGAGAGCTAATTCAAATACTTTATCACCAAATAAGGCTTATAAACTGTGACAGAAATTAATAGAACTGAATAAGAAAAACCAGCACCAGTCCCAATAAAGAACACAGAGAATAGAACCACCCATGTTTACATTTTTACTTAAGGAAACACAAGCATCAATAAGCGTGAAACCTCACCTTATTGTCCTGTATCAGAAACAGAGACACACATGAATGTAGTTAGTGTTAACATCAGAGCGATTTTTATGAATGTAATCAACTAAATAAGAGTAAATATTTGTCAATAACTGTCTGAAACAGTTGCTGTCTAATTTGGAATAGTTAGGAATTGGAAACAAATTTATAACTTAATTTGTTACAATAAAGAAATCAATTATATATCTAGAGAGAGAGAGAAAGCTAAAGCGTGCATCCATCATTCTGAAATAGGTCACATGAATACTGTATTCTTTCTGTAATAGAAAAAAATCAAGCTTCATATTAAATCCCTAGGAAAGCAATTCTCCTAATCGTTTCACAAAATGACTCATGACCCCCCCTATGGAATTTCTAACAAGACGCTGTGTCTTAACGATGTAGTTGTTGAATCTATGGTTATTCTAAAAAAAAAAAACGGCTTTCATGAATTAAAATAAAAACATGATCATAAAATTGATGAATTCATTACCTCTGAACTCTTGCGATTCTGCATGATTTGTTTTTCGGACTCTTTTCCAGCAAAGTATCTGGTGCAACCTCGATTCAAGTACTGCAGATAAAAATGAAAGTGAATACACGTCTCTGAAAACTGTCAAACCATCATGAAAAAATCAACACAGGTGTAGAGGAAAGGAAAAAACATAAAAGAGGCTGTGTTCCACAGACACTGCCTCCTTCATGATAAAATCATTGGCTCTGTTAATGTAAACAAGGGATTTTATTTCAAAACGAATGAATGAGAAAAAATGAATTATCTCTTCAGTCACACATAAATAACTCGTATAACGGTGACTCCATTTTGATGTCATATTTTACTGTGCTATAGCGCCATCTAGTGGAAAATAAATTGTAATCCTATTAGGTTTGTTTTTCAATAAACTGTTTCAAATGACAAATCTGAAACACAAAGTATATGAAGCACATATTCAAGGGGTTTTTGTACACCAGATTTCTGTACCAAAACAAATAAATAAACATTAATAAAAATAATTTTGGGAAACCTATACTTAAGACCTTTGTGTTTATGCAGGCGTTTTCTTTATTGTCTTAGGTCTGCTATTTTAGTCACTGTGTTGCCTTTTAAAGATTTTAAATTTGAAAGTATTTTTAATTGTGTATTGATTCATTGTTTAAGCGCTTTTTGACCCTAGTTGGCGAAAGGTGCTTTATAAATAAAGCTTATTTACTTACTTGCTTATAAGAATATAGTTTTAATATTTTATGCAAAGATCGTTGCAGCAACAAATGTAACTTTGATTTTTTTTTTTTATTACAAAATGTAATATTAACACTTTATTTATATTGATAAATAAAGTATTTTATGTTCCGGTTTCACTTCTGATTTTAAAACTAGTTGACAACTAACCCTGAAGTTTTCTGGAGAGTCCAAGTGTAGTTTTTTCTTGATGTCCTCAGATGCTCCAGCGCAAAGCCTATAGAAGATGTGGTAGTTTCTTTCATCATTGCTCTGCATGCAAATCCTGGATTTTTCCAAGAGGTAATGTGAGACGAATCCACCCACAACTGAATTCTGTAAGGACAGTATGATATGGTTCATCTCAAGTTAAGCTTACAGAGGGTGCATATAGGTACAAATATACAAACCTTTTCATTGAAGTGGATTTCCACAAACTTCCCAAAGCGGCTACTGTTATTATTCCGGACTGTCTTTGCATTGCCAAATGCCTCGAGTAGTGGATTTGCTGAAAATATTAAATTAATGAGCGAGAAGTCTATAATGAAACAGTTTCAAAGCTCAGAATGAGTTGAGACGCACCTTCGACAATCCTTTCATCAATATCTTGGCCACTTCCATATGTTGAGGTCAAGTATCTAGACCATGAAAGACAACTTTAATAACTATTTATTTTTTACAACAAGAATCTCATGAAAGTAAAGATATTGTAAATGTAGGGCGCGAGCATGAGAGTCGATGTACCTGAGAACAAATTTGGTGTTTTCAGTTTTTCCTGCACCAGATTCACCAGATACTATGATGGATTGACTCGTTTTCAGAACCTTCATATCTCTGTAAGCTTTGTCAGCTAGAAAAAAACATGTTACATGCATATTGTATATCAAATTTGAAACATCAGCAAAGCAGAAAACACTAAAATACTAATTTTAAACATTAAAGTGAATCGGTTTGCCATGGTGGCACACACTACCATAGCCTTATAATTACTATTTTCAGATATGATGGTATAGATTGTGCATCTTATATATGTATACAGTATGTTCCTGTGATAATAATTCAAGGCCCTGCTATACATGACCTACATGCCTTTCTTTTTTTAATTATTTCTTCTCCCTGGTAAGCTGAAAATAGAAAAATGTTAATAGAATGTCACCTATGGCATAGACATGAGGAGGCATTGTGCCTAAGGACTTTCCCTTGTATGCTTTAATGGCATCAGGTCCGTACAGTTTTGCTATGTCGTAGTAAGGGTTCACAGCAATCAAGATGTTCGCCACATACGTCTGAAAACACAGAAATACAAATAATTAAACACTGTGTAACAACGTCCACAGACTAATTAATTATTAAGCAGCATGAAGCATCAGCTTAACAAAAAAAGAGCCATGGAGACACACCTCAACTTGTTTACTGGCCTTTATTCTACATCTACCATCTGTCCTCATTTCCTAAGTGAGGATCAGGATAAGGTTTGACTTTGTGACCCCTCAGCTACCATACCTATCCCTCTTTGCCACCTGTTTCGTTTCCCCAAAGAAAAAAGATCATGTCTTTTGTTCTCAACTGAGAAATGATAGAGCACACAGCGATAAATACATAATACATACATAAATGTGGTCTTTTTTGTACCGCACTCTGACGTTGTTTAGGAGGGTTGCTTCATTAAGGTACATGAGGCTACCTGAAATGAAAAAAGCATAACAAACTGAAAACAAAGTTCATTAAACGGCATAATGGTGAAACTAGTAATGGTCTGATGAAGATTCATGAATCAATGTCATGTCGTTTAGAGGTCAGTAGGTGGCGCCATCAGTTTAAAAATGAAGTTATGTTTCATTAGAAGAATTGTTCAAAACAAAAGAAAATAGTGCAGAGACTGCCATCTAGTGGACTCTGAAAATAATGACACAGCTTCATGAAGCTTCATCAGACCATCACTAGGTGAAATCAAGACGGAGCTCACAGTTGTCATCAACATGCTTGTTGATGTCATCCTCTGCTGGGAAGACTTGGCTCAATGGTGCCAGGAAGGTCTGAAAATTATAAAAACAAAAATGCTCATTCAATAATCATATTATCAATACTTTTACAGCAGTACACCAAATGTGTTGGAAATAAAGTTGGCTGGGGTAAAAAAAAAAAAGTGGATGGACAGACAAGATCATGAATAATTTGGCAGCAGAGCAACAAGATCTGAAGACAGTGATTGTGTGCATGAGCAGTGTAGTGTGTGTGCTGAAGGCTTGGAGCTGCCCCTCTGAGAACTAATGAAGTCATCATTACAGCCATTAAGTGTACATTAAGTATATACTGTATATATATATATATATATATATATATATATATATATATATATATAGCAACAAAATGATAAGTTTCCAATCCATATCTATATGACACTATTACAATATTAATATGGAGACATTAGCCTTCTGGCTCAGCTCTTTTTAGTCCGATTGGTGCAAGGGACTCCACTGGACCCATAATGTGACCACAGATTATCATCACACAAGCATGTGAGAACAAATACATTCTGTTGAGAGCTTGCTGCTGCAATTTGGCAGCAAAAAACCTTTAACTAAAGTCCAACCAAAAAACTGTACAATGCTGTGGTTCGTGAAGCGAAATGAGGCACTAATGAGCTCCGAACTAGATAACAAAGATCCTCATTGATCCTTTCATTCACTTACTGAAAGGAGTTTGCAGTGAGGCTGTTGTAGTTTCCAGTTCTTGTCAGGGATCATTTATGTGTTGCAGTTTGAACATAGAAATTAAACAAAGCCTTTTTTGGTAAGTACAGCAGGTTGATACAAAGGGTGAAACAATTATGATTAAAGAAAATGTGCAAAATATATTTAATTCAGATTGCAATACAATGTTTTAATATAATCACTGCTTTAAGCTCGGTTGTCTTTGGTTGCTAATCTTTTGTAATGTAATAATACCACTTTTTTTTAGTTTAAAAGGGAACATGATTAAAGATTCATTCATAGTATTAAGAGTGAAGTTGAAAATCAAAAGGTTATTCTACCCTAGCAAAGAAATGTAAACATAATAGATAATTTTGTGTAGATGATGTGCAGAAATATATATATATATATATATATATATATATATATATATATATATATATATACATATATATTTTTCCCTTTTTTCCTTTAACTTTAAAACACTTAAATTGACATTTCATCAGATAATATACACTTTATGATGTAGTAATTGTGATGGTCTGATAAAGCTTCGTGAAGCAGTGTCATTATTTTCAGATTCCACTAGATGGCGGTATTAGCACTATTTTCCTGCTTTGTTTTTGCTTTTTGCTTTGAACTCGTTCTTATTGAACATTGCATAATTTTTAAACATGATGGCACTACTTAATTAAGCTTTAACAGCCCTAGAACTACTACTAGTCACTAGTAAGTAAGTAAGTAAGTAATATTTATTTATATAGCGCTTTTCGAGACCAGGGTCACTAGTAGTAAGCTTGTCTCTCGTCCAAAAAAAGTGTATCTCTTTCTTCTAAATATTTTTCCATATCTTGCACCAGTCAAGAGTCTAATGAAACTGTGCACCTACAAAACTGAAAATATCCTTTTATCATCACATCATTTCCACTTGAGAACAGCTAAATGCATTTTTCTGTAAATAGATTTACAACAAGATATGTTACTTTCTCCCTGTCTAGATGGTTTTCTCACTCCAAGATAACCTCAACTTTATTTATTATAGTATCAAAACTCAATCATACTATTAGAGGAAGTATGAGACTGATTGTCTTTTTTATCTTTAGAGGCTCAATCTTTCTTGTACCTGTGTCTGTCCTCTCACACCAAAACACCCCATCAAATGCATTTCTTACACCATCAGTTTACTCTTATTGCAAAGCTTGGTATAATTGTTGACATTTATTATCTCTGTTCTTTATCTTATAACAGTGATGTGGTAACAAATCAGCATATCAATATGAACATTAATCAACTTTGATTTTGAGACAACCATTTGTCAGGCAACATTAAATGACTTGGGAGGCCAGATTGGGCCCCTGGGCGGTTTGATATGTTATAGTCATTTGCAGGCATTCAATTTCAGTATAGACTTGAATAATTCCAATTCAAATCATGTTTAAATGTGCTAATGACAAATTAAATGCAATTCGTACGGTAGAGTTGCATCTTGTGACACTTGTCAGTTGAGCTGACATTCACCCAAACCACACCACAACCAACCACCTGTGCCTCCACCAGCATCATGTCCCTCATTTGTGTAGTTCTTATTTTACTATAGTGTGGATATATGCGGCCAACACTATAATACATTCACACACATTCTGGGTGATGACATAGTGGAATGTCAAACTGCTCTAATGTTGGTAATTTTGTCTTTGCACTACCTTTTCCAACTGCATGTGTTCAAAGATGGTTGAAGAAAACAGGTGATGCAGAGAAAGCAGGGGAGATTGTAAATAGAAGGATATCTTCTTCAAATGAGCTTTTTTGCAGAGTGAACCATTTTATACAATAACCTTACTTTAAAAAAAAATACTTTTTATAGACCATGGACATAATGTATATCTATCTATAAGATTTTTTTTTTCTTTTTACTTTTGAAGGTGAATGGACATATGCACTATTTTAAACAGGTGGTACAATACAGGAAATTTATTTTTTATCCTTTGAAACCGTTTTACTTCTACAACACAATAGGAAAAGTTACACTGCTTATGATTGGAGGATTGAAGCAAACAAATTGAAATCAACAGCTTCTTTTGTAAACATCTGAGTTGCTGGGGACATGGGACAGCTCAGGTGTAGCAGGTGGCCTCTATCTCCTAATGAACTGCTCTCCCTGAAGGCAACATTATCAGAGCACCGGCTGCTCCGCTGTTGATTTATTCATGCTTTTGTACACGTGGGCTCTCATGTGTCCTATATTTGACATATTGTTCTGTCCACACCTTTCTGACTTTCAATGTATCATGCCAAAGTCTTCACAATGTATTTTTATCTACAAATCACAAGTTGATATTGTTTTACCTTTTAGAATAATGATCAATTAATTTTATTATACTAATATTACTTTTATTGTAACCAGAATTGTAAGAGACAGCGTGCATGACCCACCTTGCCCCTTTGGTTTAGTGGCTCAATGGTGAGTGCATCGGCCCCTATGTCAACGATAGTTCCCAGCTGGAACCCGTCTGTGGGGTGGGGGGCCCATACTGGCTTCCCATCCTCCATGGCTTGCCTCTAGTTAGCAGCCTCCTACACCTGAAAGAGACAAACATCCATAAGAACACAACTCAGCAAGAAACATATTAGCCATTTAATAGTTCAAGGGTTTGAAAGTATAGGCAAGTCAGATTGTTGTCCATTTTGTTAGTAACCAACTTTAGCTTTTATGAATCACTTTATCAACTTGTACATAACTACAAGTCATCTGCTTCTTTAAATAATGTTGTATGGGCGTCAATCTGTCAAGCACAAATGTTTCCTTTAAATATCTATTAAAGGGTTAACTACTGAAGGACCCGAAGCCTTGGTGTTTTGATTGGTTCAGTCAATCGCAGCAGCATCGAATAAATGCCAAAGTTTGCAAATACATTTTTTGTTCTTTCAACTGGTTTGTATGAAAATATGACTTTCAACTCTGAAAGCAAGGGAAGCTTCTCGATTTTCTTAAGTGAACATTTGAATTGCAAATCTATACAAGTCTGTAAAGTAATGAGATGAGTAGTTGCTTTTGAAAGTCAAAATGTAGAAAAAGTTGTAACTCTGCACAGAGATGTAGGTTGGTGACATTTAACTAAAATAAAAGACACATAAATCAATATAAACACTTAAACCATATTGGTGAGCGATAACTTGGTATTAGGCCAACGTGTTCTGAAGCTCCGCCTAATCCCTGACACACTAATCATCCAGGTAACCACTTTCATTCTTGACACTGAATGTGTGATCATGACCTGAAAGCCTTGTCAGTGTGAACGATTAGTGCTTGCATCCATGTCTCCTGGCAGCTAATCCTACAACCACAACAAAAACTGCTGATGTTCTACTGCAGTATCTAATGAGATTCGGAGATTAAGGTCAGATGACACAAAGGATATGTGCTGGAAACTGCTGACACACGCTTTGACAAGTAACCAAATTTTACCAGAATGCAGCCCAGGCTTATGCAAAGTCATTGGAGCAACATATTGTGGCTCAAATTTTACATAAGAAAACAGGATGAACAAGACAAACAAGGAAACCTTAGTAATCTCCAAGCTGTCAAGTTATTCCAGGGTCTTTTTGAGGGTCATGCCAGGTGACATTAGCAATATGTCTTAGTGTTCGAAATACCCGTCGGCAATTTGCAGATCAATTTTCAAGATTGCAGAACGAAAATTAAACAACCTGAAATTTTGCACAATGAAAAAAGCCCCTAAAAGTTGGATCGGGTACAGTGGAAAAGCTGTGATCCACACATCCGACCCAAGCAGTTTAATAACTATATTTACGCTTATGTCACACACCGGCACCGGTGAAGCAAACAGAGCTAGCGGCTCTGCTGCAGAGAAGATGTGAGCGGATGTTTGTAGAAGGGAAAATGGCTTCACAAGATTTAACACCACTAACTTCATTAAGCATCCAGAGAAGCATCACAACAAAAATATGAAGAGATCTGAGAAAAAGGAGAGATGAAAGAAAATAAAGTAGTTTACTGTGCTGTTCTGTAGAGACGAGAGAAACTTGCAGGCGACTGCCTGAAAGTCAACAACAACAAACTTTCTTGTTAGTGTTAATGTTGACTGCCTCAAGCCAACAAATAGGAGTTTGTGTTGAATAAAGCCTAACACCACAGAGTTCGGTGTGTTTGTGTCTTCAGCGGACGCTCCATCATATATAATGATGAAAAAATACATTTAACTAGTTTAGTTTAGTCATAACACCGTTAAATGGTTTTCTAACTAACCTTTAAATCGTGTTGATCAAATGATGATCCAAGTTTGGGGACCGCAATAAAAAACGTATCATTATTCAATAAATACTGCACGACGCAGTATCTGTCAATACTAATGTGATTATTGGGTGTTTTCTGGTTTTAAAATTTTGTTTAAAACAGTGATCATGGACAAAAGTCATCCAAACCTCTGTGCTCCAAGGTCCTATGCATGCGCACCTTTTGTGAATCAGATTCAGACTAGTTTATTGGATTTGTTAACATAATTTGTTCTAATATATACGATGATACCGAGTGTGCTTCTTTAATTAATATTTATTCTCAAAAACTTGTTAGTTTTAAAGCAGGGAATACTTTTATTTGATTTGTTTACTCTAAGTGTTATTAAAAAAGGGTTATTATTATTTGGTTCTGGACTTTTTGTGAGCACTTAAAATCTTGACCCTTGCAGGGTTGTTTGCACTTTGTTACACTATGTCAGTTTTTGTTCCCGATATGCTTGTAAACGTCACACTATTTATTTTTGCAGATTATTTTCAAATGGCAGAACACATTTTAGACATCCTGCAATATTGTGGTACACTTAAAAAAAAGTATTTCTGTTGACAACAGTACCACTGTTGTCTTATATAACATAAAACACCAGGTAACTGCTTACATTACATTCATAGTTCCCATAGATGGTGTTAGATTTGATAACAAATCTGAAGTTAGTGCCTTAGAATTAGAATCTGTGATAATAAAAAGCCAAATCTATGAGGCGCTATTGACTTCATGACATGTAAATGTTTGTAGCCATCCTTAGGACATAGAATAGAAGAACTGACACCATCAGGATCAAACAATCAAAAGAGTAATTCATTTTCATCCATTCTTCAAGTGTCAACAGAATATAAATGTAACACATAAGATAATACTTTAAAACAAATCCATTTATAAGAAAAGCTATCTAACTAGATCTTTAGATCTTGATAAAACTGGAATTCAAAACAGAACCTATCCAAATATATATATATATATATAAATACATAAAAATAAAACGGACCTCAGCCTATACAGCACAAGCGATACAGATCATTACTTGATTTAGTAGATTCAAATCCTCTTACTATCTGACCTTAATCCAGTCAGGGAGGTGAGACGCTTCTTATTCTAAAAAGTCAATGACTCTTTGAAGTAATGGCTCCTTCCCATTTCCGTGAAAAGGTGCACAGTCAAGAGGTGACGTAAACAAAGCGTATGCATGGACACTGTGGTCAAGTTAAAGCAGGACATTAGACCTTGCTATTTCCTGGCAATAGTTTCCTGTGTTCCAACGATCAGACAGGATTTTCTTTCCATTCCGACATTCATGAAGTAACTTGGTTATAAAAAGTTACATTTTTAAAAGCAACATGTAGTATGTGATCGTTTTGCAAAAATGTGAATGAATCTTTAACTTTGGTACCATTTATTTTTAATAGTGTATTTCAGAACCGTTACATCCTGCAGCCATTTCACATTGTGTTGCACGGGATACATATACACGACTGACTGTGAGAAGGAAAGGAAATTAAAGAGTATTTGGTTTCGGGTGAAAAGGTTTTTAAAATATTAAAACCGACAAGATAGTACAGTTCATTACAGAACACAAATAATACTCTAAACCTCTTATGTTAGTTTACATCGTTACGTAGCTGGTGATATATATTTATTAATTATTTATCAATTGATACTGCGTTTTAACCGTCAAAAATAGCAATAGCAAGTAGACAGGAGTTAATTTATTAGCCCTGAAATAAGACTATAACTTTCTACATAAATCGTTGATAAACGGCAATGGTAAAAAAAAAAAAAGATAACACACTTACTATGTTTCTTTCAAAGGCAGGCAATTCGGGGAAGTTTTGAGATCCCACATACGAGTCAGTGACTCCAGCCGGCGAGCTGAGCTTCTTCCTGGCGGCGGGCAGACGCGCAGTGAAGCAGCAGGACGTCTGCTGGATTAGTCAAGTCTGAGACAGTGACGCCTCCCTTCTGACAGACGAGGTCTCCTCAACTTGAATTTGAGGATAGTCCAGAGAAGCACGCGTTTGACCGTCATTAAATTCAACAATACTTTCTTTCCATTTTTTGTTGTTGTTGATTGTTTCGTCCTAGTTTGATGAGACCTAAAGCGCATGCGCAAATACTGTCGGCTGCATTCGAATAGAAAAATACTTTGTTGACATTATTAAATACTGATAACACCGTTCCGTTGGTTTTTCAATAGTATCAATCATCCACGTGGTGTGCTTTTAACATGATTCCGAGTTACCCAACCTTATCCTAAGACAAGTTACAAACGTTTTATATAAAATATATTTTGCTCTCTCTTTGTAAGTAAGTGAAATAAAGTATCACTCATATATATATATACGTGTTGTAAAACTTATCGACCAATACACTTTTGTGCTGTATGTGTGTACAAAACAAAACATTCAGAAATATTTACAACCATTCACAGCCAGTCAAAATTGTCAATACTGCATACAGATGACAGAAATATGTTTTTTTTTTTAAAATGATGACAATATAACACTGCCTACTTCACTGGTGCAGAAAAGTAGAAAATGCTTTCTTGGGAGACATAAATATTTGAGAGGTATGTAAGCTAACCCTTTTGGGGGGATTTTTAAAGGAGACACAGTATCCACCATTGAAAACCACCACTGGGTTTGTAAATCTAATTAGGATATTGGATACTATGCTATTGGATCATATCTTATTACTGACACGTGATGACATCATGTAAACACCATTATGACTGTTCTTATCCTCTCCTTAAATAGTTAGCTTGTTAGTTGTTTCATTAGACACTAAATAATGCAGAGCACAAGTATCATTTACGCACAAGTTGACTTTTGAAACACTACATGCAGGTTTTTATCTGCTGTATCTAACAATGGTTAGTTAAATATGGGGTGTACAAAACTTATAAAACATGTCATAACTGTTTCATATGCAGCTTTTAGCTGATTGTAACAGTATATTAAAGCCCACACTGTCTATTCTGAAAATATAGTCTAGGTCAGAGCATGTTTTGCAGAGTGAGCCAATTTTATACAATATATTAAAATTTCAAGTCAATTCGTCTTGTGGTTTAGCAATGTAATTATCCTTTTAAAATCCCCCCCGAAAGGATTGGATGAAAAAACAAGTTTTTTAAAAAAATGGTTTAAATCAACTAAAATTTTGCTTCAGTGGAAGGTTTAACACTTCAATTGCAGACTCATTTTCGATTGACAAAAGTTATATAAATACTGTACATATATCTATAAATTAGGTTGGGGTTATGTTTTTATATAATTATTTTTATTTTCATCCCCAAATATGTTCTCCCTTAACTGCAGGAGCTGCATCACGGGCTAGAAGGAGCAACATGATTGATGATGACTTCATCTTTCTTGCTTCATTTCTACCGCAAGCCTCTTCTTGATGGCTTAGCAGCTGCCAATTTCTAGAGGAAAAGTGATAAAAAAAAAAGATAAAAATAGTAAAACAAAAATAAATAAAATATCACAATAAAGAAGTTAAAATTTAAATCTCCCACTAAGAAATAGATATTCACACTTCAAAAACGTAAAATGGACACATTTTACAAGATGTGGACCAAGTGGACCGTCAAACCTATTAGAAATTATTTCAACTGAAAAGAGATGTTTTATTTTCTATATTTTCCCTGTACAAATGTATTCTTTTTTTTTCAAGTACACTCCTCACTAGTTATGTGGGTTGTTTTTTAGAGGTTTTTATTTTTATTTCTGTTTACTTGTTTTGATTTTAGACTTTATTTGGACTTTATATCAGGTCATACTGTGTACTTTAAAAAATAAAAATACAACAAATACAAAAAAAAGATTAAATAAAATTATTAATGTGGAAATAAAAAACTATGAATTAGCCATTTTATTATAAAAAAAAGTATTGAAAAAAAGTCTTGCCTTCATTGCGGAAGAATCGGGATTGTTGAATCCATTTGGGGCTTTCCCAGCCAATTATGTGTAAGGTTTCTGCTGCTTGAGACTTTATCTGTGTTTATGATTGCGCTATCGCTCACATTCTTGGATGCAACATGGGATGCTTCTGCAGGACCACCAAAGTTCAGAACGTCTTCTCATCTCTGGAAGCGTCCATACGTTTTATTTCTCTCTTGAAAATTTGGAAAGATAAAGGTAAGGTTTTTACACTTTTAATTACTAGATGATATCAATCATTAATAATTGTTTTATTATTAATTTAATAATATTACATTTTATTAATTAATTAATATTATTTTATATAACGCGTTGTTAACAAGTATATTATATTACATAATAACAAGTGAATGCAGTGCGTCTCTTTGATTAAAAAGAAGATCCAACCATTTGAGAAGTTTAAGTTTCAGCAACAATTTATAAATCTGAGTTACAGTATATCTCAATTGTTTGTTTTAATATTATTGAAAAAAAGGCAACAGGAAAATGACAAAAACAATCCTTACCCAAAAGAAGATTGTGTTATATTGTATTTTGTTTAAATAGCTGCAATCAATTTTTTTCAGAACTGCAGTCTAAGAAAAACCCATGAAGAAGGATGAATAGAAAGAGGTCAGTTCTACCGTTTGTACTGATTCTTATTTCATTATCACTGGAGATGTCTTCTGGACAACTCCTCACAGAGGAGACCTGCAATGTTCAGATCCTTGTGCCAGGACTCAAAGGTATGCACTTATATCAGCAAACTCATACACACAACATGCACTGTATTTACTTGTGTTTTTATTTTGCCAGGAGAACCTGGTGAGAAAGGAATAAAAGGGGGGCCAGGAAGAGCAGGGAGAGTTGGACCTCATGGAGAAAATGGTAAACATCAAGTTTCCATCACTACTTCTGGGCTAAAATAAGGCAGAGACTGGGGTAAAGATCACATAACTTAGCTGATAATGCCCTGTTACATCACTAACAAGTTATCCAGAGATGGCCCTGTGTTTACATTTGGATGAGAAATAGTCCCACAATCTGCTACAACAGACAAGAGTGTAACAGTAATGAGAAGCAGGCATTTAAACTTGTCCTCTCCAGTAATATTAGCAAATCGTTTTTTTTACGAGTATTGTTTATTATTTTTAGTGTATTGTACAGAAGGATGAAAATGTATTAAAAAAAATGTATACTAGAGCGCAGTATGCTGGTGAACATTAAGCACTTACGCTCTCTGTAGGATGGACCGGGTATTGCAGTAAAAAGCTGCACCTAAACGGAAGAAGCCTGTTGGATTAGAAATGAAAGATCTTACTAAAACTTTACACAGTGCCTCTCTTTGGAGCCTTGACGATAACAATTACCTGGATAATTGAGAATTTGGTCATAAACAATCACTATTCTGATGTGTGATCGTTAAAATATATCAATTTCACGTAATTATTTCAACATTTTTAAGTATTTTCTAATGTAGAATTTATCAAATGTATTAATTTCTTTAAGAGCATTTCTTTGTAAAACACAATTATTTAAGGTTCTGTTTAAAAAAATGTTTTTCAGGTCATCCAGGGATTAAAGGTCAAAAGGGCATCATTGGTCGCTATGGCAAACTGGGCCCCAGTGGAATAAAAGGTTCAACAATTTCAAAGGAGTATTTTTTAAAATTTTTTGTTGATAAATGGACCATCCTTTTTCAGGTCACAAGGGAGAGATGGGAGACCCAGGACCCCAGGGATCAGCTGGAGAGCCAGGTAAAATATTTTACCCTAAATAACAGTTCTTAGTTCTGAAAAGTTGTTTGAATAAGCCAAACTTGTTATCTATAGGTGTTCCTTGTGAATGCACACCAATGAGAAAGATGATTGGAGAGATGGACATCATTGTAGCACAACTTTCCTCTGAGTTGAAGTTCATCAAAAATGGTATGCAAATGATGTTTTGATGCCTTTAAAAATATTTTAATGTGATATTTATAGAAATGCAAGTCCTCATGTTTCAGCACTGACCTCCCCTGCAGCTGTTGCTGGCATGAAGGAGACAGACAATAAAATCTATCTGATGGTGAAGGAGGAAAAGCGGTACTTTGATGCTGAGGCCTACTGTCAGACAAGAGGAGGGCACCTGGCCATGCCGAAGGACGAGGGCGCGAATACAGCCATCGCCACGTACATCAGCCAAGCGGGTCTGAGCAGAGTCTACATCGGCATCCATGACCTAGAACAAGAGGGAGTTTTCACTTATGTTGACAACACGCCAATGTCCACATTCAGCAAATGGCGGAGAGGGGAACCCAACAACGCCTATGATGATGAGGACTGTACTGAATTGTTGGCTTCAGGAGAATGGACTGATGTTTCCTGCAACCCAACCATGTATTTTGTTTGTGAGTTTGACAAGGACAGTATCTAAGTAATGTTGACATATAAAATTAGTTAAACAAATAAGTGACTTGTAATTCTGTGTTAAACAGTACTTATTTTCTTTCTCACCCATTTTCTTTAGCAAGCTAACGCTGGTGTAAGTCATGCAACTGACTAGTGACTACATCATTCAAGTCATTTTAATGTTAAGAAATGATCAAATGTTAGACATTAGATGTAGATAAGGTTACAGTCAAGCACCTTTACTCTCAGAAACAATATGACACACAATAATGAGTAATGTGGCAGATGCTCAAAAATTCAGATGAAATGACAATTTACAAAAAGTCATGAGTGTGTTTGCACTATTCTTTAAGGTTGGTAGTCTCCTGAATAGTGACAAAATTGAACAACACTGAACACTAAGAATAAATACTTTGGCAAAATCAAAAAATACAATTATTTGGAGTTCAATTAACATTTGAGATATTGTACATATTTGCTTTGAAAGCCAAATATACTGTATGCTATTACATAATTTATGGTGACTTCTAAAGAATGCGGAAAAAAATTGGGTGTCAATCAGGAAGCGAAAGTAAATCCCTGCCCAGATTTTCACATAAAGCTCCCCGCTACGAAGAATCTACCCCAGATTTGTGAAGGATGCGGGACACCGATTATTTGATTAATCTAAAAGTGGGAGCAGCACATGGTAATGCTTTATAGTATAAATCTCTGCCCATGAATGACGATATGATGAGTTGAAGATGATCCCGTCCACCTATCAGACACAAACAAAGAGAGAAACAAACTTTTCTGAAGTAATCAAATTATTTAATTTTCTTCTGTTGGAGGTGGAAGTGCAGGGATCTGACAGATGCTGATAATCATCCAAACATAACTGTCATATAAGACAATAAATAAATAGATGATAAAATCCATAACGGGTGAACTGCTGTAGCTAAAGAGGCTTTTGGAAGTTTGCTGTTTAACTTTGTGTAAAGCGGACAAAACCTCGGCTGGTTACGGAGTCAATATTTGTTGTCATTCCAGACAAATTTAAAATTGTGGTCTGGCACAACGTTTTGTTAGCGACCTTAAAGCTTCTGAACTGCATCGCCAAATTAGGCATGATCTCCTGTGTGTACAGATGATTCTACAATATCAACAGTATAAGAAACACTTAGTAGGAACCCATTTTCAAATCTTAATAGACAAAGTGAAAGAAAGAGATATTTGGGGGTTGTGGAACAAATAGAAAAGATTTTTAGGAATCCGATACAGAAGGAGAAATAAGGAAACTGGCATACTTTATCGAGTTCCAGTGAGATACATTTGTTTAAATAGTAATTTTGGAAACAATAAAATGCATGTGTCGCTGTTACATTGTCCATAGCGCCGCCAGACATCAGATGTATGTAAACAATGCCAAGTGACTCCTATTTTACTGGATTTTATAATTCAGTGGACTATTACTCGCTCATTGGCACGTTTTAACCCTTGATTTGACGAATAAACACATACGTGTAAAATTGTGATTTTTGTTTTAAAGCCGAGTTCTCATTCAGGAAATTCAGTGAATGAGTTCATGCATTCCAAAAACACCTCCTCAGTTACATTTGAAATTTGAAAACACGCTAAACATACATAATGTAACAACGTTGGTTCATTTACAATCATATGTCAAGAGTATATGTTGAACTGCTTATCTTAATGTTGTCTAAATCCTCAGCTCAACAATGAGTGCCTGAAGCAGACAAACTCTTCACAGAAACTTTAGAGAAGCAATCCTTCACTTTATTTACAGAAAAGAATCACATCATTTTTAGGCGCAAACTTTTACATATTAACAATCAACTAGTAAACAAAATATCTACATTCAATCTTTGCTTGTTTTGTATTTTAATGGCAAATTTTACATAAAGGAGACTACATCTGAAACCTTTGTCTACTGCATTCCCATTATTGATGACGATAAACATTAAAATCCCTCCCCAGCTTCCCCAGGGGTGTCTGAGAGAGAGAGAGAGAGAGAGAGAGAGAGAGAGAGATTGCCCCGTAACATTTCTGTGAAGAGTTGAGCTGAGCAAACAGTTTTAGACAACATTAAATAAGTCTTGTAAGGGAACAAATGCCATTATCTTATGTATGTTTAGCGTTTTTTCTAACCATCAAAGTTTAAATGTAACCGCTCCGTCTGAGCGCCTGATCTGGTGAAGCACATTTCGGCAATATGCAAGAGAGGTGTTTATAATGCATTCCCCTATTTCACTCGTGATTTCCTGAATAATAACTCGAGCACGATTTTAGACATATGCGTATATTCATCAAATCAAGGGTTAAAAAGCACCAACGAGCAACTATTATTCAGCAATATCCCGAAGGAGATATCCAGAGGGATTAATAAAGTGTATCTATCTATCTATCTATCTATTAATCCACTGAATTATAAAATTCAGGAAAATAGGATTCACGTGACATGTGATATCATATGGCTGTGCAATTGACAATATCCGAAAATGGACACAATTCGGCTTAACTGTCACGAGTCGAACACGGCAGGAGACCCAGACGCGGAAGTGAATAAATCGTTCGGAACAAAAAGTCTTTTAATGTCCAAAAAACGGTCGGAAGGGACCGGAACAAAAAACAGGACAGGCGCTCGGGACGGAGGCAGGAACACGGCTGGAGATCAGGGTCTCGAACAGCAACTAAAACAAAAGGGAAAAAGACTCACGTGAGCAACTAAGAACGCTGACAACGTCAGGGGGCTTCAAAAAGCAGATCGTTCAGATTCTTAAGAGCGGAGCGATATCGAGATGCCAACCTGGTCAGGAAACTGAATACTCTGGCGAGTTCTTCCGGTCAGAGACGCTCCTTATGAGTGGGAAGAACCCGCCATTCAATCATCCCCAGCCGCGCACCTGCCAGCGTCTGTAAAGACAAAACAGAGGACACGTACCAAACACGGAAACACACTTTCAAAATAAAACAGGAAGGAACATACACATGACATTAACTTTGGTTTTGGATCCAACCGGTCAAGCCCATATAGTTGAACCAACCAGGTGACTGAAGAGTAATCAGGTGATTGTCAGTCAGGTGCTACTTGTTTAAGCAGACACTGATTCATTAACTCATGTGTGCTTGACTGTTTGTAAAAAGAGTTCACTATCTCAACCCTTTTCTGGATGATTATGAGAGGCCTGCATTAGAGTCTGCATTTTCCACTAAAATGGTCCATCCTGGTACTGTTTCTTGGATAATTGGGGGATGCTTGGGGAGGCATTGAGTGGACAATACCTTTGTCGTATGTGTTACATTTAGAGGGATGATGCCCTAAATATTTACAGTGAGGATGCATTACAATGACGTACAGAACCATTGAGTGTTTTCATTTGGGCAACTACTTCTCTTTAATGCAAGATATTCTTGAAGCTGTGTTTAGGTATAGGCTGAAGTTACTGATGGAGTATCTTGCAGATATTCTAGAATCTACAGTATGTATTTGACTATGGCTACTAGGAAGGCATAAAACATCTCACTTGTCCTTGTATATTAGTAGTAATAATGTTGGGACCCAGAAGCGGAAACAGTCACACAAATAAGGGTAGATCCAAAAGTCAATGTCTTTAATAAATGATATCCAAACCAGGTAAATCCAAAACGAGCTGGAACGGGCGAACTAAAAAAGAGAGAAAAAAACGTAATGTCTCAAAGTACAAGTCTCGGGTAACGATCAAAGTGGAGCCAAACCTCGTCATGAGACGCGATCAAACTAGCGATCTCTTCCTGCTTTAAGGCTCCTTAAGTAAAGAGAAGTGACCGCCACAAATCAAATGCAGTCGCGCACCTGACTAGGATTGAGACATCAAGGATAAGTTAAGGATAATAAGGATAAGCATAAGGATTGTTTGGATGAATCCAAAACAATAGCGTCCAGGCTTACTTGGTTGCACAAAGCGTCAGTTACGTTTGTTTGTGTATTTTGGATGAAAAAGCGAATGCAAATGTTATTTCGCTAGTTTGCGAGCGAACAGTCACTAAACATACGGGGGAAGGTGACCCCAGCCTCTGTATAAAAGTGGAAAAACCTTAAGCAGGCGTACAAGGTTGGTTTCCATTAACGCCATCACTATATTTTATGTGTAAAGCAAAACAACACTGTGGCTGAATAATAAAAACAAAGGAGAAACACAGAATACTTTAAGGAATTTGAAAAGAGCAACATATGCATTTTTGGTCTGCATAATTAACTGCATCATAATACAATATTACTACTGCTATTTTCAAACTACAGAGGGCATAACATTTTTACACCTGGGGGCGCTGGTTCTGGGTGGTAGTGGTCTCCTGCTGCTCCCTCCACATCAGCATCCTCTGGCTCAAACTCATCGCCGCTGCTGAGGCAGATGTTGTGTAGTTTGATGCAGCAGGTCTCTGAGACATAGCGGATGTCCACCTCCAAGGCCTTCATAAAGATAGACCTCGACCTTGTTTTTAGGATGCCAAAGGCTCTCTCCACAATACATCTGGCTTTGGACAGGTGGCCGTTTTAGCGGGCCTGAAGACGGTTGTGGAGAGGCTGGCGGCAGTGCCCTGCAGGAGGGTAAGTCTGTTGGTAATAGAGGGGAATGTGCTTCAGCACCCTTGCGTCATGTGCAGACCGTGGAATCCCCATAAAAATGTCAATGAATTTAGCTGTGTGGTCACACAACTGAACAGATTAAAAATGTTTCTTATTCAGGTAGCAGTCTGTCCATGGTCTGTCCTTGTATTGCACTTTAAATGACTGAAGCAAGCTATTGAATGCAGTTGTGCATTAATACAAAAGACATGATCAGTATCAACTTTGAGATCATTCTGTTGACTTTCTGTTAATACTTGTATTGTTACAAAGCTGATGATCAGTCACAATATAGACAATGCTGACTTACAATTATGCTTCACTGGTAGGGGAGTAGTTATACGTTACTGTATAGTTTGTTTTCAAACGACATTAACACCATCAGTGCTGTAGGCCTATAAGAGGTTTTCCGACACCTGTTATGATTTTTTTTTTTTTATCTTGAGCATAACCAAAGTCTATATATCCTATTTACAATACATTCACCTGTTATACCTCTGGCTCAAGTTGACCTAACCCGTTTCCTTCTATCCACAATATTTTTTTTCATTCCCTTTGTCTAAGGACCTACTTTCTTCCTCCCTTTTCCCTTCCTTCCTTGATACAGGAGGGTTAAAGAATGTCTATTATAATTAAAGCACATAAAGTTTATTAGCAGAGAACACAATTTAGGTTAAAAAAAAAGAAAAGTATGTATATATATATATATATATATATACAGTATGTATGCATGTACATGCATATACCAGGTGTAGTTTCAGCCAACAGTAGGAGGATGAGACTTCTTCAGTGCTGATGACCGGCGTAAATATCGCGAAAATTTGGTTTCTCACATTTCTTTATTTCTTCTTTCAAACTTGCTGAACATGCTGCCAGCAGGTGTCGGCGATAGTGTTCCTACAGCTGTATGCATTCATTGTTGTAGAAGAAGTAAGTAAGTAAGTAAGTAATATTTATTTATATAGCGCTTTTCGAGACCAGGGTCACAAAGAGCTTAAACAATCAAAACAATACTCAAAAAAGTACATACTTCAAAGATCAAGATAATACTGAGAACAACACAGGAGTTCGAGAAATTCAAGGAAAAGCCTGAACAAATAGAAACGTCTTAAGATGTTTCTTAAAGGAGTCAGTAGACTCCAACAAGCGCAAAGAGAGAGGAAGATCGTTCCAAAGCTTAGGAGCAACAGCCTGAAAAGATTTCTCTCCTCTGGTCCTGAGCCGTGTGCGTGGAACCATAAGTAGATTCTGATCCACAGACCTCAGAGCCATTTCTGGTTAGTGTGTAGCGACAGTGTTTGATTTGAGACATACTATCTGTTGAGAATCTGCGTACTAGTTTTAGTAGTCTGCGGTTGTGAGGCTGGTTGGATGTACTTTTAACCGTTGGAGGGTCCGCTGGCAAGCTGCTGCCGCGCCTCCCCTGGTCTTCGTTATTTTCGCTATTTTGACGTTTCATATTGATTTATCAAGCTTAGTCTTTTATGAATGTTGGTCCTCGAACCCATCTGCTTGATTCGGCCCGCTCGATCTTCCACTCTGCGACACTGAAACAGCAGTTTTAGTCTCTGCCTGCCTGCCTGCTGCTACTGCCTGACTCGCTAGCCAGAAGCTAGCTCCGCTAGCCAGAAGCTAACTCCGCCGACACAGGGCTCCTCTCCGCACTCTGTGGCTGGATAGCCCGCGCCGGTGTGCCCCACGAAGCACGCCAGTTCGGACCGGTCCGCCGCCACCCTGCCAGCTCTCCCGGACGTTTACCTGCGCCCGCGGATTGCTGTCAACGCGGAGGACGCCGCCTCCCTGCTACACCGCTACAAGCTACCGCTACCGCTACAAGCTACAACCGGCACGCTCCACTCCTCTGCCTCCGCTGTGCTGGTTCTGTGGCTTCACCATCACCACCTGGATCATCATCTAGCGCTGGATTACGTCGCCGCCGACTTCTCATCATGTGGAGTTTCAACCTGTTCCTCTGGCTCGCGCTGCTCGGCTCTCACGAGCGCATCTCTGCCGCTCCGTTACTCGGCAACGGAGATGTTACGTCTCCGGATCTTCTCAAGGACCCCCCCACCTGAGCTTGCATCCCACCACTACATCCTGAAACGACCAAGATACATCCACCGAGGCTCTGGACGGAACTTTCAGGTCACTCACAACAGCAACACAAACATCCGCTCTTTCTGGTCCACTGGGCCCCGCCCACCTCCTCGTACAGCCCGCCCTGTCAGTCCTGTCAATCACAGTGTGCTGTCCCCTGTGCTCAAAGCAACCTGTTACACTCCACTCACCTATCTGAAACTCTGTCTACTCAACACCAGATCCCTCAGTAAAAAGGCCCTGCTGATAGCTGACTTTATTGTTGACCAGAGCCTAGACATTCTCTGCCTCACCGAGACCTGGCAGCAACCAAACGATTTCTCCGATCTTAATGAGGCTGTCCCATCAGGTTTCTCTTTTATTAGTAAACCCCGTGCCACTGGGAGGGGGGGTGGCCTCGCTCTCCTCCACCGTGAAAACATCAAAGTCACTGCTGTCACAGTCCCCCATCACTCCTCCTTTGAATGTCTAGCTGTAAAACTCACAGGCCCCAAACCCACTATCATTGTCACCATATACAGACCACCAAAACCCTCTGCCGTTTTCCTCAATGAATTTTCATCACTATTAACATCTGTATGTGCAATGTCCCCCACTGTTATTCTCCTTGGTGACTTCAACATCCATATTGACAACCCATCCTGTACGCTTGCTAACGACTTCACATCACTCCTGGACTGTCTTGGCATCACACAACATGTCAACCTCCCAACCCATAACAAAGGTCACATACTGGACTTAATCTGCTGCACTGACATCACTCCCACTAACCTTGATGTCATTGATTTCCCCATTTCCGACCACAAAGCCGTACTTTTTGACATTTACACCCAACTACACAAAGCCAAGGAACAACGGACCATCTCCTTCAGGAACATCAAACATATCAACACCACAGATCTCTCCTCCCTGATCAGCTCCTACCCCAGCCCCCCCTCAGCATCCTCCCTGACTGACCTGGTGACTCACTACAACAACTGCCTCTCCTCCTCCCTCACCACCATGGCCCCCCTGAAAACCCGCTCAGTCTCATTCACCCACACTGCTCCCTGGTTCACCCCTGAGCTCCGCCAGCTCAAAGCCACTGGCCGTCGACTGGAGCGACTCTAAAAAAAGACTGGACTCACTGTACACCGCCAGATGTACTCGGACCACCTCCATCACTACAAGAACGCCCTCACCACTGCCAAATCCTCATACTACTCCAACCTCATCAACACCGGTACAGGTAACAGCAGAGTCCTTTTCTCAACAATCAGCCACTTACTTCAGCCTCCTAAAACCCTCCCTCCTGAAATTTCCGCCAATCAGTGCACTGCCTTCCTGGACTTCTTCAGCTCCAAGATCAACACCATTCACCAACTACTGGCCACATCTCGCACTCCCTCTGACGACCCACCCTGGATGATCACTGACCAACCTCCCATCAGCTCCCTCTCTGACTTCACCCCAGTAACAGAACTGACCGTCTCAGAACTCATCCGCAAGGCCAAAACCACCACCTGTCAGCTCGACCCTCTTCCCACCTCCCTTGTCAAAGCATGTCTTCCATTCATTTCCCCCATGATCACCAACATAATTAACTCCTCCCTCACTACAGGTACCGTACCCCCCTCCCTAAAACTGGCTGCCATCACACCAATCCTGAAAAAACCCAGTGCTGATCCTGCTGACCTCAACCACTACCGGCCCATCTCCAACCTCCCCTTCATTTCCAAAACCCTTGAAAGGGTGGTTGCCGCACAATTACAGTCCCACCTTGACACAAACAATCTCCACGAACCCTTCCAATCCGGCTTCCGTCCTAAACACAGCACTGAAACAGCCCTAGTCAAAATCACCAACGACCTCCTCCGTGCAGCTGACTCCGGATTGCCCACCATTCTCATCCTCCTCGACCTCAGCGCAGCATTCGACACCATCTCCCACCGTCTGCTCTTGGACCGCCTGGCTGGCATTGGGATCACCGGTGCTGCACTCTCCTGGTTCACTTCCTACCTCACCGACCGTCAACAATTTGTCCAACTAAGCCACCACAAGTCTGGGCGTTCGGGTGTTTCACTGGGTGTCCCCCAGGGGTCAGTCTTGGGTCCACTCCTGTTCACCATCTACCTCCTCCCCCTGGGCAAACTCCTCCGTCACCATGGGGTCCATTTCCACTGTTACGCTGACGACACACAGGTCTACATCTCCACCAAACCCACCGTGGCCATCCCTCCCACCTCCCTCATCACCTGCCTAGAAGACATCCGGAGCTGGATGAGCAGGAACTTTTTAAAACTCAACGGCAACAAGACCGAGGCCCTGCTCATCGGCTCCAAATCCACCCTCGCCAAATCACAACACACCCCAGCCACACCCATCATCATCGACTGATTCCCTGTACCCTTCTCCCACCAAGTCAAGAGCCTCGGCGTCATACTGAACAACACCCTCTCCTTTGCACCCCATATTCAAAACATCACCCGGACCGCATTCTTCCACCTCCGCAACATCTCCAGACTCCGCCCATCACTGACCCAATCTAGCACTGAAATCCTGGTCCACTCATTTGTCACATCACGCATCGACTACTGCAACGCCCTTCTCACCGGACTCCCCACCAAACTCATCAACAGACTGCAGATCATTCAGAACTCAGCCGCCCAGATCATCACCCGCACCAAATCATCTGACCACATCACCCCTGTTCTCATCCAACTCCACTGGCTCCCGGTTCAATACCGCATCCACTACAAAAATCTTCTCCTCACCTACAAAGCTCTCCACAACCTAGCCCCCACTTACCTCCGCGACCTTCTCCATGACTACACTCCCTCCCGTTCCCTCCGCTCCTCCTCTGCTGGACTGTTAATCACCCCCACGTCACGCCTCAGCACGATGGGTGCCCGAGCCTTCAGCTGCTCGGCACCAAAACTCTGGAACTCCCTCCCACCACACATAAGACAGTCAGACTCCATCACAACATTCACATCTCAACTTAAAACCCACCTGTTCAAACTGGCACATTCCCTATGAACCAGACACTCTGCACTGCACTTTTATCTCGATCTTTGTTTGTTCTGTTTTTATTGATGCTATGATCTGTCACTCCTGTTTTGTAAGGTGACCTTGGGTGACCTGAAAGGCGCCGCCATACAAATAAAATGTATTATTATTATTATTATTACTGCCAAATTCTCTAAAATGCCTTTGGAGATGGCTTATGGTAGAGAATGAACATTCAACTCACAAGCAACAGCTCTGGTGGACATTCCTTCTGTCACCATGACAATTGCTCCCTAAAAACTTCAGTGACCAAAAACCTTCGACCAAAAATTACACTCAATATGAATTTTCATAGACCTAAAAAAAGCATTGGACATTAATTAACCATGATATTTTAATAGCTAAACTGTATAGATATGGCATTAAAGGTAGTACTGAATTGGGTCAAGAGCTACTTACACAAGAGATCCAAATATTTAAAAATAGGTGACAACACATCAACCTGCTATATTATATTATACTGTTCTGGGAGTACCTTGAAACAACTCATGGAGTCAATAAATCAGGAAATGGCTAAGCTTCACGTGTGGTTTAATGTTAATATTTTTCACCAAATCTAGCGAAAACTAAATACATGCCATTAAGGCTGAAACAAAAGTGTCAACATTCAAGTAAATGGAGTGAATATTGAAAGGGTCAGTGAGAATACTGGTACTGGGAGTTATTATTGATGAAATATTAAGTTGAAAGCCACACATCAGAAATTTAAAAAGTAAGTTGGCCAGAAGCATCTCCATACTATGGAAGGCACAGAAAATAGTAAATCAAAAAGAGCTCCATATTTTGTATTGTGCACTAATCTCTCCACACCTTCAATACTGCGCTGAGATCTGGGGTAATACATAC
This sequence comes from Callionymus lyra, assembly GCF_982586985.1. Classification (NCBI taxonomy): domain Eukaryota; kingdom Metazoa; phylum Chordata; class Actinopteri; order Syngnathiformes; family Callionymidae; genus Callionymus; species Callionymus lyra. The sequence continues at coordinate 21,885,901 of NC_141835.1, forward strand.
AAGTGTTCCATACACTCCTTGCTAATACTTTGAGATTAGCGAATCTTACTTTATGTCAGCTATAGGGCACACATAAATCAGTTATATATCAAATCCAACATTGTTAAACTACTTGACTTGATAAATTATCGCACTGTACAATGATGTACAAGGCAGCAAACAAAAGCCGCCCTTGTAATGTTTAAAAGATCTTTTATGACAGAGAAAATAAACAGAATCTTAGAGGAAATATTAATTTCAGACAAAAGAGGATACAGAGTACCTAAAAAAAAAAAATTCTTATCGGTCACAGGTGTTAAAAAATGGAATGTACTAGAAAAGGATGTAAAACATTCAGCAACACTAAATGTCTTATTAATGTCTTATAAAAAATTCAACCACTGAAGAATGATACATGAATAAAGGTCAGACAAGCTAATCAGACATGGTGTTGAGACACATGGGAGGATAACAAAAGAACATTCTGTAACTAAACAATGAGTGGAGCCTGAGAAACCTGAGACAAGAATCATCTGTTATGCCAAAGTGATATAAGCGCAAGATTAAGATATGATTATGATTTCATTCTGAGGGTAATGGGGGCGGGACTAGATAAGCTTTTGATTCTAACGCTTTTCCCTTTTGGGACATGCATGTAATATGTGAACTACAATCAAGTGAGATGTTAATAATTTAAAGTGACATGCCTGAAATAAACAATATTCCTTCATTCACAATGTGCTTTGTGACCCGACTGAACATTTCAGATCGGCCTTTTATTGAGAAGTTTATGCCATGTGCCTGTGATTTGGGATGGATTATCTCGGCAAAGGAGGAGTGCTCACTATCAGAGATTTAGACAGATTTGTGAACAATATTTGATAGAAATAGTTATTTTGTGTTCATATCATTAAAAATGGGGGCAAAAAATAAAAGAGATGCGTTTATATTTTTGTTCAGTGTAGTTTGGCTCATTTACTACAAGACACACATGCAGTATTTGTGATTGCTTACTTTTCACACACATCTTTTGTAAGAAGTCTTTCTAGCGATTATGATACATTTATTCATTGGTCAAATGTTTAGTCAAATATTACTTTCCGTAATTGCTTAATCAGGAACATTGCTTACAGAAGCCTCTAACGATCTGTTTAAATTACCCAAATACAACACTGTTCTGTACGTAAAACGAAACATAGTTGTTGTGTTTGTCGTTTTTTTCGTGAAGAATATGCATTTAAAGGTAAGAAGATTTTGTTAGAGCCATTTTTGGGTTAATGTTATATTTGATTAATGGTTAGTATGCAAGTGTAACCCACATATAGATAAAAACGATCCACTTCCGGTCCGGCTCTTACTTTAGTGGGCCAAGTTCCTTCCCCACGTCACTTCCGCTTCCTGTGGTTGCCGGTAGCAGACCCCACACGCTGTTGCCGCGGACTTTAAAAAACTCCTTGCCGCATACTTTAAAAAAACTCCTTGACGCGGACTTTGAAAGACTTGATCAGAAATCGAGATCACTGTACTGCAGCGGCTTTCGTTACCTTATCCGTTCACGCTACTCATCGGTGAGTTAAAGTTGTTGTTTTTGAACTCGAAGCGACGAATGCCCAAGCGGCCATTTTTGTTTTAAATAGACAGCTGTTTGAGAAATGTTGCGTAACAAATTCCTGGAACATTGAGATTGGCTTCATGCCCTTGATTTAAAGTGCACTTTACTTTGATTTATATTGAATGAAATTATTTTTGTTGATGAATGTTTGGATTATGCTGTATTTATTTAATGTATTTAATGCGTAATTAATTTGGGTTTTCTTTCCTGAATTATGTTTTCAGGTCAGGTTTTTTTTTTTTGTTTCTCTCCCTTTGATGACTTCATTTCACCGAGGTGAAATGATGGCGAGCTGCCCAACCCCCGCTACATTGCGGTAGGAGTACTTTTTTTTCCTCTTCCCCCGAACCTGGGAAAGAACTCTCTTTCCTCCCTCAATTGGATTATGGACATTTATGAACTGGACTCTTAGACAAAAAGAGGAAAGACTTGAACGTTTTGGTTTTGTTTATGACATTGGAAATTGTATTTTGATTTACCTGTGTCTGAAATTTACCTCTGTTAATTTAAAATATATATTTTTTCAACCTTATGTCGACTGTCTCTTGTTCAATCCCCTGGGCTCCTGTATCGAACCTACATAAAAGATCCTAGCCCTTAAGTGTTACAAGTGGCGAGCCAGCCAGCAGCGTTACAAGTGGCGAGCTAGCCAGGAGCGTTACAAGTGGCGAGCTAGCCAGGAGGAGCCCAAGTGGCTTGAATAATTGCTTGTCTGATACTTGTTTTTTCATGTCAAAAATGGATTTTGTTGTGCTATCAGGGGTGAACATATCGCGCTCTGTGTTGATCATGGGTGTCACTAATACTAGTGCCGATGATGAAATCCTTGATGAACTCCGCACATATGGTTCACTTAAAAATGTTTTGCCTGTTAGCGACCCGAAAAGCACTTTTTATAAAAACCTGATCGTTGAGTTCGAAGAAGGTAGTGCTTTTAGCGCCTTAGCTCGATTACTCCCATACGACTATGCGTCTGTTGATGACCATGTGTATAGCCTTACTGCTCTCGCTTATGAGTATGTCGCCACAGCAAGTAGCAGCAATATTCCCCACGATTACCTCACTAATTTTAGAGAGATAGCAGACCGAAGCAGCACACGTTTAGAGGACGTGCTAAAAACAGTGATGGATCAAATCCGTGAGCATTTAAGTGGAGCAACTGAGGACGAAGATAATAAAAATGATAATGAAAATGGACATAAGAAAGGAGAGTACGGCGAGAAACCAGAAATGTACTTGCTGAAGGCAGAACCACCTGTGACTGAGACCCAGACGTCCCTGCCTGCGCCCCTATCTCCTCGACCACCCCCTGGTCCGTCTCTCATTGAACAGCAGGGGGCAAGACGTAGGCATATGCCCCAACCAGAACCCATGAGAGCTGGGTCTGCGCCGAGGGTTTCCCTGTCGCACAATGACCTGAGTCCTCCTGAGATACAGAGGGTTGTAGTAGAGCATGTTGTCCGAAATACTAACCTGAATGTACCTTCTTCCATACACCTTCGCTCTTTTTCTGGACGCATTCCGAAGCCGACCAGTGAAGCTGATTTTGATTCATGGCGAGTCCAAATTGACCTCCTTCTTGCTGACCCAGGGATATCTGCATTATACGTCACCAGAAGGATCATGGAGAGCCTGCTGACCCCCGCCGCAGATCTAATTAAAGGTTTGGCCCCAACTACTCTGCCTTATGTCTTACTACGTGTATTGGATTCAGCTTTCGGCACGGTACAGGATGGTGAAGAGTTGTACGCCCAATACCTGAACATCTTGCAGAATCCAGTGGAGCGGCCATCGGTGTATCTCCAGCGGCTTCAGCTCACGCTCAATACAGTGGTGAAGAGAGGAGGGATAACGGCTGCTGAGACAGACAGACACCTACTGAAGCAGTTTCTGCGTGGATGCTGGGAAAACGAGGTGATAACCAAGTTACAACTGGAGCAGCGGTGCAGTAACCCGCCACCATTCTCGTAACTCCTGTTGTTACTACGCATGGAAGAAGACAGGCAACAAGCTAGGGAGATGTTGATGAAAAGACACATAGGTTCTGTGTGTTCAAAGCAGAAAGCCAACATCCAGTCACAGAGCACGTGTTCCTGTGGACATTCTGGCAATAATGAAATCAAGGAACTGAAGAAACAAATGGCGCAACTCCAGCAGCAGTTTTCTGTCTTCCTTACGACACAGCGAAGTTCAGCAAAGTTCAAAACTGTGCCGCGTCAGTCCAGCCACCCTTCACTTCAGCCCCAAGCAAAGCCCAAGCCATGGTTCTGCTTTAACTGTGGTGAAGATGGGCACATTTTGTCCTCCTGCACCAATGCAGCCAATGCAACTCTGGTTGAGCAGAAGAAAAACCAGCTACGCCAGAAACAGCATGACTGGAACAAAAAGAACATTCAGACTGGTCAGTTAAACTAGAACCAGCTTCTGTGCAGGGACTCTCAGGAGCTGCTATCCACAACAGACCATGTCCCAAGACTACGCGCATACTGCCACATCTACCCCGAGGCCTTGTCGGAACCAAGAGCACCGGTCGGAGATTCAGATTAAGGGAACCCACGTAAACTGTCTCCTTGATACTGGCTCCCAAATCACTACAGTGCCCCACTCGTTTTACAACGAGTACCTTTCTGATCACCAGATTAAACCACTGCATGACCTCTTAGAAATAGAAGGAGCAAACGGATAGTCTGTACCTTACCTTGGGTACATCGAACTGAACGTGACATTTCCTCCTGACCTCCTTGGTTCCATGACTACCATCGACAATCTGGCCCTTATAATTCCTGATTTGAAGCAGTCTCAACAAATGATCCTCATAGGCACCAACACCCTTGATGCTGCCTACAGACTAAACTTTGACAGTCACCTTGACCAGCCTCTCCAACCCTCCGCTCCTGGTTACCAATCATTGGTGTGTATCCTTCAACATCGCCATATGAACAGCTTGGATAACCAGTGTGCCCTTCTGCAGTTAAAGCACCCGTGCACCATCTCTGCCGGCCAGACTATAGTCCTCGAGGGATTCCTGGCCACGCGATTTCTGAAAATGGAGAAGGCTGTCATGATTGAACATCCGGTTTCATACTCACTGCCTGGTGGTCTCATCATGAAGTCTTGCCTCGCTGACCTGCCTGCACGTTGCCCGTGCCATTTGCCGGTCATAGTGACCAATGAGTCCGACCATGATGTCACCATTCGAGCCCGAGCTATCATTGCAGAAGTATGTTCCTTCCAAAATGTCCATCTAAAACGGCTAAACGTCCTTACTGACCAACCTGAAACCACTCCACTGTCGACACACTACGACTTTGGGGATTCTCCACTATCACCTGAATGGAAACAGCGAATTACAAGACAGCTCAACAACATCCCTGAGGTTTTCGCCAAGCACAACCTGGATTTTGGCCGAACGGACAAAGTCCGACCTCACATCCATCTGTCCGACCCAAGTCCATTCAAACAGAGACCCCGGCCAATCCACCCTCAGGATGTTGATGCTGTGAGAAAACACCTGCAGGAACTGTTGGAGTCTGGCGTCATTCGAGAATCCGAGTCGCCTTTCGCATCCCCAATTGTGGTCATGCGAAAGAAAAATGGAAGTATTCGTCTATGTATAGACTATAGAAAATTAAACTTGCAAACTATTAAGGACGCTTACCCGCTACCGAAGTTGGAGGACACACTTTCTGCACTGTCAGGGTCCAAATGGTTTTCAGTTCTTGACCTAAAGTCTGGATATTACCAGATCGAGATGGAGGAGGCTGATAAACAAAAGACTGCGTTTGTTTGCCCACTAGGGTTTTACAAGTTCAATCGGATGCCACAGGGTGTGACCAACGCCCCAAGCACCTTCCAGCGGCTTATGGAGCGGTGTATGGGGAAACTACACTTAAAAGAGGTTTTGGTCTTCATCGACGATCTCCTAGTCTTCGCACCGACTCTTGAGGAGCACGAAGAGCGGTTGATGAAGGTCCTAAATTGCTTGAAGGAGTTTGGGTTAAAATTGTCTGTAGAGAAATTCTCATTCTTTCAAACGTCTGTGAAATACCTTGGACATGTAGTTTCTCAGGAAGGTATTGAAACTGACCCAGACAAAATAAAGACCCTTACTTCATGGCCAGTCCCTCGGAACCTCAAAGAACTAAGGTCCTTTCTAGGGTTTGCTGGGTATTACCGGAGGTTTGTGCATGGATACTCGGCTATCGTGAAGCCACTCCACGACCTCACCGCCGGTTACCCTCCGTTTCAGAAGAAGCTGAAGGCCAGAATCAAGCCTGATGCTTATTTTAACCCAAAATAGCCATTCGGAGGTCGTTGGTCACCAGAATGTCAAGATGCCTTTCAAATGATCATCTTGAAACTAACCTCTGCTCCTGTCCTAGCATTTGCTGACAATGAGAAGCCCTACACCCTGCACACAGACGCTTGTTCAAGCGGCCTTGGTGCCATCCTTTATCAGGAACATGACGGGGTGAATCGAGTTGTAGCCTATGCCAGCCGTGGACTTACCAGGAGCTAGGCCAACTATCCTGCCCACAAGCTGGAGCTCTTAAATGGGCAGTCTGTGAGAAATTTAACGACTATTTGTATGGTTCCCAATTCACAGTGATTACAGACAGCAACCCATTGACTTACCTGCTCACATCAGCCAAGCTTGATGCCACCAGTTATCGCTGGTTGTCTGCCTTGTCCAGCTTTAATTTTAAGATTGTTTACAGAGCCGGCAAGCAGAATGCAGATGCCGATGGCTTGTCTCGCAGGCCCCATGGTGAGCTGGCTGATGACCCATCATCCAGAAAAGAACAAGAACGAATCGTCAAATTTGCCCAGCAACATCTAGATCCAGCCAGTATCTCTCTCGACCAACAGACGATCCGTGCCATCTCCGACCGCCATCTGTGCCGTTCAATCGCTGGTGACCCCACTAATGCTCTACTCAGTTTTATGAATGATGATCAGTTCTCCCTTCCCTTGCTTCCGCAGTTCTCTGCCGCTGAGCTCGCCAGTAAGCAGCGTGCCGACTCCATACTCTTCGCACAGCTCGAGCGAGGGGAGTCGCCGCCGCCAAAGCTGAGGGATCAGCTCCCAGATCTGCCTCTGATACTGAGAGAAGTTAACAAGTTGGAGCTTCGTAACAGCCTTCTTGTCAGAAGGAGACAGATTGGGAGTGAGAGCACCTACCAGCTAGTGCTGCCAGAAGAATTCCGGGCTGAAGTGCTTCACCAGCTGCATAACCAGATGGGTCATTTGGGGACAGAGAGAACCTTGGACCTAGTCCGTTCCTGTTTTTACTGGCCACGGATGTCGCTGGATGTGATCAATAAAATCCGGACCTGCGAGAGATGTGTGCGACGCAAATCCTTGCCTGAACACGCCGCACCTCTTGTAAACATCCTAACGTCCCGTCCATGGACTGGTGTGTATGGATTTCCTCTCTGTAGAGCCAGATGGAAGAACCAAAGATATCCTTGTCATGACCGACCACTTTACGAAGTACGCAATCGCTGTGCCAACTCCGAATCAGAAGGCTACGACTGTCGCCAAGTGCCTCTGAGACCACTTCCTTGTGCATTATGGCATTGCAGAAAGGCTGCACAGTGATCAAGGTGCTGACTTCCAGTCCAAGATTATAAAATAACTTTGTGAACTGGCTGGTATCCACAATATCCGAACAACTCCATACCATCCAAGAGGCAATCCCGTTGAGCGGTTCAACCGAACTTTGCTGAACATGCTAGGTACACTCACAGAGCAACAAAAACAACACTGGAAAGATTACGTCAAACCTCTTGTACACGCTTACAATTGCACCAAAAATGATAGTACTGGATATTCACCGTACAAACTGCTTTTTGGCCACCAACCCAGACTTCCAGTGGACATGGTTTTTGGTCTACCCCTAAATGATGACAAGCCAGAGTCACATACCCAGTATGTCCAAAAGCTAAAATCCCATCTAGAAGAGAGTTATAAACTGGCTATTGAAAACTCACATAAATTGATGAACAGAAATAAACTGCGTTTTGATCGCCGGGTAACCCACCGTCAGAATTAAGCATTGGAGACAGGGTCTTGGTGCGGAACGTACGTCTGAGGGGCAAGCATAAACTGGCAGACAGATGGGAGCCCCATGTGTACATAGTAATAAAGAAAGCTGGCAATCTTCCTGTTTACACTGTGACCCCAGAAGGCAAAGACAAGCCAGAAAGAACATTACACAGAGATCTCCTTCTTCCCTGTGGGTACCTACCTGTTCTAGAGCCTGGCCTACTGGGAAAGAAGAAAAGGAATCTTCTTCCCCTGCCTCCTCTCATTCCTGCTGACGATGATGCTGATAATGACAACAGTTTTATTGTGCACGTTCCCTCCACGCACAACCCTGTTAAATTCACCACTTTTGTTGACCTGCCCACTGCCCAACAGGCTGCTCCTTGCCTTGAACCTTCTGAGGCCCCTGTTCCGCCTCGAGCTTCTGTCAATCCGGATGATGGAGGCTCTGTAGTTGGTGAACCCGAGTCCTCAGAAGAGGAAACCTTGCCTGTGGGTAAAGTGGAACCTGAAGTGCCTGACAACAACATTGAACTCCCTGAATCTTTCTCTCCTGTTAAAGTTCCCTTGGCTGTGGGTTCTCCTCCTCAGTCAGAACCCTCCGCCAGTGATCATGAAACCGACCTACCTTTGACCTCGGAGCCATTGATTCCTTAACTCGAGCCAGTTCTGCGCCGTTCAGCTCGTTCGAGACAACCTCCAGATAGACTGTAGTATTCACAGCTCGGCCGTCCATTGTTGAAGAGCATCCAAAGCCTCCTACATGGACTCAGCTTCACTTTCGCTCTTCAGGAAGATGAAGATTGTGTGGTTCCTACTGTCCCCAGCCAGACAGCCGTCCGGTGCCAGCCTAGACCATGTCCGAGGACGTACATGGGATCAGGGGGGGAAAGTGAAACCCACATATAGATAAAAACGATCCATTCCGGTCCGGCTCTTACTTTAGCGGGCCAAGTTCCTCCCCCACGTCACTTCCGCTTCCTGTGGTTGCCGGTAGCAGCCCCCACACGCTGTTGCCGCGGACTTTAAAAAACTCCTTGCCGCGGACTTTAAAAAAACTCCTTGACGCGGACTTTGAAAGACTTGATCAGAAATCGAGATCACTGTACTGCAGCGGCTTTCGTTACCTTATCCGTTCACGCTACTCATCGGTGAGTTAAAGTTGTTGTTTTTGAACTCGAAGCGACGAATGCCCAAGCGGCCATTTTTGTTTTAAATAGACAGCTGTTTGAGAAATGTTGCGTAACAAATTCCTGGAACATTGAGATTGGCTTCATGCCTTTGATTTAAAGTGCACTTTACTTTGATTTATATTGAATTATTGAAAATTATTTTTGTTGATGAATGTTTGAAATATGCTGTATTTATTTAATGTATTTAATGCGTAATTAATTTGGGTTTTCTTTCCTGAATTATGTTTTCAGGTCAGGTTTTTTTTTTTTGTTTCTCTCCCTTTGATGACTTCATTACCCCGCTACATCGCGGTAGGAGTACTTTTTTTTCCTCTTCCCCCGAACATGGGACAGAACTCTCTTTCCTCCCTCAATTGGATTATGGACATTTATGAACTGGACTCTTAGACAATAAGAGGAAAGACTTGAACGTTTTGGTTTTGTTTATGACATTGGAAATTGTATTTTGATTTACCTGTGTCTGAAATTTACCTCTGTTAATTTAAAATATATATTTTTTCAACCTTATGTCGACTGTCTCTTGTTCAATCCCCTGGGCTCCTGTATCGAACCTACACAAAAGAAGGAAGCCATTTGCCGTTTCTGGAAGTAATGGATATTTGAAGTAATACAATGAAGAACAAATGGGTGTTAAACAATTAAAAAAGAAACCTTTAAAGGATCCACTCTGTAATAAGTAGACGAAAGGATTCCCCTCTAGGTCCTCTGAGGTCCTCTGCATCCTCATCATTGACTCCTTCATCACTAAAAAATGTTACGTACACCAGACTTTGGTTCTGTATGAAACTGAAACAACAGAACTGGCAGCAGGCTGTTTTCCAAAGATTTGTTCTGCTAATATAAGATAGGCCATCGGCCTGGCGTGACAACTCTGTCACTATGGGCTTTGAGCAAGCCTATAATGTACATATAACATTATGAAGAACCGATCCAAAGAAAGGGGATCCTTTAAAAATGTGTAGTTAGGGTTTTCCTACATTCCTCTACAGCAGGGGTGCTCACACTTTTTCGGTTCGCGAGCTACTTTTCTGATGAAGCGAATAGACTGATAATCAGTCATGATGGAAGGATTTAATCATCTTCATATAAATACTGACTTACATAAATAACTAGAGTCAGTCAGTGAGGAGCATATTTCCTCATAAGAAGATACTTTTCCTCTGAGAGTAACTTCCCTTTTCCTATGTGCATCAAAATCAACAAAGAATTCAGACAGGTTCATCCCTTTCCATGCCTCCATTTCAATATGTCGATCATGTTTAAATAACGCACAAGACTCATCAATCATGAAAAAACTAAAAAAAAAGGAAACATGAATTCAAACTAACAGTTTATATTTGTTAATTTTAAACATGTCTGATATGAATCACACAAGTGGACTATTTAAATTTTAAAACATCTTCAGATGAAGTTTAACGAGAATAAAACTGTTAACCACTAACTTCATCATCGCTTTGTCTGATCGCCTCTGACGTCATTAGAATGTGTGGCTCACCTTCACCTGTTTAACGTCTTTGGGTTTGAACGTATTCCCTATTATATTCGTGAGATAAAGGTCATTTACAAATAGTCATCATGTGATGTTGTATTAGTACAAGTGTGTTTTAAGGACGCGATCACAAAAGGAAAACCAGCATTTGTTGCGCTTTCATTGGAAACTGCAGTTTAACTTTTATGGAACTGACGTCATGTTTCTGTGACTCTCGTTGAGAAGACCTGAAGCGATCAAACACACATTATTTTGTTCGATATATATATATATATTTTTTAAAACAAGCTTATAATTCTAAATCGTTTTTCTGAATTGCGTAAAATGACTGTCGCACATTTTGCTCTTTTTATTCTCGATTCATATGAACTTTGCCGTGCGTTCAGTGGAAGAGGCGGGAGCTCTGATTGGCTGCTGTGGCTTCATCTTCATCAAACAGACTAGGGGTAGTTGAAAAGCCAAACTGTCTATTTACCTGCTATTACTGCTTTTGATAAAATTCTCAATATTTATACTCACACAAAATCTAGATATTCAGTGGTAGATGCAGTAGTCGGTTTTGCCACCACAACCTCTGGACTTAGGTTTTCCTCCTGGGCCTGCTCCTCTGTTAAAAATGTTTTTTTCATTGTTGTGCATCAACCTAGATAATAGTTTGATTATTACATGTATGTTGATTGTAGCAGGACGAGGTTGTTTGCATTCCAGTCAATCCCGTCTTAGCCTGCTGGTTAAAAGGGGGCGGGGACTTCTCTCTTGCTCTGAATGGCTGGAGGCTGAGTTCCCACCTCAATCAGCGTCCTATGCTTCCGCTTCCGGGGTCAGAGGTAGGCTGTTGGCGACGGCTGTTTTCTCTCGTTGTGTTCTGTCCAGCTCTGTGGTAAGCTCATTTATCCTTTTGATAGATTCCTCTCTGGGTGTGTGCTTGGCTGCGTGTTGCTTCCCCTCTGCAACTTCGTTACGAAGTGGGTGACGCCGTTTCGTGCCGTGCTCCCCAAGAATGTTTTGATCGGTATTGTGGCTAGGTGATTGGCACGTATTGAGCTTTCCTCCTCCGGTTTTTTAGTTTATTTTTAACTCTGCTTTTATTGATCGCCCTAGGTCACTTAGCGCAGCCTCCGCTAAGACCACCCGCTTAACTCACTGCTGTTTTGTCTTGGGTTGTTTATTTAATCTTCACCCGGAACTGCTGGGACGGATCGGGTGGCAACGATTCGCCCCTCCCGACCACCTCCGTATCCTGACGGCCGACTGTGCGTGTGTGTGATTGGCTAATCGCACAAGTCGAGCGAGCGACAGCGGACTGAGGCTCTGTGTCGCAGTTCACCCCGGACTCTTGAGTTCTTACTTGTGTTCATTTTTGTTTACGTTTATTTCAACTGTGTCTGTTTCATTCTGTGTGACTATTTTGATCATTCTGTGATTTGCTGATTTGTCATTTTTTTAGTTTTACAGTTAAAGTATATTCATTTGTATTTTGTTCGTCGTAGTCGTAACCAGCATTGTTTTTCTATTGTGGTAAAATAATATAAATAATAAATATTCTTACTGAATTACTGTCTCTGCTCCTTTCCCACGAATGAACCTATGTGCTTACCTTTACATTAATATCCTCTGGGTGAAATTCCCAGGGTGGCGTTGTTGATGAACCCACAATTACATAAGCAATACTGTATCCGTGCTCGTGCCGCCACATTAATTATGTGTGATTGTGGTAGTAATCTTAAAATAATAACTTGAATTTCTTTTAATAATAATTCGTAAATACTTAATTGGGGCCCTAACCTGATTAGAAAATGTTGTATCCCAATGCATATATAGAGGTAGGTGTATATTTATTATGTACATAGGAACGATTCCAAGAATAATTGTTTAGACAATGACAACTTATTTTTTTACATCAAAACTACAAAAGGTTTTTTTTACGTCCTGTAGAAACGTCATGCGATTGTACAATATAAGTATAGAATTAATTAAATATATCCAAAACAAAGGTTAAAAATACATAAATATAATAACTATAATTTGTGATAAAGATACAATTAAACAATTTAATTATTGGGAGGGATACTATGGAAAACCTAGTACATCAAACGTATTAAATAGATTAAGAAAATGTACCTTCTCCCCTTAAGAATTTTCTTTATCTTAAGAGATCTGTTCACCACACATAAATAATGAATCCTGCTTCCTTGTTTTCAGTCAATTCACGTTTAGTTTGGATAAATTTCGTTTCACTTCAAGTTGGGAACAGTTGTGTTTTATGTGATGTCTTAGTGTAAAAACAGACTAAAAAACTGGATGATGGATTAGGATCAAAGATGGATGAAAACATGAAATTATTTTTATGCGTTTAGTTATTTCTGTTTACCCGCAATAGACTAAATTAATATTATTATAGATAGGGGTTTCACATTTGGCTTGATAGTCTACATATGGTTGAATTATTCTCAACCATTAGTAACATCCTGCTGAAATGTTACATATATTGAACTTTACTCACCGCTTCTCCGTAGTCTCACTGGACTTTCAAAGTCACACTCAATACCAATAACATTTGTCTCTTCAGGTTTATGGATAGTACCGCAACCTATTTGCCTCCCCAGGTAAACATGGATGTGACCCTCGGCCTCATAAATCTTTTGCATCCTCTAATAGTGCTAAAATAAAAACCACAGTGGGGTAAATGACATTTTTCCAAAGAGGCCAATCTTAACCAAGTTGGTCCTAGTGGAATGGTCAGGATAGCCTCAGAGGAAAATAGTTAACATATAACGACCTTTGTGTACATTTTCACATTCCTACGTCCCGAAAAAAGACAACAATGTAAATGTATAACACTTAATTTAAATATGAGAATGAGAACATGTTTATTACCAGTGTTGTTAACACAATATATATACAGTACTATATATATTATGCATACTAAAGCAGCTCTATGCAACATTTTGACATTATTTGTTTATTTTTTATATTTAATGTAATGATGGTTTTATGTTGAACACTCTTGTAATACAACTATAGTTATTATATAACAATGAGCTTCACTATGTCATGAAACAGATTTACCTCAGTGGTTCAGAGAAAGTTTTAATGTGAAGTACTGAGACACTTTTTAAACTTACCAGAAAATAAAACTACAAACGGACAGAACAATAATCGTAATATTGTTTTGTAAGCAAATGTACAAGCGGTTTGTAAGAACCTAGAACAAATAACCAACATTACATTAACATGATCGACAAAAAACAACAATGCGCAAAATACTATACTATTAAATTAATTGTTATAGGCAATCTTCAATGCCTGTGTAAAATGTTTTACTTTTGTAGGTAAACGTTTTTTTTTTCACCTTTTCAGGTTTGCATGAAGACAACTTCCAACTGCACAAATTAAAACTTGGACAAATTTGTTTGACCAATCAGATAACTTCATTAAGCCTTTTTTTTAAATTAGGGCTCAACCATATGAACATGTCAGAACGGCATATTTTACGGAGAAAAAACAAGGTACCTTCTTGATGTTGCATTATTTCTCATGAATCAGCTGGCAACACAATAAAACTTCAGGGATACAAATTTCAACATGTCTGGTGCATACAGCAGAGATCTACTGTTAGCCAGAACACTGTCAATTGATACTGAGCAGTCACTCATGGTGTACAGCTTAGAAAAAGAAAAAGTCTTAGAAGACATCTATAATGCAACCCTGGTACAAACTTTATGCGGCATGTAGATTGGGACCAACAGCAATCGAATAGTTATTGCTGCATACTTCTTTTCAGCAGTTAAATGAAGCAAATCCTCAAACAATCCATTTTAATTCCAGGTTTTGAGGCAGCAAAACATGAAATATGCCAGGGGGGTGAATACTTTTGCAAGGCACTGTATATGTGTGCAAAGATAAAACCTTGGCATTCCCATCTTCAGCACAGAGTAAAGTTCACCTACAGTGACATTTTCATCTGTCTGTTATCTATAGTAATCAAAGTGCATGTCTTTCTCTAAAACCTGTTAAATGTTAAGCGTTTTCTTTATCCGCAAATTCCAGATTTACACTCCCACTATTGTAGTTTATGAAGTTGTGTTCAGAAATATATAGATGTAGTTGTGCTCTGTTACGTTGGTTTTTACCACTAGTTCCCTATCTAAACCTGCGCACAGCTGACCAGATCTTGCCGCACGGAATTTTTTGTCTGCAAACAAAAAAGATCGTACCTCATTTAAGAAAAAATAATCTTTTATTTCATTTGTTCAATGAAACATGGCGGATACCAATTTAACAGTAAGAGTTAACGTTTTTACAGCTTGGTATAAATACAGTACTTGTGGAACACATGTTATGCTCAAAGCCAACAGTCTAATTTGAAATACAGACTCACAAACTCAAGAAATACTTTTAACCAACTTGAGAATTGCGCATGTAGCTAACTGTAAAAAGTAATAGTAATGGAGCAAAAGTAATACAATATTTATATATATTTTCAAAAAAGTTAATCTGACATAGCCACCCAGACTAGATCTGTTATTAACAATAAGCAGTATATTTTATTTAAAATGTTTGGTCATGCAGCTGCTGTCCACTCTGCGAGACATCTATTGAATCAAGGAGAATGCAAGCACAAGCAGGTAATGATTATTATTATTATTATAAAAACAAGATGTTTGACTTCTGGATACATCGACTTGAATAATGATCAATTTAGTTGTTATGCTTAATGTTTATTTATTTTTTATTAGGGATCAAGGACAGATCCCAATTGTGACAGTCCATCAGTGCAATCGTACATGCTGAGGTAAGGTATTGAAAATGAATATTTGATTCACATAAATGTACCTGTGGTTTACAAATGTTGATGGTTTCTGGGGGAAGTACCATTTCATAAAAGCTTAATAATGTAAAAATTAATAGCTAAAATGAAATGCATTGTCCCCCTACATGTTTAAGTTAAAGAGGAAATATGAAAAATGTTGTTATTACTATAAACATTTATTGCTGTTAACATATACACGTTCATTAACTTGCTGGTGTGGGTCGAAGGAAAGCCTATATAGACGACATGTACAGGTAATCCACTAACAGTTATATTTTTTATTTTTTGTTAAATCTCAAGAAAGAAGTTTACATGACTTGTTTGTGCCAAATAACTTTGACTAAAAGTCTAATTTACAGCTTTTTGACATACTTAAGGGCCTATATCTGGCTCTTTGCACTGTGAATGGTGGTTGTTATTTCTACAAAGCAAGTGCTAAGAAAAAACTTGTTTTTGTGATGTTCCTTAAAAAAATGGTACTAAACAGATTCATCACGTAACACTAGAGAAGATTTGACGAACTAACTGTTTCGTCATGTAGATCGTAAAAAAACATGCTTTAATCTGTGAAATAATCTCATTTGGAGATATAAATCCATCATTGTATCACACATACATCTTTTGCTTCCGGTGAGCCTTTGAGCGGATGCTTCGGCCCTGCTATTAATTCCAATACAGTCGTATTATGACTACTTATTCTGATATCATGCTCATATCTCTAAGGATATGTCTCAAGCATCACGGATCCACGATTGCGATGCTCTTTTTAACATCATAGAGTCGATGTTAGAGTTTGACATTCGCAACAGTTACCAATGTCCCGCGAGTCTGTTTCTTCCTCCGCTTGTTATCGACAGGGACTCTGGAATATCGGATGATCTCTCGGGTACCGGGCGATTTCCCGGAACTCTGACGTCATCGGACGTATTGGATATCTGATCAACATTCCTCTCATTGAACAGGTCTGACGACACGTCATTTTCAGAACATCTCAGTTCTGGTAGATTTAACTTTTAAATTGCCTCTAGGTAAGATTAACCTGAAGAAAAGGGACACCATCCTTGTTTTATAGTGCAAGGGAAACTATTACATTTACGTGGATAATAATTAATTAATTGGCCTAATTAATTAACTATGAAACCCTAGTTTTAATCAATCTCATTTAACTGAAGTTTACTACTCTTTGTTGTGATTATCTGTTCTTTACTGAGTAAGAGGCTCTTAAATTGACCTGTTAATTACACCAAAATAGAGACGCAAACAACGACGTGACATTTTATAAATTTATTTAAAAAGGGATGAATAATGAATGACAAAAATGAGTATGTTATGGTAAGTTTTGGAACCGAGAATAAAACGGAAAAGGGAAAAGAATCGTGTACGAAATCTTACTAGACTACCCGCATATTAAAAAACCCAGACACAAATCAATTTGTTCAAGATGAACTGATCAGCTTCTTACTTGACGGTAGATGTTGGACGGAGGTTTAGGCAGCAGCTGGAGACCAGATGAAGGTGGCAAGAGAGTAGATGCCAATGGAGATGGAGGTGGGGATGGGTGAAGGTGATGACGATGAGGGTGACAGTCAGGAACGAGAGGGGATCAAAGTTCTTTCGACGAGGGGGCCAAGCGATTGCGTTCGGTCCACCGAACGCTCTGATGAATCACAGTTTCGGCTTCCTGGTTGTAGACGCCTCACGTGAACAGCGCTGAACGCCTGGAATGTTCACTTCGCTGAGGGAAAGTCTTTGTCAGGAACACTTGCTTCTTACAGGAGGTAAGGATGATTCATGGGTTGCTTGCTTCACGATGGAGATTCGCAGTCGGGGAGGCGTGCCGCGAATACGGGAACAATCGGACCGGTCTGGTCAAGATTGAAAAAGACTGAAGAAAACTATTCGGAGTCTGGAAGGATGCTGGAAGCAGGTCCTTCAGCGCGGTCTGCAGGAGCTGAAGTCAGGAGGCCAGAGTTTCGTCTTGAAAGCAAAGTTGGTGATGACCCAGTTTATCATGCGGGAGGTGATAAACTCTGATGTTACGAGGTACACACTGATGTTAAGAGGTACGCTCTTTCTTTTGGAGGAAACAACCCGATTTTCTCTAAGTTGAACACAGTTCTTATGCTGAAACTCAGCGATCGTAAAAAGGGGCAAACCCTTATGATTGGTTGACGTTTCTTCGGCGGGAAAAGGCTCTTGCAAACTATAGAGATAGATGTTCTTGCAAAGTGATTCAGACAAAGGAATTCACTTCTTTTGAGTCTCAGATGATCTTGGTTGGCCTTTCTATTGTGTTTCAGTCTATCGTCCGCTTGGTCGTGCGTCCGCCTGGTCCTGCGGCAGTGTTCTTGAAAGACTTCTTATTTTCAATTATTCAAATCGAATCTGTTCTTATTCTTGGAGACTTTAATCAATTTGATAACATCACATCATGCTCTGCTAAAGAACTTTTAATTTTAATTGAACCCTTTAATTTTGAGCAACATGTTTCTGAACCCACTCATCAAAAAGGCCACATTTTAGACTTAGTTTTTACTCTTTGCCTGGACATTTCTAATGTATCTGTACATGATTCCCATCTGAGTGGTCATTCTCTTGTCTTGTTTGACTTGGACCTCATCCCTGAACCTTTGCCTTTGAAGGTTAGGTCTCAGAGGCGTTTCATCTCAGCCGATACTGCAGTTTTTCTGCTATGTTTGACCCTCTTTCCTTCGATGACTGATGTCTTCATACAATGAGATGGTGGAAACTGCCAGATCTGATTACATCAGAAAACTGGTAGCAGCAAATAAGAAAAACCCCAAAGTCTTGTTTGACACGATTAATTCTCTAGTGTCTCCCGCTCCTCAAATCACGCCTGTCTTCTTTGAAGCTGATGCATTGTTGAGATTTTTCATTGACAAAATTAAATTGATCAAAGAGAAAATCTCTCCCCCTTTGTGTGGAACCTCTGCTGTCTCTGAGCCTGTCTCCTCATCTTGATGTTCCTTCAGTGCTGTATCTCTGGGGGATATTTCGGCACTAGTGAACAAGATGAAACCCTCCTCTTGCTCAGATGTAGTCCTTCCTTGTAGGCTTTTTATCAGAGTGTTTGATGTAATTGGGCCCTGGGTTACCAATATGGTTGACCTCTCCCTTTTAAAACGGATAATACCGGAGTCCGTTACCGTCGCTCCAACACGACGTCACCTCCGGGTCTTAATACTTTGCTTTATGGAGAAAAAAGGATCAATTCAGAGTGTACGGTCGTTTATTCACTGCTTCAAAACAAACAAACATACAAACTTTTACGATCGATCGGACTCGCTCTTTGCCGGCAGCTGTACAGGTCAATAGCTCCGGGAAAGACGGTCTCTGGTTATGGGTTGTCTCTACATTTAAGGGAAAGTTTCCTGTCCAGGGGGTCGCCTTTTCCGGGGCAGTGGTTCTTTTATGTTAACTTCTGTTTCGAGTCACCTAGAGAGTAACTTCCCGCCTTGCCTGTTGTGTGGGCAAGTTCCTTTGTCTTCCAGCCCCCCTCTTTTGGGTGTGTTCCGTGTTGCCCTTTTGTTTCACGCCCACAGGTGTGAACAGAGCAGACAGACAGTCCTTCATTAAATCGCTTCCTTCAAGCTACCCTTGACACAGTGTATATCAGTATGCAAGTGAAATGTTGGTTGTGAATGTGTATTTAAACGTTTAAGCTCTTAGATGAGGCTAGTATTTTATACTCTATATTTTGATCATCTTTTTAGCATTAATTTAACTTATGGCGTATACGTATAGTGTAGAATAATTTCCAATCTAACACTTTCCACAGGGGTTTTCCCAATGCATTTAAACATGCCATTGTGGAGCCTTTGCTCATAAAGCCAGGCTTAGACTGACTGACCTCAGTAATTTCACTCCTATTTCTAAGCTCCCTTTCTTGACAAGATCCTCGAGAAGGTGGTGTCTAAGCAGCTGTATTTGTTCCTGGATCGGAGCGACATCCATGAGAAGTTTCAGTCTGGCTTCCGTTAACATCACTATATGGAGACAGCCTTACTCGGAGTGTCCAGTGACATCATGATGGCAGCTGATTAGGGTAAATACACTGTTCTGGTTCTCTTGGATCTGTCCTCAGCCTTTGACACAGTTGCTCACCAGATCCTGCTGAGAAGACTGAAGGATGAAGTGGGACTGTCAGGGTCTGTGTTATAGTGGTACTCGTCATACCTTTCTGAGCGCAGTTTTAGTTTATCTGCCAATTTAAAAAAAAAAAAGAAATTTGCTGTACTTAACTCCGCTGGGTAAAATCATTCAGAGATTACATTTTTGCTGAAGACATCGAGCTTTACTGCTCTTTTGATCCAACTTTGCCCCAGAGGCTGAACAGCTTAGTCAATTGTTTGCTAGAAATCAAACAATGGCTGAGTGAAAACACTTTGCAGCTAAATGTGGACAAAACTGAAACTCTGTTTATTGCTCCTGATAAGGTTCCAGGGTTGAGTCAGTACTTTGGTGACTTAAGTCAGTCTGTCATACTGAGCCTGAGAAACCTGGGTGTTGTATTGGACAAAGACATGTATTTTGTTCAACACTGCAGAAAACTGACCAGAAACTGTTTCCTTCAACTGAGAAAAATATCTAAACTTCGGAAAATGTTGTCGGAACATGATCTGGAGCTTATAATCCATGAGTTTGTTTCTTCTCACCTGGACTATTGCAACAGTTTGTTTTCATGTCTTAACAAGAAGGAGCTGTCTCGCCTGCAGTTGATTCAGAACTCAGCAGCGAGAATTCTGACCCGCTCAAGTAGAAGAACTCACATTTCTCCAATCCTTAAAACTCTTCATTGGCTTCCAGATTCTTTCAGGATCAACTTTAAAATTCTTGTTCTTACTTTCAGAGCTATTCATGGTCAGGCTCGACCTGACATCAGTGATCTAATACATCCTTACACCCCAGCTCGGGCTCTGAGGTCTGTGGATCAGAATCTGCTGATAGTTCTTCGCACACGGTTCAGGACCAGAGGAAAGAAATCCTTCCAGGCTCTTGCTCCTAAGCTTTTGAACCATCTTCCTCTCTCTCTCCGTGCTTTATAGATAGAACTTTATTGATCCCCCAGAAGGTCTCCTTCAGGAAATTGTTTTTACAATTAGAATGCAGCAATTCAGACGATAATTCATAAAGAAAATTGAAATAAGAACAAGAACAAAGTTTCTATAAAAAGCAAGTAGAAGATAACACAATCTAAGTCTAAAGATAAAGAACATAGCTTAAAGACAAATAACAAAGACAAAGGATACAAAGATTAACATAGAATAGAATGTCACGATACTTTCGCTCCACTCCTGCCCCCAAATTCAGAATTGTACAATCTAATAGCCCGAGGAATGAATGAGTTCTGAGTCTATTAGTTTTGCATCTTGGAAGGAGCATTGTGCACTCCATCTGCTTCTCTGCTCACTGATGACAGTGTTCAGAGGATGACTGTCATCATCCATGATGGACAGTAGTTTGTCGAGTGATCTCCTCTCAGCAACTGTCACTAGTGAGTCCAGCAGGATCAGTCCAGTTTACTGTCCAGCAACACACCGAGGTACTCATAGTTGTCAACTATCTCCACCTCGTCACCTCTTATGGACACTGGACGTAGTTTTGACCTCCCGAAGTCCAAGACCAGCTCCTTGGTCTTTGAGGTGATCAGCTGCAAGTGGTTCCTCTCACTCCAGTCCACAAAGTCATGTATCAGACTCCTATACTCGTCTTCGCTGTTGTCCCTGATGCATCCAACAATGATGGTGTCGTCAGCATACCTCTAGACAAGACTCAGCTCGGAGTTGTAGCAGAAGTCTAAAGTGTAGATGGTGAAGAGGAGAGGGGCCCGTACTGCCCCCTGAGGTGCTCCTGTACTGCATACCACAGTGTCAGACGTGATGTTCTTCAGTCTGACATACTGTGGTCGATCAGAAAGATAGTCCGAAATCCAGGAGACCAGACCAGGGTTCACAGGCATCTGTGTCAGTTTGTCCTGCAGCACAGTGAGCTGGATCGTGTTAAATGCATTAGAAAAGTCCAGGAACAGGATCACTGTTCACTCACTGAGCCACTTCCTTTATTCAGGTGGGAGTAGGTCCAATGCAGGAGGTGAAGGATGGCATCTTCTACATCAACTACTGGCCGGTAGGAAAACTGCAGGGGGTCTTGCGCGTGGTGGACTTGTGGCCTGAGATGTTTGAGGACCATCAGCTGCTAAGTCAGTGCCACTGGTCTGTAATCGTTCAGCTCGCTCGGCAGGATCTTTTTCGGGACTGGAACGATACAAGAAGCCTTCCACAGGATTCCAAGCTGGGAAGAGGTTGTGTGGAGCTGAGGGGGGCACAAGAAGGTGGGGCAGGTTCTAAAGCGGGCGGCAGTGAGGTGACCTGCTCAAACCTGTTGAAAAAGTTGTTTAGACCGTTTGCCTCCTCCACCGTGTCCACTGCAGTCAGAGAGGCCTTGGTCTTGTGTCCAGTGATGGTATTAACACTGTCCCAGACCTCTCTTATTTGTTCCCTGCTTAGCTTCACCTCCAACCTCCTCCTGTAGGTTATGAGGGATCTACTGACTCCTTCAAGAAATAGCTTAAGACACTTTTATTTGTGCAGACTCCTGGGTTTTTCTCGTTGTAGTCTTGACCTTTTAGCATATATTTTGTGGAGTATTATGTTGATTGTTTAAGCGCTTTGGGACCCTGGCCTGGAAAAGCGCTCTACAAATATAAATAACTTACTCACTTAAACATTATTCATAATGTCAACATTAGTGTGTCTGTATGTCAGACAGACATAATTTAATGTGATGTGACAACATTTCAGAAGTTGTTATTGTTATCTTTTTTATCCACTAGGTGGATGGGGTCTTGGAAAACTTTTCCATATCGCTCATGAAGACAATGGCTACAAAGGCCATACATTGAGAGGACAAAGTAAAGTCTTATATGTTGCTCCAGTTCAGGCTGAGCTTAGCACAGAGCCTCTCCCAACAATGTGGCATTCAGCAATATGCCAAAGTCAAAATGCCAGAACTGCAACTTGGATATTCCTCTTTCTTTTCTGATTAATCATATTGGTTCCTGCGTCACCAGTGGAAGGCCGGGTTGGCCACCCCTGCACTAACCGTATATATATGGAAATATCTAGCTATGCAGCAATGTCCGCTGTGTTTGGAGATATTCTCTGCACAGCATATTGAAAAACATGCTTCCACATGTAGAGAAGGGTCCTGATTTTGATTATTCCTTTCTTTCACCTATTTACCTTCTATATAAATGTCAATGATAATGTTACGTTTTTGTGCTCACAGCTACAGTTGTGTTACAATTGATGCTCTAATGCCCGGCTCTTCTGCATCAACCGCTGCAATGTCCGGCCCTTCTACATCAACCGCTGCATGGACCGGCCCTTCTACAGCAATCGCTGCAATGCACGTCCCATCTGGATCCACAGCTGTGCACAATTTTAGGCTCTTAAGAGAGTTATAGAGAGTAGTTGATGCAAACAAAACAAGTAATGAGCTCCCTGATTTTATTATCTTGCAACTATCTAGGTTGTCAGAAAATGAAGCGGGAGGTGCAGTTTATCCACAAGAAGTAAGTAAGTAAATAAGTAAGTAATATTTATTTATATAGCGCTTTTCGAGACCAGGGTCACAAAGCGCTTAAACAATCAAAACAATACTCAAAAAAGTACATACTTTAAAGATCAAGATAATACTGAGAACAACACAGGAGTTCGAGAAATTCAAGGAAAAGCCTGAACAAATAGAAATGTCTTAAGATGTTTCTTAAAGGAGTCAGTAGACTCCATCAAGCGCAAAGAGAGAGGAAGATCGTTCCAAAGCTTAGGAGCAACAGCCTGAAAAGATTTCTCTCCTCTGGTCCTGAGCCGTGTGCGTGGAACCATAAGTAGATTCTGATCCACAGACCTCAGAGACCGAGCTGGGGTGTAAGGCTGGATCAGATCAGTGATGTAAGGAGGAGCCTGACCATGAATAGCTCTGAAAGTAAGAACCAGAATTTTAAAGTTGATCCTGAAAGAAACTGGAAGCCAGTGAAGAGTTTTAAGGATCGGAGAAATGTGAGTTCTCCTACTTGAGCGGGTCAGAATTCTCGCTGCAGAGTTCTGAATCAACTGCAGACGAGACAGCTCCTTCTTGTTAAGACATGAAAACAAACTGTTACAATAGTCCAGACGAGAAGAAACAAACGCATGGATTACAAGCTCCAGATCATGTTGTGACAACATTTTCCTAAGTTTAGAGATTTTTCTCAGTTGAAGGAAACAGTTTCTGGTCAGTTTTCTGCAGTGTTGAACAAGAGACATGTCTTTATCAAATACAACACCCAGGTTTCTCAGGCTCAGTTTGACAGACTGACCTAAGTCACCCAAGTACTGACTCAACCCTGGAATCTTATCATCAGGAGCAATCACCAGAGTTTCAGTTTTGTCCACATTAAGCTGTAAAGTGTTTTCACTCAGCCATTGTTTGATTTCTAGCAAACAATTGACTAAGCTGTTCAGCCTTTGGGGCTCAGTTGGGTCAAAAGAGCAGTAGAGCTGGATGTCATCAGCAAAAATGTGATAAGAAACATCTGTAAATCTCTGAATGATTTTACCAAGGGGAATCAAGTACAGCAAAAACAATAAAGGACCCAGAACAGAACCTTGAGGGACTCCACACAACAGATCTGCCGATTCAGACCTCATTTGATTGGCAGATACACTAAAACTGCGCCCAGAAAGGTAAGATGAGAACCATTCTAACACAGACCCAGACAGTCCCACTTCATCCCTTAGTCTTCTCAGCAGGATCTGGTGATCAACTGTGTCAAAGGCTGACGACAGATCCAAGAGAACCAGAACAGTGAATTTACCAGAGTCAGCCGACATCATGATGTCACTGGACACTTTCAATAAAGCTGTCTCCGTAGAGTGATGTTTACGGAAGCCAGACTGAAACTTCTCATGGATGTCGCTCTGATCCAGGAACAAAGACAGCTGCTCAGACACCACCTTCTCCAAGATCTTGGACAAGAAAGGGAGCTTAGAAATAGGCCTGAAATTACTGAGGTCAGTTGGGTCTAAGCCTGGTTTTTTGAGCAGAGGCTCCACAATGGCATGTTTAAATGCATTGGTAAAAACCCCTGTGGAAAGGGAGAGGTTCACCATATTGGTAACCCAGGGGCCAATTACATCAAATACTTTGATAAAAAGCCTACAAGGAAGGACGTCATCTGAGCAAGAGGAGGGTTTCATCTTGTTCACTAGTGCTGAAATATCACCCAAAGATACAGCAGTGAAGGATGACCAAGAGGAGGAGATGGGCTCAGAGACAGTAGGGGTTCCCAACAAAGGGGGAGAGATTTTCTCTTTGATCAATTTAATTTTGTCAATGAAAAATCTCAACAATGCATTGCTGTCAGCTTCACAGAAGACCGGCGTGATTTGAGGAGCAGGAGACACGAGAGAATTAATTGTGTCAAACAAAACTTTGGGGTTTTTCCTATTTGCTGCTACCAGTTTTCTGATGTAATCAGATCTAGCAGTTTCTACCATCTCATTGTAAGAAGTCAACAGATCCCTGAGGTGAAGTCTGTGCACC
Organism: Callionymus lyra; assembly: GCF_982586985.1. Classification (NCBI taxonomy): domain Eukaryota; kingdom Metazoa; phylum Chordata; class Actinopteri; order Syngnathiformes; family Callionymidae; genus Callionymus; species Callionymus lyra. The sequence continues at coordinate 21,910,641 of NC_141835.1, forward strand.
TCAAGTTTAGTAGACTTCCAGAGACGCTCAGTCTTTCGACAAAGTCTCTTCAGACTCAGGAGATCTTCATTTGTCCAAGGGCACCGTTTTTTCTGAATTTTCAAGTTCGATTTAACAGGTGCCACTTGATCCAGTATTTCAACACAATGATCAGTGTAACAGTGAATCAAACTGTCCACATCTGGACAGTCATCAAAGGAAAGACGGTCAAACATAGCAGAAAAACTGTCTGCAGTATCGGCTGAGATGACACGCCTCTGAGACCTAACTTTCAAAGGCTTAGGTTCAGGGATGAAGTCCAGGTTGAACAAGACAAGAGAATGATCACTCAGATGGACATCATGTACAGCTACATTAGAAATGTCCAGGCCAAGAGTAAAAACTAAGTCTAAAATGTGGCCTTTTTGATGAGTGGATTCAGAAACATGTTGCTCAAAATTAAAGGCTTCTGTTAAAGTTAAAAGTTCTTTAGCAGAACAAGATGTGACGTCATCAACATGAAGATTAAAGTCTCCAAGAATAAGAACAGATTCCATCAGAATAATGGAAGATAAGAAGTCACTAAAGTCTTTCAAGAACACCGCCGCAGGACCAGGCGGACGGTAGATTGACACACAATAGAAAGGTCTTGTAGAACCAACCAAGATCATCTGAGACTCAAAAGAAGTGAATTCCTGTGTCTGAATCACTTTGCAAGAACATATGTCACAAAAGTATATGTACAAATCATATACTTTTGTGACATATCCTTTAAAATTATGAACCTCACCTTAATTAAATGTTTCATCTTTTGATGTTGGAATACATACAAATGTAAAATGCTTCCAGACCCATTGTTACAATTCATCCAATAAAGCAGCCACAGCTGTGATCCTGTATCATGCTGTAGATATTGAAAGTGGATTAAGAAGGGTGTGGTGAATGGAGTCCAGTGAGTAATGTCTAGACCTGTGCATCAAGAAACTTCACAACCTCCACAAGCATATGACCAACACAGGAGAGACGACTCCTCAGGCCGGGACTCGCCCGTCTCCACTCCACAGGACACTCTTGAGGACAGCAACGTACAGCTACTTGCTAAAAAGGAGAGATGGCTTGAAAGAGGAGTTCAAGAGGCCATCTTCTTATCAAACTGAACGTAACATCTCATAACCCCAGAAATAAACTCAAATAACTTAAGTCTGAGTGCATCTTCTTAAAATAAATAACTTAGCCAGGTGTTATGAAATATCCAAACAGATATATGAATGTCTTATTTACTGATAATTTATCTTGAACACATAGGCTTACAATTGTCTATTTCATGTTTTGCATTGTGGGTCTGAGAGGACTACAATTTCATCTATGCTGTATGTCTTGATAGATGTATATTTGACAATAAAAGAACTTGAACCTATTTCTTGTTAGATGGATAGATAGAATCTAAGTACAAAGAACAAAGAAAAATAACACAGATTAATATATAACATATAATAGCATCATACTTTTACTTCACTCCTGCCCCCAAAGTCAGAATTATAAAGTCTTATAACATGAGGAATGAATGAGTCCCTGAGTCTATTAGTTTTGCTTCTCTGCTCACTGATGACAGTGTTCAGAGGATGACTGTCATCATCCATGATCAACAGTTTGTTCAGTGATCTCCTCTCAGCAACTGTCACCAGTGAGTCTAGCTTCATTCCAACCAACACGCCAGCCCTCCTGATCAATCTGTCCAACCTGTTGACCTGCTCCTGGACACATTTCCACACCAACACACCACATCAAACACTGGCCACCACAGAAGAACATGCAGACGAGTTTCCTGCAGATGTTAAATGATCGAAGCCTCCTCAGAAAGTACAGTCTACTCTGAACTTTCTTATATACATGGTCTGTGTTGCAGGACCAGTTCACTGTCCAGACACACGCCGAGGTACTTACTGTATAGTTGTCAACTATCTCCACCTCGTCGCCTCTGATGGACACTGGACGTGGCGCTCCCGAAACAATCCAATTCATTGTTTGTTCTGCTGTCGCACAAGAGTTACTTGATGTTTCCATCCCTATGTACTTTCATTGATGCATACATGACTCAAGTTCTCTCTTATGAAACAATGAACATAAAAGCATAAGATCACATGTTACGGTTCCCCCTTCAAACCCCTTGCCAGGTCACACTGGTCTAACCCAGGTCCAGAATGTCTTCTGTAGCACCAGATGACCAGAGAGCCAGGATTCAGCAATTCAGGAGGTTAAAACAGTTGAAAATAAGGCCAGGAGAAGGAACTAAATTTGATCTGTTTATTGTATACATGTTTCTTCAGAACACCACACAAAGAAAGAACTTTAGCGGTGGACTCATGGCTCAACTTCACAGAGTGAAAGATCCATGGTGTTACATATTTCTTGTAGTCTTGTGGTTCAACCTTGGTTAAAACAGGAAAAGAACATCTTAGTGTATGGTATGTGTTGTGAGAATGTTGTAGGCAGTATGCGTGCCTAGTGCTTACTAATGCAGAGCTGTATCGATTTGATAATATCAGACAATGACAGCAATTTATCATCTTTTCAAAGGAAAAAAAAAAAAAGCTTAATTTCACACACCAGGCTTTCAAAGTCCTCTCTGATTCTAGACCTTGGCATGGCCTGTGGACTGTGAATCCTGCTTTGAAACATTCACGTTTGAACCTTGAACTTGGTGTATATTTTATTGGTTATTAATCAGAAATCAAAGGGGTTGCATAAATGACACTAACTGTTATAGAAAACTATTCATGTAAGATTTAATTTGATTTCATTTTTACAGTCGGGGAAACTAACAAACATAAGTTAAACACATTATAACCCTTTGACAATAAATATTTAATTAAGAATGACACATTTATTGGAAATATATTAACACCAAAGCATTGATTAAATTGCCTATAAACAAGTTATTGAATTGTTTTATTTCTAGTATTTTAGCTTCTAAAACTGAGCGTTGGGTTGCACGTTTTTCCGGTTTTCAGAATAAAACGATTATTAAAAATATATATAACTGGGTGAATCAACTACAACCACAATGGCAAAGAAAGCCTATTTTCAAAAACGTTAAACTACACAATCACTGAGCCAAAACTCATCTTTAAAATGATCGCATTATCCATCTTGCAATCAATATACATTGACTGTGTCACTTATACTGAAAGATCGGAGTGAACTACTTCCTCCTATACATCACAGAATCTCGGCAACCCCCAACGTTTTTCAGACGCACCATCGAACACCTAAACTCGGTAAGTACAAATGTATAAAATTATCCCATACCATCCAATTATAATTGTGCCAGATTGATAAAATACAATTACCAACTAGTGGTTGTTGAATTACAACTTTTTATGTTGTTAATATGAACTTCACTTTTTTTTTTCTTCAATTACGGCCTGTATGGAGAAACAAAGATTTGTCTTATCAAATAACCTATTACATATACCGACATATAGCACCCCACTCGTAAAAAAATGTTTTACAAATGTTTTACAAATATATATATGTTAAATACATGGTCTGTATACACATACATACATACATACATACATATATATATACACTAGAGTAATTTTCAGGTGTCTTGTTCTAAATAGTGTAATGTTTCCCTCTTCACAGGTCCTTCAAATTTGTCAATTAATTTTGTGAGTTTTCTAAACAACTATTGCCAATATGACACGGCCAAAATGCAGACCTTGTCCAGCCTGTCAAACCCCAAATGAGGCCCACAAGCGAACTTGCAGTGGCTGCTTCGTGTCCCTATCCAAAAGGAAAATAGATAAAGAGGAATCCCTGGACAGCAAATGGGGAGAACAAGTCCGGAAGAACAAAAACTGTTCCCGGATAATTCATTCTGCCCGTTTTGCAGTAAGTGCTCCTATTGTATGTTTAGGTTTTTTTTTACTCCATGTTTTAAATCCTACATAACTTAATCCAGGGACATAATGACATATGCTTTGCAAAAAATGGTTTTACTTTGTCTCTTCATTGACTTTACCCATCTTTTTAATGCAGAAGTGTTAAACTTGCTGCCAGTGGGCCATTTAAGTCTGAGGCCCCCTATTTATTCTTTAAATGAATGTAAATCGTAATGTTAATCCAATTTGTCATAGAATTACAACAAAAAAAAAAACAACCTAAATACTGTTTAGTGTGTCGTTATGGTGGTCTTATGTAAAATATAAGTAATACATTGGTACGGTTGACATATTCAAATGTAGCTGGGTAATAGTGTTGTTTAACTGCTTTTTATTTATTTTCAGGTGAAAAAACTCGAGGCAATAGGCTACAAGCCTATCTTATTCATTGGCCATCGAAGAAAGAAGCCCTTAAACAAGTGGGAGGCAGAAGTAATTACCCACTTGCCCCCCATTCCGTCTATAACGAATTTAATAGACAAAATGAAAAGGGCATACGAGTTTGTACTAACTAAGGGTAAGAGAATAATCAAATTGTTTCAGTAAATGTTGAAATACTTTGTTAATTAAGTAAACTTGTATTGTTCAAACATCACAGAAGTGCGGCTCGATGCCTCCACCGCAGAGCAGGAAGGCGGCCCGTCGGAGGGGCATCATGATGCCTCCCCTGAGGAGAAGGAAGGCGGCCCGTTGGAGGGGCATCATGATGCCTCCCCCTGAGGAACAGGAAGGCGGCCTGTCGGAGGGGCATCATGATGCCTCCCCTGAGGAGAAGGAAGGCGGCCTGTTGGAGGGGCATCATGATGCCTCCCCTGAGGAGAAGGAAGGCGGCCCGTTGGAGGGGCATCATGATGCCTCCCCCTGAGGAACAGGAAGGCGGCCTGTCGGAGGGGCATCATGATGCCTCCCCTGAGGAGAAGGAAGGCGGCCTGTTGGAGGGGCATCATGATGCCTCCCCTGAGGAGCAGGAAGAGACATTTAACTATTTAAATCCTGTTCTGGACACTCCCACACCACCTCCCACCTCTTTTGCTCCGTCTACATCTAAAGCCTCAGCTGAGCCTCCTCTTGTTACGGACACGCCTCATGCCCCGTACAAGTCCACGAGAAAGAGGAGAGCCACGAGCAAGGAGGTGGCACAAGTAAAGATTAAAAAAAAAAGGTAAGCTTTGTTTTCATTATTGATTTATAGATAAATATTTGCTTTGAGGCATTTGATTCAAAGCGTTTATTATCATAGGTACTACGTACCATGAAATTCTTCCTTTGAACCCCCAACAAAAGTGCAGAGTATAAACACACACACACATTTGAAAGAACTAAAATCTTAAAACACAGCAACATAACAGCATAAAAACCTCAGCTTGAATTTCTCTATGGGGTAAAAAAAAGTCTATTTTATTGTTATTACTTGACTAGCCACTACACAGTACAAGTTACCTTACATTACTCAGTCATGATAATAATTTAGCTGTATTTAGGTGACCCGTGTGAAGATTCAAGGTTCAAGAGTCATGGTTAATTCTGATGGCTTTATGATACCCAAACATACTTTACATGTCTTTCATCATTTTAGGTTGCCGAAAATGTAGCAGGCAGAAGGAGTTTCAGTTTGATAGTATCATCGGGAGAAGGACAAAAGAGGTAGGATGTTGAACCCTTGGTTGTCTTTTATTTGGCTGCTTAATTGTCTCTGTGGCCTTCATTCATTAAATCTGCCAACAAAAAAATATTGGTGGTTTTAAAAAAGGCAACCTTTCTGTGTGGAGTTTTTAGGTTTGTATATTAAAACTGGCAGCGTACAATATTTTAGATAGACAGACAATGGTGTCTCAAGAGAGTGTCTGGTGTTACGCAGGATGCCCCTCATATGATTTAAGTGAATTTTAGTGAATTATAGTTCCACTCAGAAACTTACATTATACCTGAATCTAGGCAAGTTTTATAAAAGAGGGCAAGTGACTCATTCCGACAGATAAAAATAATGCTTGTTATGTTTTTGTGTGTGTAGGGGAAAGAATAAGTGAAAATACACTGGTTGCCTTGCTCTATGTGGTAAGAACAAGTTAATATTGCTTTCATACATGTTTGTTCAATTTTACTTTGAACTCTTTGTTTCTGTATCAATGGCCGGGCACTTGGAGGTGGAACTAAGCTAAAATGGTATCAAGTATATTTTAGGGAAGTTCATACTTATAAACACCCCCTTCCACAGCTGAACAGCAGAACAAGGCCTGCCACACAATGTATATTCTGTTCTACGTAAACTGCAGCCACTAAAGAAATTTAGTTTTATTTATTTGCACATTTTGATGGGCAAAACCCAATCTTTCTTACAATTTAATTAGATAAGGTATTCCTTTATTCTACTGACAGTGGGTATATTGAAGTTGTCCCAGCAAAATGTTAAAAAAAAATGTTGTGCATAATTGCATAATTAAAAAATAATAACTAAAAAAATAATCTCAAAATAAAATCGTATCAAAATCAACGAACATAAAGTTTCCTTGCATTCTAATGACACTGCACTTGTTACACTTCACAGTGGAAAGACCTGGGAGGACACATGGGAGCCGGCCAGTGAATTCCGGGACCATATTGCCTAATAAAAGTCTGAAATGTTAAAATAAGGCGTTGTTTTTGTGTTAAGTCTATGGTCTATATACTTATTGTACTTATTGTATATGTATTAATAATGAGTTTGGATGGCAAAGGGTGGGGTTTAAAACCAGTACCCTATATTGTTTCTGAAATTGGTATGAGTTGAAGAGAAGTTGCTAAATTATAATAATTAGATAGACTTTCATAATTAACATTATGAAAGTTTATTATTTTATTATGTACGACGACATCAATCACTATTTAACGTTGTTTACGTTATTTAAAATATAAATAGTGAAATGTATTCTGTTTTGTGTAAAAGATTTAAGGAGCAGACGGAGTTACAGTATCCATTTTGACATTCAAACAACTGGTAGTGATCGTTGATGTAAGTACAATTTCTCTCCATCACTTCCTACGCGATGACGTCACATGCTGAAGTGATGCAAAAGTCAATATTTTAAAAATGTTTTTATGTGTAGACTAAATAATTAGGCTAAAACCAACATAAAACACAGGCTTTTTTACTGTTGACGTCACATGCCGCATGCACCAACGTCTTTTTTTTTTAGAAATACACTAGGGATTTTCTATGTAAATTATAATTCCCAATTAACGTAAACAGTTTCGTATCTAATTTGCTTTTTTTTTTTTTGTGTTTAAGGGATTAAAAAAGGAAATAATTATGAAATGCATTGAAACAAGGTTTCGGACAGAAATTGTAGTTACGCATGCCGTGCAGATCACCATAACAACCACACACACCGTATCCGGAAAGTTAACTTTGACGAACACACCTGAAACAATAAGAAAAAGGTTCTGATTTTCGAGAAATAATGTGTTCCATAAATCTAACTTTTCCGTGGCTTTGTAGGTAAATAGAAAATATAGAACGTGGATGTAAATACTGTATATATCCATAAACGCACTCTCAATGAAAGGGTCTATTTTCATACAAAATCGCACCCGTTTATAAAGAGGATCAAGCGAAATAGCACATCCAAACTTTATTCAACTCATTAATAAAAAATTCTCAACATTGTTGCGTTGTAACACCTAAAAATATACAATATAGTCATTTTACAGGACCTTTAAAGCATGTATCACTCCGCGAGAGCCTCTTGACTTCCGCGATACATGAACAATCCAAGCTTCAAAAAATACAAATTAAGCATTTTTTACTGATTCATAGTCGCTGTGAACCTTCTCAAATTGTTTCGAGGTCGCTAAGCATAATCAGGGGTAGAATCGCATTGTCGACATTTAAAATGTCAAGTGCGCTTCATAGTTGTAGAATTATGGTAGCCAAATGACAACAGCGACACATCACGTCACGTTACCATGGCAACGACGAGTTAGGCGACGACTCAAATATAACCCGGGTCGTTTGAATCCGACATCGGGGAGTGCTCTGTATATTACTGGGTGACCCGGGTAGGAGAAAACCAACGTTTTTGTCCCCCCTGTAAAGTCACCCTAGTGACGCCAGGGGGCAAGTGCACGGCGTCGAATGGTATGACGTGTTAGATTGGAAATTATTCTACACTATACGTATACGCCATAAGTTAAATTAATGCTAAACAGATGATCAAAATATAGAGTATAAAATACTAGCCTCATCTAAGAGCTTAAACGTTTAAATACACATTCACAACCAACATTTCACTTGCATACTGATATACACTGTGTCAAGGGTAGCTTGAAACAGACTAGAGATTATTCAGCGATTTAATGAAGGACTGTCTGTCTGCTCTGTTCACACCTGTGGGCGTGAAACAAAAGGGCAACACGGAACACACCCAAAAGAGGGGGGCTGGAAGACAAAGGAACTTGCCCACACAACAGGCAAGGAAGGAAGTTACTCTCCAGGTGACTCGAAACAGAAGTTAACATAAAAGAACCACTGCCCCGGAACAGACGCCCCCTGGACAGGAAACTTTCCCTTAAATGTAGAGAAGACCCATAACCCATGACCGTCTTTCCCGGACCTATCGACCTGTACAGCTGCCGGCAAAGAGCGAGTCCGATCGATCGTAAAAGCTAATCGGGCCTTTGGACCGCCTCGGGCCAGTCCGAGTTTATGTTGTGGCGACAGAGCCCCAGGAAAAAATTTCAACTTGGCAACTTGTTGACCACGTCTTAACTCCTGGGGCTAAAGTAAGAACCTTGGCTGCAGCGGTCACTGATGGCGAGTCAGTGACCAAAATAAGCCTCTTAAGTAGGCAAGCAGCCATGGTAGAGGTAGGGGGGGGTCCTACTATATGAAGGTTTACATCCTTCATGGTGAAAGCCCCCCCTACCACATTTGGATCAGTGCCAAAACGCTGTTTTTTTTTTTAATACCTCGCCCATGGTGGTCTCCCTCCAGGTGAAGGAGGAAGCGGAGGCTCTCCTACACCCCGCTGCAGCACGAGTGACTCTAGAGGAAGCTCGCAACGCCCAGAGGCTGTTGTCTGTGGAAGGAGACGTGGTGGAGGTAAGTTTCTTTGGCAATGTTAATTGCCAAAGAAACTAATTTTTTTTTTTTGCTGTGTGACAGATTCCTTTTTGTTTTGAAAAGTGTTTTATTGATAATGTAAGTCTGGAAGAATTTGTAAATGATGGCTCAGACAATTAGTCTATTTTCAATGGTCCGTAAACTCAGAAATCAGAAAAAGAAATGTAAGATGGCTGAGTGAATTGGAACTCTTTGTTTTACCCCCAAATAAACTTGTGTTACTTAGCCAAACCAAAAACTGGAAATAGTACAGTTATGTGGCTCGGTGTCTCGCTAATACACTGATGTACAAATCTTTTTATTTAGGCCAGTGTCGTACAGCTGGTCGTCTCCGAATGGAAGACAGTCCCCATAAGGAGAGTCACGCTGCAGCAGGTAAAATCTTGTAGTTAATAATTCCCTTATTGTTTGTATAGACATCTTTGGCATCGCAAACATACAGCTACTCAGCAGAAAAGATGGATTACATTAAAATAATACACATGAACATACATGCAGCATATTGACAGTCACTTGAAGATTGTTAACCTTCACTTTGAAATGTAAAGTGTCTTTATCTTTGTTAGGGTACTTGTAGGCAGAAATTAAGCCTCTGGAGGGAGGCCGCCATGCCTGACCTGCAGCTGGAGACAGTCGTGGTGAGCCACGTTAAGGGACTCACCACGGACTTAAGCTTCCAGCTGCAAAGCACAAGCTGGACAAGGATTGAGGTAATTGAGAATGTTTAAATATACAGTGACATGTGATAAAATGACAGTATAAAACACAATTTTTTTTTTTTTTTTTTTAAACCAATCGTAAAGACCTGGAGAAATTTGATTCTTGAAGGACTGTTGACAAACCCCCTGACAATCAATTATTGTAGTGTATTTAAGCATTTAAATGTTAGATCTACCAAGCATGTTTGTTTTTTATTCAATAACTATTAAATTGCTTATTTTTAACTTCACTTTTCATTTTTTGTTAACAGGAGGCTTAAGTACCAGAGGGGGTTGGGGGCTTGCCTCGTCGGGAACCTGGTGACCCTCCTCACGGACGACGAGGAGTTTGGTTTCCATTTAAAGACATTTTGTTAGAAGGGGGATTTTCTTTTGGGTTGAGTTAAGGGGGAGGGAAATAATCAAAATATTTGGGAGGGAATTTTTTTTGTTGTTCCTGCCTGCACAATTAAATGATTTTTCTTTAAACCAATTTCATCTTTTTTTCCCCTTACACTAACGAGCTGGGGTTATAAAAGTTTGCACCTTTAAAAAAAAAACAAAAAAACATGTCCCTTTACTTGGAAAAAAAAGTATACACAATAGAAACCCCACATGTAGCTTCACCAATCCTTTCACATAGCAGCACCATCTCATTAGCCCTATGTTAACATTCTCTTGCCTGGCTGTTTTATAATTCATTATTTCCTGTAAGTGGTTTGCTTTTTTTTTTTTTTTTTTTTGAAACTTTCAAAAATAAGTGTTTTGAGTTAAATCCATTCCTATGTCGAGAAACGGTGTTAACATTGAAGCTGTATGCAAGTCATTATTTGAAACTCTTTGTCAGACCAGGGTCACAAAATGCTTAAACAATCAAAGAATCTAAAAGGTTTTAAGATGTTTCTTGAAGGAGTCTTCATACTTCAAGATGGCAATGTTGATGACCATGAGGAAGAAGTACTAGTACGCGTAGTAGGGCTCCACCTCCAGAGCTGCTGCTGATACAGGATCTCCACCCTGTCATCGGATCCTGGGTTCTCTCCATGGACTCGTCTATACCCTCTTTTCTCCCTTCTCTCCGTCCATCTGTCTGACAAGTACTCGTAATATTATTAAACGTGCTATTATGGTGTACTCGTAGTACTAGTATGTGTACAAGTACTTTTACTAGTATTAGTACTAGTACTCATACGAGGAGGAGTAGAGTAGTGAAGAGTGGAAGGGTATAAGTACAAGAGAGGTATAAGTATAACTATAAGTTTAACTAAAACTGTTTCAAAGTACCAGACAGGGTCTTCCGGGTGTTGGGGGTGTGCCAGGTGGCGAACAACCGGGTGATCCTCCTCGTGGAGGATGGAGAATGCGATGTGGAAGAACTTAAGGACTTAATGTTAGAAGGGGAATTTTCTTTAAGGGTTCAGTTAAGGGGGATGGAAATAATTAAAATAGTTGGCAGAGAATAATGTTTGTTTTCTTTGTTTGCATGTTTAAAAAAAAAAGTACTTAAATGATACTCAAAAGAAACCCCACATGTAGCTTCTCCAATCCTCTCACGTAGCAACGCACTTTTATTCTGCAACTTTTAATACATGTTGAGTTGGACCCCGTTGCTTTCGTTTGTGCGTGTCTTGATGTGCCCTACATTGAGAGTCTTTTATGTCATTGTATCTTATGTTTTTGAGAACCTGTACAGCACTTTGGTCAACCTTGGTTGTTTTTGAATTTGCTTTATAAATAAAATCTGACTGACATAGGAACGCCACATATCATTAGCCCCATGTTAACTTATCTCCTTAAGGGGTTTGTATCAAAGAAAAAAGTTTGACACCTTGAAATGTGTCAAATTCAAGTGATTTGGGTTGTTAAATCAATTCCTATGCAGTGGCACTTGGCATAGTTTCTTTATTTTTTAAATTTGTATAGAGTAATTAATAACAAAAAACAAAAATTAAGCTGTTGAAAAATAATAAATAATAATTGTTGTGAACGACACAATTGAAGAGACTCAGGGTTCAGGGCGTCAAAACAGGGGTAGACAAAAAACTGTGGCAAGGTAAGTGATGTAGAGTGCTGGACAGGGGCGCAGCTACAAACAAACTGGCAACAAGACAGAACACAGAGGGGTTTAAGAGCAGTGCTGATTAGAATGTGAGTGCATTCAGGTGCGCAGGGACAATCAGGAAGCAGGTGGACACAGACAAGAAGGGGGAGGGGCAAACTGGAAACATACAGGAGTGATTTATAATAAAAATAAGACAGAAAGACATGAAACGTGAAGGAGAAATAAAGACTATTCAAAACATGACAGACAACCCAAACCATGACAATAATATGTACTTAGTTGAATAATAAAAATGTATGTGACGGTTGCGTATAGTCAGTTGATGTACTGCTGGCTCAATAAAAATACCTCTTCACGCTATTTGAAATGTCAATTTAACCAATTTTTCCCAGGGAGTAGAAGTAAAAAACAAATTTCCTAGCCACTTTAAAAGGGTTATCTCAGACACAACCCTGGGCAATGATGGTAAATCAAACCCCCTCCATATCAAAGACTTTGTTGCCCATATGGAAAAAAACACCTTCAATGTGTGGGATTTTGGGTCCAGAATAATGATTGGTATATTATTTAGCCATTAAAATGTATATTATATGTGAAACCTTCAGCATGCTTGTTTAATTCACTCGTTTGTATAACTTAGATGACTTTCAAATCCATGGAGAAGGACTCATTTATGAAGATTTGAGGGAAAAATTCTGGTCATTGAAATCCATTTAGAAGACAGGTAAGGGTAGCCGTGCTTGTTGCCGCTGCTTGTCACTTTTAATTGATTTTTCAGCATTTTTAAACGGCTTTTAACTGTCTTGTATGGAAAACCCCTGCGTTATGTTCTATAACATCAAGTGTTCTGAATGCTTCTTTACTTACTTACATTTTCTTACTTTTCTTCAGATGATTAGATGTCGGGTGGATGTCTGCTCACAACCGCCGCTCCGATTAGAGAGCCATCGAGGACACCAGATTTGATGAAATAGATTTATATTTGAAAGAATACTGCAGAGACTGGTGTCTGTAAATAACAATTCACAAATTTTACAAAATATACAGAACAAATACAGTTACACTGTATGAGATTATAAATGATTTATAAACAATCACATCTTAATAAACGTGTTTAATACAAACATGAAGATGTTACCAACTCTAGCAAATCACTATTGAGGCGCATCTACAACCACACATGAACCGCAGCTGTAGCCGCCTGCACAAACACACATACAGGCGGTACTGACACAGGACCATGTGGAACGGTAGACTGAAAAATAATAGAAAGGAATGGTGAAGAATAGGAGCCGATGAGAAGAGCCGACGAACTTGCTTGAATGTTGTATCATCCTCAGACGTCCAGTGAAAAGGTCTCTTTGTAGAGGTGAGAAGAGTGAGTGGAGCAGCAACTTTACTAAAACCACGGATAAAACATATATACAAATTTGCGAATTCCAGGAACTAGCCTATATGAATTTTTTCATTTCTCCCTCCTCAATGACTTATTTAATATCTGGCTCGGCTCTTTAGTGGAGCTAGTACAAAAATAGTTTTACTACAAGTATAAACACAACACAAACCAAGCTAACGCAAACTAGTTTAAATGGGCCAATGTGACAGTGCCAAATATTTGCTGTCTTGTATTAGCTCGTCAAAAATTGATACTTCGGATATGGACTCCTAAGCTGAAATTGAAGCGTCTACTGAATGTGTATGTAAAACTAATTGTGAATAAAGCCATTTCCTAAATGGTGATTTATTATGTAGTTTTTTTTTTAATAAGATGCAATTATATAATTAGTATTTATATGGCACTTTTCCAGACCAGGGTCACATAGCGCTTTAACGATCAAAACAATACTCAATAAAATATATACTTTAATGGTCAAGAAATGTATGTAAAATAATGTGGTATACGAGAAGATGTGTATTTCATACCTAACCGTCTCTTGCTACCGTAATGTCAGGTTACGTAAGGTAGGCTAAAGTTTTCCATTAGCTATAACCTCAACAGTTTTTATTTGAACGCTTAAACAATTTCCCGAAGTAGACCTCCTGAGGGATCAATAAAGTTTTACCTTACCTTAAGCATTCAAATAAAAACAATAGTTATATTAGATTAGTGTCTTAAAAAAATATTACAACAACACTTCCCAAATACTTAATACAGTTAATTTTAGAGATCTTTTTTTTGGTTGTACTGAAGGTTTTCTCAAGTAAAATGTACTAATTTTGTAATGTAAAAAAGATAATATAAGATGATCATACTTGTGAATACATTTGCAGTTTGGCTCTTGTAAAAGGAGTTACAGTACTGTTATGTTGGAAAGATCAAAACTCATCCACCTCACAAGTTTTTCATGTTTTTTATTTGCAGGAAACGTTAAGACAGCTCATCATGAGAAGGCTGAATAACAGGGTCTGACATGCTCTCCAGCAAGCCCCACTTGATGTAGACCATCTAAAAGCATTACTTTGTCTGATAAGGATCAAAAGGCTGCTAAATGTTAAATAGTTACCTCAGTTACTAGATTGCATCAATTTCAAATTTAAAAAATGTCATACCATTTATTTTTGTACAAAAGGGCATGGACATTCTACAGATGGACTGGGAGTAGAGAAGGGAGATCCCAGAGCTGAACCCTGCAGTTAATTCAAGAGCTTGGGATGTGTAAACTTTTCTGGAAGAACATTAAAAAGTCACTTAATGACGGAGTGCTTTAGTTTTTACTTTATTTTAGTTTAATTTCTTTGTTTTGATTATTCATTACATATTTTTAAACATTTTGAACAATACTACTAATAAGACAATGAACATGTACTCTAAGCCATTATTCACGTAACTTTTTAAGTCATCCCAAAGCCACTGTTATGAACTATATTCAATGTAAACCGTCTTTGAAAGCTAAGCCAGTCCCCAGGATCTGTGTCAACATTCCTCCTCGTTGAGACAACACTAGACATGGTGGAATTGGCATTTCACAAACTTTGCCTGAGTTATCACAGCAGGAAGGGTGATAGGTCAGGGCAATAAGTTCCATTAGCCGAGTTTCCCAAAGCAAGAAGGATTAGAAGTTTGACGAACGGTCAAGCTAAACCTTCAGTGACCGAGGATTTCAACACTTCCTCCACATGTGAGATTCTGACCAACAATAATCAGATAATAACTTTATGGCCTCCTCCAGATGCAGAGTCTGTGAAAATGCTATTCACCACTGAAACCATTACCAGATGTCTTCACAGGCAAAATGTGTGTGTGTGTGTGTCTTGGATAATATTCATTGAAATGTGTATTACCTGCTTAAAGAAATATACTTGTAAGTGAATGGAGCTACGTGCAAGGTGTTTGAAGTTATCAAAATGAAGACAGAAATCACATATGAAATATAAGAATTGAATTAATCATTATCGAAACATTCATTTTGTTAATACTTAATACTAATCTAGAAAGAACAAATCGATTTATAGCATTTTTAATGTACATTTGATTTTTCTTGTGTGACGAGAAAAAAAGACAAACTGGGAAGGTGAGAAGGTGAAGGAGGAGGGGGGTGTCAGTTTGGAAGAACCTTTTCCCGCCGAAGAAACGTCAACCAATGATAAGGGTTTGCCCCTTTTTACGATCGCTGAGTTCAGCATAAGAACTGTGTTCAACTTAGAGAAAATCGTGTTGTTCCACCAAAACAGAGCGTGCCTCTTAACATCAGAATTTATCACCTCCCGCGTGATAAACTGGGTCATCACCAACTTTGCCTTCAAGACGAAACTCCGGCCTCCTGACTTCAGCTCCTGCAAGCCCAAACTGAGGACCGCGCTGAAGGACCAGCGTCCTTCCAGACTCCGCAAAGTTTTTGTGCGTTTCTTTTTAATCTTGACCAGACCAATATTCGCAGCACGTCTCCGACTGCGAATCTCCATGGAGAAGCAAGCAACCCGTGAATCATCCTTACCTCCTGTAAGAAGCAAGTGTTCCTGACCTAAAGATTTTCCCTCAGCAAGTGAACATTCCAGGCATTCAGCGCTGTTCACGTGAGGTGTCTACAACCAGGAAGCCGACACTGTGATTCATCGAAACGTTCGGTGGACCGAACGCAATCGCCTGGCCCCTCGTCGAAAGAACTTTGATCCCCTCGTAACTGACCGTCTCATCCTTATCGTCATCTCCTTCATCCTCACCTCCAACTCCGTTGACATCCACCCTCTTGCAACCTTCATCTGGTCTCCGGCTGCTGCCTATCTTGGATTTATTTATTTATAATTGTTGGCTGATGTTCAAATACATATCATGCCTTGTGCCACGTCTGTATATACACTCCTGTGAGTGAAAGACTGCAGGTGCTCTGTCGGTTTAGAACATGTATATATTTAACTTTCAAATCGTAACCTACAAACAAAAGCTTGTATTGTTATACTTTTAACTGGGATTTCTGTGTACATGAGGAAAGTTTACTAAAAACCTAATGTAAATACAATTTCAATTGTATTATATTGCACTATATAGCACTAAATGTCAGATGAAGTAATATTGTATGTATATGTTTAACTTCTTGAATCTGTATCGGTGCAGATTCTCAAATAAGGTTATTTGGCTTAAAGCTCGAATCTCCAATCGAAAACAAAACATTGTTGCAAGATATTTCAATGAGGCTGTGCAGGAACAAGATGTTATGTGCTGTATTTTGTGTGTATTATTTGCATGATAAACTTTAATCCAAGTGCACAAAAAATATTTTTGTAAGTTCAGGCTGCCCCAAATTGATTCGTAGTGACCGGGGAAAGGAGAACCTACTTGTTGGTCGAATGCAAATGGCTTTCAACATGCGAAAGCTGGGAAACCAAGCATGGAAATCCTTCAGAATGGGGACATCAGTGCACAACCAGGTTAGTTATCAAGCTTGATATAGTTAAATACAAATGTGTTTAAAGACCTAAATCCAGGTTATTAAATAACATTATTTTACCTTCTTGTTTTTTTCAGAGAGCAGAGTCCTTCAATAGCATTTTGAAGACGACTTGGATAAAAAAAATGTCTGGTAACATTTGAGGTATCAAATGTCAATTAATTCCCTGTTTGAACTATCGTAAAATTAAATTTTAGTCTCAACCTTGTTCCAACCGGACTTATCTGTGTCTAGACAAAGTGTCATGAGTCTACATGTTCTTCCTTGTGTTTCCGGTGTTATTGTGAAATCCGCTCCCTTCCGTGTCTGTGCTAGTCTTACTTCCCCCCTGTCTGAGTAGTAATTGTTCCCAGCCGTGTCTTGTTAGTCCCGCCCCCAGCTGCTTCCGTTTGCTCCCCCATGTTCTTAAGCCCCCACTCTCTGTCACGTCCTTTGTCTTGTCGTCACCATTTTCCAGTACCTGTATCCTGCCGTTGAATATTCCTGCTTCCTACCCTGTCTCCTTACCTTTGTCCCGACCAAATTCCAGCCTATTGTGATTATCGACCTGTTTCTGCCCCTTTACGCCGAGTTTGCCTTAACCCTGCTATTGCTTTTTGTTGCCGTTTACTAGTGATGGGTCGATGAGGCGTCATGAAACGTTTCAACACATAGCAACACTGTATTGATACTGTGTCGATACTGTGTCACTGAATACTGACATCTGCTTGACATTAAAAATCCCTACAGGCAACCTATGAACCGACTCAACTGACACTGATTTTAAGACCTAGTATATACAATAATATAATCCAAGTCATTATATTTCATATAGTATTATTTCATATCTTCATTTAAATAAGATAGCTTTTTATCTTTTTTTTTAGATACAGTCAATAAATAATGTAAATGTGTATCATAACATGGACATCTAAGAGAACGTGTTGTGAATAAGGATGCTTGTGGACTGTTTTGTTTTTTTTACCCATTTGTATTCAAAAAAATCCGTTTCTCCAATGTGCTAAATTTCAGACGGTTTCGCTTCTTGGTAATTATATCTCCTGCTTTTGAAAAGACCCGCTCACAGGGCACAGAGGAGGCTGGAGTACATAGGAACTGCAGTGCTAGCTGGTAGAGGTTGGGGAAGGTGGTCCTTCGATGTTCCCAGTATTTTATGGGGTCCTGGGTCCTAGGGACGTTTCCCTCTGCCAGGTACCTTTGGACCTCTTGTATGGCATCTGCAGTACAGTTTGTTTTTGTCTGCCTTCCCACTTCCATGTCAAGATGTTTCCAAAGGTCATCTTAAAAACAACAAATATGCATTTTATTACATGATTTCAAACAACAAAAACAAACGAATAATGCTGAATAAATGCCTGAAGTGGGTGCAGAGAGCTGTTCTGCAGATGGTCCTGGCAGGGGCTCATTTGTGCGTCCGATGACTGACGCACATTCTGAACGCAGCCGAATAATGGCCTCGTTCAATTTTGTGGAACTACGGAACCTGAGTGATTTAAATCTGGGGTCAAGAAGTGTTGCTAGGGTCAACACACTTAATGACTCCAGATTGGAAGCAGTGTCTATGACTCGACGCTTCATGTGTTCATGGAGGTGTTTGGCTGCCTGTGTGCGCAAGGTACTATGCTCTAGTGCAATGGTTCTTAACCTTGTTGGAGGTACCGAACCCCCACAGTTGCATATGTGCATTCACCGAACCCCTCTTTAATGAAAAATAAAATATGATTTCTTGTATTCCCCGTCTCCATGCAACATCAAGACGTGTTCTTTTAGTTTTGCCGGTGCGAGACTAGAGTTGCGCAACTTGGCTTTGAAAATCATGCAGATAGGACCCTCACTCTCATCACGTTCCGTGACACATGTGAATCCATGTTGTACATATTTGTCCGACCACTTTCTTCTTTTGCCCAACATAGTTAGTATGGATTAAAATATTAACGAAGGAATAACACGACGTAGTACCACGACAGTCACACTCAATTCCCCTCAGCACTGGTTGGCCAAGCAGTGTAACATGATCATCTGTAGCTAGTGATGGCTTAGCGGGGTCTGTCATCACAAATTTACACGATAATTCGGGTGTGTCCGAACCTCCGCGGCGGAGGCTCTGCCGAACCCCTGAGACCGACTCACCGAACCCCTAGGGTTCGATCGAACCCAGGTTAAGAACCACTGCTCTAGTGCAACGTAGAGCATTTTCATCATCGGGATGACCTTTGACCCTGACACTCTACTCTCCTCAGACAACTCCACTGTGGCTTGATGGAAAGGAGCAAGCACAATAAGTGTTTCTCCTATGATGTTAAACTTATCAGCTGTAAGTGGAGTCGAATCTGTTTTTGGAGAGGCCAGAGATACCCACACTGACTCCTTCTCATCATTTAGCCTTGACAGCATTTCATATGTGCTGTTCCAGCGTGTTGCCACCTCATTGAGTTTCAGGGTTGGTCGTCCCATCTGCTGCTGCACTTGAACAAGCTTCTCCTTTGCTGTAGTGCTTGATCTAAAGTATGTGACAATGTGCCTAGCTTTGTGTCTGATGGATGCAAGTATGGGGATCTGGTCACATGATTTTCTAACTAATAAATTAAGACTGTGCAATGCAAATTGAGTGTCGAATTTGGAGCCGTCTAGTGGATGCAATCATGTTTGGTGCTGCGTCTGTCACAAAACATTTTACTTTATTAGTTATGGCCCAGTCCGCCATCATGCCCTTTTCGACCTGGGCCAAATTGTCTGCAGTGTGATTTTGTGAAAAGTATTGCACTCCCAACACAGATGTACACAACTGCAAATGATCATTTATGTAGTGACAGGTAAGAGCCAAGTAAGCCTCCATGTTTACAGATGTCCACACGTCAGCTGTTATACTCACTGACACAGCTTGCTGTACTTCCAATTTCACTCGTTCCCGTTCCTCCTCATATTTTTTAGCCAGCATTATTTTGATGGTCTGAAAATAACACCAAGTTAAACCAAAAGCAAATCAACATATTTAATTTATATATTAAAAAAAATGGATTTATACACTACAACTTCAGATAATTTCCACACAAACCTTTCTGGTTGGCAAAACATATGATGGCTAAGGGCCTGCACCAGATCCCTGAACCCTTCACTCTCTACAATGCTGAGGGGCTAGCAGTCCTTGACAATGAAGTTCAGCAGAGCTTCATCCAGCATCTGCTTCCTGGTAGCTTGATGGTTAAAAATGAGATAAAGAAGAAAGGAATTCATTATCAAAAAAGAAACTGAGTAAATTGTAGAATGGCTGTATACCTGAGTTTATCCTGGGTGTCTCTGGAACTTCATTCTCATGCCTGGCCCTATAATGCCTCAGCATTGAGGAGCTGGACTTGTTAAAATACGACAATTCAGTCGTACATATGCGAAATTTAACCTGCAGAAAATAATAGATCAAGTGGAAACCTTTAGAAAACAGGATGAAACGACAAGGAAATGAACACAAATACCTTATTTTCCGATATATGATCGAAATATTCCCACATGGCCGAAATCTTTCTTTTGCCGGAGGCTGCTCCATAATCTCTGACGAAGATCAATTTCAAAATACCTGTCATAAAAGTGAGGCGATTCTGTTGGCAGAATAATCTCATTGACCGATGCGCTTCCTTATAAACACCAACAACAGTTCGACACAGTTCGCGTATCGGTCACGTGACCGAAAGCACTCATGATCGGTCACGTGACTTTCTAAAAGCGGTACGCGCACCGACACAGGGTATTGCTCTATGAGCTCGACGCCTGCGCCGAGGTATCGGTGTTGCTGGACCCATCACTACCGTCTACTGGACTGTTTGACTACGCCTCTGCCTTCACCATCGCATACTAGCGTACTCAAAGTTAGTAATTTTAGTCCGTGAGTGTGTCTCAATTCTTAGCATGCAAAATGTAGTGCGCCATGCCCACTAAATTGGCGTACTAACATGCCCACAAAACTGAGTATGGTTCGATGGACACTAACCACCCTAAACTGCCGCCATATTAATGACGTTGATGTTGTGAACAGAAGTCACTACCAGTCAAATGGAGGTGGCAAGAGAAAACGTTGAGAGTCGGCCAAATTTTCGACTTTATACTGATGTAAGTTTTCATTTCATATGTTTGCACTAGTGCTGTTGTATAGAAACGTCAGTAACGTTTGTTTATGTGTATTTCAGACGAAAACGTGAATGCTAATGTTATTTCGCTTGTTTGCGAGCGAACAGTCACTAAACATGCACGTTACGTTTATTGATGTATAAGATGTGTGTTCACAGCCGAAATGCTGAAGCTAGCGTATCAGCACACAGTATATAAACTATATTATTTTTACTGTTCTGAGTATAGATATTATTGTATTTATTTTCATTTAAAAATGTATTTATTTTTAAGGGGGCGATGAAGACACAAGGGCCCTCGTTGAGTGGCGATCTGCTAACGCCTACCTTTTTACAGGGAGGCGTAATGCAGCCATCACTGGCTATGAGCAAGTGAATGAACAACATATTTTATTATGCTAACATGAATGACACCTTTCATAACTTACATGTTTGTAGACATTAATGTTACTATAAGGAGTGTCATTGCATAGTTGTGTCAACTTGTATTTCAATCAGGTTGTTCATTAATGCCCGGGAGCTGGGGGGGAAGGTGACCCCAGCCTACTCCAAAAAGAAGTGGGAAAAACCTTAAGCAAGCGTACAAGGTTGGTATTCAAGCTAAGATGTCCTGCTGGCATACACATTACTCAGATGCCAGAAACATTATTATAAGTTAAATGGCTTCATATGGCAATAAGGATAGAGATGTAAAATATATCATTCCCTCTAATTCTTTCCTTCACAGAAGCTGAAGTGCCCCTCAACTGGCACAGAGGGGGGGTGAAGTCACTGCCGCATCCTGGAAGTGGTACACCTCGATGGATGAGGCGATTGGGGCCAAGCCTTCGATAACACCGCATCGCCTCATCGCCTCATCCTCCCAGGACGCGGTTGTGGTTGAACCCCCCTCCGTGCAGACCCCACGGCAAAGCGCATCCACAGCATCTACCCAGAAAAGGCGGCGGGATGTTGTGGATGCGCTGAATGAGCTCCAAAAAAAAGATGGACACTTTTTGGAGCTCCAGCAAATCAACGCAAGAGAGCTTATGAAGAGAGAAGAGGAGAAAAGATGACTCTGAGAAAGAGGAGAGGTACAGGGAGAGGGTGGAGAGAGAGGAGCGAATGTTGAGGGAGATGAGGGAGAGAGAAGAGAGGATCATGATGGAAATGAGGGTGAGGGATGATGGAGAGACAAGAGACTGCTGCCAGGGATGAGCGTCTCCTTGACATTCTGGCATCATCTTTAAAAAAATAATTTATTTTTATTTTGTGTATTTTTTTTTGTAGAAAAAAATAAATGTTAATTTAAGCTAGTATAAGGACATATTTGTGACACATTTTAATAAGGAGTCGTGACTGCTATGTACATTATTTATTGTTAGATATAGTCATGCTCAGGCGCAACACACAACATTGCCATCCTGTGCCTGTCGTCTGCTCCACAGATGGCACCTGGGGCTGCTGGTTCTGGGTTGGTGCTGGCCTGCTGCTCCCTCCACATCAGCATCCTCTGGCTCAAGCTCATCGCCGTTGCTGAGGCAGATGTTGTGCAATATGATGCAGCAGGTGACCACCTCCGGGACATAACGGACGTCCACCTCCAAGGCCTTCAGGAAGATGGACCTCCACCTTGTTTTAAGGATGCCAAAGGCTCTCCACAACACATCTG
This sequence comes from Callionymus lyra, assembly GCF_982586985.1. Lineage (NCBI taxonomy): Eukaryota > Metazoa > Chordata > Actinopteri > Syngnathiformes > Callionymidae > Callionymus > Callionymus lyra. The sequence continues at coordinate 21,933,080 of NC_141835.1, forward strand.
GCTTTTGCCAGGCGGGCGTTCTAGAGGGCCTGAAGATGGTTGTGGAGAGGCTGGCGGTACGGTGTCAACAGGGCGATGGGCTGGCGCAGGCAGGGGTAGCCTCCGTCGCCAATGGTACAGTACCCTGGTGGGGGGTACCTCCGTTCATAATAAAGAGGGCTGTGCTTCAGCACCCTCGCATCATGGGCAGAGCCTGGGAACCCCACAAAAATGTCTATAAATCTAGCTGTGTGGTCACACACAGCTTGAAACTGAATAGAATAAAATAATTTTCTATTAACGTAGCAGTCTATGTCCTGGGTCGGTGGCTTCACCCGGACGTGGCAGCCATCAATGCTGCCAACAACATTGTGGAAGGCTGCTGTCCCAGCCAAACGGGCAAAACCAGCTCCCACCAGTGGCAGTTCCTCTTCTGATGGGTAACGGACGACCTTGGAGAGGAGGGTGAGGACCTTCATGCTCGTATTGTGTATGGCATGGTGGACTGTGGCTCGGTGCATGCCGAAAGCTCTTCCGACCACACGGTACGAGGTCCCACTGGCTAACCAAAAAAGAAAAACTAATGCCTCAATGACGGGTCCCCAGCCATGGTCACTCGCCTCGCCGAGGGCAACCATCAGGGCATTAAAAGATGGCCTGGAGAGGCGGAAGTCGGGACGGAGGTCTCCACCATCGAAGTACAGTGCCAAAAGTGGCACTGTGGCATTTATTTGGCAGTACTGCCTGGGGTATCCACTTTGAGACTTTATTTTAATATTGGAATTGTTACAATGCTGATATGTATATCCCAATCTGTTTCCTTCTTCCATCCACAATATTTTTTTCCTTCCCTTTATCACAGACCTACGTTTTTTCTTTTTTTTATCCAATTGACCTGTTCCCTACCTCTAGTCTGTCCTGCCTTTTCCCTTCTTTCCTTCCTTCACATAAAGTTTATTAGCAAGGAACACAGTTTATCAGGTAAAAAAATAATCAAAATCTCTCTCTCTCATAGTTTTTTTTGGTTAATATTAATATTATTGGTAAATATAGTTGGGCGAACGGTTTGGCGTTTTTTGGTGTTACCTTTTTTTGGTGTTTTTTTCAAGCGATCGACCAGCGGCTGCTGGTCGGTGCGCCAGGACCCGGGAGCATGGTTGCTTTCGGGGAACTAAGCCGAATACACGGCTTTAAAATCTCCACCACCTTCCCGTGCTCGGTGGAAGACTGTAGCCTTGCAGTGGCGGATATAATCGGGCACAGCAGCATAAGATCCGCGGCCCGAATGAACGGAGCAGTCGTGATTTTTGTGGACAGTTTGGCCAAGGCTAACAAAGTGGTGGAGAAAGGAATTATTGTAAAGGATTTGTTTGTTTCCGTGTCCCCGCTCACAACACCGGCAACGCGGATTACAATCTCCAACATCCCGCCATTCATTGGAGACGAGATTCTGCTCAGGGAGCTGTTGCCTGCTGTGGCACCAGCAGCTGAGCCTACAGCCGGCTCTTCAACAGACACTGTAGCGCAGGAGGTTACAAATGTGGAAAGTAACCTGCCAAACAATGTAAACACTGAGAGTATAATAGAAAATGTTGCAACTGAAATACAGTGTGGTGAGAACCCAAAACATGCAACTCAAAGTGTTGTTGATAAAAATGTGTGTGTTGAAACTGTTGACAGTGATAAACAGAGTGAGTGTATTGTTCAGAGGAGATGGAGGACTGTGGCACCTGTGACAGTCAGCCCCTTACTGACTCACAAATGCCTTCTGCTTCACAGCTAGGAGAAATGTACTCCGTAAAGAGTATAAGTGCTTTTTTGCAAGAGACCAAAAACATGAGGAATCCCCAGTATAAGGAATACTTTGCAGATGTAAAATTGCTGTTGCTCTCTGTAGAATCTCAGATGAGAATGAGAGGAGAAGGAGGGTTCACTGACACAGAATATTACAGGCTGAAGACAATGGGAAAGAAAATAAGAAAACAGCTAAATGATGGCGTCTCAGAGAGTACATAAAGCAGTGTGCCTGCTGTCTCTTCTAGTCTGTGTGTCTCTTTTAACAGCTGTTTTAATGAGTTACTTTAAACTTTCCACGCTCAATGTCAATGGAGCGAGAGATGTGAAGAAGAGGGCTTGCATTTTTGAGACGTTTAAATTGAAAAAAATGAATGTTATGATATTACAGGAGACCCATAGTGATGTTTTGAATGAAACAGACTGGAGGAGGGAGTTTGACGGGCAGGTCATTTTAAGCCATTTTAACAGCACTAGTGCAGGGGTGGCTCTCCTTTTTTCAAGAGATTTTAGTCCTGTATCTCATGTGGTGGAGGAGCGAGTGCAGGGGAGATTGCTTGTGGTTAAAGCAAAGTATGAGCGTTTTAATATTGTTTTATTAATGTGTACGCCCCTGTTTCTGGCCCTGGCAGAGTTCTCTTTTTAAACAAACTCAGTTTGGTTTTAAAGCAGTGTGAGCCAGAGGACTATTTGTTTTTAGGAGGGGATTTTAACTGCACAGCAAATCATACATGTGATAGAAACCACCCAGAACCACATGCACCTTCTCAGAAGGTGATGCTATCTCTCATAAACACTCACAGTCTGAGTGACGTATGGAGAAAAATCCACCAGAATATAAGACAGTACACTTGGGTCCACAGCAGAGAACGTGTTTTATCTTTAGCGAGGTTTGACAGGCTTTATTGTTTTACGCAGCATTTGAGCATCTTTAAGAGGTGTAGTATATGTCCAGTGGGCTTCTCGGACCATTCCATGGTTTTATGTGAGGTTTTTATTAAAAATCTTAAGAGTAAGTCTGCCTATTGGCATTTTAACACCACTGTGCTTTGAGATGCACATTTTAGAGAGGTTTTTATTTATTTATGGAGAGGTTTTAGAGAGAGGAAGGGGGATTTTAGTTGTTTGAAACAATGGTGGGACCATGGCAAAGTACAGATAAAGCAGCTTTGTCAGCAGTACACTCTCAATGTTTCTCGTGACATGGCCAAGTCTATCAAAGATCTGGAGGTAGATATAGTAGAGCTGCAGAGTTCCTCACAGTCCACAGGAGATGGAGGTCGTATTGAAAACCTCAAGTCTAAGAAAGCCGTGCTGGCAGACCTGCTGGGCGCCAGAGCGCAGGGGGCGCTAGTCCGGTCTCGTTTCCAGAGTGCTGCGCTAATGGATTCCCCCTCCAAGTTTTTCTTCGGCCTGGAGCAGAGGAATGGACAGAGCAGGCAGATGCACTCGCTGCAGGCAGAGGATGGGCAGACGCTCACACGCACTGCAGCCATCAGGAGCAGAGCGGTAGAGTTCTATGTGAAGCTTTACAGCAGTGAGTACCAGGAGGATGATGCTGCTTTTAACACATTCTGTCGAGACCTGCCCACAGTGTCAGAAGAGACCAACAGAGAGCTGGAGGGGCCCCTGACTGAGGCGGAGCTGTTCGCGGCCTTGCAGAGTGTGCAGGGGGGGTAAGGCCCCCGGCATAGATGGTCTGCCATCAGAGTTTTATAGGGCGTTCTGGACTGAGCTGAAAGACAATTTGTTGGGGGTCTTCTCCGAGAGTTTTGAAGAGCTCTCTCTCCCCCAGAGCTGCAGGAGGGCAGTGCTGACGCTGCTGCCTAAGAAGGGAGACCTGCAGCAGATAAAGTCTCACTGCTGTGCTCTGACTACAAGCTGCTGTCCAAAGCCCTGGCCAACCGGCTGAAGAAAGTGATGGGGCAGCTCATCCACCGGACTCAGACTTACTGTGTGCCTGGCAGGTCTATTGTTGACAATGTGTCATTAATCAGAGATATTTTGGAAGCCTCCGGTTCCTTGGGCTTAGATGCTGGTCTGGTTTCGTTAGACCAGGAAAAGGCTTTTGATCGGGTTGAGCACCGCTACCTTTGGAAAGTTTTACAAAGGTACGGCCGCAACCCGGGTCTGATAGCTAATATAAAGGTCCTGTACGAGAGCATTGAGGGTGTGCTGAAGATAAATGGTGGTTTATGCAAACCTTTTAATGTACAAAGAGGTATTAGACAAGGCTGCGCCATGTCAGGTATGCTGTATTCACTGTCCATAGAACCAATGTTGCAAAATGTTTGTGGTTTTATTGACGGCCTGTTTTTACCTGACATCAGTACAAATTTTATTTCATCAGCCTATGCAGATGACATCATCATTTTTATAAAAAATCAAGATATTGAAAAACTGAGTAAAATTGTTGAAATTTTTGGAAACTCTCAGCTGCCAAGGTGAATTGGGCAAAGAGCGAGGCGCTGGCAGTTGGGAAGTGGGCTGCTGGTCTGCCCCAGCTGCCGGGGGGGCTGACCTGGAAGAGGGGAGGCTTCAGGTACCTGGGGGTTCATCTGAGGAGGTGGCTGCTTCCCCACATGTCATACAGAGGGAGGGTGCTCATCATCAACAACCTGGTAGCGTCCACCCTGTGGCACAGGCTCAAGTGCAAATTCAATTCAAACAGTCCTCTTAAACTTTTTCTGGGATAAGCTGCATTGGGTTCCCCAGAGTGTACTGTACCTGCCAAAAGAAGAGGGGGGGCAGGGCTTAATACACCTGGAGAGCAGGGCAGCAGCTTTCAGGCTGCAGTTTGTACAGTGTTGCCTTTCCTGCTGTGATGATGTCGTCTGGAGGCAGGTCACAGGCATCATTTTAAGGAGGATAGCAGACCTCGTTTTAGACAAGTCTTTGTTTTTATTGAATTGTGATTTTTATCGTGCGTGTAATTTGCCTCCTTTTTATCATGGTGTTTTTAAAGCGTGGACACTTTTTAAATGGGACAGACTGGGGCCTGCAGACTCTCTCTTCTGGCTCCTGGTAGGAGCCCCTGGTGTGCGGGGCCCGGCTGGACATACAAGACGGCAGCAGCCCTGGCCTGACCCTGCGCCTTCGCTCCACGGGGACGGTCAAGCTGAGGCTGAGGCAGGTGGTGGATGTGGCAGGGCCCGGGCTGCACAACACGCAGGCTGTGGCCTCTCTCCTGGGCCTGAGGTCCAGCCAGCACACCAGACACATCCTGAACCAGTGGAGCAACAGGCTGAGCGCAGAGGAGCATGAGATACTGAGGGAGTACAGCAGCGGGGCGGAGGTACCGGACCAGGGAGATCCGTTCCCAGACCTCAGTCTGTCCGTGGACCAGAGCGGGCTGGGCAAACCAATGGGCACTTCTAAGTCCTTGTTGGATTTACAACTGCTTTCGGGGAAAACAGTATATAAATACTGTGTGGTGGCTACACAAAAGGGAAAACTGAGCACCAACAGGGACACAGTATGGAGAGAGAGACTGCAGGGCTGGGCTTTTCTACAAGCTTCCACTCAACAAAAGGACAGGAGACCTGCAGTGGAGGATCCTGCAGGGGGCGCTGGCCGTCAATGTTTTTATTTCCAAAATCAACCCCAGTGTTTTAGAGACTTTTCCTTTCTGTGACCAAGCTGAAACCCTGATCCACTGTTATCTTGACTGTCACAGACTCGTTGTTTTATTGCACATTTTAAAAGCTGTGTTTTTAATGTGTGGAGAGGTGTGGTCGGAGGCTGGTTTTATTGGTGGTGCTGGTTATAACAAAAAAGATTCGAAGAAATGGTGTCTTTTAAATTATGTGGTGGGGCAGGCGAAGGTGGCTATCTATAAAACAAGGAAAAATCAGGTGGAGGGGGAGGCAGGCCTTGGACTAAGAGATATGTTTTGCACACTGATAAAAGCCAGGATAAGAATTGATTTTAGATACCATGACCTGATGAACACGCTAACGGAGTTTAAAGATGTTTGGTGCTGCACAACAGCTGTGTGTTCAGTAAATGAGGGAAAGCTCTCTTTTAACTCTGTGTTTTAATTTATTTATTCATGACGCATCTTCCTGTCTAAACAAAGGATTGTTTGTATAAAATGACAAGTGTCTCGTGTTGAAAGAAACTGAAAATAAAGTTTTTTTCAAAAATCAAAAAAAAAAAAACTCTGTCGCACGTTTTGCTCTTTTTATTCTTGATTCATATGAACTTTGCCGTGCGTTCAGTGGAAGAGGCGGGAGCTCTGATTTGCTGCTGTGCATGTCAATTAAATTGTCAACCAATCGGCCCAATAACCATTTGATTGACATGCGCAGCAGCCAATCTGAGCTCTCTTTACTATTTTCTTATATCATATTTTATTAAATCACGCGATCGACTCGCAACAGCTTCGCAATCGACCGGACGTATTGCCCACCCCTGGACTACATCATTCAAGTCATTTTAATATTAAGAAATGGAACAAATGTTAGACATTAGATGTAGATAAGGTTACAGTAAGTAAGTAAGTAATATTTATTTATATAGCACTTTTCCAGACCAGGGTCACAAAGCGCTTTAACAATCAAAACAATACTCAAAAAAGTATATACTTTAAAGATCAAGATAATACTGAGAACAACACAGGAGTTCCAGAAAATCAAGGAAAAGCCTGAACAAATAGAAACGTCTTAAGATGTTTCTTAAAGGAGTCAGTAGACTCCATCAAGCGCAAAGAGAGAGGAAGATTGTTCCAAAGCTTAGGAGCAACAGCCTGAAAAGATTTCTCTCCTCTGGTCCTGAGCCGTGTGCGTGGAACCATAAGTAGATTCTGATCCACAGACCTTAGAGCCCGAGCTGGGGTGTAAGGCTGGATCAGATCAGTGATGTAAGGAGGAGCCTGACCATGAATAGCTCTGAAAGTAAGAACCAGAATTTTAAAGTTGATCCTGAAAGAAACTGGAAGCCAGTGAAGAGTTTTAAGGATCGGAGAAATGTGAGTTCTCCTACTTGAGCGGGTCAGAATTCTCGCTGCAGAGTTCTGAATCAACTGCAGACGAGACAGCTCCTTCTTGTTAAGACATGAAAACAAACTGTTACAATAGTCCAGACAAGAAGAAACAAACGCATGGATTACAAGCTCCAGATCATGTTCCGACAACATTTTCCTAAGTTTAGAGATTTTTCTCAGTTGAAGGAAACGGTTTCTGGTCAGTTTTCTGCAGTGTCGAACAAGAGACATGTCTTTATCAAATACAACACCCAGGTTTCTCAGGTTCAGTTTGACAGACTGACCTAAGTCACCCAAGTACTGACTCAACCCTGGAACCTTATCATCAGGAGCAATCACCAGTGTTTCAGTTTTGTCCACATTTAGCTGTAGAGTGTTTTCACTCAGCCATTGTTTGATTTCTAGCAAACAATTGACTAAGCTGTTCAGCCTTTGGGGCTCAGTTGGATCAAAAGAGCAGTAGAGCTGGATGTCATCAGCAAAAATGTGATAAGAAACATCTGGAAATCTCTGAATGATTTTACCGAGGGGAATCAAGTACAGCAAAAACAATAAAGGACCCAGAACAGAACCTTGAGGGACTCCACACAACAGATCTGCCGATTCAGACCTCATTTGATTGGCAGATACACTAAAACTGCGCCCAGAAAGGTAAGATGAGAACCATTCTAACACAGACCCAGACAGTCCCACTTCATCCCTCAGTCTTCTCAGCAGGATCTGGTGATCAACTGTGTCAAAGGCTGAGGACAGATCCAAAAGAACCAGAACAGTGAAATTACCAGAGTCAGCCGACATCATGATGTCACTGGACACTTTCAATAAAGCTGTCTCCGTAGAGTGATGTTTACGGAAGCCAGACTGAAACTTCTCATGGATGTCGCTCTGATCCAGGAACAAAGACAGCTGCTCAGACACCACCTTCTCCAAGATCTTGGACAAGAAAGGGAGCTTAGAAATAGACCTGAAATTACTGAGGTCAGTTGGGTCTAAGCCTGGTTTTTTGAGCAGAGGCTCCACAATGGCATGTTTAAATGCATTGGGAAAAACCCCTGTGGAAAGGGAGAGGTTCACCATATTGGTAACCCAGGGGCCAATTACATCAAATACTTTGATAAAAAGCCTACAAGGAAGGACGTCATCTGAGCAAGAGGAGGGTGTCATCTTGTTCACTAGTGCCGAAATATCACCCAAAGATACAGCAGTGAAGGAGGACCAAGAGGAGGAGAGGGGCTCAGAGACAGTTGGGGTTCCAAACAAAGGGGGAGAGATTTTCTCTTTGATCAATTTAATTTTGTCAATGAAAAATCTCAACAATGCATTGCTGTCAGCTTCACAGAAGACAGGCGTGATTTGAGGAGCAGGAGACACGAGAGAATTAATTGTGTCAAACAAAACTTTGGGGTTTTTCCTATTTGCTGCTACCAGTTTTCTGATGTTATCAGATCTAGCACTTTCTACCATCTCATTGTAAGAAGTCATCAGATCCCTGAGGTGAAGTCTATGCACCTCAAGTTTAGTGGACTTCCAGAGACGCTCAGTCTTTCGACAAAGTCTCTTCAGACTCGGGAGATCTTCATTTGTCCAAGGGCACCTTTTTTTTCTGAATTTTCAAGTTTGATTTAACAGGTGCCACCTGATCCAGTATTTCAACACAATGACCAGTGAAACAGTGAATCAAACTGTCCACGTCTGGGCAGTCATCAAAGGAAAGACGGAAGAATCTACCCCAGATTTGAGAAGGATGCGGGACACTCAGATCCGATTATTTGATGAATCTAAAAGTGGGAGCAGCACATGGTAATGCTTTATAGTATAAATCTCTGCCCATGAATGACGATATGATGAGTTGAAGATGATCCCGTCCACCTATCAGACACAAACAAAGAGAGAAACAAACTTTTCTGAAGTAATCAAATTATTTAATTTTCTTCTGTTGGAGGTGGAAGTGCAGGGATCTGACAGATGCTGATAATCATCCAAACATAACTGTCATATAAGACAATAAATAAAACGATGATAAAATCCATAACAGGTGAACTGCTGTAGCTAAAGAGGCTTTTGGAAGTTCGCTGTTTAACTTTGTGTATAGCGGCCAAAACCTCGGCTGGTTACGGAGTCAATATTTGATGTCATTCCAGACAAATTTAAAATTGTGGTCTGGCACAAAGTTTTGTTTGCGTCCTTAAAGCTTCTGAACTGCATTGCCAAATTAGGCATGATCTCCTGTGTGTACAGATGATTCTACAATATCAACATTATAAGAAACACTTAGTAGGAACCCATTTTTAAATCTTAATAGACAAAGTGAAAGAAAGAGATATTTGGGGGTTGTGGAACAAATAGAAAAGATTTTTAGGAATCCGATACAACAGAAGGAGAAATAAGGACCTGGAATACTTTATCGAGTTCCAGTGGGATACACTTGTTCAAATAGTAATTTTGGAAACAATAAAATGCATGTGTCGCTGTTACATTGTCCATAGCGCAGCCAGACGTCACATGTATGTAAACAATGCCAAGTGACTCCTATTTTACTGGATTTTATAATTTAGTGGACTATTACTCGCTCATTGGCACGTTTTAACCCTTGATTTGACGAATAAACACATACGTGTAAAATTGTGCTTTTTGTTTTAAAGCCGAGTTCTCATTCAGGAAATTCAGTGAATGAGTTAATGCATTCCAAAAACACCTCCTCAGTTACATTTGAAATTTGATGTTTGAAAACACGCTAAACATACATAATGTAACAACGTTGGTTCATTTACAATGATATGTCAAGAGTATATGTTGAACTGCTTATCTTAATGTTGTCTAAATCCTCAGCTCAACAATGAGTGCCTGAAGCAGACAAACTCTTCACAGAAACTTTAGAGAAGCAATCCTTCACTTTATTTACAGAAAAGAATCACATCATTTTTAGGAGCTAACTTTTGCATATTAACAATCAACTAATACACAATATGTAAATTAAATCTTTGCTTGTTTTGTATTTTAATGGCACATTTTACATAAAGGAGACTACATCTGAAACCTTTGTCTACTGCATTCCCGTTATTGATGACGATAAACATTAAAATCCCTCCCCAGCTTGAAAGCATTCATGGATAACCTTGATGTGTGATTCTGAGGGTGTCTATGAGAGAGAGAGAGGGAGAGAGTTAAATAAAGTGAAGGATTGCCCTGTAACATTTCTGTGAAGAGTTGAGCTGAGCAAACAGTTTTACACAACATTAAATAAGTCTTGTAAGGGAACAAACGCCATTATCTTATGTATGTTAAGCTTTTTTTTTAACCATCAAAGTTTAAATGTAACCGCTCCGTCTGAGCGCCTGATCTGGTGAAGCACATTTCGGCAATATGCAAGAGAGGTGTTTATAATGCATTCCCCTATTTCACTCGTGATTTCCTGAATAAGAACTCAACTTACAACAACGAGCAAGATTTTAGACATATGCGTTTATTCATCAAATCAAGGGTTAAAAAGCGCCAACGAGCAGCTATTATTCAGCAATATCCCGAAGGAGATATCCAGAGGGATTAATAAAGTGTATCTATCTATCTATCTATTAGTCCACTGAATTATAAAATTCAGGAAAATAGGATTCACGTGACATGTGATATCATATGGCTGTGCAATTGACAATATCCGAAAATGGACACAATTCGGCTTAACTTTGGTTTTGGATCCAACCGGTCAAGCCCATATAGTTGAACCAACCAGGTGACTGAAGAGTAATCAGTTGATTGTCAGTCAGGTGCTACTTGTTTAAGCCGACACTGATTCATTAACTCATGTGTGCTTGACTGTTTGTAAAAAGAGTTCACTATCTCAACCCTTTTCTGGACGATTATGAGAGGCCTGCATTAGAGTCTGCATTTTCCACTAAAATGGTCCATGCTGGTACTGTTTCTTGGATAATTGGGGGCTGCTTGGGGAGGCATTGAGTGGACAATACCTTTGTCATATGTGTTACATTTAGAGGGATGATGCCCTAAATGTTTACAGTGAGGATGACCCAATGATTATTTTGTGTGGGACTTTTATAAATGCATTACAATGACGTACAGAACCATTGAGTGTTTTCATTTGTGCAACTACTTCTCTTTAATGCAAGATATTCTTGAAGCTGTGTTTAGGTATAGGCTGAAGTTACTGATGGAGTATCTTGCAGATATTCTAGAATATATGTATTTGACTATGGCTACTAGGAAGGCATAAAACATCTCACTTGTCCTTGTATATTAGTAGTAATAATGTTGGGACCCAGAAGCGGAAACAGTCACACAAATAAGGGTAGATCCAAAAGATCAAAGTGGAGCCAAACCTCGTCATGAGACGCGATCAAACTAGCGATCTCTTCCTGCTTTAAGGCTCCTTAAGTAAAGAGAAGTGACCGCCACAAATCAAATGCAGTCGCGCAATCCTGACTAGGATTGAGACATCAAGGATAAGTTAAGGATAATAAGGATAAGCATAAGGATTGTTTGGATGAATCCAAAACAAGAGCGTCTAGGCTTATTTGGTTGCACAAAGCGTCAGTTACGTTTGTTTATGTGTATTTTGGATGAAAAAGCGAATGCAAATGTTATTTCACTAGTTTGCGAGCGAACAGTCACTAAACATACGGGGGAAGGTGACCCCAGCCTTTGTATAAAAGAAGTGGAAAAACCTTAACAAGGTTGGTTTCCATTAACGCCATCACTAATGTTGTATGTGTAAAGCAAAACAACACTGTGGCTGAATAATAAAATCAAAAGAGAAACACAGAATACTTTAAGGAATTTGAAAAGAGCAACATATGCATTTGTGGGCTGCATAATTAACTGCATCATAATGCAATATTACTACTTCTATTTTCAAACTACAGAGGGCATAACATTTTTACACCTGGGGCTGCTGGTTCTGGGTGGTAGTGGTCTCCTGCTGCTCCCTCCACATCAGCATCCTCTGGCTCAAACTCATCACCGCTGCTGAGGCAGATGTTGTGTAGTTTGATGCAGCAGGTCTCTGAGACATAGCGGATGTCCACCTCCAAGGCCTTCATAAAGATAGACCTCGACCTTGTTTTTAGGATCCCAAAGGCTCTCTCCACAATACATCTGGCTTTGGACAGGTGGCCATTTTAGCGGGCCTGAAGACGGTTGTGGAGAGGCTGGCGGCAGTGCCCTGCAGGAGGGTAAGTCTGTTGGTAATAGAGGGGACTGTGCTTCAGCACCCTTGCGTCATGTGCAGACCGTGGGATCCCCATAAAAATGTCAATGAATTTAGCTGTGTCTTCCGCTTCCGGTGAGCCTTTGATCGGCTGCTTGAAACGTGAGCTCCTGCAATAATTGCCAAAAACAGTCGTTTTAACGACTACTTGTCCGGATATTATGCTCATATCACTTAAGATATGTCTCAAGCATCTCGGATCTATGATCGTGATGCTCTTTTCAACATCAGAGAGTCGATGGAGGACTTCACTCGCGACCGTTACCAACGTCCGGTGAACGTGTTTCCGGCTCCGCTTCTCATCGACTCGGACTCTGTGGAATATCGTTTGATCTCTTGAGTACCGGGCGATTTCCACAAGGGATCGAGTCGGGCTGGAGTACAGGTCAGGATGAGACGTGCAGTTGCGATCGCTCGGAACAACTCTGACGTCATCGAACGTCATCGGTGTTTGATCGACATTCCTCTCACTGTGTGTGACGACACATCAGCGCTGCCGTCTGTCCAGACCTCAACGAAAGGTGGTAAGATTTTTTCATTTCCTCTCTTTAATTCGACTTTTACAACCGAGTTGAACTTCAGTGACAGCTGGTACCCACGTGACCGCTGTTCGCTTCAAAAGATCCCGCTCTGCGCGCCTGTCAGTGACGCGGCGTCGTCAGTGACGTCATCGGTGCTGAATGTGGGACTTCTTAATGTTCGCTCCATTACTAATAAATCCTTTATTCTTAATGATCTTTTCACAAAAGTTAATTTGGATTTATTATGTCTTTCTGAGACTTGGCAGAGAGAGGAAGAGTTTATTCATCTGAACGAACTCTGTCCAGTAGGGAGCGCTGTCCTGGGGAAGCCTCGCCTCTCTGGTCGTGGAGGAGGTCTTGCTACTGTTTTTAGGGAGAGTTGTTCTTGCAAAGTGATTCAGACACAGGAATTCACTTCTTTTGAGTCTCAGATGATCTTGGTTGGTTCTACAAGACCTTTCTATTGTGTGTCAATCTACCGTCCGCCTGGTCCTGCGGCGATGTTCTTGAAAGACTTTAGTGACTTCTTATCTTCCATTATTCAGATGGAATCTGTTCTTATTCTTGGAGACTTTAATCTTCATGTTGATGACGTCACATCTTGTTCTGCTAAAGAACTTTTAACTTTAACTGAAGCCTTTAATTTTGAGCAACATGTTTCTGAACCCACTCATCAAAAAGGCCACATTTTAGACTTAGTTTTTACTCTTGGCCTGAACATTTCTAATGTATCTGTACATGATGTCCATCTGAGTGATCATTCTCTTGTCTTGTTCAACCTGGACTTCATCCCTGAACCTAAGCCTTTGAAAGTTAGGTCTCAGAGACGTGTCATCTCAGCCGATACTGCAGACAGTTTTTCTGCTATGTTTGACCGTCTTTCCTTTGATGACTGTCCAGATGTGGACAGTTTGATTCACTGTTTTACTGATCATTGTGTTGAAATACTAGATCAAGTGGCACCTGTTAAATCGAACTTGAAAATTCAGAAAAAACGGTGCCCTTGGACAAATGAAGATCTCCTGAGTCTGAAGAGACTTTGTCGAAAGACTGAGCGTCTCTGGAAGTCTACTAAACTTGAGGTGCACAGACTTCACCTCAGGGATCTGTTGACTTCTTACAATGAGATGGTAGAAACTGCTAGATCTGATTACATCAGAAAACTGGTAGCAGCAAATAGGAAAAACCCCAAAGTTTTGTTTGACACGATTAATTCTCTCGTGTCTCCTGCTCCTCAAATCACGCCGGTCTTCTGTGAAGCTGACAGCAATGCATTGTTGAGATTTTTCATTGACAAAATTAAATTGATCAAAGAGAAAATCTCTCCCCCTTTGTTGGGAACCCCTACTGTCTCTGAGCCCATCTCCTCCTCTTGGTCATCCTTCTCTGCTGTATCTTTGGGTGATATTTCAGCACTAGTGAACAAGATGAAACCCTCCTCTTGCTCAGATGACGTCCTTCCTTGTAGGCTTTTTATCAAAGTATTTGATGTAATTGGCCCCTGGGTTACCAATATGGTGAACCTCTCCCTTTCCACAGGGGTTTTTCCCAATGCATTTAAACATGCCATTGTGGAGCCTCTGCTCAAAAAACCAGGCTTAGACCCAACTGACCTCAGTAATTTCAGGCCTATTTCTAAGCTCCCTTTCTTGTCCAAGATCTTGGAGAAGGTGGTGTCCGAGCAGCTGTCTTTGTTCCTGGATCAGAGCGACATCCATGAGAAGTTTCAGTCTGGCTTCCGTAAACATCACTCTACGGAGACAGCTTTACTGAAAGTGTCCAGTGACATCATGATGTCGGCTGACTCTGGTAAATTCACTGTTCTGGTTCTCTTGGATCTGTCGTCAGCCTTTGACACAGTTGATCACCAGATCCTGCTGAGAAGACTAAGGGATGAAGTGGGACTGTCTGGGTCTGTGTTAGAATGGTTCTCATCTTACCTTTCTGGGCGCAGTTTTAGTGTATCTGCCAATCAAATGAGGTCTGAATCGGCAGATCTGTTGTGTGGAGTCCCTCAAGGTTCTGTTCTGGGTCCTTTATTGTTTTTGCTGTACTTGATTCCCCTTGGTAAAATCATTCAGAGATTTCCAGATGTTTCTTATCACATTTTTGCTGATGACATCCAGCTCTACTGCTCTTTTGACCCAACTGAGCCCCAAAGGCTGAACAGCTTAGTCAATTGTTTGCTAGAAATCAAACAATGGCTGAGTGAAAACACTTTACAGCTTAATGTGGACAAAACTGAAACTCTGGTGATTGCTCCTGATGATACGATTCCAGGGTTGAGTCAGTACTTGGGTGACTTAGGTCAGTCTGTCAAACTGAGCCTGAGAAACCTGGGTGTTGTATTTGATAAAGACATGTCTCTTGTTCAACACTGTAGAAAACTGACCAGAAACTGTTTCCTTCAACTGAGAAAAATCTCTAAACTTAGGAAAATGCTGTCACAACATGATCTGGAGCTTGTAATCCATGCGTTTGTTTCTTCTCGTCTGGACTATTGTAACAGTTTGTTTTCATGTCTTAACAAGAAGGAGCTGTCTCGCCTGCAGTTGATTCAGAACTCTGCAGCGAGAATTCTGACCCGCTCAAGTAGGAGAACTCACATTTCTCCGGTCCTTAAAACTCTTCACTGGCTTCCAGTTTCTTTCAGGATCAACTTTAAAATTCTGGTTCTTACTTTCAGAGCTATTCATGGTCAGGCTCCTCCTTACATCACTGATCTGATCCAGCCTTACACCCCAGCTCGGGCTCTGAGGTCTGTGGATCAGAATCTACTTATGGTTCCACGCACACGGCTCAGGACCAGAGGAGAGAAATCTTTTCAGGCTGTTGCTCCTAAGCTTTGGAACAATCTTCCTCTCTCTTTACGCTTGATGGAGTCTACTGACTCCTTTAAGAAACATCTTAAGACGTTTCTATTTGTGCAGGCTTTTCCTTGAATTTCTCGAACTCCTGTGTTGTTCTCGGTGTTGTCTTGATCTTTGAAGTATGTACTGTTTTGAGTATTGTTTTGATTGTTAAAGCGCTTTGTGACCCTGGTCTCGAAAAGCGCTATATAAATATATATTACTTACTTACTTACTTACTTACTGTGTGGTCACACAACTGAACAGATTAAAAATGTTTCTTATTCAGGTAGTAGTCTGTCCATGGTCATATGCCTCGTCGAGGGCAACCATCAGCGAATTGAAAGATGCCCTGGAGAGGCGGAAGTCCGGACCGAGGTCTCCATATTCGAAGTACAGTGCCAATAGTGGCACTGTGGCATTCATTTGGCAGTACTGCCTGGGGTTTGGAGCCTTTTGGAGGAAAAAAAGTCCATGTTTTAATAAAGTTATATTTAATAAATCTTCTTGTGTTCTTCTGTGTTTTCCTTTGTATTGCACTTTAAATGACTGAAGCAAGCTATTGAATGCAGTTGTGCACTAATACATAAGACATGATCAGTATCTACTTTGAGATCATTCTGTCGACTTTCTGTTAATACTTGTATTGTTACAATGCTGGTGTGATGATCAGTCACAATATAGACAATGCTGACTTACAATTATGCTTCACTGGTAGGGGAGTAGTTATACGTTACTGTATAGTTCGTTTTCAAACGACATTAACACCATCAGTGCTGTAGGCCTATAAGAGGTTTTCCGACACCTGTTATGATTTTTTTTTTTATCTTGAGCATAACCAAAGTCTATATATCCTATTTACAATACATTCACCTGTTGTACCTCTGGCTCAAGTTGACCTAACCCGTTTCCTTCTATTCACAATAATTTTTTCCTTCCCTTTGTCCAAGGACCTACTTTCTTTCTACCTATAGTCTGTCCTCCCTTTTCCCTTCCTTCCTTGATACAGGAGGGTTAAAGAATGTCTATTATAATTGAAGCACATACAATTTATTAGCAGAGAACACAATTTAGGTAAAAAAAAAAAAAGGTGTATAAATATATATATATATATATATATATATATATACTGTGTATATATATAAACAGTATATATGCATGTACATGCATTTACCTACAGGTGTAGTTTCAGCCAACAGTAGGAGGATGAGACTTCTTCAGTGCTGATGACCGGCGTAAATATCGCAAACATTTGGTTTCTCACATTTCTTTATTTCTTTTTTCAAACTTGCAGAACATTTTGCCAGCAGGTGTCGGCGATAGTGTTCCTACAGCTGTTTGCATTCATTGTTGTAGAAGAAGAAGCTGTCTCGTCATTTCTGGTTAGTGCGTAGCGGCAGTGTTTGATTTGAGACATACTATCTGTTGAGAATCTGCGTACTAGTTTTAGTAGTCTGCGGTTGTGAGGCTGGTTGGATGTACTGCCAAATTCTCTAAAATGCCTTTGGAGATGGCTTATGGTAGAGAATGAACATTCAACTCACAAGCAACAGCTCTGGTGGACATTCCTTCTGTCACCATGACAATTGCTCCCTAAAAACTTCAGTGACCAAAAACCTTCGACCAAAAATTACACTCAATAAGAATTTTCATAGACCTAAAAAAAGCATTGGACACTATTAACCATGATATTTTAATAGCTAAACTGTATAGATATGGCATTAAAGGTAGTACTGAATTGGGTCAAGAGGTACTTACACAAGAGATCCAAATATTTAAAAATAGGTGACAACACATCAACCTGCTATATTACATTATACTGTTCTGGGAGTACCTTGAAACCACTCATGGAGTCAATAAATCAGGAAATGGCTAAGCTTCACGTGTGATTTAATGTAAATATTTTTCACCAAATCTAGCGAAAACTAAATACACGCTATTAAAGGCTGAAACAAAAATGTCAACATCGCGTCAAGTAAATGGAGTGAATATTGAAAGGGTCAGTGAGAATACTGGTACAAGTACTACAAGTACTGGGAGTTATTATTGATGAAATATTAAGTTTCACACATCAGAAATTTAAAAAGTAAGTTGGCCAGAAGCATCTCCATATACTATGGAAGGCACAGAAAATAGTAAATCAAAAAGAGCTCCATATTTTGTATTGCGCACTAATCTCTCCACACCTTCAATACTGCGCTGAGATCTGGGGTAATACATACAAGTGTTCCATACACTCCTTGCTAATACTTTGAGCTTAGCGAATCTTACTTTATGTCAGCTATAGGGCACACATAAATCAGTTATATATCAAATCCAACATTCTTAAACTACTTGACTTGATTAATTATCGCACTGTACAATGATGTACAAGGCCGCAAACAAAAGCCTCCCTTGTAACGTTTAAAAGATATTTTATGACAGAGAAAATAAACAGAATCTTAGAGGAAATATTAATTTCAGACAAAAGAGGATACAGAATACCTAAAAAAAAAATCCATATCGGTCACAGGTGTTAAAAAAAGGAATGTACTAGAAAAGGATGTAAAACATTCAGCAACACTAAATGTCTTATTAATGTCTTATAAAAAATTCAACCACTGAAGAATGATACATGATAAAGGTCAGACAAGCTAATCAGACATGGTGTTGAGACACATGGGAGGATAACAAAAGAACATTCTGTAACTAAATAATGAGTGGAGCCTGAGAAACCCGAGACAAGAATCTGTTATGCTAAAGTGATATAAGCGCAAGATTAAGATATAATTATGATTATGATTTCATTCTTAGGGTAATGGGGCCGGGACTAGATAAGCTTTTGATTCTACCACTTTTCCCTTTTGGGACATGCATGTAATATGTGAACTATGATGAAGTGAGATGTTGATGATTTAAACTGACATGCCTGAAATAAACAATATTCCTTCATTCACAATTTGCTTTGTGACCCGACTGAACATTTCAGATTGGCTTTTTATTGAGAAGTCTATGCCATGTGCCTGTGATTTGGGATGGATTATCTCAGCAAAGGAGGAGTGCTCACTATCAGAGATTTAGACAGATTTGTGAACAATATTTGATAAAAAATAGTTATTTTGTGTATGTGGAGTTCATCTCATTAAAAATGGGAGCAAAAACAAAAGAGATGCGTTTATATATTTTTTTCAGTGTAGTTTGGCTCATTTACTACAAGACACACATGCAGTATTTGTGATTGCTTGCTTTTCACACACATATTTTGTAAGAAGTCTTTCTAGCGATTATGATACATTTATTTATTGGTCAAATGTTTTGTCAAATGTTGCTTTCTGTAATTGCTTAATCAGGAACATTGCTTACAGAAGCCTCTAAAGATCTGTTTAAATTACCCAAATACAACACTGTTCTGTACGTAAAATAAAACAGAGTTGTTGTGCTTGTCGTTTTATTCGTGAAGAATATGCATTTAAAGGTAAGAAGACTTATCTCTGAAATTATATGAGCCTCTGGTGAAATCTGATTTATCTACTTATCCTCCCTTATTCAAACTACATAAGTTAAATAGAATTCAGCAACTTTGGTCGACAATATTCTAACAAAATTGTTAACGGAAGAAATTAAATCTGGTGTCTTGTATTCAGGCTGTTAATTTACCCATATCCCAGTTTTCTCTGCTTAAGATATATAGACACAAACCTACTTAAAACAAAAAAATTAAGTTATACACTTTATTTATCGCCGCCAAAATTGTCTTGAGCTTGAATCACATGAGAAAAGTGTGAAAAGTGCTGGAATACAAAAAAAAACACACAGGTACGGTGTACATTTTAGGACATCGTCAGGTATCAGACTAAACAGCTTCATCCCTCAGACGAAGCAGCCTCAGAAAAACATCCGTCAGACGAAGCAGCCTCAGACTAAACGGCCTCAGACGAAGCAGCCTCAGACAAAACGGCCTCAGACGAAGCAGCCTCAGACTAAACGGCCTCAGACAAACCTCCGTCAGATCGAACTTTGTCAACCTTCAAAATAAAAGTCCCCAGACAAAACTACATCAGATATGGTCTGGAAAAAAAAATCGCTCCTTTTTATTTCAAATAAAACAAGAAATGCATGTGATAACGACGTGATCTTTGACAAATCGACATCAGATAGCATCTGGGGAAAAAAAATAACGTTCCGTTTTATTGCGAATGAAACCGGAAATGCACGCGATAATGATCCGATCAGCCAAAAGAACATCGGATAGCATATAGAAAAAAAAATAAACGTATCATTTTATTTTGAATGAAAACAAAAATTCATGTGATAACGATACTAAAAAATCCGATGGCATTTTGGAAACAACTATTTATTTCGATTGAAACCGGAAATGCACCTGACGTCACTGATTTTAACTACCGTGGCGCGATTTGAGGTGAAAAAAATTAATATTCGCTTTGGATACAAGCAAGGTAAGTCGATTGCATTGTCTGTTTTTTTGTATTATATGATTTTATTATGAAGCGACAAGCGATTTTTAGGATATATCAGCGTATTGCTACGTACATTTAGCTGAAAAGTTAATATATATATATATATATATATTTTTTTTAACTTTTTTTTTCTTATTCCAGAACATGGATAAGGTACAAATGTATGACGCCCTGAAGAAGGAGCTCGAAGACGGTAAATTCTTTGTATTGTTTATTCAGGTCTCATTAGTCATTATACATGATATTGCACCTGCCCTTAGTGATGTAGAAATATTAACTTATTTCTACGTACATTATTAGCCCTCATTAGCCATCTTGTGTGGCTATGTATATATAGGCGGGAAAGTACTTGCAACCCATTAAAAGGGTTATACTTGATTTATGTTAGCCTGATTGCCATTGTAGACATACTTGAAACAAAAAACATTAGTCAATAAATGCTGTCTTGTTTTATTCTACGGTTGATTTAAAAAATACATTCATTACAAATCTCATGGCAATGAGAAAATATAATACAGGTATATGGTAAATTGTATTAAGATGTCAAGGATGAAAATGTGTTTGGATTAGCTCAATATTATCGTTCTTAATTATTGTCAAACTAATCATATTTGATTGTTTAAGGTGAAATCACCCAGAAAGGCTTCGACTCCAAAGTTAAAAAGCTCCTGTCTGTTGACAAATCAGGTATTCTTGACTTTATGAAACTTATTGGCCAATTTGTTGTATTTTTTGAATACATGGTTCATGGCAGCAGTGGTATCATGTTTATAGACCATTGATTTCAGTATACTGCCATGTTTATATTGCAGAGGACAACAACCCAGATGGTGGACAGAATTTCTTAAGTAAGCTGAGCCAACATTACCCACACTTATAAGAAATTGGTATCGCATTTTCAACAACAAAATTAGTGTTTATAAACGGGAATTAATGTATTTATGCCTTACAGGTGCAGCAGAGGCCTTCAGCGAGGCTAAGAAACTTGTCCAAACCAAAGTAAAGAAGCAACAATTTCCACTTCGCAAAAAGGAAACTAAAACTTTGCAGACTGGAAATTGCAAAAAAACATTAATAAAGGTTTGTGACCCATGTTTTACGTGCATACCCCATTAAAACCTTTTTTAATGTCCCCAACCTCCATTACAGATACAAATGGCTCCCATGGAATGGAACCCTAAAACCAAAAAAAGATCTGGGCGCTATCAAAAAATAATTTTAGATGAAACTCCACCTCGCATCCTGTTAGAAGGCCATGAAACCTGAGAAGACCTGGTCAACATCGGGAAAACCCGTTTCTGGCCTCAAGAGATAGAGGGGAGTCAATTCACCCTCTGTCATGCAGATGGTACCAGGTGGAGTCGAGAGGACTTCCACAAGGAATTTGATATCCCAACTCCTTGGAAAAGGAATTTATATATTGGAAGGAGAGAATTGGGTAAATAGTGATAGTACATCTTTTTTTTTTCTTGTATATTTGAAATTCAAAACTAATTTATAAGACATTTGTAATGTTTTTTGCAGAGGTGATATGTGTGGATGATGCCTCTTGTTCAGGTATGTGTCAGTTTGTACATGCATGCCTGCACCAAAACATAATTTTAAGTTCTTCATGTTATTAAAAATCTTAACTTTTTAGCACATTTTACTGTTTTAAGTATGTATGTTTGTGAATTTTAATCTCAAATGTGTTATTTTGCAGATGAGCCAAGTGGAACCAGCAACCAGAAGCTGAATGGAAGTTCCAAATCGGGTCTGTATTTGTTTTTATGTCAGCCTATACCAACTATATGCTATTTAAAATGTTAGAAGTGTAACCTATATATGCATTTTGGAGACATGTTTATCATTGTTTGCTTATTATTTTATAACATTCTTTATTACATTATATTATTTTTCATTGCTTATTACATTCTCTTTTTTACAGATGAAATCCTAGGATCGATTTCAAATAAGGTAAAAAAAAACCTCTAGATGCCTCTATGGTTTTGACCTGGCGTTACCTGTAGTGTATTGTACATTTTTCATTCTTTTCTTGTTGGGAAGGAGTTTCATAACATTGAATGTTCAACAATATTACTTTAGCCAGAATAAGCTACCACAATTGTTTTCACAAGGTGATAGAATTTCTAGATCAAAATCGAAAAAACACAAGTCACCTGTTTAATATGATTTCTGTTTTCTCTTTTTGCTGTCTCGCTTTCTCTTTTTTTTAACTTATAAACTCAGTTTTGCTTTAAACTCCAAAAACATACAACCGTTTTATGTCTGATTAGCACAATGAGCTATAATATTGATAAATTGTTTCCTATTTGAATAATAATGACTTGTTCTCAAATATAAAAGATACTGCCACCAATTTCTTTCTGACAAATTGTGTCCAATGTTTTCAGGATGTCCA
The DNA here is from genome assembly GCF_982586985.1 of Callionymus lyra. NCBI lineage: Eukaryota > Metazoa > Chordata > Actinopteri > Syngnathiformes > Callionymidae > Callionymus > Callionymus lyra. The sequence continues at coordinate 21,955,283 of NC_141835.1, forward strand.
CCCTGAGATGTCCTACGCAGCCGAGTCAGAGGGCACGGGTGCAGGTAGACAGCAGGACGGAGGTGATAACAGGGTTCAGGAAGGGCCTTTTTCCTCATCCTTCAGGACTCCTGTGGCGTCTACATGTAAGACTCATGGTATCAAATGTATAATAATTAAAAAAAAAAAAACCTAACCGCTTACATTTTGGCAAAGCTTTTTAGTAGAATAAATTCTTGAATACATGTGAATCTGATAGATTAACCTTAAAGATACAACTGCTTATATAACCTTTACTGTAATAATTTGAGAACCATATGGCATTTGTATGACTTTTTTTTACTGTGTGCTTGCAATCCAAAGCAGACATTCCACGTGCGCCTTATGTCGAACGATCACTGATTAAATACAGCGAGGATGACTTGGTTGGGGAAGGAGCTTTTGGAAAGGTGTATAGAGGCTCCTTTCAAGGCACTCCTGCAGCCATCAAGCGTATTCCAATTAGCTGTGCAGACACAGAAATGGACATCCAACATGAGATTAACATCTCGCTGTAAGATTTAACTTTTACTTGCATTATGCACTTGTTAATTGGTGATACTGCATGGTTTTTTTAAGCATTTGTATGTTAAACAAGTCTTTTAATAACCAAGGATGTAAAATAATAACATTTGATTGTGTAATATTTTGACAGGAGACTGTCTCATCCTAATATTGTGAGGCTAATGGCAGCAGCCCGCTCCGACACCTGCTTTTTCCTGGCCTCGGAATTCATTTTCAGAGCAAATCTGGCAGCAGTGCTACATAAAAGTGACAGCATTGTAAAGGTGGCCACTATTTATTTAAATTATTTTGTAAAATAATATAAAGCACAATTTATTTCAAAATATAAATGTTATAGTCATTCATGTTTTCAGGCAATATTTTTACCATCTTTTCCTTGCCCTTTTAGCTCGCAGGAGATGACTTCGTTTTCATCTCATTGGACCTCTCGATGGCTGTGGAGTACATCCATGCCCAAAGAGTAATTCATCAGGACATTAAACCAGCAAATGTTTTGGTAAGCAAATAGATAATTTCTCTCAGATCAGTCTTCTCTCAGACTCACCTGCAAATGTAGTTTTATATATATTTTTTTGTGTTACTATCTTACAGATTCACCATCCAACAAAGAGGGCGTCATTGACCGACTGGGGGCTGGCAAATTTAAGGGACACAGTAATGCTTTGCCGTGGAAGCAGATCCACGGCAGACGTTGTTGGACCTGCTGGAGGAACGTATATGTATATGGCCCCGGAGTGTGCTGTCGACTATACAGAAGCCTCGAGCCAGACAGATGTGTGGTCCCTGGGGGCAACATTTCTTGAAGCATTTACTGGATCTGCCCCATGGGAGGCTAAGAAAACAGAGGGAACTTTTGGCCCTAATGGCTGCCAAATCCCCACCGAGTGCCCTAACACACTTAGATTCGAGGTTTTCTTTCCTGGGGAGACTTGTGGAATACAACCCCGCTTTAAGGCCCACAGCAACAGAAGTAGTGGTGTTTCTGAAGTCGAGGGTAGATCTTCAGAGCCGATTTGGTTTTATTTGGTAGTTGTTAGCAAATTATTTTGTGTTTTATTTCTGTTAGTGCGGTGTTTGAAAAAAAGAATATGTAAAACCAATCTGTCCACCTAACAGCCACATTTCTATAATGGCCATGTTCATGTGAAGTTGTGCTCAAGATTGAAGTGAAAAAAATGTGAGCACTTATTAAAAGTGTAAAAGAAGCACAAAAAAAAAATGATTGACGTATTTCTTTACTTAGACATATTTTCAATGCTTGTTTTATAGTTTTGTGTTTTTCACAGAAACAATTTATAATCATTAAAAAACATTGGCCTCATCAAATACAAATTCTTACCTAAAAGATGGACCAAGACATAGTTCAGCTGAAACAATGCAATCATTTTATTTATTTGAATATTCACACACACACACACACACACACACACACACACACACACACACACACACACACACACACACACACACACACACACACGTGTCTCTGATTGATTCATAAATAACATTTGCTTCTGCAAATGTACAAGGAGCAGGGATATTCATCATTCATTATGATCCTAAATTGATGGACCAGCTGAAGGTAAGCAGCAAGACAACCTTCAATTGTGTGGGGATAATGATAGTTTGCCAGGATGGACTGGCATATGTCCCTAAATTCCTTGTTTGCCACCAGCAAGTGTTCTCCTTCTTGACTGATGAGAACATTCGCATAGTCTAGAAGATCTGGGTCAACTGGCTGAATCATATCAACAAAGCCTGCAGTTGGAAAAAAAACAAACATTTTCCTTAGGTTAAAACGACACATTAAGCTAAAACATCAATGTAAAATTTTGCTTTACAGATTCAATTTAAAGTACAATCATTAGCACGAGAATAAATATTGTAATCTATTGTTTTTTATTTTGGGATAATTTGCATAAATCTGTCATCTATCATCAATATTAGGTAATAACACTTTCAAATAACACTATAAAAAAGACAAGGGAAAACAAATGACATACCTGGTGGCGGTGAGATGTATAGAAGGTCCGGCTTCCCGAATGGACCTGGAGCATGGCGTTGCTTGCGGATGTCATGGCTGTTCCACATTGTCTGCTCTACTTTCAAATCTTCCTGTAATAGTGGAAGGTGTGTGTACTGAATGCAGTTGCTATAGAGAAAGAGAAGAAGCTTTGTTATCTAAAATATAGCAAAAATCAGAATATATCATGATCAAAAGACAGGAAGACTTTGTTTTCATTTAAGATTACATTAACCTACATTTGTACAGGATTGTCCAGTTCTAGGAAGCCAGCATCCATCATAGCCTAGGAAAAACAATTAAATTATTGTTGAAAAACACAGAAAGACAACACAAACCTTTAACTTAAAGTCTTCAGTACTGGTTTGACAAGTAAGTACATCTTTATAGTAAAATGTATTTAAGAAATGATAAAGTTAGTTGATAAGAATACTATTATTTACTTGTCGGATTAGAGACAGATTACTTAATTGGCTACACCAAGGGGCTGTTCTGCAGATATAAGGTTAAGCATCACTTGTTTTGAAAGTCACCAATATCAAATCAGTAAAAGTTTTTTTTTTTAACAGTTTGGGGCTACGGTATACAGGGACACATGAAGATTTTTCAAGCTAGTGTTTGCTTTGACTAGACACAGATAAGTCCGGTTGGAACAAGGTGGAGACTTACATTTCATTTTACAATAGTTCAAACTGGGAATTAATTGACATTTGATACCTCAAATGTTACCAGCCATTTTTTTATCCACGTCTTCTTCAAAATGCTATTGAAGGCCTCTGCTCTCTGAAAAAAAACAAGAAGGTAAAATAATGTTATTTAAAAACAGGGATTTAGGCCTTAAAACACATTTGTATTTAACTTTATCAAGCTTGATAACTAACCTGGTTGTGCACTGATGTCCCCATTCTGAAGGATTTCCATGCTTGGTTTCCCAGCTTTCGCATGTTGAAAGCCATTTGCATTTGACCAACAAGTAGGTTCTCCTTCCCCCGGTCACTACGAATCAATTTGGGGGAGCCTGGACATAAAAATTTTTTTTTTGTGCACTTGGATTAAAGTTTATCATGCAAATAATACACACAAAATACAGCACATACCATCTTGTTCCTGCACAGCCTCATAGAAATATCTTGCAACGATGTTTTGTTTTCGATTGGAAGTTCCAGCTTTAAGCCAAATAACCTTTCTTGAGAATCTGCACCGATACAGATTCAAGAAGTTAAACATATACATACAATATTACTTCATCTGACCTTTAGTGCTAAATAGTGCAATATAATACAATTGAAATTTTATTTACATAGGTTTTTTAGTAAACTGTGATCATGTACACAGAAATCAGTTAAAAGTATAACAATACAAGCTTTTGTTTGTAGGTTACGATTTGAAAGTTAAATATATACATGTTCTTAACCGACAGAGCACCTGCAGTCTTTCACTCACAGGAGTGTATATACAGACGTGAAACAAGGCATGATGTGTCTTTGAACATCAGCCAACAATTACAAATAAATAAATACAAGATAACATTTGAAATATTGTCCTGAATCCCATTATAATTTCTAGCACTTAAAGCGTCTTAGTCTAACCGATGTAAAGGAGATTCCTCACAAGACTATATCTTATATCCAGCATCAAAAGAGTAAATCTTGCACAGTATACATACCCATCAATGCAGATGTGTATCCACACACCAAAGAACTTCAACTTGTCATTTCCTGTAGAAACCAAAAGCCAATTTCTTTTTAACAGATCTTATTTTACTACATTAAATACATGAGTAATAAAAGATATAACGCTTACCATCAATGTGCCAAGTGTCATTAGGTCCATGGCTGACATAGTTCTTGCGGGGTATTTTTTTCCTTCCAGGAGTTCTTGTAAACCACTGGCATCCAGATCCCTCATTATATTAGCCACATCATCTCTGCATTAGTTGATGGTTAAAATCAATTAGTAAAAAAAAACTTATTTGAGAAAACAAGGCAGCATTAACAGCCAAGTAAACACAACCCACCTGTAACAAGGCTGCACTCCTCTAACATCCCGAACCCGCTTTAACATTGCCCTAATTCCTTGTTCAGGTGAGCAGTGTCTCATCTCACTCTGTAAATCCAGAAATTCCACAACAACTTTTAACAGAACAATTTTACATAAAAAACAGCAGACAACCAGAATAATGCATGTTTGTGTTAATATGTAGCCTGCTAGGTCTCAAGAAAATACATAAAATGTTCAGTTATTTGACCGGTTCGGAGTGTCTTTTAAGACTTACCTCCACAGCTTTGCGGATTTCAGAGAGAGGTCGCTGTGTTCCTCTTCTCTTCAGCATCAACTCTTTTAAAACCCTTCTAAGGTGTCTCTCACTGCAGAATTGCAAACCAAAAAAAGGATATTTTTAGAATACATTTCTTCTTACCTGTAAAGAATAGTAGTATAAATGATAATCATTTGTGCTTATCAATAAGACGTGACGATGTTATCTTCATCATAAGATTGTACCAACCTGATTTTATGTCCAGATGTAGCCAGCAAACGTGTGATTTCCTTCTGTTTATAGCCATTGTTGAATAACAATAAAATCATTGCATCTTGAAAGGGTTAAGTTGAACAACCATTAGCTGATTAATCTCCATACTCAAAAATTGATAGTTATCCGTTTGCTAGTTGAATTATAAACACGAAAACTTAAGTGGAATAAGTGAACCCTTGGAAATTATTATTCATGTTAATTTAAAACTTAAGATAGATTAATAAACTTCCTACAGGGTATTACAAACTGTGTTAGTAAAATGTCAAATTCCACTGGAGCCAATGGGCTCACATTGATTAAATGTGTCAGTTTTTCCTATAAATAACAATAACTAAGAAAGCAACTTCTTCAATCAACTGGTCCCTGATAATTGTGGATACTCCGTTCATCGTTCATTGCAGACATCATGGATTACCTTAAAAAAGCAAGAAAAAAATATTATTGCAGACAACTCTAGACTACCAAATAAAAAAAACATGTACCTAAAGCCATACTTGGCGTGTTTAATGCAACTATCGGGCTATATTAAACTAAATAAATTCATGCACGGGGATGGGGGGTGTTACCACTTTTGTGGCAACAAAAACGGGCAAATATGTCGTTAGCGTGTTTTTTTCTAGGATACGTTTCGCACTGATAATGTTAATAATTCATGGAAAGTATCATCAGGGAAAATGATTAAGAAGACATGCATTATATGTATATGTAATATGGCAAAATAAATAGAGTAAAAAACGTACCGTTGAGTCCAAAGCGTGATTGTGGTTGGCGTGGTTGATCCCGGTGACGTCACATGTATTTCTGGTTTTATTCGAAATAAAATGCTCCGGTGATTTTTTTTTTCCCATATGCTATCTGATGTCGTTTTGTCTAGTATCACGTCGTTATCACATGCACTTCCGGTTTAATTTGCAATGAAATGGTTCGCTTATTTTTTCCAGACGCTATCTGATGTAGTTTTGTCTGGGGACTTTTATTTTGAAGGTTGACAAAGTTCGATCTGACGGAGGTTTGTCTGAGGCCGTTTAGTCTGAGGCTGCTTCGTCTGAGGCCGTTTAGTCTGAGGCTGCTTCGTCTGAGGCCGTTTTGTCTGAGGCTGCTTCGTCTGAGGCCGTTTAATCTGAGGCTGCTTCGTCTGAGGCCGTTTAGTCTGAGGCTGCTTCGTCTGACGGAGGTTTTTCTGAGGCTGCTTCGTCTGAGGCTGTTTAGTCTGAGGCTGCTTCGTCTGAGGCCGTTTAGTCTGAGGCTGCTTCGTCTGAGGCCGTTCATTCTGAGGCTGCTTCGTCTGACGGAGGTTTTTCTGAGGCTGCTTCGTCTGATGGAGGTTTTTCTGAGGCCGTTTGGTCTGATACCTGACTATGTACATTCCCAAAGTTAGCAAAACTTTGTATTCTTGCTTCTTTTTTTTTTTAAACGTGTTCATCTGTAAATCTTCTGCTTGAATTGTGAATTTCCGAAAATTAATAAATACAATTATCTATCTAATGTGTGTTTTTCTGAGGCTGCTTCGTCTGACGGATGTTTTTCTGAGGCTGCTTCGTCTGACGGATGTTTTTCTGAGGCTGCTTCGTCTGAGGGATGAAGCTGTTTAGTCTGATACCTGACGATGTCCTAAAATGTACACCGTACCGCAGTTCTGCCTTCTGATCTGTGCTCTGAGTTGTCACGTTACACTAAAACTCTCAACACTGCTAGACAAGAGAGATTCTCCTTCCAATGTGGGATGGATGCAGTCTCTCCTAAGCAGACCAGGTTTTCCCCAGAAGGTTTTCCAGTTGTTAACAAAGCCAACCCCATTTGTAGGGCACCACTCCGACAACCAGCGATTAAATGATGAATAGCGAGTAAACATATCATCATTGGCCATGTTGGGAAGGGGTCCAGAGAACACTACGGAGTCCGACATTGTTCGTGCAAATGCACACACCGACTGAACGTTAACCTTGGTGACCTCCGAGCGACGTAATCGGATGTCGTTGCTGCCGACATGAATAATTATCTTACTGTATTTATGTTTAGCTTTAGCCAGCAGCTTTAAATTTGATTCAATGTCGCCCGCTCTGGCCCAAGGAATGCAAACTACTCTCGCTGGCTTCGCTAGTTTAACGTTCCGAAGAATGGAATCGCCTATGAACAGAGCAGGTTCCTCGACCGGTGACTTGTCGAGTGGAGAAAATCTGTTCGAAACGCTAAGGGGTTGGTGGTGCTCCGTTGACTTTGGCCGGGAACTATTCCTCCCACGAACAGTCACCCACCGACCCTGGTTTCCCGGCTGCTCGGGAATTGCTGGAGGACTACCTGCTAGGCTATGTGGCTGTGCACTGTCTACCTGACACTGGCTAGCTAGCGGTTTAGCTTCGACAGCGCACAACCGGCTCTCTAGTTCAACAAGCTTCACCTCCAGTCTAGCTAACAGGCTACACTTTACACAACTAATGCTATCTCTAAAGGAGGCCGAAGCGTAACTGAACATCTGACACACCGAGCAGGAAAGAACAGAGGAGGGAGAGGGAGGAGACATAGTGAGAGGAAAGTTTGACGAATGCGCTCGCCGGGAAGTTTTTCAAACTTGTCCTCGGCCCGATTCGACTTCGGAGGATGTTGGTCCAAAAATAAATGTAGATGTTCACGGATGCTCCAGGAATAAGGCGAACAAAAGGAGAAAAGATTGTTCTGCTTGGAGCGAGAGAGACGCTGCACGGTGCTGCACTACGATACGACAGGTGATACGACAGGCGCTAGGACCCAGCAACAGGGTTGCTGTCATCTGCGATATAAACATGGCAGTATACTGAAATCAATGGTCTACAAACCTGATACCACTGCTGCCATGAACAATGTATTCAAAAAATACAACAAATTGGCCAATAAGTTTCATAAAGTCAGAATATCTGATTTTTCAACAGCCAGGAGCTTTTTAACTTTGGAGTCGAAGCCTTTCTGAGTGATTTCACCTTAAAAAATTAAATATGATTAGTTTGACAATAATTAAGAACGATAATATTGAGCTAATCCAAACACATTTTCATCCCTGACATCTTAATACAGTTTACCATATACCTGTATAATATTTTCTCATTGCCATGAGATTTGTAATGAATGTATGTTTAAATCAACCGTAGAATAAAACAAGATAGCATTTATTTCCCAATGTTTTTTGTTTCAAGTATGTCTACAATGGCAATCAGGCTAATATAAATCAAGAATAAACCTTTTAATGGGTTGCAAGTAATTTCCCTGCCTATATATACATATGCACACAAGATGGCTAATGAGGAGTAATAATGTACGTAAAAATAAACTAATATTTCTACATCACTACGGGCAGGTGCAATATCATGTATAATGAATAATGACACCTGAATAAACATTAAAAAGAAAACAATAATCGACTGTCTTCGAGCTCCTTCTTCAGGGCGTCATACATTTGTACTTTATCCATGTTCTGGAATAAAAAATAAAAAAAAGAATGAACTTTTCAGCTAAATGCACGTAGCAATACGCTGATATATCCTAAACATCGCTTGTCGCTTCATAATAAAATCATATGATACAAAAAAACACACAATGCAATCAACTTACCTTACTTGTATCCAAAGCGAATATTCGTTTTTTTCACCTCAAATCGTGCCACGGCAGTTTCAATCATTCGAAATAAAATGATACGTTTATTTTTTTTTCTATATGCTATCTAATGTCATTTTGGCTGATATCAAATCGTTATCGCGTGCATTTCCGGTTTCATTCGCAATAAAACGGTACATTAATTTTTTTTCCCAGATGCTATCTGAAGTCATTTTGCTGGGGACTTTTATTTTGAAGGTTGACAAAGTTCGATCTGACGGAGGTTTGTCTGAGGCCGTTTTGTCTGAGGCTGCTACGTCTGAGGCCGTTCATTCTGAGGCTGCTTCGTCTGAAGGATGAATCCGCTTGGTCTGATACCTGACAATGTCCTAAAATGTACACCATACAGGTCTTCTTGACTCCAGTCATCCTTCAGCAACTTGGAGAAGAAAAGTAAACATAATTCCAATCGATAGACAAAGCACTTTGTGGACATGACTTTAATGATGGGGGTGATAAGTTATTTTAGGGGGGTTTGCACAAAGCACTGTTGGCCGAATTGGAGGAACTTTACACATGTCTGTGCTCTGTGAATGATTTCTATCAGCGCTCCGGGTCTTTGGAAATGAGGCAAAATGCTTCATCGTTTACAAGATTACCACCAACTGTGGTAAGTATGTTTTTTTTTCTTCTGACATGCATTATTAATACACAGTAATAAAGCCAGGCAACAACAGTGGCAGTTGAATCAAGTTTCTCTTTACAGGCATATTGATGGAAATCATAAGCAAAATGGTCTTTCTCAGATGCGTTGATGGCTTCAGCCGGACGATTATTTACCTACAAGAACAGAGCATCCAGTGTGTTGGAACATTTTTCGATTGGTGTCCAGAACTATGGCCTTCCTCTGAGAGTTCGATGTGATCATGGAATGGAGAACACGTGTTGCCCGATATATGCTTGAGAGAAGAGGATTAAACCAAGGTAGTGTGATAACTGGATAAGTGTCCACAATCAACAAATTGAAAGGCTGTTGGCTAAACTCAACAAATGTGTCTCTTAACACTTCAGCAATCTCTTCACCAACATGGAAAATGAAGGAATACTTGATTCAACTGACAAACTTTATTTTTTTTGTTTGCGCTATATTTACTTGCCACGAGTTCAAAGAGCAGCAACCGAATTTAGAGAACAGTGGAATAATCATGGACTCTCAACACAGGACGGATAAACTCCACTGCAATTGTGGCAGAGAGGGGTACTCCAATTTAATGAGGCTGAATGAATGAGAACAACATTGTGGTACGAGAAAATGATTATATTGTCAATATAACGATTTTTAACATTATTCAACAGACTGTTGACCGGTTAAGTGATGATGGTAATGAAGGGGTTTAATTGTTTTAACACATGATTAATTTACTCTCACAATAAACAATACTAATATGAAAAAACAATGTTGGACCTGTAATGCAATGCAAAAAGACTCACAAACTCGAACACAATAACAGCATTTAACTATTATTCCCTACCAAACCTGTGTGTATTTGCAATTGCAAAATCCATGTTTTCCGTAAAATCAGCATAATTTCTGAGCAGTGGCAATTTTAGGCAGTTGATGCAGGTGTTGGAGATTGGAAAGGCCTTATGGAGTCTTCACCATGGTCGTGCAGAAATTCTATCGATGGATCAGAAGAAAAACAATTGGTGGGATGGTATTGGCCCCAGTGGCAAAAGCCAGTATTTCTACCAACTTTTCTGGTCAATGTTGTTCTATAAAATAAAACAAACAAAGTACATTTAAAACAAGAAGAAATATCAAGTATCAAGACCATCACTGATTACAATAGCACACCTGCACCCTGCCAAGATGATATCAGCTTAACCTTAATGAACAGTTTTTTTGGAAGATTTAAAGCAATGAACAACAACCCTGCGAGGAAAGCCACCCCCCACCCAGATGAACAGACACTCAGGCTCGAAACCACTGCTGTACACAGTCCTGAGGAAAGTTAATGCACAGAAAGCTTCAGGCCCTGATAACATCCCAGGACGGCTGATCAAGGAATGCGCAGACCAAATAGCCTGCGTCCTCACTGACATCTACAACACATCACTGACCCAGGCTATTGTTCCCACGTGCTTTAAGTCTGCCTTGATCCCCCCATAGTGCCTAAGAAACCAACCATAATGTGCCTTAATGATTTTCGTCCGACCATCATGAAGTCCTTCGAGCGGGTGGTTATGGACCACATCCTCTCTGTACTGTACAAATCTTTCGACCCGTTCCAGTTGGCGTACCAGCCTAACCGGTCAACTGAAGAAGCCATCTCCACTGCTCTCCACCGGAGTCTGGAGCACCTGGATAACAAGAACACCCACGTGCGAATGCTGTTCCTGGACTTCAGCTCAGCATTCAAGACCATTACCCCCCAGAACCTGGTATGCCTCATTCAGGGCGTCAGCGAACTGTGAGGTGATCAACCTGCTTCTGAACGTTGACAAGACCAAATAAATCATCATCGACTTCAGAAGATCCCGACCCAGCCACGCACCACTCCTTATCAACGGCACAATGGTGACAACCAGTGTGCCGCCAGGTGTGCCGTGGGAAATTACAATGAATGGTCTATTTTACAACTTCATTCATGTATAAACTAAAAGGCGCATCTGTCCCTTTAACAAATGGAATCATAGCACTCTCGCACCATCTTGGATTGGCTCAGACGCTAAGTAAACAAAGTTACTGAGTTAGTGCTGCAGTTGCGCGTCTAATGAGAAGTTTTTGTGAAGGGAAAATGCAAATGCAGAACATGGCCCTGGACAAAATTATGACACAGAAGAAAGCCCTAATATGAGTGGTGGACAAAAGAAAAAAGAAAAAACGGTGAACTCGAGGCAATACAGCGAAAGCTATCTTTTATTTGGATTCACTTTCAACGGGGATGCAACGGCACGGACTCCGCTGTGGTTGGTGTATGGTGAGAAGCTTAAACGCCATCTCCAAACGAAACCCTTCTGTTCAAAACAAGCCGACAGACTATTTTGCAAGCTTACGTACAAACAATGAGAAACATGCACATTTTTGGAGAAAAACCACAAAGGTAAACGAGAGGGCCCTCAAAGCTAGTTATCTCATAGCTAAATCAAAAAAGTCCCACACTGTGGCAGTATCATTAATACTGCCAGCTTGTTAAGCCATTGTAAATGAGATGCTCGGCCCTGACGCTGCCAAAGAGATAGCTAAAGTGCCTATCTCAGATAACACAATTGCCCGTCGTATTGATGACATGTCTACTGTTAGATTGGAAATTATTATACACTATACATATACGCCATAGTTAAATTAATGCTAAAAAGATAATCAAAATATAAAGTAGAAATTACTAGCCTCATCTAAGAGCTTAAACGTTTGAATACACATTCACAACCGACATTTCACTCAGACTGATTTTTACACTGTTTCAAGTTCAGCTTGGAGCAGAATTAGAGATAATCAGCGTTTTAAGTTGAAGATCTGTCTGTCTGCCCAGTTCACACCTGTGGGCGTGAAACAAAAGAGCAAAACGGAACACACCCAAAAGAGGGGGGCTGGAAGACAAAGGAATCCGCCCACACAACAGGGAAGCAAGGAAGTTTACTCTCCAGGTGACCCGAGACTGAAGAAACTTGAGAGAACCACTGCCTCGGAAGAGACGACCCCCTGGACAGGAAACTTTCCCTTAAATAACGAGATGTTCTTTAATGCGGGACCGTCTTTCCCGGAGCTATTGACCTGTAGAGCTGCCGGCAAAGAGCGAGTCCTTTCGATCTTAAAGTTGTATCTTTGTTTGACTTGAAGCGGCGAATAAACGACCCGTACACTCTGCATTTTGACCTTTTCTCTCCATAAAGCAAAGTATTAAGACCCGGACGTGACGTCGTGTTGGAGCGACAGAAACTAAGTTTTAATCGTTTTACTACGCATATCGAAACTGTTTTAGAAAAGATGCGCATCAGTAAGAAATTTGCCTTGCAACTTGATGAGTCGACGGATATTAGTGGACATTTTCAGCTCTTTGCCAACGTGCGTTTTGTTGATGGAGAAGCCATTATAGAAAACGTCCTATTTTGCAAAGCACTGCCAGAAAAATCAACAGGAGAGGAAGTAGTTCGGGTCACGTCGGAATATTTTGACAAAAGTAAACTTACTTGGGAAAACTGCACAAGTGTCTGCACTGATGGAGCAGCAGCCATGTTCGGGCGCATCAAAGGCTTCGTATGTAGGGTCAAAGAAAAAACCCCAGATGTTACTGTTACGGCTGTTTTTTTGCACCGTGAGGCTCTTATGGCAAAGACCTTACCAGCACATCTAGCTCCTGTGTTGGATGATGTTGTGCGCATAGTGAACTTTGAAGACTGAAATGTCGCTTATTTGCGTCTTTGTGTGAGAAAATGGGAGCGGAACATAAAGTCTTATTGCTCCACACGGCGGCCAGGTGGCTGTCGCGCGGCAAAGTGCTGGCCCGAGCGTATGAGCTGTGATCCTGCTTCAATGGAGCGTATATTAAACACTGAGCAGGAGCGCAGATCAGAGGTGACTCAAGAAGGAAGCAATTGAACACAAGTAAAGTAAATGAATCCATGAGATAATTCGGAATCAATCTAACAACTGCGAGAGGAACTTAAGTTTTTTCTTACAAACGGGAGGTCCGATTACTCAAAGAAGCTTGCAAGTGATGAGTGGTGTGCAAAGCTGGCACACCTGGCTGATATTCCATCATCTGAATGATCTTAACACACGGATGCAAGGCCGAAATGAAAACCTGCTTACAAGCACTGATAAAATGAACGGATTCCATTTAAAGTTACAGCTCTGGCAACAACATGTGCAGCGTGGCAGCCTTGAGATGTTCCCACTCACCGTGAAGCTGCATGATGGCAACACTGCTGCAATGTGCGAGGTAATTGGCACACATTTGAAAACTATTGAGGAGAAGTTGTCATTTTATTTCCATTCAGCCTTCACTGGGTTAGGGACCCATACAGCTCAGCATCCGTTGCTGGAAAGGGCATGACTTTAAAGGAGCAAGAGGAACTCATTGAACTGAAACAGTAGTTTCAAGCTAAAATTTGCTGATCTTCCTTTGGAAAGTTTTTGTTTATCTGTTGCCAAGGAGTTCCCCATTCTGGTCAACAAAGCTATTTTGACATTGCTCCCATTTTCAACCAAATATCTGTGTGAGCTGGGCTTCTCAAGCTTGACTGCGATAAAAAAATAAAAACAGAGAGAGACTGACAGCTGTTGAGCAAGAGCTTTGTGTGTGTCTTTTTACCATTCCTGCCAGGATATCCATTTTGTGTTCATCGAAACAGGCCCAGGTTTCAGACTAAGGCTCGATTCTAACTCTAAGAGGTAGTGATGTCGGAGGCACACTTCGCAACCGAGTGTTGAAGCAGACGGAAGAATGGCGAGCAACACAGTACATAAATGTGAGTATTCTTGCTTTAAAACTAGTGTTTCTTCATAAAATTGATGTGAAAGCATTGTTTTTGCTGATATTCCATGTTGATTAAATATAAATACACGATGAAGATGCTACCGTTAGCAATTGTTTGTACGTAAACTTGAGTATGCATTATTTCGACGATATTCCATGCTAATAAACTTTTTTTTTTTTTTTTATTATTTCGTAACTCGAATGATTTTTATTTCATTGTACAGTTGCTGTATTATTAGTAAAACAGCTTCAGCCAATCAGCGGCTTCGTCACATGTAGGCCGCAAAGGAGGAAAGAAGGCACGAAAAGCAAGAGGCCCACAATATCAGATTTGGGGACCTTCTTGAGAAGACAGTGGACAAGATGTAATCCTGAGTGTTGTGCGCTGTGTGGTATTGTTTTTTTTAATATATATTTAATTTAAGCATTGGGGTTCCTTGCACTTTTTGATTTTGCGTGTGTTTTAATGAAGATTTTGTTTAACAATTTCTAGTTGTGTCATTCTTAAATACATATTTACATTCTATTAAATATTTATATTTATATATTAGTACAATTAATGCAAATACAGATGTTAAAATATGAACATTTTAATGAGAAACACTTGAAAACTCACAAAATTTTACACTCAAAGGAAATTTTGCACAAAAAGGGACAATTTTACTCAGGAAGATTGTCAAACATTTGGGCAGCCAGTCTGTCTCTGGTAGCTGACCCAGATGTTTCTTTGAGTGCAATGTCTTCAGGTTGAGGTTCGGGGAGGACATCTACAATGTCAACCTCTGGCTCAAGTGTGTCCCCATTGTCCAGGCAGATGTTGTGCAAAAAGGCACATGATGCAATTACCTTGCAAGCAAATGTAGTTTCTACCTCCAGTGCCCTAAACAGAGTTGATCGCCACCTTGTCTTTATCATACCAAATGCCCTCTCTATAATGATGAAAGTTGAACCGCCGCTGGACTGGCCCATTCACCGGCTCCTTGTAGGGTGGAAGCAGACGGATGGGGCTCTCCAAACAAGGATACCCACCATCACCCAAAATGACGAGCCATGTGGGGGATAGCATCTTGTCCTATAAAATGGGCTGTTTTTCAAGATTCTAGCATCATGAACAGACACAGGGTAACCAACAAAAATGTCCAGAAACCTGCCACGTGAATCACAAATTGCCTGCATGTTCAGGGAATAAAACCCTTTATAGTTCAAGTAGTCCAATCGGTGCTTCTCTGGTGGTTTGATCCATATGTGGCTACAATCAATTGCTCCAACCACATTGTTGAATGCAGGACATCTGGACAATTCAGCAAAACCCTGACCAACTGATTGCAGTTCTTCCTGTAGTGGAAAGGAAATTATTCTGGTTAAGTTTTCCAAGATGTCCTGTGCCACTCTGTGGATGATCCGATGGACGGTCGTTTTCGGAATACCAAAGATCCTGCACACCACTTTATAGGACAGTCCATGAGCCAGCCAGTAGACGTATACGAGAACCTCTAGATCAGGGGTCTCAGACACGCGGCCCGCGGGCCAATTGCGGCCTGCGAGACATTATTTTGCGGCCCCCACCTTAATATAAAAGTTTAATGTTAGTGCGGCCCGCGAGTTGTATATGAATGGCGCTTGACAGCGTTGTGTGCGGAGCTGAAGAAATCTACCAATCACGGTGTGGTATATGGCTCTCGGGGGCCGGACATTGACGTCACTTGTGTGATGCAAGCAGAGAAACTTTTGAAAAATGTACAATTTGAAACGCCATTACACACCTAGACATGCTGAGGAGTATGAAAAATACCAGGGAGATGAGAGAGTGAACCGAGTTGCAAATTTTAAAAAGAGTCTGCTGAGGCAACAAGATTTCTTCAAGAAAGCGACCAAAAAGAGCGATGCAGCAGTCAAAGCTAGCTACATGCTGAGTGAGATGGTTGCTAGGGTGGGAAAGCCACTCAAAGAAGGTGAATTCGTTAAAAAGTGCATGTTATAGGCTGTAGTTTGTCCGGAAAAGATGGATCAGTTTAGCAACATCAGCCTTTCTGCCAATACCGTGGCAGAGCGCATTTCTGGCTTGTCAACTAACATTTATGATCAACTGTGCGAGAAAGCCAAATATTTTAGTTCATACTCAGTCGCTCTTGATGAGACCACAGACATCACAGACACTGCCCAGCTCGCAATACATGTCCGTGGTATTGATGACAATTTTGAAGTGATAGAGGAGTTGCTTACAGTAGCTCCAATGCATGGCCAGACCACCTCTCAGGAGATATTTCACCAGCTGTGTGATGCCATTGAGAATGCCGGTTTGCCATGGAAGAGGTTAGTTGGAATAACAACCGATGGAGCGCGATCAATGACTGGGAGGAAAAATGGAATAGTGACACTTGTTCAAAAAAAACTGAAAGAGGAGGGTGCAGAGGAGGCCATTGCTTTGCACTTCATTATCCATCAGCAGGCCCTTTGCAGCAAATGCCTGAAGTTTTACCATGTGATGTCTGTTGTTGTCAAATGCATAAACCAAATCAGATCCAGGGGCTTAAAGCACCGAAGTTTCCGTGCTTTTTTAGAGGAAATGGAGTCTGAATATGGGGATGTGATCTACTTCACTGAGGTACGTTGGCTCAGCAGGGGAAACTCGTTGAAGAGATTTTTGGAGTTGAGAGCAGAGGTGAAAGCCTTCATGGAGAAGGTTGGGGTGGATGTTCCTTTGCTAAGTGATCCCAAATGGCTCATGGACTTAGCTTTTCTTGTTGACATCACACATGAGCTTAATGTACTGAACAAGAAATTACAAGGCCAGGGGCAACTCATCAGTGCTGCCTATGACAACGTGAGAGCATTCTCCACAAAATGTCTGTTATGGAAAGCCAAGCTCTCTCAGACAAACCTTTGCCATTTCCCAGCAAGCAAGGCACTCGTGGATGCAGGCACACCATTCAGAGGCAAGATGTATGTTGATGCCATTTTGAAGCTAGGGGAGGAATTGATCACAGATTTGCAGACTTCAAGACACACAGAGCCACATTTCAAATTTTTGCAGACCCCTTCTCCATTGATGTGCGAGATGCCAAATGTAGCTAAACTATGCGAGAGGAAGCGCTGCCAGGTGTCTAGCAGCAAGAAGTAGGCAAGAGAAGCCATGTTCAAGCCATGTTCAGGTTCATGGATTTATTTATCATTAATTCTCACATAGTAATTATGTGTATACATTGTTGCTGACTGGAGAAATCTAATTATTATTTTTATTAATTATGACTGATTTATTTACTTAATTCCCATTTTGTTCATTTATATTTTGATTTTATTTTGTGTTGAAAATAAAAATAAAGACATTTAAAAATATTTTTTTTAAGAAATATTTTCTTGCGGCCCAGCCTCACCCAGAATCTGCATCCAGTGGCCCCCAGGTAAATTGAGTTTAAGACCCCTGCTCTAGATCTTTTCCCCAGCCATGTGACTGTTCTATTTGTAGAAGCCTCTGCAGACTGGTCATTGCCCTTCTGGTTAGGCGGAAATCATACCATAGCTCAGCTTCCATGTTGAACCATAACCGTAGTATGGGCAAGTTGAAGTTGGTTCTGCAGTACACTGAGAGAGAACTAGTCTGAGGAGGAAAATTACACACCATTAGAAATGTGCATCCAAATAAAATAGTTTGAGTAAAAGCTACTCAAAATATGTTCAAATAACTTCAGGTTTATGTAAGAGGGATGGTAAACCTATTAACGATTGATAAATACAGCTACAATACGCTCTAAACATAGTTTAGTACTGTTTTCATTCTTTTAGAAAAACCAACGGGTAAATGGAGGGCTTATATTGACCATTGTTAGCTTGTAAATGAGGTCTTAAAAAATGCATACACATTAATTTACATAAAACGCTCCAAACTTTATTTCTCTACCGTTTGCATTTTTTTTTTACAAAACAACAACAAAGAAACACATAAATAGATCGCTTGTATTGTCCATTGATAGCATGTATAGCATTCTGCTTACAATTGTTGTCGTAAAAAGTCCAAAAACCCCGGCATGCATCGATCAACACAATCACAGCAAGCTCCAAACTTTAGTTCACTACCGTTTGCGTAATTCTATAAAACAACAACAAAGAAACACGTAAATAGATCGCTTGTATTTACCATTGCTAGCACGTTTAGCATTCCGCTTACAATTTTGGTCGTAAAAAAAGGGCATTAACCGCAACATACATTGACCAACACAGCTACAATGAAAACCTCAACTCAAAACTTTTTGGTTCACAACCGTTCGCATAATTTAAGAAAACAACAACGAAGAAACATATACATCGCTTGTATTGTTAGCGTGTGGTGATCTGTTAAACAAAACTTATTTTCAAGCAAATACATACCGTGAAAATTGCCAAAAGCGCTTGGATGTCTTGATGATATCTACTTCTTTGAAAAGGTCGGCATCGTCGTCTTGTTTAAGAAAAACGTAGATATACAGTCAGGAGCAAAGCTAGTGTTTGCGAAGGGCCTACTGGGTGGCGAAGTGGTAGTGGTATTGTTAGGGCTCAAACTGAGAATCTAAGTGTAAAAATACATTAAAAACATATTAACTATATGTATAACTGTGTTCGAGTGTCATTTTGTGTCGTTTTGGTTGGTGGTGTGCCCCAGGATTTTGTAAATGTACAAAATGATCGGATTTTATAATATTTGAATGAGTTAATTAGGTTTTGGTTCTTAATTTAGATTCTTCCTCTTTTATATTTTCCTTTAATTGTTTATTTTGGTAATTGCTTCATTACCTATTATTATTACTATTATTATTTTTTAGCATTATTATTAATATTATAAATATTATTAATTTGTTCTATTCGTTTATTGACCTCCTCTTTTTAAGACAAAAGTAACTATTACTACAGGTGACAAGTTAATGCTCCTGACAGGGAAGAAAAATAAGAAACGTTACTCTGTTTTTTTTAAATTTAATGGTAAATCTTATGAGTAGGTTACTCACATCAATGATTTCTGAGAATTCATAATAAATAGAATAATTAAACAAAATGCTCTTATTGAGCTCCAGATACAGCTTATTAGGATTCAACTTAAAGACTTGAAAGAGCTTCTCTAAAAAGAGAAAGATGATAGTTGGTGATAGTTCTAGGGTCGTATCATAGCTCCCTATTGGCCACTGGCTGGAGTGCATGGGTGTGGCAGGAGAAGAGGACGAGGGTATGGAAACAAACAAAGAATTTTGGTCAACAATGGCGCATTTTTGGCTTTTAGTCCAGGAACTTTGGTCCAGTTCCCTATTGGTGACACCTACAATTGAAGCAATTTTTCTGAGTTGAACAAACAAGAACTCAACCTCGCCCAACTCTCCATCAAGAATGAACTTCTGCTCCAGAGAGGGAGGCAGCTGTACTGGTTCAACGTGATTGAACATCTGATTTCCCTGATCTTGAAAAGACTTTTGAGACCTCATTCCTATGATCCATCTTTGGACCCCCCACACTGCACTATGAACCATGTCTGGGATGATGATGAACGTGATGATGACGACAAATGGCACTATCTGGTCGCAAACATGAACTTGACTCTTGTCTGCGGTGACATTTTTGTGGGTCCTGATGTTGTGGCTGCTGAACTAACAACTGAACAAGGTTCTCTATGCTCTCTCTGACACTTCTGTCCCTCGTGTTGCTCCTGCTGTGGTTGCTGGTGGAGAAGCTAGGGCCCTGAGACACATGATTAAGAAATGCAAAGTTGTTTGCGATTTGACGGAAAAAAAAAAAAGAATACAAATATAGCCTGTTAGAAACATGATATCTTCCTGAGTCTAAAATGTAACAGTAAACAGTTAATCCCAGAATAACATACTCTGATTGTTCCACTCAGAGCTATGATGAAAGCAGCCTTAAGAACACTAAACAAAAACTTGTGTGGTCAACTGATGCAGAATTGTATATTTTAACTAATTATAAGTGACTCTGTCTAGAGCTGCTGACTTGTCACCTCCAGAAACTAGACTATAGAGACTAGACAATAAAGAATATACTATAGAGACTAGACTATACTATACTAAACCATTCCATCTTGATGCGAGTGAAATTTATGATATTTTTCTTTGCGAATTAGACTAAAATAGTGAAAATGGTAAAAAAGGAGACTAAAATACTGTAAGAGGGAAGGTCAAAGAAAAAATAATAGATTAAGAGATAAATTAAAAGAAACACTGAGAAATATAAATATGACATTCTTCTCTCTTGTTGAATAAACCAAACACATACTGTATAGACCAAGAGGAAATCTCTTGATGTGAATATTAATTAAAGAGAACTAGTTAAGAATAAGCAAAATAGTAATCTAGACTAGATACTGTATTTCTGTTGTGGGTAAATAATTAAAGAGCTCTGACTGACACCTGATCTAATTAACTATAACATTCATAAAACACATTTGAACTCACACAACACTCTCAGACATTCACATAGATATTACAAATAACACAGTGATCTCAGAGATAAACAAACAAACACATGATGTTTTCAATTTAAATTGAATAAGATAAAAAAGTGTCTCTGCTACAACCTGCTCCCTGTGTGTGTGTGAGAGAATGAAAGAATTCCCTCGAACCCGCCTCTCTCTTCGCCATGTATCAAAACATACTGATAATTTGAACTCACTGCTAACTTCAAGGCTTATTCAAATAAAACACATGACAATCTTTAACTGACATCCACCGATCAAAGTTTGGAATACACAACTCATGACACACACACAATATCCTCATCATCACCTGAATAGATGCATAACTGACCTTCTCATAACTTCTGATCATTCTTATCCTGTTAGAGGTGGTGTTGAGAAGCTCCAGTGAGGGAGAAATAAGAAGCCACTGTCCACTGCAGACTTTTAAATATATCAAAAGATCTCCCTGTTAGAAGGTGAACAAGAAACATGAGCCAACATGAGTAAAGATAAAAACTTGACTAGCAGACATTTAAATATATGTATGAACAAATGTAGTTTTAGGAAACTACTCTTTGGACATGTGGTGAAATAGTTAAGATGTGTAAATTACCAAACACAAGAAATCATGATTTGAGATAAATACAACTTCCCTCAAACTAATAAGACTTTACTTATTGCTAAAAGAAGGAACATATTGGTATTATATATTTATATATATATATTTAAAAGGACAATCAAATGGGCTGGAAATTGTCCAAACATTAGAGAATTTCAAAAAACAAGGGAAAGAAAATATCTTGTTATGATTAAAACATATTTTCAGAATTAATCATTTTAAGAACATGTATTTTTTAATAAATTAAAATAGAATACTTTTATATACATCAATGGCAGCCAATAATACAATACACAAATATGAAAAGTGAAACTTGGAATTAAAAACTGAATAGAAAAATATGTTTCTAAAGCTGCTTCTAACATATATAAGGCAACTATAAACATTAACAAAAAATATAAAGCAGGGAAAAGAAATTGACTCTGGAAAATGTAAGAATAAATTAATAAATTAATAAATTAATAAATGATGCCTTCAGGTAAGAAAATAGTAAATAATATATTTAGAAACTACGGAATAATATCAACCTTTAAATTACCTTTGTTAAAGATAGAGAATACCTTAAATCTAAGTTGATCAAAAAATAAGAACTAGAGCAAGAGATTGATGGAAAATAAACAAGTTGAGTTCTAAATGACATATTGACTTGCAAGTGTAATTTATTGAAACCTAAAATAAATACCAAATTAATACTGAGTTTAACAGTTCTTTGGGGAACTTTAATATAAAGATAATACATTGGTTAATAATGGAAAATAAGGTTCTCAAAATTTTAGTGGAGTTCTTTATCTAACAAAGGACAAGAAAATAAAATAAAAGAATGTATCATTATAATTATAATTGAAAAAATATTTTATAGAGTATATTTTTACTTTTTAAGTTTTTTTCTTACTATTCATAAATGAAGTCTTAGTTAGACTTTTATTAATTGGCTAAACTAAGGTCCAGAAATCCAACAATAGAAATGCTAATATAGAAAAAACAAAATTGAATAAATAAACGACTGCAGAATAGTTTGCACATAGTCACTTTTTTCTATTTGATATTATCCATTTACTTTAGCAATAGACTTTCAAACCAAATCTAAGAGGAATAATAATGATTAAACAAAGCTTTTTAGCTAATAATGTCATATAATTGAATACATTTATTCATTAATAAATTTAGGAGAGTTAATACAAAGAGTATTATGATTAATTAAATGATTTGACAATAGATTTGGATATAAAGTTATTCAAGAAAACATTTTTTAAATACAAATAAATTAGGTTGTTTATTTGTCCCTCAGGGGGAGGACTTAGATAGATACTTAGCTGGATAATAGGTTTGTTACGTGATGGTGATTCTTGTTGCACGGTTCTGCCGATCAACACTGCTGAAGGGAGCTCTGTCCAGAATGCATTCAATTAGTTTAAATTTTTGGTGTAGAAAACAGCTCGAGAATAAGGTACGACTGTGTTTTACTATCTCTCTGACTTAGGTAGTAAATAGGAAGGGGTTAATTTTGTCTGCATGAAGTAGTATGAGTAAATTATAAAAAAAAAAGCATGATTTAAAGATGTATTGTTTCTCATTTGTCCAAAGAATGCGATGCTGTTCATTTCTTTCCTATGTTGCAGGACGAGCTCAATGATGCACTGTTGACGGGGGAGTACGTCAACAACACCTCACACGAGCCCACATCCAAGTCGCCGACAACGGGGCTGCTGCTTTCTTTTTACCTCGTTAAAGAGGTTTTTCAAGGCAGTGGATAATGGCTCCATATCAATATATATTTTATCAAAATCTCTACTTCAAAATAGACTTATTAGATTTGAGTTACTTAGTGTGAATATGTTTTTTTTGATGATTTGGCATTCAATTACTTCAGTTTTAATTCATAGCATAATTTGGAATTATTATTATTATTAAATTTTTTTTGGATTTTTTCTTTTTTTTTGTGATTTGAGAGAAATGCTCATAATGTATAATTGTTCTCATGAATCTGTGTTTCTTCTGTTGCTTTCTCACCATATGTAATCTTTGTGTGGCACGTCATAGCTCAGATGGTAGAGTGGTTGCCTGCAGTCCAAAAGGTTGCAGGTTCAATCCCAGCTCCAGACAAGCTTGTGTCGTTGTGTCCCTGAGCAAGACACTTTACCCTGATTGCTCCTGATGGTAGGCTTGGCGCAGGTGTGCAGTCTACTCCCATCAGTATTTGTGAATGGCTGTCAAAAGCACTACCGAATTTCCCCTCGCGGGACTAATAAGGGATTCTAAAAAAAAAAAAAATACGCATGATAGTTTAGCATGTTTAGTTTATAATCAGATTCGCAATTATTTTGAAATCAGACTTGTCTTTGTTTTATTGCATCATTAGTTCATGATGCAATCAGGGGGAATGTAAGGAAATGACAACTTTACTGTAATCAATCATCTAGATTTAATACACATTTCAAATAGTCACTTGATTAACTGATAATCTTTCATATTTAATTCATATTAAATAATCCTATTCTTGCATTGGATTCACTGACTGCAACACAAGGCCGAGGTCAGAAAGCCTCACACACACAGAAAGACTAAACAATCCCAGATTCCAAGAAGTCAGTGTGAACCTGTTTGAGAACTCACACTGAAGGACACAAGTCGCTGGGAAGAGACAGATTCTAGAAAACAACAACCTTCAGTAAGTTTCCACTACGATCACGTGCGACGGCCATCTTAGAATAAAGTGTTTACAGTTACTGACCAATCCTACATTCACATTTGACTAGAGGCGTTAACCTGAATATTCTACTATAAAGATCCACCATTTTGTCTGATCTTTGCGTTCTGGCATGCGAAGACGTCTGCGATAGATCTCTCTGCTTGCTAGCAGCTAGCCCGTGTTCACGTAAGTTTGTCTCTGACTTTTGCATAATTCACTAAACGAGCATTTTTCTTAAACTCATCCATGTGTCTGTCCTTCATTCCAGCACCACGTACAAGGCTGGGGAGGGGTCGGTTCATCGGAACAGAGAAACCCCTAACATTTGTTTATTGAACATTTTGTGGAAGTGTATACCTGCCCTTCTGCTCCAGGTATATTTTTGTTTATAATTGTTTAGAATAGGAGACAGTAAATAGTTATTTTCACTACTATGTGTGAGGTGGATGAATGTTCTTCTGTCCATAATTATTTTGTTTACTGGACAGATAGTACACTGCTATCAACCCTAAATGTTCCATATTGGTTAAAGAATCACTAGCTGCGAACGATTGGGCAATCAAGGAGCGAAGCTGAAAGTTCTGACGTTCCGTGAATGCATCGCCAGAAGATCGCTTCTCGACACACAGTAAACGTTTGTTCCAGATCGTTACTCGTCGCTACCTTGATCATGATAGTTATTCTTGGACTCTCCGCTTGCTACAAGCCGAGGGCCGGACTGGTTCAATGTTTATTAAAACATATCGAAATGATTGCACATAGCCTATTGAACCAAGACCTAACACAGTGTACATTATTTAATGATTAAATGAATATGGCAATATTTTGTTATGGCTCTGTCAGTAACTTCAAGGGAAAACATTTTCAACAGCCAAACAGCAAAAAATTAAATTGTTTTTAAAAACAAAATGTGTTTCTTAATATCAAGATAAATGCATAAATAAAAGTGCATGCATTATAAACTGAAAATGTATTATTGTGCTGCTCTATGATCTACCGATCACTGCTTTCAAATAGTAAAATAAAAAAAAAAAATCAAATCAGTTGTATTCTTTCTCATGGCTCTTATCTGCAATTTTCCCTGAGTCCATTCAACTGAAAAATAAATATAAATAAAATACAAAAATTTATGGCACACAGAAAAAACAATACTTCCTTCAAAGAAAAATCACGTCTTGTAGAAACAAATGTAAACATGTAACTGAATTAAAAAACTGAAAATACGTTACTGCTCTGTGATGCTCACTTGTCTGAGGCTGAGCCTGATACTTGGAGGTGTCTCATCTTTTGTACAAGTTCATCAATGTTCGGGGTTAGGCTCTGAGCTGAGGAAATCCTCAGGATTGAGTGAAGGTGATTATCAGTAAGACGACTCCTCTGTGATGTTTTGTTTAGCTTCATCAAAGAGAACAGTTGTTCACACAGGTATGTGCTGCCGAACATGGAGAGCGTCTGAGCGGCTTGGATGCACAACTGGGGCATTGTGTCGGGGATAGAACGTGAAAACTCGGCAGCACCCACTCTCTCATATTTTTCCTTCAGTGTGTCATTGCACTGGAGCTCAATCAACTCCATTTGTAGATTTGGTGGTGCGCTTTCTACATCAACTGCAAAAGGATTGCTGAGCAGTTCAAACCTGTTTTTTTGGGCTTCAAAGTCAGCAAATCGGCGTCGGAAGTCGGCGGCAAGTATGCTGAGTTTATCGGCAAACTGTGCACACGGGAACATAGCGGTAGAGAGCTTCTCTTTCATGGTCTGGCAGCTGGAAAAGTGGCTTAAGTTTTCTTTCCGCATCTGCGTCTCCCACAGACTCAGCTTGGTTTTAAAGGCCTTCACTGTACTGTACATATCAGAGATGACACGTCCCCGTCCCTGCAGCTGCAGATTCATCACATTCAGATGGCTCGTGATGTCGCAGAGAAATTCCATTTCACACAGGAAAGTTTCATCTCGGAGCTCTGTTGTGTCTTTCCCCTTGCTTTCCATGAACAGATAGATCTCCTCACGCAGCTCAAAACATCTTTGAAGCACCTTTCCCCGGCTTAGCCATCGCACCTCTGTGTGATACGGCAAATCACCATACTCTGTATCTAACTCCTCCAGAAATGCCTTGAACTGGCGGTGATTTAAACCTTTGGCTCTGATGAAGTTAACTGCTCGCGTTATGGTGCTCATTACATGCTCCATTTTCAAGGCTTTGCCACACAACGACTCCTGGTGTATGATGCAGTGATACGCTGTTAGCTCATCTGTGACGTTTTCCTCCCGCATCCTCTCCCGCATCCTTGCCACCAAACCACTCCTGTGCCCACACATTGCGGGTGCTCCGTCTGTGGTTAATCCCACGAGTTTTTCCCAAGGCAGCCCCATCTCATTTACACATCTGGATACCTCTTCATACAGATCTTGTCCTGTAGTTGTGCCATGCATAGGACGTAATGCCAAAAACTCTTCTGTTATGCTCAGACTGACGGACAAAAATTGACAACTGGGCAATGTCTGATGTGTCCGTGCTCTCATCCACAGCAAGAGAATATGCGATGAAATCTTTTCCCTTTCTCACAAGCTGTTCTTTTATGTTGGTGGAAAGCTGGTCTACGCGCTCAGCAACGGTATTTCTGCTCAGGCTCACGTTTGCGAATAGTTGTCTTTTGTCTGGGCACACTGCGTCACAAACTTCAAGCATACAGTTTTTGATAAACTCTCCTTCTGCAAAGGGCCGGGCTGATGTTGCGACCTCTTTTGCCACAATAAAGCTAGCCTTGACAGCAGCCTCACTTTGTGATTTAGCATATGTGAACATAGCCTGTCTGGACTTAAGGCCTCGTTTTAATTCTTCCACCTTCTGTAGCTTTTGTTCATATTCCATATTCTTGTCTTTGTCTGTGTGTTTCTTAGACGTTTGATAGTGCCTTCTTAAATTGAATTATTTCATTACAGCCACACTTTCTCCACACAGAAGACACACAGGTTTGCCTTTTACCTCCGTAAACATGTACTCTGCCTCCCACCTGTCCTGAAACCCCCTGTTCTCAGCGTCCACCTTCCGTTTAGCCATTTTTGAGGAGGGGGGTATCAGAAAGTTGACCTCTGCTCTGACTACTGATGAATAATGAAGCCGCTTGTGCGCGCTGCAGTGACTTCGCGGGCTACCGTTGCATTGTGGGAAATGTAGTGTTGGTGCGTGCAAAACACCAGCGGACGGCTGTGGCCTGCGGGCCGGTTCTAATAGTAATTAAATATCATCCAGGGGGCCATAGATAATCAATTAGTGGGCCAGATCTGGCCCGTGGGCCTTCACTTTGACATATGTGCTCTAACCGCTTCGCTATTGGTTTACCCCTGAGGCACCGACTCGTCTCTGTGAAAGCTTAATGAACTCGCCACCAGGCTGGGTGCAGTCCAATTCCTATAAAGGCGGAAATTACCCCCGCACTTCCTCCTTTACAACTCAGCGAGTTGAAGGATCATGGAATTGGCAGACGTAAGAGTTATGAGCATTGACGTGGACAAAGCTGTGTGCCTGACGTGCGACACCCCCCTGGGGAGGGGACACAAACCTGTTTTTTGTTTTCTCTGCCTAGTCCCCAATCACGCCGCGTCCTTCAGCAAAGTCATGGACCGACTACGATGACCGACCGTGTTACAAGGCGGATCCAAGCACCCAAGGTGGCTCGGCTCTGGCCAGGTCAACCTGCCGAAGACAGGTTAACGGCTATGTTGTTCAACAGAACTTATATGGGGTGCAGGTGGTCTCCCTCGTGAACAACATTGCTCTCCTGTGTGGTGTGCTCGACAGGCTCACCGTTGATCGAGATCTAGACTTGGAGAAGGATCGGAAGGCACTCCTGGAATGGACCCATAATGGAGGAGTCTCTGTTTGGTCCGGAGCTCCGAAACATCATGGCCCACCAGGAGGCGGTGCAACAGGAGTCGGTCACCTGCATGGGCTTGATGAGGAGGCGCGAAGGGGATATGCGATCGAAGACCGAGGTACCGTTCGTCGGCCTCATCATCTGGTGCGGGAAGGAAACGCCACCAGAGCCCGCCAACACAGCGGCGGGCGATGAGTGAGTGTCGGCAAAATCCGCAGCAGAATCGGCGGCCAATGGGTCAGCAGCGGCGACCACGCAGCAGATGCGGCGAGGAATTTTCTCGGGGGGGCCCTCCTTCTCCAAGGGCGTTTATGGAAATAAAAATAAAAAGTAATGATGTTTCTGTGGTTCGTTCTGGAAGAAATGTTAGTAATGTGCATGCGTTTCCGCCTGTGACGTATTGACAGGCGTCATGAGAAACTTTCGCCGCTAATGCTAAGCTTGAGAATGTACTGGACGCAATGAGATGGCAAGCCGGACTACTTTTCGCCTTCCCTCCTCTGCGGCGAGGCGGGAGCGGCTTGGGTTAATACTGGTAGCGCCAGATTCCCCGGGGGCGCTCTGGTTCCCAGAGCTGGTGCCCATGGCAGTCGGGGGCCTGTGGACCATCCCTTGGGCCCCCACTGCTCTGTGTCAGGGAAAGGGGACTCTGAAACCCCCCCCCCCCCCCCTTGGGCTGGGCCTTTCTCTTAAAGTGTTGCTCCTGCACGGGACGAGCTGAGTGGGACTTTGGCCCCGGGCGTTCTCCACACGCTCCTGTTTGGTCTCTGCTGTCCTGTCTTTCCTGTAACGTTTGCTGAATAGCGGATGGACAGGATGTGGTGACAGAGTGTTCGCATCAGCCATAGCGACGGGACATGTTGGTTTCAAGGTGCTTCGGCTCGTGCCCACCTTCTGGTGGCGCGTTTCTTACGGGGTGCCCGTAGGCTTCGACTTCCTGCAAGGCCTTCCAGCCCTCAGTGGGATCTTCAGCTGGTACTGGACTCTCTAACAGGCCCGACCTTCGAGCCTCTTGTGCTCTCTCCACTAGCCCTGAGTGTCTTTCCTTCGGGTTCAAGGAGTCTTTGTTGTCATTGCGTCCTAACCTAGCATTCCGCCCGAAAGTTCTGAGTTGCTCCTTCCGGGCGACAACCCTCATGCTGCGGGCCTTTCATCCAGCGCCCCACTTTGACCCAGGTAAGTAACGTCTGCACCTGTGTTCAGTGAGGGCTATGGCCTGTTACTTGCAGCATTTGGCTGTGTTTAGACTCTGATGCCCCATTCATCTGCCACGGTAGATCTCCTCCCAGAGGTTTTCTCATGAAACACATTTCTTGTGGTAGGGCTTGGATGTTTCGATGATATCTACTTCGGATAGGTCGGCGGCATCGTCTTGTTGAAAGTAAACACAGCTATACCACCAGGAGCAAAGCCAGCGTTGCTGTTATAGGCATGTTCTCAGTCTATTCAGCTGACTTTATATTCAGTCACTGGCAACGATTGATGATGTAGGGTAGGCCGTGCCCAAATCTCACACTTAATTGTAGGTGGTAGGGCTCAAACTAAGAATGTGAACCTGACCTTACTTCTTCACGAGCGAAATCAGATCCAACCGTCCAACATTAACTGAAGGAAGACTGTAAAACCTTTTTCACTGTTGTAACACAAGTAACAGTCTGACCGGAAACATGCAAATAGGTTCCTACCGAAAGCAATAATGTATAATAATAATAAAATATAAAAATAGACTATATAACTTTAATGTGCAAAACGAGAGCTAATATTAATAATAAAACAACTAAGATGCTCATCTTCTAAGCGTTGAATTCACTCTTCAGGCTCCGCTGCTTTATAAAAAGTCCGGTGCTTAGACGGATATGATGTACATCAGCAGAAATGTTTAACTACTTTATTAATGCTAATTAATATTATCATTAAATAACGTGGTCATATCAAAAATAAAAATCCAAACATTTGTATTAAACTGCCGAAGATTACGCAATGATTTAACTTTATTTTGAAGTTCCTTGTAATTTAGGATGGCTTCCTGTGTAATCAAGTTCTCTCACACTCACTATCAAGTGCTCATGCACTTATATACAAGATGTCTTACACTAACTAGTAAATACTCATATACGTACAAGTACTTATACACGTACTATTAAGTGTAAATAAAGAGTTTGATAGTAGATGTGAGCAATTTGATAAAAGGTGTGTGAGAGTTTGATAGTAAGTTTGAGAGGGTTTGATAAGTGTGAGAGAAAAACTGAATTTTGTCTCAAACGGCTTCTCATAGATCTAACACATCTTGCGCCTTAGTGATGTAATAACCACACCTTCACTCTGGAAATATTGGTGTCTCGGGAGGCCTTAATATTTTGTGGGATTCCTGAAATTACCGAAGTTCAGCCACACATTTAGAACCGTTTTTAAAATATCCATAAATGTCTTTGCACTGGCGAAGAAGCTGCTTGCACGCCTCACCAGCACACAGGTGAAGGGAGTGATGGATGGAGCGATGTATGGTGATACCTGGCAAATTGTTTCTTAGACGACTGGAGACAGAGTTGTGTCGTCTCATCATGGTATTGCACCCATCTGATCCAAACCCCACAATGTGTTCTGCTGTCTTTACTGCAGTTTCCAGCTTTTCCTTTTCTGGTGTTCTTCTTTTTTTGCAGGCATTGTGTTATAGATTTTTCTGTTGGCAAAAGATTTCTCTTTCTCTGTGTGTTTTTTTTTTTAATCTGCTTTGGTTTTTAATTACCGTTGATTTGGCCACCAGATCACATGTTCTATGCTGTGGTTTGTTGGGGTGGAAATGTGTCCAAGAGGAGTGTCAACAGGTTGGACAGGTTGATCAGGAGGGCTGGCTCTGTGGTTGGAATGAAGCTGGACTCACTGGTGACAGTTGCTGAGAGGAGATCATTGAAGAAACTACTCTCCATCATGGATGATGACAGTCATCCTCTGAGCACTGTCATCAGTGAGCAGAGAAGCAGAATGAGTGCACGAATGCTCCTACCCAGGTGCAAAACAAATAGACTCAGGGACTCATTCATCCCTCGGGCTATTAAATTGTACAATTCTGAGTTCGGGGGCAGGAGTGGAGTGAGAGTATCTGGATGTTCTGTTCCATGTTAGTCTTTGTATCCTTTGTCTTTGTTGTTTTTCTTTGACCTATGTTCTTTGTCTTTATCTTTAGACTTAGATTGTGTCATCTTGTTCTTCCTCTTTATGTTCTTCTTCTTATTTTATTTTTTATGTATTCTTTTTTATTGTTTATGAAAAATTGCTGGCAATTGGTAAAAAACAATTTCCCGAATGAGACCTCCTGAGGGATCAATAAAGTTTTACCTTACCTTACCTTAGATCCGTGTTGCAGCACCGGCAGAAAGCTTTGCTCTCCGAGCCTGCAACAGGTCTCAAGCACGGGAATTGACTTTCCCACTCTTTGATAATTTTGTAGACTGTGCTGCTTCTTCTTAACCTTCTCACCTCCTCCTTCTTCCCCTTCCATTAATTTTCAGTGCTTTTTAATTTTTTTCTCACTCAAGGGGCAGGTGTAGCAGACTATGCAGCCAATAATGGCAGTTGTTCTTAGGCAATAACGTCACTTGTAGCTCACATTTGGAAAAGGCTTTATGGTGCCTTCAGGGTAGCTCCTTTTGTTCACTCTCTTCAGCCTCTTGGTCCCCTAGCAGTGGAGTTGGTTGGCTCGATCTTGCTGTTGCTGCAGTTATTCTCTTCTCTTAGACTGTGACATGGCTGAAAAAGAATAAAGAACAAGTTTCAAAATAGCTTTTTTTTTAAAATTCAGCATTATATTATTTGTGGTGATTTTGTGTGCCAAACATATGTGGTGGGTCCATTTCAGGATTTTAATTGCTTTTGTTGTTAGCTGCATTGTCGGTAACACAGCAAACCACTTTGTTTTCTACACTTCTGCAGCTCTCAGAAGTGTGTCTGTTGCTGAACTCTAAACAATCCAGCAGAAAGGACACCATTATATAATTTTCAAGAAAGTGACATGTAATTGTGACACAGGAATTCACTTATTTTGAGTCCCAGATGATCTTGGTTGGTTCTACAAGACCTTTCTATTGTCTTTCAGTCTACCGGCCGCCAGGACCTGCACCAGTGTTCTTGAAGGACTTTAATAACTTTTTGGGATCCGTTTTTATTCTTGGAGACTTCAATCTTCATGTTGACAATATCACATCTTGTTCTGCTAAAGAACTTTTAACTTTAACTGAAGCCTTTAATTTTTAAGTCTCTGAACCTACTCACTAAAAAGGTCACATTTTAGACTTAGTTTTTACTCTTGGCCTTTACTTTCTAATTCATCTGTACATGATGTCCAATTGAGTGATCGTTTTGTTTAACCTATGCTGTGTCTCAAATCGCATACTAGCGTACTCAAAGTTAGTATTTTTAATGCGCAAGTGCGTCTCAATTCTTAGTATGCGAAATTTGGTGTGCCATGCACACTAAATTGGCGTACTAAAACGCCCACAAAACTAAATATGGTTCGATGGACACTAACCACCCTAAACGGCCGCCATCTTAATGAAGGTGACATTGTGAACGGAAGTTACGTCACTATTAGTCAAATGGAGGCGGCAAGATAAAACGTTGAGAGTGACACCCCCTTGGTTAATTTTTCGACTTTATACCGATGTAAGTTTTTCATTTCATATTTTTGCACTAGTGTTGTTGTACAACGTCCGTTACTTTTGTTTGTGTATTTTGGACGAAAATGAAGACACAAGGGACCTTATTGAGTGGCGAACTGCTAACGCCTCCCTTTTTACAGAGAGGCGTAATGCAGCCATCACTGGCTATGAGCAAGTGAATGAACAATGTATTTTATCATGCAACATGAATGACACCTTTCATAACTTACATGTTTGTAGAAATTAATGTTACTGTAAGGAGTATCATTGCATAGTTATGTCAACTTCTATTTCAATCAGGGTGTTCATTAATGCCCAGGAGCTGGGGGGGAAGGTAACCCCAGCTTACGTCAAAAAGAAGTGGGAAAACCTTAAGCATTAGCATGGAATATCGTCGAAAGAATGCATACTCAAGTTTACGAACAAACAATTGCTAACGTAGCATCTTCACCGTGTGTTTATATTTATCAACCTGGAATATCAGCAAAAACAATGCTTTCACATTAATTTTTATGAAGAAACACTAGTTTTAAAGCAAGAATACTCACATGTATGCACAATGTTGCTCGCCATTCTTCCTTCTGCTTCAACACTCGGTTGCGAAGTGTGCCTCCAACATCACTACCTCTTGTAGGGAGACCTGGCACTACCTTGAACACTATCACTACGCCGAAAGTAGAATTGGGAATCCACTACACCTCGTGGGCACGCGCAAACGTATTGTTAGGGCCTAGTGGTAGTGCTTAAACTGAGAATTGGAATCGAGCCTTATTGTGCTTGCTCCTTTCCAACACACCACAGTGGAGTTGTCTGAGGAGAGGCGAGGGTCAGGGTCATCCCGAAGATGAAAATGATCTACGTTGCACTAGAGCAGGGGTGTCAAATTGGTCCAGAAAAGGACCAGGGTGGTGTAGGTTTTTGTTACAACAGTCAAGCACACATGAGTTAACCATCAGGTGTCGGCTTAAACAAGCAACACCTGACTGACTTATTTGATTAATTCAATTCAATTCCAATTCAATTTTAAAGTGTCTTATCATAAAGTCATCTCAGTTGATTAAGGAAAAACAGATTACTGTCTTCAGACACCTGATTGGTTAACTCATTTGTGCTTGACTGGTTGGAACAAAAACCTACACCACCCTGGCCCTTTTCTGGACCAGTTTGATACCCCTGCACTAGAGCATAGTGCTCAACCTTGCACACACAGGCAGCCAAACACCTCCATGAACACCTGAAGCGTTGAGTCACAGACACTGCTTCCAATCTGGAATCATTGAGTGTGTTGATGCTAGCAACACTTCTTGACCCCAGATTTAAATCACTCTGGTTCCGCAGTTCCTCTAAATTGAGAGAGGCCATCATTCGGCTACGTTCCAAATGTGCGTCGGTCATCGGACGCACAAATGAGCCCCTGCCAGGACCATCTGCAGAACAGCTGTCTGCATCCACTTCATGCATTTATTCAGCATTATTTGTTTGTCGTTGTTTGAAATCATGTAATAAAATGCATATTTGTTGTTTTTAAGATGACCTTTGGAAACATCTTGATATGGAAATGGTGAGGCAGACAAAAAAACTCTACTGCAGATGCCATACAAGAGGTCCAACTGTACCTGGCAGAGGGAAATGTTCCTACGTCCCAGGACCCCTTAAAATACTGGGAACAACAAAGGACCACCTTCCCCAACCTCTTCCAGCTAGCACTGCATTTCCTCTGCACTCCCGCCTCTGTGCCCTGTGAGCGGGCCTTTTCCACTGCAGGAGAAACAATCAAAAAGAGTAACTGTCTCAAATTTAGCATCTTGGAAATTATTTTTTTTTTAAATAAAAATGGGTAAAAAAACAAACAAAAAAAAAACAGTCCACAAGCATCCTCATTCACAACACGTTCTCTTAGATGTCCATGTTATGATACATGTTCAGATTATTTATTGACTATCTAAAAAAGATAAAAAGCTATCTTTATTTAAATGAAGATATGAAATAATACTATATGAAATACAATGACTTGGATCATATTATTGTATATAATCAGTGTCAGTTGAGTCGGTTCATAGGTTGCCTGTAGGGATTTTCAATGTCCAGCAGATGTCAGTATTCAGTGACAGTATTGACACAGTATCAATACAGTTCTACGTCATATTGGTGCTCCGCCCTCTAACGGCTTCGCTATTGGTTTACCCCGAGGCACCGCCTCGTCTCTGAGAAAGCTTAATAAACTCGCCACCCAGCAGGGGGCAGTCCACTTCCTATAAAGGCAGGAAACACCCGCCGCACTTCCTCCTTTACAACTCAGCAAGAAAGCTCCTGACAGTGGAATGGAATGATGGCGAATGAATATTGAAGTGAACCATGGGTGCACGAAGACTCCCTGAAGAGGGAGACACACATGTCTGCTTTGTTTGCCTAGGCCCAAATCACACGTGATGATTATGTGGCCTTCCGAGCGCTTCCCACGGCTTTTGACAGTGACGGGAAGCGTTCGAGGCTTGTCCACCCACGCCGCCTCAGATCATGATTGTGATCAACACAGGTTAATGCCATGTTGTTTAAGAAAAACAAACAACATGGCAGTCCTGTGCGGTGCACTCGACAAGCTCACGTGCCAACGTGTTGGACCCTGATGAGTCGAGCTGAGTCGTCCCTCGATCATGAACAGACCGCGACGAGGAGGACGACTGGCTCGCTGCATGGAGTCGACCATGAGGTATGCGAGAGCGATCAGGTAAGTATCTCTTGCAGGCCACATGGCCCTCCTGCAGCACTCGACGGGTTCACCTGAGAGAGATGTTAGTAGTGCGCATGTGTTTCCGCCTGTGAGTGTGACGTATTCACAGGCGTCATTAGAAACTTTTGCCGCTAATGCTAAGCTTACATGCTCCGCCGTTCATAGACGGCGTGAGTTTCCTCTCAGATCACAGTTCGAAGGAGGTTTTAAACCCCTTCGTCCGGGTCATGCCGAGACTGTAATAACGGAGTCTGTCCACACGAATGAGGGGCAGACTCCAACCACATGTGTTTTGTTTACAGAAGCGCAGAGGTCTGCGAGACCTGCTGAGTCAGCTGTGTTTACTTCCGCGTCGACCAGCGCTCGTGCCCGACATAGCTTGACAGCTGAGGTGAGTGGAACTAGTCCGGACATGTCTATGTTGACCGGAGGTTGTTCCTTCGCCCACAGCGCTGTCAACAAGCACTGGCACCGTGGAGGACGTCACATATGGCGGCGGAAAAGAGGAAACGCCATGGAACTGACGCAACATGGTGCTTTTACGCGCAAGTTTTTTCGCCGTTCTGAGACCAGGCGAGGGGCTTCCGCCCCTTCTCGTCGATCAACTGGAGAGGTGCGTGGCGATCGGATATCACGAGTGATGAGCAGGTCAGGACCGCCAGCGGAGCTTGAGAATGTACTGGACTTGGTGAGTGATGCGGTGCCGACGTGCACGCGACCTATTCTGAACTCACATCAGCTCCGGTTTAATTCTCCAGCACATTCCTCCACATCGCGGGTTTTGTCAGCTCGGGTGAAACTAAGAAGTGCTCAGGGAGTTGGGAAGACTTCCGTGGGGGAAAGGGAACACGCACGACACACATCTGAGGTTTCTCACGCGCCCTTACGCGTTTTTCCAACAGAGCCGGATTTTATGTATGTAGATTATGAGAGTGGGGGTTCTAGTGAATCCAACTCGAGTACATGCTCTGTTGATTCAAGAGATAGAGACGCGGCTTGTGTGATGCCCTTTCGTCTACGGCCCGCTCTTGGACGTTCGCGGGGGCGGGCCGGAGGACAACCCAAAGTTTGCCAGGGCTGCGGTTCTGACAGAACATTATTCGGCTTGGAGTCGCCTGGTTTTACTTCATTCCAAATGGCTGGGGGGAGTAATCAGGCGCGTGGCGGAGCAGGAGAAATGATCCTGTTTGAGAAACGAGGTGTTTACTCTGCTGCAGAAGGAGGTCGTAGAACTGGTTCCTGCAGCCGAGATGATGACAGGGTTTTACTCCCGGTACTTCCTTGTGCCTCAGCTATTTGAACAAATTCATAGCTACCCGCCCGTTTCGCATGTTGACGGTCAAGAAACTGCTCTCAGGTGTGAGTCCAGGAGATTGGATGACATCTATCGACCTGACCGACGCGTACTTTCACATACCGTAGTCAAGAGACATCGAAAGTACTTGCGTTTCGCCCTCAAGGATCGTGTGTTTCAATACACTCGACTCCCGTTCGGCTACACTCTGGCACCCAGGACCTTCACCAAGTTGTGGAGATGGCACTGGAGCCATTAAGAGTGAGTGGGGTAAGGATCTTGACCTATCTGGAAGACTGGTTGATCCTTGCCAGGTCAGAGGCAGAAAGTTACGTTCACACACAGAAGGTGTTGAGCCATATTGCCACCCTGGGGTCAGCAAGAGCGCTCTGACTCCAGTTCAACAGTTAGTTTACCTGGGGGTACTGTTGAACTCGGAGGAGGGATACGCGCGCCTCCCGGACGTGCGTATCCAGCCCATTCTCCGACTGACAACACAGTTGCTGGAAGCTCGGTGTCATGTGACAACATCAGGCACTGTTATGTCCATCCTGGGGCTCATGGCAGCAGCTCACACGGTAGTTCGGCTGGGCTTGCTGCATATGAGGGAGCTTCAGAGATGGTTTGGTCGTCTCAAGCTAGGAAGCGAACGGGGAACGAGGTCGGAAAGTGCGCCTTCCCGCTCGGGTTTTGCAGGACATCCAGTTTTGGAACTCTCTAGTCAACCTCAGACGGAGAGTTCCATTGGGTTGCGTCCTTCATTACACTCAGGTGTTCACAGACGCTTCTCTGACAGGTTGGGGAGGCACCTCGGGTCAGGCCTACGCCAGCGGGGTAGACCAGTGTACAGTCACATAAACTGGCTAGAGCTAAAGGCAATTACAACGTCCTGCTTCACCTCTCTCCCCAACTGTCACGGTCCAACGTCCTAGTGCTATCCGACAGCTCCACCACCGTGGCGTACATAAATCGCCAAGGTGGAGCCAGATCCCCAGCCCTTCTGAGTGTGGCAAAGAAGATTTGGCTCTGGGCAGACCGTCACTTGCTTTCTCTCAGAGCTCAGCATGTTCCGGGCGAGATGAACGCAGTAGCGGACAGACTGTCGGGTGGGGGCCGTCCACGACGAATGGGGTCTGTCTGAGGCAGTGGAGAGCCGAGATATGGTCTTGGTTCGGTCACCCGGTGGCAGACCTCTTCGCCAGCAAGGAGAACTTCAGATGTCCTCTCTGGTTCTCCCTCAGGGCATCGGATTGCCCCCATTAGGCTCAGACGCTTCAGCCCACTTGAGTGGCTGGCCGGACTACTGTTCGCCTTCCCTCCTCCACGGCTCCTCCTCCCCTTAGTTCGGAGGACGAGGCGGGAGGCGCTGAGGTTAATACTGTTGATCCGTGGGCCAACCCTTGGGCCCCGCTGCCCTGGACCGGCCTCTCAAAGTGTAGGTCCTGCACGGGACGAGCTGAGCGGGACTTTGGACCTGGGCCACGTCGACACGCAGGCTTATGCCTCGAAGTGGGGGATTTTCTCCCGCTGGTGTGCAGACAAGTCCTTGGACCCCAGCTCCTGTTTGGTCTCTGCTTTCCTGTCTTTCCTGCAACTTTTGCTGGATAGCGGACGGACTTTGGCGACACTGAGAGTGTTCGCATCAGCCTTAGCAACGAGGCATGTCGGGTTGAGGGTGCTTCGGCTCTCGCCCACCCTCTTGTGGCGCGTTT
Organism: Callionymus lyra; assembly: GCF_982586985.1. Classification (NCBI taxonomy): domain Eukaryota; kingdom Metazoa; phylum Chordata; class Actinopteri; order Syngnathiformes; family Callionymidae; genus Callionymus; species Callionymus lyra. Next base: position 21,993,434 of record NC_141835.1, read on the forward strand.
TTTCTTACGGGTTGCCTGCAGGCTTCGACCTCCTGCAAGGCCTTCCAGCCCTCAGTGGGATCTCCAGTTTGAACTGGACTCTCTCACAGGGCCGACCTTCGAGCCTCTTGACCAAGTCCCACTGGATATCTTGTCTTCAAGGTATCGCTCCTTCTGACACTAACAACCACGAAGAGAGCGAGTGAGTTTTGTGCTCTCTCCATTAGCCCTGAGTGTCTTCCTTTGGAGTCGAGGAGTCTTCGGTGTCTTTGCGTCCTAACCCAGCGTTCCGCCCAAAGATTCTGAGTTCCTTGTTCCGGGCGACGACCATCACGCTGCGGGCCTTTCATCCGCCGCCCCACTCGGACCCGGGTCAGGAACGTCTTCACCTGTTGTGTCCAGTGAGGGCGTTGGCCTGTTCCTTGCGGCGGGTGGCTGTGTTTAGGTGCTCTGATGCCCTTTTCGTCTGCCACGTTAGATGCCGACGGGGAGAGGTGATCTCCTCCCAGAGGGTTTCTCATTGGGTGAGATCGGCCATTTTCCGGGCCTACCAAGCAGCGGGTGGATCCACTCCTAACGGTCTGAGGGCATATTTCACCCGTGTTGTGGCAGCCTCAGTGGTTGTTTCACTGGGTGTTGCAGCAGAGGACATCTGCTCAGCTGCTTCTTGGGCGTCCACGTCAACCTTTGCTAACGCCTATCTCCTTGACGTGACGGCAAGATCAGTAGCTCATACGGTTTTGAACACTGCTGTGCCCCCCTCGAGGCCCACGGCTGCTGCTTCAGGAGCGGCGTCCAGCTGGGGGTACATTAATCCCGTCAGGCTTCGCCTTTGGGTTAAACCAATAGCGAAGCCGTTAGAGGGCGGAGCACCAATATGACGTAGAACCCCTGAGTTATCTATAATAACCTCAGGTTCTACGAATTGGTGCGAAGCCCTCTAACCTCGTCGCCCAGCGGCCGCCCTTCTCGCTGAGTTTTCAGTTGGAGGAAGTGCGGCGGGTGTTTCCCGCCTTTATAGGAAGTGGACTGCCCCCTGCTGGGTGGCGAGTTCATTAAGCTTTCTCAGAGACGAGGCGGTGCCTCGGGCTAAACCAATAGCGAAGCCGTTAGAGGGCTTTGCACCAATTCGTAGAACCTGAGGTTATGATAGATAACTCAGGGGTTTTGCAACGTGTCGAAACACTTCAGGACGCCTCATCAACCAATCACTATTGTCTACACCTTGTGGGCCTTCTTTAAGCCTTTAACTATGGCTGAAATTTCAGCACTGGTAAGCAAGATGAAGGTACGTGCGAATAAAGCGAGACAAGGCTACAAATGAACTGGTAACGAGACAAAACTAAGAGGGGGTTTAAGAGCAGTGCTGATTAGTATGTAAGTGCATTCAGGTGCACAGGGACAATCAGGAAGCAGGTGGACACAGACAAGAAGGGGGAAGGTATTGGATTCAAATTATTATACACTTGACGTATACGCCATACTTAAATTAATGCTAAAAGATAATCAAAATATAAAGTATAAATTACTCGCTTCATCTGAGAGTTTAAACGTTTGAATACATATTCACAATCAAAATTTCAGTCCAGACTTATTCACATTGTTTCAAGACAAGCTTGAAACAGAATTATAGATACGACACCGGTTATTTAAAACATTTGTTTATCTGCCAATCACACCTTAAATCTTAGATCAAAGAACGAAGCAAGACACATCCGGGAAAGGGGGGCTAAAAGAAGGAAACCCCCACCCGAGAATATTTGAATGATTAGATTACAAGTAACAAATCAGGATGTCTCTCTACAGGGAATTGGGACACATGGAACTTGAAAGAACCATTTGGCCGGAAAGGATGACCCCCTGGGCGGGAAATTTGCCTAAAATATAGCGATGTTTCTACAGATCGGGAACTTTTCTGCCTGAGTCTATTAACCTGTACAGTCGCCGGGAGAAAGTGTGTCCGATCGATCATAAAGCTAGTATTTTGTTTGACTTGAAGCGGCGAATAAACGACCCGTGACACACTCTGATTGTCCATCTTTCTCAACGAAGCGAAGGATAAGACCCGGAACGGAACGGACTCCGTGTTTTGACCGTTTTACAGGGCAAACAGGAAACAGGAACAGAGAGGGGTGAGTGATCACAAAAATAAAACAGGAAGACTAGACATGAAACATGAAGGAGAAATCAAGACAATAATCATAACATGACAGACAAACCAAATCATGACAGTCTGTTTCAGAGCTCATCGAAAATCTGACTCTCCAGGTTAACCGTCAAAATATCAGACGATTAAAAGTTTGTCTCTCTGAAATCGAGAAGAGTCCATCTGCAGCTAGTAATTTAACACGGAACATTATTCCAGACAGCTAGTTGTTTCAGATGAGTGATTTTTTTAAACAGCAGCATATGTAAATACCTGTTAGCGAGTATGTTTTTTAAAACTAATCTGTAAGACATTCAAATTAATTTTCATATCGAACAACAAAGTAAAATGTTATTAAACAGGGTGTAAGCTTGAACGTTCAATGCGCATTTAGTTTATTTATAATTAGAAACAATACAACTAGTTATTAAACCGCTTTAAAGAAACTTCTGGCAGATAAGGGATGATCTAATGATACCTGCTACGTAATGGTACTTAAATAAAAACAATATACCTTAAATATTGATGATTTATGACACTCGGTCTGTGACATTAGATTAAATTTACTTATTTTTCATTCTCTTTCGTTTAATATCTTCCACTACTTGTAGGTGCAGTTTCTCTGTGTTTCAACAAAAAGTCCACAAACTCACATTTCCATCACCGCCATTGTGGAATAATTCCGCACATTTCCGTTTTGGCTTAATGTCGAAGGTTTTTTGCTTAATGTTGAAATGTTGTCGCTTCGGTGTGTGCATTTGTTGTAAGCTTTGTTGGCCACCGTAGATCTCAACTACTGAGTGATGGATGTGTTTATAGCTCTTGTTATAAACATTCTCAACTCTGAGTCACTACAATAAGTAGTTAATGATTTTCCAAAAGTCGGATAGGTAAACAGGGTATACAGGGTAAACTAATAATAATAAATTTAAGCATTTAAATAATCCTGCCACCGCAAATTTGTTTATTTCACCATGTCATGTCTTCGTAGAGAGGGCTTCCTGGGGGCAGGGCGCTACTATGTGAGCGACTCACGGCGTGTGTCTCTCTGTGAGTTTTGGTAAGTTTTCTTCTGCTGTCTATTAATGTGGAAATGGACCACTTTAAACACTGGACTTTACACTCAAAGTATGGCTGCAACACAAAAACTTCTGGCGTGCCTGGGAATCTTAATCACTCATTCAACCAGCAGCCGCGTTATGGAATAAGCCGGCAGATCACAGACTACCATCAGACAAGCCTCTTCTGATTTACGGTAACATGGTTGTCAGAAGGAATATCGGATAGAGATCTGGAAGGATTTACTATAAAATCTTGATAGAGACACTACACAAACAAAGATGTCATCCGGAGGAGGGCTCTGCATGGCTGTAAATTTCCCAAAGGAGACCTCCTGAGGGATCAATAAAGTTTTACCTTACCTTACCTTACCTTAAATAACAGGTGGGCTACACACTTTACATTGAGAGAGACAGAATGCAGCAGACATCACGATATCATAACTGTGTCATTTAGGCCTTTTCACTCACCACAGGAGTATACACAGATAACGATTATTTTAGCATGTTCCTGGTCCTGACAATGCATTTGCTGCACAACGCCTTGCTGAACATTAGAAATAAGCTCCTAACCACAATAGTGAGCATCCTGTGTTTTTGCTTGGCGATTTTTAACACGTGATGTAACATCACCGTTACCCAATTCAGAACAATATGTTACATCTCCCACAAGAATGGATAGAACTATAGACTTGTGTTTTGGTACCGAAGCTTCTATCTCAAAGCCCCGCCAATCACTCGGTCGCTCTGACCATAATCTCATGCTCCTGCTCCAAAAATACCAACAAAGACTGAAAACTAACAAAACGCAAACACAAACCATTAAGGTCTGAAACAGTGAGTCTGTGGAGACACTGCAGGCCTGCATCGAGACCACAGACTGAAATATTTTCTTTGACAGCTGTGAGGGTGACCCAAGCCTCCTCATAGACTCCATCTCCTCCTACCTGTTCTTAGGTAAGGAGTCTGCCATTCCAACTAAACAGGTTAAGCTGTATCCTAACAACAAGCCTTGGGTCATCAAGGACTGAAGCATTGTTACTTGTGTGACACCAGTGAAAACGGTTTAACACGCTTTAAAAGTTTGTTCCTCCAGTTAATTTTACACGGTTGGATCTGAATTAGTTCGTGAAGAAGTTTCATACAGTACCAGTGTGTGCTTGTAGAATGTTATCGAGGTTTTAATATTTAGACAAGTGTTTGTTTACGTTCGCTCCGGTGCATTAAGTCGAAGATATTTCCAAATGTATCTTTATTTCAACATCCATTTTTGTCTCTGAAGTGTTTCTGATGTTTAACCTCGTCTCTCGTCCCTCGCAGTCTCATCACTTATCATCAATCTAAAATAGCATAAATAATTTAAGTCCTAGTTTGCAAATACAGTATTAAAACGTGACTTTAACACGGAAAACTAACTTCTCATCCTTTTTTCTTTTTTTCAGATTGATGTCATTCGAAAAGACGTCCGGTTCTTAATACTTTGCTTTATGTAGAGAAAAGGTCAAAATGCAGAGTGTACGGGTCGTTTATTCGCCGCTTCAAGTCAAACAAAGATACAACTTTACGATTGAAAGGACTCGCTCTTTGCCGGCAGCTCTACAGGTCAATAGCTCCGGGAAAGACGGTCTCGGGTTATGGGGCTTCTTTCTATTTAAGGGAAAGTTTCCTGTCCAGTGGGTCGCCTATTCCAGGGCAGTGGTTCTTTCATGTTAGCTCCTGTCTCGGGTCACCTGGAGAGTAACTTCCTTCCTTGCCTGTTGTGCGGGCAAGTTCCTTTGTCTTCCAGCTGCCCTTTTTTGGGTGTGTTCCGTTTTGCCCTTTTGTTTCACGCCCACAGGTGTGAACTGAGCAGACAGACAGATGCTTCATTAAGTCGCTGATTAATCTCTACTCTGTTCCAAGCTAGCCTTGAGACAGTGTATATCAGTATGAAGTGAAATGTTGGTTGTGAATGTGTATTCAAACGTTTAAGCTCTTAGATGAGGCTAGTCATTTATACTCTATATTTTTATTATCTTTTTAGCATTAATTTAACTTATGGCGTATACGTATAGTGTATAATAATTTCCAATCTAACAAAAGAAACCAAATCATTCATGAACTAAAGGTTGCCAAAAAAAAAGAAAGTTTAGATCAGTCCATTTCTCGTCAGGTGTGACACATGGTAATGTTGTTGTAAATATTAATACTTCAGTTACTCATCACAGTAGATGATATTAAGATCTGTATGAGAACACTGTGAAAAAAGGAGTGATCCTTTAATATGTGTATTATTTCTCCACAGATGACCAGGACATGTGCCAGGAAGAGCTGCAAAATATTCCTTGTCCTGGGACCACAATGCTGTAACTCATCTGGTGCTGGATCATCTCAAGAGTCTCTCAGGAAACAAGGAACAATTTCAAACACACACAAAGGCAGGTAAAGCAGCAGAACTAATAAACTAGCAGAATTTATAAACCAAATTGACCATTTAAATGTTTAAACATCAGGTGATTATTGTGGTTCTCTCTGTTGTGTTAAGCTGAATCTCAGTGTGTGAAAGAACCGCATTTCCCAGAGTGCACCAGCAGCAGCAAACCAGCTGCTTCAGTCATTGGCACTAATGAGCAGCACCTGTGAACTGTGAAATCATGGAGGTTCTCAGTCAGTCAGTTAGGCAGAGAGAGAAGACGCTCCAAGTTCGCAACAATGTGTTCAGTCCAAAGATGCCAATGGTTGGTGAAATGATTGATTTACTTTGATGTAGTGCTTGTTAATTCATTTAAAATATTTGATTAAGTTGTTTAAATGAATTTAAAATATTTGAATGTTTAATTATTTGAATTTAAAATGTTTCAATGTTCAAGTTAATTTCAAATGAATTTAGAATGTTTAATTTAAATGGATAATTTAAATGATTTGTTTATCTGTCTTTAAAGGTTTACAACCTAATTACTAACAATCCGAAAGAAAATGAAGTGATTGAGTGGAACATTTGAGTTGTCCTTGTGTCCTTTGGAACCTGAACAAGAGTTGGACTTGACAATCTTCAAAGTGTGGTCACTTCCAGAAGCTCATTTGCCTTTATCTAAATATACTGAACAATGAATAACTTTCACTTCATGCACCTTTCACTTTTACAACTTGAATTTTGTTCACAGACCTTTTATACAAAAGAATGTTTGTTGAGTTGTGTCAGACATATATTATGTAAGTTCTGTAGTACTTTTGACAAGACAACTAGCAAACATCACACATAGTACAGACATAGAAAAAACATGACAAAATTGTTGCTGTAAATATTTTCTTCTACACAATGAAACATGAAATGTTTTGGAATTGATTTGTCCCAATAGTTTGAAACACGACCCTTCAGAAGTGCTTCACCAGTGTGACATTATCCAGGTTAGGGTTAGTTATAACCAGTGTGACGTGATCCCGGTAAGTAGGAAAAGCCAGAGAATCATCCAGGAATTCGATGAACCTTGCGTCAATCTGGAGGAAAGAAGTAAATCTTTTTGTAGTATTTTCGTACTTGCTATAGGGGTCAAATAGGCTCAACATTCAAAAGTTCTTATTTGCTTTGATTATTTAGATTTCAAATAGGGAGTCCTGTGTGTATAAAAAGTGAAGCACAATGTGGAATTATCAATAAGATATAATGTTAATGTGCACAACGGGGACTGATTTAATAAACGTAACATGCTCACCTTCCAAGCATTGAATTCATTCTTCAGAAACTTTTGTTAAAAGTCCATCTGTGATTTATCAGGTGTTCATGCTATTTCTACTGAATCTAGACGCACTTCAGGCAGATGTACTTCATCAGAAGTGTAAACTACCTTAAAAAAAATATTGTTTTAACGTGATGTATTAAATGTGATAATATAAGAAATAACGTGATACCAAACATTTGTATTACACTGCTGGCAGCTCTGAAATTCAGTAATGATTAAACAACTTTATATTGAATTTCTTTTGAAAAAGGGGGCGGCTTCCTGTGTAATCAAGATGGCTTTCTGTGTAATCAAGTTCTCTCACACGTACTATCAAGATCTCTCACACATACTATCAAGACCTCTCACTCTTACTACCAAGTTCACTCACACTCACTACCAAGTTTTTAAGTTATTTTAGTTCAACAGTTTTTAACAAATTATGTAAATAAAAAAAAAATCAAATATTTTGTTGAATGAAGAACATTATTTGGTTTAGGATAAAATATCCATGAATTAAGCATATGTTACAATATATTACGATTTATTTAATATGAAACACTGTCATCAGGAAACATTGGGCTTTTACCCTTGTTTTGCTTTTTGTATACATTTCGAGAATGTTTCTTTTATTAAGCCTTTATATCTTTTTGTCATTCTTGCTAGTTTAGAATTTAAATGTTTTTATTCAGACATCAAACTTTTTTGTAACACAAAAATCTTGAATTCTTATCTTATATAATATAATTGTGATTGTGTAAGGAAATGACAACTTTACTGTAATCAATCATCTAGATTTAACACACATTTCAAATAGTCACTTGATTAACTGATAATCTTTCATATTTAATTCATATTAAATAATCCTATTCTTGCATTGGATTCACTGACTGCAACACAAGGCCGAGGTCACAAAGCCTCACACACACAGAAAGACAATCCCAGACTCCCAGCAAATCTGTGGACACCTGTTTGAAAACTCCCACTGAAGGACACAACAGTCCAGTAAGTCGCTGGGAACCGATTCTCTGGAGAAGACAAAAACCTTCAGTAAGTTTCCACTACGATCACGTGCCACCGGCCATTTTAGAATCAAGTGTTTACAGTTACTGACCAATCCTACATTCACATTTGACTAAAGGCGTTAACCTGAATATTCTACTATAAAGATCCACCATTTTGTCTGATCTTTGCGTTCTGGCATGCGAAGACGTCTGCGATAGATCTCTCTGCTTGCTAGCGCCCGTGTTCACGTAAGTTTGTCTCTGACTTTTGCATAATTCACTAAACAAGCATTTTTCTTAAACTCAATGTGTCTGTCCTTCATTCCAGCACCACGTACGAGGCTGGGGAGGGTCGGTTCATCGGAACACAAAAACCCCTAACAACTGCCATCAACATTAGAGATGCTCTAAAATCAAGATGTTTAAATTGTTTGTGCAGTTTTATTTTCTATTTTGCACTATTAACCTTTATTTAAACAGGTTACATTTCTCTTTGAGACCCAGGGTCTCATTTTCAAGAGACCTGTTAATACATATATTCATAAAACACACCCACTTTATTTACAAATGCCAGTTGAACACAGACATCTCTCTGACACACAATCAGCTGAAATACATTCAGCACAACTCCTTGTTATCAAAGACAAACATGAAAGGATCCCTGGCCAGAAGGTTGTCTTTAACGTCCTCATTCAGCAGACCCGTCACAGCATCTTCCTGTTCTCATTAGGCAGTGGCACCAAGGAATCCTCACTTGTGGAAAACACCTGGTTATCATCAATCCATTGTATAGTTTCTGAGTGATCCTACAGTAAACACATTCTAATTATTATCACCCCAAAATTAATATATTAACGGTAAAAGCATAGACCTGAACACCTGAGACACTTCACTCACTTTTGTTGCACAGCGACCCCGCAACAACCCACTTTGTGTCGAGGTCTGTCATCAGAGGTCTCGGAGAGTGCCGATGAGGTCCAAGCCAACCCATCCCAAGCTTTGTTAACCTAGTGGAATATAATTCATTATTATAATTATAGATAATATATCTAAACACCTTTGTTGCATTTGTTCATAAAAAAATATGTACACCACCTTGATTGGATGCAACATTGGTGTCTGGGTCTTAATGGGGTCGTTGAGCTGGCATCAATGACAACTCCTCACCTGGTGAAAAAAAAAAGACAAGAAGCTTTTTAGCCATTACATTTTTTTTTATACAGTTACCGTGTTTAAGTTCTTACCCACTCTTCCACATCAACTATTACTTACCTACTTACTTACTTTTTGAGAGTTGTCCAGTAGTAGCCAGCAACAACATTGTCTCTAGTGGATGTCAATCCTCAATGATTTCCAGTCCCAGGTTGATCATGACACTCATGAAGGACGGAACACTTTTCATCAAGTATTTCTGATGGCTCTCAGTGTAGAACAACCGACCATGGTTAGAAAGAAATACACAAGATCAATAAACAAAAAAATAACAATCGACAAAACTTAAAATAAAAACTAACGAAAATACTGTCACACTATTAGTATACACTAGGAGTTACTATTCATTTAAACAATTCAACGTTTTTGCATGTTAATATTACAGTAGACTCTTAATAGAAACGTATTATTTGAAAAATATTTACAAATATAAATAAAGACGTTATACTATAAGTAATGCTACAGAATGTCATAGGTAACTAGATATACAATTCAAGTTAAAGGAAATTTCGCTGATTTCAATAAAGTTAGCAGATTCAGTTCTTACCTTTTAATAAAAAATTGCGAGCAGACCGACGCATTAGCCCACAGTTAGTCGAATTGGAGGAACTTCACACATGTCTGTGCTCCGTGAATGATCTGTATCAGCGCTCCAGGTCTTTGGAAAGGAGGCAAAACGCATTGTTTACAAGATTACCACCAATTGTGAGAACTGGCCACCCTGGACGGCCTTGATTTGACATCACATCTGAACAAATGGCATATCTATTGTCTCTTGGAATGAGTTGGCAAAGAATCGCAACTTTTTTTGGAATCAACAGGAGAACTTTGTACAGACAGAGTTCAACTTCAAAGGAGACAACCAAATTATGACCCTATGACAGATGTTGAGTTAACCGATATTGTAAGTCGGATCCTTCAAACTACCCCAAATGCCGGAGAAAGATATTATTGGAGGCGTCCAACGTAGGCGAGTGAGACGCTGTCTGCAACAGTTGGATCCAGTTGGTCGGACTTTGCGTCGAAGACGGGCAATCCAAAGGAGAATATACAATGTTCTAACTCCCAATCAACTGTGGTGAGTTTTTTTTTTTCTACTGACATACATTAAGAATACACAAAGCCAGGCAAAAAAAGTGGCTGTCAAATCAAGTTTCTCTTTACAGGCATATTGATGGAAACCATAAGTTGGTTAGATGGAGAATGGTCTTCCATGGATGCGTAGATGGCTTCAGCCGAACAATTATTTGCCTTCACTGCCTCGACAACAGAGCCTCCAGTGTGTTGGAACTTTTTTCGATTGTCCAGAACTATGGTCTTTGAGAGTTCGATGTGATCATGGAATGGAGAACACATGGGTCGCCCAATATATGCTTGAGAGAAGAGGACTAAACAGAGGTAGTGTGATAACTGGACGAAGTGTCCACAATCAACGAATTGAAAGGCTGTGGGCTGAACTCAGAGTTGTCTCCTACCACTTCAGCAATCTCTTCACCAACATGGAAAATGAAGGACTACTTGATTCGACTGACGAATGTCATCGGTTTTGTTTGCACTACATTTACTTGCCACGAGTTCAAAGAGCAGCAACCGAATTAAGAGAACAGTGGAATCATCATGGACTTTAAACACAGGGGTACTCCAATTTAATGAGGCAGATGTTATTCAAGACATTTTCGCAGCGAATAACTCTGAAATCGAAGACAATCTGCAAGAACAGGAGCCAGAGAACATTGTTGTACCAGAAAATGATTATATTGTCAATATAAAATTATTCAGACTGTTGACCCATTGAGTGATGATGGAAATGAAGGGGTTCAATTGTTTTTATACATTATTAATATGCTGTCACAATAAACGGTACCTATTTGAAAAATGTTGGACCTGTAATGCAAAAACACACACTAACTCAAACACAACAGCATTTAACTATTATTCCCTACCAAAGCAGTGCGTATTTGCAAGTGCAAAATCCATGTTTTCCTTAAAATCGGCATACTTTGAAAGCAGTGGCAATTTTAGGCAGTTGATGCAGGTGTTGGAGATTGGAAGATGCCTTCTGGAGTCTTCACCATGGTCGTGCAGAAATTCTATTGAAGGATCCGGGTAAAAGCCAATCGGTGGGATGGCATTTGCCCCTGTGGCAAAAGCCAGGATTTCTCCCAACTTTTCTGGCCCATCTTCGGTTAAATAAAACAAATTAAGTACATTTCAAACAAGAATATTAAGCTCACAGTTGTGTTTCCAATTAAACAATAATATAAACTACCTTCCACATCCTGCAGGTAATCCCTCCAAAAAGGCACAACATGTTCCTCTGCTGCTTCCAATTTCAGAGAGTTTGATCCTGAAGAGCTAGTCAATATGGCTAGCAGTAAGTGGGGATGGCACGTTGCACAACAATGGAAAGAAACTGTCTGAGTGCATTTCCATGGCATCAAGCAGCCCAAGTGTTTTCAGTCCTTACTTAAATCTTAACACAAAAATAGAGATCAGCAAAAGAACTTGTCCCATACAAAAAAGTCATGACAATGTTGTATATGAAGACATTTTTTATATATGTAACCGATTCGAAACACTTGCCCGGGGAGTAACGGTGGACTGGTGTTAATCGGTACCCAACAACACCACTTTAGGCCTTGCACCTAAAGATGTAAACCCACGACCCTACGTGTAGAAACCTCCAGCAAATGAATACAGGCACAAACAAGTACCAGAAAATTTATTGATTAGCCAGACAATGCAGCGAATCACTTACAACTGACGTAGTCTATAAATAATCATAATTTAAATCGACAAAACAGTTAGTAATTATAACAGTAATTATATATAGGGAAAACAAACACATTAGTACTCAACAAAACCACACATTGACTTGACAGAAATGACAGTTATAAACACTACTTCAGTTGAAAACAAAATCGCTGCTGTGAAAAACTAAAACAAAGTGCTGAACCTAAACAAAAGAACCAAAGGAAATAAACAATATTAACACAATATACAAGTCTCACCAAAGTTGAACCAAACCAAAACTACCTAAATAACTTTATGGCGAACAGAATCACTAAACCAAACTAAACGCAGAGGCAAGGCAGGGCATAGTTTCTGCACATTCCTAAAACAAAATAAAGAACCAAATTGTGAAGAAAAGAGAAAACAATAACTAATTTAGGTCGCTGTGCCTGACTTTATGAGTCAATGGAATAACATACCAAATAGCAGGGAACAGGACCGCGCACGTCCCAGAACACCGTCCACCCGACTTAGGCACCAGACCAGCTGACCGTCACGACACAGGAGAGGGGAAGACTGAGTGACACATCCCTTTATAGTCTCCACTCCATAAGCAGGTGAGGCCAATTAGTTAATGAGAGGGCGTGCTTTAACCAAGAGAATGTAAACAATCATCTCAATAACAAACTAAAAATAACCATCCGGTTACAATCACAAACATGATTCATTTTAAATCATTTAAACCCAGGTAGACTTATTTTATTTTTTACACAGTTTACAGAAGAGTTAAGTAAAACGCTCAACAGAGAATAAGTCGTTAATGATGGCATTACAATGACATAATCGAGCCTCGCTTCTTCACTAAAATAATTTGGAACTTTCTCGTAGATTGAAATGTTTTCATCTCAAGTCTTCAACCGTTTTTAAGGTGACATTGTCAGTGTCTGATTGCAGTGTAGTTTTCTCAATGGTTGTTTATGTAGTTTTAATTAAATATGATATAAATGGACCAAAACTATTGTTAAACTGAATCTCAGAACAGGTCTCAGAAATGACACTTCCAGATCTAAAAATCCCAGACAAAAAAAAAATTGTTCCCTCATTTTTATATCTTTTATCAATTATTAAATTACACAATTCTCCCTATGCATTCATGATAATCAATATACAATAGAATTAAATTTAAATTAAAAAAAAAAATCAATGAATATCGTAATGTAGTGATAAAAACATAATTGTACCATTAACCCTAATCGGATCATTCCTGTTAAAAGGTAAAGCTTGTATTACAGAAATTGCCATATAGTGTCCTATAAAAAAATGTTTTAGCGCAGTTTCAGTAAAACTTCCATCGCTTGTTTCACACTTTAACACACACATGGGACTATGATTCTTGCAAGTTAGTTCACAACATCAACCCATTCCACAAATGTGCTGCCCTAGTTTGGTAGTCATACCTTTGAAATGGTCCAGACACCCGGTGGATCACTTGAAACATCAATATATCTTCCACAAGAACATCTTTGTCTTCAACAGATCTCAGTGGCCTGAGACATCCTGATGTGACCAAGTAGTCTTGTAGAGAAGCTGTTGCTATCTGAACCTCTTCCAAAGACTTGCATTCTGAAAGCTAGAGAAACAAAACTTTGAAGGAGACACTAAGTACAGTACTAGATATACAGTCTCTCTGCTTATTCGGCTTAGCGCTGCTCGTAAGTCACATGACGACATGAAGGCTTGAAAATGAAATGAACTTAAAGGAAATTGCAACCCTTGCAACATAGTAATCACATTTTTTTTATAAAATTATTTGTAATAATATATGCGATTAATCGTTCAGTCCTATTTTAGATTCATATGAAGAAAATAAATAGATGAAATCCAATTGTGGCTAATTTGAGTAATTTAAATGGTTATTTTTCATTTTTTCCTTGATACAATTCCCATACATCTTTTGCTTTAAGCCCAAGTATAAATTGAAAAGGGTAAAAGCAATGAGTAAGGAAGGTGCCTAATGTTTTGAATAGAAGTGTGTTTTCAAGTGCGTCTCTGTTACCTTTTTAACCTTCACACAAAGATCTGCGTCTGCAATATCCTCCAACACGGGCCTTACCAATTTTCTGCCAACCAAGCGGAAGTACAGCAAAGGGGCAAGAAATCCAGGAGGTGGGCCACCATGTACGAGATCAACAGCAATGGCTTGACCAGAAAAATAATAGCGATCGTCTCTCAATGCTATGACAAAATATACGAGACATAGGAAAATATCAGAAGTGGATTAAATTAAAAAAAGATAACCTGGGATTAAACCACCCAGGCAAAGGGAGAATATGGAGACAATACAAGATTACTAGAAATTGGTTCAACAAATTATCACTGACAATGAATGCTGACCATAAATATTGTAGATTATGTAAAAATATACCTGCGAAGTTAAGATGTCCATCACTTCCTTCAAACATTGGAGATGATGCCAATGCTTCCATTAACAACCTTAAAAACTCTCTTCGGGGGCCTCCAAGATCTATTGCCTCCTCCCAAGTTCCAGTATCATCAGAAAATTTGATGGACATCTGGTGTGTTGGTCTGTATGACACACGCCTGAAGCCACGCAAAGCACCGTCTATGACACATTGTCTATTAATGTTGAACCTGCATTTTTCATTTGTGTCAATTTGGGATGCCAAATTGACCAACAGCTCGTTAGCTGGAATAACAGATTTGTCTGGTGTCCTGTTGAATAAAAGGTTAAAAAATTGTATTGTAAATCAAAAATGGTTAGGTACTAGGTTGACAACAGCACTTACGCTTGATCTTCCAGGCTGGCTTTTATTGCTTGGGCCAAGTCATCATCAGATGACTCTTCAGATGGTGCACCCATGATGGTTAGGTATCTGCTGTAGCCATCACTGCCATACTGGCTACTAGCATTTGTTGTTTGGACGACCGGAATTTCGTCGATTGGCTGTGACACAGTAGGCTGGTTGGATTCGTTGGTTTCAGACGCTGGCATTTCTTCAGGAATGGTTACTGGTAGGATGGATGGCTCAGCATCACGTACCTGTTACATTTCCATCTGGTTCCGGTGAGATCTTGTCATATATGATTGTCTTGCAGGTTTTCTTTCGGCATTGACATTTTCCAATTCTGCATCTGAATCCGTGTCACTTTAAGCATTGAGGAACAAATAAATTGTTAGCAGAAAGAAATAAAAAAGTAATATTTCACCATTCAATCAAATAAAGTCTGAGAACTTGGTTGTACGTCTTGTCCTGTCCATGTAATCAATTAATCTAAATATTGAAAAAAAAAGAAAATCTTACCTGCAAGGGTAGGACTCATGATGGTCTGATATAGATGGCTTTGTAATGAAAAATCTTTTGTATTAGAGTTGCATTTAAATCTTGGCCTTCCCGAAGCGTTGGTTTAACCAAACGGTTTCCACATGGCATCAAGAGTTCCAAGCTGCAAAAAAAAAAGAAATTATACAGTTTTATATACTATAAATTTAATATACTAAATTTAAGTTTAGTTTAAGATTTGTAATTATAGTTAAAACCCATCAATAGCATTGACCCAAAAACATAAAAAATGATATTCTGATTTAGTTGTATTTCGGTGTCGTTTGATTTCTACCATAATGCCTTCATCACATGCGCAACAGAGTTTAATGTGGCTGGATTAAGGTGGCCATACAACTTGATTGAGGCCAGATTTTTTTAAATGCCTTGTCCAGTTTTTAGTGCAGCCTCAAATCACTCACTAATTTGTTTTTTAGCTTGCTTTTCTTTAGTTTTTTGAGCAACTTTAAGAGAAACAATTGGGCGCTTTGGGCTGTGATGTGGAAGTTAGCACACACAGAGTCTTTTCAATGATGTTATGTTCATGGAAAAATTAGAGGAACGTGTAAACTTCACCTTTCTCTGCACTTGTGGATGCAGATAAAAGGACAGAATCTTACAGATAAAAGTTAAAATATTTGGAGAGTACAATATGATTTGATTTAGTTCTTTATATATGCACATTACTTAATTAAATTAATATGCAGTCAATACTTAAGACTTGATTGTAGTTAAACAATCTGATTCCATGCATGACCTTATGACGTTAATATTCACTAGGTGTAAAACTATTCAGATTTTTAGACAATACAGATCCGAGGGAATGGATAATCTACATTGTGGTGTATTTATTGAATAAATACAATAATGTGACGAAAACCTTCTATGGACGACTTTCTGAATATACATTATATATTATTGTATCAAGATTTAAAGTTTCTGTGATCAAAATGAACAAAGTATAGACGAATCACTGCATCATGATACCGTAGTTATGCTGTTGTCAAGGTGCGGAAGGAAACCCAGGCGCAGAAAGTGTCTGATTGTCAAACTGACAGATTTATTGACAGCAGGCAGAGGGAGGGATCTTCACAGGTAGTCGAGGCAATATACAGTACATCCGACAGGTACGATATCCAGAAAACAGGTCAAGGGCACAGGTAGGCAGAAAAACGAGAAGACGTACCAGGGGTCAAAACCGGGAAGGCGAAACAAACTCGAATAGGGAGTCTAAAACGTGAAACACGAACGAGGAACAACAAGTGTGACGTACTGACAAAGACAGAGAGACAAAGGCAGAAAGAAGTGATGAGCATTCAAGTCTTTTTTTCCAACTCAATCCCAACTTCAAAATTTGTTTGCTGTACAATGCTGTGAAAAAAGTTAATAAAAAACAAATTGAATACAGTTTTACGGTTACTCGGATGTTGAAGCCACGTCTAATCGCTGTTTGCAATAAAGTAATGCTCAACGACTTTAGAATAAGGGAGAGTAATTTGCATGAAAAGAAAATAAATAACTCACCTCCTCGATCTTGGACGCCACTGACCAAAACACTGTCGGGATGTATTTCGAGGTCCCGCTAATCCTGGGGGTATGGTGTAATGAATTAATTATATTGCTTAAAAGTCCTATTGCTTCGTTGATTCGCTCTCTATCCGCCATTATCTCTGTCCTAATGAAGACCACCTTCTTTGGGCACGACGATAGAATCCCGCCTAGAAACTAGAGCAGGGTTGCCAGATCTGACAACGTGCCTTAGGGTTGCCAGCTTGGATGAACTGTAATATATCTTACCTTCGTATGTCAAATGTTACCTAGGATCAACATTTTTAGCCAAACATGTTAAGAAATAACGTCACATTGACGACGTTGTGAACTGAAATAAAGTCAAAGGGAATGGAATGTTAAATTGCTAAATTAAAATAAATGATTGTAATGTTTATTAATTAAATATATTTGGAATAATTAAAGTGGTCATAATTATCCTCAACCCAAGTCTTCCCTTGAACAGTGCTTCAGTGTGATCAAATAATTGTGAAAACTTGGTAGTAAGTGTGAGAGAACTTGATAGTAAGTGTGAGAGAACTTGATAGTAAGTGTGAGAGAACTTGGTAGTGAGTGTGAGAGAAGTTGATAGTAAGTGTGAGAGAAGTTGATAGTAAGTGTGAGAGGTCTTGGTAGTAAGTGTGAGAGGTCTTGGTAGTAAGTGTGAGAGAACTTGGTAGTAAGTGTGAGAGGTCTTGATAGTACGTGTGAGAGAACTTGGTAGTAAGTGTGAAAGGTCTTGATAGTATGTGTGAGAGAACTTGGAAGTAAGTGTGAGAGATCTTGGTAGTAAGTGTGAGAGAACTTGGTTGTAAGTGTGAGAGGTCTTGATAGTACGTGTGAGAGGTCTTGGTAGTAAGTGTGAGAGAACTTGGTTGTAAGTGTGAAAGGTCTTGATAGTACGTGTGAGAGAACTTGGTAGTAAGTGTGAGAGATCTTGGTAGTAAGTGTGAGAGGTCTTGATAGTACGTGTGAGAGAACTTGGTAGTAAGTGTGAAAGGTCTTGATAGTATGTGTGAGAGAACTTGGAAGTAAGTGTGAGAGATCTTGGTAGTAAGTGTGAGAGAACTTGGTTGTAAGTGTGAGAGGTCTTGATAGTACGTGTGAGAGGTCTTGGTAGTAAGTGTGAGAGAACTTGGTTGTAAGTGTGAAAGGTCTTGATAGTACGTGTGAGAGAACTTGGTAGTAAGTGTGAGAGATCTTGGTAGTAAGTGTGAGAGAACTTGGTTGTAAGTGTGAGAGATCTTGGTAGTGAGTGTGAGGGAACTTGATTACACAGGAAGCCGCCCCCTTTTTCAAGCGATGTTTAAACATTTAAATGGTCAACTTAGTTTATAAACTCTGTTAGTTTATTAGTTCTGCTGCTTCATCTGCCTTCGTGTGTGTTTGAAATTGTTCATTGTTTCCTGAGAGACTCTTGAGATGATCCAGCACTATATGAGTTACATTGTGGTCCCAGGATAAGGAATATTTTGCAGCTCTTCCTGTCGCATGTCCTGGTCATCTGTGGAGAAATAATACACATTTTAAAGGATCCCTTTTTCACAGTGTTCTCATACAGATCCTAATATCATCTACTGTGATGAGTAACTAAGTATTAATATTTACAACAACATTACCATGTGTCACACCTGAGGAGAAATGGACTGATCTAAACTTTCTACATTTTTCAACCTTTAGTTCATGAATGATTTGGTTTCTTTCTTTTTGAATGACATCCATCTGAAAAAAAAGAAAAAAGGATGAGAAGTTAGTTTTCAGTGTTGAAGTCACGTTTTAATACTGTATTTGCAAACTAGGACTTAAAATTATTTATACTATTTTATACTCATGATAAATGATGAGACTGCGATGGACGAGAGACGAGGTTAAACATCAGAAACACTTCAGAGACAAACATGGATGTTGAAATAAAGATACATTTGGAAATATCTTCGACTTAATGCGCTGGAGCGAACGTAAACAAACACTTGTCTAAATATTAAACAAACGTAAACAAACACTCGTCTAAATATTAAAACCTCGATAACATTCTACAAGCACACACTGGTACTGTATGACACTTCTTCACGAACAAATTCAGATCCAACCGTGTAAAATTAACTGGAGGAACAAACTTTTAAAGCGTGTTAAACTGTTTTCACTGGTGTCACACAAGTAACGGTCCTACCGGACCATGCAAAAAGGTTCCTAGCGAAAGCAATAATATTGCTGCAATAGTATATTAAAAAGAGACAATATAACGTTGATGTGCACAACGAGAGCTGATCATAATAAAACAACTTACACGCTCATCTTCCAAGCGTTGAATTCACTCTTCAGGCTCCACTGGTTTATAAAAAGTCAGGCGCTTAGACGGACTTCAGGAGGAAATGATGTACATCAGCAGAAAGTTTAATAATTGTGTTATAAATGCTGCGATATCATTAAATAAAGTGTTCATGTCAAAAATAACATGATAACAACCCAAACATTTGTATTAAACTGCCGGAGATTAAGAATTGATTTAACAACTTTATTTTGAAGTTGCTTAAAAAAGGGGCGGCATCCGGTGTAATCAAGATTGCATCCTGTAATCAAGTTCTCTCACACGCACTACTAAGACCTCTCACACGTACTATCAAGTCCTCATGCACTTATGTACAAGATCTCTTACACTCACTATCAAATACTCATGTACGTATAATCAAGTACTCATACACGTACTATTAAGTGCTGATAAAGAGTTTGAAAGTAGATGTGAGCAAGTTTGATAGAAGGTGTGAGAGGGTTAAATAGTAAGTGTGAGAGGTCTTGATAGTACATGTGAGAGGTCTGGGTAGTAAGTGTGAGAGGTCTTGATAGTACGTGTGAGAGAAAAACTGAATTTTGTCATAAACGGCCCCTCATAGCTTGCCGTTGCTCCTGCTTTTTGCATTCCTTTTCCAATTGTCTGAAGTACTCACTTTTCAATCCTAGCAAAAATAATTAACCGGAACTGGATCTAGTTGGTTTCCCAACAGAGGACAAGTTCAGCATCGCTTTCACTCCTGGACCAACCTGAGTATTCCAAGCTTGACACTCCATTATACAAACATCCAATATAATAGAGATCTATTAACTTGTGTTATGCTTGCCAGCACGAACAAACAAACAGGATTATTTTTATTTTCACAGACATTGGATGATCCAAGCCAGACAGATATTTCGTTTTGTTTATTGATCATTTTAGATATGTTATTTTTATGTCAAATAGGAGAAAATATGTATGTATTTTTCTTTTATGATTGTGAGGTGGATGAATGTTCTTCTGTCCGTAATTATTTTGTTAATTGGACTGATAGTTCCAAAGTCTATAAAGATGCAATAAAGGAGAAGAAAACGGCAGCCACTCGGAAAATATGTTGTTTTTCTGAGCTGAGAGTAGCCTATATTATAAATGCAAACACTTTTTATCCTATTTTTGTCTCTAAGTTGGGACCCAATTTTTTTCGCCCCGCCTTGCGTACCTCTGAAAAAATATCTTTACCCCGGAGTCACGCCCTTCCACCGCCGTGAAGCGTTTGGATTGATGTATATTGCCATGTCTGCTGCCGTGAGCTGGCTTTGATCCGGCGATCAGCTGAACGAGAGGTAACCAGAGTAGCGGGGCGCCATCCAGTGTTGAAAAGGTGTATTGCTTAATATTATTTTTCTACTAAATATATTGTAAGTAAGTAAGTTATTTTTATTTCTATAGCGCTTTTCCAGTTTTAGATGTATTATCCTTAATATAACATATTGTTCAATGCTTGTTTTATACTGTCAGTACAGTTGCTTGACAAGATGGCGCCGCACGAGCAGCAGCTGGTTACAACAGCTCCCTCTTTCTTCTTACTTTTTATTACACTTTTTCCTTTTTTTTGGCGTCTTTTTAATTTTTTCTTTAGAGTGGTCGGATCTTGTTGCCGTTGTGCACAAAACGAGACCACTTTTACAACTTTTGCATACGGTTTTCTGCTATTTTCGTCACTTTTGGGAACTCCGTCGGCAGACACGCTCAGCGGGTCTATTGTTTACACAAGGGATCAGCTGTTGGGGTTGCGCAACACCGCTCTCTCTCTCAGCGCGGAATGGACGATTCCCGTGGAAATCAAGAGAAAAAGACGCGGATGCAGAGCAGGTCGGATGAAACAAGAGAAGAAACGTAGGTTCCGTCCCTTTATTCCATCGATCATCATGGGAAATGTACGTTCGATTGTGAATAAAACGGACGAGCTTGCTGCGCTGACCCGGCATCAGAGAGACTTCCGGGAGAGCAGCCTTCTATGTTTCACGGAGACCTGGCTGACGGAGAAGATCCCAGACTCTGTTGTTTCCCTGGAGGGGTTCAAGATGGTGCGTGCGGACCGGGACATGGATGGAAAGAGGAGAGGAGGAGGAGTGGCGGTGTTTATTAATGAGAGATGGAGCGATCCCGCGCATGTCTCCATTAAAGAACAAGTGTGCACTAAGGACATAGAGTTCGTTGCGGTGGGCATCCGCCCGTATTACATCCCGAGGGAGTTCTCACATGTGATTGTGTTCACTGTTTACATTCCTCCCTCTGCGGACGCAGCCGCAGCGAGCGAGAGGCTGAGCGCCTCAGTGTCGGACCTGCAGCTCAAACACCCGAACTCTCTCCTGCTCATTAACGGAGATTTCAACCATGCCTCACTTTCCTCCATTCTTCCCACTTTCACACAATACGTGAAGTGCCACACCCGGGAGGACAAGACTCTGGACCTTTTATATGCAAATGTAAAAGGTGCCTACACCTCCACCGCCCTGCCCCCCCTCGGCCGCTCTGATCACAACCTGATACGTCTGCGACCTGAATACACTCCCATGGTGAGGAGACAGCCTGCACAGAAAAGAACTGTTAAGATGTGGAATGATGAAGCCAAGGAGAGGCTGAGAGACTGCTTTGAGTCTACAGACTGGAGCGTGTTCTCTCATGGTGATGACATCGACACCTTCAATGACCATTCCACAGATTACATAAAGTTCTGTGAGGGCAACGTCACACCGACCCGCAAGGTGCGGTGCTTTGCCAACACCAAGCCATGGGTGACCCCTCAACTTCAAGTTCTGCTGAACAAGAAGAAGAGGGTGTTTGCTTCAGGGAGCAGAGAGGAGCTTAAGGAGGTCCAGCGTGAACTCAAGAAGGCGATCAGGATGGCCAAGGACGAATACAAGGGGAAACTGGAGGAGCAACTGGCGCAGGGCAACACTAGGGATGTGTGGAAAGGCCTGAAGAACATCTCAGGTCATGGCCAGAGTGGAGCCAGAGCCACAGCAGGGGGAGACCAAAGATGGGCCACTGAACTGAACCAGTATTTCAACCGGTTTGATCAGGGCCCCCCTCCCCCCTCCACCTCTGCCCCTCACTCTTCACAAAGCTGTTTTTCCCCTGCTTCAGCCCCCTCCCCCCAACTGTTCTCACCTCCAAGCCACCTTTCTCCCCCCCAACAAGCCCTACTGCCTCAGCTGCCCAACCCCCCACAGCCACCTCTCTCTGTTACATCGGAACAGGTGAGGAGAGAATTAAGGCGACTGAAGATCAGGAAAGCTGCTGGACCAGATGGACTCAGCCCCAGACTGCTCAGGGATTGTGCTGATCAACTTTGTGAGTTGGTCACACACATCTTCAACCTGAGCCTCAAACTGGAGAAGGTCCCGGTCCAGTGGAAGACCTCCTGTGTGGTTCCGGTTCCCAAGGCGGTACATGCGAAGGAGCCGAGCCACTTCAGACCAGTCGCCCTGACCTCCCATCTGATGAAGACCTTGGAGAGGCTGGTACTCCGCGAGCTACGCACGACGGTGAGCTCTGCGTTGGATCCGCTGCAGTTCGCCTACAGGCCAAAGATGGGGGTGGACGACGCCGTCATCTACCTGCAGCACCGGGCACTGACTCACCTGGAAGCCGCCGGTAGCACTGTGAGAGTCATGTTCTTTGACTTCTCAAGTGCTTTCAACACCATCCAGCCGGCGCTGCTAAGGAAGAAGATGGAGGACGCAGGAGTTGGGACACAGCTGGCAGCATGGACGATGGACTACCTCACCAACAGGCCGCAGTATGTGAGGCTGCAGGACTGCAGGTCTGAGGTGACCATCTGCAGCACCGGGGTGCCTCAAGGGACAGTGCTGTCACCTTTCCTTTTTTCCCTCTACACGGCGGACTTTACCTATGACTCCAGCAGCTGTCACCTCCAGAAGTTTTCTGACGACTCGGCCATTGTGGGCTGCGTGTCTGGGGGGGGTGAGCTGGAGTACAGGTCAGTCATCAAGGACTTTGTTGACTGGTGTGAGAGCAACTACCTTTGCTTAAACACCGGGAAGACAAGGGAGATGGTGATTGACTTCAGGAAAAAGTCCCCACCACATCAACCGGTGAGCATCCAGGGCTCGGACATTGAGCTGGTGGACAGCTTCAAATACCTGGGTGTTCACCTCAACAATAAACTGAACTGGTCCACACACATCAACGCCGTGTACAAGAAGGGCCGAAGTCGCCTCCACCTCCTGGGGAGACTGAGGTCCTTCGGAGTGTGCAGACCACTTTTAAGGACCTTTTATGACTCTGTGGTAGCCTCTGCTATCCACTACGCTGTGGTCTGCTGGGGAGCAGGCAGCACGGACCGGGACAGGAAGAGACTGAACAGGCTGGTCACGAGGGCCGGCTCTGTCCTGGGCCGCTCGCTGGACTCGGTGGAGGAGGTGGGAGAGAGGAGGACACTCTCCAGACTCTCCTCCATCAGGGACAACGCTCTCCACCCACTGCACCTGACCGTGGAGGAGCTGGCCAGCTCCTTCAGTGGCAGGCTCAGGCACCCCCAGTGTAGGACGGAGCGTTATAGAAGGTCCTTCATCCCAACTGGTGTCAGGATATTTAACTCTCTACTTTAAATATCCTGGTGCTAATCCGTAGCGTGGTTTTCTTCTTGTGTGCTTTTTATTTTATTTTTTTTCCCGTTTTTATTTCTATTTTATTTTATTTTTTATTCTATTTTATTTTGTTAATAGTGTCAATTTCTAATTTTGTAAATAATTTGTATATTTTTAAGATCTTTTTTTATTTTATTTTGTATTATCTCTTGTACTATTTCTTTCTCCTTGCACTTTATTTTCTTCCAACTGCGCTGTTGTGAAAGTGTGTTTCCCCTCTGGGGATGAATAAAGCCTTTCTATTCTATTCTATTCTATTAACAGTATTTTAGACAAAACATGATTTTTTTTTGACAAAACAAAGAGTCTAAATATTTACACAATTCTGTTTAATTGGTGTGTTTATATAAAATAAATAAAATATTAATAAAAAAACAAACACATTAAATAAATTATCTCACATATGAAAATAAAAAAAGATGTAAATGTCCTGACAGGCTATTAAATTTTGTGTTTTCTTTTCTTTTCTTGTAGCCACTCCACAAATGTCTTGACATTGGTGTCTGTGTTCAAAGTCTTTAGTGCTTTACTTCCTTTTTTGGACACCACTATCCTCCTCCATGGACTGCCTGTTTTTGAGGACAGAGAGAATCCAGGTTCAGACAATGGCTGAGGTTGATGTTGATATACCAGAGGTCTTAAACATCATGGTTACAGTTCTATAATACATCAGTGATGCTTTTTAGGAGAATCTGTCTGACTTGGCCCTGGACGCTTGGTCTCTCTTACAAAGGTGATGGTGCTCAACGGTGGCGGGGGTATTCCCAACCATCTCCGAACAGTGCTTTTTGGAACTTTCCCTCCATCCCTTCAACTGATGTAAATAGGGAGAAGCCATATAAATCTTTGGAGTAGGCCATGTTGGTAGATCCAACACTTCTATTTCCCAGGCAGGCCAGACTTCTTAATTCTACTTAACCATTCTTCAACTTGTTTTTCGGTGCTGGAGATGGAATCATTATACTATTTGCCAAGGCGCTTAATACGGTTCCCCTGAATGATCACCTCCCTTTAAACAAGCAGCTTGAACCTCTCTGTTGTATCACTAGACTTGAAAATCATCTTTGCCCTTGTGGCCACACGATCCAGCTCTGCCAGGACCCATCTTGCCTGCACATGGGTTATGATGGTAAGGTCATAAATAAGATAATCCATGAATTCCCTGATTACTGGCTGTTGACTCCCTGCAGCAGTTCTCGGTCCTCTTGACTTTGTACTCGCTGCGGTTATGTTCAGGTTAATTCCTATGGCGAACAAGATGGGAGAGATGGTACAACCCGTTACTATTCCCTTCTCCATTGGTTGCCACTTTGTTGTGAACATGGCTGACTGGAATTGTAGCTTGATGTCTTACAAGTAATCTGTGATCATACCCTGGATGTGAAGTGGGATGTGATAATGGTCCAGAGCCACTCAAGTTATGGGTAATAGACCTTTATGTGTTAGCAAAGTCCAGCCACTGTTACTGTTATCTTGCCTTTCCTCTCCTTTGCCTCTTGGAGTAGGCTGATGACCCCTGTGTGCTCCAAGCACCCAGAGAACCCCTTGATCGCACCCTTCTGGATAGAGCTGTTAATGTATCCATTCTGGGTCATGTAGGTCCTCATTCTTCTGGCAAGCACGGAAAAAAGGGTCTTGTATAATAAATTGAACTGTTTGTGTGGGCTGCTGTACAACAACTGCTGCTGTGAAGGTGGGTATGTGAATGGCAAATCTCTGACACTTAATTGGGCAAACATCTGAAGTCACTAGTGAGATCACTGAACACTGTATCACTTCAATTAAAAAAGTAACACACAGAACACACAGTTTGTCTGACCTTTCCTTTTAGACTTTAGACTTTCTTTATTGTCATTGCACAGAAGAACACAGCAGTGAAAAACTGGCAACGGAATTTTGTTGCTTGGCAACCGTTTAAAAATTGGATGCCTGTATGAAAGAAGGTAAGTCAGTATATCAGAGGATAACACAATATTACAACCTTCTAATAAATCAATACACTTTTTCTTTCTTTACTTCAGTGTGCCAAAAGTGTAACATAAAGGAACGAAGAAGCATATAAGATATCAAACAGGGGATAGTTGCTTAAACCCAAGTTAAGTTTTAGTACCAGTATTACATTATTTAATCTCAGCTGAGAGTCAATACACATACATTTGTGTACTATATTCTGTTTATATATTTTATTTTATTTATTATTTTATATATTTTATCTTAGTTTAAAAAAAAGTTCAAGCGGACAGACAGACATTCGTCCCTTTGGGATCAATCCTTCAGAAAAATCAGATTCAGTCCTTTATTGTCATTGTAGCAAGTACAACAAGATTGAATAATTAAATAAAATACTTACTAACGTAGATAGATTGAGGCATCAAATAAAAAATGCTCAAGCGCCGTCACAGCCAACTTTGCGCTCGTCAACCGTCTGTCGGCCTGTGAGATTGGTTACTAAATATTCGTGTTTAATGTTTGGTTGTAGGCTGGAACCAGTGTACAGCAGCATCTCAACAACAATAGTCACGAGCAGGAGCAGCGCCTATGAGAATCAGAATCCATCCTTCTTCATTGTCATTGGTAAATATGCATTACCAAGTATTGTGTTTTAAATTAAAGAGATTGTTCAAGATATCTAGCAGCAGGTTAAAGAAACGGTTGTTAATGATGAATTTATTCATGAAAGGCACGCCCTTTCTCATTACCGATGTTGTCACCTGTTGATGGAGTGGAGAATTTAAAAGAGCTGCGTCATTCAGGCTGCCCCTCTCCTCTGTATCATGACGGTCAGCTGATCTGGTTCTGGGTTCAGTAAGCGGTCCTGCTTGTGTGTTCCCTGCTATTCACGCTGTAATATATCCTGACTCGTGAAAGATGCCCTGCCTCTTTATTTAAATTGTCTTTGTTTACCTTGCCTCTTTATGTTTCGTTTGGTTCGCCTCACAGCTTAATTTATATATTCGTTATTCTTAAGTTGTTTAGGTAGTTTTGTTTTATTTATTCCACTTTTGTAGGTGTGAGCTACAGTGCCAATTAAATCTTGTGTTATTTGTTAATATTTCCTATGGTTCTTTTGGACGTGCTTAACACTTATTTTTTCACAGGAGTTATTTTGTTTTTGATTGAAGTAGTGCCCATAATGGTTATATCTGTCACGTCAATGTGTGGTTTTGTTCCGACTACTGATATGTTGTTTTCCATTTTTTCTGTATTATAATTACTAACTGTGGGCTTTGAGTTTAATTCATTTGTGTGCAGTCCTTAGTTTATAAGATCGTTGTCAATCTGTCGTATTTAATTCACTGCTTGTTTTAATCTCACTGTTTTGATAACCCAATAAACACAAATATATTTTTCTGGTACTTACTATTAAGTACTGGTACTTTTTAACCGTTGGAGGGTCCGCTGGCAAGCTGCTGCCGCGCCTCCCCTGGTCTTCGTTATTTTCGCTATTTTGACGTTTCATATTGATTTATCAAGCTTAGTCTTTTATGAATGTTGGTCCTCGAACCCATCTGCTTGATTTGGCCCGCTCGATCTTCCACTCTGCGACACTGAAACAGCAGTTTTAGTCTCTGCCTGCCTGACTCGCTTGCCAGAAGCTAGCTCCGCTAGCCAGAAGCTAACTCCGCCGACACAGGGCTCCTCTCCGCACTCTGTGGCTGGATAGCCTGCGCCGGTATGCCCCACGAAGCACGCCAGTTCGGACCGGTCCGCCGCCACCTTGCCCGGACGTTTACCTGCGCCCGCGGATTGCTGTCAACGCGGAGGACGCCGCCTCCCTGCTACACCGCTACAAGCTACCGCTACCGCTACAAGCTACAACCAGCACGCTCCACTCCTCTGCCTCCGCTGTGCTGGTTCTGTGGCTTCACCATCACCACCTGGATCATCATCTAGCGCTGGATTACGTCGCCGCCGACTTCTCATCATGTGGAGTTTCAACCTGTTCCTCTGGCTCGCGCTGCTCGGCTCTCACGAGCGCATCTCTGCCGCTCCGTTACTCGGCAACGGAGATGTTACGTCTCCGGATCTTCTCAAGGAGCCCCCCCACCTGAGCTTGCATCCCACCACTACATCCTGAAACGACCAAGATACATCCACCGAGGCTCTGGACGGAACTTTCAGGTCACTCACAACAGCAACACAAACATCCGCTCTTTCTGGTCCACTGGGCCCCGCCCCCCTCCTCGTACAGCCCGCCCTGTCAGTCCTGTCAATCACAATGTGCTGTCCCCTGTGCTCAAAGCAACCTGTTACACTCCACTCACCTGTCTGAAACTCTGTCTACTCAACACCAGATCCCTCAGTAATAAGGCCCTGCTGATAGCTGACTTTATTGTTGACCAGAGCCTAGACATTCTCTGCCTCACCGAGACCTGGCAGCAACCAAACGACTTCTCCCATCTTAATGAGGCTGTCCCATCAGGTTTCTCTTTTATTAGTAAACCCCGTGCCACTGGGAGGGGGGGTGGCCTCGCTCTCCTCCACCGTGAAAACATCAAAGTCACTGCTGTCACAGTCCCCCATCACTCCTCCTTTGAATGTCTAGCTGTAAAACTCACAGGCCCCAAACCCACTATCATTGTCACCATATACAGACCACCAAAACCCTCTGCCGTTTTCCTCAATGAATTTTCATCACTATTAACATCTGTATGTGCAATGTCCCCCACTGTTATTCTCCTTGGTGACTTCAACATCCATATTGACAACCCATCCTGTACGCTTGCTAACGACTTCACATCACTCCTGGACTGTCTTGGCATCACACAACATGTCAACCTCCCAACCCATAACAAAGGTCACATACTGGACTTAATCTGCTGCACTCCCACTAACCTTGATGTCATTGATTTCCCCATTTCCGACCACAAAGCCGTACTTTTTGACATTTACAACCAACTACACCAAGCCAAGGAGCAACGGACCATCTCCTTCAGGAACATCAAACATATCAACACCACAGATCTCTCCTCCCTGATCAGCTCCTACCCCAGCCCCCCCTCAGCATCCTCCCTGACTGACCTGGTGACTCACTACAACAACTGCCTCTCCTCCTCCCTCACCACCCTGGCCCCCCTGAAAACCCGCTCAGTCTCATTCACCCACACTGCTCCCTGGTTCACCCCTGAGCTCCGCCAGCTCAAAGCCACTGGCCGTCGACTGGAGCGACTCTACAAAAAGACTGGACTCACTGTACACCGCCAGATGTACTCGGACCACCTCCATCACTACAAGAACGCCCTCACCACTGCCAAATCCTCATACTACTCCAACCTCATCAACACCGGTACAGGTAACAGCAGAGACCTTTTCTCAACAATCAGCCACTTACTTCAGCCTCCTAAAACCCTCCCTCCTGAAATTTCCGCCAATCAGTGCACTGCCTTCCTGGACTTCTTCAGCTCCAAGATCAACACCATTCACCAACTACTGGCCACATCTCGCACTCCCTCTGACGACCCACCCTGGATGATCACTGACCAACCTCCCATCAGCTCCCTCTCTGACTTCACTCCAGTAACAGAACTGACCGTCTCAGAACTCATCCGCAAGGCCAAAACCACCACCTGTCAGCTCGACCCTCTTCCCACCTCCCTTGTCAAAGCATGTCTTCCATTCATTTCCCCCATGATCACCAACATAATTAACTCCTCCCTCACTACAGGTACCGTACCCCCCTCCCTAAAACTGGCTGCCATCACACCAATCCTGAAAAAACCCAGTGCTGATCCTGCTGACCTCAACCACTACCGGCCCATCTCCAACCTCCCCTTCATTTCCAAAACCCTTGAAAGGGTGGTTGCCGCACAATTACAGTCCCACCTTGACACAAACAATCTCCAAGAACCCTTCCAATCCGGCTTCCGTCCTAAACACAGCACTGAAACAGCCCTAGTCAAAATCACCAACGACCTCCTCCGTGCAGCTGACTCCGGATTGCTCACCATTCTCATCCTCCTCGACCTCAGCGCAGCATTCGACACCATCTCCCACCGTCTGCTCTTGGACCGCCTGGCTGGCATTGGGATCACCGGTGCTGCACTCTCCTGGTTCACTTCCTACCTCACCGACCGTCAACAATTTGTCCAACTAAGCCACCACAAGTCTGGGCGTTCGGGTGTTTCACTGGGTGTCCCCCAGGGGTCAGTCTTGGGTCCACTCCTGTTCACCATCTACCTCCTCCCCCTGGGCAAACTCCTCCGTCACCATGGGGTCCATTTCCACTGTTACGCTGACGACACACAGGTCTACATCTCCACCAAACCCACCGTGGCCATCCCTCCCACCTCCCTCATCACCTGCCTAGAAGACATCCGGAGCTGGATGAGCAGGAACTTTTTAAAACTCAACGGCAACAAGACCGAGGCCCTGCTCATCGGCTCCAAATCCACCCTCGCCAAATCACAACACACCCCAGCCACACCCATCATCATCGACGGATTCCCTGTACCCTTCTCCCACCAAGTCAAGAGCCTCGGCGTCATACTGGACAACACCCTCTCATTTGCACCCCATATTCAAAACATCACCCGGACCGCATTCTTCCACCTCCGCAACATCTCCAGACTCCGCCCATCACTGACCCAATCTAGCACTGAAATCCTGGTCCACTCATTTGTCACATCACGCATCGACTACTGCAACGCCCTTCTCACCGGACTCCCCACCAAACTCATCAACAGACTGCAGATCATTCAGAACTCAGCCGCCCGGATCATCACCCGCACCAAATCATCTGACCACATCACCCCTGTTCTCATCCAACTCCACTGGCTCCCGGTTCAATACCGCATCCACTACAAAAATCTTCTCCTCACCTACAAAGCTCTCCACAACCTAGCCCCCACTTACCTCCGCGACCTTCTCCATGACTACACTCCCTCCCGTTCCCTCCGCTCCTCCTCTGCTGGACTGTTAATCACCCCCACGTCACGCCTCAGCACGATGGGTGCCCGAGCCTTCAGCTGCTCGGCACCAAAACTCTGGAACTCCCTCCCACCACACATAAGACAGTCAGACTCCATCACAACATTCACATCTCGACTTAAAACCCACCTGTTCAAACTGGCACATTCCCTATGAACCAGACACTCTGCACTGCACTTTTATCTCGATCTTTGTCTGTTTTTATTGATGCTATGAGTATGTATAAGGCGCCGCCATGCAAATAAAATGTATTATTATTATTATTATTATTACTTCTTTTGGGGCTTGTATTCATTTGCCAGATGTTCCTACGCGGAGGGTTGTTGTAGTAAATCTTGATGTGCAAGTCCTAAGTTGGCGTTGTTGGACACCGATCTATGTTGTTTAAAACCAGCCACTAGTGGGAAGTGAAGTCCACCCCATTTACTCCCTGGCCAGTGACTAGGAACGGTTACACATGCAGGAAAGTTGAAGCATGTTTTGATAGATTGTAGAATTGTAATTTTTTACAATTATTAATTCAGAATACAAGCGATCCAACTTTTTTTCTAGCAAGACGGAAACTATAGAACGTGATTTGACACAAAACTAAATAAAGAGACTGGGACATATGATCAGATAGTTGTTCAAAATACATTTATATATACTCCAATTTGATCTCTATTGGAGTTGATATTTAAAAGTAAGTATGTTTCCGAAATTAGATGCTAATAGCTCTAGTATAAGAGATATCTCTGATGGATCTTTGTTCAATATTCACCCTCTATTTTTGATGAAAAAGCAACACTGGCTGGAAGACCTACACCAACCCTGACCTGGCCTTCGCAATAAGCTGCAGCAACGACCCAAAACCTGAAAGACGTGTCTCGGACATATGCCCACGTAACATCACCAGCCTTCCATCATGAAAGTAACTTTGCTGGTATTGTCTTCATTAGAAAAACAATGCCCCGCATGTGTCCAGTGACAGCAGATGCCATTGCTTCTCAGTTTAGAAATAACTTTCACTTTCCATATGCAGACAACAATTTCACAAGACCTACCTCATGTGAAGTTTCCTCTCGCTCCAGGGCAGCTAGCGCCAATGCCAACCTTTCAGGGGATTTCATAGCAGCCAAGCTAGGTGCAACAATAAGAAGACATCAGGCAGAGACAGTATTCACCCAGAGTTTGTTGTACACCAAAGCAAACGAACACCTCACTGGCTACGCTCTTTTTCTCAAGAATACAAAGACCTTGCACCATGCTTTCGTCATTGCCTAGCCAAAGCTGAACACATGCGCCAAAGATCTGAAGTCCTTCAGGCTCATCTGGATGAGATGAAGGCCAAGGTCACATCTAGGGTCTCACTCATAAGCCGCCTGCCAGGTATGTCTTCGGGGGCTTCCCCCAGACCCTAAACATTAGACGATTCAGTAGATATGTACAGTACATACCACCTAGATGGAATGACATGTATAAATAAAACTGTGCAGAAATTAAAATGAAATATTTTATATTATAAACTAATTTAAATAACTGAATTTGGAGTCAAATTCAAAATTGCATTGTTCATTTTGACAGTTGAGAAAATGAACTTAATTTGACACTGACCATAGAATAAATAGTAATAAATATTTTTGGGAAGTACGAACAAATGGAATTTAATTGAAACTTGATTTTTTTTTTCTTTACTGTGCAGTTGTTGCTTTTGAGGTTCGTAAAACAATTATTATGTTTAGGGGGCAATAACGTACTCACACACACTTGTCGTTGACTACTACTTCATTTTTTAGGTGATCTGAAACATTTAAGCGTGACAGAAATGTAAAAAAATAAATGTTCTATTCAACTGTATTTTCTTCCTATTGAAAGGGATTGAAATGAATGTTTACTAAAGTAAAAATAAGTGAAACATTTTTCGGTCAACAACACAGTATCACAAAATTATGTCAGAAAAGGAAACATGAACACATTATAAAATAAACAAAAACGAATAGAAGGAATGAAGACCTCTTTTCTTCTTTTAATGCATGCTGAGCATGTTGTCATACATTTTGTTTATAACTGAATTAGGAATATTCTATTAATCTAAAGACCTTATCATAAAAATAGCAGACCAATGTGTAGTGAGTGTGGACACAAGAATATTTCAAACAATATTTTCTTACGTTGATGCAACTGATTTCTAATGCATGTTTTATTTCTTTTAACATTTCTTTTCTATCTTATTTCTCTTCCTAGAGATTGTTTTCTTTAGGATAATAAAGAAACTACCATAGCTGTACTTGGAGTTATTTAATGAAAAAGTAATTGTTGCTCTTTATAAAACTAACATAGAACAGAATGTCAAAATGGTCAAAAACATGATGTTTGACAACCTGGCATTTTGCTCTTTTAACAAAGCAAATCATCTTTGTTTTACTTGTGTGATTAATGGTTGTCTGTATTAACCTTTTGTTTTATTTTTTTCAAGGCAATGCCTCTCTTTTCTGGAAGGATGTTGAATATTCATGATGAAGCCCTCCTAATAAAGCTCAGCGCCAGTCCTCCGAAGAATTGAATAATTAATGTGAGAATGAATTATGCATTTCATTGACCAGGAGTTTTCTGACACAAACCATTATGTGCTATTGTTGTTGTCAGAACCTCTGGTTGCTCTTGTGGTAAACAATATTGGACAGATGTGACTAGCAACAGATAAATTCTGCTCAAAGCCTGCAAAGAAGAGATAAGAGTTGTCCGTGAGAGTAAGAAACAACACTAACTGTATTTGAAATAGAGAATAATAGAATAGAATATTTTCTACCTGATAAACGTCAAATGAGTATTAAAATGTAATAAACTTTATTTATAGAGCACTAAATCTTTATTGAATAAACTTTATTAATCAGCATGCATTCACACAGATGCTTAAACACATCAGCAGCAACTTCATGTTTCTTTAAGTTCATCTGAGGTAAAGTATATTGTTACACTGTCACTTCCCTTTGTGACAATGAAATGTGCTTATTTATGCATTATTTAAAAGGAAACCTATTTCTTTCTCCAATTTAAGCATTTTCAAGAATATTAATACATGCAACTTATTTCTGTTTGGGACAGTAAAATTCTAACTTTACTGTCTGAAATTAGGCTAATACCTTGCAGTTGCAAGTGCCACTCATTGCTTCTCTCCTCATGCAATAACTGGTTTCAATATCAGATGCCTTCTCCAGTTACCAGTCCGAAACACCTGAGAGTCACTTTTCACACCATTGTTGTTAGTGTTAATGACCTGTTAGCACTAATATGCCGGGGTTGTCGAGAAGAAGAGAACTTAAGCCGACAAAAACAATAACAGTTTTTAAGAACGGAGACTTGTTTTCTCCTGGGAGGAAAGTCGTAGTCAATCCACGGCAGGTGTTCACATTCGACAGTCTTCTGAGCGCTCTGACCAGAGAGATTGATGCTTCGTTTGGTGCGGTGAGGAAGTTATACTCCCCCGATACTGGCCACAGGGTTGGCCTACTGGAGGAGCTGATCCATGGGAGCGTGTATGTCGCTGCTGGGAATGAACACTTGAAAAAGCTCAAGTAAGTGCCATGTTTGATTGAATTTGATTGGTACATATTTTTGAAAAAATGTGACAAGTTAAATGATGCATGCTTTTTTACTTAAAATGTATGGACAGTTTAAAATTCATATTTTACATAAACGCTGAGGCAACAAAGTTCCTTTAGTACAACTCAAAATCTTAATCACTTGCATTGTACAGGCCCTTCAGATGGTCTTCTTAAAAAACTAAGTTATTTTTTATGAACTGAGCATTGGACACAACATTTTCAGTATTGCCATCTGTATACAGAACTTTGGACATGTTGGTGTACTTTTTTGATTCTTGATTTATTGTCATTTTGTTTTAGGGTTGCTAAAGCTGATTGCCTGGGTCTTGCCCACCCAGACTTCTATTGTTCTGTCTATATTGGTCTGATTGTAATATATTTTCACTCTTCGATGCTTAATTCTTTTTTAACAGTCCCTATGTTTGTTCTCCTTCAATACATCAACTATACTTATATTAGAAGTCTCTTTTATCTTAAACAGTGGTATTTTTAAAGGTCATTGCATTTTTCTTAATCACTGTAGACTGTTCACGCAATACTTTTAACTGTATTATAATATTATCACATACAAAGGGCTGCATTAATAAACAGTGTAAAAGGAAATATTACAGTTTAAAAAGAGAATCACACCAGGGACACTAGACTCAATCAAAAGACCAATTATACCATTAGGTTTCTTTTTTTAAATATATTTTTTTTCCAACAATGATTCATTGATCCATTCATGTTTCAGATATGGTCAAGGAGCTGATACAAATACGCAAACAAAGAAAACACAGAACGTAAGTTAGCACCAAAACAAACCATTTTTTTAGGTTCTGATGCTTTGGCCTTTTAATCAGGTACGTCCAGTTGTTCACAGCAGGATTTTGGTTTCTGCTCGCTGGCAAAAGACTGATGAGCCCTGCAACATCCAGTCAGTACAGAATCATATTTGTGAAAGAATGACATTAAAATAAGGTGTTTTTTTAGGCTTCTTGATTCATGTCTATCATCACAGTGTCTTTACCAATGGAAAAATCCTGGTTCCTCCTGCCCGTGTCCGCATTCCGAAGTTTACTCTTCGGAGCTGGGACAGAGTTCTATCGATGGTTGCTGAGAAAGTTAATCTTCGCACTGGTGCAGTAACCAGGTAAAAAAATCAAATTTAATTTTTAGTTGTTTTTGTTTGATAACAAAAAAAATAACATTTTGTATTTACTATATGTGACCAATAAATAGCGCCCTGCATCATCTTCTGAACTAAAATCCATCTTTTGATAGATTTTAGGAACCTTTATCAAATACTTCACATTCCAATAATATCCTGGATATTTAAAGTCAGAGAAACTGAGCAAAATAAAACATTATTTAAGCTTAAATCCAGCCCAAATGATTGAATGCATATACAGACTGAAGAAGTGATCAATAAAGTTCCAGTTTAAGGCACGCACTTTTTTCGTTAATACGTATTCATGCTGGCACAGGTTTCACTAAAATGTCGTTTTGTTCAAATTTCTGGGTCTTTTAAGGTAATATAATTTTACATTTTAAAATTATGTTAATGGGAGCACAGAAGTTTGGACTTTTATTGGGGTAAAAATCTGAAGGTACTGGCATTCCGAATATTTTACAACGAACCAGAAAAATTGGCTTTTTTTACAAACTTTTGAAATTAATCCCAAATCTGTAAAAGTTTGTCCCATGACAGTTATTTTAATTAATATTTTCGGTCAAACAAATCACCTCTCTTCGTCATTTTATCATTAAATACAAGTAAGACAAATGTAGCAATTAAATTGAATTTTTTAAGGTTAAGGCTGAAAACTTTTAGCAGACCGAGTCGCTGACAAGATGTATATTCGACCTAACAAGAAGTATAAGTTTGATTTTAATATTGTCTTTTTATTCTAAAAGGCTCAATATATCCCAGTGTTCTAAACTAAACAAATCCCTTTTATCCTTTTCTTTAAATAGCACTTTTCAGACATAAATCTTATTGGGAACACTTGCATCTTTATAGGTGAACCATATGAACACCCTACTTTGATTTTGAGACTACCATACGGTGGGCCACATTAATTTACATGGAGGGCCAGATTTTGCCCCCAAGTCTTGAGTTTGACACATCTGAACCTCACAAATGCACACCCTCTTATATTTGTGATTGTAGGCTCTGCACACTCGATGGATACACAATATGTGGTTCTAGTGAGCTGCAGAAAAACCACTTCTATGTTGCTGTAGGAGCAGAAAAGTTTAAAGCCCTTCCATACAGCCAGTGTCTTCCTGCTAGAGACGTAATGAGGAGAAACATGATAGAACAGTAAGTTTTATGTCATCATTTTCTGATCACTGTTCTCTAAGTTTGTTCCTCTCCTGCAGCGGTGACATCCATCCAGCCGCAGGCGAGAACAGACGTTTTAAGACTGTGGTAAGTATCACTCCAGAATCTGTTAACCGTCTCGTAAAATGCAAAATTCCACTTTTCCCATGCTCCCACTAGTTCATCACTTTGCCGTCTTGGTGGTATCACAGCCGAGAAGCGTATCTTTGCACACACAGCATTTCAATTAACATTTCCCACGTGCGACGTGTGGGGGTGCAATTCGTTATGAAATGGTGGGATCATCAATCACTGTCTGCGCCAGGCATTGAGTTACTGTTGCTCTACACTTTGATGGGTAATCCCTACAGAGTCAGGTTGGCCTAGTTGATCAAGTGCACGGAGCCTCATAGACGGATCATATGCACCTCGGGGCCTTCACTGACTGAAAACAAAAAAAAACAAGATTTCTTATTCAAACACGGCATCCGGACAATTTCTATTGTGATTAAGTAGACAGTGAACACTTTGAATCCATTGGAGAATTGTGCTGCTGTGGATCTGAGACCGAATAACAGAGTGAAAATGAGAACATGCCCACTCAGCAGGTTCAGGTGTAGATGGGGTCCCATGTGAGAGATCTGTGTGACATTTGATTGGTCTAACCATGAAAGATGACAATGCTCTGGCAGATGACACTTTTCTATGCATGAAGAAACGACTGCATCTGTCAACGACCAGCACTGTCGCATCAAGACTGTAGATGTTTTTATTCAAATGTGCACATCTGTGTAAATGACTGAAGAGATAGAAGGTCATAAATAATACTTATATTGTTTTTTAGAGTAAATATTTTGTACCTATCTATTTTTCTTTCAATGAATGTCATAAAAATGAACTTTCCTCGTATCAATAAAGTACAAGATTCAAACATTTGGACACCAAACAGACCATTAGACCATTATTTGCTGCTGAATGCTAAACTCTGGGTACATGAGTTTATAACCATTAAAAACAAATGTCTTATATTAATACAAAACAATATATATATAGTTTTATGTTTGTGCATGTTTCTGTCTGAGTTGAAATGTAAAACCGCAATATGTGAAATTTAAAGTATTGCCTCTTGCTCCCCCTGGTGACAGACCAGGGTGTTGCAATGTTCTGTGTTTTTTTTGTTGTTCAAAGATGAGAAAGGCTTTTGTTGTCGTTGTTTAAATATATCATTGCACAAAAAGTCCATGACTAAATAAAACATTAAGAAAACTTAATAAATAACTTTATTTTTAAATTTTAATTTATTCTATCTCCCTCAGGTTTTAAAAAGTGTGTTGCGTCTATATCATGCTTCAATGACAGTAAGCATCAAAGACACAATTCCTCAATCCACCTCAATTGTTTAAAAAAAGACTGTATTTATTTTCAGTAAACTTTTAATTCGACCCTCTAGAATTGAAAATCATGTCTTAAACTGCTTCTTTTTTTTTTACGTGAAATGCGATGTTTCATTGATTTAACCAATATCCTGGTTTAAAATATTATCTAGATATTTATTGTTTTAACCACGTGGCTCTATGTCATCAATGTTGTAAAGGTCACACGAAATAAAATTCATTATTATTATTATTTTTATTTTTGACAACCACATTTTTGGTCAAACCTATTTTTCCTACCGTTGAAAGACAACCTTTATTAAAATTGCTTGATATAAAATAAAAAATATGTTTTTCCTACTGTGTATACGTTTGTTTATATTTGTGTTGTTTTTAAGTTTCAATGAAAGACTGATGCTGATGGGATATGACTAGTTTCTTGCTGTTTAATGAATGGTGAAATAAGATGCTCTTTTCACTTCTTACAGTTCTAAATCTAACTCCGGATGAGTCAGTGCCTCACCAACCATGAACCTCACCGCACATCTCCGGAATTTGCTTAAGTCAGGAATTGTCTTAGTTAAAGATGTCGAGAAAATATTCAGATGGTTGACATCAAACATTGATTCTATCTTTAGCCAGGAGATGGCGACAGAGACGGACCTAAGTGTGATTGTCATTCACAGTTTACTAGTTTTGATAGGGAAGCATTTTAACTGCCTGAACTCAATATCTTACCCTCCATGAACCTTTAAACATGTTGCAACCACTTATTAAGAACCCTTCTGGAAAGCATGCTATATAACTTGTCGATGCATTCTTGATCTGTCAGCGGTTTTTCTCACTCATCATTCAACATGCATTTATAGGGTCGTGTCCAATATTAATTCCAGCGTGACCTCACAAAACAACAGCAATCTGGATGAAAATGCCTATTAAAGCATGATTTCAATATGTCCAGAGAGGCAGTCAACTAGATATAACCTTGAAAGATTTTCTTCTTACTGAAATACCATCTGTATTTTAAACTACCCACTGTCCTGTTTAACATGTTTTTTTCTATTAGGAAATAGATCCTAAACCTAGTTAAAATTTTGCTTCATAAAAAAGTACAGTTCCATTTTTAAATATTTCATTTTTATCTTGTCCTTCCTATTGACTTCTATTTGAGGACCGTCAAGTCTTACTCATCTACCTCCGCCTCCTGCTTTGTGTCAGAAACCACACATCATGGCAAGACTTATCTGCATACTTCACCCTGCCTGCTTTCTCTTCTACACCTCCATTGATCTCTGTCCATCACTCTTTATAATTGATAACAAAAACATGAACCTTTTTTTCAACCTCAGCTTAAAGATACACAAATACAGGACACGGCGGTATAACTAAGTCAGCATAAACATCAATAGTCATTTAGATTTATCTTAAACCAAAATCAAAGAACACCAAGAAATCTCAGTTATTCTGTAAGAACTGAAAGTATAGCAAGGCTGCTGTGTGCTAGTGATGATCTTATGAAGCTTCATGAAGTAGTGTCATCATTTTCAGAGCTCAACAACATCAATTTTTGTTATGAAATATCACATGACTTTTAAACTGATGCTACCACCTACTAACCTCTCAACAACGTGACACTGGTTCATGAAGCTTCATCAGCACATAACTAGTGTGTGCTAATACATGCTTTACTTTATTTAGAAAGCAAGTTTCTGGTTTATTTAATGTTTTTTTGTTTTTTTGAAGTGTAACTTAAGGTACAGTAGAGATGCATTCTATGTGGACTGGTAATATCTTAGCAATGTCTCATGGTGAGATGGCTGGAGGGGTTCGGAAAGAGCAAGACTGTAAGCATAAAATAGATGTTTTTGTAAGTAAAGAGTTAAATGTATGTAAAGTGCTGGAATACAATACTCAAAGGAGAAGTTAAAAATGGCTGACTATGCGAAAGATTTGTTCTGAACCATGTTTCTTTCAATTGAAAACTAAATGTGTGACTTCTGCCAGGCTGACTGCTCTCAGAAGGCCTGACCAGTCGTTGGAATTCTATGATACCACAGCTCTTCTGACAGCTTGAAGGTCCAATTGGAAGAGCCCTCACTTTCCCCTAGCTATCCAATCTCCCTGTCCTCTTGTTGACTCCTGTTTTCTGCCACTTGAGAGGGCCACAGATTACTTGCTACTCCGTCCCCCCTAAGCTCCTCCACACTCTGCGCTCTCCAGCTCTTTCTCCGGGGCCCCCCGATATACACAGCTGTCTACG
Organism: Callionymus lyra; assembly: GCF_982586985.1. Taxonomy (NCBI): domain Eukaryota; kingdom Metazoa; phylum Chordata; class Actinopteri; order Syngnathiformes; family Callionymidae; genus Callionymus; species Callionymus lyra. The sequence goes on from NC_141835.1 coordinate 22,033,547, forward strand.
CCCTCTCGACACTCTACTGTAGATATGTAACACAGAACGAGAGGCGAGATGACCTCAGCTTTTCCACTGCTGGGAGCGAGCAGCACAAACTGTACTCTGTTCTTCCCTCAGTGCCCTTCTCAGCAGCCTCCCCGAGTGACAGCCTTGACTTAACTTTGTTGATTTAAATGAGATCTGTTTACATTTCCCCATCAGGCTCTAGACAGGGAAAACAAACAGTTTAATTTTTGATGGCACAGATGTACACGAAAATTCATCACTTTTATTTCCACTCGCTGCTATCAAGGATCCAGAGTTATTAGTGCACGAACAGAAGGCTCATTGTTCTCCCAAACTTGTCAAAAATGATTCAGAGATAATGCAAACAATGACACAGATGCTAGTTTTGGCCAAATCTTCCCACTGCAAACTGTATTCTTTCTTTTGTTGGGCTAAATGTGTTCTCTCAGCAATGCTTGATTCAAACTTGATCCCCTGTTTGTACTAATTTAACCCTTGTGTTATCTCAGGGTCAAGGTGACCCGTAGGGCCGAAAACAAATGTGTCTATGGTTTCTCTTGTGTTGTCTCTGGGTCAAGGTGAATAACCTGCATATGCAACATTGCATAAGTATTTGTGGAAGACAGTGAGGTCGTATACCTTAATAAGGTAAGAAGAGTAACACTAATTCTTAATGTCTAATGGGCACTGTGTTCAAACCAATTTTTAGTCTCAAGCTACTTTTTATCATCTTCGACAAGCCCTTACCAAGGACTTTAGCATGATGTAAGACACATATGAACTGCATATGAAAAAAAGAATCACTAATAATGGTATTTATTTTTTCATTTTTTATGTGACAGAGATATCATTATTCATATAGCAAATTTATTTTCTCCATCTGACATAATTAATGTCATAAAAACGTTCCTAGTTAGATGAAAAATTTGAAAGTAATTGCTCAAAAATCTAAGAAAAACTTGTGGTAATATTTAAAAAAAGCAATAGGCATGAAAACAAAAAAATATAAGCATGCAAATAGAAAAAGATTTGCATGGAAAACAAAACAAAAAATACCCCAAAAAACAAACCAATAAATATAATACTAGGAAAAAAAGTCAGCCAGAATATGTTTTATGGGTTTGAATGTGCTTTTATTTGAATTTTTTTTACTTTTAACAGAAAATAAAAACATTGACGGTGTTATTCCAATGTTAAAATTATTGCAAATGTGTTAAGAAAAAAAGAAAAAGAGAATTTCAAATATGTTCAATGTCTGGCTCTCTGGACAAAGGGGAATTAGGCCAGCCCTGGTTAATATACATATACTCAGTTTGATCTGGAAGTTGACCCTAGCAGACGTCAACAAGGAAAGACATGCACACCTAAAACTAAGGTATATCTTTAATAATGAGATTTTTTACATTCAAGTTTCAATCTTCTCACAGCTGTTTCTCCTTAACCATTGTGTTATCTCAGGGTCAAGGTGACCCAAAGGCCCAAAAACAAATCTAATTGTTTTATTTCTTGTGTTACCTCTGGGTCAAGGTGAATGACTTCCCTGGCTTCCAGAAATACGTATGCAGTGGTGGAGGTAATTAAATATGTTTCATGAGAAACTCAATTTAATTGAAATAGTTAAATAACAATATTTTTACTGAATGCATGTCAAAGTTGTTGTCGACCACATATAAGTAAATAAAGTGTGGAAGAGAATAAAAAGCCTTCAGCTGTGAGTGTGAGCAGCTCATCTTCACTCTTTGATCTTGTACGCTCCAGGACATAACTGCAATATGAACCCTATTTCAACTGTTCTTCATGCCGAGCAAACATTACTCTTTTATTGTTTACACTTCCCTCCCTAAGACTCTGTGTTAAGGAAAGTAAAAAAGCAAACAAACGGAACTTCTGTTCCCCCAGACTCCATGTTAGCGAGTTTGCAAACGCCATAGCTAGAAGTCAATTGTGGTGGATGTTGTAGATCACTACACCATCCCTGGAGCCAATGTGGGATTCAGAACGGTTGTTGCAGTGAGGACCAAAGGGTTGAAATCAAACAAAGCGGACGTCTTGGTACTCTAGTTTATCTTTACTTGAAAAAAAAAATCCTTGTACAACTTTAACTGCATCTAAGTCTTTAATTCATAGTAATATATTTGAAGAACCACATAATGGTACAAATCATACCCTCTTTTTGAACTCAGAGGTGTCTCTATTTATATAAGTACACTGTCTCCTGCTGAGGAATGCTTCAATTTCCTTTTCCTCCCTCAGAGCTTGTTTGGAATTTCATTGTTTGATCTGGCTGGATAAATAAGACAAATGCAGTTAGAAATTCATGGCTGCTCTGTTTCATCAATAAATGATTACTTTGCCACACTCCCTAGTGATTGATAGGTTGTGCCTGGATGTATTGAAAGCAGATGAATTCAATACAGACAGCCATGTGGGAGCTACAAGGCACATCAACTCATGAAAAATTTAGGTCAATGGAAAATAAAGAAAAAAGGTATTACTGGAGGAGAAGAAGAACAAGTTCAGCTAACAAAAGTAGTGAAAAGTCAATGCTAACCAGTGAGGAATGTGAGGAAATGGATTCTAATCTGTGCCACTGCTTCTGCTTTCATCTCTGCATGAAGTTTTCTATCGGCAGCACCGGAGAGGACCTTGAGAGCACAGGCAGGGGCCAGATCAAGAAAGACTTGGCCCAGTCAGAGAGATCCAACCAACAAAGACAGGTTTCCAAAAACTCAGTTTCTCTCTCAACAGGAGGTAAGCCGAGTTAAGGACCCCACATTTGCTTTCTTGTTCCGTCTCATCTTCTTGAGTTTGTTATCTCACACTTATTGTGACCACATGCTGATCTGAACTGGAGTGACTTTTACAACTCTCAGCTCTTAACTCTTTTTTTCTACTTGGTATTGTCTTTTTAATGCTCCTTACAACACCATCAAGACAAGACTAGTCCTCAAATATGTTTTCATTATTTCAGATATGTCCTAATGTCCATATTGTATGTTGCTGATGGCTGATGACAACTAAGCTTTCATACCAGCAACATACCAGTACAACCATCATTTACATCTTTTACACCATATTAGCCATTTAACTCCAACACCTAAAGATATTTCTCTTTGAAAACGGGAAAGAAACTTGAGTTAAGATGCCACAAAAGACACAGATTAAGCCAACAACCTTTATATCATGACAATGAAAAATAATGTTGCATATATAGGATCTCTTCTTCATCTTATTTCATTTGACTTTTTCAATCGTGACTTACCAAATACATAATTTAAAGTGCGAGAAGCAGGGAGTTTAAAGTGGTAAATATAACGTTTAACCAAATGAATGAAATATCAAGGTGTTTTTATTCTAATTGCAATAATCATCAATCTTTCGTAATAATTAATCAATCTCAGATTTTTAGCTCAACAGTCAACATGAGTTTTTTATCTCCAAGTGCAGCTGTACAACACTTATCTAGCAGACTATCTGGATCAAGTACTGCCCAAAAACACCCAACTTCAACAAAATGCCTAATAGCAGAAATATCACTGTTTGATGACTCTGATACAAATGATGTCAAGAAAATGTGTGATTTGTTAATAGAGATTATTTAAACCCACAAAAAAAGCAGAGATAGCAGGAGGCTTTATTGAACATTAAGTTTTTAAGTTTAGTTTAAGGAGCGTGGACAGCTTTAATCTCCTCCCGAAACCGAGAAGCTGGTTATTTATTCTTTCATTAGATAAAACAAGGATTTGATGGACAATTATTTAAATCTATTTATGACTCATGAAAGAGTTTGAGGAGCACTCTCACTTCAGTGATGTGCTGATTCACGTGCAGCGCTGCTGCTGTCAAATATTAGAAGTCTGAGAGGATATACAGTATCTCAGATCTCATCAGCTGTTTCATGTGTTGTCTGTGTAAGAGGTCTGTTACCGCTATCATTTCCACTGAATTAACGTCTGCGGAAATCCCTACTTAAAATCTGCTTTAATATCCTCCTGAAGCAAATTAAAATGCTCTCTGCTCATTTCACTATGTGTTAAGGGGTATTTTAGTGGAGAAGTTGTTTATTTTCTCTGTTTATTGGCTGTTGTGTTTCATATTTTCAAATGACATGATGGATTACAGCTTTATGCTAAAAGCTCTGGGAGAATATCTGACTCTGACTTGTGATTAAACATTTTTTACCAGCATATTTTTATTTAAAAATGATCTAGTTGACAATAATGTCAATGGAATATGAAAATAGTGTGAGCCAGAGCAAATAAAGTGATGGCAGAGAACTTAAAATTAAACTAAACTAAACTTAAACGTATTAAAACAGATCTAAATGTGATACCTCTTGAGTAACTGTTAACAATTCCAAAACAATCATTTATGATGACTACAAAACATCCATTTCTGCTTCAGAGTCAGTCAGGATTACTTCAGGATTCTTATTTTTAAAAGGTTGATTTCAGTTGAGCTGCAGATATCTACGGTCATCATCACTGTTTGTTTCATCATCCTTAACTCATATAAAGTAAAGATAATTTATCTTATTTTGCTGTATTTTCATCCCATTGTCAGACCAGATTGCACGTCTTTTAAAATTAACCAAATTTCAATTACAACTTACAGTATATTTCCATAAACTGTCCAAAACTATATTTATTACTATTTTGAAGAAAAAAATGGTAAAAAAGTAGTTCTTAAAAGATTACTTCACCCATACTTACCAGTAAAGTTAATTAGTATATTATTTCTCTTTCCCTGCGTTGGGCTGAGCAGCTACAGAGGAAAAGCAGAACAAACAGACTTGTAAATCAGATATTTCTGCATCAAAAGGAACCCGACAACATGTAACTCCGGACGCAGAGTTCACATCGGCTTGCCTCGTTTGTGGCATTCTGGTCATGGCCTTTCTTGTCCCCGGGCGCACGCTTAATAAATACATCTCTTGATAGAAACATTGATCTGTTGTAAGCCGAAAAGGAAAAAAGAATGGACAGAAGTGCAGTGAGGGATGTAGAGATTGTGTAGAAGAATGGAGCAGTGGCTGCCAGCCAATGAGGTAATTGTGATTAATCACTTTTCTCAGAGGGCAGCGTGTTCAATGCACAAAACAAAAGAAGTGAGATATTGGGAGCGGCAGAAGTGCAGGAAGACCGGCAGTTGAAAGTGGACCTGCCCATTGATCAGGTAAAACTGATGACTCATACTTATGCTCTTGAAGATCTTTGACATGCCAGGAGGGTTTGCTTTTCCTCCATTTATTGATTTATTTCCAGCTAAAAGTTTTTTGCTGTATTGATGGCATCTTCAGATTTTACTCATTTACGCTTTGACTCAGTGTTCTGTGACCTAAATCGCAACTAACTTACTCACATGTTTCTAATTTTGAAGTCCTCCTCTCCAAGAAGCAGTAGGTCCCTCATCATGACCATGTTTTGAAGCTGTTACTTTATTAAGTTCACCACCATCTGAAATCTCAGCGAACAAGAGGTTATGAGAGTGAAGCCCATTATGACATAATAATGGTCTTCCCTCTTCCTCCAGCCAGCGGTACCCGTGCCCCCCTTTGTTTATACAAACTTGGAGTTGGAGACTTGAGGATTGATGACATAAACATTTTTGGTGGGCGGTGCTAAAGAACATTTTCTAATGTAAATATTAAAAGTCAGGGGTGTCAAACTCAATTACATACGTCAGGACAGAAAATGTAATATTGATTGTGATATTGTTAGCTTGTGAAAATTGTATTCTCTGTTTGTTCTCCCAATCAAATTTCTTTCCTTTGATGTCAGTTCTACCCTAATAGGAAGTCTCTGTATGATTGTTGACATCCATTATGTATCTTCTGTTTCTTATCTTAAACACTGTAATCTTTAAATGAGCCAATATTAATGATGATCATTAACCTGCTTTGATGTGAGCCATCATTCGACTCACAATAAATTACTCCACGGGCCAGATCTGGCCAAGCTTTTCCCACACTGTACTTTTATTCAAGTCCCAAAGAGAAAACATCTATTTTACAACAATACATCTCAAACAAAGGTCTGTTAAAGATATCTTCCTCTATTTTTATGTCATGTTTTTGTAAGGATGAAACATAATATTAAATCCTTTTTTTTAACCATGAGTGTTATTCAGCACAGTGGAATTATCAAATTTGAAATATAAAAGAAAGTCTATATTCCCGATGGTTTCAGAGTTTGGGATCAGAGTGACTAAAAGGAGGTAAGTAGTTTGTTTTAATCTGAACTCTTACTGCTGCCCTCTAATATCAATGTCCAGATGAAATAAAAATTATTTTACTCATGTCCAAACTACCACAGTATTCTAAATTTGCTGGAAGAGTCTCTTGACACTGACTGTATAATGTTCTGCACAAAAACACTACTGTGCATCTCTCACTGCCAACTGTATATCTTCATGAATCAATACAGCAGCAGTGCACACAGCCAGCTTTAGGGAATATGTGTTCTGGCCTCTCTGCAGGTGGAGGCCAAGACTGTTGACGAGGACAAGAACAGTAGTTGTTCCAAGAATCCCAGTGTGGTACCTCACCATGACTCAGAATGCTCAACCCTGCAAAACTCTCCTGCTGCTGGTTCAACAGAAAACGTAAGTCTGAGTTAGTAAGTTTAATGCTGAGGAATCAATTCATTTCTAGAAGAATGCCTGGGCGAACATGCATTTTTTTTTTTTTAGAATCCCTTATTAGTCCCGCGAGGGGAAATTCGGTAGTGCTTTTGACAGCCATTCACACATACTGATGGGAGTAGGCTGCACACCTGCACCAAGTCTACCATCAGGAGCAATCAGGGTAAAGTGTCTTGCTCAGGGACACAACGACACAAGCTTGTCTGGAGCTGGGATTGAACCTGCAACCTTTTGGACTGCAGGCAACCACTCTACCATCTGAGCTATGACGCCCTCATTTACACATGTCATACCTCACAGAGGAAACTTCCAAGAGCATACTTAATATAATAACCTAATAATTTTAATAATTAAATAATGTGATTTCCTTTTTTTGCATTTGTTACTGTTTCTGCTTTTGGTTAGTGATGGTCTGATAAAGCTTAATGAAGCAGTGTCATTATTGTTTACTAGATGACAGTCTATGCACCATGTTCCTTTGTTTTGAACAACTGATTTAATCAAACATCACATCATTTGTAAACTGATAGCACCACCTACTGACCTCTATACAACATGACACTGCTTCATGAAGCTTACTAAGCCTGTCCCTACTTTTGGGTCCTCTTATGCTCCCCCCATGACATTAACCATCCAACCAAGATGAGTTCTATATAAAGAGATGTACGTAAACACATTAAAAAGAAAGTTTTACAGGATTCCCCAGAGCAATTATTGTCCACTTTAGTGTGTGAAAGAACAACAAGACAACCAACACACACAAAGATCGCCTGCAAACACAAACAGTAGAGTTAGAGATTTAAAATGTGATCAACAAAACAACATAAAAGTTCAGCTTATGAATGTAATTAATGAATCACGATTATTGGCAACGCCCCTAATTTCAATGCACACAGTTAAACAGTGGGTACAAATAACCTTTAGTTACTTACTTACTTTTAATTAAAACATTTCGTAATCATACATGTGGTAAAAGTCCAGGGTGTTCTCGCCTCTCACCTTCAACTACTTGGAAAGGTAGAACAGAAGTTCAAGAAAAGTACACTCTATTCTTCCTTTGTTTAAAAAAACCCTTGTCCATTTTTTTTCTTTATTATTTAAAATTATCATTTCGAAAGAGCTTAAAGACATGAAATGAAGAAAGTGGATCTAAAAGACTGATGATAAAGTCTCAGAACTGGGTTTACACTTAAGGTAATGCATTTCACTGTAGCTACGGATAAGCAAACAGCCTGTGAGGCCACATGATCAATTTAGAGGGAACATAAAAATGTGTCTTTGTGATTAGAGTCGACCTCCATAACAGTGTATTTGTGTTTAAGGTCTTTCTTTCTCTGTACACTCACGGTGATGAAGTGCCACTGAACTGTATGTACAGATGTTTTTGCATGGAACTGTGCCTTCTTGAAATTACACTCATTTAAATACACTTATTTCTCTCTAATAATCCTCGAGGGACAGAGATATGAAGCCGTGTAACCGTGATGAATGCACATAACAGTTGGCTGATATTACAATCCCGGGCAATTTCATTGGGCTTTGAAATGAGAAGATATTGAGTCTTATTTAAGCAATCAATAACCTTGAACATTTGGTTTTAATGAAACTATAATTTCAAGCCGTGGCAATTACACCATCGGGGAATGTTTTGGTGTGGCGATGATTTCACTGCCAGTATGCACTTTTGTAATAAAGATATTCTTATCTGGATAATTATTGACTTCTTGGGGCCAGTTATGATCTGGTTAAAGACCTCATCAATAGCTGGATCCATTTCTTATTGCTGATGGTCAAACTTTGTTGCAGAACTGGATTGGATATCGGATTGCACAGACCACTATTAGGTAATGATGAGAATAATAATTATCTTTTGCCGAATTGGAAGGGTTTTATTACGATTCCTGTCTGGGATCTGTGTTTGAGGCTAATTATGTAACAGTGCTGCGGGTGACATCTGACTTTATGACCTCCATATCTCATATCTAAAAGTACTTTTTGTTTTCCTATCTCTCACCTACTCACTTTCCCCCCCCTATTTGTCTCTCCACTCGCTGTCTCTCTTCTCTGAGCAGAACGTGGTTCAAATTGAGTCTCGTTCAGCTCGAGATTTCTGCCTGTAATGAGTATGTTTTTCCTCGCCAATGTTGCTCATTGTAATTCCCTGGGTCCTGTTCTTCTCTTCTCTTATTTAGTGTTACTTAAACTTCAAAGTGTCTTGAGAAAACTGTAATATATTGAAAAATACAAGTAAATTAAAGGGGGAAATGTGTCGATGGTTCAATGATTTATTTATTTACCACCTGTTTTGAGCTTCTAACTGCTGTTTCTATTAACCTCTTATATATTTTCACTTCTCCCAACTAACAGTGAATTAAACCTGGGGAAATGTAACTTTCAATATAAATTTGCACATCTGCTAAAGCTATAGAAGACAAGTTAACTATTTTTATTTTTATGTGAATCTATACAAAAATGAGATGTACAACCAGACACAGTATATATTATGCTTAGATTTGAGGGCAAGCATCATTGAGAGGGTCGTGAATAGCAATGAGGAATAACTGCAGTGCAATGACTCATACTCTGACCTCAGTTTGAAGCGTTCCTCCCACCCTGCTGCTCGATGTGCTTGTAAAACTATGTGTGTATATCTGAGCACATAGAGAAGATATTGATGATAAAATTCAATTACATGATTACATTTTCAGCTGAAGCTTTAAATGATTTATGGCATTAAATTTAAATGGTGAATATGTTTGCAGGAAGGTCTCTGGAGTGCACGTGTGCTTGTGAGATATTGACCTGTGTGGTCCTGGCCAAATAAAGAATAAAGCGATTCAGCATCTCTGCCAAGTGGAGATGTCTGCTGGGAGTGAGTGCAGGCATCTCTGTGTTGGGGAAGTGAACAGTGCGACTTGAAGCTGAGGCACATATATCAAAGCTTTTCTAATAATCACTCGAGTGACTTTTGTAAGACTTTCTGATTTTTTTTTGTAAAAGAGCTAAATGATTACAAAAGGTGCAAGGGCGGGGCCACCTGTGATGTCATACGATTGAAGGAAGGGCAGACGAGGGTGCATTGGTACTCACTGGTGTGCTGTTGCGTTTACAGCTATCATTTGTTTAGATTTAACAATATTGGCCGATTTATCAAGCAGTCAGCTAAGCATTTTTTCTTAATTAATATTGTTAGAAATGTCAATGTGGCGGGAGAGCTTTGATCAATCGTCTTCCTTTTCCTTGGAATTTTGTGATAAAAAATCCAATCGCTATTGACCAACGTATTGATCCTTTACTTTCCTTTTCCAATGCAGGTCCATTTGTCTCTTAGTTGTTCTCTGTGCGCCTATTCCCCAAAGCATATGTGGACCATCGCGATGGTCTTATTCCCCCCCTGCAAGGTCAACTATAATCAACTGCAGTCAATGTCACTGCCCAGTGTTCAGAGAGTCAGACAAAAAAAAGACTCCTTTGGGCTTTGAAGGAGCGAGTGCATGATACCATTCAATTACTGTTCATTAGACAGTGTGCAGCCATTAATCAGCCCGAGATGTTCTGCTAGTTTTCAGCAGGGACAATGGACTGAAGACATGTATCCACCTGTCTAAGCTACTCTTTTTGAATGCACTGAGGCTTTCAGTTCATCCTGTTGTAGTTGAACTTCCCTTCTGTACTAATCCTTTTAAGAGGCGTTGTATCGGTCAGAGATTTACTGCCTTCGCTGGAGACTATCATGAGTCTGATAGATCTCTTAAAAAAGATGAAGCTGGCAGATTTACAGATAAGAGCTGCATATTCATTGAATGTGACTTCACGATGATATGAGAATCTGATTTATGTTTTCCAGGGGACCCGGGAGAGAGCGGCGACTTCTCGGCTGGTTGGACCACGGTCACGGATGTCCCCCTTTCTCAAGGGTAGGTTCATCAATGCATAAAGCTGCTAGTAGCTCATTGGCTTCGGCCCAGGCATGCTCCTCCACAACATCCATCGCACCCGTAAAGAGACCACTAATACACTCTGCATAACCAGTTCCTCCCTCACACGGCATGTCACCACATCGACGAGCACCCCTCAACATCTGGGAGAGCTCCATCCTGTGCCTATGGACACCATCTGGTTGAATGCGTACTGCACCTCCCCAATCTCAGATGACTAATTCTGCATAGAATGGTAGTTGTACATCAGCATATGTCAGCCAAGAAACCTGAATATTTCATTACTGTATATAAACTGTATGTATCATCTCTTTTAAAACAGGTAAGTTATGCAGCAGATCCTTCTTTCCTGTTATGTTTTACTCTAACTCAACCTGTAAGAACGCAAATGCAATTTGTAAAGGACAACGCAGGATGGTAAATAACAGTATACAAATGCATTTCTGTTGGTACATTTTTTTTGACACATCTGACAAACTCAAGACCCAGGATCGAGTTCTGGCACGCAATTTGTTCGACTTGCAACCAAGAGCGCTAAAAGATTTTTGGCATCTTTTGCGATTGTGTTGATACCTTCTTATTATTATTAAAACTTTTTTTTTTTTTATGCATGCTATTTGAAAAAAAAAATCCTTTTTGTTCCAATTTTACAGAATCCAATATGGCGGAGGACAAACTTAAAGCATTAAGACAGTTAAGGTTATTGAATCGACAAGTACAGGATATGTATGTGTCTATGTGAGTGGCATAGTCCATTGAAGTCACTAGAAATAGACAAGATCGAAGATGGGTACATCAGAGTGAAATCTCATGTGGAGAAATTAAAAAGTTCTGTTCGTTTGGACATGTGGAGAGGAGAGATGGGACATGTTGGTGCGAAGTGTTAGTAGTCAAGTTGCCATGTAAAAATCAGGAATTGTACATTAGGGTTAGCAAACCCAAAGAGCTGATACTTATCAGCGTTTTTTCAATGATTACAAATAAAAACTTGAATCCTAAAGCTGCTCAGTCTCCCACAGTGTGAAATTAGAAATGTCAATTTAAATCTGCATTTCATTGACTCTACTGTAAATGTAAACAGTGATACATTGACGCTCTCGTATGGCCAGAACGTGTCTCCGCTGCCGCTTGACCAATTTTCTTCTGATTGGCGACAAAACACAGGCTTTTGCCTCAGAGGCCCATTCAGCGGTCGCCCAGCATCGTTTATTGTCTGAAGTGGAAATTCCAAAGGGGACTAAATGAAACAGGATGTGAATCACTGCAGGTGGTCATCCATCTGAGGCTGTCTTTGTCTACGAGCTGTTTGTAAAATCACTGCATCCTGTCTGAACAGCAGGAATCCCACCTCACCCACGTGCCATCCATGCAGATACATATATGATTGTACAACCAGCACAACCTGTGTGATTTCTCTCATAACACAAGCATAAGTATGTCTGTTTTATTCCTCAATAATTACTTTATCGAGGGTTTTAGTGCTAGTTCTGACTGTACATCAGTGTGTTGAATGTAAATAGATGCATATCACTGTAAATGTATTTTTCTGTATTTTTTAGCATTCACTTATTATTGTGTCAATTGAAGCTGACTTTCCATTCTCTCACACTTGAATGTAGACGACCGAGATACAAGTTTTCGGTAGGAGGCTGATGAAGATGAGTAGAGATTCTGGGCCTCCCTGCAGAAGATGCTTCCCCAACTACCCGACCGCGGTGAAGTGGAAGAAGACAAAGATTTCGATTAAATGACCTCAAACCTGTCTGAAATCTTCATTGCTTTAAGATTTGTCGTGGTGTTCTAGTTTAATAATTCAACTAAGAAAAAGCCCCTGAAATGCATTTAGACTACTGTTTACCAACAATTGTAAATCTTCTGAAGATAATCTGGGTTGCAATTTGGCCTTCTCCTTCAAAAGTTAATGGCACCGTGTTCAATGGCTTAGCAATTTACGAGAACTGTTAGTGTATATGACAGAAGTTGTAAAGCATCTTGACTGATTGGGTTGATATGAGATGTGTGCATTCATGGACATTGTCGCCTGTATCTGCTCACTTCAGGAAGAGAGTTTCACGGCTGGCTCTGTCACAGATAGATGACTCCACACAGTCAAATTAAGTTGTTGTAAATCATCTCACCGACCCAAGACTGTTTCTGAGTGATGACCTTTACGCCTATTTGACTTTAACTTATTCATGTTAATCACATCTCCTTCACTCTGACAGTAAATTCCTGGCATATCTAGAAAGGTCATTGTTTTGCAGCGCAGCGTATGCAAGTAAAATATACTGTTTTTATGGCATAGGGGAATGAATGGTGAGAGAAAAGTTTCAGACCATTGTTAAATACAAAAAGTCATATGTCATCCTTAAAAATAATACGAAAAAACATTATTATGCAGCAAGTTTATACATGCAAAGGAACATGGTATTGGATGGATAAAGGGAACAATTAAAGAAGTAAAACTAGTCAAGAGAGTGGAGCTAATTTGTACCTATATTATTTAACATTCTATAGAAAATAGCATAAAATGCACAGCACAAGCAAAGTGGAAAATGCAGCTGCTTTTTTCTTTCTTACTATCAACATTTTACTGAAAATGTCACTGAAACATGTTTTTCATTTATTTTACGAACAGACACAGATGCATGTAAATGATCACAAGACTACAAGACAACAATGTTTGGTGGGGAGTACATGATACATGATTAACAAATGGAGGAATTATTAAACAGCTTGAGTCTAAACATGAATATGAGCTATCAAATAGAAAGAAAAACAACATTTTACTTGGTTGTAAAAAATATACTGTGACTGCAGTTAGTTTCAGATTCAGAGTGATACACTTTTGAGTGACAGCAGAAAGAAAGCTTTTCCCTTTTCTATTGACAGATAGAAATAATAAGCACCGCAGGCCATGTGTTGAAAACATTTGTGATGAAGAGATGCATCTGCATGTAATCTGCGCTGCACTCCAGACGACATCCTCTCTGAAGTTCACCACTGCCCAGTTCCACTGCGGCTTTGATTGTCAGTTTGTTCTGAGCGCAGCCTCGTAGCTTTGAACCACATCTGGAGATGAAAGCTCCACCAATGTGTATCAACTGTCAGCCACTGCTCTCGCTTATTTGCTCAAGGCACAATAAGAGGCTTGCATACTTTCTCTATAGTTCTTTACCATGCTGTTCTGAGAATGATGTATAATGTATCACTGTATCTCGCCTACATTTTGATGCATCTTGTGTAACTATTCTGAGGTCTGTGTATATGCTGCGGCTCCCATCGTCGTCCAGAAAACAAGACTCTGATTCTAACAGCTGAAAACATCATTTCTGCATCCTGCAACACCCAATCTCTTCTCCAAGAAGCGTTGAACACACTGGAGTTCTGCTGGGAGCCAGACGTCCTCTCGTGGCTCCAGAAGCCAGCTGCTCATGTATAAGATGAAACAGTGTTAGAAGCCAAATAAAAATGTCTTGCTTCTTGACAGCCCCACCACCGCATACATCCTCTTCTTCAATTTACTATATTGCATAATTAGGAACGTTCATGAATTTTACATGGAGCCCCACACTGAGCGTGGTAACATGTCTAATTGCAGACCTTAATTATTAAGAAGGTCCCTCGCAGGTTCCGAGAGAAGCACTTTTTGATGAATGTATTTTTGGCAATTTTCGGTGAAATTACTTTGGAGGGGGAATATTTCTAATCAGCATTCCGAGTGGACATGCTAACTGCTCTTGAAAGAGACTTGTGTTTGTGCGAGGATGATTTACCAGAGCTTATTAAATCGGCTGAAATGGACTAACAACTTAATGATATTGGAGTGGATGAAAAAAATATGAATCAGTGCCTCTCAGAGTTGCAGTTATGGAGAACACAAGAGCTTTGCCATTGAACTTGTGGCACTACCCTGGTGCTTTAGTGAAACACCAAGAAAATATGAACATTCTTGTTATTCTCATGCTTAATTTTTCACCAGAGTGGAAAAATGTCCCTCTCAAGAGTTTTCTGTGATAGTATGAAAAGAGGGCTAAGCCAAAAGCAAAGCTCTCTGTATACCAGTCAATATGTGTCCCTCTCCTATGGTTGTGAACAGAAGAGACTTAAAGTTCACAGGTACAAGAGGCTAACATGAGTTATCTAAATGTGGCTGGACTCTCCCTTAGACATAGGGTGAGAAGCAAGGTCATCAGGGAGAGGCTTCAAGTACACAGGGACACGCTTGATAGACTATAACTCTCAGTTGGTCTTGGATCGGTTCCCCCAGGAAAAGCTAGATGGCCTAGCTGGGGAGAGGGAAGTCTGGGCCTCCCTGCTGAAGCTTTTGGTTCCAACCTTTTCCCACTCATTGCCAATTTGTAAAGGGTTACTGATGTGAAAACCCAACTCTCCTGACTTACTTCCACGTTTCAAATATTGAAGTCTTCCTCTCCAAGATGCAGTAAGTCCTTCATCATGATGATGTTTTGAAGTTAATCATTTATAAAGTTCTCCCCTGTCTGAAATCTCGTTGAATGACAGGTTACGAGAGCGAAGTCCATTATGACGTTATAATGGTCGTCACTCCTGCTTCTTTCTTTGAGGTCTTCCTGCATTGTCATCAATCCAGGAAGTCTCCACCTCCAAGGGACATGTATAGTGAGCCGGGCTAAAGCACATTTTCTAATCTAAATATTTCAATTAAAAGAGAGTTTTGTAAAAACAGACACAAACTGATGAGTTCATTAGAGGTCCTAGATCTATTTAACACATTAGTTCCCGCTTCTCACAAAAGTTCACAGCACACGTGTGACCCGGTAAATACAGAGGCCGATGAATCTTAAATACACAACTTTTATGTGTGAAGTGTGTTTTTTCAAAAACAAGTAGCTGCAATACATACAGTCTGAATGGCTGACCCACTTAATCCTGTTCTGTGGTACCATCACAGAGCCGAAGCTTACTGCGGCTGTCGGCTCAAACTCGGGTTAATAGTTTCTTTCCTCTCGTACAAAATGCATGGTGGTCTCGCAGCCAAGCTGCTTTTTGCAAGCCAGTGCAAATATGTGAATAATTGATTAATATTGATGGAGGATCACCTTCGTGTATCCACTCGTTGTTTGCTTTAGAAGTCTCTTGTGGGGGGCAAGAGCTTGGCCATCTGTCAATAACACGTCACATAGCAGTCGTCTCACATGGCGGGCACTCTGACCAGCTAACACGCTTCACCGAGCAGCTGAACAATTGCTCTCAACGTGACATTAAATCAGCTATTCTGCTCCCACTGCAGGCGAGAGGCTTAAGTGCTTCAGGTCTGTTTCTTCAAAGTCCCGCCATGAATAATGAACGCACAATAACTCTGCTATTTCTTTCACATTACTTCACTGAAGTCCACTTTATAACTGATATTAGTGTTCATGTTTTAACTTATTCAACTCTAACAATGACATGTAACAGGACTCGTGCAAAGTCTGCACCGGGATCTCTGCTGTACCCATTGCCTGTATTTGTGCGGCCCACATAAATTGGTAAAACACTGATAGATACTAAGATTACGTCCATTTTTTGTTTAATCCACTTTTTTCATTGACGTTCCGGCTTTCCCAAAAATAATAAAAAAAAGGTCCACTGATTTAGCAAAATGTAAATGCAAAATACGCAGCATTTTTTTCAAGGAGGAAGGGAAAGATTGAAGACTTGAAAAGTGTGGATAAGACCATACGGTGAGTACCATTGAGCATCACTGACCTAAAAACTTCATATAATTAATTGATTAAATAGGTAGGGATAACAAATATTAGTCTAAATACCTGGAATATGGCAAAGGTATTAACGGAAATATGAATAGTATTCAAGAAAGAAACATTTCTTCATATTATATAATTCATATAATCCAATTTCACAACATTGTTAAAAAATGTGCCTTTGATGTTTTTAAGTGATAATCAGTTGTAAGTGCTACACTCCCTCACTTCCATTTTTGTTTCCCTGGAAATTGCTGCCCTTTGTAAGATTGATGTGCTAGTTCCTCGGCCAGATGGCCTTGTTGTTACTCTCTGTATCCAACTCGTACTTTAAGAGCCGACCCACTTGTCTGAGCTGATGGGTAGTTTCGTTAAGAGAGAGTGCTACTTCAACAAGGTGCAGCAAACATTTGCCTGCTGCTTCAAACCACATGGCACCAACCATTTTTTACTAAACTCTTTCCAGATTCTGTGCCACATAAACAGACGGAACCTCTTCTTCTTCATGTAGTAACTTTGTGAGATTGTACAAGTTAACTTTGATCTTCCAGTTGTCGGATACTGATAGTGACTTACCTGCATGGTAAACGGGTAGAGGGGGCAGCAGACGGAGCAAGGAGTCCTAGAATTCCTCCTATCATAGAACCTCATCCTTCTCTTGGACAAGACATTTCATCCCCACTGTTAATATTTATATTTATTCTAAACGACAAAATATTAACAAAAGTTTTATTTCCATATTTTATCTTTCATTCTTTTTAATACAGCTTGAACTTTTGCCAAGTTTAGAGATTAGTTTGGCCTTTCAAACATGTTTATACGGCCCCCTCGAAACAAGACACGGTGTGTGCTTTGTGAGGACAAATGTATCTTACTTTTTTAGGGGGGTTTCCTTCGAGCACTACTCTGACTGCGTTCAACTTGTGTTCATCAGGTCAGTTTTAACAATTCTTTATAGATAAGATCATATTATGACAACATTAACATTCACATATTTAAAACTGCTATTGTTATGGTCAGGTCGCAGGGCAGAAGCCAAGCAAAGTCACCCAGACTTCCCTATACAGGTACAGGAGGCTGCTCTTCGCACCCTAACAAATATCATCCCACAATGCTCCTACCATTATCGTTCTGCCCCAAAGGTGAAAAGCATAATTGATTAAAAACTATGTTTTTTCAGTTTAGGTGCTGATGGGGACTGATGTGTACGTGTGTGTGTGACTGTGTATCTGGGACAGGGCATCAAAGTTGTCCTCTGTGCTGCGGCTCTATTAAATCCCGCTTAATGAAGAAGCTGCGAGGGTTCTTCGAGGTCAGCTTGTGAAAGAGCACTGCAAGGTCACTTCAAAGGCATTGGATTAAGTCCAAATCACGGCCATGCTTGAGTCACTTTGCATTTTATTAGCAAATCAACGCCATATGAGCTGCATTCATTTTTGTCGTCCATCTTACACACAAATCATCTCCTGTTCGATTAGTGGATCATCACAGGCCTTTTTTTGATTCTTGATGATGATGCAATGTTTACAAGCTTCGCATTCTACAAATAATCATGCAGTGATGCACTTTTAATCACAAGTTTATATTTCAACATAACATTTAATTAACATTGAAGTAAACTCAAGATGCTTCTGTAGAGAATGACTGACTGAGCTCCTGATCTCAACTGACCTATACTCTGAGCAGTTTCCAGGACAGTCAGAGTGAAATAATAAAACTAACTACAAGCACAATTTGTTATTTTTTATCGCATCAATCTAATTTTTATTTCTAATGTAACTCTTACTTTTTGTTAGTTGTTTTCTTTTTGTAGAATCTTTTTGGTCACTCACACCCTGAATCAAGTCGCTGTGATTGGTCGGTTAAAATCGTAGAATACTTGTTTTTTGATCATTTAACTTACTGCACTTTATGTAAATATGTTTACATATTTTTTCCTTTTTGCAACTATGTTTTCCGTCAAATTAATTGAAAACCCCACGATGATTGTTATTATATTTGTATGTTCTGTTCAAATTTATTTTAGGATTTATAAACTCAAATTTCTTTTTATAACATGAGAAATATGCAATAAAAGTATTTTCATAATATCTACCTCTTTTTTTGTGGTCATATTTGTTTTATTGAGTATTTTTTCTCGTTTTTAAGTTTTTAACTTTTTGACTTTGTAAAACCTTGAGGTCTTGTTTGAGGAAACTGCATTACAAATTAAAAGTATAATTATAGTTATTATTTTAGTTCATATTTTTCAGTCACAATCATTTCAACAATAAATGGGACAAGGTGACCTGAAGGGTTGAAAACAAATGTGTTTATGGCATCCCTTGTGGCAACCAGAGAGGTTGTTCACTTTGACCCAGAAGCAACACAAGGGATATAACAATTACATTTGTTATTGGGCCAGAGCAGAGACAATGAGTTAACACGTGAGTTTAATCAGTGGCAATCCTGTCAGTGTCTAGAGAGGGAATAACCAGAGATCATCATTAATTGACGGCTGCCTGACAGCTCCCAGGTTCACCCTGGTTTAATTCTCCTCATTATGTGATTATTTCAGCAAATGTATCTGTCACCTTTGAGGCAAAGCTTTGAAGGGTGGTGGAGCTCAAGCCTTCCTAAAGTCACTCCATATCAACCAGCATCTAGAAACGGTAAGCTTGTTTTTCCATCGTATGGACCTTGATTGTAGAGCTATAATTTGAGGATCTATGTATCATCCGACTTTGTTACCAGGTCTCGTTCTTGTATTCTATTTGGTTTCATCACAGTACAAAAGCATATAGTCTATTTATATGTGTTGCTCATAACTCGACCAAGGACTTAATGAACTTCCAAAACATTGTAATATAACTAATCTTAAAAAAAACCTGACGTCTATATCCAAGCATATGCTTAATATGTTTAGTTGACAACTTCTCTAAAGTAATAGAAGACAGTCTCATCGACCGCTTGTTTAAATTGAAGACAGTTTAAAGGCTAAATACGTGTTAAAACAGTGTAACTGGGACGATGAAGAATCTAAGATTTTGAAAACAACTGTGCTTCTTTATGCAAAAAAAACTGTCTGTGACCCACTGCTGTAAAGCATTTTGGTGGTCACATGACAATCACAGACTCTCCGGCACATTGTTCAGACAGAGAAGATATAGTTAAATGAATAGCTAGAGAGTTCTACAGAGCCATGGCTGATTATTAAACCACATTAAACCATCATTTCAGACAACATGAACAAATAACAATAACATTAAAATGGTATGTATTGTTGATTTATTAAGAGCAGTTAATGTTACATTATATGGTATCAACGCTCCTACGTTTCAACTCATAGGCTCCATAGTAGTTGAATATATATTTGATTAATATCACTAGATTATCCTTTCATTTACCATATTCTCCCCAATAAAGTGTAACAAGGAAACCTCTCTGCTGGTCAGTAAAGTGACAATTTTACCAGACCACTTGCTTTTTGCCAACTAAGTCATACATTTGCTTCCTTCTACAATAACTGTGACAGAGAATATGATGAAGGGAAAGTCGACCATGCGCATATGTCTGTGTGGAAGACAGGAGGGGTAGCATGGTGGAGGAGAAGTTTACAAATGGGATCCATCATTTTTCATGCACAGGGGTGACATCCCTCCGTCAGCCAATTTCGCTCCGATAGCCTAGTCCCCTGGTTCATTGATATCTGCATTAGGGACCTTTGTTAAAGGTCTCATCTAAATGCATTGAAAAATGCCTCGCTCCCCGAGTGTGGCTCCTACAGTTAAAAGTGTGCATGCATCCGTGTTGCAGCATGCAAAGATGTGCCGACTTGGCTTTGTCTACATTAAGGTTAGTCTATGTGTCAGAGCAGTGTGCATCCAGTGAACCTGTGCAGAGAAATAAAGAGAGCGAGGGATAACCATCAATCAGGATTCTGCGAGTGAGTCTAGTTCTTTTGTATTCTCTGGATCTTTTGCATTTTTCCAATAAAATGAAAAGAATGGTACAATCAAAATGAAGAAAGTAGAATAGTGATCCAATGAAAAGGCCAATTCATGCTGGTATTAAGTTGCTATCAGTGCATGTTGCCTCGTCTGAACCAGTTTTCACTTCTGCTGACGTTGCCTGCAAGAACTCTTGTTTCATGTACTTGCAGAAACTTGAATATGGCTTTTATATCTTAATTCATGTCCTTTCCTGTCTGATAAGATTTTTCAAATAGATTCAAATAATAACTGCTTATCCATAAAAAGAAGTAAAACTAAAAAAAAATCAAGATAATTAAAGGCAGGTGTGATTAATCATGAATAGTCCAACAAACAATACGATTTACTGCATTGTTTAAATAAAATGATTCATTGTTGGCATGGATTATCAAATTCTTATTAAATAATTTTCCTTCAATCTCAGTTTTACCTTCATTTAACTTTGCTGGTGATGGCTGCCTTATACAAAAAGAAAACATGTCATTAATAAGTGAAAAGTGTTATAATAAACTTAAATAATCCAAACAAATCAAATAAACATTAGCATCATGCTTCTTTTGCAAAAAGAGGTCCATTGTTATGGCTGTCTTCTTCGGACAGCAGGTATATCATTTTAAATACTGTTTGAGTAACGTTTGATGGTCTGATGAGCCATAGTGCATTTTTAATAACTTTTTTGGGAGGTTGATCAACAGAGGTATACGCCACAGCCAACGCTGAAACAACAAACATATGCTCCTGTCTTGCATGATTCAACAACCGTCTCTCTTTACCTTTCCTTTAGCCTACCTCTAACACAGCCGATCATAGCCGAGTGATAGCTTTAATGGCCTGAACTTAAACTGAACACAACTACAAACCACAATTTTATAAAGCTTTTGTCACACATGATGTAAAGCTCTCCTTTAACGCCAAAATATTTTTATACAATGTAAATTCAAGCCTCAATGATTCTTCAATAGTACGACATGTTTTTGCTTGAAAAGTTTGTGCATCACATACGGGCTTCCATGATCTGACAAAGCCAAGATCGTAGCTGTTGTAAGGGTCGCACATTTTTATAAACTGTAATGAAGTAATTGTAATGAAGTGAGATGATTCAGTCTACTTCAAAAACAACAACAACGTCGACTAATCTTTGTAGCCCCACTCGCTATCGACTAAGATTAAGTCTCTTCTCTACCAGTCCCCTGTCCTAGATTAATCACTTGCATCTTTATAGGTCACCATATTATCATGAAAATTACATAGGATTTGATTTTAAGCATCGTGTGGGACACATAAAATGACTTGGCTGGCCAGATTTGAAAAGTGAGCTACAGGCAAAAGTACTGTCAAGGAACCAAAGAAGTCATATGTGTGACTTTAAGGCATTTTTCAGTGCTATAAATAGTTAACTTACACTTGAAATGGATCGATATATAGGCGATGCAAGGGACGAGTAGAACTTAAGCAAAGGTTATGGGGAGCTAAGAAAGCAAAGTGAGCGTTCACTTAATCACTGAAAGAATCTGTCAGAAGCACCAAACATTACTAATGGAAGCTCCAATTTGAACAGTCTCGGAATCAGAGAGATGTTATATTGAGGGATCTGAGTTAGTCGGTCTCTCATGTGTGGAGTTGCTTATGGTATGCCCATTAAACCAAACACTCCAGCACCACTTGAATCCACTGAAACCCTCTTCTGTCTTGCAACTGAACAGTCCCAGTTCAAACATGCCTGACCACACATCCCTTGCTACTATTAAGGAGATTTCATTTGCCATTCCTGTCCATCTATTTTACAGAGCAATAGTGTGATAGAGCCGAGGTGCTGCGGGGCTAATGTCACTGTCAATCCACCAGCCCCGCGGCTACAATCTCATGGCTTAATTTCCATACTGATCCAAGTACCCTTGAGCCTCAAGAGGTGTCGCTCACATGCTTGAATCGAAATTGCCCTGAATTCTCTTGTCTCCATTAATTTTCTCGACACTTTAGTTTCAGATAATATTGCACTTGGATGGAGTATTAACACTTTTACGCAGGCACACAGTATTACTGCTTAATAAACCAGCATGTCTCACATACGTGTGCTTCCATCTCTATCATTGTTTAGACATGCAAAATACAGTTTAATTTTAGTACAGTTATGTAAAAATGTCAGTTGTTTCCACATAACCATCTCAGAAAAAAAGGTTTGGGTTTTTAAATGTTTTTGTTTATATATTTATTAATTTATACTGCTGATTTATGGGGCTCAAAAATGCTTTATAGATTTTAGAAATGTAAATGTCTAAGTGTATCTGTACCTTGATCTGCAAATGTGTTACTTACTTTACAAGAGTATGTTTTTGGATAATTATGCACAAACCTCGAAACAAAGACGATGTCAAATATCCAAAAAAAGGTCTCTATTTACACACATGACATTTGTGACTGTCCTTTCACGGTTGCAACTTACATGTGAGTAAAAAAAATGACTTTTTAAGCTAAATTTAGCTGAATTGACTTACATATGAACGCCCATGGCAAGAGATCAGACCCCAGAGCGACATAGGTAGGTCAAGTGTCATTATAGATCAAGGGAGAGAATTCCATCAAAGATGTATTATAGTTTTTTTTTTGGAGTATGTTGAAAAGCTTCACATATGATTCTTTCTCATAATACTGTCTAGCTGAGCCGATACCAACTGCTGGCCGGACTAGGTCATCACAACTATTATCATCGAATTATATATTTACATAAAAATCTATTATAACCTAAACTCTTATATACACACATGAAAGCTGTTAAATTAAAAGTTTTGGGATGTTGTGTGTGTGTTTTAGACCCACCTGTCACACTGTGTTTTAAGATATGTGCATGTTTTTTTCAAATTAAAACCAATAGAAATCAAGTTATGAGTTTGCAGATCATAGTACAGTTTCACTTAAACATTTGTAAAACCTTTTATGCATTTGCTACAGTTTTAAGTAATTGCCCTATACTGACCACTTTTTCAGAGTCGCAAGTGGCTGGATCCTTCTGCGGCCAAAGGCAGAAGACACCCTGAAAATTTCACCAGCTTCTTAAAGGGCACATAGAGACATACACAAATTCACTCACACCTATGGACAATTTACAATTTTGGTTCCTGAATGCAGTTCAGTCATCAGTCAGAAAGCATGTTGTTTTCTGTTTTTAGAAAACTAGTCCACCTGAGCGATATACTGTAGTTCCCATTAAACTTGTATGAATTTGGTCTGGTTTGATAATAACTACTAAAGATCTGAGAATCCAGAACCAGCGTTTTGTTCACAATTTAATGTCAACAGTGATTATGTTACAAAAATGGAGACTGATGTCTATTGTAGATCATATGTTCAGGCTCACTGCAATGTTTCGCATCCACAAGGACATTTATTGAATCTATTAAAGTAAAAGGCCTCTGTTATGTTCCATACTAAAATTTCTTTACTTTAAATTGAATGATATAATTTCATTTTAAACATTGCCTTCATGATATAAAGTGAGATAATCTTGGATAAATTGTTTCATTAATGGTTTCAAAGTAGATCAGTTTAATCTCCTCAAAGATATTTTAAGAATAATTAATTAATAGTGTATTATACACAACTCATAATTTTGTTCTGCGAGACATTCCTAAAGTGTAATCGCATCCTGTTAAGATTGTGACACTTTTTTTTTTTCAAAATATTTCCCTTGCAGCTGCCTAGAAACCCACTGTCAAAAAACTCTGGATGATTTGTGTTTGTTTGATAGACCTTGAGCTACGTCACAATAACAGCACCTACTGTACATGTGTTCGAGGGTGTCCCAGAATATTTACCAATGGAATTGCACTGGGAGCGTCTGTCACTGCTTGTCAGCAGCTTGAAAAGGAAATGTGAGTATTTGACACATGCTATTAGGTTTTGTTGTCACTTTGTCACCTAGAGCTGCTGCGAGATAACACAAGTTGCAAAGTCGTTCTCTCTTTCTTACCATGAATTAAGGAAGGATTAGCAGGAGGATGGCTAAGATGTTGGATCAAAATATGGGTCCCCTGTTCAATGCTGTGCGTATTGAACTAACCTTGCTGGTTGTGTCGGAGACCAACTCAAACACTCCAGACGGTTCCTTCCAATCACATTGAGATTGAATGCGAAGTCGGTGCAAGGGTCACTGTCAAAAGAAATTGGGTTTTATGCAGAGCGTGTCTCAATACACAACACTCCCAAACCAACAGTTAGAGAGAAGCCCTCACCGGCTATTTCCAACCATCATTATTCCTCATAAATCCCAAACTAGCCAATGCCAGTGCTCTTGACAGCATGACTGATGAGTTTGCTGTCGTGAATGTCAAGAGAAATGCTCTCCCGCACCTTATCTCCCCTATTTCTCATTGTGACTGAGACTTGGGGCTTCATGGAGAAAAGCCACGGTCATTGTGATGAGCATTACCTGGTGATAATGAAGGGCACATTGGCGTACTGTCAGCCCCGACAGAAAGACAGGCCTGAAAGTAGACAGGCAGACGAGAGATGCATCGTCTACTGAGAAATGTTGTCTATTCATGCGTTTCTCTGCCCTCATGTCTTCATCTCCGAGGATAAATAGGCAGATTCATATATTTACACTTTGTCTGTGGTATGAAGGCACATCGCAAATCAGCCTTCAGTGATGGTTGGAAATGCCAAGAGGTAATAAAGTCAAAGCCTCTTTGGCCATAGATCCCATATTACACATTACAGTGATGCTTATGGTTCTCTTGATGTTTCTAAGCTATTTGATTATTCATATAATCCACCTTTAAACCACATATGGAGACATACATAATGGACAGAAAGTACCATCTATACTTAATGTTTGGGTTTTTACTCTCAAAGTCTTGCTGCTCGGTGAACAATTCTAGTTTGATTGAGTGGATAGGAAATTGCATCAAACCACACTCGTTGAGAATATATGTTTGCAGCATTAAGGGTGTTTTTTTGTGATGCTACCTTAAACATGGCATGCAAACCTTTCAAAATGATTGTACAGGTCTGACTGAGGTCAAAACAGACAAGTTATAACATCTTGTATTGAGTACCGAGACATTCAGCACAATCCATTTATTCCATGACATATTTCTAGTACACTTTTCTGGTACAAGTCAAGATCATCATCTTGTATTCATAATTTTTTACCCTGATCTTTAAAACTAGCAGTAGCACCACATTTCCATCAATACCTTTTTTTAACCTCAGTAAAGAAAGTGTAACAAACAACACAGAAGCAGAATCATTTTACATGACATTACTTTAAATGTATGCTGCTTTCTACTGTTTCAAGTCGATTGTTTCATAAACAAATAAACATGAAATATACGCAGTTATTCGGTTCTGACAGTAACCAGAAACATTATCTTCAACCTTAAGTTGGCAATTTTTTTAATGTCAATTCTGTTTTGATTTGTTGGTCATCTTTAAGGTTTCTTGTGTGGCTTAGATGATTGCGTGCAGGTTTTTCACCAGCTTTAGTTGCTCCTGACTAGGTGTCTGCACTGTATCCTGCTTTCTCCTTTGTTCACCGATACTCTGGATATTAACTTAAACAGTTTTCTCATGTTGTCAGCTTTTTTCTGCCAGTGTGAGTCCCGTCTCCAGCCGTACCAATGCCTTCTCTTTTTTTGATTGTGGATCTCTTTTGCCCTTTGTGGAACACATTTTCGATTTTTTTTATTCATGTGGATTTTTTAAAGACATTGACTTTCAACTGCTCTTCTTTTCAAGAATGTTTCCGATTTTGGGTTTGCTAAATAACAGCACTGTGACATGTATATTGCCGCTTTAACAAAGCTAGCCAGCAGCAGTGAGAAGTCATACAAAAAAAAAAATGAACAAAATGAACAAAATCACGTTTAACTACGAACCACAACCAAAATATAACCACCTATGCCTTGTATTGTTATCAACATTCTTCTTTTGCTCTATATTAGAAAGCAACTAACAGAGAGATGCACAACAATTGCATATCTTTGTACCTCAATTTAAGAGAAAGAAAAAAAAACATATTAAGCTGTTACCTAAACATTATTTTTTATTATATGAAAATTGTATTGTATTGAAATGATGTGTCCTCCCCCTGAACTATTACATATCCTATGATCTGAGGAAAGTTGTGTGAGCATGTGCTTCAACAGTAAAATAGGAAGGACATGCCTTTGCTTTAGCATCAGTTTCCCTCAGTTCCTGTGCATTCCTGTCACATTTTGCACCCTGCTGACCAATTCTCTCGCCCTTCTCTGGCTGCCCTTTCCCTCCCATGTCTTTATCTGGCTTGTCCTTATAACCCCTTTAACATTCAACCTTCGCTGTCAGACTTTTCCACCCGTCTCACATTTTTTTCTGCAGTTCATGTCACCAGGTGTACTCTGGTTACACAGATTCAAATCAGGGTTAAAGCATTTGTTTATGCTGATGATCGGAGCAGGAGAGAGAAATGTGCGTCTAAATGTCAAGGATGATGAAGTTGGTCAGGCCTGAAGTGATGCTGCTATTAATGCTGTCAACACACAGCATCTTCAGAAGCTCTGACAGCCGCACAGACACTGTCTTCTCACATCTTCTGAAGAAGATTCGCAAAATAAACCTCTGTGGTAGAAATCAACTTATGACTGAAACCTTAAAACATTCTAAAATAATCAGTGTTTCAGGTAGATTTTGTCACCCTGTGAGATGTTTGTGTATCTCGGAGCGTCATTCAACGTGTCTTTTCGTGAGTTCACCACTCAGTTGAACAAGTCTTTGCTGGCAAAGCAAGAAAATGTGTTACGATAAGCCTCGACTGTGTTTGTCGCACCTTCACTATGAGCTATTTGACTCGTGTGGCTGCTGGCCTCTCATTGAGCACTTGATCAATACCTGTCATCTTGAACTCATCCTCTGAAGTGTGCTCCTGTTTTTTGTCCGTCCATAATCCATCAGCATATGGCCATTTCAATTTTTATTACAGCAGAAGAGGCCAGCATCTACTCCCAGAAGACTTAACAGATTGTTTAAGGGCCCTCAATATGTATCTTCAAAAGCACAACGCCCACTTTAGAGAATCTATATGAGGGTTGCATGACCTGGTGCTCTGTGTTGAGTATGAGCGTGAGAAGAATTTTTCATTAAGGGGATTGCAATTTTTGGTGTTGGGTTTTTTTCAAAGCTAAATTACTCCTCTAAGAAACCATCTGAAATGACACTTTTAAAGTCACCTGGCTGTTAGGATGGGAAGCAGAAAGGGGCTTCAGATACCAAATGTGTGTATTAGTTTCTAATTCAGAGACAGCTTCTGGACTGGATTTTTCTTTTCTTACTCTATTTGCTGTAAATGCCCAGGGCTTTAAGCACCACAGCAAAGTTGATTTAACACGAGCATGGATAATATTGAAGCCTTTGTCAGTGAAGAATATCCCGTTTATCACTAATCTAGTTATTTAAATCAACTGGGATATTCTGAGAGTGGCACATCTTTAAATCAGCGATGCACGAAGCAGCAAACTGAAAGGGCTTTTATAATAATAACTAGAATTGGTCTGCTTTTTTAACCCTTGTATTATTGCTGGGCCAAGGTTACATTTGTTTTTGTGACAGTGGGTAACCTTGACCCAGAGATAACACGGCTTAAAGATGGGATGTAACATTGTTGTTTTACATGTTTTGGTACTCTGGTTGCAGTTTACAATGACATTTAATTTATTTGAAGAATAATAATCATGGGTATTAAGGGTGCTCACCTTGTAAAACAAAGTAATAATACATAAGTAATAAATAATAGAATAAAGACAAAACACTTGATTACCTCAAAAAACAACACTTTATTTATTTTTTATTAACACGTTTTGCTCCTGCTGGCTGAGAGCAGGAATGCAATGCAAGAAAAAGACAACAGTCTCTGAGAGAGTTAATGAAGGAAATGGGATATTTTTTATCTTTTATTTATTTTAAATTTAATATATATACTGTATATACACACTTTGGTTTGTGTTTTTATTCTCAGATACTGGCTTGACGTGATATAAACTGTGATGTGATTTGCCAGACACACACACATGCATCGATCCATGTTCTAAGCACAGTTGGGGAAATAGTTTGTGAAAATTGGACCTTGAAGAATACAGAGTGAGTGAATAATTGGAGGTCAATGGAAAGCAATGCTCCACGACATAGGCTGAATCCGCAGAGAGACGGAGCTAGCGAGAAAGAAAGAGGAAAGAGGCAGCGGTGTCAATCAACCAGCGTTCTGCCCGCATTGCCCCTTAATTTAATCACTGTTTAATTACTGCTGTCCCTTGAGGGTCGCTCAGCTGGGTTCAGTCACAGAGCCTTTCCACTTTCTCTGGTACACATTTAGCCCTCGGACACTCTCGCTAAAGCCGGCCACTCTCTTAGAAGCTTCAGCAGTATTTCAGCCTCAGCTCTGGGCCCCTGTTAAGAATTTGCTGATGATAATGTCAAGGGCAAACACACAAACATATGTGTTATGAAAGCTGTCTGGAGGAGCTGATACACCACTAACTTTCTCCAGCAAGCAAGAGAAGATCCTCCAGCAGCAAACATTCATTTCAGAACAGCTCTCCAGTAAACATGACTCTAGCTCATTTTTGACCCACTATAACAGCAACTAAAACAATAATAATTACTATCCGGATCACGAATATTATTCAATTCAATTAACGGTTTTTCTTTTATTTTATTCTTCATTTATGTGTCATTTTATTTTGACAGCCGAAAAATATCCTGTGTTGAATTCACAACACTAGCAATAAAGGTTTTCTGTTTCTGAACCTAGAAATAGAAATTACATCTGTTTGGAATTATATTATCTATCACCGGTTCAACTCTTAAAACAAATTCATCGTTCTAGAACTAACCTATTGTTTGCTTCTTAAAAAAAAAATGTATGTTTATTTAAAAATATCTTGATTTAAAAAGAAAAATACTAATAAAATGTACATTTTAATATTAATTGTATGGTTAAATAATGGCCCACTACAACTTAGACTACACTTTATGCAAACAGAGTACAACCTAATCAATAAACAAATGAGCTAAGATGAGCTGTAAATGTACTGTCACTACCTGTAATTCTAAGGTGTGGCGTTGCATCTCATGAGTGCACTCCTGGATCCGAAAAAGGAACAATTACTGTCATTGGAATTTGAATTATTTTGCAGAGTAGATGATCTTATAGCCTCCCTAGTCATAATGTAAAGGGCTATGAAAGTTAATCATAAAATGGCCATTAGATCATGTATAAGTATAAGTGAGCATTAAGAATAATTTGACTATTTATAGGACAAAAATGATATTCATTGTAAATTATTTTGAGTAAACTGAAACTCAGGTGATCTGTCGTTCAAACAAGAAATGCTTAATCGAGGTTGTGCTAAATCCTCTCAATGATGTGTTGGCTCATATCTTCAGACACATGTTGAGGTTTCTCTGGATTACTGTTAACTCACCACCACAATCCTGCACGGTGACTGCGTCTGGGGAATGACTCACACTCTTAAGCCACAGCAATCTATATAAATTTAGCATGGTAATGATCAGGTGCAAGGGTTGTAAGTCTCAGTTGCCTCTCTCATTTTGTTCTGCTTCAAATCATGGCATGCCAGGTCCCAGAGGCCTGTGGGTAACAGAGCTAGGGCTGCCCTCAGCACGTCAGACCTCGGCTGAGGATTACTGTGAGTAGGGCGAAAAAAGAAAACAAGTCTTGGCGACAGAGGTATGCAGTTGTTGTGTCTGGAAACACTTATAGACAAACACCTGCTCTATTTAGACTGTGTCTGGGACATAATGGGGCAAATATAGATGGTTGTGTGTTTGTGCGACTGACTGATGGATAAGATGCTGCCTCTCAGGAGACACTTGTGATGATCACAGGAGGAGACAGTAGAGGAATTCAGATCCAAGTGTTGACAGGTTTATTGGTGAACTTTTTCTTTTATGGGGCAGCTAGTGTCTCTGGTAGTTTTCTCGGTGACAGACAATAACAGGTGTTGTGCCAATCCTGTGTCTCTGTAAACACTAGTAAAAAAGAATAAATAATAATTTTTGGATAAGCTAGTATGTTCCATGATTGAAGCTAAGAAGACAACTATTTGAAATTTGGCCGAAGGTGGATCGCGATCATAATCCCCTGTAAACCTACCCCATTTGTGTCAACCAGGAGCTGGAGTTCCAAGACCTGTAATGCAATTGACCACTTGCTGCCTGTGACATTAATAAAGATGGAACATGTACAGGAAATTAAACTCTCACTTTCCTGCGGTAATGAGATCGTATCCATCATCATACTGTTTACCTCACAATCAGATAAAATGATCAAATTGTAGCTCAATCAAGGCGTCAATACAACGCTATTGCTGGGACCTGCTAGCATCAGTCTTGGAAATGGATGGGAAAGTGAATGGGATTTAAATAAAGACTCTATATGTTAATGGGAATGGTGGAGCCCTCCCAGTGATCCACATTCTGCACAGATGGGGGAGACAAGGAGGAGGAAGAGCTGAGCGGCGCTGAAGATGAATGTCAGTGCTGTTGCTGTGTTGTACACATTTCTAATCTTCTCATAGCTGCTCAAAATGCAGGAGGGTAAATGAACACGTTGACCTCAGGAATTGCAGAGCGGCTGCGTTTTCATTTGGCCACAAGAGGGAAGTATCTATCCAGTGATCAACACAACCACTGAGCGGCTGATACTATATTTTGGGTGCCTTTTTTCCCGGATCTGATATTTGATATAGAGTCGGGAATACCAATATCAGGCAGGAAATGAGATGTAAATCTAACAATATTGAGATTGAATTAGCAATCATCAAAGGTTGTGCCACAATGCTCAGAAGCATCCAGGTTCCACCGGTAAGAGAACCATAGTGCTTCTCCAGCTGGGCACAGAAAATGCTGGATCAGGTCATAAGAATTCAACGGCAGGATGTGAGTTATGAGTTATCAGACACTAATTGAAGATACATTTTAAGGGCATTCATCTGGTTATTAATAGCATCTTTTGACCTCCCTAGTAGTGGATATTCATCAGTTTAGTAATGTGGAGGGTCCTTCAGATGAACTTTCAATCTCACTGAGTGAAGACACCCAGAGCTCCAGCAGACACTTTTTGGTTCTCTCGGGCATGTTGAGGGCAATATTGGATGAGCCAGGTACTTGGGAGGCAGTGCATGTTGGATGTTAAAAGCCGTGTTCAACATGGCTATATGAGCCAATTACAGCGCAAGCTCTCGTCCTCCTCTGTACATGATCCAGAGGTTTACATCTGAAAATGTGTGTAGAATATTAAATTATGTTTGGGAATTTACTGCATATTTTGAACATGACTGTGCGTGGAAGTGTTTGTGTACCTATTTAACCTGTTCTTTATGATCGGAAAATCTCTTTTCCAGCCTGCTGACCGAACTTGAACCCTTCACACTCACACTTAAGCCAGGTTGTCCATCCCAATCACAATATTTTAATTATAGGTTGCTTTTCTGGCCGAACAAGTCTTATGTATCAGAACCCAATATAGATTTATTTCTGTTGACCATCCAAAAAATCCACTTTCATTAAACATTATTCCATTATAACTGGATCAAAATGTTTTCCATAAAAACAGTTTCGATTCAAGATGCTCAGTAGTTAGACTTGTAGTTTAAAACAATTCAGAGCAAGACAGTTCGTGATCAAAACCGAGACCAGAAATAAGTTGTCACTGTTTTATTTGCACTTTAATAGCAGTTTGTATTTGGTTCGTAGAATTATTGCATGTTTAAAATTTTAACAGCTGGGATGTTACATATTTTCCTAATACCATTTTAACTTATTATTCTTTCATTTTCTAACACTTCTTCCGTTGGTGAACTGATTAATTAATTTAATTGATTAAAAAATTATTCATTATTTAATTTAAACTGAAAAAAAGATATTTGGTTTTTATAGGCCAGACATAAGTCAACTTGAATTGTTCTATGAAAAACCTCACATAGTAATAGATAATCGACTCCATGACCCAAATCACCTGAACTCAAATAAATCAAAGCCAAACAAGCGCTAATATAAAGCAGCTAAATATATTCCAAACGTCTCCTGGTCTTAAATAATTCATGCCTCCAGTTCAATATTAGGGTCCGTGACCCTGTGACAATTTTCTCCACTGTGCTTCACACTGTCTCCTGTTCACAGAGTGCAAACACTGCTGCACGGAAGCGTTGTCAATATGGCTTCCACACCTGCTCTTATTTCCCACAGGACTTACTATCACACATTTAAAACAGTTCTCGTGGGACGAATTTAGACTCTGGAGCGATCCACCTGATGGTAACTGACTGTCTGCTGTTTCAGTCTTTACAAAGGGAAATACGAGCCTCTTCTGAGAGCCGACAATGATACGTTGTTAATTGGCAAAAAGCTTAAAACAAAGAGAAGTCCTCCCCAAGCTACTGAAAGAGAATGTGAGAGCCACAGAACTTGTTACTTTTGTCTATTTGTTTTGATCTTATCTTGTGCTTTACATCAGTTTCAGTAAATATGTAAGATAACAATCTTACACTTTTTGTGTAGTGGAGCTTTTTAATCACTATTTATTATTCAAACTAAAAATATATAAAAAGAGCAGTTTTGGATTTTATAAAAAACAAAAAATGTAATGTTTGTATCCAAAGCCTTTTCACTGTAAAGTGGTGAACAGATAAAGGAATATGTTTGTTGTTAAATAAAGGTAGATGACTTTACATTAGCTCCCTAAACATTTAGGGGGGCACAGTATAATTTCCGCTCAAAATAAGTATTAATTCAACATGAAAATAAAACATTTGATCAGCTTTTTTAATTCAATTTTCAAGCTAATATACTTTGTGCATTTGTGCCCGGCTCATCTTGTTGCTGATAAATGTATTTGAAGCACTGTAAAATCAAATATTTATCTCGAATTCAAATAAAATATCGTTATCTATAGAGATAAATGAAATCTTATGTTAATACCTGTTGAAGCCCTTTTTTAATCCCTCTTTCATCCAAATATTTGATTTCTATGCACCAATTTCAGACAAGTTCAAACCTTTTTTTTCCCAGAATATTTTTGTACTGTATTTAACAACATCCTCCGCTATTGTAAAATATTTCCCCACATGTTTAAAATGATCATCTATACCATTGTCATAATTATGTTATTATAAATAGTTCAAACAATTGAAATTGATCCGTTCATCTGCTTTTGTATAATGCTTTTCAATATTTCAATTAAAGTGGTTTGATCAAGTTTAGCATTACTACGTTTTGTATTGTTACTTCACGTTGTCTACTACTGTTAGTAACTTATTATTTTTAGCTTAAAGAGCTGGCTGGGAACTTTTGAGAGATTTTTTTGCCAAAGTAAAGTAACCTCCACTGAAAGGCTCTCATCCTTTATGTATGGTTACTGCCACATATGTCAGCGATGATGAGGCAACAAAAGTTATATTAGTCCCCAACGTCTGTAAACTGTAATACCGTCCCTACTTTACAGGCTCCACAAAAAGCGATTTCCACTTCACTGCTTTGATATGCCTGATTGCACTGTGGCCGCTATAGAGAGAAGAAAAAGTGCCGACAGGTGTCTGATTCCTATTCTCACAGAAAACACATGCCACAGCGAGATGCAGATTGCCTGTGGAGATCACAATTTCTGCCAAATAACAGTGTGTGTGGAAATACTGGCCCTAACTGGGACTCTGTTCGTGGCGTCAGATAATATGTTTCGGAGGAAGAATGATTCAGCTGTTGTAATGATAGATTCCAAAGCAGACATTTTTCATAAATGGAAACTTGGTGAAAGAATATGGACGGTGACCTGGAAGGCAATTTGAGAAAACGTTTTTTTTTTGGCAGCAATAAATTGCTACATTGGTGCTGAGATCATGTAATAGGGTTCTCTTAGATTGACTATAAAGTTTTTCAAGCTTCCAAAGACATCGAAATCCACAGGTTTTATAGTTTAGCTCGACAAATTAATAATATTTGTAAACATACTCATCTTCCAATCCCCTACGATTCACAGTATACACAACAAAACAATCCTGTTTAGCATCTCAAATAAGATAACAGAGATGTTTGTGACAAAAACTACTAGTATTGCAGTACTTGTTTGCTACTTCCGGGGGCAACCCAGAGTGAGACCTCACCAAAAAGCAGTCGAATAAGAAGCATAAATTGATGCATAATTGAGTATCCCAAACCCAAACGCATAAATCGGGTATGAACCAAAAAGTAAAATCAACTAGGTAACCCTATACATTACAAAGGCTTGCTGTTTTCAGGTAAACATTTCACTTAGATCAATTTGATTTATTGAAGCTTATGTTCATGTAAAACTATGTGTCAATGTGACTAGCATGAACAGCCGTCTCTCCTCACTGACACTGTGATGAAATATAGCAAAGTGATTACGGGAAGAGAAAGCTATGCTTCATCTATATTTGATATGATATGAAAAAGTAATCTGACCTACAGACACTGCTTCAGTCAGGAGGGGGGACTTAAAAAAAACCTACATCTGCCTAATTTCGACCGAATGAAATATATTATTTACGTCATTAAAAAAACAGAGCACTATACGTTCATGTTTCTGGGGATGAATGCATTAATGTGAAGTTGGAGATGAAGTGACAGCTTTATAAATATAATCTTATAGCTGCTTGATCTGCTTGGCATATATGATGATTAAACTTTGAATTCATGAAAGAAATGGCTACATGGTACAGGATGAAATACAGAAGTTCAGCAAAGTTTGATTCTTCTTTTTTATAAAAACTGAAGCGCGTATAAAAACGTATCACATTAGGAGCATGTTTGTATGCACTAAAATGTACTTATGGTCTGATGAAGCTTCATGAAGCAGTGTCATTATTTTCAGAGTCCACTAGGTGGCGATCTCTGCATTATTTTCCTTTGTTTTGAACAACTGTTGTAATGAAAAAAATCAGATCGTTTATAAACTTATGGCGCCACCAAATGACCTCTAAGCAACATGACACTGCTTCATGAAGCTTCATCAGACCATCACTGCCTGCCATCCCCACACATGTTAGTATTGCGCAAGTTTGTGTGCATGTTGCATGCTTTATTGACTTGAAATGGAAGATTTTTTGTTTCCTTTTTCACTTGTAGATTTTTCGTTCACTGTTGCTGATATGCACTTGGATTATATGCTCTTTTTTCACTGCTCCCCAGAGAGCCACAGTCACGGACTTTACCAGGTTATAATGGATCAGTCACAGTGATAGAGTGATGCCAGCATGCATGCATAGTGAAAGAAGCACGTCCAATATAAATGATCAGATTATCGAGGTTCATTTATTTAAAAAAAAAATACCGTTAAAACACAACTCCTTCACCAAGACATTTTAAACATGTATTTGGCTGAAAAAAAAAACTTTCATTATGTTAATTATTTGGTTCTGATATATAATATGCAAAAATCTGACTATAATTAAAATGTTGTGTTTTAATTTATTTTAATAAATGATATACAGCCTGTGAATCCATCTGCCTACATATTCAAACACACAATTATTTGTCACTAGTGGGCCTTTGACACTTCAGTCGTTCACCTGAGTGAGGCGTTGATCAAGTGTGTTTGCCATCTTCGATTTTGTCAACATCATCTTTGAGATTTTGGAAGAGTGTTACTGTGTTGGCCCCATTAGGCCAAACTGACAGTGTCTGTCTTGCCTCACGGTTCAGCTGAGGTTTAATTGTCAGCTTTAATATTCATAGACGTATTGAGTGGATAAATGAAGGCATGAGCACACTGTAAAATTTTCAATAGGCCAAATGTCACAGACTTCACCAGATACAATTTACTGTGGAATCTGGCCTTCTCCGTGAGGCCATTTGAAATGTTAAGAGCATAAAAAGAAGTGCTAATGGCTTTTACTGTCGGTGCCTTATGAGCTGACACATAGGTGATGAAAGAGTAAAGGTGCGCGGGCGATTAACAAGGTGCACTGAGGTTGTTTTATATAGGTATAAATCTATGTAATTTAAACATAAACTTTCACCTTTGATGGCTTCACTCATTACTTTTTACCTGAGCACACACTCTCTCTTGATAACCTCAGCTGTTGGTCAAATCATTTCACACTAAATCTTCTTGGAGGGGAAGGAAATAGCAGACTTCACATGTACAAATATTGTTTTAATTTATTAATAAATTTATTAATAAAGAAGGAGCAAAACAAAATGCTCCCAAGCTTCTGGTCTAAGTGGCGTCACTCATTCTTTCATGACTTTGGCCAAGTTTTCATACATTTGACCAATGATGTCAATCAGGGGTTTTAAACTCGATCAGGTAAGAGACTAACATTCAAAACTCAATCCAAGTCTCAAGGTGGAAAGTATTTTTACCATGTAAACAAGGGTATAAAAGTTTGAATAGACTGGTTCTCAGTTTTTGTTTCTATTATTAGAGGCTTAATAAGACAAATGAATTGTAAAAGTTGAAAAAAGTTAGTTTATATGTTCTCTGAAGTTGTACTCTTTCACCATAAGACACTGAAAAGGATCATCAATTTTCTTTCAACAATCTAAGTTTAACTTTTGCAGGCCGACATGGAGTAACCTTGAGTTTGACACTGATCTTAACTATGAAAGCACTCAGTGATTGTAGACCTCCAACAACCTTCTTCCATTTCAATTTTTTCCAAATATTATTGCTTTACATTTTTTAATTTTTTTTATTTGTCAATGTCCAGAACTAGCTAACACAACACACACAGGAGCTCAGAGTGAGCGAAAAGCTATGCTGCAGCTCTCACTCCACCACAGAGAGTGATGGATCCTTCAAAAGATTGCTGGATGCGGATATGTATTCAGATCAACATCGTGTTTAATCAGTTTTTTATCAATTATGCCAGAAGACGATGATCACATCAACTCCTCTTGGAGTAAAGATGCAGTACAAAAACACACATTAACAAATGTTACACATGTACAGTACATCAGTCTCAGTGCATAATGTGCTCCTCGCCTGATTGTGTTGTCAGGGTCTCCAACAGAGATGATGAGATGACGCCTAAATGATATTTCCTCCTTCCCCCTGACAAAGTCTGTAACTTAGCAACTGCCAAGTTAACCATACTCAACAACCCAGCTGTCCCCTCCTGCCAAGGTTAGTATCTCCTCATCCTCTGCGCCTCCATCTCTCTACTTAATGGCTTATTTGACGATAATTAACCCTGAATTCTACAGAGACGAGCCAGTGAGAGATTGATGGCCTCGTCGGCCCACAACACCTGCTCTGCCACAGGGCTCATAGTTACCAAGCCAAGGCCAAATATGAGCGCCCCGAAGCCCTCAACGTTAGTGTCAAAGACAAACATTTCCCCTCTTTTGGCTTCCATCTCTGCGTGGGACGACCTCATGACTCATTATATCAGCACCTAACTTCTCTAAGTCGGACTTCAAAGTCTTAAACAAAGCTTGTATGAATCTGAATTAAACTTTTCTGAAACAAGAATATGATCCAAACTACCAAATTACAACATTTTTTCACACTAATGGTAAAAGGCTTTGACGCCATCAGAACAACTTCTTCGGCCACAAGCAAACCACTCTATCTGAGCTACGTTGGCCTATAAGATAAGACCATCCTAAAGAATGACGTATACTACAATTACTGGATGTATAGTATAACACTACATACTAGAGAAATATAAATCAATAAATACAATTATAATGATAACAATAGGACATTATAACATTATGCAGGAGTTTGCACAAGTAAGTGTAGTGATGAAATATTTTATGATCCAGAATATCAGACAACAACACAGCTCATATCAGGGGCTTTTGAAATTATCTTTCTTCACATTCTGCAGTGAAGCGGGTCTTTTTTTTACCCTCCCTTGGTCTTAAGTGCACATAAAGCAAGAGTCTGAGATGAAAAGTGATCTCCTTTGAAGTAGCCAGGACTGTCCATGGACTGAGATGCAAAATAATATTATTCACAATACAAATGTATTTGTGTAATTGATGCTTTAATGAATCTCCTTTACATACCAGTATAAGTATTAAAGTGCTTTTCCTTTTCATTCATAAAAGTTTAGGGCTATGATTTAACAAAAAACAAAACACCTTATCACGTGGTACTTGCACATCATACAGAACATTTAAAGGATAGGTACAGGATTGTAGTGTAGTTTAATCCAAAAACCTTCTGCATCTGTGGAGCAGGCAGGTGCACATGAGCTCAGAAAAAACTTTATTTTGTTTTATGTGTGCAGCATGTGGCCAATCCACAAACTTCTACACATGTGGTTCTTATCATATCATCACTAGCAGATGTTAATTATTTTCCTTTTCTTCCTCTCGACTTGACTGAGATGTTGTCTACTCCCGTAGGTAAAGGCCCGGGTCCTTTCAGCGTGTTGGGGCCTCTGCCATGTTTGCTGCGGAGGGGCTTTTGGGAGTTATCTAATGCAGCACAGTGTTTAATTTTTCATAAACAGAGGAACCACCGAATGCACACAACTAACAATGTACCCCAAAGCAGATGTAGAGTGTTTTTTAATTTATGGAGAATCGAGCGAAATGGGCAGATGGAGCAAGTGGAGGTGGAGGCATGCTGAGGGACTCCACTTTTCTCTCTTCTCACCTCACAAACAAGAGACGCCTGTAAGCGTGTGCAATGCTCATACATAAGCACGTACCACCCCCACAATTTACACACATACTTCCCACTGTCGCTTTCACCACACACACATAAACAAACGCGTCCCTCGTCTCCCAACACAATCTACCCCACTTCCCACAAAATAATAATACAAGGCGCATCATCAGGCAACCTGAGCTAATGCTTCACGATAGCAGTCCTCGGCTGTGACTTGACTGGACATGGAGAGCACACTAATAAACCTCTTTTGTTGTACAGTAGCAAGTAGACAGGCTTCATTCTGGCGGGCCATATGCAAGTATGAATATGCATGCAAATCTGTCACACAGGCAGCAAGAACTATGTCTGTATGAAGCCAAAGGTCACCTGTGTGAGGCGTGAAATCCTCTCTCTGTTGGGCATTTGGAGGCATGTAAGACTGTGTTCTGAGGGTGTGGGCGGACTGTGAATCGTACTAATGTGTGAATGTAGTCCTTGGCTCATGTTAGAGGACGACAGGCACTGATTTAGAAGTTTTCTACTTTTGCATTAATTCTGTAGTGGTTGAAACACTTACACAAACAGTGAAACGGTGGTGCTCTGTAAACTATTAATAAGGAAAATTTGGAAATGTATTTATTAAGATTTCATCCTAAATCACCTTAACACGAAGCAACCTTTTTATTTAATTTAAATACGATGACTCCTATGAACGCCACGTCTATTAAAAGCTGCTATAGGAATGTTATATGGTCATCTGAAGAATAGAACTATGAACCCTGACTGTGGGTTAAACTCAACTGTGTCATGGAGTTTAGTCCAACCTAGCACCAATGTAGCAATGTAAAATTAGTTTTAAGTCCCTAGCAACGTTGCAAAGCAACCCTAAGAAAAAAGTCTGATAAACAATAACACAGTCTCTATAGTCAACTGAACGTTGAGTTATTTAAGTGGTTGGTGTTTTTTTGAACTCATATTTTCTGCAAGGTTTGATAGTTCCGAAAGTAACGTGCTAATCCAGTGAACTAAAATCAGATTATGTTTGGGCACAGTTGCAGGTTTATTTACAATTATCACGAGACAGGCCAAATTTAAAAAAATTGCTTTGTCTACTTTTATTTAAAGATTTTGATAAGAAAATAATAATAATAATAAATAAACATTTGCTAGATCAGTGATCCCCAAAGCCACCGTGAACCAGTTTAATGTCGGTATTACTTTCTTGGACTCACCTTGGACCAAATGGCACAGATTGTAAATAAAAATAAATTAATCTTGCCGTAACGTTGAATCAGCAGGAGCCCTGCCTGGTCTGTTGTTTTTATTAAAACGTTTTTTGTTTTTATTTTAAAATTTAAAAAACATTTTTTTTCTAAAAACTAAGAGTGAAATGGAAGATAGCTAGTACAGACTTCAACTTATTTTTCATTGAAAAAAGCCTTTTACTCTCAAAACTTGAAATGGCCATAAATGAAACAGTTACAGGCAGGAGTATTAATCATTCCAGCCTCAATATATCACCATCCTGTGAATAATAAAATGCCAATTACGTTTTTTGTTCATTACATGCCACCATAATCAACTTTCTTGTGCAATAATGCCCAGATAATTATGTCACAGGTTTTCATTCAGTATCTGGAGACTTTGGACTGTGACAGAAAATGTAAAAGGAATTTTGAATTCAATCATCTTCTGAATTTAGTTAAATGTTTGAGCAACAGCAGATGAAAATGTGTGCGGCAGTAGTGGCTCAGTGACCTCAGGTGCCTCGCTGTAACGTCGACAATTTTCCTCTAAATTGTTCAATATCTATGCTGCCTCACTGTGATTCACGGCGAGAGGCAGGGTTTCATATCAGCGTTTCTTCAGGTTTTCTTTTCATTGGCATTTGATTGAACAACTTGTCTCGCTGCCTCGCTCTTGCTCAGAGATCCATAAGAGTAATATTTGTATTTGTTCTCTCTCCCCACTGAGTTCTTTAAACTTCGGACTGGGACTAAACTAAACATGGTTTTATAATACAGCTTTCATAGGCACTGCAGCACCAGTGAGCTGCTATCTATGGCTTGTTAACTTTTTATTGGAGATGACGTTGGACCAGCATCATGTTTCACCAAAACACATGTGTCCCTAGGCTTTGCCCAGACTGCTCCAGTGTCCCACTGTCTCCACGCTGTAAATTTGCCACTTAAAATTTCATGATCTCCGCTCGGCAGGATACCACTTCCATCATGGCCGACTTCTCAAACCTAATAACCGTTACTACTCTTGCGGAGCCATCAAAAACCTATTTGTTTCAACAAAAGCTCTCTCCCCCGTGCCATGCTGCGGGGTAATAATGCCAGATAGGTTTAAGGGCAATGAATTGTGGAATTACCATTTTCTCCTCTCTCTCTCTTCCTGTTCCCCCCATTTCTTCTTCTTCCCCCTCTCTCTAGATCATTATATTAAACACTTAATTATTCATTGGTAATGCCTGTCATGGTGAAATATTGTTCTCTGCCAATCCAAATGCATCATAGTGGATGGACCTGCCTCTCTTCTGAGGTTAATGGGACAGCCCTCTCTTGCATTAGCCCGGCTAAATGCAGTGCACCCCATAAGTCAAAGTTCTCTCAGTGAGTGGAGAAGTCGTCACCTCGAGCTCTCTCTTCTCTTCCTCCTTCACCAAGCGGTTCAGTGAGATCATACTTACACAGAAACGATATGTTTCATGCATGCGTGCATATCCACATCAAATCTTGATTGTTTTCTCTAACGGCAGCTTCCGGCTTGAGGGAGTAGTTGCCATGAATGGGTTTTGCTGTGAGACCTTTTAACATGACGGGTGGATGCATCTCCAGTCAGAAGAGGCCTGTATATAGATTGTTATGACCAATTCTTCAGAGCGTGACATTAGTCATTTTTCACCATAAACTGCATTAAAAAGATTACATAAGCCACCGCTGACAAGAATCTTCCAGGTTTGACGTGTGCACAGCGCCGTTGTGTTAATACACTCTGACACGCAATTTTTCTAAAGTTCCGTACACTTAAGCAAATTGAATGTTGAAGACATCTACCCGATATTGCTGAAATAAAACTCATTTTATAGCTTGTTAACAGAGTGTTATACTTAATAAGACCCGATAAAAAAAAAGAACAAGTTCTGTGCCAATAACAGAAAACGCTGACTTATGTGAGCAAACATTTACCAGCCTTGCATCTTTTTCTCTTGTTCAAATACTGAATAGCAAAAACAATTAATTTTATTTGAAGGGAGGTCAGTCTCTCTTAACCCCTGCAGGGTGAAGTGGTTGGGGAAAATGCAGGAGATTAATGCAATGTATAAAAGCCGATATAGATCATTATTTTATAGCTTCTTATTACCTGGCTAAACATGTATGACTTCATGTCAGCACATTATTAAAGTTGTCAGCAGAAAAAAAAAATCCTCTGTTCCGTTGTTACCTTGCTCACTTCTGTTAGCCCTTTCATGATAACACGGATGCAATTGGGATTGGATGGGAATCAATGGTGATATAGTCAATCTCTTTATGTTGCGAGTTTGGACAAGTTTACATGTTGATTTGGGCGTCAGTGGGGGCTGGAACCTATCCCCGCTGCTCAGGGTGAGTGGAGGGGAGGTCACCAGCCTGTCACAGGTAGGGCTGGGTATCCAACTTTTATAATTATTTTAATAGCACCGAGTATCTAAAACATCCTTTGTCTTTATGTGACAAGTTTTGATACACATATGTGACCAAACTTAGATAACGAGGATTTGCCTGAATAAAAACTAGTGACAAAGTTGAACGTCTAATTTATTTGTAAATTGTTCTTTTGCACTGGAAATGATTTGTTATTTATATTTTCTGTAGTGGAAATTTAGCGCGACTAAGAAAATGTAACTCAAGATTTGTACTTTGTGTAATCTCATTTTTCTTCTTTTAGAATTAATCATAACACTTCTATAGAAAATGTATCATCCAGAAACCATCATCGGAGTGAATGTGTCGAAGATTTTCAATCAAGCCGTTGTCACAGGACACATGGATGCAAACAACTCACATACACCTAAAATTCTCAGGGAGGGCCAGAGGGCCCAGAGTAAACCCAGGGGAGCACAAGGAGAACATACCAACTCTAAAGTTGTCTCCTGCTGTAGGCAAACCTGAAATCCTCCGACCATGAGGCGGTAGAA
The DNA here is from genome assembly GCF_982586985.1 of Callionymus lyra. NCBI lineage: Eukaryota > Metazoa > Chordata > Actinopteri > Syngnathiformes > Callionymidae > Callionymus > Callionymus lyra. Next base: position 22,076,626 of record NC_141835.1, read on the forward strand.
CTAACAAATACAATCCTAAAATGATCGACACTTCTAAATTCCATACTAAGGCTGAGCCTGAGTCAAGAACGTGAATGTCCACAATTTACGAAAACTAGCCTGCAAGAGTGACAACTTTAAGCAGACGATGTTCAAAGATACTACACAGTTTCTCTTTCACTTTCGACAATTGCCAACATAGTGATATGAAACTGATTAATCCGGTGTATAGTACCTTCATTTTAGGGCTGGTTAGCTCACAACAAAACAAACACAACAAAATATAAAAACACCTTCTAGTAAAGAACATGGATGACATTCTCTTATTATGTGGTATGTAACTCAAATTAAGCAGCCGGTAAAGTGACATACATACATATGAATGGTTAAAATTAACCTAACAGTTTAAAAAAAAAAAAAAAAAAAAACTTCTGAAGTTCGGTAATAAACCTGAGTTATTAAACATTGCATTTTATACCTCGTACAAATCTCTCACACAATGTGTCCCAAATCACTGTATTTACCCTTAATATTTGGCACGACTGCCATCTTAATTAGAATGACGCTAAATGGAAGATACAACACTGACGACACACCTTCAGAGAAGATACTTATTTTACCACAAAACAACACGACAACAATAAGAACAAAATGAAACAACTTAATAACTTGTTTTTCGAATAACATAAAGCGCTGCCAAGTGATAGCGATGGGGTTCCAACAGCTGTTTTTAATGAGCGTTAAAAAGTAGTAAAAGAAGAAGCTGTGTGGCGTAGAAGTGTGTAGCGGCAGTGTTTGATTTGAAACAGCGCTACCCTCTCAAAATTTGCAAACTGCGCAAGTAAGAAATGAAATCAGTACTGAAAGTACTGTAAAGCAGTGCACTTAGTGAAGTGCACAATTTGAGACGTAGCAACAGTGATGGAGAGAGTGTCACAGCACGACTGGGTTCCTCCCAATCATTTGTTTGTTATTAGTTAATGACTTCTGAAATCCAACAGCACATCAGAGTGATGACATTTTTGACCTTGACTTCACAGTTGACTCTCCTGACTGTAGAGCTCATTAGTAAACCATCTAATCTCATTAGACAATCCTGGGCGAAGATGGCACCTTGACAAAGTAGCCAGCCTCCCCCCACCCACTCACTCTCCCCATCCCTCACCCAGACCAGGTGGGGGAACAGGTGGGGGAGCAGGCGTGTGCGACTGGGACAGGCAGAGTCCTCGCTAACCTCGCTCTTCTAATTGCCGGGAATGCCAGTATGCTTGCTCTCCTCTGCCTTTCATAACAGTTGGTGTTTGGCAAAAGTCTTTTATGTTCATTTTAGCTGATGCTTTGCTTCTCATTGTGTCTGTCAAAGGAATACGTTCGACATCCACAGCGACGCTGAAATCCACCTCCCTCGTGCACGAGGCATCCAACTGTTTCAAAACACATAACAGGGAAGCAGCCAATTATGAAACTTTTAGCACCAACCGGAGGTTGATTTGATATTCTCTTACCAAACACAAGAAACTTAGAGAGTTGGAGGGACTATGGTGCAGCTGCAGAGATTCATCGATGATGCAGCAATGTTTATTTCTCAACTCTAAGTATATACTGCAGGTAATTTCAGCACTGGCACGAGCAGAAACAGCTCATAATTGATACATACAAATTTGTGAATGTTATACTCAAGCATGTATAGATGACAATGAACTGCTGACAAGTTTACCCCCCAAAAAATGTGAATTACAAACATTCACAAGCTTTTGAAAACGCAGTACAAGCAGAACTTTCAATATTAAAGTTTAAACTCATATTTCAGTAACACAGCATAGAAAAAAAATAAAAAAAATAATTTAATAAATCAAGTTATTTCAACCCTGTTGTGGGTTTGACACCTTCATTCTATCATGAAATTTGCTATGACATGATCAAGCCAACAACCATTACCAGTCACACACGTTTCACTCATCAGCAGTCCTGAACCTGAGCTTTATTTAGCATGCAGCAGCATCATATAACCATAACGGTCCAGAAAGGTTGTGGCAGAAACATTGTCGTCGCTTTCTAACTCCTGCCTTACTGCATACTTCTGCTCTAAGGCTTGTAAATCATACGCAGTCGTATTTATTGTTGCAGCTTATTTAAATAATCACCGCCATGTCAGCCAACCTTATTGCTCTCTATCAAGGTAATAACACGTCGTCACTGCTGTTGGGAAGCAAATATTAAACCATAGATCACCTTTAACAATGCATAATGGACTTGATCTGCATGTTTCCATTTCAGTTGGCCTTGGGCAATACCAGAATAATTTAATGCTTGAAATAATGTGAGGAAACCTTCATTATTATTGCTTTTTTTTGATAAATAGTTTAAGGAATGGCTGTTGCTTTTGTATTGCATGTATGATGAAGAGTGGGTGCTCATGTAGGGCAAAGATGTTGACGCCTTTGTGTGCTTTAAACTGTGATTATTTAGGAAGTTTTTGTAATAATTACAAAACATAAGATGTTAAATGTGGTTTTATTTATTTTTATTCTCAGACTTTAGGTTAGACATCAAGAGTGGTTTGTCCACAAAGAAGTCTCATAGCTACAAACAGCCTGACAGAACAGTTTTGTTCCTCTCAAAATATTAAAACTCAACAGAAAATGTTTGTGTATTTAAAAATCAAAAGGGGGCTTTTCATTTAATCAGATTCTCAATTGATTTCATAGTGTGTAGGTTATTTTCCTTATCACAATATCCATTGAGAACTCAAAATGAATTATACATCCTTCTTTGAATACCCTATTCTTGAATAAAATGCTTGATTATTATTTAAAAAAAATTATATTCATCGTGTTTGTTATTAAGATAACTCTTATTTGCTCAAGGTTGTCTAAGAGTACTGTTAGTAAAAGTTCCCTTTTCTGTAATCTCCTTTCTGGAGATACTGTGCACTACTATATTGTAATGGCTGCAGGGCAAAATTAAAGTCTTTAATTTCTCAAAATTGACAGTTTGCGTTATAATCCGACAAGCCCTATGTATTTATTTTGATCGTGCTTCATTAAATTGAATTGATTTTAAGCTGTACAAAGCGCTAAAAATGTGTACTATTCTATATCTTCTCGTCTGGACTATTGTAACAGTTTGTTTTCATGTCTTAACAAGAAGTATCTGTCTCGTCTGCAGTTGATTCAGAACTCTGCAGCGAGAATTCTAACCCGCTCAAGTAGAAGAACTCACAATTCTCTGATCCTTAAAACTCTTCACTGATTTCCAGTTTCTTTCAGGATCAACTTTAAAATTCTGGTTCTTACTTTCAGAGCTATTCATGGTCAGGCTCCTCCTTACATCACTGATCTGATCCAGCCTTACACCCCAGCTCGGGCTCTGAGGTCTGTGGATCAGAATCTACTTATGGTACCTCGCACACGGTTCAGGACCAGAGGAGAGAAATCCTTCCAGGCTGTTGCTCCTAAGCTTTGGAACGATCTTCCTCTCTCTTTGCGCTTGATGGAGTCTACTGACTCCTTTAAGAAACATCTTAAGACGTTTCTATTTGTTCAGTCTTTTCCTTGATTTTCTGGAACTCCTGTGTTGTTCTCAGTATTATCTTTATCTTTAAAGTATGTACTTTTTTGAATATTGTTTTGATTGTTTAAGCGCTTTGTGACCCTGGTCTCGAAAAGCGCTATATAAATAAATATTACTTACTTACTTACTTACTTACTATGAGGATACACTGCGAGGTCCTGTGGTAATACTTCAGTTAACCTTACGGAAGTAATACTAAGCAGCTGAATCGCCTTATATTTTAAAAGAATATAGTACCAAGCTTCAAACTATATACAGTGGATATAAAAAAAATCTACACATGCTAGTTCAAATGCAAAGTTTTTGTGATGTGAAGAAAAAGCAACACAAATAATTTCATAACTTTTTCCACCTTTAATGTAACCATTTTCATAATTCCCTCAAATCTACCACCACCATGCTTCACTGTAGGTATAGGGTTCTTTTGGTGATAAGCAGTCTAGTTTTTAAGCGAAATATTCCCTTTTGTAATAATGTCCAAAAAAGTTAACCTTGGTTTCATCAGACCATAACTTTGGTAACGATGACGATATATTTAATATTTTGTAGCCTTTATCTGACTGATATCATTTAATGATGAGATCCCTTTGAGGCTTTGGAAGCTCTCTGTGGACCATGACTTGAGCTGGGAGATGAGGCTACAATAATGTCAGGAAAAGTCGAACAGCTGAAATAAATTGAATTTGGGTTAACGAGAGGTACTTCAATTGGTGACAGGTGTGTGTTGACTCCACTTTAACAAGAGTTTCATGTAATTGGTTAAATATGAACATATTATCTAAGTTGTTTATTTTCACTTCAGCTCACTGAAAGAATTATGTTTATTTTACAATTACGTTACAGGTTATAGGTCACATAAAAGTTAGAAAAATCTGTGAAATTTTTTATCTTGATGTACATGATTAAAACCTTGAATTTGTACAGGTGTATGTGGACTCATATTTACTGTATACTGTCTACACTATGTGTAGAAAGTAAAAGAATGTTTAAAAAAAAAGAACTTTCATGAAATGCTGTTAATTAGAAGAGATGGTTAAAAATTGATTGCATCCCATAACATCATCTGGAGCCAATAATCGTTTGAAGGTTTCGACTACTGTGGGCATGATTTCAGGAACATTTTTAAAACCAGAATGAGCTTTACATTTCTGACGACAAGATTAGAGTGAAAAAAAATTAAATTATAGGTGGAAACTATAGCTGCGTGGTTGAGGTATTCACTCTTTATATTCTTTAATTTAGTCTATTGTCGCTGACAGACAAAGGAAGGTTTTTAAAACACCACAATCAAGAAAACAGACTGATAGAGGGATTAGGGCTTCACAATAAAACCAGGAAGTGAGACAAGAACGCACAGATGACTGTCTTGCCATCGTTGTTTTGTTTGTAATAAATATAAAAATGTATTCTTATTTGTATTATTTATATTAATAATACATAGTAATAATCCCTTCTTATTTTCCCTTCGGCTGCCCCCTTCAGGGGTTGCCACAGCGAATCAACCTCCTCCATCTGACCCTGTTCTCTGAATCCCCCTCTCTCACAGCGACCAACTTCATGTCCTCTTTCACCACATCCCTAAACCTTATCTTTGGTCTTCCTTTAGACCTCCTGCCTGGCAGTTCCAACCCCAGCATCATTCTACCAATATATCCACTATCCCTCCTCTGTACATGACCAAACCATCTCATTTTGGCCTCCCTGACCTTATCTTCAAAACATCTAACATGTGCTGTTCCTCTGATTGACTCATTCCTGATCCTATCCATCTTCGACACTCCCAATGCCTACTCACATCAGTATGTGTGAATGGTTGAATTTCCCCTCGCGGGACTAATAAGGGATTCTAAAAAATAAATAAAGAGAACCTCAAAATCTTCATCTCTGCTACCTCCAGCTCTGCTTCCTGCCTTTTCCTCAGTGCCAGGTATGGTTTCTAGACCATACAGAAATCGCAGTTCTAACCACTGTCTTGTATATTTTTGTTTTTCATTTTGGCTGACACTCTTTTATCATACATTACCTCTGACATTTTTCTCCACCCAGCTTGAACACATTTCTTCACCTATTTTCCACAATCTCCACTGCTCTGGACTGTTGACCCTAAAATACTGACTTCTGCTCTCAGTCTAGTTTCCACTACTCTTTCCCATAACTTCATCGTACTTTATTCCTGTATAGTTAGTGCAATTCTGAACATCTCCCTTATTCTTGAAAATGGGCACCATCGTACATATAATATTTCACGGTCAAATTCTTTTTTAGAGGTTATTGTAAAAAATACTCATGACTGTATGTACTTATGTTAGACATAAATCATACATGGCCATGTAGTGCACAAGCAAACGCAAACACACACACACTGGTTGTGCCCAACTGAAGTGTGAGCTGAGCCAGCAGATAAAACTCTCAAAGGCTCCAGGTGCTTTTGATTAGCTTGTCTGAGAAGTTCTCCAAGAAAAGGGGGTCAAGGGAAAGCAGATTTTCTCTTCCACAGGAGGGGGCGGCGACTGGAAAGAGGGGGTCATTGGTGTGTGACAGATAGGTTCAGTTGTGGTTATAGGGCAGTGAGTTGGGGAGGCAGACACAGAGGTCTCAATTTCCTGGCAATCAGCACGACACCTGGTCCTGTCTTAATTGGTCAGGATACCTCACCTAATCCTCGGCCCCGTCCTCCTCGTGTCTGGAGCCCTTTAAGCTCGGCAGTGAATGGACAAAAGCTGGATATGAGGAATGGGGCCTCTCTTTGAGGCCTAATCCAATTAGATAACTGTTAGAAAACCCTGAGTGGAGTTTCATATCCCTTAAAAGTCGACACGAACTCCTGTGACCTTTGTGACCTTGGAGAATGCCATCTTGTTAAGAGACGCAGCAGGGTCCCTGATCCTCATCTCTTGATCTCTCTGACCGGAGGGTATGTGTGTGTGTTTGAGCAACAGTGACACCGTGCAGCACGTCTCTGCTTGATTTGCATCTCTCTAGACAGTATTATGGCGCTCGTGTTTGTATTTTATTTTGTGATTTCATTAACTCTTAAATACGCTTATGTAAACACAACAAAACAGAATGAAACAAAATGCAAGGCACTTTAGCATTTGACAGTGGTGAACGGCACTACAGGGAGCAATCTGATTTATTCATATTTACAGAATCTGGATCGCCTCAGGTGATATCTTTGCCAGTAAATACATGAATATGTAACTTTACTTTCTAAGACATGTTCTGACTCTTAAATGCTCACCACAAAAAAATGTTTCAAAACAAAAGCTTTTTAGCGCACAAGTGAAAGTGGTTCATTCCGAAAGGCTGCATCTAAATGTTTGCTAACAGGGGGCAACGGGTGGCGCTGATAATACCCTATAATGTCTCTGCATAGTGATCAAACAATGAAATTTAATCAGTAGCCTCAAGTCCTCCTCCCATAAAAATGTGTTCCCTAATATAAAGTTCATTTCTATGAATATTAAAGCACCACATCATCTGTTGAATATTTCATTGGATTTCCACCTTTAATAATGCAAAATTAGGAATAGAAAATTCTCCGCTTGCCCACAGATGATGACTCTGTCCATGTGTGAATAGATCACTGTCTCGATCTGCATTAGCCGTTATTTATAGGTGCAATTAAACCTGCAGTTCAAGGAGGGTGAGAGTTTTGTCAGTCCTAGAGCTGAGCTAACATATAATTGTTTGGAGTTACTTCTCCACATTTTTGTTTTTCATGAGCAAACTTAAGAGATGTGAAATAGAGCAAACTCAACTCTCTAGATGACAGCACAGTGGTTTGAAAAGCTTTTAAATCAGAGATTACTGCACACTTTCACGACTCATAGGGATGATAACAGTCGAAGGTTACAAATGCAACGTCGTCTCAACGTTTCCTCTACACAAGTCGAGACGCAGGGAGCTGCCGGGAATTCAAACGTACTATTTTGTGTGACTGTTAACTCTACCTATCTTGTCTGGACATTGATAAGAACTGCTCAACACAAATAGTCATCCTTGTTGTTCAATCCATGTATCAGGGGCCTCATCTACTAAGGGGTCGTATGTAAAAAAAAACGTGCGGACCTACTTTTCCACGTAAAAGTCCATATGTATCAATGAGGAAAAGAGTTTGTAGGTCGAGTATGTATCAGCTGCTCAGATGCATATCAGCCTCACTAGTCACGTTGAGATGTTCACAGCAGGGTTCCATGAACGATCAATATTGATTAAAAAATTACACACACTACAAGTGTTTGTAGTTAAACATGTGTGTATTAATATAATATAACGAACAAAATGATCAGCTTCTGATCGACTCAGATCTTTCTCTATGAGAGTCAACGACATTCTTGTGAAACAACATCATGTCAGATTGATCAAAGTAAAGCTGCAGAATGAAAGCTGCTTGTTTACCCATCATGTAATTGGAGCGATCTCCTTCAAAAATACACTTACTGTATATGAAGACAACGTCACATGATTTTTTAATTTATCAATTGTGACCACAATTTCATCGATGCTGTATGTCTTGAAACGTGTAAATTTGACAATAAAAGAACTTGAATTTTTTATTTTTAAAATTCAGTAAGAATTAGCGTGTGTTTTGCAGCTGCGCCACACATTAGTATGAAGCTCTAACTATCATACCATCTTCACAAAATCATCAATACTAAGAACTTTAAGTTACTGTTACAGTTTTATTCTTGTAAAACTCAATTTTAAGATGTTTCAAATAAGCACCTGTTCGTCCCTGTAAATAAAGTATTTGCGTTAATAACTGTGTATGTAAAATATAAACATTTACACCGGAGCTCGTCTGCACTAATTTAAATTTAAATGTGATCTATGTCAGAAATATTGAAATATGATTTAAATATGCAAAAGAGGGCATGGAAAGGGACGATCAAGGCTGCGATTAATTCTACCTTGATTGGGATGTACAAAGGAAAAAAGTGCTTTTATTTGTGTGTACGTACAGATTCATACATCTGAATATTTTTGTGCATGCCCGATTTTCTAGATTTGAGTGTCCGACGGTATTTAAACAAACATCTTTGTACATGAGGCCCCAGGTGTTTGATGACATTAGATCCCAATACGAGCTGATCATGCTGACCTGGCACAACCAATGTCGCTACAGCGGATGCGTAAAACAATTAACTGAAAAGCCTGAAGCTTTTGACAACCTTGCATGAGTATTTGTATTGTCGTCTGCACCACCACCATGGTTGAGTGCTCAACAGCTCCACACACTCGGCATTTTCTTTGAAATGAGCGTGTAGTTGTCAGTTGATCATGAACGGTAACCAGTCTCTGAGTTTGTGTCACAAGTCTGTCTTACAAACTCACCAGACTCTTCCTACATTTAAACATTTTAAGCATCTGTTCGGCAACCAGCCAAAGGTGCGTGACACCGGGAGTGAATCTTGAGTAATCTAGTTGGTCTTTCATGAGACTTAGCAGCTGCAACCCAAGACTTGACCTTCTGTACATGTTCATCTAGTCTCTCTTGAATCTCACAAGCTGACCATTTTTCTGCGACCAAAACATTTGACAACTGCTGGTCAGGGAAGTGTTGACAAACATCATGGTGAACCCCTTTCTGCAGCCTCGATACAAACTGAGGAGTTGAGCCATGCGTGAGGAGCTGCAACTAAATTATTACGCAGATTATATTTTTCTCAGATTTTCCTAAATAGTCGATCCACGACATTCAGCATAATTTTCAAGTCTTTAACTGTTATTTAATGAATTTGAATGTTATTTAACAAATCTCCAAACGATAACTGTATTTTTTTAAGAATAAAAAACAAAAAATGCACTGTTCCAAATTATTGTGCACAAGATAGTTTTATAACATGTAATAGGTTGTAATAGGTTAAAACTGAAAATGCTCATTTTTTAAATTTGCAGCATAAGGAGGTCATAGTCACTGAAATCAAATGCTATTTCAATCAAAATCATCTTAACAGGTCGAGTAACATTTGAACATAGGACCCCTTATGTTATAGCAGCTTCACCATTCTTGCATCAATTGACCTTGAGTTTTTGGACATTTTCTACTTGAATTTCTTTGCAGGATGTCAAAATAGCCTCCCAGAGCTGCTGTTTGGATGTGGGCTGCCTCCAACCCTCATAGATCTTTTGATTGAGGATACTCTAAAGGTTCTCAATAGGGTTGAGGTCAGGGGAGGATGGGGGCCACACCATGAGGTTCTCTCCTTTTAAGCCCACAGCAGCCAATGATGCAGAGGTATTCCATGCAGCATGAGATGGTGCATTGTCATGCATGAAGATGATTTTGTTACGGTTCTTTCTTTTGTACCATGGAAGAAAGTGGTCAGTCAGAAACTCCACATACTTATTTTCACACCTTCAGGGACCTTAAAGAGGCCGACCAGCTCTCTCCCCATGATTCTGGCCCAAAACGTGACTCCGCCACCTCCTTGATGACGTTGTCCTTGTTGGGACATGGTGGCTGTCCACCAACCATGTTGTGGTCACAGCAGTCTGCTGTGTTCTCCTCCCCCTGGTCTGCCACTCCTCCTGTCGTCTCACCTCACACCTGGTCCTCATCATCAATCATGCTCACCTGGTCTTGATCCCCAATCAACCCCCTTCATAAACCCTTGGATTCCCCGCGGTCGGCACCAGATCGTACTACGCACAACCGTGGTAACTATACGTGACTGGCTCAATGTTATTTGCTACCTCGCTCCCTAACTCTAGTCTCTTGTTGTTTTTTGGACCACATCTAACCTTTTGTTCCTCTACTTGCAGTTACCCGGATCACTCACTCCAGCTCGCCCACCTCGCTCTCCCTCCGGCTTCCTCATCCACTACCTGCTCCCCTCCTATTCAATAAACCCCTTTTTGTATTCCCTGGAACATCGCCTCTGTCTGCTCTTGGGTTCAGCATCGTGAAACATAACAAACCATCCATTACTCCGTCCATCTGGACCAACCATGGTTGCACAGCCCTCATCAGTGAACAAGACTGTTTGAAAATTAGTCTTCATGTATTTCTGGGCCCATTGCAGCCGTTTCTGCTTATGAACATTGTTAATGGGTGACTGAATGGAAGGTTTACGCACAACTGCAAACCTCAGGAGGATCCCACACCTTTACGTTTGTGGGACTCCAGAGGCACCAGCAGCTTCAAATATCTCTACTTTTTAATGGTGTTTTAGCAACTGCTCTCTTAACTCGATGTTTTGTCTGGAAGAAACCTTCCTCATTGTGCCTTTATCTGCAGGAACCTGTGTGTGCTCTGAATCAGCCCCAAATCTCTTAACAGTATGATGATCCTGCTTAAGTTTTCGGGGAAATGTTAGGTTTTCATACCTCAAACAATGCATTAAGCTATTTCACGCTTTTCAGCAGCAGAGAGATCGTTTTTCTTTCCCATAATGCTTTTAAATGTTCATCTGCTTAATACTGTGGAACTCCCTTCATAACTAGTTTTTCCTTAATTGGGATCACCTGGCAAACTAATTGGTCACAGGTGTGTGACATTGATTTCAGTGATCCAAAGAGATCCTGGGACACAAAACGGTCCATGTTTAATTGAAAAACCAAAAATATAATCTTATCACTTAAATACAATTTGCGTAATCATTTGGAACACGGTGTACAGTATGTTGTATGTTTGAATTGAACAGATGCTAAAAACAACCGGTTGAAAACCGCTACTTCCTTGAATTGCCAAAGTCCGAACACTAAGAACACAACGCAGATAAGTCTTCGGGCATGAAGAGCAGGCCTGTTAAAATGGCCCCGTGACCTCTTTTGGATTGACTGTTTGATATCGACTCGTTCGCCGATTGGAGCCGCACGACACTAGCCCACACGGTCACCAGGTATCTTGAGAAGTGTTGTTCCCACTGATAGACTAACATTGTCAAGAGGACTGTGTCAATCTGAAATATACTTCAAATTTATTTTATGACTGTGAAATACAGTGATATCTAGTTTATTTATTTTTTTAGTTTGTTTTGACCGAGGCAGCTTTCTCAGATGTTACAACAGTGTGTGTGTGTTGTCGACCTCATCTTTGCCTCATACAGGAACTTGTCCTGAACCCCCATTCTGCCTCACGTAAATGTGGAGCCTGTTGTGACGACCTGACAGTCTCAAAGTTACTGTGAAGCACCCACACCTGACTCCAACGGTATGACTGTTCCCCTTCGACTCTTTGTCCACTAAAAGAGGAGGAACTGACATATGTAAGATCTCGTATAATTGTGCCACATTATAAGCATGCAAATGAAGTGTGTAGACATGGCAACCCTGTCGAAGAAATCCTTGATGCTGTTTCCTCTTTGTTTCTTCCCTTCAAAGCCATATTCTACTTGTATTATCCCCATCATTTTAGCGTTCGCTGCTCTCTCTTGCTGTCTCCCTCTTTTCAATGTCTTTGTACGCCACAGTCATCAAGGTGATAATTGTGTCGCCAGTTTGCCGGGATGAGACATTCTTAATTATTTCAGTATCGGGCCATGGTTTTACAGGCAATTAATGCTTGACTTCACAATTATATACTTTGTTTGACTGCCTTTTATCAGCAGGATACAATGGGCTTATTTGTGGATGACAAGAGGAGCAATGGAGTTTCATCGAGAAGATAAGTGATGTGACATTTCCCTGTATGGCTTCCATTCACATGCAAACATAGTAAGCTGCACGGTGCTGCTTTTAATCCAGCGTGGTCTGCACACACGGCTGCTTAGAAATGTCTCGCCGCCGAATTAGCTGTCAAGTCATGAAAAGCAGTTTGGGTCAGTTAGCCCTTCTTAAAGGGCTGATGTCGACTTCATCAGACTTCTGCCTTTGAAGACCAAGAAAGTCATTATCCAGAGTTGTCCACACCTTCCCTGGACTTTCTTAGGTGTTTAATAGCTTTTCTTCAGCCTTTACACTCACCAGATGATTCCTGAGTATCATCAGCAACAGTGACATGCATAAATGATGTGGCTAATAAGAGGCATAATGTTTTATATGTTGCTTTAGAATTTAATTCTGGCTTAATTATGCCAGTGAAATACACCTGGCGCTCACTCCCACTTCCACATTTCCCTGTGTTTAAATTCTTGGCCACAACATCAAAGCCACCTGCTTCTGATGATATTTTGGCACAAGTCAGTGCTGGCTGCAGTTTAAATGGGATTACAATGTTGCATGTAAAAAGGCTTCTGCACTTCATCTCAGTATAACAGGATATTGTAAGTATTTTTTTAATGTCAGAAGGAAACCTGGTACATTAGAGAACACTTCAATAGTGCAGAATGAACAAGATGGTCCAGTAATATAGTGTTTTTAAGGCAAAATGGAGTTTTCGGTTTGGATTCATAGTAGAAATTCTATTTTATTTATATCACCAGATAAAAGGCCCATTGAGATCAAGATCTCTTTCACAAGGGCGACCTAGCCAAGAAAGGCAGCAGCACTTAAGTTAACTGAGCATTTTTTTATCAAGACTTTCCAAAAACAATGAAACATTTTTTGTCTTTAGAAGTTATCTAAAGTTGGCTGCTTCAAAGCTTGGCAGCAAAAATGATTGTTTCTTCAGCTGACATCATTTGTGTTGACAAGATTTAATATACTGTATATATGGCATTTTTGCGCGCATTAAATCTAATAATTTTCATATTTACTCCACTGTCACTGAACACATTCCAATTAATTTGTCTTTTAATCTTTTTTAATCAGTATTCTATTCACTATTTCACTGTTTACATGAACTGAAAATATTTGCCAAATAAAATATCATATAAGGTCATATAAACTACGTGACTAGCCTTTAAAAAAGGGTTTCATTGTCAAACATCTTTTTAACCCTTCTGTCGCCTCTGGTAGAAGGTGAGCGACCTCCTTGGCTTCCAGAAATACATATGCAGTGGTGGAGGTCCCTCATCTCGACCCAGAGTCTATATAAGTGTTAAAGTAAAGTCCAGTGTTCTGGTCTGGTCTGTGCAAACAGCAACCTGGAACTGATCATAAATGCTTCAAAGTGAACCAACATTGTAACATAAATCACTTTAACATCTAAATAACAATAAAATAAGAATATAATCGTCCTTCAATGATGCAATAAGCTAGCTCTCCTTGCATTGCCTCATGATTTTATGCTAAATTACATTCAGATATTAAAGTCAGTTGCCAGATGTCTAACTCTACAATAAAATTTAATTTCACGTACGCAAAGAACAAATGCCTCAAGAGCAGAAGCCAATATTTAAATGTAAGCTAATTCTCTGCACACAGATGTGCGATTATACAGTTTTGCTAACTGCCAATTCATTACTAACTCTGCTTTTAATTATTCTTCAGTTACAGCCAGACTGAGCTTGTTTGGGCGATGATTTTGATCAATGTTAAGGCTTAAACAACAGCTGTCTCATTATGTAGGACCGGCCTCAACTCCTCTTGGTTCATCACAGGAGTTTTCGTTTTCAGATCGGCTAACCCCCGATGACTCAGTCAAATCAAATCATGATTGTTGTTGTTTCACGCTGCATGTCACCGCCACGCCGTACAAACCAAAGTCTCTACAGAGCTCAAGGTACCGAACAACAACCAAGCAACAAATGCAATTTATGGTGGTGCTATATATGCTATGTTAATGCAGAAATGAGCTTGAAAGCAACTAGAATGATTCCCAGGAAACTATTATGAATAAGTAAAAGAAAACTAGAGATGCAACAGCATTATAAAAGGGATGAATAGTAGATTAGTTTCTGCCCTTTCAATTAAAAAAACATCAGTTTACATTTAATTTTTGAGGTGTTTGTAGTCATTGTTTGTGCTAGAGGATTGACTGGAAGAAGTTATACTTCACTGCACAAGGATTTCATGAATCCATAACCTGTAGTTCATGTTTCAACAGTATTATCTTTTATTGATGCATAGGAAAAACTTAACATTTATTATTGTACACAGATAAGAGGGAAAATAACTGCTAATCTGTCACTTTCTTATTTATTATTTACTCTAAATTGACGCATCAACAGGGACTTGAGTTGTTATATATGCTAACCAGAACTGATCTAAATGTGTTTAATTTAAAATTAATGATTTATTCATCACATGAAACATGTTCCTGGAAGGTAATGGTACGCTTGAATTATTTGTTGGGTTAATATTTGATAGTATTTTTTATTTTTACTCTACCACATTCATCCATTACTTTCTACCACTTATTCCCTAATCCCGGGCGAGGGAGGACGGTTTCCCAGTAATTCATGTGTAGAGATGTGGGACAGCTTGAACAGGTGGTCAGCCTTTCAAAGGGCAAACAGGAGTGTGTGAGTAATATAACGTTTGGAGTCTACAGCCTGTTACTTTATGTACCTTGTGATAGACTCCAGATCCTGTCCAACCTGGATAAGGAATAAAGAGTCTTACAGATCGTTGAATCAATTATACCTTTTAATTAAGTGTTTAATGATAAAAAATAATAGGTTTCTTAATATGTGGCACACATGTTGTTATGTTTTGTAGTAAGTTGTTAAAGGCACAACGTCCACTGTGTTCTAATCTCAACACAAGTCTGACACATGCTGGCATCAACCCACTCAAGCAGCAGTCAGTGCCCATGCAGCAGAACATACATCAGGACAGCATGCGGACATCAAAGATCAAATTACACCTCCCAGCATGAGACGCATTGATAACCCTGGTGTCAGTAGGAATCTAATCAAAATCTGAATTGTGCCCTACTAAAACAGCCGCCTTGATTAGTTCTCCAATAAAATCCATTTCCTGCACTGGTGCCTATTTCGGGGTGTTTATTTCCCCTGTGGTCTCAAGCAATAGCCCCCCATCTCAGGACCTGAGGCTCGGACCGCTTGGTGTGACGTGTGTCTGTCTGGAGCACTTTGCAACAGTTTGATGCTTCTGTCCACTCCGCTCTGTCCACTGATGATACAAGACCAGATATTTGCTTTGCCAATTCCCTCCCCATCGTCCAACCCCCGTAAAATGACCCTGGTCTCTCTGAACCAAGGACGTGCGGTCAGTGTAGGCTCAATGCGCAATCCATCACAAACTACGTTGATATGCAATGCATGCAATTGACGCGCGCCAGTTGCCATATCTCTGAATGTCGCCAATATAATGCTCATAGATACGTTTATTTTCCTTGATTTTCCACAATCTGGCTGATGTCTTTAACCTTTAAAGTGTTTGTAAGTGTCTTATTTAGTTTTGCTTATTGGAAATACAACTGCGGTGAAAAGGCAAAGTTGGAGGCACGCACTAATGAGCCTCTTTAAACTACATCACATCACTTTTGAGGAGGAGAGACTTTTAAAGCTAATGGAAATAATGTGGACTTTTACAACAAAGTAACAAGGGTTTGTGGACTTTATCTACAGATAAAGGAAGGACAAGAAAACAGTTTTAATTTCAATCGTATAAAAAAGAGATAAGAATAAATAAATAGAATATTTTAAAACTACATTTCGGACTTAAATTAAATATTCTTTGTTTTTCTCACGCTTATATTGACCCATTTAATACTCAATATTTATATTTTCATGACAATAAACTTTAGTCCTTTCGCGCAACATAAGGCAGGTCTACCTTTCATTACTAGTTAACACTGACAACAACGTGTGATCGAGTCATTGTAACTTTTTAATACAAATACAGCTCTAACATCATAATGCTGTCAAGCTATCTATCACTCGGGATACTTCACTCTTGAACCAAACTTAAATCTGGAGAGTTCTCGCTAAACTTTACGGTAAATTCCCCTCAGAAGGAGGAAAAAAACGTTTCGCTTTCAAGTTAAGAGCATTGAATCAGCTGCATCTTCCTTCTATTCCTTTATTATCACAGTCATACTCTATACTGTTTGAAATACATGTTTGCTAGTCCTTTTTTAAACATTATTAATCAGTTAATTCATTTTCATCTATTCATTGTTTAAAACAAATTTACGAATAGATTTTCAGCCAATTGAAAGGTCTCAGATCATTAAATATGGCAGGTTTAACATTTTGAATATATAATTTTAAATAAATTGATAACTAAAAAAGATATTTCAGCTGTCAATGTATTATTTATCAAAATAAAGAGAAATTATGTTTTCTTACCATTTAGCTATCATTAAACCAAATTTAGACCCATTGAGATAAAGATTTCACAAGGGTGTCCTGGCAAAGAAAGGAGCAGCACACATCATAGTTGAACAAGAAGGAAGGCAACAACTAATACTGACCTTGACCTGACCGTGTGGCATTCACTATGACATAGTTTCCTATGATAAACATTTCAAATAGTGGACATATGGTAAAAAAAAGACATTCAGTAATGACCAGGAGCACTCAAGAGTTAACCTCTGATCTCCACCAACTGAATCTGTGTTGTGTTGCAGATGCAGTGGAGCTGACCTGATTCTTGTGTAATCAACGGGTTTCTTTCCACCAACTAGAGGATATGTCTGTCAGTATGTGCCTCGGTTGTGGAGATTCAGATGTACTTTGTAGTGACACAAGGCTTCTAATTTCAACTAAGTAAAAAAGCATTCATTCAGCTTAAGGCAGCTCCAGCAGAAGAAGAAATCATTCATAGCAACAACAAAAAATGTCCAGTTACTTTTTACTGCAAAAACCTACATTATATTTTTAATTTGTCATTATGGTAACAATACTTGTTAAATCTTGTTTCAAGAATCAGTTTCAGGACTTCAGCTGACACAAGACAGACGGATATTGTTGGTGTTGATGGACAGTTGAGCATGATCTTGGTTGCAATAATTAAAAAAATCAGGTCAAATTAGAATTTTGTTGTTTTTTTTAAATCAAAATAAAACTGACCTTCTAGGGATCAGTTTCTATACAGATAATTATATTATTTTATGTCAGTGGAGAGTGACAAGCGAAAAAACGCACCTTTGGTTTCTACGCCTCACGGAGTAGTACTCTGCGGCAATTGTGATTGACTGGGATTGACAGACTGACACACATTAGCGGGAATGCAGAGAAGGTGAAAAGCTGCTATTCATGACAGTAGTCTTGCAGCCCACCTCTCTGGATGTTTGCTATACCTCAATAACCAAAGACTTTGAGTTAAGGTTAA
Source organism: Callionymus lyra (assembly GCF_982586985.1). Lineage (NCBI taxonomy): Eukaryota > Metazoa > Chordata > Actinopteri > Syngnathiformes > Callionymidae > Callionymus > Callionymus lyra. The sequence continues at coordinate 22,094,248 of NC_141835.1, forward strand.
GGGGGTTATGCATTGTTTAAACTCGGGCAGTTAAACTACTATTATGTTTTTCCCATTATCTCATATTAAAATCTAGTTTTCTTTGATGTATTTTAAGCCAGAAAAACAAAACAATGATATACTAAAGATCCTAAAGATGCCTGATCTACTGACCTGATCCCAACAGAAACCGGCTAGTAAAGGGTTAACTGCCACTAATCCCTCTATCGAGCAATGATTTCTTATTGAACTGGACAAAAGGTGATTTGTTTACTCATACAGCTGCCCCTTCAGATATAAAGCCGGCCACCCTTGACCAGACGCAATCTCTCTGTCCAATCAAAGTGTGTGACAGCTTGACATCTTGACATGTGGCCGTAATTATGTGTCACGCACATAAAGTTTACTAAAATGGAAATTGACCATCCTTGGATGTTTTACAGCAAAACTACCTAATTTATTGTATTGACATTATTGACCCTTCACAGGCCATAGAAGGGATTGTGGTGACCTCAGCCTGTAAAGACATTGGACCGGATCAATACTACAAAGTCAGAGTTCATTCGGCCGCCTCTTCCAGGTTGATTGCAGAGCTGACTCCATTAAAAGTTTCCACTGCCCAAAAGTCAAACATCATTTGGCTCAGATGTCAGAAAATGCTTGTGGGGAGGGTTTGCACTCGTGTCTGCTTTCAAGAGAATGCTGTTGAGGTATTAGTGAGAACAACTGAGTCTGAGATTAACGTCAAATATGTCAGAACACTAGGGTGATGTCTGTTTGTTTGTTTCAATAATGGACCAGGCTGTAGCTCAAGCATGAATTCAGGCTTATCAGCCATGTTAAAAACAAACTAGTTTTCCTTCCTTTTATTTAAATTAATGGGGATGATGATGATGAAGATCAATAGATATTTGTTGCTATATATTTTTAACATTATTCCTCCTTTATGGTGGAATATCAGCTCTAGAGAAACCAGCTTTGTTGAGTTTAAAGGTTTTGGGAAGGATATCGAAGAAATAGTTTATAGATATGGATCAAAAACAGCAAGAGCAAGATATTTAATGATCTTTGTGAAAAAATATGGACATGATAAATGAAAGAAAATAAAAAATACTTAAATTGCTAATTTCATCAATATTAATTATATGATTATAAATTCATTTGTTATTTAATAAAAAATATTTTGAGATTCATTCATGGGAAAATCACAAGGTACACAAACAAATATAACACTGTCACATATTTCCTGACAAAATAAGAATTTTGTAAGTCTCTGCAAGATTCTGCATCTTTGTTGAGGACTACAGATGTAAAGTAGCATTGTGCTAAATCTGGTGCAGCCATCTTTTTAATGTAACTGCCATTGTCCTTTTAAATAAACTGAACTGAACTGAACTGAATTTATTGTTCTGACCAAATCAACAGAGGCCTTAATTTCCACGTAAAGGTGGATTATAATTTCAACACAGGTTTTTTGGTCAATCCATTAGTGTTAGTCCATGTTAGTCTGGCTGACATCTTCTCTTGTCGAAAGCAACATATAGGGGTTCACCGCTCCACTACTGTCACAATTATTTCCTTTTTTCTTCCTCCAGCCACAGTTCCACAAGTTCCTCATCAGTCACTTCTCTCACTTCCTCCCCTTTCCTGTTTCTTCTATCCAATTCTTCCGTTATTCCTTCCTCCCGCTGTCGACAGACTTTAACCTTCTATTTACAAAGATAAAGGCTTAATGGCTCCTTTTGTGCCACTGATGGCCTCTCAGCCTCGGCAGCTCACTCAACAAATATTTCTTTTTCCCTTCCCTTCCATTTTCTTTTATTTTCGGCGGGCTTCAATTAGCAGGAGCTACATTGTTTGGCAAGTGACCTTTTGCTCTGTGCACCTCCCTTTATTAATTGACTCATTTAACTGTCTGAAAGATTTGCTCTGCTACATCTGCGTGTGTGGTTTGAGCTGGTGGGAGTCAGGATGGGCGGGCATGACAGTGTTTTGTTTGCTGACTGATAAATGTAATGCTAGCAGATAAAAGTTTGCAAAGGAGCCGTGGTTAGGAGAGGAAGAGGTGCATCTATACACCCACTCACCCTACCCCCTTTTTCTACCCCATCAAGCTATCCAGAGCTGAGACATGTTGGCTGACACTGTCCCTCTCATCACCTCTCTCCTTCCATCCTTCCTTCTCATCCTGTAGATGGATATTTTTATTCTTTGGCACCTCGGTGCAGATAGGCTGTTGGGCTCCGTGTCTGCTAGGGCAGCTGGCTGGGGGTTGGAAAGGGATGAAGGATAAGTAGATTCAATCGGGCGTTGCAAATCAACTTTTCCACCAGCATCCTGGAGAGACCTGATAATACAGGTTTCTAATATCTGACCTGTCTGGCTGAAAGAAGGTGAGAGAGTGAAGGATGGGAGGGAGCGATGGAGGAAAGAGAGAGCAGTGAACACATTGATTTGAGGAGGCTACTAGTTGTGCAGTTGATAAGCACGCTGGCAGCAGTCACAAGAATGAAAGGCTTACAACAGAGGGAAATAAATTGGGTCCAGCTTCTTATATTTTTGTCTCAGCCCCTTCAGAGCTTGGACACATATCAGAGACAAGGCATCGGCAAGCTTTCCTGTTTGTGACTCTCCACCTAAATATTCAAAGTTTCCTCTTTGATTTGAGTCAGAACAACCACTGTAAAATGTGAACCGTGTCTGGGACAGTCAAGATTAAAGATAGATTACTGATAATACAGAAACAAAGTGTATTTTAGTATACAAACTGTTTACATGAGTCCTGTAAAATGTCAGTAATGCATGTGTGTTCTTGTCTTTTTTTGTCTTTGTGTGATTCACTTCCTCTATGAGATAAATAAGATGACCATCGCCAGAGAGATTACGTCTTCGTCTATGATCAGCTGTGTCAGGGGGACTAATAAATAGATTAAAGTATTTTGAAATATTGAAAATCAACATGTTTAAAATAATAAAATAAAGAAACAGGAATGGATTTCATTGAACCAGGATATAATGATTAAACAAAGGAAAATTTTTTTTATATTGGCTCGATACATAATGCCGATGAACCCTGTGTGATATATTTTTGTTATCTGTCAGTGCAGCATTATTGTGCAACAAGTTTAGAGTAAAATATGAAATTATTATATTAGAAATATATTAGTAAGAACAAAAAAAGACAAACTAATGCACTACATTTACCCACCAAAACACCTGGAACAGGGCCAGACATTAGCCACCCATCCTCAGAAATAAAGAATCGTCCAGAGATTTTTGTGATTTTATTTGATGTCTCTCCGCACGTGTAGTTCTCTACGCTGGCTTCATTAATGAATAGATTCACAAATTTTGATGTAACTTTTTCATGAAAAAGCATGATGTGAATATGTGCACAAATGTTTTGTCATGTGTTAAAGAGATATCAAATTCAATTCAATGTAACAACAGAACCCATGGCCTAAATAATTTGTCCTTTTTGTGTGTTGACGAAAATTTATTTGATTTTTTTGTCTGCATGTTGCTTCTTTCTAAGACATCTAAAGGGGCATAAATTGTATGAAGCGTCAAAGTAACAATTATTGCTGGTTAACAATATGTTTAGAAACACTCTATTTAATTTAATTTAGTGCAGTTTTCATAGCAAATATTTCTTATATTTTAGACCACGGGTCCCCAACCTTTTTTGCACTGCAGAATGGTTTCATGTCTGCATTATTTTCACAGACCAACAACCTGCAGATCAACAACCATAACATTTCACAACCTGGAAAAAAACGTACGTTAGGCCATAATGCTGAAACGGCAAAAGACGCTTTGCTGGTTTCTCTGAAACAATATAGTCTCTTATAGATTTTGTTGAACTTGATGCCTTATGCGTGTATCATGTCTTCTTTTCAAAATAAAACACATTTCAGAAAGTAATAATTAGAGCTTTTAGAAAATATTATTACAACAAAATATATCGCAATATTACTTTTTTTTTTAACTCTACTTTATTTTCTGGGACTGTTGTGTTTGTCTTATGTGTCTTTAACACATATTTTTTAATTGTGTATTTTTTTTTGTGATTGTTCAAGTGCTTTGTGACTGACCCTGGTCTAGAAAGGTGTTTTACAAATAACCTTTACTTACTTACTTACTTACTTTCCCAACATTCAAGATATGTTTTATAGAGTTGTGGGACTTCCTTAATGCCTCTTTCAAATAGGACCAAAAGCACTTCTACATCCACTTTATCAATCTATGTTAATGGCAGAGTTCAGACAGCCTTGAGAAAACTGTTTGTGAGATTGCTCTTCCTACCAGAAGAAGATAGTTTACCCAAAATAATGGTAAGGATTATTTCCAAAGCAAGCTGTCCCTTTTTAGAGTTACAGGCAAAAATGTACATCCATTTTAATGTAGTAACTGAAATGATGACACATTTAAAACATCCTCCGCAGTGCTCGTCTGTAATGTCCATTTGTGTACATTTTGCAAGCGATTCCAGTGTAGACAGTAGACTGGAAGCTCTTGCTCTTGTGTTGCATGTTAGCCTTTAAACTTCTGCTACAAACAAGCTTAAAATAGACTTGTTTAAGGAGGTATTTGGTTGTTTTTAAGTGTCTTTTTGGACGACAGTGAAGACAAACACAATTTTAGCCCTAAACTCTGAAAATAATCCCAACCGTAAATTGACATGAGAGTGAGTAGAAATCAGTTAAATTTGGGTGAATTAACCGTTTTAGTGTACAAGTAAAGGAAGTAGTATTGCTCAACAGGTGAACAAGGTCCTTTTCTTTCCTGTTTTTATCTTTCCTCTTATGACCTGGTCACACACCAAACAAATCTCAGGGCCGAGGTGTCTGTCCAATCCCAGCACAGTGACAGTGCAGACACTGCCACCGTGACCTTTCCCTGATGCTAGCAGCTACGACAGAGCCAATACCTGTGCTAACGAGACGCTGACATGTCCTGACAGCCAGTGGTGGCACGTAATGATTCTACTGAAGAAAAGTCTTTGTGGATGCTGGTTTCAGGTGTAGGTGAAGTGTTGTGAACAGCTCAAAGACAATGTGTCACCATCTCCTTTAGGTCCCTACAAAGCTTACTTCTTATTAATGATTGATGTGTGGAGATCTCAGAAGGACTGCACTGTCAGATCTGTACACAGGTGACTTCCATCAACACAAATTCACTCACCTAGAATGCCATGTGTTCAGTCATGGGTTCTGATCTCAGAATAGCTCCCAGAGTTGCCTGATATGACCCAGTTATTGACTTCACTGTCAGTCGGGCTATTGAAGTGAGTTCATGCCCTTAAGCAATTTATTTTTCACACTCTACTTCGATTTCCAGGATGTTGGTTGTAAAAGATGATGAGTAATTTAACATCTTCTGATACAGCAAACCATCCATATATTTCCACAACAGCACTGGATTACATGAATCCCTATCCCATTAACTACGATTAACTAGCTGCATCACTCCGTGCTGCACACTTCATCTATTGGAACGTTCAAGATGAGGTGACTTTGAGAATTGTCACTAAATCAATGAAGTCCCAATCAATGAATTAAAGCGGCAGGAGATAATAAGATAGATCGTACAAACTGTTGAATTTGACTTTGACAAATTGATTTGCTGATTGAATTTGTTCAGGCACTTTTTTGTTTTCCATTTGTTTGTGTTATCAAGGTTTGATTTTTCACCATTTGAATGCTATTTTAAACCACAAACATGAAGCTTGAAGTATTTAATCTCAAGACAAACTGTTTCCAGGGGGCGGGGCTTAAGTGTGTTTTTCTAATCTAAATATTTCAATTAATAGATTTGTTTTAACAGACACATACTGATAAGTACAATATAGGTCAATGATCAATTTAATAGTGATGGGCTGATGAAGCTTCATGAAGCAGTGTCACGTTGTTTAGAGGTCAGTAGGTGGCGCCATCAGTTTAAAAATGATGTGAAGTTTCAGTTGTTCAAACCAAAATAAAAAAGTGCAAAGACAGACATCTATGACACTGCTTCATGAAGCTTCATCAGACAATCACTGCCATTTAGGAGACACTCAAATCAACACATTAGTTGCCCTTTTATTTTTTGGAGGGGAGCGTGAATCGTTTTAACTTTCATGATTTAAGAATTATTTTGGTGCCTTTGGTTCACGGCAAAAAAAGGAAGTACCCTGACTGGGAATTGAGGCAATTATTTTAGGGATTTTATTTTAGCTGCCTTGGTGTTTGGTTCTGTTTTTCTATTGCTTACTTTTTTATCTAATTTCATTATTTTATCATGTACTGCCACAACAAAAAATCCCATGTCTTTACACTGGCAATAAAAGTTTCTGATTCCGAGCAAATTACAATGTAAAATTGTTGATTTCCCAATCAGAAAATGAGGCTTTGGAGTAATATAAAATTATAAATATAATAAATCAAGTAAGTTTTAAGGTGATCAACAAGCAATGATGTGTGACACCTGTGCATGGTAAGGCTTGGATGTGGGAGACCTTCCAAAGAGAATAATTATGCAAAGAAAACAGTTCAATCTTTGACTCAGTCAACACAGGCCCGGACATCACTATCTGCCGTGCATTCACAAGACTCACAATCAAATGGCCAATAATCTCATCACTGGAGCATGTCTCACACACTTTGATCTGTAACTCATGTGAATTAAGGATAACAATTTTGCTTAACATCAAGCACTTCCATCAGATAGTTAGACAGTCTTTTGTGGGAATATGTGCCAACTTCCAAGGGCAGGAATCAAAGGAATAAGAGCGAGTTGCGATTCCTTTGTTTCAAAGGCCACTTGGCTCAGAGACATCAGTGGCTGAACTTACTGCAACGCCTCAGAGGACTCCATGCTTGGCGTTTGCTATTGATCTGTCTGTGTAAAGTTTCTGTCGAGTGATTCTGTGTATAAAGAGGCTATGCATTTTTAAAGCCGAGCCGCAGCTCTGACTGGACATGTAGCATTTATCCAGAGTTTAGAGTCCATTTAGAACAAGCACATGTTCAAGATATTGATGTTTTCGCTCGTGCTTACCTGGGCTTTGTGTTTCTTTCAAGTGTCCGAGTCTTGATTCACCTAATTTGTACTCGAACGTGTGTGACTGATGGAAATTTCAGCTTGCGAAATGGGATGAAGGCGCAGGATTGATGAGAGTTAAGGGTCACTCTCCTCGTGGATTGTTTTTTCAAATATATGTTGCCATACTTATTGTCCCTCTCCCATCCCTCCTATCTGCAGGTTTTTAACACTCAACCATTGTGGAGCCTTGACAGGAAAATAATGTATTTCTACCACAGTCTATCAGAGATGACTGAGAGGTAGTGGAAAAAGGTGCAAGATCAATATATTTCAGGCAGCATGAGTGTTTTTGAGACTGAATTCCCACCTTCCTTTGAGTTGTTTTGACCTTGATCTCTGAGAAGATGTGTCTCTGTCTCCTGAAGCTTTCAGCGCTCTGTGATTATCCTGTACGGCGTGAAGGATAACCAGCGCGGTGAGCTCTACTTTTCTTAGCTCCCCCAATAGCAGGCGTCATCATTATCTTGCCAATTTGAAAAGGGAACAAAAGTAGCACACGGCCATCGCACACCTTCACCCTCATTACCATCATCATCACTGTTATTAGCCAGTAGCTGTCGAACCATTCGGTGCAGAGAAGGATTTTATAAAAACACAGTTAAAGTTAAAATGCTGCATTTACATGAGAAGATAGAAAACATTGTCAAAATGTCTAGTTTTGTCTCCATTGAGTTTATTATCGACTAGTTCCTATGGACAAATAGGAGATAAGAAATTACAATTCTTGAAATTATACTAAATTGAATGCATTCTTATTAGGGGTGTGGCGATACGGGTAACCGCCATTAGATACTTTGACGATATTTGGCCCAAGATAATGTTAATATCATGATACACGAGATATGCAATATATATTTACGATATCTCCGGATTTATGTGACTGAAATACATAAATAGATTAAGTAAGTAAGTAATGGTTATTTCTAGACCTGGGTCACCATGCGCTTTAACAATCAACAAAGAATTAAGGGCATGTCTTTGTTTTTTTTTGTATTTTCCAACATTCTTGGATGTTTTTTTCTCCTATAGTTCTTCTTTTGTTGGTAGCAAGGGCTCTAACAAACAACTATTTTAATACTCAACTACTCATCCACTAGTTAAATTATCGCAACTAGTCTGATAACCTTTTCCTTCTGAGATTTAGCAAGGGATTTGTATAATAATGTCCAATTGTTAATAAACGAGAAAAAGATCGGTACTTCAATGAAAAATGCATCTTTATTCAAGTTCAGTTTATTAGGAAAGTTGTTGTTTTTTAGGGAAATTTGTTATGAAAAAAATAAAAGAAACATTCCATTGTTATTGCTCCATTTGTCAGAGTGCATTCAATGAATTTTAAATAGTGATTTCAGACATAATGTTAAAGCTCTCTTTTAAAGCCGAAATACACTTCATGTACAAACAAGCCAACATTTGTAACGACTAAGTATTAGACTACCAGACAGTGATGTGTTTTCTCTGTGCAAGTTCTGTTTTGCAAACCTTGCAAGTAATTATTTTATTGTTAAACGTAAAATGCATAGAGCATAGCTGCTGTATGGGATGCCGCTATACTTGCATAGTACACTACTGCTCAGAAGAGATTTTCATCGATTGCAGCTCTACTCTTTAAATGTCTTCTTCACCGGCTGCTGTTTGTGCCTACTTTACCCTCATTTAAGGATTAGCGCCTCCACAAACAGTACAGACTACGTACAGACATGACAGTGACAATTGGGTAAATCCATAATGTGTGTTGCAATAAAATATTGATATTTGCCATCAGTATTTTAAATATTTATTGCAACAGAGAGCAAAACCATTTTTTGCAATATCATTTTTTTTCTCCCCACCACTTGTCCAAATGTTTGTTTGTATTTTGGAAAACAGATTGCAGGACAAAAATAAATAAGCATATAAATCAGAGAGGCAAACAGAGCTGCAGATACTATTTGGCTGCAGCAGACATGGTATTCGACCAACTGGTTGCACTGTCCTCTTTAAACCAAATAGTCCAACCTTGAAATGGAGTCTTGTAGGCGGGACCATCTGAGAGGTGCCAGGCAAGGTACGGCCTAGTTTCCAAGCGTCCCCTTTGCTCGCAGCTATCTTGTCCAAATGAACCCTTGTGTTATCAGAGGGTCAAGGTGACAAGGGCTAAGTCAAGGTGGATCTCTGAAAATACATTGTTCTACTTTCCAGTAGAGATAGTTTAGCTGTTCATGATGTTTAAAATTGCTTTTTGTTCAATATACGTTTTTATATACTATATATAGATTTTTTTCCCTCATTTTTGTCCAATTGCTATTAAAGTTCATGTGGTATATTACATAAATGTGTCTCTAAAAAAGAAAAAAAAACAAATTACAAATGTTTACATAACAAAACAAAATGTCATTCTCATTGCTATTGCTTAATAGTGTCACATTGAAATGTTATATATAATGTATATTTCATGTCAGTCCAAACAAGAGCAGCTATAAAGACAGAGAAAATCAACACTCATTATTATTGATAGGTAGGAATTGAATAGTATCATATTTTTTGACATTTGACAGTTCAAATTTTATGAGCTGTCAATCATAATATCATATTACTGAAAAATATTGCTAAATTTGTTGTTGTTATGAATTTGAATAACAAATGTTTCATTGTTGGGAATCGGCTGTCAAGGCTTAATGAAACAGTGTCCTATTCTCAAGTGGTCAGTAGGTGACGCACTTAGCTTAATAATGATGTGAGTAGTTATTGGAAGCAACAGATGATAGGGCAGAGAGTGTCATCTGAAGAGAAGGTTGGTGCTTCATGAAGCTTCATTAGCTATTCACTAGTTGATGAAGCTTCATGAAGCACCAAACGTTTGCTCTATAATTAGTTGCTTCCAACATGTCATGTTGTTTATAGTCCAATAGGTGGCACTATAACTCTAAAAATGATGTGATGTTTCATTAGAACATGTGTTCAAAGTAAATATATTAGTGCAGAGACCGCCATCTAGTGGACTCTGAAAATAATGACACTGCTTCATGAAGCTTCATAAGACCATCACTATCATCATCCCATCACTAGTATGTATCGTCACACTACACTGCTAGTGCTCAATAGTGTTATGAAAACACAGTGAAGAAAGGTCAAAGAGGGTTTAGTCATACTCTTTATTGCCTTTCTGTTGAGTATTCTGTTCACTTTGGCGGTGTTGACAAATAAAAGCAAGTCAGCTCGTGCACTGCAGGAAATCGATATCTGAACATAACAAAGCAGTGTTTTCCCAAGATGATTGCTCAGATAGTTGCTTGTTAAGGTGCTTACAGATAGAAACACGGGTTGTGATGGTTCACATGGTGCAACTCTATGCATGCAAAAGAAAATCAAATGATATGTCACAGCCATGGGCGTCCCTCCTCCCCCTGCCTGCCCATCATGAAACTGAATCAAAGCATTAGCATATTTCAGTTGCGCTTCAATCAAGGTTGTCTGTGGTCTCTGGTTTTCATGTCCCTCAGTGGGATTGAAGACAGACGGAGCAGAACGCAACACTCGTGTGGATATTTGATGGTTTCAATGAGAATCCTCTGCCTCCTGAAACCGGCTCTTTTAAACTGATTGCTTAGGCCAGCAAAAGAAATCATCCACCGGAACATATGGACATCTGACATAGGCACTGAAAAATAGTTACCTCGTACTGCCCTCAAGGTTGAATATCACCCGCTAAAGTGACGTGTTGGACCATATACAGTAGATGATAAGTGAGTGTATTTAGACATACCTTTTTAAATCCTATAATGGTTCCACTTAAATATCCGTGATCCATGTGATTTTGTAGAAGCAACACTTTTCCACTCAGTCTCCAGAATATAACTTAATACATGGTTATTACCATGAGCACAAATAATATTTAAAACTAAACAATACTGTTGGGTATTATGGAAACCTTATTTCTAGGATGTGATATCAATAATACCCTATCATGGTGTATAGTCTTCAAAGTTAATAATTACTTAATTTGGATGTCATTACATTTTAGCTTCTCATGAGATAAACTTAGTTTACTTAGTATGATGGTCTGATGAAGCATCATTATGCAGTGTCACTATTTTCAGAGTCCACTAGATGGTGGTCTCTGCACTATTTTCCTTTGTTTTGAACAACTGTTCTAATGAAACATCACATCATTTTTATACTTGATGGCGCCACCTACTGATATCTAAACAACATGACACTGCTTCATCAGTACATAAATACCCAAAACCTACTGTTGGTTAAAATGATGAAATAGTAAAATTAAGTTTAAATAGCACAGGAATTAGTCATGTTTTTGTTTTTTTGTTGTCATTATGTAAATCAGGGGTTCCAGATCTTGTTTTAGTACCACAGTTAAGTTTAATTTCGGCATTATATTCACAGTCCAACTTTAAGTTAAAAAGGGTAAAATTTAAATAGCTTGACCTCCAAAAAAAAAGAAATGAGTTAATGGAGATAAATTGCAGCATAAATATAAATCAGCAGGATGTATCCCAAAATTAAACACTGTTCAGACGGTTATTATCAATAGAATAGAAAATATATAAATGATGGGCTAATTAAGCTTTATGAAGCAAACTGATTTAATGTTTCATTAGAACAGTTATTCAAAACAAAGGGAATAAGTGCAGAGACCGCCATCTAGTGGGCTATGAAAATAATGACACCGCTTCATGAAGTGATCAGTCACCCCATTAATCTGTCCAACTTAAATTTTAGGATGTCCATGTTCAAACTCAAGTATTGTTGCTGCCTTAAACTAATAAGTTATTATGTAAATGTATATTTGCCACATAATAGACTTTGGATTTGCAGCAGTTAGTTTGTATAAAAGAAAAGACAACAATCCGATCACTAATGTCACAAGGTGATTTCTATAAATATTTATGAGAATAATACTTGAAAAAAACATTTATTGTGTATTTGTGTGTGTTAAAGAAACACATTGAAGGAACTTACACCATTGCTTTTGAAGAAAGATACTTGGCTTTAATGCTGGAGTGATGGTACCTGCAACCCAAAATACATTACATTTTCATTATGATCAGAGAAATGTGGACCACAGGAAGGTGCACTCTTGGTGCACCCCATTTATTCTGAATGAAGAGGTAGCCGCTGCAGTTCAATGACCTCTTATCTGATGCTGTGCTGCTGTCATTGGAGCCATCAGAGTGAAAGGATTAAGTCGTGGTTTGTATCGATATGAGTCCTGAATGGAGCCAAACATACACACATCACAGCCACACACACACACATCACAGCCACACACAAGTGCAAAAAACAGTCTGTCCTTCTCAAACACATTAGATGGGAATATTAGGTCAGAGCTTCTGGGTAGGAAGATATGTTTTCATCATGTGAGCAGATGAGGAAAAAGAGAAATTCAATACTCTCAACTAGGATTTAAACAAATCAGCTGCAGATGCTGGCCCATCCCTAAAGTCAATAGTAGGATGACATGAGATTAAATGTACACAGCTTGACATTTACATCATGCTTCTGGAAGAATTTTGCCAGTTCCCGATTCCCTGTGATGATGAAGGTTTAAGGGAATGCTGGTGTGTAAACAAATCAACTATTTCTGCAGATATTTGTGTTCAACATGAATCTCTGACTCTGTAACAGGTATCGAGAAATACCTCCAGAGAGTTGACAAGTGTTCAAGTCTAATGCTTTATTTGCAGCAGCAGCAAAGTTCACCGTTAAAGTTTATTTTGCAATAGAAATGTGTTGTGCTCTCACCAATGATTCAGAGTCCACTAGATAGCAGTCTCTGCACTTTTTTTACTTTGTTTTGAACAACTGTTCTAATGAAACATCACATTAATTTAAAACTGATGGCGCCACCTACTGACCTCTAAACAACATGACACTGCTTCATGGAGCTTCATCAGCTCAACAATAATTGTCAGCCAGACATGCATAAGATTTCTTCACTAAGCATTTGTATATCTCAATATAAATCTATTTTTTGAACTGATTAACCTATAGAGGTTTCTCAATGATAATGTAAAACAAGTTTTCCTATTTCATCTGGTATTGATAGTGGGGTCACGTCTGTAAGGCATTTGATACCGGTCCATAAAGAAAGAAAAAAAAACATATTTTCTATTGATTATTACTGTCTGTTTAGTTGTTTTGTTTTAAGAAAATCCAACCATTCTAAGAAGTAACATTAGCTGGTGACTCTTGACATATCATAAAGCTTGTTTTTACTCAAAATCTACAATGTAAATTAACGACAATTTACTAGTGACTCAAGAACAATCTACGTGGAATAATCTTGATGTTGAGTAAGCGTGTATTAGTATGTATTTTCTTTACCATTGGGCTCATTTATGTATTTATTGTTTTTTATCTGAAGGCCAGACAAATAATGCCAAGATCAAACTAGTCCACGGAGCAAAAAATGTTGGAAACCACTGAGGTACCCGTGTGAACTTCTCATGGAAGAGCTAACCCAAACTTAGTCACTTCCCGAAAATATTATAAATATAGTAAATATTTTGACGAAAATGTAAAAGGTGCTAAGACATTTTGAGATATTAGAAGGAGTTTGGTCACCTTTGAGAGAAGCTAATTTAAGTGGCCGAAGTGTTAAATCATCTTGTTATTATTATTTTTCCTTTATCACAAACGTATGAAATGCGTTACGTGACCGCCCTTAACCAATATCGATTGGCCTATTTTCATAACTGAACACATCTTAAATGTTGTTCAGGTCTAAGAAAAATCATATAAATCGATAGATAGACAGACAAACAGACAGACAGACAGACAGACAGATATTTTAGTGAATATTATTACAAATGTTTTCAAAACTCTGCAGTAATTTACAGTGAAATTAATCAAAAGCGTGTTCAATATTTGATTGTTCTGGTGGTATTGGACCAGGCAACAATTATGTCTGATGACCTTCAGGCAATCATGCTTCTCACACGCATCCCTTTAGCAGCCAATCAAACATTAATGTGTCCTGAAACCCTCCGACGGCCTATACCTCAAATGAGATGGAGGATTTGACTAATCTGTTCAAACTCAGCTTTAATGTTCCACCAGCGTCACCTTGTGACCTAATAACACAAACAGGCTAATGAATAAATGCTCGTCATGCCACAGAGAGTTACGAGAAGCTCTCGCGTCCTTGTTCGTGTCTTTAAGCACACGTGGCCGTAGTTGCGTGAAGACCTGACTTTGAACCTATCTGCTTTAATGTTTGCAAATGCAGGATTTCATCAGATCGGACCAAATTACTTCTCTGACATGCATAATGTATTATTGTGTCTTGGCACATCTAGCTCCAGATCAAGCAACGTACTTCAGACAGAGAGAGAGGAATCGTGCAGCCGATTACCAGAGGATGTACCAGATAAATACAACTTTATAAATGGGTGTATTTTAACTTTTGACGTCATTGCAGAATTTTTTGACCAAAACAAAACCAAGGCTTTCTAGACTGAGATCAAGACAAAAAAACCCCCAAAATGTATTCCTGTGTTTGTAGGAGGCGTGTCATCAAAACAGTTTGGAGATAATGGCTGAAATACAGATTTCTGGGAGACATAAAAGAAAAACTGACATATTTGAATTGTTTAATCACAAGGTTGATGCCGGGTTTGGAAAGTTGCTTATCATAATTAAAGTATTGTTTGATTAAAAACAAGTTTTAGGTTCTTCAGTCTCTTTGTATCATCTAGTAAGTTCTGAACATGTTAAACCTGATTAAACACAGATTTCTTAAACGGACATATGGACTAGAGGAGAACCTTATGGTGTCATAACTAATAACTCAGCATCTTGATTTTAACATCTATAATTCACTCAACTGAGGCACTTACTGTCTTGGAATAAATTGGAATATTTAAGCAAACAGATATATGCCTTGTGGCATCTAAATAAGTAATAAATCGCCCTCCCAAGTGTTTTCTGGAAAAAAGAGTGCAATAGATATACAAGTTTGATGCACCACTCACCAGAATGAGTGTTTTACTTTTTCATGCTCTTGCCGTCCATTAGCTGTGTTTTCATGCAGGTTGACACGCTTTGAAAATGCAGTTATTCAAAATATTGGGATCAAATAGAACATTTATATATGAGGGGCCATAATGCATCTCATCCTCAGAGAGAGTGGGTGCGATGGTGACAACTACCTGGAAACATATACAATATGGTGAAATTATGTTCACTAGAGGAGCCTGAAACTGTCTAAGAATTGTTGTTACTTTGGGACAATGTAGTGTATCTTATGTTTTCTCTCAATGCAGGAGGATGAATGTTAATTCAAGTCTATATCCAAAAGCACTACTCTTTCTCAAAGTTTACCGAAGATGTTTCTCTTGTTTTGCTTTTAATTTGGATTTCCCTGAACCATTATAAATTGACTCTGCTTTAAGAGGAGTTTTAAAGCTATGGATCTTTTACAAGTGTATTAATAGATACATTCTCAGATGATTGTTTAAAACTTTCAAGGCCAAAGGTTTCAAAACAAAACCTTTTAAACACATTTCTCTCATGTGTTTAAAAGGGTCCTCAACGGCAACACTTGAAATGGGAAACACATATTGACTCTTAATAAGCTACTCATTCACATGTGTATTAACTCAAATTAGTGACACCTTGTTTATTCTGATTATATTCTGTCTCTAATAGCATGATAATAGGGATTCAAAGCTAAACAACACCTTAATTTGTGTTTATTAACAGGAAATAAACAAGTTATTAAACAAACTTTGGTGAAAACTATCTTCTCTCTGTTTACCTCTTATTAAGTGTAAGTGCCATGTTTGTGGTTGAGAATGTATATGTTAATTATAACGCTGTTAATACTTCCAGTTCCCCAGTAGATAAAGACTGTTCAGTGTTAAACATTTTTGACGTTATTTCTGTTAAACATCTGTGAATTAGGTATGAATATTCTGCCACTTTAGAATAGGGAACATATTCACAATTACAGATGGTTATTTTTGATTGATAAGGATGTTAATAGTAGTGGTAGTAGATAAATTACTATTAAAAGTGAATAACTTCTATTGTGGTATGTACACATAATAAGGTGTAAATAGAGAGAAGTTAGTTTTCACCAAAGTTAATCTTTAATTAATACTTAATTCCTGAGTGATTAATAAGTGATTGAGGTGTTGTTCAGCTTTAACTCCTTAATATCATGTTATTGGGGGCAGAATATAGTCACAGTGCACAAGGTGTGAGTTAGTACTTCATAATGTTTAGTACATCACACATTTTCTATAAATATACATATAAATAAGTGGCTTATTAATAGTTAATATTTTTAAGCGTATAAGTGTAACCTTTATGAAATACATGTTGTGTAAGAAAAACAAAAAGCAAAGGAAGTACAACATTATTTACTATCTCTTGACAAACCTGATAAACAAAAGTTCCGAAATTTCAGGTACATTTCCAGAGATATCAAAGTTCAACAATCTTTACTGGGACGTGGTATTCAAAAAACTTTATCATTTTATGTTAGGTTAAAGCTATTTTATCCAAGGCAATGAACAATAAGTGAAAGTCTGCACCATGTTTCACTCATCAGCTGAGAGGTGGTTGAAAAGCAAGGCTAGACATGGGAGCCTCCACCTCCTCCGAGCTCTTAAGTCACTCTCCAGCTCTGACTCATGATATTCAATCAACAAACTCCTTCTTTGCTTTTTTTCAAATGCTAATTACAAGCGCTGCTGAAAGCCTCAAATTGGGCCCTGCAATTCAGCCTGTGGTGTTTGGTGAGGCCCCGCTCATGTTGGAGTCCGAGGTCTCTCCCCCGGGCCCCCCTTTTTGGATCTTTTGTGTGCTGCAGTAATAGGCACAGATGTTCCTTCTGCCTCACACAAGACAGACCCTTCAACCCCCCCAATCCTAATCGCCACCTTGTATGTGGACAACTTGCACCTGCCTCTGCAGCTCCCTATTTTCTTTCCTGTTTTCTTTCTAACCCTCTTTCTCTAGGCCTGTTTTTTCTTTTCCTGTCCATCACACATGACCACGCATAGAAAGCCTGTCTCGAGTGACCCCAACATTTCAGACAACCTTGTCTGGCTGCTGATGATTTAAATGTAAAGTCCCAACTCCAGCTGGAGAACATTTGGAACACAATACTCTTGTTGCAGCTCAGTCGAACCTAAATGCTGATGGTGCACTAACGCCACCTTCCACCACTTAACCAGTGGATTGAGGTGTGAAGGGCCAGAGTCGGGACCAGGCTTAAAATATTGGACTGAAGTGCAGTTTTCTTCATTGCTCCTGTGGTGTCGTATGATTTACCGTAATTTTGAAACGGTGCCTTCAAGCTGAGTGTGGAAATGTGTCAAAATTTCTTCTCTGTGGGAATCAAAATGGAAAAAAAGCCCAATTCCTGATGTATTTCCTGAAAAAAGCATTTGATAAGTATCTTAATTGCCTTCAAATGGAACCACAGCAGGTGCCAGCAAAGCCAAATGGCAGGAGCTGGGGATTCAGAGATAGATCAACACAAGTGTAGATCATGAAGTGATGATTTGATTGCCGAAATGTTTCTATATAAGTTTAAACAATAAGATGTGAATTCTATACTTAGTTGTACATCATGTCAGTAAATGTGTTGGGAATGAATGGCAGAGATGTTTCTCAGAAAACACATTATCTAATGCAATATTATTCAATCACCACTAAAATATTTACTGTATTTACTTTTATATGATTTGATGGTTAGTAAGGGTTGGTGCTAAAACATTATCTATGGAAATATCTTTTTTTATATATATTTTTGCCACTTCTTCTATGCTGTAGTTAAAGAGAACCTGCAGTGTCAGTGAAAATCTCTTCGGTGGCCTCGTATAGAAGATCATATTGACTCCAGTCTGCCATTGAAACAATCCAGAGAAACACAAGTCACAGGCCAAATAATTGATCATCACTGGCACGGCTGTGGGATTATAAAGCAATGTTTTTTTCCTTGTATTCGCCTGTAATTTATATCTTACTTGGTTCAAGTTAAGGAAGTGATGGGTGCTTAGACAGTTCCAGTGAGAGTCGTGTTTATTTCTTGAGCATGGTGCGACTAACCCATTTGGACGTGTTCTGACACTTCATCATTCCTCTACTGAGTGTCCTCGCTGACTGCATCACACTGTGATCACAAGTAAGCTCTGACCTCGGATGACTTGATGTGACAGAGATTGCTGCTGATGCAACTTCTTTTAACATTTGAGTCTGTCGTCCAATAAACTATGTCAACCAGGGTAGTCTGTGGAATATTTGATAATCATGATGTCATCTTCGGACTAGTCCTTGTTATGTCTTCAGCCACTTCTATAATAGAAATTAAAGCACATATTTTGGGTAATCAAGAGCACGGCCAACCTCCAGAGAAAACTAATTTGGGCCTCTTGGACCCGCCATCTTGTTCTATAACACTACCGGGGAAAACACAACCAACCATTCCTGACCATAGGTAATGGCAATTGGTAATGGTAATTTTCACTGCCACAGATTGGTGCAGCATTCACATTAATCCTGATGTCGCCCCAATCCTCCATTTGATCCCATGTCCCACGCTTCCCACCTTGTTTCAACTGAAAACCAAGGACTCTGGATTTGGAGGTGCTACTTTTTTCCCCCTCCTCTTACACACTGTTTCTGTTGAAAGTCATAGTCTGATGAAGCCAACAGGTCATTTGAAAACAGCACTAACCCTATTTTGATGCCCGGTATTCCGGGGGCACCCAATACGGGACTCCCCGGGGGACACAGTCAAATGCCTAATCCAAATCCACAAAACAAATGTAAGAAGGCTTCGAGGCAAACTGCCATGCATTCCTCCTATTCCTCCTTAGAGATAGGTTAAGAAGCATGGTCATCCAGGAGAGTAGAACCGCTGCTCCTTCGTGTTGAGAGGAGTCAGTTGAGGTCTCTTGGGCTGTCTGATCTGATCGGGATGTCTCTTGGATGTTTCACTAGTGATGTGTTCAGGGCTTGTCCCATTGGTAGGAGCTCACAGGAAAGACCCATGACATACTAAAGAGAATATATCTGTCATCTGGCCTAAGGAAGCCTTGGGGTCCCACTGGAGGAGCAAGACGATGTAGCTGGTGAGAGTAAGGTCTAGATTTCCCTGCTAAAGCTGTTGCCCTAGCGACCTTACTACTGCTAAAGTGGTCGAGGACAAAACCATGGAGACGCGACTCGGCTCATATCATGAACAAATATATATATTTACACATATGCTGTATATATGTATTAAATATGAATAATGAATATAAAATGCAAGTTGATCGTTTAGAACGAATCAACTGGCTTCTCTCCATGTGGAGTATGACACTATCTACTCTAAGTCTTACAGCCCTACTCACCGTGTGTTCACAATAAAAACGATTTTTTTGTACTATTGGTTTGGGGGACAAGTAGTTATTGCTTTTTATCATACTCCTACAAAGAGCAACAATTCTGCCTCTATGATCGACCATTTTGACTTTACATCATATGGCAGGTGGCCTACTTTTCTGATGCAACTTGCTTTAAAGTTCAACTAATGTGTTTAAATTGTATCTAAAATCTTGTATTTTTAGTAAATGTTTTTTATGGAGATTAAATCTTGTTTACCATACATAATCACGCCTCTCTGCTGTGATTGGTGAAGCATCGACAAGTGTACACCTTCAAGGGATCATTTGGTTCTGCTTTATTTTTACAGCAACATACAGATTCAGAGTCAAGTTTGAGCACAAACTCATCTCGCACTTCCAAGGACACTTCCCCAACCGGAAAAGACACCTTTTCAGAGCGACAACCATGATCTTCGATTTAATGATTTGTGGAATACCGTTGATCCTCTGTTTGGTTAATGCTGTTACAAACTTATTTAGGAAAGTTTTATGTATCAAATTTACGATAAAGGGAATAATTCCAAGCGAATACTTTGTGGGTCTTAGTAAGTCACAATATACATTTTCTGCAGTCCAATCCTTTGATTTCGCTGTTGCACACAACAACGCACTAGATAACACGTACCGGCTGAAGTAGCACACACACTCATTTCTTGATTATACCAACTTGCCTTGGCGGCGTGATTACTTGCTCTCAAAGGGCAAAGCTCTGCAGTCGCTTCCAAGAAGGATAATTAGTGTTGTGATACTCAGTAACTGCTGTTGTCTGTCTCTTAGACCCCACAGGCCACTTTGGTCAGTTTGACTCGATGTGCACCAGAGCAAGCAACACTCAGCAAGCTAATCAAGCAGATTATTGCAGGTTAGCATGTTTTTTACTGATGTTTTAATGCAGCATATGTATGACACAAGTACCTTCCTCATTCTGCTGAGAGTCTCAGCCATGAAGTTAAACACAACTTTGTTCAAATGACTTGCTGGTGGAGGTGCTCATTAGTTAGATCACACATGTCAAACTCAGGGACCACAGGCCAGATCCGAGCCTGGGAAGTAATTTAATGTTTCCCTCCAGATGGTTTGCGATAAATTAAGGTACATTAATGTTCATGTGGGTACGGTGACCTAAGGTTAGTGATGGTCTGATGAAGCTTCATGAAGCATTATTTTATAGAGTCCACTAGATTGCGGTCGCTGCACTATTTTTCTTTGTTTTGAACAACTGTTCAAACATAACATCACATTATTTTTAAACTGATGGCGCCACCTACTGACCTCTAGAGAACATAACACTGCTTCATAAAGCTTCATGAGACCATCACTACCTATGGTATAAAGATTCCATTGACTAAACTGAGCTAAGTAACAGAGGTTATACATGTCCATTACACTATTATACAGAGACATCAAATATAACAGTAACACAGAGATTAAAGGAAATACATTTGATGATAAATTGATACTCCCTTTAAAAGACATTAACGTTAATTTAGATTTATGCCATTTCAGGTAAGATGCACAACAAATACACAATCATGCATGCGGATTGCAAGTTATTCCCATGTCAGAAGAACAAATCTTTTGAACGATTAATCACTCTCTGTGGTGCAGAAGGAGTCGCAGCATAATTAAAGGAGTGCGTGCTCCACCTCTCTTCTTGCCGATGGTTTTCACCATCAATTAATGCTTTTTTTTTTTACAATTAAATTCTGTTTAATTCAATTGTATTTCCTTTAAAGGGTCATAACATAACAATGTCCCAAGCCACTTTACAGTTTAATGTAAGTAAGACCTATGGAGGAAAAAAACAGATCCCAGCAAATCGACCATGAGTGAATCACAGAGTGGTGGGGAAAATCTTCCTATTAAACAGCAGAAACCTCGAACAGAACCCGACTCAGTGTTGACGGCCTCCTCCCAGCTGGAAGGATGGAGGTGGGGGTGGATGAATATAGACTGGGGGAGGGTACAGTAAGAGAAAAGAGGAGACTATAAAGAAGTATAGTTTACAATTTACACGCAAGCTTTCCAGAAAACCCTGACAGAGTCATGGCGGAGATGTAGCATGTCCACTTGGTCGTGTGGGAACACATTTGCATGGTGTGATTAGGTGATCGACATATTTCTCTGACATCCGGGTGTCGGACAACACATTTGCGGGAGTCTTTGCAGGCCTTAATGAATATTGAATGTTCTTTCTCTTTTGCCTTCCAATTAATGAATAGATGTTGGTAATTATTTGACCAATGCCTCTCTCTCACGACACGTCCCATATCCATCACTAAGTTAAAAATAAATTAAAATCGATAAAGCGGGAGACTCTGAGGACAGTGCATCTTATGGAGAGACCCATGCAGGCCTGAGTAACAACTATTGATCCTCCTTGAGGCATATTCTCTTTTATCGCCTCTCCTCGTCTGCATGCACACCCCAGCACGGACACACATTTGCACATAGACAAGTATTCCATTCTGCTTGTTACATACGATGACAGCTGTTGAAAATAACTCTTATCGTCCCAGCAGGAGGAAAAAAGGAGATTTTAAAACAAACAAAAAGCTTCTACAGATAAACTCTGACCAGGTTGTGATTTATATTTCAAACATCCAGCGTCTGTCCCCGGTGTGGTCGGTGGCCATTGTGTAAACAGCTCCTTGAAAAACAAATGGCTTCCTAAATCGTTGTAAAGAGCTGTGGCAGCTCGATCCTTCCGAGGCCCATAGAGAGAGGGGACTGGAGATAACGTGTGTCAGCAAACATTGACTGGGCTTTATCACAATGAGGTTTCTGTTTCGGAAGAGCTGAGAAGCCGGCCAGCTAATCGTCCTCCTCAGAGAGCGTACATTCCTACAGGTCACGGCTCATGTGTGTTCATGCAGACGTGTGTGCTTATAAAGCCTTTTTCCACCTCTCGTCTCTTCACCGGCCACTAACTTTGTGATAAGCAGTGTTTGCACCTATAACCGTGATGACTTTTCTTATCTAACGCCCCATAAATCACTGCAACATCTGCTTGTGGTCGCAGTCAAAGCGGACCATGTGTTGGACTTGTAAAAACCTGCCGGGTCACTCTGAGCTAGTGGGCAGAGAGTGAGAGTTTACAATCAAGGACATGCCGGGGAATTTAGTTTCACACAAGCATGAAGGCTGGTCTTTCCTAACAAATGACATCGGCGGGAAAGACACACTAAAAGCACTCAGGGTGATTCCGCTTCGGCTGTGAGGTTAGCCTGCAGGCATCTTCTCATCTCGCTTCAAGACTCTGGAGTTTTGCCCCCAGTGTCTCTTTAAGTGTTTTCTGCTCTGAACTGTGCAAGACGCCACTGATGTAGTTTCTAATAGTGGCCAACAGATGTCAGCATTTCCAGTGGATTTTCACAGATGGCGTCATCATCACTCATTTTCTGTACAACTTCATCCCTCTGTCAATCAAGCAAGAGTGACACATTAATTAACTCATTCACACTCTATAAAGTATAAATACTTACTTAAACAAAAACGCTGTTCTGTCTGAGGCAAGCACGTGTGTTTTGTCAAAGCAAGGATTAAAAATGTACAAACTCTTAAATCAAAATCACAAATCTCCTATTCTTTTACTTGCTCTCATTGCAAATTTGTTTTAAGAATTTCTCAATGTGATTCCGTATATGGGAAGCATACTATACTAGTATTGACTAGAAATGATACAAATTCTGAAAAGGTCGACTTGATTAGTTTCACATCAGGAAATTGGAATTGGAATTTGAACATTCAGTGAAAACTCTGCAATGAAATTCAAGGATATCTGACTGTGACACTGGTATTGAAAAATATGAATATGAATAGCAGTCAGTTTATCTTCATAAAGCCTGTAATGAACGAGCTTTTTTATAGTGAAAATATAGCTGGTCTTCTAGCGATCTACAGAAAGGTATATAAAAAGCAAAAAGACAACTACTATGTGTTTAAAAGGCATGAGAGTGATACATAATCTGTACATGGAAGCACGTAATTTATTAATTTGAGGAACAGGTAGTTCATGTATTGTTCGAGATATTGTTTTAGGATTTGTAAATTTGTTTCAGAGTTTGTACATTTTATTTCTTCTGTATAAAACTTTGAATTTACATGAGCAATAAAAAGGAAAAAAGAAAAGGGTTTTCTCTGCCTAAAATGTCTTCAGAAATGAATAATGTTACCGATTGATACACCACCTAAACACACCTAAATATTGAGAATAAACATGTAGGATATTATTTTTTTAAACCTTGGGATAATAGGGAGTTTTTGTGTCAGGCTTGTAATAAATACGAAAGAGAAGTTGCAATAACAATTCATATTTGCATTTGAATTACTTTTGTTAGTTTAACCGTTTGCTAATCAGAAATGTATTACTACTAAACACAGCAGTGAATTTGTCTATAAACATTCAT
Source organism: Callionymus lyra (assembly GCF_982586985.1). Taxonomy (NCBI): domain Eukaryota; kingdom Metazoa; phylum Chordata; class Actinopteri; order Syngnathiformes; family Callionymidae; genus Callionymus; species Callionymus lyra. The sequence goes on from NC_141835.1 coordinate 22,118,099, forward strand.
CATGAAATGTTTTCATCTTCTTTTTTCCGCATTTCTCATCAGCATCCTCAACCCTAACATATATTGAATATCTTTTTACCCTCAAAGTAGAAAAAAGGTTTAAGCAAAAAAAAAAACGTTTTTATAAAATAGTTTTTTTGCTTTACCTTATTGCATTTTTCCAAAATATATGAATTATTGGTGGATTGTATCAATATAATATGAATATGAGAAAAAAAAAGTCCAGTCTGAGATGATGCAAGAAAACAATTCTGTCCAGTGACAGAGATGGGTAGATCTGTGTCGTCATCACAGAGATGAGCTTCAAGACTGCAAGAATTAGCTGGACCGTGCTTTGCTGTGATATACATCATGTATGGTAATGTTATTCCTTATTGATCCCCCCAAGGGGAGGCTTCTCTTTGCTTCATCCCTCCAGGGAGGCCATAGAGCGTGGTCAGGCGCAGCATCACCATCCACCTAACCCCACGCTGGTAGTAAGCAAGTGTCCTGCTCAATAATGTTTCTATCTGTCCTGACATGCTGTTTTGAACCCTGATCGTATGATCAGAAGTAGCCCTGCTAGCCTCTACTTCATTGTATTTTGCAGTATAAAAGCCCAAAGTCAAGAGTAGATGCTTCAAAAATGTTGCCAATCACTCTTTACATTGCATAATTCTGAGCGTTTAATCCTGTTTAGCCGTCAGGCTTGTGATCACTCCTGGGGAATGGCTGCTATCCTTATCGTATTTATCCAGTGATGACAGATTAGTGACTGTTAAATGCTCTTTGCATACAGTAGACTCTGGATTGGTGAGGGGAGTTTCAGGGAGGGCAGGCTCAGACACCGAGTGACTTCTCGTTTACTGTCACCATGAATGAAAATCCTCTCATATGTTAGCTGCATACTGAAACAAGATTATTTGCTGCAATAATTCCCAAAGTAAACACAGATATTTAGTGAGTGCTCGCATAGAAACAGTGTCTGAAAGTTACACCAGAACACTGCAATATTTCAGTTCTGATACCAGCATGTTTGCATGGCAGCTGTTGGTTTTCTAAGCTGAAAGGGTTTAAAAGGCTCCGCCGTGGAGTGTGCTCACACTCTTCAATTACTCTGAAAAAAGGCTGCTTGGATAATGCCCGCTCGCACACTCACACACACACTAAGTGGCTGAGTGTGCAGGGTGAGTCTGTTCCTTCCAGGCAAGAGCTTGTCTGAGAATCTCAGAGGCAGCCATAAGGTGGAGACCTCTTCAGATCTGGCTGCTATTAACAGTCTTGTGATCTGCTCATGTTTACCTACTCACACAACACGGGTACTTGGGGCTGTGTAGAACATGGACGTGGGGCCTAGTCCCTTTGAAGTGAAGTTGATCCCTCAGACTACGCTCTTGGTAATTGCACCTTCTCCTTTCTCTCTCTTTTTCTTTCTTGATGCTCTGACCCCTTTTTCACTTTCTTTCTCACCTCTATAAGTACTCCGAGGATGCAGATGGGACACTTCAGAGAGATTCAAAAGCTTTTTCCATCCCTAACATTTCTTTAATATAATGAAATATCAACCTAATATTATCATAAAGTAGAATTTTTTAAACAAAAATCTATACTAATAACAATCACAATTGTTTATAAACCATATTAATACCAATAATGATTCAACCTAAAACAAAATAAATAAAAGACTGTACCGGTACAGATTCTGATGGCTTTTACAAAGAAACTTTTTCTTTAAGACATCACAAAACAATATAATATCAAAGTTACTTTCTTAGATGATTCATGATGATGATAGTTACTTTGTGGCACTAGAGCACATGAGGGCCAATTGAAATCATCGGTGATTTTTAAAACAAGAGGGAACATTGTTTCCTCCGACTTTTTGATTATGGAGATGCGTGCGATAGTGTGTGTGAGAGAGCCAGCAGGGATGCATATTGGACTGTGAAGTTCAGGGTTTGTACTTTGCTTTTGATCAGTTTGCCATGATGGGTATTGGTCTGCATCCAGACATGTGACAGTCCAGGGGGGCTCATTGGTGATGCCTGCTCTCCCAAAAGATGCCAGGTGCCTGATTCGGAACAAATGCTTCCAAACGGAAACACAAACACACCAGAGGGACTGTGTGTTGGTGTGTGTGTTGACTTAGAGGTGGGTAAGCCTGGCTGCTATTGAACTGTGCTGGAGTAGAACGAGCAGTCATGGGTATCTCCCAGTTCATGACGCTAGTCAGAAAACTGACAAGGCAAAGCTGCTTTTTATTCCGCAGCTACGATCTAAATAGATACCCCTTTTGTCCCTCTAGCAATCACCCCGACTTACCTACTGTACTGACAGAGCTCCTCTCCTTCTTTACTGAGATTTCTGTTGTCCTCTTGTCTTATTAGACTCCATATTTAGACCTACTGTAAAGTCACATCCAGATATATCATACCGTTTATATACCTTTTTGCATCAGGTGTTTTTTGTCTGACAGTCCACCACAACTGTTCTTTTCACTGCAACCGATGGGAAACAGTTGTAGCAATTGAACTAGAGACTCCATCATCAAGCTCTTTGAGAAACTTTAATTTATTTATTTATTTTATAAAGGCCAAGAAGGTTGCATGAATGTCTGTCTAGCAACGTAATTCAAAATGCATTGGATTTTTTTTTTTATGGAACTTTTAGGAAATGTTGATAATCTATCAAGAAATAGATGATTCTATTTTGATGGTCTCCTAAATTACCATTCGGATCACATATATTTTCTGTGACCCCTACAACTAGAAAATATTCTCTCATTGGTCTCATTGACACAAGTTTACTCAAAAAAATCAACCTTCTTTAATCCATTGTGTAACCAAACTGTGTCTCTGAAAGTCAATGAAGCTGAGAAATGAAAGGTAGCCTGTTGATGTTCGAACATTACAACTCGAATCTAAGAAGTGAACAGCAAGCGAACACCAGAGTTACGTGGTGCAGTCTCTTCACATAAATGCATTGAAATCAACACACAAGAAGAATAACTGAAAAGAGTTAGGGTTTCTTTGAGACACACCTTTCTCTCCATGTGTTTTTTAGCTACATAAATACTCTCTCCTACACACCTGTGATTAGCCAGAATAAATTGCAGACAAATAAATTCAATGAGTAGATGCACAAAATTACAGATGACAGCAATTTAAGATGTCTGGAAGCAGTTTGTCCTGTGATGCAGCGTTGCTCTCTCACTCCGGCCGCCTCTGCACCATCCGAGTGGTAGAGTGGGACAGATGTTGAGGGTTAGGAGGCCCCAGTGGGATATTGAGAATGATCGCTTGGCAGCGAGTTGCTGACAATAAAGAAAGAAGCTGTTGAGGCCAGAGTTCTGCTGTCACCTGTCACCACACCTGACCTGATCCTTCTCTGCAACGTGTTTAATCACATCTGGAATTATTGGATCGTTCCCACTAGCCTCACAAGTCTCACTAGTATATATATATATATATATATATATATATATATATATATATATATATATATATATATATGCATGCTCTAGCAGGCAGGAGACCCTCAAGCATCTGATTCGGATCCTCCAGAGAAGAATGTCCAATGTGGATCTGCAGATCAGATCTCAGAAGAAGACTGAAGCTGCTCTTCTCTGAGGACTTTAAGAGCAGCTGGAGCAGGAGAATTTTGAGCTGCAGAAGAAAGATGCTGACCTCTCAGCGGTCAGTGAAGACACGTATTCCTCCACACGACCAAACTCACTTCTGCTTTGAGGAAGGGAAAGCTACTGTGTCAGCCAGAAAAGAGACTCCATCTCACTGATGCTCCATCAAGACCATACTAGTCACCAGTAGTGATGGTCTGATAAAGCTTCATCAAACAGTGTCTTTATTTTCAGCCCACTAGATGGCGGTCTCCGCACTACTTTCCTTTTTTTTGAACAAATAAGTAATAAAACATCACATCATTTTTAAGTGACGGCCCCACCTACTGACCTATGAACAGCATGACACTGCTTCATGAAGCTTCATCAGCACATTACTACCCCCCAAAAAAAGTGTTGGATCAGGTACTTTGGGCTGTCCAATTAAAATGATGAAATAGTAAAATGAAGTTTAACTAGCACAGGAATAAGTCATGTTTTTGTTTTTTTGTTGTCATTATGTTAACCAGGGTTCCAAATCTTGTTCATCACTTGTCTCAAAGTGTACGGTATATCAGGGGTCCCCAATCCCCGGGCCGCGGATAGAAATTGGGGGAAGGAAATAATTATCCAACCTAACTTATTAATGGTGCACACAGAACTGCAATCTCCCATGATGCATCCCTGCCCAATAGCGGAAGCTGATTGGGCAATACAATATTGATCAAATGTTAACACCGATATATAAGGAATAAGATCTGTTTTTAAAAAACAATGAACAAAATGATTCACGTTTGATCTCTTGAAATGTAGCCTACGAGAGTCACAGACGTTCTTGGGAAAGAACATGTCAGTCATACCAACCCTGAAGCTGAAGCGAGTGAGGCGCAGCAGAAGCTGGTTTCCCTCGTGTGATCATGTAATCGAAGCTATCTCCTCGAAAAACACAATTATATTAATGCGGCATCACATAATGACATGATTTGTTAACAAAATAATTTTATTTTATAAATATGACAATAATACGTGTGTATGTGTTGCGCAGATGAGCCTTACATTTTAATGAAGCACTGAGACAAACAGACAATCTTTACCATCATCACTACACACACTTTAAGTTACTGATTACTAAATTTAATTTTAAGATGTTTCAAAGAAGCCCATGAATGTTTATTTAAATAAAATATTTGTGTCAATAAGCCCGAATGTAAAATATAAACTTTTACACCGGAGCTCGTCTGCATTAATTTACAATAGTGTGTGATTCATTTCAGTTAATCAAGTACAAAAACTTTTTTTCATTTGTTTTTCCGATCGTGGAGAAGAGAATCACTGATTCTGGTTCATTTCAATATCGTAGACATATTTAAGGTGACAAATCAGCTTTCGCTATTGGGCAGGGATGCATCAGGGGAGATGGCAGTTCTGTGTGCACCATTTATAAGTTAGGTTGGATCATTATTGCCTTCCCCCAAGTTCTGTTGTCAAGTTCAAGTTGAAGCTGCTTACCTTAAGTCTAACTTCAGCGGTGACGGCTGGCAACAGTGTTATAGAAGCATTCATTGTCTTTGGTCTGACTCTGAATGCACATTGTTGGGAATGGAGTATTGGTGTGTGCAAAACACCAGCAGGCGGCTGCGGCCAATTCTAATTATAATCAAATACCATACCGTGGGCCATAGGTAATTCGGAAACGGCCCGTGGGCCATGACTTTGACACCCGTTAGACAGCATCTCTTAGACCTTGACATTCACGATTAGATTGGTGACATCAACATTTTTACCTTTGAACTAAAAACTTGCTAAATGTAACTAAAGTTGATTAAAAAATTGATTGATTTAGGATTTAGATGATTTCATTGAAGATGTATCATTATAAGTTCAGTTTATAAAATCAAACGTTCCAAAACATATGATCCCAAAATGAAAAGAATAAAAATTAAACCGGCACACAGAAGAAAAACAAACAACTCAACAATGGCAGAAGGATAAAAAAAGAGGAGGCTATGGGTTCAAAACTTAAAAGCGGCACTTGTGTAAATATCATTCCCTGGTAAGATGTGAGTGGAGGGCTTCAAAGTGGAAAAAACTTAAAAGTGCATTCTGAAGTCTCCCGTTATCAATTCTCGATTCATTGAGAGATTGGATCAATAGCTGTCCTCTTGAATTTCAAGACAAGTCTTTGAAGTGAGCGCTGGGTTACTGCCCTGAGACATGAAGCTTTATTTATTTACTCCATGTATCGCTGGCATACTTCTCCTATCATAGCCAGTGAAATTTGGATCAATATTAGTTCCTTATATGAATTTTGATCAAAACTTCAGACGTTATTGGCTTGCGATCACACCAACAACTGTGTTTGGAGAGTAAATAGCTCTAAGTATCTTTCAGGGAAGGTTTGCTGTTATCACCGGATACTGCCTAATTACAGGCTGCAGCTGCCAAACAAGCGCTACTACCATTGGTTTTACATTTCATGAGTTTACATATGCTCTGTTTCTTCAAGTGGAAAATTGTTTTCTGCATGAAGCCAACAGGTGGACTCATTAGTGAGTCAACATAATCATTGCAATCATTTCTCTCCGCAATTACAAATATCAATCATACATATATTATCCTCAGCTTGATGTTTGTTTTTCCACTGATGTTTGTCAAGTCAGTCATAAAGTAAAGTTATGTAGAAACCTAGATGCGGCATCTTTATTTACTGTGTATCACGTCCAAACAGGTTTCATAAATATAAACAGGTTTTCATAAATGTATAAAATATATATTATACACTTTGTATAACATTTATATCATGTAAAATATGTTTAAGCTGACCATTTTTCTTACTGTCAACTTAACCTCTCCAGCCTCATTTCCCCAACCAAACACCTCACTGACGTGGTCCCACCTTGTCAACATGTCACAGTGCATGCAGACGTGTTGGAGAGCATGGAAACGCCATGACGAGAGGACACACAGATGAAAGCCTTGCATGTTGTACAGCCGGTGGTAGAAGAAGGATCTGGAAGACATGTTCACATTATGCCCTGCCTGCAGTAAAAGGGCAGTCCAGTGGAAAGGAACTGACCCCACTGGACTTGCTGTCATGTCATGTCTTTGTTTGCCTTCCAGTTCAGTCAATATCCAACAGAACATCCTTCAGTGTCAAGTATACATATAATCAAGTAATTTTGTTTCCATATATGAACCACTTTCATGATGAAGAGGAACTCCTTAAGCTCTTAACCACATATTATGACTCATCAGGCCACATTTGGCTCACAGACCTTGTTCAATGTTGTAATAACTATTGTCATTTGAATATATCCATATGCTGTGTTGTCAGTTTTTCTTCAACTACTTTGTGAAGTTTTCTACTACATTTAAGACCACAGTGTTTTGGAGTTTGTTATTTCTAAGCTGTATTTTTGAAGCAAACATGTTAAGTGCACTTTTTATTTGAAAGACGATTTCTAAAACAGGACAAAGTTAATTCGTTGTTGTGTTAATTGATTCACTTTAAAAAGGTGATAAAGTACTTTTATTTGTGTTTATTTGATTACATATTCAAGACACTTTGATGAAAATGACTTTACTGTTATTTTCATTCTTTAACATTTTTTGGCTGGTGGTGTGGCTCGTGATTTGTTCATTGGCAAAAGTGTACCTTGGCTCAAAAAAGTTTGATATGATTGCATTATGATTATAAATTAAACTTAATTTCAATTTTCAATTGTTATTTTTATACAATAACACACTTAACTGCTTTAACATATCATTGACACACCAGCGAGTTGACACCAGCACAACATAAACACTCATCTCTCTTCTTTATGGCGACAACAAGGGTTTTGGCGGTTTGTATTTTTGTCACAAGGAAACAAACACATCTCATTTTAACAAGTCTGCTCATACTGTCGCTATAATAGGTTTATGCCACCCTTCTTCAGCAGACAGTTGTTGCTTTGACAGCTCTAGACAGATGTATGAGTGGACAATGGTGTGTCCCCTCTTTGCATACACTTTAAGTCAATGTCCAAACAGGATTAGTGCCAGCTTGAAATGTCAAAGCAATTACGACAATGACATCAGGAAGGTTCAGAGGTTATGACTGATGGAGTGTAAATGTCTGCAGATGAGATGAGAGATAAACGCCTTCTAGCTATCACTTGTCGCCGCCCACTCAGCATATCCATCTGTTCCTTTCCATGATCCACACACTGCACTTTTTCTGTCTTTGAAACATAAACAACACCTAACGTAACCTACATACCGTAGTGCTAGGTTATATTATACATTTAATGACATCGATAATGTCTCTTCTTCTCTTTATGTTTGAGCTAAATAAATCTGAATGTGGTTCAAGGATGATATTAGCTGTAATCATCTCAACTATATTGTCAGCCAACTTAACCTATCTTTTCTATCCTCCCAAGATGCTCCAGGGAAAGAGAAAGTGAGCTTAGAAAGAGACCTCACACTGACCATCACTTCTTAAGATGGTGGACAAATCAGTCCATTCAAGCTCAGTGTCAGGAAACTTACCACAGACCACAGGGTATCAGAACCCTAGACGAAGCTCTTCCAGGCACAGCGCTACCAAGGGACCCAGAACAAGATAACAACCACTCATATCCAAGAAACAGGCTGTAAATATGGCTGTGGTTTAATGGATGCAAGTGAGTAATAAAACCTTACAACAATCACTAAACGACTGCTCGAATGTAGCTTGTGTAGATTAGTCGACGTAGTCACCAAAAAATGGATAATGGAAAAAGTCATTCAAGAATTTTATTGACGACTATTGTTGCTAGACGTATTTTTCCAGTGAACTGAGCCATCTCACTTCACTACAATCTCGCTTTCAAGTCCCACATGGGCAAAAGCATCTCTGCTGAGCTCCCAGGTATGCAAATATGACAGTTCCTAGTGAGTATGCTTTGAAAAACATTAAAAGTTTGGGAGAATTTCACAATGTATACGTCTTTTAAAAGGATTAAGCGGACCTAATTGACTTACATATCTATTGTGTTGTTATGGCTTTAAAACAAAGATTTAACGTCATATCTGACATAAGTATTTTAAATATAATGCACGCAATCGAACGGAGAGAGCCTATTAAGACAGGTACAGAAACCGCTTGTGTTCACTTCTGCTGCAGTTACAAATGTTATACGTGTTCACTAACACCATCTATTAGCTCAATGCTTAAAGTTAAGTTTGTGAGCTCAGTAAGATATGTTTTATGCTAATAATTGAGCAAAACTTTTATTTTCACAAGTTAATATTTATTCCGTGACAACACAGAAAAATAATTGTGTGGCGTAAATACGACCAATAGATCTGATGTCGAATTATTTAATTTATCACTTCTAACACTTCTTGTTACTCTTCAAAACTCCACCATTATTGTTCCGTCTGCAATACAGGTTTCAACTTCTTAACTTCAACTGATGACCCATGTTCTCTGAGCAGAACACTGAACCAGCAATCTCAGGGTTAAATCCCAAAAGTGCCCTAAAAGTTGCTTATGTTTATTGGTGAATTTATTTTTTTAATTTTTTTTATACATTACAACACATGCATGTTTATACAACAAGTCCCTGGAAGGTGGTGACTTACGGGATTGATGACCCGCAGTGACAAACAGATATGCTTGAACAATCGCAGCAGTGTGGGTGTGGTTATGCTAAAAAATATTTTATTTTAAGATTATGACACGATTGGATTTCAGTAGGTGGGGCTTAAGCACATTTTCTAATGTAAATATTAAAAAAAATAGATTTTTGTATAAACGTCCAGAGTCAATTAAAGAGACACTTAAATCAACACATTAGTTGCCCTTTAAAGTGGGAATCTTTCTTGCATTTATTATCATTTGCAGATAATTAAAGCAAATTCACTAGAATTTAAGTAAGATAGTCAGTGACTAGTTGACTACTAAAATATTTTTTTTCCGACTGGTCCAAGCTCTGACCTAAGCTGGTTCCAGAATGTGTACATTTCAAGGGGGGCTTTTTCAAAAAGGTGCTGTGACCAGTTGTGTCATCTGCATCACCATCTCAAACAGGTACGTCATTCATGGAGTTAAATGAGATAAAAGGGAGTATGGCTGGAGTATGTGGCTGGAGGTGTATTCCCCTCTGTCTCTTCTAATCTAAACACATGACCAATCATGTGGTGTTGACAAGAATGAAAAGGTTTCTCAATATATTCTGTAGGGGAGCCAAGTTCATCAGGACATGAAAAATGAATTGATAAAAAAGAATGTACCTTGAGTGTCCTGGACAAATACATCTATAAGCCACTTATATAGATAAGCTAAGTGGCAAATCTCAGTTTCTCTTTTTTAATATGCCTCGCTGTTGCTTGGAGAAAGAGGCGAGGCTGTTCAGATATGACGTACCCTGATGCTCCCCCTCATTAATCTTAATAAAACAATTGACCCCTGAATAGCTTATTCTTGCTGGAGACCATTAGGTAGCATGGCTGAGGCTTTAAATATTAAACAGGCTTGGTCAAATTTGATAAAATGCTTAGTAATGGCAAAAGGCGTTCTTTACTGATGGGCTTTTTCATCCTCTTCTCCGTGTTTCTAAAATATATCTGTTTTTATGAGACCAAAAGCCTCCCTGGATGTGGGTCATTTGAGTTAATCCATCACGCTGCGAATGGGGATCTATGGGGAGTGGTCAGGGAGCTGTCATCGTCTTTCTGGTGAGGTTAGTCTTACACTGTGGCCTTCTTGGTTTCATAAAGCCAAGACCTCCAACCATCATTTTATTGGTTCGCAACTTAGTGTGAAGCAGCTGTTATGAGGATCAGCTGATCCAGATCCAAGACCATGGCGCTCAACCAGGAAATATGTATTTCCTACTCCTAGATGGGAAGGGGTTTCTAGCTGTGGTGTTAGATTTCAAGTCAGGGAACAGTGGAACGTACCTTAGTAGTTTTGTCCACATGAAGATTAAGTTTACCCATAATGCAAATCTCTAATTTTAATAAATCAATCCAAGTCCCACCCTCTTACCTACGCTATGTTTGAAAAAAAAGTTCCATCTTCTAACCTATGATCACTACATTTGAAAAAGATTCAGACTACAGGAAATAAGAGTATCTGGACCTTCCCTTAGAGACTAATAGGAAGTTTGGCCACCTGGGAGCGGCTCGGAGTAAAGCCAGATGAGCTAGTCCCAGTTGGTCATCCGCCTAATAGACCCCGCCTGTTGAGGTGCTTGTGTCCCAGGAGGTGGCACCAGAGCAGAACCTCGATCTAGTGTGAATATTTAGATCAGCCTTCTGGGGAAAGATGGAAACACATTTAGTCCCTAGCGTCCCTAGGATAAAGGCTCTTTAAATATATAATCTAGATATTATATAGAAACTTGGTTGCTAATGCCTGATGGCTTATATATTCTAAAACCCATTTACGACAGGAGTAAATTCAATTTACACCATGTGTTTACTCTCCTTGAGACTATTGTTTTTCATCCAATTACATTCTTATTTTATATATTTATTAAAGTTTCCAAAAGAGTTGATACCTTTATAAGGCAAGATGGCTTTCACGTTTGAGCAAAACAACTACCAGACCACATGACATGAGCCCATATCTGCATTGCGTTTGGTAAATGTGAATTTCAAATCAAAAATGATAATTTTTTAGAAAGACCATCTAAAATATTTCCATATTCCATTGAAGGAGTGAAATGATAGTGATTATAGTGAAAAAAAGAGAGAGAGCACAGTTTTTTGCCGTTTTGAAAAATTCTGATCATTTAGTGTGTGTTTAGTGTTTTCAATTGTGTTCACTAGGAATGCTATCAATTCATAATGTTAAAACAATCCATTTATTTTATTCTGGTAAGAAAATCGGAACAGACCAATTTATTGCGTTGCTGTGGTCTTTCATTGGAAGACAAAAATACTTGAAGCTATTCTTCATGCCGTTGTGTGTGAAATTGTTATTATTTGAAAGAGATTACAAAGCAACCATCTGTCATTGCCTTGAAAGGATACATGCTGGAGCCTCGGTCCATGTAATGCTGTACTATTTTGGCCCTTTGCCCCCGAAGACTGTGATAGTGCAGCCCAGTACACCACACAATATACAGTAATTTGTCTCTGATTAAAATTTCTGCTGAGCTTTGAAGCTCAAACTGGTGTTGTGTGCTGAAGTGGTCTTCCTCGTCTGGTAAAAATTGAAAGCCTTTTCATCTCGGAGGGCTTAAGGGGTCAAAGGAACACCAAATAACCCTCCCTGTTGTGTTTTTTTCTTCCTCTGAAGCTTGTAACAAACGGCACCTTTGTCGGATACGGCCTCTGTCAGGCCAGGGCTGGGGGGGACTGCCCTGGGGTTCAGGCTTTGGAGACCCTGTCAGCTTCAAAATGGGGTCTGCTTTATTTCACCTCTCTGACCTTAGGCCTAAAAAGAGCCACGCAGGAAAAACAGAGATATATGATACATCAAGGCGTAGTGAAACTCCTCGGTTGGGAATGAGAGGGCTGCAAACTGCAGAGTAAGCACAAATGAAGGAATACATTGTTGTTGGAGTTATTGACACTGGAATTAAAGAGAATCTAGGAGTTTTGTTTAGTTGAATTTATCATGATGAGTCATTATTGTACGTGAACTAGTCTTTATCAAATTGGATTTTTTATTCAGTTGTCCTATATATATATATATATATATATATATATATATATATATATATATATATATATATATAATTTTTTATTTCTTGCATTGTTAATATTATTGTTAATATTATTTTATCACACAGTGAACAGCGTTTAATAGCGTTTAGTAGACATACAAGTAAATAATGAAACTTTTAAAAACATCCCTAGTTCGAGGAGATCCAGAACACTTCTGTTCCCTATGTCATCATCAACATTTTCAATTTTTTTAATTTTTATGTACCATTTTGGAGGTAAAAAGAGACAATCTCTCGACACCACAGCATTTTTTTTTCTGCCACCACATATGTTGTGGATTTTCAGCACTTGAAAATAATACAAAGTAAACTCAACCATAACTTAGGAACTGCTTAAATGACTACCCCGTTTTTTTTTTTCCAGTTATTAATTACACAAAATATATTCCAAACCCAGTTATATATTTACAGTGTAATTATTTTTATGATTACTGATTTTTCTAAAGCTTACATATGCAATCAAAGGTATTTTGGTTCTAATTAGGATCTACCACATGATGTAATTTTCCATGTCGTAATAGCTTGTTTTATTTGTCCAGTCTCTGTCCTACACTTTTTCCTGTAAAGAGCTTCATAAAGAGCTGAAAATATTGGGTCCTTCTGATTAAATCTTTCTCAAATAAAACATATTGTAAGAGGATAGGACATATGAAATATGAAGGCAGTGTTTTCGATAAAGATGCTATTGCGAATGTAATAAGTTACTTTGTTAGTAGACATGTGTACACTTACCAATCCCCCACTGTGCTTCCCTGTGAAAACATGATATCATTTATTAAAGTTAGCCTCACCAACAATACATAAAAGCTACTACTTAAATAACTTTTGATATGATGACGTCAAGTGGTGGAATATCTCCGTTACTGCGTCCTCCACAATCACTGTAAGAATAACTTTTTTTCAGTTTTCAAATAAACACTGGCATATTCTTCTAATATCAAATCACATGACTGATTCTGCTGAGGACACTGCCAAATTCAAGTGAACAACAGATTCTGCCTCTAGAGTGTCGCTACAGACGGTATACGTACAAAATGTATTGTTTCATTCTTATTTCGAATTCAAATTTTACTAAATCAAGTAAAATGTGGAGATTTACCACATCAGGAGACTAGCATTGGTACATAAATATACTTTCAATCAAGTGAGTCTGCCGTAATGTTTGTAAAAATCTTTTAAATTAGATTAGCTGGGTGGGTCCTCCATTCCGGCTCTATAATTGTCCCTGTCCTTGCACATGAGTACAACAGTATATTTTAACATTCATTTGTATCATGAAAGATTTAACTGTGGAGGCAGAACTTTTAAACTCATCCATTCATTACACATCAAGTGTAAAATTGGCTAACTTAGGGAATGTAATGTGCTGATATTAGATATCTCTCTGAGCTTTTACAATCAAAAAAAGAAAATATGTGTTTACTACCTAAGTGTGTGTTTTAGTGCAGAAAAGATGAATTCTTTTTGCTACTATTGAACTATTTGGAAGGGAATTGATTGAACATCGGTGTTGTTCATCTTTGTGGGCAATTTAAAAGATAATGAAGTGCAACCTTTCATCAGCTGTTGCATAACAAGAAAATGGATTTGCTCCTCAATTGAAACTGACAAAATCATTAATTTTCACATTTTCTGTTTTCATGGTAGAATTGAAACTCATAGATAAAGTTTGGCACATCTGCATTAAATGAATGGAATTGATTGACTCAGATATCGCTGAATGGCCAATCGATGGACGGTGGGCGTCCGTGGGGATGCGTAGAAAAGGGGCCTCCTTTTGTTTTGGGGCTTGATGTCAGCTAGTACTTGACCTTGGGTGAGGGTTTGGTGGTTTTCTCCTGGCCCCTGTATTTGGGCTTGGGTGAGAATACTGGGCCAGGCGCTCAGATGCTCAGTATGTGGGAGCCTGGGCTTTCATGCTCAGGGTCAAGGGTCAGCATCAATGCTCAGCAGTATTAATGAGTGACCTTCGGAAAATGGTGGAGGAGGTTGGAATGATGGGGAAAGAAAACACACACGACAAGACAGGGGTGGGTGGGGTGAGTGGCAGAGGGAAAACTGTAAAGCCCTCAGAGAATGGAGACGGAGACCTGTTTCTCCAAGATAACAGAGATTGGCCTATGAAAATGCATCCATCACAAGGCCACTAAGCCCAAGCTTTCTTTTGTGTGTCTGTGTAGCCCCGGTTGGCTGAGGGCGAGGGCTTGGGGAGGAGGGAGGTGAATGGGTGGGTGGTGGGTCAATCTGTGGAGATGGGGGTGACACAGGCGAGGAGGGAGGGAAGGGTCGTTCAGGCCAGCCTGGCGTGGACAAGCGAAGTGGGAATGCTCTATTGCTTATTCAACAGGGAGCAGATCTATAAGGAGATAGAGGCCCACCAATCTTTTGAATGGGGTATGGGGGTGGTGGGGCGGGCAACAGCCAACGTGCTGGAGACTTCTAATTTTGTCTCTGGGCTCTTAGCTGAGGACAGGGGACAGAGGCAGAGAGGATGGAGTGATGATGAGAAGGCAAAAAAGTGGAGCTATTGATGTACCATCCCTGTAGGTTAAGGGCTTCTGTAGTCCCTTTCACTTTGGCGTCTCAAGTATGTCCAGAAAAATGCACAACAACAAATAATAAATAATTCAAAAAACAAACATTTCCTCTTATAATCCATCAAAATAATGTTACCAAAAGGAACATTAGAAGATTTTACCTCTATTTTAAACCTTTCACACTTAAATGTTTGGGGTAACAGTTTGGGACTATATACAGACCCTTTTTTTAAGATTAACAAATGGTTGACTGTCTGACATAACTCAACCTGGAATTTTAATTGGCTTGCTTGATCATGTGTAAAGTTATTACTCAATAAACCGTTTTAAAAATTGTGTTTTCTCTCTGTGATATCTATACAGATTCATCACTTAAGTTTTTCCAATATTGTGCACTAGATAATGATGAAGAAACCTAAATAAACTCTAAAACGTATGTCAATAAATATGTATATTTGGAAGGTGTTTCCATCTAGCCTTACCATGAAGTGTCATTTCCAAATGAGACATGACTATGATAATTTTTTGCAACCTATAAAATCACAATTGTATTTGACACCAAACAATTATATATGCCAGTAATCAATCGTCATTTAAAATATGAAATAGGATATATACGTAAACAATATAGCTTCATATCACATGTAGGAGTCTTGTTAAAGCTTAAGGATACTTTTCTTATGAACTATTACCTTTATCAGTAATTCTTGATTAACACAACCTAATCCGTATGTATGTAAATCAATAGAACATGGTACTTTTTTACACATTTTTCTCCTGCAGATTAGCTCATTATATTACATCCATTCAAGAGTGATGCATGCTTTAAAAGACCAAATCATCTGAGCTTTTCAATCGATTTTTGAAGGAGTATTACATATCCAAAAACTTCAGTAAATTATGATGCAAACAAATATTTTAATAAATGAAGACCTCAGACAAGCACATTCTCTCTTATGCTGCAAAAAGAAGTATTTGTGCGCTTTGTTCTCTGTAGATTTACAGGAGTCCTGAAAATGCTCTGTTTCTCCTTCACCTGCTGCACATTCCAGAAAAAACAGTCTTCCTTCCCCTTGTGAAGCAGCATGTTTCGCTGGTGATGTGAGGAACAGATTGACACGGACATACAACAGACGGAAGATGGATGTGTATGTCTTCAGAGGGGGGTCGGTCACATGTGCCTCGCTGATTACCTCCATTCTGCATTGGAAGTAATTCACTGCCACATTCAAATTAATTGAACTCCCTTTAACTTTCAACTTTCTCTTTTACCCTGAGGCCTTTCAATTTTCACCAGGCCTTCTCAGTGGCAGCAGTCCACGGTGGAGACAGATGCACTATAGGCGCTTTAAAGCTCTGTAATGTATACATTATTCATATCACTCCACAAAAGATGCTCATTAAACTTTACACGGCCAATGGAGAGGCAGGCGTAGATTGAAAGCGCTGCCCGTATCACAAATGTCACAGTGGATTGACAGGGAAGGGAGAGAGCGGTGCCTGGGAAGTGATTTGAAGATGGCTTTTATTTAACTCAAAGGTTATTTGCATTTGACTCCATCCATCCTTTTATTTCACTTCTTCTATTGTGTCTGAGGTCAGCCGACTGTTGTGTGGTGCACTGGAATATAACAAGAAAGCATTTAAGCCAAGGTACATTTGGTGTATTGATTATCTTATTCTAACTAAATAACTAACTAATTAAATAAATATCTTCCTTAACCCAGAGTTAAGTTGCACAAACCATGTCAAACACTACACACTCGTTTATTGCTGGTTTGTTCATACTCCATCACCACCTGTTTTAAATTTTGCAAATGCTTTTCACAGAATGTTCAAGAACTTTTTACAAACATTGTGCAATAAATAGGATGGTACTAACATCTTTTCTCTCTTTTAATTTACTTCCTGGTCATTAGATAAAACTAATCCAGTCTGAACATACTAAAAATAACTATAAAAAACATTCATACAATTTCCACACAGACCATTTATAGAACGTGTTCCCAACCTTTTTTGAGGAGCGCTTTAATGTCAGCATTATACACAGAACGACTGTAAGAGAATAACAAGAGTAATAATATAATAATAATAATAATTATAATTATAATAATAATAATAGCATAGGTGCATGAAATACTGAATCAATAAGTCCCTGGTCTGTTTTTCCTGCAACAAGATGTTCCCCTATAGATTTGTGGGTTTTATGTAGGCTTATTTGTATAGGCTTAATTATTAGATTTGCTTGAAACAAGTGCCTTGACAACAGTCACATGTTAAAAAACCCTGGTCTTTTTAAAAGTAAGTACATTTCAGACAATAATCAATGAAACAACAATTGTATAAATAGTTTTTTCTTTTTGGGTGGTTGCAATCAACACTGATTTAGAGAACTGGTTTATGGGAGTACCCCGTACTGCCTGAAGTTAGCCCACACGAACACAGGGAGAACACACAAACCCCACACATGAAAGACCCAAGTTGGCTGAAGCATGAAACAAACTCCCAACCTTCTTCCTGTGAGTGGGGCTTACCACTACATCACATTAACATTATATTGACAACAGTTTTTTCAGAATGATGATTGTGAGGTGGTATGTTAACATTTGTGTCATGTGTGTTATTAAAGGAGCATATATTAATCACATCCATTATGTTACTGGAGAACCTGTTGTTCAAAACGGACAACTCCCAGAATGCACTGCAACACTACAAGAGACCCCTAACTGAGCCCTTCAGAGTGACTCAAAACAATACATAGTTAGTTTTGCAGTATTCAGCTATCCATTGTTCCATATTTATCTCCAGTTAGTCAAGCTGAGAGAAACAATGTTCCATTCCAAAGTAATTCAACATCAAAAGTACAAACTCCGAGCAGCAGGATTTCAAGGTTTTGTGAAAGAGCCTTCACGCTTTTCCATTTTCTTTGACCAGTGTCTCATCACATCACCCGTCCCTCAGTAATGCAACACAAGGCTGGACTGGCAGGTTCAGTAAACTGGTAGGACTAACAAAAGATCGGCTTCTAGCCGAGAAAAACATCCACACCGGGAATAGGAGCTGTCATTACAGCAGCAAAGCTCCCTCCATGTCCTCATATCTTCTACACGCATCCCTCAAGGTCCTCTTCTCCTCATAAATACATAATTACGCCCACAGCTTGCCATGATTATTTCTATTTTCATCGGCTGTCAGGAATGTCCTGGATTACCCAAATGCAGCCTTTGAAATGTAAAGGACAGTTAACCTGACCTCCCAGTCCTCATGACCTTTAGACCAGGTCTGCACATACTAGGAATATACTACATACTTAACTTGTGTCTAACGTCTTTCTACTTGTTATTAGTATTTACAATTTTTATTTTTAAATTTTAATACATGCTAATAGATGTGATTCATCATTAATATCTGATGACAAATATTCAATGATGGGTTAAATAAAATGTAAAAAACGTTGGGTTGGCTTATCTCAACCTTTGAGAATCCTACCTTGTTCAGTTCATTTGACTATGTGTGATCTCGGATTTGTTTTTTACATTTTGTGTTTGGTTGTCAAAATGTTCCAAACTGATTTGTGTTCCTAAGCTTCTGGCACTAAAATCCCAAACAGAAGAGTGCACGGAAAGGTTTTGTGTAGCTCAATGTGAATAAAAATGAAATCTATTGGTTGCAAAATGCAAAATGAGTTCATTCTTGAATGTTCTAATTCAAATCAGGGTTGCTCTTTAAAATGTACAATTAATTAATAAAGTGGTGGATGCAAAAGTTAACAGACTATGAGGCGAAATAAAAATTGGCTCAGCAGCTTAAAAGAATGGAACAGTCTTAACTAGTACTTGATCTTTTTAAAAAATATATTATTATTATTATATTTAAACTTATTTAAACATGGGTATTCACAAATATTTTGTTTTCTTTGAAACTAAAAAAAAAAAGAAATAATGAATCACCTTTTTGATGTTTTGTTATGTCAAACTTCTCAATTTCAAATATGTATAAGGATTTATCTTCATTAATTTCTTCTATATGAGCATATAGTACCTTGTCGACATTGTGTTCACAGGAATCTTATTCCCACATGGCTCTTCAGGACATCTTAATGTTTCAACAGTCATCCTGGAGAACACTCTCTGAGCATTTCCCATGAAGTGTGTTTGACATTTTTGGTGTCTGAAATAGTGTAGTCGGTTAAAGAACTCTGCTGTAATTGACCCAACATGTCTCGGGTTGCTGTGGGATTTGCCCATGCATTCATCTAGCAGGCAATAATACGCTTCAATTCCTTTCGTTATTATTTATTAACTGCAACAATGAAAGTGATTTCTATTCTTTTGATGCTGCACAAATATCAAGATTTAAAGTATAATTGAATTGTGTTTGAATGAACTCTTCAAAAGTTATGTACAAATAAAATGAAATTAAAAAAATGTTGATCATGGTTAAAAGAAAAGAGTAATTTATTTTACCATCTGGATCCACAAATATTTTTAAGAATAGAAAACACTGTTGAGAGAAAGTTGAGCTCTGCTTATTTTCTTATTGTGTGAGGCCTTTCAATGCAGCGGTTCTGACTGGGAACCAGTGCCATCCTTGACCCTTAGGACTCTTGTGTGAAGGGGCCTCAAAGTCCTAGACTTCCTGCTTATTTTGTCAACACAGAATATGTCATGCCCAACAAAGATGTCACGATTCTAGTGGTATAAAGGAGAATCGTAAGAGTTTTCCCGGTCTGCAGTGGATTATATGCTAACCAGAAGAAACAGAAAGAAAGAATAATTTACATAATTTCTGTTCTATTAATTGTTATACTACTAAAGGGGTTTTATTTATTTTTTATATATTATATATTTTTACTCATTTTATTTTCTCAGAGGTAACATTAGCCTGTGACTCTTGAAACATCAAGACTCAAGTTTACTCAAAAAACAAACCTGTTACCTATTTGAAAAGTGTTTTATATGGAGGTCAATCTGCCAAAATGCACACATTAAACCGTTGCATGGTGCAAAAAATGTTAGGAACCACGGTTGTAATAAAGTTATAATATAGTCATAGAATATTATCAGCCTTAGCTTCAGAATAATTTTCTTGAGCTTTTAATTCCTTTTGTTTAACCATTCTCTCTCTTCACATCTTGCTTTCTTCTATTAAAAACATCAACATGAGTGATCATGACCACAAACACTAAAAAACAACAAAATCAAAGCTGATCTGAGCAGCTGTGACATCATCACAAGCTGTGATATTCCTACATTGTTAAAGCTAACATATTAGAACCACCAGCTACCATGAACCTGTCTTTATAATTTACATGAAAACTCATTTGTCAGCATTCAGGCTCAGCCCGTGCATATTTGACTGATTGTAGAGATGTTTATGATTTTCTTAAACACCATCAAGGGCTGATGATGAAGGTATTAGCAAGTGGCCAGGACAGAGGTGCTCCAGCAACAAGTCGAATAGAGATGTTTTTTCTTCTGCAGAGTCATCTCATTAGCGGTAATTATAACATATCATCCTGTATTCTTGCATGGGCCGACATAACCTGCAGCAAAAGTGTCTCCTTCAGTCCTTGTTTCCACACAACACTCTGGTTTTCTCTCTGCCATCATCTCTTTGCATAAACAGCGCCTGCAGTCAGAGTCTTCTCTGATCAAAGGGACAAATCTATCCAGGAGCAATCAGGTTGCTGTGCTAGCCAGGGCTGCTGACAACTCCAGGCTCTTTGATCAGAAATACATCATCTTCAGCAGCCTGCTTGCCTGGATGCCTTTGTCTGGGGCCAGGAAATAGGGAAGCGATAACTCCCTCTTGGTGCTCTTCTTCTGCTCGCCTTTTGGCAGGCAAGATGAAAGCTACCCCAATTATAAGTGAAAATACCCCCAATGAACTGTGCTGAGCTTCTGCAACACAGCTCAAGCCACCCTCTTCTTGCACCTCTATCATCACTGAATCTTTATCTTCTGTCTATGCATGATGCTACAACAGATATTGTCAATTTCTCTTTCTCTTTTGCCGTCTTTCTCAGAGAGATGAGACTTTACTGGAGATAGTACACTGGTGCAATTGAGGTCACATACAAAGGCATCGGTCTCCCTCTTCTCAATTTAGCCACTATGCTTCTAATAACATGGTCTTGTCTGGTTGGGAGGAGAAAAGTGAATGTCTCGGCCTCTAAGCATACTTCTATTGCTCCCTCCATCCCTTCCATGACTAAGAGCTGAATGTTTTTCTCTTTTTTTTGCCAGTGAGATGGAAGACGAGATGTTGAGTGATGGACAGGTGTGCAGGCATTATGCTGTTCTGCTTCGCACTGCAGGAGATCATTGATTTGCATTACAGTCGCACACATGAAACACAAGACACACACCCACACACATCTCACTGTTCCACCCATATGACTGCACCACCTCCCACATGGTAGTCCACACCAGCACTGCTAAACTCTGAAAATATTTGATCAGCAGATCGTATACTGAAGTAATCTCATTGTTTTTTGTGTAAATCACATATTTACACATTTATAATTTTCAGCTACAATCATATTCATAAAATCTTTCTTTGTGAAGAGTATGTTTTTAAATCATCTTTAAAATCAATTTAATGTTCTTCTTCATTTCACTACAATTCATGATTTTTAAATACATTTATTTAATCATACTGAATCTTTCTATTTAGAATATTGTCAAGAATAAGAATCTTGATACTTTTTTTTGCTTGAACCTGCAAATCCTTCGGGATTTCAAGCTTTGAAGTTAACCTACTGGTTATTTTTATACAGTGTAATCATGTGTGAGAATGTTTATCTCACTTCCTGTTGTTTATCTGGGCGAGGTGTTATCTCCGGCTCCTGCTACTGCCTCACCTAGGCTGACCCGCAAGAGAAAACCATCACACTCAGCCCAGGCTTTACAAGCTCTATTCGGATGATGTCAAATCCATACATTAGCTCACCGAGAATACTCAACGCAAAGCAATAAAAGGGGGTTACTGCCAGAGATGTAACCTTCCCCGCTCTCATGTTTGGCTCATATGGCGGCTCAAACAAATCAAAGCAATTATTCTGATGTGCTATGCACGCAGGAAGAGGCTGTATCCCAGAAGCCGTGGCTGCTTTATGGTGTGATCCTGCGCATCAACAGCCCTCAGAGGCATATCAGGTGTCTTTAAGCTCATCCACCTGTCAGTGAGCTCTTCCAGCAATTACGCATCTGTCAAGTGTCACCTATCTCAGCTCTTGCTGACAAGGGTTATGTCAAGCAGTCAGCCATTACGCCAGCCCAAATGG
This sequence comes from Callionymus lyra, assembly GCF_982586985.1. NCBI lineage: Eukaryota > Metazoa > Chordata > Actinopteri > Syngnathiformes > Callionymidae > Callionymus > Callionymus lyra. The sequence goes on from NC_141835.1 coordinate 22,140,224, forward strand.
AGTCTGCATTGTTTAGAGCCAGCAGGAAGTGGCTGTGGCATGGAAGAGTGAGCAGGGTCTCTGCGACTGAGAAGCCAAACAACCGGAGTTTAGTCTGTCCAGATCTCTTTTCTCGCGTCTAGTCATATTTATATGAGAGTGGTTGGATTTGCAGCAAGAATGGTTTTTAGTTCGCTACAACTAGCACAGAGCCCTGAGACTCATTCTGGCTGTTTAAATCCTTGCCTGTGGCAGAAGCTTCACTATTCATGAGCCTGAATTGACCTTTCTTCAGGGCCAGAGGAGAGATATGCAGAAGAGAAAATCAGACAGAATATAATTCAATATTGTCCTACACTGTAATTGTTATGCATCAAAGGATATTTTCATGTTGCTATCATTCATAAATTATTCCTGTTTTCTAGTTATCAGAGGGATTTTCACAAGAATCAGTAGAAAGTTATGCAACGCTGCAAGTGAGAGTAGTCTTCCTCAACAACATATTATTCTTGACCATATCAAGACTATATTAATAAGTTTAATTTAAGGCAAACAGTTAATTACTTTAGTGACTATTTTCTCAACAAATAAAAACCTAGAATCCAATCAAAGTATGAGGTTGAATATCAGGCACAAAAAACATTTATTTTGTGTAAAGATTGAGATGAGGATCTAAAATGTTGTCACTATGAAGGATGAGAAGAATACGCAAGAATATGACGAACCAGAAACCACATAGGCAGGTGAGTCCTAATTGTAAGCAGTACTATGTGTTGTATTCACTTTATTATTATCATTTGTTCATAATGTCTGAAATGACAGTTTGATGTTCAACAATCAGGACCCTGTAAAACTCTCTAGCTATTATTTTAAAGATGTTTTTCACCAACTGTCTAAACGAAGTACTAAGAGATTGCAGTTATCCCGCTCTTACACTGGTGAGCCAGAAACAATGTTTTCCAACTACATATTATGGCTTCTATGTATTGATGGTCTGATGAAGCTTCATGAAGCAGTATCATGTTGTTTACTGGTCAGTAGGTTGCGTCATCTGTTTAAAAATGATGTGATGTTTCATTAGTTCAGTCTTTCAAAACAAAGGAAAATAGTTTTTTCTGTTTCACGAAGCTTCATCAGACCACCAGTACTTCAAGGTATTAAAATGCACATTGTTGCTTGAACAACTGAAATAGTGTTTTCTCTACTAAGAATAAATGAAAAAAGTGTTTAATAGACAAAAGTAAAAAAAACAACTACCACAAAAAGTTGTCCGAATGTTTTCCAATTGTGTCATTCGGGTTGTCTGGATCCAGTCTCTTAGTTTGACAGCCAAATTTACATAATGCTTAAGAGGTTTTTGAGTTCAGAAATACTTGGGTGTCTCCCACTCCTGAATATTTCAGTGTGTATTACAGTCTGAGAGGGTCATAAGATTGTGTCTCGTCTCTGCGGCCAGTTGTAATGCTGTTAACACTCCACCATTGTTGCTTTCTCAACTGAATTTTGTATCACAGGTGCTACACTCAGTGTTAAAAGCTTGCAAGTATGGGATAGAGAGATTGAATCTGGGTCACTTTAATGCTCTCGTCCGTCACACCGCTACATCTCCTCCGGCCTGAGATGCAAGGCACATTGTCAAGTATTAATGAAGAAAATGTCCCTGTAGGGCTGGTGTTTGTCAAACCAAATTACATACATTCAGTTGGAAAGGTGAGGATTAATCTTTCAAATCCCTTCTGGATGTGTAGGATGCACTATACAGCCGCACACTGGAAATAACCGTCTGACGCTGACGTGACTTGGCTGAGCAGAAGTATTGGAAACATACAATGTTGCGAGCTAGTGAACATGCTGACAGCAAAACATTTATTTCCGCAGATGCAGCATCTAGTAAATATGCACACTGTTAAAAACTAGAAAAGTCATTAATATACTGGATTCTGGCAGTTGTTTGATATCACAAATGTATTGATAGGAAATAGAGTCAAATATTTATTTGTAACTTTCTTTCTACTTAACATAACTACCAAGCCTCACTTTCAGAGTTTAGAGATACAATAGTCATCTTTTACATTATGACCACCTACGCTATTTAATGTGTGTATTCCTTTCATGGAATAATTGTTGCTTTTATGTAATGTTTCTAGTGAGCAGTGATTAGTGACGATCGATTGTTGCCAGGTGAACATAAAAAAACTAGTGATGACATTTTACAACGTAATATCTCAACTCATATTGCTCAAAGGCTCCAAATACATCTCACACTATTTAAGACAGGACGTTGGTCTTCTTTAGGCAATGGCATTTTCTCTTTTCTGGTGTTCTGACTGTTCCTTATTAGTCATAAGGCAATTTGATGAAAGCCTGGGATCATAAGATTACCTGAAGTTTTAAAGGAGAAAACTCCTGAAAGCTACATACATTTTTTCCCATAAAACACAAAAGTAATTTTACTTAATATACATTTGCATAGACTTAAAATAGTCCACAGTGTGAAATCGATTTGCCATTTATTGTCACCATTTTCCTTCCATTATGACGTAAATATTGCACAGTAGCAAACTCATTTCATGTAAAACAAGCAGCCCCACAATTAGACCCCACTTGGCAGGAACTGTTGTTGTGCGACAAGCTTAGCATTTTCATTTTTTTCCTGGTGAAATCCTCACAAAACCATTTACAGTTACGGTCGAGTCTTTCTCTCTCATGAAGTGGCTTTATTTGAAGCCAAAAAACCTCAAATAGAGAGCTGGCTGCTGAAATAGACATTCCATATCCTTGCTCATTTATGGCGGGGATTTGGTCCACCATGGGACGGACTCACTAAAGGTGGATCTGCAGGATCCCCCATCATTCCTGTCCCCCCTATTTTCCCTGCTGGTGTCTTGCTGAGATTTAAATAAGCCTAAAGATTACTTGAGGGCCTTTAAATGCTAATTTTGGTGAGTGTGCAAAGCTCCTCCTGTAAACCTTGGCCTTATCATTTGCCTCCCAGATTAGGGTCTGTCTGAGATGGGAACCGGCTCCAGGTCCCTCAATAAGCTGCAGGCCAGGGGCCACTCCAGAGAGCGGGAGGGGAGAAAGATGTACGCGGATGCTGCTATGGATATGTGTGCCAAGGTCAGTGATGGATGCGCTGGCAATAATCAGCAAGTATCAAGAGGCTTATGACTCCAGGATTGCTGATCTCACTGTGATTGTGTTTCTTGCACTCTTGTATTTCCAAACACATCCACAAAACATCATGCCGGCGGGGTAGAGAGCCAATATTGCTGACAGATTAGGTAATAATCTAACAAACCAGGAAGTCCTGGACATATCTGGTTTGTATCTTCAACATTATAAGTACTTAGCTGGACTGTGTTGGCAACTGGCTCAAGTCTGCACCTTATTTTCAAACAGATGTTAGGAGTTGCTTTGATAGGTGTATTGGCCTGAAGGAAAATGGTATTTAAAGTTGAGACATGAAAGGATCCTGGCTTACGGATGCATTTATATTTGAATGGGCGCACACTTCATTGCTTAATGATTTTAAAAAGACATTGAGTCTGTGCCAATAAACCCATGACCCTGCTGAGTCAACGTACTTCAAAAGAACCAGGCTCTCTTCCAGGCAGTTGCACTTCTCCCAGCAGTTCAGAAAAATGGTTGAACATTTGACTGCTATTAATCAGACACAATGCGGTCTGGTGACTGTTAAAGCCATAAAATCTGTGACACATGTATCCCCAGCTGTTGAATTATTGTCAAATGAACACAATCCTAAATAAAAAACACTTTTATAGTCAATCTGATATTGAGATTATTACGTGATCTAACTGAAAGGATAAATAAAAAATAATTTCCCTTTTTGTATTTTATGTTAAAAAATATATTTAACAAAGAGTTACCTGAGGAAGTTATTGTATCAATTAAGTGCTGATGACAATGAAGTTAAATAGTATTGACGATTAAATATGTGAACCGATATTTTGCATTGATTGCCTGAAGTTGTGTTGCAGGAGCGGCAGTCAAACCATCCCTCTGCCCAGAAAGACCCCACCAAGGTGCTACTAGGACGAACACTAGGAAGAACAAGAAGAATTATGTCTCCAGCATGCCATGTGTCGGCCCCTTGGACTTCCTCAAGGATGACCATCCTCTGAAAACGTTGGCGGGGAGATGTTGCTTCTTTCAAGGTCAAGAAGCATTGTTTCTTCTCAGAATCTTTTCCCGAATAATTCTTAAAGGACAACTATCCTGACTTACTCACATGTTTGAAAGTCTTTCTCTCCAACATAAAGTAAGTCTCTCATCACGACAATGTTTTGAAGTTATTCATTTATAAAGTTCTCTCCTGACTGAAATCTCGGCGAACGAGAGGTTACGAGAGCAAAGCCCAATAATAGGCTTTACTCCTCTTGTCAGCTGTCATTGCGATTAACTTTGTTCTTACAACAGGTCCCTTGGAGGTGGAGATTTTCGGGACTTAGGATATTCGGTAAAATGAAGCGTTTTCAGTGGGGGGGCTTAAGTACAATTTAAATATTTTCAATTAAAAGAGGTTTTGGTAGAAACAGATAAATACTGATGAGTACAATAGGAATCCAAGATCAATTATTCAACATATTAGTTGCCCTTGGTAGGAATAAATCAATTGGAGGTGCTTTTATGTTGCTGAATATATCCACAACGTTGCCTTTTTGCTCAGCTTTTCCTTAACAAGTACAGTCAATTACAGCCTTAATTTTGTTGATGCAGAAACTATAAAATATGTATTCAGTTCAAACATTAATTACAAAGTAAGAAGAATGGTAAAAGAGATATATATCTTTATATATATATATATATATATATATATATATATATATATATATATATATATATATATATATATATATATATATATATACATATATATATATATATATATATATATATATATATATATATATATATATACATATATATATATATATATATATATATGTTCATTTTAGTAATGCTGGAAATTTAGTAGTAAATTATTTCTTAGTGTGAATTGTCAGGGAATAGCACCTTTGTCCAGATTCAACACCAGATCCACATTTCTCTTAATAAAAGTGAATCTATTAAATTGAACTGAAAGGTTAAGGACATTAATACACTTCATTATTCTCTCCAGTGTTGCTGCAGTTATTAAACCGGCTTTTTAGGAAGTCTACCCTAAACGCCCTAATAAAAATAGTATTGGAATGCCATTGTCTTGTACTTGGGGGCGGGAAAAAAAAAGAAATATGTTCAAGAAAAAAAACTTTGGCTTTAGGAATGTTTCAGGAGAAAATCAATGAGAAGACAGCGGTTAAAATGGCTAGAACAGCAGATCACGGGGAGCACAAAGCTTTAAATGACATTTATCAGAGCAGCGACTCGAATTACTGGATCTCCATGGGCCATTTGACACGGATAAGATGCTGTCTGATGGAGTGGAAACAAGAGTGTGGCTTTTCCTTAACTCTAAAGTTTCTGCTTTAGTTGAGTATTTATATATCGTTGTGGCTATGGGACGAGTGGGGTTATTCTTGGGTCTTTTTTTTAAGCTGTTGTTTTATGTTGCTTCCTATATGTAACATTTTGTATTTGTTTGTGTTTTGTCAAAATTGACATTTTTAAAGGAACCAATCAGCTCATAATCTTCATCGGAAATGCTTGATTTTCAATCTCAGTTTATGCTGATAGGTTTCAGGAGCACTTGTCTGACCAATGTAGTTTTAGCGACCACCATTTTGGATGGAATTGATGAAGTCTACTGAGTTTAATATTGCAATTAAATTAAGTGAAAGCATACAAGGTAGAATATTTGATCCATTGCAGGTAGAAACTCTAAGAATCTTAGAAAAGCTCTCAAGTATTGAATTTGTATCGAGTTTTTCCCTAGGATTGAACAGGAGCCAGAATCAAGCAGCCATCACAGGCAACACAGCTGAAGGCTATTCAGTCGCTGGCTTTGGTAGTGAACCATAATGGTTAGTGTTTGCTAGCAGAATGACTCATGAACTAATGTTGCTCAAGGGCACTAGCACAGTAGTGATTTGGGAATGTGTATTTACTTTCCCTGCTCTAATGATTCCAGCTTGCTTTTTTTTCATGCTCTCAACCACAAGCCAGCGAAGGTCTGCAGAGCTATCAGTTCTACTTCACGTCAGTACATCTCTGAACCTGCTGCAGCGCATTTATGTGTCAGGCCAGCTGATTTTTCAACCGCAATATAGGTTATGATATGTGCATCTGCCACAGTGTGTAGGCACAGCTGGTGTCAACAAGGACCTGTGCTGTCAAAATGCACAAAACTCAGGTCAAGGTCTTCGAGGGAAAACTTAGTGATGGCAGGAGGAATAGTGGTGGCAGCCTTGACTGATGTTGTGGTTGACTGCGCTCTCTCTCCCACCTTACCTCACCTCCCGCTAACAAACTCCAACACACACAGGCACACATGCACTTTCATCCCCCCTTTCTCCACGATTTCCCCTTGTCATACATCCACCCTCCTACCTCCCAGTTGCAGAAAGATGTGGATGAGGTCGAGGACACAAGGAGCCCACCGGAGAGGGAACAGATGTCACATGCCCCTTGCACCACTTTCAGGGAGCTGTGTATGTGTGTGTTCTATGCACTGACAGGTAAAGTGTCTAGGTTGAACGGTAAGGCCAGGTCTTCTTCCCAGTAGGACATGGATTGAGGGCCCACCAGAAGGGACAGCTGGTTGTTTGGGGTTAAATGTAAACTAGGTGTAATACCTTCTTCTAACCTTCGTTTTAAAATCATTTAGATTTAGGCAGCATCATATCACACACAATAAAGTCAACTCATAAGCAGAATACAGTTGCCAGTGCCTGACTTGATGAATGGAAGATCTTAGTGAAAAATGAATTGATGGAATTAAATCTTGTGACTCTAATCTAAGGCCCAACAACATATACGCTTTTATGAGGTGCACTTGAAACAGTACATATAGTACCTCCACTGTTTTGTTCAAATTAAATGTGCATTAATCCAATAATTAGCTATACAGAGACAATTCCATGAGATCTTATGAGACAAGTGTATTCTCAACTAGTGAAACCACCAACACGTAAATGTCTCCCTCCAGATAACCAACATCTACAGCCCACGGTGAAATAACTGCCCCATAAAGAGATGACGTAAACCACAGAGACAAGCATCTCTGAGTGGAGAGCCATTTAATGGCGTTACAGCTGACGAGATAAGGTCTTTTCTCATGGCAGCATGCATGTTTTCATTTATCATTCAAGGGTCATATTGTTTTAAATTGGTAATTAGATTGTTGGCAGATTCAGAGCCACGGTAATGGCCCCAAACAGATGCACATGCACGAGCATATGCATCGATTAGAGGCTATTTTTTACTAAAATGGAGCAGCCAGCGGTCTGTAATTAAGAGAGATGTTGTGGGAGAGGGATGTATGTTTCCGATCAGCCCAGTTTGACATTGTTCCATAATTACACCAGCGCGTTCTCCCAAATGTATCTCAGAGTCACCTGTGAATTCACCAAAGAGGAATCATACCGATAACCAGCAGCACTCGTGTTATGTCCAGCTCTACATAGTCAGAGATCCTGTGATATCCCCTCTGTGATAATGCACATATTCATTATTCAACATGCCCTGTCAGTTGAACAGAATATTGGCAAGATAAGATGGTTCTAGAGGTCGTCTATCTAGTGATGGAGTGCTCTAACCAAGCACATGATAATCCCAATGGAATGTGGTAGGGTCTAAAAAAAGAACTGGACGGATGAGTTTTTTAAAGGTTTGATGTCCCGCTTCACAGTATTGTGAATATTTAGATGCCATATTTGTCCACAAGGGAAGGAGATTTATTCTTCAATGAGGTATACGCGAGCCAGTATTTTCTTTAATGTCCAGACGCTGGACCCTTATGTGGATCCTGGAAAGCTTCAAAAGCTGTTTCGCTGTGGCGACTCCTACATGATAAGCAGGGCCCTTAACTTCTCTGGCATGGTCCCTGGCTGCGGATGAAAATGTCCTAATCCATTGACAGCTACCGTGCCCCAGATATGTTCAATGTATATGTGCCTTTCTGGGAAGGCTTGTGTATTCATTTCTGCGTGAATGGCTTCATCTAGGACTGTTTGTGTGCGCTAACCAAGCTTTTAAATCCAAACCAGTCATTGAGGTTTTGGCTGGTTTTTAGGTCTGATTTGAAGGTGACATCACTCTAAGTGCTCTTTATATCATGAGTGTACATCCTGTGTGTGTGTATACTTCACATATGCTCACGATTATACACAGACTCCTAAAGGGAAGCCAAGATGGAAAGCGTATTTGAAACGACATTACATAACTCGACAGTCTAGGGGTATGGTTGTGATTTAATGTATCGTAAACAAGTTGTTCAGGACTAATTACAGCAACTTTCATCTTCTCATAATGCAGTCGGTTATTTCATCCTCCTGGCATGGACGTGTACAAATAAGAAAGAGGTGCATATTATGTATTTGTGAAAGAGTTTAACGGCGCACAAACATATATTTCAACAAATAACTTTGTCTGCTGTATAAAACACATGCAAAAGATTTCTCAGCAACACAGGGTTATTAATTGTTGCCCTAGATTTATTGAATGTTCCTTATTAAAGACTAAAAAGAGGATTACTGCTTTTTCCCTTTCTTGAGTCAAATGCCGATTTAGCTTCTCCCTCTCAGTTCTCAGAGTTGTCAAGAGTGTTTACAGTTACCTCCCCTTGTAAAATCAGATTGCTCTGACCTCTGCTGTAGTCGAATGTTGCCACATCCCAGTTTTGTCTGTGAAAAAAAAATGTTCCAAAAACAGCGTTGAAAAAAAGGAGCTGACAGGATATTGAAATAATGACCTTTGTTTGCAAAAACAGGACAGCTCAACTCAAATCGCTTCTTTATGTATTGGTCCCAAGCGGTCGTAAAATTTTCCAGTCAAAGTCGTCTACTAATCCAATATGGAGGAGAAACGTTGCCTCTAACTACCTTGTTATCTGACCGGCCGTCCAAACAGCCAGAAAGTGCTCCGACTTTTGCCCCATCAGTCTGAAAAGTGAGGGCAGAGGCAGTGGAATAATGGTCAGGAGATTTATTTGTTTGGTGTAATAAGGACTGTAAAACAGTAAGAGCTCTGTGCAGACCTGCAGCCCCCCTCCTGCCCTGTGGGTACAATCAAATGTTGCCAGTAAATCAATAGAGCTAGAAGAGGTTTTTATAACCTGAGTTTAACACCAGGCCCTAAGTGCTCCAGGTGGCAGGTCATTTGTTCATTATCCCAACTTATCACAATAAACAATGGCAACTGTGATTGGACAACTCTGCTAGAATGTGAGAAAATTATTGGAACGACGCAAAAAGAACTCAGGTGGCCCAAAAGAGGCTAATAGCAGTGATGGAGAGTCGGCAGGAGGCAGGAGTGAATCAGAAGATTAAGCACAGTAATTGCACACTGGAGCATCAGTGTAAGACAATAACGTGAGGGGGATCTCTAACCGCAGTCACACCACACTTCCTAAGTCAGGATGGTACAATTCATTACCAAGAACGGCTTTCTGCCTTCTCTGCCTTCTCTTTCTGGATTCAGCTTTCAAGTAGTTTTCAACTGTATATCAGTAGACTGGGTCCAGAAACTCAGTGACACAATTGCCAAAAAAAGGGTTTCATTTTCTGACAAAACAGATATTTAATCTGATTTGAACAGACCTACAAATAAGGATTTCTATCAGGTCAAAGTTAATTACTAAGGAAAGTCTCGTACAGGCAAATAATTCAAGGAAAGTTTCAGAACATGGATAATATTCTTGTCCATCAATTAGAGATAAATGTGCTCTTTTTGAAGATTAATTCTCTGGGTTTTATGACTCTACATATGATCCAAATGTAAAATGTTCCGTTTGAAGGCATTTTATGAGGTCAGTATTAAAAGCCGGTCATACTTCTGTACAAGCATTAATGGCACTCAAAAACCATCTCAACAGAGATTAAACACACTGCTCTGCACCGTAGTAAAATAGACCTACATGCTGTTTGCAGATGGCTTTACCCAAAGGTACTTAAAGTAATGCAAGTGCACTTCTGTGACCCAACTGGGAACTGAACTTGTAACCCTGGATAACCACATGCTTTATCTTTGAAACAGTGCTGGACACCATGCCTCTGCACCTTGTAAAGGTGTGCCGAGTGTTTGCCAATGAAACCAAATGTAGTAGAACAAACGTGGATATATTTTAATAAGAAGCTAATTGCTGTAATCTGACTAATTTAAATTTAGTCTACTTAATTTACGACACCATCACAGAAGTTGGACAGCTGGAGTTTGTAATTATACAAAAATCTGCACGTTCTACTGAGCTGCCATCAGACTACTACATAATTTACATTTCCATTAGCTCATCAATTACGTCGCAATTACTTGTTACGTACAACAAGCATACTTAAGCATACTATGGGGCGTCTAACAAACAGGTAAAGAGCAAACAAAGACGTTAATTGAAAGATTAACACATTTATAAGGTTACAATAAACTGGGTTTTTTTTCTATTATTTTGGCGTCATGTTGACTTAGCAATGTCTTCTGTCAGCCTACACATGAATGGTTTTGGTTAAATTAATGTTAGAAGTTTCAGAATGCATAATGCATGATGGGAATTGCTGAGTAAGACAAACAGATGGCGATATAGGTCGAGGTACCACATCAGTGGTGTACACAATGTATTTCTTATGAAGCATTTATTTGATTTTCTGCTTTGAGTATTCAATGCCCAGCGAGGTTTGAATATATATTTTATTCCAACATTGTCTTGATTCTTACTTCAAAAGCATCTTGTAAATATCAGCTGAACATGTTGTTATGGCACAGACAACCTTGTGCGACATCTTTCTGTTAATCTGACGGTCTGAGACAGCACAAGGGATACCTCAAACACTTTTGTTTTCGGTCCTTTAAGTCACCTTGAACCTGAGATAACACAAGGGTTAAACTTAAATACTAGTTGTATTGTTACGTTGGCTGACTGATTATAGCAAATATAGTTCTACTCACATTCCATTGCTTTTTTGGCCCACAAGATGAACTTAATATGGATTAAGGGGAGTTTGAAGTAATCATCTTTCACTTGCAGGATTCAAACTGCTTCCACTCACGGATCTTGAATGCAGCAGCACTACTTTCACTAGGAATTGTTTCAGGTGGGAAATTTGACGAAATTTCAAATGTACATTTTCTTTAAACATTTTATTTGTTCCATTTCTGGATGCATGTAGCTAATGTCATGGCTACGCCAGTAAAAAGAATGTAGACAAGTCAGTATGCAAAGATAAAAACTATGTAAATTCTCTCACATCACATAATGATTAAAAGGAGTTTAAACAATTTTCAGGTTAATGAGCAAGTAAGCTGGTAAAACTGCCCATTCAGCATATTGCACGTTCCCACTGCTCTTGTTCTAGCTGCTTCAGGTCATGGCGCTGATAAATCTGGGGAAGTCGTCCTTGGTAATGGACTCCAGAAGGGTCTGAGAGTTAAACAGTGATGAGCAATGGAAACTGCGGTCAGCACAGAGCAGCTGTAACCCTCTAACAGGCGTGGACAAGATTGGAGGAAGGAAACAGCCAAATGTTCAGAGGCCCAGCGATGGGTCTATTTCGGGAGAGTGCTGGAGGGAAAGCGAGCACATGTGGGTATGATCCTGGCTGTTAAAAGTAGTGAGACAGGCTCAGTGGGAGAACTAGAGGCTGAATTGCTTGCACAGATGCACACTTAACTCACATTTTGTTTTTAATGTTGGGTGTGCCCCAAGAGTTTGCACGGAGCTACGAAAGTATATCTTTAGTCAGAGTATTGTGGAAAGAATGTGTTGCATAATCCCAGCAGACGTAGTTAGAAAGTAACAAATGCAAATCAGATTTAAAGAGATGTGAATCAGGGAGGAAGGGATTGCTGATTTTTCACATGTGAGTCTTCCCCAAGTGCCTCCTTTGTCACCTTTGACCCTAAACTGATCTTTGATTAATACCATTTATTGGACTGTGGTATTGATATGTTTATTAGACACCACATGCTTCTTCTCTTGTCCACCAACTGCTATTGACGACGCCCTGCTTTTACTGCTGGTTATTGTCTCAATAATTGATCTAATTGATTCATGTAAATCAGCAATGAGAGTGGTTTAAAAGCTGAAAACGATTCATACGGATCAATACAAATGAACCGTGAAAAGGGCTAGACTGTTTATAACAGGGTCACATACTGGTCTGCTTTCTTAGTTTTAATCAGCCTTTTATTTGTGTTTGGAGTTCCATAAATTCCTACCACGAGACTGAAATCCGCTCGTCTGGCTCATGTCTTGACAAAGTAAATAAATGATTCAGTGCCCTCGCTGGCTGGGTTGGAATGTCAAAGGTCAGTAGGTCAGAGCAGCAAACAGCCAAATTAGGTTTGAGGCCGGTGCACGCTCATTTGGCTTCTATTTGATTACCGCCTACCCATGAGCACCTCATAGTGCAAGCTGGCAGAATTTCTTGTTGACAAATCTGTGAGTTAGTCACCTTCAGGATTCAAGGATTTATAGTTATGAGTAACTCTGACTAACATGTGGCAACTGACATGTTGGAAGAAACTTCTATGAGTGGAAACTATTTTATTGTTATAGCTGAAACCTTAACCATTTATATATGCATTTGTTAAAGATGCTTCATTTTCCATTGTTTTGAACAACTGTTCTAGTTAAACATCACATCATTTTCAAACTGAGTGTGCCTCTGAAACTCTTGAAGTTACTGCAAACTTTTGATAAACATGGTTAAACAGTTGGTAAAGGGAATACTGAGCAGTTATTTGTGATACTGGCAGGCAAAACATCCCTCTAGAAAACATTATATGTGATTTTGGGATAGTATTTGCCTTCAAAGGTGATGCATTTCAGGACACACGTAAAATTGGTAAACGTTATTATCATGTCTGTCTTGTCTAAAGGCAACATAAGGGGAACAATCTTATCTCATTAGAACAATTCCAAACACAGTTTAGAATTTGTAGTTGAGCTGAATAAACACAAAAAATGTATCACCAAAAGACTTCAACTACCTGCCAGCCGTCGGTGGGAAACAGAGAGAAGCTCTCTACTGGAAATTATGAATATGTAGCCATTCATTATAGATTTGTAGGTGAATTTATTTATCTCACGCAAAAGTCGGAAATGTAATCCAGCCAAATCGATGTGAGGGAGTTCATCTCTGTCCACCTAATCATTTGTTAATGGCCACTATCAATTGTCTGCCCGCGGCTTCTACATCCAACATGGTAGCAATTAAAGTCAAGACAAACATACTGTAGCGTCAACTAAAGGTGCGTTACCAAGGGATTCCAGGTTAATGTATTGATTAACTTCTATATGGTAAATTGGATTTATTCCACATCATCAGTCTTCTTTATTTATTTATAACTAGCGAGTAATTTATCAAACATGAAAGGTCTCCTATCTCGCTGATGGTCAAGCGCATTAGCTGCCAAAGTGTTCTTTTATTTCCTCCTATTGAAAGTTGTCTTATAATTACTATGAAGCAGCAAGCAACAACTTGAGACACTTGGAAAAGTGTTTTTCATTTTTAATCCTCCTGGGCAAAGCCTGTGCCCACATCCTCGGGTTACTGCCAACACTGACAAACAAAACACAGAGAAATTCTCCTTTCATTTATTTATGATGCCCTGGAGTCTGCTCGTCCATTCAGACATTCAGTTTTTTTTCTTTTTTTTGACATTGTCTTTTTCACTGCCAGTGACAGTGATCTCACTACATGTCACAGGACGGCGAGAACACCAGTTGTTCAGGGCCTGCTGAAGTTTTAATGCTTCTTTAAATGCATTTCTGTGTCATACTGGAATTTAATTTAAGTTATTTACCTACAAAAGCATGGCAGGAATCCCAGTATTCTGTAATTTATATTTAATCATATGTTGCTGTATAGTACGGGAATGTATAAAAGTGTTTACAGGAGCCTCTTGAGAACATGATTGCATTTGACACAAACACACAGAAAAAACTCATGTCAGCTCACACTTATTGGCAACTTTCACATTCAAGCAAAAACCTGAAAATGTTTATTTCTAACTCCTAACTCCTGGATGGATTTACAGCAACATTTTCACAGGTTTGATTCCAGATGAAGTCCTCTCGATGTGTTTTACTTTTTAAACAAGCTTGTTTGGGTTTATTTTCAAGTCTCGATCATTTAAATTTAATTGGAGACAAAATTGTCTGAATGTCTTTTGGGACTGTCTGCTTTGTGTTCTGGAAAACAAATATGAGAAAAATGCCTTCCTTCGACCTTTGAAAACAGAACTGACATAGCAAGCTGCTTCATGGCTAGCTCTCATCTCAGCTTATGTCGATGGCATTAGTGTTTTTAAATAGGGTTATTGCCATCCTTTGATCATGTCAGAAATTAAGCGGTGTCAAGATTAACCAGACCAAGAGGCAAACATTTCTTAGCAGTCAAGGTCATGGGCCCAAACAAAAACTTTATTCACCAAACTGTGTACAACAGGAGATATGACTCTGGTGTGATTTTGTATATTCATTAGAAACAAATCTTTCTGAAAATGTCTTTGCATTACAGTAACATGGACTGCTTAAAATATAGACTTGTTAAATCTTTAAACAATTCCTAATTGTTAAGACTTCAAACAAAATGTTACAGACAAGTACCATGGAGGTATGTGGATGTTTTAAGTGTATCTTTTTAGATAAAGAGGAAGATAAGTGAGGGCCACTCGCTTCATTAGCATGGACATCCATTTTTGTCATAAAATCAAAAAAGAAACAGATTACTCTGAAAAAAATAATAAAAATCTTGGGTGAACTATCACTTTAAGTTTGACACATTTTTAGTGATTGTTTGATAAAAAGTGATGTGTTCATTCCTCTTCCTTGTAGATGAAAGTGAAATAAATAATAGTTACAACAATTTAATTCCTGGTGAACATTTGAAAAACATTTTTGAGATGAACTGACTGCAACAGTAGTAGAAATGAATCCTCTCAGTCTCTGGCAGATGTGAGGAAGTTGTTTGGTAAGAAGTCTGAAAAATACAAATAAAATACCAAAAACCTGTTGACTTAAACTTGAAGTTATTTTTGAAGATATATATTCTTGTTAAATGGCATTCTTATGTATCACAGCCCATGTATTTGTTCTGTGCTTGGTCAGTCATTCTTGAGCTCAGAAGCCGATGCATTACACTGAGTGTGTGTCTACTAGAGCTTCTCTTCCTCCTGCATTGATGCACACTAATGTACTCCACCTCCCCTCGGGTAGACCTGTCTGGAGCGTCTCATCAGAAACCCATACATCCATCCATCCTGCTGTCATTGTCTGTAATAAAATGGCTTGAGCCGATTGAGGCGCTTTGATTGCTGCTGGCTAGCTAGGCAGCGTTTGACCATAATATAATATTCCCCCTGTTGTCTCCACTTTAAACCTGTCTTACGCTGACACGCCTGCATTACCCTGTGGGGTCAGTGGATCCCCCATCACTGTCCAAGCATATAGCCTGAGTGACGCAAATCCTATAGAATTGCTTGTTTTCTACTTGAGCATGCGTCGCCTCCTGACACACAGTGCACGTCTGCAGGTCTCCTGTAACAATATCACCTATAGAATTGATCTCACTCCGTGTTTGAGGCCTATGGAAGCCATTGATCAGTGCTTTTCGGTCGTGGCCTTTCATAAATTGCGACCTTTTTAGTATTGGCATGTCTCGTCACTTGCTGGAGCAGTCAAGCTCCAGACTCTCTGGAGTATGCAGAGACTATGGCTCGGAGTCAAACCAGCACACTGTCACAGGTGTCGATACCGCTGCTCCTTATTGACAATTGTGCCTTTTCTGATCCCTCAAATGAAATCCTAGATGACTTTGATCCTGACACTTGACCTCTTGCTCTTCCATTCAGGTTTTTTGTTATCGTCTACACACTTGCTAACATGAGTCTTGTATGTTCAGCTGTTCCACAGGAAGAAATGTAAACGCAACACAACAGTCTGACCGACCCAATAAGATCCAAGAATTTTCCCGGTCATATAGGGCAGGCCTGTGACCTTTTGAGAATTTTGCAGCAATGTTCTGGTTTGCTGCGGGAATATACCAGAATGGGATGGAAAATTCCCTACAAAAATGACATTTGACAACAGAATTATTACTTTTATAGTCAGAATGATGCTCTAATATTGCCTGAATATGTTAATAATAACTTGTAAATTTTATATTGGAATATGATGTAAAAAGTACAGGTTAAGTAAACTTAACAAATCAGTATGAGGAAATGCATGATAACTGTATCTTAAGTTTGATTTCAATGAGCTAAATATTTTTAATCCATTTAAGAAAAGCTCATAATTAAAATGGTATTCAAAAAAGAATCATGTGTACTATAATGAATAACATAGAAACTTGCAGTTATGTGGACTCTTAACTCTGCAACTTGATAAAAAATTGTAAGAGCTTCTGTTTAGTATTAGCAGTAAGGGTTTAGTATCTTTCAGCAGTTTTTGCTACAATGCAATTACACGGTTTCAGCACTAGTGGGAGCCAGAAACAATATTTACAGTATTACTTAATGCTGCTTTAAATTAAAGAACATAAGTGATATAGTAAGTGGTAAAAAAGACAATAGACCTTGAATTTATTAATAGACAATAAACTTTTAAATGTATCTTGTGTGTCTTTAAAACTGTAACCTTTCTCAAATAATTATGACGTTGATTTTGTTTTTGGGTTATCTTGTTAGGAGATTTCACTTAAAGCATATGCAATATCATGCATCAAATTAGCAGTTGGGGCAAATTTGTCCGACACATAGTGGGAGAAAAGATCTGTCGCTCTTCCATTCTTCTGCTGATCAATTTTGCTAACAAACCATACTGACAGATAAAGACAAACACATGACCTCCCAGGCTGAGGTAAAACTGGTGAGATACACTTAATATTAAAGAACATTGATAACCTTGTATTAATCAAAAACACCGGAATCCAGTCAAAGCTTGGAGCTTTAATTAAAAAGGAAAATGATTAGTGCAGGATCAGTGTATATTTTAGGACTCCGAAGTTCTCTAGCCTGTTAAATCGTCCATAAACAGATCAGTGTTTTAAGAGCCAGACACTCGTCATCTGACACCGGCACTAGACTGGCCTTTTGCCCTGAAGCTATCCTGTTATTTCTCTCCAATAACATACACAGCGTCTCAGGATGATATATGGCCAATATAAGGCTGGAACACACTTTGGAAAGATTTCTGTGGACACAAGGTGAAATGTTCAAGGGTTCAGAGTATCTTACATTGCAGCAAGGAGCCGTGTCACACTAATTCATGTTTACTCACATTTTTATCAACCATCAAAAAAAAAGTATATATTAAATATATATAAAAACACCGAAACATTTTACCTCTCTGGTACTCAGCATTCCTTCTCTCCCCCAGCCTGCTCCTGATGTGCTTCTTTATATGTCAGAGCTGTTGAATGAGTCACCTGATCTGACAGCAGATGGTGCTCTTTGTGTACGCCAGCCCTGATCCTTGTCTCAGCCAACTCTCCCTACAATCTATCATCATTCTCCGTCTCCGAGACCACTGAAGGGACTCTGGACCACCATCCTCCGTGCCATCATTTACCTTTGTGCAGCAGAATGTCAGCTCGCTCAGCCTTGGGCTTTTATCCTGGGATCTGGAGGCAGCCAGTAGACGTGTAGTTTAGACACAGATCCGTGGGGCACTTCTTAATGATGCGCTTCAGTGATAAACCTGGAAAGACGGAGAATTGTCTCTGCGTGTTGGGAAAAGTAAAAATGGAAAGTGGATCTTTGAATAGAGCCGACGGAGGTAAGAGAGGGTAACTGAAGTTTAATGCATTTACATTTCAAACTTGGCCAATGTTTGTATTGTAGAGAGGAGGTTTGATATGTTTGCCAGAAGCAGGAGCTCACTCATAATTCATGCTAACGTGGAATAGTAAACGGCTTTTTGTTGGTTCAATCATTTCATTTTTTTTGACCGCTTCACTTTTTATGATTATCTCCAGACAAAGACATTGAGTAAACAGAGTTTCTAATTTATTCAATAAATATGCAGCAAAAGTATGTGAGGATACCTTGAAGACATTTCGACCAAAACAGTAGAGTCTTTATGTAAAGACCTCTGAGAAAAGAGATACTTAATCTGGCACGTTTAAATATAATCGAATAGCTTTATGTGTTGTAGTCCTATATATAAAACACATTTGTCTTGATCATGACACACATTTAATTGAATGTTTTTAACCATTTTAGTAAGCTGCAACATTTATACCAGTGTCACAGACGTGAAACCGGAACTTTTATTAATAAAGTTTTACGGGATATTTATGTCATGGCAGATTTGAAAATATACCAGCAGAAAATGGTTTGGCTGACGATCCATCAATTTATTTAACCTCATTCGTGCTAAAGATATTATCACGAGGATGCAAATGGTGTTCAAACCTACATTTGATCTGACTTACAAGAAAGCATGCACAATATAATACTTGTTCAAAGTGTTCCAGGTACAACAATTTTAATAGCTGTGTATGTGTGTTCTGTATTAAGTACTTAATTATTTATGAATTAAACCAGCTAATGCTAGATTTAGTTTTCCAGAAGCACTTTGACTCATCCCTGCAATGCAAATCTGTTCATGAGCCAAAGTGTTGTGACGAGCCAATCAGGTATATTGCAGTGATTAGATTAAAATCTGATTTTTTTCTGTCAACTCAGCAGAGCTGCATCGGTAGTCAATTAGGATCTGTCATAATGTGATGGAGGACAGTTTGAAATGATCCCCTTCTCTGCTAAATGTATGACAAGCTACTACTAAAAGGGTCACTGCTGTGACCTCCATTCACAGAGGGCTTTAAATACACAATCTGCTGCTTTCAGCAAATGCCATATTTCTCCTTGTCTCAATCTTGAACGTCAATGAGGTGTACTTGTGCAGCCAGTTCTTCATTCATTCCCAGGTTTGTATTTTTTCACTCACAATAAAAATCAATTGAGCAGAAATTCACAGATTCATTAAGAAAATATCTCCACACTTCCACACCTATTTGTGAATCAGCTGACAAATTATTCTTTTCACATTAGCGCTTTGATGGAGCAGCGGCACAGCAATTTAGACTTGGAGACTTTTTTTCTTCTTGCCTTGGATAATAGTGCTACTTAATACTCAATCATAGCAGTCAAAAGATATTGATTGCTGGCTAGATTAAATCAGAGTTATTCCACTGTAAGGGCCATTATAAAGTACTGCTATTACACTGAAACAGTTGTCGAAGCACGATAGCGGCAGCTCTATTGAAATGTACAGAATTGTTCAGTCTCTACAGGTGTGAACTCAATTGTCACACCGTGGATGTACATTTTAGTCTACATTCCTCATTCAGTCAGCACAATCTAAAAACATGCATCTTGAATTAATTTGTTGAATTCATCAGCTCATGGTTTATGATGCCTGTGTGGCAGTGAATGACAACATGTTGATGTAACCAGATGAGCAATGATGCATCAGAAGTGATATAAACAGCTCCTTTTCTAAGCTTTACGCACTTCCTATACACATCTAAAGTGCTTGGGAATTACTGTCATGAGACACATTAAAACAGTTGGATCCTAGAGCGAAGTTTCTTCTAATAAGGAAATAAATCAGACTTATAATACATAGATATAAGTGTCAAGACTTTTGAGGCTATACATATAATATGGCAAAAAACCTCATGACCTGGTAATAACACATCATGTAAGTGCCTCTCACTCCTTACTCCTTACTGTAGTGCAGCGTAACTCTGGTCCACATTACTGTAGATCCACATAACTGTAGTGCATTGTCATTGTACTGCAGTGTTACTGAAGTGTCGTTTTACTGTAGTGAAGTGTTACTGTAGTGCAATGTTACTGTAGTGCCATGTTACTGTAGTGCAGTGTAACACTAGTCCATGTTACTGTAGTGCCCCATTAGTGTAGTGTATTTTTATTGTAGTAAAGTGTTACTAAAGTGTCGCATTACTGTAGTAAAGTGTTACTGTAGAGAAGTGTTACAGTAGTGAAGTGTTACTGTAGTGCAATGTTACTGTAGTGCAGTGTTACTGTAGTGCAGTGTAACTCTAGTCCATGTTAATGTAGTGTCGCGTTGCTGTAGTGCTGTGATACAGCAGTGCGCTGTTTTTAATGCAGTACAATGTTGTTACAATGCTCTGTTACTGTAGTGGCCATTACTGTATTGCCGCATTACTGCAGTACAGTGTTACTGTAGTGCGATATTACTGTAGTGCCATGTTACTGTAGTGCAGTGTAACTCTAGTCCATGTTACTGTAGTGCCCCCATTAGTAGTCCTGCGCTACTGTATTGTCATGCTACAGCAGTGCTTTGTAACTGTAGTGCCGTGTTACTGTTGTGCAGTTTCAATGCAGTGCAGTGTTCCTACAGTACAGGGTTACTGTAGTGCCAGGTTACCGCAGTCCTGCATTACTGTGATACTGCATTACTCTTGTGATCCATAACTGTAGTGCCGTGTTACTGTACTGCATTGTTACCCTGGTGCTCTATTATGGTAGAGCCATGTTACAGTTGGTAGGTGAAAAGAGGCGGACTTGGCTTTTGGTTTATTAATTGGAAAATGATAATGGACTTTTTCTTTTGACACTTCACGTACCGTTCCTTTGGGATGGAAGCATTGCTATAGGTGGACCATAATGAAACTTCATGCGCTCCTTCCTGACCTAGGTTGGCACCATCACTGTGGCCTAATGAAAGGTGTGTGTGAATCAGAGCTTCGCCGCGCTGCAGTTGTGTGAGCAGAAATGACTTCAGACAGGTGCTGCAGAGCGCGGCTCACTGCACTCCAACAGCTGGGCCCAGTCATCAGTGCTCAGCGGTGATGACCTCACCTGACAAGTGTTCATCTGACTCATCTCCCTCTCCGGCTTCATCCCAGGCCCCTGACACATGTTTCACCTCCGAGGCACTGGCACAGGAAAGGAGAGGCGGACAGGACAAGGGCAGGGCTGCGCTCGGTTCACTCATGCTGCTTTACTTATGCCAAGACCATGTAAGAGGAAGATGAGGTAAGAGGGCAGAGGCGAGCGACGCAGTCACACTCATCATCACACTTTGACAGGTGCGGGGCTTCGCTTCAGTGCATCACTTTTAGTCAGAGGACGCTGCACATGATGTATCATATATTAAAGTAGTTACAGCAAAATTCAACCTGACACAGAGGACAATTAAACAAAGAAGTCAAGAGTAAGAACAAGGCTATTCCATTTTACTGTGTCTGCTTGTGAATCAGGACCAGTCTGTGCCTGCCTGACATAAAACTGTGATCTTTTTAATCACCGAGCATAAAACCCAAAGTATAATACCCTTGCCCTGGCATTATACAGGACTGCAGTCGTATGATTTCCTGGAGGTGACTGTCTCGTACTGACAAGAAAGATGGCGCTAATGTAAATTAATGGTCTTTCCTGCTCATAGTGATCAATTCATCAGGTAATTTATGCTCGTCTGTAAAAGGTGAACTGAGTGGAGACTGTGAATGACCACTAAACCTGCAAAATGTTATTCAGTTTTTGTGAAGTGTCAAATAAGATAATGAGAGTTTTCTTGACAAAATTTACTAAATTAGCGACATGCAGAAACCTCAAGCAGAACCAGACTCAGTGTGAATGGTCTTCTGCTGCTGGAGAAAAAAGAAAGACAAGCAGATGGAGATGGAAGTATAGCAGAGAGAACAAAGACGGGGAAAGATGATATAACAATGTGAAGCAGGGACAGTGTTGTCCAGCGAGAGGGACGTGGACAGGATCCTGGGTCCAGCGACTGGTGCTAATAAAAAGGTGGTACAAAAGGGCTCCTGGGATGACGGAGCGTTTAATTCATGCGCTTCAAATGCTGATGAAGAAGACTTTTGCATTTTAAAACATAAATGCTTCATATTATAAATGTCAAACCCATGACCAAGGGGCCAAATCTCGTAAGGCATGTCATTTTATGTGGCTCACCATATAGTTCGCAGATATCAAAATAGATTGCTGTTCATGTGGGTATGGTGACAAACATAGATTCTAATTTTTAAGATAAATAACCGAGATTTTGGATTTTAAAAAAATATACAAAACCTTCCAAAACAAGTAAAACTGATGCTGAAGAAAAGGAAAATGCTTGGTGTGTAGTTCTGGACTTAAAGGATTTTGACCCCTTGAGTATTTGAGTTTAACACCACTGCTCTAAATTCAGATTCTTGCTGTCATTGGTCAAGCAAATAGTTAAGAAATTATCTTATTTCACATCATAATAAAGTATGACTGGTGCAGCAATTGATGGTAAAGCTGATGATGCTACATAAAATCATAGGCATGTTGTCATTGGACAGGTCCTGCAGCGTTTCTCTTCCATAACACATCCGATAAGTGCATGCTGCAGCGCGAGTAGCATTACATCATCCGCTTCTTCCCGGCAAAGTGAGCCATGTCAGGATGAGATCAGAGTCCTCCTTGTTCTTCCCAGTAGCTGAGCAGACTGTTGCAGGACCAAAGGATACTTTCTCACAGCCAGAGAGACGACGTCAACAGCCAGAGCTCTATATAAATGTATTAATATAAATCACAGGTTCATTCTGAGGTGAGGCCTCTATTTTTTGCTACAATGCAGCAAAAACCGTAGACACAAACACACACAGATAACAACAAACAGACCAAAAGTAAAAATAAAGATTGAAAACCCCAAAACACCTTTTGGTTGGTGTTTGTCGTCTGATCACAGAACCTCAGGGCGAAGACTGGCAACGTTAGTCGCTTCAATTCACCGTTTCTTTCTTAAACACAAAAATCCTGCTGAACTCCGGATTTATTTTTTTTACAGTGTGCTTAAGGTGGAGTAGTTCTCTGACTTTTTTCTTCCAAATTAAATAATCACACAGGGTAAACTTAAGTCGCATAAAAAATATCATTATAACAATAGATCACTGTTTTCAAGATGGTAATAGTAAAGATAGAACTATCAACCAGTCGCAACAGAACATGTTTGATCTTCTCTTATATTTTCTCATTTATTTTTTGTTGTCTCAGTATGAATCGATACATTAATACATTAATACATTCAGAAATCTGTGCCTTGTCTATCTGTGTTTTCCAGCATCTTCTTTTACATAAGAAGATGAATGAATACATGATCGGATTCTGGGAGACCCATGTGACTTTTGCCCTGGCTCTGGTTACAGGCCCCACCTTCTGAGTGTCCTCTACGCTCACCCCTCACCAATTCTGGTTATCCTGTCTGTGACATCGTAATGATGACAAAGACTAACCAGGAACTGGCAGTGTCCAGCACCGCAGAGGAGCCTTTTATAGGGGCAATGAAAGTGAAGGATGAAGTATGGTTGTCATCAGGAGGAGCTCCAGCAATTCACCAGCAGCGAACAGCAAACAGTCTGCCGCTGGTGTGAGAATGACCAGAGCGACGCTGGCACTGAGTTGAACTGTTTGTCAGTCAATCCGTCAGTGTAATGTGGCGCAGCAAATCATTGCTGCTGCTGTCCGTGGGCAAGCACTGTAAAGCTGTAAAGGAATCTACTCACGTACCTTATTATGAGCGATGAAGGACCATTCCTCTATTTCAGAGGTCGTCAGATTTACAGTGAGTAAAGGGTTCGCTCTTGGCACGACCAAAAAAACTGAAGGCCTTCAAGAAAATCTGCGATTTCATTTTAATGCAAATCACTTTCATTTTAATTTAAGCTTCAAAGGTCAAGTAGACATATTTTTATTTTTATTTTCTTCCCTCTTACCTGATCAGATTCTGGGAGACACATTTTTGCCCTGGCTCTGGTTACAGACAGCCTATGGAAAATGCTACCTCACCAAGGCGTGTGTGAATCATACGCATCACGGCACTACAGTAACACTGTACTGTAAGAATACTGCGCTGCATTGGAACTGCACAACAGTAACACAGCACTGCTGTAACATGTATATATATATATATATATATATATATGCTCAGCAGATAGTACAGGCACTCTGCTGCTCTCAAAAGAAAAGCATCTACATCTCTTTTGCTTCTATACCTCCAGGACATTTAGGTGTGTGAATAGGATTGCAGCTGACCCCGCTGACATCACCTAGTTGAACCCTTCCCCTCGTGCAGCAGGCTGCAGTCAACCGACATCGTTCAAAATAAATAAAAAAACATATAGGTTTAATGGCACCAAAACCATCAAGAAATGTATTTTATATTTCAAGATTGAAACCAATAAATATCTGTGTTAATTATTCGGCACTCTAGTTATACATCTACCAATTCATCCCTTTGCCAAACTGTGGCAGCTGTGGCCACAGAGAGAACCAAAAAACCCAAGACAGAAAAAAAAACCTTCCAAACCTTTCATGCATGTCTCACAGACAATTGCTCTAAGTAGATTAACACTCCGATGGGTCCAACTTTAATACCTTTCTACTTGGTACAAAGGAAGCTTGTGACAACAAAATGGCGTCATGCAAAGTGAAAGCATGTCCACACACACAAACACATTTGTCTCTGTCTGCTGCTTTGCATGAAATCAGAGCTCAGATGCGCCGGCCACACTTGCACACTTGTCCCCTTTCAGTCCTACTTCTATTGTCGAGCAAAAGCACCATTGTGAGCCCAAAAAGGATTAGAAGGAACGGTATAAAGAGCAAGCTGCACAGATTTCCAAACTACTTTAGGAGGCTACCCCTAGTGATACAACAGCCTGGTGCAAGTACACAATGCGATCAGGAGCTTTAAGGGAGGACAAGGGGGGGTCCATTCATTCTTAAACACACACTTGCATTTTGTAGTGTGTGATTGGATATTGTCAAGTGCACAGTTATCAATGTTCATCATCGGTAGAGCATATGGCCCTCCATCAGTTTGATTGATCAATATATTGACTGGATCACACCTGCACAAGATAAATCACCGTGAACATGAGCTTGTTGTGTGGTTCATTCAATAGACACGAGAGGGGAAACATCCCAGTGGTGCAGCTGAGGACGGCCTGAAGGTGATGCAGCATGTAGGAGGTGTGTCTGTCAGGCTGCGTTTCCCTCCCACCAGGGGCACACACACACAAACACACACACACACACACACACACACACACACGAACACACGGGACAGCGTGTGGAAATGCATGTTCCACTTTGATGACATCACCGTCTTGGTGAGGTAGCCCGAGCATTTTCCATAGGCTGTCCTCTGTTGCTGTGGAGAGACCGCCACCAATCCCCTCCCACTTCTACCTTAATGTACACAACAGCAGCTCAATGAATGATCGGTGACACGGCTACCTTGGGTCGATGCAAAGAATACAACATTATGTGACTCCAGAACCAGCCCCCGCATCCACGTCACCTCCTGTAAGCTTAAAATGTGTGTTCATAACATGATGAATGAATTAATGAGAGAGCCTCATGAGAGTTTTGATATGACACATCTTCTCAAGCATTAACATCAATTGTTGAGCAAAGTAATGTTTGAAAAGTGTTTTCTACTTCAACAAAAATGTTAAATCTAAAAATAAAAACTACATTTATATTTTGTAAAAGTTGCAGATTTTTAAAATCGGATAAGAGAAAATAACTACTTGGGCAAAGATGAGAAGAAACCCCTACCTATGGTCTTCCTCTCAAAGTTGCAGATAAACCGTTTTTAAGTAATTTTAATTTTAAGTAAAATGTATCCACCATCTGAAATCTCGGCTAACAATAGGTTAAGAGAGTGGAGTCCATTATGATGTAATAATGGGTTTCACTCCTTCTCCAGCCAGCTGTAATCACGGCCCGCTTTGCTTATATAATGAGTCCCTTTGAGGTGGAGACTTCCGGGGTTGATGTCGCCCGGTGACAAACCTTGATGCTTGACCAATCACAGTGGAGTGGTCAACGGGTAAACAAGTAGTTACGGGAAAACAAGAATTTATCTCCAGAAAAAAATACCCTTTTAAATGAGCGGGGCATAAGCACATTTTCTAATGTAAGTATTTCAATCAAAAGAAAGTTTTGTACAAATAGACACTTAGTACAATAGAGGTTCAAGATCTATTTTAGACATACTTGAATCAACAAGTTTGTTGCCCTTCAAAGTCTGCATGTTTTGACAAAGAAATAAATAAAGCAGCCACCTGGAAACAAATTGAGGACCTTTGTATACAGACTGGAATTAAACACTAAACTGATGTTGTGGAGCAGAAGCAGTGCAGAAGTGCTGACAACATTGTCTATTACTCTGGCCTCTCTGCAGTCAATGCACAATACATGAAGTGTGGACACTATAAATCCTCTGCTGTTTTGCTCGATACCCGTACCTGACAACAGCTGAAGATCTATACCTGTCTTGAAATGTCTCGCGACCCCCCCCCCCCCCCTTCGTCTCAATAGCCGTGTCCCTCGGTAGATTTAAAGAGGCGTGGGCAGCTAAAGCATTCTTTCTCCAGGGCTTTCAGAATACAGAGAGTTCAAGAGGTCAGAGATACGTGTTATTTTCCCACTGGTGCGACACTCGGGATGTGTCAGAGCCATGTGTCAGGAAATGACAGTGGAGAGAAAGACGGCGGGAGAGGTATACCTGGCAGACAAAGGCCAGACTTCACAGAGAGAGCTCAGGATCAATGGACGATGCACCCTGCACCCACAAACAAGGTCCAACATATAAACTTCTCTGTCCGTAAGCAGCTGTTTGACTCAGTTATTGTCTGAGAATAAAAAAATAAAAATAAAACATAAATTAATGAATTACACATGAGGATACAAACAATTCCTTATACGTTGCTGAGCACCTATAGTCTGCACCTCAGCAGTCCCCCGCGCCAATCTCCCCCTTCCTCGTTCTTGTCATTTTGACAAATGGATCTGGCTAACTGTCAATTAAAATGAATTCCCATCTGTAGAGCAGAAGGAGCAGGACACGTTCTTGAGACACACAAAGTAAACTGGAAAGCAGACTTTATAGTCGTATACGAGGGCTTCATATGGGCCATACATCAAGGAGATAACATTATCACCGACAACACCTCTGAAAACTTCAGCATAATTAATTATAATTAATTAGCAAAATGCTTCGTGTTGGCTAATTTATCATATTTACATTATTCAAAATCCATCATCAAAATGTAGCCAGCAGCATGCCTCTGTTTTTTTTTTTAAATTTATTTTGCAACAAAGTGCATCATCAGCTACTTGCCTTTTTTGTGCTTTTACACACACTCCCCGGAGATAAAGCCAAACATTCGTTTATAAACAATTTAATTCCAGGCTGTGCGAACTCCTGCGTCGATTGCTGCGCACATTTTAATGTATTTTAAAGCACATTTGTCATTGATATTGATCAGTGATTGACATCTTGCAACCTTGCTGAATTATTTGAAGTCGGTTTGTTCTTTTGGATCAAGAACAACATTTGCATTTACAAAAAGCGTGGATTTAATTTATTCATTTCAGTTTGTATCTGAGGGAAAATGTTTTCATCCGACTTATTAAAAGCAACTGATTGTGTTATCTCTGACATAACACAAGGGTTCAAGTAATGATGGTCATTCATTTTTCTTTACTTAACTGATTGTTTCTTGACATAAAATTAATTGTAGTGGTAGGTAGGTAAGAAAAAGAAGTTAAAAACTGAAGGATGTTATAAACATACATACAACATACAAATATATGAACGTTTTAATCAACTCAACTTAATACCAGTCAAGATGGCTAAACAAGATAATGCAGAGTATCAAGGCTTTTACTGAATGAGACCCAAATGAAAAAAAAGCCTCATACAGTTGTATTTTTTTGACATCATTCTGTCTATTGATCTCTGGTTTGCACTATTATGAGGATGTTCAAACGTTTCTCGGCTGGCTCTGAATGGGGTGGTTAAAAGGTCCAGTCCAGTTCAGTGACTGCACTTGGGACTAATAGACAAATGTGGATCACTTATGACTTCAGCCACTCCGGCCAATCCCCCTTTCTGCAGAATCATCACTATACGATTGAGACCAAACACGGTGCTGAAAGTCAGTGTTCAAGCCTCATTACCCCAATTAATGGCACCTCTTATTGCATAAGCAAAACTCATCTGAGGTTTGAAGTCAATACCTTTGTCATGGTTATGGTAATGGCCTTAAGCACTCATCCACAGTGATGTGTGCAGCAGAAGTTGGGAGCTTGACACTGAAGGACATCAATGCCGCAATAAAGGTAATTAAAATAAGTGTGTCTCAGCCGATGCAATTAAACAGGGAAAAGTGTGTCAGGGGCTGTGTATGATTTGTATCATTAATTTTCATTACCAACTCTATATTAACCTTTTTATTCTGTGCTACCCTGGTATTGGATGACTGTGTGTATGCCTCTTATGTGTGTGTATGTTTGTGAGTCTGCTGCTATTTGTCTCCTTCAGACAGTCCCCATCAAGGGAAATTTCATGTGCGAACCCAGGGAACTGTAAATGTTTCTTTATACGTGCTGCATGTGCAGCAGCGAGCTGAGCAGCATTAGCTGCTGCTCCAGTGAAGGAAATATTATGGCTCGTAATTAAATTTGAAATGAAGTGATATTTCATCTCTTCTCGTTAATTAGACAAGAAGTCTTCGACGACATTATTTGGAATTTACAGCAATATTAGAGGATGATGGGACTTCTGCTGATGATGTCATATTATATTTTGTTGTAACTTAACCCTCCTCCCACAAGGGACGAGACTTGAGTCCGGATTCTCAAGGCGAGAGGTGGGCGACATCCTGAACAGGTAAATAAATAAATACCAAATACGCTTTGACTGAATTTAAACCAAAAAAGGTTCAGGTGCGGATTTAAAGCTTTTACATACATTTGCTCCATTCATCAGCAAGTCACAGAGATGATGGGACCTCTGCTGATGATGTCATATTATATTTTGTTGTAGGTTAACCCTTTTCCCACGAGGGACAAGATGCGGAGGAATGGCTTATTGTCCAGGGTATTCTGCATTTTACACCCAAAGTAAGTAAGTAAGTAAGTAAGTAATATTTATTTATATAGCGCTTTTCCAGACCAGGGTCACAAAGCGCTTAAAAAAGTAAATACACTTTAAAGAACAAGATAATACTGAGAACAACACAGGAGTTCCAGAAAATCAAGGAAGGATAGTGCCAAACTCCATACACTTTAATCATACAGTGATACATTAGAAGCTGAAAAATGAATCAATTTAGGTTTTTGAATTGTACAGCTTATTTTAAACAAGTGTTATTTTTTTTATTTTATTATGAATATCATATAGTAATGTTTTTAAATCAGTAGTGACTAAATGCACCAAACATAGGATAAAATGTAAGATGGATATCTTTTCCTAAAATAAATCTGTTTGTGAAGCATTATTGGATTGAATCGAGCTAATAATTCTAACTGATGTGGTTAATAAGGGCTTGTCATATTTTTCAGTGCGCTTGTGTTCTGCTCAGCCTGGCAACAATACATATAATTACTATCAGTACAACCCAACATCTTATCTGTTCATTTTTGTTTTCTTTTGTCCAAAGCTCATTTATAAACGTAAAAGAAGAGTATTGAAACAGTCAGGTAAATAAAATGTTTTCTTTTTCAAAATATTAAGAAGATAATTTCACAAAATCTGTATAGGAGCAATCAGCAGATAAGCCCAAGGTCCTCAGTCATGAGATCTCATCTGTTTTGGTGAAAAAAGAGCTGAGCGATTACCAAAAGATGCAGATCTGGACATGACAATAATTATTTACTTCAAGTTTTTTTCATGAAGTCGAGTCGAGTAATCTGTTCCTTTTAAGATTAGACAAAAATGTAAGTCCACTTTAATGTAGCAACTGGGGCTCTATCAGTCTCTCAGCTGCTGCCTAAAGTCTTTCCACATTGAAAAACATTTCAAATGTCAGCATGCATGTGCAAGATTTAGACTGCTAGGCTGGTATTTTCTGCAAAAACAAGTTTAAAATATAGACTTGTTTAATTTTTTATGAAAAAAAAAATCCTCATGTTCCTCAAAATGGAAGGGATAACTCCAAAAGATAATCCGACTGAAATAAGTCGACATGAGGGTGAGTAGAAAATGAGTGAAATATAATTTCGGGTGAAAGATCACTTTAATGGTTTTAACAGAAACAAATTAAATAAAATAAAATTTAAAATAAAATAACAGTTACAGTAGTGGGCTACACCTAATGTGTGACATCAAAATGACATTCAAATATACACATCACATGATCATGGAAAAAAGATATAAACACTCACCTTTTCCCTCATTAAGTTAGGAGTTACCACAAGTTTCCACACAGATGCACTACTGCTGCAAAGCACTCTCCCCTCTGAATTTAAAGGAGCCTGTTGAACCTATAAACAAACATGTCTTGTAACATTCTTTATTAATTCTAACTTAACTTTTCATACTGATGCCGACTTAATGCTCACCCACGTCAACTCTGTGATCAGTCGCTCAATTAACTTTCTTCAAGAAAATATTTGCTTGTGAAACTCTATTTTAGCACAATCCGTATGAGACATTTGGTGATCCTTATACTCGAGGACTACTCTCAAACTTACAGTGCCACACCTGGATCAAAGATACACAGATACAGTGTAAAACAGATCAAAGTATCTGAAATAAGTTCTCTCTGCAGGGTCTCTGGAGTCTCCCTGAATGATCAGGTGAGTCCTTTGGGAGACACTTACTTTGGGAGGTTTTCTTGGCATGTCCAACTGGGAGGAGACCTCCGGGCGGACCAAGGACATGTTGGAGAATATTGTCTTCCACTTAACCTTGGAACACCGCCGTGTTTTCCAAGAAGATCTTAACTTGGTTTAGAGTACATCCATCTTCACCTGTATTTGAGACATGAGTATATATTTTCAAGGTACATTTCAGATTCTGAGTGGCAGTGAACACATTCATTTTGCCGTTCATATCCTGCAAGCTTTCTTTGTGTATATATCTGTTGTGCTACTGGCTCCAACAAATCCGAGTAAAAGTAATTTCCCCCCTGATAGTACCTTTTAACGACATGAGCTGATAAGATCAAAAATTGAATTGTAAACCTCTGGGCTGCTTGAGAGGGAAACACAATTGAAAAGGATTTGTAAGATGGTTCTTGCAATAATCAGGCTATAATGACATGAAACCACTTCCTTTCTCTGCATCTGGGGGAAACATGTTGCTCAGTGGTGATTGCTATCAAAGCTTAAAGCAGCAACCATGTTAAAGATGCATGAAGGTATGAATAGTGACTGCTGTGGGATTAAGATGATTTCTCATTCCGGCTCCATGCGTTCTTGGTAATGTCAAGAGGGGATCAGGAGAATAAATACCTTTGCCACAAATACATGGATACCAATGCCACCTCAGTCACCTGGCCTTAACTTTGATCAGTCATTTTCAAGTAACAAGATTTCATGATTTCATTAAATAGTCATTTCGCACCTGGAAGCCCAAAGCTTTGCCGGGAGATCAATGATCTAATCACGTTACCGTTAAGCCAATTGGCTTGAAAGTCCTTTGTGATATCCCTTTACTGTTTTAATGACTTAGTTCAGATTAAACAGGTTTTAGGAGCCAGGGATTAACGGACACCGAGGAGTAAAAATAAAGCTTTTTTTTTTCGAAATGCATAATTTATTGCAAAGGCTTAACATGGGTCGTGAACCTGCCACTCAACATTGTGGTCAGTGATAAGAATGAGCTCTCTGGGCAACAGCCATGACACTCGACTGGAAGATGAATATTAAACTTTTTTTTCTCTCAAACCCCTACCTCTCCTACATTGGAGGGTTTAACAATAAGGCAGGAGCCCAAGTGTGTGGTCCTCAATGTAGCAAGAATTGTCATTGTGACTAGCAGCATGACCTGTGCAGATGGCAAGGCTGAAGATCCCTGAAGTCAGGGAAGATTACAACAACCATCACACAGCAAAACTCCGTCAAAGCGGACTGGTCCATGTTCTGCGGCACCATCAAGAAGGCTGCAAACTCCAGTATTTGCGAGCTGATCGACCAGAAGTGATCCTTCCGCCTCACATGGGAGAATCGCCCCACCTGCAGAATCACTTGTAGCAAGATAAAGACCTCTGGCATTTCTACGCTGCAACAAAGGAAATCTATGGTCCACGCCATGAAGCCATGGAGGTACCAACACCTTCCTGACTGCTGACGGAACAACCACACTTACAGAAGATCAAGCTATCCAAGCCAAGACGTGCTGCGGCTACAGCTCGCCTGGACTCTGACGGCATCAGGCATGCTTGGTGCCTGATCTACATTCCTCCCTGTGATGTGTTCGATAGCACGTCAGCTTTGCTCTTTGCCTGGACTTCAACGAGTGGTGGTCAGATGTTTTCATTTCCTCTTTTTAATTTGGTGTTTGCAAACTTAAGAATGGCACGAGATTCCGAAGAGCTCCCAAGCGTTGATTTCGCCACCAACTGAAGGCCACATTCCCTCTCTGCGACCTTGATCATGCCAACTAGAAGACTCTTGCAGAAGACCGCACTGGATGGAAGCGAAGCATCATACAGGGGACAGACTACATGAAGAACCAGTGTTGTTGCAAGGAGGAAGGCAAGACACAGAGACCTAAAGAGCAGCTTCTCCAGTCTTGATCTCCACCCACCCTGCCCTGTACAAAACATTGTTTCTGTGTTTCCACACAGCTCTGGGCTACAGTTATCACCAGACATTGAGACCCCCAAAAATATGAACCTTAAACCTCAATAAGGTGCTTATGCTTAATGCTAATTCTTAAACAATTTTTCTCTTTCAATTAAGAAGTACAGAAAAAGATGAAAACTGTAAACATTTCTTTCGTCTTTTGTTTTGAAACAATGTCCTTATTTCCAGAATAAGCGCTCAGAAAATTAAGTAATTTCCTTGCTAGCAGGACACCAAGGGCCTTGGGAGTCCAGGTAGTCTGATAAGTAAAGGGCTTGAGAGTACAGCTGGAGGGGCCTGAGATTACAGGTGTGCAACCAGACAGCTTTCAGCTTTCATGAGCCATATGTAATGATTGTCAAAGTTAACAATGAATATTATTTATAACACATTTTACCTATGAAGATATGGATCATGATGGAAAGGCAAATAAGAACGTAATATTTAGAAACCTATGATGACATCAAAAGTCAATCATTTTTTATTCTACACTGTTTCATGAAAGTGTTTTGAGAATTACGACTTCAAAGACACAACTATCTGTTTGAATAGACAACAATACAGAATATGCTCGATTATACTCGTCAACTAAAGTAAGCTGCCTGTATCTTCCAGATAGTTCAACAATGTAGAAGCTCTGCCTTTTTTTGTCTTCTTCCTCCTGTCTTCCTCACATTTCCTCCAGGAAGGTTTTCTCATCGGCCCTCTTAAGACCCGTGTGCCTTCAAACTACCTTGGCAGAGAAACAAACATGTAAATAAACACAACAAAACACTGCTGTCACATCTGCCAGTGAAAAGGAAATCACTTTCTTGGCATCATCCCTCACGCTTGCAGCTTTGTGTTCGCTCAAAAATGTTTATTATAATTTGCAGACATGTGGCTGAACACTTTCCAAACATTTATTTGGCTGTTTCTTCCCCCAGTCCCTGAAAAACAAACAAAAACAAAAAAAACTGTTTTCTGCTCACAGCCATATTTTATTTCCTCACTGCAGTAATCCTCCTCTGGCTCCTCAATTATAGGATGTCCATGACCAGGAAGAGCTATTTGCTTCTGCTTGAATAACATGAATAGCAATTACAATGCTTGGAAAACACATTACCAACCCAATTAGGGTACACAATGCTATGCAACCTGCGAGGCCGCTAACTTAGAGTCTAGTTAACACTTAAATGTAGTTTAATATTAACATTTGGTTGTTTTTTTGACCTGATGCCTTTCAAATGTATCCATTCATGCAACTCCTGATGCTAATTGTCTGTTTCTTTATTGATGTCTTTGTAGTGTCTATGTCTACTAGAAGATTTTGTAACTGTATATTTCGCAATTGACATATTTCTCTCTTTTTTTTTTTTAATAATAAGATACTGCAGAAAAGTCTTCCTTAAAAGTCTTCCCTACATATATTATGTTCATTCTCTTTTGTAGGGAAGACTTTGAAGACAGAATTTTCTGCAGTATCTTATGATTAAATAAAAAAAAAACAGGTTAACTCATTCAGTCACACATTTCTGCATACAAAAAATCCATAAATTAAAAGTTTTGTCCAGTGATTTTCCCAGAAAGATGGTGAAATTTGTTTTTTTTTCTAGTGAGCACATTCTATCAGTGCAAATCTAAATTTAAATACTATGGAAAACTAGTGAGAAGTTGTATTGTTTTATGACACCATAACACAGTGTTAAAATAGTGTTAAAAAAATAGTGTTGCAGCTGTAATTTTTACATTGTGACTTTTTTTATTGTTACATTTCTACATCTACAACCTGAAGGTGGATTAACATGAATCTTGCTCATTGTGATTTGGTCGGACCTGTTTTTCTCTCCTCTTATGAAGCGTTATTAAAACCATAATGTGTCTTAAGATAACTATGATATGATTTACTACTTTCAATAAAATAAAAAAAATTAAATAAATAAT
Organism: Callionymus lyra; assembly: GCF_982586985.1. NCBI lineage: Eukaryota > Metazoa > Chordata > Actinopteri > Syngnathiformes > Callionymidae > Callionymus > Callionymus lyra. The sequence continues at coordinate 22,174,862 of NC_141835.1, forward strand.
TTCCCAAAACAATGCAGAGCAGTAGAAGATGTCACATTAAACCATGTGACCTTTATATAGCACTGAGCATTCTACTGTCCAACGTATCTTCCTTCTTTCGAGCATTTGTGATAAATAGTGACCACTGCACTATCCGTAGTGGATCAGTCAATCATAATTCAGCCCCTGTCAAATTTGCTCAATTCCCCCTGCTTCTCCATTTATCTTGCTTTTTACACTTTATCTTTGAAAAAATGTTCGTACAGACTCAGATGTCTCACCTTCTGACATGTGCCATGATGTTGTGACGTTCATCGCTATGCACTTGTCAGTTCACATAATCAATCAATCAATCACTCAATCCACATTTATTCTTATAGCCATGTACAGTGACAAATCATATGAAAATACTGTGTAAAAGAACATATAAGCAACAAAGGACATAGTCACTACTTTATTTTCCGAAATATAATATAAATAAAATATGCGGAAATATAATCCGCACTGGATTATAAGGTGCACCTTCAATGAATTATCTATTTTCAAACTTTTTAAAAATATGACTGTCATCCACTGATCCCAGGCAGCTCACGGTATAACTTTGAACACCCTGTTAACACATATATCTAGCGACTGGAGTGCTTTATTAAGTCCACCTGGAATAAAAGCAAGCGTGTTCACGTTGTTATTTTAACGGTTCGCAATGCTCCGGACTACGGTAGCTGTAATGCTGCAAGACTTACAGTGGTGTAGTTTACGAAAGTTGTACTCAAACATTTTGATAGAGCATGTTAAGCGCCGCGTACCACATGAAAATCGCTCCAAGGTCCAAAATTTCAACCTGAATGAATCCAAATATAAACCGGAATAACGCACTGTTTTTTTTTTTTTAATTAGTAGTAAAGAAAATACGGTATACATATGTGATTACTCCAAATAAAATCAGGATGGTCTATAAGAGGTTTCTATACAAAGACAATTTCTTCATCCAGCTCTTGTGTAACTGTAACAGGTTGTTTGGTCTGTACCAAACTTTACTTTTTTAAATATTGCAAAGGACTTTTGCTTATTGACAGAGGAAGTAAATAACCTTCTAACAGTGTTGTCGCCACCCAAATGATTGAGTAGCATTCTCCAAAGTGAACAAGTAGAGGGGACTTTTTCTGCACTGTACTTCCCTCCATTTGTCTGAATCCCTTCTGTTTCCAGTAAACACATAATTAGTTAAGACCCAGCTTAATCCACCTCGGGGAGCTCGCAGCAGAAAAGAGCGTTAATGGATCCATGTTTTGAAAGCACACCTGCTAATTTTGTGTTCCTGTATCTGGCGGAGGACTGTCCACTTGCATTATTAAACCTGTCTGAAGAGAAACATAAAGCAGACAAGTTGCCCACTTGACACCACCTTCTGTCCAGACGAGAGAAGATTTTCAGATTATCGTGATCAATTAGCCGATCCGGACGTCCAAACACTCAGACAAACATGTGCTTGTCCCAGTCTTGCATCAGCCTCACGCGGTGAAGTTATTAATTTGTTCTCAGCAACTCGTCTCATTGTCCCTCTATAATGACAGCCTGTGTTAATTGTGGCTCTTTATAAAATGGATCTCGACATTGGAGCCAAGCTGCGCTAATCTCATCATGCTCCTTTCTTTCTCTGCACCACTAGGTTTGAAAATAAACTATTGATGTTCCTTATTACATTAGGTGAGCAGCTTGATGGCAACATGCCGCTGCAGGCCGTTTGTATGGATATCCTATTGATTTGATTTACATATATAGAGAGTTTGTTTGCTGCTGAGCAGACACTGAGCGTCTTGCAGACAACTGTTGAAAATATGTCTCTCCTTGTCCCCTCCAGCAGCTTTCTGTCATGCAACTGGTGACCAAAGATTAATCACAAAAGCCTTGTTGTTTTGAAACAGTCCCTTTCATATCGACCACCAATGAGCTAAATGGGCTAATTGATCCACAACTGGCAAAAAGTCGTGTTTCACCAAATTAGCATCGTCCTTCAGGTCAGAGCTTGACATCTGGAAAGCAAATGCTGCTGACACATCACTCGCAACCATGTGATTGAATCTTTTTGCAGTCTGTCAGGTTCATGCGGTCATTTCTAAATGATTACTTTTCAACAAGAAAACATAGACATCCAGGGTCTCATCTTATCATGTTTTGTTTGCCACAAATTCCACTTAATGTGTATCTGTTTACATTACCAACATATATCACATGAGTCAAACTCAAGGCAAACGCAATGGCTCATAATAAAAGTATAGTTTTAGTGTTTAGAGAGCAACTAATATATCATAAAATTGTATCTTAAATAGATCTTGGACCTCTATTCTACTCATCAGTATGTGTCTGTTTGTACAAAACTCTCTTTTCATTAAAATATTTACATCAGGAGGAGATACAATCTAGTTTATTACACCTACACCCACTCTGCTGTGATTGGTCAAGCATCAAGGTTTGTCACTGGACGTCATTAATCCCAGAAGTCTCCACCACAATGGACTCATTGTATAAGCGGGTGTGATTACTGCTGGCTGAAGGAGGAGGGAAGCTCCAAGTCTTTCAGCTCCAGCTTCAAGTGTATCCTCATTCGACCACATTGCAAGTGTCACTGGTATGAGTGTTTGTGTGAATGTTTCTATGGCTTTGTGTCCCCTATGACAGACTTGCATCCTGCCCAGGGTTTTCCCTGTCTCTCCTCCCAATAAACCGATGGATGCATGGATGGATAAAGACAAAGACACCTGAGCACCAATTAAAATGGCCTTCCTTTTTTACCAATAACTCTAAAAAGGAACAGACTAATAGAAAATAAGTAAAACATACATTTTTGCTGAACTATTTAATGAATGAACTGTATCTGTTTAAAATAGTATCTTCAAGATGTGTCACATGAAGTTTTTTGGGTCTCATACCTAGAATATCTCGTCATTTGTCTAAAAACCTGATGAGATTGAAGGCAGTTTATGGCGTCTCTGATGCTCCCTGCTTGTTGTGCGCTCTTTAACCACGAGCTGTACACGACCCTGAGGCCGTACATTAAACGGAAAAAACCTTATTTCAAATCTATGTCATGATTGGCTCGGTCATGTGGAAACATCAATTAAAACATGATTTTTTTTTTTTAACCCCGAGGATGAGGAAAGCACAGCCAAACTTTGGGTCCTTCAGAAACACACAACTGCCTGCAGATCCTTTTCACTGAGCGAGAGAGATAGGTTTGAACTTGTTCTCTACTCGGGAGAAAATCAAATCCTCATGCACTTTCATCAGCTGTCACTGTCGGACAGATATCTCTGATGGGCCAGACAGGAAATTAGGCTATTAAATTCCAGCTTTTCACATCGTCATTTAGTCTTTTCTACAGATGTTCTATTAGAGTGAGTCATGTTTAGTATCTATCTCTCTAAAAGCTAACTACTTTAATTTAGCACTCCTAAAATACTTCTCTGCTGCTCTTTTATCCCTTTTGTGATACACTTCTTCTCCTATCTTCTTCTTCAATGATATCTTGACTTCATTTGGGGATGTTGGGTTCAAGCACAAAATCAATTCCGAGGAGGTCAGCAGGGGTCAGTGGCAAAACCAGAGCAAGAGCAAAGTGGATTACTGATTATCATGCAGGCAACATGTCCTCCATATTGGGACATCCGTGACCCAGATATCAAATCTGTATTATGCACTAGGAAACAATCACAAGGTATGAAATGTGGGGAGGAAGTATGGGGAAGCATAAAGAAGCGAAAGCCATTCATTCACATGATCCAAAACTTATTTTCTGCTGAGAATTCAATGTTTTTCATTCCCAGATTCCACAGGCAGAGATATGCAATTTCTATGCTTTCAGGACAAACGTAATATATATATTTTCTCTCTTTTCATTCCAAGAGAATGCTTCAAACTCAAATGAAGAGTATAAATCCACTGTGAAGCAAATATAATGGAATAAGCGATTCAAGACGCAATGATTGATACTGGAGATAGAAAGCGAGAGCCTATGATGGTGGACTCACTGTGGGCTGAAGCAGCTGGTGATTTCTAGCCTTTTGACTGCCCCTGTCTAGCTGTAAAGAATGCACAATTGAAAACAAAAATAATATGAAGTATATTTATATGTATGCATGTTCAGTTCATATTTTTCATGTGCATTTATTTTCATTAAACTACAGGTTAAGTCCCATCATTTTTCTTGTTTACTAATACCTATGTAAATTCTTTGTTGCCATTTTTTGTATTGAATATGAAAATTCAGATTGCTAGTTCTTAGCAGTGATCAGGTTTTAATTTAATAGTTATTGGCCCGATTAAGTCAGTACGGTGTACTGACTTCAGTTGACTTCTGTTTATGGACACAGAAACCCTTCTTTTGAATGCAGGAAAGATTGTTTGACAACCCGGAAATTCCGAACACACTATATCATCTCTGCTGATTTATGAGTTTTCTAAGGGAAGGAGCGGACGAGATAAAACATCATTGGAGAGATTTACAGAGCCGCACCCTCATCAATTGCTATTCTTCAAAAAAAATGTGACACAATTCCCACACCGTACTGTGAGCTGCTTTAATGCCACTCTGTTTTGTAGGCCACAAACTCGATAATTGATTCCCCTCGCTTTTTATTTTTAGATTTGAATGACATTTGAGGGAATTTTTCCAATTGTCATGATCTCATTTGTTGAGACTCCTTCTTGCCGTGATGTTTGGGTTGCTCAGGAGGTAGCACAGCATTTGAAAAGGGGGGCGCATTACACTACACTTTTATCCTCGCGTGATGGAACATCTGCTGTTTTTCGGTTTCTCCTTCTCTTTATCTCTTTCTCCCGTCTTGTCACAAACTCTGAACCAATCTTTCATCCTCTCTATCTTCGCAAACTTGACTGTAGCCTTGGAAGAGGCGAATCTGTACTCATTACTTCAGGCTCGTCTCACTGTGCTCTTGAATGATCATTATAATCATTATAATTTAAAACTATCCTCATACAGTGTCTCAAAGTATTTATTTGTATATTGACATGCTGATGATAAAGATTTGTTTTACCGTAAATATAAATATAAATATATGATGGATGAGTATGACAATATTTTAATTTAATTTCTTCAAAAAGTGTATAAAGTTTACAGTAACTGCAAGGCACGATGGGAGTAGCTTATATTTTAGGATTAACGTTGAAAGCCTCACTAATAAACCTAAACAGACTTCTTTAGTTCCAGTTAAAAGAATGTTTGTGTTATTAAGCCTCCTTGGATTATCATTTTATTTTTTGCTGCATTCTTGCAGCAAAACTGATTCTTTGTTCTTTTATGATTTGATGAAAAATATGTCATTTGGTCTGGTTCCCTCAGAGATGCTGCCATAAGATGTGAAACAAGTCAAAAACAGTTGACGGCGAGAAGTCTGAAAAGAACCATGACCTCTGTTTCACTCTGGAATTAAGAGTTGAGAGCACGTCTCTGGTCTGGAACTCTCAGGTCCCAAACTAAAAAACATCAAAGTCTCAAAGACACAGATGACAACAGACGACTGTATGAAAGAACATTTTTTACAAGCAGCTTCAAACTCTTCAGGCTGTCAGAGCTGTAAGGGTCCTGGCCTGTCTGACAGTGCATCTGACATGAGACCAGGGAGTTACACTTTTTGGGAAAATTCTTAAACCACAGGGTCAGACTTTTTTTTCCGTCTGATTTCTTCTCTGACAACTTGTCAGCTAACAGGAATAGTTTGAGTGTGAAGACATTGATGTGTACTTTAGCTGTGGTAAATTGAAATGTTGTAAAATGTGTTCCGTGAAGAACTGAAATAGTGAATCAATGGAAGATTAATTTTAACATGGAAATAGAGAAGAAACTGTAGTAATAACTAAAGCTAATGACGTTTTTTTCCCTTTAAATTGGCTATTTTTACAGCCAGGCTTCCTCCTGCAGGGTTTCCGTTCCTACATCTATCTATGGAAGAAGCTTCCACTCCCTCTGCATTAACTGAATCCTTCAAGAAGCATCTCAAGACTGACTTATTTGTGCAGGCTTTTTCTTTTTTATCTTGGTGCTGCTGTGTTTTGTCTCTATGTTGTCTTGGCCTTTTTAAGTTATATTCACAGTTGTAAACCATTAATTGATGAAAGGTTATCACATTCATTCTTATAAGTATTGTTGTTCTAATAATATTCTAGATACATGGATTACATTACATTAAAATGTAAGATATGTATTTATGTTGTTTGTTATGCTTATGCTGTATTTATTGTGAAAAAATAATGACATTAACTAATCATGACAGTATGTATAAGTATTTAATGTGTATACAATGCTTAAATAAAGAATACGATACAAGTTAATAGTTGGGCTTTTTGCTCAGGTAGAAACAATGACATAGAGAACAGACATCATATTGTGCAGCAAGAGGAGGTGATTGAACACAGTAACATAAGTGCAAGAGACAGTAAAGTGGCGGATACAGATCCACTTACATTGGGGTCTCCATGTGCTCTTAACAGGAGAATTCTTAAATCATTTCTGCTACCACTTTTTTCAATTTATGCTTTATACACCTTTTAGATGGAAACACCTTTATCCACCATCCTTTTCTTCCTAAAGTCTCCAAAGGTTCTCCATCCTTGTAAACTGTGTTAACTAAACCAGATAACAGCCAAACAATATATTAAAATATTTAATAGATTTCCAGTTTCACATCGTTAATCGTTAACCCCTTATTCTTTTGTTTGTGCCCACTTTTCAAACCGTACAAAATTAAGAAATACTAAAAACTAGTTTAGGAAATCAGTAGTGATGGTCTGATAAAGCTTCATAAAGCAGTGTCATTATTTTCAAAGTCCACTGGATGATGGTCTCTGCACTATTTTACTTTGTTTTGAACAACTGTTCTGGTGAAATATCACATTATTTTTTAAACTGATGGTGCCACCTACTGACCTATAAACAACATGACACTGCTTCATGGAGCACATCAGACCATCACTAGAAATCAGCCTTTAGTTTCTGCCAATAAATAGGGTAGAAAAGGCAAATTTCTGTGATGTTGATTGGTCAGGTTGGTAGCAAAACCACAATAAAGCAATGTTAATAATTAATTTATTTGAATTATCTTGAGTTATCCGTATCTTCAGATACTCTTACCTTGTAAAATACATATTCCAGAGATATGCATATCTCATGATCATGTGCATTCTATAAGTACCACCTGCACCATTGAGCAGAAGGCCAATATTACGGAGTGGGAGTGTCTTATCAGCATTTATTTTAATTTAGGTATGACTCATGAAGAGATCATTTTTTTGCTTAGCCAGGGATTTTTTTCAGCTTGATGTTCTTTGGCTTCTGGTCTCTCGAAAAATCCCTTGCTCAATGATTCATTAAATTTAAATAAACCAATTCATGATGTATGATCACACACACACACGTGTAAAACATGATTTTTTTTTAATTGTTTTTGATTGTTCAAGAACTTTGTTAAGCTGGTCTAGAAAGGCGCTTTACAAATAACTATTATTTACTTACTTACTTATTAAAAACTACTTAGCTAATAACTACCGGAGAATGTCATTTGTCCTTTTAAGCTAAGGTGTCTTTAACTGGTGCGTCGAATTAACACAAGACTTGAATGTCATGACATAAGAGTGTCACGAGATAAAAACAAAAACAACATTCACGTCACCTCCAGTCCTCCGTAGTTCATAGGATTTTAATTTACAATTTTTCTCAGTTGCTTTGATGCTTTTCTCAGATCAGAAGGAAAATTCTCATAACTATTAGTTCAACCTCCGCAACATTTAGTCATTTGTCAAGACTTCTCATTTTGATGACATTGGCAGTTTCATTTACATGTATACTTACCTTTGAGGAATAGACTATCCATTTTGAGCAAGTGAACCACTAGGTTTTGCAGTTTGCACTAGTTGTTTTGAGAAATGCACTGCTTTGCAAATGTTAATAGTGATGTGAGAAAAGCACCAAAGCGACTGAGAAAAACTGTATTTCTGATTTAGCAGTAAGTTGCATCACAATAATTGTTAAATCATTCACTGGTTGTATAAAAATGTTTTACATACATTCAATAAGCAGCTGACTGGAGGGCTGCACAGCTCTACTCCCTCCTGACAAACAGAAAGTTTGGTGAAATATGATTACACAGGAGTTTGAACACTTTAATTGCATAAATCCCAAGTTGAACGAGGATCACTGCCAACAGAAAACTACTCGCTCTAGCCTCCACCGATATATCCCCCAAATGTCGCTGAGCGAAAGTATTAAATGATCCATGGAAACGAGCCAGTGAAATCCAGAACATAAGTAGCCTCCGGCACGCCGCACATTTGCTGACCTCACACCCCACATGGCGTTCCAGACACCACATACGTTTGCTCACTCATGTAGGACGTGTGCCGTTGCTGCTTCTTTCCTTTGAGCGCTGGCAGAAAGCACCAGGGAAGCAGCCCGGCACCCAGGTGACTTGAGGGCATTCATATGCGCTCAGCACATCTTTATCCCACAGGCCAGAATTCACAAATAGATTTCAAATAAGAGCCTCTACTTTAATTTTCTAATGCAGTGACCCATTCTGCAGCAGCGTAATAGCTAGTCCCAGTGTGACAATTAAAATAAATCACATCTGAACAGTATTTTCCGTATGTACTCATGCCTCATCAGTAACTGAATTGACGTCAATGATTTATCCACCAGTGCCCATAACGCACAGGACTTGCACCCTATAGGTACTGCAGCAGCTCTTTAGTGAAGATTAGTGATGGTCTGATGAAGCTTCATGCAACAGTGTCATGTTGTTTAGCGGTCTTTGGTGGCGCCATCGGTTTAAAAATGATGTGATGTTTCATGGGAAAAGTTGTTCAAAAGGGAAAAAAAAATTGTGCAGAGACCACCATCTAGTGGACTCTGAAAAAAATGACACTGCTTAATGAAGCTTCATGAGGCTTCATCAGACCATCACTCATGAATATTCTCTAAGATTAATTTAATGAAACAGATATGAAGAATCAAAAAGCAAAAGATAAAAATGTTGTATTGAGTGGAAAAATGTCCAAGGTGACAGCAACACGTCATATGACAGGAAGTGCTACTAACACTAACTAACACATATACACACGCCGCTTATCTTGTGTAAAAAAAAGAGATTTGAACACGTAAGTACAAAGTAAGTTCGTAGGGAAAACCATCATAGATAGTGAAATATTTCTTATCATGTTTGTACCTACCAATATGACATTCCAAGCTGATTTCCCCAATTATTCGTGATTAATCACTTTGTGAGGTGTACACAAAATCCGATAATGGATTCAGATATAGTGTAATGTTCTTTGGCCTTGAACTCAAGTGCCATAATAATTTGTCTTGCAACCATGTTTAGCATTTGTCAGTAAAATATACTATTGTAAATCCTAATTAAAAAAACGTAAAGAGAAAATCGAAACAGGTTTAATAAATAAAGCATATTTTAACTGCCATTAATATTGTCGTGTTCTTCATCCAATAGATTCCTAAACCAAAACCATAACATTAAAACAGCCATTTTCTGCAGCAGAAACTTTGAACAGTGAAAAAAACCAGTCTTTGTTTAGTAGGAAATGTCCTTGTTAGAAAGTGTGAGGCACAAAATGGTTAACTATTCAAATGTTATTATTTTTAATTTACAGGTGAATAATTTATTGCGTTTATGCAATAATTAAAAAATAAAGAGCAACTCAACATTTCGGACTTACTCACATGTTTCAAATGTTTAAGTGTTCCTCTCCAAGATGCAGTAAGTCCCTCATCATGATGATATTTTGAAGATATTACTTTATAAACCTCAATGCTTGACCAATCACAGCAGAGTGGGTGTGGTTATGGTAAAAAAAAAAGATTTCGGCCCAATCCCATTTACCCCCTTAACACTCAATCATAGCCCACAAACGTAAACACATTGGGTTTATGAACTAGTTGTAGTCAAACCTCTCATTTATTAGGTTTCCTTATGTAGCCTACAGTTAGTTGAGGTTATTATAAGCAGATATTTAACCAAATAACCTTTCAAAAATACCACAACTACAGACCTATTCAGGGGAAATATCATAATAACATGCCCACTAAGATCGATAACGTTAAAGCAAAACACCAGCCGTAACTGTCGTTAACATTACTCGTCACGGCTTATTATAGTTACATATTTAATAAATGTAAGTGCATGTGGGCTGTATCTTGATAAAATAACTTTACAAAAGAGAATAAATACATTCTGACAACACTCCCTTTTTGCGGGGGGAGCACAGATTCTGAGTTTGAGTGTTGAGATTGAGTGTTAAGGGGGTAAATTGGATTGGGCCTTCATCTAATCAATCAATCTAATAATAAGTGTTTTCAGTGGGCGGGGCTTAAGCACAGTTTCTTATGTAAATATTTCAATGCAAAAAGAGTTTTGTACAAACAGACACATACTGATGAGTACAACAGAGGTACAATTTGAGAGACACGTTTATCAACACATTAGATGTGCTTTACTTTTACTTGCACTTTACCTTAATTGCTGAGCCCTAAAGAAGAGTGATAAAGTAATGATAGGCCTGAGAGGCAATTTGCGACACCTTAACCTGGACAGCAAATCTGTTTTCAGTGTGAAAGTGCTACAAAAAATGATATTTGCGTAGCACTGCACAAAAAGGTTTGAGTACTATTTCTTACACATTCACAGTGCTGTGCCACTTCCCTTCAATTGCAGTTTAGAGGAATTGTTCATGCAGGATATCAGTCGATCTCAGAAAAGGGCAACTGGTCAATTTTCAATATAAAACAATAATAAATCAGGCATACTGGACAACGCCAACGGTCCTTAACTAGCAGTTTAAATTGGCAACTGGCCTGACTGATCGAATGAAATATGTTGGTGCTTGTCCTCAATGGGCGGACCTTTTTTTAAAAAAATAAAGTGGCCTTTTGGGTCCTGATTCAGAGGGCTCCTCATACTGTAGCAGTCTGAGAAGGAAAAACCTTTTTTTTAAACCATCAATATTTAAAAGAAAACCTAACAAGTCCCACGTGTTGTTTTTGACATACCAAACTCAAATTTATGTTTGAAAATAATAACTATTCTTATTTGAAAAACAGTTTTTCACCAATTTTCGGGGCAATCATTTCTGTCACGGTACCTTTTTCTTCAGACTAGTGATTCCACTTCCTGTGGTTGGTAAAAAAAAAAAGATGAACCATAAAAGGCATTTGTCAATTAAGAGCCACTGTAATGAATTATCCTTAGGCAGGACCGTATGGTGTGATATCATCAGCTCATCCCTTTTTTTTTTCCTTTAAATCAAAACGTGCTTTGATTGTGGTGTGGAGGCACACTTGGAGCTCTAAATATCATGCCCAGACCTCCAGCTGCTATTAAAATAGAGTGTTAAACCAGTCCTTATTCCATGATTGCAACATCCTCATCCTCATGTTCACCTTCATCAGTCTTTCTCTCGCTCTTTTTTGATTAACCCTGTCTCATTTCAGGTTTGGAGACTATCAATGGGAATTATTCAAATCCCTGAGGTATGAAAGAGCTATGAGGAGGCAGAGGAAGACACTCATTAACCTCGGTGGAGCTCTCTGTAAACCTCCATGAATTCTCCTGGTCATGAAAATCTGATTAGTTATGGTGCCTGTACTTAATCCCAGTTGAAGGTAGAGTTAATTTTGTCTGGTATTCATTAAAAAAGATAATAAATGAGTTGTTTTCTTCAACATTTTTCTTCCAAACGGCTGATAAAAATAAATGTGTTCATCTGCTTTATTATTGTCACTGAAGGCACAGAGAGAGAAAACTGTCTCCAATCATGTTCAGACCTTGAATGTGAAATGAATTGAAATGATCTTTCATCAACATTCCAGAGATCTTGGGTTTTCTTTGTCGACAGGGAAAGCGGTAAATATGTGATTTTCACGGCACACTCTGGTTTCCTCCAACGCAGAGTAATTGGGTACTTAAAATGGCCAGAAAATCTGCACTTTATTGGTTATTCGTTTAAATTAGTTCTCAACCGGTTTTTAGGTGCCCCCACCTGGTTTACTAAGTGGCTGGACTAGACTCAGCCCTCCTTTGATTCCCTCAAAAGAGGTCCAACGACAGAATGTTGTGAAAAACCACTCAATACGAGTCTAATGTTCTTCATCTACAGCAACCTATTTTGTACATTTTTCACAATAACAGAATAACAGTAGTCGATACCAATAGCAGTGAATCAATCAACTGTAATGAATAAATAAATAAAAACAACAATCATTTTACATTCAAAGAGTGGGGATGGTTACATTTTCTTTCACATTTAGAAGCAAAAATAAAAAAACAACAACATTATACTTATACATATTATACATTCAAACAGTGGTAATTAGCATTCATCAAGTATAATGAAAATCCTTCCTTCAAAAATGGCTTATAAAATGGCTACTTATGGTTGGTTATGGTATTCCACAAGTTGTAGTATACTTTCAAACAGCGTTGATGAGCAAAGATAAAAAAAGAAAGCATTTTGTCTTATGAATAACAAATGAATAACAAAACCTTCAACTATGTAATGTTAACAATACTGGCAATAAACATAATCCAAACTATTATACGTTAAAACAGTGGTGATGAGCGATGATGTGGGATACCATTTTCTTTGCTTTTTAAATATTTATTTTACTCTTGGCTGCAGTTGCTGGTCATCCGACTGATACTGTAAAGGATAAAAGAAGAAAAACATTTCAAAACATATGTATGTATGTATGAGCCCAGCAACCTAAAGCATCTCATAATATTAGACAACTGTATCATCTCATTGAGTTAACGTTATATGAAGTATAAGTAAAGGAAGTCTGCAGTGAGTGTTTGTTAATTGTTAGTTTAACGTGACATAACTTATATAAAATGAATTCACTCACCTTGAACAATTTAAAGAAGTCAGGATGTCTTTTAAGTGTTTGTCAAAGTCCCTTTTAAGTTTCCAAACTTTAGCGACACGTTTAAGGGTTTAAAGATTAATTTATACTGTCTCGATTCTAAAGTATTTTCCAAATGTGACTCGACTGTCAGTTTTATCAGAAAGACAAGGTTTTTCTTAATCAAAATAGCAGAATTCATTGTTTTAAAGACAGCAGAGGTTCTTCTTCGACACTCACAGAGCTCTAATAGTGCACACAGCACATAGAGAAGTGTATACTGCACCTTCACATAATAACTGTATTCGGTACATTGCCAAAGAAGCAGGTTCTTGCTTTTGACTACTGTCATGGTCTCTATACAATGCAACATAATCTTGGCTACAAGTCAAAAGACTGCAATATAATTAATAATGGAAGTAAACTAATGATGGTCAAAGTAAAGTAAGATGAGTACAAATCAGTAAAAGCGACATTGCCTAATCTTAAGAGTTTTTAGCTCGTGGTGCTTTCTGTGGTTAACTGTGTGAACCTGTATCGGATAAGCACTATAAGTTTATTAAAACAGAATGATCCAATCTTCGAAGTCTTAAACCAATAACAGGATACTGTTTTATGGATTGAATGTTCTTGATCCATCGGCCCCTCTGGGTTATAGCGCTTCATTGATCGTTGCAGTTTTCCCCAAGCCCACGCTTCTATTCTTACAGGCGCGTCTTTATCATTCATAAATATTGTTTTCAAGAAGCCATGAAATACTGCTGCTGAAAATACCAGAGTCTTGTCATTAAAACAAGAAGTAGACATATTCCCCCTGGGGGACTCATCCCAGTTCTATCGCTGCATCCAAATTGTATCAACAGCTGCTGTATATGATTCCATCATTTGAGCCATAATATGTTTCATTAATGTCGGAGCACTCGCTAGACGGAGCAGGAGAGACGTTGGAAGCAAATCTCTCAGGATGTGCGCGGCTTATTCGCTGCTTTATTTCCCCCCCAAAACCTGGCACGGATTGGTGCCACTGCCTTTCTTTCCCATGCAAATGTCAATTAAAGCAGTGGCAGGAAGTGGTGAGCTGTGCGCATCTGCCGGTGGATGATGGCTCCCTCAGCACAGTTTGAACCGCCCGAGCATGAATCACATACGTCAGCCGGAACACTTCGGCTTTACAATCATCTTTGCAACAACAAAAATGTAAGTGTGCACCAATTACAAACAATGAGGAAGTTTTTTCCACTTTTCTTTTTCAAGCTATGTGTATTATTTATTCATGTCATAGTCGAGCAACTCCTGTGATGTTTTTTTTCTTCATGTTTTTAGTCTTATTTTGAATAAAACATCAGCAGCAGAGACACATTTTGATCCTACACCAGATTTTTATGTTGCTCTTATTGGACTTAAGAATAAACCAATGTTAATATATCCAACAAAATAAAACTTGATAATATAAAGTTCATGTTATTTTATTATGTATGCCTGGGATTTGATTGCAGTGATTATCAAAATGCTGAAATGTTTTACCTAAATTTAAGCAAAACAAAAATCCAGAGGCTCTAATGTTCGGGTAATTCCAAATATTCAAGTATTAAATATAACATTTTCTGCTTTTGTGTGTTACATTGACATCTTTTTACTGTGTAGTGAAAGCTTAAAAAATGTATGCACATTTCTTTATCGTCTACTGTAAATCAAACATAGTGAGAGTCAGTGACACACAGGCTTTGATGCTTCTTATATCTTTTGTCCTTCATGGGTCACATGGCCCCAGAGGGTATTTGGGACACGGCTACATGTCATTGTACAACTCTGTTATGAGGGGGATTCTGCCACATGCTGTCTTATTACACAAATACAGTACATTAGGGACAGAGCAGCTCCACCACTGTTGTCATTGAGAACATCTAGTTATCACATCTCGCGCTCAACCACCTGCTGAGTTCACAGAGATATGAGCGTCCCCCATGAACCGCTCGGGTCTCTGTGCATCTCTGCTGGAGCCCTTGGATATGTTAAACACCCCCAGCCGGTCCAAGACCAAGTTTTCCCCCCATGCTGAATCAATACTTTGTTCAGAAGACTCATTTGTAGACAAACAAGCACAAACAAACAAAGTCAATATCAAACATTGTTGTACAGTTAACCTGCCTGGTTTTGCTGGACCTTCAAGTGCTTTCTGCAGTTTGCCACAACAACACTGCTAGCACGAGCGGTAGGCTCTAAGTGTTTGGATTACAGCGGTATACATTTGTATAATGCCTGTGATAATGGGATAAAGCAGCTTCTGTGAGAGAAATCTGTATGGAGAATGGATTATGCCAAAGCTGTGCCTATGGGATGCTGAACCCAGGAGTTATCACAGGCAGTCAGCATCTCAAGTGGCGTACAAAAGTGTTCTAACGCCACATTTCATGTCAGCGTCCTATTCTCTGGAGTCCTACCATAAGAAGTGAAGCCGTCTTTGTAGGTTTTAGTCACTAATTACAAAAGGAGTACTCGAGAGGCCGACTTGTATATCACAAATTTGCATTTGCTTTACATCGCTTGCTTTTATTTATTGTTCTCTCTTCCAGAGACACAACGAATACTTGGTATGTTTCTCCAGATAGCTGTTATAGAGCAAAATTAGCATTTCCGTGAATACAAAAGCAATTACCGTCAAATGATACACATTTCATAGAAACATGTCCCCAATTAGAGGGCCATTTCAGGGGACTGATAAGACCAGCAGCTCTCACATTGAACATCTGAGGTCTGGACAGACAGTGCATCCTGTTTTCTCCCAGATCACAAACTATTTCTTCTGCTATGTTATCATCAGCTCTGTCTTTTCCGGCACGACCTATTTTCCATTTAAGCGCCCAACCAATCAAAATGAGGCTTTAATTTGAGTCTTTACACCTGCTTCGAAAACAAATTATCTTATTGTTTCTGCCATGGTGCTAGTTTGGGTGAATGACTTGTATGAGGCAGATCTAAAAAGCAGAGTGTATCCACAAAAGGATAGTTAGTTTTATGAAGAAAAATGAACTGAATTGAAGAGTGAATCAATCCAAATGTTTTTCCAATAAGTGTAAAAAACCCAAGCAGTTAACATAACTTGAACTGAAAGAGACTCCGTATTATACCCCTGCATCTACCCCTACAAAAACGAGTGTCTAGGGGTAGAAATATTTCACTAAAGAATTGGTATCCAGTGTTTTCCATGACAAGGAACAAGGAAGAAGGTATATTAGAACTTATTTTGTTGTGCTGTTTGATATATGTGAACGACTTCCACCACTGCATATTTATTTCGTGAAGCCAGGGAGGTCGTTCACCTTGACCCAGAGACAACTCAAGGGGTACTTCAAACACATTTGTTGTCAGCCAACGGGTCACCTTGAACCAGAGGCCGTACCAGGGCTCAAGATTATGCACTTTTTACATTTTTTATCATTCACTCTTTAAATCAATCACAAGTAAAAGTACAACATAGTAAACAAACATATGTAATTTAACATCTTTACCAAGATTGGTTAAAACGTTAACTTACGGCACACAGGCAAACCATCAAAACAAAACTGTGAACATGAATGTATAAAAATGTAAACCGAAAATGCAAATAACATTTTCATCTTACTGTCTTTAATTGAGATACTGAGAATCAGTGGATTTAATCTTTTTTTGGTTGAAAACTTGTTTAGAAATAGGTGAGAGACACAGAATATTAGCAGTGTGTGAGGAGTAACAATACCAGTAGGGTTGTTGTAGGATGCTTCTTCTGAAAAGATCTGAACCAAAGGCCTTTCCCCAAAAACCTCCTACATGTATTCAAAAAATTGCCTGGTAGCAGCTGTTGTTTCAAACTGTCTGTACCAGAACCGGTCAGTGGCGTTTGAAAGTCCTAACACACACAGACATATCACAACACAACACACGCACAGGGAAGGAGAGGGAGACAAAAAAACATAGACCGACACGCACTTATAAGACAGAAAAACAATAATAATTACAATAATATGGCTGGTTGCTTCAAAAAGTTTATTAAGGACTATAGGTAAGAAAAAGGTTTTTACTTAAAATACTGGAATCTTAACTAGTGTTGAAGCTGTCACTTACCATTTTTTGCCATGTTTTGCAATATTATTCATTTAAAACACTCACATTTAAGCCCCACGTTGCCCACTCACTTTGCCATGGTAGCAAATTTGCTTCATGTTTGTTTGACAGTTATAACTCCCTCATTTGCAAGGGCCATACAGCCCTCTGTCTTACCCCTTAACTTTCAGACAACGGAGAATTAGGACATCCCTCCATCTAGCTGGCACGAGCAAACTGTAGGGGGGGGCTAAGGGATATAATTAGGACAGACCCTAAAATCAATGGTAAAGCGATGCTACAATGTTCACTCTTGCACATCTTGTCTCCTTCTCCTGGACTGAACCAAAACACAGTGAATTTCCATTTCTACACTGCTGTGAGATCTACATCCAAACAGAGACGGACCTCAGCAATGATGTCATCCAGGTGTTATAAGCAGGGGATAAACCTTAATTAACCCTTTTGCCCGTAAACATGGTAATTATATGACCGCTCCTTCATTAATAACATAATCGTCTATATATATTATATTTATATAGTTAAACTATTATTATATATATATTGATAAATAATAGGACAAGGAACACATTATATTTGCCTACATCCACAGATCATATGTTCCTACTCATACCTACTGTGTGTGTCGTGCAGAGTCACGCATCTGCAGCCTGCTCTCTGATTTAGCTCATTATTGTCAACATTAACAACATTAATGCTACAGAGGGTATGGAATTGTCGAGATAAAAAAGCAACAATACTGTGTTACAACATACATTACAATAATAATGACTTATCATTAGGTCAAGTTATAATGCTTTTCAATAAATTAACCTAGTTTATTATATATATATATATATAAGTCAGGAGAAAGTTTCTGGTAAAGTTCGTTTTTCTATAACTACAAACAACAGTTTGAATATAATGAATTTATCCATCCCACAATAATGATCTCATCCAGGTACTGCTCATTGCCCTTCCTCAGTATGTCCTGTTGTCATCTATAAAAAGGACAAATCTCAGATGACATCGCTGCTTCTGTCCTGTCATTAGCCCAAACAGGCTTATCTGCTTAAAGATTTGGCTAAGACCTCCTGGTCACAGAGGAATGACTCACACCTCCATATTGCCTTGTTATCCACCAACAGCAACAATTACGTCATCCTACTGGATGCACCAGATTACCCAGTCATTTTTCTAAATCCCTTTTTTCCCCTTCCATGATCTCCATGTCTCTAACAGAGGTTGGATTACAAGGCAATTTCGTCAGTCTGGCTTCCAGAGCAACCCGTCGATTATTAACATGACAGACGGAGGAGAGAAGGTGAGCGAGTGATGAGATAGATAATGAGGATGCCGACATCAGGCACACTAGGGTCAGCAGTGTAGTAAGTCTGAGGAAAACAAAGCTCGACAAGTGGCGCTACAGCAACAGTTGACCTTGTTGATAAGCGAAGCATCATCCGTCACGCTAGATGTACACAGCACTGATATATCTTCTTGCTGAATTCCATGTTCAAATTTACTTTTATAATAAATTGACTTTAAAATTGATTTAATTTACAACATTTGCTTTGTTAATGGTATCAAATGATCACTATAATCTTATCCTATCTAAGGTGTTATCCAGAGTTCAGGTCAGGGGTCCCCACACTTTTTCCTGTGAGGGCCATATAACTCTTCCCTTCTTTGATGCGTGCCGGGGTCATTTTGTAAAAGGAAAAGTGTGACCAGAAAGCCACACATAACCAAATGACCATTGACGGGTTCTTCACAGAAAAAAAAGGTGGAAAATAAATAACAATATTTTTTAAATGATCACCAAATAACTGTCTTTGGTATCTTCACAAAAAAAAAAATCTGTACATTATTATACTGTCAGTTAGGTCATGCTTTTATTTTGTATTCTGAATTGTTAAAATGATAATAATGATAATGATGATGATACAAATATTATCATTTATACATCTTAATTAATTAAGTCAAGTGTTTTAGATATAATACACATTAGAAATACAGTATATAACATTTATATGATTAAAATGAATAATTTGTGTTTCAATTATAGTTTTTTTTTTATAAGTAGAATTCCTGTAGGAATCGGGTCCGAATGCTATGAGTGGTAAAGGTTGATGACCCCTGGTTTAGGGTCTCAATAAGTTTACATTTCATCTCACGTTCATTCTGAGGTTTCTGATGTCAAAAGATTTCAGCAGGAATGCTGTCATGCTTTGTCAGATCAATCGTAGTAAATCGTGTTTGCTCCGCCCACACGACCTAATAAGCTCAGCTAAAAATCGGTACAGGAGTTAAAATCCAGTGACTATTTTCTAGCTGTGTCTTCAACTACGAGATTAGTTTTGGAGTAGTAGATAAAGCTTCTTTTTACCCCAAAATCACAAGTACTACTGTGAGATTATGAGACGAAAAATGAAAGATTAGGACAGTTAATTTTAAAAAACTATGAAAGTCAAACCTTGCAGTAGCTAGAACAACAACAGTAATTCCTCTTGGCTCATGCTGCATTATTCCCAGTGTGAGTTCATATCTGCTTTTCCCGTACCTGGATTACAGTTGGGATCTCATGATTCTACCATTTATTTATTTTAGAGCCACATATGCTGCAGAGGAACGCCACAGTATTGTGAACTCAATCACGGTGCGAGGGGATGTCAGTGCACCGGGTCCTCCCCGTGAATCACACACTGAAAGGCTATCACCCAAACCTCCAAGGTCCACTGCCAACTCATCAGTCATCGCGGGCCAGACCGGGCCCCGGACTGATCAGGCATGCACGGGATCTGGTCGCTGGGGACATTCGCAGACGCAGCCCCTCCCTCCACTTTCCTCCTATATCCAGACCAATATCCGCGCTCTCTGCCGAAACCATAGCATAACATATTCCAAGGTCTGAGTGTGACTTTGCCTCTCAAAATTCTGTCACTCTCGGCGATTGTGTGTGAAAGTGAAGGCCATGCTGCTTTCCTCTGTCACACTGGCTGCTCCTCTCCAGATTGATATCCCCACCTTTTTTATACAGCCACAATGTTTTTCCTAGAAGTTGAAGTACTTTATTGTCTGTCATATAGCCAAGCCTTTATAAAATATACATTCAATGATGCTTTTCTTTTTCATTTCATTGCGTCTGTTTGAGTGAAACAATATCGCAGCTTATTGAAAACATCAATTATCTTCATCTGACTGGCAGAATGATGTCTTAACACCTGAATACAACTTTTCTTTTTCTTTACTTTTAATGTAAAATTATGGACCAAAAGAGAGGCCTTTATGTGATGTGTACTTGGAACAAATTTAAGGTCATTTTAAATTTGATCTTACCACATTTACAGTTGGCCCATGCTATTTTTTTTTTTAATTTACTTTAAGGATACATGCATTCAGGACCAAATAAGGCCAATTGTTAAAAACAAACAAATCAATAACTTGAGCAGTTTTGAGGAACAACAAATATGTTGTCTTCTTTATTTGTTGTCATTAGTTCTACAGATAGATAGATAGATAGATAGATAGATAGATAGATAGATAGATAGATAGATAGATAGATAGATAGATAGATAGATAGATAGATAGATAGATAGATAGATAGATAGATAGATAGATAGATAGATAGATAGATAGATAGATAGATAGATAGATAGATAGATAGATAGATAGATAGATAGATAGATAGATAGATAGATAGATAGATAGATAGATAGATAGATAGATAGATAGATAGATAGATAGATAGATAGATAGATAGATAGATAGATAGATAGATAGATAGATAGATAGATAGATAGATAGATAGATAGATAGATAGATAGATAGATAGATAGATAGATAGATAGATAGATAGATAGATAGATAGATAGATAGATAGATAGATAGATAGATAGATAGATAGATAGATAGATAGATAGATAGATAGATAGATGGATGGATGGATGGATGGATGGATAGATAGATAGAGTTCCTAATCCTTTTCATAAAAATTATGTTCATGTTTTTCTAACAAATATGAATAACTATTTACAATCAAGATGTGGGTGACATTCTGAAAAAAAGAATATTTACCAATTTTAAAACAATTTAGTGTTTTAGGCTTTTACTGCTTTACAAAATATACATTACTCATTACTAATTCAATTTGGTATTTTTGTGTAAATTTGCTACTTTCATGAAGTCATTCGTCTTGAAAGCTTAACAAATAAAATATATATATTTTTTTCTTTTTGCTTTTAGGTACAGTGTGTGGCTTATTGGAGGGTGGCGTCTTGAGTTTGACTTTAACTTTCAGCCAATCATATGATATGAAGATGATCAGGTGACTACATCGAAGCAATGGTGTGGTGTCAAATTGTTTTC
Organism: Callionymus lyra; assembly: GCF_982586985.1. Taxonomy (NCBI): domain Eukaryota; kingdom Metazoa; phylum Chordata; class Actinopteri; order Syngnathiformes; family Callionymidae; genus Callionymus; species Callionymus lyra. The sequence goes on from NC_141835.1 coordinate 22,196,214, forward strand.
AACATTTGGAGTTTAAAATGTTATATTACATCTCACTATCAATCTGTGGTTTCTTACATCATAGGATTTAAGCAGGAAAGTGTGATAATCTGACGGTCAAATCCGCTTCTGTAATAACCTGTTTGCTGTGGGCAACATCCATCATGTTTCTTTAACTCACTTAGTTAATGAATCAACACTCAGATTAAGGAGTCACAGGTTGGAAAGCCTCTCTGTTTCAAATTCCATATAGAGACTCTCATGTGACCCTGGTCTGGAAAAGCGCTATATAAATAAAAATTACTTACTTACAGATACCAGCTGATTCTAAAACATTACACCACTTGAGAAAAAGAGGGGGTTTTGAACCTGCAATTCTCTAATACAAAAATGTTGACTTATTACTACCTGAGTGAGCTAAAACTAGATGGATTTAAGATCAGTTGAAGAGCAAAAAAACAAATTCAAGCATATAAAGATAAATTTGATTTTTAAATATACAAATTATTAAATTCAATAATTAAAAAAAACACATTCAACCTCACAACATTTGAACTGTTCAATATTCTGATACACTTCCATGAAATTATGACCAAACTATCTAATGTCTCAGACCTAAACCCATAATCTGTACATTTATTCGTTTTTTTTTTAAGAATTGGAATAAAAATACTCTAAAGAAACCTTTTGATTTCTAAAATGTGGCCTGATGTACAATTTTGAAATTAAAATGAAGAATGTGATTCCCAAAAAAAAATGGTAGTTTCCTACAATATAATTCCCCTCGATAGAATAGAACATTTATACAAACAAAAATGAATAATAAAACAGGATAAATAAAACTTTGAAAGAGTAAAGACAGTAAAGACCAATATCTTGCACCTGACCTCCTTTTATAATGCTGATATGTTTCTGGGTAAAAAAGTGTATTTTAAACAAGGTTGTGAGCAATGAGGTGTGAAAAAACATGCATAGGTGAGTGACAAGAGGCGTATGTGACATGAGGGATAATACAAATTTGCATCATTACATGGACAGATGAGTGATTTACCTGCACTTATGTGTGACAGCCTTTTTACATGAAAGACGTACGACTGGCATCTGATCCCGTGTTCCTTAACTGTAGCCCCCTGAGCACATTCTCATGCATACCCTGCAATTTAGGTATGACCATGAAGTCCACGTCAAAGGCTGTGGTGTTTATCTGGCAATTTTCACCACAGGGATGCGGTCGGAATCTAAGATTAGCTTCTTCTTGATTGTGTATTGGTCTTTTAAAAAAGCTATATTGCAGCTTTATTATTTTTTTGTTGTAAATACACTTCTTTATCTAAATCAAGGGTGAGTATTTGCTTCTTTCTTGACCATTGCTTTAACTTTTATGTGCAATGTCAAGGTAATCGTACCATTTACTAATCACTGTATTCGTTCTGTTACATTTTGATCATCAATTTTATTGTCTTTTAAAACGTTTTTTTGTACCACCACCCAAACTGTAGAGTTTTTTCAATATATCTAACAAATTGAAAGTGTTGACCATAGGGCCATCCATGGCCTCTCGCACCCACCTGACAAAAGTAATGCACGTTTTTACAATTGTTTACTGTCAGCGTTTAATTCTACACCTGAGGACCATCTTGTGTAAGCACAGTAATAAATCACTACCATAATAGGTGAGTTATAAAAAGAGTGAAAAAAAGAAAAAAACTTTCAATGGAAACAGAAGTTGGAGAAGGAGGGTCAGGTAGGAACGAGAAATATTTGATTAATCTTCTTACCACGTTTCATGTGCAGATTCTTTGAGTTAATTTCAAGGACCATGCCTAAAGGAGATTACCTCCCTATGCTCCTGCACATTTGCTCATGAGTGATTTTGTTTATTCATGTTTTATATTATAATGCTCCTCCCGCAGTCTGCAGCCACAGAACCACAGGCGAAAATGCAATTTATTTCCTGCTCTGCACACGATGGAGACAGCTGATAATGTCACCGGGAAATATGAAGACTGCTGGGATGGGACCAAACAGCCTGCAATTTATGTATGGAATATAAATAAAATATTTCCTGCGCTTCCTAACCACACAAATACAGACTAAAAAGTTTTTATTATTTAAGTGTGTATTTCTGGTTTACCCATCTTTCATTGGATCGGGAGGCCTTCTTGCTTGAACCTACCTCATTACAGAAAGTCATATCAGAGGTCAGAGATGTGTTTAAGTTCCTGGAGGTTGTCGTTAACGCTTGGCGCTTGGTTGGCAATCACACTTTTCATCAACCGGGTATTTTACGCTCATCCCCGCCGTCCTCACATGAAAAAGCATGGATGGTATGTTGTCATGACATATATGACACGGCCCGCTCATATTTCAAGCCCATGGCACTTATGAACATGGATCAAAGTCTCCTTCATCACACGTCCTAATGTGGATTTATCTCCGGCGGTGGCAGTGATGGGACGACTGACGTAACTGTTTACAGTGACTCCTCTGCTCCCTCCAGATGACGAGGACAATGATGATGACCAGATTGCTCCTTGCCCGGCAGACAGGATTTATATCCCGCGGTGCCCATCCACGGCTTGGAATGCATTGTCTCTAGGCAGATCGTTCAGACTGTCCTTGCTTTATTGATCCCACTTCTCACAAGTTCACAACTTCCGCCTTTCCCTGTGCTTGGCTTGACAAGAGAGAGATTTAGTGGAAGGATGAGGTCAGATAGAGGAAGAGAAATGGAGGGACAGGAAAGAGGAAAGGGGAGGTTGAATGAGGAGAGTGAGTCAGAGGGAATGAGATGGAGCATGGGGGGGGGGTTACTTCCTCTGGGAGGATGCAGCTCAGACCAGGTCAGCCAAGATTGATACCTTGCGAGTGTGTGGAGGCCCGCGGTATTAGCCGCTGCTACTGTGGATATCTCCGTGTAAACACACCCTACAGCTCTCAAAGGTGCGCACATCAATCTTAGCGCACTTGTTTTTCTATGCACTATGTGTACACTCTTATTGGAGTGTTTGACTTGGCAAAGTGGTCTCGGAAACAACTGTTCTACCACACATGTGACTCTGTATCTTTTCAACTTGTGGTCTGGCTTTTAGCGCTTTTAAAAACACTCTCCACTCAAGCGCTCATGTTGAGATGTGCGCTCAGGCTTGTGCAAAATTGTGTTGGCAAGTTTTCACTACACCTTAAAATTCGGACTTCTACTGTATCTTCATGTTGCCTCCAACAAACATGACCTCACAGCCCGGGGTCAAGGCATATATTTACCATGTTTTTTCTAGTTTTTCTAAATCCATCATGAGTTTACAATTCACATGCCTAAAGTGATAGTTCACCCAAAATACAAACGTCGCTTATTTTCTACTCACCCTCATGTCAACTAAAGGCTGGAATTTATCTGGGGAGTAATCTGTTCCTTTTTACAGTTATAGACAAAAATGTATGTCCATTTGATGCAGCGACCGGAGCTCAGTGGTCTTTGTCTTTATCTTCGTCCAAAATTATGCTTTAAAACATCCAAATGTAGAACTTTTAAAAATAACAAGCATTATAAACCAGAAGTTCTCCTTCCGAAGCACTTCCGTCACTTCACTTCAACGTCGGGTTAAGTAGAAGACAAATGATGTTCAAATTTTGGGCGGACTAACCATTTAATTGGTAACAAAAGTAAGTGATTTATATTTATAGACGCTTTTCTCAAAAAAATAGTTCGCAGAAAGAAGATTCTGAAATAATTTATCTTCACTGGTTATCTGGAGATGAGGTCATTCAAGAAAGATTAAAGTAGACCTGCTGCTCCTCCACATGAAGTAAGCCAGTTGAGGGGGATAAGCATCATTTTAGGATGCCTCCCCTGGTAAGTAATTCAAACTAGCTAATGACTACAAAGACATCTTTATAGGCATCACAAGTCGGTGTGTTTTCTTGCTTCCATGTTGAGCCTCCTCAGTGTGTATTATTCACAGCATTGTGAATCAGGGTCAAGGTGACCATCAAACACTCCCTTCTTCACCGTTCCTCGGCAGTGGAAGCTTCACAAATCCCCTTTAGGACTAGACTTTGAATCAACTGTTCTCTCTCTTCTGGCTCTATCCGAAGGCTTTGGGTTCCTCTGTCCACCGAGGCAAGGCAATACTCAAGAGACACAGACTCTGTTCTTTTGACAAAAACCCAGAGGGAGTGAGAAAAAGACAACTCACTCTAGTACAGGGCAAACTTGGAGCCTGGAGGGGGGACAATGCAGAGACACCTAACTGTTTGTGTTCACACTTGTAAAGTCTAATTGGCTTGGCAATCAGAGAAGATGCTCTGTTTGTGTACGAGTCAGTGGGTTAGTGGGTGGATCCATCCGTATTATCGCTCTCGCTGTGTATTTGTATAATGCGCCCTGCATTTGTTCTCTGCATTCCCTATATATTGTTAATGACTTGTCTGGCTCCTCACTCACCAGCAGGCTGCCGGAACATTCATTAAGAGCGTCTGCGTAGAGGAACCTCTTTATCTTTTGAAGTCAGGCACTCAGATAAGGATTTCAGAATGACTCAAGATCAGAGTGCATCTCAGTTCAATTACCACTTTGCAGGATATATGCCTCCGAGTGTAGATGCAAAGACAGGGGTGTGAAGCGTTTGGCATCTTGAAATATATATATTGGAATGTCTGTTGGTCCTTATGTCTTATGTCTTTAGTTAGGTTGAGTAAAGAAAAAAAAGACACGCGTGTCAGTCTTAAAGGGCAACTAATGTGTTGATTTAAGTGTCTTTTAAATGTATCTTGGACTATAGAATAGATAGAACTTTATTGATCCCTCAGGAGGTCTCCTTTGGGAAATTGTTTAATCTATTAGTCTATTGTACTAATCAGTATGTTTCTGTTTCGCTTTCAATTAAAATATTTACATTAGTAAATATGCTTAAGCTCCGCCCATTCAAAACATATTTCTGGAGATTATTCAGAATCAGAAAACTTTTATCGTGAGTGTTCTAAACAAAACACAGGACTTTGACTGTGCTGGTATTACAGAATATGAAAATGAAATAATATAAATAAAATAAAAAGAAGATAAATAAAATACAATAATATACACTACATTAAAATAAAATAGGAGACATTATTATAAAATGACATATAAATAAGAAGTTTATAATTAATTACAATGATATAAAATACATTCCATAAAGCAAACAGTTAGAAAGAAATATTGTTTACCATAACCAAACCTACTGTGCTGTGATTCATCAAGCATCATGGACACCGTGTATCAAAGCTCTTTTATAACCAAAGCTCTTGTAACCTCTCATTCGCCGAGATTTCAGACGGAGATGAACTTTATAAGGTAATAACTTCAAAACATCAATATGATGAGGGACTTACTGCATCTTGGAAGAAAAAAAAAATTGCCTCTTTTTTGGTCACCAAAGTACGTTAATCATCAGATCACCGTTGTGAGTACCTGCCACACATGATTAATCTTTTCATGATTAATCATAAAAAGCAACTGCTGGACTTTGTTTGCATATTTTGCATCTTTCTCTTCCCTCCTCTCCCTCTTACATTAATTATCTGAAATTTGAAATGCTATTTAGGTATTCCTAATTTATTTCTGTGTAGGGAGGACACAATGGATGAGCGTGCCAAGCCCCAGATTTTATTTTAGATAATTGAAAATCTCATTTGCATTACGAGAGAAATCAAACACTAATTTACATACAGGAAGAGATTAAAAAGCCAACTACCAGTGATTGTTGTTCCATATTTGATTTGAGCTTTTCCTCCTAATTGATGAATGCCGCAAATCTAGGTCTAGACTCTAACCTCCAAACAAGCCGACTGGATGTGATGTTCGGGTTCAAGGGACTTGCTGTGTGTTCCATCTGTTTTGCTAAAGTTTGTATGTTCAATCAGGCAGACAAGTTGTTCTTTTTCTTTTGCAGCAAAGCTGCTGGATTCACATCAGCATTACAAATAATGCATATCGCCGTCATTGGGTGTCTGCCAACTTTGGAAAAATCAACGCTGGCTCAGCTGGATGTTTGGAGGGAAGCGCATGCATACAGCGAACTGTAACAGTCAGAGCCAGTCATCTTTTGTGTTTGTATGAGAGATCAGAGGCGACCCGATTCACCTTTGATAAAAAAGCAACCAAAACAACTCCCCCCTCCCTCCTCCATATGCTCCGTCTATTCCTGGTGGACACCATTAAAGACCTGGCCTCAGCCTCTTCCCTCATTAATGCCGCCTCTGACATGGGCGGACACCGGGAGATTTTCAATCTAGCCCCTCTTTCTTGCCAACCCCCCTTTTAAAAACTTGATTAATGGGATTTATTTAATGGCCGAATCCCAGGTAAGCCTGGCCTGAGCATTACCGGCCGTGACTAAGTGCAGCAATGACACATTAACATTATTAATCAGTTGCTGTAATTTCTCTTTAGTCCATAAACGGCTGCTGCCCAAACGTCATATGGGAGTTTGTCGATAAGCTGCTGTGTTGCATTATTACTGAAATATGCTATTTTACTGTAGTGACTCTTTCCTATCCTGGGTTTGATACGATTTAACCCTGCTCTTGAACATGATAAATCTTGTAGAATGAGCAGCTAGCGTTTGCTAGTGGCACCATGCATACTACCTTTCTATTATTTGACCCCTGGCCTGGTGTGCAAGTGACTCTACTATCAACAGTTAAAAAAAAAACACAAAACCAAATCCTCCAAACTCCCCGGCTTCCAGGAATGCGTATGCAGTCATGGAAGTCGTTCACCCTGACCCTGAGACAACACATGAGTTCCTCAAACACATTTGTTTTTTGGGCCTCTGGGTCACCTTGACCTAGAGATAGCACACGGGTTAAAGAGGTCAGATTCAGATGGTTTGGACTTGTTGAGAGGAGAGCGTTGGAGGAGGATGACTTTCTTTGGCATCCTCTAATGGGTAATGCCAACAGTAACTTCCTGGATCCGATGGCCAATCACCACGTATCTGGCAAAGGCAATCCTTTATCTACCTCCTTATATTTGCACTTTGAATTATTCCATCAAGTATGTGGAAATATGTTTTCATCTCACAGAGTTGTTTCAGAAAAATACTTTGTCAAACCAACACAAATTGTACACAAGCTCAATATGCAACGACCTCTACTCAATAGCTGGGAAAGGACAACTGTCAAATTAAATGACATAAGGTATACTTTATTTCTTTGTATGTCTGACCTAGGCATTTTGCCTCAGAAATATGTGCTATGTATTTTCATCTTGGGCCTGGCGCAGGTAATTGAAAAGCATTGCTCAGTGTAGCGTATGCACTCAGACATGCGATGAGGCCACCATTACGCTTCAGCGTGGCCTAGAGGGATGAGGGGATGGAGGGATGGAAGGGCTTCAATCCATGATAGAAATTTTAGATTAACTTGGACGCTCGCAGTCCTCTCAATGTCAATGGGTGAGAGCAGAAATATATGTTGCATCTATAATCTTCAGACAGCAAATACAGTCTACTTGAAGATATGTTACTGCTGCTCACATGTTTTTCTATTGAAGTCATAAAAGAGAACGATCCTCCTAGAATTGTTTTTGTGAGAAAATTATTAAAAAATTAGCAGGAATGACTACTTACTATCTAATATTAAATATTTTTAAGACACAAACGTTATATAAGAAAAACCTACAACCTGCTAAATATATAATTTCCGGATCAGTCTAGAATAAATTTAAATACTTTAATATTTAGTATGTCTCAAGTATAATCGCTAGATCAAATTAAAGAGGAGATGAATTCATCTGCGCCACCCTGTCTCGGACAAGATGTACTTTATTTTAAAGAAAAGCTACCAGATAAAGAAACTAAATCATATTAAGTTGTGTAGGAAATGCCTGCTTGAGACCTTGGGCCCAGCAAGGGTTTGAGATGTTCTATTTGATGACTGTGATGTCAGCGGAAGAAACAGGGGAACATGGATGCCTCACTGGGTTTTCCAAGTGGTTCCAAAGCGTCTCAACTGAACTGTGTAGAGTAGTGATTGGTCGATGAGGCGTCATGAAGCATTTCAACACATAGATACAATGCATTGATAGTTTCGATACTTTGTCACTGAATACTGACTTTTTTAGATGAACCTTAAAAATCACTACAGGCAACCTAGTTGACATGCTCAACTGACACTAATACCTAGTATACACAAGTTATTGTATTTTGTATTGTGTAATTTCATAACTTAATTGACATTTTAAATATCAAAGATATATTCATAAGTAAAGAAAAAATGTAAACATGTATCATATTGTGATCATGTAAGTGAATGTTTTATGAATGAGGATACAGAAAAAACAAGGAAGTTGCAGCAAATGCCTTATTTTCCGATACAAGATCAAAATGGTGCCACGTTTAGTGGGAGGCAGGTCTATAATTCGTGTTTTGAAATGAAAATAGGTCCGCGGACACATCTCGTTGAAAAATGTGCTTCCTTAAAAACATAGTTTGCGCATCAAAATCAGTTCGAAAAAATCCCTGTATTGGTCACTCGTCAACTAGTCTATAGTCTTACTTAAACTAAAGTGTCTTGAGATAACTTTGTTATGATAAGACACTTTAAATAAAATTGAATTGAAATAGTCAGGTGCCACTATATATCCATCTAGACTAACTACTTACAATGCAGTGCTGAGCTCTCTCCCTACGACAGTTTTAAAAAGTCTTCAACTGGACTCATGTGACTGTCACACATTACTGGACAGTTGCTTTATTTGGGACCACTTGGATAACCATGACCTGGATGAATGAGAACATAAATGCACTTATTGGGTTGTGTGTAAACTGTGGTTCTTGTGTATGTACGTAATTTCATAATTATTTACAATGATACAATTAAATATGGTCATCTCCTGTCATTTATATTCGCTTTCGTCTCACTTTCTGTTTTTATTGTGAAGTTCTGATCCTTGTCTAGTTGACTTCCTCTTGCGCTCCTGATCTGATTGCCCCTGATTCGTGTCACCTGTATCTTCATCTCACCTGATCCCTGTTCCCCTCGATTGTTGTGTGTTTAAAACCCTCTTTTGTCTGTCAGTCCCTGTCTTGATGTTAAACTTCTGTAGCTCATGTTTTGCTCAAGTATATGATTTGTTCAGTATAGTTGGCTAATTTCTGTGCCTTTTTCGTCAGTGCCTTTCGGCTGCTCTTTTTGTTAATAAAGTAGTTTGTTCACCATTCAGGTTTCCTGCCTCTGCATTTGGGTTTCCTGCCCTGAGTCCTGACAAAAATATATAATCGAGGGTAGTATTTAAATATTGTATTTAATTGAAATGTGGTTGAATATAACTACTTCTAAGTGAGCTTAGATGATTTAAATACATTTTGATGGTCTGGACACACGAGCCGCTGCTTTTCTTTTTTCAAATACCGTATGACTTAACTGATGTGACGGATGCGATTATGGAAGCTGGTAGTAAATGACACATGATTTTCTCATTTTCTGTCTGGCCTTCACAGAGACAGTGTCGTAAATGGTCAGGGGGCGTGAATCCTCGCTTCCTCACGTAATAAGCATATAATTAAACTCCTCTGACAATTACATCATACATTATCAGCCCAAGTCAGATCCATTACTACTCTGGATCAATGGCTGTGCTGCAATCTGCCTCCTATTCTGACCACACCAGGGACAGCCTGTGAGGCGGCTTCAGGCCTCTGTGCCGTGTTGCAGGACCAGTAAGTGCTATTAGTGACATCCAACACCAATGAAAGGAGCGGGAGGTGGGTGAAAGACCATATCTATTGTGAGGTGAAAGGAACAAGGAAATGTGAATTAGCCCTGATGTAGGGACTGTAAGGAGCAACGTGCTAATATGTCTCTGCCGTGTAATGATGAGTCATTGTCGAGCCGGTCAGCATGTGGTCGCCAATGACATCATTGACTCTCCAGACCAGGTTTGATATATATTCACACGTTTGTATATTGAAGCGTTTCTTAAAATGCTTATTTGGGATTAGAACATTACCTGGGAAGATATAAGAGAAATGTTGTTGTTGGCGGGGAGAACTCATGGGATGACCACATACATGCCCATCTGCCGGGGTGATGTTCGCGGGGTATAAGATTATAATTTTGATCAGTCTGCCAAATCCGTTCTGCCGCTCTGAGTGATCTGAGAGGAGCAACCGCAGGGCCGGCAAATAGATTGAATCAGCCCAACCTCTTTCTGGCTCCATCTGCTTTGCCCTCTTTCTCTTTCACTTCGTCACTGGCCGCCTCTCACCCTGACCTCTATTCATCTATTCCCCTTCTCATCCATCTTTTTCATCTATTTCGCTTCTTCCCGCTTCACTCTCCTGATCCTTTTCACCAAAATTATTACATTACACATCTAGCCGACATCCATTTGCTCCGAACATGTTCGTTCTTCTCCCTTCCTTGCTGTCTTTCCAAGAATTGGCAAAGGCGATGTTATTTCAGATTATACACTTGTTAAAGCTCATTTGAAGCTAACAACAGGACATCAGACGCGCTGAACCCGGGGTGGAGTGAGAGGAGGAGGTGTTGATGGAGTTTTTGAGCAGGTGAGAAATGAAGAGGAACTGTAGAGAAAAGACCTGATCAGATGGAAAGATTACAGAGGGAATTATTCATGGGGCCGGGGCCCTTTGGAGCGAGAGATTTGTTTGGAGGAGGATGCAAAACTGAGGGTGATATAATTTAGAGTGAAAATAACTGATTTAGTCCTTTCACTCAAGGTAATGTCAGTCACACAAGAGTCATAATAACTCATAATGTATTGGTAATATCATGTTGTGTTCTGTAAATCCATACTCAAGAATTAAAAATCCCAACAATAAAAATCAATTAATTAACATTAGTTTACCGTCTATAAATACAATCATTGCTACGAATTGGTTAAACTTTAATTAATGAAAACAAGTGTTTAAAAAGGTAAAGACATGTTGCACTTTTATATCAATGTCATTTCTAAAGAAATATAATTTTAACATAAATATATTGCAACAGATAAACAATATATATTTTAGCTTGGCTTCAAACTGCTGATAAGTGTTGATGAGCAGGAACGAATAAACAAAAAAAGAAAACATGAGACAACATGCATGTCTTTGTTTTTGATTTAATGTTATAAGTGATGCTGTGGCCAACTATGCCAAGATAAGTGTAGAATTAAACAGGTTTGTCAAATGCATAATGTTATTCATGAGTTATTTTGTTTTTTTTGTTAACTGTTTGGTAATGGTTTTTTTTTTTTTACCTTTTTCTGGTTAAGGGACTTAAAGCTTACTAAATAATCCTTGGTTAGAAAACATTGGGTAGAAATGGGTCAAATGTTGGACAAGTTACCTGAAGCCCCCTGCCCTATTCCGAGTAGCTGCTGTGATTTTTTTTTTGTCTCTGTATGCTTCCTGGGAGCAAGGAGGTCACCCCAAAGGGAGTTAGAGTGATTGATGTCCCAGTGTCATGCTGATTGACTTCATGGTTGCATACCCTGGAAGAAGGGATGAGGTGGACTGTGGTGGGGCAATCTCATCCACCCAGGACATACTTCATTTCTAGACCCCTCTCCCCATGGATCCGTCTTCCATCCACCCACACGCCTCGTAGGTTGATCGGGCTAAAGGCTTGCCTGTTCACTGCATAAACTGTGACCCCCGCAAGAACACACTTGTTTTGTTTTTGTGTTAGATGGGGAGTTTAGGGGTCACTCAGTCTTGGCCTTTGCTCTCCCAGGAGGTCTGTACAAGCATTGTGCTCTGACATGGAAGGCTTTCAAACCAGAGAGTTACCTGTGGTGTTTCCCTGCCATTCCGTTTCAGTGGACTTAGGCAGAGAATGTATCGTTGAAGCTGGAGGACATGTTTAAGAAGGCTTACAAGGCTTTTTCTTTACTTTTTTTCTAAGTTTGTGTTACATGGGTGTTTTTCTTTTAAGGGAAGACACCAAGGAAAAGGCAATTTATTTTGAATTAGACCTTTTTCTGATATGAGGACTACAGATGGAAAGTAGCATTGTGCTAAATCTGGTGCAGCCATCATTTTAATGTAACTGCACATTTTCCTTATAAATAAACTGAACTGAACTAAACTGATATGGACCTCTACAAAACCTCACACGTCTAAAAAAGCCTTGATGTAGTGACAAGTCTTAACTTTATTTTTTTAGAATTCACAACAACTTTATTTAGTCAACTTAATTTAAAAGTTTAGCTGTTCCCTTAAGAATGCAAAATCTTTCAGAAGTGTGTGTGAAAAAGGGTCTCCAACTCTAAGGCTGAAGTGATATACTAATCTCGCAAATGGATTAGAAACTGCATATTCACCCAAGGTATGATTTGCTACGACGTATTTCATTACACTAGCTGAATCTTCTGAAAATGTTTAGGAGACAATGAATTTGACTGATATCGTTTTTCTCTTTTAAGTAATATAATTGAGGGTCAAAATATGCCGAAACTTTTGCTTCAAAGCGCCTGTAGCTGGTTATATATTATCCATTCATCCTCAGTCATCACTGGGATCTCAGAGTTAATTGGTCCCTTAACTTTGGAGGACGTAATGACTGCCATCTAGCGGAGATGTAACTTAAGAAACTTTTGCATATAAACTGTAAAAAATGGGGAATTTGAAAAAAATAAAATACCATTGATACAGTGCTGTTAAATATCGATATATATCGGTGTGCCACACCACTATCTGTCGCTTTCTAGATTAATTGGTGTCTATATTTGTTTAATATAATTCCACACATTAAATCACATATGTTATAATACATCAATCAAGTATTAACTAGTGATGGGTTGTTGAGGCCTGATGATACTGCAAAATCATGATAACGATACAGTGTCTTAATTTTAAAAGGCCACTAGATGGCACCCTCTGCTTTATAATATTTGGCTCTGACCTACTTATTCAATGAAACCTGGCATCATTTAACCGACGGTACTAGTCTAGTGGTCTTTTAAACTGTATCGTGATACAGCATCAGCTGTGTCATGAAGCCTCATTAACCCATCTCTAGTCTTAACTAACAAGTAAGGTAAGGTAAGGTAAGGTAAAACTAAGTAGTGAATGGCTAAAGCTTCATGAAGCAGTGTCATGTTGTTCAGAGGTCAGTAGGTGGTGCCATCAGTTTAAAAATGTAAAAAAAAAAAAACACATCTTCATGAAGCTTCACCAGACCACCAGGCAGGGTTTTTTGAGTTTCTGTTGAATATCGATCTCTCATCAGTGCTTTACTTATTTATTTATTCATTTGTTTATGAGATGATGTCTGCAAGCAAAAACAACAGGACAATTAAAAAACATATAAAAAATAATTATAACAGCAGCAAACTAATGTTTTACAAGAGCTCTTTCTCAAACAGCGGGGGGCGCTACAGATGACTGGTACTTTTTTTAAATGGTGAGGTGAGAGGGGCTTTGCATGATAGGAAGCAGATGGGGTGTGTCAAAGATGAAAGAGAAACAAGTATGGAGTATAACTGAGGTTATAAGTTTGCCCAGAAGAGACCATGGGAAAAAACACACTTTTTTTTCTTTCACCCTTCTCTGTGTTTGCTTTTATTTCATGTCTTGAACTGGTTTACAACGGATCAATCCGCGGCATCATGGAAGAATGACTCCCTCACAACGTTTACTGGTTCACGGGACAGAGATAGGAGCGAAAGGAAGAGAGGTCTTAAGTGGACCATGTGGTGGCTGCTAGTGAAGCCAGACTAATATCAAGCTCATTGCTCAGTTCTTCAGCTAGTATCGATCCACCATAATGTATGTTTAGCTGATCCTGTTCTGAACTCCGTTCTGTAAACAAGCTGCAGTCAATACTGTCACAGCGCGTTTGACTAACACCTCCATGGTCAACAACAAACAGCGACTTGTACTGCATGTCAAATAAACAACTGGCCCGCATTACACCACAGCTCAGCGAAGAAGGTCTTGCTAATGGGCAGCTCAGTCCCAAACTGTCATCTCGCAGTTGTTTGTGTCATCTCCGAGTGCCAGCCCCCCCGTGTGCACCTGCTGCTGGTGGGGTTCATTATGGATTTCTCTAATGGCATTTAGAGTTTTAATAGCAGGTTTTTGCATGGAGTGTGTAATGAATCACTAGATGTCGTCCGTGTGCCTAATGAGAGCACCTACTGTTCCCACAGATACAAGAAGCAGATAAGCATTTCAAGCTGCTCGCCCAAACTCTCACTATTTATTCATGTCTACCTATTTGTTCGTGTGATTGATTGTTCATACCTCGTTCACAGTTCTTACCCAAAAAAGAGCTTTTAAGCTCCGATTTCATCTGCATGCCAACGATTCAAAACCATCACTCTCGCCACAGCACACAAGCCAGAAAACTTGGCAGGACGGGGGACAAGAGAGGAGGGCGACGGCTTCACACACCTGTGGTTCTAATGAGACACGCCGCTCTCGCATCACTGACATCCTCTTGCTGTGCTTTCAACTTCCTGTTGCCATAAAATGAGTGAAGCGTGAGAGAGAAGTGATCGGCCCAATCTTGATTAATGTTATAGTCGCAGCAGAAAAATCTGAGTTTAAGGACTGAAGAAAAATTTGCTGTAGCAGTTCTGTTGATCAATTCAATGTCCGGAAATCTCATCCAACCAATCCCCTCCTATATGTGTAGTATCCTACACAAGGTCTGGGTGAAACTAGAAAACTGAAGGAATGTTGTTTCTAGTAGTGATGGGTTGATGAGGCAGCTGATGCTGTATCATGATAAAGTTTGTATCAGTGAAAATGATGCCAGGTTTCATTGATTATAGCTAAAAATTATAAAGCACTAGTGGTGGCCTTTTAAAGTTAAGACACTGTATTATTAAACAAGCGATGCAGTATCACGAGGCAAATCAACCCATCACTAGTTGTAGTATAAGTTCATGTGGCTCAATGTAACCTCCCAACAGTGCCGGTACAAAAGGCTGCAACTACATCTACAGCCTCTATGTTCATAATGTACAGGTATTCGGAATTTTTTTAAAGGCGTATCACTAAATCTATTGATCAAAGACCGGGAAAAATTCCCAATGTTGTGGCTTCCATATGAAATGGACATTACAGATGAGCTTGAGGTGTTTGGATGTTTTTAAAAAGTATTTTTGGAGGAAGATGAACCTAATTTCCTGTCATTACATTAAAGTGAGTTTTTGTTAAACTAAGAACTTTTAAACAAGCTCAGCATTGAAGACGATGTGAAGGTGTAATATAATTTGGGGCTCACATGAGCCACACGCAGATATATTCGTAATCTCTTGAATAAAAGTGTTTTCTATATACAACCTGTGCTTTAATCTGTACAACTGAATGATCCTCAAAATATGAATAAGTCAGTCACTCTTGTAGAGTACAGATGAAGCGATCAGACGCGGTTAATTTTGTTCATTATATTGTAAAAACAAGACTTTAATTACTAGCTGATTAACAGCTGATCAAAAGATTCAGAATAAAACTATTATTTTGTCATAATCAAAATTATTAGAATGTGAAACATATTTATAAGTTTGTAAATAATTGTAAATTGTAAAGCATTATTTATTTTTTAGAGTATTTAATCCAAATATGTCTACATTTAAAGGTTGATTTTGTTTTTACATCATTTATTAAATAATGAAGTGTTTAATGTTTTTATTGAACAATTTCATTCAATCATCTGAATGTTTTAATATGAATTAATCTTTTACACATGGAGTTTGAATCTCTCATAACCTCTCATTCGCCAATATATTGGAAGGGAAAAACTTAATAAAGTAAAAAATTCTAAAAAATTATCATGATTAGGACGACTTCAACATTTCAAACATCTGAGACAGTCGGTAATAACCCTAGACTTTCACGGAAAGCCAGGGTCTGCCACACTAAGGTACAGAGAGCATTACCTTTTGGCTTAGCTCTCTTTTTAGCAACACAGGTCAGCCCAGTGTCTGCGTAACTGCTACCACGGCCCCACTCCACCTGTCGATATCACTATATCAGGACCCTGATATACTTAAACTCCTCCACTTTGGGATGTTATTGCAAACCCTAAGAGGCCAACCCACCTTAGACCGGCTGTTTGGTTTGTTTGTTTCAACATTTTTACAATGTAACTTCTTATCCCTACTCAGATATTACAATTTAAAATAAATATTTAGCTGTTATGCTTTAATTATCAAGAAGACTTCATCAAAAGTATCACACAATCTCTCTTTTAAAGTGTTCTTTTCTCAAAGAACTCTGCTAGCAGTCATGCTAGCAGTGTCAGTTAAGTCTAATTGCACAAAAAAACAGGAATTTACCTCACGCAACCTGCGATCAATACGTCCTCTAAAAATACATTGGCATAATCAATCACTGGCTTTGAAAATTCTGTCTTCCAGCAGCAGGTGACAGCATGGATTACCGTTCATACCATTCACTCACATGCTCGCACACACGGGCGCCTCTTGTGAGACATTACTTTTTAGGGTTGAAACGTCTGATGAAAAATAGCGGCCAGGAGGGGAGAGTCTGCTCATCAAGCACTTTTTCTGATGAATCACTGTTATGTTGGAGGTGTTGTGTCGTCGTCAAATGAGACGGTTCGATATTTTCACTCCGTCTCCTCCAGAGCAATTGACAGCTGTCTTTTCTCACAAATTGAGTGGCCGTGCTGATGTAATGGAGCAAACCGGGTCCTGTGAAGAACGAGAGTGGAATTATGATGAAGCGGAGGTCGCATAAAAGGCTCCAAAATGAAAGCTGTGGACTAAATACAAAATCTGATTGTTGCTTCTTAGGAACAGAAACAAGAGCTACCAGACTTTAAGAAAGAGTTGTTTGTTTCACAGATCTTTTCATTATATATGAAAAAAGATGATAAATAGAATCCATTGAACAAAAAAATTAGCTTTGTCTTTCACTTTAATGGTTTGATTATCAGTTGTTGAAACTTCACGCAAAGATGAAAAAGAAAGATGAATAAAACAAATTGAAATTTGTTGAAGAAGTTGCTACAAGGAGCAATTGTACATCGTTTCATCTCCCCCACATCCACGGTTATCTCACTTTTTTTCTCAACAGGCAAATCTCTGTATCTGTATTCATGTCTAGGATAAGAGATGTTGCATCCATCGTAAGATTTAAATTAAAGCAGCCCTTCTGTAATGTTCAGGATGAAACACCCACTCCTACATAATGCATCACTCTCCTCTTGGTTTTGCAACAATTGCTGCTACGATATCGACCTCTCTACTATTCTAATGTACAGCCATGAATGAGAATAAGCTTCACGGCGAGACCCTCCGGACGAACTAACTTGTGACATGAAGTGGTGCGGCCATGTTGTTGTCAGAGGAGTTTCTAAATCAATCAGCTGCCTTGAGTTATTCACAGTCCAACATCAAGAAGGCATTACTTATCTGAGGCTTTTAATTTCTAATCCATCTGTCAAATGATTTGAAAGATGGAATCTCATTACTTTGAACAAGTGGGGAGCAGACAACATAAATCATTTTGTTTTCATCTTACACTGACAGAGTCTGTTTACACCTGGACTGAGCTGCTGGTGTTCGAGTGACGATCAGATAAATAGAAACAAATATATGTTGTGACGTCTTTAAAGTTTTCAGAAATGGACCAGTTTAGTTACTAAAATGACCAACATTTATGTTAGTAGGGTTAAAATGTCGGTGTGGGTCAAATTATAATGTGGCCACTGAAACACTTAAAATACAAACAATTATTCCACTTGTCTGTACCATGAGATTGGCATAAATAACCTCATTTGACCTTGGCTCATCCGTCCTGTTTGATTATGCTGACCGTGATTGGACAGTCAATCTGAAAGTGAAAATCTTTAATTAAATGAACATCAGCCATGTCTGAATATCTGGTCATTAAAGAAGCTCACCCCCTCCCTGCAAATCAAAACAGTGACAATCGTTTTATGCTAAATTTGCACAAGACACCTGCTTGCGTTCCAATATGTGTGTCACATAATTACAGAAAATCCTGTCTCCGTCTCATCATTATAAGCCCCAGGAAAGGCAGGAAAATGATGTTAACAGGTAAAGCAACGTATTTGTCTGTTTGTCAGGGTTAAAAATAATCAGGTAGAACATAGTTCCTGTAATAGTAGTGTGTATTAGTGATGGTATGATGAAGCTTCATGAAGCAGTGTTATGTTGTTTAGAAATCAGTAGGTGGCGCCATCAGTAATAAAAATAATTTGGTGTTTCATTAGAACAGTTGTTGTAGTTTGTATGCTTACAATTTCCACAGAAGATCCTGAAGGTCAAAGCACATCTGTAATAACCCATTCTAAGTAATGACAACTTACATTAGAACATTTGTTGGTAAAAAATAAACATTTTACAACAACACATTTGGCTAAAACGTTTATATTTTAACTTATATTTTATCTTTTTTTTTTTTTTAAGTTTTACCGCTATTGTTTTTCAAGCTTTTTACTTATTTAAAAGGAATTGATTTCAAATATTTTTTTAAGTAGATCAGAGGGGGTCATGAAGGTAAAGAAAATATGCGTGAGAACATTTTGCCAATAACAAAACTGTGTGAATGTTTGATAATTTGCTTTATAAAATTAAAAATCATCTTTTGATTATTTCGACATTTTCCATTTATATTATTTGGAGATTATTTTAACTTCAACTTTTTTACGATGTGATGATTAAATACTTAAACGTGAATGTAGCTTGTATTTATTTCACACAAACAAACATTCGAGCTCCATAAACTTCCTCAGACCCGTTGAAGGGCGACTTTAAAGCTAATTATTCATGTCATCTTGGGAGGGATTGAGACACGAATTGAGTGTAGTGGTCGTAGGAATCCATCACTGTAGTATAGTCTAATAACTCATGTCCATTAAAGACTCTCTCAATTATTCATTTAGCAAGATAATGAAAATATGCTAATTAGAGATTTGCTATGGAAAAGAAAATGCATAACAGCCCTCGGCCTCATGATGAACTCATTATTTAAGCTTTACTCTGTGAACTTGAGTTATTGGAGGCTGTCAGCTTCTTATAGTCTTAGGGTTTGTTAAAGGCTACTTTCAAAACTGAGATGACTTACTTAACATGTCTCTACATTATTTTATGATGCTTAACGTCAATAATGGCTGCTGTAACTCTGATCAATATGCTCTGATCAGATGGACAAAAACTGATGGTTTATAGATATTCTTCAAATATATCAGTTTGAGGGGGTCCCACCATGAAAAGTGCATGTGATAGAGTTGAATGGAAAAAAAAGCTGTCTTTCTTCGGTTTATTCAAAGCTTAGGTATCCTTCTCTTTACCATCATTGGTTTTTGATTGATTGATTAATGTTTCTTTATTGTTCCCACATTGAAAACATGCACCTATAAGGACGTAAAACACACACAATAAAATAATAAAACCATAAACAAGGATAAATAAAGATAATAACATCAAACAAATAATAATTATAGTAAAAAATAAAACTAGAACAATAATGTTAACATAATAAATATTACTAATAACTTCTTGTCGTCTTCTTCTCTTTTCACTTGTTACTTCCTGCTCCATCATTCATCATACAACATCTTCCATGTCTCTCCTCTCCACCTGATATTTCACTCTGATATACTGATTTATGATTTTGTCCTCTGTAGTCATGACAACCATGTTTTTCCACGCTTGCTCCACCATACCTGCACTCTCTTCATTACCTCAATTGTTCATTGCTCTGGACTTCCAATCCCAATGACCTAAACTGTTTTCATTACCTCCACTTCCTGTTTTTAAACTTTGACATTCCCACAAAGATGCATCCTGTCCTGATTCTACTGACTTTCATTCCTCTCAAACTTCCATTCTTATGCCGTTTTAAAGAAGGGTGTCTACTCCGAGTCTCACCAGGTTGACTAAGCTTAAGTAACGGGCATTATAGGATTCTCCTGACCAATCAATGTCCATTTCCTAGTGTGACTTACCATAGTTTTTACCTGACTAATGAAGCACATGAAGACCAACACACACAAAAATACAATTACAAAAATAACATTTACGCATAGAGTAGAGATTAAAAAATCAGGTGCGAATTACGGCTTTAATTAATTAATAACAATTAATGCAAGCATTTGGCACACCTGATTATTAAGGACATAAAAATAAAAAAATCGACTTCTATCTATCAATGTTTCCACACTTACTTAATGGCTTGGTGCCATTGACCAGGGGTCCCCAACTGGCCGGACAGGAATCAGGAATTCAAAAAAATATATATAGTATATATATTATTTCTGCCTAAAAATAGTGATGGTTTTATGAAGCTTCATGAAGCAGTGTCATGTTGTTTAGAGGTCAGTAGGAGGCGCCATCAGTTTAAAAATGATGTGATGTTTCATTAGAATAGTTGTTTAAAACAAAGGAAAACATATAATTGCTAAGAGACACACACATACATAACACCATCCTCGACATACATCCTCAGTTTTTGCTGATTCAGCGTTATGGTCCTTTTTTTCAATGCACTTCATGGGAGTTTTTTGCAGGTCACTCTGTTTTATTTTTACTATTTTCTATCTGAGGGTAGGTCTGTTAATATAATCCTGACATTTAACTGGTCCGCGGTACAAAATAAGTCAGGTGACCCTGCTGTAGACAACATAATAAACATGGGTTAGTTTAGCAGTAGTGATGGTTGAAGCTAAATGAAGCAGTGTCATTATTTTCAGAGTCCACTAGAAAAGTGTAACTGTTCTAATGAAACATCACATCATTTTCAAACTGATGGCGCCACCTACTGACCTCTAAACAACATGATACTGCTTCATGAAGCTTCATCAGACCATCGCTAATAAGCAGTAATTATTGTTGTGATATTGCATGTTTCAACTTTCCACAGCAGATGTTTCTATTTTTTATTGCAATAAATGAATACATTTTCTCCAGCTAGATCCAAATTAGGTCTAGCCACAACATATAGCTCCAAGAATATGAAGAACATTTCGAATGAGTGTGGGTTCTAAATAAAACTTTCCCTTCTTGATCAGTCAATGCTTTTTCATCAGGTTTTTTCTCGAGTTAATGTTCAGCTCTAGCCTCTCTGTCTTTGTGATTCCTCCCTCTTATCCCTCAGGCCTGATGGAAAGGACAGCACTGTCATGGCCCTGTAGAGCAAAAATGGCAGAATTCATCCCATGCTGTGTCGGTGATAACACTCCTGAGCGTGACACATTCCACCTCAGATTACAAGCGCGGCTTTCATTCCTTGCATTCTCCTTGTCACTTCAGTGCCTTCAATTCGGTCATTCAGCAAAAGAATAATGTGTCCTTTTACAAAGGCGGAAGAGAATGAAGCTGCTTAGGAAGTGACTCGGAGTAACATCTCGATCCTTCTAGACACAGGGTTTCCTCCGCTGGAGACAATATCAAGTGAGCCAGATTATAATGAATGACACTAACTATGAGTTATCAGCTGATCTATGAGCTCTTGCCGGATGCACCACAGAAGCTGCAGCCTGATAGAGGATCGCGCTGACTAATGTCTCTCTCTGTGTGTCTGCTGGTGCCAGAGCTGATGTAACTCTGCCAGGAAGCAGTCTGTTAACAGATATTTGAGTCGCAGCAGATTGCCAGCCAAGACTAAGTCACTCCATTCTTCTTTTTTTAACAGTCTGCTATATAGAGAATAAGAATGGAGTTTTTCATTTGAGGGAGAAAAGGGATTTATTTTTATATTAATTCATCCTTAAAACATATGAACCACAGATACCTTTCCAGAGTTTCCGCTCAAACTCTCGCACCTCCTGGTATCAGGAACAAGTGGCATATAATGCAATATTGTACAGTTATACCCCAGTCCGATTCTCTGGCGACCTGGCTCAAGAGCAACTGCAGTGAGCTACCAAGTTGATCCTGCCATATAGTTGTCTATTCGATTAAATACAGTCACTTTTTGTCTCCATGTGCTTACTCCAAATCATCATTAGTTACTTAAGTTGCAAGTAATTTTATATGATTCTTGATAAAAAAAAAATTATTTCTGCATTACTAACCCTTTTATGGTGATACAAATGTATTACTTACGGCATTAAAGTTTTTTTTTCATTTAAACGTACATTGATATCCATATTACTTATTTCTGCCTCTACTCATAGTCAACAATCGCATATTGAAGAATACAGTACCACCATAGTTTTAGAGTGAAAAATCATGTCACACATCTTTAATGTGGACTTAAAAAAACATTTTATAAAACAAACATTCTACTAGGGGGATATTAGAGTCAAAGGTCTGGCACCAGGTCCATATGTAGCCCTAACTCAGGCACTTTTGGACAGAGGATGAGCTAATGGAATAGAATAGAATAGAATGCCTTTATTTATCATTATACACAGTAAAACACAGGCAAATTGGAGCCCCCCCTTCAGTGCAAACAAGCAATACATTCAAAACACAATATAAATATATAAAAAATGCAATATAAATACACTTACATGCAGTATAAGGTAAATAGATAAAATGAATTAATTGAGCAGTATGTGCATCAGTCCATGTGTGAATTCAAAGTGACAATGGCTGTGGGAAAGAAACTGTTTTTAAATCTATTATTAATAAGCGGAGACACTTTCTGTTACACAGTTATCCTAAGATTAAACAAGAGCTAGCCAGTGTTTGGTTTATGGCTCTGTATATGTGTTTTAGACTCGATCGTGAACATATAAAAGTTTCATTTACACCAGTCATATTAAAGGCTGAGACATTCTAATATAACAATCTTTCCCAACATTCACAGTAATACAAACAGGAAGGTTCAAGCACCATCAGAGACGTTGCCCCCTTTGCTTTGGAGAAACCATCATATTTTAATATCATGTGTCAATCACTTTGGATTGAAACGTCCATCGTCCAATTTGAGTTGTATTAATTCACCATTTTGCGAAGCCACAGTCCCAAAGTGGGCTGATTCCCTCCTGACTTTCTGTGAACCAAACCAATTTGAGTCCCATAATGAACCAATCCAGCCGTGTTTTTCTTGTTCCTCTGCTTTCATTCAAAGTCTTTACAACTCTTCTTACCTTCCATTCCTCCAACAGAACTCTAACAATGATGACCCGTGCTGACCCGACAACCTCACTGTCTTTCTGTGAGTAGCTAATGGCCAGAAGGCCTCATCTCTCTATTGACCCTTTGCCCATACCGAGGTGAATTATGGCACCTGAGCGGTGGTCTAATGCAGCGGGTCCTGACACGGAGACATCAGTCCAGAGGGGCTGGTCGCCGCAGACTAATGATACAGACTTGGGTAAATGGACAAGTGAGAGAAAAAGACAGATGAGGAGAAAGAGAAGTAGAGCTTATTAAGGCTGATTGCCTCATCATGCTATAAGGCTGACAAGCAGAAATAGTCTGGAGTTCATTTCCTCAGGGTGACTCTGCTTCTACCTGACTTCTCTACAGACGACTGATCGATGAATTGATCACAGGCTTGTTATGAGAGCTGGCAGATGCCAAATAGTGTTGCTTAAGAGCTGAAGTGACATTTTTTTTTTTACTTCATGTCTTACCTCAGTTGTGATTAAAATGTAGCTGGAAAGCAACAGCTGACCTTAATACATTCATATTATATGAGATGAATTAAATTAAAAGTGACAAATAGTCTCACACTGAATGATAATAGTCAAATTGATCACATGGTAAGTGAGGGCTGGTAAACTTCGCCTCAGAATGACTTCATCTAGCACTGCTATTAAGCAGCTGAACCAGCAAGTTTTGCATTCTGTTCCATATTTCCTTCACTTTAAATAACATCTTAAAACACTCTGAATGATAAGTCACCTAAACAAATGTCTAAGTCTTTGTAATAGCCAACATATAATGTTACATGGTACATAATGACTATGAATCATTTATATTCAAGAAACTACTATATATATAGCAACTGTTTTCAATAAACAAATAAATAAGAGCAACTTTGATACCTCAACATAACTAATATTACAAGTGGTTTCTCCAAATACACAAAATCTAATTTTTAATGACTGAGGTTGTAT
The DNA here is from genome assembly GCF_982586985.1 of Callionymus lyra. Taxonomy (NCBI): domain Eukaryota; kingdom Metazoa; phylum Chordata; class Actinopteri; order Syngnathiformes; family Callionymidae; genus Callionymus; species Callionymus lyra. The sequence goes on from NC_141835.1 coordinate 22,220,196, forward strand.
CAAGTCAATACATTTTTTAATAATTTTAATAATATAAAAATGTGGCAAAATATTATCGCAAATAGCATTATCGGCTAATTCTAAAACTCTGTAAATAATTTTCATTTAAGAAACTACAATATAAGTGTCTCTTAAATTGATCTTGGACCTATATTGTACTCATCAGTATGTGTCTGTTTGTACAAAACTCTCTTTTCATTATAATATTTACATTACAAAATGTGCTTAAGCCCCGCCCAGAAAACAAAAAACATAGGAGTTTTTCTGGAGATTAAATCTTGTTTACCATAACCACACCCATTGTGATTGGTCAAGCAACAAGGTTAGCATCAATCCAGGATTTATCCATTTCCAAGGGACTCGTTGTATATGCAAAGTGTGGCATGATCACAGATGGCTAAGTGACTCCGCTCTCATAACCTCTTGTTCACAGAGATTTCAGACAGGCGCGAAAATCGTCATGTTGAGGGACTTACAGCATTTTGGAGAGGAAGACTTCAATATTTGAAACATTTGAGTAAGTCAGGAGAGTTTGAGAGTTTAGTTTCCCTTTAAGTTATATCCCTATTCATCGGTTTTTCATTCCTCCTATCATGAGACTCAGTCTGGACTGCCTCCTGCTGACAGTGGAGAGAAATCCAGCACCTTCCAATCCCTCCTTCCCACCGTTACCTCCACTTTCCACCGGCCAGGGACAGAGGACATGTGATGACAGGGGTATCAGCTCAGGTAAAGGCTATTCTGTTCCCACTGGCCCTGAAGTTGATGCATTCCTTCCCATTCTCGATCTCTTTCAATCTGCTCTCGGTTTTCTCAGGAGCTACATTCCTGCCGATCAAGAGCTCCCACTGTCCAGCTTTAGGTAGGTCTTGTTACAACCGACTAAAGAGGGAGAAAAGCCTGTGTGAATGTTTCTCTCTAATCCATCATCTCTTCCTCCACTCGTCCAGATTAGCCATTATAGCTCTGTCAGACTATGTGAGTCGGTCCTCTCTCTGTCAACAGTGTGTACGCCATTTGCTAGATCCCTTAATCTTTCTCTCCATCTAAAGTAGCGGTTCCTGAGTACAACATCACCATTTCATTAGCAAACTTCACTTAAGTCAGCACTTGACATGTTCCTTTGACACCCGTTTCAATCGAGTTAGAGATGGATAAAGACTACAAGATATATTTATGTTTTTTGGAAGATTTCACAAGCCTCTTTACTTTCATCAAACTGCAACTTCATCTTTTGTTATTTCAAAGCTTATATTTTGCACATTGCTTAGAGTTGTGGAAATCCAACTACAAACTCACAAAGATGTATTTTAAAATAAATTAACTATACATCAGTATCATTATTTCTGTATGTGATAAGAATGGGATAAAATCCATTAACAAATATTGAAGGTGCCTACTGACCACATTTGAACTTTTGATCGCAACGAAGGGTTGAGAGAAGAAGGCCGAATGCTAATAATCAATGTTTAAGGTTTAAGGACTTAATGCTGGAATGTCAGGCAAGCATGTGAAACTGATGATCTCATTTGATCTCAAAGTTCACTTCCACCACCTAATCTCCATCAGTTGTGGAATAGTCAACACATTTGTGTTACCTTATTTAAACTTTTGGCCAAACAGTGTGAAAATAATAAAACTTTTCTTATCGTAAAACTTGTCTGTTTGTACACACAATTGAGGAATAAACGTGTCCAGTTCTTTGACGGTTGTATTCAACTTATATTTGTTTCTCTGCTTCCCAATATCACATCGCTGTGCTATATTTTCTTGCCCGGGGCAAGATTAGCCACACCATGATAGATGGTATTAAACAAGACCGCTAGAATCAGATTATGCCCTCCCCAGGAGTGTTCCCTCTGCTAAAGTTTAGCACTCCGAGGGGAGACAAGGGATGGCTTTGGTGTGATTTCTCAGGCCAGGGCGCAGGTATCTTCTATCTTTATATTCAATGTTTCAAATGCAATCTCCTGCGCTTCTCTTTCTCTTGTTTATGAAGTTAACCCAGACGACTATGTTGGCTCTCCTTCCCTGGCTAATCTCACATCATCACATCAGGGCAGTTGTATTGATTTCTGGGGAAAGTAGTCCTAAATTGCTCTTCCTTTGTCAATCTGGGCCTTGTTACCAGGCAACCGGATGACCCAACTCTCAAGCTGCCCCCCCCCCCCCAAACACACACCATCCCTGGTTACTCACATCCCCACCCTCCTCACAACTCTACACATACACACACTTTTGACACAGAGCCAGAACTGCAATCTGGGCGAACCTCTCCTCCTCTGATGGGAGATAGAAGGAAATCAAACCTTCGACAGGAACACTTTTGTAGAAGCTCATTTGCTTCACACATCTGACTCAGGAGAATATTCAAATTTGGATTCAAATTGTGCAGCGGCTCTTTTGTGACATTTTGATGAATGTGGAAAATAATAAGATGGAAACAGTGTCGGGTGTGTAATAATTTAATCACACGAAAGCGGCGCTGGAGGCCGTTTGGTTAAGTATTGTGTTTCACATTAAAAAGTGATGACTGTCAAATCAAATTCCTGCGAAAGGCTCGTGTTAAAATGGATCAAATCTGGCTTTTCCTTTTTTGATAGATTAGCCAAATATTCCAACACAATTATTCCAACACCGTTCTTCCCATTCATCACAGTGTTCATCTGATTTCTGTGATCATTTTTCATCTGTCACTGCCCAAAGCTTTCAATTTCAATCCTGCAGCAGTTTCTGACTCATTTAAATATTGAATATAAAATCCACCGGAGACACAGAAAACACAGATCCATGCAATTTTCGATAATTAATTGAATATACATGAATTATTATTGTGCATCACGAACACACTTAGTTTCCAATTATATTGTGAACACATGGGTCTCTGAACATGACATTGGTCTACATAAATAAAATAAACTTCAAACATAATATTCTACCCTTGTGTTGTCTCTGGGTCACATTGAACGACCACTATGGCTTCCATAAATACATATGAAGCGGTGGAGGTTGTTCACCTTGACCCAGAAACAACACAAGTGATACCTGAAACACATTTGTTTTTGGGCCACCGGGTACCTTGACCCGAAGAAAACACAAAGGTTAAATGGCCATTTCTTGCAGTATCATTAATATAGGGATTTTAAATGAACATAAAACAATAACACATACATTTATCTTTAGTTTAAAATTGCATGCTTCCTGTTACCATTTATATGCAAGTAGCAAGAAATACCAACGTGACTGAAATTGCCATCATAATGTCTTTTCTATCACCATTTAGGCCAACTGGAATCTAATTTCTTTTCTGTGTTCATTAAAGGATTCATCAAGCTTTCATGTCAGTGGGGTTTTTATCTCTCCTTCAATGCACATATTCAAAACACAAATGTAAAAAAAAAAAACCCTCGCCATCACATATTCTCCCTGACAAAATTGGCTGTTTTTAGAACGATTTCAAATGAAACTGTGTCTATGTGTGCGTGTGTGCGAGTGTGGATTCATCACGGGGAGGCTGCAGAGATAGCCCGAGGCTGCACACCCCTCTATGTATCTGATCCAGGCCTAATGAAGCCGAAAGCCTGGCAGTTGTGAGGAGCATCTGCACAGCCACAGAGTGATGGGCATCTCATTCTGCTGCCGAGTCCCAGGGGGGCCACGCACATCTGAGGACCCTGCCTGCTGCCTGCACGGTGTCTCTGTGCCCTGTGTACCCATGTTGTTGAAGGTCATGCCACATATGTTGTGAATGCCATCTGGATGGGCCGCTACACTTTCACTAACATGGACTGGTGTTATACTTTGCTGCTGGCTGGAGACAAATAATATTTTTTTACTCAGTAGCAATTCAGTGAACTTCACATTGTAACAGCCAAAAATATTGTTCAAAATGTGGAAATATTCATATATTATTCAATTTTAATTTCCAAATTATAGGGTTGGTTCACCCAAAATTCAAACTACAAGACTATTTTCCTACTTGTCCTCATGTCGACTAAGGGTTGGGATTATGTTCAGAGTGATCTGTTCCTCTTCAGAGTGATAGACAAAAATGGGATTATTTTTTTTAGGAAGATGAAGCTAACTAAAATGGATGTACATTTTTGCCCATAACTCTAAAAAGGAGCAGATTGCTAAGAAAATAATAATTTAGTAGTAATAAAACACCAATATTTTGCATTTATTCTTAAACTGGTGGTTCAATGAAAAGAGCAACAATGTATCTCTGGAAAGCACCAGGGATGATTCCCACGTGCCATTGCTGCTTCCCTCACTAGAACGTGAAGTAAGATTGACATCATCCTGAATTTACGGTCACTGTCAAGCTAAGAAGTTAAGATCCCAAATATATGAATCATCTGTTTAACTGTAATAGAGTTTGTATCATAGTGATTCATTTTGATGTGTTATCTCCATGAATCATAAGGATGTCCTAGTTTTTATATTAAAAAAAATGCAGACAATGCAGTTGCTGATCCTATTATGAACACACCAACGTAGAAATGTCCAATAAGAAACGGATTTCTCTCTCCTATTTTTCTGGCTCTCTAATGGCTAGTGCAGAAGACTGAATGTCTGACCATTTGCTTTTCAAGCTACATTAACCTCAGAGCTAGATGATAGGCCACCACTGATTCATAACAGCATCACTGCGGAGCACAAGTGAATCAGCAACTGACAAAAATAAAAATCGAAACAAACTGCTTAAATGTTTTTTGTCAGCTGTAAGACAATGATGGGCGCTCGCGTTACAAAGCAGGTGAAGGAGGAAACACGAGACATCGTTGTGGAATGATGACATGTTATTGGATGAAAGAGTACGGCTGTGTAAAGTGGAAGTGTCAGGCATCGGGCGGGCCGGGCGCTGATGTGTTCCAACATGACATTCTAAAAACAGCTCGTGGTGAAGTTAGAAAACGGCATGCTGCTACATTCACGTGTCAATTACCCCACATTACCTCATTGGAAATCAAATTACCGCCCCCGATGTGAAGGTATTATTTATCAGAATTTGCACACTTGCAACATGGTCAATTTATAATTGAGCGGGAGAAAAAGTGCCTCGTCTTTGCTTTCAGACTCGACATCCCCGCGGCCTCTGCTGACAACCATCGCCTCTGTTTTACTCAATGCAGATTCCATAGGGTGTATTAAACGTGTCTGACTTTTATGGAACATCTTCCCAGGGTTCCTAATTACCTTTGGTTTTATGGTCAGACTTATGTCAGTCCTGAGCTCAATTTGTTCCTGTGAAATATGGCCTGGCCTTGAGTTCAAGCAGGGAAGAAAACACAAGGCATTGATTAATCAGGGCGCAGGTTCCACCGGAGCCTGAAGTCGATTCAATGACAGGATTTCACCTGGGGGGGCCTTCCACTGCTCTGAGGTTGGTCCCACTCTTTAATTCATTCATTTTATTTATGTATGTCAAAGCATTAATTAAAAAGGTGAGCCGTTTGTGTTCCAAAAAGAAATGAGTAGAGGAAGAGGTTCTTCAAACTAAGTGTTTATTTTCAAAAGTACAACCAAGTACCAGACTCAGATGGAGAGATGTCAAGTGGAGAGAGTGTCGACCCGTCGGAAATGCAGGTAAAAAGCAACAAGAGAAAACAAGAATAAGACAACGTTGGTTTAGCAAACACTGAAAATTGAAGATGACGCTTTTTAAAAAAAATATATATATTTCTTTAGAGCTCATATCAGATATTTACACTGAGATTATCATGAATAATTATGAATACAATTATGCTCTGGATATCTTATTTCAAATGAATCTTAAAGCGATTCTAGACGATTTTTAGTCGAGCGACGCCAATGGACTAAAGTGGTAGTGTTTAGCCTGATGGGAGACCAAATTTCCCATGAGCACTCGCTAAACGAAGCAAAAGTTGCCATGTCCCGGTTTGCAGTAGTCCATTGTCTGAATTAAAGATGGATATCAATGAGGTAAGGAATAAGATTGTGGATAATGAAATATGATATGCGTTATGACGGCTTTGTAAATAACAACTTGGTTTTTGTTTTTGTTTTTGACACTTTGCTCCAATTTTTTTACAACTTGTAATTGAAACTAAGAAGTTCTATTTACATGAATTTGTGGTGACAAAATACCCCGTTTCTGGTGATGAGCCAGATATCCGTGATAGCCTTTCCTCGCATTTGGGTGATTTTCCTTCACAATACTCTGACCCTTCTGGCAACTTCCTGACGGCTGGTAACAATCACTAATTATAGATTGTCCAACCCTCCAGTTCTCCAGAGAGTCTGGCCACTTCATACAAATTATGGATTTGTAGTGTTTAGGATCCAAATAAAGCTTAATATGTGCAGCTTGTTCCTCTTAAATCCATCACAAAAACATTCATTAGCGCCTCTACGGCTCCAATGTTCTGCCTCTCCAAGGTTTCTATCATGTTTAGAGCTGCTCACGATGATAATAATTCTCAAATTTTCCTTTAAAAATCAGCTGATACACATTCAGTTTTTGTAACAACCAATTAAAAGGTGATTGTCCGTACAATTTAAAAAGTCTCAATGTTTGGAGGGAGCAATCTTTCCCCCACAAGGTTATCTAACTGCCGTCTGATGTCTCCTCAGCTTGCTTTATTAGAGAAGTATCTGGGCTAGCAAGAGCAGTGAAACAATTACAAAGACAATTTCACGGGGAGCGTTTCTATAATCATCAATGCATGCTGGGAGCCCATATCAGAGTAAGTTTCATTTGGACTGAAGAGAATTCATTTGTACTTTATAACTCACAATGCAGCCATTAGCAGCTGCACTCAATATGAGATTTTCAAAAGAGAAAGTGGAGGATGAAAGTGTGAAAACAACATGGAAATTAAAGAGTTTAAGCTCCAGTAAATAGAAACGTAAATGATTTATATATTGCACTTGCATTCCTTTATATGTACATGGGTGACATAAACTGCCGTATTAATGTTTTATTTTGACTTGTTTGCAATGTAAATGTCAGGACTTGGGTTAAATAGAGAAAAGAGAGAAATATATGCAAAAAAGAATCAAGAAATATTTCTGCCTGATTTAGTACAATCTTGCATAAAGTTAATCTTAACTAGCTGTTGTGAGGTGAAACTAGAGCTCGCTGACATCAGGCCACTTACTGTGATCTCCATTATGCATGCTTACATCAAGCCACAGTGTTGTTTTGATGTAAACATAATAAGTCATAATGAATGGTAATGCATGTATGTTTGCAGGATCAAAATAGCTCATAATTATACGATTACCCCAGACGATACAGGTATGCCCCCCGTATAACACCACAAACATCAAGGTCTTGCTCCGGCAAATATTTCCTTGAGGTGAGTTTGTAAACAAATTAAATTCATTAGAGGGTCTGACTGCTGGTAAACAGTGGCGGGCATTTTCCTCGTCATCCATCTCAGCAAGGTTTTCCGCTGATGCAAATGTACCACAACTCAACATTACAGATACTTTAAAGATGAATCATGCCGCCGATCATCACTTAAAATGAGTCTGTGTGGAATATATCTCCCTGAGCTCTGATTTTATTGTGTTTGGAATATCAATGTGTTAATGATGGCCATGATGAATGAGTTTGTGCTGCATAATGATGGACGTGGCGATTAGAGAGTAAAGATGGAACCCACACACACACACACACACACACAATATTCAGCCAGATCACAAGGTGGCCGAGTAATAACCTGATTCCTGCTTCTGATTCTATTCCTAAACTCTAATCACGGGTCCCAGTATTATCTCCCGGTATTATTACGATCTCCCTCTAGGTTTGTGGCTATTATTTAATGAAATAATAAGCAGCGATGTGGATGTTGTGGGTCTTGTGACCACTCACACTTGGCTCTTCGGCGTTAGTGAGTACAATTACACAGTAAGTTTGATAGGTGATGATAGACAAAACAGCAGGGGCTCATAAATATGTATGGAGTCTGAGAAAATAAATTAACAGGGCCTGGCCTCTCGGCTGCCCCACTTAGACTGTCAATTACAGACCTGACAGGAGCCCAGTGAAAGAGACACACAAGGATGACACCCTCATGAACACACACACACACACGTGCGCACACACACACCGGCCATTAAACTATGCATTTGAGAACATTGGGAAGCCATACACCAGTCACCTGCTTCATTATCAGCACACTGGGTTCATGCCTTATGACATGTAGCAGGAGCCCACAGATATTGAGTGTTGTCAGCCTTTCCACAAAACAAAACAAGAATTGCTGCTTAAAAAAAGTTTTAATGTCAAATAACTATTTCATTTATTATCGCCATAATAGCCATTTGGGGGTCAAGTGTGGATTATCAGAGGTCATCAAGACAAGGACTTTTATTTCAATTTGTGAATTGCTCACATAATTTATTATTATTGTGCCTCGTTGTGATCAACTGACACATGTTGTTATCTCGCCTTGCATAGTTTTATCAAAACTGGTGTCTTGAGAAAACTTTGAATAACATTAAATAATTATATATACTGTATACAGTATATATGCTATTAAAACACAATCTAAAAATCACAGTTATAGACCCACTTTTAATGTGTTAGTGTTTTTCAATATTTAAAGTGAACGTACTAAGTCATTTCTCTTTAATATTAAATCTACACAATAGCATCATGTTGAAATAACATTGAATATATTTGTATTAATCACTAGATTATTTGAGATCATATTTGCATTTAATTTACTAGTTGAATAACATGTTTATTTATTACATGTATTTTTTTAGTTTTCAATGCAGGTGAACCAATGCATTTTACTGTCATTTTATTATTTATTGATTCTAAATTCTTACTTATGTTTTGGTAACCTAGTCAAATATGTTTTGTTTGTTACAGAACATTATAGAATTTCCCATGTAGGCGGAAATCTTGACTTTGGCCTAGAAGGTCAAAGGTTCCAGTTTGTCACCCATGGGTTTCATAAAATCATACAGATATTCATTTGTTGGCTCTAAATGGTCTGTAGGTGTGAGTGTTGAAGACCTTGTCTAACTGTGTCTCTCTTGGGATGGACTGGTGATACATCCAGGGAGTTCTCCAGCATCGCCCACAAAGTGTCAAAGGGACTGGTTCGGTCCCTTGATACCTCCGAGGTGAAACGCGTTGAAATAAAATAATTTAGTCAGAAAAGGTTGCTAGACGTGAATAACATCTACCTTGAATAACATATTTAGCCTTTCGCTTTTCACTTTTCTTTGTTGTCTTTCCTTGTCTCTGTCACATCTTCTTCATTTCCTATCAGCTCTTTCCAATGGTCTAGGTGACAAATGCAAGAATCTTAATATAACAGTATATCTACTATGTCTGTTCAATACATCATCGTCCACCTCCTCCCTTATCTCACTATATCATTAGCAAACATCATGGTCAAAAGAGACTCCTGTCCAGTTGGTCTGTACCTCACCATGGCGACCAAGAATGGGTTTAGGGCTGATCCCTGACCCTACTTAAATGAATTTAAAAAATCTTAAAACTCATTTCAAAACTGTCTTACTATCCTTTTTCATGCTCTTCACAACCATCACATACTGTACTTCTGACTTAACTCTACACAGAATTGAGAACAAACTAGTCTAATATAAAAACATGTGAAATCGATAGTTAGTTGTAAAATAATCTTCTTACTTCATCTATCCTCTCAGAAATGTAGGAAATGTCCCTGTCATGTCTGCTTCATCAGTCGAGATTCAAACATCGCCTGCATTCTTTTTTTTCCTCAACATAATAGAATCAAATGCCAGTCACCCACATTCCTAAACTTTCCCCAAAATTGCACCGCAGACAGAAGTGAAATGATTGAATTCCAGGCATGAATCTTTGATCAGCAGACAATTGTGTGTTTCTTGCAGGTCTTTGTTGTTACAGAGGGGAGAGAGATCAGTGCCTGCCAATGGAAATGAAAGCATTAGAGATGGATTGAAAAGAAGAAACACTTTGCCAATTCTCCACGATCATTAACTCATTGACAATTTCGTCAGCAAATTATGCAGAGTCTGCATTAGGTTTCCAGGCAATTTCCTTCAGGGCCATCAAGTTGTTTACCCAATGTGCTCGCTGCTTAAAAAACAGTTAAATTGCTGCGAGTGCTTGATTCTTCGGTGGTCCCGAGTATATATCTCCCAGTATTTGTCCGCAAACTCCGAGACATGTATTGCATATCTGTGGTTAGTGCGGAGATTAGAAGTGTTGAAGACAGTGGGCTTGATGATGTGCCGTATTGATCGTGCCACCAAGAATAAGTTGCAATAACAGAATCATATTGACCAGCATTGATGTCGTACAGTGTGTTTGCCTGCCCTGTGGACAAACTCGATTCTATTGATGAGAGCGAGTTGCTGGATGGAGAAAGATAAGAGTTGTATTTCATATTTAAAGATATGTCATTTTGCTGTGTTGACTGGAACCAGAAGACATTGAAAAGTGTTTGGTTTTGTACCTTAAAGGGCTTAACTGGTCACACCCCATCTTCATGTTCACTATACCCACGAACCTCCCTGGTTGTTTTCTTCTTTACCTGCTAATAAAATAAAAAATAAATAAATTCATTGACAGTAATTGCATGTAACCAAGAAGAAGATAGTGATGTCAGAAAGCAGCAAATTCAGCTTTATTTGTCATGAACTGGATTCAACTACACCATAAAGCATCAAAGAAAAGACAACTAGAATAACACTCAAGAGAGGACAGGCGTCTGAAAGCTTGTTTTTTTTGTTAATGTATTCTTTTTTTCATCCAACACAAATTTAAAGAATGTCCAAAAACAAGATAATAATAACAGTTCTGAGTGAATATGTTCTTAAAACAAGTGAAATGATCTGTCCAGACAGCAAGATCATTCCAATAGAATTGAATTAAAATGAACAAACCTAGACTTTAGATATATCATAGGGCCATAACACAAGCAGAAAATGCTTGTTTCAAGAGGACATTAGTTAAAATGTAACTTTTATTAGCCCCAAAATAAGTGAAATATGCTAAATATAAGTAGAGCATTGATGAAAATATCTGGTTTTACGATGCCATTACTTAAAGTTTAACTTTAAACAGTCAGTATTGACAATATTAAGACAGGATACAGTATGCATTGATTTATCAAGTTGTCTGTGTGTGTGTTGGGCCTGTTTTGCTAAAAAACAAATACTATGAATTGTTTGATGAGGTATGGAAATGATGAATCTCAACTTTCTTTAAATAATTCATTCATTTTCAGCCACTTATTCCCTTATGAAGGTTAGGGGGGCTTGAGCCTATCCCGTATCTTCGGAGGCGGGGGACACCCTGGACAGGACGCCTATTGAAGGGCACACAATGACATACAACCATTCAGACACACACATACCTACAGACAATTTACCATAATAAACACTTGAATAAAGCAACTTAAGTTTGTAAATGAATCTGGAATCTGAAAAAAGTATTTTGGTTAAACTGGTTTAGAGATGTAAAATATCAAACCTCACCAGTTATTAGAAAAGACAAGGATTTAAGATGTTAGTAAAACATTTTACAAGAGAAATAAGAAAATCTTTATCAATTGGTAACACAGTTGATGGCAGTGATATTTCAACCACAGATGGAAGTAATGTTACAAAAATTGCTTATGCAACAGACACGAAGAATGAGCCCATGACACGAGCACACACCAAAGAAAGGGAAGAACATTTTAGTATATGTGTATCTAGACGACTACCAAAGATTATTATAAATATTATTTAGAAAAATAATAATAAATAGGAAATTCAGGACAAACTGGATCCTAAGGGAAAGACAAGAAGGTGTCGGTATGCAATGTGTCCACTGTACAAATGATTATTAATTGAAGATAAGCCTCCATCAACACATTCTTTGGCATTGATGTGCAGGTGTACCCCCATTTTCTAACGGTTACCCAAGCAACGAAGCAATATTAATCTTGTTACGACTCGTCTTTCACCCGCGATCATTCCAGGAAATACGAGCAGATTTGAACCTGGTCCAACTCTAATTAAAACAGTCGGCACAAAGGCTTGCGCTGCATTTTGACAGTTTGATATAAGGGATGAGAGGCATGATGAGGGGAGGGCCTATACTGTAACTGTTTCACAGGAGGCTCCATGCAGTGCTTTGCTTTAGCAGGGTGCCTTTTGTTGTTGCTGGAGACCGATAGGCATTCCCGGTAAATGTGAAAATGTGTCAAAACTCGGGAGGGAGGCAGAGAAAGTACCAGAGGTATATTTGGCTTGCTTGGATATAATTAAAGCTTTTGTGTGTCAGCCAGTGAGTCTACCATGTTCTGCTGCATTTTCAAAAGATTAAATGCCAATACAGCTTTTCTTTCTAGATTGGTATTTAAAGTGGGACCTATTTTATCAAGCATGATGGTCCAGCCTTATTCCATGAAAATGATTTGATTGTGGCAGAGAAAGTTAACAAAATTATAGTAAATGTATATTATAATTTGATTCGATTATGGCATGTACACACAATGAAACAAAGCATTCACCAAAATTCATGATTGAACATTTTCAATAAAAAGAGAGAGACAGCGAGATCCTCCCAGTGGCAGTGGCAGGTATTGGCGTGTCTGTGAATACAAAATAAAAGTATATGGTAAAATTCTGGTTGTTCCAGCGTGTTTACTTATGTTTCAGTGCAAATGTTACTGTACAGAGCGTTGCACATTTTTCTGTACGTTTTCTACATATTAGTATTATATAAATATATATTTAAATTGGTCCAATAGCCTATATATGAATGTAAATTAGTTTACACATTGTACTATTCACAGTGGCTTCTAGTCCTGGGTGCTGCTATAAAAAGAAAATAACAGTATATATATATATATATATATATATACTGTTCTTTTCTTTTTATATACTTAGTATATACTGTATATATATATATATATATATATATATATATATATATATATATATATATATACTGTATATACTGTATATATATAAACATGTGTTTTGTGGTATCCCTTGTATTGCCTCTGGGTCAAGGTGGATGACCTCCCTGGCTTCCATAAATCATATGCAATGGTGGAGGTTGTTTACCTTTACCCTGACATAATACAAGGGTTAAATATGAAAAACAAAATTCTGCTCACTAGCCAATCTCAACAGAAAGTCAAATACTCACCAAAAAGTTGTGGAATCACTTGTGTGATAAGAATTTAAAAGTTCCGTAGATGAGTTGAGGAGAGACTTTCTAACATTGTTGGGAGTAATACATTAACACATTACAGTAACTATGTTAGTTTTTCATGGTATCAACTGCTTTAACAAATTACTTTGTCAAAATATTTATCTCCTTAATTTCCTGTGATTTTAAAAGGGTTGTTACTTGTTATTTACATGCTAACATTCAGTTCAATTAGCCCTCATGGCAGAGCAACAGAGACTCAAGCAAAAGTTGATTCGAGACCCACATCTGATGATTTTTGTACTCTTTAAAATATGTTTTTTATATTTATACACCACGCAATTGTTTATGTATTTAAATATTCGTTTGTCTGAATTGATTCATCACAGCATCCAGACTTACACTGAGCCATACACTTGGTACATTTTCCTGTATCCCCCTCATACTTTCCCTAGAAACTAGTTACTTTGAAAGTAACTAAAGTAGCTTAAATTGATCTTACTGACCAAAAACATATTTTGGGTCATTCTATGAAAGCTTTATTGTCCATTTAGAAGGTCAGAAATGTGCCAGAATGATTTTAATGCGTTAAAAAAACGACCCTTGTTTTGTTTGAGGAAAAGTGTGAAATTGTATGTATCCCTATATAGAAAATAGGGTCTTACGTTGGAAGTATGATGAAATGTTGAGTGTGTGCACTGCAACCTCATCTTTAAATCACTGCTCATGAAGCCATAATGTAATCAGAGCAAATAGCTACCGTCACATGGACAGGACTGAAGAATCAGCCTGACCACAGGCAAAAATAAATCAATATTTCCTTGAAAGCTCTGAGGACATGCTTAACGTCCTAACAGCGTTTAGAAACTGTTTGTCCCGTAAACCTATCAGCCCTCAGCAATCCTCTCTCTGCCCAGCGACAAGCCCTCCTAGGCCCACGCTCTTGCCTCCTGGTCGGGCCCCCAAAAGTCTGAACCCAATGTCCCACTTGCCGAAACCTCTTGCTCCCTGGCTGCGGCAGCAGCGCTGTTAGCATTGTTAACAGCTATTGTTATGAATGAGGACCTCTGCTCCTCTTTCTTCATTGGCAGGCAGATGGATAGGCTCGTAGTTCTTCTCCGCTATCAGGACAGCCCAGACGCCAGACCCAGGACTGGCGGAACAAAGTAGGAGGAATGATGCCCCAGTGGGGAGAAAAGCACTGAGGGGGCGAATGGGGTGTGTGAGGGAAGAGGGCAACAGTGGAAAAAAAGGGAAAAAGGGAGGGGGCAAGCGACAAGGGTGAAGGAGCAAGGGAGCAAAAGAAGGGAGCAGGTCTCTGCTCCCCTGAATACATTTGGAGCTCCATTGTAAAGAGTAAAATAGAGGAGTGTGGCTGCTGTCTGTGGCAGAGGCCTATATTCTCAGCTGCCTGTGGAGAAGAAAAGAGAGGGGGGTAAGGGGCACACACTACCCCGTTACTGGCCCCCTGCAGCAGCCCTCCTAAGCCCCCCTTCTAACACCCCTACTTGGTGATGAATGGTGGTACTTGCAGAGAGTGAAGCCTGCTGGTGAGCCTTGGCTCGGGCGACGAGGCGAGGAGAGACGGCTTGGAAGAGGGAAGGGGCGGCTGAAGACACCACCCGAATTTCAAGCCCAGCGTTGGCACACCACCAGAGAAAGATAACAAACAGATCTGCTTGTAGTGCCGCTCGAGGATGTCGCACAGAGGGCTTCAATATGAATCCAAGAATAGACCCAAAATGAAAACATACGCTAAAATGTGAATAAAATGCTGAACTTGGCTTTAGTGTTTTGATGAACTAAATGCTTTAATAGTGTTTTTCGGTAAGGTTACACTTTAGAATGAGGAACAAATATTAATTATCATGAAGCTACTTATCTACATGTGTATTAACAGCATAACTACGTATTAACCATTACAAAATAATAACTTACACCATGTTCATTGAGACTGCTATATTCTACCCTTAATAGTGTGATTAGGTTTTCACGCAGGACAAAAGCTTAATGACGGATTATTAACAGAAACTGAAGAAATATTTAAAGATGAACTTTGGTAAAAACTAACCCCTATTTACCAAACAATATAAGTACCATGAGAGAAGTAAATCATGATTTACCATTCTGTCCCCTTTGAAGGAAAAGAGCCAAAATATACTAGTATTAGTAGCATCGTAATTACTAAAAAATAAGTTTGTGAATATGTAAAGTTATTAGGATGCTTTAAATACTTGTAGATTCATGATTGTCCCCCAGTAGAAAAAATGTTTAAAAACATCTTTTACTTTATAACTGTCAAACACTTGTAAGCTAAGGAGGAATATGCTGCCACGTAAGAATAGGGAACATATTCACAATTTAAAATACTTATTTTTTATGTAGTAATGATGATTTTAAAACTTCCTTATTCTCATGCTATTAAGGGTAGACTATAGTCACAATGAAGACGGTGTCAGTTAGTGCTTTATGATGAGTAATAAGTGGCTAATTTGCTGTTGATAAACATATTAATAGGTATTATACAGATTCCAGTGAAGTGAAATTCTAGAGATATATTTAAATAGCCAATAAAACATGTATTAAGCGGGTACTGCTCTTTTGGTGAATTTAAGTCCTGAGCTGTACCTGAACACAACACATTATAAGGTTTGCTTCTTTTAACACAATTTTGACTTTTATGAAAAGCCTTGGGTGGTGAGTTTAGATGATGTAACAGGGCTTAGTGACAGCTTAGATCGGAGAAACGTTAGCAGGCTAGTGGGGGTGCAGGACGGTGGTGGGTGGGGGGGCTTCTCAGCTTTAGTTCAATTCCGAGCATCTGGATCTACTACTAGTGTGTTTTACAGACCTGCTGAGTAATGTGAATAGAATTTTGAACCACACTTTTTTACCATGACATATGTTGAGTGATGAGATAGCAAACGTGAAAAAAATATTGTATTCTTTAGTACAACAACAATATGAATGGTTGAGATACTTCATTCGAAAAAAAAACAGAAGAGAAGTCAATGCCGGATGTGTTTGGAAATAAGAAATAAGATCAGACCCCAAAAACAGACATTTGGCTGTTTTTCACCAAGAGAGAGCAAAAGTAGGAGGAGAGCCAGTGAGAGCCTGGGGGCTTCCCTCTGCCCCAGCTCCCCCAGCCTCTCTGGATCCTAGCCATCTGCCACAGCTGCTGCCTGGCTTTAACTGCCACTCTAATTGACAATGAACTCAGAGCCCTGTGATAATTGTGGCTGCTTGGTGACTTGGGCAGGTAATGCCTTCCTTTCAGGATTTATCAGGCCCCATCTGTTCCTTGTAGTGCTATATGTGGCAGAAAAGGCCCCCTACCCAACCATCAGCTCTGCCTCATCCCCTTTCTCCTCCTCCTTTAGTGCAGCACCATCCCCTCAATCCCCCCCTTCAACACTCCATCCATCCCTCATCTTGACCCCCCCCCCCCCTTCACTATCCTGCTCATGTGCGCTGTCGCAGCCAACCAATATCCTGCTACCTAACGGCTCTTCCATCTCCTCAGCCAGTTGCTGAGCAAATATTGGGATTTTTTTTTTGTGAGGGGATGCTTATTAGAGAGCGGCCTCAGGGGTGGTCACACCCACCAGAGGGCACGGCTCCAAGGCCATGATTGTTTGCTCAGTCATTAACTCAAAATAAAAGACTCCTTGCGTTGCCTGAAAACTCCCCTTTTTCCCACTGTTGTACCCCTGATGAGCACATGACGTGCGACAAGCCAGAGAAAGTGTTCTGATGATACCACAGTGGCCCCTGCGTCTCTCCAGAGGGAACAATTGAGATCTCTGCTGTGTAAGCAGGTGTTGTGTCCAACGCTGTTAGATTATTGTAATGCTCAATCTTGATCAAGTCTGTTTACCAGCCGTCCCCCATGTTCTCAACTGTCACCATCAACAGCGTCGCACATTTAGCATGTCAGGGATCGTAACGCTGATAAATTGATGTATAATATGTCGTATCATTCTTTATGTAAATAATTGACAATATCAATATGCTGCAAATATGTGAAAGTTACAAGCCTGAGAGTCGGTGAGCAGCTGCTGATGCTGCCCATAAAATTAGATTGTTCCATTGACTTTGGTTAAGTATGTTGTTTGGCAACATATGCATCTATATCCTGGTTAAACCAGACCAAGAAATATGAACATTATATACGTACAACATATACGTGCTAACAGGAGGTGTCAACGATATGTTTTTCCTAAGCCTACGTAATAAAGAGCATGAAGAGCAATGACATGAAAAACCTATAAAGGTTTATATCATCATGTTTTCATCTGCCTAAAAACATGTTGTTTTGTGTGTAGTTGTTTGTCACTTCTTTGTTAAAAGCCAGTCATACTCTAGGATAATGGATTGACAAAATGTGCTCATTTAGTCAAATACATTTTCTTGTTCAGCTCTATATAATCAAAATCCATTCTTTTGCAATGTTTTTTAGAAGATGAGAAGGTGTTTCACTCACAATTCATTATTATCATATTTTTCTATGAGTATGTAATAGGCCATGGGCAGAATCTCAGATGCAAAAATGTTTTAATTGTGACTGAAAACATCATCCAACTAAGTATGAGATTGCGACATGATCATTTTATTCTTAGAAGCTCAATCTAATTTTTTATTTCCCTACAGAAAACAAGTTACATTCATTTTATTTCAACATCAATTTCATGTTTTTTGGAAGTCTCCATATAGTTATTGACATCAATAATCTCTGTTTCTTATCTAAACACAAGTGATCGTCTGATGAAGTTTCATGAAGCAGTCTCATTACTCTCAGAGCCCACTAGATGGCAATCATCTCCCTGTTCTAATGAAAAATCACATTTTTAAACGGATGATGCCACCAAATAACTTTTGGAGGTAAAATCAAATGCATAACTTGACTTTGATGGAGTTTATCTCCTAGTTTTGGTACATACAATACAATGGTTGTATTTATCTAATGCACTAAAACCAGTGGTCCCCAACCTTTTCCAACTCAGGGCCCACTTTTAAGTATCAAAAACCTTTGCGGCCCACCTCCAAACCCCATAAATACGAAGGCATTATAATGCGTTCTCAGAGCACCAGCTATCCATTTTTTTTTACTCCAGGTTCTGCTATCAACGTCAAACGTAAACAAGTCAAGTGCAATGCAAAGTGGTCCGACCGATAACAACAAAAGTTCCTCTCTCTCATTTCCTTGTCACATGTATAATACTCAAAGAAATAACAATGAAATGAAAAGAGTATTTGAAAATGTTTAATATCCTTTTAAACGTCACGCATTTTAACATTTAAAACAATATTATGTGTATTTTTATTTTTATATAATTAGATCTGCCCTCCCACAAAAAAATTATACCATTTTGGAATTTATTTTGCCACTTGCAATACAGGTTGGGAATCACTGCACTAAACTATTCTGAAATACTGTTTTGACACAGTTACTGATATCAATGTTAGGACACAAGTGAAAAAAATTAAATTAGTAAATCTCTATCCAGCAGTTGATTTCCATCCTTATCATACTATTCTACATATATTTGGGTTACATTATTTTTAGATATCTTTTTCAGCTATAGGAACAAATGATTGACGTCATTACTAGTGAGCAGGTGTGGAAACCGCTCACACAACACACACTAAAAATGAGCAACTGTATTGAACAGATAAAAAAATATCTCAAAACGAATGTGTTCTCCAGACATTCAATTCTTTTTACAGTCTGAATGGATTTAATTGATTGTTGTGGAAGAAACCAGTGTGGGACCAATTAAAATTAACATCATGCTCATCTTCCACAAATCCATGTTTCCATATGCTGTGTCATCAGATAAGAATAGTGATGCATTCTGAACTATCGTCAAACAAACTGCAACAATATTAGAGAGACGTCGCAACAGAAGGATGTTTTGTGGGCGAGAGGAAACTATCACTGAGGGCCAAATGTTGTTTCTTCAGGTTTCGGTGCCAGATTAATGATAGATATTGGCAGATAACTGGGAAATATGTCACTCATACTTCCCCGAAATGGACAGATCTTGGCCGAGAGCTGCCTTATCCTAGGCAGTGTTTTACCATCTGTCATGATGGACCACACTGATCAGATATGGCTCATGTTGATATCATTAGGACATAGAGACATTTTTTTTTTTCTGGAAATCATAAGTCAGGTACCATCTTTACTCCTCTGTTATTTTGAGATGGTGCCATGCTGCATTGGGGTGCCAAAGTGAAATGGATAAATGCCTCAGTAGGTTTTGATGAACACAGAAATTCACTCATAACTGTTCCTGGAATTATTTCTCCCAACACACAGCAGGAAACTGGCTTTTTCTGCTCAACTTAATGACAGTTTGTTGCTTAAATGAAGGGCTGTTTTCTTTAATGGAATAACACTGATTCTAGCACGCTGCCCTCTTTGTACACTCCACGTTTTTACAAACCATTAAGCCCAGAAATGTATTCATACAAATAAAGCAAGCCATCTGTAATTTAACATTATTCCAGTGCATTAGGAACACAACATTTAACTCAGCCGTAATTTTAGGCTTCAAATCAGAGATTGGTTGAGAAGATGCTCATTCAGAACGCTGATGTGGACCCGGGAAAAGCACAAGAGTGGCAAAATGTCATGTGGAGTGTTTATGAATATGTAACAGGGTTAAATTGAAATACAAAATTGTTTTCTGTGCAAGCATTTGATAATCAGGGCTTGTCAAGAAATAAAAATACTAACATCGCAGTTCAGTGTGTGGAGGCACAACGATTCGATCTGTGTCTCGGTCAATTAAAACTGTGTCTGAAGACTTGATAACTTTGTAAACGAAAACTAAAAATGTAATAATAAATAACATTAAACTATATACAGTACATCCGTTTTGTGGCTTCATGATCCTGTGTGTGTTGTAATGCTTGATTATCTCTGAGTAGTTTGTTGACTACATTTTACTTTGTACTGACATCAGGATCTGAACATATCATGCAGTTGAAAGTGTAGAAGCTAAACAAATGAATCAGAAGATGTTAAATGGAAGCGATAATAATTAAGCAATGATTTATTTCTAAATGCACTTTTTAACGTGGTGGAAATTATGAAGATTAGTCTAAATGGCTTGAAAAGACTCAGTAAATACGCGGTCACTGGCTACTTCACATCTTCGATATTTGTTTTCTTCATCTGTAATGGAAGTTTGTCACAGAATATGACATTAAATTGCTCCGCTGTATGACATTTACCAAACCGCTCCGGATACGACTGAACAGCTTTGACTAAAACCTCATCACCTTCGCAGCAGATTTCGGGATTTTAAGAGCAAGGACCTCGATAGGCCATAAATGCCTTCATCCACCAGATTCAGCAGGTATGCAATTCCAAAAACAGCAAGATTTCTGTCTCCGCCGCACGCTTACACACACTTGCTCACATACACAAACACACAATTTCACAAATGCATCCTGCTGACATCCCACCACTCCTAATCCTTTCTCATCACGGCTGCCTAAGCCCCCGGGGTTCCAACCAGTTGGTGTGTATCTACCACAGGATATGATGCTGCTGTCGCTGCTTGGGTGCAGATGTGATAGTGTTTGTGCGACTGTTTGAATTAAATCATTAGAAACGGGTATTAGCCGTCTAAATGCCATAGTAACCTTTATGTAACTCACCTGCAGTTAAAAAGCTCATCGGGTGATTTCGTAATCATCTCAGACGTAATGGTTCATGTTTACCATGAACATGAGATTCATGAGGCGTGGAAGCATTTATCACAACAGTTCCATCGATATAAATCTCATGAAGTATCAACATACAATCATAATGTGTTTTATGATCATTTTCATTTGTTGTTTGACTAACTGCTGATTTACAATCTTTTCAACTGAAAAAATGTCGTTGAGAGATTAATCATTTTTTGTCATTCATAACCAAAAAACATTTTGCCTTCTCAGCATTAATTTAAATAAATATATATATATATAAGAATCCATTTGGAGACAAAATAAATAAATGTTCATCTTTTCTGTGATCAATACAGGTTTGTTCTTTTTATCACCCTTATCAAAATATTAAACTGTACACAAGTGCACGAGCTTATAAAAATGATGATTTCCATTTTGATTTTAAGGGTATTGTATAGTTTTAAAAGCATAAATAAATAAATGATCACTAATTGAAAGTTTAGGTGTTAATTCTTTGATTGACTTTTTCAGGTATGTGCAAAAACATTATTTTAAACTTGTCACAGGGATTTAAACACACCTTTAGTGCTCTAAAAAGTGAGGACAGTGTCAATATTTTTTAGATTAAAAAAAGGATACATTTAAGTGTCATGATAAAACTAAGAAAAAACTGTTCCTGATTTATAAAGGATTATTAACTAGTAAATGGTTTAAAACATGTGCTGAGCATATACATCTTAAATATAGAAGGGGTGTTAATAAAACATGAATGACGCGCTGCTGGCTGTACAAGAGTGTGTATCGAGTCAGACAACCTGATTAAATTAAAGCAGCTTCTTAGACTTCTCTGCAATGGTTATGAGTGAGGACAAAGGCAATGACACGATCTTAATCAAAATGACAAGAGCATTAAAAATGTAGCATCGCTCCACACTGGCAAAGATAAGAATCGATTTGGGCTGCTGATGATGGTTATCAGCATTAATTATTGAATTAGTTCCCCATCATCATATAAGCACACCGCGCCATCCTTCAGGGGCAGGATGACAGTAACATGGTTTTTCTGCGCTAATGTACATTTGAAGTTTTCTCGCTGCTGTTCTACATACCGCCGTAAGCTAAACTCACACTTACAAGCTCAACACGTAAACACAATATGGTCATGCTATCTCTACGTCTCATCCAGCTGTCTCTCTTTATCTTCCAGAGAAACTTGATCAGACATCGGCAGCGTACTGGATTCTGATCTTCCCGGGAATAGCCAAGGTGTGGCCCATCAGAAACAGCGCGTTCCCCCCAGGTGTATTAATCCGTCAAGCAGGGTTTGGCTTTGAGAGCTGAGGCCCAGATATCGCCCTCTTTAGTGCGACAGGATGGCCCTTATAGATGGAGGAGCTCCTCACTAACCCTGGGGCTACAGAGGCGTGGAGCTTAGCAGCCATCCCTATGGTTCAAATCTGTCACAAGCTGGTACTTTCGGGATGGATGTGTGGGATTAGCTCGAGGAAGAGGATCTGTTCTATATTCACAAATAGCTTTAATGGATCGATTATTTTGCTCAGTTCTATATTACGACAATAAAACTCAATCATTGTGTATTTTATTCATTTACTTATGCGTATTTAATCAACAGGGAGCCTTACCAAGCCACTCTGGGTCAAGTGTGGGAGGAAACCAGAGTACTCCCAGAGAGAAACATTTTGCTTTAAGGCCTTTCTATAAAAGCCCCTGATATCATAGAATGACCATTCAGTATTCTGGATTCACTTCCGCGGGCTTAAGGCAAAACAAAGCCATGTTTTGAATTATCGGCCTTTATTTCTATTCGATTTTCTCAATTTGGGTGTGTTCCTAACAATCTATCTATTAATCTAAATAGCAGATACGTGGTCACATTTTCCATTTTGCAAGCCATATATCCAAATAATTTGATATATGATGAGTGTTTAGATGACATGTAGTCCCCAGAAGGTCCCAGGTGCAATTCACAGCTGGGCTATGGGAAGGTCATTACTACATGTTTTAGCTATCGCCATTAGTCCCCAATTTGTCGGTCATGTGACCCTGACAAGGAGGAGAGGGGGCATTCATTCATCATCAAGCAACACATTGATTAATGTGCTCTTCACGTCCATGTGTAAATATAAATCCTCTGTTAAAATCATTAAACTATCAAATAGTCATTTATGCTCTGGAAACTGCTGCCCATGGAATGTTCCTTCCTTCCCAATTGTGTTATCTCTTTGGATCGCTGTCCTCATACCCAGAGATGAACAAGTAGTCAGTGTTTGAACTAAAACAGGAAACAGGAAGTTAAAGTATGAGATGTGTTTCAGGGGTTATTCAGTAATAGAAGGTCAGAGAGAAGAATGTATTAATTAGTGTTAAAGGGCAACTAATGTGAAAAACTCTCCTGACTCATTCCAATGTTTCAAATGTTGAAGTCCAGATGCAGTAAGTCCCTCATCATAATGATGTTTTGAAGTTATTACTTTACAAAGTTCTCCCCCGTCTGAAATCTCAGCGAAAGAGAGGTTACGAGTGTGAAGCCCATTATGACGTTATAGTTGTCTTCACTCCTCCTCCTCCAGCCAGCTGTAATCACACACTACTTTGTTTATAAAATGAATTCCTTGGAGGTGGAGACTTCCGGGATTGATGACGCTGCGTGACAAACCCTGATGCTTGACCAATCACAGCAGAGGGGTTGTGGCTATGGTAAACAAGATTTCATCACCAGATAAATGAAGCGTTTTCAATGAAAAGATAGTTTTGTAGAAGGAAGAGACACATACTGATACAATAGAGGTCCAACGTCTATTTAAAACACACTTATATCAACTAATTAGTTGCCCTTGAATTAACAGAAATGTTCTTTCTTAAGTTGCGATAGTGCAAGTTATGTTTTATTTAATAATATTTAAAAAGTCTTAAGTTAAGAATTTTACAACATAGACATGTTGACATAACGTTTTTAATTATTCCTCGTTTGATTGTAGTTTAACTGCTCCAGTTGACGCATTGGTTATCTGTTCAAACTAGTTGGCCTTAATAAGTTCCCCAACCTTTTCCAACTCAGGGCCCACTTTTATGTATTAAAAACCTTTGCGACCCACCTCCGACCCCATAAATACGAAGGCATTATAATGCGTTCTCAGAGCACTTTTTTTTTATTGAAGATTGAACATAAAGGACTGAAATCAATAAAGGAGAAACATATTGGAAAACAATATAATGAAAAGAATATTTGAAAATGTTTAATATCCTTTTAAAGTTAACGAGCTTTTTTAGCACTTAAAAAAAATGTATGTGTATTTTTAATTTTTAGATTATTACATCCACCCTCCCGGAAAAAAAATCATACCATTTTGGAAACAATAGCTTCGCGGCCCACCAGGGGGCCGAGGCCCACGGGTTTGGAATCACTGATCTAGACATCTTCCTTGTAACTTCAAAGTGGTGTGAATTATCGCTCCCAGCTGAAACACCATTGAAACTCTGGCAATCTTCATCATTTTCACACCACGAAAATCATCTATAACAGTTTATCAGATTGATTAGACAAAGTAGGTCAACTCACACGTGTGTTTAGATGTTGTAAGGAGCATCTACATGTCCTGGGATTCTGCACTGAGGGGCTTTGATACTTTCGGGTCACTGACTTAAGATGACTTATTAACACAGGTGTGCTGTTGGAAGAGTTTGAGCTTTCATTTTTACATGCCACAACAATTCAACCTTCAACAATTTCTGTATCACGAAACACTGTGCACTCGATCGAGAAAACGAGTCAACCAGACTGAAAGATAGCACCGCAGACAGCTGCAGGGTGTGTGGAAAGAGAGTGAGGTGGTTGGACCGAGTCGGGGAAAGAAGAAAGAATGTGCTTACAAAGATGAAAGAAATGCAATCAATAAGTATATGAGACAACAAACAATGCCCTGGGTGTCTCATTAATCGTTACATGGGCTCATTATGCTGAGCACAGGTTGATAAAGCTGGGTCACTTTGGTTGTCTTTGTAGGAACATCAGCAGGTGAAGGCACGTAAAACACTGAATATACGCATCAGCCAATTCAACAACAGAACCTTACACACTCTTGTGGGTATATATAATTTATGCTGCACGACTTTTACTATTGTTGTGAATTTGCCCTTATTTTAGTCAGTCATTCATAGACACCCTGTCTTCCCTCATCCAGTACAGTTTTCATCACAACTAAAAGCTCTCAGACAAAAATGTCCTGTTCTTGCCTCTTCCCAGTCAAACATACTTCAAGCAGTATTCAGTTCCTATTCAATCTGTTTCTCTGGAGGTTCTTCTCTGAGGCTGTCCTGGATGACTGAGCTTCTATGTGTTAATCCACTTTGGGTGCTTGTATCTACAATGTAAGCTTTTCCACCACTGAATAAAGTTATTGTCAATAAACATTATGACTAGGGATGCATCGGATTTTAAGCCACTCTCTCTGAATATCGCCCAAGGGCACCTTTTCAACTATGATCACCGAAGGAAAATGACTGAAAACAGACTTTTAATATGACACAAAAACTAGATATGGTATTCCTGTTAAAGAACATTGATGCAGATAAACAGTTAAGAAGCTGATTGATTACTGTTGTCTTCTTATATTTACACACATTTATTAATCAACAATGTACACTTCAGTGATAGAAAGACTCAATGAAACATGATGTTTGTTGACTTCCGCTGCGCAGTTTGTCACATGTGAATGATGCATTAAATGACAATGGGATTGCTATGGTGCATTCAAAGATAGGGGACATCTTGGAATGCAAAACAAATTATAACTAAAAGATATTCACTTCTTTGAACAAAATTAACTGACACAAAAAAGCAAATGCTTTCTAACACCAATTATGATTAAGTTTGTTTACCAATATTTTTTTTTATATATACTGTATATAATTTATGTGTCAATTAGTATTTATTATCATTATTTTACTTTTGACAAATGTTTACTCACTTTCCTTTTATATTATTCCCATATGTAAACATATAAAAACTATTTCCCGAAGGAGCCCTTCTACCTAACCTAACCTAACCTATGTATGAACACAAGCTCAACTACTCAGCTTATCTTTAAGCAGTGTTTAGAAGTGTTCTGAATGCACTAATCTTACTAATAAATGATAAAAACACTTGAATGCACTTTGTGTATAAAAAAGATCTTTTATAATTCACAATTCTTCAAATATTTCAGAGGCCATTCAATTATCTGCATGAGTGTGGTTTAGTTAGACAATAAAATATTTTAAGTTATAAGTTTAGAATTCCATGTTCTTTTATGTTGTGAATTGTTCAAAAGTTTGAAGAATTGGTTAACAGGTTTCCAGCCAACCATTTTTATTTTGATGTAACCCTAAATATAGAAATGTTTTTACCAGGTCACACATTAAATTGTGGGCCCACAACTGCATAAATTCAAACGCAGAACCTTCATCATGGCCAGCTTCACCCTCAGAGTTTGATACTTCTTCAAACTACAAACAAACTCCCTTGTTATTAAAATCTCTGTATGTGGCGTGTTTTTGTATACATTACAGTGACATTAGACCTTCACTCAATCTCCTCTTCACAGAAGGAGAATGATAGCTTATCCCTCAATGTCCTTGAAGCAAGGTGTCTCTGCATGGTATATCCAACACAATCAACGCTAAATCAGTTCTATTAAATCCTGCCTGCTTCGCTTCTGAAAGCTGTGGGAAAGTAAATCAAGAAACACACATTTGATAAGTAGTTTTTCTACAGCCGTACCATTAAATTATAATAACATTATCGTAGAGAAACCTTTAAGATTAAGAAGGGCAGCCAACAATGAAGCAATATTCAACGTGTCCACCATAACTATGTGCAGCTCAGCGGTAACAAGCACAAGATCACTAAACTGATTCACATTTGTTAATTCTATTCCAATTGTCTTCCAACTTAATCCGTTAATCTCCACAAATGTCACCCAGTACACTTTCCCCGATGGCTTTCATTTTCACATTAGAGCAGACAGAGAGAAATGTTGCCTTCGTCAGACACTGATCAGTGAGTTCCACAACACTGCCCTCCAAGAATATGTGCATGTTTATATGGAACACTTTTTCATGAATTGGATATCCTCCGATCCCTGCATTTTAATGACTGATGGCATATTGTTCCCTGACGTACAGTACAAAGACAGATACGGTGAGGGGATGTCGCTGCATAAGTAGGCGAGCTTGACTTGGTTCATTAATAAACTCACAGTTTTCTCCAGCCATGTGATTGCTGGCTATTGGTTTTATCCCCGATTTGGCTCGTGAACTAGCAAACAGAGGTGCTGTTCAAGCTTCAGACAGCAATATAATTGATTGAAAACAGGCACCTGTCATTGCTAGTAGGTGATAGGCGTGTAGATAGTATAAAGCAATTGCTGCTGGGGTTACCTGAGCCAAGAATCTCACCTATAAAAATCTCCATGGATGAATAATACTGGGAGGTTTGTGTATAGTTAATTCTCAATGCACCATTCTTAATTAGACCTCGGACATAACCAACTGTGCTTATAAATGATGAAACAAATATTGTTATTTAAAAAAAAAAAAAAGTATTTATAATAACAACAATGCCTGTATAACAAAAAATGATTTACAATGTAAAAAAAATAAACAATTTAGAACTCAAAATAAGTCACTAAAGTCTACCCGAAGAGCCATTTTATTTTATTTATTGTGATGTATAGACTTCCAGCCTGTGTTGAACTAATATGATGAAAGACAGAATTATTCCCTGCACAACCTAAATTGAGCTGGACTTAAGTGATCTATTTTTAAGGTTGTATTTGTTCAAGTCGATCAAGTTGTGGTAGTGTAGATGTAGAAGGCAAAGCAGTGATTACAGGCCCACGAGCCCACCGGGCAATCAAGTTGCAGTTAATATGTCCTACCTATCAAATTGAAGACCACGAGCTGTTGCATAACTTATTTTTTTACCTTTTCATGTACACTTTTACTGATTATCAATGCATTTAAAGCAAAATCTACTTGTGAGTCTTCCAATCTACTTATTTTCCCCAATGACTTAACCCATGAATTCAAATGGCGCTAAGGTCCTTTGCTCCACCTTTCCCCCCAAAAAATTTACTTATTTAATTTTCATTATGTTGAAGGACAATTCCAGAAGGTGATCTGGATAATGCATTGATGGAGAGATTCAAGGTGTGCAAAGTCATTGATGTATTGTATCATGTATCACAGGGGGATTCAAGTAGTGTCTCTGACTCTTATAAAATGCACACACACTCATACACACAAACAGTGTAACATAAACGAAGAAGCAATCTAAATCTTGTCTGACCCTCCATACATTCCAGTGAACACTGAGATGCTTGAATGAAGATGGATAGAATTTCCTCAAATGTAATCCTGAGCAGGCTGATGGTCATTGCCGGACCCTATTTGGCTGGTCCGCGTGTGCCGTCACATATTCAGCCAGCCAGCGAATAGTGGGTGGAAATGTGATGGTTGTACGTGCCCTTGATTCCCCCTACAAAGAGAAATTACCAGGGATGTTCAATATGAGCCGAGACATTCATGGTCATGCGTGTGCAAATGTCTAAAGTCAAGGTCTCGGCCGCTTTCCTCGGCTGACTCTCCCTTACCCGACTCAACTAATCAATATGTCTTAGACTAGAGTCCAATCAAAGCCGAATAGTCAAGAGTCCTGATAACATATTTGCAGCCATAAATGTATAGATTAACGATAACAAATGACCCAGCCAGCCTTACAAATGCCCTGGCGCTCTCTCAATGCATGAAATTTCAAGCTAGCCGCTGCTTGTCTTCAGGTTCATTACCTCCACACGGAGGCATGGGGATTTCAATCATACCTCCCCAAAATATAGGCCCCTCTCAGC
Organism: Callionymus lyra; assembly: GCF_982586985.1. Lineage (NCBI taxonomy): Eukaryota > Metazoa > Chordata > Actinopteri > Syngnathiformes > Callionymidae > Callionymus > Callionymus lyra. The sequence goes on from NC_141835.1 coordinate 22,248,933, forward strand.
CAGTAAACAGAGTGCACACCCGCACACACACCCCAGCGTAATGAAAACATAGCTTAGGCAAACATTCATCAATGCAGACACCTAACTTCTATGAAATCTAAATGGCGTAAACATCCCTTGAGCATTCATTACTGGAGAAATGAAATAAAACAGCGACAGAGAAACACATTAGTGTATTGATATTAATCCTGTGATATAAATGTCAGCCGGCACAAAGAACAGGTGCTACATCATGACTTTGAACCTCACAAGAACATGTTGGTCATTCTCAGTCCATCAAATGCAAATTTTGACAAAACACACGCAGACCCTGCATGGAGGTTACAACCGCATCGTAAATATTGACACAGTAGCATGTTTTACGTGTTGAAAATGCATCCCAGTAAAGAGGGAGGTCGTGACCCTGATAGTAAAAGGAAGACTGCAAAAGTGCAAATACATTCTTGTGAGAAACACATGAACAATTATTGATGTGTTTTTATACATGCACCGTCAATCTGGGGAACACAGTTATAGTTTATGATTCTCTAAATGACATAAATTGACTTCAAATAAATCATTTTAATTGCAGACAATTCTCTCTAATAGACTTTTGATTATCAAACTAAAGATACAGATAATTATTGTCTCTTTCTTAAAAGAAGCAAGGTAAAAATGTAACATTATATTAACTTATTATTTAGAATTATGAATAAATCCCTCATTTAAACAAAAAAACTAGAGTTATATCGTTCCATATTCTGTCAAAATTAAAAGAATAATATGTTTGTTTTTTTCATTCACTTGTAAATTAAAAGAAATATACATACAATGTCTAAACTTTTTGTTTAGCTGCTACTACATAAGCATTTTGCTGATGTTAATTATTGAGGTATCCCTAGTGTTGTCTCTGGTCAAGGTAAAGGACCACAGTGTCACCTTGACCCAGAGATTATACAAGGGGTTCACAATTTAAGAAACAAAAAAATGCTTTAATTCCCAGCGTAGTAATACAAAGTATTTAAATGTGTACTTTACTAAGAAAATAAACTCACTTTCACGCGACAAAAAGCATAATATCTACAAAATGGAAAACATAATAAATGGAGTTATAGAATATCTTGATGTATTGCTCTGGCAGTCCAAGACATTAACTGGATATTACATCATGACTTTCCACTTTCTTGTTATTTTCTTCGCCTCCCTCTCTTTGACTCTGCAGACTGCTCGAGGGCAGTACTTGCTCATAGCCGGACATGCCGACATTAGAATTGTAACGACCGAGGCGCAGCTCGGATTCAATGGGATGGCGGGTGTCGCGCTGACATGCAGAGACTCCCTTGTCATCCGCCCTGAATCTGTAGAGCCCTTGACCAAATGAGAGCCGGCCTGGACCAAACCCACGAGCCTCAGTGAGCCACAGCAGGCCAGGAGCATGATGAAAGGATACTGTGATGTATCCACCGGCTGAGGGGGCCAGTAACATCTGGGGTCCTTCTATTCTGACTCATCTTGTCTTCAAGGAGAAACCCCTTCTTAAAATGGAAATTGTTCGTCCATGGCTGTGGTCGTTCTTGCGGGGGGGATTGGGGGGCCTTGTATACGATTAGCACTAGAAGTGGAGGACACATGTATGTGCACACTGTCCACAATGTCCCACGGCCTTGAACACGTCATATAAAAGTAGCCTTGAAACAGTTTGTCCACTGGGCAGAGTGGACTGCTCTCTGACATTATCGTGGTCACATCCCAACGACAGCGGCGATAAATAACCATCAGCGGAGACACGAGAGTCGTCATCTCCGTTGCCTGCAGCCGCCGTGAGTGAGGGACGGCACCAGTTGCCCTTTAGTTTGGCGCAAATTACATGCAGAAGTGGCATGTCAGACATGTGTGACTGTTGGCCTATGAATACATAGGCAGTAATCAACGTTGTTTAAAATGCTCATTTGCATATGCATGCATCATTAATTCTATGCAAATGCGATGGCTGGGGTTGCACACGTGCGACTCTCCTTGTAACCCAATAGTATAGCTGTCAAAAGAAGGTTACCAAGAGAGGCAAAGTCATTAGTATAGAGAAGCTCTGCCATATATTTTCACTTCCCTCATGGTGATTAATGAATCAATTCAACAAAAGTAACTTTTCAATGATGTATGGCCTTTGGTATGTTTCCCATTCCGAGTCGTGATTACTGATCCACAAGCAGGGTTTGGGGAATTGGAGACAAGACACTGTCATTGTACATTTGACCTCAGTTTATCACTCCAACCACTTTATTCAATTATGCATTATGAATGCACAACTTAAGAAGCATTATTTATGAGCGATTATTTATTTTCCATGCTTCATCTGCAGTGAGCATGTTGACCTTATTTGCATTTCGCATCGGTAAAACAGTCTCGTATGAATCATTACGTTTAACTCAGAGCTCCATTCGAGACTGATCAAGAAGATACATTATATCGAGCTTAAAAAGATACCTGAGGATTCAGAGCAACGTTTGTGCAAATAATAACGGCTCAAGTTAAGACGATGAGCAAAAATTAATGTTGCTCACTATTAGAAATTAACTTTTGTATAGTCTTCTGTTATGTGAACAATAAGCAGATGTATGTGAAAAACTGTATTTGAACCTAACAAAAATAAAAGAGGCAATTAGTTAAATTAGTTGACATCAGTTGGTTTGAATTCCACATTTAGTTCAAGATTCTGATTGATTGATTTAAATTGACTCAATAGATTAGACATGTTTTTTACAAGATGAATGTTTATTTTGAAATAATGTTAAAACATAAGAATACAGACTCATAATAGACTAAAATAACAAAATAAGTAAACAATGGTTAGGTATATTTCACGACCGAGAGGTTTGGTCAATTATATGAGCGATGTTTTCTTCAGCAGGTGATATTTTGGACTGTGAAATCAATCCTCCTGTGACTGAATCGTCCCTTTTGTTTGTTAATCTGACCTTAGTTTCATGTCAATTCATATACATTTCATCTGATAAAATTGTTCACGTCATCTAATAGGATAGATGTTGATGTTAGGATGATTGATTTTCACAAATCTTGCACTTTGACTGCCCTACCACAACTAACAGAAGAAAATAAAATATTCATGTTTAACTCCACTACCAACAAAAGAAAAAAAATGATTTGATCTAAACATCACTCAAATTTTGTTCAATCTCTTCTTCAGAAAAGTTGATCTATCCTTCTCTCTTGTCTAACAGGTGGACAGCATCATATTCACCTCCTTACATGGTCATCATTAATGGCTCATTTCCAAGAGCTTCTCTATCTTTTAGGATTCATTGAATGCTCACATGCTTATGGTCAGATCTGAGTGTTCCACCTGGTGCATGAAGCTGGGGTAGGTTTCTTGCAGTGCTGACCTTTATGTGAAAATCCATGCAGGGATTTACTCGCGTTTTACTGTATTAGACCCATTAAGTGAATATATATTCCCACCTTCTAAAGTCAAAATGAACATGAAGTGAATACAATTTTAAAATAATTATACACAATCAAGATTAATCAAAAATCATCCAAACCCGCCATCATTTATCTGCATTTCTCAGACCCTGGATCCAGGTTGTAAATAGTTAGAAAGAATAGAAAGTTCAAATGGAAAGTTTGATTGTCGAAAACGTTTGTTATTTAGGGATGAAATTTCATGAGGATTTGTTAGAATTACCTTCAAATCTCAGGAAAGTTGATGTATGATCTCATGATGTTTTGTAAATAAATTGTGTTAATGATAAAATGTTAGAATATGTTGACAGCTGGTTTGTAAAAACCTTTCAATTTTGCTCCTTCAATTGAAGTTTAGGCTGTGGAAGCTTGTTTTTTGTTTCAGGTGTACTAAACTTGCAAAATAGTTTCCTCAGCATTCACAGGAGCAATATACTCATAACATCAATCCAATTTCAATAACAAAGCCAGATAATGGACTCCGCCAAACTGTTCTCACACCTCCATCTCCCGGATCCCAAAGTATCCTTTCTGTCCTGTAATGAAATAAGGAAATATCTGCTGCAAATCTAGCTAGGAATGACACCTCGTGGAGTTTGCGAAGGCATCTAATAAAGCCCCCTCTTCCTCCTCACCACACTTTCCCGTGCATCCCTGAGCTGATACGATGCTTCCGGAGGGCCGTGAGAAGACGCATGATGACAGGCATGCTCAGAGGAAGATGGTAACAAGATGTGATGCATAACACATGAGAAAGGCTGGGGTGTCATTACAGGGGATGAGCAAGCTTCATCAAGCACATCACAAATACATTTTAGATGACACCTCCACTTGGGATGCACTTACTTCAGAGAAAATATCATTTATTACCCTCTTATGTTTATTGCAAATATGCAGATGTACACCAGGAGTAGATGGTGTGTTACATTCCCATTTGTTTTACATAAACTTTGCCTATTAAATTAAAAGACATTTTTGTGATATTTTTCTACAGTATATTGGGTAATAAAATCCTAATGTGGTCCCATATCGCCGCTGTGCTTGGAATACGTTTGTCACACTTGAACGCATGCATGGCTTTATTTCCCTTCAAAATAAATAAATAAAACGCTAGATTCAAGAAATGACGATAAAATGTTTTCTGTGGAGTTAGTCGACCCCAAAACTGTCATTGTTACTTATGAAAGAACATCTTGAGGCAATTAAGGGCTTTTGAAAATGGCTGAGAATGGTTGTCTTTAAAGCTGTGTCGCATCTGAGATTTGGAATGTTAAAGTGGTGCTAACAATTTAAAGAAAGATAACTAAACAAATAAATCTTAAATATGCTAATTAAAAAGCTTCTCAAATGTTGTTTTTTTCTGTAACTTAATTGGGTTGAGAACTTAAAAAAAAACTTTTCTTTCATTGCTCTCTTAGTACCTTTTAGCGCTCATAAGTACTTGAGCTACTGACTCAAATAAGGATCAGTGCAGGGGTCAGCAACCTTTCTCAGAGGCAAAAAAATAAGATAAAAAGATAATCAATAAAAGCTATCAAGTTTAAACTATTGAAATGTTTGGTGGTTAATGCAATGTGCAAGATAGGTTAAGGTGTGGCGTCCTCTGATCGGGTGGAACACACTTCAAAGTTATATTTAATAAAAAACATATTTTTTCTTGTTTTATCGCATCATCATTAGCTAATAAAGATGTTTTTGTACTGAAAGCAGAATTAACAGATAAATATATTCCTATCATGGCCATTTTAAATAAATCTAACAGTGATTCTTAAAGATATTTTGAAACATATTACAGCGGTTTCCTCACTGAGGGCAGCCCAGTGGTCCTGTGGGAAGAATCCACCGGGGAAGGAGGGAGCGAAAAAGGAGCAGGAAAGAATCGCTGAGCTATTAAAAGTTTTTACAGAATGAAAGTCGGAGCAATTCTGTTTTCCTCTACTTGCCTGTTGGCTACTAAAACTGCTTACATACAATGAGAAAAATACACAGCAATCAATATTTGATGTAACAGCTCCGGCTAGGTTTGGAGCGGAGCGCAGGAAGATGAAAAATATGTTGCATTAATCCAGTGAAGTGATTTACAGAAAATTGTCATCCATAGGCTCAGCCGGCAAAATAATACATCTAATGTGGTTACAGGGTTTCAATTTATGTAAACTTCAGTGAAATCCAAATACGCAACACAAACAAGACTTGACCTCACAAAAAAAAGAAACAAACAGCAGAATAAGCAGAAAAATTTCACAGGAGTTGAACAAGCAGCTACTGGCAAGGAATAAGACAGGAATGTTTTAGCAGTTCAACTGGATGAATACGTTGCAATTGCTTGAATTACTTAAAATTACATTATTAAACCTAATTGTACAATTAACATGTTAACTATGAATTTCCAATTACTTTTATTATTATTAACCAAAAATAAGTATCAGCGTTTGAAAAATAATTGACAATGTGATGTTAATCAAAATTACAATTTCTGTTTATCTTTATTTATCTTTAAGTCATTTTTCTAAAAAACACATAAATGCAGGTGGTGATATGACCTCATTAGTGTTGGTATTAAAGTGATAGTTTAACCAAAATCAACTAAATTTCTACTCCACCCTCATGTGGACTAAGGGTTGGGATTATTATCAGAATAATCTGTTCCTTTTTAGAGTGATAGGCAAAAATGTAAGTCCCTTTTAATGTATGTCATGCATTTAATCCTCTTAACTTAATTTAACTTAACTAAAACCAAGCTCAAAATATAGATTTTTAAACAGGTTTTTTTTTCGAACAAATGCTGATGTATTTGTCTGGTGTAACTGCTTAGTTAAATTATAATTGACAATATTGATTAATCTGAACTCTACTTAAAGTGCTTACCACTCATAATTTAATTAACCTTACTGTCAATACATTTTTCAGTAGAGGCTTGTTTAATTTTCATGGCACATTGAGGCCTTAAATTAACTCATACGGTTCCTGGAGAGCAAGAAACAAAATGCTGGGCCAACTCCAGCCCCTTCCTGTGTCCCATCTCTAAAGCTCTGTGGTACGCCGACACACTCCACACCATGTCAGCATCCACATTCTCCTTCTCTGCTCAATGTTCCATGACAACAAGGTGAGACGGACAACAGAGGTTAGGCTGAACAGCTGCTTCCTGGGTTGAAAATTCCAGCCATTGAGGGCCATCTGTCTATATGTTCACTGATGTATATGGAGGCCATCTATCAGGCGGCGAGCCCTGCAGCTGCCGAGGCCGTCACAGCCAAGTCTACCACCCGCCTGCCTGCCTGTTTGCCCGCTTGCCTCGCCGGCTTCTCCTGGCTTCAACCACAACACAATGAACGCTCCTTCTTCACTTTGTGTCACACAGAATGGGCTGATTTGATTAAGTCCCGGGCTCTCATTATGTTATGTAGGGGTGTAGAATTTCAATGATAATCCATAATGCATGACCGGGGGTTTGGTTGCCATGGCGACATAAATTCAAGGTTACCAGCTCAGACGCATAATTGGGTGCACATTGAGCGCTGAAGAGGTGCTGTTAAAATTCCCCTCATGAAAGTGGAGCATCAATCATGCTGTCGCAGATTGCAAAGTACTCATAATCAGATGAAATGCCTGGCAGAGAGAAAACGTCACAACAGGACAGAGATCTTTGAAAACTCTTTCTTGAGATTTCAGACTAGACTGTGAAACAACATAATGTGTTTGTTGTCTTTTCTTTTTTTGTTGTTTTTATATTCTCATAAACCTTCTTTTTTTTCAAGTATGTTGGTTTTACTTCATCTGCCCCTTATCTTGCTCTTCCAGGCAGCTATATAGCCTCAGTCTGAGCAGTTCCTCCCAAATGATGGAAATCAATTCACACAAGAGATCAGGACCTCTATGACAAGCAAAGCTTCCAGCTCCAGGCTAATCACACCCATTTGAACGGCAGACAAAAGCAAAAGATTTTTTGCCCCTTGCGCCTTTCCCCAAAATCCCATTGAAAATCTACTCATGCCTTCCTCAATCTGCTGCAGCGTTCTTTTATTGATGCTAGTTTTTTGGGGGGCGAGAGGAGGGAGATGACAAGAGGATGTGCTTGCTCGGAGGCGTGTGCAGGAGGAGAATGGTGTCACTCCCCTGGATAAAACCTCAGCTTTTTTCTTCATCCACTTCTTCTTTTGGCATCGGTACTAACAAGAGGAGAAAATCGAAGAATTCATCATTGGCTTGAAGCGAGAAGTTGTTAGCGGTTGAGTTTTTCAAAGGGAATGAAAATAACAAAACAGAAGTGCAAAAAAACTTTTTTTAAAGGTCAGGTCTGTACAACATCTTGAGTGTAAGCTCAGTAGCTCAGCTGCTTTTCTATTTACCGACAACATTAACTAATGGAAATAATTGTATTTTCACTTACAAGCTTTATCATAAACAACTTTTATATATTTATATATACTTATCTAATTAGTAACACAACCTGCTAAATTTATCAAGAAATAAAACAATTAATAGTTTGGTGGACAACTTGGATATTGTATCAACCAAAAACTTAGAAGGCCATTTTTTGCCCACTGCACTTGAGTTTGACCTTATAGTTTCTATATTTTTTGGTTAAATCTATTTGACTTTACATATAAATGTTAAAGACAATCCTGATGGACTTTTATTAAATACCACCCAATGCACAATATTAATAGATAATCCCTGAGATTTATTGTGAAACTTTGAGTTCAATCTGAAGTGGTAAAATATTTTAACACTTAAATAAAAAACAGTCCAAGCACAGTAATAATGTTATTTTAAATTATTGCATTATATCCTGGAATTATTCTTCTTTTTCTCGTTTATTCGCTCTAATCTACTATAAAATGAAAAATGGCACACAAGCCATTTAAGATTGTCATCTCTATAATTGCCACCATTGGGTCGCTCTCCTGAAATACCCCCCGTCCATCAATACAGCAGCACTACAATTCTCAGATGGTTAATAACCATAAATCAAGAGGGATTCATAAACCATTAAGATGGTGGTTATTATCTCGTACACTTGATAGTTCTGATATTCATAGCCTGGAGGTAGGTGCCTTCAAACCAATAATCTCCCCTGTCTATGCAATATTTCCCCCCTTTTTATCACTCTGATTATGCTTTGTGTCATAATTTACCAGCACATTTCTCATCACGCTGACCTCAAATCACTTCCCCTGCTTGTACACCTCCTCAACCTGTTCCCAGACCTGCTTCTGCTGCTGATGGGCAGAGTTACAAGGTCAGACGTTGCTGGCGGAATGAAGAGGATACTGTGCAAATCCTGCTCGCTCAGTAGAGAGAAGCAATTCCTATCTTACGACAGGTGCATGAAAAATAAATGGTTTGCTTCAGCTCAAGCCTTCTCTTTTCCAAAATAAGCAACAAATACATGAGAGAGTTTCAGCAATACTGAAGCATCAAATTAAGGCCTTACATGTAGACTATGTATGCCAGTCACGGATCACCTTCAAAGGCTCTGTGTACAACAGTGGAAGCCATTTTTGTTTGAGAGTACAAAGGAAAAGCGGTTATTAAGAGGAAGGCTTTAGAAATTGAGCGACAGACATTCCGTTTTAAGTCCAATTTTCCCCTGCTACTGTATTTGCCACCTATCATTCCAATGAGCACGCTGCTTTCATGCTACTCAACAGGGTTCCTGCTGGAGATCTGAATCAAGTTTTTAATGAGCGCCTTCATTTTAATGCTGCTGTCACAGGTGTGGATCTGCTGATGTTGACGCTCTGTGGGGTTCAGCAATGGGTTTGCCAAGTCAATTACCAAATAGAGTGTATTCAAAGTGAACAGGAACTTTCACTTTTGCGTTAGTTTGGTTTTATTTAGAAGAAAGAGATAGAAGTCTATATATCGTACACAGATGAGGTAAGTAGAATATCACTCTAGTCACTCACAAATATTAAAACACATTTAGTTAGTCGTGAGTTACTCTGTTTCTGTTTGTTGCGTGGAAGGTATTTGTGCCATTTGCGCAGTTTAGGGATAGACTGTTTGTGTTGACATGTTTGTTTTGGACGTGTAAGGAAATGACAACTTTAACTGTAATCGATCATCTAGATTTAACACACATTTCGAACAATCACGTGATTAACTGATAATCTTTCATATTTAATTCATATTAAATAATCATTGCCTCTCTTAAGAAAGATTCGCCATTAGTTTAGAACTTGGCGCTTGGCTCTGGAAGACATCTCTACGATAGATTTCTGCTTGCTAAGAGTTTATGATCATGTGAGTTGTTTCTCTAACTTTTGCATATTTCACTAAACGAGCATTTTCTCTTCAACTCATTCCTGTGTCTGTGTCCTTCTTTACCACACAGTTTTTTTAACCTTTTTGGATCACATGTTTTTTCTTTATTTTTTTGTGTTTGTTACCAAGTTTTGAAATCATATAGTGGACTGTGAAATATTTAGTTAATTTTCATGAACTTCAAGAAACAGAGGACTGTGTTTGGATCTTTTTTTAATATCGGATAGACAAGAGAGGAGACCGTCAAGCTCAAGGCTCCACATATTCGGAACCTACAGTATCATTAACACGAACCTAAATGCATCATGAAGCAGTTTCATTGTTTTCAGAGCACACTAGATGACGGTCTCTGCACTAATTTCTGTTGTTTTGAACTGTTCTAATAAAACATTGTGTCATTTTTAAACTTATGGCGCAACCTACTGACCCCTAAACAACATGAAACTGCTTCATGAAACTACATCAGACCATCACTTCAATGCAGTATTGTGAGGCCTCATCAAGCCATCGCTTTTGTTCAGTATGTATTACAAATACAAAGATCAAATATAATGCTAATTCCATTACAGTTACAGTTGGGAAATTTCAGAATTAATATCCTTGAACATTGACTGGTCTAGCAACTAGCATCAAGTGATCTGCGCAAGACAATATTCATTGTACATTCTTAGGCCTAAAATCAAACCACTGAACTGCAGAATGTAGCATTAAAACACAAATATCCCTTTTTCTTTACCACAGAGAGTCAGAGATCTTCCAACAACTCAGAGGCTAGTTGTTGTGACATTATTAGAATATTTGTGGTAGAAGAGAATTGTTTCATGCTCTGTATATTAATATTTTAGAACCTCTAACATAATAAAACCAAATAATAAAACTGCATAAGTAAGATGACCGTAATGGTAGATTTTATATATAACTATTTCTTATGCACCTATCGTTTTATTTTCATTAAAGGGTTAGTAATAAATACCTAGAACCAAAGCTTGTCATTTACATGATCCCTTCTGTCTAAAAATATGAATGAAAAAAGTGTCACACAATCGTAATGATGGTCTAATGAAGCTTCATGAAACAGTGTCATTATTTTCAGAGTCCACTAGATGGCGGTCTCTGCACTCTCTTTGTTTTGAACAACTGTTCTAATTAAACATCACATCATTTTTAAACTTATGGCGCCACCTACTGACCTCTAAACAACATGACACTGCTTCATGAAGCTTTAGGCCCATCACTACAGATTATAATATTTGGCTCAAATTTGTCAGTATATATAGTATGTATCTATTAAAAAGAGCTATCACATACACCTATATGTTCTTCCCATGTATTGTGGATAGGCCTTTTCCCATATAATTTTTAGTCTTAAGGATTTTGAAGCTCCCATCTTTGTCCTTTCCGTGTGGGAAGTGCAGAAGTGTGTGAATGGTAAAATGCCTGTGATTCCCTGTCCTCCACATGAACCCTTGATATTGTCCCATGTGTTCTATTCTCCTGTTTCACTTGTCAAATAACCTGATGTGTAGCTTCTAAAAAAAGAAAAAAATGTCAAAATAAAGTTAAAGAAGGACTAGAGCCCATTGAGTTTGTATGTACATGTATGAGTCATTGCAGCTCTATGTTTTAAAATGAGTATAAGCAATGGCTTAACAAAATGACACCTCCTCTGCTTCACACATTCGTAGTGCCATACACATGACTTTCTCCATCGATAAATATAGATATATGTAAACATACGGTATAAAGCTTCTTCTACAGCTATTATTGTCAATGTTAAATATATATTTAAAATTGACAATGTGTGTGTATGTATAAAAATCTGTCTGTAAAATCAATGCAATGTTTATCAACATTATCTTTATTAACATCACCAACTACAAGAACCGAGTGATCACCGCCTTCATCTGAGATGGAACCTTGACCTGACTCTGCAAAATGTGAGGCTTGAAAAGTTGGGTGGTTAAAGAAAAGAGTACCATGTGGTGGGCGAGATACTAGAAGGACAATTCAAGAATTAGTTGGAAATGGGGAAGGAAATAGAACGGTAGGGAGAAAAAGGAGTAGGAAGGTCCAAGAAGAGAATATATTGGTCAAGCACACAGAGTGTCAACAAAGCGGTGTAATGGCTCGTCACTCTTGGTCACTGCGCTTACTGCTCGGCGACTGGGGAGGAATGCATTGGTCATTCATCTCACAGAATAGCTAGTGGTCCTTTGCCCCTTCCTCCCTGTGCACCACCATTGTATCAGCAAGAACATTGTTCAGAAGATTCCTTTGTCCCCTTTATATTTCTGGAGGTCCATTCTCAAGACATCCACAGGGACCCCCTGTGCTGCCTGACCAGTACTTGTCCCCAAACAGCTGTCCAGGATCAAGCTGAAGTCACCCTAAGCCCGCTCCTGTTGGAGCCAACGTATTACAGATGTTTATCCTGTGGAATTAGGCTCTAGTCTAGGCAGGCTGTTGGAGGGTGTGTTAATAGCAACTATCTGGGAGATTTAGTTTAGATTTGTATTTCTGTATTGAGGTATCAAACCTAGCTAGCCCTTGGTAACGATTTATGGGGTCCAAAGAAGGAGGATTCATCCCAGCTTAGAGCCATAATAGGCTCTTCCCAATGCTCTACTGAGCAGATCACCAATGCACAAACTATGACCCCCCCTCTCCACCTCCCTCTATTGTAATGTTTACAAGGTCAAGGTTGAAGGGTCAGTGTATCTGGTTTAGTTAAATTGGCATGCTCTTCTTTGGTAATGGATTACCGACTTGGTGACGGTTTGATTCTCAGTGTCACTTCCATCAAGGGTAAATGGAGAACACAACACAACAAACCAAGGATTTGAAGCCAAATGCAGGCAATTGAGGTATCGCAATAGATATTGAACACAGGGGTGGTGAGATTTGCATAACCTGGTTGAAGGCAGATAGGATAGAAAAACACTCTCATGGACCTGACAGTCTGAAGGATCATTTGAGTGATTTATGCAGGAAATTGTATTTGCGAAGCAAGAGAGATAATTTAATAAAGCCAGGCCTGGCCTAGTCCTCAAGAACAGTGGGCTCTGTGCTGAAAAATGACCCAGCTGTCTGAGGGGATTGGAGATAGTGAAGGCCAATATTTACGCTGGATTTGTGCTTATTCTATTTCCTGTCCTAGTCTTACTATCATCTCACCCAGTTTCCTGAAATGAGCAACTACATTAAAGACAAAGATATAAATGTTTAATACATGCAAATGTAACCTGTTTCATTTCCTTTATGCAAATGTTGTGTCATTACTATTAGCAAAACTGATGAGAATATCACAGGATCACACAGCAGCGGTGAATTATCACACAATTACGTAGAGAAAACTATCATGATGCGCTAATACATATCACACTCGGAACATCCGTCTTTGGCAGATTATTGCAATCCTTTTGTTTGGAACTGAGGCCTCGTGACAACTCTCTAAGATATTGTAATAACAAGACCACGGTCATATCATGGAGGAAAGGTTGAATGGGAACATCCATGCTGATATTGCAGTTCTGGATTAATGTAATAGCTCAACCCTTTTTTTGTACTTATCAAAGCATCATTAATGCTTCTTAGTAGTGTAGCTCAGTATAAATATATGTACTCCAGTCCAATAACTGCTACATTCTTGCTAAGTAGACTGTTTCACCTCATTAGAGTGCTGCTGAACTGCAGTCTTGACCCTGCATCAACCCACACGCCATGTCTTTGCATGCATCCGTACCTATAGGGCCCTTCATGATACTGAAATTATGAAGAGCGACTTGGCCTCAGTTAATGTTGCATGTCAGTAGGGTAAGGTTCTCTCTCTTTCCTTCTACAGCAAGTCTGTTAATGTTTAGAGTCAGGAGGCCCAGGGGACTCTAAATCCCTTGGACACAAAGAGCCTCTGTATACTGTCGAGGTCACATCTGCCCAATGACTCCGTGCACATATTGGGAGCACTCTACAGACCATCAGCAGGGCTTGCAGTACTGCCCCACTTCCATAATGCTACTCTGTGTGCGATGACCAGTGGACTTGATATAGTTTGATATTTCGACACGCGTATTAAACTTGCTGTCACGTCAGCTAGTAGGGGGAGTGCAATAACAACTACCAATGTAACTGACATCTATATATGAGAGTCATGTACCAACATAAGTTGAAGAAACTTCTAGCGAGGACCGAATGTGTTATGAGATTGCTCTGTTGAACATTGATTGATACGCTGCAACTTCATTTCCCTAATAATTGGGAACAATAATCAAACAAATATATAAAACATAACATATATTATGAGAGAAATAGAAAACATTTCTGAAGATTACAAAATTCTGTTGCTTACTGAAACAAAAGTCTATAAAATAAGAATACATTGAGGTATCTTGTATATAAGTGTTTGAGAATTCACTTGAAATGCCTTTCTTTTAAAGTGACCGACAAACAACAATCAATTGAAATAATTCCTGTGCTAACCCAAAACATTTTAGGTAATGGCTAATACAAACTTCCATGGGAATATAAACACACTTTTGACGTTTTCTCATTGGCTTGATAATCGGGGATTAGAATGTGGAGGGATTGATGTGCCAATCAGATAAGTTGCTTGCTAACCATTTGAGTAATAAATCATTAGGGTCCAGCCAGTGGAAACCAGGTTAGGAGACTGGATCTGGGGTTAACTCGATATGGAGATATCAATGGAAGCCTTTGTTTTGTCCACAGCAGCAAATTAGACACACTGGTGAGCTCTGTTAATGTACACGCTGCAATCTTTTCCTGACCTATTCTGACTGGAATTAGCACTGGGACTCCTCATAAAGTGGAAGTTTCATTCCGCTTGACTTCTTGTGGTCAATGTGCATCTGATGGTAGGATGACTCGAAAGACCATCAGCTGGAAAGAAAGTAAATCTGTTAAATGACACAGCAGTGTTTTCATTTGGCTAATCAAATGATGCACACGGAGGCCGCCCTACAAAGTATTCCTAGCAATCGTTTGCCAGCACATGTGGCTGATTCTGCATGACTCAATGAGTCTTAAATAATATGACAAGTTTGCACTCGCCTCAAGTGTCAAGGTGCCGGTAACTTGTTTCTTGCTTGCCAGTAATGAGGTACTCAGAGGTTTTAAAAGGGCCAGTGTGATCCCTCTTGGTTTCAAATACTAGGCATCAGTGCTGGTCCCGGATCAGATAAATGGATTACCATTTCATCCAGGTAACATCACAAGTTCCACAGGAAGACATAGACACTTGTATCAACATAACAGTGTGTTGGATGGACTTAGCTTCATGTCCCTGGACAACCTTAAATTTGGTTCCACTCACAATGATCGGACTGTAGGTGAGAACCTGCAGCTATTTAACTGGCTGTAAAGATCCCTCAAAAATGACCGTCAGGTTGACCCCTGACCTGATCATTCTAAACCAATTGAAAGCAGTGGTCAGTAAAATTCACTCATCTCACAGTGTGAGCCATAGCACACTAGGGACGAAATAAAGGAGACCCTTTTTTAGGAGGTGACAATGACAAGAGAGGTTGGATGAGGTCAGTACGGTTTGATACCATCCTATTGAGGCCTTAATTGCTCGTGGAGAGGCTATAGGACCTTCTGTGCATCCACTGTGAAAGGACTGAAGCAGGAGATGTAATTTATGACTGGCGGGCTGAGGTTACAGCGGGAGTGTCCCCTCAAAGAAGAGAGCTTTGCATGCTTGGCCACACTTCTGAGCTCAAGTGGCTCCATAGATAACGGTCAAGCTACTTGGGAGGTGGACTTACAATCTCCATCTTTCTGAAACCGCCTCTCTGCTCCTTTCCCGTGTCCTAGATCAGCTCATCTGGATTTGCTGCGGCAGGATATCAATCTTAATGAAGCAGCCAGGCCGGAGTCGTATCAACTTTAGAGTACAGGCCTTGATAAGCATACCAATTCTCTCCAACAATGAAGGGTAATCACCAGGACAATGAGGTCTCACAAAGGATGGAGTGTGGAGACATCTGAATTTTATGGCTTTTTTTCCATGTCCGTGTGAGTCTGATGTGTATAAAATGTATGTTCGAGAGGTTTTCACTTAAGTTACACCTGGTTAGTTATATCTTTATTACATTTGCTCCAACCCAATGTATCTTGTGTGTCCTCCTGGTCACACGTGAATGCTAAAATGTGTTTTACCACTTCAGAGGAACTGTGGAGAAACCTGTTGTTTTGTTTCCTCTGTTTTACAAATTGAATAAAAAAGGGTCACTGTTTTGGCCCAATGGCTGTGACTGTTTTGAGAGGCCTCAGAGAGTTTTTCTTTTTACTGTTTGACCGCTCGTGTCTGTGTGTGGTGTAAGTAGGGAGGAGGGCTGTGGCCCAACCTAAACGCCTGAAGCCTTTGATTCAATGCACAGTGTTTATGTGGCCCCATCTATTACACACATTAGCAGCATTATGCTGCTTTCATCTGTAGCGCCTTGCATGCTTTAAAAAGAAGAGATGCCAACCACAAACATATTTAGAGGGATTGCAGAAGGTGGGGATTTCCAACCTGACTTCCTAGCAGGATCAGGCAGTTTGATGTCAGCCTCCCGAAATCTCTTGCCTTAAATGTCCCTCTTATACTGTAAATACATGTTTTCACTCACTGAGTTGTTTTGCTGCAGCCTTTTACCAGACACTATCATTGGTACGTTTATCTTTTTCTAATTATTATTACTAGTATGATTATTATTATGATGAGAATAATGATTGTTATTATTATTTTTTATATATTGTTATATTGTTATTATATATTGACAGCAATAATGGTGCCATATTATATAATGTATTAACATTATATCCTCTAAGTCCAAGTCTGGCCCTGGAGCAAATCATTTTATGCATCCCGACAGAACTAAATTTCAAATTCTCTATTCAAAAGAATGTTTGCTAGCCAAACTGGCAGACTGGATGTATGTTTGTGTCTCTTGTATTATAAGGAGTCACTGGTGAAGAGGGAGAATTGATGTATTTTATCAGATGGGCGTTATGCTATTATACAGTTTCCATTGTACCAGAGCGCATACAGTCAGCTTTCTCCACTGGAAGCGCTCGCCATATTTACTCAGGGTACTTTCCTAATACTTCCACTTTATATTGTTTGTTATTATTTCAAAGTTTGCTACAAACAAGCTTAAAATTGAATCTTCTCGTTGAGGCTTCAATACAAGGAAATCATTACAGACTAGCAGTATGGTGGTATTTTGATGTTTTCAGTGAAAAAGAAGACCACTGAGCATCATTCGCCTCATTCAATGATCTACATTTTTGCCTACAACTCTAAAAAGGAAGATATTAACTCTTTTGCAGACCTGCACATTTTTCCCAACACATTGATGATAAAAAAAACAGTTTTGGGACTGTAAGTGTCTTCAATAAGATCTCTCTTGACTTTTAGGAAAGTCAAGGACACTTAACAATAAAAAAAACAGTTGACATAATAGCATATAAACACAAGATGTGCTGCAGACTAAACAGATACAAACAACTCTGTAGTGGCAGTAAAGGTGAATACTAGTTTAAAGTCAACTGTGACACTTAAATAAACATCTGACAATTGATTAGATATTACACCTCTACCTTTCACTGCCCTTTTCTTTCATGCATAAACAAAACCAATTGTGATGAAATTGTCCATATCCATTTACTCCCTCATGTGAAAATAATCCACATTTACATTTAATGGGGATACAAAGGGATTTTTGTGAGGAGATTAAAGATAAACCAGAGCAGAGAAAGGGGGGTTTGGTCAACAAGGTTTTTCTAGTAGCTCTTAGAGACCAAGAAATGTGATGATCCTGATTGATTCCTCCCCCAGATAAGGAGAAACGGACACTCCTCCAATGAGGCTCAGTTGTCACAGGTGGGGTTTTGAAGGACAGGTTCTTTCACTGATGAAGGCTATTCTGTATGGGCTTAAAATAGCCAGTTAAAAAGAGCCAATGCAGCCAGTATTTTTATTTTTTATTGTTGCATTACAAACACAAATTGGTATCGTCAAACACCACATCCCCAGAGTAACCCATGAGCTGGACTTCTTCACATACTTGACACTGATAAAGAAACAATAAACTTGTCTATTCGATACAGGGCGAGTAACAATTCACACCTTTATATGATCAATGGGGAGATGAGTAAACACTGGCAGCGCAGTTAGATGCTAGCCAACCTGAGTCCTGGAGATCACTTTAAAGCATTCGCTGCGGACAGTCTGGCTCAGCTGGACATATGAGATATTTATAGATCCAGCGGATTGATTGTCTGGTGGGTTGTTCTTTATCGACCCACGTTGCAGGAAACAAATACACCACAGGTCAGACGTCCAAGCACACCTTGGGAATGTAGACACCTGAAATATAGTTTAGAGCCGACTCTCGTTAAAAGGGTCAGTGTGTGGTTTGTCGGCTGTTATTGTTATCTTGTAGGGATTTAAATGTGCAATTTTGATCACCCCCTCATGTGTTATTATTTCTTGAATTAGCTTGATGACGTCTGCATTGGTCTTCTCTCTTGCTATAGAAAGAGTCTAGGCAGGCTTCCTTCAGGGACTGGTTTGTTCCACA
This sequence comes from Callionymus lyra, assembly GCF_982586985.1. Classification (NCBI taxonomy): domain Eukaryota; kingdom Metazoa; phylum Chordata; class Actinopteri; order Syngnathiformes; family Callionymidae; genus Callionymus; species Callionymus lyra. The sequence goes on from NC_141835.1 coordinate 22,267,253, forward strand.
GCGCAATAACATATGTACAATTCAGAGGATTGGAACCCGGTGTACCAAAAGAAACCATTCATCTGAACCCTAGAATGAAAACTATCAGGCACACAAGTGTATAGATTATTACAGCTTTACAGATGACAACCAGCCCTCCTGAATCCACATTAAAAGAATGTTCTTGTCTTCTACAAAGGTAAGTGCAGGACTTTGACTGCAGAACTGGTTAGCTTAGTGTTGTGCCATCCATCATGTCCAAAAGGCATATTCCAAACGGCAAAATTATCATTTTTTCCAGGAGTAAGCAGTATGGCTCAACCTGAAAAGAGAACAAAAATAAGTAATATGAAATCACGATCTATTTGTATACATTTGAGGTTATTAAACACGATTTGCCTCAATAATTGCCCTGCGAAAATCCATGAAGGTATTCAGGTTTTCTGGATCAGGTACAACTTTATATGACAAACATTCTTAACAAGCAGATGTCTCACTCCCTCCTCTGGCCCCTCGTAATGTGTTTCAAGTGACACTGTGTTGCATTCAATGTCTCCTGTTTCTAGTCAGCAGACCTATCACCATCAATAGGCTAAATAATAACAGCTCATCTGTGCACGTGGTGCAGTTCAGCAATGCCACCGGGCTTTTATGAAGAGGTGGCGAGAGTGAAAGAGTGAGGCTTCCTGCTGCTATAATTTGGGCTACTCTTATCTATCAGTGGAGATTGTAATTCAAGAAGCAACAGAGTGGAGGACCTGGTCTCTCTTTCATTGGTGGCTATTATTGGGGGGTGGGGGGGGGCAGAGAGATACAGTAGTGGCTTTTAGCAACAGAAGAGGCCAGACAGAGGCTCGTCCAAGTGTTTTACAATTCAATGTGCTAAACGGGTGCCACCAGCCACACAGGAAGCCACGCAAGAGCCTCGATTCAGGTTTTTCTCGTTCCCCCTCCTGCTGTCCACTGCTCTGGACCTCTGTGGTGGGCAGAGAGGACCGGGCTGTTATCCCCTCTGGTAATTACCACCATTAAAGCTAATCCTGGTCCAATTCAGGCTGCTTTTGTTTTGAGCTTTATCTCTTCGGTGCTGGAGAGTTTCTTCTTTCAGAGCAGCGTAAAAAGAAACAGTTTTTTAGAGTTGGTAATTATCTATTATATGCTCTCTGCTGAGAATATAATGGAAATATTGGAGATGGACAGCAGCCTGGCTGCTCGCTAGTTTCATTTTAGCATCACACAACTCCCCATTTACTATTTCCCTCTCCAAAAAAGGCAAAGTGAGGTGCATGGCGCCACTTTACATTGGTGCTTGTGAGAGGTTAACAAGATGAATTTATCAATCTCCGTGACGATAATGCAGAAAATGTAATTATACTCATCGCTTATTAGCATGATGGTAACACAGGGCACCATTTTTCCTACATAATTGAGGCCTTATTTTTACGAGAGTTAACTGCTATTAATCACGTTGATGATTTGCTAAATGTAGCGCAAAGATTTCCATTCGCCCCCATTTCCGATGACCTGTCTCTAAGATCAGTCACTTATCAAAGAGAATAAAAGATCTTTGTCTCATGAAAGACCTGCCAAATCTGCCTTTGCTAACTTCCGTTCAGGGGATTGATCAACCTCATTCCTTCAAAGAGAAACAAAATGAAGTAACTCAACTACTATTAATTTGATCTGTTGTCTGGACGCAATTGTAATTTTGCTTGCAGTTTTAGGTTCAATTCAAAATGGATGGCTCAAATATTGCAGATAAATTAAACATGAGGAGGAAATCTGTTTTTTTTTATCAATTATTTTCACGCACACACACAATATTTCCGCTCATTACAAAGCCTATAAAATTAAAGAATTGATTTCCTCATTTAACCCTGGTGTTATGTCAAGGTCAAGGTGACCCAAAGGAACGAAAACCTGACCCGTTAATCTTGACCCAGAGACAACACAAGGGATACCTCAAACTCATTTGTTTGCAGGTCACCTTGACCCAGAAATAATTAGAATGCTCATGATATTTACCCGGAGTACTTCCTGTCGGTGTAGCATGTTATTCTAAAATGTTTTACAATTTTTGACAATAGTTTTTTTAGGTATGTGTTATGTTGGGCTGGTTGTCGGTGTTTTTATCTCTGTGGAAAAATGTCCTAAAAGATTTAATCTACCCACCAGGCATGGCTCTGTCCTAGGATCACCTTCTAGTTGGACAGGCCCAATAGATGTAAATTCATTGTTCATTCAATTTTTTCTTATTATTTTCAGCACCACCCGAAGCTTGTTAGAGGTGGTGAGTAAAGACTCCAGCTACTTACTAACATGATCCCATTATACTCTTATTCTTTTTGTGAAGAAACTTGTTTCCAAACCGAGGGTTACTAGGAATGTGGACCAGACTATAGAGAGATAATACATTATACTAGATATAAAACAACATCATTACTTGTACATAATGCTTGTTGTTGAATATCTCCTGAAGACACTAAAATATTTCTCCATGACCTATCTTTTAAAAAAGCTTTCTTCGGGAAACCCTCCAAAAATATACGAATTGAGGATGTTGTGAATAATTGTATTCACAGCGTTTTCAATCCAACAAGAATAGCTAACTTTAATGGGCGCCATCTGACTTGTGGAGGCAGCAACAGAATCCGTGTGATAGGCAGCATGAATCCAAATGCCCTTGTTATATCCACCAGCACACTACACCAGCTTCTCTCCAGCATGTCATCACTTTGTTTCACTTGCACACTCACAGCTCGTATTCACTCCAGATGGTGCTTCACTTCCTGGTCCCGGGCCTGCTGTGCTGGGACCTTCTCTGATTGGTGAGTCCACCTGCTCCCCCGCTACGAGAGGGATGACTGACAAGCAACTTCCCCAAACAGCGGCTCCACTGCTTCGAATGTTTTGTTGTTGAGTGACGGCCCCGACGGTGTTGGACTCCCTGCTGATGATTCTGGGCATGACATCATTAGTTTCTCTCCATCAAACAGCTGTTTATGATCCCGGGCATTTGTAAAAATCAGGCTTGTGACTTTAAAAAAGAGAGTAAATAACAGTAATTTGTCTTAGTAATACTTCATCAGTGCTGTTGCTTTTTTGAGAATCATCCCTGATGCCTGATCATGAAATAGCTGATTAGACAATTTTAATACAAATGGACTCAAAGTCAACAAGAAACTGATAAAAACCTCTTGAGATATGAAGGAAGAACAAGTTATTGATGAACAACAAGAATAAAAAACACAAACACAATGTTGGATTTCTGTCACAATGATCACTCAGACCATCAGCGCCTGCTATTGGCAACTACAATAACTAAAAGACCTACATTGGTTTCTTCACTAAAACTAAATAGAGTGGATTTGCACCACAAGGTCTTGATGTGAGCTCTACAAACCTTCTGGATTATACGGTGAAGAATCATACTAATGATATCTTCGCAAAACATTGAGGTAAACCTTAAATAAGGTCATATCTGCACATGTACTCACAATGCTCAATATATTTGTATATAGTATGATTTCACCCAATTAATACACTAACATGTTATTATTCTCCACATATGGACACACAAACACAAGTCAAACACAAAAATGGCCCAAATTCACAAAGGGTCAGTGTACATACATGTGTGTCTGTGTGTTTGTATGTGTAAGTATCTCAGAGGAACACACACAGACTCTACACAGGTAACAAATGGATGTGTTTCCTCACACACCCGCGGGCGTGTTCCGGCTATGAAATGGCAACATGCCAACCGGAATCAAACCTATCATTCTGAAGGCCACAGGCAAATTTGTAGGTTTGTGTTTACATTTTCTGCCGGTGCTTATAACAGCTACAGTAGATTAAAATGGTAAAAAAAAATTAGTATATTATTATTATTACCTTATAATGACCAATATGTCATAATGTTTCTTACTTTGTTTAAATAATATACTAATGTTGTGTACTAAAATGATGGATGGATGGATGGACGGACGGACGGACGGACGGACGGACGGACGGATGGATGGATGGATGGATGGATGGATAGATAGATAGATAGATAGATAGATAGATAGATAGATAGATAGATAGATAGATAGATAGATAGATAGATAGATAGATAGATAGATAGATAGATAGATAGATAGATAGATAGATAGATAGATAGATAGATAGATAGATAGATAGATAGATAGATAGATAGATAGATAGATAGATAGATAGATAGATAGATAGATAGATAGATAGATAGATAGATAGATAGATAGATAGATAGATAGATAGATAGATAGATAGATAGATAGATAGATAGATAGATTGATGTACTTTCCTCACAATTTGTGTTTTACATTATTTATATCTATATAAATAATAATTGCATGACCATTAGAGCTAATACCGGACTGATAATTATATTTATTATAATAATGACGATGATGATGAATAATACAATGAGTTGGTCAGTTCATGTTTGAAATAAACAAGATGGGCCCGCTGAAGTCTTCTTTACCTGTCCTCGACTCTGGAACACATTCTGTCAAGAGAAGATATGTGTGAAGATCATGAAGGACATTCATGACCTCAGGCATTTGGGTTTGTTATGGGGCTTGTTTTTCCTCTCTGCTTTGCAGAATTTGACTATAAAGTATGTTTCTTATTCTGCAGAGATTAGCCATCTGGCTGTGGGATGCAGGGAGGGAATCTGTCTGCTTGTTAGTGACTGGCTTTCACAGCTCTCCCACCGCTGAGCTCAAAGCTTACTGAGTGACACTGCTGCCCACTCACACAGACAAAAATACCCCACTAACTGGATGGCATATGTGAGACATTCACCACAGGGTTTCCACTTTGTGTGTGTGTGCATGTACAACAGAAAATCCATCCGTGGGTGAATAAGAAAGTCACAAGGGAACTATTTTTTACACTCATCACACAGTGGTGGAGAAATTAACTTTAAACATAGAGAAGGATGAGGAAACCTGATGGCTTCTGTGGATGAGGTGAGATTCCACGTGTAAACCTCTTTTTCAACAAACGGTTTCATGTTGGAAAGTGTGAATATTCGTCCAAACATGGCGCTGGAAGCTGCAAGTGGTGCACACATGTGGGAAAAAGAAGGTAGGCTGGAGTTTTCTGGACAAATTGGACTATGTCAGCTCTGTGTGTGATGCTCTTCTGATGCTGTAATTGAAGCTGACATGGCTCTACTTCTGTGGCTTCCTCTTTGGCTCGGGCCTCTATTTGTCTTCGCACTCATGTTATAGTCATTAAGGCATGTTCGTATCGTGGTCCGGCTGTGCCGCGAAAGCACACATTGGTCTAATGAAGTCCTCATTGTGAGGGATACACTAACACCTCTGTGGAAGATGAAGTTCTTCCTTGATGAAAAGTGTGAAGCTCTGGTGGAAAGTGTGAATTCTGTATTGTGTATGTATGTATTGTCCCACTTTCGAATTCTAACATAAAGAAGCGTTGATGTAAACAGGTTTTATCTGTTTTACATCGTATGTGCAGTTTCCAGACTTTATAACCATGAGCATCGTATTTCACTGGGAAAGATAATGTTGAAATATACACACTTGTTTGTTTAAACAACTTGAGATAAGAAAGATGAAATACTTTTGCGATGCTTTAGGACATTGTTTTTTACTCATGAGAAAATGTACATGTGTAGAAGTGTATTTATCTTCAACCGTGCTGTGAGGCAGCTAACAAATGAGCATTCCATTGATAGTACTAAAAAGCATCTAAACTGTATAACAGACATAGTTTTGATTATATTCTAGCATTGATGATTATATGAATTTTATTTCTGTTGTTGGTTTCATTTGGAACGATGCCACAACAATAAAGCACAAAAGTAATTCTTGTTCAGCATTTCCAATCAGAGTTTGCCACAGGAAGTCCAGTGTGAACTAGTTAAAAGTTCAGTTGAACAATTTTAAAATAAACTAGTTCAGTTCATAGTTTAAAATAAAAAAAAGAAAAGCTTCGTGAAGCAGCGTCATTCTTTTCAGAGCCCACTAGATGGTGGTCTCTGCTCTATTTTCAAACAACTGTTCTCATGACACATTACATCATTGTTGAACTGATGGCGCAACCTACTGGCCTCTACACAACATGACACTGCTTCATGAAGCTTCATCAGACCATCACTATTGTGCGTCACTGGTGGATGGTGTTGCCAGATTGGCTGTTTACAGTGGGTCTTATCACGTGTCTGCCTGTAAGTCTCATGTCAAGATGAACCGAGATAGTGTGACGTTCATGGACACCAGAATGAGCGTGTTCGCATGTTCTTCAGGAAAAATGAACTAAGTTCAGTTCACGTTCGCCCTAAATATGAACTAGTTCATGAATTATTGTTCAATGAACGTGTTCAGGTACAACGCTAGGGAAATCCCCCTCCTCTCTCTCTTCTTTTCCTGTATCATCAATCTCTAACATTATTCGTCCAGTATTTCCACTATCTCTTCTCTTTAAATCATCTGACCTGTTTTGTCGTCACAATCTCTTCACAGTTTCCTCTAGAGTTCCTCCCAATGAAAACCTGATCGTCATCAACTCACACTCTTCTCGCTCTGACTTGGTAGTCGTGAGACTAGAAATTGTGCTGTCACAATATTGATTTGATGACCTGAATTAGCTGTCATTTTTATTTTATAAATTTGTAATTAAACTCCAACGGAATCAGGGACAAGCGTTTCAACAGGGGGCGCCACACTTAACATCTTACAGGAAGCCATGAAAATGCAGAGCTGAGGTGATTCAGTTCTACACATAGACACACACGTACACACACCTACACACACACACACACTCACACACACACACACAATCACAGCATCAGCTCTCCGCGCCTGCTAAGAGTTAAAAACAAGTAACCTCTCTGACATTTACACAGGGCTGCTGCTTCTTTTCAGATGCACTGTGGGATATGACAATACCCGCGGCAGGAGAGGCATTCAAAAGACTTGTGGGGAGACAGGAAGCTTCAGCTCGCACCGTGCACCTGGACTACCCAAACAACCAGCACAGAAAAGAACACTTGGATGGTTGAGTGAATGTGGGAGGACAAAAGACGAGACTCAACTAAATGAAGTGAAGAAACCAGCTCAGCCTCCATATTAAACTTCTCTGTGTTTTTGATGACAACCCCCGACACAAACAGTCAGGAAAAGAACAACTCCACACAGAAAAACCTTCTAATGTTGCCAAAGGATAGTTTTAGAAGGATGTCTTAAAAAATGTATGTATTTGACAAGTGTAATATCCACTATTGACAATTACATGGAATTGATATCTAAACACTTGAGAACAAAATGTATAAATACAATATGTTTGTATATAACTATAGAAACAGATGCCATCTAGTGTCCAATTGCTGCAAAGAAAAGCTGTTTTCCTCACAGTATATGTGTTCAGATTCACAGTATCTGACCTCATATAAAGATACAATATCTCCACATGTATTAACAGATTATATACTGGTTTTTGGAGCAGCATTACCTTTTCTCACCTGAGTTTGGATATGAAAATGTTTTGGGTTATGTTTGAGCTAAGATAACTAACACATTTACAAAAACAGTAAAACTGATGTTGAAGTTGGTTTTCTAAGTGAGGAGAACTCGAACAGAAACAATTTAGAATAAATAATAATAAAAAAGACAATATCACAATCATATTTTCTACTTCCTGTTACAGAGAGTTTGGTAAGTATGCATTTTGTTTGACTCTTGTGTGACTGAGTTAGACACCCTTGCTGAGGTATATAATCAGACAAGAGTAATAATTCAATGTACCCAATTTATAAATTATGAAAATGCAGTTAGGGCAGGGTGACTCTTAATATACAAAAACAAGTTTTAAGACCATTAATTCTTATTTTGTCTCCCCACAAAGTAGGAATGAAACTCTGATCTGGGCTGATCATTTTTTGATCAATATTTACCATGTTCGGATCAATATTTGTGAAGAACAAAGTCATCAAAAACGCTTCAAACTTGCACAACTCCAAAATATAGGTTGCATATACAGGCATAACATTTAAGCCGAGTTTGATACATTAGCCAGCATTCACCAAAACCTTTCCAATTTCCAATGACACGCACAAACCAAAGTAATTGGCTTTAATTCTCAGTGTTTGCACAGCTTACCACTGTGATTTTCCAAAACACACTTGACAGGTTCTATTGGTGCATCAAAGACTCCCAGAGGAACATTAGCATACACAAGTGTTCATACTTTGCATCGATAGTCCATTTACTCTGACAGACATCAAAGAGCACAATATGAGCTTTGTTCAACACCATTTACTTTGGCTCGGATGTTTGGATGGAAGAAAGGTTACTTCAATGATTCCTCGCTATTCATAATGAACTGCATAGTTGTTATGAGGGCCAAAGATTCAAAAGATCATACGGGAACGCATGTAAAAGAGGCTGACATCTCACATCTGCTGCTAAGGTCTTGCTTCTGATAATTGAAAATAACAAAAAGAAAAAGAAAATATGCGCTACAACGCTGCACAATGAAGTAAAACATGCTTGTGTGTGTGATGGGCGATATGAAAATATACATAGTCGGGATTATATGAAAAAGCATATGCTTAATCCTCTTCTATCATTTCTATCTCCATTTTATAAATGCAAGCCAATTTTCCCAGTGTAGGCTATCGTTTTCCCAAGAACCGGCACTTAAATGAATGAATGTTGAGTAATTATTATGACTTATGAAGGAGGAAATGCTTTGAATACTTGAAAGACATTCTGACTTGTTTAAAGAGTTCAAGGCGAGTGAATGTGAGTTTGCTATAACTTATGTCACATTAAACATAAAACGAACACACTAAATGTGCACTCACTACAGAGGTGCATGTCCACAATACTTTACATTGATTGATTACTTAATGTGACGATACAATTACGTAATATAACATTATGGGATGGTTCCTAAGGGCTGCTGTGCTCGTTTTAATCAGAATTAAAACTATATTTATCCTTTACAGTATCTTTCGGATGACGCAGACCAGAAGCATGAAAGTCAGACTGCAACCATCACCACTGCTTATATCCACTTTGAATGTACAGAAGTAGTTGATTCTGTTGTTTATTTGCACATTTATAGTAAAACAGAGTTTACCATTTCCACTTCTTGAATGTAAAATGATTGATTGCTGTTTTATATATATACTGGCGGATCATCGAGACAAAGTAATGTAGTGCAGAACATTGTTAAAATAATAGCTAGAGAGTCATGACCGTTCATCATTAAACCATCTTTACAGACAATATGAGCGAAGTATAATTAGGTTGAATTGTTACATATTGCTGCTTTAAATAAAAGATTATACTTGTTTATAAAGTCTGGTATCTTGGATTGAAATAGTCTCTATTATTTTTACATTTTAGACCTCAATGCAGAATTAAATCAATAGCTGACGTACAGCCCACATTGCCGAACATATGCTGACGCATGCTAGCGTGCTAATCTATGCGTCCTGCTAATCACTGCAGCCATATTCTCAGCACTCTGCTGTTCTGCAGCCAGGTTGGTTAATTTGATGGGTATCATATTGCCTGGACCTCAGCTTCCTGGGCTGCCTCTCCATTTGGTTCCCATTTAACCCGTCTCACAGCCAATAAAAGCCAAGTCAATTACAGCGAGCTGGGAACTTCATATGAAGGAAATGGGCCAATTACATTAAACCTGGTGAGCTCCTGTGGACAGCCAGCTATCAGTTGAAAAAAAATGTAAAGAAGCAGTGAGTCGTGCAGAAAGGTGGCAGTTTTTGGGATTCGATCATCACGTTAATCTTCAAACAGCAACTGGCGGTGTGCTGGTCACTGATAAAGGCTGCGGTCTGTCATCACACAGACTTACCTCCAGTCACTCAGCCGTTCCTGTCAGAACATCATTTGGAATCTGGGAAACAGCTAAGGGCAAGGATAGCAAAGCTGTGGATGGATGTGTGTTTGTTGGAGCCTGTGTCGACCCACGATGGTGTTTGTCAGGAACAGCCAGAAGAATAAATACTTAAGCAGTTGGATCATGGTTTTACAGCAGTTAAGAAGGAAAACACGAACACAAATGTGAAGTATATGCACGTGCAGGTCGACCTCGTAAAAGCCAATGCTGATTGTGTGATCATGGGTAATTGTGGGAGGAGAGGCCGTAAAGTCTAAAAAAAGGGGGTGCGTTAGTGTTTTGTGGCAACGTTTTATGGGAAGGTGTGCGTTCGCGGCTGTACTGAAAGGTGAGAAAGGGAGGAATCAAAGAGCTGAGCTGGTTGTTTGAAGGCAGCCCCCCCTGAGCTGAAAGTTAGTGTTTACTGCCTGATGACTGACACTGTAAAGGCAGCTAGACTTATGACCTAACTGGCCATGTTGGATGAGAGTCATTTTTTAGTCTTTAAGTTAAGTAAACAACATTAAATGTAAGACAATATTGTCATGATTTAGTCACACAGACATTCAAAGGTTTTTGCAAATTATTGGGACTGACTTATCTTAATTTCTAAAAGTACTGATAGCCACTCATTTCTTTTCACTTAACTAATTGGATCTTTCCATAAAAGGATTTGTAAGGTTGTCCATTAGGGCTATATCCACCTGATTTCTGCACAACTAATGATCCCAACCACATTAATAAGGTAAGTAACCCTGAGAAGACACACCTATGAATGAAAAACCACTTCAAGAAACTGTATTTTGTAGGTCATTAAGAAGTCGGTATATAAATGTATTGAAGTGACTTTTCAGTGACATGGTGCTACTTTAAGTCTTAAGAAAAACAGATTTTTTACATTAGCTTGTCCAAAACAAGCGGTGTCTTCCAGAGGAAGAGGGACAGTGAAAATATTTTCCTGACGCCGTGTTTCTTGACACTTCTGCGTTCACTTTCGGATGAGTTCACTTTACAACCCTGTGTTCAGACCGGGCCGTGTTATCCTTTCCTCCCCTCCTCAACAAGCCCCTAGATCATTTCCAGGCCCCTACATCCAATAATATTTGGTAAGGCTAGATGCATGCTAGCAAAGCGAGGTGAGCCAGTCAGTCAGTCTTTCATTAGGGTCGAGGTGACTCAGGTCACACGCCACTCCTTCACAGCCAAAGACAAACAGCACAACTGCTCTGTGGTTGATGCCTTGAATGATAATGTCTTTTTCTTCTCCTTCTTTTTTCGATACCTTCTTTTTATCTTTCTCTTAAACTCTCTCACTTTTCATCTGCCTCACTCTCTCTCTCGCTCTATCACTATCTCTGGCTCCTATCAGGAGGGCTGCAGTGGAATAGGGCAGCAGCATTGTGTAGGAGGTGATTATTTGTGATCTGCCGACTCAGACTTGACCTTTTCCATGTTATCCCTCAGATTGAAACCAACACTCGTGGGCTTGCATCCGTCCATGGCTTCACTGACTCTTCATGGAACGACCACATGCCTGTGGTAATTTGCCTCTTTGGATGATAATCCAGGAGGGTTAAACGAATAATCCTGTTTTGTTATTATAATTGGACACAAACATGATGAATCTGATAAATTATAACAATTCAATGACACATTTATGAGTGGAGACTATCTAGGTTATTTAGGGGTGAGATACGTCGGCTATTGTGGAGCATGATTTTTATTTTTTAACTGTGGGAGGAAACTGCCCACCAAAACACCAATTGACAATTGACCAACAACAATTGATGCAAACCAGAGAAATGACTCTGGTTTGCATCAATTGTTCTTTGAACACAAATGTATAGTATCTTTCTATTCTTAATCTGCACTGTGTATGAACTGTACTTTTATTTACTCTTTGTTTAATGTTGCACAAATGTACCTATTACAATTCCTAATTGGTGGATCCTTCGACCAATAATGGCAAAAAATACATTCTAAATCTGATTCTGAAGCATCAATGTAAGCTGTGACTAATGTGTTGGTAAAAATAAGTAAATAACATGTTTCAGCCATTATAAATCATACATACTTTATCATTTAAGGAATGTTGTTCTAATGGGGTCTCTTTCATATAAATATTTGTTAATGTGATTTTTTTTTTCAAGGTTCTTAAAATCAATAAGTATTTTATCCTTCATTTTTCTTTTTGCAAACCATCTTGTATTTATATCCTAACAGTTACTGATAGAACACAATAAGATCCAAGTAGGTCCAGTCATCACCAGCCTTGTTTGTTCGTGAGACGGTTCATAAAAATGTCAGTATTGTATAGACATTTTGTAGAGGGATTAGATTTGTTTAGTAATCTGAATAACTGTTATTCAGAAAGTTTTAGTTCAGTTTCATTACCTTCTAATTGCAGTTATTTGTAAAAAATTATATATTAAATTAAATAAAACTGCATACACACAAAAGACTTGTATTTGTAATACAATTGTCATTACACACCATGAATAGATTATCTAGCGCTCTCTAATTGCCGATTGTGTCCGACTCAGCCAAATGAGCTCAAATTTAGTGGAATCTTCCCTTTTTCACGCGGTGAGAGGGAAACATACTTCTTCCCTTCACCTTATTTTTCTATAAGCTTTGCTGTCGCAGCAGTTGCTGTCAGTTTGAGCGGTGCCTGCCCCCAAATATAATAGGGTTCTCTTGACTGCCTCCCCGGGGACTGACTGACGATGAAGAATTCACCATGGCTCATTTGGAGCGGTGCAAGGACAGGCTTCATAGAACTGCTGGATCCTCCGGGCTGGTCCGCGACATTCCAAAGACGGTGTTAGTTTCACTGATAATACATGTGATGGAAAGAATGCGCTTAGGTTTACCGTTTGTATAATGTCTGTGTCTGCGGCGCATGTCAAGAGGCCCGTACATCATGCTGCACTGACATCAGCTGTGTTGGGAATTCTGAGATTCCGGGTTATGTAAATGTGATGCATCGCGTCTGATAGCATTGACAAACGACACTGCCGCTGCTATCAAGTTGAAAACATATTTTTATGATGGTGCATCAGATAGTTAATCTAACATCGCTCTTGTTGCACTGAATTGGGACGCAAGATCTTCGATAACTGACCAACACTTTCATACCATCAGGAACAGTGGTAGGATGTGACGAAAATGACCAATAGGTTTCGTTCCCATTGTAACCTCTGTCTAGTGATGGGCTGTGCTTCATGAGGCAGTGTCATGTTGTTTAGAGGTCAGTAGGTGGCGCCATCAGTTTAAGAAGAATGTGATGTTTCTCAAGAACAGCTGTTCAAAACAAAGGAAAATAGTGCTGCCATCTAGTGGACTGGAAAATAATGACACTGCTTCACGAAGCTTCTTCAGACCATCACTAATCTAAACACGATAGAGGACGAGAATCTCAATCATCAAAAACATTCCCTGTTGAGGTTTCTCCCAAGTACTTGTGTCCTGATGTAAAAAGATGCATCCTGCAGTTGTACATGACATTATTTAGTGCTGTCTAAGGATGAAGACTTTTTTAGATATTAAGAAAATCCATTTTGAGTTTGGTAACACCCTTTCATTGAATGTGTTTTCTTTATTTGTATGACTATTTAGAGTGTAGATTATCCCTGAAGGCCTCAAAACTGTGAATTAATTCATGTGGTATGATGTACTGAACAGACAAATTTGAAACAACTGAAAACATGTCCTATAGTCTAGTTTATTTTAAAATTACCCAGTTTTTAATAACTGCTTTGCAAAATTTTAGGTTTTTCTTGATGAATTCAAGAGTCACCCGATATGGTTGTCTGGGTTGAAACACAGTAGACAGCCCCTTGAACAACTGTTCATATTATGAGCTAAATTCAGGGAAATGAGTGTCCATCATTACTTTAAGAAGCGTAGGACAGTCAGACCGGAAAAATTGCAAAACTTTGATGAGCCTGTTAGGTGTGTCCAAATGCTTTGCCTATACAGCAATTTGAAGCATAATTGACATTTTTAAAAATTGCAATTTAAAAAATATAATGAAAGTTAACAAGACTAATACTAAGACTGTTTTAAACCAATATAAATAGATATTTTCAAGAAGAAAAAAAGCAGTACATTATTTAAAAAAAAAAAAAGTTTTTCACTCCAAATCTGTTTTTTATGCTTTAAAATGTTATTTAGCTTCATCTTTTTTCATGTCATGTTAAATGTAAGCTGCCTCTCTTCTCTGAACCCTCTGGGTCTCACCTGGTGCGATATTTATCAGCAGTCTACTTTCACAAGTGTGCGCACACAATGTACCATGTGCACAATCACTCACACTCCCTCACCACAGGCCAGTATCTGTGGTATGAGGGCTTCTTGTTGCTAGACAGCTGCATGCCTCGGCCTCTTCACAGTGGTGGACTGAGCTCTGAGGAGCTTGACAAAGAGGCTTAAAGTCCTCCCTAAGTCTCCAGCCTGTAGGTTGTCTGCACGCCCTGAACCCAGCTCTGCAAAAGGCCTGAATACAAGTTTAGCAGCTATGGTTACAACCCGACAGACCCCCGCCGCCGCTCTCCCCTGCATTACCATTTTTCCTCAGGCCACTTCAGTCTTATAGCCCAGCAACAGGTTACTCTGGTGCTCTGCTCCAGTTTCATGACAATGAAAGTACTGGCATTCTGCTTCTGCTGGTCCATGCACAGAGCTGTTGTTTTGCTAACACTAATACAAAAATACTTTCTATTGGCCACATAGCTTCAGTCATGTAGTGAGTTTTATTCATTATTTCTACAAACTATCAGACTTGATGTTCTTAATATTAATCTGGATAATAAAAGTCAATGACCAGCATGTTACTATTTGACTGAAACAGAAGAGACATACCAAGACATTTGAAAACAGCATTCAAAACCACAGGCATGTGTTGTCGCCCAGTTTGTGACATCAAAACTTCGAAAAAATGTAGCTTGGTTTGATCTGGTGACTTCATCTTTAAAAATGTGTGTTTAAGTTACATCTACAGCAGGATTACCCAGATAGAACCAGGTCCAATTTTAACAAAGTACCCTTTTTAACACTATATTGTGATATCATTATATTGAAATAAAGATGTAGAAATTCCTGACGCGTTTTCCTTTTATGTTTTAATAATTATTAACAAAATCATAATGAAAAAATGCATTTTGGACAAGGTGGCATATACAGCTTCGGCTAGTTTTCGACCACATGGTAACACTTTTTAAACGTCATCAAATGTACCAAACACAATGTGAAATGCCCTGTAGATGATATTTAAGGTTATGAGACCTCAACATTTGAAGAAGAATGCAAGGGTTTAAAGTGATTGGGTATGGATAAGGGTTGAGATTATTTTCAGATGAATACGTTTGTTTTTTGAGTTATAGGCAAAAATATATGTAAATTTGTTGTGGTATTCGTCTTTACCTTCGTCCAAAAAGACACTTAAAAATATCCAAATACCTCCATGGTGCTCGTCAGTAATGTCCATCTTGTATTGAAGCCTCAGCATGAGGAATTGTTTAAGAAAAACGTAAAGAAGTCTATATTTTGAGCTTGTTTGTAGCAGAAGTTTAAAGAATAACATGCACTTCAGACAGGACATACTCAGAGCACATGGAGTCTACACTAGAAGCGCTTGCGATATTTACCCAGAGTACTTCCTGTCTGTTTCGCTTGTTATTTTAGTTACAGACGGGCAACATGGAGGTATTTGGAGATTTTTAAGTGATTAAGATGAAGACAAAAACCACTGAGCTCCAATCTCTACATCAAAATGTATATGCTTTTTCGCCAATAACTCTAAGGATCGGATCAAATAATCAATAATAATGAGTAGAAAATAAGTGAAGTTTGAATTTTGGGTGAACTATTACTTTACAGACCGAAAACAAATATTGGAAATGTTGTTTCTGTCTCCCCCCAGTGTTGTTTTAATGCCTCAAAAAAAAGGAAGTAAAAAGGAGTAAAGAAAACATAGCGGAGTTCCTACATTTGGGCCGGTACTCTGACAAAGTTAATGTGTTGAGTAAATCTCACACATTACGGTGGAAGACTCAGTGTGTGCAGACATGTTAAGCTATGTGATAAAAGGGAGAAGGATTAACTCGGAGGAACATTTTGGGAAAATGAGGAGAATATGTGTGTCGGTTCAAGTGTGTCTATATGTGTTCTATACTGGGCCGGTTTGTACCTGTGTGTCGGTCGTTGGTGTGTGCGAGTGTAGGAGGTGGTGTTCAGTGTCAGCAGCTGGAAGTACTCAGAGAGAGAGACAGAGAGAGGGAGATAAAGAGAGAGGGAAGGAGAGAGAGAGAGAGAGGGGAATAAGAGAGAGGAAAAGAGAGGTACCAGCACAGGCACCCTCTTTACAGGGTCTGAGCTCTTGCAGAGTGAAAGCCCCTATAGAAAGAAAGCAGGGTCATCTCAACAGAGCAGCAGCCTCACACACACAGACACACACACACACACACACACACACACACACACACACACACACACACACACACACACACACACACACACACACACACACACACACACATACATGCAGACCCACGTTCACAGGCTAGAGGAGAACACCAGGGCCAGCGTGAGTGCACAGCAGTTCTCTTCAGGAAGCAGCTCTTGTTTAGACTCAGTTATGTGCAAAGAATAATAAGAAGACAGTGTTGGTACAGACACACAACTCTCCACCGTCTGCCTTTTAAGTCGACAAAAAACCTTCTCCTGGAAAGATGCTCCCTTTGTGCTACGTCGCAGATGAAAGAGGATTAGGCATACCTGCGTTCTGGTCAGCGCTAAGACGCCGCCCAGTGATGCCAAAACAGTCAGATGAAAGATCTTGTGGGTTTCAAACTCACTGCAGGTATTTTGCCATGTGCCTACTGGAAGCTCTTTAGGTTCAAACACTTTTAAAGCCTGGTCTTTCCCCCCTCCCTCCCTCCTTCCCTCCCTTCTTTCTTTTCTTAAGGAGGTGATGAAGGGGAGTCTGGGCTTGCTGGGCTCAGAAGTGCCACGGCTGTGATTTTCATGGTGAAAAGTTAAAAGTTACAGTGCACAGCTGAACTTGTATATCTAAGCGTTTGGCAGAGTTACAGCTCCACAGCTCCGCCACATGTTTGAGCGTTTCAAAGTTAACAGTGAAGGAACAGGTGTCGCAGACAAGGTTTCTGTTCTTGGAAGTATGTGTTTACGTAGGCGTGACCCTCGCTCCCCTTCGATCCCGTCAAAACTGGCCAGTTTCAATTTTCGGCACAGACCCCGGCTGTAATGTACACCTCTGTTTCTGTGTGTCCACGGGGGAAGTACAGGACTACACTTGTGTTCCAGCCTGACAGCAGCATCAGTGAATCAACTTGCTGATTTCACTGGGTCATTCTGGAAGATTCTGTTACCTTTCAACAGGCTGAGCGGGCCCCTGAGCCGAGGCCAGAGAGAGGCCAGGAACTTCTCAGACAAAAGGAAAGGAAAGATGGATGTATTTTGAATTGAAAAAAATATATAAAAGTGATAGTGTAAGTGAGTGGTAATAATGTGGCTGAGGACACATCTCAAGACTGAGTGTGATCTACTTAATGTTGGAGAAATCCTTGAGTTTGTAGAGTGCTCCAATCAAAGTCCTTTGACCTCACAGGCCTGTTACAAATGTTTCCACAGCTCTACATATGACTAAATCAGAATGCTGGATAGCTTTGTGATGAGCAATCGGCCTCCTCGTACATCAGCCAGATCACCCCCTCGATGACTGCATCAACACGTAATAGCTCCTCAGTGAAAGGTGAGGGGGAGTCTGGAAATGAACCATCATCCCAGTGCCTGCCGTCAACTGGAGAGAACCTGAGGGCACATGATGCTCTTCTTTAGTAAGGAACTTCTCTTCAGTGTGTTTAAGATTGATGGTGCTTTCATGGGACGGTGGGAAGTTCCCTTGAACACCTGTTGAATCATCAAGTTGAGGCGGCATGAGGCATGACTCAGTCCTGAGAATTGAGCCTGGTTTGACTGTACATGTTACCTCCGGCTTTTTAAATTCATAAATAAGATCTTGGAGGAAACAACAATAGTTTGTACTATTGGCAATATGAAGGGAAAGTCATCCTACAATAAAAGATTTCTTAGGTATTTAGTGAAAACAAGTTAAAACACAAATTACAATCAAAATGCTTGGAACGTTGACAATAATATTATTTTTACTCCATTGTATAATACCACAACATTTTTTATTTCTCAATCATGTTTTTAATCATTTTTAGGCACAATAAATATTTAAAAAGAACAGATTAAAGAAGAACACATTTTTTTTTAAGTTGTAAAAAAAAGTAGAAGATGTTTTTAGATATAAATATTCACAAACAAGAAGAACTAAAATAATAAATAAGCAATTGTTATTTGGCTGTCATAATAGTACTACATTTTCAGTTTTAAAGTCCTAGTGTTATTCCTTTAGGGAAGCAAATTTACAGTTGGGCCATTCATAAGATGATACATTCATCAAAAATTGCCTGGAACATTTTCCAAAAGGATTTAACTGTTTCATATCAAATAAATGTGGATTATGAGTAGAAACGGTTTGTTATCAGAGTAGATGCAGACTTTCTTGGGACTCAAAACAAAACAACAGCTTTGGCTACTTAAGCTCGGATGAATAATGGTAGCTGCAGGCAGGACTGTTGAATCGGTGGAGGAGAGCAAAGCGAGTAGCAGAGATAGAAAGTCAAAAGTAAAATACACAGACTTATTCCTTCACAAGTGACCACACAGGCTTGTCGCTACACTGGCTATAAGGCCTGAGCCTCCCTGTGCATTACATAATGTCTGGAATGAATATTGGATGCCACCACATCAAGAGGCGGCTGCAGGGAGAGTACACAGCAATCACACACAAGTCGAGCCAGAGGACACCTGATATGCCGTCAAAGCCAATCCATCCAGGATTTACTCTGAGGAAGGCAACAGACCTTGCAGAGCTGTGAGCCATGAGCAGTGAACATCTAACGGCACATCTCTTCTCTTGTAATTGAAAGTGCACTCTTGGCCGTTGTGTGCGTGTGTATCTGTGTGTGTGTATATATAAATACATATCTTGCTTCAGAGACTCTCCCAGAGGGTGTCAATGCGGTGTTTCATTTTAAGTTGTTATCTGTCACATGAGCAAACTAATCAGAGAGACAGATGAAAGGTGGGGGTGCAGAGGAGGGTCGACTACTCAGTGATGGCTTCCTCTGATGGCTCGGTGACCCCTCAACCCTGCTGCAGGATCCGGGGGTATAGGGACAAGCCAAGTGTGATGATGAAACTGGAATGTCATCTCTGGGGCCTGTGATTAATTAAAAGATAGTTTGGGTGTTTCAGACGCCACCCCTGCTCTTTAGCTAATTGTTAGAAATGATAAATGGAAGCTAAAATCATTGGAAATATTCTAATATCCTAAAGACTCATGGTCATGTCTGGACCATTAAAAGTGCTCATCCTTCAGCGACGTTTGCCTACAGGTGTCAGACATTGATTGTGAGGGATGAAAAAAAAACATATAAGAAAATACATATTACATTTACATGATAATCTTTTAGTATTTAAACATTATATTATATCTACATATCTTTATTTTGCCATCTATTTATCAAGACACATTTGCTAATGCTAGGATGTTGCAAACACTATCTGTTCCTTTTGAACTGATGACATCGTAATAACTTGATCCGGGGTCAGAGACTCAAAAATGCAAGGGGGAAAAATAAACATTTTTCACATTTACCTTTAACCATTAGTCTGTTTGCAATGTTGTCTCTTGGAGTCTTCGTTGATCCTTCCTTTCTGTGGATGTCAGTTTTTCTCTTATTTGAAGTCTCTGTATAAAAATATTGATAAACATAATCTCTGTTCCTTGATCTGAAACACTGTCATATGATCTACTCTGATTTGAGACAACCATACACCTCGAGCTACATGTGACATCGTGCTGTGATATAAAAAAATGTAATATTCCAATTAAAAGTGAAACAATGGTTTTTCACAATGGTTTAACCCTTGTCTCATCCCTGGGTCAAGGTGAGCGACCTCCATCACTGAATATGTATTTCTGGAAGCCAGGGAGGTACCTTGACCCAGGAGACAACACAAGGGTTAATCGTTTGTTGTGATTTTATTGTAAGTAAGTAACATGTAATTGTATTGTACAAGGTGATTTTAATGATTTATTTGGTATTGTTAAGCGACCTTGGGAGCTTTGAAAGCTACTTTTAAATTAAATGTATTATTATTATTATTATTATTAATATTTTTATTATTATTATCATATTGTTTAATTCGATTTAATGTATTTTGATTTATTTTCTTATTTATTTGTTCCTTTATTATTCATATTTTATTTTACGTTGCCACAACAAAAAATGCCATTTTTACTTCACTGGCAATAAAAACTTTCTGATTCTGATTCTGATTGAAATTGACACTTAAAACAGGCTAGTTTGAAATGTCTCCACAACGATATAATAGTATTAACTTTCATCTTTGGTTAGATATAGTTATATTTTACAAACCTTTGCAATTTTTCATTTTATTTTCATTAAACCTAATTTCTGTATGATGTAAAATCTAAAATTTTGAGTCAAGAAGTCTAAAATTCATGACTTTATTTTCAGTAATTATCACGAGAAAACACGATTATTAAGGAAACCAAACCGTGAGAATTTAAAAATGGGTACATTTAACAAAGAAATAACTCTAAATTGAATGAATCATGTTTAAACACATCGAAGCACATCTTCATGTCCCATGTTCAGAATGGAGTTTGAATGTATGTTAAAAGTGGAAGTGAGTTAAATATATGCATTATACATGTTAGTGTTTAATTGGTATCATAAATATTAACATAAAAAAATATTTCACAGAGTGCATGGCCATATACATCCAGGAGCAGACCAGATTCTCTGTGGAGCCTATAATAGCAGGCCAGTCAGACCAGACAGACAACAACTATATTTACTTGTATCGTGTTCGAGCAAGTCTTGCTTCAAACAAACCTACATTTCTATATAGAGCGGCAAACAACAACGGGCCGGGTCAGAAAGTTCAGCACCCCGATCAACTTACCGTCACAGCAGCGTCTGCACACCAGCGGCAAGAACCAGAGCCAACTTATTTATCTTGCTGCGGCCCGTGGCAGAGTTGTAAAAAAAAGAAGACACCCCGCCGGACTGAGAGCGGATTTTCACTTCCTTTCTTCTCTCGGGATATTAGCATTAGGCCGTTTATGCCGTATTAATTGTTTCTGAGGGAGTGTCAACCCAGTGGTGACCTTCTGTTAACTATCCTATAAAACATCCACATGTTCACAACATCTGGTTCTTCTAAATAAACATTGCGAGGAAATATATTTCCAACATATGACGCCTTTTTTTTTTTGTGCTGCGAGCAAGAGGCATTTGTGCTTCTGCAGCTGCTCGGCCTCGGTTGTGTCAACACATGTCCACTGTGAGGGAGCACTGCCAAAAAAGACCACTGTGTACAATTATACTTGGGTAATTACGCTTGATACACATTAATCAAACGTAATAATCACTTTTCATCGGCATATGGTTAGCAGCAGCGGGCTGTCAAGTGGAGAATATCTGCAAAACATCGCAGACTCTGAATACAGAAATATATTGAGTTAAAATGTCATAATTAAGTTGTAAATTACCATAAATATAATTTCAATGCCAGCTGAGGCTTGTGGATGCAAACAGCTGGGTGAGATGAGTACGAGGCATAAAACAGAGGTGGTATTCAAATGTGATGTCATTAAAGTCTGGCTGGGTAGCACATTATTTACATGATGTAACCTTCCTCTGCCAGGATGTGTCACTCAGGAGTCCATCTGCTGTAGAGACCTCCAATATGTGACCTGAGTGACGGCTTAAAGCTGTCAGACGTGGGAGGGAAGAACTCATTATCTGTTGGAGTCACCAAAAAGTACTAGTGACAACGGCTCACCGGGAGAGACATTAGACCCGCTGTGGCAGAGGTGACGCGTGAATATGTATTTATCTCGACGGTGACAGATGATGAGGGAGAGAGGGATCCTGCTTAATTGTTCGCCTTTTGTCTGACGCTGAACTCCAGGTGTTTACTCGTGTTTGCAGTTGATGAAAAAGTTGCAGTCAATAGTTTGTTCTGTGGTTTAAATAGTTGATAATTAGGCTGTTTCATCGAGCGAGAAAACTTTACTTTTGAATAATACCTGTGCTTTTATGGTGCGTCGGAAGGTTTTTCAGATGTTGCTGGATGATTTTTGTCTACAGGTGTTACATCTTTTAATCTTTTTTATGAATCTATTGACCCATTATTTGAGTTCAGATACGGATTGTGAGCACATAAGGTGGTTGGAAGACAACTGTATTGTATTTTATAGGCTCTTATTTGTCCTTCCAGCTGCCATTATTATTATTTTTTTAATCACAATTTCTATTCTAGCTTTAACTTAAGCCAAAAGCAACATGAGCTCCTTCCTTCACTTTTGTTGAGTAACCTTCCAAAGAATAACACATAGGTTACACAGTGTCCTGAAACTCAGCCCATCAGATTATTTTCCTTCGGCCTCAACACATATGTGATTTAAAAACTTTCAAACATATTTTCCTTTAAGCCAAACACAGTTTGAAAGCAAAATAATGACCTGAACTGAACTGAACATTGTTCTGCAGTTGGATCAATGCTAGATGTTGTTAATTTATTGAGAAATAAAAAAATGACTTTTCATTTCAAAGCCATAGTTGCTAGATCTAAGGGCATGAATGCATTCAAAAACAGCACTAAAGGTTGTTTAAAAGGCAACGTACATCTGTCGAGGCACCACAGGGGGACGGAAGTAAAACAGCCAAACAAATCCCACATGCAAATATATGTGCAAGCAGGGATGCAGAGTATGGCAAACACAGGATTATGGGAGGTTCGTGGGTTTATGAACCAACAGATTACACAAATTGCTGTTCTATGACTGATTTAACATCACTATACCCACAGTATAGGATATTTTTCCATTCCTGGTCAAATATATCTTTATTTCAGAAACAATCACCTAAGCAGCAACATTTTAGTGAGATATACAAGCTTCTTTTTGGATGGTTTTACTTTTAAGATTGTTGTACTTGTATTAAGAATGTCTTTGAATTTTCATTTCCAGTGTGTTAAGCTTTGTGTCTATCATGTCAGAAGTAATATTGCACGGATAATGATTAGCTTTTACTCACATTTATGGTCTGTTTAATTGATTTAAAATATGTTTGTTTGATACCATTAAGGAAAACCTGTTTGGATCACTAGATCAGCAGTAAAAATCAATACATAACTATGATTTGAAATCATTAATCACATTAATCACAGTATGTGTGAATGGCTGTCAAAGCGCTTTGTGACCCTGGTCTAGAAAGGCGCTATATAAATAGAGATTATTATTATTATTATTAATATTAAGTTAAGTTTTTTTCAGCCGCATTGACAGTAATAGAGGATTGGATTGTTTCACTTTCTCCTCGACCACGGAAACCTGTTTCTTGTCTCTGTCATAGCCATTTAAAAGTTGCTATTTCAAAAAGTCAGTCCCACTTGTTGCTAGATTTATTCCACATCAAAACTCATCCGATGGATGTAACTCTATTTCTGGTTCTTTTATCCGTTCAGGCTATTTGCAATATTACATCAAAGCCACATGTGTAACAGACCTCTGTTACTTTAAAGCTGCTTCTCTCAGAGAGTCTTCACTTCCAATAGAATCAAACAGGAAGCCATGTGTTTCCTGCCCATATGGGCTGGAAGGTAACCATCAATATAAACACTGCTCTGTTTCTCAGTCGCTTCGTCTGACTCATCTATCGATGTTTTGCTCAGTGTCTCCTGAATCTGAAAACAAAGGATTGAAGTTCTTGTTGGTTCATGTTTGGCAGCTCAGAGGGCTAATTGTCTTCGGCTACGCCGCGGTTTGACATGACGACTGACTGATGCATCAGCCAGAACAACCTGTGAAGATCACACACCTCGCTAATGTGTGGCAGTGATGGCTGCGCCGCTGCGTGGCGAGGACGGCGCTCCGACTCGAATGAGATGTTTTGATCCGTCGGAAGTCACAAGCTCGCGCGGCCACAGCTGGCCAGGGTGGAGCTGCCGAGGGAACGTTGGGAGTTGAAGGACATGGATCCGTGCCAACACATTTCATACATAGTGCATATCTTATGAGTGCAGCTGAGTGTTGAAGATAGGGGTCCCTCACCCCACACTGGCCGGCCTACCATCTGCCCGCCTGAGGCTGAAGGCTCCGTGGCCCAACTCTCATATTAGCAAGCATGACAACCCTGCCCTCAATCAACCCTCCTGCCTCTCCTCGCACCTTCCCTCGCTCGCCTTATCTCTCCTTCCTCCCCGTTTAATGACAGGAGTATGTTTGTGTACATCTCACTTCGCCTTAATGTCAGCATAAATGAGAGATTACTGCCCTTTAACACAGGTAAAGAGGGAGGACATTATTTTCCTCTCACTGTCTAATTTGGTTGTTGCCCAGAGGGGTCCGGAGGGCGAGCCAAGGTTCACGTGTGTGTGTGTGTGTGTGTTCCCGCTAACCAAGTAGGTGTGTGTCTCCGGGGTTACAGGTCTTTGAGTAGATATAATTAGAAACTTCCGGGTAGCTTTTAGATAAATAGCGAGTTTCCTCTCGCTTGTTTTCCTTTCACCATTCATCTACCCGACAGCGGTGTTGAGACCATGTCCAGCTTTTGCTGCTTTGTGTCTGTGCTGACCTAAATCTTACTTCCTGTCCAGTGTCAAAAGGTCATGGATTGGTTTGAAATATATCAGAGATCATTAAGTCAAGATCAACTAGTGTGTTGATTCAAGTGTCTCTTAAATGTATCTATTGTACACATCAGTTTGTGTCTGTTTGTACAAAACTCTCTTTTCATTAATATTTAGATATTTACATTAGAAAATGTGCTTAAGCCCTGCCCACTGAAACAATGTTGTTCACCATAACCACACCAACTCTGCAGTGATTGGCTTACCATTGAGGTTTGTCACCGTGCTCTATCAATCCCAGAGGTCTCCACCTCCAAGGGACTCGTTCTATAAACAAAGCGGGGCGTTATTACAGCTAAGGGAGGAGTCGAAACCATTATTACGTCATAATGGACTAGTCTGTGGTAACCTCGTCGTTCACTGAAATTTCAGACGGGGGACAACTTTATCGCATCTTGGAGAGTAAGACTTTAACATTTGAAACATATGAATGAGTCAGGGAAATTAGTTTTTTTACATTAGTTGCCCTTTAATAATGTTTGACTGAAGTTGAGGAAGAGTATTCACGACACAGCATTTTAAAGATGGTGCTAATAAAGTTTAAGATTAATTTTTAAAAACTTCCAGGTAAAATGATGAATAGTATGCTGCTTTTTTTTATACCAGGCATTCTGAAGCCCTTAGATTATTATAAACAAATTGATATTACACTTTACATTTGGTTTTAACATAATAAATAAATAAAAAATTGAAACAAAGCGGCCCCAAAGAACTACATTTGATATGTTATAGTAAGTAAGTAAGTAAGTAATTTGTATTTATATAGCGCTTTTCCAGACCAGGGTCACAAAGCCCTTAAACATTCAAAACAATACTCAATAAAATATATACTTTAAAGGTCAAGATAACACCGAGACAAACACAGGCGTTCTAGCAGAACGTTCTTAATTTGTAAAAAAGTAGATTGGACCATTGAGGTAGTGTGCTAACTAAATGTTTCGTAATGATGGTCTGATGAAGCTTCATGAAGCAGTGTTATTTTTTTCAGAGTCCACTAGATGGCGGTCTCTGCACTATATTCTTTTGTTTTGAAAACCTTTTCTAATGAAACATCATTTTTAAACTTTTTTACATTGCACCACCTACTGACCTCTAAACAACATGACACTGCTTCATGAAGCTTCATCAGCACATCATTAATGTTTCGCTAACTAGCTTTAGCTCATATGAGTTATTCAATCACTTGACCAATGAAATGGAAGAAGTGCAGATGATTTATATCCCGATTATTCCTCTGAATCATGAGTCGTCTTAATCAGCAGGTAAAGGTGACGTCTCTTTCCATGGCTGTTATATTATTATTAGAGATGAGCTAACCAGATAAATGTTTCAAAAGTTGGCTCAAATATTTGATTATGTAACTGTGTAACCTGCTTTAATTTAAGATAACATTGGAATAGTCTTGCGCAACATGTCAGTTACATTGGTGAACTATCTTTTTTTCCTCAAATCAAGCTCATTTCGATGGTATTTTCTTCTAAAACATTTCTGCATATTTATATGAATACTAAAAAAAAACAAAACATTTAGGTAGTTTACAAAATAAAAGCTTTGTTGATTTGATTTTGGACAACTGGTTGAGGGTGTCTGAGTGGGTGGTTATGATATGAGTGGACACAGAGGTCACTATTGGGGCAGGGAGGACTCAGGAAAATAAATAGTTTCTGTGGTTGATATGATTATACTCAGTGATTGTTGTAAGAAACCAAAACAACAATCATCTTAGTGGATGATTTGAAGTTTTTTTTCATGTTGGCAGGAAATCATTCAGACATTTTCTAAACCGATTTAAGATTATTATTATTTATTTATTTTATTACTCCTTACCGTCTCAGGAAACCGTTAACAGTGTTAAATAACCAAGGAAACATTTTATTGCTACATGTAAAATCTAAATATATCCATTTCTTTTTTGGGTTCACTTTTTTCAATAACTGACTGAATTACTGTTCATCTAAACTTCAAACAGTGTTTTAGTGAAGGAACACATCATGTCACACCTGTCACCATTGAGGCCCTGGAAACTCTAGAAATGACAGTTATCAGCAGAAAGCTAAGAGAGAATTTCCCAGCACCTTTCATCTTCCTAGAGACTGCTATAAATAATGGCAGGTTACTAAGCATAAGCTGAGTGACTCATGCACCTTCCTGCTTGTACTGGCCCACATCTCCTGCTGCTGCTGTCACGGAGCGCTCTGGACACGTGTGGTTTCCCACATTAAACCGGGAGTCAACAGCCGACTCCTAAACACCACTGCGACTCTCACATGGTTTCCCTCCGAGTTACTGAGCACTCTCTAGCAGGTAATTAAGCAATTTCATCAAAGACAGATCTCATCATTGATTTTGATCTATGCTAGAGTGGGTCAGTGTCAGCCGGCTTGCTCTGTCGTGGAGCTGTCACTCACGCTCGGAGCAAATCCATCAAGATGTTGCCCCTGTGCGAGGGGAACATTGGAACAATGAGTCGGAGTCATTCTGGATTTATAATTAAGCCTTTGTCGTCCTCTATTGACACGTCCTGTGTGTGGTTAAATAATTGCCTAAACGCAATAAGCCTTGCTGATTGAGTCATAATCTGGAATGAGAAGAAACCAACAAGGATTCCTGATATGATGATTACCTCATCGCTGCTCCCATCCCAGTCCTCATATTAACCTCTTTTTACTCATAATCCTGCACCATCTTTACTCCTCAACTGTCCATAGTTTCCGGGACTGTGTATTGTCAATTAAAGGTTGAAAGTTCTTTATTAGTCATTTCTGTATAACCAGAAGTCAGACACATTGGAATTCTCGTGAGGAACTAAGAACAGAGGTTGAGGAGTATGAAAAGGTAAGATTAAAAATCATCAGGAGGTATAAAATATAAACATATAGTAAATTGCATAATAATAAAGCATATTGAAAATGTGATTAAACTAAAGTCCTGTGGGTTTTTGCCATCATTCTGATAGTGACTAAGAAGAAACAGTTTTGATAATGTCCAGGGGTTAGTGCCGGAAAATTTTAGATGTCATCTGATTGGCTGATCGACTTGTGTATCAATCGAGTGATGGGATGAATGATAGACTGATGTCTATTTTTCCATCCATCCATTTCAAGGATTCTACCAACAACTCAATTTTAGAACTGCTGGTACATCCATCCTAACCCTTGTGTTATAGCTGGGTCAAGGTGACCCAGTGGCCCGAAAACAATTTTTTTTAAGGTATCCATTGTGTTGCCTCTGGTTCAAGGTGAACTACCTCTTTGGCTTCCAGAAATACATATACAGTGGTGGAGGTTGTTCACCTTAATCCAGAGACAAACACAAAACCACATTTGCTTTTAGACCGCTGGGTCACCTTGACCCAGGTATACCACAAGAGTTAAGTGGTATGATGGTATAATCTCATTGTAATGATGAATCCCTCTACATAGATCAGAAGATTAACTCAATTCAAAGTTTATCGGAAAAAAATAAAACAATTTAAGGATGTGGTAGAATTATACTTCATATATTGCATATTGAAGAAAATTTGACTCAAAATATTTTGAGTAAATCATTTTGGGATTCTGCATATTCCTAAAAGCACTGTTTCCCACATCACACCACTGCTTGACGCACCTCAAACAAACAAACACACGCCTGTTCACACATACACTCACAAACACATGCACCCACCTGCCCACCCAGTGCTCCTTCCCACACCTCACACATAAACAGCCTGGCATCTGTCACCAGCATCGGGGGGAGGTGGGTGCTCACGTATATACACACCGGCGCGCACACACACACCCCGACACAAACACGTTGTGTTGTTTGAAACCAACCCTGCCCCTTTGACCCTCTGACAGGTACACGGAGCATCTCAAAGTGAGGGGAGAAGCCTCGGAGCAGGTCCGGGAGTCAAAGATGTGCCCTCTCTATAGGTAGCTGTCCAACTCCTCAGGGCTCCGGGGGGACGGCGGCGCCTCTCCCAGGAAGCTATAACTCTCCTCTCAGGAAGTGAGGTGTGTCTGGAGCTTTATCTACATCTGTCTGGGAGAGAAGCAGGAGGACAAGAGGTCAGACAAGAGTGGGACCACTTATATCATGTTTTATGTATGATGTGTGGCAAGTGTTTGAATAGTTACATGTGTCTCCAGTTGATGCAATTGCAGAGGAAGTTCAGAGAATTCTGCTTCCTTTGGTCAAACAAAGGCTGTGGGTAAACAGTGAGGCGTGTTGCAACTCTGGGGCAGAACTAGTAACGCGTATCGATGGGAGCTGATCCTGCATGTAATAAGCTGGTTCATTAATTCGAGACCTGAAACTCTCCAGGCCCCAGCGTTTATCATTTCAAAATAAATATTGTCTTTATGAATTCTCGTAAGTGGCTGAAAACCTCTTCCACCTTTTCACCACCCGTTGATGACCTTGACCCCCAAACAAAATATAAGATACAGTTCAAGTCACAAGCCACGGATTGATCTTCCTTAAACAGGAAGTCGACACAGAATTTAATTTCAGTCTTTGATTTAAGTCTTTGAAAAAAGTATAAAGCATCGATTTTCGTTATTTAACGTTTTATTTTTCTGCAAACAGCTGCAGAAAAGAGTCGTCATCGTAAGTTAGGATATCAATATGTTTCGAAGCTGATGTGGTGTTTGTGACTTAATCACTATTTAACCCGCGTCTTATCTCAGGTTCAAGGTGACCCAAAGGCCTGAAAACAAATGTGTTTATTGTATCCCCTCTTGATCACGGTGACATCGGTTTTTTGGTGGTCACCTTGACCCTGAGACAACAGAAGGGTTAATTTCCATTTTTTGACACATAATTATCTTCACCTCTTGTGAACGATTGTTTTCATTATTTTATTGCTTAAGTTATTGTGTTTTTGATGACGTGATTGCTGTCTAAATTAAGTATAACAGCTTATATTTAAGTTTGCATGGAACCGTTGCTCATAAAATAAGGATGTTTGTGATGAAGACCAGCTACAATGATAAATGTATTAAGTCGTTCTCATACTGACTCTCTGAAGGTCCTCTAAATTCCCTCCGTTGAGCTTGGGAAAACATGTTTGAAGAATATAAATGATGAGCCCCCACGTAGTCTGCTTGAAAGCTTTGAGGGCGATCGCTCTGAACTCTTCCAACACTCGGAGGCATATAATTAAAAGGTAGTTTCTAATTTCTATGAGAGTAAATTAGTGCCTCTGCTTCATTGTTGAATCGTGGCTGGTGGCTTGTAGCCTGGGGAGATGGATTGAATGGATCAGAGAGGGTTGGACGGTCGCTGGATGATTTTGACAATGGTGTACCGGGGTATCATCCATCACTCAGGAGCTTACATGAAAGTTTTGACAGGTAGAGGTCATGGCAATGTGGCAGGAGCCACCGGAGATGGATGCCTTTAATTTGGGTAATGAAGAGTTAACCATCTCGGGAGAGCAAGAGGAGCGTTAAATGGGGGAGCTCTTGCCATAAAAAAAGGAGTCTTATTTAATTCCCCAACCCTAATGAAAGACATCAGAACACAATCCTTGATTGACAACGGGCCCTGGCTGTAATTCCCTGCAGACAGTTCATTTAAGTCCCCTCCCTTGTTAATCTCAAATATAATGAATTGCAAAACTAAGGTTAAATGTGGCAGCGTGAATACATTATCACTAATACATTAAACCATAAGATGATTTACAGTACGCTCTCGCTTTTATTTTCATTAACGTTGAACGGCTTTGATTTAGCCCAGATCTGGTCGGGCCAGTCGGTCCTCTCATCAATCACTGCTGTGGTCATTGTCTTCCTTCTTTTATCTGACTTCTTCCCATTAGACTGGATCTCTGGATAAAATATGTAGACACAGACAACGCAGGGAAAAATAAAGTACAAGAGCCATCTTTATCGCTTCCTGTGAACTGTATTCATCCAGAGCTGTCATTCAACTTCATCCTTGACCCCGGCCTTATTGTTACTGGCTTAATAGTGGAGCTTCTGCAGAGATAATAGTTAATGCTCGCCTCGTCTAGAAGCTGCTGGAACTAGCTCACACATAAAACATACGACCCAGTTGACGAAAAAGTGAGGACATGATCCAAGTCTTATTATTTAATACTAAAAGTGAATAAAAAATATGTTCAGAAGGTCTCAGCTGTAAAGCAAAAGTTACATTTCACAAAGTTACTTAAACATACTTGGGGGGGACAGTTGAATAAATTAATGCGAAATATAATAAAGTCACATATTAGGTTTGCTTTTTTGTAAATTCAATTCCACAATTTCCTTTTTGAAACATTGTACTAATTTGTTTCAGAATACAACCATTAAAAAGAAGCTTCATTTTTTTCTGGGCCGCCTGCGCATACTTGATTTGCGTCGATATGAGCCTAGTTTGATGAACAGCACAAGTCAACAAGCATTAAGACATCGGTAATATAAGCTATGCAATTGTGTCTCAGGCCATATACTGTACAACGGTATCATGAGTTTGACATGCTTGTCTTAACACTGTCATGCCTCCACTCAGCCTCAACGCTCCCCCTTTTTCATCCTTCATTGCTGAATAACTGTTTAAACGCTGATATACTTACAGATCAAATTTTCTTTCACTTTAAATGTAGGGCTGCATTAAACACGTTTGTATTTGTTTGACAATAAACGTGTCACTGCACCGAGTGCATTCGGCTGCCTGCGTGTCATACATAAATCAGTCTATTGAGGACACGCCTGCACGCATTTGAATATGCCCGATTTAGCTCACTAAAAATTTCATCAACACAGTGGCCTGCTATATAAATATTATTGCTGAGATGTTCATGGTACACATGCATCACCACATACATGTGCTTTTCTTGTGGATGCAAGAAGGCATGATATCATATGTGCACAGATGTGACCGATGAAAGGATTGCAGAAGATTAGACGGACCGGCTCTGTTAAGTGATGTATAGGTGAGTGATGTACAGGTGAGTGACGTACAGGTGAGTGATGTACAGGTGAGTGACGTACAGGTGAGTGACGTACAGGTGAGTGATGTACAAGTGAGTGATGTACAGGTGAGTGACGTACAGGTGAGTGATGTACAGGTGAGTGACGTACAGGTGAGTGACGTACAGGTGAGTGATGTACAGGTGAGTGACGTACAGGTGAGTGATGTACAAGTGAGTGATGTACAGGTGAGTGACGTACAGGTGAGTGATGTACAGGTGAGTGACGTACAGGTGAGTGATGTACAGGTGAGTGACGTACAGGTGAGTGACGTACAGGTGAGTGACGTACAGGTGAGTGACGTACAGGTGAGTGACGTGCAGGTGAGTGACGTACAGGTGAGTGACGCACAGGTGAGTGACATACAGGTGAGTGACGTACAGGTGAGTGATGTACAGGTGAGTGACGTACAGGTGAGTGATGTACAGATGAGTGACATACAGGTGAGTGACATACAGGTGAGTGACAAACAAGTGAGTGACAAACACAAGAGTGACGTACAAATGAGTGGAGTTGGGCGACAGGTGAGTGACGGTGAATAAAGGTCTAACATGATAATAAAATAAGCAAAGGTATTTGGTGAAATTCAGGCCATTTATTTCATCAATGCTTTACAGTTTTAGCTATAACACAAAAATAGATAAATTAATAACCTTTAAAAACAATTAGAATGTGATTGATTTAAGATATAAAGTAGCAATAATGATGAACCTCATTATATTAGCTATAAAGCCTGGACAGCTACTGGAACCAGATTTGTATTTCACTCTTTTAAAAGTCATTATTAATAGCCGCCGCAGCAGACTTTTCAGGGGGAAAAAAAATCTCAATTTTTACTGAGCTGAGGTTTGACATGATCAAAAGTACTGAGCCTTATTCTCTTTTCCTTGTTAGCCCATGTCTGTTCCAGCAGAGTCGCTCCTGTGTTCTCATTTGTGGAGACGGCTGTGAATTTAAAAGGGAGCCGCGATAGTCTACCTTGTTAAAATGAACTGTCATGTATGCTTGACAGACACTCATAACGAGATAAGTGTTGGGATATATCAAAGAATAAACGGCAGAATTAAAAGGAGGACTAATCTGAACATTGTTTTATTTTGAAAATTCACCTGACCAATATATATATATTTATTTTTTATTGCCCTTTTTGTCATTAAAGACCGTTTTTCAGCAGCTACCTCAGTAGACAGATGGTTCAAAAAATCTTCTTTGACATTTGGTTTCCACACTGGAATATAAATGTTGCTCAGTAAAAGGATATGAAGCTTAAAAAAAGCGAAAGATTAGCAAATGGCCAATCAACCTCTGTTATGACACAGCCTTGCTCACAGCCTCACGCTGGTATCGAACACACAACCTTCTTGATTGGAGGCTGACAACACAAAAACAAGCCTAAAAAAAAACTTAGCAAGTATCAGATGTGTCGTTATCAAAATTGTTATTATTGATTTCTAGACGTTAAACAGTGGCTCATGCACACACCCCAATACCGTCTAATGACCTTTACTGGCAGAAGAGAGACGGCTCCTGGAGCATGCAGAGGGATGCAGAGGGATATGGAGGATTTGCAAAAGAGGACATTTATGAAAATCTTTCTTGAAGCCTGTCTGAGAAATCCTGACGAGAGATGAAGGAAAGGGCAGTGAGTCAGTGTGTGGAGGGGACACGGGGAGGCTCTGATATGAAAGAAAAGCTGAGAAAAATACTTGTCTATATGTGCATACGTAAGTAAGTCAAAGAAGACTCAATTCAAGTTTACTGTTCATCTGTTGCACTGTTGATGTCTCTGTGCGCTCCAGACATAAATATGCCGGAGGAAATGTATGATTCAGTCTTTGTTTGGCCTTGTGTTGCCCTCTAGACACATTTAAAGATTTAAACAATCGGAAAAATGTAAGTTGTCTTTGTCATTTCATTATTGTCTTTGGGTTCAGGGTTAATATGTTGTTTTCTGGCTCCAGTCGTAATCATTTTAAGCCATTTAGAACCTTAACAGTCAAGTATTGGTTCTTTGATGCAGAAGTTTTTTTTTGGGTTCTGAGCAAAACAAAGTGAGAAACTGATATAAAATAATGTAGAATAACCATAATACTGACCTGAACTCTAATAACTTACACAATATTTTATATATTAGTAAATCCAAAGTAAACTATTCTTATTTAATATATTTTATACATTTAAGGTGCAATAAGTAGATAAAAGCTTTTTGCAAAATGGTCCTTGACCATAGTTGGTGAAAAAATTCCATTTGATAATAAACTGTTTCTCTATGTATGTAAGATAATTATGTGATGAAAGCGTAAATCGTCTGAAAATTGACTGTTCTGAAGGTAATTATTTACATCTTAGCAGGTTCAGCAGTTTAATAAAATGTGATCTATTCTGTTTGCCATGACCACAACACTTACAGTGTGTGTGAAGTCAGGCGTAACATAAACGGTTGTATGTTCCCTCTGAGCCCAGTACATTTTTAATATTTCCTATTAGCTTATGCTAACACAATAATAGCTTATTAATGTGTGTTTTTTACTTTTATAAAATGTGATTATTCAGTGAAAAAGAGGATTTCAATTGGCCGGTGGATGACAATGACCAAAAAAATGGATTCATAGAATTTAAGGCACATTGCCATAAGACCGCCCACGTGTTTTCATTTTGACCCACATGGTTGTCGTTATGTTGACAAACCTACATTGTGTTGACTTCCCATGCAGGCTCCCTCTTTCCAAACATTCTTCTTCAGCCGACTTGTGATTGAAGACGCCCTCCAGGGTTGCAACTAATTCTACACAGTTTTAGCTGCTTATTTGCCACGATGATGTTTGAGCGATTGATTTTCTTCCTCCCTCTTCGCTGATGAAACTCCTACCGGGGCTTCCTATGGGAATCCATCTTGTGCTGATAACTTTGAGCTATCTTATCTGGTCACTGTTCAAACAAGAGTGAGTGCCTCAGATTTGCTTCAGGTGTTTGTCTCGGCTCAAGTCCATCCCTCCTCGTTGTTGTTCTCAAGGTTAAAGCTTGATCGATGCCGCCGACTTTTGCACAATGTTGTTTTTTATATCAAGTCATTTCTTAACCTCAGGAATGTTGTTTGCCATGTGAAATCAATAACACGTGATTGACACTTAAACAAGTGGTTTGATGATGTCACCACAGAGCAAAAGTCATTAGGATTCAGTTAAAAGAATATAATTTAAGTGTGCCGGACAGATTCTCAATTTGTCACGCTGCTTTGAACTTTCACGATCCGACGGCTGTTCCGATGATCATAAAGTTGCAGAACTTCAGAGCACAGGATGCAAGTGTGGGTGACTAAGCACAGCAGAGGCCCCGCACCAGTCAGTACACAGGCTGGCCTGTAGTCAATGCTATCTTATCTTGAGGAGGGGCAAGTCTGGACCGGCCAGCCAGCAGGGAGGCTCACATGGCTGAGATGAAAACGCTCCCATGCTTTCAAGAACAGCCAAACGTGATAAAAAAAGATTTTCCTTTTGATTGACGACGTGTCGATGAAAGCTACATTCAAATGGAAGGTAAATCATTTATGCAGTGAAACAAATGAAATATTAAGAAGCTCCTATTTCTGCCTGAGTGTGTGTTTCAACTACTTTTGGATTCATGTTATGATCCGACGCATTAGTGGAAATGTGAACCCGTGTTGAACTCACTTTCCTAATTTAAAGTCTGCTCTGAAGGTAATCCTGGACATTCTTTTGTAAACACAACTGGGAATTTGTTGTGGTGGCCATACAGAATATAAAAATAAAATAAAATGGCATATTACTAATAAATAATTAATTAGAGAAAAATAAAAATGTTCATTAAAAAAAACCCATTATATTTCATTAAATTAATATTCAAGATCCGCACAGGTTAGAAATACTTCTTGAAAATTGTTGTTCTGGTCCATATTATCTCAGTCTCCTGCCTGACTTGAGCAGTTGGAACAGGGGGTGTCCCGGGTAAGAGGGGTCAGCTACGATCCTGCCTGCATGTAGGGATGGTCGGATGAAGCTTCATGAAGCAGTGTCATGTTGTTTAGAGGTCAGTAGGTGGCGCCATCAGTTTAAAAATGATGTGATGTTTCATTAGAACAGTTCAAAACAAAGGAAAATAGTGCAGAGACCGCCATCTAGTGGGCTCTGGAAATAATGACACCGTTTCATGAAGCTTCATCAGACCATCACTAGTATTAAACCTCAATTTCCTGGCATGGTACAGTTCCTGCAGAGACGGAAGAGGGCAGTTAATCACCTTCTCAGCAGAACGGATAATCTGTAGTCTGTAGTCTGTTCTTGTCTGTAGCTGTTGCAGCAGTGTACCACACAGTGATTAAGCAGGGGATAATGGACTCCCACAAACCGTGGGAGGGGAGATTCCTCAAAGATGAGGAGGAAGATGGTAACCAGCTGACGGATAAACTCTAAAATGTCAACTTTGGAGCCGTCAAGGATGAGAGGGTCGGGAAGTCCGGAACTCTCTAAAGATCCACAATAATCTCCACTGTTTTTTGAGCGTTAAGGTTCAGGTCACCTATATACTACTGATGGTTTGATGAAGCTTCATGAAGCAGTGTCATTATTTTCAGAGTCCACTAGATGGCGGTCTCTGCGTTATTTTCCTTTGTTTTGATCAACTGTTTGAATGAAAAATCACATCATTTTAAAACTGATGGCACCACCTACTGACCTCTAAACAACATGACACTGCTTCATGAAGCTTCATCAGACCTCCTCAACCCCGAGGAGAAAAAATGGCAGAGAGACGTTCTGATGCCTCCAAATATGTATAGTTAATCGTACTAATAAAAGGAACTCATAAATCAAGGTACCAGTCAAGATTGTATTCAATGAAAAGTTAAAACACCTAATCACATTCAAGCATCACACTATGAGTATTATTTAGTACTTGATATGAAGGCCATTTGGTTAAATAAACAAACTTATTATATTATAAATTATAAATGCATGTTTTCTTAACATTCAGGCACATGTTCTCTAATGTACCACATTATAGTTTTTATCTTCATATATATATATACATCATCAGAAGAAAACTAAATATTCAGAGACCATATTTCTACCACTTCATTACTTCAAGTTACAAAGATTCCTTTTAATCTCAAACTTTCTGTATCGTATTTAAAGTTTAAATTGTTGCATGGAGTGCGTCCTGTGGCGTGTGAGAGAGCACAAGACCTGACCTGCAGCAGTACAATCCATCAGCATTAGTGGTCCACAGTCTGCAGACTAAACACACTCTCATTACAGTGGCTGCTAGTGGCTGTAGGCTCTTTTCCTGCTCACAAGTTTATTAACACAAGACAAAATGCACAACACGAGCCGAGGTGGACAGTAAACAATGTTTCAATGCTGCTGCTATATAATTAAAGCTTTTTAAACGGCCCCGGCTTATAGGCTATGACACGGCAATATGATTATGTGGAACATACTGTTCTGTGGAAGCGAGGGATGATGTCATCTCCTCTGTGCCGCCGTGGATTCCCGACCCTTTGTGGAGCAGCGTAAGTGCTGCGAGGAGTGAGGAGGAGAGAGACAGGAAATACTCCCTGCTTTCTGCCCAACACTTCTCACCTGAACAATGCTTCTCTTGAGGAGGCTAATTAAACGTATTTAACACGTTTACAAAAACAAAAAAACTCCACTTTATCGCTGCTCTTATGACACGTTAGCAAAGGTTCAGACAGTGATTTATTAACAAGGAACTGAATCTCTAAGCAGACAAGGAAACATGTGTCATCCTTGTTCTTAATGTTCAACCTTATTTTTCATAATTAGTTGCCTTAGTTAGTGGCTTTTTAACCTCTAAACACATCTGTTCTTCTTCCTTACAAAAACTTTTGGAGCCTTGATGTTGGTTTCATTGAGACATATTCCAGGATTGTCTTTTTTCCTTTCTTAGAGGTCGGATCTTCGACATAGTCAAGGATTGGGTAAGAAGGAAGAGCCAAGACTGGCCCAAAGAAATGAAGCTTATTATATATTTCGATGTCCGTCTCCTTAATTCAACTGCACATGAATCACCGAGTCGACCAGCTACAATGCATCATCTGTGTCTTCATAATTACTTGGAAAAAATACAGAATCAACTAAATTATTAAATAGCAACATAACTCTTATTCCCCCCTAGTAACCCTCCAAATGGTATAATCCAATTATAAATTAAATGAGAAAAATAACCACCTTACAAAAAAGATTTGTAAGAAAAAACCTATACTACATACATATATTTACAAATATGAATATAATATAGCACAACATTCCATAATATAACATGATATAGTATATTATATATGGATATACTATACAGATAGGCATATAAATACATAAAAATATATATACATATATATATATATATATATATATATATATATATTCACACATATATACTAATAAACAATTTCCCGAAGGAGACCTCCTGAGGGATCAATAAAGTTTTACCTTACCTTACTACATAATTTTTCCGTAAATATACTACCATATAATAAGTTAATTGCAATAACAACTTAAAAACTGCCCCTGAAAAAATTCTAAATAAACGTTTTTTGTTGTGTTTCGCGTTGGAAAGTAATTGAAGAATTGAGTGTAATTATACTGTAGAGAGAAGGAGCTCAGAAAACACTGAAACACTCAACATTTTTGAAATGCAAACAGAACAAACAGCCAGCTGTTGAATATGAAAGACAAGTTCATTAAACACTATTGTGATGTATGAATATTTAAGTCTTTTTTAGATGTTTTGACTATGCAAATGAGGCACTATTAACAGTTTTACATTGAAGTGTATTTGAAAATATGTGACAAACATTTTTGTAGAAACACACACAAGAAGAAAAAACAACTAGAACGTTTTTATCCTCAAAGAGAGGTAGAAGAGGTAAAATGTTAATACATTAATCAGTAAAGTGTTGGGTGAAGTGAAGAGGGAAATCGTAAACAATTAACAGGACATTAGAGAGTAAAACATGAATAATAACCTCTTTATATGTATTTTATGCCTGTTTTAAAAGTAGCAAGATGATAAGACAAAATAAATGGATATACTTTGCGAAAAATATACATTTAAAACCTTTTAAAGCTAAATGTATCTATTCAAATGCAAAGATTGTCGTATCAAAATAATAAAACATACTGAGTCAGAAGGATAAATCACACAACACTATGTCTAGGATAACAATATAGAGACACATTTGAAAAACGATTCTCTAAAATCTCAGCTGTGGGCTGAATTTAAAAAAATGTTGCTGCGTCTGAATAAACACGACAAGTACAAGTGTACAGAGGATGGCAGCAGCTTTGACTGATAGTGTGTTCCTGCAACAAACATTCCAGCACAATCCTCAAGCATCGGCTGTTTACATTCACCACAAGATACTCCAGTCTCAAGTATCTGCGAAGCATCAGACCTTGAGAGACAGAGGCCACATCAAGGAGGTCAACAAAGACCCCGACACCTGAGAAATACATTTGCATTGAGTTCAGCATGTAAAAGCATCAGCGGGGCATGGAATGGCCTCCGAGGCACAAAACACTTCCGTGATAAAGCCTCCAAACTGTTGTGAGAATCTCTTCATTGTCACAGATTGTCCTTATCTTGAGGAAGAGAGGAAGACAGCATGGTCTGAAGAAGAAAAAGGGCCAAACAACAAGATACAAACAAGCAGCTGATGAGCTGGTACAGGATCAGATCCTACCATGTTTACTGGTCGGCTGCCAGGCAGGTTTTGGATTCTTCCTAAAAACATGTTGGTACTCAATCTCAAAAACACACGCAGAGGTCTAGATGGACTGAGATTCAAGCTCTGGGTCTCTCAAAATGTGCACACTGGTTCGAAGGGTCACCACCGAAACCTGCTGAAGCAAACAGAAAATGCATCTTTAATACAAGACCAGCTAGATATTGACTTGTTACTCCAGAATTTTATTATCAATTCCAATATCATTACCAGACTGAAGGTAAGTCTTATTTTTTAACTTTGACTCAACTATGTGAGAGACATAAAATATGAAGAAATAACAGAATCATTTCTGCTA
The DNA here is from genome assembly GCF_982586985.1 of Callionymus lyra. Lineage (NCBI taxonomy): Eukaryota > Metazoa > Chordata > Actinopteri > Syngnathiformes > Callionymidae > Callionymus > Callionymus lyra. The sequence continues at coordinate 22,306,965 of NC_141835.1, forward strand.
ATGTGACTCGTTTTTGAGATAACTCACCAATCTTTTCTCTAGGTTTACCGAAACAATATATAAACAATACATTCCCTTCATTTCTTTAATAATGATAAAAGAACAGACCACATGAAAATGTGGATTGTAATGTCAACAAAAATGTTTCAAAACCATGTGTATGTTAAATGTCATCATAGTAGCTTCATAACATAGAACACTGTGAATAATATTAATATTAATATTAATAATTATAATAATAATTATAATAAATATGTTTTCTATATTATTTAGAGTATTACTTTTCAAGGTACACAAACACACATTACATAATCCAAAACAATTAGAGAGATTACAGACATACAGATCGAGTTACTTAAAAAAACATAATCTAGAGAAGTAGATAAAAAAAGAAAGAGAGGGTGGAAAAAGATTTGTCAGATGATGTAAGTGATGTTTAAGAGATGGGTTTCAAGGTGACTTTTTTAAAACGGAAGTGTATCGCGCAGTTAATATAGATGTCACATGTCAATGGTATATTAGCTCAGACACATTTGAAAATATCTTTATTCTGACTGTAGACTGGTTCTGTGGGACCTGAGAGTGATCGTTCAAGTCATAAATTAAAAAGTAGTTGTTGAAGAATTACTTAAAAATACCAAAGAAATCACTATATTTTATTCTTACATTTTTGTTATTTTTACAAAGCTGGAAAATACACACTTCTATATTCAAAGTTGTTGTTGTTCTGGTGTCTCTGATGTAGTCACGGCTTCAGTGAGATCATCTCTGCAGAGAAGTACTAACCTGGAAGTTGTCAGCTTCAGAAGGTTCTATGCATTCTAATGTATTAGCATCTGGCTTCACAATCCTGTTGGTACACCACAGATGCACGACTGACAATAACCACTGCAACCCGCGTGCACAGGAGACTCAAGAATCTGTCTGTCGAGTGAAAAGTTAATTTGCGTTTATATATGCTACCAAAACAACCCCCCTTTTGCTCTACCCCCCACGACCTCAAACCTATTGTGAAGCCATCAGATAGCGGCTTCCAGAAGTCCACACCTGTCTCAGGGCCATGCAGAGGAGATGGATCCATGCATTTTGAGCATCAGATAGCCTCTAGCCGGGGTTAGTATTGATCTAGAGCTTCACCGGCCCTTTGTGAGCACAGCAGCTGCTTTGGGGGGCTTTTAGATAAGCAATGTAAAGAGAATTGTTTTTCTTTCCCTGAAAACCATCGCTTAATTCAACACATTGTCGCTGGAGATGGAAATGTCCTCTCCTCCTGCATGAGAAAGTAAATATGTGTAAAAACATTAAGCTTTGCTGTGCTAGACGGTATTAAAAATCACAGCTTTAATTCATGCCTTTGCTTTGCAGTATGACCAGGATGTGTCATATACAAAAAAGTTTTGTCTATTTCATAATCTTACCTAAATTCAAGTGATGCGCAGTGAGGTTCATAGGTGTTGAGTGTAAATTTCATTATTAATTTGACGAGTGCAACAGGTAATAATTCATATCCCATCATCATCTTCCTCTAACATCAAAACAAACATACAAGAAGAATGTTTATTTTATATAACAACAACAATAATAATAATAATAATAATAATAATAATAATAATAATAATAATAATAATAATAATAATAATAATAATAATAATAATAATAATAATAATAATAATAATAATAATAATAATAATACAAAGACGCTTTACAACGAAAGGACAAAACTAACAAGCTTGCACTCTTGTTTCTAATCTATATTACCTGTAAAAATCATTCAAGTTTAAAGATAAGTGCAGTTAAATTGGACTTTAGAAAGGCTAAAGACAGACTGTACAGAGTCCTGCAGTATCACAATTATAAATGTAAAGTTCATATTGGTGATTCGCTGAGGATACTAATACTACTCATACTATTAGATATCTGTGTAAATAAGTATCTTCGTTGGAGCAGGAACTTGTAGTTTCATATGTTCTCACAGGTTTTGTGCACATTGCTGACAGAAGCTGGTCATTTTTTGGGATTCTTAGGAAAAATGGAATTCTTAATTTGTGTTCAGAGGATCATTTCATGATGAAGTAAAAGCGTGATGTCCTATAGACTCATCTTGTGATCACAGTGCCAGTCACTGTGAGAGGCAGCTGGATGTAGGACGGGTGGGGGGGTGTGAGGAGGGGGTATTATTGCTATCGAGGCAGACATGGCGGTGAGACCCTCCCTGGGATGACTCATAGGCTGCATGGGCTGACACCAGCACCTCATTCACAGCCAATAATGAGCCATGCTAATGAGCAGGACAGCCACCCTGCCTGCTCATCATTAGGCCGTGGTGTGATTCATGTCCGGCGCGAGACTGTCAATGAGGGAGATGAGGATCAGTGGAGCTGCCTGGAAAGTCAAGAGTTTATTTTAAATGATTGATTAGCTACGCTTACTATAAAAAAATCTTAAAGCATATGTGTTAATTTAAAAAAAATATATATATATACTGTATATATATAGTATACCTAATTGTACATTCAAAGCAATGTTTTATATCCTTAATAAATTAAAAACTTTCTATTTTTACATCATTTTTACTGTTGTGTATAACTATAGATGAATAATAATACATTAAATAAAACATTCAATGTATACTTGTTATATAAAAAAAACATTTCCTGGTCTAACATATTTTATAATATGATTTATATTATCTGTGTCTGACCCATGGTCTTCTCCTAAACTGTGAAAATTCCACATTCAAAAACTGTAACTTTTTTTTTTTTGTATTAATCTGTCTGACTCATTCAATTTGAGTTTCCAAGTTAGTTACGCTCTGGTTTAAAGTTTAGGTTGTTTTTGCCTTATTATTATCTCAGTGGACTTGCTGGAGCTGTTTTGCTGAATGTGCACCGAGATAAAACTGATTCATGTACTGTTTAACTTAAAAAAGATATATTTACAGTTTCATGGCTTACATATTTTACATTATTATTTAAATATTATTTGTGTGTGAATGCCATCTGTTGTTGTCATTTCGGTGAACTGCTGAAACATAACAAAGAGCATCATGATAAAACGCATTCACGTACGGAGGTATCAATTTTATGCCACGAAGATCAGGCCGATTTCATGTTTAAACTGAATACGTCTGTCCACGCTGACCCATTATCGGCCAAATGAATCCAAGCTGAAACAGGAGCCCTCAGTGTCTGTGGAGCGTGCATCTGCAACCTCCCGAGACTCCCGCTCAGACGCACACCACTGATAACGCTTAATCAGCACATGGTGGCCGTGATGAAGCATTTCAGCTCTATCTCTGCCTCAGAGCCGGATACAGACAGGGGCGGCCTTGCTGCTCTGAGACCCTCACTCGCTTCTGCCTTGTCTTTCACACCCCCTTCCCCCCCTCGCCCTCCTCTGTGGGCCTTCCTGGCTGCCTCGCTCTGTATCAGTGGAGACACTTCTTAAGCCCCAGCTGGGGGAGAATAAGGTGGCTAGGTAGGGGGAGGGCTGCAAAAGGGTAAGTGATTGCCCTCTAGGGGACAAAGCCGAGAGGGGAGAAAAAAAAAAGAAGGGCTTCTTATCACCCCAGCCTCAAATCGCACCGCTGGCTACCACCCAGGGCCAAGGGGGAGGAAAGCCGAGGGGGAGGGGGGGTCACCAGCTAGATTCTGCTCTGCCTCTTGACACAGCAAACTCAGCAGGGAGCTACAATCTATGTCTGACAGTGGATGAAGGCAGGCCAGCACATGTTATTTAGATTCAGCTTAATGGCTGCAGTCTTCCATTTCTCATGTAGTATCAAAACATTCCACAAACTAAATGTCAATTTAACTTCACTTTGTAGGTTTAATTGGATTTATTTAGCTCATAGAGGGTTTATTTAGTTAAAAACACTACAACAACACAACTGATGTTAATAGAATATACCTCTGGAATTGATTTTTATATATTTGTGTTTTTATGCTGCCTAAGACGATTTTATTTTTATTCTTTTTCATTATAAAAATCAGTAATTTATATCAGAATGTGAATTATTTTAATTGTATTATCAGTGCATCAGAGTTCCACAAATCAGGAATTTGTTTTGGTAGCGTTGTGAAATATTAAACATGAAATAAAATCTAAAACATAATTGAAAAAATACAGCTTAATTATTTACACAGTGCTGATTAATGAAAGTGTGGTTTTATAAGTTTGTGATCATAAAACCTAAGCCTATAATTCAAATAAATAATCACAGTAGTCGACTTCTGAATTGATAGGATTGTTTTCAATGTGAAAATAATATAATTTTTTGTTCACAGATTCAATTCAAATATGTATAAAATAATTTCGCAACCTACTTTTTTTCGTGTGTTTTAAGAATAATATATTTTTGGCTTATAAATATGCATGTTTATCTGAGCCTACAGTGCCACATCACTGTAAACAAGAACCATAACACAGAATGTACTACTGACCTACTTCTGGAAATGGAAACAAACAGCAGTGAGGAAAGCTCACGAGGAACAGAGGATCTGATTAAAAAAAACTTAGCAGGGAGGGACTGTGAAATGATAGATTATATTAAAGCTAATGATAGCATTGAGTTTCCACCGAAGCCATTACCAGTCGCTATAATATATCCTTCCAGAGCAGACAGACCGTCCGTGGAGCAGGCGCGCCCACGCAACAGTGTCCAAGCGCCACCTTCAGTATCCCACCTCAGGCTGGGAGGAACAGCGTCTGGAAGGTTTTTTTTTTTCATCTATAAAGACGATCAAGCCGGATTTATGTGTCACATCACTTGCTGTTTTTTTTTTCAGTGTTCCAATCTCGCCGCGCACTTGACGCTCGACTTTGGAGCGCGCGGGCGCGCGGCGCTAACTGCGTGTTTAATATGCGTGTCTCGCCCGACGTGTTGCCCCAGACAATGTGTACCACAAATCCCCACCTCCACTCCAATGGGAGTTCAGCGGAGGAGGAATAAAAGGGTTAAGGGGAGTCTTGGATGGAGTCTGCGGGGCGGAGTGGAAGCCACGCGATTGGTCGGCGGCGCGTGACGCAGGGGACATGAAAAAGCCGATCACCAGTTAAGAAGGCAGTTTGTAACTCTGGAAAAAGAGTTCAGAGCTTGAGACGCGTTTACGTGAGCACAGACAGAAGAGTTTGAAGCGTCCATGCGTCCAGAGTGACCATGGTGCAGCACGCAGACAGCAGCGAGACGGACGGCAGCATGTCACGGGTGGCCTCGGACTCGGAGGAGAGCGAGTTCATGGCGTGCAGCCCGGTGCCGATCAACCCGGACTGGTGCAAGACCGCCACCGGCCACATCAAGAGACCCATGAACGCGTTCATGGTCTGGTCCAAGATCGAGCGGAGGAAGATCATGGAGCAGTCGCCGGACATGCACAACGCGGAGATCTCCAAGCGCCTGGGCAAGCGGTGGAAGATGCTGAAGGACGGCGAGAAGATCCCGTTCATCCGGGAGGCGGAGCGGCTGCGGCTCAAACACATGGCCGACTACCCCGACTACAAGTACCGGCCCAAGAAGAAGCCGAAGCTGGACAGCTCCAAGTCCTCGGCGCCGTCCCCGGAGAAGTGCGGCAAGCTCGCCAAGACCCCCAGCAAGAAGTGCTCCAAGATCAAGACTAAGTCCGGCTCCAAGTCCTACCTGGACGACTGCGCCTTCCCCAGCCTGAAGGTGACCAAGGCGATGAAGATCGAGCTCACCGACGAGGACGACGACGACGACTACGAGGAGGACTACCGGATGCGGATTAAGGCGGGCGGCGAGGAGCGCGCGCGGCCGTACGGCGTCGCCAAAGTTCCCGCGAGTCCAACTTTGAGCTCGTCGGCCGAGTCCGAGGGCGCGAGCATGTACGAAGAAGTGCGGAGCAACAACCGACTCTTTTATAATATCAAAAACATTACCAAGCAGGGCGCTTTTCACGCCGCTGCCGTCTCACCAGCATCCACCAGGTCGGTCTCCACATCCTCCTCCTCTTCCTCCTCTTCCTCCTCCAGCAGCTCGTCCTCAGGCGAGGACGCGGACGATCTGCTGTTTGACTTTAGCCTAAATTTCGCTCCCAGCGCCCCGGGCTCGGAGCTGGGGAACCCCAATTCAGGAAACCTCTCACTGTCGCTTGTGGATAAGGACTTGGACTCGTTCAGTGAGGGCAGCCTGGGCTCTCACTTTGAATTCCCAGACTATTGCACGCCAGAACTCAGCGAGATGATCGCCGGGGACTGGCTGGAGGCGAACTTTTCTGACCTGGTCTTTACATACTGATCGAAAGAGACTTTTGAAGGAGAGATGAAATAATATATGTGTCTTGGTCAAGTTTTCCCTTAGCCCTGTTTTCTCTGTGGAGGACCAGCAGGCAAGGTGAGAGGGTTGAGGAATGAAGATGGTAGCAAAAAAAAACAAACAAAAACATAACAACAGGCGTTTTTTTTCAGGCAGCATGACAGGGTTTTTATGGATTTTTCCCCTCGTAGGTCTGCATTTAGTACCGTTCAGCATAAACGGACCACAAAGGGAAAAAACGTCTATGCATCTTTTCCTCTTAAGACTAAAAATAAAACTGCAGGGAGATGAAAACGAACTGTGGACTGACTAGTAAACAACAACAAAAAAAATCTGTGAACTGACCATTTGTTCAGGACTTTACAATGTAATTTCTAAATGCCGCAAATGTTTGTTTTCCTTTTTTTTATAACTTGATTCCGTTTACCTCCTCCTCGTTTTTTGGAAAAGTTCAGCAGCCTAAAACCTCTGCAGATTACAGGTGCAGAGGGAACATTTTGATACATAACAGACCTCATCTTTTTAAAAGACAAAGTAAGATATTTTCAGGCATATTTTTGTACAGTTCAACAGAAAAAGGGAATGTTCTTACTGGGCTTTCAGTGAGTTTCAGGCACTTCTTCCCTTTATCATTTTCTTTTAAAGCATGCAAGGGAGTCCTGGTTTTAAGGATTAAGTTAAATTTTAAACTTGCATCAAAAATGCCTTGTGATTTTAAACTAGGTTTTTGTACAGTTGTAGAACAGATTTGTTGAGTATTTGTAGACAATACATTGGCATCATGGGGGAACACATACCTCAGAGCTGGAACTAGTTTCAAGATTGTATATGTACTGTAATATAGTAAAGTTAGGAGTTTATGTATATCATACTCGTGATATGTGGATGGGTCCCGATCGCAGGTGTGAAACTGGATTTTGGTATTTTTATGGCACATACTGTTTTTTCGCCCCTCTCATTTTTTTGTGCAATATATACTCTTAAGATACAGACCATCAACAATTGTAGCAAGTGATGGAAAAACAGACTTGTGCACTGTCGACATCATTTCCTGTTATGATGCTGAAGCCTGTCCAGGCAGAAAAAGAATAAACAAATCAGCTGGAACTGATACAAAAACGATGGAATATGGCCTGTGGTGTGGTGCATACTAAATCGATGGATCTCAAATTGAATGTTTTTATTTGGACACGGATATTCGACTCAAATCTGACTGAAAATTGATAGCATAATGAAATGTAGTCTTACTCAGTGGTGGTCTGGCATCGGTGTGAACAAACGAGCAAAAAAAGAACATTCCATAGTCCTGTTTCATAAAATGAAACTTTATTTTGAAACTGAAAACTGCCTTCTTTTTTTAAGAAACATTAACCATAAACCTGTATTTTTTATTTCTTGCACTTACAAAAAAGCAAAGATTTTTATTTTTTACGTGGGTTACACACATGAAGTCTGTTTGATAATAGGAATATGACCTAATTATTTGCCAAGACAGTTTTTTGTCGGATGTTCTGGGCAGAAGTTTCTTCACATTCCAAGTGTGAATCTGTCTTCGACTCATCTTTGAATAAATAAGTACCTACCACCATCGACTGTCCGTTCAGTTTGTGAATATCTGTACACAAATGTGTTTATCTGTTGCATTTAAAAAAGGATGTGACTGACGCCTATTTTGTATGTAGGCTGGATGGGCTCAAGCTTAAACATGTGAATTCACATTTAATAAAAAGATCAAAACGTAAAATGTATTAAAAACAAACATTGTTCCAATGATTTCACTGTATTTTTGATGTTGCATCACAAGTATCTGCTAAAAAAAGGGACACTGCTGCTTTAAGAAATTGAATTCCCCGCGTTTGAGCGACGCGCGACCTGATTGGTGCGCTTGGCGGTCCCCATGGAGACGGAGATGGAAACAAGAGCCGCGCTGCACAGCATGTGGTAGCGCTCAGTCTGTCTGGCTTCCATTCAGAAAAGTAGCGGCACACTCAGCTCAGAGCGGCGAGAGGAGGGAGCAGCGAACTGACGAAACGTGACACAACAACCACAGTTGATCTTTAAAAAAAAGGGTCTAATAGCAGGTTAACTATTTCCTCACGTTACCTGTTTATCAATTTAAAAGTATGATCAGAATTTAATCAAATGCTTGCCAGGATATTATATTTAAAAAATACTTAAATAAATTGACATATATGTACATACATATAAATACTGAGCATGACAAAGACAAGGAAAATAGTCAGATAATCTTAACAGTAAATAAAACAATAGTAATTCTCCGTTCTCTAAAGAAATCTGATATAGGATCACGGTTAACACTCCGATCTAACACATGTTTACTCGATGTAAAACACACGATAACAGGGGGCTGACGTCATAAAAACAACATCTACTATCATGAATATAAGAGTGAAGCAGAAACATACTGATAAACAAGCCATATCTGACTTTTAGCATAGATCAGTTTGATGAATTAAAACCAAGTATTGATCCCATATTAAAGTTAAGCCACAAATTCCGACCTTCCTCGATGTCAAATGAAGAAGCAGCAGAAGGGGAAACTATCTGGCGATCATGTCATTTCTCAAGGGGCGCACACATCCACCCCTCTATCGAGGTCAGACCAGCGAGGTCCACTTGAAACAGTACACAATCGTCCACCATAAGATTTGTGTTCATTACAGCAACAGAATCTAATGATGAATTCCTGCTTTGCACGGCTGCACAGGTATCATCCGCCCCCATTAAGTCCGTTTGCAAATCTGTAATAAAACATTTATCCGCCTATTACTTTACCTGACCTATTGGTCAAAGTTGCTAATGGGCTCTCGGGCTATTCCCAACAGAATCTCAACATTGATTTTGTGTTGCTCTGAAATATCTGTCCAGGGCTAATGCCACTGCTACATGTTGAAATGAAATTAGTGGTCTGCTGAAATTTCCTTTCCATTTCCTCCTTAAATAAATAAATGGAAATCTCAACTGCGCCTGTGGTTCGTAGAGAAGCGAGGACGGTTTCCCTCGAGCTGTTTTAATCCTTCATAAAGCTCTATATTAAGACTCCGACACAAAACTCAGCCACTCGCCTCCAAGTTGCTCGAAAGTGAAGTGTGTTGTCCATAATGTTGTGCTGTCTCTCACAGTGGTGTTAAATCAGTTATAATAAAGCCTGTCACGACCCCCTCCCTCACCACGGATGCTTGGAGCTCAGCTGCATTACATCATCGCTACAGCGTGTGCCGCTGCGCAGTGCGATCCAGTGTTGTGTCATCGTTTTGCATCCACATGTGTTCCTCCTCTTCCCGGTGGGAGGCTATCTAATATTGCTTTGGGAATACTCATCCGCGCTCACCAAGCAGGAGCTTTTCTGCACGACAATAACAACCTCCTAAATTTAAACCTGTTTACTGTCTGTTGGTTGACGAGCAAGGCAGGATTTATGGAACCTGCCCCACATCTGCTGTCTGCCACTGGAGTGATGTTGACATCCCTTTGTCCAGGCAATCCCACTTCTGCCTCTGTTATACAAGCATGTCATTCTGCTAGACGCCGCCAGTGCTCCCCTCATCCAGTGCTCGCTGTGACAGCAGACAGGAATGACACACCACCAGTTGGTCCCAGGAGGTGAGCTGCTGTTATGAACAGACAGGTAAAAATCCATTTGAGCAGGAAATCATTTAACACTGCATGAATGCAATTAAACATGTGGACTTTGAGTCCCCGCTTCAATGTATTATCAAAGCTTTATTTGGAAAAAGGAATACATCATGTTATACATGCAGACTTCACAGGAAGTTAAAAACTAACTAGCACTCCACGGCAGACACAGAAGAATGTCACCCTCATCTCACCTGAATCACTGAAAGTTGACGTTTCTCACACATAAGTACTAGTTAGTTTACAGAGCTCACGCTCCAGCCGTCCTGTGATGTTAAAGTCATTTTTATTGAAGCATGGTTTCGGCTCCGTGAGGCTCTTCGACCCTCCTTTTGTGGCCCCTGAAACTGCTCTAAAAGAGCTTCTCTTCCAAGCCGCAATTGGTCGTGTACGCGCATGCAAACTGTGGAGGCCTTAGACACGTGCAGAGTGAGCGGCTGTACAATGTATGAGGTCGTCCTCAGATCACTTGCTTGACATGTTTATATTACATTTAAAAGGTTTAGGACATAAGCCAATAAAAAAACTAACTATGTGTGAGCTATTGTATTACCTAATACACTATAAAATGCTACTACAATCTACAAGTGAATAAGTATGGTACACAACTTTGTACATTCAGTTTCATCCTTCAGCCTTGAATTAAAAAAAACCTTTAATGTCAAAATATATCAGAAATGTTTATGAGCATTGCAGGGGCAATTGAAGTGATAGTTCGCCCAAAATTCCAACTTCACTCATCTTCTACTCACCGTCTTGTCGACTAAGGGTTGCGAAGAAAATACTTCTATGAAACTTGATCAATGCTTTGAAAAGGTTTTGGAAAATGACAGCGTCGAGACAGAGCTTCAAACTTCCTCTTGTGCATGTGAGAGACTGCAACATTCAAAACTGATACAGCTCTGCATTGGCAAGCACCTGGTATGTGTTCTGCATACAACATTTTACCAACACTCACGAATGAGCTCACAAGTTCCAGCTTTCACTCGGAGTCCGGCTCTGAAGTGGTTTCTTTCAAGTGTTCTGAAGACACTTCTCCTGGTCTTCAGTTAAACTGTTTAACCTCCTCACTAGTTTCTCCTGAACGGCTACATCCTGGCTCTCTGAATTTAAATCCAACAAGCTTCTGCACGTTATACATAGATAAACCTCCATTTTGGACTTTAAAGCTCTTATTTTCAGTGTTTTAAAAAAAAAGAGGGATTTCTAGATAAGGGCCACACAGAGATTTCTAATAGACCTCCCTGAAATCTTCACTTCCCTGATAAATGTTGGGAAGATCTGTCTGCTAAATGCAGCCGAGTCGCTGTGTCCTCCGTTCCACTCTTGGCCCGGGGCGACTCCTGCTGCTGTTGATGGCGATCCATTTGCTCCGTCCTCCCCTCCATGAGAGGGAGCATCAGCCCCATCTGCTGCACTGATATTTACTATCCCTTCACATTTGCAAGGCGAGGTTGAGGGGGGTGGCAAAGACCCAATTCCCTCATGGTGTTTCTGCAGTCTGGTAGACTGACACACATGTGCGCACACATACTGGATCAGGGGAAATAAAAGAGGCAGAGCGAGGGAAAAAAAAAGCACCACAATTAAACTTAGATTTCACTCGATGGCGTCTCAATACAAAACAGGTGGTGCGACTGATAATAAGCAAGTAGCTCGAAGCAAGTAACCCACACAGTCTGACGGAGCTTCATTTGACGTTCAAAACTTCAGTGCGGTTGCCAGTGTTGAGCAGAGAGGGACAGAAGTTTGTGGGGGATGGCGGCGCTGGGAGCAGACAGGACAGGTTGTCCTGAGTTGTTAAAGCTGGCAACACTATTGTTCAGCCAACACAGAAACAAACAGTTCAATCACTGCTTTCCGAATATGTCCTGACACGCAAGAAGATCTATTTGGTAGGAGGTCAGTGTTTTTTTGTCGGGATGTGCTGGAGGTCACACATCAGTCATGGATTAAATGTTCAGAGGGCAGGAACTTGGCAACTGAAGCTGTGGTTCAAATCAAATTACTTAATTAAACTCAGCTCCTTGGGTGACATTTTTGGACCTTTGTGCATTTGTTCTACACATTCTGCCAAAACCACTCAGTGTGATGGAGAATTTCAAGAATTAACAAAAGACCAAATCATTAGTATCAACATGTTTTGTGAGCTGAGATAACAATAAGTTATCACGTTCTCTTTTAAGTAACTAATAATATGATATTAATTTGTAAAACTCTTAAACAAACCCAAATAAAGGTTTAGTATCATCATGATAAATGAACAAAGTACAATTTTTGTATTAAGTATTTTAACTATCAAGTGCAAATAATAATAATGGTTGTCTAGCTCGGTTAGCATCTTCTCAAAGTTCTTCGTCAGAATCAGAAACTTCTATTGCCAGTGTTGTAAACACAACTTACACTTTTTTTGTGGTGTCAGTACAGAGTGAAAAAATCAAAAAGATAACAGAAAATAAAATAGAAAAACAGAACCAAGCACCGAGGCATGTAGGACTGGATCATTAAGTTCGTCCATTTAATGATCATTTATTTTCTAATTTTGGTAGTTGGATAGGAATTTTTTTTGCACTAATTCGATTTGGATATCGTGAAACCGTTTTTCTCAACTGAAGATTGTGAAACACAAACATTTCTAAATAAATACGGAACCAAATGACAAATATTTGATTTAAGAACTAACTTATTCTAAGGACTATACATGAAAGAAGAAATAAATAAATACATTATAGAGTAACGAGGAAAAAAAAGGCTGTGATCTCTGCAACAATTCATTATGGATCGCCATATTGCTATAAATTGGAATGGAGGCAATAACAGGATACGTTTTAAAAGGGGGTGAGTGTTAATAAGAATGCATGTAGTAGCATAGACACACCTCGTTTGGCTGGCCCCGAGTCAGTTCTAGTTGGATTTAAATACCCACATTTACATAACCCTGTTTGGGAGTAATTGCCACTCTTGTGTTAGATATTTATCTTAAAGCTTTTTCTGGAGCTGTGGGAGCTCCTTCCTCTTTCTAATAAGAAAAGGGGGAATTAGCAGGGGGTGGTGCGAAGGGTGTGTGGGGGTGATTTTATACAGTTTATGGGGCTCACAATCTCTCGCCACACCACTGGGCATAAGCCCACTGCATTATTCCAAATTGGTCTCAATGTATGCAATTTGTTAGCAGTGAATTCAATTCCTGCTTTAATCCGGTTTAGATTGGATGTGCGTCTTTTTTATTAAGTTAGATCTTTGATTTTATTTGAGACATTGATTTAGTAGTTTGGTTGTCGGCTAGATAATGTTTTGCCCTCTAATCCAATGCAAGGGGTATTAGTATAATGTTCAAACTCTCTTGTTGCGTGTGTGGTGAACGTCTGCTTGGCTTTCAGCCCAGATGTAAAGATTTAAAACCACGTTATTACCCCTCCCCCCATCGGGTGTTTGGGAGTGAGGCTCCTTGCATCACGGAGTCACAGACTCTCTTTTAAAAAAAAAGAGGCTGGGTTTAATGCTGAGTCATCACAACACTCGGTGTGCCGATTGTGATATGTTAACAAAAAAGCGTTGATTTACAATAGCTTACTTCCCTGCATCTACTCACTTTAATGACGCCGGCAAGACACATTCATGACCCCCTGCCTCCTCACCGCAGGAGTTAGTAAAGCAGTAATATGGATTCTGCAGCTTAAAAGAAGCCCCTTAGAGTCTCCCCTGAAGCTAGAACAGAGCCAGCAGTAGGTCATTCATATGCATCTGAAATCTAATACTCCACCACGGCTCCCCTCCGTGGCCCCACCTTTCCTGACTCACCAGTGAACCTCGACTTCACCAGGGCTCTCAGGCCATTGTACACCTCCTGCTTCCTCCCTTTTCTCTATTTCTCTGCTGCCCTCCCACTTTCCTCTGCACTCGCATGTTACCGCGGTTATACCACCAGGGTTCCCCCTCCTAGTTAGATGTGACACGGGGTCTCATTTGATCGTCTTTGCTGCTTCAGTAAATAATTAGCACAGTGAATCCTCTGGGCCCGGCACAGGAAGCATGGCTTGCTTGCCATGGAGGTCACAGCTCTAATGATTGATATCGGGTTCAGCTTTCTTAGAGAGGAATCAGCAAACTGATTAAAGCACTAGAAACAGCTGCTTTTTGTTTCCTGTATGATAAAGTTAAAGACAAATTTGATGTTTCAATTTATAGAAACAAGAGTTAGGGAAGAATCTGGGGGGAAAATGAGCCCAACACTCAAGAAAACAAACATCTTATAGATAGTTAAGTTTATACAAACAAGATAAGGCCCTTCATACAGACATGTTAATGTCATCCACCTTTTTTAAAGATACTTACATCACAGCTCTGCTTCTTTAATCCCAGTCTCTCAGACTTAAAAATGTATTTTTCTTTTGCATCATACTTTTTTCTTACTTTCAATGTAACTGGAACTTGAATTACGTCAGTCATTTTGACTTAATTGTCATGGAAGCAGACATTTACAGAAACTTCTGTTTATGGAGTTTTTTTAATACTGGGGAAATAAATAAAACAGTTTTTTTTTCTATCTGGAGAAATATAGATCAAAGCCACAAAACACAAGATATAAAATATAGTTTTTGGCTACCCCTAGTGTTGGAACAATGTCTTGATGTTGTTCTATTGCTCACTTTGTGTGTTGTCTTACTAAATTATTTAATTCTATATTGACACTGAAGAACAATCCTATGTGTTCTTCAAAACATAACGAGAGAGGCGTTTTTGTGTTTTTCCTCCAGTTATTTTAAAGATATCTCTGCACCTCAAAACTGTCTGTGTTTCAAACCTTAAACAAGCCTGAAAATTATATAAACAATGCTGAAGGGGAAGACAAACTACTATCTTTGAAAAAGAACATTTTTGAACGTTCATGAATAATAATAGTATTTCACTCATCATTTTACAAAAAAAAATCAAGTAAACCATAGAACATTGACCTACATGCTGTACTTTTCGGACAATTATCGTCCTGAAGCATAAAAACAGTGTGAAAACAAAGTGTGGACTGATTTAATCAAGTGCAAATGAATATGGTGATTTATGTTGGCTTGAGGAATTAACATTTCAAATGTCTGCTAATGGTTCGTTTGCTAAAATGTTTCACAAAAGAGACTCCGATGAATTAATGACCTTTTAGAAAATGACAACATGTGCCAAAAACTCCATTAACAGCAGAAACTGTGTTCACTGTCAGAGGCAACTTGTATCATCGGTAAGTTATCTCTATATATTTAGTAAAAATTCTGAAAGAAAATCGAAAAAACAACACAGGTGTCTGCACCAGGCAGCTCTTCTCTCTCCATGGCTGGATTCATAAATAGATTTTATTGGATCCCCATCGTCCCAATCACAACAAAGACACAGACAACCATCCAGAAGATACAACGTGGAAGAGTGGAGGTGATAAAACATGGCAGTGCACAGATTTTACACGCTGCCGGCACAGGCGGCCTCTGCGGGAGATTCTGGGTGATTTTAGATTGTTTGTAGCCAGTGGGCACTGATGCAACAGTGTCTGAGGAGATGTGACATGCCGCCTCACTCCTCCTCGCCTTTCTCCTTTCATCCTGGCTGGTCAGTTTTTCATTTGGTTGAGCACCTCGGCTGCCAGCGCAGAAATGCTGTCGCGAGGTCATTACAAATACCCGCAGGCAGTTGAGAATGTCCTCGCAGATACAGGAGACAAACGTGGGCCTGCATGCAGCTGCTGAAGTGTTACCACGACACGCTGCTTCCAGTGACCTATATTCCCCTCCAGGTTGGACCTGATGAAATCATGCTATGCCGACTCAAAATATAGTTATTTACTGGAGTTCAGGGAGTGATGAAAATATAATTTTCAAGAAAAACACAATACTAATGCAACTTAAATCTTAAATCATGCCTGAAACCATTCCATGAGGATCATTGGACTGTAGTAATGATAAACAACTGAACAAAGGTAAGAAGACAATTATTGTGATAAAGCGGCTAGTAGGACAAAAGTAAAAGTTTTCTCTATACAGATGTTTTAGATACTGCACTTACTCCGACTTAATCCTGTAATAAAAACATATTTGTCGGTCGAAACAAACACACAAGTCAATTATTCAGTCTCAAATCAATAACTAAAGAAGTGAGACTCTCAAGGCGATCTTTAGTTGTTCATGGTACACGTACAAATCACTTTTACTTTGAGATCTGTTTTTTTCTAGATCTTATTAGATTATCCATGCCATGAACATTGTTAAAGTTAAACAAAAAAAACAACAATGTTTTTTGTTAAATATCGTAAGTAAAAGTGCAGTGAAATGCAGTCAAATCTCTCATGTGCCGTTCCCCCACACCTGGTTTTACCATATATTTTCCTTGATTTTCTGGAACTCCTGTTGTGTTATCAGTTTTATCTTGACCTTTAAAGTATATAATTTATTGAATATTGTTTTGATTGTTTAAGCGCTTTGTGACCCTGGTCTGGAAAAGTGCTGTATAAATAAAAATTACTTACTTACTTACATACAGTATATTAAGTTAATATGTCCGTCAGAAACTTATATTAAAAGAGCGCCTCTGGCCTGTTTAGTGGTCATGAGACACACACAGACTGAGATATATTCTTTAGAGACACATTGATGAAGAATCGTCAAAGAAAAGTCAAGAAATTAAATCAAACACTGGCTTGGTTATTGTGAAGGTCGTCAAAAAAACACATTTTAATGTCCAGTCTGACCTGCTTTGAGAGTCCACTTCATTATGATTGGTCCGTGTGCAGTTTCTCAATTAAAAAAGGCTAATACAATAATTAACACCAGAACAAGTGGCACTGAACCAACTCTCTTCTGTCCTCATAACAACTCACTAATAATCCCATCAGGCCACACTACAGAAACTATACTCATCTTTAAAGCTGCAACCATGTAATTGCTATACATTTAGGGCAATTTGGTCAGCGGCGACAGAAACCTGCTTTGTGCTGAAAAGTTAATGACACTGAAAGCCAATACCATTCCCCAACCACTTAGCCCATCGCTGGACAGAGTTTCAGGACTTCAGACAAAAACGTTTTCATTTTGAACATATTACAGGAGAACCAGAGTCCACGGCACCAAAACATGACAGTAAACAACTGACAGTGATTTGCCGTGAAGATCTGTTGCAAGGTTGAGACACAAGTCATCAAAATGCCTGAATGGATAAAATGACAGATTTAGTTGCTTCTTCGTGTCGTGACAGAGTCCTTTGGGACGTCAGCATTGTGTGACTGATATTTCATATTCTTGATTTCTCACTTCAGTGCACGCTAGAATCCAACCTGCCCAGCACTATCACCCACATACACACATAAATATACACACACACTGAAGCATATCTGCTCCTTTTATTCACGCCACAAACACAAATAACATTCACTATTATTTTTTTTTATACTTCCCCATTCCATATATATTCTTTCTCAATTTCATAGTGAATACTAAACTTTTATAGAGTTTAAAAATAAAATAAAATCACTTTTTTAAATTTGAATAATATAAACTATAAAAGTGTATACTTAATTGCCTATGTTTATGGATGGATGGACGAATGTAGATATAAATATAAAAATATATAAAACTCGTCAAGCGAGGCAGTGTGCTGCGATAATTAGACAGATGCCATAAAGCCCATGCCTCCTGACAAGTGATCAACAAACAATGATTTATGAGGCCATCTTGTATCAGGGGATGACCATTGATTTAAGCACACCAGAAAACACACATGCAGAGACACACTTAACCTCTCCCCAAGATGGCCATGCGCATAAATCAGATACAATATCTGCTTGTTTTTTTTTTTCTTTGCTGCTGTTGTTTTATGCTGACGTGCACTATTTACCTGCACCTCACTTTGATAAACATCAGAACTCATAAACACGCTAGTTGATATGGATTTTGTTTTACAAGTGATTTGACTAGCAAGCACTCTGCACTCTTTTTTAGAATGCCTGAAGGTAACATCTGCAAATCAATGTGTCTCTCTTTTACTGCAGAGGCGCTGACTCCATATATTTTAGGCTGTTTTTAAGAAGGCTGTAGAGACACTGTCAGTGTTTTATGTGGTGGCTTTTGTGTATATATTTTTTTCAGAATGTGGAGGTAAGCTGTCTTGACAGACAAACACACACATTGTACTTTACTACACCACCAGCTGCTGGGTCATAATACGTCTCCCTTCCTCTAAGATGGCGGGATCATATTTCCATGCTTCTGATAAATGACTAATGAAATGACATTCACTCATGACAGGATGAAAACATTAATATGAGTGTTGCTGAGTTTGAAGGAGGCAGTTATAATGTTACAGTCAGTTTCCTCATCGATTGGATCTGTCACACATTTACAGTGACAGAGAAATTAACAGTCAGATTAGTCGTCAAACATCAGGCAATTCTCCGCCAGTTTGAATGAAGATAGTAAGTAATCATGTTAGCAAAAGTTGACTGTATCTGGCAAATACATAGCTTGACACAACTTCAATGATTAAATACATTTAACGCACACATTATACAGCATAAGTTACTTGTTACTATAGTAATCTCATTGACCAGTCAAAGAAAATGATAGAGATGTATATGAATAATTAAATAATGGATATAAATGCTGAAGATGAAAATTGTGATAGCGGTGATGATGAGGATGAAAACGGTGATGATAATGATAAAGCAACAATCAAACCCTTAGTAAATCTATATGTGAACCAGTCCAGATGATTCTTATGGAGCCTAAATCGCATACAATCTGATTTATTTCTTATGTTTTTGTAGCTACCAACTCCCTTTGTTGAGAGATAATACTGTAGTCGTGACTAATGTCTTGTTGTGGAATGCTGAGAAGCCATTTTTCCATTACTCCTGGAAAGATTAAAAATGTAATACATATAAATAAACACTCAGTTTTAAAAATACATTGTTACATACCCAAACTCCCCTTTACATTGTAGACTGGTCGGTTTCCCAGTGTCCACTTCAGTAAGAAACGCACAAATGTACCTAAACGGTTCAATTTTTAAAAAATTCTACATTAACTATGACCAGATTTGTCAAAAGCACAGTTCATATTCTCATCATGATAACCAGCAGTAACATTACTTGATAAGACTCAGGAACAACATGATGTTGACATTTCTTTAAACATTTCACCATCAGCATCTTTTGCTCCTTGCTATCTATTTTCCAGGATGTATCAATAAAAATGGTCGAAGCAGTTAGCAAAGCCACAATGAATTGAAATTAATTGAATTGCCCCGTGTTAACAACTGCACCCAAGGAGCTAATTTTATTTTCTATATGTTGACGAAAACATGGCAAAGCCTTAAGAGACATGAGACAATATGGGGAATGGATGAACTCGCATTATTGCCTTTCCTTACCACAGATTGATCGCCACTGCAGTCAGGTCGATACGTGTCCAAACATGACGTTAAATAGGTGGCGGGACTGACTACGAGCTAAAATACCATCGAGCTCGATGACACAGATGAATGTGAATATGCCCTTTTGTGAAAGTTCACAAGGATGCAGATAGTAGACGGACTGTCTCCTACTCTTTCGCTAGCATTGGCCGATAAGGGAGGTTCCGTTCCGGTCGCTGCAATTACACTGTTGTTAGCGACTGGTGTTGGTCGCAGGCGGCAGATCAGACACATTGGATCCACATTGATTAACTGCCAGTGACAGGGAATGACCAAGTCACCCTCTCACTGTGGCAGATATGTCCTATGTACTATGTTGATTGACTACTTCTCTACTTTAACCTGCATTGTGCTGCTGGAATAATTGAGCGTGCCGCATAAATCCAGTATTACAGATTCGTGTGTCTCAGATCAGCTCTTGGCTTCTGTGCTACCTTCAGCTGACCGATGATTAAAAGGCCTCTGGTGTCTCCCTGCCCGACGTGGATAAGCAGTTGTCATAGGAAACATCAATACTTGAATGGATAGACAGTTTTATTCATTGATTAAACACTGAGTGAATGCATGAGTACTCACCCTCACACCCAAGCAAGTGACTACCCCTCCTCCATTTTTGTGATTTAAGGCACATTTATGCGATGATCTTTAAGTGCGATGTCATTCCCTTACTTCACCATATTTGCAAGAACTTAATCGATAAATTCATCTGCGCTGCAGAACAGAGCGTCAGGGTGGAGGGGAACGCCATGTTTTATGTTACGTAAGGTCACGACGGTGTTTCTAGTGCTCGCAGAATTGGTCGGGAAATAGCCCCATCAACATTGATGAAGCAATGATGAATTGGAATTATAGTATGACGGGTCAAAAATTGGCACTTGGGAACTTAAAATCAATCACAGCCTCTCACTGAGCCATGAAAAGAACACACCAGGAGCCTCTGTGAGTAATGTTCACATTACAAATCCAATCCTTCAACAGAAGAAATCGCTGAGCCAGCAAACGTCCTGCCGTTTTTGGTACATTAAGAAAACTATTCTAAACTATACATAGAAGCCACATAGTAACCCAACATATCAAATTTAAAATAATTCTTAACGTATGAATATATGTTTTCCTTGTCTGTCGTTTGTCACTTACAAATGTTTTTCTTAAATATTTAATAATCTAAAGGTAAAGTTACCCATGAAATATTTCATTTGTCTACACATGGGGTCCCCAACATTTGCTGCACCACGGACCAAAATTACATTGTGAGCCACAAGTTTAATTGAGTTTGAGAAAACAAAATACATTTCAGACAGTTATAATTAATATTACAAATTGTTTTTATTTCTGTACGGCCCGGTAACAAATGCTTCACGGAGCGATACCGGTTAGGTGGAGGTTAGGGGCTGGTCTACACATCCACCTATTAATCCATTAAAACTTTCTTTTAGTGCTAATTTCTTTAGATCGGTATGTTCAGACATTTTCAGATCGTTTCTTGTCAAAACTATGAATTTCCTTATTTTTTCCGGCGACAAAATCAAGAAGCCAAAACATATCTAATGTACTGTATATTTAAATATTCACAAAACTGAAATCCCTCACAATTACAAAAGAAAGAAGCCAGTTCAAAATAATATTTGTTTAAAATTAAGTGTTATTCAAGTCACATTTAGTGCAAAAGCAAAACCTCGCTCTCATCCTGGTGATGATTAAAAAGTCGAAAGAGCATAATATGCACAGATCTCAATTAGCAGGAAACCAATACTCTTGGCGCAACATTGCCCTTTCCGAGATGCAAACACTCTCCCACTCAATGCCCATTTCCACCCAGGAGACGTTAGCATGTGTGAGTACCCTTTTACAACTCATGACAAAAATCCGGAGGGAGATTTGTGAACACATAGTGGGAAACGAAAAAAAACAATTGTTTTCCTACATTTCACCATTATGTGCTGGTAAACAATTATGCATTAACAAGAAAACATATTATTCATCCTCTTGGACCAGGTATAGAGGGGGAACAGCTTATTAAATGAGAAGGTCCAACAAAACATGTCCTCTGTGTGACTGGGGTACACTGTTGTCAAGGGTTTCCATTTGCAGGGTCCTTGGCTAAAACAGCGGTGGCTGTTGCCCTTAGCATTAACCTCTTCTGGCTCCTAGAGGTTAAAACCCCTCGTCCTGATTTACAACTGCGAGTGGACACAGTGGCCATTAAAAAGATGTAAATTTGGGGTGTTTGCAGAGAGAAAGGTGCGTGAACCCAGTGACGGACCACCCACTCGCTTTCCCTCAAACAACACTCTCCGAGGCCCTGACTCACAAATCAGAGTGGAGCTTTCATTTGGGGAAGGTCATGGACCTTTTTATCACCTCTTTAAGACGCCCATCGGAGCAATCTCTCATTTTGCACAACTGCAGATCACGACCACGCAGAGAAATCTGACGACAGTGTGCATGTAATCATACTATGGATGAATGTGAAAACAGTGCTGATGAGTCTTGTCTTAAACACATGTGACTTGAGTGGATTGTGATTTTCACAAAACACCAGCTACCGCAGAGATTTCCTCCAATAAACTTGTTCAAGGCCCTTGACATCTACTTTTTTCCTTCTCGATAGATAGATGGATGGATTAAGTGACACCTCTGCCTTGGGTCTTTCTGTCCGTTTCCTTTTGAGTGTTGTGTTGTGCATACACTTTGTGTTGGTTTCTGTCAGACACTCCTGCTGTGGCTGTCAGTTGACCCTGCTTCTCGTGTCCTGACATGCTCTGCTGGACTCTCAAGTCCTTCCAGCCTTTTAGCTGAAACACACATTCGTGGAGAGAAACAAACAAACACCAAGACAATTAGCTGAGATAAGCGTTTTTTTCTGTGACTTCCTCCTTCAGATTGTTCTCCAGATAACACAGTAAAATAAGAGAGACTCTCAGTAGCCTGAGGAAAAGACTCACACGTACAAAAACCCGAGCTGTGAGGTGTGCGTCTGCTGACATGATGGGCCGCAGCATCATCCTGTCATCTATTATTACTTCTGCTTTTCTGCACACCTCAATCGCACTATTTCCTGAAACTCATTTATCACATAGCAGGGGAGAGACAACATCGTATCACTTGGGATATTTCTGAGACAGCCTGCTGTTGCAGACAGCATCACACAATACTCATTTGTTTCAGGTTGAAGCGAGATTGAAAATAATAATAGTGGGTATGATGATGATAAAAGTGTTGCTTGCGAGTTTGATCATTTCGTACAGACCATTTATTCTACTTGAGCAGACAGACAGGCAGCCGATGGAGGACCATGGACACGACTTGATGATACACACTTTGAAGGTAATTTCAACATGACAACTGGTTTAGGTTTGCATCGTTTATGGATATTTGTACATTAAATGTATAACACACTCTGACACATGTTCCAGAGCTCCTGTTCTGATTACTCTATCCCTCAATTGTTAGTGGAGGTATTGAGGAAACTCCATTGGACACATCATTTTTTTTCATGGTTCGCTGTTTTCATCACAAAGTTCTTGACAAATGTATTTTCATATTATATGTCCCACTATGTGTTAAAACGGACTTAATATGGCAAAATGCTGATTCTGACCACATGTAGCTTCAGGCATCGGACAGAGAGAATGCATTTAAAGGTTCACCCAAAATTTTCACTTCACTCATTTTCTACTCACCCTCATGTCTACTAAGGTTTGTGATTATTTTCAGAATAATACATTTTCCTTTTAATGTCACTAATGGAGCTCAGCTTTATCTTCCTCCAAAATGACGCACTGGAAAACATCCAAATATCTCCATGCTGTAATGTCCATGATGTATTGAAGCCTCACTAAGATTACTTTTTCAGGAAATAGTCAATATTTAAGCTTGTTTTAGTGGATGTTGCTAGTATAGCTTCTAGGCCAGCCTTATATTTGTCAAAAAATGACGCAGTTAAAACCGTCCAAACACCTCCATGGTGCTCGTCTGTAATGTCCATGTTGTATTGAAGTCTCGACATGAGGTGTTTTTCTTGAAAAAAATGAAACAAATCTATATTTTAAGTTTTTTTTTAGCGGACACTTCTCCGCTAGCATGCACACTGACACTTGCACTTTTCTTTAATAAGTAAAGAAGTCAGACAGCAGCTGAGAGACTGATAACTTTTGCTACAAAGCAACTTAAAATATACAGACTTGAGTTTTTTTCAAAAGAATTCCTCATGTTGAGACTCCAATACAAGATGGACATTACAGACGAGCGCCATGGAGGTATTTTGATGTTTTTAACTGCGTCATTTTTTGACAAATATAAGGCTGGCCTAAATGCTAGACTAGCAACATCCACTAAAACAAGCTTAAATATTGACTATTTCCTGAAAAAGTCATCTTAGTGAGGCTTCAATACAACATGGACATTACAGCATGGAGGTATTTGGATGTTTTTAAGCGTGTCTTTTTGGACCAAGTTGGAGATGACAACTAAGCATTAGTCGCTACTTTAAAATCAACAAACATTTGTGTCTATAACTCTAAAAAAATAGCAATTTACTCTGAAAATTATCCCAACACTTTGTCGACGTGAGGGTGAGTAAAGGAGTGAATTCTGGGAGCACTATCACTTTAATGTTCTTTATAGAATAAAAAGAAAAAAATCCTCCATTTTGAGGAAGGCGATGGGCTAGAAGTGAAATGTATCATTGAGTTCTGGCACCAAGACAGCCTAAATAAAAACATATTCTACCTAATTCCCCAAAGCTTCTGTCGTCCCATTTGGAAATATGCTGACTGCTGGAAGAATCGACCGTGTGTCCATACATCAATGGTGCTTTTTGAAGCATGCACACTCTCCCAGCAGATATCACTTCTACCAGGAGAATGAGATAAAGTGAGCGGAGGGGAGGGCGAAGTCGGCCGCGGAGTGAGAAGTGTCTGCCACCATGGCGTCATTAACACATAGTTGTGCTGGAGGAAGGGAGGGCGAGCAGGAGGGGGCCTGCGAGCACTAGCTGCGAAATTGCAAACCCAAGGTTCCTGAAACAACCTGTTATTATTTTTGACACAATCCATTTACAATAGCTATGAAGGTGGCAATGGAAAATGTAATATTGATTGTATGCCCTCAAGGCTTTGCTCCCCTGACTTCTAAACGTCACACGTCTCACATATGTTGGATGTGATGATATGTTTTCATTCATTTGATTTTTTTTTATTTTGCTTTCCCCACTTCCACAAATCCTATTTTGGGGGCTTTGTCGATAGTGTTTTTGATGAGGTAATTACAGCGGTAAATTGGGAGGTCAGAGTGATGTTTTAGCAGCCAGGAGTGTAATAGAAAGCTGCGTCACTTTGACAATGCAATCTTATATTAGTTTGATTTGACAACTGTTGATATAGCCAACGGCAACCATTTTTTCATCTCTTTTTTTTGACGCACGCTCACCGAAATACTTTTTAAATCGTGTTTATGTAACATTTTTACACTGTGACGGCAGTAGCCAAGTTATACAAATACTCACAGGCATAACCATAGCTGTTATTATAAAGAAAACCAATATCTCAGTTAAATGACACATCAGTTTCATAGAAAAGGAACAATCAGTAGAACCTCAAATGATTAGTCCTGGAGCGAAGCAGATAAAGGTTTGAACCATCTTTGTAGTTTTGATTTAGTCTTGGAGCCTGTATGTGTAAGAAAGTATCAGCAGCTAAAAAATCACTGTAGCAAACAAGCTGTCAAACTGAATATCTGCCCACAGGAAGAGCGTGTGTCAGTGATAGGATCCTGTCAACAGCGAAACCAAACATGTTTTTAACTCTCCTTAAAGGAAGGAGGCGAGGGTGCGAGTCTGTGTGAGGTGCGGCGGAAGTCCCTGTATCAAAGGAGATTGCCGGGGTTATCTGCCGATGTGGTAATTACACCACGGCTTTCTGCGGTGAGTGTGACAACTTTTTCTTCCCACTTGTTTCCAAAATGAACAGTGACCTGCCCGGCACCTTCTCCTTGTCGCCAGCCACTGATTGCTGTGTTAAAAGCTATCTTTGCGTAAAGTGCTGTGCGAGAGCATTTCGGCCTCTGCCCGCCGGTGCTTACGAACGCGTTGTTAAAAACTTCAACGATCATTTGGACGACCTTTCCAACCTGAACATTGTTAAGTATCCTTCAATTTGAATTCCAGATTCAGCTTTAAAAGCATGAATCATTGGAGGATGGATGATTAAAGCTAAAACACATCGGCACATCACACTTCAACAAACTGAAAGTTCCTCCATGATTTGGTTACTGCTTGTGTTGCCGTCACTCGCTGCTACACTTAATGGGCTTCTCATTTTCCCATATACAGCCAGACTGATGGGCTTTATCTCTGTCATCACATTAGGTTGAGTGGGGGAAATCACTCCTAATGACACCGAGATTATTGGCTTTGTGTTTTGGTTTACCATTAAATGCCAGCCATGCCAGTGGGATTTCCCTGCATAAGCCTTTTACTGTCGGCGTACAATAACACTTAGATTCCTCCTTCATCTGCTGAGATATCAAAGTACAATTTGACAAGTCTCTACCGCCTTGCTTTAAGACACTGAGGCAAAGGAGACATTTTACAGTTTGGGAACAAATTGATGTGGAAAAGTTGACAGTAGTTCAACACTAATCAGTCAGCTATTACCTTCTGGCTTTAAAAGCTTGCTTCCTGTGGGACTATATTTAGGGAAATCCCTTCCCCGCCAGTATTAACTGTTCACTGGTAAAATATCGTCCACATTCTTCCTGACAGATTCTAGACTCTCACACTGACATAAATACAAGCATCATACTTCAAACAGATTTGACTTCATTAGAACACGTAAGGTTTTCATTCACCAGTTTAGCTGCCTGTATGTAATTTAATAATTTAAATAGTTCAGTAATGTCATAGATATCAAACATAATCATGTTTTAACTCAGCCATGTAGTTCAACTAGCAAGAACATCCTGAATAGTGTATTTAAATGTGTTCCTTTTATGAGAGCTTTTCATATTTTCAAAACAAGTCCAAATTGGTTGAAGATGTCTGATATAGTCTTTTTTACAGTAAATAAAGTATATTATGATCAATTTTCAGATAAAGAGGTAGCATCATAACATATACCATGACATATTTCTTTACCCCAATATATTAAGCATCATGACACTGTTTTCAAAATCAGTGGTTCCCAACACCCGGTCCTCGTGCAATTTGTTACCTGACCACACAGGAAGAAAAAAAAAAGGTTCTATTTATTATTACCACCTAAAATGTTTTTTTGTTTTTTTTCTAACCAGTCCATAGCTTTTGCTGATTCAGCGTTAGGGTGAGATGTTCCTTTTTTTCAAGCACTTAATTGTAATTTATTTGCAGGTTATGCAATTGTAATTTTATTTTCATTTTTTTAACGTCAGTCCCATTAAGATAATCCTGACATTTAATCGGTTAGTGGTGCAAAAAAGGTTTGGGACCACTAACTTAAATAACTAAATTCAACATTTTATCCATTTCTTCATTTTTCATAAATCTTGTTTTAGCCTGGTTCAAGCTTAAAGCTGTAGCTGACCAATAAAAAAACGTTGGTTAGGTTATCAAAAGAAGCAAAAAGAAAGCAGGTAAAACAATCGGGGGTCATCCAGAAAATAAAGGAAGACAAATGACAACTACACATTCTAAAACACTTTGTTTAATAAACAATTTTGCTGCTTAGTCAGCAATAACTGTTGCCCAGAGGATCTCCCGAGACTAAGAAAGGTAATTACCAACATTCCAATTAGTCAGCTGTATGTGGCAAATCTGCTTTTTTCCAAAACAGATTGTGAAGGTCGAAGACAATTATTTCAAAGATTAATCCCGAGGTACTGAATGATAAAGTTTACAGTATGTGATTGGTTGTTAAAACACTTGCCCCTCTTAGACACTTGAAGGAATGAAATCCGTGGTCTGTTTAGTTGCTTGTAACCAGAGCCGGTGATCAGACTTCTCCTCGCAACAGACTCCACTATCACACATGATGTTTGTTTCACGGATGTTGAGAATGACATTTACGCTCAGGCTTCCCATGGCGAGAAGTTTTGATGTAATTTGAGAAAGACTGCGAAAGAGGAGATCAAATCAGCAGCTCTACCAGGGTTCGTAAGTGCTGAGCCCCCATGAGAGAGAGCATGCGAGATCACAATGCTTCCCATAAAACAGCAGGAGCTCGGCCGTCTATCTGAAAAGAACCTGCTGAACTGGAGTAGAGAAGAAGTGGAGGGAAGGGCTCCTCTTATTCGCAGGTTGAATGAGGGTCTTAGTGGTCAAACCTATAGAATCCAAGCAGGAATGATGGAGTTGGAGGTGGTATGCGGAGGAGAAGGAGGGGTTGCTGGTCATTATTTGTGGCCCAAGTGCAACACCAGCCCCTTATTTTCCCTATGTTGAAGGTTTGTGTCTCTAGTCTTTACTACAGCCCCCCTATGGTTCTGCTAAGTAGGACTGGGATAGAAGGCAGAACAGTGTGCTCCCACTGCTTCACATTTACCTGAAGCTTACCCCGCTGACCTCAACGTTGCATAACTCTATACACCTATACTCCTAATTTACTTCAACTTTATCCCATTAAAGTTCAGTTTTAACCAATTTTTGAGTGAAAAAAAGATAGATTTCCTCCTGCGTTATTAGGTTTATTACATTGGGCCCCAGAGGTGGGATATTAAAAATGCTGTTTCGCAAATTTTACAACCCTTTTCAAGCAGTGTGCAGAATGTACTCATGAATAAGAGTTAATACCTCACTGATTTCCCGCAGTGAGACAAAACACTGCTACACAATGAAGCTATTTAAATGTAACATTGGAAACTGCAGGAACGCAACATCTTATGTCATGTGGCTAATGATTGGTTTATACGAACAGATGATATACAGTTCTTTTATAAGGTGTGAAATAGACCAATGAAAAGGTTTTTCTTCTCCTCCTGCTTCAGTCTAGTGTCATTACAAAAAAGTGTCCATTTTCATGACAATTCACAATCGTTTATGACAACTCATAACTCTCGCTATGTTCATTTCCATTACAATTGTATTTTGAAATATTTTAATCAAAATTGTTAAGTCTTTTCTTTGTGTTGTTGTTGAGGGATTTTAAGTGTCCTATTAGAAGTCGTTTTTTCTTTAAAATATTTTTTTTATGTTAACTGAAAGATTACCTCCAAAAAGTTGTTAGTTAGGGTTCATCTGTCAATTGCAGAAAATCGTAATACTGGGCAAAGGAACATTTGGTTAAAAGTCAATCATGTTTGTAAATACCATCTGGATCAACAAATCATTTAAAGGGCCATCACTGTCAATTGTGTAGAAAAAATAGAAGTAGGAGTTCTGGTTCCTACATGCTTTGACCGTGTGTTGTGCCAGCAAGCAATATGGGCTTAAATGGGAGCTTTTCTTTTTTACAGTGTGTACCTTTGGACTTAGCATCTCACTTCCCCCAATAATGCATTCAAGTGGTGACAGAATATATGAATTAAAATTGTCCTTAGAAGTCAAAATGTAGTTGGGATCTTTAGATTTTAGCCCTAAGTTTAGAACAAGGACCACCTGAGGTTTCTCAGGATTCAGACGAGCTAATAACAGATCAAAAGATTGGCTAGATTTTTTAATAGTGCAATATTTTGGAGAATTCATCAGTACTACGATGCATTATGTAGCTGCTCAGTGTAGCACCATTTATGACCATCTTTATTTGGTAATTCAGAGAAGAATTGAAGTCAAGTCATCGTGCATTTAAACCAGCAAATTACCATATTCTGGTTCAGTAATCCCCTTTTAACTGGAGAGCAATTGTGCATTTCCAGGAATTGTGTGTGTTACGCTACCAGAGCTGAGGATTCTTGAAGCCGAAGTGACACCTGAAGCTGATCTAAATCTGCTTTAAGACCAGCAGATGTTGCATAGTTTAAACATTGTTCAATAAGTTTTAAAGGCACCACACACTGAACAGTCGAAGAAAGAACGGTCTTGTTAGTTAGAGGCTCTTTGTTGCTAGAGGCCGAACCCTGCAAACATTGATTGTGTAGGATCAAGTCACATCATGGCTGCCCTTTGACCTCAGGGTCCACTCTGACCATTGGCCTCAGTGCAGCTGTGGTGTGGTGTGGGATTCCCTGGCTGTAGGTCAGGAGACCATTAGTCTTGACTGTAAAGAATGTGACATCATTTGTAACAACTGACATTAACATTAAACAGGTGTAACACGATCACGCGAGATACTGTGGAAAACTACAATCACATTTCAAGAAAGTCGTGGTCAATCCTGGTGATTGAAAGTGCATGTTTCAAATGATGAACGATCCAGCGAGAGTTAGATATCTATAGCAGCACCAAGTAATGAGATTTTAATTAGCTTGATAGCCAAAACACATGTCCGACAAAAGCTGCAGTGTGTAGGTCAGTTGAAAGTATGTCGTCCACACTATGATAAACCGAACTTTCTAGCATCAATGCATGTTTCTTCCACTATATCAGGTACTGCAAGTATGTTGATGCCAGTATTGTATGCTAGTGTCTCCACTGTTAAAGTGTGAGAAAGGAAAATGGCTAATAGATAACATGTTGATTTTTCTGGGCATCCACTTCTCTGCAGACGAGAGACGATCACTCACTCTGAACTAGTGGTTGGTTTGAATCGCAGACACACTTCTTAAGCTCCTACAGTCTTTCTCGGTAATCTGCAACTCTCGCTGCACTGGCCGACATCCTTTCTTGGCTATTTTTCTTCTCGTTTTCCGGAAACCATCACCGCAGTGAACCTGAACATAACCAGGACCTATCAGAGAATCCAAGCACAACACAACTTAAATATGAAGATGAATTCAATCTGTTAGGGCTTGAGGATAACTCTGAACTAAAATAAGTATTCTCTTTTTTTCGTGTACATTTGTGATTTGATTTGTTCCAAATGAATATTTTTTTTTTAATCCACTCCTATATAGTTTTATAGTAAGTATTTGATACACTGCAGATTTTGCAGGTTTTCTTCCTTCCCAAACAAAAAACAAAATCGAGAAAACCATATCATGTGTTTTTATAAACAATGTATTTGCACTTAATTGTATAGTTTCTGATCACATACAGACCTGTATATTGTATTTAAGAAGCCCCTCTGTTCTCCACTCATTTACCTGCACCTTGAAATGAAATAGTCCAGTTCATATTTCATGATTCAAAAATTGTCACTACTCCAAAAATGAACTTGTTCATAGATAATGTTTCTATACATTGCTACAAGCTCTTCTTCTTTATTGTGTTTACCATAGCATATACAGTATATATACGCACAGACTGCAATTCTTATTTCATTTAACGTCTAAAACATGCACATCATATTTTATTGTCATATCAAAAACTATTAAACATTTATTGTCAGTTGTTAATACAACACAGGAATTGTGTGTTTTTATGGAATACAGTATAAAATAGAATTCATTAAATACATTTTAGTAAAAAAAGTGACTCTTACGCTAAAGTGGGCATATAGAAATGTAATAATCAAAGAGCTCATGATTTGGAACTGTAGCCTCTCCATGCTTTGTTTTAATGACTTAAGCGGTTCTGCACTGCTGGTGTTGCCAGATTGGGTGTTTTTCCACTTTACATTAAGACCTGTTTACAGTGGGTTCTAGTGGGTTACAGTTTGTAAGGCTTTGTAGAAATCTGGCAACCTGTTGATCAAATTTGAACGGAGAGTGTGACATTTACCGACAAAATACACTATGTACAGTTCATGGTCGTCCGAAATATAAACTAGTTCATTCAACTATAGTTGTCAGGCACAACACTGACACCGGGGATACATTTATAGACAGGCACAAGATGTTTGAGTTGACTGAAGAAACATTTCTGGTATTAACTTTTAAGTATACTCAGTTTACATGTCACGATTCAATCAAAGCTCGGCGTGGTCTGGACTAAAGTGGTGGCTGGCTTTAGTCTAAAGACATGTTCTACATTCACACGTGTGAAATGTATATGTGTACTGTTTTCCACATGTAAAGTGTTCAGAGGAAGAACATTGTAGAGACAGTTTGAAGATACATGGCCACTTTGGAGGATTTATCAGTGATCAATGTTCTTAGTGCTTATCCTGTGAGCTTTTACAACACTCATATCTCAGCGACTGTCATGGTGCATAAACAAAGCATGAGAGCACTTCATTTACCGTCTGGCTAGTTTGAACTGTTGTAGACTTGTTGCATGAACATATCATTGTTTTTTAACCCAAACCTTATCTAAACTAAACTGTTTATTATTATGTTTCATATTGAAACTCTGTTGATATAGTTGGATTAAAACTTGCGGAACGTTTCATGATCTGAAGAAACGTCTTCCTACAACTCTACATAGTCCTGTTGACTCTCTTTCGAACGACTTGGATATCTTATTTCATTCTTTTATTCTGTTCTGCCACCACAAAGTAAAAATCCCATGTTGTGTTTACAACACTGGCAATGCAAGTTTCTGATGAGCCACATAAACACAAGTACAGCGCCACATATGGCCAATGTCTGCATTACAACTATCACAAACTACAATCCAGAAAGGGAGGCCTTTTGCTCATCGAAATAATTAAAACATAACAAACACTTGTTTTATGTCTAAATGTACTATTTGAGCTCTCAGACATTATCTCAACAGATAAGAAACGTGTTGGTTAAATATAATTAAAGTAAACCAAGTGTGAGGTCAATTTAGTGACAATGATGTTCAAAGTTTTTATAACATATATTTATTTTATTTATTACAAAAACTTTTGTGACCTTGCACATGCGGTGTTCTTTCAGAGGCTTGCATCAGCCTGTGTTTGACTAACATTTTTCTTGTCTTAAATAGACCACAGAGGGGCATTCCAGTGTACTCTGCCAGCGTGAGATGACTGTACGACTCTTCCAGAAGGGTGCGGAGAGACAGCTGAGCGTGGCATGTTTGGACAGTTGCAAAGAGGCATTCGTCTACCAGTCCATTTGGGTATCGCCACATATTCAAATAGACACACAGATATGAGGCGAGGTTCTTGATTTATTCATCACGTCTTCCCAAACATGCACACAAACATAATGCTTGACATTCCAACCCTTCTGCTGCCGTGCCAAGGCTCGCTGGCACAACGCACACACTCGGACACATGCAGGACTAACAAACACGTGTGCTTGATTAAAAAGCTGCGGTGTGGTTGACAAATGGCAGTGTTCATATTTTGCCTCTGGCATGGCGGCAGTAATGATTCCGTAATTGTCGTGAGCGTTCAACACTCGCTTGCAATCAGCATCCACAGGAGCTCTGCAGCTGGCTGCACGCGTAACCTGCGAAGCTAAGTCTCACTCAAGGATTAGTTTGCAGCCGTTATAAGGAGAACGCGGCTCGGTTTAATCTGCTCATTCCTCTCATCCATTACTCAGCTATTTGTATGATGTCAAGGCCCTTGATGAACGTCGCTAATCATAAGATTACTTGGATGAACAATCGAACAAAAGTCTGATCAGCAAGTCAAACGTGGAGAAACCCACAGGTTTTTTTCTTAATCCGCCCCTTTAAATCAATATTTATTAATTTTCCATGATCAGCTCATTTCATTCAGACAATTATTTGTTCTGCGAATTTATTAACCAAAAACAAAGTTCTTCTCATGACTTAATCAAAGACCATTTGAGGTAAACATTTTAACATCTCAGCATCTTTTTTGAAATCAACCTCTATCCTGCTGATCTTTATTCCTTTTTTTCCTTTATCCTTTATTTGATGTCACATCTCGACACCAATTTGTCATAAAAATCCTTGATGATGCTCCATAGCTGACAAATTAAGTTGGACAGTGAGTCGGGACTCTTTGACAGATTCATCCGTGCGCCTCTTGCAAACTTTAATTAGTGAAGCATTAAGCCTCGGCTCCTGGCTTGCTTGGAACATGGTGGCTCTTGAAGGTTAGTGCTGCTCAAATACTTGAGGATTGACCTCTCTGAAAGGCTGCCAGGAATGTCAGAAATCCTGGTTGTGTGGGATTGCCTTGCGAACTCCTCCTGGGCTGCTTTTCTCGCCTTCTCTGCTCTGTTCTGCTATTAGCAGTGCCCTCTGCAGGAAGCCTGGACTGCTTGTGATGATGTAAGCACATTTCTCCTGTGCTCTGCAACTGCCTGTAGCTATGAATTGATGCAGGGCAGACTTGCTTTTAACTCTTTCTATCTCTTTAGCTGCAAATACAAAACCTTTGATCCCCTATTTTTTTATACAGTTAGGATGCTCCCATGTTATTTTTGCCCCGGCAACAAGAGCTTCACTTGAACAGTGCTCACCTGCGGGTTAGACAGTTTGGAACATTTAAGATTTGCATCATCTCCCCCCAATCCATTTGTGCGGAAGAATAAACCAGATTATTATATTAAGGACCTTCCTTGTGAGAGAATAATAAATCGATCTCAACGCTATTAAGTATTTAAAAAAGACCTATCTAAAGATCTTAATAGTGTTTGGTTAAAGGTATTTTACAACAGGACGATGTAGGTCACGCCCCTCCTGCTTTACAACACTTCAAAGACTTAAATGCAACATCATATTTCAGTTAAAGAAGATAGAAATGTAGGAGGATGTTCATTCAGGAGAAAGAGAATCACAGTTTATTTTTCATTATAATTCAGATTTACTGGAGTCTAGAGATTAGAGTTTATTCTCGTGACCTACATGATGATGAATAAATGTATAGAGCACAGATAATAAAAATAAATAAAAATAGAATTTAAGGTCCAGATCATCCAATCCAAAGACTACACAGTGTTCAGGACGTAATAATAATGCACCTTTTATAAAAGGACACAATACAGACAATTATAAAACAACAGCGAAAAAGACAACAGCCATATAGAAGAAATGTGAAAGTTAAAAAAGTTTTTAAAAGGGAAGTACAAAACATTACAATTCTACAACAAGAGTTACAGTAAATAAGCCAGTTTTAAAAAGAGTCTTAATGTGAGTTTCAAAACCAACAGAAACACAATCAAACATGCATTTACCTTTGGTATTTGTTACTTTGTCAGGTTTTAACGTTTGAGTGAAACATTATTAAATGTTTTCATCTTACTACCAGCAGCCACATACGCACAATAACGCACCTACACTTCCCCCACAACTATTGCCCCCAAAAATGACTTGTATGTCCAATAAAATACATCCTTTTTGATAAATGAACGTGTATTGGCTCCTTTTGTTTTTTGTCTTGCCCATTTGATTAAAATTACTGACAATTTTTAACCTTTGAAAGACCTTTGAATGCACATATACTAGATACTTAACCCAGATTCATTAAAAACATGTGAACATGTTCTATAAAAAGATGCAAGATGTCACATGTGGGTGACTGCATGATCTCTTTTCCTCTGATTATGAACGCCTTCAAGGGTGTTCCACATGGTATGGAGGAGGTCTATATACGTCTGCTTAGTAGGGCCTTTAGGGCGCTGTACGTTAATTAACTAATTACTTTGCTAATTTGACACCTTCGATGTTTCTCCAACACCTCACCCTACGGCCACTGACGTCTGTTGGACGTAAATATGAACCGGAATCGAGGATGTTAACCAGTTTGACGTTGTAATATTTCTTTAAGCTGTTGTCAGTTTATGTAACTTAAAGTGAAAAGTGTGTGAAAGGCTTGGTGCTGGTTGTGTTTGATTTCCCAGACATGGATTAAGCTTAGCCAAAGAGTACTATGTTGTATCTTGTGTCCGAGGGAATACGGACTGGGATTTAGTTTAATCTGTGCTTAACCTGCGGATATTTTATGGTCACAATATGGTTCATAGGTTGTTTTTTTTTTTTAAATTGCACTGTGTGACAACAGTAGCCTATGTTCACAGCAAGATTGTCTTTGAAGTTGTAAAAGAAAATCTTTTTTTTTTTTTAATCCTACATTTATAATGCAAATATAAATTATTTTTTTAACTGTGATCTTCCCATCAGTTATGCATGGACTTGTTTTTTAAAAGTAAAATCACTAAATACAAATAGCCACATGCTGCTCAACTGTGGAGAAACATTTCAGAAAATAAAACATGTGATTTTGAATTCACCATAGACTTAAGATATGGATCTGGAATATGAGTGCGAATATTCAAGAAAACTAAAAGAAATGGTCAATTTAAACGTAGAGTTGAACAAACTAACTTGTATTTTCATGGTATTATCTCTAAGAAAACATAATATCTTGTGATGGAAAATCTATAATGTCACTTGTGATGTGGACTTGCAATAGAAGTGAAAGTGGGTTTCTTCACCCACTAATAGGTGAGAGTGTGTTGGAGTGTGTGTGTGTGATCATTTTGGGTGTGAGTGTGTCTCAGATATCTTTTCCCTTTAGCCATGTTCTCTACTTTGCTCTTTTCCATCCTTCTCACTTCCATTACCTTCCTCCTTCTTCTATTTCTCACCTCTTCCTCATATCTTTCCAATTTATTTTCTCAGCTCTCTCTCCTTTTTGATATTCTCGTCTCCTCTTTTACTACACCTCCATCAGTTCCCCCTCCCCCTTTTTTTTCAACCCTAACACCCTTTTTGGAACACTGAGTTGTGGGTTGGGCAACAGCAGCAGCTGCTGAAGGAGCAGCTGCTCTATCTGGCTTTCTGTGTGTGTGTGAGTGCGTGTGTTTGTATGCGCGCGTGTCCGAGTGAGACACAGCTTGTCCTCGCCATCAGACTGGGATGGTCCCAGCAGGGTACCCCAACCCTGCCAACACGCCAACAACCAACCAGGCACATGTGTGCTGATACACACAAACGTCAAACAGGACTTATAAAACACACACACGCACTGAAAAACACACACACATTCACACCACTTACCTACTTTAGAACCATATGCCAGGACACACAAGACAATTTCACACACATTCATATTCAAATACACTCAGACTGAATGAAAAAAATCAGTAAATCATTCAGTTACGGGCCTCGGCAGAAAAAAAAAAGAAGTAGCATCGCAATATCGTCTTGCAACTTCTATGAGTCATTCATCCCCTCACAGAGTCTGTGACAGACAGAACACAATTTAGAAATATTCCGTATACGACATAAAGGCTGAGAAACGAGACAGGAGTGTTTATGAAACAGAGAATCTGTTTATAGCTTCACATATTTAATACTGCAGGCTGGAAGGTTTGATTGCCCGCGGCAATGTTAAGTTGAACTTTTACTGTGTCTGAAGGTGAAGGAGGATCATCACATTTCATAGTCCATGGATCGTTCCTCAGGGGCGTTATTTTCGTACAGAGGTGATTTCCATTCGCCCTACGCTCACCTCCACATTGCCTACAAAAAGCAACAATCATAATAATGCTGTTTTCCAAAGCTTCCTCAGGTCTTTTGTTTGGACATTGATGAGAAGAACGTCTGAGGCAGCTTTTCTCTCCGACACAAACAAATCTATAGGCTAATGTTTGCTTTAGCTGGTCACTGGGTTGTCTTTGTAAAGGTTGTAGGTGTAATATCAGTGCAGAAGTGGAGCTTGGAAGAATGCAGACAACAGACAAGATGAAAAAAAGGAAGTTGAGCTCAACCTCGTGAGGTTCAGCCTCTGTTTCTGAGGCAGCACACGTGAACTTTGAAGAGGCAGGAATAACGACTTTTGGTTTAAAATAGTAACTTTGTTACATTACTAGTTCTTTTAAAAGTACTTCAGTTACTTGAAGTTCTTTGTCACTTTCTTAGTAACTAGTTATTAGGGAAAGTAACTTTTTTGTAAGAGAGGTCAATTTTAAAGTGTACGGGCCAGTGCTAGTTAAGATGCTGTGATTGAAAAAGATGCTGTGAAATATAACAAAATAAATTGGGGTCCAGGAATCATAATTTTTTCGCCAATACAGATTGCCGTTGTTTATTTTTTCCTATTTTATTTATACCAGGAACTTAGACACACACAAAAAAGTAACATTTTTTTTATATATTTACATTTTAATTTTCTATATTTTTCAAAGGAAAATAACAAACAATACACAACCAAACATGATACGTAAATTAAATACCTTTGAAAAATAACGGATGAACGGATGCCGTCTTAAACTTTCATGACCCTTGTAAGACAAGAAAAAAATGTTGTCTACCTATTGTAACTGAAATACGAGCGTGATTGGCTGAAAATGTGTCACATGGCAAAAGATGACTTTAGGGTAGGAATTACTGACTGATTATGACCAAGACATTGTCATAATTATCATTATTACATTTCTATTAATAAGGTAAGGTAAGGTAAAACTTTATTGATCCCTCGAATGATACATTGAACAGAGCCAAATGGTAAATCAAGGTTGGAAGCCATACAAGTTGGGTACAATTCAGTCAAAATGTTAATCCATAGGTACTTCAAAGCATTGGCTTCTAATAATCTATTCCATTTCCTATGCATTTAAAAAAAACAAAAGCTAACTTTCTGGTAGAAGTAACAAATGAGAATGTGTTTCAAATTTGAAATCAAAGCATCCTCAACAATGTGCCTAAATCTTGACCTATCAGAATGAAGTGAGCTAGTAGGAGCGTCTGTCTGTTTTGCTTCAATACAAATTCTTTTTTTTTTGTTGTGTGTCGTATATCGTCATCGTTTATTTGACTTTAAGAGCATGCTTTCACGTAACATGTTGAACTTTTTTATCTTCCCTCCATCCTGTCACGCTCGACCGCTCACGTGGGAACTCTGGCTTTATGCCTGTGGTGTTGCAGCCTTGGCCTAGAGGTCAGTTCTTAAGCTCAGAGGGGAGCAGTTCCTCCTGCCTCTGGATAACACCGTTACTGGGCAGTCCTCTGGACTAGAAAGATTGAACAGCTGGATGGTTGGAGGCCAGTGGGGGCCCACGAGAGGCCAGAGAGGTCACTGCCATTCAAAACCTTGGCGTCTTGCTCAAAGGTGCGGGTGAAAGAAGATCATGCTTCTGAAGGAGAAAAAGAGCTCTCGTTTCCTGGTGGCCCACAATAGACGCTGTCTCCCAAACAACCTCATAGTTCTCTTGTCATGTGGTTGTATTTCCTGTGTTGCTATGCATGGCAACAGGAATTATTGCATCTGTGCTGCGGCATGTCGACAATATATGGTGTTTATTTTTAATAAAGCAAGCTGTATCAGTGCACATCTCCAGAGCCATAGCTCTAGATATAACACGTTTCCCGTTCATCTTCCACATTTATGACGCTCATATAGGTTGGGGAGGAAGTCAATAACTTTCAGGGTCTAGTGCGAAACCATTCCGGGTTCTTTTGCCGTCAGAAAGGCAACTTTTATTTTGATTAGTCAACAAGAAAGCCCTTCAGGGTTCTTCCATGGACTGGGAGGGACGTAAAGGTTAATCTTCAGTTTATTGCCACCAGCAGTCAGACTGATAGCATCTTTTAAAACTCTTGGTCAGGAGTTATTGATCCACTGACGTCAGAAGCCTCCAGACATGACATTTTTGTTTCCCGTGCTGCCTGGCCGATAACATGACCATATGTCCATATACAATTCAAACAACTGAGAGTGGGTGAGCTACAGAATACATACAATAACCTAAACATTGGTTTTTATTTGCATGTATTTTTATTTCTGTTTTCAAGGATTCATATTCGAAAAGGTTTATTGACCTGAATAAAGACAGGGTGGATGAAAGGGAGAAAAAGTTGAAGAAAGAAGTGTTGGAAAAAAAAAGAAAAAATGTCTAAGAAAAAGTCAAAGTCTGAAATATAAGATGGAAGTTTTTATTTTTTCATTTGTTTACATAATTAAAAACATGCATGACAAAAAGTAAGATGATGATTGAAAGGGTCTACAGGTATCATGTTTTATTCTTTTTTTTTTACAATAAGAATTAATAATAATCGAAAATGACTAATGATATACATTACCACAAATGACCCCCAAAGAATCACATGATGAAGTATTAAACATTTAAAAGAGCAAGCTTAAAAATGCATTGCAGTCTTTGCTATGCATAACTTAAATTATATTTTAATTTTAATTTTAATTTTATCAATAGCTATCATATCACATTATAAACACGTACAAACTATTTATAGCTGTATATTTATTTATACAATTAAATCAAGTAAAGTTCAGCATATACGCCATTATTTTCTTTACTGACCTATTCACGTCCTCTCAATGTTCAACAATTAACTCCCTGGCTGAAAGGGACTCCACCACTATTGTTTGGCAAAACACAACAACTCATCCTGACCAATCAGCACTCGGTAAGTGTTCCATTTATCTAACGTGATGGGTCACTGAAGCGCTTATTTTGTTCGGGGGAGAGTCAAATGCATAGTAATAGGTATTCTGAAGAGTAAGGATTTTGAAAAGAAACGAAGCTCACCTTTTGGTAGTTTAAGAATAGTTATTTATTTTTCCTTATTTTAAAATATAATGCATTATACAAGTTTAATAATAATTATTATTATTTTTGTTTGAATTTCTAATCCATTACATTATTGTATTGGCAACTGTTGAAAAGTGTGTCAAATATTTAGTTTAAGACACTTTATGTGGCCTTAAAACAGATGTTTTTTTTTGTTACCCTTCCACTAGCCTAGTTATATTACATGGTAGCAAGACATCAATGCCTGATCTATGCCTTTACATTTAGAACTTTCTTCACTTTTAAGCTTGCTTAGTGATGTTTCATCCATTTGTTTTCTTTGACGCTTAATCCCTTATGGGGTTCGCGGGGGGCTGGAGCCTATCCAAGTTTCATCAGGCGAGAGGCGGGGGACACCCTGGACAGGACAACAGTCTGTCGTGGGGCACACAAAAACAACAAACCCTGTAAACCCATGAAATCTTCACAAAGTTTCACCACATTTTCCCGCTTGTTCAAAAATGTCTTGATGAAGAAAACAGATTATTAGACAATTAAACCAAATCTAAAGATAATTACAGATGATCTTTTGAATTACAAATGATATATTTCAAGTTTGCAGCGGAAGCTCAACAAATCTACGTAACACAAACTCTAGGCAGCCTTTCTCCACATTTGTGGCCAATTTATGCATTTAATATTCTATTTGAGGTAAGGGAAAAATGGTTCAGTGACTATGCTGGGCAATGCCTGTTCCTCCTTTCCACAGCTCTCCATTCAGTGTCTTGTTTAGATCCTGGTCAGTGATGGGAAATCCATACGGTGCGAGAAACCAATTTAGGTTAGTTCAACAGCGTGGGTTTGATGAGTGAGAAACCCGTGTGGAGCAAATAATACTCCCTCTCTTTAAATGAATAGGATTTTTGGTCATTTTTGTTCCGAGGACGAGGGTGATGGGTTCATGGAAGTCTTTCTTTGTGTCTGCTAACTGCAGAATTTTATTTGCCAGCTTCCAGCAGAACACAACTGGTCTTATTTTTCAATCACAAGTAATTACCCTTCTGGATAAGCTGTTAGTTTGAACGCTGGCTTGGCAGTGGAGCCGTTTGGAAGTTATTTTTCCACCATGTGTTGGTGAGTGTCAAATGCTGCTTGCTCAACCTTGTGAACTACATAATCACTGCTTTTGCTGAGACTGCCTGATGAGCAAAACAGTCCCATTTGGTTTTTGTCACTGTGTACAATCTGAACAAATTTCCCCTTTTGGGCCCATCTTCACTCTGTTCTGCCACACTTCTGAGTCGGCGCTTTAAGATATGGTGCATCAGGCTTAGTGGGCTGCAATTAATTCACTGCCTCCAGGGCCTCTCCGGCTTTGTATGAGGGGTCAGACTGGGTCAGGACAGATTTTTTTCTGAGAGTACGCAGGAGTAGGTTTGTGTTGGATCAGATGAGTTTGGGCTAATTCTCTCCAGCAGCTGGTCCTTTTCACTCACTGTTTACCCTAAAAAAATCTGTTGCTTTGCCCTCAGCAAGCGTGAATAAAATAAATCCTGCTCTTCCACAGACCAAACGTAACAATCTGGTTGATTAAAGACAGAACTGACTCTTCTTCTTCAGGATGTATTGATTCAGCTCGGTCTAAAGTAAGTAAAAACAGAGTTTCACAG
Source organism: Callionymus lyra (assembly GCF_982586985.1). Taxonomy (NCBI): domain Eukaryota; kingdom Metazoa; phylum Chordata; class Actinopteri; order Syngnathiformes; family Callionymidae; genus Callionymus; species Callionymus lyra. Next base: position 22,348,335 of record NC_141835.1, read on the forward strand.
AATTGCATTTCAATTGTATCTTTCATCGAAGCCACTCCTTCAGCAAGTCTCATCGGATGCACATGTTATTCGTCTCCCCAGCCCAATCATGTGGAGATTTATCTGCAGCTACTCTGGTCAGAAAGTCACTAGGTTGGTCTGCCAGTTTATTCTTCATTGGTTCTGAATCTTGGATTTGTTAGCTGAATGCTGCGTCATCAGAGCTTTTGCCGTCTTGCCCCCGAGCAAGCTACTTCTAAACACTGCACTTTGTGGCTGAAAGGCCATCTGTCACAGGGAGGGAATGCAGTCTTCCTTCGAAAAGCATAAACAGGGGTGGGCTGTTAAGCTTTGGTGCAGCTCACTGTCATGGAAATGCCCCATCTGAGCAAAGCTAAGGCCCTAATCCTTCACCCTCCCGCCTTTGCAGCTGCTTTTTAGGCTCCACTGCTGCACACATTGGTTTAGCCTCCAGAGAGGCCTGATGAATTCAATCAGAGATGGCTGGTCAGCGTGTTCGTTGGTGGTTAACACCATTCATGTGTATGCTGATTTTCACTAAACACACTTGATTTATAATGAAAGTGCCATATGTATATACATGACGTGTACATGGAGGCAATGATGGGATAATCCGGATATACCTATACTGAGGTCCGATATCATTACACCATGATGGTTCAGTTAGGAAAATGATTGTAGACAGGTGGTTCATTTTATGTAGATAATACTGACCTAGTAATGTTTTGAAAAAACTTTTTATCCCCCAAATTTTGGTTAAAAAATAAATAAATAAAGAATGGTATGTTTAGATCAGTGGCATGAGGCATTTGATACCTTTGCTGGCACTAGTTCCGCAGCTTTAAATAGAAATTGTTTTTATTATTGTTTTTTTTAGTGAAATTTAAATAAGTTTCGATGGGAAGAAAGAAATCTGAAACAATTTGAGAATATTTTTGGATGCTACATAAAATCAAAAAAAATAATGCATAATAGAGTTTGTACTGTGTTTTATTGTTGTGTTGTCTACAACTCAAGAAAAATACTATGCAAACAAAAAAGTTAAATATAAAATAAAAAAGTTAATATCGTGGCTGCTACACTAAATCCATTCAATCAAAAATGAATCATGGAAAAAAAAATACAATAATTAAAGATTTTGAATGTCTGAATGTCATGTAAGCATGTGACTCCTGATATTTCAAGATGGAATTTTTCTCAAGTTTGAAGTATTAAAAGTAGTGAAAAAGAGTAAAATACAAAGTCTATAAGGGGCCATTTTGTTGTGGATAACCTGCCCAGGCCCCCTGCTGATTCAGCGTTATGGTTAGATGTTATTATTGTTTAACTGTGGGACGGTCTGTTAAAATAATGCCTTCTGTCCCATGTAACTTAGAAAGGTATATTCATGAAAAGCTGTCTATTTGTGAGTAGGATTTGCTAAAACTGTGTGTGAATGTATAAAGAGGAACGTGTTCTACTGTGTGTGTGTTTGTGTTTAATTAGCACTCCTGAGTGTTAAACTAACTCGAGGGCCTAACTGGAGTTATCATGTTCTTCTCATATATGTGTGCTCTGGTTTTCCTCCCACACAGTAAGAAATAGCAAAACCGCTTCCCACTCAGAGTCATTTCAGAATGCTCTAGCCCCCATGTGACCCTGCTCAAGTCAAGTTTTGGTAATCTATGTTTTGTAAGTCAATCACCATCCAAATAGTTTTAAAAAAAACTTTTGAATGGCTAAACACAAGATTTTAGAGCAAAGCTTTTGTACTTACCTTGTGTAGCAAACATTGACCACATTAAAAGCACAGATAAAGGACATGTCTATGCTCAGTGCATTATCAAACGTGATGAATCATCTCATTATTGGCTGTTCTCCCTGCACACTTGTAGACAAGATCAAGTTGCAGACACCTCACAATAATACTAAAGATCTAGACAGTTGTTCACAACACAACCATATTTCTGCTACATTCTTAACAGCAATGTGGCCATGAGCAAAGTTATAAACTATTTTGTCAACCTGCTGATAATATGGCTATGTTCAGGTTTCTTTCCATGTTTTCTTGCTTGTGTTTAGGTATTGATTGTTCTTAACAAAGTATGGTCTCTGAGTGCTTCTAGGCAAAACGTAGTAGTTATTGTTAATGATTTAATAATACAGTAGCTGTCATAAGGCACATAGGAACTATCAACCACTCAAATTTAGACACAGCTGATACTGTAATGTTGGATGATCCTGGAGTAAACATATACAAACAATGGGAGAACACACTCCTCACAGAAAGGACACATCCTCAAGTAAAACCTGCAACAATTCTAGTCCCTACGCCAGCTTGCTTCCTTTGTTATTATTGTTTAAAATGGTAGTTTTTTTGTTATTATTAGCACTCCATCATCAGTAGTTCCTCAATATCCACACTAAAGTATTTATCGGAACAGAGCTGGAAAACCTACAGCAGATCAATTATTTGAATCAATTCCACTTTTGAGAGGATAGGCCAGATTACCAGGGCTGAGGCCTGACGGACAAAAGACTGTAATGCTCTATTTAGGTCACTAAAAATTGTGTTGGAATCATGCTTGGAGAATTCCTACCTGGTAATTTTTGAACTATATTTTACCATTTGTTTGGGGTATATGTTTTGGCATGTTTGCAAACAATGAACATGTTCTCATATAATGCCACAAATCCTTTATTAAATAATGTGTTGAGTCTTTCACCAATCTTTTAACATTATTATAACAGTATTCAGTATCCTCAACAGCTCCCTAAGGAAAGATTTGCTTTCCATTAGTGCTGGCTATGAGAGGGTTTAAAAGCATCACAAAAACTACTTGAGCTTTGTAGTAATAACACTAAAAGTATGTTCAGAATTTTGCAGAAAAGTGTCTGCCTCCGATAAGGTGAAGGAGTTGTGTTGGCCTCCACAGTGTTTATTTAGACATAGCAGCAGTCCGGAAAGTCAACAGAAGGTGGACAGCAAAGGCACAACAGTCTTGCAGAAACCTGAGACTAGAAAAGTTCAGTCTCACTGGTCTGAAAACCAGCTCTGAGCTATGATTGGAGAGAGACATGACTACTCTCCGTAAAACTTGGTAAACAAAAGAGTCTGATCGTCCAAGCCTGTCCTGTGTTTCTAGCACTCAACAAGGGGGAGGGAGGTCACTGAGGCCCTGTCAACAGTAGAAGCCACTACTCACCCCAGTGAAGTGTTAGTCACAAACTAGGCAAGAAAACACGCTGAAGGGTGAATACAAAACTTAAGATGTCTTGTTTAATTCCAGTGTGATGTCAAACTTTTGACGTTTAAATTTAACAGAATAAAGTTTTACCTCTTAGAAATTTTAGTTCATGTTGTCAGCCTAATAAGATATTGATGTATCACTGCCAAAAACTGTGAAATACCATTAATATGATGCACACGCTATAGAAGTAGAAGCTCTTTTCACATTATGTATTATTTCGCTATGTCCCTTTCTTCGTACTATACTTTTAGTAAGTCTATATGATGGAACATTACCAGAATGTGCACCTCATAAAACATAAATCTTCTCCATGTATCAGTTTTTATCTAGGTAATAACTTCAACAAGTCTCTCAAGAGAGAAAAGTGTTCTAACACACTGTATGTATTCCATATTTAACAAAATAATAATAAGGTTTCATTTAAATAGAAGGATTGATGAAAATTTACTTTCAAATGACTTTTTATAAATGAGTTAGGGGTTGGGGTGGGGGTGGGGGTTCCATTTCTGAACCTTTGACACCCTACATGGGGCGAAGGGCTTTCTCAATGTAGATAAACAGCCTGTCAAGAATGAGCTCCAAATATTCGCAAGCAACATTGAAATTGCAACTGAGCTGCTTGGCAGCGGCCTGCCCTCTCTGTTTACAGCTAATTGATTAACACATATGACACAAAATGATTGTCAGCTAAGGTGCACTATCAACATAAGTCAACAATAGTTTAAAAAACAAAGAGTAGGTCACGTCTTTAATCGTAATTTATATTTTTTGATTCAGTTAATATTAGTGAAGAACATCAACCGGATTGTGGTCGTTCTTTTAAAGAATCTCATTAGCAAAAAAATGCTATGGATGCAACAAACAGCGCAATCTCATTACGTGTGAGGAAGTTCTGTGTAAGACGGTAAATGAGCATTTCATTCATCTCTCAACACTGTTTAGTGCCTGTAGGCCTTCTCTGTGCCACACGTGCAATTAAGTGGATCAGGATTTAGTGCCTGGTCTTAGTGCTGCTGCGAGCACTTCCTTCAGCAGCGGTTACATTTTTCAGACATGTTAATCGCAGATCCTGATGACTCTGCCATGCTTTGGGTATAAAGCGTCTGAATACCAGGGAACTGCTGTAAATAACTTTTCATGGAAAGTTCCGCCGCAGCTGGATTCCTGCAGTTCCATCTTTTAGAACTTTTTTTTGACCACGACATAGAAATAATACAGTTTTAAAAATTTGGAATGATGCTTGTTTCCGTGTTATTGCTTTCAGAAAATTCTATATTTTATTCCTCCGACCTCCACGGCACATACCTCAGAGACGTCGGCAGAAAGGTTGGCATTTACATGTGAAAGGGTTCAAGCAGACAATGCTATGCATTATGTATTCACAGCATTTTTATGAAATGCAGTCACTGTCATTCATGCTGGCCTGTAATCTTCTGACAATATTTCAGGAACAGCACCGGGAGCAGTCTCAGTGAGACACCCAGGGTTCCAAATGCACCTATCGCATTATACCCAACACACACGGAAGATTCCTGCAGCTTTAAGAGACATTCAAGTGATAGTTTACCCTAAATTTAAACTTCACTCATTTTCTACTCAGCCTCATGTCGACTAAGGGTAAGGGGAGTAATTTGTTACTTTTAAGTTATTGTTCATTTTAATGTAACTACTGTAGCTCGGTTGTCTTTGTCTTCATCTTTGTTCAAAATGGTGCACTTAAAAACATTCAAATACCTCCAGGGTGCTCGTCTGAAATGTCCATCTTGTATTGAAGCCTCTTTCAGTAAGTGTTCCATGAAACTATTAAATAAGTCTGTATATTTTAAGTTTGAAAGAGAACTATCACTTTAAATGTCTGATACCAAGACAATCTACCAGGTGGTCTGTGATAAGAGAGAACTTGGATTTATTCCCGAGACTCCACAAAGTAACAAGAATCAAGAAACCATCTTAATTACAACTCTGCTTTTTTATTTACCTTACTTGATAAATGTTAAGTAAGATTAGATTTTGTTGGAGAAGATCCATATTTATGTCTAGATAACAGAGTTTGTTGATCTCACACTTTAAGTAGATGGAATGTAGGTGCCTTAGTGATTTGATTTTTTTTCTGCAAAAAGAGCCAAATGTTTTATAACAGAAGAACAAATAGAGAGGCTGCTAAAGCTAAGTTAAGTCTGCAGAAAGTTCCATTACATGACATCAAGTACACAAATAGTTTTCCAGCATTTGATCAAGATGAAGGTAAAGGAAACAATTTATGTTGCAGAGGTTTCCACCCACATTGATAACAAGTTTTCCATTTGATTATGATTAGCAACCTGATCGAAAGTGTCTGCTAAAAAGAGAAGACGAATACTTACTCAGTAAATGTTGTTTATCTCCTCTATTGGTGAACGTGAAACATAAAGCAATATTGCAGTATTTTGTGCCACAGTCAATGGCCAGAATGGAAGTAAGAAGACAGGAAGAGAGGATGTTGACAGTAAAAGAAGAATTTAGAGCATAGAGAAAGAAGAAAATATATTAGAAGATTAATTTATAATTGTTTCATTTGCAATTAGTATTTTATTTTGTCACTCAAATATGATGTTTTAGCATTTACTTGCAAATATCTACACAGGTACTTATTACATCTCTGTACTTTGTTCACTATACCTCTTTAAAAACAAATTAGCAGTATAAAAATGAAGTCAACTGAACTTTGTGGACTCCTTTGGAAGACACCACAATTGCTCATTTTCGTTAATAAGTTCGACACAAAATAAGCACAATGTTAACAAAGTCACCATTTACATGTATGTTTCTGACATTTTTTTCTTTTACATGAAAACCTATTGAAATCATACCTTTATTTATTTATGATTATTTTCACTTCAAAATGTTTGATGCTAGTGTTGTAGAATGAAGCTCACGTTTACTCCTAGGCCTGTAAAAAGCATTTGATTATGTTAAAAATGATGCAAATGTATGCATCATTTACATTAAATAAATCTTTAATTATTTCCAATATGAATCTGAGTCATTAAATTGTAGCAGAGAATAAACTGTTTTGCTTTATAGTTTGGTCTGAAGCTCCTTCTATTGATTCCTTGGTTATCCCACCATCTTTTATTGCCTCTCTTTTTGCTCCGGGTTTCAAGTCTCTTTTCTGAACAAGGATGGACGGCTTTGCAGCCACGGATTTCGACGTCACACCTAGACGTGTTTGCATGGTTATTAGCATGGTCTCTGAGGAATGACTTGCACAATCTCTTGACCTCTCCACAGTCGTTGAGAGGACATTTTCTCCTCTGACACACATACATGGTTTGGACTGTTCCTGGTCAAGCTTCGGCCTATTGATGTCTCATCTTTGCCTTCTGGCTTTTACAGCATAATTATACTTAACGTGTTTGCATGAACGAAAAGAATGAACTTTGTGTTGAGATTAACAGGCAGAAAGTGCTAGGTACGGTTCTTACGGTTCTTCTCTAATCTCTCTCAGAGGACTTCTACACCCTCATTACCAGCCAGCTCTTGATGACAACATCAATAATGAAAACACATTAGCAAGGCACTGTTCAACTCTGCTCTTTTAAGGTATTTAAATTCATGAATGCTTCACCAATCCTGCCGCGCTTATTCCTTCCTGTGCCCAAAACCGCACACAGCAGGTAACTTTCCCTCCTTCCTGCACAGACTTTAGTTTTAGTTCTCCTCAAATCGCTTCCTCTCTATCATGTCTTGAGGAGCTTTAGTCATGGTAACAACATGATTTGCAACGTCGTGTCACCCCTGTAGACACTAGTCAGCAGATAATGGCACAGTTGTTTGTGGTAAACATGGGTGAGAAAGGCAGTTCAATATCTTGTGTACGCTGTTATTGGATGTTGTTAGGGACAATGTAGACTTTTTTTCCACAAATGTGTGAGCCCGTCTTTCGAAGATAATGCACTCAACATGTATTGATTACCCCCTTTACTAATTGGGTGCAAGTTAATTAACTAGCAATATAATGGTGAAAGATAAAGACACCGACGCTACACAGCCAAACAAGCAAAGCCTTTCATTCATGACAAGTAGAGCACAAGAGAAGACAGAGCTGCCTTTAAACCTGCTATTTTAATGCTTTTTCTCCATTAACTACATCCGTCAATAAACTAAGATTTGGCATTTCACTGTAGAGGAAGTGGCACAGTCTGCTCTCTTAGAGAAAGAAGGCATGATGTCATTAAGAAAAAATGGAGTTCTAGGACTTGGTCAGGGGGCCATGGACGGTCTTTGGTTCTGTTGGCATTTTTAAATAATATACTACATTTTTCATTTGCTTATGTTCGTCCCTTTTCTACTCATATTCCTACTTTTAGTTCTTTCACTTACTTTATGAGTCCGTTCAGGTAATCAGAATCAGAAATTTTAATTAGCAGTGTTGTAAAAAAACATAGAAATGTTTTGTGGTGTTACTACAGAATGAACATATGAAATAAGATAACACACAAAAAAACAAAGGTTGCCATTCTGTGGGACCAATGCCACCAATCCTAGCTTAATTTCTTCAAGGATATCACTTTATTAAAATTATTTTGCCAATACATAAGTAAGTTTATTTGGTTGTGTTGGCTTCTCAGCCTTCATATGTAAAACCAATGACGGGAAGATAAACGTTCACCTGAAGCTATCTGGTGCTGTGGATCTTCCCCGTCGGGGCTTTCCTGCCGGGCTGATAAGCTCTGCTGCCTCCCCAAGCCCTGGTCACATTCCTTTTGATCAGACCTAAAGTTTAGCCGAGCGTAGCTTTCACCTTTTAGCCCTGCTGTCCCTAAGCTTGTAGGTGGTTACCTCTGCATCCATACTGCAATAATAAGAGGAAATGAAGGAAGTTTCATTGGCCGGCACCTTATCTGGTCCGGGTCAAAGCAGTGATCCTCGCAAATTATCCCTCGAGTACGTGATTGTGCTCCTTCCCTGCTGCTCTTACAGCCTTTGACGCTTGACAAATGGGTCAAGATTTTGTGGTTAAACATTAGATGAGTTGTGAAGATATTGTTCTTTGTACCGCACAACTCTATAGTTGATCAGTTTTGAAGAAGGAAAAAAAGATTATAAACTGAGGAATGATGGGATTATGTGCAAATATCTGCTTATTGAATAGCTGGTGTGCAACTCTGCATGAATTGGTTTAACGTAACGTTTTCTGAAAGAGTTTGCATTTAAATTGAAACTTCTTATCCGGACAGTAACTCTGTGGAAAAATGCACTTATTTCCTGAGTCAATACATTCTGTGACAATTTTTTTTTTTGCCCCGGAATGCCTTTAATGTGTCTAGAGGATCCAAAAGCTTCTCAGAGCAGGACCCATGAATCTGCATTCCACGTTTCCTAAATGACGCTGGAACTGCTCTGGAAATTGGATTCATTACTCTGTCCACTGATAGAACGATTACCCCGTGACTGATGGTCCTCTTCTCCACTTTATTCATTTTCGTATGGATGCTAAACATTTTTCTTTCTTCCTTTATCTACCATTCCACTTCCTTAATGTGATTTCAAGCGAACACAAGTGATGACATTAAAGATTGCTGAAGGAGTAATGTTGTTGTTTCTGTTACAGATTCAAGCTCCTTCTTCAATACACACTTTTCCAGTTTCTCTTTGTGATAGAATGTTTGAACTCATCCATCAATTAGTGCTCTGTGTGAAGTATACTATGTATGAAAAAAAGTTTTGTTTTTTTCTATAGTGCTTTGTAATGAGGATTTATGAAAAGCTTAGCATAGATTCAACCAACTAATGTATATAAAGTAGATAAAGATCACATTATTTTTAGTTTCTCTACAAATACTATTAACACAACAACTATATAAAAATAACTGAGCATTTGTTTTATTTCTATATTTGATATATAATTAACAATTAAATACACTTCACTTATTTTCAAGTTGGTCTTTGACGACGTAGTCATGTTAAGGATTGAAAAAGACCAAAGTAAAAAGATGGATAGATCTCTGGAGATCTCCTTCGCGAAATTAGATTTCCAGTTCACAGCAGACGATAGAAGGTACAGCAAGTTTCATGAAAGCAAGAACAAGAACAAAGCGAAAGAGATAAAGTGCAAATATAAAGGCTATCTACTCCTCTTAAACTCCATTTCCTTTTCCCAAAGTCAACTTTGTATTTTATCTAACCTTACATTTATTCCCTGTTATCTAAGGGAAATAAGGGAAGCTTCAATCATTATTTTAAATGTTTATTATGATGGAATGACTGAATCTTTACCAATATGTTCTTATTTAAATATACTTCTATATTCAAATTATTATTTATATATTATTATTATTATTGTAGTTATTTTTTAATTAATATTAATTTCCCCAAAGCCGTTTGAACCATAGAAACTTTAAAAAGTCTGTTTATCCCTGATAAGCGGATCACAGAGGAGAGTAGAGGAAGTAGAGATTACTAACATCTGTGCAACATAGTGAATTATTTCACTTTATTCTATACATATCCCAATAACTGCAGGTATGATACCAACTATGATCATAATCAGAAATGTGGAACGTCAATGACAATGAAACAAAAATAAATATAAATGAAACTTAAAACTGGTGTATTCATGGTCTATATGACTTTGGTTGAAGCAGTTGTGGACACGTTATAAACTGTTGTGCTGCTATTCGAAGATCCTCTTGCATGATAGACCTTCAAAGCACAGCAACTCCAGCCTTGACAAATAGAACTTATTTAAAGATGATTGATGTCCCACAGAAAAACCTATCCTATCATTTCACCTTTTCACCTTCCAGACGCTCTCTCTTAAGTCCCATATTAAAGCTTAATTCTTGCAATGAGGAGCAGGCGGTGTTTTAAAGAGGAGAACACATGTCCGTGAGGCCTGTTCCTCCTTATCTAACAGCTTCAGCCACAGCCAAAGATAGATGTCTACCATGCCAGCATGTTTATTTTCTTTGCCGATTAGCTTCGATTAAAAGCAGACCATGTTGTCTCCCTCCTATTTGTGTCTGCCTGTGTGTGTGTGTGTGTGTGTGTGTTGCTAAAATCCTCCAATCTTCCAAGTGTGGGTGTAAGCACGAGCGTTTTCGTTATTTCATCTCCACTAGGCTGCACATGATAATTAAGCCGTGGGGGGCTGGGGAAGGAAGGTGGGTTACAGCTTTGAGTAATTCCGTGGCCCCGTCACTACTACTCCCCCACCACCACAGACACCACCGACCGACCCCCCCACCATCCTGCCCTTGTCTCCCTACTGCCTGACTTTACACCCCCCACCCCCTCCTGCCCCACATCCCACTCCACCTCGGCTACAATCCCACCTCAGGCTGTGGGAATTTTCTTTAGTCACACTTGGCTTGCCAGGTAAACAAGCCTGAATAGGGAGACGTGAGGGGAGTCCATGGGAGCAAATAAAACCAGGAGTGGGTTGGGTGGGGGAGGTTGGGGTGTAAATGGATTTATCACTGAGCCCACTCACCTGCCTGCAACAACGCCACCAACTGACACCAGTCTACCGGTCTCCATAGCACGGCATCACTCATAGGAACTCAAAAAGCGCAAAACTCCTGACAGCGACTTTGTGGCCGTGAAATCCCTCTTTGGAGCGTATAAGAAAGTAAAGCTGGGTGTATGAAACATCTCAACATCTACTACATTGTCAATTATATCAGAAAGTAATTTCACTAGACTCTTTCTTGCCCATGCTTTCTGACTCAAGACCGAGACCAGGAAATGACAAAGACCGTAGAGTGTCAATTCAAAGACCAAAACAGAACAAGTAAAAATGTACACTTTTTATAGTTTATAGAAATCAAGGCTTAGGCAAATTATTAACACTATAAGAAGCTGGTGTTAAAGAACATTAACATCATTTTGACAACGTTCTGTCAATCGATCAGTCACTGTAATGAGGTGTGTCAACGTTGTGTGGGATCTTTAATCACAACCATTATGCTTAAGGACTGGGTAAGAAAGACCAAGACTAGACCAAGACCATAGACCAGGGCAATTCGACTTAAAGCCCGCGGTCCAGATCTGACCCTTCCAGGTATTTGGCCCATTGATCCATGAATAAAAACTGCAGTTTCCTCGAACTGTGGTGAAACTTTCCGTCACTTTATGAAGCCAAAGTAGCTCAGTTTACATAATGCAACATGGTCCTCGCAGTTTGACACAAGGCTGACTTGGAAACAGAATATTTAACGACGAATAGACATAAAAAGATCTACATAAATCTAATGCCAGAAGCATTCCCATGTGTCACAATGTACAGTATGTGATGACAACAATGTGTGTAACATGAGTAGATGCTTTGCTCTTGCTATTTCAATACTGAAGTACTAAATGATTTATAACGTTGTATCTATTTTCAGTTGTTTGCCTAACTCGATATTTTAGTCGAATAGCCCTGCCATAGACCAAAGAGACCAATGGAGTAAGGAAACCACTGGAGATGAAAAGATAACTATATGTCCAGAGGTAAAGCGTTTGAATCTCCGATGTTAATCATCTTAAAAATATTTATCCATCAAAATAGCTCTGGACCCTGAATCTCTGAGGCAACTGTGTCAACTCTGTCTTCAGTCATCTGGACACTGAACTTCACACTAACCTTAAAACCCAGCGACCGAGCACACCCCGCTACTGTCGTCCTGAAATTATCTTACACTAATCCAGATCAGAAGTTAAAAATCAGGTCAAGCGTGAAAGCCTTATGCTGAGTAATGAGAGCCGGAAATGTGAGCGCAGATCGCATGTGTGCGAGTACTTCTGATGAAAACAGAGCAAAATCTTTCCAAAGCACTCATGCTCAAAAGAACCTCTCAGGCTGAGGGCAGGAAGAGCCGAGTTAAATCCAGACTACCATAAATAGACTGTTTTATAACAAACCTGACAAAACAGATGTGTGACTTTCCATGTCCCGCCGAGAGAAAATATGGATTCAATAGCCTCACAAGGGTCAAGAGAAAAAAGGGGAACAGACAGAGATCCACATTCACGTGGCCCTATTGACAGCATTCAGGTGTGTGCAAAAGCAGAAAATCTATTTGATCGATTCCGGAAGACTGATGCTGGGATCAGGTTGTACACAGCTCTAGCTCCTCAAGGGAGCCTTGATCACGGTTAAAGTCCGCCGTGTTAATTAAGGTGCTCTGACATTTCAGCATCAGCCCGCTTTCCCATCTTGAGGCAAATCTTTTCCTCCTGCACGGGAGCCTACGGTTGGAATGGGAAGGAATGTTTATATATGTTGGTCGTCGGGTGGATGAAGGAGATGATCCATCCTTGGCGGTGCAGCACCTGGTAGAAGCGTTCCATCCTGGTGTCTCCGGCTCCTAGCGCATGAGTGCACCTCTCCCGTTAATCGATTGATCTTCCGAGGGAGCATTATTCGTCCTAATCCCATGTTGTCATTAATACCCGCAGTGTCATTTGTTATGTATTGATCTATTGACCCATTGATCGGATGGTATACAAATGATAACAAACAAATTGAAAAGTGGAGAAAGACAGTCAAGGGGAGCGACAGGAATTAATGAGGGTTGACTTTTACCAGGTTTCCTGATGTGGATGTGGATTTATCATATTAACAGAACGACTTTATGACCAGCCGCCACAGAATGCTGCCTCGGTGCTTGGTTCTCTTTCCCTATTGCTTATTTTTTGTGCTATCCTTTTTTTATTCTTCTATTCTGTACTGACACCAGCGCCTATGTTGTGTTTACCACACTGGCAATAAAAGTTTCTGATTCTGATGACTTAGAAATACCTTCTTTGACTTTCACCATGTTAACCTGTAGTCTTCATATCCCTGTCATTCTATACAGTGTGCATCTGAATAATAGCCACTGCTACTAAACGTAGCATTATTGACCCAGAAAGAGGGGAAACAAAATAATAAATATTTTTTATAAACTAATCACTTTCTTTGAATGGCTGGATAAAAAACAATTAATTACCTCAGAAGCCTTTTTTCAAATATGCATTTAGTCATTTTTTTTAGGCTGCCGTCTCAGTTAATGTTGTACAAGACGCTCTTCAGGAACTCTACCTTACTGCACACATCAATACCTCCCTGTGTGTCACGCTCAGGCAGCAACATGCTGTTTGCAGGACCAGATGCATTAGGACTCAGTAAAAGCAAAGTGGAAAACAGACACTGTTTCAGACGTCGCCTGGAGCTTCGGATTTGCCAGAAATGTCTGTTTCCTCTCTCTAAACAACCACTGACATGCAGGACGGAGCGAAAATACACTTCCCTCCCAGATGTTAAGTGTTGAACACATTCAAATAAATCTTTGCATGTCCTAAAGCGAAGCACATTATTTTATAGCAAAGCTCTTAATAAAATGTAATTCTGCTCAACACATCCTTCTGTGAAGAGCCTTTTTTTTAAAACTCTAACTCATCCACAAGGATTTATTCTTAGTAGCAATATTCACTCTGCAAGCTGTCACATGTGGATCTTATTAAGGAGGGTGCGGCCAACAAGCCTCGTGCTCTTGATCTGCTAAAGTTTCCATTAAACTTCATCACAGAGTCCAGCAAAATCTCAAGAACTTTTAGCTCATTCAGGACTATTGTTAGACTGTGTGAATAAATTAAAGTACTTTTCTACATTGAAACTATTCATTTCCCCCAAATGTTTGATAGAAATGAAAACATGCATTAGAAAACTACAAAAGTTGATGGTTCCTAGTGTATTTATTATTTTTTCAAGTAATTAAAAACAACATACCAATAACACATTTACTCTTCTCACATTTAATTCAAATGTGTCTAAATGTATTATCAAATTGGCATATACTTAAAGCCTTTAAATTGTATTAGATACATTATTTTTAGTTGTCATATTTTATATGTACATGCCAGATTCACTGAAGAAAATTTAATCACAAAGTTAAAAACCTCTAATTCTGCAACTTTATGATTAAAATAGTGTTAAAAGTGTGTGAAATTGATTACAACTAAATACATTGAATTCATTACCTAACTACTACTGACTAATAAAATGTTTTAATTAACTCTACATGTATGTAAGGAGTGTGTTGGAGGTCATTGATGTCATGAATGAAGTGCACTGTCTATAGCTTGTTCCATGTTGATGTCAAGAACATACGGAGCAGTTGAGCCTACTAATAATTTGGGGTGCACACATCCATCATCCAGTGTTCCACTGAGATGCTAGATCCTAACAAACCTAAATCAAAGCAGTCAAACACACCACTCTCGATCACATGGCAAAATAAAAGCACTTTCTTCACAGGCTGTTTGAAGTTGTGTGGCTTAAAAGTGATCTTAAGACCGAGCTGGGTCAAGTAATTTATGGGGTAAGAAAACAGTCAAGGCCCTAATCAAGGTCCACACAGTGGGAGTCCTGATTTAGAATCTGCAACTACCACCTCAGACACCGCCTGTTCACCACTCTGTGCACTGATAGAAAGTCTACAAGTCACACAATATTGAGTTATCGTGAACTTTAGCCAGCCAAATGTTGATTTGCTTTGTTCTGTCTAATGTAAAAACCTCACCGACCACTGCTCAAATTTGTTACCATCAGTGACTTCAGAACGAAGGAACATTAGAGACTGTTCGCTCCAGCTGACACACTGGGTCTGGTGTATTGGCAATAAAAATGAGTGAAAACACCATTCCCCAGAGTAAGTGGGAAGAAAAGCTATGTATGGAATATCGGGGAATACACCTCACTTTAATGCAACCCTTCTGGGCAGTGCGGTTTGCAAGCTCAGTAAGAGTTGATCTGCTCCAGTTCCCTGCAACCTTACGCTGCACATATTGTATAGCATTTAGCTCAAATTGGTAAGCCTGAGGCGAACCGTACCTATAGAATTATGGGCAAAATGTCCTTGTTGCTAGTTATTAATCTCCCATCTGGCTTTTCAAGGAAGACAGAAGAAAATATCTTCCATGAGTCGCCCTTAATCATGTGACTTCTAATCATTTTTACTGCTAGTAAAGGTCTGTGCTTTTACAACAAGAACTTAACCCTTGTACTGTTTTGAGTATTGTTTTGATTGTTAAAGCGCTTTGTGACCCTGGTCTCGAAAAGCGCTATATAAATAAATATTACTTACTTACTTACTTGTCTCATCTCAGGGTCAAAGTGACCCGAAGGCCCGTAAAGAAAAAGTGTTTGTGATATTCCTTGTGTTGCCTCTGGTGTAGGTTGTTTTTCAGGGTCACCTAGAACGTGAAATAAAAACAAAAAAAATATTTTCTTAAAGCCTTGATTATAAAAACATAAAAGCATTGTTGGTCATTGGTTGACGTTTCGAATCTGCCTTATATTGGTGGAGATATACATCCCTAGTCTACACAGTAGTGGCCATGATTTTTATGCTACAGTAGGTATACAGTGTCACAATAAAGCATGTATTATGGACTGGTCATTGGGTAGAGAAAACCAAACCCATTTATTCAAGGTAGAAGTTGTTTATCCTTCAGCACTTCTTGAGGACTATTGAGACTTTCCCAACCATAAGACAGTCTCTGGATCTGGCTTGTGTTCTCTTTCCAGAGAGACATGCAGAGGGAGGTTTCATAAGCAATCTTAAAAAAAGATGCTTTAGTCATCTCAAGTGGCTTTTCTCAGTATTGAGTCACAACAGTTCCTGGATGAGTATTTTACTCAAAACATCTCCAAGGGTGAGTCTAGTCACCCTGTCCTAAATACTTACTTGATCCTGTTCTTCAGTCACCAGAGGAGACAAGTTTATGACAACAGATTAGTAAATCTGCCGTAAGATCGAGAGTCTTGCCTTTTGGTTCAGATCTTCTTCACCAGGATAGACTGATGGTGTATTCATGATTCATGAAGCACTGATGTGACCCTCTCCTTACTTCACTAATGAACAAGACCCTAAGATACTTTTGGAGTAAGCCGGACTAGATATTCCCAAATCACTTGACTACCTTCTTGGTGTTCCGGCCCAGCGGTACAAAAACTCTTTGCCAAAAATGCATCTTTAAACAAAGCTTCAGAATTTGAATTAAGAGCAAATAGAAGAGTCCCCTTCAGATAAATGATGGCAATAATGATAATTTCCTTTCTTTCATTTAGCCAGCCATCTTAATGACCGTTTGCCATGTAATTGCAAGACTCTCCAATAAGGCCTCGTTTCGAACCCACTATAGTTTGGGGTGAATGAGGGGGAACGAGAGGCCCTGAAATGAGGCGTCATGTGCGCCGCCCGGTTATTCATCAGTTCTGCGTGTCTGTTGGGCTGATAATTACGCACATTATCGGTCATTAACACAGTCTGCCACAGTGGGAGTTGGGCCGTGATGCTGGGGAGACAGTTGTTGGGGGTTGGGGTTCATGAATCAGAGTTGGGGACAAATTGAAGTCAAGGTTTTGTGGCAGTGAAAGCCTTGAAAAAAATGGTGAAATATGTACAGTTTTTTTTTTTAAGCAAAATTATTATTTTTAATATAACTTTGTTGTTTTTCCTGTTTTTAATATCTAGTTTGCCTCATCTCTCCTCCCCTTAGTCCCACCTTCATCTCTCTGGAGCTCCCTCTGTCGTACTGGCTTCCCTATGACAGCATGTTCCCTCCCCTTCTTTGCTCCCTTTCTTCTTCTATTCGTCAGCCTTTCCTCTTACTCTTTCAACATCACAAAGTCTCTTTCTTTCTTTCTCTCACTCTCTTTGTGTATATCTTCTGGCTTCGCCCGGGATGCAAATGACACAAGAAAGCGATAAAAGTTGCATGTTGGCACCACCATAATTAATTATTAAAGACTCATTTTTCCTCCTCCTTTTTTTTTTCCCGGAGAAGAGATGCTTGTGGATATTGCTTTCACGTTACAGTAGAGCCGGTTTCCTTCACAAGAGACTTAATATGGACTGATATGGTTTCATAATAGTTCTTCTTCAGTTAGATCATTGTTAAAATGGAATGAAAATAATTGAATGCATGTTATCAACAGCAAATTAAGTGCTGTGAAAACTGAAGAGCTTTTAGCAGAAAATATATTTTTACGTGATAAAAATGCTTACTTTATATTCTATGAATCATTATGCTACAGAACATTCTTGTATCTTAATATATGTATAAATGTTAATATATATCTCATATAACAGGGGTTATGATGTTCCTGTGTATATATTATGTGTAGAGAAAAAAACATCTTAAACACAATTAAAAGTTTTGCAGATATTTAAAATAGGAAATGATTATTATATTTTGGGTATGAGAAACTTCTGTCATCTACTGTGCAATTGATGATGACTAGACTATCATTTTGGATCATGGAAGACAATGTTTCATAGCAGTGTTTTTTATCAAGTGTTTAGGAAAATTAATTGAAAATACAAGATTGAGAAGGTTATAAAGGATTCATAATCATATTAAGGTTGAAATAGATAATAATGTTTTAATTTGTTTCCATGTTTATCACTGTGACTGTTAAAGTAGAACATTTGAAAATAAAACAACATTGTGAATGATGAAACAGATCCTTATACATAATAGAGAGTGTTCAATTGTGAATTTAATCACAAACTTTGTTCCTCAAATGTTCCAGGGGGACTTCAACTTAAGAAAAACTAAAACAAACCTTATTAAAATGTCCTTTTATGAATTGTAGGTCAAAGTGCATGATGCAAATGGGACTTAAATGGATCAATAGCAAAACATTTTAGGATTTTAAGAAGGTTATACAGTTAGAAGTGATGAAATGCTCATTCTATATTCTCTAGTTGACCACACGGTCAAACCAGTGACTGTGAACAACATGAAGTTAAGGTATGGGCAGTTTGTAATGTTACGACTGATCAATGTATAAGAGCGACTTCTAAAAACGCTGGAATATTAAACATACTCCACACAACTCTAATGATTATTTTGATATAAATTATAAATACATTGTTTTATTACTGGGAAAATATCTGACCTGTTGTCATATATTTGATCCTGTGATTTACAAGGCTGACTAAAGTAAAATAAAGACAATATATATAGACAATTTCCTTGAGGGATTTAATGGAATTAGTTAACGGAGTTAATGGAGTTAAACGAGTCTTCTTCAGTGTTTTTCTTAAGGATTCTTGAAACTCCAGTGAAAACTTTCTTATATAAACTACACTATTTCCGTTGTTGGCTTGTTACATCACCGTTACATACGTTATTCTAATGCAAAGTGTGACCTACTTTCTCAGTTGTATTGTTCCTGAGCTCAGTCCCACAAACCCTGATTTCTATTCACTAAATGAGGATAAAGAAAAAAAATCTTTGTGTGCGTGAGTGTGTTCATCTCCCTGTGTCCCTCTCGCTTGCTCTTTTGCACACACTCCGTGTATTTATATGTCAGTGTGTGTTCACATCATCTGTGGGCTCTGGATTGCTTCGTAGTGGCCCAGTAAGTGTGTGTCATGACTGCATCCCTACGTGCCATGTTGGCCTTTCTGCTGTGCTCATCCAGGCACAGCTAAAAATGAGACGAGGGGGGAGGAGGACGGGGAGCACAGGGAGGAAGGAGAAGGGGCTTGTTGCTTTTAATTGAATTGTAAATGTGAGGAGAGGGGGAACGGGGCTGCTCCAAGCTGGGACAGACAACAGATGGAAGGCAGGGCCTGCCCTGCAGGCCAGAGGGGTGAGAGGGGAGATGGGTGGGTGGAGAGCAAAGAGATGGATGAGTGGGGGTGGGGAGAGGTAAAATGAGGCTAGTGCATGGAAATGACATGGTCTGTGGCCTCAGTGAACTAAGATTTCTGTCTTTCCACTCTTTTTCTTAAATCTGGAACCTTTATACTGTGAAATGAAATACATGGAATCAAGAGACTAAATAGATGATGATACAAGATCCTCAAATCAAAGTCTTCTTTGCATGTAAGAGGAACCTTTAGAAAACGTTTTGTTGTTTACTGAAAGTGATACAAGTTATGAATGTTAACAACTCATTTGTAATAAGCAGACCCACGCACTAGCATTTGTAAATCAAGGAGAAAAAAGTGACTAAATGTAATGTAACTAATTTCTATATTTAAGTTTTAATCTTTAGTTATTTAAATATAAATTCCTTCAGCCTATGACTTGGATTTAGTTTGATTCCCCTCCAGAATTTTTTCAAAAATTACATCGTGGCCAACCCTTCCACATGATGTATTTTAACCTTTAACAAAAATCTGAATAATGATTTGACTAGTAACAGACATGTGTGATTGATGCATGACCCCCAACAATCGCAACAGGGTAGATGAGATCGCTAATCCACAGCAAAAGGTGTTTTATTTTGAATATATTGTAAAGTAATTATATTAAAGAAACGCTCCGCAGAGCCTTGGACATTAACATGGTCATCATTTTAGAGATCTGGAGGTAAAAAGACATTTGATGGACAAAAAATGAAGTTAAATTCTGAGCTTTGATCCCTCAATATCATGGAGAAAAGTGAAATTAAAATTTAAACATTTACTTACTGTTACATGTGCATAAACACAATGTTTTTGTTTGTTTGTTTACACAGTAGAAGACATTTAGCATGATGGGATTGAAGTGTGTTATAGAAGCAGAGTCATCCCCCTTTTGCATGTTGGCCTCTTCTCCCTCTCATGTGCTCAGTGTGACCCCAGTCTGCCCTCCTCAGGTGAACAAGGCTCACAGATTCAGTGACTGCAGAGAGCAGACTGGGTCAGAAATGAACACACACACACACACACACACACACACACACACACACACACACACACACACACACACACACACACACACACACACACACACACACACACACACACACACACACACACACACACACAAACACACTAGTAGGTCAATACAGGCTTTACCCCTTGACTAGATTAAGGGTATTTGGGTTGTTTGTGCATTTGTGATGATAATAACTCCACATGGGGTTGCTTCTTGTTTTATTGAACTGATCAACACGCGCCGGTAGACCTGCCTAAGTCTTATCTCGGCATTGATTCACTGAGATTATGAGTTCCAGGAAAGCTTTAACAAATCAGTCTGTAAAAAACGTAACACGTTCTCATGCTCGAGATTGAGGAGAGAGTTTGGAAGGAAAAACAAGAAAGTCAATACTGAACTCACAACTCAAACAGACTCACTACTGCTGTCGACAGACACACAAGTGTGTCATTTTGCCAGTTGCACTGTTGCAGTACATGGTGGGAGTGGATCTATATGAGATTCTTTACTTGATGGGTATGATCACAAGATTTAAAAAAACATTGTTTCTTGCCCAGGACCCTGTGTAAGAACAGTTTATCTGCAATGTGATTAAACCTTTTTTTGCCAAATGCCTCAAGCAGATTTGCTTACAAGATAAAGGCTAATGTTTATTCAGTTTCAGGTTGTAAATTATGGTAAGTGGGAAAATTCTCTCAGCACTTTGGTGGTCAAATGACTCTAAAAGACTCTTCAAAATGTACATATTTAAACTGTACGATTTTAACGAAATCAACCAACTGTATTTCATTTAAGTTCGTTGACCTACCGTGCTTGCACTCGAAATCTATATATTTTTATTATCTGCCTATTGTTATTATTGGAGAAATTAAAATTAAAAAAACATTGTGACATATTTTGGAAGTAAGAGTTTATTACAGCAGGTAACAAAAGGAAGAGTTTAACACACACGTTAAATTACATGATTCAAAAATAGTTAGCATAACATTTTTGAACTGGGACATTTAAATGATCAAATGTAATTTGTTTTATCTATTAATTATTCATTATTTATTCATATGTCATTTTATGGTAAGGTCTCTAATTTCATTTTAATTGATAATTTTTTGTATTACATTATCATCTTTTTAGATTTTTTTAACCTTTTGTAATGCCACCACAAGCATTTCCAGTTGTGTTTACAACACTGGCAATAACAAAATGTCAGATTCTGAATCCGATGAACAGTTTACAGTTTTTTTTAAATATCTTAATATTCATTTTTTTGGTTATCTGGAACATTTTCCGCAAACATGAAGGATGTTCTTTTCCTTTCAACGTTGTTTTTACTGACAATCAGATCCAACCTTTTCATAATTTCCTTGGCAGGTGTAAATCTCAACAACATTTCCTTTGAGGACTCTAAAGGTTTGCTCTCGTCTTCAATTAATGTGGGTGAGCCATTTTTAATGTAGCCTTGTGGAGCAACACGACGCCAAAGATCCTTCACCTGGAGATGATAATCTAGGCTGAGAAAAAGTGTGAGCCACAACTTTCTAATCAAAGCATCAGTGCAAGTTAATGTTTTTAGAAGGCTCATAGATTTTCCAGAGCATTTCTTGAGGATGATGCTGCTGAATGATACGTCTCATAACTGCTCCTGCGGGCATGATGTCACCAAACTGCCGGAGTTAATCTCTCTCCTCCCAGACAGCACATGCACAGCCTTGGGGCTGGACTCGGCTCCTACATCTATCTGAAGCCAGCACATGCACTGTTGCTCTCCAATAACTCCGCTCAATTGCCCATCATTCCTCCTCCTCCTACACCCTCACACACAGAGCTCCCACCTTATGACTGCTGAATTATTATTTTGTTATTAATCGCCAGCCGTGTCTGCCAAATAATTAACCTGGCTGAGTTATTTATTCCCAAGGTGATATTTCCATACCTGTGTAGGGGAGGACGATTCTATTGCAATATCTCTGCGAGGTGAAATTGTGGGGAGTGAGGGGTACAGGCTAGGAGGGGTACACGTGGAGATATAATAAATGCACCAGTAACCTTTTCAGTTAATGAAAAAGAGGAGGCACTAATAAAATAGTATAAGCTGGAGAGGAACGCTTATGATGGGACACCTGGACCTCACAATAATACCAGAGCGTCGCTATTGGTCCATCTCACAACCACACACACAGATGCTAACACACACCCACACACACACACGCAGACACGCAGTGCAGCCGAACCAGGACTCTCGCTGTGTGTGATTATGTCCAAGAGGGAAGTAATATGTTGCGCCTGAGGTGGGATGTAGTGGGAGGAGGAGACAAGAATGCAACAGCCTTGAATTTCACCCACCTCTGCTGCCTTGTTTCCCCGCGCACAGATCCCACTCTTCTGGGTTTGCTGAGGGAAGGTAGAGTCACATGACCTGCAAAAGCCTTGATGAGATGGTCGAGTCAGTTCCTAGGATCACAAATCAGGTTTGATAGACGCTCATTTTTAGCATATGCCTCAATAATAGTGGACGAGTATAAGAGGAGTCCATGGGTTTTTGGGAGGAAGAAAAGTTGAGTGTGTCTAAATTATATACGTTCATGTAGAAGACACCTGTCAATCTGTCACCACACAGATTCATATATGAGCAGAAACACAGCGTGATCAAGTTGCTTAATAGATGTTATTCATCTGATCACATGGACCAATCGCTGCTCCACTAAGAGGAGCATCATCAATGGTCTAAAGTCATGTCTAGCAGATTTAATTCAGCCCATTGTAAGTAAGTAAATTATATTTGTAGAGCACTAACTGCATTTCATTTATACATGATTTTTTAAATTCTAGGCTCGAGGACCTTTAACTGCCCGTCGTATGTTCCCAGTAGTACAATCACAATTTTTTCATTTTATTTTCATTTATAAATAAGACCTCTTTATATCCCTACTTTTTTTTCCTCTATTTTTTCCTACCAATTTAGTGTGCCTGCATTTCTTTCCCCAAAACAATAAAATGTTAAATTACATTTTAAAGGTCATGGCATGTCATACTTCATATATTTATAGCTGATTTCCAATGTCCTCGTAAAATGGTCTGGAGTTTGTTACTTATCCACCATAAAGTTCTCATAATTATAACCAATAAATTAAAAATAAGCGATAATGTTAAATGTGATCTTTGCTCTGTTGCTATTTCCCCTGTAAAATTGTTCTGTGGAACCTTTTCCTGGATAATAATTATGAGGACATGTTGGGCTGCTTCTGGAGTGGATTTATGGAAGTCTCAAAATAATGTCATCATCAATAAACAGACTCTTATTTTTATTTATGTTTAAGTTGTCAATAAATAACTATATTTTGATGTGGTGTCCCATAATTTCAAGCAGCTGCTGTAAAAAGCTGTGACAAAAGCAATGGGACTCAAATGACAGACAAAGCAGCTTGTTACAGCTCTGAAGCTTCACTTTTATTCCTTGTTTTGGTCTTTCTAGTGGGGTGGAATGGTGTAGCAGCATCTGGCAGCAACCATCAGTGCTTAGTCTGCAGAAGAAGACACAGCATGATCCACATGTTGCAAAAATATCTATTCCCGGCAGATTGTGCTCAGTAAAAACATCAGACGAACCAAATTTGTGAACTAGGGCAACATTAAAACATGGTCACAGGCTACAAAACAAGATGAGACGAGACTTAAAATAAAGTCTCCAGGGGACTTACAAGTTACGCAATGATCAGTATTTATAAAGCATATTTAGTGTTACTTTACTTCGTCAATGATCACAAAGAACCTTTTAAAGAAGTCAAAAGGATAGTTTCGTCACTCCATTCCGTTTATGTGTCACTTGTTGCGTAAGTTACGGGGTGACAATACTATTATGAAACGGTATATTAAGTGAAACCACAGAAGTAAGGAAGGGTTGAAAAGTTACCATGTGGAACATCAAAGTGTATTTAAAAGGATTTAATGGACACATCAGGTGCATGTCATGGCTAACAATTAGCATGTGGAACTTTTGAGGTGAAATTTAAAAGGCTCAGTCAGAGCAAGATGGGCAAGAATAAATCGACCCAAAGATTAGGACTTTAGCTTGACTTCTGACAGCTTAAACACACTGAATCTCGTGTTCTGGGTTTCAGGTCCCGACAGAAGAGGCGAGGAAAGCCATCGATGCAGCACAGCTGTCGGAGTCTGTCGACCTCGGTTGTCAGCTCAAGTGTCATTAGATTTCATGTGGACTGGCTTTACAGCAGGAGAACATTTTGAACTCTTAAGATGCACAAAATGTGTGAAATAGTAATTGGGAAGTCTAGAACCATCAGGGACAGACGGCTTAACCCCCCCCCCCTCCCTCCCAGTTAATAAGTCCCATTACTCAACATTATCAGACACTTTGCTTCACTTCATGTGAAGCATCTTCACCATCTTCATTTCCCTCCCTCATTGGCTGACTCGTCCGTCACCCTTCCTGTCTTTCAGTCTCTGTCACGACGTCTAAGCTTCAGACGTCTGCCGACTTCACGCCTGTCAAACAGCATAATACGGCGCCGTATCTTATCAAATGTCTCTAAATACCACACGGAGACTCTGGATTAAATTTAAAAAAGAGTGCAATTAAAATGGAAAGGAGCGGGTCATGTTGGGTAAGACCAGATAAAAAAAGGCCTCCGAGCATGTTAAGCTGTTTTCACCCCCTTCCCCGCGACTGCCCTCTCTGTTTCTCCCTCTTCTGTCACCCTGAACAGAGGATTGACATTCAGCCGAGGACATCCCCGGCTAGCGGTTAAAAGAAGTGGAATTAATGTGCCAGTTGAGGAGAGAGTGGAGCGGGGGGCGCCGGGAAGGTGGGGTCGGTTGATGGTAGTGAATGACTGACACAGTTTTGATGGAGTGCAGACATGGCTGACTCACCCTCTTCCTTTCCTCCGCCTCATCCTTTCTTCTGATTCTGCTTCTCCATTTATCTCTCTATCCTCACCGGCTGGGGTCGTCAACCCCCCCTCACCCCCTCCTCACTCCCACCCCCTCCATCCACCCGTACTCTCTGGCCTTATTGTTTTACATCTCTTCATTCAGTCTTTTTATGGCTGCTTCGTCCTCGCGCGGACCCATCTCACCGATGGATGATGGGATCCTCCCACAGTTATCACGGCTATTTATTATCCGCGTCAATCCCCCTCACATTTCTCTGACTTTGGGAAGATGGTTTTCACATTGCACCACTTTACTGACTCGCAGTATAACACATCCGCTGGGAAAGTGCACATAAACACACGAACGTTCACGTACGAAATGACACAGTCGGAGAGCAGGCCTCACGTCTTTCCATTACAATGCAGATTTACGACTCTCTAGAACACTGCCCAGCGTTTTAATGCATCATGTTGAGGGACTTGACAGCTTGTCTTGATCTTTCCTTTTCTTTTCTTGTTATTTTCTACTCTCAGGAGATGATGGTGCCTGGATGCTTGGTCAGCAGGTGTTTTTACATGATCCAAGACATTTTCTATTTACATCTAACCACTTTTCTGTGGCTATATCATGAGTTAAGAAGCTCTATCACCATCACAACTGCTGCAACGGCTGGTTTGCTTTGAAAAAATCGTCATATATTAAACAGAGAGGGTCAAAATTGCAGACTCTTCTGTAGAATAAAATATATAAATGTATTCCCAACCAATTATTATTCATTTGTATTTGATTTCCCGCTAAACAGAAAAGAAAAATGAATTAAAAAAGTATGAATATGTAATCATGGGCTGATGAAGCTTCATGAAGCAGTGTCATGTTGTTTAGAGGTCAGTAGGTGCTTCATGAAGCTTCATCAACCATCACTTTAAGTATGTGTTGGATTGAGTTCATATTGTGAAAAACTGTTGCTATATTCTTTTCAAGAATATTGGCTTCGTCATTTCAGAATAAAACTAAATCTGATCGAGGAGATTGCATCACTAGTGATGGTCTGAGGCTTCATGAAGCAGTGTCTTGTTGTTAAGAGGTCAGTAGGTGGCGCCATCAGTTAAAAAATAATGTGACGTTTCATTAGCACATTTCTTGTTTCTGTCTATTCTCTTTGTATTTCCTTTCCAATCTCTTACAAGCCTGATCTTAATCGAGTGTGCAGTTACTAGCAGCCACAACCTACTAACAGGATTATCCAACCTATCTAGCATTTCCATATGTTTCTATCAAAGGAGAAAGTATGTTTTTAACATCTATTTTTAATGTCTGATTACGATGAAGGGCTGGGTAAACAAGTCAAACATGAACATGAGAATTTAGTTTTGGGAACACACTTTATGAACGTGAGACTAAACTAAAGTTTGGTAATTTAAGGCCTGTTAATATTACAAAAGAAAAACTATTCAAGACAGCTTCTAAACGATTGTGTGGGTGAACTTTTGGGAAGAAAAATGACTTTTTATAAGCTCACAGATTCTTTGAGATAAAGGTAGTCGGAGCTGAAGTTGTGTTTCAGTTAGCCAAGGAGAAGGAAAGTCACTTCTCTTGCAGGATTTAAAATGATGCAGTTTATGAGAGCAAATTAAATTGAATCAGAGTGAAGTTAGTTTGCTCACTGCGCTGTAGCTTCCTCTGACATTTCTACTTTGCTTTTGGGAAACTTCCTCATGGAAAAATAGTTTAAGCTCTTTCATCTCTTTTTTTTTGCTGTCCTCTGACAATCCTTGAGTACAGTAAGGTAGCCAAAATCCATCGACGGAATGCCTCTGTGAGCCATGTAACTGAAGGAACATGTTTTAGCACTTAACCTCCATAGCAGGAGCAGCTGTAGGGCCCAGAGGGAGCGTGTATTCAGCAGAGGAAGGACGGCTAATTAACTAGACTGGTCTGATGATACAATGGCGTCTTTTGAAATGACCAATGTGATTCTCGAGCAGGGGCTGGGTCTGTGGTGGGGGGCGAGGGAGGGGGGCGGGAGTCGACAGGAAGAGCTGGGGCCCATATGCGTGACGGGTGTTCGCCAGGACGTCAACCTAGGACTCATCAGTTGTGGTTATTGTAAAACTCTGTGCATCAATGACAGCAGAAGTTGTTTTGAAACAGAGCAGCAGTTTGATTTCTCTTCTCAGTTGTTTTGGTAAAACAAACCTGCTCGGAAAAACAATCCTCACAGCAACTTTTACTTGTTTTCTTTTTTACTTTCTCCCCGAAAGCAGATGTAAACTGAAGCGTGCAGTTGTTAGATTTGCTGAATTGGTGGTTGTGGGGAGAGTGGAGCGGCACAGTGTAACCCCAGGTAGAGCTCATTATGAATCGATCCTTTCTCTTGTGTCAAGACCTCTGCAGGCCTGACTGAAGTGTTTTCAGCCATGTTTCATGAAACGGTTAAAAACACCTCTCTATTGATTCCGAAGTGTCAAAACCTTGACTGCAAGAAACACTTGAAAAAAAAAAAAGCTTTGAGATGGGCTTAATAGCTGGAGAAGAAAAGCTGTTTGGAAAGTTTTTACTCAGTTTATTCTTCCTGTAATGGCTTCCCTCTTTGCCTGGCTCATCACAGTGGATTTTCAGAGGGGAAAGCTAGGTGAAGCATATCAGCCTGCCATAACGAGGAGGAAAACTGTCAGTTGGGATAGCATCCCGTCTGGTTCGTTAGGGATTAGGGCTGGTTAGGGAATGTAGTGAATTAATCCCGAGCGTCAGACATCACACCAAAGCCGTGCGCTGGATTAGTATTAGCTTTTGTTTGATTCATTGTGAATTAACTTGCATAATCCACCTGGTGTCAGACACAATAAAAACACACCAACTGACACAGACACAGGATCAGGCTTACGCACAACAACTGGCCCGGCTGTAATCAGGCAGCTAACCTGCCATCAAATTACATTAATGGCTTTATCCTAATGATAAATGTTATTTCTAAAACCTTTTAACCCATCTGTCTGTGCTGCTCAAATACTGCTGCGGTCTGTAGTGGCCTTATCATATTATCTCTATGTATCTAATTGGAGCCCTAATATATTTTTTTAAATCTTAATGTTATTATATGTCATTTAGATCTTTTCCAAAAATCCAGAGTGTGTTTAAATTGTGTCGAAGCCACATAATGGTTGACATGGTGCTCAGTTCCGTTTTTCTATTTGGTGTGTTACTTAATTGTATTCTTGTATTATGTACTGATACATCGTGATGGGCTGATGGAGCTTCATGAAGTTGTGTCATGTTGTTCAGAGGTCTGTACCATCAGTTTAAAAATGATGTGATGTTCCATTAGAACAGTTGTTCAAAACAAAGAAAAATAGTGCAGAGACCGCCATCTAGTGGACTCTGAAAATAATGACACTGCTTCATGAAGCTTCATCCGACCATGACTATAAAAAACCCAACCAAAAAGTTATTCTCAAGTAACTACCACTAACTTCCTGGATGGGGAAAGTGGGCGGGGGGAATGATGAAAATATATAATATTGTTAATGGAACATGCTACTTTAGGCAAGAGGTTGCTCTGTGTGTTTGAGTTGAATATGATTCTAATACAGGAGACAAATCCCCTTAATGATATGAAAGAAAAGAGTAGATAAGACTTTTGTAATTACTCTGATTTTACAAGAAGCTCATTTGAATAGTAGGACCCACACAATTGTCGTACATACCAGAGCACAGCTACCCCATTACATCGCCTCCTGAAACAGTTGTCCTGCAGCGGCAGAGCCGACCTGCTGTGATCTCCTGCTGGGATCCCTGCCTCACTTTCTCCCCTTGCTGCCATCTTTCAAACCTTTCATTTTCCCCACTCTTCTAACTCGGCTTCTTCTCCTTTTCCCATCCTAATTTCATGCTTTAAAACCCGGCAGCACAACAGACCTTTTCCTCCATCACGAGAAGGAAACCATTTTTCTCTGTTCATTTTGCATCACTCCTCTGGATATATTCATTCTTTTGTTATTGTTAACAAGCATGAGAGTCAATAGACTGCACTGGTTAATATTTTTTTCTTTTCTCGTTAACTTTTATAATTTCTTCTAACAATTCTGACAGCCTTGACCAATTCCTTTTACCAGATTCCTTCCACAACAGCTTAATTGTTGTATAGAGAATAGAAACATATTTTTAAAACTAGATTGTCTTTTCAATAAGGCTGAGTTATTATTATTTTTTTATTATTATGTTATAACGGTGCAATAAAGCAAAGTAACTAAAAACCCCAAATCAATAAGTAACCAACATATGCCATTCAGACATATAAACATACATACATTTTATGTATAACACAAGTATAACATTTGTATTTTTCCATACTGTTTGTAATGATAGTTTAATGGTAAAGAGTCAGGACTCGGTACAACTCTCTACCTATTATTAATGATGCTCTTCACTGTGTAACATTGTCTGGACAATCCGCTCAGAGAGGCTGTGAGTAAAGATAAAACTGACAACAAGAGTCTATATCTTGTTAAAAGAAAGTACATGCTGTAGGCGCCAAAGAGGAGATACTGTATATTTAGAGACTAGACATATAGACTGTAGATTGCCACACGTTTCACCATAAAAAGTTTTGTTTTTTAAGTTATTGACAATAAAGGATAATAAAAGTAAATTCAAAACTCAAGTAATTACATATCACCTGCAAAATGTTCAGAATGAGAACAAACATATTTTTTAAATAACTTATTAGTACACAATTGACCTAAACATGTAAAAGAACAATTGGGCAATGAAAACACAGTGAAGCAAAGTACAAAAACACTTCATTTTTAAACTAACTTGAGAATAGTCTTATGGGAGTATTGTCTAATGAAGTAGAATACTCTTATAGTGCACTTTATTTTGACTAAAAAAACAAAATGTTAGTCAGTGTATAATAAAATAATATATTATTTGTTGATCCATATCTGTGGATTGAGCGTTCATCATTGGCTGGCTTTTAATACTGTCACACTGGGACATATTCTGAGCAGTAATCCTCTAGAATCAATTTTTTATTCATACATGTCAAAAACAAAGCATCTCGATAGGATAAGTTAAGACACAATAATTATCATCACACTAGGAACAATGGAATAAACAATAAATGTAGCGCTTTAATCTTTCAAAGGAATCTCAACATTCTTATAACTATGAACAGAAGGACAATAAATAAATAATTGATCATTTTGATCATAAAATTCAGGTCAAAACTGTTTTAATTTTGAAACTATTCTGTCCAAAATTCATCTTTGTAAAAGTGTATTTAAGTGTCTCTTGAGTAGATGTAGGATCTCTATTGTACTCATCAGTACGTGTCTGTTTGTACAAAAATATGCTTAAGCCATGCCCACTGAAAGCTTGTTAACCATAACCACGCCCACTTTGCTGTGATTGACCAAATCCACCTCCAAGGGACTAGTTGTATAAACAAAGCAGCGTGTGATTACAGCTGGCTGGAGGAGGATTGGAGCCATTATTACATCATAATGGGCTCCACTCTCGTAACCTCGTCATCGTTCGCCGAGATTTCAGACGTGGGAGAACTTTACAAAGTAATAACTTCATCATGATGAGGGACTTACTGCATCTTGGAGAGGAAGACTTCAACATTGGAAACGTATGTGAGGGTTCTGACAGTAGTTGCCCTATAAACTGTTGCATGAAAAATGTATGTGAAATTAAACACGTATTTAACACTAAATCCAGTCAATCTTTAACCAAAGTGGGAAATGAAAAATAGATTCCCTTTCCTCTCAAAAAGCTTTTAGCAGTCTCTCGGCAGACTTGGGAGCATAGCCTGGAGAGGTCAGTCGTATTTGCGGGGTCAAAGCCTGCAGATGCAGTCACAGTCGTGACTCCGTCTGAGCCCTCTCAAACAGCAATCAATCAAAAATGGGAGCTCACAGTCACGACAGGGTGACTGATACTTATTGCAGGTTTGGCCATCATCATGTTTAGAGAAGCTCTATACATTATGGTAAATCCAATAATGTGTGTGTATGTGCAGCACATTTCATACATGTTGTGTTGGGGAAGTCAAAGCATTCATCACTATGAGCATGTGAAGGATGATTTCTTCTCCCTCTGTGTGTTTCCAATGGAAGAACTGTCATGGATTTCTCAATTGATTATACCTGGTCATTGTGTGGCACTTGTACCTGGGAGATTAGAATGAGAGAGGCTTCTATGCAGGTACAATGTTTTTTAACATTTTCTTTAGAAGTCAAACTGGCCTTTTAGTTATTTCTGACTTTATCTTATGTGATCATCTGGTTAACACTCACCAAAGTTTAGTATCCCTTCTTATCTTTATAAGAATTTTAAATGAAGAATATTGTTTCTTTTAAAAGTTCATTTAGAATGGTCATCAATGTAATATGCTGCATATCTCTTTAGCTTTCTTGTTGTGTTTGTTAGTGTTGCCAGCTAATTGAGGTAATTAAACATTGCTTTAATTTCCGCTTTGGTAATCATCTTGAAGTTCAGGGATTTTTTTTGTCTGTTTACTGTAAGCTTTTTTTTTACATATCTTGGTGTGTTTGGTTCTTATTTTAGTCTACAAGAAGGTTTTATTGTTTGTTTATTTTCCGTTGTAAACTGTTATAAGTTTGTTAAAGGGCAACAAATGTAAAAACCAAACTCAAATAATGAAGTCTTCCTCTCCAAGATGCAGTAAGTCCCTATTACTTTATAAAGGACGTAATAATGGTCTTTACTCCTTCTGCAGGGGAACCACGCCCGCTTTGCTTATACAACGAGTGGAGGCGGACACTTCCGGGACTGATTATGTGCAGTGACAAACCTCGATTTTTAACCAATCACAGCAGAGTGGGTGTGGTTATGATAAACAAGATTACATCTTCAGAAAACAGGGCTTTTTTTCAGTGGGCGTGGCTTAAGCACATTTTCTAATGTAAATATCTTTATTAAAAGAGAGTAAATAGACACATACTGATGAGTACAATAGAGGTCCAAGATATATTTAAGAGAAACCTAAATCAACACATTACTTGCCATTAAAAACTGACCAAAATTCTAATATTTTTATATATTTGCATAAAAAACACCATCAACTATATTAAATATTTTTGAACCAATAAATGAAAGGGGGAAAAAAATAAACATTTTCTTATCACTTAGACTTCTGTACTAAAAACTATACTTAAAACCTTTTGTTCCTTTGTATTGTAAATAAAGTACTTGGCCTATTTTTACTGTATTTATTTATTCAGTCTTTCCAAATCATATTTTCTCAATTTTCCATTTCCAGACCCCGAGAAGATTGTTTTTAATCCTGCACATGAAGCTTGGATCCATTATGTCAACATTAGCGACATCTCTTTCAATGCTGCAGACGACTCCACGTCTGTGGCTCCGTCTGATAGGAGATGAAAGGCAAACCAACTATCTGCAAAATGGATTCTTAATACTGTTCTCACTTCACTTCTGTCATCACAGAGATCACACGGACGTGTTCATGAAAGGCACCCACGAATAAAAAAGAAAATGGTAAAGTAGTTTTACAATCGTGACACACACACAGTACTCACTTTTTTACACACTGAGAATTTGACCTGATGTCCAGTGAGCATCACGATTGCTTCTGCCCGACATGTTGCACTATAAGAGCTGTGGCACGACTCCGTCACAGTCTTGCACATTATCACAAACTTCTGTTTCCAGCTGACAGAGAAAGATTTTGGATTAACTGAAATGTCATTAAAAACCATGATTTTATTGAGCGCCATTTAATAAAACCTATTATTAAGATTAGATTAATTTGCCAAAAGAAATAACAATAATAATACAATTTTCCCTCACAATTTTGGAAATCAATAGAATGTTTGGAAATTAAATGATTATTAATTAATGCTATCCCAGCTACCCAGGAACAAGAGGGGCACACCCTTGACTAGTGGAAAGTCCAGTACTGGGCACAGACTGACAACCATTAATACAAAATAAATCAAATAACCTCACACCTGTTGTGCATGTATTGGGATATTGTCTTTTTGTACTTTGACTCTCTTCATTACCTTAGTGTTTCATGGATAATTTCTATTCCGTTTTACTCCAACCATTAAGCGTGCCACATACAGTTCACAATTCTATTACCAAGAACAATCTACTGTTATAAGTGCATCAATATCAGTGTGTGGCGTCACAAACTTCTAAGTAGCAAGCAGTGGACAGTGTGCCAGAAACCATCTGGTTCTGTGGAAGAAAAAATGGTCTGGAAGTGTTTTGTTATTTTACCCTCAAAAAACATTCAACAACTACTCATCAAACTATCTCAGACAGCCTGCCAAAGGCATAAGGTTCACATCAGCTATTGCCTTTCATTCATTGACATTTTTTCTCTTTGCCCGCCCCGATATTAGAGCCAGACCGGGAGTTGAAGTCTTTGGTTGCTCTCTTATGTTTGGTTACTGTATCACCCGGTCTGAGCGACAACACAACGCTCAGCACCGGCAGACCTGACCCACCTCCAGGAATCTCACCAACCTCTCCTCACATTCTTCATGTTGGAAAATGCCCAGAAAAACCACCAGGCGTCCTGCTGCTCCTGCCCTGGGAACCATGGGATAAACATACATTTGACGTGATGTGGTTCTGGTTTGTGGGGGGAGATGTGGCCGCGACTGAGAGATGAGCTGATTGCAATGTTTATGAAGGTTGCGTGATGTATACGGAGGAGGCAACATGCTGTAAGACTTACTTTTGATTTAGAAGTCCAAACATTTCTCCGCGCTCAGCGTCTCCCTCTGCCTTGTGGAACAAAGTATTTACACAAGCTGGATGACTGAATTACTCCGAATCAATTTCTGACATCTCTCTCTCTGTTAGACTGACAGGACATGCAAAAGCAAACGTCGGTCGTGGCACTGATGACATGTACTGAAGTTTTCCGGCTGTAAAAAAAACAGATGCCAAGAATGAAGACATAATCTAGTTGAAAGGTATTTTTGATGGTCCAATAAAGCTTCATGAAGCAGTGTCATTATTTTCAGAGTCCACTAGATGGTGGTCTCTGCACTATCTTACTTAGTTTTTTTAAATTGTCATTTATATACAGATGGCGCCACCTACTGACCTTTAATCAAAATGACACTGCTTCATTACACTTTATCAGCACGTCACTAGTAAAAAGTAATCTCAAGAAACTGTTAAATTACTATGAGACTTACTAAAAAAAGAAAAAGATCCAAGTGAATCTCATTGAGCGATAGTGGCAAGATGAAACGTCCTTTTAACAGGCAGAAATCTCAAGCAGAACCAGACCCTGTGTGAACGTTTTTCTGCTGGGATGCTGGGAGAGAGAAGAAAGACAGGGGGATGGAGAGGAGGGGTGTAGGCGGTGGATTTAACGGTTTAAATAAATTATAGATACAATTTTAAAAAAAAGTGAAAAAAGAAACAGGGGAGCAACACAATCATTAGCAGGGTGTTTTTTTTGTTAAACTAATTCTTAACTCAGTTTCATAGTTTTACTCAAAACTTAAGTGCCACAACATGGATGGATGGAGGGATGGATGGATGGATGGATGCATGGATGGATGGATGGATGGATGGACGGGACGGGACTAATCTTTTAACCTTTTTTCTTTTATTTGGATAGCTAACACTTAATCATGCGTCTTCCTGACAATATCAATGCTTCACATCATTCATTCACATTTTTGACAAGCGTCCCCTATTCACCATCTCTGCGCTCTGGTCAAGAAGCCTATAAATCTTTCAGCGACTTGATTAATCGGCTCAGAAGTGCTCCTCCACCCGGTAAATAAATGATGAGGGTGAAGTGATGATTTCTGTTTGTTTCTTGTCAAGTCAGCAGTCTTGACCCGCTAAAAGGTTGTTGCAGAAATCATATCTGTGATTGGAAGAGAGAAAATAAATTGTATAATCACACTTGGTAATGAGAGGAGGATCGCCGTCCGAGAGTTGCTTGTAAAACGCATGTTTTTTAAACCAATAATATATATTGACTGAATAGTTCAGGAAGAAGAAAAATGGGTCTTTACCGGTATAGAGAAAATAATAAGGATTCAGAAAGAAAAGGGCTTTAGCACAGTGGTGGGTTTTTGCTTTAGAAAAAATATGAACACAGAAGTTAACTCCAATCTAAACAAGATATTGAGTACGTTAAAAACGTTAAAAAGACTGTTCGAAGAGTTTTCCGTGTGTGTTGACTTTCAATGGCGAACACTAGTAAATATCTCTCAATTTTGAAACTCCATCAAATACATCTTCAAATCAACAAAATCAACATGAACTGCTGCAGTGCCATAAAGGAAGAGATATTTTTCATCTCGTCCACAGAGAATAACTTTGAGGCAACATCCGTTACTATGGCTGACATTTGACAAACGCTCTTTTCAAGGACTTTTCTTTGCAAATTCAAGACGGAATAGAATGAAGGCTCTAAATTTAATTGGTTTTTCAAGTTTAACCTTGTACTTTCTTCCTCGATTAAGCTCGGAATTCTCCGGCCTTAATACAGAAAGTAATGACGACCAGCAGGGGGCAGATGTGTGTGTTAATGCGTGTGTGTGTGTGTGTGTGTGCAGGTGGCTGCTGATGCGTGTGTTCAATCCACCTCCACTTTAATGACATCAGAGCGAAGACAGTAGTTCACTTCTGGGTAGAATACCAAACAGGAAGACTCTCTCACACGACGTCTCCTCGGGTATTACAGCTCAATATGAGCTCTTGTGTTTGGCCTGGCTGGGTTTTAATAAAACCTGACAAGGATTTATCACCTGTTCTCTGCTCCGTGTGCTGCCACTCTGGCAGACGGAGGGAGGTGCGATAGAGCAGTCATCTCCACCTCACAGTCATTTGCTTGTAGGAAAAAGTGAAAGCAATATCTCACAGCTGCACAAGGACAACTGAGGTTGATTTAAAAAATGGATTTCTTAAGGAGATGCATCATTTTTGTTTACTGGTCTCTTGAGATGATTAAACGAAATGAGATGTGTTTATATGTGAGAAACTTTTGTGTCGGTCGTGAATCAATCAGCTTCTTCGCTACAAACTTTGGTTAAAAATGAGGGTTTTGTCACCTTGTTGAATACATTTTTGAACCACGGTCAACACATACACAAATAAACACTTTTGTAAAATAAACATTCAGCTATTGAACAAAAGTCAAATCAAATGTATTAAATATATACGTATTTTTCATATATTAAAGGATTTATTGTATTGGAATTTTTTGTGTTCACTTTTTGTGCGAACGGAAAACGCTTTATTCTGGAGATTAAATCTAGTTCCCCTTAACCACACCCACACTGCTGTGATTGGTCAAACATCAGGGTTTGTCACCGCATGTCATCAATCCCGAAATTCTCCACCTCCAATGGACCCGTTGTATAAACAAAGCGGGGCATGATTACAGCTGGCTGGAGGAGGAGTGGAACCCATTATTACATCATCATGGGCTCTGTTCTCGTAACCTCTTGTTCGCCGAGATTGAGAACTTTATAAAGTTTTATCATCATGATGAGGGACTTACTGCATCTTGGAGAGGAAGACTTCAACATTTGAAACATGTGATTGAGTTAGGAGAGTTGGGTTTTCACAATTGTTGCCCTTTAAAGGGCTTGACACACAGGGTGGTTTATGTTCCTCACAAATATGTTTGACTAGAGTATATTGTAGGAAAGGCCGTTTCCACGTTTTAACTTTTAAATTCCATATAAGGTCATTGTTGATTGACTTGTCTAATCTTTCAGTAGAGCAATAAAGTTAATATTTAAAAAATAGTATCAGATCAGTATCGCTGATACTCTGAGCTCGGTTATCATCATCGGTATAGGTACAATAAAGTTAGGATGAAGATGTATGCAGTCACTGAAGACTGTCAAGTTTCTTTGAATCTTGGGGTTGATATGTTTTCCATGGACCCGCACACATCGCTAAAAGTAGTTTTGGTAAGATCTTCACCAACAGAGAGCTGCCAGTTTATGTTTACTGCATCACTGAATACAGTATTGGTATGACTCCCTCAACATAGACATTTTTTTAAAGCAGACATTCATAAAATAACCAATATATTAGTCATATTTGCTGGTTTCTCTCCATAAAATGTATGTTTTACAGTTTTTTCTAAATATGTTTTCCTGGAGCTACGAAGCATTAACACAGGTCAACATGTCACTAAAACACTGCCGAACATCCTCAGCGGTGGTTTCATTATGCTCTCACCGTTCACCCCCCCGCCGCCACCTCTCGTCATCCTCTCACACTTCCTGGACCCTCATCCCTCTCTCCACCTTCTTGTCACTTCTGTGTGTACCGCTCACCAGGCTTCCCCAGCGAGGACTTCCTCGGGACGGTTGCTAGGTGATGGCCCCCCTGATTAGCAAAGAAGAGGGGGCTAGGGGCGGTCTAGTGTGTGTGTGTGTGTGTGTGTGTGTATGCGTGCGTGTGTATGCATACATAGGCGTGTGTGTCTCTTTTCTCTGCAGTTATCACTAATTGACAGCTGCCGGCCCTCAGGGCTGTATTCTAACCTCTTGCCCCCAGTGTAATCGCAGGGCAGGGCTCTGTCGCCCCCCTTAGGAGGGAGATGAGGCTGGGAGGAGAGAAAGGGGGGAGTCCACATCACAATGACTTTGGATTTAGAGTGGGGCGACACACTGCACAGGCTGAATAAGTAAAGTGATCCTGGAATTGCTTGGACAAGAAGAGAGCAATTATTTTCTTTAGAGGTCCTGATGTAGAGAGAAAGTTTGTTGAGATGAAAAATAAAGAAGAAGAAGGTCCAACTGCAAAAACAGAGTAATAAAATAATCCAATTAATAGAGAGAGTATTGGTTAAATAATGGATTAAACGAAATTTAAAATAAAGATTTACAAACAGGAAAAAGAACATTTTGTTAATATGCAACATCACTCATAAGCAAATACTTAGTAACAAACACATCTGATTGTAAATGCAATGTTTTTCAATAATTTAGAATATATTTTGTAAAAAGTATTTCTGACATCAAATGGGATCTTATATTAAAAAAAAACTTTAAAATAAAGTAGGCAACCAATTAATGTGCTACACAATCCTCACATTTTGTGAGGCAGAAAGACACTTTTGATCAACAGAATCATCTCATTAAAGGCTGTTTTGTATATTTAGTATTTTTAGTAAAAAAAAGAAAAGTACGTATTTATTTTGATTTTGATTTTAGTGCAATCTTGAAATCCGGCCCTTCCTGAGGAATAGAAAAAAATGGATATGTTATTTTTAAATGAGAAAATATTTTTATAAATCTCTCCTTAACATTAATATAAATGATAGGTTTGCTGGTGTTTTGGTAGTTACATAAATAACACGATAAAACAGCTGCACTTTTGGATTGATTTATATATCTTTTTTTTTTCAAATTAAATATTAAAAGATTAAATCCCAGTCAATGTCAACATTTAATTACAAGCAATAAGCTATTTAATAATTTAACATTATGTATCATCGTCAATAAAGGAAATTCAAATCCTACATTTCTATATTGAAAAGAGACGCTGAGAGCTTGAGAAAGCACACACAATAGTGTTGCTGATATTTGGAAGAAAAGATGGTCGACAGTCAGGAGGCGAGAACAGCCTGATGGGGAAAAGGGCACTTCATGTTTTCGAAGGGGGGATGGGGGCCCCAGCTTTTCGGCAGCATGTGGGGCTCAACACCATCTGGATGTATTCTCAAACCCAGGCCAACTCTCCCTCGTCCAACTAGGACAATCTGATTATTCAACCCCTCCCTTCCCCTCTCTGGCAATATAACTCAAATTAAAATGAGATTACTGTTATCATACTTTGGGTTTGGAGGTTGATAATGAGTTCTCGAGCTTTGCTGTATATGAGGTCTTGAGTTATATTCCCTGCAAATGTTTGCCAACTTTGGTCTGTAGTTTGTTTTAGTCTGAGGCGGCTCTTCAATGTTTGCTGTGGGCACCTGGAGTCAAAAATTAAAAGTTGTGAGAGCAAATATTCACTATTCCATCTTCATAAAGTTACTTTAATAAGCAATCGTCAGTGAGTAGGAAACAAAGGCAGTAGCGTTTAATACTTACTAATAACATTTTGAAGGAGGGAGTCACAAGTTAATGAGTGACACTGTCATTATAACCTTTTGAATGTTTAAAAAAAACGCAATGATAGTAATCCATCGAAAAAATGATTATATGTATTCAATCAATCACTGCATGAGGTTTAATCTCTTGACAGAATACAAATTAAAATAAAGTTAAAATCAGCCACTTCACAGGTTAAAAGAGATGATAAATACATTACTCTGGCATGGGAATTAAGTCATTTAGGTGTCAGTGAAACAGCAAAAACTTAATTTTAATTAAAACTATACATAAAAATTCTGACTGCAAATACTGACCATGACATTGGAAACTCTTCATATACTTTGGCTTTTTGACAAAACGTTTGTAATATCCTCCCAGTGTATAGTTAATTTGAGTCAAACTCATTTTGACTAAATCATTAAACACACAGCGGAGCTTTTCTATTGCTATTTAAAGATGAGTTCTGCTGATTTGGGTTCCTCCAAAGAATAATAAAACACAATTAGAAGTGTGTCGTCTTCACTCAAAATGAGAGATTATTTCCACAGGAAGCATGAATTGAATGACTTTATGAAACATGTTTGTCTCATGATGAAGCCTCGACTGTAATTATCTCCATATTACTGTAATTATTAAAAGTGTGCTGCTCTTCTCCTCCGGCTGGTCACCGCACGATCCTATTTCAGTCGTGCCGTCTGCCTCGACGTCTTGATGCAGACTTTGACATTGGCGAGCGATCAATAGATCCGGCACGCAGAAATGCATCTGGCCCTGATTATAATGAAGATAGCTGGTCATTTAAAATGCTAATGGACACTTTCACCTAATAAGAGACATTCAGCCCAGCAGTTCATTAAAATTTAGAGGTGGAAAAGTCTATTTCAATTAGCTTCACCCGCTTCCCCCCCGACCACAAGCACTCCACCCTGTAAGAGTTTTGCAAATGTTCAAATGTCCCATCTGAGAAGTGTAGAGTCAAACTTGAGTTCAGGGTCGAGTACACAGATGTCATTGAGCATCATTATTGCCATATTTGTACTTCTTTAGTACATCATAGGACCAACATCTTTAATAAAAACAAATCATCAGATAATAAAGCTAAACTAGTTTAATCTTTCCAATCCTTTATTATCACTTAATGCTTTAACACAGTTCGAAAATTTCACACATATATTTACAGTTAATTTGATTTATGATTGAACACATTTTACAGCATTTCTATAGCGACATCAAATGCAAAAATAATATTTATTGACCTTTCCCTTTTTTAGGTACAGCTCAGTGAAGCCATATGGAGCGTTCACTACCTCAACATCTGTCACTCTGGGATTCATGTGGGTAAAAAGAGGGTTGTAGTAGACTCAACACATTCAGAAAAGAAAGAAAGAGTTTTTTACATATACTGTATATGCAAATGTATTGTATGTATGTATGCATGTAGTAATTTTTACTAATTCAGAAATTGGAGGAGGGTATTTTGAGGATCAGGAATAATATTAATAATAATAATAAGTATATATATAATTTTTATTTATATATATTTTTTGATGATACAATTTTCATCATAATTTCTTATTTATTTATTTATTTGGGTTTAGGCCCTTAAAATCATATTAATTTATATCATCTATTGTTCTTTTATGTATTATTTTTTAATAGCGTGTATGAAATAAAATAGTTCTATTTATTTTTCTTACAAATAACCTGTACATTTTAATTGCGATTGTACGAGTAATGGGCCGATGAGGCTTCATGAAGCATTGTCATGTTGTTTAGATATCAGTAGGTGGCGCCATCAGTTTAAAAGTGAGGTGATGTTTCATTAGAAAAGTCGTTCAACACAAAGGATAACAGTGGTCTCTGAAAATACTGACACTGCCTCATGAAGCTTCATTAGAGCATCACTGTCTTGTACCTTTTTGTGTAGCAAATAAACTTCCGGCCACAAGATGGCGGCAGTCTTTACGTCATCTGAAGCCCTTTGAAATCCCACAAGATCATATTTGGTTTCAAAAACAAATGAAAGCAGTTACGAATTGGTCAAGCGTCATGCAGTAGGTAAGTTCTAAAACACCAGAGTCAAGTACTCGGACAATACTACAAATAGTTATTTTAAAAGGCCAATAAATGGCATTCTCTGCTTCATAATCTTTGGCTCTGATCCACTAATTCAATTAAACCTGGCATCAATTTCACTGAGAGTGCCATCTAGTGGCCTTTCAAACTGTATCATGATTAATGATGGTCTGATGACGCTTTATGAAGCAGTGCAATTATTTTCAGAGTCCCCTAGATGGCGGTCTCTGCAATGTGTCTGTTCTTATCATCAACCATCACATCATTTTCAAACTGATGGCGCCACCGACTGACCTCTTAACAACATGACACGGCTTCATAAAGTTTCTTCAGACCATCACTAATCGCAATATACTATATCGTGATACGTACCAGATTCTTGCCAATTCACAACTACAATACAAACATTTATCACCTAATTTTAACCAAAATGTCATGTTGTTTTTGCCAGTGTTGGTTTGTCTGTTTGATTTAGACTAGCATCTCTCAATTGTAGAGTGGATTGTCATCAAATATTCAGGAGCCAGTCTAGTGGCCAAGACACTTAGCTTTCACGCACATTTAAATTATGGTCGAGGGAACTGTCATGAATCAACACAGTTCCTGAATCATGATAGTTGTTTTACGAATCGTGTTTTAATATGTAAAATGAAATCCTTGGCAGAGGTTTGCGGCATCTCACTGTCTTTACAAATATGAATTTATTCATTCATTTT
Organism: Callionymus lyra; assembly: GCF_982586985.1. Classification (NCBI taxonomy): domain Eukaryota; kingdom Metazoa; phylum Chordata; class Actinopteri; order Syngnathiformes; family Callionymidae; genus Callionymus; species Callionymus lyra. The sequence goes on from NC_141835.1 coordinate 22,390,005, forward strand.
CTGCCGCAGATTCTCCCACTGGGTTGGCAGAAGGTTTATCCCGGCTTGGGAGAACACAGCTCTCCTAGTTATTTTATATTTATTAATAAAAATCAACTTATAGGAACCTTGAAGAGTGTAGCATAAGCATCAACGGCATCTTAAAACGACTGATGGATCTACTGACTCCTTCAAGAAACATCTTAAGACATTTCTATTTGTGCAGGCTTTTCCTTGATTCTCTGGAACTCCTGTGTTTGTCTCTGTGATGTCTTGACCTTTTAAGTATATATTTTATTGGGTATTGTTTTGTTTGTTTAAGCGCTTTGTGACCCTGGTCTAAAAAAGCGCTCTGCAAATATTACTTACTTAATTACTTACTTATTAAATAAACTTTTCGCTCGCTCTCACCAACCCTTAAATGTTTTGTACGTTAATATCATGAGATTTGGACCAGTTTAATGTCGGCATTCAATTTGCGGACCAACTTTCGGAAAAAAACAAAATAAAATGACATGAACAGCAGAAAAACAACATTAAAAACATGAAAAAAACATCCCACCACAACTTTGCATCAGAAGGAGCTCTGACTTGTTTGTCTGCCAATTGTTTTTCCATTTAATGATAGTTTTACTTAGTGATGTGGTCTGGTGAAGCTTCATGAAGCAGAGTCATGTCGTTTGGGGTCAGTAGGTGGCGCCATTAGTTTAAAAATAATGTGATTTTGATGATTTTCATTAGAACAGTTGTTCAAAAGAAAGGAAAATAGTACAGAGACTGCCATCTAGTGGACTCTATAATATTGGAAAATAATTACAGTGCTTCATGAAGCTTCATCAGACTATCATTCAACGTGTGGTCGGGGGAGGCAGAGGCTCATCCTGGTTGAAGTATCTCTGAATGTCGCCAATATAATGTTCACAATAGATATGTTTATTTGGCTTGGTTTTCCACAATCTGGCGGCTGTCTTTAACCATTAAAGTGTTTGTTAGGGTCTTATTTAGTTTCGCTGATCGGAAATACAACCGCAGTGAAAAGGCAAAGCTTGAGACACGCACTAATGAGCCTCTTTAAACTATGTCACATCTCCATTGATGCGGAGAGACTTTTACAACAAAGTAACAGAAGTTTGTGTGGCGAAGGACAGGTGCATGGACTTTTTTTTTTTACAGATAAAGGTAAGACCAGAACCTGTTTTAAACCTCAATAGTATAAAAAAGAGATAAGACTAAGAATAAGTGATAATAAGAAAAATACAATAGAATATTTAAAAACTGCATTTTGTCCTTAAATAAAGTATCCTTTATTTTTCTCACCCATTTAATACTCAATATTTATACTTTCATGATAATAAACTCTAGTCCTTTTTGCGCAAATCTAGCCAATCACAGAAGGCACCACGCAATATTAACCAATCAGAAGCATCTTAAGACAGGTCTATCTTTTATTACTAGTTAACACTGACAACAACCGAGTGACCGAGTCATTGTAACTTTTTAATACAAATACAGCTCTGACATCATAATGCTGTCAAGCTATCTATCACTTGGGATTCTTCACCCAAATTTAAATCTAAGAGTTCTCGCTAAACTTTATGGTAAATTCCCCTCAGAAGGAGAAAATAAACGTTCAGGTTTCAAATTAAGAGCAGAAGAGTCATATTTCATACTGTTTAAATCCACTTTCGCCTTTTCCTTTTTAAAATAATTTATCAGTTACTTCATTTTTTCTATATCTATTGATTGTTTTACTAATTTAGATTTAGATTTTCAGCCGATTGAAAAGTCTCAGATCATTATATATGGCAGGTTAAAGCTTTTCAAAATATCATTTTTAATAAATTGATAATTAAAAAATAATATTTCAGCTATGACTCTTGTGTCAATGTCAAAGATGATGAAGGTTTAGCAATAAATCAATATTCGTCCACAACCGAATACTGCCAAAGATCTAGAGGATGTAGACTAGTATCCCACAATATATCACAACAATTCAACATAGACTCTGAGAAATTATTAATGAAATCATATTTCTTGTTTAAGCCATCTTAGTCATATGATTTATGCTATAACTGGCATGCAGGTGAGGACATCAGTCTAATAAAATATTTTAAATCGTATTTTCAAAATTTCACCTAAGACCATAAGTGTGTTTGTGTGTGTGTGTGCATGTGTGTGTGAAGAATGCTGAAAAAACCAGTAGCCAATTGAAAAAGTTACCCTTTTGGGTTTATTTACTTACTAACTGACTAAAGGAGTCAGTGCCTCACCAACCATGAACCTTACCACACGTCACTGCCATCACTAGTTTTACTAGTTCACAGACTTTTATTTTAGTATACTTGGCCAAATCAAGCGCCTTGATATATCGAGATTATAATGATATACTTCTTTTTTTTTCTGTGCACATGAATGCCTTATGGAGCAGTACTGTTATCAACTAAGTTGAAGTGCTCATTAACGAAAATATTGTCAGCATAGTTTTGTAGAGATAATCTACTTTATAATCACATTTATTAGGGTGAGCCCAATTAATGCACTGGTCCATATGTGGCTTCAATACTTCTCGTCTATATTAGCATTTTAAATCAAGCCAAACAAAAGCTGTGCCAGTGGTGTAAACATGGGGAATTAAAGCTCCTGCAGTTCAACGAACGGTCATCTTCCGCTAATATGAGTGCGCATGAAATCAACTCTCCACTAAATTACAGCATCTGCTTTCGATGCAGAAATATGGGAGAACAGCATGATTTACAACTCAAGACTTCCAAGAGTGTAACACTGCTTCAAAGAGTATTAAAATTAGAAGAAGAAAAAAACAAGCCTCATAAAAATTCTCTTTGCTTTTAAAAAAACAAATATATGTGCATAAAGTTGATACAAAATGTCTGATGGGATTTCATTACAAGTGGTAGATTTGTTCTTCCCAAACTCTCGCTTTTTTCCTTTCATTGCGGGAGCGGTTTTCTTTGACCTCTCCTGCCTGTCAGACCAGGACCTCGTCTTGCTCCTGGCGGCACTGTGGCATTGCTTGACCTATCTCTGGCAATTACGCCTCAATCATTCTCTCATTGGGCATCAACCACCCACTGCACTGGATCGTGAGGTCTCCGGGTTCCCTTCACTAAAATCTAACACATTTCATTTAAGGGAAACTCAACCGTTTAACACAACCATGGTGGAAATTAGGAAATAAATCAACTAAAATAAACACATCTTGGCTTTGGAATTGAATATATTTTGCGCTCCTCATCAGTATGTAAGACCTTTCTACACTTTCTAAAACACGACCCACTTGAGAGATTTCTCTTTTTTCTTCTTCAGCTCCTTTGCTCGGCCGTTAACTGCTCTCAAGTCGACTTAAAACCAAATCTCAGCGCTTCACTGCACCTTCAAATGCAAAAACTTGGCTGAATGAACTGAGAATTCCTTTCAAGGCTCGCCACAGAAATTGGACCGCTTGTGTAGAACCAGCGCTAATGAGCCTGGTATCGATCAACACCTGATAAACTCCAGAAATGAGTGGGTTCCTTTAAAGTTACAGCAGATGTGTTTATTTTTTTGCAATTCAAACTAAACCTCGACTATTGAAGCTGTCAAATTTATTGAATCTGATCCAACAACTCCAAAAAGCAGATATTTGCAAGATCTAATTAAAAATAGGCCTTATATTGTAAAAGCAAAGATGAAAACTACCAGTTTGCAAGTGACTTCAGAAAGTAAAATGTAGTTTAAATAGCACATTAAACGTACATTTTAAGTCTTCCTGAGTTGCATAGATCAAAAAGGTTTAGCAAAGGGATATGACAGGGATTTTTTCTGTGGCAACACTTAAAGTAAAGTGAAGTGCACCCAAAATTAAAATTTCACTAATTTTCTTCTCAGTTTATCCAATGCTATTAGTGTTAATCTTGTGCAATGACACGAGCAATGTGTTTTAATGAGGATAGACTTGGAGCTGGAGCTTAGAGACTTATAACTGATCTTTAATATATAGACCTATTTAAGTTTTTATTCACTAGCATTTATTACTAGCGTCTTTGGATGTTTTTTTGTTTTGTTTTTTTGGACGAAGATGAAGACAATTTAGCTCCAGTCGCTACACTAAAATGAACATACATTTTTTCCAATAACTCTAAAAAGGAACATATTATTGAAAATAATTCAGCCCTTATTCGACAGGAGGTTGAGTAGAAAGTAAGACATTTAAATTGACTTGAATTCTGCGACTCCTCTGGTGTGAGTGACAACAATATATAATCTTGCCAGATTGTAGCTCATAGTGACCTTCTGAAAAAAGATTCATCATCGTTGTGATCGTTGTATACCGTTATCGAAAAAAACATATATCAGCAGCTGAACAAGAAGAAAATCAATTGGATAAAATGTTTATTGATTATTAGTTACATTAAACTTTTATTAGAGAAAAGGAAAGTCAGTTTGGTGAATAAATGACATAAATTCATGTTGAGAGTTTTTTTGTTGGTCAAGACTGCGTGAAAGCTCAATTTGAATAATGTGACTCAACATCCTAAATGAGCCTTCGCTTGTCTCAAATGCTGCTGAATAGCACACGAGGAGGCAGTTAGTGACCTATTGACCTCGTCCACAGAGCAACAGAACTGGGCGGGATTAAATCAATGTTAGGCCCATACCTTTCCATAACATTCCAGCCAGAGATAACATAGTTTTTGATTACATATAGGCCACGGATGTGTTTGACTTCTTAGCTCTTCTTCGAGGTGTTTGCTACAAACGCCATGTAACGCAGCTCACAGGGCTTAATGGTGATCACCACATGATCGAGCCACGAGAGGTCAAAGGTGAGGGCATCACTGCTGGTCTCTTTGTCCGCAGATTGGTTTTGTGAGGGTCTAATTCAGCTGTTGGAAATTGTTTGAATCATGTTGACCTACATTCATAAATAAATGCCGGCGCCAATTCAGCCTTCTAAAATTCCAGAAGCACATTAGCTCCGGGCTCTTAAGCCTGTTTACAAGGAGCGAGAGTTCTCAGCAGGCGGCTGCTTATAAAGGAATCTGTTATGATGAAAAAGTGTTTTCTGCTTTCATCAGTGAACTAATAGTTACGATTTACATTCAGTCATTTAGCTTCAATCCAGCATATTTTACAAGTGAAGAAGAATAATGCCTTGAAAAAGCATTTAAAGTATATATTCAGTGGAAGAAAGATGAGGAAAATCAGATCAAGAGTTGCTTCCTGCATCAAGTTAAAGTATAAACTATGTTGGGTAGTGTATGAAGTTTTAAACAGTTTTTTTTTTACTTTTTGACTTCTTTTTATATTCAAACACAATCACTAATCTGTACGTGTAACTGTTTGTTTAGTCCCCTGCTTCCTAGAGAATGTAAAATAAGACCAGTATAGTGTTTTATTTTTAATTAAATATTAATTTATTTATATCTGACCCTGTGAGATCAAATTTTTCATTTAGAGCAGTGGGCCCCGACCACTGTGGACTGGTACCAGTTACTGGGCCACGCAAAAATACAAATATGGAAGTATCATAAGCCTGGGATTCTAGTCAAAATACTGTTTTGGTCACATTTACTCAAAAAATAAGCTAGTCAACTAGCGAAAAATTATTTTATACAAACTCTTTATTATCTTGTTGTTTTCTACAATTTTCTACAGCGATCTGGTGGGATTAATTTTTTTATGCACTTAGTGCTTTGTGACCCTGGTCTGTAAAAGCGCGCTACAAATATAAATACTAACTACTTAATTACTTAATGTTAATTTATTTTGTCTGTTTTATTGACCACATTTTCAGTAGTGATGGTCTGATGAAGCCTCACGAAGAAGTGTCATTATTTTCAGAGTCCACTAGATGGCAGTCTCTGCACTATTTTCTTTTCTGTTGAACAACTGTTCTAATGAAACATCACATCATTTTTAAACTGATGGCGCCACCTACTGACCGCTAAACAACATGATACTGCTTCATGAAGCTTCATCAGACCATCACTGACGTATGCCTTAGTGTGACCCAGAAATGTTCTCAGTTGACATTAACCTCATGAGTGTTTTTAAATGTTTTGTGTATGGCTTTCAATTGTTTTCACTAATTGTGATAAATTAATGACAGTTATAATCAGCTGTTGTGTTGGTCTTCTTTGGCTGGAGTTGTTCGGGGTGAAAACGTTGGTCAGTCACCGCCTGAAGTGGACACTCCATGGGGTTCATCATATTATCACGTTGGTAGGTTGTTATTGGATCAAGACAACCAGACTTTCATATCTAGCATTTGACAGACAGCAGACTCAGATGAAGGTGGAAAAATAAATATAATAATAATAATAAGATCTATTGATGACATTAGTTGAACTCATCATTGTCACAGTAATGACAACGCTGGCTTATGTGCTGTTAAGGTTCATGTTTTCATCATTATGAGTTGGTCTGGTTGCTTAAAAATGATTATTTTCCATTTCTTCTCCGTTTGTTTTCCAGAGACTCCCTCGGTTCACTCGTGGCTCAAGTTTGGCGTACAGTATGAAAGGAGATGATAAATCAAAGCAATACTGAGACTGAGGCCCTTCAATACCCTTGATGCTGAAGTTGATGAACGGCGCTGATCCAGCCCATTTCACATCCAGCTTTGACATTTGAGACAACAGGCTGTCGTTAATAAATGTGTTTTAAAAACAAACAAGCAGCGTTATTGTTTGCATGGGCCTCAAAATAGATTGATTACTTAACTTTGAGGTGTGATTTGTTTTTGTCGAGCAGCCAGCTCGGCCTGCTCCGTCATGCTATTATCACGGAAGGCGCCAGAGTCAACTCGTCCATCAGGTCCGCAGCATTTCAAGGTAACCTTACGAAGTCCGTGTCAGACGATCATCACAGGCAGCGGTCAGACATGGCAGCGATGCGCTCCGAGCCACCGCTCTGGGGCCAAAGGTGCAGCAGTGAGTGCATCACCCAGCAGAAAAAAATGACGCTGCAGAAGAGCGGATTTAGCGTTTTTTTTACTCGTGTCTTACTCCATCTTTGTGTTCTCTAAAGCGGCCAATAAAAACAATTTATTATTATTATTATTATTATTTAGGTTTTCTTTACACATCTAGCAGCTTTATCGATCATGATGAAAACTAGAAAAACAAAGAGCAAATACTTCAACCAAGAAGATCATTTTAAAATCACATGATAAAAGACATTTAAGAAAATAAATGACAACTTCAATGATCTTAAAGGAAGTACTATGCCTGGGTACCTATTACAACTTAACCACTTACATTTCATCTTAGTTTTTATAGTTAAAAACTATGATGAATGAACAAACAAAACACATTTGGCCAATCCATTTTATTGATTAGCAATAATAATACTTGCATATTCATTTATTTTTCAATCAAACTGTATAGACTAAAAATCACATCTATGAAAGGACAAATACAAATGGTGTTTTTTTAAGTACAATAGATAAATATTGTTAAATGTTTTAAAAACATGTTCCAACTAACCATTTGTAAGTAAGTAAGTAAGTAATTTTTATTTGTATAGCGCTTTTCCAGACCAGGGTCACAAAGCGCTTAAACAATCAAAACAATACTCAATATATATATATTTTAAAGGGCAAGATAAAACTGATAACACAACAGGAGTTCCAGAAAATCAAGGAAAAGCCTGAACAAATAAAAAAATAAAAACGTCTTAAGTTATTCGTCAATAACTGATGGACCTAAAATGCCTTCATTATCATTTAATGCTGTTGCAAGAACACTTGGTTAGTTTTCCCAGCTGAAAATTCCCCGCAAAAGTATTTTATTTGAATGAATATGACACCAAAGTTGGAAGCTGTCAAGATTTTACACATCATTGGCTCAAAAGCACAACCTGCACCTTGTTCACCTGCTGAAAATGCATTAGTTATCCCAAAATTTCCATTCCGGGGGCCGAGGTCTCCAGCGTAATTCAGCACATTTTTGATCATATGAATAAAGAGTGTTGGGCGAGCAACTGGATTTACATATACACTTGTCTTAAGTTTGCATTTATGCCATACCTGTGCAGCACACACTAATGAGGCAATTATTTAGACAGCAGACCCGCCAGACTATTGGGGGGTGATTGGAGGGTTCACAGTGGGGGGATTACCATGGTTAGCTGGACTTCAGAGTAAGACAGGGAGGGATTTCACACTATATAATGAAGAGAACTTTTCACATTTCGTGGAAATAATGAATTCAGAAAACACATCTTGTGCTAAAAAAGAAAGAAAATAAGCTTCATACATGTAGCAGAATGTATTTTAAGCATTAGGCTGTTGGGAGAATGTCAATTTGAGAGGTGAATGTTTGACATTCATGCCCATAATTGAGGAGATTTTGCGAAGGAGCCGGCCAACAGAAAAGACCTCAATGACCCGCAATCACTGTTTTTACAGTTGTTTTGTTGTAATCATGCTAATAATTTGCGAGCAAAAAAATGCAATTTGTCAAGAACATTTGAAACTACTAAGCAGCTAATTATGGTTTTCCGTGTTGTTGAAGTGGAAATAACCTTTACTGACCAAGCTCATCTCACTCTACGATGATGTCTAAAGCTGCACAGTGGACTATTAAACTGTCGACTGGGCCATCAGCCAGATTTCAAACAACACTTTTCATATCATGCAGAAAGAACATAGCTGCAAGTAGGCATTATCCCTGCTCCAGTGGTTCATGTGATCAGAAGTCACTTCTGAATTTACAAATGTTTTGGTTCGTTTCATGATGAACAGTCATGACTCTCTAGCCACTGTTTTACGAGGAAGCTACGGCCCTCAGTCTCGTTCTTCATTCCTCGACTTCTGAGTATTAAGACATCCCTCAGTCATCGCGGGAGCACGGATTTTGAGCTTGAGGAAGGAGTTTGAGGAATGAGAAGACTAATGGGAACGGACCTAAGTTACTGGTAACTAGTTACTATGGGAATTCGCTTTTTTTGTATGAGGGTGGAAAGGCAAATTTGTCAAGTGTAAGGCTAGTGTAATTTCGGAATCTTTGATTAATCAATTCAGACAAAAGGCCAGAACAACACATTAAATAACCAAAGATAATGAATAATATAAATTATACAGATTTAGAATTTGTGATTGTCTCAACAGGCTGATACTTTCCAAATGTATTTCCCCCATTGGAACTTAAAGTCAGCCCTTTTTATTTTACTACTGATTACACAAACATATTATAGACATTGGATTAAAAAAAACACAAAAACCTTCAAAGAAAAATATCAAACAATACAAAACTCAAATAGTTTAATAAATCAGGAGGTTCAGCATTTATTATTAATTTATTTAAAAAATAGCAATAACATAAACTTCTATCTATTTATCATCGTGTATGAAAATGATTTGGCTGACGAAGGTCTCGAACAGTGATCTTTCGCCTTTAGTTACCTCAGGGTCAAGTTGACCCCAAAAAGCCCTTGGGTGAACAACCTTCCTGGCTTCCACAAAACATAAGCAGTGGTGGGGGTTGTTCATCTTAACCCAGAAACAACACAAGGGATACCATAAACACATTTGTTTTCAGGTCTCCGGGTTACCTGAGGTAACACAATGGTTAATAACTTGTTTTTCTAACACTGGTGCTGTGGGGTTTCAATGACCTTGGAAGCATCACATGATCAAATAGGTTTGTGTCATCTGCACAACTCGGGCAGAAGAAACAGAGGATCAAAACAGAATGAACTTTGGTTAAGTGTCGGGGTCAGGGGAGAGAACTGTCCACCGGGCCATCAGCGAAAGAACATAGATAGATGCAATATCCCTGCTCATGAGGTTCATGTGATCAGAAGTAACTTCTGAATTTACAAGTTTTAGTTGCTTAAATGTTGAACATTCAGTACAACTCTCCAGCTACCCTTGGGAGGAACTCTTTGGACCAGTGAGTCACCACCAAAGTGCTTTACAGCGGTAGATCAGTCACTTTTCCACTTACCTGGAGATAAAACCAGGAACTGACATAACCAGAGTCCTGATCTTGTTTTGTTAACAAATGTATCTGCATGTGTGGCTATGGTGCGTCAGAAGAGCTACAATAATGCAGTAACACTCTGAAGGAAGGGAGGCTAGTTTAGGTTTTATGTAATTAAATTCTCTTCCACATTTTCAAATCTATATTTTCTGAAACATGTTTTGTAGTTTTTGCTGCTTTAATGTAAAAAACAAAACAAAAAAAGGCTTAATACAGGAGACACTCATCCGTAGCTTTGAGAGGGTTGTTTGAAACCGACCTATATGAAATGTATATTTCTTCCAGGAGGTACATCTGTCCCTCCCATGTGGTGTAATCACTAGAGTAGCAGCTTGTTGATGCTCATGCAGGTTCAGTTAAAGTTACACATTAATATCCACGGATGACCTTTTGGATGAGCTGCAGCATTAGTCTTGTGCGTTCTAACCTGTCCTGTGTGGACATAGAGTAATGTGCTGGTTGACCGCTGAGCTGACCCTCGCGGCATTAGAATGTAGACCACATGTCTCGACTGTGTCTACCTCCGCTGGTATAAGCGATAAAGTCCAAAACAAATACCGAGAAAACGTGTCGTATGAAGTCTTATCTCTGCATACTCCGCTGATTGTATAAGCTGGTTTACCTTCCTCCTCCTAACATGATCGAACAACACGCACAACTGCTTCAACCTTCAAATAGCATTGAACTCGAGATTTGTTTTCGACAAAGAGAAGACTTTGATTGACAAGCTTAGATAAGTAGAAGTATTAGCATCTTAATTCCAGAGACTGTCACGATTGGTTAGCATCTCCTTTTCACGAGTGCAACTAATAAAGGAAAGGTATTCATGTTTCTGAACAAGCTCTCCTTTATGACCTAATTGCTTTTGGTTCAATAGCTTAAAAAGTCATTAATTACTGGGCCAGCCTGTAATGGAGGTTAAGGTGGCTTTCTCGCCAAGGTAATGAGGCGGCGTGCGCAGCGGCCAGGATGATTTTGATGCGATAATAAGAGAGGTGAATACAATTTTTCCACCTTTGTTCAATGACGCCCCTGGCTGGGAGACGAAAGGGGCCCTTTCATGGAGGCTGGGTTAAAGGCAACCGATAATTGAATCCCAAACTGTGCTATTTGTATCGCTGGCAGCACATTACACACGAGGTGCAAATGGCCTTACCCAAATGTGGATGACATCAAAATGATGTGTATTGTGGTTGCACAAAATCTAATGTGTTTGTATGTGCAAATGTGCATGTCCATTCAGCGGGTTTTCCATTATACTCTCGCTGGTGATGGCTGGATGGCTCTGTGTTTGTTTGCAATGTTTTCAATTCCCATCACGAGGCGCGCTATTTACCGCCATCTTCTTGGCATAGTATTGATTACCTGCTGAGGATTTCAAACATGAGAAATGCATGTTTGTTATTTCAACAAATGCTGATCGGCGTGTCAGCCTAATTCAAGGTTAAACAATACGCACGTGTGCGATGCAGTGGAGTTGCTCAAAGAAGCAAATATAAGGAAGTCTCTTCAAAGAGGTGAACATAATCTGTCCGATGCATCGGGCAAAATACTAACCATCAATCAGAGAACAACAAAAAAAACAGGCTTCGCTTCCAAACTGCCTCACAGCACATACAACAATTTTGTCCTATGACCTCTAACCCCCTTGAGACCTGATGGCATTTCGTTGATGGCCTCCACTTCGTAGTGGAAACGGAGAGATAGTGAGGAAGGAGAGGCGGAGTGACGGTGGCTACTCCATGACTTTGGAGGAGATTAGACGATTGAGTTCACCTTCAATGATGGTGGAGATAGTCTTTCAGTTGAGGGGAAATGCCAGAGCTCAGCAGTTTGTTTTGTGTAGCTTTAAGAGCTTCCTGTGTCAGTTTCAGGTTGCCTGTCTCTCTTCCCTGCAGCGGCCCATTGTCTCCCCGCTCAAAAGGCAGCGCAGTGTTGGGTGATCGACAGAGCGACTCGGCCGAGCACTCCTGCCACGGCAAGCCAAACCTCCGGAGGGGATTCTTCATTGTGACTTTAAGGAATCTCATGACAACACATCTGTGGTCAGGGGGCGTGTCCAGTTGCAAAACGGATCACCGCCACACGTGTCCACGATCCCCGCATGTGTGAAAACTATAGGATGTTCATGGATAATACAGATGGACATCAGACAAAAGTTGCAAACTCTTTCACTGATATACTCCCCATACAAATGGAGAATGGAATCATGAATGACGCTCCAAGCTGTAACAACTACATAACAATTCAGTAGGTAGGCCATACAATATAATATATCCTTTGTATTTTGAATTATAGTAGTGTTTAACACATTTTCAACTATCATCAACATAATTGTTGTGTTTCCACAGACTAATAAAATGGAAATTATATGTTGGCAAAACCTTTTCTTTTCATTCAGCAGTTTTTACACTGCAACAACAATTGCAAGTGCTTCCATCAAGAAACAACATGGTCAGTACAAACATACTTTGCACTTTGTAGCAAGGGTGCAATGTAGGACAGGATGCTCTAAAACAGGTTGTTTAGCATGTATATCTCCCCAGCATTTAAGACACTTTAAAATGCTTTTTGTGAAAACATGAATGATCTGATAGAAATCTGCTCCTCAGGCTCCTTAAGTAAAAAAGTGTGGACTTTTTCTTCGTGTGGTAAAAGGGGACGCTAATGTTTTCATTTAGGTTTCTTTTAAATTTATATTGGACTTCTATTGTATTCATCGCTATGTGTCTGAAAACACATTGTTTTTCTAAAGATGGAATTGCATTGACCTTCTTCACTGATTGGTCAAGCATCAGGTTATTACATGATAATGGGCTCTGCACTGTAAATCAAGATTTCAGACCGGGGAGAACTGTATTGAGTAATAACTTTGAACATTGTCATGATGAGGGTCTTACTGCATCTTGGAGAGGAAGACTTTAACATGTAACATGAGTGAGTCAGGAAAGTTAGTTTTTCTCATTAATTGCTCTTTTACTATGTCATAGTGATGGGTTGGTGATGCAGCATCAGCTGTTGGAGCTGAATCATGATTCAGTGTCATCATTTTGGAAGGTCACTAGATGGCACTCTCAGTTTAAAATGATGCCAGATTTCATTGACTTTTTAGGTCAGAGCCAAATATCATAATGTAGAGATCTGTTCTAGGGATGGTCTTACTACATCTCCAAACTTACTGCAAATGGACACAACAAAAGCTCAACTGCTGCTGTTCTCTTTTTCAATATTACCGCTAGCATACTGAAGCTAAGAAGCTGGCTTTTTATGTTGTTAAAGCTAACCATGGTCCGATGAAGCTTCATGAAGCAGTGTCATGTTATTTAGAGGTCAGTAGGTGGCGCCATCAGTTTAAAAATGTGATGTTTCATTTGAACAATTGTTCAAAACAAAGTGCAGAGGCCGCCATCTAGTGGGCTCTGAAAATAATGACACTGCTTCACTAGTTAACTAGGCCTACATATATATATACAAATAATCAAAGTTATTTTATGTTGTTTTTTATTGGCGTTTGTTTTTAAACTGCATAACTCATAAATAACTTTCAAAAGACGTGAAAGATGGACAAGCTTGGGAGGCTGTTTTTACATCTGTATTAAGAATGTTTTGTTAGTCTCTTTTACCGCTTCTTATTGCTGCTACTGACGTGCCGCTCTAGTGATGACTACTCAGAAGTGCTGCTATGCTTGTAACATCACACCAAATGGCAGTGGTACCCAACCTTCTATAGCCCTGCTGGCTACTAAACAATTACGGCATTATATTCACTGACTGACCTTCAGATAAAAATGATAAGAATAAAATCAAAAAGAGTTTTTATATCACGTCATATCACTAATTTACAGGCTTATGTATTTCGTAAACTTGACTGAAAAGAGCACTGGCTAATATTATATTTAATTTAATTTTATATATTATATTTTTTCAAAACACAAAGAAAACTAAATTATTTTTTCTTTTAAATGTGACAAATGCCTCATGAACGGGTTCCCGGCCCCCAGAAGGGGGGTTTAGGAACATTGCTAAATTGTGTTAATAGGTAAGGTGTTTACTCCAAGGAATAACAATTTAAACATCCTAAATGAGTTAATACCTGCTCCGGAAAGTTTGCTCCCTTTCTCAGGACTAAATTCACAGCCTGTTGTCACATTTTATGGTAACATTTGTTGGCATGGAAGTTCATAGCCAGCGTGATGGATTTTCTTTGGCTGCTAGAAGAAGTGAATAAGTCATCGCTCTGAGAGCGAGGTGTAAAAAGGCTCCCATACACATGCTGCTCTTGTCCACGGAGGTGTGGTTGGATCCAACTCAGGCCAAACAATTCCAGAGGCCAAATTAAATTAAAACAACTTCCCTCTGCTGCAGCCCTGAAAGAGGAAGCGCTTGAGTGAGCTGGGCTGCTGATCAGAGAGCTTGACCACCACCTATGAGGTTCGAACAGTGCAAATAACACACACTGAAGATGAACACAGACTTGTTCCTCCTTTTTTTCCTTCACACTTTTCTTGCTCTTATTCGCTTGCCCCCTCTGGTTCTGAACCTGACATTCCTGCTGGCCTTGTTTCTTTGAAGTGGCTTGTTGGAGCGGTTCCCATTACAGAGGCCGGCACTGGCGAAAGCCGATCTGTCTGACTGAGGAGAACGGCCCTGGCCCAGGGGTTAATCAGCAGACCCCGCACACTGGCCGCTCTGTCCGGCGAGTCAGGCGTACACGCAGACACACAAACACTAGCCTCTCTGTCCCACGGCGCAGCTGTAATAAGACCAGCTAGATTTGGAGGTTAAGAAAGACGGCCACAGCACCGTGACTTTGAAGTTGATTGACAGCCACCAGGATTTGGACTCTTAAAGACGCGAGCTGGCCGGGGTTCAAAATTACAGCAGTTCATGCGGTGTGGAGGCGGAGGGTGTGATCCGAGGAAGGAGATGGGAAGCTGACAAATCTGTGTACACCCAACAATCTGAAAAGTACAGTACAGTTCTGCTTCAGATAAAGGCGGGAATAAAAATAAAACATTTTAAGACATGAGCATTATACCTTTTAATAACATATATATTAATACACATCTTAAGTTCTTTAAACTTGTTGCAATAAAAAAGACCAAGGGTACTTCGTGTCGCACTATTTTAGAGAAATAAACATCAGCATTTTTCAATATTTTCTTTTTATACAGTCCTACTTTATCAGTCTTGATCCACCATTAATTCTCTTGAGTAGAAACTAGACAGAGATATTGACAATTCCATGAATTTAATCCTTGCCTTTCTAGCAATCAAACAGGCCACTCTGCATGGCAGTAATTATTGAGTAGGAATTATTGTTTGACTTTTTTTTCTTCACCATAGACACGTAGACGTACTGGTTACCATAATGACATAGCAACCGGTCTAAAAAAAGAAACGCAGATTTTGGTGCCTCCTTCTCGTATAATTTCCCTTAATTAAAACATTTATTTAAAGAAAGGAAATGATGGAAAAGATACAGACATTCAACAAGTATTTAATATATAAAGTCTTAACCAGAATCAGTGACTCAGAGCACCTCTCTCATGCACCCTAAAATAAAATAACGATACAATGATACCTGGCACTAATATTGTCAATGGAGGTTGTCATCTATTGGCCTTCCTTACTGTATCGTGATACAGCATCAGCTGCCTCACGAGGCCTCATCAATTCATCATTAGTGTTTGATAAATTTTTGTTTTTGTTCTGAGAATATTGACTGTCTAGAGTACTTTCAACATCCACAAAATCTGCATTTTACTAGGCTAAACATTTGCTGTTATGGGACATCTGAACCCAAACAATAGTAAAAGTAATTAGAGCCGCTTTAGAAACCATATAAATGCAAGGACAATTTGAGAAAATAGGCATTTGGAATATACATTAAGCATTTATTATGAAATAATGAAACCATTAGCTGAGCGCACTTAGCATATCCACCATGCATGTTCATATTTAGATGGCTGTTATCCCGACTTAATGCATCACTGATGCTATTGTGAGGGAGTCATTTCAAGAAAATAATCTGCCGGCAATAAAGTCTGATAAGGCTCGGCACATGGCAAGTGGAGCATCCAACCCGAGAAAAAAGGTATAAATTAACAATTTCCTTTTAAGATACCCATTATAGAGTCGCATGCTTGATTGCCGTAATAAAAGCTGGGAGAAGAAACTGATGAGATATCCTGAGACTTATCTTCACTGCTATGAAAACCTCATTGTTTTTCCAAAGGTTTACAACTTATTAAAGGCAATTTGAAGCCAAAGAGAAGGCTTCTGTTTCATATTCTGGCCAAGTAAAGAGAGTGAGAACTTTGTGCGTTGTATTATCCACACATTCAGAGTGAATATATAGCATCCTTGTGCGCCATGTTGCTGGACAATCCACTTATCTCTCTGTTCACATCTGGACACTGTTATGACGGACGCCAACATGGCACAACCACAAAGTCAACATTGTAGTTCGCAACACACAAGGACATCCTGCTCGTTCTACACACGTATTTCCATTCTTTCTCTTCACTGGTAGAGTGAGAGACACACAAACACATCAGTGATGATGGCATTAGTTGGACGAGAGATAATCATCAAATATTTGGTTGTTTTTTTTCAAGCCCCAGTGTCGCGCTGTGAGATACTTGCGCGCCTCATCGACCATCCAGCGTGATCCCTGACAGGTGCTGATGATGATGATGATGTCGGTGGTGGTCCGTTCACTCAATCCCTCTTGTGCTAAGAAACTTGAATATTCAGTGTTGCCAGGAGGAACGTGATACTTCGAGGGCAGAAAGCAAATTGACCTTTTAATATATTTTTCGTGCGTGTGCAGCTCTGTGCTTTAATTCTGGATAATAAACATAATACAATTATTCACTCAACAAACACAATTGAAGTCATTAAAAACATGTCTTTTAATCTAGTTTCTTATAGTCACCTTGTTTCTAATTACTGCTTTTTGCCCCCAGGGGTTTGACACATAAAAACTACAAATGACCACAATAGTAAGTAAGTAATATTTATTTATATAGCGCTTTTCCGGACCAGGGTCACAATAAGATAAGATAACAGACGATGGTTGTTGCGCACATGAAATGTGGATATGAGTTGTCATCATTTTAAAAATATAGATCTTGACAATGTTCTAAATGTATAAAGTTTATAACTGAATGTATCCTACAGAGTGACACATTTCAAGCCACATGTAAAAAGTATGACACCGTCGCCGGGCTCTCGAGGTGACTTGGACCTTCAGGGCAATCTGGAAGTGACGCCGGCTTCTCAGGGTAAAGAATGACCCTCATTTCTGTGGACAAGGCACTGTGTCTGCTCCCCCGGATCTCGGCGCCCATTCTATTTCATGGTGCATCGCCCCTGCGTGTGATTATGCCGTGCTTTCAGGTGCAAAGGAGGAAATGTTTCGTGAAACTGATGTCCCTGTCAGAGCGGTGCAGCTCTCCCTTTTGCCGAGTATGTCACCACACTGATTGGTGAATTACCATTCCCGTCCTGAGAGATGCCCCTCCCTTCTCGCCCCCCACCCTGCGCCCCCGACTTACTGGGCCAGACAGCAAATGAGGAGCCGCATATGTTACAGAGGAAAAGCCTTTTTACATCCAGATGGATGAATACTGGTTTAATGTTGTTGCAAAATGTTAAATAGCGGCGATTCAGGATATTTGACACAAGGAGGAGCTCATTGAACTTAAGTGAAGAGTCGGTAGAATCAAAACAGTATTAGTCTTATTTTGCTAATTTAAAAAAAAAAAGAGAAGCTTTGTGGCAGCCAAACAGAATATGGAGGGACGATGATTTCACTTGGATACGTAAAGTAATTAATTAGTCATTAGTTCACTATTTGGCCAGCTGAGGCGGCAAAATGAAATCTTCTCATCAGCTCTGTGAAATTAGCACACACACTCTTGCTCACTTGTTCAATCACTAATCCTGTTAAAATAATATGAGTGTAGCAGGAAACACATTTGTCTGCACTTATTGCAAGTCTTTTTTTAGTTATTAGCTCAGTGACATCCTTGACTCAGGATAGAAATAAAACAGACATTAATAGTTTGTATTTAAAGCAGCACTATGTAACATTTTGAGATTTTATTCATTTATATATATACATTCATTTATTCATTGATTTTCTACCGCTTTATCCCTTAGGCAGGTAGCGGGGGAGGGGGGGGTATCCGACAAAGAAATGTCACATGTTGGACCCCTCCCAACCTGGAAGTGAACCAGCAACCTTATCCATGTGAGACGATCACGCTAACCTGTGTTACAAAAAAAATATATATAGTGAAGGAGCCCTTCATCACTTCCATGATCAATTGATGGAATTGATAAAATAATGGATTTTATAGTTTTGATAACAACTTTGTCATTCCATAACCTAGCAAAAAAATATAAAATATTATTACGAAATGTGGCCTTTTTTCCCCAGATAGGTGAGAGTATGAGAAAATTGTGAATTGATTCAAATTGTGTGACTATTTGCCAAATTTGATTCTGATTCGAGCCAGCTTCTATATTCTGTTCGATTTATAATGAAAATCATTTGTAGTCTTTTTGCTTTTCAGGTGTCTATTAGTCCGTGTCTCTGGAAGTCAAACCACCGACTACCAGAATGATGCTGCGAACAATGTGTCAGATTTCAATCAGACTCCAACAGGACAGGTTTTTGTACCATCAACACTTTCTTTGCGTTTATGCACACTTTACACCAAACCAGTCATTTTTTTATGAGGCACGTGTGGATGTGATGGAGCTGTGGGACTCATCCCTGTGTCTGTGAGAGTCTAATCTAGACCAGAGACGCTGGCTCAGTAGACTACAATCCTTCAGGGCACCAGGGACATCTGATTCCCCGACTGTCTAAGCACTGAACTAAATGCTCCTGCATTATTCATGTGTATATCACTTTTTTGCTGTGCAAGGTTTTCACTCAGACTTCTTCCTGCACCATTTATTGTACCTTCCCCCTAGAAGTTTTCCTTATTTTCCCCCTTTGTCTCAGTCTGTTTTATCTTCCCCTTCCTGATCCTGTTTTAACTTTCACAAGCAATTAAAGACTTTCTTGCAAGTTGAGCATGTTGCTCTTAACAGGATGAAGTGACAGAGAGAGAGAGAGATAAGTGATACTGAGCTTCACAATCGACACGCATCGAATAAAAAGTCAAAAATAAAAGTCAAAGACAAAAGTTAAGTTATGAACAGTTACCAAAACTCGAAATTTGACTAAAATAGCATTTTAGATCATTCAAGGACAGATGATAAATTATCTTTACTTCCTGGTCTGAGAACAGGTGATCATCATGGGAAAACTGTTTACATTAAACTGTAAATTTGATAATCTCTCAGATTATTTGACCATTTACAGTCACACGTGCCCAGAACATTGTTATTTGAAGAAGACATTTCCAATAATGACTTCTAAAAGCAAACCTAAATAAACATTTCTGGTTGTTAACCAGTAGAAAGAAACTTAAGGTAAGTTAAATATTTTTTAAATTTGAGGTGACAAAATGTATCGATTTATCAAAGAAACATATTTTAGCAGGTTGAGGAAGTTATTGAAACAATTTAGATCTGAAGTATGAAATGTTATACAGAAAATAATAATATATATTTTTTTATTAAAACTTATTTGCAGCCTGTTTTTCAAAATATAAGTCCCAGTTCATTGGACCACACCGTATCAAAGTTTTATTTTTTTCTCAAAATAAAGCGTGAATGGGACATTTTTTTAAATGTTTTTTTAGCCCAGAAAAAAGGAAATACACAGAACTATAAAATACATTTTCTGTTATATGTACAATATTTATAGTTAGAGAAACACTTAAGTAGGCCAATAGCAGGATACCTCTTTTGTGCATGATAAAAAAAAGATAAATAAAGTAGATTGATGCTCATGTTGAGTTTGAGAGCCATGTTTGGTTCAACAAGCAAAGGTCCAAATGTCATGATGTATAATTAAAATGACATTTTAATTTTAAACATTTTACACTTAAATAAACAATTTACAGCCTTTTCAAAATATGTTGGTGTATTTTTGAGTAGTTGGTCGTGTAAAGAAATGATGTAACATTCAATATGTGTGCGAAAGGCTGAAGAAGTGTTTTTGTTAACAACCAACTATTCACTTATCTGTGCCACATCGCGTCTCTACTGGGTGCCAGACGTCACTCACATCGCTTGAGCCGGGGCCGAACAAGCTCTTTGACGTTCAACAATGGAGGCTGATAAAATGAAAAAATGGGAATTTGTTTTTAAATGTCAAATGTTGGGGTCCCCGCTGAAATATCTCCTCTCTCCTTCGACGTTCTCGGGGATCGATAAAGCTACCTTTGACAGTGCAGCTACATGTTGTCACTGTGACATTTGGTCACCCTTCTTTTTTATCCGCACCTGCCTTACCGCCGGCTCGGAATCTAACAATGAGATTTAATAGAGGATCAATAGCTACACTCCGATGATACATTTTCTGGCATAATGAATACTGATGGATGGAAGCAGGTACCTGCATGTGGGATTTGTATTCCGGACAGTGTCTGTGTGATAGACGTGCCGGTGATGTTTCATTGTGTTTTGGCTCCATCCATACAATAAATGAAGGATATATATACGTGATTCAATCAAGGTGGTAGCAGTAATGTCAACCAACCTCTTGTGTATTTTTGAAGACACATTTGTATGTGTGCACTCGCAACTGTGTGATCTCATAAACATGAATTTCATGCTGCTGTTTGCATTTCATTCAACAGATCTAAGCTTATGTATAATAAACAGTTGATGAATTGATCTAGACCACATGTCCACGCTCCCCGTGCATTTAAATTAGGACAATTATTACACCGACTTGTGACTGGAATGTACATGTGAGGTTTATCTGTGCTTTGTTTGTTTCGTGAACATGTGGAGACACAAGTATGAAGACAGTTCATGTGTGTGTGTGTGAATTGCTGTTCCAACGTTCCATCCAAAACATACCAGGTCCTCCACAGCCTGCTGTTGTTTGATAGTCAGCTCAGTGCATTGCGGCGTTTAACATTTGGGCTCAGGGCCCTGTATCTCGGCCCCTGCTTGACTGACGCCTCAAATGCCCACTGTTCAAACATCTCCCCACGTGTTTCCCTTTTGATCAACGTCTGCCATTCTTACTGATTTTCCAAATCACTGATGCTTGTCAAAGAATTAATTACCTGGATCGTTGCTCCGCTGACTCCGGCACCAGCTGCGAGGTTCACCAGAGAGACCTCTCTATTCTCCCAGCATTCTCGGCTAATCACCCACAATCCATTTCAAAGTCAACCTGATTGGCCCGCGACCCGGAGAATAACGCCGAATTAGACTGCCTCCTGACAGGAACACTTTCATATTTGCATACAGTGGACGGCACAGTGGCTTGCGGGAGCGCATCAGTGGGAGGTAAATATCAACATCAGGGCCGAGCTGAAGGCAGTCGCCTCCCACAGTTTATTAGACAAGCAATGGGCTAAAGCATCGTTTTGAGAATGTTGTAAGTTGCAACATGATGTCTTCCACTAACACAAGGGGTAAATGTCAGAACACGCACTACTAAGATGCAGGTTTTGATTGGCAACCAAAAACTTAGAGAAGAGTATCACACCTGGACAAAAGTGCGTCATGTAAGCAGGTAAATGACATTACATCACATATGAATGAAAATGCTGAAATTGACATAATGCATGTTTCAATATCACTGTAAATATGAAGTCACTTACCGTAGTTTCCGTACTATAAGGCGCACTTAAAAGCCTTTAATTTTCTCAAAAAACAACCATACGCCTTATAATCCGAAGCGCCTTATATATGAACATTACCTGGTGGGTGACTTGTTTACAAACACTTACATGACTCTGCATTGACTGAGCCGACACGCCGTGGGCGGGATTATGTCATTGCGTCATCACGGGGTGGAATTTACGACGCACGTCACATCATGGCGGACGGCTATGGAGTGAGATTACTGCCTCCAGTTTGAGCAAGTGTGTCTTGGTTGTTGTACACCCAAAACATTATTTTCTTTCGTAAATCACTCTGCTGCACGCTCAACCAGTCATACACTTGCGTTCAACATGTCATACACACGCGCTCTAGCTGTCATACACTCAACTTCACTGCTGCGCGCTCAGTATTTGTCTGCTCACATCACCAGAATCGCCCTCGACATAAATGCAAATGCAAGATATATGTCTGCTATGAAGACAGCCAATCAAAGAAGCCATTTGAACATCATTTGAACATTGTTACCATGGAAGAGAACAGGGTCGTCAGAACGCTGAATAAAGTTTGACTTTATCTGACTGTTTTGTTGACATTCCCTTTAGCACAGCTTTATCTAGTGGCTGCATTACTCAACCCCAGTCAAACGTTTAACTGTATCTTTTATTTTATGCGCCTTATAATCCGGTTCCCCCGATTTATAAAAACAGTTCTAAAATAGGCCATTCATTAAAGGTGCGCCTTAAAATCTGGTGCAACAATAGTTTGGAAAATACGGTAAGTCATTTGTACCAATGACATTGACAAATTATGTATATTATATCCATGTCTAAAATATTTAGCAACATTTTATACTTCAGATGTTCTCCTTCAAACAAAACTTTATTAAATAAAAGTACAGTTTCCTATATTATAATCATGATTTATGTCCAGCCAGATGTTTAACATGACAGCCCATCACGCGTATATATTCTGACTGATACAATAAAGGATTCTGTACAACATCAGGCATCAGATGACATCACTCGAACCCTTGCAGTCTTGAAAAGGCATTAATCACACTACATGGAAAGTTTTAAAAGCTCATTTTTGTTTTAACCGAAAATGAAAGACATTTTAAACTGAATGGTATACTAGTTAGCTTAGGGATAATTATTAGCAATTGAGCGTCAGTAGCTCCTGTAACTTTTTTTTATTACAATGTGATTAAAATATATATATATAAATATATACATAACTCTACTCCATGACGAGTAGAGTTATCTTTAAATAAAGTACACAAACACATTTTCTTTGTCTCCAGGTTGTACCTGAGATGCTGGGATGCACATATACAGAGCAGCTATAAATACATGCTGCTGGTATGTCAGCAGGGTTGCAGCAGCATGACGTCAGTCAGGCTTGGAGCACTCGCTGACCTCTGTAACATTGACTGAGTCCAGTCCAGACAGCATCATAACAACCCAGACGGTGCAGGCAGCACATAAACACGAACCTCATTGCGGCAGCAGGCACTTTAGTGCAGCAACTGAAAGGACTTAAATAGTTTAACAACATCACAACAGAAAATAGAGCTAAAAACAATATGATGAAACTATAAGACATGTTTGCGTTAACACATTTTTTTTAATGTTTTCTTTTTTCACTTTATATATATTCTAACCTCTGCCTTGAAGGTTTTGTTATGAACTGCTCGGAGGAGTTCTTCACTGACCAAGTTTTGTCTTAAATAAGATTAAGCTATTACTGGTGAAATGGATTTGCTCATGATGGAAAATTCGATTTAATTATTATGTACCTGGACCTAACAAACCTTTTAGAAACTATTCAAAAATGTTCCTTAAAAAGTCAAGCCGAAGCTTCTAACTTGTGTTTAAAACATTAAACATGACTTTCTTTGTAATACAGATACATGCACGAAATTGGGAAGGTATTACATTATAACATGAATGTAAATAATTATGATTATAAATCATGTTTATTCAGTAAACAATATTATAACCATTTTTTCAAGTGACGTGAAGAAATATATAGGATTCCAACTCTTTGAGGTCACTGCTGAATTCATTTGTGTTTCAAAGGAAGCGAATAACATTTCTGTACGAACGAGACAGCCGCCATGCCTCCCTCAGACGAAGGGTGCATGTGTGCTGACATGAGGATCTGGCTGCGTATGATCACTGCAGCCATTACCCCGTTTCTATTCCTAGCCTGGAGCAAAGTAAGAAATAACAATCTTTCATGCTGACAACTTGTCAGGTGCTTTTCTCTCTCTTTTTTTCTGTCTTTAAAGTAAATCCAACCTTTATTGTAGCTGGGAAGTTTGGTGGTAGAAAGTTGATACTGTGTGTTCAATAGGAAGTGGAATCCTGAAATGTGTGTTAATGAATCATTATTAATATAATAAGAGGGAGAAAACTTGTATTGCTTTGTTCTCCTTTGAGATGAAAAATGAATTTTGCCTGGAGGTATGAACGACCTTCAATGTTCTTATGTTCTCAGGCTTCTGTTGCTCTGGATGTTTAACTCACTGTCTATCAGCTTTGTTCAAGGTTTGAATCCAACAGGAAGAATTCATCAGAATAAATTTCACAGAATCACTGAAAAGCTTTTTAGTTAGAAGTTAAAATGTATTTCTGTGTTCCCCCTCGTGATGGCTCCAGTACCCAGAATTCATTATCTGTAAAATTTGGCAGGGAGTACGTTCTCCTTTAAATAAACCCATGGATGGGGCTGATGGAGGACATCCATCGAACAGCAGGTCCAAATGACAGGCCTGCTTCATGGGGTTTATTTGGATGCGGTTTGGTGGGACGCCTCAGTCAACCTTGGGTCTGGAACATTTTAAAGGTAGAGTCCATAAAACTCTGCTGACACAGAGCTGAATGTTTGTTTTAATTATTGGCTCTTGTTGGAGTGAACATCCCTGATATTATCCTAACATCTCCCTACAAGCAAGTTGCTCCCTCCGGATCCTAAACTCCCATGTGTGCATGAGGGCTGGGAGAACGTGTGCAATTGCTGACTCATCGTTTTACCACAAGGAATAATTACTGCCACCAGAAGCTTTGGTTTGTGCCTCTGCCTGAAGGCACTGAAGAGAAACATCAATATGCTCTAGCTTATATCCTCCAAAACTAGAAACGCTTTAAGAAAGTGAAGACACCTAGTCTTTAATTTAATTTTCAAAAGGTACTGTATATTTGTTGCATACTCAATAACTAGACATCCTTTCGAAGAAAAATAAAATGTGTTATCAGTCTTGGTTATTATTTAATATAGCAGGCGATTAAATAATTGAACATCTCTGCAGGTCACTCCAGACGTTTTCAAGTCTATCTTGTTTTCTGAAGTTCCTAGATTAGTTCTTGATATTTTATTTAGACTTTAGATCTGCTTGCTATTAAACAAGTTTCAATCAGAGCTCATCCCTCACCTTGCTAGAAAACAGTTATTCGGTAGAGACTGTAAGGGCAACCAGTGTGAAAAACTAGTGATGGGCTGATGAAGCTTCTTGAAGCAGCATCATTGTTTTCAGAGCCCACTAGATGGCAGTATCTGCACTATTTTCCTTTCTTTTGAAAAACTGTTCTAAAGAAACATTACATAATTTGCAAACTGATAGTCCACCTACTGATCTCTAAACAACATTACTCTGCTTAATGAAGCTTCATCAGCCCATCACTAGTGAAAACCCAATTCCCCTGACTGACATGTTTCAAATGTTTCTCTCCAAGACTCAGTCCCTCATCGTGACGATGTTTTGAAGTTTTCACTTTATAAAATTCTCCCCTTTATGAATCCCAGGTTGAGTGAAGCCCACTATGACATAGCAATAGGCTTCACTCCTCCTGCAATCAGCTGTAATCACACCAACTTTGTTTATACAACAAGTCCCTTTGGAGGTGGAGACGTCTGGGATTGATGAATTTCAGTGACAAAACTTGATGCTTGATCAATAACAGCAGAGTGGGTGTGGTAAACAAGATTTCATCGCCAGAATAACATAGTATTTTCAGTACACATATTAAATGTATATATACAAACAGAGGCATACTGATGAGTACAATAGAGGTCCAAGATCAATTTAAGAGACTCTAAAATCAACACATTAGTTGCCCTTTAAAGTTCTTGTGGGCCACATTAAATACATTCCCGGGCCGATTTGGAAGTTTGAAACATGTGATCTAAATAGACCCTTTCTGTTAATAATTTTAAAGCAACAATATTAATATTTTTGCAGTAATAGAAAAAACAAATGTCGGCAACTAAAATGCCATAACGTCCACCAATAGAAATCCTTTTTTCTGACAATAAAACTAAAAAGTCTTCCCATTTAACCTGCAATTTTCTTTGACCTCTCAATTCAGTGTACGCTTTTCTCGCCCATAAAATATGTCCAGATAATAAACACACCAGAGACATAATAACATATGTCATAACATCTGCCGTCATCTTTTCTTGCATGAGCTGGAGGAAGATGATGGAAATTAAGTGAGTTAAGAGCTTAGTCATCTGTTCAAACCCTGGAGCAGAGCCATTAGATCTCCAGCAGTCAGTTTATGCCGCATATGCATCTCATTAGGAAGAAAGTACAGAAAGCAGTTTTTGTACATGTATGTACGCTTAAGCTTAATAACCCGTTCTCAGTGAGAGCCAACAGGAGAATTTACGTGTTAGCAAGCAGCGAATGAATCAATGTGTACAATTAGAACTGGGATTTTCAACTGTTGAATTCAATGTTGAACTGAACTATTTGTAAAAAAGATAAGCAACAATTTATTCTTTAGTCTCGCGAAATGTTTTTGCCTAGAATTCCTGCCTAGAGCGACGGCTTCTATTAGTCTAAAAATATTCAAGAATCCATGTTTTTGAAGGGATTTGTAGTTGACTAATTTTTTATTCATTTCAACGTTTACAATTTGGAATATGCGTCCAACTTGCCATGAAAGCAATCAGGTGAAAACATATTGCCTGAGCCCTGGGCTTTGTTCACAAGCTTAATCTGAAAATGGAGATATGGTATAAAACACCTTTGGATCCATGCAGAAGCACCTTGCACTGAAGTGAGAAATTGGCTATGAGTCATTATGCACAAACACCAAATGCCTTGGCATTTTCCTCTCCCTGCCAAACAATCATCTAACACTCCTCTGTCTATTTGCAATTAATGATTGAATTTCAGACCCCCAAAAATCCCATTTCTGCTTTGTGTATGTATCCCCAATACACACAACTGCTGCCAGTACACACGGCAGCATGCACAGCAAAGCTTATCTCCAGCTTTTAGACGGGGGCCTATGGAAACAGTCTTGATTATTTTCCTCCTTCTCCAAAGCACCGCTGTGTGCTTTGGGATTAGAGGCTTTCTGTGGCTGCACATGCACACTCACTGACTGCAGGCGAGAGAGAGGGAGAGAGAAAGTTGCCCCTATCTCCACTCAGTCAGTCCTCAGCCCACCCAGTCCTCCTTTCCTCCCACCCCATGCACAGCACACTAGCCAGTCCTAGGAGTATTACATCACCCTGATGTAATGTCTAACCAATCACAAGACGGCAGCGTTAAACCTTCTAGGATTATAGAAGTCAGTAGCTCAGACTGGCTAATGAGAGGAAGGCAGATACTTGCAGCATCACTCAAATACAGTTTTAAAGGAACAGCCTGTGGATACGTCTTTATTTTCTATTCCTCAGGTGTGGATCGCAGAGTCACTTTTCCAGAGACAAGTCACAGATTCAACTTTTTTACACTTGAATGTGTAAGAAAGTAATAAGAGAGTGGTTCGATCCCATCTCTGGACATAATTTAGTCGTTGTGTCCCTGAGCAAGGCACTTAACCCTGATTGCTCCTGGTGGTGAGCGGGTGCACTGGGTTGCAGCCAACTGCCATCGGTGCGATTGTGTGTGTGTGAATAGACAAAGTTTTGATTTAGTCAAATGTCAATGTCATTATTAGAAGAAAGTTTGCTCCATTTTCCCTGATTTGTAGGCCAGGTTTCTTGTGCACATTCCACTCTCACCCCTCAGACCAACACATATATATAGAGATTCATTCATGACCAGTACCATGATTAAAGGGACAGTTCAGCCACTCATTTTCTACTCACCCCCATGTTGTAAGGGTAATCTGTTACTTTTGAGAGTAATAGTACATTTTATTTTTTATTTTATTGTCTTCATATGTCTAAAAAGACACACTTAAAAACATCCAAATACCTCCATGGTGCTCGTCTGTAATGTCCATCTTGTATTAAAGCCTTACATAAAAAATAGTTAAAAAAAAAAGAGAAAAGTATATGTTTTATGCTTGTTTTCAGCAGACACTGCTAAGCTAGACCAGCAGCCTAAATCTTGCTCACTGGCATTTAAATGTGTTTGAATGAGGAAAGACTTGAGGTGGCAGCTGAGAGGCCGATTTTATAAAATATAAAGACTTATTTAAGTTTTTTCGGAACATCAATTGCTTAAGTCGAGGCTTCAATAGAAGATGGACATTACAGACGAGCTTAATGGATATATTTGGATGTTTTTAAGTATGATGAACACAACTGAACTCCAGTTGCTGAATTAAAATGAAAAAAAAAACATTTTCACCAATAATAATTTTAAAAAGAAACAGATTACTCAACCCTTAGTCGAAATGAAGGGAAATATTGAGTGAAATTTAAATTTTGGGAAATCAATGGTTGATGAAAAACCTTTCATATCTTCAGTCAAACTCATCTTATCTTTAAAGTGCACCTTTATTCCAAAAAGTGACATGAATAAATCCCCTCATTGTTTCATTTAACCTGCAGGCACAGACAGTATCCAGGGGTGAAGCAGCATCAACTTTGTTTCCTTGTTCATGGAGACAACCGTCACACCAGCTCATCGTGCCCGCTGGAGCTCCTGACGCCGTGGGGGGGAACATGCAGTCTTTGTCGACACAGTAGTAACACTTGGGAGAAATCTCTGCTCTGTGTAGGACAACATGGAAATGCTCAACGTAGCTGGGAAAGCCTCGCTCAGGGAATGATGAAGCACCGATGGGATAGCAGTAGGCAGTGCGCCGCGGAGAAATGTTCACTTCCAGAATCAATGTTCCATACGAGCCATACTTATCAGCACTTACACAGCTTCACAGTGAGATTGCAGCTCTTTCCCATATGTACTGTATAAGCGAGTTCATTCCAAAGTCTTCAAGGTAAAACCATTTTGATGGCTGTAAAAAGCTTCATACTTTTCAATTTCCAAAGTCACACAAATATAGCTCTTCTGCGGGTGCTGTAGTCTGGTTTAAAGTGAGTGCATGTGTGTGAGAGTAAGCAAGAACAAGGTTATTTAAACACCTCGCTTCTTGAAAGAGTGTGAGGAAGAGCGTCAGGTTTTCTTTTATTCTTCAGGTCTCAGTGGAGGTTTATGAGTAACATAAAGCTGGTTTACCACAAGCTTTTGGCTTTTCAGGTAGTTTCATATTTCTTCTACTCATAGCACTGTGATTGAATTACAGTTTTCTGTCGACTGTTTTATTTTAGATCGGATTTAATTTGCAAAAATTCTGGACTTAGTGGTCAGGACCACCCCAGACATGACCAAGACTTTACAGACCCGTGTAAAATAAAAGACAACAATAATCACAGATAGTAAACACAATAACTTGCTGGAGTTGAAGAGCATGAGCTTTATATTGAAGACAACATGTCAGGTGGTCTCTGTGGAGTGGCTGTAAGGAGGCGTCTCAATGTTTGTCGTTAAAAGAGCAGAAAAATAATTGTCAAGTCCACCTCTCGTTCAGGTTCCAAAGGACACCAGGACAACTCAAATGTTCCACTCAATCACTTTTATTTTTCTTTCAGCTTCTCAGTAATGAGGTTGTAAACCTTTAAAGTCAGATAAACAAAAAACAATTTAATTATCCATTTAAATTAAACATTTAAGAATTTTAACTCAATTTAAACATTTTAAATTCATTTAAACATTCAAATATTTTAAATTTACTTAAATATCTTAATCAAATATTTTAAATGAATTAACAAGCACTAAATCTAAAGCTCTGATATTAAATTTTGTACTATTATTTTTATCTTTTACTTTTAATTTTGAAATGTTATTTTAGGAAAACCCATTAATCACAAAATCAATATAGTAAATGCTGCAATGTGTTCCCTAACTAATATTTACCACAGCATAACATACAACATAAGTTTGCATCTCAGAAGACATCTAAGAATTTCTCTGGCCGAGGCTTCTATACAATTGTACTATACAGGCGAACACTACTTGTGTAATTTTGGAAGAAGATAAAGAGAAATGGCTCCAGTCGTCACATTAAAATGAACATACTAAGTCGACATGAGGGTGAGTAGAAAATGAGTGACATTTTGGGTCTATCACTATCACTTTAAGAACTAAAACTTAAAAAAACTGAATGCATCCATATTCTTGTGAATTGTTTTTGTAAGTGTAGCATAGCCTCCTCTAGGGGGCGCTCTAAGGTCCCACAAAAATCAAACCTACATTATCTTAAATATATCCTTAAATTGAAACACCTAATTCTATAAAAACTAATAAAGTTGGTATCTTAGTAACAATTATTTTGGTTGTTCATGGACCAACAAACAAACATAAATGCTGAGTTCAAAACAGAAAGTCTGTTAACCAGAGTGGTTCATTCAAGTGTAGCATATGTTATACTGTGAGATATTAGAAACTAAAGGGTTTTTTTAGGGATTTTTAGGGATTCAATCATTCTGCTGGACTTTTTTTTTTTAAGAAAAGGGTTTGTAATACAAAAAAAGATGAGAGACATGTTCTCAAGTGAACCTCATTATTAATATATACACTTATAGGAATAAGCATTCAAGTCACTCCAACCTCAGCCTTCAGATGTCAGTGTCTGGTGGCAGGAGCGAGCGAGGAGACACAGACAGAAACAGAGAGGAAAGATTAATGTAAATCTCAAAATAAGGAAGGCATTAATATTTCATTAGTGCCCCTTTTTTTCTCTCTGAGTGACAGAGCGGATGAGATAGTCGCTGATTTAATGATTTTAGGCTCTTATCCTCACCCCCCCTTCTTTTTTCTCTCTCTCTTATTCCCTCCAATGTCGCTGCCGCGTCTCAGTCAGCAGATGGCTTAGCCTCAATTTTATGAATTCCTCACAGACTCCGCTGCACATAATTACAGTCAATGCCACCTTATCTCTCAAATTAAAAAGATTAGATTATTTGTAAAAGACATGTATGCAGCTCCACTCCACTGATAGTGGCACTAGACTACGCCACACCATCTACCACCACCTACCGTGTACAGATATACTACAGATGTTCCATTTTTATCTTCACAAGGGGTCTCCTTTTTTTTCCTTCTCCAGCCAAACACAACTGCTGATGGATACAGTTCATATCACAGAGAACGAGCTTGGTGACGTATCACAGCTGAGAGCTACAAACATGATTCCGTATCAAGTCCGTTCACTGTTACTTAAAATTTTCGCTCTGATCGTAGATTATGGAGGCGTTTTCCGTTGACTTGCTGTTGATCAATAGAGGGCGCTGTGGTGCTCACTGACGATAGAATTTAAAGTTTAAACAGCACAGTTCCATTTACGCTTCTAACTTCAAGTCACTAAAACCTCACAGCACTGGTGTGTATCAGCAGATGTCCTTTAACTGGACGGAAACCCAGAAGCACGTGCCAAAGAAGAAAAGGATAAAACTTGTAAATTAAATAATGTTTTCGTGATAAAATCCATTCACTTTCAAGTATTACACTGAAGATGGTCACAACATAAAAATGTAACCAACGCCAACTCCCAAAAAAAGAATGTCTAATTGCGTTTTTATTGACTTGTTGTTTTAGTTAGAATAAAAGAATCTTAGCTCTCGAAAGCCTTTTTCAAATTGATTTAAACCATTTAGGATATTTTTGTTTTACCATGTGTAAAAAGTTGCACAAAACTATGTTATTGATTTAAAATGTTACGTTAACATGAGTTTTTTATTTTCACTTTATCTGCAGGGTGCTTGTAGCTCAGTCATTCAGGGGGTCTTCATCTTCAAGCAAATTTTTGTTATGCCTCTAGCGGCAGGCGTTACAGATATGTCCAACTGGAAGGAGATCTCAGGAAAGACCCAGGACTAGTTGGAGAGACTATCTCTGGAGCACTTGAATGCATGAGTCTCGCCCACTGCTTCCCCCTGTTGCAGGAAGTATATGAAAGACTTATTTCTTCCACCTTGCATATCTTTAGCGTCCTTCTTAGTCATACTTATCCCATTCATGTAGTCCTTCACTGCATCCATAAAAGTAAGTGATCGCTTTTCTACATGTTACCTTTATTTCTTACATTATTTCACACATGTCCTCGTCTCCCCTGCACATGCCTCTGAACTATTGAACTATTAAGTCTTTTTTCTCTATTTCTGAGAAGTGATGCAAAGCAATAAGCCAATAAATGTCTCCATCGATCCCCGACAGTAATGTCGTTTGATTATTTTTCTAGCTCTGTAGAGACAGTCATCTCTGAGTGTGATTGCTGTATAATTCTGATTTCCCCTCCAGGGGCCTGAAGGAATACTTCAGTCACCATCACCACCATCGTTTCCAATTGATTGGCTGATTGAGTGCACACTTCCCACCATGCATTGTGTTCAGTCTACCAGCAATTAAAATCATCTACAAATATAAATAGATGAATTCCAGTTGTAATGGAAAGCTAGAGTTAGTAAAAAAAAAAGGTGTACAATGTATCAAGTAGCATGTAACAGGTCTTAATCTACATTAAATATGACCTACATTTCTGTGTTATAATAGAACATGATTTAACTGACAGAAGATGATCTCTCTTCATCATCTACATTAGTCATCATAGGGTCAAGGTGACGCGAAGGCCTGAAAACAAATGTGTTTGTTCTATCCCTTGTGTTGTCTCTAGATCAAGGTAAACGACCTCCACCACTGCATATGTATTTCCGGGGAAGTCAACACAAGCGTTAAACAAAAAGGGAAAAGAGGGATTTGCCGAAATAAAAATAAAAAATTAGTCGAAACCAAGGCTGAAAACCAAAAACTAAAAACAGAAAGTAATTATTGTACAATAAATGATTGGTACCATTCTATTTATGGCTATTACTGTGTACTTACAGTATCTCACTACATTCAATTTATGAAATTACATAAAATGTCTCAAAGTATAATTAAATTACAAACCTATGAAAAAACACAGAGGTTTCAAATATGATTAAGATAAGATCAAATATAAATCAAATGTTTCCATATCAAACTTAACCACACTCAAAATAAACCTCACTTATATGCACTTCCTTTTTATGGTAGAGAATGTTTTACAATTTGAGAAACATTTCAGCCTGTACATTAGTTATAACATTTCTGTGTAGGATTACTACAACAAAGTGATTTCTATCTATCTTACGCTCTTAAACGTACCAAAGTAAACCGGACGTCATTGAATGCATCATTCACATTTCATAATAATAATTAACAGATATCATGTTTCTTTAAGTCTTCTAAAGTCTGTCCTTAGTGTAGAGTGTGGATTTATTATTGTGTGTAAATGCAGGAAGACAACAGGAATAAATCAGCTTCTATACAGGACATCTACAACCATGTTCTTTATTTGGAATACTGTATCCAGTTTTGTGTCTTCACAACATTCTGTTTCAGCCGAGTCCATTAGCTCAGGGGTCCCTAACCCCCTGGCCACGGCCCGGTACCGGTCCGTGGCTCATTAGGTAACGGGCCACGAGCGGTCACTGACTGTAGGCAAACCCAAAAGGCTTGTGGTCCTTCGCTACATTGAGATAGACAATTATCTTTATATGTCATTAGTATCAATTTATATTTGCCTTTAGAACTTAAGAGAAGGCGATAATTATCTAACCTAACTTATTAATGGTGCACACTGCACTGCAATGTCCCATGATGCATCCCTGCCCAATAACGAAAGCTGGTTGGTCACTTTAATATTGATCAAATATTAACACAAGTATATAAGGAATAAGATCTGTTTATATTACACAACGAACAAAAATGATTTGCGTTTGATCGCTTTAACTGTACAAGAGTCACAGACATTCTTGGGAAACAACATCACATCAGTTCTATCAAATTGAAGTTGAACCAAAGCCGATTTCTCTCGTGACCACTTGATCGAAGCTATCTCCTCGAAAAACACAATTATAGTAATGTGCCATCACATGATGACACCATTTGTTAACAAAATCTTTTATTCTATAAATATAACAATAATAGACGTGTGGTTCACAGATGAGCCTTAAATTTTAATGAAGCACTGAGACAAACAGACAATATTTACCTTCATCACTACACAGCGATTTAAGTTACTAATTTGCAGTTTTACTCTTGTTAAATTTGATTTTAAGATGTTTAAAACAAGCCCATGAATGTTTATTTAAATAAAGTATTTGTGTCAAAAGCCGTATGTAAAATATAAAACTTTTACACTGGTGCTCGTCTGTATTCATTTATAACAGTGAATGATTCATTTCAGTTAATCCAGTTCAAAATCACTGGTTCTAATTCATTTGAATATCATTTACATATTTAAAGCGACCAATCAGCTATCGCTTTGGGGCCGGGATGCATCATGGTAGGTTGCAAGTCTTTACTGGTGAGTTCTATTTTTATAGATTTGCAAGGCTGAGCTTTAAAAAATATATATGAATAGAATAGAATAAGACACATGTATGTCCTTCATATACACGTCCCTAATCGATCGACACCATTACAAAGCGGTTCAATCACTGTCTGAGTGCTCTTGGAGATATTTGATTGGACCCTTTGAAAGCCTTCTGCTCATGAACTGTCATTTAAATCCATGCTTCCTTTGTCACATTGGAGATTTAACCTATTGAGTAAGTCAGTAAGTAATTATTATTTGTAAAGCACCTTTCACAGACCATGGTTAAAAAGAGCTTAAACAACCGACAATAGACAGTTAAAAAAAAAATATAGAAATCAAAATCATGTTGTGACACCATTTTCCTGAGTTTATAGATGTTCCTCAGTTGAAGGAAACAGTCACCCATTGCTTTTTTTTATTACAATATTTGGCCACATTATTTGGTTATTGATCTTGAGTCAGTTTTACGAGGTGAATGGTATCAAGAAGGGTGACATTGGCAATATAGCTGTCAGCAGGGGTTGAATTGGAATAAGCCCTTTAATAGTCAAGTTATTTAAAAACTGGTGTGTGTGCGTGGGTGATAAAAATTGGCCTTACTACTGTGAATTTACTTCTGGAAACTGTATAATGGATATTGAAACATGTAACTTTGATGTTGAGTATAAATGTTGTTGTCAGTTTTAAGCTCACAGGAAGTCAAGAGTGCAGTTAACATTTGGGTTTCACAAAAGTTCAGACCAGATCAAAGAAACAGATCTCTTCCCAAAGTATGTCATAAAGTTGCTTCAATGAGTCATTATCCCTTCTGCTCAATTCTCAGGACCCTTGTTACATTCACTTTTCCTCATTTTTAAATCAATTTTATAGGTTTAAGCAACATTTATCTCATTGAATAATAACCACACTCCAGGTTATTCATCCGTAACTAAACAATTGTTTAGAAAGATTTTCATCAAAGCCATTTCAATTCAGATAATAATTCCCAAAATGTTCCTGCATTTGTACAAGTGAAATACTACATTAGGCAAAGCTTCAGACACCAAGAGAATAACAACAGCCAACAAATTAACTGAGTCCAAATCCCAAAACACATAATTTCATTCTACAAACATAAAAACTTTCCGTAGAAGTAAACTGAATCATACGAACCCTCAAATTACAAAAACATATTGGAAGTACGGAACGTTATCCTCAACATCTGACTGAGTATTTGTCCCGAGAATAATAAAAATGAATCACGTAGAACAAGATGTAATGTTTTCAGGGTGGAAAAGAAATATGAGATCCAGCTGTAAAAGGATGAATATAAAATTTCACGAGTATTGGCGTGTATTGACCTTTGAAACATTTTCCAAGACGTTCTTGCTGTGCTAGAGCAACTAGATGTTCTTCAAGAGCAGCAAGAAGTTTTCCAGTGTAAACAGGAAATGCACAACATGACTTCAAAAAGGGTTTAAGAGATGTTAGGGCGTAAAAAAAGTTTTACAAAAAGCTTAAAGGAAAATACCATCCAAGGCATCTATGTTAACACAACCTCATGCTAGCTCTGCACAAAGGTACATTCTAATGTCCTGTAACATTCCTATCGAATTATGGAAAGTGGTTTGAGTAGAAAGGGTCTTTTAATTCAATATTTCTTTGCGGTAATGAAATGTCTCTACTCTTATCAGGGTCTCTTATGAGCCATATGTAAATGTCCAAACAGGGAACTATTTATCTGGTCAAATTGCCTGTGTGTCTCGCGCTTGTAACCCATCTCCCTTATCTAAAATTGAATTCGAAAATTTGGCACTGTAAATAATTATACTTATCGACCTGCTCTAATGTTCCTTAATAAAAAAAAAATGTGCTATGATTAGTCTATTTATCTGTTAATTAGAACCGTTTGTGTACAATTGTCTGTGCTTTTGATTTAAAAAGCAGCAAAGGGTGAAACAATGGCTGAGACTATTGCATCATCAATTAATATCATTCACATACAATCAAAGGTTTCTCTTTAGAAGCTTTTGTTTTTTATTTCAGTTTTCCTGCCTCTTAGATCATTAAAAACAAAAGAAGTTGGAGGCATGGTGTAAAATGAGACAACATAGAACGTCTTATGTTGTGGATTAGTGTCAGGAGACCGGGGAGATTTGCAGAGGCAGAATGTGAACACAGCCACACAATGCATTACAATAGTTTCCGGCATGCTGTAATTCATGCAAACATCCCAGGGCTATTTATACCACTCACTCTCACATCTAATTGTGTCCAATATTTAATCCAACTTGGAGTTACAGTGGCAGAGGTTCAAGCTGTGTGGAGCTAGAATATTTGAGTGGTGTTGTGCCGAGGACAAGTCTAGCAATTGATGGAAGTTTAGTCATTGTGATGCTTCACGCAAACTGAAAGAAACATTTGTGCGTTTAGCTCACACTTTCGTCCTAAAGAGGCATCAAGTAGTGCCCTGAAATCATTTTATAAATATACACATTGACAACAGATGCAACTGATTCAAGCACTAAACTACAACCTCCCACAAGTATGTAAAAAACAGTGGTAGAAGATTATGAATGAATAAGTATACCCTTGTAAAAGAAGGATACATGGAAGATTATGAATAAAACGATGGAGCACAAAAGGAGTCTTTATTTATCTTTGACAAAGAAAATTAGGTAATTTTTGATTTATTTATCCATCTTACTGTAATTTATCAAATATTTGTGCAAATTACTTTATTGTCTTTGTTATTGCTCTGGTTTCTAACTTTATCAAGGAATTAGTATTATATTTACATTGTCTTTTTTCCAGTGAAAAGATTTTTGTGTTTCGATCGTCCACCCTAATGAAGGCCATCTTGAGTTATACACCAGGCATTCAATTATCCTTTTAGCTATCTGGAAGCACAATCTCTTGAAAGTTCACTGACACACTTACACACATATCCGCGCACCACACTCACATCATTTCTAATGTTTTGGAGCTTAAAGCAAAGGAATTTCATTATCTCCTCCAAAATTGATTGGGTAATGTTTTACAAAAATCAATAGCACCTCACTCAGTTTGCTAATTGCATTACATGATTTTTTCTTTTGCTCCAGGATGTCCAAATACCAAGGTAATGTGAATTGTTGATGATATTATTATGCCTTGAGAGTCGAGGCTAACGTGATCGCCTATTGAGCTGAACTCATCTCTGGCAAACAGTTTCTCAGAAGCCTTGTGGCAACAGCTGCTGCTGCACTGGATGCCAAGAACTGGATATGAATTGTCTTAATACTCATCATTAATGAAGCTGTCCTTATTGAGGCTGCAATAAGGACACGCTTGCAGAGTGTTTATTAATCAGGGAATAATAAGTAATCTGTGAGCATTAATGGGAATGGATGAGGCTAATGGATGACGCTAGCTCTCTCCGACGCTTAAGCCTCAGACTTCATTACTGACGACAGATTAGAGGGAAAAGTGAAAGAGCGTAAGAGACTCCACCTGCGACCGCCGCACGCCCTCGCAAACATGCTCGCCCCCTTTCTTCCCCTCCCGTGGCAACATGATGGAATACTGTCAAGCTCATTTGCTCTTCAATAGACTATATGTAATTAACAGTATCCCCTCTGTGGAGAAGAGAATGGACGGACATCGAATAAATCATCTTGCAAGGTTGACTTCTTCACTACTTCCAATCTTATAATGACATTTTTCACCGTCGCCCTCACAGGCTGTCGTCCATGCATGTGTAACCTCTTTCTCTTCTGTGTAGCTGATGGATAGATTTTTTTTTTCTCATCCAGTTGCACTAACCATGACGGCCGTAGTCACTCACTTTACACGACTAACCGCATCGGAGTGAAGCTAATTCCACCCAGTCCAGGATTGTCCTCACCTACACTGTATGAGCTCCTGCTGGGGCTTGATCATACATCGTCTGGATTTAATGTAGACGGGGGACTTTGATCATTTCTTCAGAACTGCTCAAACTGCGTAACACCATCACATCAACCAAAGGGTTGAACACTTAGATAGAAAGTTCTCACCGCTGCACTGTAACGTCTCACCCTGTACACCACCAAATAAGAATCTCCCAATAATAGCACCCCCCGGTGCCTCCTTGTGGCTGAATTATTTAGAGGGAATGAAAATCTATGGATGGGGTAATAGATTTGGGAATAATCCTTTTTATAAACCAATCAGAAAAAGATTCAGGCTATGTGTGAAATATTGTTGTTTAAGGCACTTAAAATTTAGTTTTTTTTTAATCCTCAATGCCATTTTATTTGGTTAATGTCTAAAGAAAAGTATGACGCCAAAATATTTGTTTTTACTTTGCGACTAGATGTTCGGGTTGGGGCGGTCACTGATGTTCCACTTTAGTTTTTGTCTTTAAACATGATCTCCAGTATGGAAGGGAAAAATTAAAACCAAGAAAGATAAACGTACATGTCAAGTAGTGATGGTCTGATGAAGCTTCATGAAGCAGTGTCATGTTGTCAGCAGGTTGCGCCATAAGTTTAAAAATGATGTATTGTTTCATTAGAATATTTGTTCAAAACAAAGGAAAATAGTGCAGAGACCACCATCTAGTGGACTCTGAAAATAATTACACTGCTTCATGAAGCTTTTATCAGCCTACCCCTTATGTCATGGGTACTTAGATCTTAGGCCAGTTTGACAGAAGTCATTGCTCAGCGTCACAAACTGCATCTTTTGATTGGCTCATGGCACACAATAGCAGGCTTTAAAGTTGTATTTACACTCCAGAAGCAGAAGAAAAGCCATTCAAATATTTACTATGATAGCCGTCTCTTTAGACTTGCATCTCAAGTTTTACCAAGACTCAAGTTTTTATGTTTTAAAAGTTAATTATGGATGTTCCTTGTTTCAGAAGGTTTTGATATATTCTCTCCTCATATATATTTCCATATCTGAGCTTTTTATAATTTTTAAATAAATAATTGTCACTTATTTGTGTGTCTTGTATAGAATTATTGTAATATTTTCTGTTAGATCATTGCTGGTACTAAACTGGAGGAACCTTTGGAACTGGATCTTCTAAAAAAAATCACCATAAATTATCTTTATGGTGGTTTTTTAAATGCCATTTTTATTTCTTCCGTTTAACATTTACTTAATAAGGCACAACGTACAGGTTTACAATAGACATGACACACACAAACATAGAGGCTTTTTACAATAAGCCCAAAAGACAGTGGAGCTGTGTGCAGTACCTCCAAAGTGAGCCACAATACAGCTGAAGTGACATTGTAAGTGTTTAATCTCTGTTTAAACTAACAATGTAAATAATAAACCATGAATCAATAAACCATAAATCTATGCAAATGATACAAAGATGGCTCCCTTAAACACAAGCAAATGTAGGCTGTGCAGCTCTGGTTCTACAAGGTCCAATATTTAATGAACCACAACAATAACAATTGGACAATGGATACCTCAGCACAGGATGAATACAATACTATTATACCCTGGGAATGTAAACTTGTTATGTTCTTTATCTGCTTTTCACTGGTAAATGTGTGTTAATGTATACCTCACATTGCAGTCTAGGAATCTCAAACTAAGTATAACATTTTTGTGAAATAAATAAGAAAAATACAAACTGTGTCTCGAGTAACGCTTTTATGATTATACATTTTAAATAAAGTTGACTTGAAAAAAAATATCATCATCACCAAGTAAAAAAAAAAAAAGTTTTTATTTGTTAAGAAACATAATGAGTCTTAAGCTTTAAATCAAAGTATTGTTCAGGGGCAACTGAGCAGACTTGAGCTCCACAGTGTTAAAAATGCCACTGGTCATCACGCTCGAGCATTTATTAGATCCTCCTTCCTTCCGAGGATGTCGCCGGGACACGGTGCAGAAGCTAGAAGTCTCCATCATCAGCTGGAGGGCTTGGGGACAGGAGAAATCACATTATATCTGCTGTCACACAAAGTCACTGTCAAGGTGTGGTAGGAGTTCTGCTGTGAAGCGGGAGAGCCAGAAATACCTCGTCTCAGCCCGCGGCTAACACAGAGCTGCGAGTTTAACAAGTGGCACACTTTTCCACAGCGATTTAAAGCAGAGAAACGCCTTTTATTCCCCTCTGTCGCCACAAAAACTCTTGTTTTAAAATATCTTTGCAGTGAGGTGATGGAGGATTTCAACAGAAAGGATCTGCAATTTGGTTTACCTTGTGTTCACTTCAGGCACTTCATCACAATTTGATAAAGAGGGTCTCATTCTCACACTCGCTCGCCCCCTCCATGTTTTCTAATAAGAGAAACTGCCTATCAAATCTGCACTATGGATGATGAAACCACCGTGTAATGGTGAATCGAGGGCAGAGCTGTTTCTGTGTGCTTTATCAGCACACAATAGCTTCAATACGCTCTCGCTCTCACACACACACTTTCTGCTGACCATGTTTTGTTGATGGACTTCCAAAAGGACGGGGTCTCAAGAGAAAAGTCTGCATCCCAAAGTAAGACCAAAAACGCACCGCAGCCATGTTGTTGATGGAATTAAAACACTTGCCTGTAGACACACACCCACTAACACACAAATCTGGAGAAACACTGGGAGCCACTTTATTCATTAAACTGTGTTTGTGAATCGATTTATCATGTTTTTATATCAGTTACTTTAGCTTCAGTTCGTGTAATCACAGCTCAGCGGTTGTGGATATTGTTTGACGGGTCTGTGTGTGTGCGCAAGTGTGTGTTGGTGTGTGAGAAAGAGGGAGAATACGAAAGTAAGAGAAACAAGGACAATACTGTTGGTTGACAGTAGTTCAGTTAACTTTTTTTCTCAAATTTAAAATAAATAAACAAAGAACATTCAGTGAAAGAACATGTTTATCATTGTTTAAAGAGCAACTAATATGAAATGCCAAATGTTATGACTCACCTGTTTCAAATGTTAAAGTCTTCTTCTGCAAGATTTGTGAATGTTGTGTTTTTGAAACTCCCATGAATCCTAGAAGCACACACACTTTTTTTTTTTATTCATGATCGCTGCAAGTTTCCAGTGGTGGTGCTTTCACCTGTCCTCCGGTCATTATTCATTCAGTGCAGCGTGCTGGTTACAGATGTTAATGACTGATCGCACTAGATTGTTATTCACAGCATTTACATACAACAGTAACTGGCGGCTCCTCCTGCCCCGAACCTCTAGCTTTTTGCATCTCCCTCGACATCCTACCTTGACCTCCCTCGCCACGATTGCAGTGGAATCAGCAAAAAACAAAACCTCTAATCCCTCAGAGACCTGGGCCGTTCATGTTAAGACTAGTAAATGGGCGACGAGGAAAGGTTTGGCTAAATGATTACTGGTGATACTTGGTTTACTGCAACACTCATTATACATTATATACAATGTATACAGAACATAAACAATGACACTCATAATATGAAGTAATTTTGAGACACAACTTTTTTTACCCAAATTAAGACATTTTTATTAGGTTGAGTAAGTAAGTAAGGCGCTTTACCAATCAAAAACAATACACAGTTAAAATATATACTTTAAAAGGCCAAGACACACAAGACAAACACAGGAGTCCCAGAAAATCAGGGAAAAGCCTGCACAAATAAAAATGTCTTAAGATGTTTCTTGAAGGAGTCAGTAGATCCATCAAACACAGAGGGAGAGGAAGATCATTCCAAAGCTTAGGAGCAACAGCCTGGAAGGATTTCTCTCCTCTGGCCCTGGACCGTGTTCAGGAACCATCTGATCCACAGACCTAAGAGCCCGAGCGAGGGTATAAGGCTGGATCAGATCACTGATGTAAGGAGGATCTTGACCATGAATAGTTCTGAAAGTAAGAATTTTAAAATTAATTCTGAAAGAAACAGCCAGTAAAGAGATTTAAGGATCACGTTTTCACGCTAATGCGAGGCTCGGCAGACCTGCCCCGAGTTTTGCTCCATAGCTGAGGTTCTGCTCTTCCTGCAGACCAGGATGGACGCAGGTAAAGCTGCTTCAGCTATTGCAGCCTTCCGCCAGGGGTTTTCGGCCGTTACTCAGTTCGGATACACACTCTTCTGATGTGTTTTCTTCGTGCGATACAGAGGCTTCGGCCATCAAAACCGATACGCCTTGAGCTCGAATATTGGCTTGTTAAAGGGAAACGGGGCAATTTATAGAGGCCACCTACTGCCCCCTGCTGGGTGTCGAGTGCATCGTTTGTTTCCTTCAGCGACAGGGCAGAGCCTCGAGAGGTAACCCATAGCGACAGCCTGTAGAGGGTGTCGCACGCATTCGTGAAACCCAGTTATAAAATAGATTTAACTTGGGGTTTTCATCAGACTGACGTAAAATACTTAGTCCCACATGTTGACATGTACCTGATTGTTTATCACTGTAAACTATTCATTAAGGCACTTAGTGCAAATATGATGCACTTTATTGAGAGTCCACCAGCGTGAGTTTAGAGTCAAATCAGTCAATTCAGACGACTGCATTTTCAGTGATGGTCTGATGA
This sequence comes from Callionymus lyra, assembly GCF_982586985.1. Classification (NCBI taxonomy): domain Eukaryota; kingdom Metazoa; phylum Chordata; class Actinopteri; order Syngnathiformes; family Callionymidae; genus Callionymus; species Callionymus lyra. Next base: position 22,432,829 of record NC_141835.1, read on the forward strand.
AGCTTCAGGAAGCAGTGTCATTATTTTCAGAGCCCACTAGATGGCGGTCTCTGCACTATTTTTTTTTTGTTCTAAACAAATGTTCTAATGAAACATCAGATCATTTTAAAACTGAAGGCGCCACCTACTGACCTCTAAACAACATCCCACTGCTTCATGAAGCTTCATCAGCACATAACTACATAAAAATGATGACATCTAGTTGTAGAATTCAATCTACGGTAGATTGCCGTAGATAGGTGTTGTTTCTTTAAGTAAATAGATGATTAGCTTCTGCTCATTAGAAGCTGGATGCTGGACCGAGCTGAGACATGCAGATATGACCTCATTTCCCTTTCATGTTGCTACAAATTAAATAGATCCCTTGAAGCATTGAAAGCTTCAAGCTTGGCCTTGGTCTTCATATGATGAAATGGTACATCTGTTATGGAAAATACGATCCATGAGTGTGTGTCTGTGTGTGTAAAAGAAAGAAGATAGAGAAAAAATTAAGAAAGGCAAAAGGAAGGGCTGCTGGTAGATAGATCAATAAAACCCACTCCTCCATGCATTTACTGACAAGACAAGAGATGGAAAGTGAGAAATGATCACAGAGGAAATTATTCTTCAACACTGTCTGATGCAACATATATTCACACGCACTGACGAGAAACTGGAAAGAGTTAGATCATGAGGCATGTTGCAGGGACAGGACATTAATATTATCAGTACAAGCAAATCGCTTATGCACAAGACGCTCTTTGATTCCAGGAAACGGACGGAATAAGAATATTTTCTGTGGAATAATTTTACAGAACATTAAACCAAATGTTGACAGAATTGTTTCTATCAAAGGGCAACTAATGTGAAAAGCCAATTCTCACTCACATGTTTCAAATGTTGAAGTCCTCCAAATGCGGTAAGTCCCTCATCATGATGATGTTTTAAAGTTATTAGTTCATAAAGTTCTTGGAGTAACTCTGTGATCTGAAGCCTCATCCAACAAGGAGAATCAGTGCATTTAAAGACCGATTTATTTAAAAACTTTTGTAAATTCAAGGATAGATTTGGCTTTGCATGATTAATGTAGACTTGCATCTGCAATGCTAAGATGAGGGAAATACTTGATTAATACAACATTCCTAGGCAAACAGTAGCTAGCATTTCGTGTTAATGATGTCTGCCTCTTTCAGAGCTATAAGTTTGCCCTCTTAAACCATCTCGAGGGAAATAAATAGCCTAGTTGTTTGTAATGTTGTGCCTTCAGCTTCTGTAAATCATTTTAACAAATGGCAACACACAAATATGTGTATCTTTAGACCTATGGCAACAGGTGAGGTTGTGTTAATGTTTTAGTTATTGGCTGTTATTTTCTTGATTTTTGATGAAATCCAAACATGAGTACAAATCACAATACATGCATTTTTGGCTGTTGTGTCCCTTCTTTTTTTAATTGACTCCCTGACATTTTTCCTCCCCTGACAAACTTTCTTACTGGTTAATCCATTTTAATCGCATTTGGTTCAAACAAACCTAAAGAGAAAATAATCTGCAACCTTAAAACACTTTTTAAATAGGCACGAACCAAATAGAATAATGAGTGAGACAATTTTGAATCAAAGCAGAAACATAAACATAAAAATAAAATTGCATAGTCATTTCAACACTTCTGTTTCCACATGTAGTCAAACACAGTGTATTATTTAGTTGTATTTAATCATTATTTTAATGACACTTCTATTATGCAATACTGCCTTGATTTCTAATCTCCTGTAGATACAAAGTAAAAGAAGAATTAATCTTAATATAAATCTAAGTACATGAAAGACCAGACCCTTCTTAATCTAGGGAATATATTCCCATTCATTCTGAATAAGTAATGCCGTGCTTTTATGTGTTTATTCTATATATATAATATTCTATATTATTCACTTCCTCGACATGTATTTACAGTCTGAAGTCTTATTAGAAGCGGGACAAACACAGTAATTAAAATTTTTAAAAAAAGCGAGAAGTTACATGAGTTCCAGTTGCCTTTGTTTTGCATTATCCTCTAATTAAAGATGATTTCATTAGACTGACATGTTTATAATAAATGTCTTCTAACACATGTAAGCCATTGATAAAATGACATCGGTGGGTATATGACCTTAGGTTCAACACCTAGTTTTAAAAAAATAAACTTAGACAAAAGATTTATTTTTTAAATTTTGGATTCAAGGATCAATTTGGCTTTGCAGGAGCAACGCAGACTTGCATCCACACTGCTAAGGTGAGGGAAGGATTTGATTAATACAACATGTTTCCTTGCCAAACAGGAAGAATCGAAATTCGTGAACCTAAATTGAACTAGCATTTGAATGAAGTAACGCATGAAATCAAGTTTTCTCCTGAAAACTTGAGTGCACCTCGATCCACCAATGTATTTAAAAAAGTGGTCTAAAAACATTTATGTCCATTCAAAAAGTCAATTTTACTCTTTATAGTTTTATATCTTGTCTTAAAAATGTATCTCCCTTGTTAAATGATATGTTTTATCTTTTGCACGAATATCCTGTGTTTATATGTTTGTTGTTGTTTGTTGTTATTTGTCCGACAAGGGGACATTTTTAGAATTTAGAATTTAAGTGCCTCACAACCTATGAACCTGACCACATGTTACTGGTAGACAACGACTCAGTTTCTAATTCATGAATATATATATATTTTTTTAATTTTGGGTGGAAACTAGTGGTGTGTTCACTCAAAATGTTCAAGTGTGAGTAAGACACATTTTTTTTCAAATTACAGTTTAAAACGAGTTGGAACATTTAATAAAAACTTAAATACCCCATACCTAATGAATAAACACAAAAATAAAATCCACAATAAATTCTGACAATCGATCATCCACAGCAAACCCATCAGACCCAGACAAAAAAAACCCTTAGCACTGAACCAGGAGAAATCCCAGCATGATTTTCAAACACAGAGAGACACACACACACACAAACACTGTAACCCTCAACTCTGACCCGACTAAGCCAAGGGGATGTGTTGTGCATCCATAAACATGAATTCCATCATTGGAGAATAAATGGGAATGATATGCATGCAGGAGGAAGCGGGGTGTCTCTGCATGATATGTGCAAATGTTATCCTTCAATCATAATATTCAGACTACAAATGAAGAGTTTAACCTAAGCCGGGCTCGAGTACAAACATGTTTACAACTCCAACATGTTTTTCAAGTGTTTGGTTAAGAAATTGACCTACACAAATACACATGTACACAACACACACAGGTTAAGGTATTGCTGAGACAGAAGAGTGAACATTAAGTTAAGAAAAGTGAATCTCAGAAGTGACTATTAGCATAGAAGAACTAGCCAAAAGAAAAGAGAGCAAACATGAAGAACTCATTTCATTGAATAAATGTTTTCTCGCTGATGTTGTTGATCACTTTCGTAATTAAGAGAAGCAGACTTGGTTAAACGTTCTTGGCTAAACCGGTAGAAGCACGCTAATGTTATTAAAAGTGTAATTAATCATCTTACATGCATTCTCACATGACCATTACATTCGTGTTAATGACCACCACTGTCATTCCAGGAGCCTCCCATTCCAATTCCCCACTCCTCTCGGCGATTCCTCATCTGGCAGTTACAGCGGTGACAAAGTGCTGTTATCACTCAGCCCTCTCATCTGGAGTTCATCATCAACTAATGCTCTGAATAAATTCAAAGTCACGAGAAGCGTGGGACTACATTTTGCAGGTTATTCAATTAACTAATGACAAATGTTCCCTCGTTAATAACTGATCGAGGATCATCATTAAGGCATAATCTAAGAGTGTCGCTACTCCCACTCGTCGCATTCTTTTCCGAACTGATCATTACACTACGAGTGACTCAGTGAGCGCTGCTTAGCGACCCCCTGCTGTGTTAATCAAGAGTTTTCATTTAAGGCTGGATCAAAGTCAAGCAAGTGATTGATTCCAAGACGCTCAGAACAATCAAGGATTCAAATACGCAACAAACCTCAGTAAAGGCGTTTTGAAATGTGCTTAATGATGTATACCCCTTTTGTTTTGCATATTGATTTGATATTCATGAAGTGTCCAGGCACCCTGACTTGACATGTGTCTCCATGGCGATGAATTATTGAGTGGTCTCTTCGGCGAGGCAGTTGAAAAGCAACGGCATTAATTATGAACAAGTCTGTGTACTCTCATAATTGTGTTATTTTCCCTGGAAAGTTCTGCGCATCAGCCTTTATTTGCTTCGTATAGGGAGGGAGAGGTTGATATGTGGAAACTGGTTGGCACTTAGGAACACGTTCTTCGAAGGGACTATAACTTCTTCATTAACCACCATGTTATTGTTAGACAATAGTCTCATCAATTGCCCATTTTCTTACAAAAATGATCTGGATTTATTTAGAATTTCGAACTGTATAATTGTTTGTCAGAGGAGTCAGTCCTCGTCAGAGGACCCATAAGAGGAAACCACCAAACAAATGAAAGTATATCCTAAAGTCACTGTCTTTAACCCTTGTGTTGCCTCTGGGTCAAGGTGAACGACCTCCCTGGCTTCCATAAATGCATATGCAGTGGTGGAAGTTGTTCACCTTGACCTACAAGCAACACAAGGGATACAACAATTACATTAAATAGGCCTTTGGGTCACCTTGACCCTGAGATAACCGAAGGGTTCATAAAAAAAATCAATAGGAGCTGTGAGGAGATGACGCTGTGATTCCCGTTCTCGCGAGACACCGTGACCCTGTCACTAAAAGAAAACAAACTACTCGGCTATATAAGTAGAAAAAAGTCCATCCAGCAGCAACCACGGAATCCCTCGAGCAACTAGAGGATTTCATCGACAACCTTTACTACGGACAGAGCAACATGGGACATAAAGGAAAAAGTTCATCGGGCAATACGACTTACACACCAGCGCTGAAGAGTCAACAATCCCCGGACTCACCAAAACTTATGGATTTACCAAACCAAACTGTTTTCACCTCTTCACCACCACCATATTACAGAGAGGTAATTGAGAACTTAATGTTAATTACTACAATGACTTTCAATTGATTAAAAATAGTTTGACAACAAATACCCTCGTCCTATTATTGTATTATTATATAGAAACAGGGACTCCAGCTTAAAGGAACAAACTATGGGATGAACGATCAATATCCTTGTGAGATCCAGTTTGATGCAAGATCCTGTTTCCAATACGTAAGCAGTGACTGGAGAAATAGAAAAAGGCAGTTATCACAGTGGATAAACTCTATATCAATGGTCAGCTATTCCGTGATACAAATCTGACCCTGTGGTTATTTTGAATTAATGCAACTGCTAATGTTAACAGAACACATTAATAACAATACTCACACGTCTCTCGCGTCTCACCCACGACATAACACTGTGCTTGATCCAGTCCAGGACAGATCCAGTTCAATCACAAATACGAGACCTTCACTATGGACTGGCTGGCAGCTGGAGACTGAAACATCAGGATGTGAGAGGATTCACCTACTTCACAGAGGTACATCACACTTCGTCTAGAATAGATTACTTCTTAAAAAGTAAATCTCTACAATCAATCATATCAGAAACAAAATCCATCCCATAATAGTAAGCTACCACGCATCACATCACACTTGATCTAAATATTAAACCTCAACTGAAGTCTTCCACTCGATGGAGGTTTACATATGTATACACATGTATACACATTTCCCCCGAAAGATAAAGATTTAGAAAATTATTTTAAGAAAGAATGTCATTCTTTCTAGAAACTAATGACACACCGAAACATCTCTGCTTCCCTTCTCTGGGAAACAGCTAAAGCACTACTATGTGGAAAAATAATCTTCTTCACTTCGCATAAGAAGACTGAGGACCAACGAGAAAAAGTTTTAGAGAGAAAACTATAAGATCCTGAGGCAGATTATTTAGACAACCAAACCGATACTCTTCTCTGTCAGATTAGGAAATTAAACTAGAATTAAATGAATAAAAAAGTGTAATTCCAAATACAAAGACTACGCCTTACTGAACTCCAGCACAGCAACAAATCAACTAAACATTTGGCAATTTAATTAAACGTAAATAAGAAAAATCAACAATCTCCATTATAAAGGACAGTAGTGGAAAATCCTTTCACACACAGGAAGACATTAATAAAGTATTTGAGTTGGACTTCTATAAACAGCTATATAATGCAGATTTAAACCCAGACACAGATGATATCATGAAGCTCCTTGATGGATTAGAATTACCACAACTTTCTCGAGAGAGAAAATAGTTTAGACAGGCCCATATCACCAGAGTAAATTTTCATAGCTCTTAACAAGATGTCCATCAATAAATCTCCAGGCCCAGACGGGTTTCCAGTTGAGTTCTACAAACACTTCTGGCCGACTATCTCAAATCTATTCATTCGAATGGTAACAGAAGTCACATCAACAACTAGGATTCCCTCATCAATGAACACTGCTATGATTTCGCTCTTAAAACCTGATAAAGACTCCTCCAACCCAGCTAACTACCGCCCACTCTCACTGATCAACGCAGACATCAAAATCTTAAGTAAGGTGTTTGCATCTAGAATAGAACATGTCATCCCAACTCTAATACATCCAGATCTAACTGGCTTCATCAAAGGTAGACAGTCCTCTGAAAACACAAGAAAACTATTCAATCTACTACAAATCTCAAATCAAAGTAATTCAGATTACTTATTATCACTAGATGCAGAGAAGGAGTTTGACAAAGTTAATTGGAAATTCTTCTTCAACGTTATAATCATTCGTTTTTGGAGAATCATTTATAGGATGGATTAGAGCACTTTACACTTCTCCTATGGCCACAGTCACAACCAATGGGATTATTAAAAAAAACGTTATATTAAACAATGGCACTAGGCAGGGGTGTCCGCTGTCCCAGTCTCTCTTTGCTCTTGTCATTGAACCCCTAGCAACATCAATCAGGGAAAATAGAACAATTGAAGGTATCCCAACACCAACTAGGGAACACAAAATAATCCTTTATGCAGATGATGTGCTGATCTATCTTTGGAAGCCAGAGTCATCTTTTTAATAATGTTTTAACAACATCCAAACATTTTCTAGTATCTCCGGTTACACTGTAAACTGGTCATAATCAACTATTTTGCCACCAGTAAAGGCCAAACAATGTGTGTCAACGGTAGTTTCTCAAAACCAAAAAATAGCTCCTTCAATCCGCTCACCCATCTGGCTGAACTCAGATCTCACTATCAACAAAAAAATGATTAACTTCAGCAGCTGGAAGGAAAAGGGTGTTACACACCTGCACCATATTGTACAAGAAAACTCGCTCATAGGCTTATCTGAATTTGTAGATACATTTAATATTACAAATTCACACTTTTTAGAATATATGCAATTGCATTCTATCATTTTACCAATAATTAGAAAAAATGTATCGTCAGAAGATTCCATTCCAGTGAATAAAATACGAAACATCCAGAGCAAAAAGAAAATATTCAAAATATATTTTGTACTGAACAAGGCGGACACCTCTATGTGCATACCAACCTTAAAATGGGATGAAGACCTCTCCATGAGCACCAACTCCGAGTCTTATATGTAACAAAATTTTCATTAAGAATACATACAAACATTTACAGCTGATCCAATATAAAGTTATTCATACAACTCACTATACTGCTTCAAGACTACACCGGATGGGCTTCACCGAATCAGACAGATGCACCAGTTGCTCCCTGGACACAAAAGACTCTTACTTTCACTCACTGTGGACATGTACACCAGTCAAGTTATTTTGGCTTAAAGTAACAGCTAACATATCATCATTTCTGAACTTAACGGTTCCAAGCTCTCCAACGATTTGTATATTGGGAGACACTTCTCAGCTCCCCCTACCGAGAAACACACAGACCATATTGTTAAATTGTCTAAATATAGCCAAGAAAACAATCCTTCTGAACTGGAAGACTAAGGAACACGTCATCATCTGTATCTGGAAAGGCCTTTTAATGGATTATATATCGAATGAAAAACTGTTAGTGTCTCTTGATGACCAAATGTCTAATTTTGATCTAACCGGGACCCATGTCATCTCACTTTTAATCACGTCAACTGCCTGACTAGCTAGTTGTTCTAGATGGCCCTGTGGCCTGCTTGGCCTTCCACCTTCTCCATGATGGGGGGCCGTGGGTGGGTTGGTCTTGGGATGGATGAGCGCTGATGTGTGCCCTGTGCCGGGTTTGGTCTTTTGCCAACCTGGCTGCGGGGTGGTGCATGACCGGAGTGGACGTCTTTCGGGGGTTACCCAGGTGTTGGGGCCACAAAATGAGCAGGGAGAGGGCCGGGGGATGGCGGAAGCGGTGGGCAGACCCTTGGTACCGAAGAGACCGTGGTCCGCCCATGGAATGCTGCTGTCCCCCCTGGTGCTCATGATGAGGGAGAGGGCTGTGGCTGTCACAGGGAAGCCCTTCCCTGATACAAGGTTTTATGGTTTCTCTGCCCTCACGACCTTGGCCTCCCTGTGACCCGGGAGACACTCACCGGAAGACCTGGACTGGTACCTGGCCGTGCTGCTCCCTGGCTCCTGGGGTTCTCTATTGTGGGCGGGTAGGTGGCCTGGTGGCCGGGGGGTTTTCTGGGGCACGGGCTTGCCTTGATGCACTGTCCTCTGACTGGTTCGCTGGCTGTCCCTCGCCGGTTGGCCCTCCGGCCCCACTGTCCCGGTGTCAGATTCTGGTGCCTCCCCTCTTTACTTCCTCCGCCGTGTCCTCACTGGTCCTTGCCTCTGTGCGCTGGGATCTTGCCTAGCCTACAGGCTTGGTTGGGGGCGGCGTGGCTTTCGGTGTCACTGGGTACCTCTTGCCCCTCCTGCAGATGTTTACAGCTGGCACTTTTGAGTCTCTGCTCACACTCTCTCACACACACACCTCACCTTCTCTCCCCCCTAACTCTCTTCTGTATCTTCTCCCCCCACTTGAGTCTATTTGCCTGTGTATTACATACATTTGCAATCGGCCTGATCAGTTGTGAACGAGACTGCCTGCCAGGAGCCTGGTCCTTTCAAGGTTTCTGCCTCCCAGATGCAGTTTTTTCTTGCCACAGTGATGTTGTCATCATAAGCTCTTGGCAGGGAACTAGAGCTGCACTGGTAGCATAGAGCAAGATTTCTTCCTGCTTTGGAGCTCCTTCAGCAGGGGTAAGAGCAATGATGGCATGAAGCGTCATGAAGCAGTGTCATTTCTTTTCAGAGCACACTAGATGGCGGTCTCTGCACTGTTTTCCTTTGTTTTGAACAACAGTTCTAATGAAACTTCACATCCTTTATAAACTGATGGCTCCACCTACTGACCACTAAACAACATGATACTGCTTCACGGAGCTTGATCGGGCCATCACTAGTTAAGAGACCGCAACAAATTAACTCAGCAATAAACCTGACTCATGCTGAAAGAGGCAAAAACATATGAAACAGGATGGGATATACCCAAGGTAAAGCACGCTGTACAATAATCATGTTAATAGTATAGGATAATAGAATAATAGGAGTCTAAATGGGGGAAAATACAAAACAATGCATTCGGGTTTTTCATCTTTATGACATGGTAAGAACTCTAGATTGATGTAAAACAAAACAAAAATATAACATAAGACTCAGAAAAAAAGAAGAATTCTGAAGTGTGTGTTAGTAGCTGGTTAATTATTTGGTTTGAATGGGACTCCATAAGTCCTTGTTACTGATGTAAAATCAATTCCCAACACACTTGCGTCTCTGCTTTCAGATTTGTGTTAGACATACACACATCATTTCAGGAAAATGTCAATAGGACAGAGGACGATCCATAGATGGAGTAGGAAAATTGATTGATTTTGAAATAAAATACAATGAGATAAAGAAATGCATGAAAAGAATAGCACGGCACAACGTCTAAAAAGACCCAGTCCAATAGCAAGCCTTCTTATTGAGCCATTGAAGTCATTCCTGAGCTGAGAGCCACTGGAGCGCAGTAGCCGCCAGGACACACCAGGAATTTTGTGGTTAGAAGCCCATTTTTAAAGAGCAACTCTAGCGATGGCTGTGTGAGGGGATTGGAAAGGACATGTGTAATGTTTGTGCGAAAGGATGTCCTGTTGAGCGCGAGCCAGCTGCACACTTGCCCAGATCCTTCCTTCAGCCTCATGATTTCACTTCTCTCCTCAATATCCTCCTTTTCTCCGGCACACACTAACCAAAACACACACTTTATGGCCAATGTTTTACTCTAGTGTAAATACACACCCATACAATATGTCGCTCTCTCAGTCACTCCATCCTTTTTATCCTCTTTCCTCTCATCCTCAGTCAATTATACAGATGTCTACGCTTTCTCTTCTGGAGGGACAGAGTCTCTATCATCCTAAGGGAGTGGACGAAGGGGGGGTGCTATGCTCTGAAGCAGAACACTCGTTCTTCTGGATTGGAAGGATGCCAGTCAACGGGAGATCAAACCTTGGCCCTGGGCCTGGCGATAGGCTTCAACAGCTCCCTCCCTACACCACCAGATCTGGGCCACTTCCATGTGGGCCAGCAGCATCATTTCCACTATACTCTGTGATCTGTTTGTTCTTGGGAGTATGTTTTGATTTGCTGACACGGATGTAGTAAAGTATACATATGGAGAAAGATAGAAAAGGTAGAAATCTGATTGTGATACAGTGGCGCTTCTAGAACTAGCCCAGAATGGAGAATATTAAATGTAATGTAAGGGGTTTTTTTGGACAGGATAAGCCTCTTATCTTGAAACCAAACAAAAACTTTGCCTGAAACAATACAATAAAAACATTCAAGTCAGTAACAGGGATTACCAAATAAATTTTGAAACTTGAAATGGAATTAGTAAGTTTAAAAAGTGGCATGGGACACGGTTTATCCGATCAGCGGCGACGTCACATGTAGCCCGGACACATTCCATTGGGCTGAAGGTCCCATAAGTCTTTTTGATAATATAAATGTTTAATGTGTGGAACAAAGTGTCTTAATTGCTCAGCTAAAGTTCCGTTCCGTCGTAAAAAAAAGCTTGAAAAAAGATTTTAGCGTTCGTGGTGTGTGATGTCTTCACATAGGAAGTCCCAGGACCTAAAAAGTATGCCGGACCAAAATGGTACTACCAATGGCAGTTGCATTTAGCTGCATTCATTCCACTCATGGCTGACCATCTAAGAGGCATTTGAACTGACACAACAAGAGCCTCTCTCTCTTGTTCAGTAAACAATTGCACATGTGGAGGGCAACAGGCACTCCTGGGTTAACAACAATGCAATTGCCCTGTTCTAACAGTGGAGGAACCCTGAAAAGAAGCTTTTCTATCACCAGTCCTTGTGTTAGCTGTACTGAAGAATAGTTTAAAAAAACAGTTTTGGATCAGGAGAAAATAAAAAATAGAGTTGAAGTTGAGGCCTGAAATAAAGTTTATGACAAAGTTTGATTATGCAGAGGAAATTTGAGGAAAGTGCAACAAGCAGAGTCACAAGGCTGAGTTGGAAAAGAAACACGAAATAGAGACAATCATTCGTATCAGGGGACACTTTGAATGAGGTGGAATACATCCTGAGACAGAGAAGTATTGAAAAATAAGAGAAATGGACCTGCATATGGAGCCTCAAGCCTCCTCTTGTTCTTTTCCTGCGACAAAAGGAACTAACCAACCTTACCTCCCCTGAGTCAAAAAAGCTGAGACAGAGAAAACTATGAGGTGAGTTGAGGCCATTTGAATGGAAAGCTTTTTTTATATGAGACATTGTTCATTTTCATAGTAGAAAACTAGAAATGTGAAAGACAAGCAAAAACCACAAAATACTCTCACCTCATCAATATACCCCAGCACAGTCACAGGAGGTACGAGAGGTAAGAGGGAGTTCATAATCAAAACAGACTCAATATTTCAGCATGTTGCAGTACACTTTTTCCTGCCTCTGCCAATTTGCTGACTCGAAATCGTAGCGGTTTATAAGGCAACATTCAGAAGCAAGACACTTTCAGTTGAAACGCTCCACGGCCTCAAGGGGCGTGTGAGCAAGGACATGTTTTGATATTTTGCAGAATGTTGTGATTTAGAAGCAGGTAAACATTCAGACAATGAGGCAAACGTGTCAGAAGTAGTTCAATGCTATTAATTATTTCACATAAACTCAGTTTTTCTGTGCTCCTATTTGAGCTGTCTTTAAGAAACATCATTTTTATAAACGCTACGCTATGGAGCTATAGTGTGGTACACCCTTTTGGAATCTTGGAAAAACACTTAGATTGACAGTCTGCACCACTGCTAGGATAGTGTGCCAGAATGTGCCTCAAGTAGAAGCCATTTTTAGGAGCACACCAATCATTTATGTGGTTGTTTTTATATTAATGTACAAGATTGATGTGTGTGTGTCTGATAATGATGCCTTTTTGAACAGTTGAATTGAAACAAAACTAGCTAACAATCACAATAAATTCACCTCATAAAAGGTTTATAGTGTGGGTTGGACTTACAGCCTTAGTAATCACCAGACAGGTATTTTATGGAGAAAATTAACACTAATATGGTTTTTATTTACGTTTAAACTTGTATACTTACCAATTACACACAGGTACTGTAGATGGGTAGCTCACAAGATAAAAATTTGAGTTCTTCATTTATCTTGCCAAACCTGAAAACACCTGTTGATGTACTCGCCTGGTTCTTCCATTGGCCTTGGCAGTAGATCAGAAGTTGCCAAATAGTGAAGCTGAATGGATGTAAACGTCTGATAGCTTCATACAGATTAAAGGGTGATATTCAAAAGGATAGTCAGGATCCATGTCTTGAGTATTTGCGTCAAGTTCAGTATTAGTTGTGGCCTTCATGCCGACAGATAATAATTCTGAAATCTCTCGTACACGGTTTGTCGCCCATTATCTGATATCAAAGTAGGTAAAAAAGTATAGACACTGTTAAATGACTGTTACACAACAGATGGTTTGGCACTTTGGGAGGAAAGACTGTTGGGTTTTGGATAAGGAATAATTAGAAGAACAGGTGTGGCTGTTGAGCAAGACGTCTAAAATGAACAGAAATGCCTGATATCGATTTAAAAAAAATGAATTTATAAGAGCATCAGAGACCTTCCTGATAGCGCTGGTTGGCTTGGTTGGTATAATTTAAGGTTTTATGCTTGTCTAGCTGCTGCAATCCATTTTTAAGTAGCTTCGATTGATCTAATTTTCAAGCACATTGCTCTAAAATTTAGGAGTGCAGAGTCATAGTTCTTATGCATCACTTCAAATGTGGTGCTACCCCCTTTTAGCTTTCCAAAGATCGAATTTGAGCTGTATTTTAGGGTTTTCTTTACTGCTGTAGACGGGATATGAGTGCGCTCACTGGAGAGTGAGGCAATCTAAAGCAATAAGTGTGAAGTCTGATGCAATAAAGTGCAATCAGGTGAAAATATTTGCTTTTAATTGGGCGCTTGTAAACTTTTGTCCAAAAATAGAAAAGGTAACAAAACCGGGAGTCGTTGATAATGTTATACTGCACCTCTGATTTAAAGCGTTCCACAGATGGAGGGGTTAACAATGGAAACTGGAAGCTATGCCTGCGTCTGTGTGGGTGATAGTGAGAGCGGGTAATCAATAAACACAGTTGCCTCGGCCTGATAGAAACGTTCCTGCCGTAGGCTGAGTAAGAAACCCGAAGTAGACGGCGAAGAGGTGCAGAGGGGTTGGATGTTTGATCATGATATGTGATCACGGTGTTGCTGTTGAGAGAGTCAGGGCCAGAGGTGGATACCATCTTGAAAAAGGGAGTAAAATAATGATTCTACAACCGTCCACTTCTGGTCCACCATATCTGTTGCCCATGTGAAAACCATCTCCGTGTGTGTACTCACCGGCACCACAGTGTTCTGTAAGTGCTGGGGGAAATGTCAATTCCCAGCTGTCAGCCTGACCCGCAGGTTAGATGTTGTACTTCTGCCTGAGCGGCTGTAAAAAATTAGAAGCAAACAACGTGCTCTTTAAAAAAACAGGACTTGCATCTACTTGCCACTAACTCAGATTAGAAACATCGCTCACAAAAGCACTTTAAACTTGCCAATAACACGGAGTTGTCCCAAGCAGAGGGAGATCGTTCAACATGCTAATGTTCCCAAATCCTGACCGAAGTTTTACCAGAATCTGTAAAATCCCCAAGTAATGTATACTTTGCTCTAAAACCTGTCTATGAATGTTCCCAAGATACTATAAATACTTATTTAGTGTCTTAGAGTGATAGTTCAACCAGACTCCCTTTTTTTCTTCTCACGCTCATGTCATCTTAAGGTTGTGATTATTTTTACAGTAATATGTTCTTTTTTAGAGTTATAGGCAAAAATGTACGTTCATTTTTATGTAGCGACTGAGCGGCCAGGACGACTGAAAGTACTCCGGAAGTAGCCCAGGTAATTATTACAAACGCCTGGAGTACTTGCGGTTTATATCGGTTGTTATTCTTTAAATGTCTGCCACAAACAAGCTTAAACTATAGACTAGTTTCATTTTTCTGCAACAATTCTTCTTGTCGGAGCTATAACTCATTATGTCAGATGACACCATGATTTTTTTTAAGGAGAAATCAAACCTTTATTCCTTATCTTATCTAAGAAACGGAATCATGTAGGTAGCAATATCAACATCTGCTTCGGTTTCTCGAGAAAATATTGAGGTGACAAAATAGTTGGATGAGTCATTCTTAAAACGCAAATTTCGTGCTAAAACGTTAAGTAGATATTCTGCTGACTGTCCAAGGATTTACAATGAGGCTCCCTGTAGTTTCTGAAAAGCAGCCCAAGTCCAGTATAAGCAGTTTAACAAGAAGCTTTTCCGTCTCTCTTTAAATTTAGACTAAAGTTTTCACTGATGGATTCAAGTACGAAGGCGGTTTTTGACTATTATTCAATAATGGAAAGTTAAAATCTTCTTTTTCGCAGCAGTGTGCCTTCTTGATTTCCTCTTTAAACTACCCCCGTGGGGTTTGCAGAACATCCAAGAAAGGAAAGCCGCTCTCGTTTCCCTTCTGAAGAACCTGCTCGGGAGTAATAGCAGACAAAAGGGAAATGTTGATCTCACAACAATGCCTCTTTGTGGAAAGTAAAGCTTCCCTACTTGCAAACAGTGAAGGATTGAATCAGCAGAATGTGCCTGGACGGTGAGATGTTGTGTGCTTCTGTGAGCCTTATAATAAACGATGCAGAAACACACCTCCGCCGTTAATGGCAGCGTTGGGACATGAGTTAGTGTTGTGCGTCACATATATATCTATATGAAGCTCTCAGTGCCCTGCTAAAATAGGTCAATAGATTGTGTGTGCATCTAATCTCTGATCAAATGGTGTTCTCATCCAGGCTATTAATGTGCTGATCCACTAATTGGGTGAGCTCGCTCTCTTAATGCAATGGCCTTCTAAATGTGTCCGTCCCAGTAATTTAATAATGGCCATTTCATGCTACTCTGACTTTTCAAACAGCTTGCTCGGGGCAGCTACAGGGACTGCGTATTGATTGAAACTCCTGTGCCGCCAGGGCTGAGAGAGACTGATCAGCTTGCTTCCCAGCGTCCACATGCAACCTTTTCCCCTCCCGCTTCCTTCCCTCGCACACATCTGAGCTCGCCATAAGAACAAAGAAACGGACGAGGAACGAACGCATACGGAAAACTTGTTCATTTTGTTGTGCTGTGATTGATTCGTGGGACGCTTGAAATCCGACGTCTGAAATGAAGACGCCGTTCAACGGCTTTCTCATTTTCCTGCCGAGGTGTGCCGCGAGTCACTTGGGCCCCGTGTCGGAGAAGAAATGAAGAGAGGGGCCGAGGAGGGGAGATAAGGGGAAGAGTGATGGGGGTCAGGCCGGACTGCTGCTG
Source organism: Callionymus lyra (assembly GCF_982586985.1). Classification (NCBI taxonomy): domain Eukaryota; kingdom Metazoa; phylum Chordata; class Actinopteri; order Syngnathiformes; family Callionymidae; genus Callionymus; species Callionymus lyra. The sequence goes on from NC_141835.1 coordinate 22,448,721, forward strand.
GCAGCCCTTATGGACCTCACCCCCCTCACCCCCCACCCCCTGTGACAGCTTGCCCAGGACACAGTTTGTTTGCACAAGGTGATAAATAATTTGGCCTGCGCTGACATGGATTAATGTGGCCCTTAGCCTCCTTTTCCTCCCTCTGTGTTTGGTCACTCAAATCTTTGGCCCCTAAAACAACCTCTTCCCCAGTTGCTCACAAGACAAAAGACGTGTTTCACGAGCACCTTCTGTTGCTTACGAGTGATCAAAAGTGAAGGTTGATCTTGTGGCAGGGAACATCTTGTTACTTCTGCTGTTGCTAAAAACATGAGCCAAGTTTATAGCGAAAGCTTTTTTCAAACAAGGTCAAATTGAAATATCGATCAATGTTTTTTATCTGTCAGCCATTCCTTTAAATGAATTAGTTTACCTTTTTTTTAATTCATGATTTTAAATTCATAAAATGAAGTCCATATTACCTTGTATAATGCATGTTGTATATTTCTGCATTTTGATAATATAATTATTTCAGAAATGTTTTATTAAATAATTGCCCTTTTTAATATTTTCTTTAAAGACAGGGAAATTAGGGGCTTTTGTGAGTGTTTTTTTTTGCAGATTTTAGAATAAGACCTCTGTAATTTGGCTTAAAGATAACATTTCTAATTGAAAAAAATAGTTTCATTCGTAGATCCCTTTTGTACATTACAGTTACAATTATTTATGTGATGTTTTTATCCATCATTTATTAATATTATTATTATTATTATTATTTTATCTGATTAAAGGTAATGATAAAGAAGATTAATAAACTGTGACAATGTTAACTTCTCAAATTTTCTAAACAATTTACTGTGGCAGACCATTAAATATGGACATAAAGTTCAATGAGAACTATTGATAACTGACTCGTAGGTCACATTTTCAATCTAAACTTAAAGCGACGTGTGTTGTTAATGTTTTCTCATTGCAAAACTATAAATATATATATAAATATAAATTGTTTTGTATATGTAATTGAGATAAACGAAGCGTGCTCTGAGCGTGCTCTGGTGTTAGTGGCTGAATTTGATTTGTCTCATCATTAAATTAGCGCAATTGGTCTCATTTGAGGAAAGACTTCTTTATTCTCCTTGAGGGCCAAATAACTGTTTTCAAAAACTCATCCCCTGAACAAAGTATCTTTCAGTACTCAGCAAATTAACAGGTTCTCTCTTGTCCTAGCTATATTTTTGTCTCCAGTTTGGTTATTAGAAGCTCTTTAAAATATCTAAGATGTTTCTTGTTTCAATAATTAAACAGTGTACAGCTAAGGGCTCTCGTTATAATCTTAATGTGCATGCCCTATGGCCTTTATCTTTGATCTCTCATGCTACTCACAGAGCTTTTGCATAATTTTTACTATAACGAGAAACACTTGAGCTCCCATATCCTTCCTTTCGTTCTCTTTCGTGCTTTCTCTCGCACATCAGAAGAGACTACTTGTGGTTCAGTAAAGTGAACTCAAGTCAGCTGAAGAACTTCAACATTAACTACGTGAAAATAAACATAACATTTGTACATGAATTTGATGCGATGACACAATCGGCTGAGGGTTCAAATTCAAGCCTTTTTAGATTGAGAAAATTATACATCTATTAGTAAGAACCAGCCATTTGTTGAAAATATCTTATACCAGACGGATGTAGCAGTTGTAACGTTAGTGTTTGGATCTTCAACATATGAGAATTACAAGCAAAATCCAAACTGATGAAGTAGAACAGATCATTACCGATAGTGTTCAAAAGATTGGTTAATAATGCATGGTGCTTTCCGTGATTGACTAGATTTATGTGAAAGGGTCCAAAATGTATTATCATTTAAAAAAAATAGTACTAAATTGGTAGATAAGATATAAGCGTGAGAAATGTCTTACGTGGGAATGGGACATCACATTGATGCTATCATTAGATAAAGAAATAGACACTGAGAAACTGTGTCTTTTGCAACTGAATCTGATTGAACTCTCTGAATACATCAGAATTTATTACAATTCAATACCTTCCTACAATAACATGTTGTTAATTAAACATATACAGTGTATATTAGTATTTAATCACTCGTTGGTTGGTAAACTTGGATACAAATTAAAAGCGTATTTGTAAAAGCATCTTGTCTCTGGGACTCTTCTTTAAAGACGTACCTTCTCTAACACAGTGAATGGTCTTATGGTTGTGCCAACAACATTGTTCATGTTTTGATTTCTTGCTGAGAATAATAGCGCCATCTGTTTACTCTCTCGCACACGCTGCTCTCTATAATATATGGTCCGCTTTAGCTGAGCTGCAATTTGACATCATTGTTGGCTCCCGGGATTTCCTCTGTGCTCCTGCATCCCTGTGTCTTCCTTTTCCAGTTTCCTTCAATCTGTGCGTGTTGACTGCGAACTGGCTGGAGCTTGGAACAGCAGGCCTACACAGACCAAAGCACTGGCAATGGCGGATTAGCCTGTTGAATTATTCAAAGCCAAATTCCCCATTGAATTGTGTAAAAGGTCCCTCGCTGAGTTTAAAAACAGAGTACAGTTGGAGCTGACAACAAAAGGTTCAACATCAAATGTAAGACCCCCATCACTTCAGCTCATTTGCATTGCAAGTTATTCATTTTAACTTTAGACGCAAAAAAATGTAATCATGTTTTTGAAAGCCCTGATTTTCTTGGAGTCTTCAGTAGTCGAATGTTTTAACACAAAGCAAACAATTAGCACCACAGGCTGCTTGTAGAAGCATCTTCTGTTTGATGGTAATATTTCAAATAACATAAACACACAATGTTTTATACACACAATTCTTTAACATCGGCACCCAGCAACTCTGGTGATTGAAACTATTGAAGGGGCTTTCAAAATACTGTTCCAGTGACAAAAAAAGTTTAAAACAATTCTAGCGAGACTTAATCTACTAACAAATAATATACAACAATGCCAGGAGTCAAAATGCTTCCTCAAACACAGTATATACACATAAATTCATTTAAAAAAAATTACTTTGTCAATATGCAATTTTCTTGTTTATAGTCAAGTTGGGTGTGACGCTCACGTAGCATCGTTTAAATCTGCTTTTTAGTTGTTTAATGTTTCTCTATTTGATTTAATTTAACCATTTGTGCATTTATTGTTTAAACAATTAGACAGTAACTTACCACCAGTCGATGAAACAAAACACATCCTGGTTTGGGAAAAAAAACAGAGGAACTGAACTACTCGTTTAGAAATGAGGTGGAAAGTTTTTATTTGGACGAGGGATGTTTAATTTTGTGATTTGTTCTCCACATGATGGATTTTGTTTGGATTTTTGATTGTGAGGGGTGACCTATTGTTTAATTGTTAATTTCTATTAATCTTGCCCAGGTTATACTAAATTAACACTGAAAGCAGTAATTATATTGTTTGATGTTTGGTTAGATTCGTCTGTAATTATGGGGAGCGAGCCCTGATATACTTTTAGTTTGAAAAGTTTTGTGGTTGATCCCTCTCTGCCATGGCCATCAGGGAATTGAGAGGACTGTGGAAATGCTGTGATGACTGTCTTACTGGTTGGGTATGGCTGCTGTGGTGCCATGCCTTTGAAGAAGGTTAGCAAAGGTTACAAAACAGGCTGGTCGTACTCTCATGGGATAATTTTTGTGCTTCTTGGCCGAATGAAATTGTTGATATTGTAGAAGAACTCTATTTCCTCGATCCTTAAAACTCTTCACTGGCTGCCAGTTTCTTTCAGGATCAATTTTAAAATTCTGGTTCTTACTTTCAGATCTATTCATGGTCAGGCTTCTCCTTACATCAGTGATCTGATCCAGCCTTACACCCCAGCTCGGGCTCTGAGGTCTGTGGATCAGAATCTACTGATGGTTCCTTGCAGACGGTTCAAGATTAGAGAAGAGAAATCCTTCCAGACTGTTGCTCCTAAGCTTTGGAACGATCTTCCTCTCCCTCTGTGTTTGATGGATCTACTGACTCCTTCAAGAAAGATCTTAAGACATTTTTATTTGTGCAGGCTTTTTCCTAATTTTCTGAGACTCCTGTGTCTGTCTTATGTTAAATTGTTCAATTATATATTTTAACTGTATATTGTTTTTGATTGTAAAGCACTTTGTGATCCTGGTCTAGAAAGGCTCTTAACAAATAACTATTGCTTACTTACTTACTTACTATTGATTTTACCGTCCTAGAGCCCTGTGGTAATACCGTTAAAGATGTTCTACTAATGTCTACTACTAATGTCTACTATTAAATAAGTCAAATTAAACTCCATCTGAAGTATGAAAGGTCATTCACAAAAAAACAAAAACACATACAATTAAATACCAATTTTCTTTTTGCTTCTGGTTTGCTAAATTTCATTCTTGTAGTTTTTACATTATAGGAAATACTACCAATGTGGCATGGTAATCGGAGAAAAAAAGGGTATGCGGTCAATTTTTAAATAAACCTCACTGGCAGACCTTGAATTGCGCTTGTCATGGACTGAAACATGACATCACACCAGGCCAGGTAGACTTGACCATAGATCATAGACTAAACCATGGAGACTTGTTCATTCATTCTCACATGTCTTTACACAAGCATCTTCACGGAGCGAGCAGTCCCAATGACAGTGTTGGGAAGAATCACTTTTTATGTGAACTAGTTCAAAGTTTAAGTCCCCAATTTTAAAATGCCTGGTTCAGTTCATAGTTCACCGCTCCAAGAATAAACTACTTCATAGTTCTTTTTTTAAAAACATGTTGCACAAGCTTTTGTTTTATAAAATGATTAGTCCATATATAACCAAAGTCAGCAGTTATCATATGTTTAAAAATTAAAATTATGCATTGAATTACCTCTCATATCAAAAACAAGTTAATATTGTCTGTATTTTAAAAACGACACAGGAATTCTTTGTGTTGTTGTTGAATGCAGTATAGAACAGAGTGAATGGAATGAATGCAGCGATGTGTGGTCAGGGGAGGCGCGCCAGTTGCAGTATCTCTGAATGTCACCAATATAATGCTCACAGATATGTTTATTTTCCTTGATTTTCCACAGTCTGGCTGATGTATTCAACCATTCAAGTTTAATGTTTGTAAGGGTCTTATTAAGTTTCGCTGATCGTAAATACAACCGCTTTATCTACAGATACAGGTAAGAAACTGTTTTAATCTCAATCGTATAAAAATATCAATTCTTTTTCTCAAGCTTATATTGATTTAATAATAAATATGTTTATTTTCATGATAATAGACGTTGAACGTCACTGCGTAAATCTAGCCAATCACATAATATTAACCAATCAGAAGCAACAAAAGGCTAGTCTATCTTTTATTACAAACACTAACAACAACGCGTGATCGAGTCATCGTAACATTTTAATACAAATACAGCGCTGACATCATAATGCTCAACATTCTTCACTCTGGAGCCAAATTTAAATCTGGTTAATTCTCGCTAAACTTTACGGTTAATTCCCCGGAGTAGGAGGAAATAAACGTTCGGCTTTCAAATTATGAGCATTAAATCAGCTGCGTCTTCCTTGTAATCCTTTATTATCACAGTCATACTCTATACTGTTTAAATCCACGTTTGCTAATCCTTTTTAAAATTATTTATTAGTTCATTCATTGTTTTCTATATTTATTGATCGTTTAAAACAAATTAAGATTTGTATTTTCAGCTAATTGAAAAGTCTCAGATAATAAAATATGGAAGTTTTTGAATATACTGTACATTTTTTTAATAAATTGATGATTAAAACGTAATATTTCAGCTGACTCTTATGTCAATGTCAAAGATGACGGTGAAGGTTTATGAAGATATTAATCTATATCTATCCACAATCGATGACTACCATAGATCTAGAAGGTGTAGACTAACATCCCACAAAATATCACAACAATTCAATATAGACTTTTTGAGAAATTATTCATTAACTCCTATTTTTTTAAACCATCTTAGTCATATGATATTATCAAAGATGACAGATTTATGCTATAACTGGCATGCAGGTGAGTCATCAGTCTAATAAGATAATATAAATCATCTTTTAAAAATGAACCCAAACCATGCGTGTGCATGTGTGTGGGAAGAATGCTGTTGCGATATGAAATAACCAGTACCCAATTGAATAAGTTACTCAATTGGGTTTATATACTTAAGACGTAAAACTGACATTAAAGGATTCAGTGCCTCACCAACCATGAACCTCACCTTTGTCAAGCCTGTCCAATACACACTGCTGTAGGCTCACCGTGCTGCTCTTGATTTTGATGACGTAAACATTTGTGAGAGCCAAAAGCTAAAAGAAGGAATAATTATACAGATCGTTTTGTCACACTCCAGATGTGCAAAAAGTGTCTAATCCAAGAGAAAATATCACAACTTAAGCCATAAAATCCAATAGAAAGTTGTCCAAAAAGAAGAGATGAGACGCTGTGCAGGTGTTTCCTCAAACCCCGATCACGGCATTCAAAACATGAATACAAACGTTTTATCCGAGCATTCAAATACTCAAATACTAGGACACAATATTAATCCACAGTTTATGATCACTTACATCCTGGTTGTGGGACTTGTGTCTCCACAGTTGTTCTGCAGAATCTCCTCAATCATCATATTCATCAACTCCCATAATGTTTTACTTATGTTAAAAAAAAAAATTCATGATTATTGAAGCTTCAAAAATAAAATAAACAGGGCACTGTTTAATCGTTTGTCTGCTCATTCAAATTGCTAAGAATTTGGTTTTAGCAAAAAAGCTAGCTGAGCATTCAGTGATGTATTTTGTGTTAGCATCTTCAAAGTCTGTAATTTAATTAATTAATCTTTCTTCCAATCAAAAAAAAATAATCAAATTAACGTTATTGATTCACAATTGTCACATTTTTTACTCCACTTGTTGACCTCCCTTTGCTGTTTTCTTTCCTTCAAATATTAACCCTCTATGAACATTTATTGACACTGCCTTTGTTAATGAACATTAACAACCACCCTAGATACAACTTGACACATATTGAAGTAGACAACAAAGTGCTTGTGAAAACCCCCAAAACTCAAGTTACACAAGTTTAGCCTCCTCAAGAAAGATCTGCAATCCCAGAGAAAAGTGAGTTCAGCGAGCCGAAGGCTTCGCAGCAGTGCGGCGTGAAGAACCCCTGAGAGGTGTGTTTGTCTGGCAGAGGTGTGAGGAAGGTTGAGCACGTTGATGAGAGCGAAGACTAGAGGAGAAGCACTTCAAAGCAAACAGAATGAGTAATGCTATGTATGTCAGTAGCAGTATATGTGTAGGTTACCTATTGAACCCCTCTGAAAATACTCACCCGCTGCCCTGCACCTCTGCGTCCGCCTGGCTGGAGGGAAGAATCCGCGAGTTTATGTAACCAGCAGGTGCTCGATCTGTGCTTCCCCACTGATAAAAGAAGAAGAAAAACACACTCACATGCACATAATTGTACAGAGAGAGTTATATTGCTTTGATTTGATTTGGAGGACAGATGAAGATTTCGTAGTTTTGGAAGATGTTTACGCTGAGATAGAAACTTTCTAGCTTTTGTAAGCTGTGGTTTTAAAAAATCTGTTTTAATGTGTACAAGTTCCTTTATTACCATCGCAATTTAACTACCTTTTTAAACTGGCTAAATCACTGTAATTCTTTTTTTTATAGTTTGCATGTTTTGTGCTTCCCTTTGTAACACTTTTTAACTTCTGTACCTCTCCTAACTTTTAAAAACACTCCTGTACTATTCGTCTTTTTCAATGTTGTTTTATAATCTGTCTGTATGGTGACCTTGTGTGTTTTGAAAGCGACCTTATGAATAAAATGAATAATAATAATAATTATTATCATTATTATTATTGTTATTATTATTATTGTTTTTTTTTTAAGCCTGTTTTGTGGGCACAACAGACATCATAGCTTGATCTGTCTTGAAGTATGTGTTTCAGCAGAACTTTCAGATGAATTCAATCTTGGACACAGTGACTAAAAACATCAACCTATCGCATCTATAACCTGTGAGGATACAACCAGGTTCTGTCGAAAAGGCTCTGATTTATCTTCACCAAAACAAAGTTTGGACACTTCTGGGCTCGGTCAGTCTGCACAACACAAGTAATGGTCCCAACCCAATAATAAGGCAAAAGATTCCACTTAGTTACCCTGAAAAACCCAACTGTGAACAACACATTTTCAGTTATTTCAAATGTATTTGTTTGTTTTTTTTTCTATCGTGTTCATTCAAAGTTTTGATGCATTCCGTGAGAATCTTTAATGTAAATAATCATGAAAACTAAGAAAAAGGATCGATTGAAAAGGTGGGTCTAAACTTTTGGCCTGTATTAAAAACAAGATAAATGTGTTTTGCATCAATTATATGAAAAAAAAAACAAGTAAGGAATACATGGAAATTGTTTATTTAAAAAACTCAACTCTCCTGTCTTACTTACATGTTTCAAATGTTGAAGTCTTCCTTTACATCACAGTTAGTCCCTCATTATGACCATGTTTTGAAGTTATTAGTTTATAAAGTCCTTTCCGGTCTGAAATCTCAGCAAACAAGAGGTTACAATAGCATAGTCCATTATGACATAAATGGCTTCACTCCACTTTTATATGAGTCCCTTGGAGATGGAGACTTCCTGGATTGATGAGGCGCAGTGACAAACATCAATGCTTGACCAATCACAGCAGAGTGGGTGTGGTTAGGATAAATGAGATTTAATCTCCAGAAAAACCAAGTGTTTTCAGTTGCCGGGTCTTTAGCACATTTTCTAATGTCAATATTTCAATGAAAAGAGAGTTTTGTACAAACACACACATACTGTTCACACAGGTACAATAGAAGTCCAAGAAATATTTAAAAGACACTTAAAGCAATCAATCTTTGTTCTTTAGTGAGAAGGTTGTAAGAACTGTGTAAAGTAAAAGAAGAGTGTACAAATATGTAGTCATACCATGCAAACTCTTATTTTATGAATACAAATATTGCTTCATGAATTATTCATTTATTATCACATTATTTGGTAGATACATTGGACACATAGATGAATGCTAAATGTATTCTGGACAACATACTGTAGTTTGAGTTGTTTGCAAAGAAGGAATCTCAGAACACCTGCTAAAGCAGAAATATCTATTTATTAAAGGTGTTAACGACAACATTGGGAATCCATTGTCACCCTGAGACTATGCAAAGGAGGTCAAAACACAGACCGACGTCGAGCAGCGGTCAAACCATCAAAGAACCACACGCCGGTGGTGGAGTTCAATAAGCCGGAGAGATGAAAGCTAATGAAAGGCAAACATGATGTTGGCGAGGAAGGGGAGGTGGTGTTGAAGGAGGGAGTGGTTTCGCGAGAGAGTCAGGGGAAACACGAGCTGAAAAGGTGTAAAGAGGATGTTGTCTGGTTGCAGTTCAATCAACCATAAGTGTAGCAAATTTGCACCACGTGAAAGGATCTCACAGTATGGAGCCTGTGTGGTCACGGATTCATGTACCATTACTAAAAGGAAGTCCACATATTTCAACTCCAGTTCTTGTAAATATGCAGACAGATGCTTTCTACCTGCTCCCACAGGTGCCGTCCAACGTGTTCCAATAAAGCCTCCTCAGATCAAACCTGTCTGCCGCTTCCACATCACACATATGGAAGGAAAGAACACGCTGGTATGAACAATATTATTAGCATATCGCTGTCCTCTCACACACTTTATTGAATATAGCATGTTGGCTAATGTTCCAACTCCCCTGGAGCCATTTCTAAACACCAGCAGCTGAGTATGAGTCATGCACTGTCGTTGATATTACTGTTCTGCTTCCCCACAGTTGTGCTAGGAGTGAATAATGCATGGATTTAGTCTTGGCAGAGATATTGGCCAACTAGCAGTCATTAGCTATTTCTGGACAAGTTTCAAGCCGAGCCCAGAAGCCCTTAAGTGAACATGTCAGCAACACGTTTGAACATTGATGCTGGAATCTTCTTCCTTCACCCAGACACAAACATGTTTACAGATCAACATTTGTTTGGGCTGAAGTAGGGCAAAGTGGAGTCTTTGGCACACCTACGAGATTATAGAACGCACCATAAATCAAACTCAATTTTCCTACACGGTAATAAAGTGCTGATCTAGTAAAACTTTCTCCGGGAGTTCAGGAGGTTGAGTCAACACCTGTGGAGGAACAATGGAAGCTTGTTAGGGAGAAGATAGAGTTTAAGGTTTTTTTTTTTTTTTAAACGTCCCATATTGCCTGACCTACTCCACAACAATTGACATTGATCTGTGGAAGACCCTTAAAAGTACACAAATACCAGACTGCAATTGCTTCTTCACAGCACGATAAGCTGGTGTGCCAGTTGAATATTGTCCAGAAAATGATCCCATTTTTTTTAACAAGCAACAGATTTGCTTTCAGCTCCATATTTGTTTCTTTTGTTTTTTTAACTTCAGACTTTTAATAAAATTGTTCAAACTTGAATAGTTTAACTATTGTAAACTAAAATATGAAATAATTCAAATACAAGTTATTTTTAACCCTTTTTATATATATGGGTCAATGTGACCCGATGGCCTGAAAACAAATGTGTTTGAGGTATCCTTTAAGTTGCCTCTGGGTCAAGATGAACGACTTCCCTGGCTTTCATAAATATATATGCAGTGGCAGAGGTTCTTTACTTTGACCCAGAGACAACACAGAGATACCTCGGGCCACCGGGTCACCTTTACCCAAAGATAACAGAAGCGTTAAAGCTAAATTGTATTTAATCCAACATTCATAGTGAGTGATTAATATGCTCAACAATTCTATACATTGTATTATGACCAGCTTTAAACATACATAAATTAATTATTATGATAATTGGTTCTTCAAGAAATACCCAACAAAGCTACATCATTCAGAGAGTGACAGAAATAGGCATTATTTACTCCACATGAAGTATAATCAGACTGAATGACAACACACATGGATTATTAACAGAAGAATGTTTTGCTTTATTGTTTGTGTGTGTACAGCGTTGGTGAGTTTCCTGGCTCTAAGCCAGGGACCCTGTTATTTGGGATGCTTTTTTTCTCTCCTCTCTTTCAGCCCGCCGCCAGGCATTTGAGAGCTGGACTACTTTTACACATAGTTAAACCTCAACAGTACAAAACTCATCCTGCAGGCGCTCAGGCTGCAACACAGGATCAGGATAGCAGCACTGCCATCTGCTGGTTATGTACGGAATGATGTAAGCCCAGGAAAAGGAGAGTGAGAGAATGAGCTCATATGGCAAACGCTTCCTGTGTTCCTCCTTTTTAAACAGGCAAAGTGTTTATAATTAAGCTGTTTTTTTTTCACCCTTATAACTTTTACCTTATTCAAGCAGACGTGCCAGCAGGGAGGAGAACATTGTCATGGAGGTTGAGGCTGGAGACCAGGTGAGAGGCCGAACCATCGTTCACCCAGTCAGGCCTCCTGGAAGAGGATAGTGTTTCGGGATCTATTGATCACAATCTTCCACGTGTGATGGATTCCAACTCATACTTGAATCTCACTATGATACCTCCTTTTGTACCTTTACAGTCAATGGCCGTAAAGCTTAGAAATGCATGACAAAAAAAAAGAAATCCTGAACAAACACTGCAGCTACTTCATCAAAACATGTTTTTCTTTAAGAACCTAATTTAATGTTACGTCTGTTCAACACACACACTATCAAATTACACAAAAAGGGCCAACAATTCAATTGTCCCAAGGCATAAGCATGTATAAAAAAGATACATTTTGAAAGTAAAAATTTGATTTTTTTACGCTTGAATTTAGCATTAAATAAGCCCGACTGCTTTACAGCAAGAAGGTTGCAGGTTCATTCTCAGAATCTTAGGTTTGAGTGTGCACTGCGACAGTATTGTGTCCTGTCCAGGGTGTCCCCCTCCTCTCGCCCAAAGAAACTGGGATAGGCTCCAGCCCCCCCACAACTCATATAAGTGATAGAAAATGAATGAATGAATATTCCTACTCCTCTTCTCACAAAAGACATTTGGCTCCTGTCCATATTGTAAAAATGCAACTTTGATGTCAAAGAAACTCTTTTCTCTTTTCTGGGACTCCTGTGTCTGTCTTATGTGTCAAAATGTGCTCTTTGAAGCTTCATCAGACCATCACTAGTCCTGACTGTTCAACGTTAAACCAATGATTATAGGAAAAGGAAGTGAAATGTTATGTAGTGCTGCTATATAAAGCATCAGCTTCACTATCTTTAAATTGAAAATCTAATCTAATCCATTTAACATTGAAAGCACTTAAGAGCCGCATTTAACAACTTGGGTTAACAATTTTGGATCCCGAGTGTTGAGTTTGTGATGTAAATGGTTTCATTTATAATTAAACAATACACTTCAGCTCCACAAAAGAACCACACAGAATAGATTGACATTCTGTCACTGTGGCATTAAAATCAAGCATCTCTGATTGATTTCCACAATCTGGGTCATTCAACAGTTTTTCCTGGACAGTTCTCCCCTTGTTATTGTTGTCTGGCAGACACGTAACAGAGGGCAACATTCACAGCATCATAAAGAAGACAAAAGTGTGCTGAGACAAGGTTGACTTGAGTGTCTGGTGCATGTGTTGACTCATGTTTCAGCGGCTGTAGTACCATTATTAGATGATTCATGTTCATAATCATGTCAGATTTTTTACTTAGGATATATATATATAGCATCTCATATTACGTCTCCAGTCTCCAGTCCCTTGTCCTGAACACACATTTGTTATATTATCACTTTCTTTGTGACCTCTTTGTGACCCTGGTCTAGAAAGGTGCTTTACAAATAACTGTTGCTTACTTACTTACTAACTCCATTTCAAACTTTCCTTCTTTTTTATCAACCTATAACATTTATTATTTAATTCCAGTGACACGGAACGCTGGGTAAATGTGTTTTTGGCGACCAGTAGGAGACTGAATCCTACATGGAGCACAGGTGTGTGTTTGCCTTAACTTCTGATTTTGTTATTGACGTCACCTGTGTGAGTGTGTGGGTGTGTGAGGCTATGAACGCCTCCATCAATCCAACACAATAGCCTTCTGAGAAAGATGGCAAAAATAAACATGAAAATAGTTGTAAAAAACAACATGAAAGACAATACGAGTTAATATTAATGTATTTTAAATTATTTTGATTTGATTACTTTGATATATAAACTTTGTATTTCCATCTCCTGGTTAATTTGAACAAAAAGTTAATTAAAAACACATGTGTAACAGGATGTGTTCCATAAATTCCTGTCATTTCATCAATTATCTTTACTTTAGCGTCGCAAAAGCTGATATACACGACCATAAGAGACACATTTAAGCACTAAAAGACTGCAGCGTGTTGCTGTTGGAAGCCGTTTCAACAATTATACCTGATGACAATGACATGTAGACCTTGTCACATGACGTACTCTAGATTAAAATAATGTTCAGTATATAATCTCATGACACAAACTGCCTTATATTATTGTTCTTGGTTTGTCAAAGATGTTATTTATATTCTTAAATCATCGTAATGATTAATTGGTCACGAATTAAAGGTTACAATGTCATTAAATCAACATCATAAGTAGAAGCCATCCCAGTTTACAGTTCTTAAGTCAAATGAAGCAGCTCATCTCTCGTACCATCCACTTTGAAGAGGCGAATGACTTGAGCATATGCAGGTGTTGCAAATTACCAATGCAAGGATAATGAAATGATGGCCATGGAAAAAAGAATGGAATAGAATTATGAATTAAATTACAGTGAAAATTGTTCTGTTAGTTAATGTTTTTTCAAAAAAAATTACATACTTTTCATTTGTTTGACTGTGCGAGGTACTATCCCAAAATATATTTTCTAAATAGGCCCAGAAGCGTCCCATTGAAGCGTCTTCCCATTTTTAAAAAGGCTGTGCTAGCAAGAACATGCGAATTTAAGGATTCCTTTTTCTTATCAACTGTTGTGCCTGGGACAAAATATCATTTAATAATAATAATTATTATAATATGTTTAGACCTACAAGAAATGGGTTAGAGAAAACTACTCCTACTCCCATGACACTTTTGCTTTTCACCTCCTTCTGCCCTCTATGCAATTCTGGAATTAAGGGGAATTCCATACGGAGGATTTTCCCTGCTTTAGACCATCATTACGTCACTAAACTGCTGCCAAAAGAAACACTAGTGTAGGCTGGAACATGTCCAGAAATAAACAATAAACTCTCTAAAATTACATTTTTGATGCCAGAGTGAGGCATTTGACTTTCTGTTTGTATAACTCACTTTTCATTTGGGAGATGCTGTCATATAGAAATGTAAAGGTAAACGCCAGACGGGAAAGGGTGTGAGATGATCTACCTCGACGTACTGTGAAGGTATAAACACACTCATTGTGTGTTTGAGAGTTATGAATGCATTGTTTGTTCTGGATTACCATGTGGATCCTGTATAATTCAGAGGCCCCTCTGTTTCTGTAAGCTTTGATTTTGAAGATATCAACTATGATGCCAAAAACTTATTTAAAATAAAGTTTTAACTATAACATTGGGGAAAATCACAAGAGCTGCTTGGCAGGAATCTGCGCTATGAATCCGCCTTCATTCAACTAAGGCACATGAACAGATTTCATGTGGTCACAAGGTCCATTATAAACGGTATTATAAAACCAAAGATTAAAGATATTTTCCATTTATACTTTTAAATGTCCCACAAGTTCCCATGACTCGGGAAAGGACACAAATCAAGTGTTGATGCCAATTCTTATTTCTGTCCGTGAAGAAGTTAGTCATTTTGTGTTGAATGGGTCGATGGAATTAGGATCTTGAACTTCTGAATGGCATAACTCTTGGTAGGATGAAACAGTTTCTATTAGGCCTACTAGATTTCTCTCCATGGAATGTGTCCCTCGTCAAAAAAAAGTTTGGGCATCTCCTGACTAAGGGTTCATAATATAAGTATTTTTTCTTTCTTTTTTTTTCAAAGGGTTGAAATTAAAACTTGAAGCTTTGGTGACAGTTATTATTATGAACAACTATCCAATTCAATCCAGCCCAGCAATAAGAAAGAAGAAGAAGAAAATATTCTTGATCAAAGAAGCTTAAAGTAATAGTTCACCCAAAATTAAAACTTCACTTGTTTTCTATTCACCCCCATGTCGACTAAGGGTTGGGATTTTCTTTCAGAGTAATCTGTTCCTTTTTAGAGCTATAGGTAAAAATGTATGTCCATGTTAATGAAGTAACGGAGCGCCCAGGGACTAACTCCAAAAAGACACTAAAACATCCACATGCCTACTCGTATATAATGTTCATCTTGTATTAAAGCTTTGGTGAGAAGGATTGTTCCAGGGTTGTTTTTTTTGGCAGGCGTTAATAGACTAACTGCACTATAAACGGGAAGTACTCCGAAAGAAGTCCGGGTAAATATCACAAGCTTAAATAGTCTACACTGGATGAAGTTAAGAAGAAAATGGTTACATTTTTGGTGAACTACCACTTCCACCATCACGTCAACCACTGAACAAAATATTCCAGCTACTATGATTGTCATCAGTGATGTTAATAGTGTTTATCCTTCTTCAATATTGATTCTTAATGAGAAAAATCTGTTTAAAAGAACAACCCTTCTTCTTTGAAAGTGAATTTGCAGAACAATGTGGAGAGTGGACGCGTAATGAGAATGGCAGTGGGTCCTTTGGGCAGCTGAGTTTTGTGGTTGACAGCTGATGGTCACGTGCTGGTAAACGTGTTAACGAGGCAATAGAATTCTCTACAAAGGCAAAGTGGTACTTAAATGTTCCTTCAATACAATAGCCCAGTCTCCTCGCTCGCCTTCACAAAACAGCCCACAGATGGAGGAGCGACCGTCCTGCAATTACAGACGCCCGGGTGTGGAAGGTGGGGATTGGTCTACATGACAATGTCCTCCACAGATGTAAGACTTTTTTTGTAAGTGCTGAGTTATTGGAGTTTGGCATCTGCTCAATTTGCATGAGGTTAATCTGGACCTGTTAAAGAAAGGAACTCGACTCCCCCGCGACCCGAAGTGTGAGGTTTGATATGCAAATGACATTCCTCTTATCAGCCATGAATTCTAAATATTTTTTTTCAGAGGTAAATTGCCACCGCTGCCGGAGCATGTGAGCATAAATAAATGTATAAAAATGGAGAGATAGTAAACGAGGGTGCGATGAGTCTTGCTGGAGTGGTAATTTTTGGAGGATTGAAAAAAAAAGGAGATTCCTCAGTTCAGTAGTTTCACTCTTTCGGAACAACAAGCGAAGCATTGTGCTTTTTTTAATGCTGTCTCAGTGGACCTAATACTTGTTATTTTCTTCTTCTCTTCTTTCTCCTTCCACCTCATATTCCCAGCGCGCCGTCTCTTGCATCTGTAATCACGGCGTTACTTCATTGGGCACTGCTGGTTTTTTAGCAGACGGTGTGTAGGTGCGTGCAGAGTTGCAAGTGTGTGTTCATTCCGAGGTTCTGCTGGGGGCTTTCAGGGGGCTTAGCGGCACACTGGGTTTCAATGGGAGCCCACACCACCGCTCTGCCAGTTCTTATCTTCACCCGTGCAGGAGAGCCATGGCATCAAGCTGGTGGCTTATTAGAGAGACAGGGAACGTATCCCAAATATTCTCCCGTTTGTCGCAATCCACCGCATTGAATAGACGTTCGGTCGCTTCAATCTCGGCCCATGGCGCATCTCAGTGTGTGTGTGTTTATCGCATCTTTGTGCTCATGAGGCAAATAGATAGTGATTTGGAGCCGTGGAAGCTTTGTTTTACTTTAGGCTTGTACTTATAGTGATTAAACAGGGAGACACAGAGTGGCGAAAATGACACATGGTAATAAAAAAGTACATTGTTTTGACTTTGTTTCTATTGTCAGGCGTAGAGCCGACAACTGTGATTTGGCGGTTACTGCCGCTGCTCGTGGTTGAGTAGTATTCAAAAGGTGAATGAGTGGAATCTGGACTTTTCCGCTCTTTGTAATGCCTTCATTACAGAAATGTGTATCTCAGCCATTACGTCTTGGCAGGAGAATTGTAATCATTGTATGAAAGGCCAAGCAGGTCCTTTCAAAAGCTACATCAAAGACCTTGAACACAAACATCCACCATTTACCTGCAATCAAACACAATCTTACTTTGTCTATTTCAGCCTCTACCCTTCATCACTTCCAGGGGTAATTTCACTGAACCCTTTTATCCAAAACTGTACAAAAGCAACAGGAGATAAATGAATTTGATTTGATTGCCAAGCAACAACGTTTTCTCTGTGTGTTGGAGGCAAAGATGTTGAAATGGCCACTGTAGATGTGAGAAAAATCATGCCTACTTAGAGTCTATTTTTAACAATAATAAGAAGCACAGTCTCCTCCTTTCAGGAAGGAAATGGATGGATTGAACTGTGAGCATTTTGATTCAGTTGTTGATTTTTGCTCTCTTCGATCATATGGTTGAAGCAGTTTTCATCTGAATCAAGACTTTGTTTTCCTTGTGCAGGAAGGAAAGGCGATATGACCACTATATTTCACCACAGCTTAACTAAAGTTCATGTCTCTCATAGATGACTGAGCTTTTCTCTGTACAGTTTGTTTAACAGAATTTTATATCATTTGTATAAGACAAATGTTTGGTCTTTATTCCTTCTACACTTGAAATGTTTACTTGAACTCTATTCATTACGGTATAAGAAAAAAAACTTTCTTGGTTTTTATAGTCAGTGGACCTGCAAGATATGACCTGATACTGGCTGCTGTATATCAGAACAGAGCTTTAAAACTAATACGAAAGAGGTCATATTAACAATATTGATTCAATTCATGAATGAAAGACTTTATGGCAATGTAAGGGGGCTTAAAACTTAATAACTGTAATAGTCTAGTAAGTACTATACTAGAAATGTGAAGATAATAAAGATTGACTTCAACCTGTAAGAGCTTCTGTAAAAGACTCAGTTTAAACCGTTTAATTTCATCATAATCAAGATTTGATTGGAATAAAATTGTTAGCATACTCAAAAGTTTCAAGGAGGGATATAGTGTATCAAAGGCTGCTAAGAAAATCGCTTTTTTAAGCTATAGCTCTTGACTCTTGACCAGTGTCGGGCAGAACATTTGCATGAGCTACTGTCATTGATTTATCACCATAATGAAAGGTCACTTCACCTTATTAAACAACATGTAGGTGCCTCGCTACATTGTATTGGATAACCATTAGAAGCCAATCTGTTCATTCCCGCTGTGACTGGTGGAGGCATTAAGGGTTCTGCCCTAAAACTGCATGTCAATGAGGTTGTTTTGAAGCATTTATTTTCATTAATCATTTTAAATGGTCTACATTTTAATGTTTATTTAAACCTTAACCTTGACTTACCTTACTCAAATGCGCTCTTATTTGACTTTTATTACTTCTTAAACAAAGTAATATAAACTTGTAGCTCTCACATTTGTATGAAACGTTGGTTATTTGTATGATAATAATTATTTTAATATACTAGATTAAAAATCCCATGTTGCCCAGGGATTTCTGCAAAGCAAAGAATTACATGGAAGCTGCTCAAAAGAATTGGAGCACTTGCAACTTTTAAAAGGGTTGTAACGGCCTTCGCAGACAAATGAGGATAAAAAGGAACAAAAAAGGTTTAGTCCAGACACAGAGCTGTTCATGGTGGTCATTTTAAACCCATCCTTCATAGATACACACTTTACTAAATGGTATTCTCTCGAGTAAATTTAGAGTGGGAAGAAAATTGGACAGAGGTTGTATTTTTAAGAAAGGAGTCTCTTTGGTCAGTATTCATTTAAAGTGTGATCCGTCGATCGTAGACTTTTACTGTGTCTATCTATAATCCAGATAACATTAGCAACAGCCAGTGAAAACCTTCTACACGGTCACATTCCAACAGCTCACGGTGCGCCATGTTTCTTATTCGGTCTGATTAGGTGTTGTTTGAACTGAATCCCCTGAAGGCTGATTGCAAATGTATGCTAGCTACAAGAGTACCGTTGAGTCTGTTGTCTTTACGCATTAGCAGGTCTATGGAACATTCCAGGCTCCACTTGTAATTGAATGAATGGGGATAGTCCTCACACAGATCGGGTGTGAGCATTAAAAGGTTCCGTGGGTGGCAGTGTGTCAGAAACTAGATACAGTGAGTTTACATGCAGGATGTGAGTGGGCGTGTTTGGCTACATCTTAGGAGCAGGTGCTTCTTTGTAGTGAAACACACTTATTTACTTGCACATTTGATAATGGCTGTTATGTCTACTCCAACGTGTGTGTGTGTGTGTGCAGGTTCCTCCTTCGAGTGTTTCGAGCAGATGGATGCTGGACGTCGCTTGACTTCCAGAGTCGTCTGAACTCCTCTTGTGCCAGTCATTGCTGTGCTGCTGCCTGGACCGTGGATGGCATGATTAGATGAGGGATCGGGTCCCAGCCTGGAGCGGCTCTGGACGGGGAGTAGAAGAAAAGGCACCAGCAGGCCCTGGAGGTGATCCAACAGGCGCACTCATCCTCTCAACTGTTGAGAAAGGATTGGTGGTTAGTGGGATAATCCAGTGGCGTGGACGCCTCAGATAGCTGCCTCCATGTGAGGAAGCTAAAAGAAAATAAAGCATGTCCAAACAGCACAATGTGAGTCTTAGGCAGTTTAAGAAAAGGTTGAAATCTGCCAAATTATGGGAACAATTAAAGCCCATTTCAAATTTCTGAATTCGTGATATGTGGGTGATGTTTTATTTTTGATGAAATAGAACATACACAATTTCATGCAGATCACCTCTAACCCACATTCAAGTTAGAAAAGACTTGAGTTCACCGCACATGTTTCTGTTACTGTTTGACAAGCTTGGTGTCGTTCCAGAGTCACAGAAATAGATGTCTTCTGTGAGGATGTGAGTGGGAGGTTTTAAAATCACCAACCGTGCCGTTCAAACTGAGGTCAAACTGCTTGTTTTCCCCTCAACGTTCATGTCTTCTAAAGCCTTGCTATAGAAAAGAAGAACGTTGTTGAGTTGGGTGAAGTCTTTGTTGGCATTTACTCATGATGTCTGATTACTAGGTCAGTTAAGGCTGATACAGAATGTGTTGAATTAAATTTGTATTTATTGCATGTCGAGAAAGTTCTTTCACCTGTTTTTTTTTATTTTATTAAACTCCTCCCGGATCAGGAACGTGTGTGTTTATATGATTTTTGTATCACATGGGATTCTTAAACTGCAGGTTCAGTCCAAACAGTAGTATTATTTCTTCAAAGTTGCCTGTACAGACAATGCAGGAATTAGTTTCACTCAGATGTGTTGAATTGAGACGTTACTGCTCTGGGCATGTTGGAGAAGGTCACATCCGAATGGCTACTGCCAGAAATAGAGGATGAAGTGTCGGACCACTCCTGCCAGATCTAGAGCGCAGGCCCACGCGCCAGTAACTTGGCTCATTCTTGCATCCCGTTACCAATTTACCATCAGCATCACCTGATGTCAGTGTTTTAATAGTTGAGATGACCCAGTGAAAGTGGGCACGCTGCCATCCTGGACCCATCTTCCACATCTGCCACATGCTACGTTAGATTCTGTGCTGCCCTCGAGAAAGAAAGATATCAATCACTTTAAATGCCTTTAAAGCCAAATGATTTCAAATGCTCGAAAATAAATGTCCTTGAGGTATTCCTTGTGTTGTCACAAGCGTCAAATGGTTTGATGTTTAAACTCCTTGTTCTTTCCTGTTTTTTAAAAAAGGGTGCCTCAGTAGTTTGATGGCAGTTTTGTTAAAAATACTGTTGATGAATGAAATACTAGACAAGAATCTTCTCCTTTTACTGTGAGGATGTCTCCTTGTGAAGTGTAAATACAGACACACAATACCACATTCATTATGTCTAATTTTATCTTCATTAATGTAACATTATCAAAATTCTAAATAAATAACTGCTAACTGCTATTTTCTGCCAGCTCTATTATAAATAGCCACCTAACATATTTGATAAGGTTCTTGTTGTCTCTGACTCTATATATTTCTCTTGCGATACATAATTTACAGCTAGGTTGCACGTATGTACAGGAAATACGTATGTTCTAAATAGATATGCCTAATGGAAACCAAGAGGCGTGACTATTTCAATTAGCAGGGCCGTCCCAGGTTCATCTTTCTTGTTACACCTCACAGACGCTTGCGATGAAACCTAATGTATCGTCAAGGTTTTATGTTGCTTGTACTGCAACATAAAACCTCTGGAAAAAAAAACTGGGAAATGAAATGCGGCTGTTGCCTCAGACTGATCTGGAGCTGCACGGGCGATATGATACCAATAACACCCGCTACAGACGCATCAAATCAACACTCTCTTGCTCGGCTACGATGTGAATCTCAAACAAAGCTACGGGTGTAATTGAAATCAACAGCATGCGGAGGAAACGAAGAGCAGGTCACAGACTGGTGACTCTGTAGGTCGTGTTGCACTTCAACATTTCTGTTGAGCGTCTGATCATAAGATACAGTTATATATACACAAGTTGACATAGAAGGAGAACATCAAATCATTTATTTAAATCTTCTTTGGAAACCAACTACAAAATGCAGTTATGTAATAATAAAGCTTCAGCCGCAGTTTATTTATCTGAGCATTCTTGCCCTCCACGTATATTTCTTTTCACTAACAAGCGCCACTTATTCTTTCACCCACTCTCCATCTTCTTGTCCTTGCAGCTTATTTATGGGATTCTTAGTAAGTACGGCTTGTGCACTTCAGACTGTATCACTTAAGGCAAACAGAACATTTTATTCTTCTCCTCTGAATGTGGAGCAATTATGGACAGGAGAGTTTTTTTTTCTTCTTTTTACAAGCTGTGCTAAACAGAAATCAGCTGTCTTGATGAAATTAGACCTTCCCATTACAGCTCACCCCTTCCATTGAGTTGACAGGCCATTATGACTGCCAGTCAATTTCCAACACAAAAGGGCTCGTTCAAACGCATCAATGCAAATCTTATATATGAATCACTCTTATTTCTTTTTCCCCAGCTTTTCTTTTTTTTTTGTCTTCAAACAAAATCGCAAGCCCAATTCTTCAACAAGCACATGCACCCTCCTGGCTGGAATCATGCCTTTCAACATTCAGTCAAAGGAATGGGGAAGTACATTGTAGTTGGTTTCTTCGGTTCACCAGAGTCTAACCCCCAACTGTCTGTTTTTTCTCTCCCTCCTGTCGATATCTGCCCTCAGCAGGTGCTGAGCCAGGCCTCAGAGATACACTGATACAGAAAATGGAAAAGTATTGGAAACTTCATTTGTACTCCTCTCACAAACAGTTTTTCATCTGTAACTGAACTGAGCCTGAAACTCCACTTTGATCTGAACTGTTTACTTTAACCGAACAATTTACTTGCTTGTCCAATTACTTGATTAACAGTAACTATTCTATGAGTTAATACATCTGTTTTTTTTAACATGCAAGTTAAAGTGTAAAGCAGATACAAGAGAAGTGAAAAAACCTTATAATATAAATAACAATTCAAAACGTCCAAAAATTCGGGGAATACATTTTAGACAAAAAGGGAGCGAGCAATCTGATAATAAAACAGAAAATACAAACATAAAAAAATATATACAAACTCAATTAACTATTGAAACACTAGAAAGAGAAGAATGCATAAAAAGATCAATGAACATTAATAACAAAGTAACCATAACTAAAGCAAGAAAATTATACAGAGAATCTACAGTTTAATAAGCAGCAGCACCAACATATATTTTTTTTGTGTTTGCACTTTGTTTTTTGTGTTAGCTTCCTTGATCACCTAATGAGCTGTTAACACTTTTGTGGATATAAGCATTCTGTGCCTGTAAGTCATGCTTGTGGGAAGTCAACCGTTGCATGTATATTAACCTGAATTTTAGAAGTGCTTGGGTAGAAACTAGTGATGGTCTGATGAAGCTTCATGAAGCAGTGTCATGTTGTGTAGAGGTCAGTAGGTGGCGTCATCAGTTTAAAGATGATGTGATGTTTCATTAGAACAGTTGTTCAAAACAAAGGATAATAGTGCAGAGACCGCCATCTATTGGAAAATAATAACACTGTTTCATGAAGCTTCATCGAACCACCATTAATAGAAACCTTTACAAGCATATCTAGTTAACCCCCACACAGTAAGGACCCAGGGTCCTTTTTTGGTAGAAATGTATGAATGAAAATAAATGAGAGAAACAGTATAGTAAGCATTCAAGCTAAACATGCTCTGTGGTGGAGACATTATGTACAGAGTTTGGGCCAAATAAACAAGCAAATGGTGGATGAACAGCATTTGATTTCATAGAAGGAAATTGTACGAAAGTTTATGACGAACGTTCATGTTTGTGTATCTGGAGTTACTGAACTTTTTTCCAGTGTTGTGAAATCAGGTAAGGGTGACCATTTCCCATCTTTTCACTCACAATGTAGCAGTTCTGAAGAGAGGATTGATGTCCGATACGCCCTCTGAACCTGGCATCACCAGTCATAGTGGGCAAAGCAGAAGCACCAGTGCATGACAAGGCACGGAAAGCTGCAGCTATAACCTTGCAACTGTTAAAATGATGCCAAAAACATCATCCTCCCTTGGCGGAGTAAGGTCCAATATGCCAGTTGCCAAAGCAAGAGTGTACTTTAGAGGTGGAATATGAACTGTTTTGGTGGCAAAATAATAACAGAAAATTGATTAATTTGGTTTGTGATGCTTCATTAGGCAGCTTTCTTGTTTTTCTGAATTAATCTTGAACAATAACAACCATAACTTTTCCAAGCATTCGTAGAACCCTTTCCAGCTATTCAGCAAATATACTACCACAGAACAAGGCTCATTTTGCGCTTACAGCTGCAGCCTTGAGATCTCCATAATTACCGGACCTCCCACTGTTAGAAGATTATCAAACAACACATGTAGTGAGTCATGTCTCACTGCAGATTCCTCAGGCTAAGTAGGAAAGCGCATACATCAAGAAAAACACAGCTAAACGCAATTAGCTACCTCATCCCAGTGGTCAATGAAAACAAAGAAATCAATTGTAACTTTAGCAAAACAACAGAGAACAGAGAACTTTTCAGACCAAAGGTGCCAAAAAAATGTTTGACGCCCAAGTTATTTTTAAATTGGCATGGATGCTGACGGAAAGCTATCAAAATTGCGTAATCTTTTCTTTAACAGGCAACTAACTGTTGTTTTCAAGTGTCTCTTAAATAGATCTTGGACCTCTTTTGTTCTCTCTGGAGATGAAATCTTGTTTACCATAACCACGCCCACTCTACTGTGATTGGTCAAACATGGAGGTTTGTCACCGCAGGTCATCAATCCCGGATCAAGGGGACTTGTTACAAACAAAGCGGGTCATGATAACAACTGGCTGGAGGAGGAGTGAAGCCCGTTATAACCTCTGGTTCGCTGAGATTTCTATAAAGTAACAACTAAAAAACATCATCATGAAGAGGGACTTAATGTATCCTGGAGAGGGAGACTTCAACATTTGAAAGATGTAAGAAATCAGGAGAGTTGCCCTTTAAAAAGCACTTCTAACATATGTCAGTGTAAGCTTTCATACAAGTCATGTGATCCAAAGTTTCAAAGCAAGGAAATGGGACTGAGTGAGAGTATTTAAAAGACTTTTAAACACTTATCAAAAAGGTTTCTTTAGAGCCAAGTAACTGATCTAAGGGAAATCTTCTACGCCTTTCTCTTCCCTTTCGAGCTTCTTGTTTTTCCACCTGTGAATACCCCAGGAAGGTAGCTCTTGTTTATGTTTCTTATATGGTCATGTCCTTAACCTTTCCCTCCTTTTGGTTGAGGGTCCTGATGACACCCAGTTTGTGCTGCAGTGGGTGATGAGTTGTGAGGGGTTGATGAGGCCTCGTGAGGCAGCTGATGTTGCCACGGTACAGTTTGAAAGGGCACTAGATGGCACTCTCAGTGAAAATTATGCCAGGTTTCATTGAATTAGTAGATCAGAGACCTGTGTGCCTGGGTTTCCTGTAAACCCCCCACATTGAAGTGAACTTAATTTAACTCGTGTTAATGTCTGAGCTGAATGTTAACTTATCTTCATTTCAAGTAAAGTCTTTAGGCAGCAACACACTTTCAAAGTTCTAAACAAAATAATCTCAATCAACAATTTGATAATCATTAATAATGGATGAGAATTACTGCTGAATTACATGGACATCCTATACCGTCCAAGAAAATGTGAGGTTCTGATGATTCCCCTGAAGTCAGTTGCCAAGTAAGGAAAAGCGTAAGTGACCAGTAAATCAATGGAAAATCTGTGTCACTGGAAGTAATGTTAAATAAAACATGCTAAAGGATGATACTGTTTTATTTTAGTAATTAATCTACAACAAACATGATCCACTAATAAACCATTTATATAATTAATGTTAATGATTAGTAATTAAGGTGTTGTTTAGACTCATAGTACCATTCTTGGGTAGAATATACACTTAGACACTTACGCTCACAAAGACTTAAATAGAACCTGTAATCAAAATAAGTTCTTATTAAGAATGCAAACATCTGCTGTTGAAACTCTGACACACTCATTTTTCTTGAAAATGTCCCAGAAGTCTCATGTTCAATTTTCCCACAGAATGGTTAGCGCAGTGAAACACTGTTTCTTTATTAGGACGTAAAACATAATTTTTTTTATTCATTTCTGAGGGATCTCACGGTCCTTGTAGATTTTTTTCAACCATTCTGTATGTGTGTGAGAAATCTGCAGAATCTATCAAAGCTGATCCACGTCTACTTTATTTAAGAGCGCACAGCTGCAGTTCCATGTCGTTGAAATTGGGTTTGGATAAGCCATCATCAAACTTAAATGTGTTTTCCATGTACAAGTCAAACGTCTACATTTGTAAGATACAAGCTATGAGTTAAAGCTTAGTTGTGCCACCACTACACCACTACCACTACATTAGATTACCGTATTTTCTGCACCATTAGGCGCACCAGATTATAAAGTGCACCTTCAATGAATGGCCTATTTTAGAACTGTTTTCATAAATAGGGCGCACTGGATTATAATAGGATAAAATAAAAGATACAGTCAAACGTTGACTGGGGTTGTGTTATGCATCCACTAGATAAAGCTGTGCTAAAGGGAATGTCAACAAAACTGTCAGATAAAGTCAAACTTTATTAAGCATTCTGACAACTCCGTTCACTCCCATGGTAACGATGTTCAAATTATGTTTAAAAGGCTTCAAGCAGCAGCGCGCGAGACTGTTGTTGTGAGCAGACAAATGTTGAGCGAGCAGCAGTGAAGTTGAGCGCATGTATGACAGCTAGAGTGCGCGTGTGTATGACTGGTTGAGCGCGCAGCAGAGTGATTTTGAGTGTACAGCAACCAAGACACACTCGCTAAAACCGGTGGCAGTAATTTCACTTCATAGACGTCAGCTATGATGTGACTGAGTCGTAAATCCCACCCTGTGATGATGCGATGACGTAGTCCCGCCCATGCCGTGTGGGCTCAGTCAGTGCAGAGTCATGAAAGTGTTTGTAAACAAGTCACCCACCAGGTATTGTTCATATATAAGGCGCACCTGATTATAAGGCGCACTGTCGTTTTTTGAGAAAATTAAAAGGCTTTTAAGTGCGCCTTATAGTGCGAAATATACAGTAGATCAACTTTACAGGTACAGTTTGATGTGTTCACCAAGAGATTTCGAGGTCATTTCACCCTACTTCAGATCACCTTTCGTCTCTCTCCGCCAGGAAGAAGAATAACCTTCACTGCTTATGAACCTTCAGAATTTGATTACCATATTAACGTCCTTAACAGCAGCACGCTAATTTGTGTGCGATGGATGTCTTTGGAGAAGGTCACGGTAATGAAGTGTACACCAGATCCCAGCTTCACTTATTAAACAATTCCTAATTGTTTATATTTGCGTGATCAGAAATCTTAAGAGCGCGGCACCGTTATTAACCTGAGGCTTTTTATTTACCACTGCTGCTATTACAGACATGAGACACAATTTCACAGCTTCAAAGATCAGGATGTAATAGCAAGAGAATTTCTGATATCATTGACATTTGTTTTCTACTGTTTCATTCATTTAAGATTTAGGGGCAGACCTGAGTCTAACCAACGTGATTGGTGTAAGAGTCATAGTGGTCTTCCCCTTCGTCCATCTTCGGTTAAATATCGTGAGCGCCTTCAGTGTAGACAGTAGACTGAAGGTGCCATGTGGAGTACTTCCTGTCTGTGGGAGACTAGCAGCGTCCACTAAAAACAATATTTAAATAGAGACTTGTTTACATTTTTCTGGAACTATTTCTCTTGTCGAGCTTTAATACAAGATGGACGTCACAGACAAGCAATACGGAGGAATTTGGATGGTTATTTTTGTTTATATGTGTTATTTAGGATGAAGATAAAGAGGAAGAAAATTGACCATCAGTGGCTGCATTAAAATAAACATGCATTTTTGCCTATAACTCCAAATAGGAACGAATTAATCATACTTGAATACGGACTTTCTCCCCCTGAGGCTGCATCACAGAAACTCGTTTCAACCCACACAGATAAAGAAATTGTCATCAAAATTGTATTTTCATGAAATAATTATTGCTTGTTCTTATCTTTCAATGAAACTCGAGTCTTGTTTTACCCTAAGCTAGATAACAACTAGTTTGTTTTTTTTTAAATCTAAACACACTTATTTCAAGTTAAACTGGCTTGACAGCCTCACCAATATTAAGCAATATTCTGTGTTCATACCTTAAATATTGGGCAAAAATGTATTAGTGTTGTTGTTGTTGACTTATCGTTAGTGATGGTCTGATGAAGCTTCATGAAGCAGTGTCATTATTTTCAGAGTCCACTAGGTGGAGGTCTCTGCACTATTTTCCCTTATTTTGAACATCTGTTCTAATGAAACATCACATCATTTTTAAACTGATGGCACCACCAACTACTGACCTCTAAACGACATGACATAGCTTCATGAAGCTTCATCAGCTCAACAGTATTTGTTGGTCACCAGGTTTGAGATGCATGTTCATGGATCGACAGTGGCTCAGGTCATGAGCGTGGCATTAATGAATGTAGTCTATAGCAAAAGCTTTGGGTAAAGTTAGGAAAAAAGTGCCTTAAAACGCATTGATTTTAGTTTGCTTCAAAATTGAAAAGGTAACGTTAGGAATAACAAAATAATTTATAAATAGGATGAGTGGTTTCCAATTTTTTAAAGGAAAATTAGTGTTTTGTAACCAGCACTTCTAGACAGGAACATACTGGAGATTTATTGTCAGGAAAAAGTATTCTCAAATGAATATTTGTTTCATTATATCAGAACAGCTCCTTTTAGCACAGTAGAAAACAGAACAGTAATGAAGGTAGGAAGGAAGGAAAATAATGATGTTTGACAATTACAAGATTACTCAGTTTATCATTCTAGATCCACAAAAAAAGAGGTAATCATAACATCAAGGACATTTTTGGAGGAAGGAAATGCAAGAATTGCTATGGCCACGATCTACTGCTGAGTGCTGCACTTTCAAAAGGCAAATAATGAAGCTGCAAGGTGACACAAGAGCGGAGTGACGATTCAAAGAAGCGGACGAAAAGGATTTCAATAAATAAGCACTTCACTTCTAACCGAGTGTGTGTTGAGCAGGGAACCCTGGGACGTCTTGGTGGAGCCACCTGCACACGGAGGGCAAGCTGCCACTGTTTCAATGGGCACTGTACATGCACCCAGCAGGCTTCCAGATAGCAGCTAAAGAGCTTATTTCCCAAATCTCTTTATCCTTTCTCGAACTGTGAGACGTTGACAGAAAGTCAGTTAACTCTAGCTAGTGGCAGCTGCATGGGTTTAGCATAATTAATTATTTATAGGGAGCCAGACATAGTAATTACCATCCAGATGAATATGATATTCTAATCAGGCAGGCTTTAATTTTAATTGCCCTCCAGCATCTAACTGTCAGTGCTGCCCTGGCTTGATAAAGTGGAGAGTCTCTAAACACCATTAGACATCTGCTCTGAGAGCATTGCCTCCGCTACTCACCAGCCCCTCCATCCGCTCCAAAAATCAATACGGGACCAGGGTGTGTGATCTCGCTCATTTTTCTATGGAAAGCCATTTTTCGTCAATGACAAAACCAGAGCAGAGCTCCCAGCGACGGCGCCCCCTCCCTGATGATTGATGCGTCCTTTAGGGTTTTCTGTTACTCTTTCTCTTTTTTGTCCTCTTTTTTTTTTTCTGCAACAATTTGAAGCCTCATCTCAATATGTTACGTGAAGCATCTTGTCAGCATTGTTCTGGTATCGTTAAACTGTCTGGATCGTCTGGAGTGATTTATAATATTTGTTCAAATTCTTGACAATATGTCACAAGCGGCGACACATACACACACACACACACAGTCGCGAGTGCAATTAATCACACAATTATACATATTGAGTAAACTTTATGAGGTAATTAGTTATAGATCGTTCAGCTTTTTACTGGACATTTTTGCAGTCTGGAGTTTTATCAAATGCTTTGATTCATGTGTTGTGTGTGTGTGTGTTTCTGGCTCCTTGCTCACTGCTTGACAGATCTTAGTGCAGCAGGCACCATAATCCCAACAGTTGTTACCATGGCAAGATTTTTTTTTTTCTTTCTTTTTTCGGCACACATCCCAACCACCATTCCAAAAGAAAATTATTTTCACAGATGTCACACAGGTCTTCCAATTAGAGTCCGAACCAGCTGCACGATTATCTTTGTGCATATTGTTTATTCTCAAAACACAGTTGCTCCACAGTGCACAAGGATAAATGTATGATATGAATAAAAATGTGGGTCATTTGTGCAAAACAAAAGTGATATTTTTTCATTTTTCAGTATAATTTTTCAATATATCACGATATTAAAGCATTGTAAAAAAAAATGAATAAAAACCTCATTGTGAAGGAATAAAGCATTAAAACAGTAAAACATTGTGCCATGTTTAAAAGTGTTTTTTTTTAGTAGCGATGTCTAATGATGGTCTGATGAAGCTTCATGAAGTAGTGTCATCATTTTCAGAGTCCATTAGATGGCGGTGTCTGCACTATTTTCCTTTGTTTCGAACAACTGTTCTAATGATCATATAATTTTTAGACTGATGGCGCCACCTACTTAAAAGCCTTGACAGCGTAACACACATCACGACTATTTAGACTTCTCTCAAACAATGATGGAAACAAATCTAATTGAAATATGTTTTTCATATTTCCTCTAACGCTGGTTCAATATGAACAGTCATTACTCGCATAAAACGCTCATGACTATTTTGACGATGGTCTTCACAACAGAACTATCTGGAGAATCCAGCCCAGGAGAGTGATCTAAGTATCATGTGACCACCAAAGTGCTTTACAACAATGGGTTTGAGGCTTGTTTGAGTACTGAGGGATTTTCTAACTTTATCGGGAGATAGCTAATAATAGGTTGTTGCGGCCTCATAAGGCAGCTGATGCTGTATCACAATAAAGTTTGAAAGGCCACTAGATGGCGCCTTCAGTAAAATAGATGCCAGGTTTCATTCAATTTGTAGATTATAAAGCAGAAAGTAACAACTAGTGGCCTTTTAAAATGAAGACTCATTAAACTACCGATGCAGTATCATGAGGTAGATCAACCCATTACATTAGAAAACCTCAATAGATCATTTTGAAGATTCCACAACTTTTCTTTTTGTAAAATCCCTTTTTTTGCAAAGATAAGGTAAAAGAAAAAATTGAATTTCTCATTGTAAATCATAAACGGAGGCGAACGCACCAACCTACCTAAATATTTAAACTTTCAAATGTAACTTTATTCGTAGTCTTTGTCTTGCTGAGCAGCTCTAGGAACATTGTGCCATAATGCTGATCATCTGTTTAGTTTAGCATCTGCTGTAAACGGCAGCGTAAAAAGTATTTTTTAGTGACAGCAACTGATTTGAGTTATTTTCTTTCTCACTACCCACTTTGCTGTCGTGTGTCTGCACTTGCAGTATTGCACACGGAGATGAACTGAGTGGAAATGAAAACACTTAAACTTCCTTGACACAATCTGGAGAGGCGGGGAAACATATGGATCCCCAGTTATTATGGCTGTGCACCTCAAGTGGGAAGATGGATGACTTCACAGATGTGCCTGACAGACTTGATAAACCCGGTGGCCTCGGCCAGTTCGCTATATTTCCCAAAGCCCTAAATGAAAATGAGAGATGTTAACTTACATTACGTGCTATGACTTATTTCACGGTGGCTCGCTTCTATTGCGCCTGGACTTTTAATGTTTTCTTCCCCAGAATTTCTTGTAGAAAATAGTCCTTCAAAAGTGAGTTTTGAGCAGAAAGTACAAATGTTTTTCATCATGGTTGTGCATTCAGAGTGCAGCAACAATCCTCTGTGCAGTTGGCTCAAGGTTTTTTGATCTCCACACGCAGCGACTGAGGTGAAGGGAAGTAGGGTCTTCAGATGTCTACAGCTCCTCATAGCCGAAGTTTGAATTTCATTAAAGACCCTCTCTGCTCCCTCGGCTACCAGGGAACAAAGCGTGAGCCAGACTGAATGGTAATCCTGCCTGTGAGGTGCGAGTGTCAAAGGTCGCTCGTCGCCAGCAGATGAATCCTGTGGTCGAGGTGGACGAGGCTGCGAGGGAGAGGAGGAGAAGACAGAAGAGCGCTTTCTCTCAGGTTATCCAGGGAGAATCTAATGAGGAGGATTGGAGGAAGCTCTGGTCGAGGAGAGATACGAGGAAAACTTCAATAGCCAGAGCAACACAGAGGTGGATGAGCGGGAGAGGGTGGTAGCACTAATGCATCACATGAAACAAAGAGAGTGAGACATAAGGCACAATCAGAGGTTGCATTCTATAGAATTGCGTGGAGCCACTTAGCGCCTGAGGACAAGCCCGCGGCTAATAAAGCTAAAAGTTGGCAGACGCGTTAACCTTGCTTTAGAAAGCGAGCCCTAATAAGGACAAAGTCTAAAGAATGATAAAAACTTTCCTGTTTCTCTCCTGAGCAAACATTGTTCCCAGCTCCGGTTTCATGGACTTTTTCCTTCATTATGGTGCAGCGAGAAGAAATATCCTACAGGTCCTAACGAAGGGACCGTTGGCTGTAATGTATCTACATTACATGGAAACTGACTTTGAACATGTTCACACAGCATGATTACTAATAGACTGTGAAGAATTCTGACTCAATGATGTAAGAGGCTTTCATTGTAATTGGATTTGAGGAAGAGAGAGCATCAGTCATCTCAGCGTCGTCAGTGTCTAAGACTGCTGTCGTGGAAGTCACACTTATGTGAGAGCCTAGAACCACCATGTTTAACTGGCTTCATGACATTGACCCTGCTTTCCTTAAAACTTCTCAAAAGCGTTAAAGATTACGGGAGTTTCAAAAGGATCCATTACAGACGTTTTTCAGCAGCACACAGCTTTGATTTACATAAGAAGAAGGGAGCAAATCTTCATTTGTCCCAGCAGAGTTCAGAGTTCATCGAACTTTGAGCACATAAACTCTTATTTGGAATAATAATGAGATCTGGATTAGACAGACACACCAGGTCTGATGTGTAAAACTGCTTGTTAAAGGGTTACTTCATCCAAAATTCAAATTTCACTCATTTTACACTCACCCTCATGTCAACTAAGGGTTGTGATTATTTTAAAATAAACTGTTCCTAAGAGTTTAAGGCTAAAATGTTGTCTTTTTCTTTAACGTCGTCCAAAAAGACACACTTAAAAACATCCAAATACCTCCGCGGTGTTCGTCTTTAACGTCCATCTTCTATTGAAGCCTTGACCAAAAGAATTGTTTCATAAAAACTACATATTCACTACATTCTTTCAAGTTTGTTGCGCAAGTTATCAGTCTCTCAGTTTCTCTGTCTTTCCTCATTAAAACACATCGCAAGTGTCAGTGTGCAAGATTTGGGCTGCTACACCGGTATCTTCCGCTTAAAACAATCTTAAAAAAAAGCTTAAAATACAAGTTTTTACGGAACAATTCCTCATGTCGAGGCTTCAATACAAGATTAACATTACAGACAAGCACTATGGAGGTATTTTGATGTTTTTAAGTGTGTGTTTTTGAATGAAGACGAAGACAACTTAGCTTCTAATTGTATATTTTGAAAACCTTGAAAGACACAAAGAAACCAGGCTTCTTGAAGAACAACGGAGTGTTCATAAACAACATTTTGATATATCTCAAGCACAACAAATCATCAAAAAAGTCCATACTAAACAAATCTAGGGTATAAATTATGCTTACACTAAAATAAAAACACTGAATAAAAAGCAAAAGAGAGATACATGTTATTTAACTTTTATTATTCATCAGTCTTCTTTTTGTAGAAGAGTTCTTGCACAGCTGTTCTGTGCTTTAAAGTAATGATATGCTTGAGTGGCTACTAAAACAATCCGATGATGCATAATGCAGTTTGAAAAACCATTACATCGTAGATACACAAGTCGTGTATCAAAAATAAATGTCTCTAGTAAACAAAATGAAAAATGCTCCAAGGCTGATACTATAGCCGCGACACAATAAGGTCTTCGTACGAGTGCAGGGTTCAAACCCGGGTCTTCCAGGTCATGAGTGGAATAATAATTGAGACTTGGCCCAGTTATCTAAACAATGTAGATTGTAAGAGATACATATAAGATGGCTGAGTGAGAATTAAAAAAATATATAAAGTACCCAGGACATTTGAAGGATTTAAAAAAAATAAAAAAAATTAAGTGTATCGTCACCCTCACTCACCAAATGTATTTGTCAAATATAGCAGCCCCTGGATGTCATTGGACAATATCCCCCCTAGGCCATTGAGAGAATGACCAAGAATCTGGATATTTCCTCAACAATCTATGAAGGATGATAAAAAACATGATTATGAAAAAAAGCATAACAAAATCTATAAATAAATGCGCTAATAAATATATAAACCTATTTATACATTTTGACTTTTATTTATTTCGAAATTTCGTTTGCAGTATGCCAATTAGGTAGACTGGCCGAACATCAGTCTACAGCTGTGATTGGTTACAGCGATGTCATCGGATCAACTACTACTACTTTGAAGAGCATCACACATTGATAATTGATTCACCACTTAATCCTGGGAAGATGGAACGTGTACATGCTATTGCTAATGATCAATGATCAGCTCTGATATGCTGTAGATGTGGAATTAGATAAGATCACAGTCCAGCAAAAATCTTATATAATGCATTTGGTTTCATTGCATTTATGTTTGTGTCCTGTTAACTGTGTTCTTGTGATTTTGACAGATCTTAGTGCAGAAGGAACCATAATCACAACAGTTGTTACCATGGCAAGATTTAAATACTCTGGTTTTCAACAAACTACAATTTAATATCTCTCTTCAAGTCCAACAAATCTTAGAAATTCTAAGGTAGTTCATTCTTCAGAATAAACCCTCTGGTGTCAATTATGTGAGAATATAATCAACGTCTAAACAAAAAGAAATGAAGAGAGTTAGCCTATATTTCAATGTTGACTGTCAAAATATTGAAATTGGTTGATTACAGTTAAAAATGTTTCAACATTTAGTATTTGTTTTCAATTACAGTTGGAGATTGTTTAATTTCAGTTAAAATTGTTTAATTTCAGTTAAAATAGTTTGATAACAGAAGACAATGGTTTGATTACTTTGAACATTTTTTATTACAGTTGGAAATTTTTTATATTATAGTTAAAAATGGTTTGATTACATTTGAAAGTTATTTGATTGCAAATACAGTTTACAAATGATTGATTTCAGTTGGAAAATGTTTACCACAGTTGAAAATATTTTGATAAAATTGAAAATAGTTTATTACAAATAAATGATATACACAGTAAAGAGTGTGGGTCAAAGCAATGACCTTTGTCAGCTCTAAAGTTTTGGCAGAAAAAAGACAGACATATATAATTATGTTTTTATATTTTTAAAATGCCTCACTGGAATTCCAATATCCTATAAACCTTTAAAATGTGATGTTTTCTTATCTTCCACAATAGTTTTTTTTTCCGTGCAGAATGTCACATTTATCTTAGATGACCAGCTGCTGTGAAGGTGCATCAATGCAGCAGCTGAAGAAACTTTGACCTGAGGTCCTCTTGAGCATGTGTTTTCAATTCACAGCCACATCTCTTTGGACTTCAGGAGATAAAAAATAGCCCAACAGAGCAGATAATTTGTTGTGTGATGGTTTTATAACGAGGCAAGGGATCAGGATTTCCTTCGAACTTTCCTTCATGAATTCAGGATTAATGAGTCAGTCTGAACCAGCAATTTGAAGACTTCTGATGCTGCTGAATGAATCCAAATCCAATACTGAAGTACAGAGCGGGGGAAAGTATCAGTCAAGCAAGTGACCACCAGTCATGTTCACGCGGGTGAATCCAGTTGTCTGACCATTACGCATGTGTCAGGGTTTGTTTTCGTGAGACCTTTGACGCAGCCCACTGAACATGCCAGAGCAAATCCCTGTGAATTGGCCCAGCACTGCGAGATTAATCAGAGACAAGGGTGACCATCTCCAGTCTAAATGAAGCCCTCAGAGACCATTCACCCAGAGAGAGGGAGCGCTGTTAGAGAGCTGCAGGGACCAGGGAGGTACGGCGAGCCCCGGGTCCGATAGCTGCTAGATATGAGATAAGAGTTATCAGCCCCACTGAGAAGGAGCGATGCATTTCCAGCAGCAATTGCCAGTTGCTACACAGACTTCGACATTAGCTCGGGCGAGCATCAGAGAACATTCTAGCGAGAATATAAGTGCCAATAGACAACAGAGCAGAGACCAAACTGATTTAGATTTAATAGAAATGCAGGAGGAATGCCCTGATTTTTGCCTGCAAAGTCCCCTTAAAGTTAATACATTAATATTAGCAGGTAAAAACTATGATAATATTTTGTTAGTGGATTAATATGTGGTGCACCATGTTCAGCACAACTATGATGATTTATTTGACACCGATTAGTTGGTCTTTTACAACCATTTGTGCAAAGGGAAAAACATTTTTTTAAATCATATATTTATACTTTATAGCAGCATTCTATTAGCAGCATTCGTCACAAATTAGTATCAATTCATTTCCATTATCTTTTCAGTCAAAACAGCAAAAGTTTTCCCCGATAACAGTCTTTGATATATTTGTTACTGGGCCGTGCGGGAATAAAAAAAAAAAAGTTCTATTTATTATTACCGCCTCTGTGTTTCATTTAGAAAGATTTCGAAAAAGAAAACAGATCTTCCCTGAAATAACATCAGTGTGTGATTCTTGTCTAGTGGAAAATTAGTAAAACACAAACTCCATAAACAAAATTTCAGAACAGAACACCATCGTCAGCACAAAATCAAATAAACATAGATTGAAATGCACCAACATCTTGTTGTAACCAGTCCAGAGCTCTTGCTAATTCAGCGTTATGGTGAGAAGTTTTTTTCATGCTCCTAATTGTAGTTTGTTGCAGGTCATGCTATTTTATTTTTACCTTTTCTTTCTGAACATGGGTCCGTGAATATAATTTGTCAGAATGAAGAAAACATTAGTGGTCACCATCAGGCCTCAATATTATAAATCAGTCTAAATCTAGTGCCCTTTTAAATGAAGACACTGTATCATTTAACAACCGATGCAGTATCTTGAAGGTTAAAATAAGGTCAATCCTCGTGGCACTGACCTTCTGCTGTCTAGTCGGTACTACTTTTTATTCTACTTGAAATTTACTGTATCAAGCCATGCTGTGATTACCGTCAAAAGTAACAAGTACCTTTCTCAATCTTTCGTCATTCAATCTCTTTTAGAAGTGCCCTTCCCGTGCCTTTTGATAGATTCACTAACCAGAGTGTGACGAGCTTCAGTTCTATCCAAATATCCTGCTTTTCCAGGGTTGTTTCGATAAGAGAGCTTCTCATTCAAACTGGATTACTGGTTATCTTAAAACAAATGATTAAGGCTGCAGTCAAAATTAAGATGCAACAAATTTGAACAAGTCAAGCTTGTGCTATGATTTAATGTGTCGCTTTAACTCAAAAGAAATCTAAACTCATTAGTGCTGCTCAGTGAAGTTGGAAACCATGACTGTACGGGTTCTACATCACTCAACATTTTTAACTTAACTTATTCGCTGCTGTTGCTTTCAGGAAGTCGGTGATTCCTAATCATTCTCATTTGCATATGTAGATAAGAATAATGTGGTCGCTGGATAATCCTCGCCCTCTTAGTGATGGATAACAGACCATTTTCTAGCTTTTAATCCATTAATGAAATTTGTTTGCTCATTGACTTGAATCATTGGCACAATTATGGGGTGAATTTATCATTTCAGCCTTTTTAAAAGAAGCGTGTATTGTCCGTGACATTTGCATATATAAATGAAGGCCACTGATGTGTCATTAATTGATATGATTTTTCATAGTCGTTATGGTCACATTCTTGAGCTCAGAAGAAATCCAAGTCGTGTTCAGTATTTCTTTGTCAGCTTAATTTTGTGTTTACAAATATTGTGGTGGGGATTAGAATCAATGCTTCAGTGATTTACATGAGGTGTAATAGGGAGAGTACTCTCATCATTTATGCATATGGTGGCCCATTACTCTGGCATGAATGACTGCATCCCCAACTCTCACGAAGGCGTGTGAGCGGAACCATTCCAAATGACAGAGTCTCAGACCTTCATTTAACTCCCTTAAATGCTTGCAATTTCACTGGTCAGCACTTTCAATCATTAACTATTGTTTCATGCCTAATGTACATATCAATTATGCATGCGGCTAAATATGAGCAAGCACAGCTCCGGAGATATGTTCGGTATTCAAAACAATGAACGAAGCACTTAAAGCCTTTGTTCACCCAAAATTGAAACTTCTCTCATTTTCTACTCACCCTCATGTCGACTTAGTGAAAGTTAAGTGAGTTATAGGAGTTATATGTATGTTAATTTTAATCATCCTCTAAAATGATGCACTTAAAAACATTTAAATAACACTGCGGTGCTCGTCTTTGACGCACATTTTGTTTTGAAGCTTCAACAAGAAGAATATGGAAAAAGATTTTAAACAAGTCTATATTTTAAGCTTGATTTATCAGACATTTCTAGGCTAGCTGCTAGACCAGCTTTATCTTCGTCCAAAAAATGACTTAAAATTTAAAAACATCCAAATATCTCCATGGTGCTCATCTGTAATGTCCACCTAGTCTAGAAGCCTCGCCCAGAGGGAATATTTAAGAAGTCTATATTTTAGTCTTGTTTGGAGTGGACACTGCTAGGCTAGCAGCCTAAAGCTGTGGTGTTTCAATGAGGAAAAATGACAGACAGGAACTGAGAGACCGATAGCTTCCACTAAAACAAACTTAACCACGGAGATATGTGGATGTTTTTAAGTGTGTAAGTCGCTACGATAAAATGGATAATTATTTATGCCTATAACCATAGAAAGGAACTCTGAAATGAATCCCAACCCTTAGTCGACAAGAGGATTAGTAGAAAATGAGTTAGTTCAGAACAATCCATTGGTTCACTGGGGCATGAAGGGATCTTTGGTGTATAATTTTAACAGTTCATATTGTGAAGACAGCTGCAGTAGCTGTGGTTCAAAAACACAGTCATTGCCGACAAACCACTGTCAGTTCTCATCACTCCCAAATACCCCGAGGGTTACGGGTGTGCATGTGAGTGAGGTGGTTACTTTGTGTTCCTCAGTCCTGATAGCCACCCTGGAGGCACCTTTCATCCCAAGATGTGCTTTCTGCTATTTTCAGCCCTGTTTATATGTGAGCGCTGGAGCCATCAAGAACCACCAGATTGGAAAACCCGAGAGTGGCATCAAATAAATCTAAGGTTTCACAAGCGTTTCCCCCTCACCTATTATAGGACTCCCACTGACCAACCAACAACACAGTATCTGGTTAATAAACAGTTTCCACTGCAATGACTCTCGGGAAGCTTAGAAAAAAACAAAAGCTATCCAGTTTCACAGCCTGCTTTGAGACCTCATAGAGAACACTTTTATATGTGATGGTTATTTCTACAGAGGGGCATCCAAGAAAATAGATTTGTAGAAGATTGTACTCAGTTGAACTTCTATTGACAAAACAATGTATTTGCCGTTTTAAAACATGTGACTTTAATCAGATTTTTTGAGTGCAAAATAAACACAAATTACCGAAATAAAAATGAATTAGCACTGAAAGAAAAATTTGGAGGAATAGCTTCTTCCCTGCCTCACTTAACTTAGTAGAGTAGAGATGGGCGAGCGCGACTTCAATCCCGAAGATGCTGTGCGTAAAATAATCTATACCATATTCTCACCTGTGGTCAAGGCTTTGCACACCAGGATAAAAGGAGGAAAAAAAGACACAGGGTGTCTGAAAAGAGGAGCCCAGTCTATTTAATTCCAAATCTAGCGTGTTCAAAGAGTTTCCCAAGATTACCATAAACTAACCCAGAAATGTATTACTCATTTGCATACAAACGTTAAAATGGGAAGAAGACCTCTCTATATGTCTGTACTTCATTAGGAAGACAACAGTTACTGCTGATCCAATACAACATTAACAGCAACACTGCCAGACTACACCGGATGGGATTCAAGAAACATCTGAAGACAATTTTATTCGTGCAGGGTTTTCCTTGATTCTTTGAGAAACCTTTGGTTTCTTGACCTTATAAGCATATCTTTTATTGGGTATTGTTTTGATTGTTTAAGCGCTTTGTGATCCTGGTCTAGAAAAACGCTCTAGAAATATTACTTACTTACTTACTTACTTCACTGAATCATACAGATTCACTAGCCGCTCACTCAACACATGAGATTCATACTTCCACTCACTTTGGACTCACCAATCCTGTTATTTTGGCTCAAGGTAACAACTAACATATCATCATCTTTGGATATTTGCCTCCTAGTTGTTCTTGTAGTTCTTTCCACAGTTGAGTTTATACTAACAATTCAAATAATAACTCATGAATACTCACATAAAAGCAAAACATGTTCACCTTATTCCATACAAATAGAGACTGTGCAGTAGTAATGGCTTAATGATGCAGCTGATACTCTATCACAATACAATTTCAAAGGCCGATAGATGGCACTGTCAATGAAAATGATGCCAGGTTTCATTGAATCAGTAAATCCGAGACAATGATTATAAAGCAGAGAGTTCCATCTAGGGGCCTTTTAAAATTAAGACTCAATAAATGTATCAATAAACCGTGAAGCAAATCAACCCATTAGTACTGAACATCTCTGGTTTTATCAGGTCTAATATTTTAAATATAAAATATATATATTATATATATAAAGTGCCACCACAACAACAACAAAAATGCATAACTTGCCATTGACAATAAAATGTTGTTTGACAATCTCACCATGGGATGAACCAAATACAACCTAAAAACTAATATTCTGTGATTGTCTTTTTTTCTGGCACTAGTGGTATTTTAATATATAAAAAAAAATACAAATAATTTGTATATCAAATTTAACCTGCAACTACATGATTCACATAGTCTGACCTTAACAAATGTCTTTCAGCTGGTATTATTCACAAATGCAGCAACACTTTTGTTTTTGAATGTTGAATCATTCACCAGCAGCGGCTTAAATTATTATGTGTCCTTGTGAAACGAGAAAAGGGTCAGAATCCTTGAACCTGAAAGGAAGAGCCATCAGGTGTTGCTAATTTGTTTCCAATTTCCTCCTGTTCTTGTAATGCAGTCAGATGAAAGCGTGCATCAATATTACATCGAGTGGTGCTTCTCCCCACAATGCTGCCTTTAAGCGTACAAGACAGCTTTCACATCTGATTATGACCCCTCATAAGCAGCGACTGGCGCATCGCTCCAACTCCTGCCACTAAACATCGCTTAGGGCGACACATGCGTTCGTATGGCCCCAATGTCGCCATGTCAGGGTAGCAGCGAGGTAATCACTGGTGACAGAACTGCCCGTCTGAGTAGCTCTTTCTGCTCTGTGCGTGCGTTTGCATTCGGCAGTGGCCAGTGTGGCAGATGTGGAATCTTCTCAATCTTCACAGAAGGCCTCAGGTATATTGCCTTTTCCATACTTCGTCTTCATAATCGCGCATGACCCCTCGTGCCATTTACCTGTGAGGGAGGGTCAATGATGAGCTTCTTTTCTGGGGGGCGGCCCGCAGGGATTCCGAGGATAGTGTGACCGTGTCACGCAACCCATCCAGGCTTCTGGGACCATATCTGACATGCAGACAAACCAGGCGTCTTTTGAACACATTGATGTGAGTCCTCACATTTTTGTGTCGGCAATCATGCCAGATATGAAACATGAATGACAGTGTCGCTCAGCATCACAGGGGAGGTCCTTGCATTCTGCATTCTTTGAAATTACAGATACCTGCACCTGCAGAAATAAGGGAGCACCTTGAGGATAAATATTCCTATCCATTCACACTCCTCTATTGAATGCAATCTTCTGCCGCACACAGTGTTGTGGATTCACTCAGGAGGTTTCTTTTATTCAGCATGCTACCTCTCTTGTGTTTCTATTTTGAATCTGGGGATCTGACAGAGAACATGTGTGACAACTTCATCTGGAATGAATAATAAAACTTGTCAATCATGGATTTTCTCATCACTGTACGTGAACAATCATGTGATTCCAGTGTGTTAAGCATCAGTTCCAAAGATCTGGAACACTCTTATTCCATTACAAATCATTTCAAGTGGTAGAACTGTACCTAAAAGGATCATCTCGTCTATATTCGGAGAGCTGGGTACAATACGAGTATTTATGGCTGTACATGATGCTTAAGAATTAGGAAATCTCTACTGGGGAAAGTGAGGTAAAAAATCTTGGTGTAGGTGGACAGATGATTTATTCTCAGCTTGTATGACAACTGCCAGTTTTACATAATCCAAATTTCAAACACCAAGCTACCAGACTGCCTTGGGCAAACCCACTTTAATTCCCCACAAAACTCACTGCCACATGAATAGTTAACGTTGAAAACACTACAAACTTCCTCCCAAATTCCGTGTGCTGCTTGTCATCCCCCTGTCACACACTTCAGATGAATGCAATATTAATCCGCCCACTACACCACCCTTTGCCTTTAGCACTCTCACTACCTCACCACTGCCATGACTCCTATATTCTCCTACTTGGCTGTGGTCCAACTGTGCTGTCAGACCGAGTCGTCATCTTAGCCCAATGCGAAGCATTTGTGCGTGGCATCTGCCAAACAGCAATGGCCTGTCAGGCTTCTCGCTCTGCCTGTCAGTGAGTAATTGGCACACACATGGCATTAACGGACCCATGCAGGTGGCTGTCTCCACTCTGTGGTACCTTCCTTTCCCCCTTTAGGACCCCCATGGGGCCCGTTTTGGGAAAAGTCCTGTGGTGGTAGCCTGTTAATGTGTATATATTACGAGCAATACCCCGCACTCATTCACAAACTTTAACTGCCAGAATAAAACATAATTAGCCGTCTGGAAAGGAGGCGTAATGGCGGCATTCATTTGAGAGATAGAAAAGTTTTCCTGCTCCTCGGAAAACACTCTGAGATATTTTCTTTATTTAACAGATGGCGTTTGTTCTTTGCTCTTACCAACGTCGCACCTCCTGCAATATGCCAGACTTAAAATTCAGCAGCATATGTGGTGCAGCAGGGGTGTTAGTCACGGTGCAATAGCCAAATCCCAAACAGGTTGTAAATGCAAGTCTGCCTCAGTCGACACCCCTGTTGCCTTCTTA
The DNA here is from genome assembly GCF_982586985.1 of Callionymus lyra. NCBI lineage: Eukaryota > Metazoa > Chordata > Actinopteri > Syngnathiformes > Callionymidae > Callionymus > Callionymus lyra. The sequence goes on from NC_141835.1 coordinate 22,491,463, forward strand.
TACCCGAGTTCAGAGATTTGTTCCGAGCTGATCTGAAGGCTAGTTACCTGTAAGACATGTGCAGGAGTTAGTCACTGTAACCAGGGTTTTCCAATAAAGTGACTTTTCACCGTCCTTGCTTGCTCTTTGAGCAAGACTCGCTCTTTAAAAGAAATGCCTGAATAGGCTCGTAGCTATGAAACCCACTTGTATTTCCTTAACTTCGCTGTCAAACAAGCATCACAGCTTTCATCCACCAGTTTTGTAAACCGCAGTATTTTTGAAACTTTTTTTTTTAATTGCCCGAAGTATGTCTTGTATTCTTCTGCTGGTCTTATCGTAGCCACAAACATTCTTGAGCCACAAAGACAAATAATCCTGTTTAGAAGTGTGACTGCATTTCAATCCTTTATGAGACCAGGAGACATTTTAGACAGCAAGTTGTGTAACACATTACACTTTAAAATGATTGTAATAATGAAATAAATTAAAATATGTTGTTGTGAGCTGCATGGTTCTTTCTCAGGTCTCTCTGAAACACACAATAACCACATCAATCTGGTTACAAAAATGTTATTCTGGTTAATTTGTTGTCCTTCATATATACAGTGAGACAGTTAAGTGCAGTTATGTAAAAAAGCCTTGCATTCTTGGTAGATCTTACTTCTGAAGTTACAAGTTCTTTACTTTTATAAGTGCAATCGTGTTTATAAGAATACATTAGTGTCAAGCTGCGCTGGTTGCATTGATTTGAGACTAAAGTATGACCGTTTGGTCAGATTCAGCAGTTTAAGACCTAACAAGCAGCTATAGTCCATCGATTCCCCACAACTTCACCCTCTATTTATTTGGGATTCATAATACGCCGCATCTCCAACTCTGTTGTTTATATGGATTACTGTACACGCACACGCACCTCTGGGTTAGGCCGGACACATTAATGCTAATAAGCCCCGGTGGTGTAAGAATAGTAAACCTCTCATTAGTATGTAAAACAGGCTCTACTGGGTCAAAACAATAAGAACAGTTGGACTTCCACGTAGAATAATGTGGCCTTGAGTTCTTGTGCTGACAGACATTCAGGGCCCAGGAGCCAAAGAAGCCAAACCAGTAGCCTCCTTGCTCACCCTGGCCAGTTATCAAAAGAATTAGGAGGTCATAAATGGGTCACATCATGATCCAGACGCTTATCAACTGCCTCCCAGTGGCAGCCAGACTGTTAACATCTCTTTAAGTAAATCGTGTGTATAAGTCACTGAGGGTTCTATTACCGCTAAACTCTGTGACCTCAGAAGTTTCCCCGCCATACTCTGGGATTTATTTCTATTCCTTCAAGATTGTGTTTCTTACTCGTACTTTCTAGATGTGTGTGTGTGTTTGTTTTTGTTTTAACATCATTGGCCGGGTTTCCCAGATTTAATGGTTCTCGAGGGCGCTAGAAAGCTCTCAAGAAGGGTTCGGCTAAGTTTTCCTGTCTTCTAGAAGAATCTTAAGATCAAGCCAAAGAAGCTGTGTAAGAAACTCTTAGTGGGCTTTGTTGGCAATGCCTTTATAAACTGTGTCCAATCACACCTGTTTCCTTGATGTCTGTGCAATGCCACAGGGTTGTTGAGGTTTTTTATGTGTAGTCCGCACGCTTACAAGTTTTATCTATTTTAAGTCGAGACCCTCATATAGTTATAGTGTGTTTTCTTATTTTGTTACGCCTTTCCTACATCAATCAAGTTTTAATTGCATAAAACAATCAGTGCAGAAAAGTTTAAGCGTGTTTCTTCCACTCTCATATGCATACATGTTGATTTATTGAAGTGTGTGAATGCAAAAGGCTGAGTGTAATGTAGTTTTAAGACTCAAATATTATTGAATGTTTAACGGTTTAGTCATCGCAGTATTATAAACTAATTGAAGCAGATGTGTAAGAAATAATTAAACATGCTATTCAATAACAAGTATTTGTTCTTTATTTAACTTTTTTTTTTAATAAACTAAAAACAGCTAATGTTCAATGAGTTTTCTGGTTAAACCTTGTGTTAAGCTAGGGAGGTCGTTCACCTTGACCCAGAGGCAACATAAGGGATAACTCAAACACATTTGCTTTCGGGCCTTGGGTCACCTTGACCCTGAGATAACACAAGGATTAAGGGGGCTTCCTGAGAAGATCGTAGCACACAAGAGTTGCTTAACCAATCTGGGAAACCTAGCCATTGTTGTTGACTGAGGAGGTGATTATGTCTTTGGTTGATTTATTTCATGGTCATTTCAAATCAGGGATCCAAGAAATGTAATAATGGAGTGTTTAATGAGAAATGCTAACACAGGCATTTACAACAACAACCTTAACTAAAATTATTTTTCTCAGCCTAATGGTTCAGAAGATCTTCCTGGATTCAAGCAACAAACTGGGTTCTTCTACCCTTCTGACTTAAAAAGGATACATTGAGTTTTTTAGAATAGAATAGAATAGAATAGAAAAGCTTTATTCATCCCCAGAGGGGAAACACACTTTTACAACAGCGCAGTTTAAAAAAATAAAGTGCAAGGAAAAAAATAAACATTTTCTACTGTATATATCGTTTTTTGTCAATAACGATAACAATAATGTGTAGAATGTCATCCCATTTTACAGGAAGATTGACACAACTTCACTTTGGGGAAGGGGGGGGGTGGGTGGATTTACTTGATTCTTTACACTGCTCCACAAATGGGCTCAAAGGGCACAAATATGAATGTTTGCTGATGTGGAACACATGAGCGGACCGATGGTAGAGACAGGATCAGACTCTCCACCCCCACCACTGTTGTTTCCATCTACTTCGACAAGGGAGATGTGTACCGCATATGGTATAGTGCACCATAGTGGAACTAAAAGGCTGAATCAAGTGGCTTGATCCAACTCTCCCAGGGGGTTTTACACTACAGAGACGGAAGATTATGGACTCACAATTCATGTCCTTCAGCAAACCCCACTGTGACATCCCACCATGCTCAAACCTCTCTAAAACACATTCCCCAAATGTAAAACAGAACCAGCACCGTGAGAATTTTGTGATGGGGAGAAAAAGATAGGAAAATCTATAAGGCATGCTTCGCTCAGCCACAGAGTGTATATTGAAAATGTTGTGTTCAAGAGCAACTGGCAAAAAGATGATAACATTCCGAGGAGAAAAAAAAATCCCATCATCCATGGGATGTGACGGTCTGGCATTCAAAATTGATGCCAGTCTGTTTTTATTCAGCTTTTCTGTGGATCTCCAGGTGCTGTTGCCACGGCACCTTTAAATATTTCATGCCTTCTACAGCTTTTATGCGGCAGGCAATGATTCCAAGATATCGATTCATTTCGCCAATCAAAACACCATGTCGTTGGCCTCACATGCCGTGGCTCTGATATGCTGCTCTCGTTTTTCTGCATGATTAATCAATAGGTGCCCCTGCAATTTTGCCCAATTAGTTTCACACTCTTCCCATCGATTACATTGGGAGGAAAAACATATTCCATTTTGATGCACATCAGAGAGAAGTCAGACACCTCATCAGGTGGTATTGATCGCGACAAGGCGTCCTGACGGAGCTGTGTGCCAATGACCTCCATCATTAAGCCCCCCGGCTGCTGGCTTTTGCACTTCAGACAAGTGTTGCTGTCATCACCCCCATCCCTCCCAGAAATCCTGCTTATCCAAACACCCCCTTTCATAATCTCCCTAGTCATTGGTGCTTCTCTTTTCCTGTCCTCTCTTTCTCCTTCGCTTCATCACCTTTTGGTCCATTCCTCTGTCCTCAATCCCACCTAATTCTCTTCCTCCTCTTTCACCTCCCCTCTTGTTTCCCAACATTTCCCCGTCCTTATTCATCCTCTTCTGTAATCAGATCATGGCGACCCCCTGCTGGTGTTAATGGAGGTGAGAATCAGCCCTGGATGTCAGGATGCTTCTCATCTTTCAGGCACTAGAACAGCAGTAATGAGGACAGGCACTGTCAAATCCTGCGTCCTGCTGTGCCAGACAGACACGAGGGCATAATGAGCAGCACATATAAATAAGGAAATTGGAAAAAAGGATCTGAACTTCTACCTTGTTTCACTACCTGTTATTGCCGTAGGTGAGCATTTCTACTGATCGTTACCTTCAACCGCTCATTGTAGCGCTAATAGTTGCCCCAAGGGGCCTGTTAAGATACCATGTATTTTCATGGCAATGTTAGTTGAAAATGTCACATGTTTAGCAACTTTGCAGTGCACTCCAGAAACCTATATCAGATCATGTGTGGGTTTTCTGACAGAATCCTTGGCTTGACATGTTATTCCTCAAAGCCGTCTTTTTTTTGTGGGATACACATTGATCACCTTGTCTGAGAGACATCTGGCAGACGTGCTAACTTGAGCAAACATCTATGCTGTCTCCAGTAGATATGGAGGAATTGTTCAACTCTGAGCCTAGACAAGCAATGAAACGAGTGCAGACGTCCAAAAACAAACTTATACATGCAGACATTTTAGTCTACCAATAACCTCTGTATGCCTTTGGACTGTGGGAGGAGTGCCTGGAGTAAACCCATGCAAGCCTGGAAGAACATACTAACTCAACACAGAAAGCTCACAACTTCCTTCCAACCTGTAAGTGAAACACTGGTAAAGAGGATTAATTTTTCATTTTTTAATCTTTTTATTTCAATTTTTCAGCATTGTTATAATGATTTACTGAAATGAACTCAATAAGAGTAGATAGTCCCTAGTCAACTTGGAAATAAACTTTCAATGATTCTGAGTGATAGATTTTTCTTTTACCATTTATAATGTTTCCTTGACATTTAGCCACCAAAACATTCAAAATTGTCCTATTTATATTGCTGTCAGACAAATATGCATAAACGCTGCGGCAGAGGTAATAATAATGGTTTGGGTTAATCACCAACATGCTTAATAGATAAACCATATCAGCAAATTGTCTAAAAATGCTTGGATCTATTTTTCTTTTGCTTATTTTTTGTGTTGCCTTTTTTCATTTTTTTTTATTCTGCACTGACACAAACAATGACCATGTTGTTTTTACAAGACTGACAATAAAAGTTTCTGATAGTGACTTTGATATCTTGCTATTATGTTGCAACATTCATATATTAGAAGAGTTAGTTCTCCCTGACGTGACGGAAAAAAAAGGTGTATATTTTAAGATTGTTTGTAGCATAAGCTCGTAGGGTCTTCAGCAATACCAGTGTAGGTGCACATGCACAACATTTAGGCTACTAGTCTGGGATGTACGCTAACTTGAACGCTTTTTTGGGAAATTTGAATGTTGGGTGAAATATCACTTTACATTGTTAAAAATGTATCAATTACCAATGAGAGAAAGTGAAAGCAAACACATGCACAACAAACTTCAAATCAGTTCTGTCTCTTGTTATGTGAAACATTACCCTCAAATAGGAAAATAAATCCAAAGCAATCTGACATTCCAGGCAGATTTATTAGTCTTATATCCTTGTGAATGAACCTCATTCTTTACTCCTTTCAACAGTTACAAGGAAATGCACCTATCTATTCAAATAAATGTCTGTGAAGCGAGAAAAGAATAGCCAAGGGCAGCAATGGTCAATACAGACAGACGGATCAATATTCGAACGGTCCTTTATTTATTAAATAAGTGTTTGCAGGCTTTACATGCAAGGCGACATCAAAATAGTGTCTGCTATAACACGGCTTCTTGTAATGGTCACACAGCTTTCATAAAAAATGTATCAGAAATAGCCCTAAAAAAGCAACGTGCCATGCATCCAGAATATCCAGTTAATGAGTCATGGTAGTTATTTAGCCTCCGTGGAGGACTGAACATCAGTCCGTCACAAAACTGTGTTGGTAAACTTTTTCTTTTTCTCACATATGTTCTGACCTGAAGCTGAAAAATTATCACACTGGGCTTTGAGCTTATTGATGTGTGAAAACTTTCAACAAAAGCTTCTTGAGACCTCTTTAGTTTGCATTGAAACTACCTTTTGATGGGAACCACATAAATTATGCATGGGCTGTGCATCAGGGCTGAATTTAAACCCCAGTGTTATACACCAGTGCCTCGAGATATCTGAACACACAATCAATAATTCTCCATCAGCCGGGGAGGCTTCCGAGAGGCCCACACAATCTTCTTTGAAGCCGGATGACAAGTTAAACCCAGTCCAGTTTCTCTTCCACTAATGGCCACCCTCAGTGGAAAATATGGTTTCTACCAGTTTTCTAATGGTGTGCAGTTATTTTTATATATATATCTGGACCGATTGTACGATATTCAGGAGATACTTTAAAGATTAAATTTAAAGTACTCTTAAGCTCACATGATTACCTTTCAAGAGATTTCACACAATTGTCGGACACTTACACTTAAACATTAAGGACTTCACACAGGACAGAGATAAACAATGTTTTAGATTACCAGGTTTAATCCCTGAAAAAAATAATTTTATGTTATCCAGCCATGATTCACTAACGAAATTGTAAACTAACACTAGGAATAGTATCCCGTATAAACATGATCACTTTCTTTTTGGTAATAATCTTTATGTTCTAGCATTTGTTGGCTGAAAGAGGTGTGATACAATAGATGGAAGAACAGAAACAAACCATAAACATATTTATCTTCATTTTGTAAAAGTCAGTAAACCTTTTTTTCTGCTCTTTGTGACACAGCTTTCCATTTACACCCATTAGCACTGATTAGTTCAACCTAAATTCAAATTTCACAAATCTTATACTCACCCCCATGCTGAACTAAGGGTTGGGATTATTTTTAGAGTAATCTCTTCCTTTTTAGAGTTATATGCACATCCAGTTTTGAGCTCAGTTTTCTTCGTCTTCATCATTGTCCAAAAACCCTTTAAAAATATCCAAATACTTCTGTGGTATGTGACTTTTTTTTCTTTATTTAGACAAAAATAGAACTGTGTCTATTGGACATCCAATTAGATGTTACTGCATGATGTGCTTTTGAACTGCAAGGTTTGGTAAACAGTCCATTGGAGAAACTCAATGAGGCTCCTCACAAACCAATTGCAGAAATATTGAGAAGATTCTCAACCTGTCTATATGCTAGCATCAAGGACATTTTATGGATCATAATATGGGCTTCTATTAAATTCTTTTTTCGATGGAATATAGTTATCCACCTCTACCTCATATATTAAAAGTGACTCATTCTCAAGTTTACATTATGTGTAAATACAATTCGTTTAACATTCAAAATGAGTGCCAGAGCTATAGAAATGTAAATCTTACAGTTCTTTAATTTAAACAGAATCTAAGTATTAATCGATCTCCTATTTGAATCACTCTTTCTTTTTCTTTCCTGTCTTCAACCCTCTTTTTCTTTTGATTTGCCCTTTGGCAATGTTCTTGGAAAGCGGCACTAGTTAAAGGTTTTAGAACATTTGTGCTAATGAAGCCGGCCTTCCCCTTTTTAATTCCTCGAACAGGCTATCGATCAATTAGCAACACTGCTATGTTTACGTTCCTCTGTGTCTCATTTACCCTTCTGTTTGATTGATACAACGATTCTTCCTACGGTGGAAAGACACTCCCACGAGGAGGAAAGGAAAGTCTTGCAACACTGGCCTGTAAACATGAAGAAAAAAGTTATTTATTTTTCATGCATGATGTTTCAAGCTGCTCTTCTGTCTCAGTAGCCCTTGCTGCAAACGTAAGGTGTTTGTCAAATGTGAGGGGGAAGGCTACTCATGTGTCTGTGTGTGGGTTCGGCATGTTACGTGTCTGAATCGATTCAGGTTGTTTTTTTTTTACACACTCCATTGAACAAGAGACATCCGACTCAAATACAAAGTTTCATTTGAAAAAATGTTCATGGATCCATACTGTGTCCACTTCCTTATAGTTACATTCCTGACTTGACTAATGTAAACCTTTCTTATTTACTTAAACCAAACCAGGAGCACAAACTCCCTGAATTCCCCTTTTCTCCAATCCTCAAAAAGATTTTAGTGTGGCAAGAAGGAACGCAGAGAAAAGTTCTGTTCAAAGTGTTTGATGTTGTCCTTGATGTTGTTCGTCTCTCTGTGGCATCAATTCTCAGAAGACAAAAAAGACCATTATTTATATGACAGAATTTTGTATTGTAAGTAAGTAAGTAAGTAAGTAATTCTTATTTGTATAGCGCTTTTCTAGACCAGGATCACAAAGCGCTTAAACAATCAAAACAATATTCAATAAAGTATATATTTTAAAGATCAAGATAAAACTGATAACACAAAAGGAGTTCCAGAAAATCAAGGAAAAGCCTGAGCAAATAGAAACAATACAAGTTAGAAATTCACCAAAACACACTGCATTAATTCACGCGTTATTTTATTTTTTTGAAACACAGCAATGCGATGAATTTAACTTGTTCTTGTCAAAAATGTTTGTCTCCTCAATGGGAGAGGAAATTGCACTTGGATTGAAACATGCTAGTCTTTAACCACTGCGTCACCTGTTGCACTTTGTTTTTTATCTCTACTAAATGCAGTAAAGAACGGAGCCCCAGACATAAAGTGGTAATAAAAAAAATAAAAAAATTGTAGACTTCATATTTTGGCGCCACAAATTATTGTTTACTAAGCCTTGGTCACGTCATGGCCACAAGATAATTGCAATTTACCTTGTCATCAGATCATATAGCTCATGGCTCCAGACCTCAAACCCCAGGTTCAATCCCTGACTCAATGTTGTCATTTTTATGTGATCATTTTTTTAATCTTACTGTGATACAGCTATTTATCTATTTTGTTATTAGCCACAATAAGAGACATTATTTTGAGGAATAACTGAACGGTGAAGAATAGGCAAACTGTCATATTCTTATTTTTGTCCGGACAATTTTTATATTCTCATATAATTGACACTGGAGAGTTTATTCTGAAGAATTTACTATCTTAATACTTCTATGATTTGTTAAAGAGATTTAATTCAATATTTTATTTTATTTTGTCTGTGTAGTTCGTCTGTTCTCCCCATGATATCTTCAATTTCCTCCATCAGTCAGAAGGATTCAGAGGTGTAATGGTGACTGTAAGTTGTTTTAACATGTGTCAAAGAAAATACAGAAAAGGGAAAGAATAAGCAGCAGGGAGTGAACGAATAAATGCATACTTATGAATCTCTTACTGCTTTTTAAATTGACATTTGTACAATTGAATATAATTGGATACAAAATAAAATAATGAATTCCATGAAATAAAGAACATTAGTCTATTTACTTATATAGTTATATATTGTACTCTGAGAATATCACCATTGTAGATATGTGGGATGACGTGATTTTGATGCAAGAGTGTGTAACCGCCAATATTCATTTTAAAGCTCTCTGGACTCAGGTATTGTCACAGCTAAGATTTATGAACCCCCTCACAAGATGTTTTGTCATGTTTTCATTCTGTAATATACCCACCAAGGACAATAGCACTAAGTGCCTCAGCATGATGCAAGGACTTGACAGAATGTTCCAGCAGCGTGAAAAAGGTCCCCTTCGGACACCTTTCAGCACCTTTGTCAGAATGCAGGGACAGAGATGGCGACAGCTGGCCAGGAGAGGCAATTGGTGCTCTCTGGATTGGAACCCATAGTCTGTCAGTTGCTGGGCAGACAATAGATATCCTGGATAAATCGAATAGAGAACGCATGTATCGAACAGAGATGTGTTTTCTAAATATAGTTATATAGTTTATTTAATCTCGGCAGGAACAGTTCAAATAAGAAGAATGTTCATCTCAAGATTCATAACAGAGAGTCTTACCCAACAATATTGACCACCAGCTCGCCCACTGACAAACATACAATGAACTGCGGTCAAAAGGAAAAGGTTGCAAGACTGGTTCACCCCCTTAACAACTATCACCACAGAGACGGCGGAGTGAACCAGTCAAGCAACTGTCAGCCGAGACAGTGGAGCGAGAAGAGAGGCAGATAGAGAGAGCGATGGATGGGCGGAGAGGAAGTATACTCTTGGTTACAAGTTTGTTATTGCATTCCATGGCCAGGTTTATGGGTATCTGTGAGGTCTTTCCTGTTTAGTTTGGCATGAGTCTGGTCGCGGTGATACATTTCATTGAGGACTATGAACCATTAATTAGGCTGCTAAATGGAGCTTGTAATTTGGCAGAGGCGAACACACACAGCACTTTGCATTGCAAATACAGAGAATAAAAAGAAAGTTTTCAAGCGAGCGTGTGTCTGAATTCGTTGGCGTCTGTGTGCGTCTGGAGTCAGCGATGCATGCAGATTTGTTGACTCCGTAAGAATGTGTTTTGGGAACTATTTAGAAGCTTTCTGGCAGCTGCTAATCTTCCACCAAATGTGAGACTTGCTTGGCACGCCTCTACTTTTTGCTTCCCCTACTGTCAGTTTCCAACCAAATGAGCTCTTTCATGGCAGGTGAGTCGCCCAGACGGCTGAGACAATCCAGTGTGGCGAAGCCGAAACAGCTTTTAAGACCGTGATTTAGTTTCATCAAGCTGAAATCAAAAGATTTTTCATTCATCCAGGGGAGGGGTTTAAAGGAAACTTGAAAGATACAGATTGTTGAGGAAGTATTCATGAACGAACTGGAATAATAATTGAACAAAATTTAAATTAATTAAGCCATTTACTTTGAACAATAGAATAACAACTTAATACTCAAAGTGTGTATATATATATATATATATATATATATATATGTTTCACCTCATAATATATTTTATTGTTTCAGTTTCAGTTTATTTAAAAGGACAACGTGCAGTTCCATTAAAAAGATGGCTGCACCAGATTTAGCGCAATTCTACTTTCCATCTGTAGTCCTCAACAAAGATGCAGACAGTTTACGTAATACAGCACATACAAATAAAGCAGAAACACAATAATATACAAAAACACAGTAATCTACTATCTACACAATCTAAAAATGTCAACTGATGGCCAAATACCCATTTTATACCCATTTTATTATTGTAGCTTATTTTGTGTAATAGCATAAATATATTACTCGTCATCAGTATAATGCAATATAATAAAACATTTGAGGAAATAACAGAGTATAATATTCTAGTTTCCATTTTTATTTATGATTAACCTGCAGTGTTGCGAATTATAATATTTGGTTGAATTTTTCGGTATATACATACACAAATACAACCAAATATTATAATATAAATATAAAAAGATATATATTTAGATATATATAGTATGACTCCAAACTTCTCTGTCAAATAAATATTTTACTTCACAGTGGGGGTAAGTGTGAGCAGCAGGAGAAAAGTGTCGGTTGAAAATAATTGTAAACACTGTAAGTACAGTCTCAGCTCCGGCCAACAGAATGGCCTTTGGGTATATTCTAGATGGAATGGAGAGGTTAGGAAGGTGGCGCCTGCCGCTAGGAGCAAAGTCGAAAGAAATCGTAGCAGACACCCGCACATACTGTACATGCAGGGGCTGTGTGTCGGGGGAATCCACAACAGTACAACAGGATCAATTACTGGCTGCTTGCTGAAGGGGTCATGCTGCATTGAGTGTTCAGGGAAAGGAAGTCGATCAATGCCGACTGCTGAAGGGTCCGACATACCCACCACATACTGTTACATGGTGTGAGCAGGACACGCAACCGATGTACCTTAACACAACTTATCTGTTTTTATTTTTGAAAATGCAGCTCAGAAATATGCAATCCATCAATGTGCAGAAATAATAAAACCACAAAAGGTCAAATATTCTGAAAGGTCAACCCCCTCATATCAGATTATCAGATCACACATTAGGAAGATTTAAACTCAAGTGAAAAGAAAAGTTAGCTTGTACTTTTAGACTTTATTAGTGAAAGAAAGAGGGAGACTCAGTGTAGAAGAGTGACCACTCACAAAGGCTGGAGATGGAGTTACAAGATAAAAAGAGAAAAGTAAGACAACCAGTGAGGTTCATAGATGTGGTGGATGACTTGTGAAGTGGAGTTTAGTGAAGACAATGACATGATTATCGGGTCTGACATAAATAAAAAGAGAATGGGATCGGAGATTTAAAAAATAAAAATAAAGGGACTGTATTTTTGGTTGGGAGGTAACTTAAGGTAACTAGAGAAGGCTGATGCTGAGATGTCAGACCTGTCCGTTAAGGTTCTCATTCATCCAAGTCATGGTTATCCAAGTGGTCACCTCTCAGCCGAGAAGTTACTTCAGTTCCAAATGAGCTGGAGTTAGGAGCCAGTTTATATCCTGCTAGGTGCAGAAACAGCAAACAATAGAGTAGAGAGGGGTGCAAACAACGTATGGGCTGAAACTGAGGAGTCAAACGTGAATCTTGATTGACACTTCACTCCTACAGTATGTCAGCATCACATCATCTGTCCAGCATGATATCTCTCATCTTTCTCATCAATCCCTCTGGTGTAAATAACTGGATTCATCCGCTAGTAATTAAAGGCAGGAAGTTTTGTCGCCATCACATTAACGTCCAAGTCTTCACACACCCAAGCTGTTCCACTCCGGTGGGCACATCTGGCCGTGCTCATCCATGCAGTCACAAAAGGCGTCACACGCACACCCCGAGCACAAACACACACACATTTCAGCAAAAGCACATGCAAGGTATTGTCACACTGGCTATTAAAAAGGGAAGTGGACCCATTTTTACAGCAGTCAGAGACAGAATGGCTCTCCTGAGGTGTGTGTGACGGCAAAGGTGGAGCACGATGGCCATGGAGGGACGACGGAATTAACTGGAGATTGAAAAAGGTGCGCGGAGAGGCAGTGAATAATGATGGTTCCCCTTGGATAGTGAAAGATGTGTGAACCATTAGATGTCTGAGGTCAATGATATGGCTACAGACGTAATATAAATAAAAAACTGTTTTGTTCATTATATTTTAATCCTTCTATTTTTGTAACACCATCGATTTTAGTTAATGACACTGTTTGTTTAAAGTATAATCAAATTAAATCAGATATGAAAAATGTAATGGGGCGTACAGTAGGTTGGATTTTACAAGAAGATATGCAAGGAGTGTAAAACATTTTGCACAAGGGATCTCTAATTTTGCATGTCTGTTATCATTTTTTTTTACCTCAGTAGCATGCTCATTGTTCCCAGATCTGAGCCTACTCAGACCACTCTCCAAAAGTCAGACTGGTCAGGCTAGTGAGACTTGCCTACTTATCTCTCGAACTGATGAAGCCACTTGGATAAGGAGCAAAACATTTCCACATCCAAAATACAATTTCAGTTGAACTAATTCAATTGCCTAGAAATGCCCCTGACCCATACTAATAAGAATTCGCACACAGACTCATCAGATTACGTCATATTGCACTATATCGTACCAATCGAATCGAATCATTTGTTTTTAAAAAGGTATCCCTCCTGAATGGTTTCGTACCCCATGTACCTAGATACATATCGAATCATGTTATGTTGGAGAGATGCGCACCCCTATTAGGCATGAGTGTTTGTGTGAATGGTTTTATGTCTTGTCTCCTGCGACAGACTGGCATCCTTTCCAGGGTGTCACCCGCCTCAAGCCTAGAGAAAATGGATGAATGGAAAATTGTTTCATCAATACTCTCATGTCCAATTCCTCAGACATCTGGTTCGCTTCTGCGGTTGTGCTAGTACACACTTTCTTTAATGTGCATAGATACAATAAAAACCAAAGAATGATGGTTAAAATATTTTTCCCGTTGTGTTGTTTTTGTGTTTATTGGCCTTTCTCTTGTTTGTTAATAGTTCTTTCTCCATTAATAAGTTCCATGGCTAGATATTTTGAACAACATGTCTTAATTTCTCTTCGCTGTACTATCCGGTTTAAGTTCTGCTCTCACCTTCCAGCTGTTTCATGATGACAGCCACTTAACTTCAGTCTCTCCGGTCCAACCATTTGGTTGACCCCTCTACCTAAGCCATACGTTTATTTAAAGTAATCCAATATTTTGAAGAAACCAATGAGGCAACCTAAGTCAGACTGAAGAACATTTATCATTGTGTTGTTTTGTTTTATTACAACAATACAAAATGAATAAATAAGAATTTAAGTGAAACATAATTTTGTTGAAGGTGAATAAGAGTGCACAGATCACAGAAAAGTATAACAAAATCAAAAATATCTTTCACCCACCTCAGCACGAGCTCACTTCAACCATCATATAGCCACAGCACAACAAGTGGCCTTCTTAAATGGATTTGAGCTCATAAATGTCAAAGATGCACCGGCCGCCTCATGTTTGTTTCACGCTACAAAGCAGAGAATTCACATATTAAACGTGCCCTTCAGACTTCGGGACATCACATGTAATAAAGGTTCCAAATAAAGCATTCCTTGTGGAAATCACAAGCATCTAGAGAGAGAGGTAGAATGGAACTTTGAACATGTCAGCTTTTTTTTTTTTCACCCTGCATGGTCGTCTCAAAGGAGAGGTTTATGTAAGTGGTTTATTGCTGCCTGCATCATAGAGGGCCAGGGGAGGTGCAGGGCATTTATGAGATTAGCGCAAAGTAAACTTCTCAGAGTGATTTCCCCTACAGAGGACATCGGCAGTCTAGCAGACAGGAAGAGTTGGTGTACTGAGTCATTGGGGGGCAGCGGGTTCAACATCAGTTCAGGAATTCTTCATGTCAAGGTCTGAGAATATGTTCTGGTTGTTTAAATGTTTTCAGGGAAAATGAATAGGAGACAGAGGAAATATTTCCATTACCTAAAGTGCACGCTGACACTGGAGACATAACAGGTGACAGCTGTGTCACATGTGTCGCGTCCAGGCTGTTGGCACTCACTTATTAGATTTCTGTGTTGTGTAATCAGACTTTTCCAAGGACAATTTAGTCGTTCTATTGTGTCCTTTTGGTTATAGACACCCACAGAAAGGATGTGGTTGTATATAATGTGACCCAATACGGGATGAATTTAAGACATGTACACTTGCACCCACGCATGCCCATTGAGACTCTCTTGGTGACTTTGTTTACCCACTAAAACAGGTTCAAATGTTCATTATCTCAACACGAGAGAACAGGTTTTATTTTTATTGTTTCCCTAAATGAAGCTAATTTTCATTGTAGTAAAACAAGTTCATGAATTCACAAATACACGGTGGCCCTGTGGGGCAAATGGTCGTAACAAAAGAGCATAGCTCTAAAAAATAAAAGCACAAGAACATTAACTAAAACCAGAAATACATTCAATGTGAGTAGCAGTGTGAATTCAATGCATAATTTGGCTACAATAACTGACTCCTATAGTAAACGAGAAACCACGGTTTATGCCCCATTTCCAGTTTATGTTACTGTTGTAGTGCTTTTGTATTTGTAAATGGGATTTCTTAGGACCACTCTAGAAATGCATGTCCGTCCTTCAACAATGGATGAGCAGGAAACACTGTGGTAAGAATAAATGGATCACGTTGAAGGTAGGAAGTGGCTCTAAGTGAGGCGACTGAACCAGACTATTGATGTACACCAGAGTCTTTCAACGCAGTCCAGAGAAGCAGCATCTAGGTTTATTAATTTGTCTACAGGCAGTGATGTATCCATTAGAAAAAGACCTGTATGAACTCTGCTGCGGCTTCAACAGGGTCTGCATACAAAAGCAACATGTGCTCTCAATCTAAGTCACTGAATATTGAAGTTTTTTCTTCCTCTCTTTTCTCCTTGACCATTGCATTCATAAGATTTGAAAGTATTCAGAGTGTTCCAATGAAATCAAACATGATTCACTTTGTCGTTAATGTTGCAACAGCTTTGATTTGTCTGGAGTTTGTTGCTCGACTTGTTGTGCCTGCTGTGGCAAAAATAAACAAATTAAAATAAAGTTCAAATTCCATTTCAAATTAACTATTTCAAAGGCTAGAGTTAATGAATAGCTTAACATTTAAACTTTGACTGTTTATTCCTAGTGAATCAATCAATGCGACTGGTGTCAATAAAGTTTGAATCCGTGAAGAGCTTGTTAAAAGAGAGTATGCAAAGATGTATTAAGAAACTTTAATCAGGTAATTAAACAATCTAAAGACTGGTCACAGGAGATCAACTATCTCTGCTTCACTTCAGCACCATCAACAGGCAGAAGCAGTCGATGATGACTGAGTGGATTATCCAAGCGTCTGTGGAACACATGCACAAACCAAAAGAGAAACGCACACTTAAAGAGCTGACTCGGACATTCTCCTCAGTATTTTCACTCCAGGCTCCTACAATCTGTTTGATCTCTAGTCGGCCAATAGCATCTTAAATTAACAAGAGGTCATTCTTTATGTAATCCAGCCAGCTCGGAATTATAAAATAACCTATAATGGCTGAGACTGGCTGGGGAAAGATTGAACTTAAACTGAAAATAAATTCTAAAAACATGTTTTGGTTGATGCACTCGTGGATCTTGACCTGTCTGCATGATTGGTTTCGTGTTTTTGTGTCAAGGGGGAGGGGATTTATCTTCCCCTTCAAGGGAAGTCCCAGACTAATTAAACCAGAGCCAATTAGAGTGAATTTCTCATCCTAAAGTGCTGTGGAGTGTCACTCATTCATCACAAGAGCAAGACTTTAAGAAGTGAGTGTCAAAATCCAGATGCTGATGTCATATTCTCGGGTCAATGGGTTTGGTCGGGATTATGAATCGATGAGTGCAGTGGGCTTGTTTCTCATCAGTTGACACGATCGCACTCTTTCCTGTGGAGCTTCTCCAAGGCCGTGTTTTATGGAGACACTTAAAAGGATTTATAACCATGAATAATGAATTTAAAGGTTTAATCCAGCGATCAATCATGTTTTAGGATCAATATCTGTGTTTTTTGTTGTTGTGAAAACACCTAATCCTGCTGATTGCCAACTCACAGACGAAACCTTTCCTTGCTAAGCTTTTTTATCAAATAAAAAACATGTTTAAGGTATCCCTTGTGCTGTCTCTGGGTCAAGGTGAACGACCTAGCTTGACCCAGAGATAACACACGGTTTAACCATAATCTCATTGAACATTAGCTGTATTTACAGTTTATTTAAGTATTATTACTTAAATTAAGTTACATTCAAACATGCCGATTCTCCATGAGATAACTTTTACCTAAACAATTTTTGAACCATGGAGAGAAATGAAAGGAAGGATTAAAGAGGCTAGTTTGTATGATAACTCCGACACATTATGCAAAATAATGAAAAAATTGTTTTTTACTACGATGATAATAAAAGAGATAGATCAAGCCTCCAAACATTATTACATCAGATTGATAATTCCTGGTAAATTCATTAAAGAATTGGTGATCTAGGCATTTAAGCAACTAACTAAACGACAATATTGAGAGAACATAGTTATTTTCAATAAATAAAATTAAGGAAATATTCTTTTTTAACTCTTCATTAAAACAAAAAACAAAGTTAATTCGACATCAAATGTTTGTGGGCTTTAACTGAACAGCAGAAAACTCTTAATTCAAATGTTGTTTGTTTCCCTGTCAATGCAACGCTACGCAAAAATGAATCATAAGCAGATGGAAGGATCAAAGCTGATGTTTATTTAAGACACTCTTCTAAAATTTCAAATAGCATTGATCATTTTTTCACTGCATGTTTGTACAAACGAGTTAAAGCGTCCAAACATTTACTCCAACTTTTTAAAGCTCCACTTATTGCAGCACATCTCTTGAAGAGTGTGCGGCAGCAAAGAATTTTGTAATTGGCAAGATTAATTATATTTACAACATGAAGATGCAAATCTCCTCATCGCCCAGGCCGCATGAATAATTGAGTGCGAACAATCACTTTGAATAATTCATTTCTAAATATTCTTCTGAGTGTTTTTTTATGACTAGAGGGCGAGCTGAGTTTTGTGACAGCAGCAATGTGTGCTGGTAATTACAGTGAGTGTCTGAAGCCGCTCTTAATTGCTGCGAGAAGTTGCTTCTTGCCAGCAGGCCTCCACTGAGCAGAGGATGAATGGAAGATTGGAGATAACAACCAGGACAGAGTAAACCTTCTTTCTTTATTATTTAAATCTCTCATTTCTTTAAATCACCATTTCCCGAGCTGCTGTCCTCGGCATGTGTTCGCCGAATAGAATATTGATCCTAATGGAATTAATTACCGCCGGTGTGTTCCGTGGATGTGTACATCCAAACAGTGTGTGTGCTCCGGGATAAGCGGAGGTAGTGTCGGGGAATGTGCCGCCAACTTTGATGGAGCTTGGAAATTAGAATGGGAGCATTAAGAAAGAGATAAGTTGATGTGTGCAGTGAGGCCTCCAGACCTGGAGGACCTAAGAGGAATACCACGCTCCTGATTAAAATCACAGCCATCATTAAAGCAGCGCCTTGCTTGCCCATTTTAATTGAGGGATTTTAGAGTGACGGTGTGACTAGACTACAGAGTAGCAAAACACAGACACTGAACCCACCAGCATTTATCAAAGCATCATACTGCGCACAACACTGATGTTAATGATCTACCCAGTTTAATACGGTTAATATTTAATCTGATAAATACACTAATTAGCTCTTGGAAATGTGTTGTTTACTACAAATTTTGGGGAAAACTGTTTTTGGTTTGTTCAAGCCTCATGTTAGGAGAAAATCTTTTTCATTAATTATGAATGTAATGTTCTGTAGAAGCGTCATTGTATGTTGTCATCACTTTTGAAACTTAACGTGGGCTTCTAAAATGCATCTAGTGAAGACTAGTTAAAGGGCAAGTTCAACCAAAATTCAAACTTCACTTACGCTCTACTCACCCTCATGTCAACTAAAGGTTGGGATTATTTTCAGAGTAATCTGTTCCTTTTTAGAGTTATTGGCAAAAAGGTATGTTCTTTTAAATGAAGCGAATAACGCTCAGATGTCGTAGTCGTCATCTTTATTCAAAAAATCCAACATCCAAATACCTCCATGGGGCTAATCTGTAATTTCCATCTTGTATTGAAGACTAGACATGAGAAATTGTTCCGGAAAAAAACCCCAATATAAGTCTATATTTTAAGATTGTTTTTAGCAGAATTTTGAAAAAAATACAAGCAATACAGACAGGAAGAACTCCAGGTAAATATCGCAAGAGCTTCCAGTGTGGACAGTAACACGTTACAGACGAGCACCATGGAGGTATTTGGATGTTTTTTTAGTGCGTTGGTTTGGAGGAAGATGAAGACGAAGACCACTGAGCTCTAGTCATCGATGTTCATTTATTTTTGCCTTTTACTCTAAAAAAGAACGGAATAATCTGAAAATAATTCCAACCCTTAGTCAACATGAGGGTGAGTAGAAAATTAAAGAAGTTTGAATTGTGGGTGAACTGTAACTAGTTGCACATACTATCTGCACATAGATTTTCACAAATTGCTTTTACAAAATGCTTCATGCTCATCAATACTTTTGGAAAACACACAATTTGTAGCTGTATGAAAGTTAACACAAGTGGTAACAATCTTAGGCAACAAGAAAATATCTACATACAACCAATTCTGGAGTTTTGCATCTGAAGGTGAGTTTGAATAATTGAAAGTATTTTTCTTTAGATCCAGTGTAGCACTTTAAAGAGAAAATAAAATAATTGGTCATTAGGTCTCTTAACAACTGAGATTGCAGCCACCTTGTGTCCAGAAACAATGATGTTTATGCTGCCAGTTTATTCTGCTTACTACTCAAATCCTTTGATTTAGTTTCTTTGTCTTACTTCTGGGTCAGATCCCCTTCAATAAGATATAACTCCTGCTGTCAAATGTGTCAAATTCAATTAGAATCGGCAAAAAAATAAAGTTATTAGGTGGATACTTTATTTATTGAGTAGCTTGATCTGACAATATATATTCATCAGATGATTCCTTTCAATAAACATTAGTGATTTTTTTTTGGATGGCCCTAGATCGTAACTAAAGCAGCAAACTTTTAGCGAAACAATATATTTTCCCTGCCATTACATTTATTGTAGTCTGAAACAAATGTGTTTCTGAGAGATTTTGTAGCATTATGTTCATATGTTGGAAACCAGGTCAACCACTTTTACAATTATTATAATGCACATTATCAGAGTTTCAATAAATAGATAAATATCTTTCAAACAGACTAGAGACAATAATCTATATCTTAGACCACATGAAACTGTAGAACGGTTTCTTAACATCGGCTGTATTCATTGAATAAAATAAATTGGATAAATCTAACACCGATTTTGGCTTCAACAGCTTAGGTTCCACTTTTCCTCCAAAACTCTGGTTGTGTACTTCATCAACCAGAATAAGCTTCTCATCATCACCTCTCTCTCTTCCCCAGCACTTCTGCAGTGTAGCCAGAAACTTAAGCAAAGGCCCCGCTGCCCACTATCGACCTGCGTGTCGTAATGAGAGAGATTGCCTGAACCAGGGACTGATCTGGGAGCCGGGGCAGGAATAAGGAAGGCATGGATTGCTATCGATTTCTATCTGATACAATCATTCCATTTGGACTCAAATCTCCCTCCTACTACATGGTGAGCCAGACTACAAGAGAGATCCTCTCTCCATCAGACAGACCTGATGCTGTAACATGCTCCGCTAACAGGGTTAACACCCCCTGTTGTTCATGCCATTATCATGACCCAACTTCCTAATTAAGGCCAGTCAAAATAAGATTGACCTTTTGGACCTGAGCGCCATGAGGGAACTGAGATGAAATGAGGTGACCGACCAATGGTTTCACTGCTTTGAATAGCCTCAGTGATAATGAGGGTCACTCACCGCAATCTTTGGGATTTTGTTTGAATAAGACTCACCTGGAAATAACCAGAAGAACAGCAATGATGATGGGAATCATCATGATTCATGAATTAGGCTTCACACTTACAGGGGAACAAAAGTTTAGATCAAGAAGCTGAATAACTACTTTTAAATTCATACTTAAGTGTCAAGTTCAATAAAATAGTCTGCCATTGTCTGACTATTCACTTCACTCCATAACCTTAAGTATTTGATTGAAGCAATAATCCCATATGTGTTCTAACGCAGGTGAAGCATGTGTACCTTTCAGTAATGAGTGTGAACGATGGTTTTGCTCTTGTCCGACTTATACTGTCTATTTCTGGCCATTTTTCTCTGTGGACTTAATGCTGCTTGTTATCATCATGTCTATACTTCCGGGGATGATGAATTTAACATGCGGGTATCTATGTCGACACAGACATGCTTTGTACGAGCTTGTATCCTAACGTGCACTTCAATTAGTCCAATTTATATAGCAAGGCCTGGATTCACCTTCAAAGCAGGGGAGCAAACAGTCGGGTTCCTATTGATTTGGCCCTGCTTTTCCTCTGAGCAATTGATTAAATCTCTGGCACTATTTGCTGTTCAGGCCAGAGGGATGGCGTTATTGCTTCACTCTGCTGTAAGGAGTCTGATTCCAGCCTTACCAGGCAAAAATATAAGGCCACCAGAGGTAGAAGAGAGTAAAGTAATGAAAACAAGAGCACTCCCCCTTGTCTCGCACCTCTTCTCTTCTTCCCTTTTCTCAAAGCAAGGGAACAGATTTGTCCCTTAATGAAGGTTTCACTGCGGAAATAAAAGCGGTCGAGGGGTCAGCGAGGTTCCGGGAGAGGGGATCTTATCCAGGACCGGCTTACCCCCCCAGCCACTGGAGATGACAGCGCCCCGGCCCAAGTGCTTGACCCCTCAGATTGAGTTATCGTAATCAACTGTAGGCCAGGAAGAATCCGGAGGATGCCTCTGTAGTGAGGAAAGGCACCTTGGGACCGCGCAGACAATCACTAGACGCTCCATCAATTTACACATGACAGGAAGCGAAGACAGAGGGCTGCTGAGGCTGAGGGAGGAGGAGGCTGTAGGGGTGAACAAGGTGGGAAGAGATAGATGAATGTGGGTGTGTGTGGACGGGTAGTGATAGTGGGATGTAGGACAGAAGGTCCCTGAGGCCAAGTGAGTTAATTAGCTTTGTGAGAAAACAATCACACTAACAAGCCAAACAAACTTATTAGACTACTCCCATTATCCTTCCAATTCTCCCAGGGCCAACGTCAAAGTGGCAGTTTGAGAGACATGTTTTTTTTTTACCTGCCGCAGCAGATTTAGGCTGGGAATGCTAATTCAGTTAAAAGGCTTGCTTATTCAGTCAAGTGTTCCCTTAAAATTGCTCTAAATACATTCGGAAAAATACATGTTTTGTGGTTTAACTTAGTTCAACATGCAACATATGAATGAATAACAATGCCTTTAAGATAAAATGTGTTCTGATTGGCGATCCATTATTCCCTCTACCGGATACAGCCCACCTCCACCTTGGCCCTGCCCCCTGAAAAATACCAGAGACGCATTTGATTATTTATTTATTTTTCATATACAGTGTGTGACAAAAATAAAGGGCCACCATTTATAGGGGGTGAATGATTTTAAGAGTAGCTAAATAAAAATGTTAACTGTATGTTTTTTGTTCGGGTTCAAGGGATATCAAATTTTTTGGCCAGCTAAACTTGTTTAGATTGTGCATGGCACTTTAAAAAGGTAATGCTCCATCAACTTTTTTTCTGTGAGAAACCCAGGAAGGTTATTAGGTTATAGTTTATTTCATTAAAGTGTTATTTATTTCCTGATTCAGAACCCGTAAAGGGTTATTTGGTTATGTGTGGCGTCCTGGAAAACTGAAAGTTTCAGTTTGGTGCTAAAACACAGCTCCATTCAGATCTTATTGCATGAAACATGTCATCCTCTAACCTAGCATGTAGAACATAACATACCATATCATGGAGATGTTTGGTGCAGGACGACTAGAGTGTGTTAGAAATTAATTAATTCAGGGTTAATATAGGCGACAACACAAAAAGCAGCAGAGATAGGAAGAGATGACCTGGACGCTCACCCGATTGACAATTTGTGTAATCCTCACTTCAAGATAAGACTGAAAATAAGATTTGATCAAATCAGTACAAACGTAAGAAAGTAAGTAAAGTACAGTAAATGTTATTTGTAAAGCGCCTTTCTAGACCAGGGTCACAAAGCGCTTTAACAATCAATAACCATGTACAGCTAAAATACTTGCTTTAAAAAGCCAAGACACATAAGACAAACACAGGAGTCAGTGGACTCCATCAAACACAGAGGGAGATGTACATCGTGCCAAAGCCTAGGAGCAACAGCATGGAAGGATTTCTCTCCTCTGGTCCGGAAGCGGTGCAAGAACCATCAGTAGATTCTGATCCACAGTGTAAGGCTGGATCAGATCACTGATGTAAGGAGGAGCCTGACCATGAATAGCTCTGAAATTAAGAACTAGATTTTTAAAATTGATCCTGAAAGAAACTGGCAGCCAGTAAGAAGTTTTAAGGATCGGGGAAATGTGAGTTCTTCTACTAGAGCGGGTAAGAATTCTTGCTGCAGAGTTCTGTATCAACTGCAGGCGAGACAGCTCCATCTTGTTAAGAACAAAATACAGACTGTTGCAATAGTCTAAACGTGAAGACACAAACACATGGATTATAAGCTCCAGATCATGTTGTGACAAAATTTTCCTAAATTTAGAGATTTTTCTCAGTTTCTGGTCAGTTTTCTGCAGTTTTGAACAAGAGACATGTCTTTGTCCAATACAACACCCAGGTTTCTCAGGCTCAGTTTGACAGACTGACCTAAGTCACCTAAGTACTGACTCAACACTAGAACCTTATCAGCAGGAGCAATAACCAGAGTTTCAGTTTTGTCCACATTAAGCTGCAAAGTGTTTTCACTCAGCCATTGTTTGATTTCTAGCAAACAAATGACTAAGCTGTTCAGCCTCTGGGACTCAGTTGGATCAAAAGAGCAGTAGAGCTGGATGTCAGCAAAAATGTGATAAGAAACATTAGAAAATCTCTGAATGATTTTACCCAGGGGAATCAAGTACAGCTAAAATAGTAAAGGACCTAAAACAGAACCTTGAGGGACTCACACAACAGATCCGCTGATTCAGACCTCATTTGATTGGCAACACTGAAACTGCCCCCAGAAAGGTATGATGAGAACCACTCTAACACAGACCCAGACAGTCCCACTTCATCCCTCAGTCTTCTCAGCAGGATCTGGTGATCAACTGTGTCAAAGGCTGAGGACAGATCCAAGAGAACCAGAACAGTTTATTGACCCGATTCAGCCGACATCATGATGTCACTGGACACTTTTAGTAAGGCTGTCTCCGTAGGGTGATGTTTGCGGAAGCCAGATTTTCCAATGTTTGTATTGCACTGTACAGTTGTGCGTTATTATTAGTAAAACAGCTTCAGCCAATCAGGGGCTTCGTCACATGAAGTGCGGGCGCTTCCGTTGGTGTCAAAGTCACATGCTGTCAGTGACGCGGCGTCGTCAGTGACGTCATCGGTGCTGAATGTGGGACTTCTTAATGTTCGCTCCATTACTAATACTGGAAAAGCGCTATATAAATAAATATTACTTACTTACTTACTTACTATGTATCGTCAGACCAGGAAATTAAAGAACCGAAAGTGATTATGTTGACGAAGATCGTCTTCTTGTCAATATAAATGTTTTATGTGTGGTAAAAAGTATCACACAAACATTCTGTTGACGTATCTTTAACCCATAAATTTTTTTTTAAAGAGACGTTCGCATATGCAGCGTGTGACGTCATCACGTAGGAAGTGGGGGGACCGAAATTGTACCTACACAACGAATACAACACTGGTCGGACACCTCATTGGTTTTCGTCCTATTATGCAGTCTGGTCCCTCTGTTTTGTTTTTCATTCAACATGTCCACTGTCTCTCTTCTCAACAGTTCATCCGTCTGGTGTCTCTAACTTTGTTGCTGAACTACTCCACAAGACAAATACTCTTTCTCGTCCCTGGCAGTTAAAAGGGAACATGGAACAAGTGCAGAAAGAGTAAAGCGACTACACAAAAACAGACATCGTAAGGTGACAGCACTTACAACTCTGCCGTGCCAGTGAAAACACTTCGTAGTAGATGCTATATAAATAAAGCTGTTTACAACTGACACAACTGCCCCCTTAAACTTAACGACTGAACTCACAGAGGCACACTTCAGCACTCAATGCTGTAAAGTTGTGTCTGTCAAGCTTCCTAAAAACACCACGGCCTACACAAGGAAACAATTGAGTCATATTTCCCTTCACAGAATAATTTTAATCACCTCCAAAACTTGCCATGTAGTTGTTTTGGCAAGAAACAAGGCCACTTGATTCATATGTGAGACACAAAGGCAAATGATTTCACAAGAAGCCTTTCTCACTTCCTTCAGGCATGACTGCACCACTAGCTTTATGTCACTGGTATAAAGTACAAGCCGGTGATAAAAATGAGCTCTGTGCATAAAGCAGCATCTGCCCACGCAATCTGTGCCTCGCTGAGTGGCCGGTCTCGAGCAGCAACTGGAACACATTCCTTCCTCCTACTGGCAAGTCGACAGATTGAATCAAACTCTGCATGAATGCTAAAAGAAGGGAGGAAATGACCACTTAGGATTGGAATGACTGCAGACATTGTAATTTGTGCATTAACATGCTTGCTCGTGAATCAAAAACAGTGTCACTTCCAACCATAAACATTCATAAACTCATCAGCTGGTTGATGCATATACAAGAACATGTGGATGAGAATAGGACAGCAGCCGAGGGTATGAACACATGTAGCCGAGTAGCATTAGCATACGGGTGCATGGGTTTGTAAGTCCCGCTCAACATTAAAGGGCCATGTGGATGGTGGGAGCAGATGCAGTCCTCCGGGGGTGCGTTTGGCAGTGGGCTGCTTACGTTGGCCAACGTCCACGTTCTCCTACCAGCACAGAGCAGTGGGAGCTGCTTTTAATATGGCTTTAGGACTCGTGGAACAGTGGGGAACCTTGAGATCCAATTTAACACAGGCCAGCTGCCCAACTGAACCGCTCAGTTTGCCATCATTGGTGTTATAAGGAAGAAGCATCTGATGCATCCGTGTTGTTTTGTTTTAGTTTCAAATGTGTATTCATGTGGCAGAGTAGAAGAGCACCTGCAGATACAAACCTCCACCCAGAAGCTCATTTCACACGAGTTTTCGAAAGACAAGAGTTAATGAAAGGAACTACCATGAACAATACAATTTGTCACTACTTTCACATGGAGGTGGTTAAGTTAAAGGGCAACTAATGTGCTGATTTAAGTGAGTCTTAAATTGTTCTTGGACCTCTATTATACTCATCAGTATGTTTCTTTTTGCACAAAACTCTCATTTAATAAAGATATTTACATTACAATATACGCTTAAGCCCCGCCCCCTTCAAATGCGCTGTTTTGGCTGAGAAGAAATCTCGTCCAAGCAACCACGCCCACTCTGCTCTGATTGGTCACAAAAACACGAGTTCCATTCAAGGACTCACGTAAATTTCATACTCACCCTTAAAACTCCTGTTTTGTACATTAAAAACGAATAATAAAAATAAGGTTTGCTGCTTAATGTACACATTACAAAAACACCTGAAGGCAGAAGTAACTCACCATTATTTAAATGAATATTTATTTTGTTTCACGATTAAAATGTAGGTACTTAACTGATTTAGGGCTTCTAGAGGAGGACACCTCCCCCAGAGTGATGTCAGAATGTTTAATTTAAACCTTAATCTCGTTTGCTGAGATTTCAGACGGAAGAGAACTTTATTAAGTAATAACTTCAAAATGGAGCATAAGTCAGGAGAGTTGGGTTTTCACATTTGGTGCCCTATAAGTAAGTGACAAGAACAATATCGTGTGAGCAGGTGCAGGCTCCAGCTACACAATTCCTTTATAGCCTTCTGATATCTAGGGCGTTAGCCAGATCAACTCCAAATTCGAATAACTACCAAGCCAGCCCAGTCCTAACAATACAGGAATTCTTATTGAACGCCTGGAGTTTCAAACAAACAAATCTTTCAAAGACATGACTTGAATGTTTTAGATTGATTTACCCGTTAAAAAAACATGTCAAACAATGTTTTAAATTCAACAACAATTTAAATGGTCCAACATTTCACTCATTGATTTAACAGAAAGAATGTGTAAGTCAATGTAACCACTAGAATCCTGCTCTGTCAGCACGAACCTTGACATGAAGTCAAAAGTTGATGATGTAAAGTGCATTTGAAATGTCATAACCTTTGAGAGAGTATTTCTGAGTTGTAGTAAACTTAATATTCCAGTAAGTGCCACTTTGTGTGTGTGTGCTGATGTGTGTAAATGAATGATGTGGGGTGTCTTACGGGAAAGTCACATCCTAATGATGGATTGTTGATTAAATAGAGATCCTCCTGCTCGTTCCAGGCCCAATGTGCTTTGTTATTAGCATCCTTATAAATGGATCAGACCCGGCAGCCTCTTCACTCTCCCTCTGTCATTGCAGTAGATATGCAGCCGTGTCACTCCATCAATAAAGTGAGCCAGACTGGAAATTGCTGTTCACAAGCGTGCTCATGTGGATGAGCCAGACGACTTTCACTTCACACTGACTGTTTGATACCAGACATTGAGACACATAAGGCACTTTGACTTATCACTCAATCCAGATCTTCCCTTGGTTGCACATATCAACACTAATTCTTATGAATATTCTATACGGGTTTATTATTAAAATGACAACATTTATCTAACACACAATCAACAGGTTATGTTCTTTTTTTTCTCTTCCAAAAATGTTTGGACTTTGGACTTGATCAATTTCAACATGAGAACACATTCTGACATAACATATCTGACTTTACTAGTTAATTGAAAAACATTACATTGAGACTTTAGTAGCATATGGGTTCTTGTGGCAGGTCCATGTAACTAGAAGAGCACCGAGACAATGCAGACCTCCACCAAGGAGTTTCAAATGGGTTTATGAAAACACAGAATCAATAAAATAGATAAATTGATCCCTTTAAAAAAAAAAAAGGAGGATTCAGTAACAACACATTTTGTCACTACAGTCACATGGAGCGTGTGACTGTAGTGACATAGTGATTCCATAGTTAAAAGAAAAGAATGTATGCAGGAATAGGTAGAAGCCATACAAGTCAGGATATCCTTAAAAGCCAGACTGTGACAATTACACGCACAATTAAAAAACAATTAATGTTCATGTTTTTAAATGAAAGTTATACAGCATTTCATATTGAATGAATGAATGAATGAAATGTGGTAAACGAATCAACTAAAACATAGATATGTGTTTCTAATTATAAGGTAAATATAGGAATACAACTTTTTAAATGACATTATTGCAGGTGTGTCTTGATGTTGTTCTAATTCTTTTCATGCTCCCTTCTGTTAACTTTCAGTAAATTAAGCTTTTTGAGTGCAGAGCAGAGCGCATATGTGTGTGTTTGTGTGTGAATAAGAAGTGGGTACAGTCTTTGCCAAAAGGCATTTCCTAATTTACAACCTGGCAATCCTCTATATGGAGGAAGCGCCTCATCCAGAGATGCATAAATCTCAGTAACACAGAGGTTATTGCTCTTTTTATGTTGAAATTCTGCTTGCCTCGAATGTTACAAACAATGTTTACTTTAACAACACAATCTGTTCTACACAACCGCCATTTGTTTTATGGACTATATACATTTCAGAGCACCAGACAGACAGCCAGAGATATAGTGGGGCATAATGAAGCGTCTCTTTCGCCAATAATCTACAAAGTGACATCAGTGCCATGTTTAGGAGGCGAAAAAAGTGAATTATGTAAAATGTCTGGCAGTATTTCTCCTCCATATTACCCTGCTAAATCATTAGTGAGCATCATTGAGATTGCTACAACAAACAATGCTTCATCAATATCAGTTTGAGCATGTGGGTGAGTGATTTAACACGGACTCACTTCTTTTGTAAACAACCACAGCTCCATTATCTTTTGAATAATATTTATTTTCCCAGTCACTAGAAAGTAAAGAATAAAAATCAAATAAAGTTTTTTCTAGAGGAGCTAGAGCTGCTCTTTCTCCTCTATCTTTATTAATGTTGAAATCTTTATCTGTAATTGTGTGATTGACCGGTTAGGCAAATGTGTGAGTTTGCATCAATGTTGGTTGTTTTATTATCTCGACTGGTAT
Organism: Callionymus lyra; assembly: GCF_982586985.1. NCBI lineage: Eukaryota > Metazoa > Chordata > Actinopteri > Syngnathiformes > Callionymidae > Callionymus > Callionymus lyra. Next base: position 22,520,430 of record NC_141835.1, read on the forward strand.
GTATCAGCATCTGTACAAACTATGTCCAGTGAAAAATGTCTTGTCAGCACTGGATATTGGTTGTCAGGCAGGGCATGGGAAAAGGGGTTTAGAGAACAGAAGGATCATGGTTATACTGTAGGTTAGTGTGAGGGTGGGTTAAAGGGCAGTTATGGGGTCGGCCTCAAGGGTGAAGGCTACAATCCATCAGTAGCTTTTCCTCCCACATGTTTCACACAGGTGTGTGAGGAGCCTCCCTACATAGGCCTGAGCTCACCAGAACATACAGAAGTACAAATGGTCATGAGTATTTATGGAGATGAAACTTGTTATTTGCTATATATAAAATAATGTGACAAGCACAAAAGACCAGTTTCTTATAGTATATATGACTTTGATTTGTAAAAAAAAAATCATTGTCTGAGCTTCATTAGCAAAGTGTCTAGTAATTCATTTTGGAATATCTGATAATAATAGAATAATACTGTTTGAAGGTCACTAGTGAACACTTAGCTTGTTTCCTCCACTTGATTCATATTCAGGAGAGAAAATAAATTTGTTTTCTTGCTCATGTATGTTGTAACACAAAGAATCAGATTAGAATGTGAAATGGACATTTTCACGCTGTGTTCAGGTTTGAAAGAACAAGTCAGACAGTTACTCTGGACTACAGCAATGGTTTACAGATGAAGAAAGAATCCTTTCCGTATGGCAGACTTTCCATTTATGTTGTTAGAGAATCATCAGAGGACAGGACATGCAGAGGCGGCTGGTAGGGCTCCGTTCCAGTACATTTTCCTGTCTATGCCATTGAAAAAATCTGTCGAAAATAGTCTAAATTTAGACAATATTAACTCCGAAATCGACGCTTTGAAAGCTAACGAGGAATAATAATGTTTATTATGCTCCTTATTAAGATACAAATGAAAACACTTACAGTCATATATACTATAATAAACGTATATTCTGACATACATCATACTGAATAAACCAAAATATGAATAAAAAAAAAAGGATAGATATTAAAAATAAAATATTATTATTCAAAAAAACTTAACTCAAATTAAAATGTCGAGAGTAGTGTTCGAACCGGCCAAACCCTGCATCCTGAAGTTTAAAAATGGTGCATGCTACCATCTGAGCAAACCTAGCAAGTAACAAAGCGTTAACATTCATAAATTGTATTGCAACTATCAGGATCGCTTCTTCCAGTGCCCTGAAATGATATTCAGAGACAACAATTTTTGTTACAGTTACAGCAACATGATGTCACTGATAGGCTCTTCAAAGAACCAACCCCAGATAGACCAGATTTGATGAATGACGACACAAAGCAAGATTATAATCAAAACTTGAATACATCAAAACAAATATAGTTTATTAGTGTGAATAGATCTCAAAAACAGAGTCATCACTGTTGATGATTATTTTCAAACTTAAAACAATAAATAATAGTTGAAAAAAAAACATGTAAAAAGAGAAAGGAAAAAAGCATCTATCACAATATACAACTTTATTTCATCTACTGACTTCTTATTGTGTTTCCCCTCCTATAAGACACAATATTCATAATTTCGTGTCAACTTTGAGGAAATTGCAGTATTTTTCAAAATGGGAATCCACTGGAACTTTTGCAAGAGTAAAAAAAATGAATACAATAAAATCCTACATTTTTGAGTTTCCAACTGTTGTTTTATTTCATGAATTCTTTATACTACTTTCTATTAAGAATCTGTACACTGTTTTTGTTGCTCCTCCCTCTGGATCTCTGCATCACCCATTAGTGCTCTGAAGTTTCCGGTTTAAGTACCAGGAGCCCTTGAGGTGCCAGCTGTAGAGGTAAGAACATCCCAAGCTGTCACAAGCAGCTTGTCTTTAAGCACCTAAAACCCACCTTGTTCATATACAGTCATCTGCGTGCTAGCAACAAACTAGCCTTGTTTATTTTTATATAAACAATATTTAACTGTGACCTACTGGGATATTACACAAGTCATTGTCAAGGTAGATGGCAGAAATGCGGCGGTTTAAAAAGAATATTTGATAGGGATCTAGTTGGATCACTTCCATCCCTTTAATAGAGAATTAGACAGAATAAACTCAGCCTGAGCAATGCTGTGGAATTATTCATGTATTCTGCCACATAGCTGAAGGGACATAGCATTGAGTCTTGGCTGGCCTTAAAGTGAGAGGAACGAGAGCTTTAAACCTCCGGCCAGGTTCTGCCTGGAACACGGCAATCTCCATCGCTCACAGAGCCTGCATTTTTAATGAGAACATCTGCTCCGGTGGCCCTTTGGTGGAAGCGAGGCTTGCTTAAATCACACGATCGGGCCCCACAAGTCTCTCGCAGTGGGACCCGCTCAGCCTGGTGATCAGACGGAGCTGACCACTTTGCATTAGAGGAGAGCCCAGAGCCGGCACAGGGACACGAGGGGAGAGGTGAAGAGGACACGGTGGTGGATGTATGTCATGTAAAAAAACTTGCGGATGAAAATAGAACGAATGTGAATGAGACAGAAAGGAGAGATGTAGGGCAGAAGGTCATATCAGCCAGTGGTAGCGCTACATTTGACACAGAAGCAAAACACTTTCAACAGAGCCATCAATGTATTCTGGAACATCATGATGTGCACGCCTGGAGGTAGTTTTCCTCTGCAGAAGAAGTTTTGTCTCTTCCTAGTTCTTTTCTCAATTCAAATGTGAATCTCTGTGGCACTGTTGCCACATACGACATGGACATTTGTTTACAATACAAGATGAAGACTCTTGTTTCAGTTATGTATTATCATCTTGTTAGTAGAAAAAGTCTCTCGGTACATCATATGAAAAAAACTGTCTCTGTTATGCAGTTCAGTGGTCACATGACCCTCACAGGCACATGTAGTGATGACACCAAATTGCATTTTTCAAGCCAGATGAAGGGAATCCGCTAACACAACTGCGATCATGTATTAATGAAATTACTCTCGCAAAAAACTTTAAACAAACTGCAACCAAAAAATAAATAAGCTAAAGCCAAGGCTTATTTTTGCCTATCCTATGCATACCAATCCATAAAATAAGCCAAAATATAAAATTATACAAAGCAGAAGAAAACACAAAAAAACAAAATCATGAAGTATTTTACCTTTCAATATTTTTTTTGAAACTCACCAGTGTTCTACACAATTTAGCTTCATCACTTAGTCCATTCCATAATTTAAGACAGATACTAGCAGGCAGCTAGATGATGTGCTGGCGTCTGGTTGGGAAGCTTTGTCGGGGTCAACAAGGACGACTGCAATGAGGACGGAATGGATTATTGTATGTAATTGAAAGTATTTCAAAGAAATGTAAATACTAAAATGTAATTTTTTTTTTTAAAACGTGTAATTTTAATGCTAGCCTGACGACTCTGATCATTGTCAAAGCATTTGTACACATGACATGGTGGGTGTAGGTTGGTCAAACTTTCTTCTTCTATAAAAAAAGTATTTCACGCAAATATCATTTAATTAACACTTTAACCTCCTTTTAATGATGACACGTTAAACGTGTTTGGTAATACGTTCGAACGAGAAGCACAGTCAAAAAAAATTCAATCCCATTGGCAGTACTGCGCTGCCATACAACATCTCAGACAATCCTTAACTAATGAGCTGGGTTTACATAATGGAGTTTCTATTGCTGCTAGCAACACTTTAAAGAATCTCAATGTTAGTTTTGATCAGGACTTTGTCACACAAGAAAGACATTTTACACCTTTAAAACATTTCTCCTGTGCCTTCCTCTTTACTTTGGCTTCCAATAGAATTTAGAATACAATTATATATCCATCACGTATATAGCCTCACATGTTCTAGCCACAACCTACATACACCAATGTAAACAACATATATATCAGCCTTCTATGTTCTATGTTACGCTCCTTTAACTCAGATCTATTATTTATACTACAAATCTCCAAATGTAGACATGGAGCCAGGGCCTTTAGTTTTCAAGCACCTCTGCTGTGGAACTACCAGCTTCAGTCCAGACGGCAGACACATTCTATGGCTCTCTATGTTTAAGAGTAATCTTAAAACTCTCATTTTTGATGAAGCTTATAGTTAGGTCTGACGCTGTCTGGACCAGCTCTTAGTCATGCTGCTAAAGGAGTTTTATACACAGAGCTCTCTCCCTGTATATTTCCTGTTTTATGTCCCAACACCTGAACAGTCTCAGACCGCTGGCCCTGGGATTGACAATATATACATCTTCTTAAGAGGGAAACTAATGTGAAAACCCAACTTGCTCGAATGTTTTAAATGTTGAAGTCTTCCTCATCATGATGATGTTTTAAAGATATCACCTAAAAGTTCTCCTCCATATAAAATTAAATTAAAAATGAATTCATTAATGTCTCCATGACTAGAATATGTTGTTTCGTAGTGCAGGAGAATTGACCCCAGCAGCACTCAGCATGATGAAACACGAGCGGCGGCTGTGTGACCAGACGTCTAACCTCTGGTTGAACTTCCACTCAGACCCACCTCTTCCTCCGGCACGACCAATTAGATCACAGCTATAATGAAAGCTGAAAGATGCACCGAGACCAGCAGCTTTCTAAACATCCTCCCATGCCGACTGTCTTGTGGCTTTTTAAGTGGGCGTCAGACGTGCTGCTGTGTGACTTTAAGTGTCGAGTCCATCTGCGACCTGCCGTCTTGACAGTGAGTCTTATAGTCACTGCTCTCTCCCTCTCTCTCGCTTCAGCTACATTATCTTATCTGATTACTCTCTGGGCCCAAATGCGCAGACGAGCTGGAGACTGCAGTGTAACATAACATGCCTCTATATGACTTGTGGTTGCGACATGAGATATGCCGCCGCACACATATCATGCCACCGGTAACATCAGAGCTGTCTAGAGACCCGCCGGCTTCATTGTTATCCACCATGCACACCTAAAGACGACCAGGCGTCTCAATGCAGCGCAAAAACCTCTGTAATCATGCAGTAAATCAAACCTATCTCCTGCCAAGCTCCAAACAATTGTTTGGGAGCTGGATTTAATGTGTGCAGAGAGGTTTGTCAGCTTCATGAGTTCCGCAAAACCTCACAAACAAATAAGTAACAAGCGCTGGCAACGGGAGCGTGTGAATTATCACTCAGGCTTCTCCGTCTTTTCCGCCAAAAAGATAGCTCTCCCAGCGTGGGATCATAAAGTGGCGGTGAAACTGTAGCCATCAGTGTGCAGCTCTATTAAATAATCCACAGACTTCTTAGTGGCCTGTAGGGACGACATGGTGGATGGTATAAACATTAGAGTCAGGAGCAATTCTGCACTAAGAACAGGTGGGAACTTTGCCTCTCTGCTCTCAAACAATTGAAAGATGTCATAGGAGACACCATGCTTGGAACTCTGCTACAGGGGTAACAAAACATTCTTGTTGAAGTGCATTCAAATAATGGCTTTGTAGACCGGGCTCAACAAAAATGTTTTTTTTCTATAAAAAATGTCAATACAAATGTAAGAACTTGTTAAGATTTTGGAATGTAAGAATAGTTTGTATTGTCTCTCAATGCTTGCATCCAGGCACTCCAGTTTCTTCCCACAGTCGAAAAACATACAGAGGTTGATTGAGTACTTTAAATTGTCTTAAGATGTGTAAATGTTTGTTTGTCTCCATGTCTTTTTAGAACATAAATTAAAGCAGGTTTGTCATAACCCATCAAGAATGCTTTAAAAGTTGTGTTGCCAAAGCTGTTATATAATCTATTGCTTTGATCAACTACTCTACTACTACTACTAACTACTATCTTGATCTTTAAAGTATGTACTTTTTTGAGTATTGTTTTGATTGTTTAAGCGCTTTGTGACCCTGGTCTCGAAAAGCGCTATATAAATAAATATTACTTACTTACTTACTTACTTACTCACACTATCTTTAAACTGACTTCACTTTTTAAACTGACCTACTTTTTACTAGTGATGGGCTGATGAAGCTTCATGAAGCAGTGTCATGTTGTTAAGAGGTCAGTAGGTGGCGCCATCAGTTTAAAAATGATGTGATGTTTCATTAGAACAGTTGTTCAAAACAAAGGAAAATAGTGCAGAGACCGCCATCTAGTGGACTACTTTTTAGTAGAGACGGGCTGTAGAGAGATAAAATAAATGGAGATCAATGGAGGTCAGAAGATGGAAGCTAATGTGGGAATATGGTAGTAAAAATAGAAAGAAACTGATTCCCTGGTGCTGGATCGGCACTACAGAATCTGCCAAAACATTTGGCAAGAACTTACGTTGGTTTGTTTTACTTTGTCAAAGACTTTCATCATCGTCACAGAGACGACCCATAGACAGACGTGAACATCGACAATTCTTATTATCTTATCCAGCACTACATCTCCCCGCACAACTCTGCAGATCTTCAGCCTGCAGGCGGCTTCTGATACATTCATGGGGCTGGAGAGAAGATGCACACATCCAAACAGCCAGAGATTAAAAGGAAAAAACAACGGAGGAGTCAGGGGGACAGGCAGAGTGTTTTCTGGCCAAATAATATGGTGTCAGACTCTGCCAGCGTGCAGTGTGGGTGTCTCAGGGCTGACAGGCTTGTAACACAGAGATCCAGTGGACCAGTAACTTTTCAAATTACAATGTTGCTCGGTGCATATTAATCACAGCGAGATAGATGAGGATTATGGCCTGAGGGTGTTTGAGCTGTTTGGCTACAGGCAAATATACATTAACTGCCTCACTGTGAGAGATGTTGACCTAGAACAGCTTCTTTACTTTGTCTAGTTTCTGGATACTTGTCATTGGTCATTACCTGTGATACATTCTGCTCTCCAGTCTGGATTGGCGAGGAAGAAATTGTCTCTTACGTGTGTTGAATGACTGAACGTTCAATGGATGCGGTAAAAGCATGTTAAACGCACTTATAAGCACAATTAGAAGTGAGAAACTGATATAAGAAAAGGACGTCAATTTTGGAAGAGCGTAAAATGATTTAACTATTTTATGTATATTTATGTGTTTAATTAATGGTTCAAATGGAACAATCATCCAATAATCCAATGATAATAACAAATCATCCAATGCCAATAATCCGTAAAAAATCATTATTCATGTTAAAATGACTCCATTATTTATCAAATAGAGACTTGTGTCACTTAATCACATTTACATCAAATCACATTGTTCTTTAATTTTTAACTAGTATTCACAAGCAAGAACAAAAACTAAATCTACTCACCTTAGCACGACGTAAAATTACTCTTTAAATATTGTTTCTGTATATTGAAAAAACACAGACACTTCAGGCAAATGAAGCTTGTTTATCTAAGATTACTCTCGCTTTAAAAACACTTGAACTTTAAATGTTCACAAACAACTTCAAGTCATTAGAATTAAACATGATTTTATATTCATGTTTGCTCATCATCAGTCATTTTTGTCAGGGCGCTCTGAAGACGGGAAGCTAACACCTTCAGGGACGTATGTGTGTACGCTTTTTTTTTTTTTTATGAGACGCCACTTCCCCCTCTGAAATGCGTGTTAATGATGTATCAGTCAAAACTCCTACACAAGTCGACAGCTTAGTGAATTTTTAATAATGCGTACGGCTGCCACGATTCTGTACATCACCATTAGCGCTAATGACTCGGAGTGCAGGAGGATGAAACCTGCTGCAAACATTAACTGTCAACTTCATCAGGTGCTAGATTAAGTACCATTTACAACTCACTGGCAACTTAATGTGCATATTTATTCCAAATATGATTAACATTTTATTTTACACATATCAAAGCCATTTTAATCTTGTAAATGTTGCTCGCATTTTGATTTGCTATTAAAAATCGATTTGTCGTCGCGTTGCTGACAAAAAGAAATGTGCGCTTCGCTTCGTTTCTTCGTGTGGACTCTGGAATCAGAAATGAAAAAGAAATTAATATTTTTATGAATTAGAGTCTGTGAATATTACGTTACCACGATGACCAATGATGGTGTGATGAAGCTTCATGAAGCAGTGTCATGTTGTTTAGAGGTCAGTAGGTGGCGCCATCAGTTAAAAAAAATGATGTGATGTTTCATTAGAACAGTTGTTCAAAACAAAGAAAAAAACAGTGCAGAGACCGCCATCTAGTGGACTCTGAAAATAATGACACTGCTTCATGAAGCTTCATCAGACCATCACTATAAAACACCCGATGTGAACTTATATATCATGTAATAATGTGGTGCAAAAATAAATGCTACCAGAGGTTTTAATCAGATTTGTACTGATGAAACACAATCCAGGAAAATTGAACAATAGTTGAACAAAGATAAACATTAGGAGAGAGTTATACTAATGATATTGACTACATTCCGTGAAAGACTCAATGAATGCTGTGACCTGGGAACTATTTTTCAGTTGAACAGTCTTTTGAGGTGAAAGCTAGAGAAAGATTTGACATAAATAAGTTGAAATATTTAAGCAAGAACGCGCTCGTGTTTTGTTGTTAAAAAAATAAATAAAAAAAACTTCTAAAAAGTCATTATACTTTTTTGGTAGAGAGTCTGTTTAACAGCCAAAGGCACCAGACTGCATCGGTCTGATAAAAACAACCAACTCAGACATGATGCTGCATCCAATCGAAAGGATTAATCGTCTCCCGGCTGCGGAGCTTCAGTGTGCCGCTCCATCTTGGCCCGGAGGAGACATCAAACACACTCTCGCTGCCCGCCTGCCTACTGTTTCCCCCGGAGAGACAGAGATGGGTTAGAAAGTGGAGACTGGCCTCTGGTAGTGCAACTCTCTGTGGAGTCCATATTGATTACACCTGCCACCGGTGGCTCGCCGGAGCTGTGTGTTCTGACAGCTGGCAGCACAGGGCAAGATGGATAACTGCTCCAACCAACTACATCATCACCTCACTCTGTAGAGGAGATTTGGAAGGCATACTGATATTTTTGTTGGTTTGGCCTCTGACAAAAGTGCAGTTTAAGTTCTTTTTTGGCTGCCAAGGAATTCCAAGGCTGCGAAGAGTAAGTGATTGGTGAACATGGTGAAATATTTAAAAAATGTTATACATCCGGTACTGATGAATCTAAATGTCCTTTAACTAGTGATGTTCTGATGAAGCTTCATGAAGCAGTGTCATGTTGTTTATGGGCCAGTAGGTGGCGCCATAAGTTTAAAAATAATGTGATATTTCATTAGAAAAGTTGTTCAAAACGAATGAAAATAATGCAAAGGCCGCCATCTAGTGCTCTCTGAAAATAATAACACTGCTTTATGAAGTTCATCAGACCATGAGTACCTTCAACCCCTGTATTATCTCAGGGTCAAGGTCACCCAAAGGCCTGAACGACCTCCCTGGCTTCCTTAAATACCTATGCAGGGCTGATCATTGTTCCCCTTGACCCAGAGGCAACAAAAGGGTTAAAACTTTTATACTGTAGCCAAGTCTATATATTAAGATTGTTTGTAGCAGAAGTTTAAAGAATAACTAGCAATATCGACAGGAAGTACTCTGAGTAAATATTATGAGCGCTTTCAGAGCTCACACAGTTTAGTGTCTACACTGGAAGCTAAGATTGTCTTCTGGAAAATATGCAGATAAAGACCAATGAGCTTCAGTCGCTACATTAAAATAATCATACACTTTTGCCTATAACTCCAAAAAGAAACAGATTAATCTAAAATATAATCCCAACCCTTAGTTCGACTAGCGGACAACTTTTAATTTTGGGTGAACTTGCCTTTTAAGTAAAAAGTCTTTCTTTAGCTATGGTTCAGGGGATACAGTGGGTACAGTACCCTGGAAATATAATCATTTACAATTTCCATCTCAAAGTAGAATAGTCTGAAGCTTCTATAATACTTTTTTAGTAAGGACTAGTTAGGGAGACTCGTAACGTGATAATAAATATGTAAAGTGTCCAAAAGAATCCATCAATGAAGTTCCATCAAGCTTGTTTTGACGATGGCCAGAATGGATTGAATCATAAATATTAGTATTATTGTAAAGTTAGATCATGGATGTAAAACTTAATCACACAAGAGGGCAAAAAACCATGAGGAAAAAAAATCTGATTATGAAATTGTATTTCATTCTTTGAAGATCTTATTTATCTCTGTTTTTCTCTGCTTTTTTACCAAACCAATGTCTTTACTTCAACATTAGTATCACTTTTATCATCAACGATCTCTTCACCTTACCTTAGCTTGATCTCTGGCTTCTGTACAGGTTGTCATTTTAACATTTTAAAATGTGAAAGGAGCAATTTTTCCATAAAACAAGAATCTTATTTGACTTTCATATGAAACTACATAAATGAACGTGAAGCTTTTCCTCAACAAGTTTACATGTTAACACATCCCCTCCTCACCACGTCCCAGCCTAGAGTGACCACAGGCTGGCTGCTGAGAGAGCTCTTATCTGAGATGGACAGCACTGGGAGAGCTCCACAGCGAACAAGACTTGTCAAAACATTTCTGCTCTTTTATCAGTCCCGCAGGACTTCTCACTAAACTCTGTTTGGAAAGCAGGAAAAGCCACTGGTGGAATGAGTTAGAGGAAAAAAGCCAGGCTGGATGTTTGCCCTGTTAGCCGACGGTCCCCCTCTTAGGCTTGTGGTATGTGGTGTTGATTATGGAGATGAGCGGCGATAAACTGGATCTGGTCGGTGCTGCAGTGAAGAGACTGTAGAGCAGCCAGAACTCTTGCTCAGGAGAGCCAGTGAAATGGCTGTAGTGGGATTCAAATGGCTTAGTCAGATAAGAAAGTGAGTAGATGTATGTTTCTCTCATTTGTGTCTCGGCTGTTTCCTGTAGGGCTGCTTTCACACCCAGAAGGCTTTATTTACAAGCCTGTTCTTCTCTCTCTGCAGTCTAAAGGTGGAATTTGAAACATAAGCCCCACGGAATCCTGGGTCATTGTGAGGAGAGAAAAAAAAACATCCTCCTTTCTTTAAACTTGCAGCTGCTGCAGATTTAATAGTAATTTGATACATCAGACTTTCAAAAATGACATTGGTAGTAATAATAATAAAGAGTAAATTCATTTTTTAGGAAAAAACTAATGAGTGTTTAATATGATCGTCTGAGGATTTTTAATAATTTGGAAATTTAAAAACACCAGGATGATAGAAAATGTTCGACTATTCTGTTTAAAGTCTTTATTGCAGCTTTTAAACAAAGAAAATAGGAAAAATAAAAAAGATAATATCATTATTTATTCATCTGGTCAGTTTGTGTGTATCTTTACTTTTCCTTTAGTGACATCATAAAGTCTCAAGAAGGTGATTTTAATTTTGCACATTCAATCTTCTGGTGAAATATAGAAGTCAGTTCCATTTCCATCAAGCCGTTTTTATACATTATTAAGTATAATTTGTTATTAAACTTGCCTGCATACTGGGTCATTTTTTTATTTTTTTTATTTAATGACCATTTTTCAACAAATACTGCATAATTTTTGTGATTACCGGGAATGAGGCGGACCCAAATGCGAAGTGGAATCACCAATCAACAGGCAAAATTGGAATATTTACACATTTAATTCAGAGAACAACTATAATAATGAAAAATAAGAATTCCACGAATCGTCAGAGTCCAGTTTACAGTCCAAGTCAACTTAAAGCGCACCACAAACCAGGCGGAGAACAAACTAAGGAAGACTGAAGAATAAAGAGAGCAGTGGTCAGGTCAAAACACACACTAATAACCAAGACAAAAAGCCGGCACAGGCAATAGACGAACTAAGAACAATAAAAAGAGCTAATCCAGAAAGTCGGACAGGAGGAGAATTCAAATATGACAAACCATGTAATGAAGATAGTAATCTGGCGCCTGCTGCTGGGAAAGGGGTGGTGTTAAACTCTCCAGCTCATGGGTTTATTGCTTAAGGAGCTGCAGCCGTTGCAGCAACAGGCGCAGAGGCTCTTAACAAAAGTCAAACAAGTAGAATGTAATAATACAATTAGTGGTTGGATTTGGGGTTAATAGTAAAAATCTTATTTAATTTTCTCAACATCCATGTCAAGCTTGTGTTAGTTTTAGTTAAAAACAAAAGGATTTGTGGATATATAAACTGTTAAAAAAAAACATACAAAAAATTGTATGTGCCCCCCAAATGGTTGTCCCAAAATCATAGACGACTGACCAACTAGTATTGTTAATATGGTGATTAATGAACAAGATGGTGGGTTCAAGCAGCTGAAATGAGTTTTCTCCGTAGGGTGGCTGGGCTCTCCATTACTCTAGAGATAGGGTCCATTTGTGATTGATTTTTACTCACGATTAATAACAAGAAGTTTGACACAAGGTGACTCTGGACGTATTGTGTATTTACGCGAGAGCGTGTGCAAGAGTTTTACTGCGTCACATTCAACATTCAACCATCCTTACAGAAAATATGTGTATATAATATAAGTGGAAATTCTACATAATGCTGCGTTAGTTTTAATAGAATTGCTGTTTCGTTGTCATCACGACACAGACATTCATAAGTACATCATATCCTCTTGCAAAAGTTGCTCCAGAAAAGTTGTGCAAACATTTGCTCTGCTCAATAATTCTCATTCTTTCTTATTCTCACTTGATTTCCAGGCGGCACATTGTAATTTCTTCCTTTCTGCAACTCCAGCTTCCCCCATTCTTCGGTTGTGTTCTTCAAAGACCACTGGCTCCCCCGACACGGCTTCAGGAATCCAGGATCAAGTTCCTCTACTTTTATTTAAACACGGCCTGGATCTTTAAATATTGTCTGTTTTGACCTCGCCATTATTTCAATGGTGGGGACGACGACAACCAAAACATACATTCATCTAGCGAGAGGTTTAATTCTTCAGTAAAAACCACAGTCTGTTTATGTATTTTCCTAGTTCGCGAGTCACTTCTCAGCTGTTGCCGCTTCTTGATGAAGCCGGAGACATGCCGGAGCATTAATGGAAGTGAAACAAAAATAAACCATTTTCAAGTTGAAAAAGAGATGCACATACACAGCTGCGGAGAGCTAGGCAGCGCTGCCTTTGATTTATTCCTCTGGGGGAACGTTATTTGTGTGTTTGGAGGGGGAAGGAGAGAAAAGATGGCACACACTGAAGATTCCACGTTCGCCACAGGAAATCAATTTATGTGAGAGGGCAGCCAGACTAAAAATAGTGAGGCCCCCAACAATAGTGCTGGAATAATTGCCAAGATTTTATGAGAAGGCTCCAGAGACAACAAAGTTTGTTCTCCTTCTTGCTCTCAAATGTGTGTTATGGAAATATTAGTCTGGTCTTGTTGTCATGTTATTTGTTTTTTGGCACATTTCTCTCGTCTGCTGCTGTCAAAACAGAATCTCAATCATTTCCCGGTCCAATGTGACTACTTACTACCCATCAAACCAGCTTCCAGCTGCCAAATCTGACAGCATATGAGGATTTATCACAAGTTCTCCACGGTAAATAGACAATAAGTGTTTTGTCACACTCGGCTGAGTTCTAACTAGGTTTTTAGGGAGTGTGTAAGGGAGTGCTGTAGGGGTCTGATGGGGGCTGATGTGCTGTTTTTAATGAGATTTCACAGCAGTGTTTAAATATTTAACCGTTCCTGGTGAAGCCTCTCTTACAGCCGCCAGGCAAAACTGGAGAGGATTCATGCAGTCGACGCCGAATATACAGCAGCAAACATCAGAAAATAAGCACAAGTTGAATTTATAATGGCAAGGAAACGCACAGCCTGCTGGGAATAATACCTCCACCTTTCTGCAGAGAGATGCCTTTTGTGCCCCTGAAAATAACTTTGTGGTTTAAAAAAATGATTTTATATATTCAGTGGTAAAGTAAATCTAGTGTACAAGAATGAAGTACAAGTTTTCACAAATACACGCTAGTGAAAACGCTGTCTATGTTATATAAGCTGATCATTTTTAGCACCACGCAGAGAAAAAACACAAAGATTTGATGATTCTTCTCTGAACCAGTCATTTTAGGACTAAAATAAGAAACTCAAAAATGAAGGTATTTAACGGATACAAAACAAAACACACTTAATCAAAGTGCTGATAATACAGAACCATCTTTTAACACTTTTTAATTATAAAAAAAAAGAAAAAAGTACTAAATGAAATTACTTCATAAAATAAGTAAATCGTTGTGTGGCCTATGGGTCAAAGTGACCCGTTTGCCCAAAAACAAACATGTTTGTGGTATCCCTTGTGTTTCCTTTTGGTCAAGTAGACCTCCACCACTGCATATGTATTTCTGTTCGCCTTGACCCAGAGGCAGTACAAGGGGTAATACATACACATTTGTTTTTGGGCCACTGGGTCACTTTGACCCAGATACAGTACAAGGTTTAAGAGACTGATTATAGTATACAATTAACAGACAGGTTTGACCTACAATGATTTTGGGGGTCATAGCGCCACCTATGTTGATGGAGGAAACGGCGCTCAATGATTTGTTCAACCATTTGAATATATGACAGCAGCCTTTAAAAACAAGTTTTTTCTTTGATGATAAAAAACCCTTTTGGGGAAAGGAGGTTAGAAACCACTCCTGCGTCAAATACAGTAAATATTCTCAAAACTCTGGTACCCTCAGCTCCTCAGCCCTCATCTACACCCACTACCCCCTAAAAAACACCGCTCATCCCTGACTTAGCTTATCCACATATTCTGACAATAGCTTGAAGGCACCCCTGAGTAAAATGAACACTATTATTAGCTGCTGCTAACCTGCCCAGTCACTGGGATGTTCTGTATTAGACAGGAGATATGTATCCACATTGCTGAGGGGTTTTTAGAGTTTGGCAGATTCTGTTCCAAATCATATGCATGACTCCTCTTGCTGCATCTTCGCGGCTGCCAAGTGAGGCCCGCTGGGGGGTTCGCCAGGAGAACCCAGACTACTATTGGAGCCCCTCACCCACGCCCGGCGTACTCGTAACACACATAAAAACACCTTGTGCCTCCCAAGTCCCCACTCTTCCTCCCCCCAACTGTAGCAGCTCCATGGCCTCCTGCACCCCCCCAAACCCCTCCCTCACCCTCCGTGCCACGCTCATTATTAACGATCTGAGGGACAGCTTTCATTTGATCTATTACTTAGGACGGGACGGCGGCTGCTGTGCTGCTGCATCCCTGCTGGATCTTTAATTATTTGTGGAGGGTTTCCTTGTCACCGTGCTCCTTCTCTGTTGTGTCGATGAAATATTGAAGTTGAGGAGTGTAGTGCAAAGTGGCCCCATGCAGGGTGCTGTGTGTGTCATTTTGTGTCTATTCAGTGCATCTCTGTGTCTGGAAATCCAGGAAGCTCATGGTGCAGCAGGTGCAGTATTTTTATTTTTAAATGAACTACAAATGTGCATCAGACTTTCACTTCATGCAATTACAATTACATTTGAACATGATGAACAAGTGCATTATTGATTTTATCTCAGGGTCAAGGTGACCCGATGGCCCAGAAAATGTTTGTGGTATCCCTTGTGTTGTTGTTCGGTTTCCAGAAATAGACATGCAGTGGCTGAGGTTGTTCACCTTGACCCAGCGCCAACACGAGAGATACCTAAAAACACATTTGTTTTGGGGTCATCGGGTCACTTTGACCCTAAAATAACACAAGGGTTAACTATGTTTATTTCAAAGTAGGTGTTTTTTGGAATTGGTTTGAGCGACCCACATTTTCAATTTAAAAGCCTCACCCCTTTCTTCAGCCTCTTCCTAAAGCAGTAATGTAGGTTCAGGATGTAAGATAAAGTAATAAGCTCGTGTTTAAGCATTTCATCCACATTTTAGGTTTGCGTTGAAAAAAAGCATTGTAAAAAAAATAAAAACAAGAGATATGCATATAAACCTGTGTTACTAGTGATGGGTTTCCTCATGATACTGCATCGGTTGTTTAAAGAATAAGTATCTTAATTTTAAAAGGCAACTAGATGGCACTCTCTGCTGTATAATCTTTTGGTCTGATCCACTAATTCAATGAAACCTGGCATCATTTTCACTGAAGGGGACATCTAGTGGCCTTTCAAACTATTTAATGATACAGCATCATCTGCCCCTTGAGGCCTCTTCAACCCATCACTAATAACTAAATAACTGGTAGGTACCATTTATCAGTAATTTCAAGCAGATTCTGGACCTAAACATAAAAAACATGAATATGACTAGAACAGTGTTCATCCATCCATCCATCCATCCATCTTGAACAGGCCCACAGAGCGATGCGGAAACTGAAAATTAAATTTGTCGTAAACTTGAAATGCATTGTGATTATAGACCATTAACATCGTATTACTGTGATCTTGAAGGGCAGTAATGACATGGAATCACAGCTTCCTTTTTGTTGCCAAGAATAACACGAGCCATCTCGCAGAGAAATGTGGCCGACATCAGGAGCTTGAACAACCTTACGCTCAGGTATGATGTATAGCATAATGCCTAATTGCTTTGCTCTCCAAATCCATAAAGTCCTCCTCTCTGGAGGGAGGCCGCTGTGGTAATAGCAATCAAACCAACGCAACACTCAATACCTAATGTCATATAGCCCATTCCCTTCATCAACAGATAGATTATGAATTGGGAGACACTCACCTGACACTTGAATTTATGCTTCATAAACATAATGACACCTTATTTTGGTCGATGGGATTACATCTGAGCGTGATATTTGCATCCCCAGCACCTCTCTGCTCATTGAAACATTGGATTGCTGTAATTGGTAGAAGGAGTAATCCATGCACTTATGTGGGGCAGCTATGGAATGACATTGATGTACAGCGCTCCATTAATTGCCATATGAATAGGGCCTGCACTGGTTGGCGCACTGCTGATGCATCGCAGGGAAAGAGACGGGTCACTCTGTCTTCTCAAGCGCTCAGCTTTGCCAAAACCATAATTACATAAAACCCAGATTAATCTTCCTATCATATAGACAACATTTACAGTTCTCCCAATAAAAGATGAGCTACAGTCTCTAAGTGTGTGTGTTTGTCTCACACACTTTGCCTTCTTTGCTTAAATCAAATATACAGAACAAACTGAGCTACAAATGCAAATGTATTGATCAGGCTCTGTTTCACAGCAATACAAAATTCAGTATTCTTCTGAAACTGTTTCAGGTTGGATCAAGTTCCCAAAGACAATTCCCCCCGACATTACATACTGTCTGGTCAACAAAAAATGTCTGAAGTGCTGAGGACTTTTGAAGGAACGAGGAAGATAAACCAAGACAACAACGGCCCTTTTCTTATTAACACTCACACCGTTGTGACACTGGGGGGAGCCAGACACAATGTTTTCAATAGTAGTTGTTACTTCAACAGAGGTTAAAGACAGGTTTGCAAATGTATGGGGGAACTGAGGAAAAAAGGGGAGATGAAAAAAAAACACTTCCATAAAAAACGTATACACCAGCCATGTAGGTCAGAACTGAGGATTTATTTCATATGTGCAACATTAAATGTTTTAAACATAAATTAAAAACATTTAGTATTTACACAAAATGTAGATTTACTTGCAACTATTTGCCAGGACATGTAGTAGTGTACACACAAGTTCGATTAGGTGACGTAAGTGGCGTTCAAACACAATTAATTAACGGTTAATTGATGAAAATAGACAGATAAAAGCTTGTTATTATATTGTTTTTATTGCCGCATCTTAATTTAAAGTAAGTCAATAAAGAATAAATCTGTATTACTTTACTTTACTTGAGTTGATGTAATAATCATCATATAGAGGTCATTAAACATATGAACGTTCTTTCACAATCCAAATAAGACACAATCATGGCTGCAGGAATACCTTTATTTACTCATATACAAGTTGTTTTAAGATGAACAAAATCGTTATTAAATATATTCATTACTATGTTTTCAATCTACATGTGAGCTGAAAAAAATGTTTATTCCGTCAGAAGTGATGCAGCTTCACTCTCACACAGCAGTTAAATGTACACTCTTTTTGACAATGTGAATCTGCATAATTATGTATTTCTGGTTGTAGAATATGAATCTGGCCCTGGGCCATTAAACCTTTACTCATTCTAACAGATTATTTTCCTCGATTTTAGCTCCATGTCATATACGCGGCATCTTACTGGCACCCAGTGGTCATTAGAAGTACTGCGAGACACAGGGTTCCTTCACAGGTTGCATTTAGCTGTTATTAACTGCAGAACCTTCTGAAGAACTTGATCAGCAGATGACCCGGCGTCCACTGTGACACAAGATGGACCAGTGATCCTTTGGTAGGCCTCCTCTACCCTGCAAACAAAAACCTTTTAGCAGCACAAATAAACCATAGTTATTGATGTAAGTTATTATTATTAAGGGAACGTTACATCCCCCAGATCTGCTGAGGTCATGGGAGCAGCAGGCATCTGTGAAATCCAGTAAATGAGAAAAGAAACAACACAGATGTCTGAGAGCGGAGCCATTTCCTGAGACACATGAAGAATAGTCTCTGTAATCGTGACCGAACTCAAGTCTGCGGACCCTCTCGCTCTCACAGCGAAGCAAACTCCAGATTTAGCTGCTTCAACATCTGGTCGTCCCGTGTGATAAGGCCATTATGTCCGGAGAGGAGATGAATGAAAGCAGCCATCGACCTGTCGGCGGCAACTAACTGGGCCAGCAGTGCCAGTGAGTTTTGACTAGCTTAATGGAGCACAACAGCTCAGCAACTAATCACCTGTTCGTACTCATCAGCTGCTTCTCCCACAGGACAGTAATTGATTGTTAAGTGTTTGATAGATCCGAGCAGGACCGTGCTGACCGGACTCTGATCGTAAGATTTCACAAGTGGAAACGAAAATGTCACCCCCAAGTTTAAATTAATTCATTTTAACATATTATTAAAATTTGTAAAAGTATGTTTTACACTCCAACTGTTTCTTTTGTAACAATGTTGTTGAATTTTACTTAAAATTGTATTTTCTATTTTGTTTTATATATATAAGATATTTAACAGTGTGGGATTTCAGTTAAACTACTAGAGACGGACGGACAGATGGACGGACGGATGGATAGATGGATAGATGGACAGATAGATAGCCAAAGATTTGTCAAACATTAAGGGGATATTAAATCAACTGATGTTGATTTCACTTTTTGACACTATTATCAGCATTTTTTCATGTTGTCAGTTACTGGCTGTTTTCTGCACAACAATATTATGTATTACATGACCAACAAACTGATTTACAGCAGTGGGTCAGTGACATTGTTTTGAAGTATTTAAAGAATTTTTAAACTTACCAGAAGATTGAATAAAAAGAAACTGAAACAACAAGAGTATTTGCCTTGGTTATGTAAACTAATAAGCAGAAAAGTAGCTACAGTGAATCTGACAATTCATGAGACTTCTGTATAAAATATTAACATTTAACACCTGAGGGGGCTAAAACCCCAATATTAAATCCTAAATTGTTAAGACGTTTTTCTCACCTCAGTCTGAAAAGCTGGTTACGATCCAAAGCTTCCTCCTCCTGAGTTGTTTCTTGCCCTCTGTTTTTTAGTCTTTTCTTTCTCTCCTCAGGATCCAGAGTGAGTACCACCACCAGGTCCGGCTGAAGAAGATCACTGGGCCAGCAGTAGATGTCCGAACCTTTATCTGGGAGGTTCGACACGGAACCGTCCACAGCTGTGGCGATGGCATACGCTGCCGTGCTGTGCCAGAATCTGTGGTCATAGAAATGAGTGGGGCAGGTGGATATTGGTGGAGGGGATGGGAAACAAATACCAGGAACATATATTACACTATATATTGTGTTCTCTGCATCATTTAAACTGGTGACAAACTTCCCTCCACCTTAAGCCTCTGCTGCCTTTACCTGTCAACGATGACAGGTCTCCTCAAACCCTCTTGGCCTATTTGTTCTGCTGTGATGTAGTTCCCCAGTGCGTAGAAGGCCCGGCGGATCAGGGGAGGCTCCTGATCAAAGCGGGCCCTCCAGGGAGAGAGACACTTGGGAGGGGAGTAGAGAAGAGTGGCTCCTAGAGCGTCCCTCAGAGACTCCGTCAAAGTGGTCTTACCTGTGAAGGGAACACATGACTTAGGACACAATGAACGGATGATACTAAGACGATAAAGGACATTTCACAAAAATTTTGGAACCCTTCCTTTAGTGTTTTTTGTAAACTGGCTTTTCCATACTGACAGTGATTAGTTAGAGGTATTACCAACCGATTTAATTATAATTATTAATATAATTTAGATTTAGTTTATAAAGAGCAGTATACAGGGAGGTTTGGGCTGAGGGCAGAGTGTTCTGTTTATTTCTGTTGTATTCCCTTTGTTTTCATTTTTTATTTTGATTAAATTTGTTTTTTTAAATAAAATAATTAATTAAGGAGACTATTTAAGAAACACAGTTGTATTTGATGCATAGAGAAAGGGTTTTCTGTAATAAATAGGTTGAATGAGTCTTCTCTCTTTCTTGTGGAAAACAGGTCATTTTAGCATTAAATACTTGGAAAGACATCTGCTCGAGGTGCTTTAGTTTATGGTCAAGCCTCGAATGATCAGTTCATGCACTATTCAATAAACCATTTAACAGCCATCTCGCTCTCCTGAGGTCATGATACATGATATTCCATTAGGGCAATGCACATGCAGATAATGGCTCTGGCAGAGAACGCAGTCGGCCATCACTCTGTTAAAACATCGCTACATCATTCCGATCAGGTATTTGTGTGTGGCCTAATGATGTTAACCTGTGGCATCCAGGCCCTCTAAGACAATCACAGGGAAGTCTGGTTTAGTCCTGGACTCCACTCCGCCGGGCAGCAGCTCCAGTACAGACGCTGCCTCTGGGATGATGTCACCGCACTGTGGAACAGATGGAAGACATTAGTGTTACCTCGAACAGCATGTTAGGGTTTCAATATTGTTCACAATTAATGAACATTAAACATTTCCTGCTTTAGTAGTTTGCGAAGGTAAGATATAAAGAATGATAAATTACTAATAAAATACAACATATATAGTATAGTAAAAAAAAAAAAAACACATTACCGATTTTTTTTTGCAATGGTTCCATTTTCTGTTTTCTTTTTATAAACCTTTATAATATAATATATAATATATAATAATAATAATAATAATAATATTATAATGATATTCTTTTTTTAAGTAAGTAAGTAAGTTTGTATAGCGCTTTTCCAGACCAGGGTCACATAGCGCTTAAACAATCAAAACAATACTCAATAAAGTATATACTTTAAAGGTCAAAATAAAACTGATAACACAACAGGAGTTCCAGAAAATCAAGGAATGTTTGTATTGATTAGGATCATTAAAAAATGCAACTTTCATAAATAAAAGCTAATTAAAACAAAAGTTAAAACCAACACAAATACAGAATTAAATAAAATGTTTACATTTATTTACAGCTTGAAGCACAGCTGCCCTTATTTTTACTTATAAGATAATTAATAGTTTGAGCTGCGTGTTTTTCGTTCTCTAAATAGCAAAATGTAAATGTAAATTCATTAAGACTATGAATACAAGTAAATATCATAACACCAATTATTGTATCCCATTTGTACCAAAGATTGTGCTAAACATGCCTTCCTGCCGCTGGTCATGAAGTAATTCTACCAAATGACCACTAGAGTGTGCCAAATTGCCATGTGACCTAGTGCGCATGTTCAAATGAAAATGTCAGTATCATTTCCAAGAGAACAAACGATAAATAATAAGAATAATAATAAAAAATAAACCTGTTTCATTATTTTGAGCGCCTCGTGAAAAGAGTAGAAAACATGTGAGTTGACGATGTTTAGGATGGAGGGATGATATTCCGGCTCCTCTGAAGGCACCAGGTGGAAGTCCTGGGACGCGTCTGTGGACCACAAGTGTTGCGTCCACCCATCATCTGCGCCCCTCGAGTACGAACACACCACGACGGGGTCCTGATGCTGCAACTCTTTCAGAAATCTCTCCGTTGACGAGCAGTTCTCTGACGCGTCCTTCACAAAGTAACCCTCGATGAGCGACCCCCTGACGTCAGGTTCGTGTGACGTCATACGAGAGAGGTCACACCGCGGAGGCAAACCTGTCAAAAGTTTGTCTTTTAACTCCGAGTGGAACTTTGTTTTCTGGATGACGTCGCTGCTGTGCACGAGGAGCGAGTAGCATCTCTCGGTTCTTTTAATGCTCCCTAGAAGTCCCGCAGCTTTTCCTCCAGGCTGGACCTTCTGGATCTTGAAATGGACCACCTCTCCATCCAGCTCGACAGAGAAGGCTCGAGAGCTCCAGCGAGTGAGAAGAGACGCCATCCTGCGAGACATGACAACCAGCACTGACACTCGCGAGGGAGAGATAAGGATGAGAGGAGAAACGAAAGTAGCTCCCGAGGAGGGAAAACGAAACTTAGCAACTATTACGCAACATCATGCTGGTGCCATGTACGGAAGCTCAGACCTGCCAACTTAAACACACGCATTTGAACGTTTGTTTCGTGTGTTGTGAAACATATCGTCACAGTTACATATCAATGTTTATTTTTTATCATTTAATAACGAATCTAAATGATTGTTTATCTATGACCGCTTAACATGCATTTTTCACACTATATTTTTTATACAGTTTACAGCCAAATTAGTTTTAACTGTAACTTATTAAGCAATTGTACACTGAAGACCTGTATTTGTCTGTTTGTGTGTGTGTGCTCATAAAGTTTTTGCCATTTCCAGGCAAAGTAATAATGTTGACAATGACAGACAGCTTCTTTTATTACTATGTAAAATATGTAGAAGAACTCACATTTCTCCGATCCTCAAAACATTGGCTGCCAGTTTCTTTCAGGATCAACTTTTAAATTCTGGTTCTTACTTTCAGATCTATTCATGGTCAAGTTCCTCCTTACATCACTGATCTGATGCAGCCTTACACCCCAGCTCGGTCTCTGAGGTCTGTGGATCAGAATCTACTTATGGTTCCTCGCACACGGTTCAGGACCAGAGGAGAGAAATCCTTCCAGGCTGTTGCTCCTAAGCTTTGGAACAATCTTCCTCTCTCACTGAGTTTGATGGATCTACTGACTCTTTCAAGAAACATCTTAAGATCTTTTTATTTGTTCAGGCTTTTCCTTGATTTTCTGAGACTCCTGTGTTGTTCTCAGTGTTATCTTGACCTTTAAAGTATATACTTTATTGAATTCTAATTTGATTGTTTAAGCGCTTTGTGACCCTGGTCTGGAAAAGCGCTATATAAATAAATATTACTTACTTACTTACTTACTTACTATACTGTATGGGTAATAAAGCAATAATACTAATGTGGGCTCACTGAAATATTAACTACATTGGGCTCCACCTGGTGTCTTTTCACTGCGTTTCTATACCCCATCTGCAAAAAGTTAAAGAGTGACAAACAATAAACTTAAACTTAAAGATATTAGCCAGGCTGTGAATCATCGTATATAAATGTTTCTGCAAACATTATATTGAACACTTACAGATATAAAGCAACAAACTTTTTTGTTGAACAATTAGAGGTGGAGCTTAAGCTCTTTGCTGCCGCGCCTCATGTTTCACCACTGTATTTGAACACTTGATCCAGATCAACAAGGATTAGGCAAACAATGCAAACACCATTTTTTTCTATCCAAAGCACTGATCTAGCAATTAAACTACTGTATGTATCAGTTTGTGTATATAATCTATGATCTATAACTACATTGGCTTTATCAAAAAGGTTGTTTAATCATTTGCATAAATGTCAAAACAAAATCGTTTCCCTTTCTGTTCTTGTGATCATGACACTTAAGTTTTGTCACACTTTCGTTTTCCCTTCTATCTGTAAACAGAAACTCAGCAGAGGCTCAGCTGCCTCTGTATAAAAGGAGGAGTACTCTGCGTGTTTTCCATTGCAAGAACAGCTGATTCAAAATGAAGAAGGTTTTCAGTGTTGTCGAGTTTCCCATGCTGCTTCTGTGGATGGTTGCAGCCACTTTTCAGAGCATCCTTTCAAAGCTTTTTGAAAGAGTTCGCGGCTGGACTACAGGAGGACTTAAAAGAGCAGATACGTCATCCGTGTTGAACTCTGACAGCAAGCCACAGCAACAGGAGCTCGATTCTACATCTCCAACAAGCGTCAACTATCACTTTACCCGCCAGTGTAATTACAAATGTGGATTTTGTTTCCACACCGCAAAAACTTCCTTTGTCCTGCCGCTTGAGGAAGCCAAGAGAGGTCTGCAACTTCTCAAGGATGCCGGTAAGTGGACTAGCCCTGATTTTTTGAAAAATAAAATAACAAATCCCTATTTCAGGTATGGAAAAGATCAACTTCTCTGGGGGAGAGCCATTCTTGCACAATAAAGGAGAGTATCTAGGCAAGTTAGTCCAGTTCTGCAAAGAGGAACTTCAAGTCCCGAGCGTCAGCATCGTCAGCAATGGAAGCATGATCAGAGAAAAATGGTTCCAAACCTACGGTAACGCCCTGACTGGTTTTGCAACATTTCTTCAAAGCAGTTGTTTAATAATACGTTGACCTATTTATTAGTACACCAGACAATTCATTTAGTGTAATAGAGTAACGTACACACGTACAACCTCCTGTAGAGGTTCATCACGTACACTTGTTATATTTCTTTAATCTATGTTCTTATCTTTCGATTTTTCTTTTTATTGCACTTTGTTCTTGTTCTTATTTCATGAATCTATCGTCTCTGTTGCTGTGTGCTCGAAAAACAGTTTTATCAGTAAAGTTTATCTATCTATGTATCTGCTCTTTTCTGTCTATTAGGGGAATATTTGGACATTTTGGCCATCTCTTGTGACAGTTTCGATGAAGACACCAATCAGCTGATCGGCAGAACACAAGGAAAGAAAAGTCACCTGGACAGCCTGTACAAAATTCGAAACTGGTGCCAGCAATATAAAGTGGCGTTCAAAATCAACTCCGTCGTCAACACGTTCAACGTCGATGAAGACATGAGCGCCAGCATTTCCCACCTTAACCCTGTCCGCTGGAAGGTAATCTCGGAAAACTGGCTTCCTTGTCCATGTCTCTTATACATACTGTATATACATTGATGTGCCTCTAGGTCTTCCAGTGTCTGTTGATTGACGGAGAAAACGCAGGCGAGACTGCACTGAGAGAGGCTGAGCGGTTTGTCATCAGCAACCAACAGTTTCAAGAATTTCTGGATCGACACCAAAGTGTCACCTGCCTTGTGCCAGAGTCAAATGAAAAGGTATGAAGCCTTTAATATCAGTTTGGATGTTTATAACTTCTTTGAAGTTTTGCCTAGGAGCAATGTTATAACAGGGGATTCTGCTGCCATAACAACTAGTGTAAAGGCTAAAAAAATATAAAATTATTTAATATTTTCCCAATAAAAAATATGAATCACTGTTTCAGTGAAAAATGGGAAACAAAACCCCAAATATTAAGTAAATATTGTTTTAAATCAACCCCTACCAGAAAGAAATTTGACATATTCAACAACTTATCATTTATCATTTTATTTTTATCCTGTAAAAGGAGCTTTTAGAAAATTATTCAAGACTTACAGATATCCGTGTACACATTGTGATGGTGTAAGTATGCTGTTATTATCCTGTGAAGAAGACATTGCATCAATAAAACTAGTAATTACACTTCTTTTTCTCGCAGACCTGTATACCAACACTCTTATTTAGAAATCACAAATTAACTTCCTAAAATCTGTTATTTCTAAAAAGTAAAAACGAGGATCTCAGTGAATCATCCCCATTTGAGTTTAAAGAGTTATAGATGAAGCCTATCGCAGCTAACGTTGACACAAACAAGGTCAAGGAAAACCTGTGACTACAGGAATGACTATTCCACCTAATTTTCTTAGTGATAAATTCAGTGTGATTAAATGTCCTTGCTACTTATTTTTTCAGATGAGGAATTCATACTTAATCCTGGATGAATATGTAAGTATATAATCGATTAAGTAAAATAATTTGACATCAATTGTTGTTTTAACAGGTACATTAACATGTTTTGTCTTTTGCCCAGATGCGTTTCCTGGACTGTCGAGAGGGACGAAAGGACCCGTCCAAGTCCATCCTTGATGTCGGCGTGAAGGAGGCGATCAACTTCAGTGGATTTGATGAGAAAATGTTTCTTAAAAGGGGTGGGAAATATGTTTGGAGCAAAGCCGACATGAAGCTGGAGTGGTGAAATAATATCATCATCTGAAGAGTAGAGATTAATATATTTTCAGTTTATTTTCAATTATTTAATGGAAATGGGTTTAACTTAATATATATGTACACATAGCTTAATTATGTCCTCAAATAAGAGCATTATTATTTTTGTATGGATACTGCAGTGACTTTAAAAAAAAATCTAAATTGTCAAAAAAAATTCAGAAATGTTGTCTTTTTATATTTTATTTTATTTTTGTGCACTTGTGTGTTTGTAAATGTTTCAAATGTAAAATAAACATGTGGTCATGCTTGCTGCGGCTCACAATGAGCTGGAAGGAATGTGCCCAGTTAGAGTTTTGTTTCCCGAGAAATGAGTTTCATTAAGATACGTGACCTCACCCAAGATAAGGATCTATGCCGCGCTCACTGAGTCATACAGAAAACCGGTCTTTGCTGGCTGCGTTCAGCAACAAATGAACAAACTTTTTGTATTCAAGTGTGTCATCCTCTGAAGCTTATGGAATAAAAATCCAGCCAGGAGAGAGGTTCTCTCCACTCCTTGTTGTTGGTAAAAACTGGATTCTGACTCTGTTTGTTATTCTAACGCTTGTCTCTGTTCTCATTCCGAAAATCCCTGACATATTCCAAAAACATCCAGAGGTTAATTAGGAATTTGGGGATATTCTTCGTAGGTATCAGTGTGAATAGTTATATGTCTTGAGTGCCCTGAATCCTGTCCAGGGTGTCCCCCCTGCCTCCTCTCGCGACCCCAATCAGATAATAGCGGTTTTAAAATGATCTGATGTTTCATTAAAACAGTTGTTCGAAAAAGAAAGGAAAATAGTGCAGAGAACGCCATCTAGTGGGTTCTGAAAATAATGACACCGCTCCATGAAGCTTCATCAGACCATTACTAATAAGAGGAACATTATTTATCATCCATAATACTATAAATTCTTAAAGAGTTATTTCAGACTGATGGTAGCCCTTTGGGTCACACAGTGTCCTTGAAGTAGCTCACAGTTGCAAAAAAAATTGAGCTTAATTCAACCCAGTCTGGTATTAGGGTGTTCAGTGTGTGTTGTGTATTTGTGTATGTAATGTTTGTGTTAGCATATTGTCGATCAAAAGGGAATTGCTTACGTTCTAGCATTGATTAACATATTCAAAGGGCAACTAATGTGTTGATTTAAGTGTCTCTTAAATTTCAAGAAACATCTTAAGATGTTTTTATTTGTGCAGGCTTTTCCTTGATTTTCTGGAACTCCTGTGTTGTTCTCAGTGTAATCTTAATCTTTAAAGTATATCTTTTATTGAATATTGTTTTGATTGTTTAAGCGCTTTGTGACCCTGGTCTGTAAAAGCACTCTATAAATACAAATTACTTACTTAAATTGATCTTGGACCTCTATTGTATCATCAGTATATGTCTGTTTGTACAAAAGTTTTGAAACAAAACTATTTTAATTAAAATGTTAAATGACATTAGAAAATGAGCTTAAGCCCAGCAGACTGATTTTTTTTTCTTTTTCGAACCACACCTACTCTACAAACAAAGCTGGCTGGAGGAGGATTGAAGCCATTATTACGCCATAATGGGCATCCGCTCTCGTAACCTCTTGTTCCCGAGATTTCACACAGGGTAGAACTTTAAGACGTAATTACTTCAGAACATGGTCATGATGAGTGGCTAACTGTATCTTGGAGAGGAAAACGTCAACATTTGTTTTTTCACATTAGTTGCCCTTTAATATAAACATTACTGCTTGGATCTTAAAAGTGAGTAACAGTTAAGATAAAAACCAGAGTATTTCTTCAATGGACAATGAATATCTCTGCTTTGGCTCAGGCTTTAAATATGAATTCTGACTTTTGTAAAATATTGTTGGACATAAAACGGACAAAACAGGAGTCCGTTCCGGTCGCTCCAACACGCCGTCACTTCCGGGTCTTAATACTGCGCTTTGTGGAGATAAATGGTCAATGCAGTGTCACGGGTCGTTTATTCGCCGCTTCAAGTCAAACAAAATACAAGCTTTTCGAGAGATCGGACGCACTTTCTCCCGGCGACTTTACAGGTCTGGAGAAAAGGTCTCTACTGTAGAAACAGCGCTATATTTAAGGCAAATTTCCGGGCCGAGAGGTTCCTTCCTAATTTGCTTCCTTTCCTAGTCACTCAAATGTTCTTGGGTGGGGGTTTCTGTCTCCTAGTCCCCCCCTCACGGATGTGTCCCGCTTCGTTCTTTTGATCCACGACCCCAGGTGTGAAAAGGCAGACAAATAGACGTTTAAATAACCGGTGTCATGTCTCTAATTCTGTTCCAAGCTTGTCTTGAGACAGTGTGTCAGTCTGAGTGAAACGTTGATTGTGAATGTGTATTCAAACGTTTAAGCTCTTAGATGAAGCTAGTAATTTATACTTTATATTTCGATTATCTTTTAGCATTAATTTAAGTATGGCGTATATGTATAGTGTATAATAATTTTTAATCTAACAGACATTTGTTGCAAACCTCTGAATGAGTGTCTTGGCTGTTGCTAAATGCTAACCTACTAGCTTGATCGACCCGCAGTACACTCCGCGGCCAGCAGATGGCGCCGACGCCAGTCAAACCACAACTCCTCGCCGAGCAGCTCTGGAAACTGGAAACCTCTCACGAACTAATGGCGTCTCTCCAATGCGGAGCAGCTGATTCCTCGCCGAGCACGACGACAACAGGGGCGTCGAAGAGGTAAACAACAAGCCGCTCCCGGACACCCGGCGCTGAACGACACTCGCTTATCTCGCGCCTGGGTTCATTCTCAGAGGGGCTCCCCGGGGGTCGTCAGGAACCGAGAGCTTGTTCCGGTAAACAAACCCAACAACTACGTTGTCACGCCAGAGGAATAGCGAGGAGAGCCGCGGCTAAAAACGCTGTCCCTGTC
Source organism: Callionymus lyra (assembly GCF_982586985.1). Lineage (NCBI taxonomy): Eukaryota > Metazoa > Chordata > Actinopteri > Syngnathiformes > Callionymidae > Callionymus > Callionymus lyra. The sequence goes on from NC_141835.1 coordinate 22,549,415, forward strand.
TTGTGTTTAGGGCTGCGGGGGGTTCGCCTCTGCGATGTACCGTCACCGGAGACACAGCGACTGAACATGGGCATCACCCCTCGCCAGGTCCTCTCCTCCTCCGCCTGACCGCCCCGCCGCCTCCTCGCTAATCCAATCCAGGAGATCATCTTTTCAGTCCGTTCCCCGAGGTTCCACCACCAGGACGGCTTTGTCTCAGAAAGCCAGGTAAGTGTTCGTAGGCTTCTCTCAAGGCCACCGCCGTTTACATGTTTTATTTTTGTCGCATATTTTTGTGAGATGACAGTTCCCTGTTAGCAACACCTCAATGGCGTTGAAATCTTCCTTCGAGAAATGTCTGACTCTCTATTTCAACCTGTGTTCTTTTTATATAAAAAAAAGATATCAACAGAAGGGCAGACTCTAGATATATCTATGAAATCCAGGCTTAAAGACAGTTTAAGCCAGTGAGGCTGTGAGCTCACTAATGCCCACCATGGCTGCATTTTTCTTTCTTTAGATAGAATTCACATCATCTAGTCATCCATACACATAAAGAGAATATATATATTAATGATATACACCACATCACAGGACAAACATTACGCCAGTTATCAGTATGTACCTGTGATTAAAATCACTGAAGAGGAACATCATTTAGTACAACTGTGCCCTCTGAGACCAAAACATAGGGTAACATTTAGGGAGCAGTGAAGCATTTCTGTCAGCACATGATGGTCCATCTGTAATCCTAACATTTTAGGTTTTGGTTTAAAAGCATTATTCATCATTCTGTCAACAGATACAGTATAGTTACCTAGATGTAATTAATAGAAGACATTGTAATGATGACTATATACACTCCATTACTAGGTGTATTACCATATTACTAATAAACCCTTAAAATAGTTTCCAATAATATTTCCATTTATTTAATAAAATGTCAATGTAATGACATATTTAAACATGAATAATAATGCAGTGTTGTATAGGGAACTGATGTCAGCATCTTGTGATCATGTCATTTAAAAAAAAAAAAAGGATTAGATAATGTGTGAGTGTGTTGTTGCAATTTTTGTAAATCTAAATTATTCTTTTTATTTATCATTCTGTAACTCACTTCAACTGTTATTTCATTGAACCAGTCATTGTGTGAAGCCCACTAGTGTTTGGATGTTGTTTTTATGATTGTGAAACCATATCGAGGTACTTCATCTAATTCTATTTATTTTTTTCAAGTTTTAGTAGTAAGTTGAAACATGTTTGATAATAAAAATGGACATTTCACACATTTAATTCCGACCTCAGAAGTCTTTTTCAGATTGTATACTTCCACATGCTTTAAAGCAGTCATTCCTGCTGGTGGGTTAACTGAGCCCTGCTATTGATTCTGACCTAAGTTACTCACTTCTTGCAATAGTTATTTTTTGCTCTCTCTAAAATACTAAATGTAAAAGGTAGACAGAAAGCTAGCTGATTGTTTTACCCTATAATGCACATTTCAAGCTTCATAAACATTTGCTCGTGTTGTGACAGGCCTGCTCCTCTTGCGTTTGAGCCTTGTGAAAGAGGGTCGGTGTGAAACTGAAACGCTTCTCACTGTGTCCAGTAAAAATGATAGGAAGACAAGTTTACTCTAACAAAGAATTAGGTTATGACGCCCACAAGTTGACATGCTATTTCAGGATCTGAAGAGAGTGCACGCATGGTTAAAAATACACATACATGACTGCAAACACACAGACAAACACATATGAAGGGCAGTCGTGCTCTTTCAGCTGATGTCAAGCATCTTTTGTGGGTTTTTTTTGGTGTGCTTTTTTGTGTGGATGTGCAAATCTAAAACAGCACTTTTGAGGAAACTTGATAGTTATTCAAGCATGTTGTGGGTCTGTTTGACCTTGGCTATTTCTTATGTCGGAGAAATGTCTTGCTGTTTTTCCCAAAGATCTCTGCTGAAAAGACATATTTTGCACTGTGAAGAATTGTTGCCTGAGGTGAACTATCAAGTTCATACAGGCTCAACTGCCAAATGATGGACTGAATTGTCTAAATGATTTAGAATACTCAACGGACCTCCCGACCTTGTTGTATCCTTGTTAGCAGACTTTAACAGAGATGAAAATTATTTACTGGCTCATTCCTTAGGTGTGATGTCACCTGTGTGGACCGAACGTTCTTTATTAAAGAGGTTAAAATGCATGTTTAGGGCATAACAAGTGCTTTCCATCTGCTCTTTCAATTTAGTCTAATTTTTACAAGAAACATTATAGAAGGTGATTGGATGACCCTATTAAATGGAATTATTTTTTCCAGGTGTTTAAAAGGACGACAATAAGAGCAGAAATGGATGCAATCTCTTAAACCCTTGTAGAACTGGTTGCTACAGTTTTAAAGTGGGTGTTTGTACGCTTTGTTTTAGAGTCATTCAATCGTTAAATAATGAAACCATCCAAGATAATTTCAAGCCACCTGGTGCAGTGAGGAAAATAGTTTTGTAATTTGAAAATTGTTCCAAGTCATTCTTTAGATTAGCTTTGCTAGATAAACAACAATAATCCCTTTTTAAATTGAATCGTTTCAGCCTTAGGTATGATATACAATCAATAATGCTGCAAATTGTCAAAAGATAAAAGATAAAAAGTTTCTTTTGTAAGCTCTGAAGGTATGTATTACCATTTTTTTCATATAGTGACACAGACAAGTATTTTTTTCGGTTTAATTATATCACATTTTGTTTCAGAAACCAGTTTCTCCTGTTCTTACGTTAGCATGCTAGAACATTGCACTCCAGTTAAACTGGGACATGGTTATTCAACCGGCCCATACCACAACTTGCATGGTTGTCTTGCTCACTTTTCTACATTTTCTTTGCAACAAGCATCTCATTCATGATGTCACATGTCAACCCAAGTGTTGCCAGGTTTGCTGTTTGTATCAGCTTTTACCTCGCTCGCAAAGTGGTCATCGACAAAAATAGAAGACCAGCATATTTCTAGCGAAACGCTGCACCATGGCTCATCCTGTAGGAACAGGAGTGATTATTTATAATAACAGCAACAGCTGCACTAGAGCAGCAATAATCAGTCACAGTAAAAATTGTATTTATGCAGAGATGTTTTCTCACCCCTTCACCACCTCCAACTTTTGCATAAGCAACTTTTCCAAGTGTACTTTTCTCCATAACGTATGTTTAATGCTGCGGTCCAGGTCAATACGAAGCTTACAGATATATTGTTGAAAAAAAAAAAAACTTTCATAAACAACATACACTTCAATGTTTAGTCACCCAGTTCAGGTTGAGCCTGGATGAGAGGGGGACTCTAACAAGAGCATTACGCAACCATGTCTTGCTTTTCCAGGAGGCTGCTCGTCATTTTGAATTGCTCTCTTGGGCGCATTTATCTGATATAGGTAGTGATCATGAAGCGAGACTCTTATATTATAAATTCATGGATTCTGCTGACCACACTTTGCAAGATCTAGCACCCCTGGAATGTTGCAGCTAACTCCTGCGTTTCAAACGGACAAACCAGCTGTGCTGTTTCAGACTACCAAGATAATAATACTCACACAATAACATTTAAGAGCAGATGACAGCTGCTGCTACATGTTGCTACTCTAGATAAGAGGACATATCCTAACCAATGAGACGTTGATTTATTAGTATTCCCCTCTCAATTAGATTTTACATTATCAGAAGGTCATCAAATACAATCTTTGTAATAGTGTTAAAGTATAATCAGTGGGGATTTCCAAATGTGTAAAAGGTGACTCATGGGTTTTGCAATAACATGGGTGTGCCATTGGTGATTCAGGAGTGGCACTACTTGTTGTGGCATGGTTTACCTGAGGGAGGTATTCCACCAAATACATTAATTTTACGCCACTCATATATAGCAAACACGTCTGAGCAAGACAAGTGCACTTTCTTAGATCCCATCATAGCCCACTACTTTTCAGTAATACATCTGCATCTTTTCACTGGATCTTAATCATCAGCCACTGAAACAAACTTCAATCCGAGGATATCAATTATTAATCACTAAACTGTGTTGAATTACAACTAATTGACAAACTAAGCCATTTAAAGTAATGGCTAGAAGAAGAACAATATATTTCTTCCTGGCTAAGACTATTGGCTCAAATAAAATCATAATGAAACATTAACATACTGGCTATCTAAAAGAGATGTACAGTTAAATGTCAAATGTAAAGTTTAAAGATATGATTATTTGTTTGTTTACAGTTTTCTACGATGAGCCACTTGTGAAACGTTTTGCTGCTATTTCATTACTCGATTGTTTAATTGAATTTATGACTCTAAATCAATATTAATGATAGCAGAGTCTGTCTTCAAGTTAAAGATGTCAGAGCATTTACTATTATCCACGTTTAAACTCTGTCTCTGAATAACTGCAGCAAACCCAACAACAGGATGTCAGCACATTTCCTAATGCAGTTTTTGGCTTCCTTTTTCCAATTCTCCTGAAGTGGGACTCAGAGTCTGGGTTTGCTTGCAGCCAGCCAACGGTAGCATTGGAGACTCGCATGCAGATGAAAATAAAAAAGGGGGAGAGGGAATGTGCCGTTTGCATGAAATGTGTGATTTCAGAATTCTTTTCAAGTACATCTTCAGGCAGAGTGGACGCTTGAGATCGTCTCATGATTCACATTCTTCATTCGTCTGCAAAGTAGTCGTTACAAGAATTGCTTGTGAATTGTTTCGCAGGCGGCTGACGTCTGAGTGACACTGAAGCACACATATCTGTCTATCAGTGACCCTCTGTCCGGGCGTTTCTCTTCTTGTAGCCATAAAAACTCTATTGTCCTGCAGAGGGACATTCCACTCTAGATTCATGTTGTTGCTGTGCAAGGCTGTTATCATTATTGCTTCAATCAATAACATCAGATAGTTAGACATGACTTAGACTAGCTCTACAGAAATGTTTAATTCAAGTTAAATATAACTTATTTGTCTTGGTTTTAAATGGTAAGACATCTGTAGTTATTCAAAGGTAACTGACTGGCTTACCGGAGTGATTTTAACTGTTACTTAAATATTATTATCCTTTTTTGGGGGGGGGCTGATTGTTTAGATATAAGGGCCAATATCTAAAATGATTTCATGAAAAAGGGCTAGATGGTCTTTAGACTACATGTGCAGAACATGTCAAGTCAACGCTCACATGAATGGCACTACCCACGTTTTAATTAATAAAAAGCATTCAGAGCATTTCCCTGAAACATAGTCAATTGTAATCATGGGCTCCATTTTGTCTCTAGACAAATGTGGAAACGTCTTCAACAGCTCCATGTGCTGTTATGTGTGTTCTTAATACTTTGGTTCAACGTTATTAACCATCCATCCAGTAAATAGCGAATCACCATCAGCTCGGTAAAATTAAGTATACTATTAAAATTTGGACATTTGTTTGGTTCATTATAATGCATAAGACTTCTGTAAAAGCAGCACAATATGTAGGCATCCCAACAGTAAAACGTTACTTTTGAAAATTGACAAACAAGATTCAATGAAAAAAACAAACAAAACACAAACAGTACACACTGATACAATGAAGTTTTCTTATCCTTGTTGCATTATATAAGAGAATAATGACTGTTTACAGAGGATTAATCTATATGCAAATAGAAGCATTAATTAAGAGGGGTCGGTCTCCGAGGCGGTGTTTACACTGCCTTTATTTGTTCATTTTCTTCCTTCCACCCTGTGTGGGTGTTTTTTTCACATTCTTGCTGAAATGTTGGGGAACAAACTTGTCTGCTTATTAAATCTACTCATCTCTCAGGGTTCATTTCTTTGCACTTGTTTTGCACAGTATAATTTATATTTGTTTTAAGAATTAAGCTATTATTTCCATTGTCAAGTTAAACTTTAGCCAATCAAGAAAAATATTTTTTCTTCAATAGCGTTTCTATTAGCAGTTATTTCCCTTTCAGGAAAAACTAACACTAACTAAGCTGTTTGAAGCGTTTTGCAGAACTCATTTTACTTTTTAAACTTCATAGAAGAAGAATAAAAATAATGTCTTACTTCAACAAGAAAAAAAAAAAAATAGAATTAATGAAGAATGTGATGCAATAGCAGAGGATTTAATTCTGTCAGATAAATCGTTGATTCTATACAATCGGTATTGTGATATTTTGAAACTTTAGTGTGTGAAACTCAATTCATCTGAATTAAAGGTTTCCATTAGTTGAACTTCCTGTGGTCGCCACAATGTGTTAAAAGTATTACTCTACTTATGTTTGAAGTATTTGAAGATACCTTGATTGTCAGGGTTTATCACTGCACTTTGGTCATGCAATGACAGCACACGTAACCTTGGGATGATGAATATTTTTACTTCACCCAGTGAAGTCAAAGATACATTTACCATCTTAGCACTGTCAAACTCACACACAAATAGACACAGGCCATTACATATTTACCCTTGGCAAATGCAGATCCGTGTCAAGGACAGACGGTTTTCTCACCACAAGCCATATTCAATGATTGGACTCAAAAATATAATTGCTGTACTTTTGACAGAACGAAATGTGGGTTCTCAGAGGTTAAAGTGAGTTTTGTGATGGAAGGGAATTCATATTTACAGATACATTTTCATTCAGAACGTCATTCATTATTCTGTAAATCTACCCTTGTACAGATTATATGTCATTTTAAACTGTAACTAGTTGATGACAAAATACCCCATTTTCAACCCACAAATGAAACGAAAGCTCATGGTCAAGTATTTTTTGATTGAAAAAAGTAAAGAAAAACAACTATTCAAGGGCTCTATGTTTACTTCACTATTCTCAGAGGTTTGAGAGTGGATACTGGAGTGGATGAACAAATACATTGCGGTTGTGTTATGAAAGAAACAAAAGACGTTATGAGGCTTTTTGTTCTCACAACATCTACCCCTATGGCAGAAGGCAGCACTCTCTTTTGCACTGGTTTTGAAGGTCGTCAAGGTCTCACACTAGTGCAAAAGAAAAGTAACTCACGCTTCAATAATTTGAAGCACCAGTTTATCAGGGATTTTAATGGCAGAAGCATTAAAGCAACAACTAAAAATGACCTAAGACATATTTGATAACAAAATAAACAATATTCAAAATCTATTGAGAAACATTGATTTAAAATTGAGTCAATGACTTTCATATTTAGATTTATTCGCCCTCAAAATAATCAGATCAAGTCAAGAACACACCAGGACGAGTCAAAAAGAAGAAACTTCATCTTGAAAATGATTTTGTCGTCAATCACTTTAGCTCTACTGGCAGATCAGCATGGCTAAAGTGATTGATGTTGAATTGTCCAACAATGTGACATCTGACCTATTGTGTTGGTCTGCAATTCATTCCTCAGCCTCTCTATTTGAAGCCTAAAAGGATAGTGTATATTCTGTCTAAACTGCAGCTACGTGTGTGTTTGAATGGTGATGGATCATCTTGTGAAATATTCATCATGTGAACTGGACCGCACCTTCATTTAGTTCCTCAGGATATTTTCCTTTTGTCGATTTCACAAGTCCATTAAAAGGAAGGAGATAGAAGGTCTAGATGCTGCCATTCATTAAGATTTTACTTACACATATAGCAGAAGTAAAATTATTAAGCCAACATACCACACAAGTTGTCTTTCAAACAAGCTGAACAAGAGTGAAAACATGTTCCGTCTTGATTCTTTTCTGTACCTGTTGTGCACATCCCACAAAAGGTAAGGAAAACTTTGCTTTTAGAAAACATTTGACTCAATTGGTTGGTATTATTTAATTAGTTATAAATAATGTTTTAAAAATATATATATATCCTGCTAATCAAATATTTAACCTACAACTTAACTGTTTCTATTTGCTACTCTTTGAGACCAGCAGACTGGAACAAGTTCATTTAAAGTAACTCTGCTCATCTCTTCCTGTCTGGCTGTGCACTCGCCACCTCCCAAGCTCTCCCTGGAATGGTTGCTTAGCAGCACAGTTTAGAGGTTGATGGTGTTTATGTAGTGTGTAGTGCCATGTCCTGTAAACACAGACGAGTGAACGAAAATTGATTCAAAATAAAACTGCTTCTGTCCTATCCATTTTTTTTGTTCACCAAATATAGTCATTTTCGCAACAAGGTCTAATGAATCATATTATTCATTTGTTATGTTCAAAGTCTCGTAAAACACATTTATTTAATGGTAACGTCATATTTTGTTTCCTTTTTCAAATTCAGTCCATAGATTAAATATGTGGTTGTCTCCATGGTTATTTTCAAGTTTTAGACTTTCACTTTTCCCCTGCTTTTCTCCTGTAGCTCTGTGGCGGTGAAGATGACCATGGCGAGGTACCGCCACTCGTGGGAGCTGGCTGTGGACCCTTTGGTCTCGTGTAAGCTGTGCCTTGGAGAGTTCCCTCTAGAGCAGATGACCACCATCACACAGTGCCAATGTGTCTTCTGCACTCTGGTGAGTCCAAACCTCGGATTAGCTTTGTTCTTGATATACTTTTACTTTACATACATTTACCAACAATTGCAACAATTGCTTTAAATGGAAGGAAAACAAAGGAATAAACACATGCACCACAGGGGATCCCATATATCTGTTATTCATATCATATCTTAAAATCTAGCCAATCACTGAAGGTACCACGCAATATCAACCAATCAGAAGCAACATAAGGCGGGTCTGTCTTTCATTACAGCAGCACTACTCACACAGATAGAGATGATACAGCGAGTGGTCGAGTCATCGTGACCCAACAACAGCGCCGACATCATATGATGTCAATCTATCCGTTGTTCCGGTTTCTTCTGTCACGAGCCGCAATTTTATTTTGGAAAAGTTATCTCTAAACTTTACGGTAAATTCCCATAACGCAGTTCAGAAGGAGGAAATTAACTTGTGTCGTTCAACGTAAGAGCAAAGCATCAGAGAAGTTGTGATCAATGACTGTCATAGATCTCTTCTGGAAGATATTGACTATTAAACCAAGAATATCATGATTAAATGTGAGACCAAGAAAACATTTGTGTCATGTTTTGCATCATTGCATGGCTTTACACCTGGTTGCAAACAAAGAAGGTATTTTATATTCCACAATATAAGCAACATTTTTCTGATAAAATTAATGCTTTTGGGATTGAAAAATCACCAACTTGCAATTTACTTACATTGATTTACAATTCCTCTAATTTAATATTACCTAACTGATTATGATTTAACAAATCCTTAACATCCACTTATTTGCAGTTTATTTGGCAAACCTGTGCTTTGAAACTGAATATTTTGCGACATTAAATGCACTGTGCAACCCTGGACGAGCTGTGGGCTTATAAAGCAACTAGTAATAGTCACTCTGACTGGGGGAGTTTAACCTATTAATTTCCAAGGAAGGAAAAAGTGTCCAAGAATGGTCACTTAAAATAGAAGCCTCTACTTAGGAACCAAGCAGTGGGAGCAATCATCACATTCTGCAAGTTTGAATCAAATAACTTAAATTTTAAAAAACACTTTAAATTGCTTTTCTGTGTGAGTTTAATTAATGCAAAATTATAGATTGTTGAGCGACTCTCTCTCTCTCTCTCTTCTCCGACAGTGCCTGAAGCAGTATGTGGAACTTTTAATTAAAGAAGGCCTTGAAACAGCGATTAGCTGCCCAGACTCCGCCTGCCCAAAAAGAGGACTCCTGCAAGAAAATGAGGTACTGCTGATGAGTTATGTGCTTCTTTGACTAACATCAGAGTTTAAATAAAGATCAAATTCAGTCTAACAAAAATATTAAATTACAATAATTAAAATATGCAAGTTAAACTAGCTGTGTTCAGTTCTCTCAAAGTATTTGGAATTTACAAGATGTATTCACAATATTTCCCCCTTACCAAATTTGATTGCTAAATGGATGATTGTGCAGAGGAAAGGATTGATAGAATGAAAAAAGAGTCTTCATAAAATACTACTTTTACTTTTTTTTTAAAGAAAAGCTGCAGTTCAAGTCATTTAACTTCTGATGTACTTAAGACCAAGTGTTGCTTGCAACCTTTGGTTTCCACCAGCTGGGCTCAATATTGGTTTGTTCTTTTGTCTCAATCATTATTAATATAATCATCACTATCTCTTTAAAAGTCCCTCACAAACATGCTCAAAATGAACTCCTGAATCAAAGAGTTGAACAAGTAAATTTTATCATTTTAAAAAACAATCACAGAAGAGTGTGTTTTTCTTCTCATTCTGTGGTTAAAATATGAATTCCTTGACTCGAGGCTAAATACAAATATGTCAATTCCTCCAGTACAAGAGTTGCATGCTTGCCTGGTGTTGAGGTCATTCAGGGAGCAAAGTGCCATTCATCCTCCAGGCACTTTGGCTGATGGACTCACTGGCTCAGTTTTTCTCGGAGGCCCTGCGACCGGGCCTGGTGCTGCGGCACAAGCTTTATCCTTCTAATCAATCTCTGGGGCTGACCCTGTGAGAACCCAAGGTGCTAGTTTGGTGAACGCTGTTTCTCTCTAGACAGCAACCTCTTCCCAATCCATTACTTTTACTTATACTACCATTGAACACTAATACAATGAAGTGGTGGTCACCAGCAGACTGATATAGAAACAGTTGCTGGACAATCCTAGAAATAACAATATGTTTCTGCAATTTCGTTATTCCTTTCATTATTTGTGCATGTTTTGTATGCAGAGACTGATGGTGAAGACTTTTGACAATGTAGCTGAAACATAATGCATGTTCTGTTTTTCTGAATATGTAATCTCATCTTGCAGCTGTTGTCTATAAATATGCATAATGACCTGTTTATTCCCCATTTTTCTTTCCTCCCCCGTAGATCGAGTGCATGGTGGCAGCAGAGATGATGCAGAGATACAAGAAGCTTCAGTTTGAAAGAGGTGAGTAAACGTGAGAGCGATTGTCAATTACAGACACTGTGGAGCTCCTCGCTGTCCTCGGCTGCTGTAACAAGGATGACGCCAATTGTGTCTGGCACGTGTTGCCAGCGGCCGAATGTATCAAGTGAAAGAGTTCCACAAATACATGAAGCTCTCACCCAAATCAGCTGTAATTGGCATTTGTGTTGTAGCCTATAAGAACATAAGGATGTCGCTCTTATTCAAACACTGCCACAGCTTACTGACCTGTGTCAGAAGAACTTACACAAAAATCAGTCTATAGTGAGTATTAATACTTCATTTTATAATTATTTAATATTTTTCTGATCACTTTCAGACATTATTGAATATAGTATGTGTGATCAAACCCACATTTAGCTGCTCTTCGTAACTACATTTTTTTTGGTATCTATTATTATTGTCTTAAATATGTTTTATTTCAAATATTAGCATGTGACTTTTAACATGTCAAACTACTATTTCAGTCAAATTTACTCAAAAAACACAGCAGTGAAAAAGATTGAAACACAAACTCTATACATTATCTTGTTGTGGAGAAACCTGGGGCTCTTGCTGACTCAGCGTTATGGTAAGATTAATGCAGTTAGAGGTTTTTGCACCACATGCCTTCTTATTTTTATTTTTTGGCCGGTCCGTGAAAATAATGCAGACATTCAACTGGTCTGCGGTATAAAAAAGGTTGGGGACCCCTGGCTTAAATAACATTATATAAGAAAAGAAAAAACAGGACCCAGACAATCACAATTAGCAGTGTCGAGGAAGACTTCTTTTTAGAAAGTGTGACTGGCTGGGAGGGAGAAGAGAGATGGGTGATGGCGAGACAGGGATTGAAGAGAGAAGAGTGTAGAGCAGTATGCAAGGGTACAGAGATGACCATGGAGAGGAATCTGTTTCTGTCGGCACCGTCATGGCAAGGTGAAGGAGATCCTGGATCCAGCAACAGTATGTGTTGTGAAAGAGCACTGGGGGCTCCTTGCAGATGAAGAGGGCGGGTTAGAAGTTTACCGGTGATGAGCCATGAAGCACGAAAGAAAGACACAAAAACAGATCAGTCATTACCAAACAAAAAATCACCAAATTCTCAGATTTTTTACCAAACATCAAGCCTCAAGTAGGTTGTTTTTGTCAAAATTGAATGCTACAAACATTTAACTACCTTCTTCATTATTTAAGACCGGAAAATTACATTTATTATTCATCTATGAAACATCTTTTGATACGATTTTATTTATCCAAAATATTTTGTTTTATTTTCATTGATTTTATGGGAAAATAATTTGAACGTTATTGTCTGGAACAGCTTAAAGTGGTTGCAAAAATAAAGAAAGCTGGACATTCATATAACATTTTGGGTTGTCTTCCAGAGCCCTATGTTTAATCTGCGTTTAAAATGTATGCTATAGACTTTACATTTTGATCAAAGTGTACAACTTTATGCATAAAGATAACAACATAATAACTGACTCTTAGTAATAACCTGCAGTTTTTAAATATATTTAGCTGAGAATATATTGCAAATGTTAAAAAAACAAAACATGTAGGTTTTTGTGCAGACAATGAATCATCCTCCAGCAGGTCTAATAAAAAATATATGTGTTTATATGCAGTATAAATTAGTGCTATGCCTGTCACAGAGATGTCCATCCACAGCTGGTATAATGGATGGGTGTATTCAAGAATGGCTGTCAACATTCCTTCTGAAAGTGTCAACCATCTTGTTAATGTTCAAGTCCAGTCAGGCTGAACTGTGGCTGTTACTCTTACTCTGTATTTGTCAGTGGGAGCCAAGAGTAGGAAAAGTATTTTAAGTTCTTGGCAGAAAAGAGAAGAGGAAGTGAAAAGGTCATGTGCATCATGATTTCACTTTTGTACTGTATTTGTCCACAGCATGTTGTTCATATCACACATTAACTCTTTAAAGAGCAGTTAATCTGTTTTATTCATCAGTATGTGTCTGTTTGTACAAAACTCTCTCTGTCATTGAAATGTTTACATAAGAAAATACACTGAAAATACTTTTTTCAACACCACATTGTGGTTACACAATCGTGTAACCATAACCACACCAACTCTACTGTTATTCGTCAAGCATTGAGGTTTATCACCGAGCGTTATCAATCACGGATGTCTCCACCTCCAAAGGACTCGATGTATAAACAAAGCGGGGCATGATTACAGCTGGCTGGAGGAGGAGTAAAGCCATTATTACATCTTTAAGTAATAACTTCACAACATAGTCATGAAAAGAGACCTTCTGCATCTTGGGAGGAAGACTTCAACATTTGAAACATATGGATGAGTCAGGAGAGTTGGATTTTTTTCATTAGTTGCCCTTTAATTTCACGATCGTCTGAATACATGAGTGAGGAACTTGAAGTTTTTAAAAAACATGAATTGGTTACGGCCACAGTGAAAAACTAACGTCACAGTACGATATTAATTGTTTGTTTAAATATTTGATTAATTAAAAATGAGAAATATTTGAGATACAAAATTTATGAGTTTGTTTGTTTGAGGTTTCTCAAGATCGCTTTTCATTATTAATTGATTATATTTTCAACTGTAATCATACAATTTTCATCTGATCAAAAAATATAGGTTTAGAAATGAAAAAGGAGCAGATTCGTGCAGCTTATTCATAGTTTTCTATTTCACTGAACAGATTATTTTTTCATGCATTTTTTTTGTTGTTCATTTATGAATAATGTTGCAAAATGCTCTTCATCAATGTCCTTTCATCATTTATGTAAGTGGTTGAAATGCTGCTAATAGAAGAGACGATCAGTGACAAAGAAAATAGCAGCTAAAGGAAAGTAGGGCTGATATCTTACCCCTTTCTGGTGAAAATGACTTAAGACAAGCAAAAGCACAAGACCAAAGAGGAAGTTTATTTGACCTAAATCATGCAATGTGCCCAAATCTGCCTTGTCACGCCTCGTGGCCATGAAGCAATTTTGTTGGATGTGACCCCATGAACTTCATGGCAGATGGAGCGCAGCTAAAGGCTGGTAGCTAGCATCACTCTTGGGCAAAAAGAGCAGTTGAAAATGTTTCTGGCAAACACTTTCAGCTCCAACCATATGTTTGGGAGATGGCATTAACCACTATTTCGATGAAACAGCCCAGATATTGCAAATAGATGACTACAAATATTGCTTAGTTACTATTTGTGTCACTTATAAACAGTAGCTTAATAGAGGTGAGTTCACATGCAGGTTGTCTGAAATAATGTCCACTCAAGCATGCAAACATGAGGAGATAATCACTGACTAATAAACTCTTCTATTGCCAGTAATGCTCCATCAAGCAATAGCGGGATCTGAACTGTGACATCTGTTCATATTTATCATTTTATCAAGTTTTTTTCACTCTGTGTTTCGTGTCATCAGAGGTGCTGCTGGACCCATGCCGGACATGGTGCCCTTCCTCCACCTGCCAGGCGGTGTGCCAACTTAAAGAAGCAGACTCTCCAGCCATGCCACAGCTGGTCCAGTGTGCTGTCTGTGCCCTAGAGTTCTGCTCGGCCTGCAAAGCCACCTGGCACCCTGGGCAAGCCTGCCAGGAGAGCAACCTGCCCATCACAGCCTTCCTACCAGGGGAGAACAGGTACATTTTTTTTTAAATATTTTGTTAATATTATAAACAGACAGAGATGTTAAAACATATAAAAATGATCAGTTCAATATATTTAGGCTGATTCTTAACAGTAAATATCAATCTATTATTTACTGGAAGTTAATATATAGCACAACACATCTTGAATTACTTTTTAAAATTACATTAATAATAATCTATCACCACCATTGTTGGGAGCAACGTGTTATAGTAATAGTACCTTTATTTTTGCAGTGCTCTAACTAATTACTTTGCTCAAAACTGCAACACGTTAACCATTCGTTTGGTTCAATTTAATCACTTGGCAGAGCGTCATACATCTTAAGACGTTTCTATTTGTTCAGGCTTTTCCTTGATTTTCTGGAACTCCTGTTGTGTTATCAGTTTTATCTTGATCTTTAAAATATATACTTTATTGAATATTGTTTTGATTGTTTAAGCGCTTTGTGACCCTGGTCTGGAAAAGCGCTATACACATAAAAATGACTTACTTACTTACTTACAAGAGATTGAGGGTTAAAGACCTGCGTCGGCTGATTTTCTATTATTTATAAGAGGCTGTTACTATTCATACACAATGATATACATATAAATAGTTTATGTAATTATTCTTTCAAGATAAATGTTATTTATTCCGTGGAAGAGGTAGAAACACAACATCTGGGTTTGGCCTTTGGCTTTTGCCTAGGCCTCCATTAAGGTTGATTGAATGTGGCCATCGTCAAACATGCCTGGTGTACGTGCACACCGATCTTCACAATCTAGCAGCAGTCACTTGAAATTCACGGCTGTTAGGGCTTGCTTGTCTCTGCCAAAAGTAAATCATGCTGTGAAGATTGACGTAATCTCCTCAAAGATACAGGATGTGTCCGAAGAAAACCTTTCTTGCTGACTGAAAGAGCATTGAGGGGACCGCTGGCAGACGTTTGGAGCTGACCCGCTTCCTTGTGATATCCTATTACTCAGGAAATGTCATTAGCTCCGTCAGGCTTTCGTCTTCCCGCTCAGTTCCAGAGCTCACTGTGGAGAGAGAGAAAAGGATTAGCAGGTGGACTCTGAGTTGTGAAAGTACCAGGTGGCTGAGCCACTTGTTAGCTCTGTGGACTTTCCTGAATGAAATCTTCTTGGCTGTTAAAGTGGCTCTTAACCCTCACTTTTTGGGCGTTCCACTGCCTCAGAAGTTGATGCTGTTACAATAATGTGGGTGTGGAGGTCAACACAGATCACTGAGGCTCAACACTGATTCACTACGTCATATAAATATATAGCATTGGTAGCAAATTCTGAATCTATTTAGTTTACCGTTCATGTCTTTTTGTAAAATAAGTTTTTTTGTTTTGTTGTTCTTGTGCTTGATTTGTTACGGTGAAAACAATGGTCAGTCCCACTCTGAAGTGGTCATTGACAGGATTTGTGAATTTTAGTATGAGTTTTTTTTATGTGTTTACTTACATCACTCTTAATGTTTGATCAATTTTATGTTTCACAATGCATAAAATTGACGTAGTCATGAATTGAAATGGAAAAAAAAACCTTGATGACTTTTCTCAGCTATTTAAAGTAATAATATATTTATAAAACACTAATTATATACAGTATAAGATGTGAAATTGAAACTAATGTTAACAATATTTAAATCATCACTTATCCATTGAAGAATATATACAATTATTTATTCATACAAATGTACCAACATTATAAATAACATTATATGTATATCCATTGCACATATTAATTTAATTATTTTTATCTTTACTGCTTTTTAAACTGACAGTTTTTTTTGTCTCTACAACTACAACTATGGATTCACAAGTGTTGTTCTTCAATAACTGTACATAATTCACAAAGGGGAGAACATTATCTCCACAACAGTTGTATCCTCGGAACGTTATCCCTCTGTGGATGCCTTTTGTTGCCTGGCAGAAGAAAACAGCAATAAACTGGGTTTGCTTCAGGAATCCACAAGTGTATCGTCAGCTACATGGAAACCGGAGGTATAAATAATGTTCTGGGCGTCCTGTTTCGCCTCTTGCAGGCTGATGGATTGACCAGCTCCATTGGCGTTTTGCGTCAGTGTTAGGTGTTGTGATGTCATTTGGACTCATAAATCAGTCCAGTAATGTCCACCTTCTTCTTCTTCAGTCTGTTCAAATACATTTTTATACAGCATAAATAACTTGATGAGCACAGTGTCCAAATACACCTTTCTTCTTCATATGCACACTTTCTATCTAGTTTAGTTTTTTGGGGGGGTGTTATGTATAAAAGAGAAATAGCTGCTTCTCCCTAGAAAAGGTCTGTGAAAGGCTTGTTATGCTTTGAGTCACCTGGTAACGTGATATCTACAAATAGACTGCTTCGACAAGCCTTCTCTGACATTGGTGCATCACAGGATAGAGTTTGAGCAGAAGGTTCTCTGAACTCCCTGTGAAATCAATTCCCACCGCGATCGTCCTGTCAATGCAAGTGCACACGCTTGTCTATGTGACAGATACCTGCCTCACTACGGCGCCAGGACCTCACTGAAAAGAAGCCTCGCCGACATCCTCACAGATCAATCAGCTCAACCCCCACCTATAACAAACCATCTGTGGTAACAATGTGACCCGTCTTTCTCCTCAGCTCCTTCTATAAGAACGAAGAGGACGACGCACCAATCAAACGCTGCCCCAAATGTAAAGTTTACATCGAGAGGGACGAGGGCTGCGCTCAGATGATGTGCAAGAATTGCAAGCATGCCTTCTGTTGGTACTGTTTGGAGTCTCTGGACGTGAGTAGGATTCTAAATCTTATTCATTTATGATTTGCAGTGGGTGATGTTGCCAATACCTTAAATTCATGTTTACATCGCATGCCTTTTTTCCCCTTTACATGAAAGATTTACATTCTGGATAGGTTTAACTAAGCATAATGTACAGTCCTGACCTTATTATGCAACGTACACATTATACAACATGTTCTTGTAGTTTAAACCCATGATATTGCTGCAGTAAAGATTCTCTGAACTTCCCATTCCAGTATTGATAAAACCATTATCCTTATTCATGTACAGCTCAATAAAGTGCTACAGATTTACATGCGATCAGATACAATTAAAAACGATATGTTTTCAAGATAACAATAATAAGCACATTTGCTTCAGTGAAAAAAAATATATATTTAAAATTAGGAAAACAATCTTTTTTACTAAAAATATTATATAATTATGAAATAAATGTATTTATCATCACTTTTTGGTCAAAGTTAAGCTTATCTTTTTTTGTGTACATTTTTTTGTTCAATGTAAATTGACCGAAATAAGAGAGTCCATTATATTGTTTTTTAATTGTTGAAGCAGCATTTGATTTAGAAAATATTACCAAATGTCTCTGTTCTTAAACAATGGATCAGCAAAACAAGATTTTTGTTGAGATGTAACAGGAGACAAGGTATTGTTCTCTATTATAAAGGATTATTAGGAATTAGTTTTCAAATGAGGTAAGAAAATAGACCAAATGATCTGTCGCCACAATAAAGATCGAGCAGTTCAATTTCAGGTTGACTAGCCACAGTGTCTTACATCATCCCACATGTGCCGCCACAGAGGGCATCTGTAAAGCAAAGGTTCTTCCAACAGCTGGCCCTGTTTCTTAGAATCAGCAATCATACCTCTCATCTCTGTTGTGTCTGTGCTTTTCGGCCGACAGGACGACTTTCTCCTCATCCACTACGACAAAGGACCTTGTCGAAACAAACTGGGCCACTCCAGAGCGTCCGTGATCTGGCACAGAACGCAGGTGAGGAATCCATGGCTTTTTTCTCTGTGACTCACGTCGTCTTAGCGGTCGAGACACGTGAGGGCAGGTCTGACGGCTCTTCACTCTCTGCAGCACAAAAGGCTGGTTCTTTTCTCCTCGTGTGCTGCAGAGATGGTGAATGCTGCTGCGTATTCTATTATCCAGGGGGTTGTCGTGGCTGGTTTGCACAGGGATTTACAGGGTCATTACCTGGGCAGAAAATTGTATTTTGCTCACAACTAATCTTAGGTGGCACTTCATTAGACTGAAGCAAAAACTACTACTACTCAGGTAATTTAAATATCTTCAATAACACATTTGAGATGACTCACCCGAAAACACCTTCTAAGACGGCCCTGTGGATAAGATTGTTGATATCTTCTGGCCCGCAGGCGTCATGTAGTCGTCATAAGCACACAGTGGCATCTGCTGCCCAGTGGGACAGACTGAGGTGAGGGAGGACAGTGGAGCTGGTGGTTGTCGGGTTGAGCTTCCAAATGACAACAATTACACTAATGCACAAGATGCAACTGAATATACGAGTAAACACTGTTTTTTGTTTACATCATATATCAGTGACTTACTTTAGCATCGCCTGGTTGGTAATAACTCAAAGTTGTCTTTGGTTTCCTGAACCTTTCACGAGGGATTCTTGTGTTGCTGCCAAATATCTGACCTAACAAGAACAGCAATGGTGCTATTATAAGTTGCTATTTGCATGTGACTGTTATGTAGCCACGCAGGCTGCAGACATCTTGGACTCTTGCGCCCCTCTGTGGTGAGTAAGGGAATCTACCAATGCCAATAATGTCGCAGTTGCTAACTACGTACAAGACACCCGGAAGCACAAGAAACTATTTATGAAGTAATTATTTTCTTTGTTTCAGGGTCAGATTACTCATTAAACCCAACCTAATTTTAAAAGTGTTCATGAAAAAATACATCAAGCCCTGTTATCAACAGCTTATCATCAAGAAAAGAAAATCATATCATTGATGTGTTGTCAATGTATACTCTTCTCCTGCTTTCAGGGTTCAAAATACTTCAGCAAATGGTAACATGTCTGCTAAAAATGAAATTTAGTTTAAATAAATAAGCGTCCTTTGAACCATTGTGTAAAGTAATGATCTATCAAGGTGCATAAATCGAGGCCATTGTATTGTTTTACTAGTTAACTTGTTTATATTCTTGTTTATTATCCTTCTGATTTTCGGTTCTTTAATACTTTTATGAAACGTTGGGCACATTTCTATTACGAAGTTGTTTTGTCGTGTTTGTCCCCATCTTGTGGTCAGTGTCGAGTACTCTTTCTGATCAATTATTTTCTTCCAACATTTTCCATCAGAGCGGTCACCTGAAGCCAGCCGATACTATTCAATTCAATTCAATTTTATATAAAGTGTCTAATCATAACAAATCTCAAGACACTTTAAAGTTTAAGTAAGACTATAGTTGATTAAGGAAAAACAGATCCCAGCAACTCAATAATGAGTGAAGCACAGTGTGGCGTTGGCGAGGAAAAAACTTCCTTTTAGAAGGCAGAAACCTCGAGCAGAACGAGGCTCAATGTAGACGGCCTCCTGCTGTGACCAACTACTACCCTCTTCTCGTGCTTCCCCATCTTTAAACCTGACGATTTATGATCCTAGAATCTTCATTTTAGATCGTTTTTAATCTTACATGTAAAGTCTAAGCTCTGTAATATGACACTAAATAATAAACTTTTACATGGAGAAAACTGTCTTAGATGTCGTAAAAGCGAATCATAATCATGTATTGTTTTAACAGGTGGTGGGGATCTTCGCTGGATTCGGTCTGCTCCTGCTTGTCGCTTCCCCTTTCCTCCTCCTGGCCACGCCCATCGTCCTCTGCTGCAAGTGCAAATGCAGTAAAGGCGACGACGACCCTCTGCCGACCTAACCATTCCACCGGAGCCGGGGCGGCAAGCGGCCTCCAAGGATCTTTTTACCCTCTTTATCACGTATTTATCTTTCTCCCCGCTTCATTTTGGCTGCTCAGCTGCGGCTGCTTTGGGGATCCATTGCTCTGCATGAGTGTGGCTCTGCCAGCAGAGGGCTCCGGGGTCAAGTGTCAGGAGGCCAAACTTGTCAGTGGGCTGTATGTAAGCTTACGATGGAGGACGTCCGTGGGGTCTTCAGACGACTCTCACTTCAGAGACGATTTGTTGAAAAACTGCTTCAGCCAGCTGAGGAAGAACCAGACAAAGCTCTCTTAAAAGCTCCGACCCTTGACACGCATCCCCACAACACACATGTAGCTCTACAGAGTCGGTAGCATTAGAGGCGCACCACGCATCCGGTGTTCACTCGACCTGTTCTGCGTGACGTGAGGTCGCGTCAGCAACGTCAAGGCTGACGTAGAGTCGGACGCCGTCGTTCAGATCAATGTCCGTCCTCCTCATGATGTCAACGTTTTTATAACTCGCCGATTTTACCGGGACTGTGCTCAGAGTTGTGTGTTGTTCTTGGGAGTGTGTCACAAAAACTGTCTGAAAGGGGAGCGCCTCTCCGTCTGGGTTTCCAAGGGTACAATTTATTCAGATATTCATTTAAAATGAGCACAAGAAAGTACATGTGTGGTTATTGTATTTTCCCCAATAGTTTCACTGCATTTTGAGATACCTTTTGGTATATTTGAACAACCTATGCCAACATGAATCCATCCATGTGTTAGTTCAAGGTTAAAGGGCTAATTGTTTTTGTTTCTTCTTGCAAATCGACGGTGGTTTTGTGACCTTAAACACAAGTTACATGAATTAGAAAAGCCACCTGAAGCTGAGCTAGAATGTGTTCAAGCTACTTTCATTTGAAATCATTCATGTCAAGAATATTCTTGGTTTCACACCCAAAAACAAACAATCAATTTCGCTGACCGCATTTTTGTACGTACATCCCCAACAAAAGCACATACATACGCTACAGGCCGGACGCTGATGTCACACATGGAAGCTCAAATGTTCACGCAGCACACAAACTTAAATCAGTTTCTCTTCAAACCGAACTCAAGAGGCGTTCCTCTTTCTTGTATACATTCCCTCCCGTTCACCAAGAGAAAGGTTAGTCTGGCCCAAAGTTGAAGCCAAAACTAAAAAAAGCCTTAATTTGAGATTAGCCAAATCCATTTTACGCTCTGCATTAGAAAATATTCCAGGTTTCTAGCGTAAAGATAAACAATGCAGACTACGATCCCTTTACAAGCTGAAGATTCTATGATGTCGTCCATTTATCAGCATGTTGAAATAACAAAAGACCCACGAATTCCCTTCACAGTCACCATCAGACTCAAAAGAAATGGTTCATATCACAAACTTGCATATGTTAGTGGTCTTTGTTGTTTCTGTCGGACGTCAGGCAGCAGCAACGTGCAGCTACTCCCTCAGAAATAAAAGTAAAAGAATGTTGAATTGTGGGCATATTGCCAAAAGGCTGCGCTTTACTGTATCACTTTGTCTATGCAAGTTTGTACATTGTCATTCGAAAAGACGATTCGTTGGTCGTGAACTACAGTGTGAGGCTACAGAATGTACATGTGCATATCTTGTTTTATCAGGGGATGGAAAACCTTTTTTGTACGTGGATGTCTGTTTTTTTTTCTTTTAAAAAGATGGTGTGTTGTATCTTTTGTACGTGTCTTTTATGTAGAATATTCATCAACATTTTTTTTTACAACTACTGAAAGTGGTCGTGGCAGTTAAAAGAAATTATGATGCAAAACAAAATCTGACACCTGTGGATGATCTTTTAAGACTATACATGAAAAACACATTTTCAACTTAAGAAAAAGGGAAAAAAAACCGTCCTACCATTGTCTAGAATATTTTTGGGATATCTTATTGAGATTGTGTCTTAAAACCAAAGCATTTTTTTATCTTTTTTTGTCATCAAGTTAATCTTACTGATCAAAAAAAAAAAGAAAACAATTTTAAAAATATATTTATCACTGCGTTTTTACTTTTAAATACAAGCGTTTCACTTTTTTAAATTAAGAAAACTGAAATATTTAAAACTTTCATCCTCATTACAAAGGCTTCGTTTTTACAATAACACAAATTATATAAATATTTGCACAACAGTAAGGTTTTGTTATGTCAATTTTAAATGTTTTTCCAGACAACAAAAGATTTATTTTCACCATCTGAGAAAAAGCTTCTCGTACAACATTTAATTTTGCGTTTAATTTTTTGCACTTATTTAATCCTTTTTTGCAGGATGAAATGATTCTGCTGTTAAAAAGATGCCAAATTAAATTGATATTTCACAATTTGGAAAGGTTTGTTGTAACTTCCCATAATGCAAGATTCCAGGAGCCCACGGTCTCCACGGAGCCCGGGTACTAAGTGTCACGGTGATCCGAACGATCAGTTCTAATGATGTCAAACTATCATTTAGTGGAAATGAAGCAATCAGCAGCAAAACATTCATTCAATAGCTAAAGCCACTAACGTAATGGCAAAGAGTCCAAAACAGCAGGAGCATTTCCACAGCCATACCATCATTTCAGTTCTAGTTTAAACTTGATACAATCTTTATTTTACACACCATCCCATCCTTACTCATGAACAAGTTCCCAAAAACTTAAGCTCCTCCTACTCGAGAAGGCACTCCGACTTGGACATGGCTTTTTAATGTTTTCTGGTGGATTTTGAGTAGTGGATCCACATGCTATCGTTCCAAGTGCAGCTACAGAAACCAGAATTAAAAGTAGCTCTTTTGTTTTAGCAGCTGGTCCACGATGTTCTTTCTAGCCTTAAAAACCAGTAGCCATGTCACACTTCTCAAACCTACTCTCCTCCCTTTTTTTTCTTTTTTTTTTGACAATCGTGCCAAGCAGACTCCCATGAAACATACACTGGAAATGTATCAGTCGACTTTTGTGTTAGGTTTTAAAAGTTGTTTTTTTTTTCAGAGTTGATCTTACACATCTTATTGTGACCTCTGCACTATGTGTAGGGTGTTTACAGTACACTTGTTTTATTTGTTTGTGTGTTTCAACATTTTACAGTTCAGGAGGTACAAAAATGCGTCAAACTAATCCGCATCCCTTCCACTGTGCTTCTGATGAAACAGGTTGTTGATTGAATATGCAACAGATTAAAAGGGCCAAACTGCAAACATCAGGATCCACGTCACAATTTCAAGCTACCAAGAGCTACGTTGCTTATCTACCTTGTCAGGAACCTGCATGACTTGTTTATCAATATTGTAGCCGTCATCATCAACAGTAGCTTTCTCCTCTCCGTTCTTAATTCTATGAATCCCTGGTAGTTTCAACATGTGGTTTGTGCTGAACAGACGGGTCATTAAACATGATCCGGGGCAGATTCAGTTGAGTCAGAAAACAAGTGCCGTTTGTTAACATGTCGGTGTTTAAAATGAACATAAACAGAACTATTTGTGACAGAGACGGTCGGTCCAGACACTATAAAATGGTATATGTATCTGTTATTTCAGTATATCTAACACTGTGACACCAGATATTAAATGTTGTTTTTGTGACCTTGACCTGCTCCTTCTTTCTCCGGTTTCAGTAGAATACTGTCACGGATCATGTAGATATGGCTTCATCTAGTGGTTGAAAGGGAATCTACTAGTTCTTACCTCGTTTGTTAAACACATTTTTCAACATTACAATTTATTTTCGAGTAATGTTTTATTCTTCACTGCCACTATGTTATCTATAGTTGTTATGGTAACAGCTTTAGCGGGGAGTCCCAGACTTTCCTCTGCCCAGAGACATCATCATCATCCTCGTTGACCCTGAGGCGTTCCTAGGCCTAGGAGAGGGTCTTTCTAGCCTGACCTGGTCCCCCCTATGCAGCCTAATTTACAAAAGATATATGGACATTTTGGGCAACTCCCATACACCCTCAAAAACCACCTTGCACCTACCTAATCCAAGGTTTGACAAATGGACCCTCGTTTTAAGAACCCTCCCTTGTCTAGGGAGGCTAAGGAGTGTGATCCTTTTATGGTTGGAACACACACTCGGGTCGTCCTACTTAAAAAGGGAAACCACCAGCCAAGTCTGCCGATCCAGAGGCACTCTACTCAGTTTCCATGCGATAGTGAGATGTGTCAGTCACCACTGCTCCATAACATCCAGGACCTTGAGTTACAGTCTCCACAGCCTCACTAAACTCATCCCACACCTGCACACTCAGCAACTATTGACATCATCATTCACTGCTGGGGTGGGATTAAGGAATACAGGAAGAGAACATAGCCCCATCTCACTCATTGTTCCTCTGCTTCCCCTAGGATATGGTAAATGCTAGTGATGGGTGGATGAGGCCTTGTGAGGCAGCTGATGCTGTATCATGATACAGTTTGTCCACTAGATGGATGAAAATGATACCAGGTTTGATTAAATTAGTAGATCTGAGTCAAAAAGTATAAAGCAGAGAGTGCCATCTAGCCGATGGTAGTTGTGTTGTTGGACTTCCTGAACCTCTCGTCCTTACGGCAAAACTCCTTCCTCGTCAAAGAGGTGACATTCTATGTTCCTATAGCAAGCTGAGGATCCAATCGCTCATGGACCACAGCATATGCTGTAGTGAGCACACAGGGATAGGCTTTTTATGTATTTATTTATTTTAGTGTTCCGCGGTTCTATTTAAAAAATATTATTTTATATTTACTTAAGATTGTTTTAGGTATCTAAGGTTAAATTGTCCCTATTAAGTGTATTTCTTTCAACACATGACATTTGTTGATCCACATTTGTTATTTTTACAACAGTTATTTTACAGTTTAATTCAATATTGTACTATTTTTTGTATTTTTTATTAGTGATGGTCTGATGAAGTTTCATGAAGCAGTTTCACTATTTTCAGAATCCACTAGATGGCAGTCTCTGCTCTATTTTCCTTTGTTTCGAACAACTGTGCTGTGTCTCAAATCGCATACTACTCTTAGTATACTAGAAGTTAGTATGCATCAGTTTAGTGTACGTACTAACTAGTAACTAATTCTCCGCAGATAGTATGTCTCAAATCAAACTCTGCTGCTACACACTAACCGGAAATCACATGACAGCTTTTTCTTCTACTTCTATTTAATGTTGTTTCAACCAGCTGTTTGAACGCTATCGCCACCTGCTGGAAGCACGTTTTGCAAGTTAAGAAAAAGAAATAAAGAAAAAATATGAGAATCTAAATAATCGCGAGATATTTAAGCTGTTATCAGCAGCGAAGAAGTGTCATCCTCATACTGCTGCTGAAAATGCACCTGTAAGTATATGAATATATATGTATAGATATATGATATAACTTCCGTTTAAAACGTCATTAAGATGGCGGCTGTTTAGGGTGGTTAGTGTCCATCGAACCATACTCAGTTTTGTGGCCGTGTTAGTACGCCAATTTAGTGTGCATGGCGCACTAAATTTCGGATACTAAGAATTGAGACGCACTAACGCACTAAAAATACTAACTTTTAGTAAGCTAGTATGCGATTTGAGACACAGCACTGTTCTAATGAAAGATTACATCATTTTTAAACTGATGGCGCCACCTACTGACCTCTAAACAACATGACACTGCTACATGAAGCTTCATCAGCCCATCACTGTTTTTCATTTTAATTACAATAAAATACACTAAATATCGACTTAACTCACCGTATTTTAAATGTGTATGATATATAATATACTAGTTCACCAGCTACCCTATTCATATCTAAATATATTCATTTAAAACACATTTGCTCTAATATATTTTAGTATTTTTTCATTATACACCTTACATACATGTGGATATCTACTTCTGTCTTTAATAAATAATGAATAAAATCAAGGTAAGGGGTTTGGTATTATCTTATAAACTATGCCAACTTAAAAAAAACATTTTCGTTGTTGAAGCTTGCACTGAATCAAAATTGTCGCTGTCATTGTTTGCTCCAGCACGTGAGTAAAACTTTGTCACTTTGTATTTCAGTGATCATTTCGAAAGTCTCCTCACCGTCTGCTGCCTCCTCTTTGTTCACGAGCATCACGCACCACTCCTTCATATTCACCGCTGCTCTTTCTGTTCCCGCTCATCAGACATGTGTCAGGCTTTTGTTGAGGTCTGCCAGAGAACAGGTTGTCCTGTCCCTCTCCTCCGCCTTTATGTACACTTCCTGCCAGATGCCGAACCGAGAGCATTAACAAGACAACGCTGGAAATGAAAGTGCAAATGATCAGTGATACATCATCCCTCACCAGCTGTTCCCTGTTTTTGGAAGTCCCGTCCACCAATGGTGGGCGAGCGCCACAGGAAGTGGCTCTCAGTGGGAGCTATGGCGACGAAGGGCTTGAGGATGTTATCTGGAGCAAATGGTTTGGACATCGGGAGACAAAGAGAGCCAGCTGAAGATGAAAAGATGTCGCCCCATGCACCTGCTTGGTTTTGATCACGATGTTCCGCCATCGCACGTGTGCTGGCTGTTGGCCCAGTATGGACGGTGACTACAACTGCAGCCTCTTGTTCGTCTCTTCTTCCAACAAGTCTGAAAATCTGCATGCTCACAGAAAATCTTCTTTTATAACGCCGCATCAACCATAAATAGTGATCTTATTTCCAGCGGCACCGAGATCCTCCCGGTGGCACTGTTGCAGTTTGTGGCTATCAGGGGCAATTTGTGGTGTTTTCTTTGGCATCTCCTCACACTTACTTGGAATTTAGATACGCCTCCCTTGACTCACTACCAATATTTGGCGGGAGTCATATTCTCTACAAAAACTTCTTATGTCATGATGAATACAAAATAAAATAAAGTAAAATTCAGCTATCTGTTTACTTATTTTAGTGTAAAAATGTTAATGTTCCTCTATGTTTTTTAATAATAAATATATATAAATGAGGAGGAAACAAGTATTTGATCCACACTGATTTTGTTAGTTTGAAATGAACGGTCTACATGTTTAATGGCAGGTTCATTTTAACAGTGACAACACAAACTCCCAATACTTTAAGAAAGTATTCCTAATCATGTTACCTGTATAAAAGACACCTGTCCACAGAATCAATTGATCAGACACCAACCTCTCCATCATGGGAAAGACCAAAGAGCTGTCTGAGAATATCAGGGACAAGAGTTTAGACCTGCTCAAGGGCTATAAAAATAGCAAAAAATCTCTAAACTTAGGAAAATATTGTCACAACATGATCTGGAGCTTGTAATCCATACGTTTGTGTCTTCTCGCCTGGACTATTGCAACAGTTTATATTCATGTCTTAACAAGAAGGAGCTGTCTCGCCTGCAGTTGATTCAGAACTCTGCAGCGAGAATTCTAACCCGCTCAAGTAGAAGAACTTACATTTTCTCCGATCCTTAAAACTCTTCACTGGCTTCCAGTTTTTTTCAGGATCAACTTTAAAATTCTGGTTCTTACTTTCAGATCTATTCATGGTCAGGCTCCTCCTTACATCACTGATCTGATCCAGCCTTACACCCCAGCTCGGGCTCTGAGGTCTGTGGATCAGAATCTACTGATGGTTCCTCGCACACGGTTCAGGACCAGAGGAGAGAAATCCTTCCAGGCTGTTGCTCCTAAGCTTTTCAGGCTTTTTCTTGATTTTCTGGAACTCCTGTTGTGTTATCAGTTTTATCTTGATCTTTAAAATATACACTTTATTGAGTATTGTTTTGATTGTTTAAGCGCTTTGTGACCCTGGTCTGGAAAAGCGCTATGCAAATAAAAATTACTTACTTACTTACTTACAGTAGAGTATCTGGCTAGAGGTTTTAGAAGTTGCAGGTTCAATCCCAGCTCTGGGTAAGATTGTGGCGTTGTGTCCCTAAGCAAGACCCTTCTGATGGTTGAGCTGGTGCACTGCATCGCGGCCTATTCCCATCAGTGTGTGATTCTGTGTGTAAATGGCTGAATTCGTAACTTAATGTTAAGCTGCTGAATAAGCATAATAAAGCGCTACATAAGTAAATAAGTAAGCAATTTGTATTTATATAGCGCTTTTCCAGACCAGTGTCACAAAGCCCTTAAACAATCAAAACAATATTCAATAAAATATATACTTTAAAGGTCAAGACAAGACCTATTAACCATTTAAAAACCCAACTCTCCTGAATTACTCAAATGTTGATGTCTTCCTTTTCCAAGAGGCAGTAAGTTACTCATCATGACCATGTTTTGAAATTGTTTCTTTATAAAAGTTCTCCCCCGTTTCCTGGAACAAGAGGGTTGTGAGAGCGGAGTCAATTAGGGATCAATAAAGTTCATCCAACTCTTACTGTCACTTATGACAAATAATAGCTTTACTCCTCCTCCAGCCAGCCCCACTTTGTTTATACAACAAGTCCCTTGAAGGTGGAGACTCCCCCGATTGATGACGCGAGATGTAGAAACCTTGATGCTTGACCAATCACAGCAGAGTGGATGTATTTGGGGTAAAAACAAGCGTTTTCAGTGGACATGGCTTAATCACATTTACTAATGTAAGTATTTAAATCTCAAAACTTAAAAATATTAACAGTACACTGGAGTAAACAGTACAATTTATTTACTATTTTACATTATTATTTACACTATGGAACAGATATTATATATTTATCATTACATGAATATGAAAAAAGAAAAAGATAAATTGTGCACTTATCACAAACACACACACTGTGCACCTATCTTAAGCATTCACACAGCCACTCCCGATCTCTAGTACCTTGTCTCACATCTGTGTTGCCTTAGTCACAAGCTCGTCTGAGTTCTTTCTATCTCCACTTTAAAGAAGCATACATATTTATGAAAAATGTCCTTTTCTATGCGTGTTATTTATGAAGGACACCTGTGAGGTACAGTTCCCAGGGGCACCCATTTGTCTAAATACGGGTCTGCCAAGTACACATACATTATTATTTTTAATTTAACATTTATCTCATGGTCAGTTCTTTAAATTTCCCTGATGCACACATATGAAGTTGAATTTGTTTACCAGTAGAGGGAACTAGAGTGCTGTTTATAAACAACACTGCTGCTTGTTGGTCAACAATGAATTTAAAGACAATTTATTAATTTAATTAAAATTAAAAAATAAGAAACTAGATGCTCTTAACAGCAGAATGCATGTATTTAAATGTTATATATTGATTAGGAAACATTGAAGTTATAGTTTTATTTTCATTGAGTGGTCGTGAAATTCTTGCCTGTGGAGGGAAAATAAGGTAAACACAAGCTGACATTTGGGAATAGCACTCCCTGCCAGCTCTCTCTGGGAGTGAGGGTTAATAATAGGCATGCAAAATACAAGAGACTGTAATTGTGACCAGGGGCCGTCAAACGTCTGAGTGACACGAGGTGACAGCTCGGATTCTGGCTGCCATCAACTCTCAGCAGGTTGCTAATCTTTGTCTTTCGCTCCTGTGACAACTATTAGCTCTCATTAGCTTCCTGTGGCTTGGACAAAAAAAAAAACTGGACTGTCAACAACCAGAGATTTGACATCTCTTTAGTGCTTATTTGAACCATGAAGCAGTTAAAGCAATTATTTATTTTTGTATTCATTTGAGTATTCTGTGATTTCGATATCATAGAGTTTGTGTTTTTTATCTAATTATTGATGGTTGACATTATTTTAAATTAAAACATTAAAACAAAAAACCAAAGACAACTATAACACAGTTTGAACTGTATATAAATATAAGTTAATGTTGCAATACAATTAATAAAGACTTGTCAGTTAGAGCTGTGTACACATTTCTATCTATTTTAATATATATAAAAACATTTCTTTTTCATATCAAAAACTAATATAATCATCTATTTCTGCTTTTACTTATGTAATGTTGGTTCATGGGGCAATCCCTTGGTCTGCACTGGGGCTTCCTCCCAGAAGAGCAGGGGTGTCAAACTCAATCATTTAAGTGGCCAAAGACTTGAGGGTTAGTTCACCCATAATTCAACACTCAATACAATGTTCTGCTCACCCTCATGTTGGTTTAGGGTTGGGATTATTTTCAGAGGAATCCGTTCCTTTTTAGAGTTAAAGGCAAAAAAACAGGTCCATTTTAATTTCCATCTGTAATGTCCATCTTGTATTGAATCCTCTACATGAGGATAGGTATTGTTCTGAAAAAAATAATTAAACACGTATTTTAAGCTTGTTTTTAGGCCAGCAGCTCAAATCTTACACAGGCACAGTGACAATTGCAATGAGTTTTAATGAGGAAAGACTTCACTTCCACTAGAAAACTTAAAATATAGACTTATTAAAGTATTTTCAGGTACAATTCGTCTTGTAGAGGCTTTGATAAAAGATGGGCTTTACAGACGAGCACCATGGAGGTATTTGGATGTTTTTAAGCGTGTATTTTTGGATGAGGATTAAGTCACTATGCTAAAAATGACATAAATTGGGAAAATACATGGATTGAAGGTAAAAAAAACATTATGAATTCAGTCTTGAGTCAGAAACATTATTTAGCTCCAGTCACATGCTTTCATCACTCGTTATTTCCACCAAGTTTGACTCTTGAATCACAATAAAGTCCCTGACTTTACCACTGAAGCTCTGTTCTTTGGCCTTCTGAGCTTTTGGAGATTGTTTGTGTTCAACTAGGTTTTTTTGGCTTCATGTTTTGGGCTAATCAGCTATTAATAGTTCTGCCCTCTCATCCTTTCCCTGGCAGAGCTTGACTCGTCACATTAGGGCGACTAATGAACCACAAGTAGCACAAACAACCTCACAGCACATGTAAATACCAGTGAGGGTTTTCCACTTCACAAAACTTGGCTGCATGACGGAGGGCAAGAAAAATGTTACACTCGGGTCTGTAGTCACCTCAGCAGCTTGGGTCACTCTGCACCTTAATAAAAATATGTTCGCCTCCATGCAACACCATCCATTTTGTCTGCTTAGCCTCCAGTGTGTCACCTGAGCCTCTGCTGAGGAGGTAGGACCAAAAAGGAACTGTTTTCTCTCAAGAAGACATTCCCTGCTCACTGAACAGACCTCTGGCTTCCCTGGCATTGACTAGATGTGTTCGTCTTTAAATAACATTTACTCTTGTGCCTCTGGCTTTCCAAGTTTTGTTGAGAACAAGAACATGCTTCTTGATTTCTTATACACTCAGTCACAAGTGTGGCCCCACAATCTCATGTACGTCTACACCGTTGACTTTTCCCATCAAGATGGATTTGACAGCGGAGGTTTAAGGTGAAGAATATCTGGCAGCTTGACGATAACTGTTGCAGAAACTCAAGCGTCGCTAACAGGTGACGACAAAAACTGAGTGACACATGTCAACGGGAAAAAAGTCTGGCCAAGTCACATGAGCAATGGATGTAAACAGCTTCCCAAACAATGTTTTTCTTTTCTTTTGTATTTTTGTACAAGAGAGTGATACAAGACGTTTATATAGAGAGGACTCCACTCTCGTAACCTCTTGTTCGCCAACACTTCAGATGGAGGAGAACTTTATAAAGCCAAAAATTCTAAAAATCCTCATGATGAGAGTTCTGCATCTTCGAGATGAACATGTGAGTGAGTCTAGAAAGTTGGGTTTTCACATTAGTGACCCTTTAACCCAGGGTCAAGTTGTCTAAGGGACAAGGTGACCCAGTTGCCCGAAAACGAATGTGTTTGAGGTATCCCTTGCTTAGTCTCTAAGTTAAGGTGAATGACCTCCACCACTGCATATGTATTTCTGGAGTGCTTGGGCCACTGGGTCACCTTGACCAAGAGATAACACAAGGAATAAATATTAATCCCTTTTTGCAGATTAATTTAACACATATATCATAGCAATATAAAAAAGCCAATAATTCAAAAGTAGCACTTACAGAGTTGATATAATTGATTCTATATAAGGAACATTTGTAAATACAAACCATTAAACTCTCTCACTCATATACAACTTCAGGCCTCACATCTTTTGCCACAGTGACAAAAAAAAAAACCCTCCTTAGTGTTCATCTTTTTACTGCTTGAGCGTGCAGACTGGTGTTCACTCCTCTTGTGTGCCCTCTGTCAACAGTAAACTTTCTGAAAAGCGAGCTTAACAGGCCGTGAAAGGGCAGCACAGATGGCTACATCCTAGGTGGTAATTATCAACCACTTCCTCCAAACAAATAATAGAAGAAAAAAGCGAAGGTGTTGCCGCCGGGTCAACTGATGCCGCTGACACGTTCGTTGGATTTCTGGCAACTGACTCAAATCAACATACAGATAAGAGCCTTCTGGAGCCCAGACGCCATGTTGACAGTGTCACAGGTCGCAGGAAGCTTTAAGGGAGAGATTTTTGGCTTCAGTGAACACAAGTCTGGAGATCTGAGATTAAAATAAATTCACATCAGGTTGATGTCTTCATGTGTGATTAAGGCTAACCTTAGATGCTATTGTGCTGACTAGGCCACACAGTGACTCTGATATGTTGAGTCACTCCTTCATGTCTGGGGCGACCCCAGGACTTGTCTCAAGTATTACTGCAGGGGGGAAAATTATTCAACCAACACTTGAAGATCCATAGTCAGTTTATACACCATTTCAAGTCATATTTCAAATTATAAGGCATAAGTAATGTAATGTAAGTATGTAGGTATATAACACAGTTGTACACTTTGAATCAAATGAATATTGTATAGATCATATACATAGTCACAGGAATTTTTTCTTTTATTTTTAATTTTTAGACTTCTATCAAAAAATGTTCAACTGTATTGAGATTATTTTTAACACTAATCAAACAATTTCGATCTGTGATCAAATCATTTTCAGTTTTATCAAACAATTTTCAAGTTCAATCAAACAATTTACATCTGCGATCAAACAATTTTTTACCTGCGATTAAACAATTTTCAACTGTATTCAAACAATTTTCATCTACAATCCAACCATTTTCAACTGTTTTCAAACAATTTTCATCTAAAACAATTTTCATCTGCGATCAAACAATTTTTATTTGCAATCAAACAATTTTCAACTGTATTCAAACAATTTTCATCTGTTTTCAAACAATTTTCATCTGCGATCAAACAATTTTCATCTGCGATCAAACAATTTTCATGTACGATCAAACAATTTTCATCTGCGATCAAACTATTTTCATCTGAGATCAAACCATTTTTAACTGTTTTCAAACTATTTTCATCTGCGATCAAACAATTTTTTAACTGTTTTCAAACAATTTTCATCTGTCATCCAACAATTTTCAACTGTATTCAAACAATTTTCATCTGTTTTCAAACCATTTTCATCTGCGATCAAACAATTTTCATCTGCGATCAAACAATTTTCATGTACGATCAAACAATTTTCATCTGCGATCAAACTATTTTCATCTGAGATCAAACCATTTTTAACTGTTTTCAAACAATTTTCATCTGCGATCAAACAATTTTTTAACTGTTTTCAAACAATTTTCATCCGTCATCCAACAATCTTCAACTGTATTCAAACAATTTTCAGCTGCGATCAAACAATTTTCATCTGCGATCAAACAATTTTTAAACTGTTTTTAAACAATTTTCATCCGTCATCCAACAATTTTCAACTGTATTCAAACAATTTTCATCTGCGATCAAACAATTTTCAACTGTATTCAAACAATTTTCATCTGCGATCAAACAATTTTTTAACTGTTTTCAAACAATTTTTATACTGTTTTCAAACAATTTTCATCTGTCATCCAACAATTTTCAACTGTATTCAAACAAATTTCAACTGTATTCAAACAATTTTCATCTGTATTCAAACAATTTTCATCTGCGATCAAACAATTCTCATCTGCGATCAAACCGTTTTCAACTGTATTCAAACAAACTGTACTCAAATAGTTTACAATATAATAGTATAATGGTGTCTTTATCTACTTCCTTTTCATTATTTATGTATCATTGGATCATTGTGTTCATTATTATCAGACAATAACCATAATATCATGTCATAGATCGTTTGTATGAACTTTATATTTTCTCAGTGGAACAAAGATTTAAGGAAAAGAGATTCAACAGGAAGATCTTGTTTCCTCCTCCATGCAAAAATATGTAAATGCTTCCTGTACCAGAATCTTTGTCTGCTTGTCATTCTCACACGGGGCACATCAAAGCCATATGACCTGATTCTGCACCTGCTGTTTAATTAAATTTACAAGACCGATACACTCTCCACTCACCGTGATGTACAAATCTGGCTTTATTACCCAGCACTGTCATTTACAAGGCAATTTAGAGCTGGGTGGTAATGGGGCCTGCCAAAGTGCTCCCACCGAAAAGATACACCGACGAGCCTGACAACAAGTTTTTCCCCAAAATTGACCCCCTGAAAATCAGAGGAAGAATGAAAAGACAACACTGGCGCTGACGATGGTGATGATGAGATTTTCAGGCGACGACACCTCGACCCACCTACCCATGACTGTGTCCACATGTTATGTCTTCCTAAACCTAAAAGTAAGTAAGTAAATCCACAAGACACGTGTCAAATAGTCCAACAAATCCAGCTCATAGAGACAAGTTATAAAACAAACAGTTATCAACAACTCTGCAGAAACACAACCACAATGATTCTTCATTTTTGTGTGGTGTACTTTTCACGCTGGTCGTGTTGTTTTTACTTCTTCTTCTTCTTTCCTTGTCACAACTGGAAGGTCAATCTGTGAAGCTAATGGTTCTCTTTCTGGGTGCAGTTTCAGTTATCTGCCAATCAAATGAGGTCTGAATAGGCAGATCTGTTGTGTGGAGTACCTCAAGGTTCTGTTCAGGGTCCTTTATTGTTTTTGCTGTACTTGATTAAAGATGACTTACTTACTTACTTACTTACATTAAAATAGTGGTAGAACTTTTGGACAAAAAACAAATGCTTTGTGTTTTAAAGTTTTTTTTTGAACTCCTTCACTTGATATGCTTCATTACTATTCATAATTGATTGAATACACACTCGTCCATGTACCGTAGAATCATCACTATATGGAGCACTTAAAAGCCTTTGAACTTCCTTAAAAAACGCCTTATAATCCGGAGCGCCTTATATATGAACATTACATGGTGGGTGACTTGTTTACAAACACTTTCATGACTCTGCGCCGACTGAGCCGACACGCCGTGGGCGGGATTATGTTATTGCGTCATCACGAGGTGGGATTTACGCCGCACGTCACATCATGGCAGACGACTATGGAGTGAGATTACTGCCACTGTTTTGAGCGAGTGTGTCTTGGTTGTTGTACACTCAAAGTCACTCTTCTGCGCGCTCAAACAGTCATACACGTGTATAAAGTGTAATATAGTTTGACTTTATCAGACTGTTTTGTTGACATTCTCTTTAGCACAGCTTTATCTAGTGGATGCATAACACAACCCCAGTCAAACATTTGACTGTGTCTTTTATTCTATGTGCCTTATAATACGGTGTGCCCTATTCATGAAAACAGTCCTAAAATAGGCCATTCATCGAAGGTGCGCCTTATAATCCGGTGCACCTAATATTGCAGAAAATACGGTAGTTACATGGAATGAACTAACTTTTTTAAAGTGCTAATGAGTTTGGAGTGAAATATTTCTTAGTTCTTTGAAGCAACACACCTCGTGCTGCACCTCAAACAAATAAAGTATATACAAAATAATTCCACAAAATAAGTCCTGATGGTCTCATTTGAATGCGTCTCTTTGCTGATTTCAGGAGCATTTTGTTCCTTCAGAGCTTGAAGAGCCGGAACACGGAGAGGTGACTGTGCATATGGGTGTGCACAGATTTGTGATTGCATGTGAATGTTAGACATGCCCCTGGTTGCAGAAGAGTGTGCATCTCAGGCAATCCATAATAGATGATGAAATTTGGCAAGCCGTCCAGCCTTATGGTCCTTTCCTCCTCCTGCAGCTGCTTGTTTTCCCAGAACTCATCTGTGCTGACCAAGAGTTGTGTGTCTGTGTGCGTCTCTCACAGAGAAACTATGTCCGTATGTCACCGTCTTTGCCCACAAGCACTCCGCCAGCGTCTCTCCATCCCTCAATATGTCAGGCTGGAATATGAAGACCAGCAACTTTTTCTTCCTATCACTCAACCACCGTGAGCGCATATGGCCGACGAGCTGATGGTGAATGTTCAAGTAGGCGAAAAGGCCGAGCAACACTGAAAAAAGTGGGAATCCAATTAGTTTGAAGGGCAACTAAACCCAACTTTCCTGACTTACTCACATGTTTCAAATGTTGAAGTCTTCCTCTCCAAGATGCAGTGAGTTCCTCATCATGATCACGTTTGAAGTTATTGCTTTTTAAAATTCTGCCACTTCGGCGAAAGAGAGGTTACAAGAGTGGAGTCCATTAAATCGTAGTAATGGCTTCACTCCTACTCCAGCCAGCTGTAATCACCCCTGCTTTGTTTATACAACATGTCCCTTGGAGGCGGAGACTTCGCACGGTGACAAACGGTGATGTTTGGCTAATTACAGCAGAGTGGATGTGGTTATGGTAAACAAGATTTAATCTCCAGAAGAACTAAGTGTTTTCAGTGGGCGGGGCTTAAGCTCATTTTCCAATGTAAAAATTTCAATAAAAGGGTGTTTTGTACAAACAGATGCATACTGAAGACATTAGAGATATAAAATCTATTTAGCAGACACGTATATGATATACATTAGTTCCTCTTTAAGTTTATATCCTGAAAGTGTGTACTGGAAAGTTGCTACCAGACACTGACCACAATAGTTAGTAATGCAGTTTGTTTGTTTCCATAACCACATTCTAAACCAGAGGTTGGCAATAATTATTCATGATGTGCATTTTAAATTCTGTGAATGTTGTTAGGGGCCGTCAAGCAAAAACAGAGATTAAAAAAATCCCCCCAAAAAACGGAATTCGTCATTAGGCCGTGACATTTATTAAGCTAAATAAGCTGCAATTTTATTATTGTATATATGAGTTTTTTTTTAAACATTTCTTCAAATAACTATAAATAAATAAGGGATTAATATATACTCGAAAAATTACACACCAAAAGGAGGGAAAAAGTAAATAAGTGTTATGTGAAAATGTAAATGAAAAATAAATATAAAATAGACTTTTTAATGCATTAGAACCATTTATACATGATCATACTTTAACATTACGAGGGCCGCATAAATACAGTCAAAGGGACGCATGTGGCCCCCGGGCCGCACTTTGCCCAGGCCTGTTGTAAACAATGACCCTGACTTTCGAGACACTTTTCGTAAGTGACATCACCAAAGGCCGAAGACATCATGTAAAGCCCTGCAGGAGCCAAAGTCTCAAACTGTATTTATGTTAAGCTAGGTTGAACCACTTCTTAGTGTCCAAGAATGTGTTTCTGTAGTTTGGTGTGTGTCTTTTGTAAGTGATATCGTTCCGGTTTCACTGTTAAGCGAAATTTGGTAATTATGAAAGTTGCTAACTAAACTAGCTGTGGTCATTCTGAGGTGGAAGTTACACCCTGTAATATTATGGGGTGGCTAAAGAAATGACCCAAAGAGGTGAAGGTTGAGTATTCCAATGATGACATTTATATTCAATGTTGTTCACGTTCTCTGAGGCTTCTGAAGTTATCTTTCCACCTCCATGCTAACGCTACATGAGCTATGATGGATGGTATAGGTTGAGCCGGTGTGGTGGGATGCTGGTGTGCAGGCTGTACAGCAGCTGTTTCCTCCAAGCTGAAGAGCAGCAAAGACACCGTGTGTGTGTGTGTGTGTGTGTGTGTGTGTGGGAGAGTGAGAAGTTGAATCAAATGCAAAGAAGGGCAAAAAAAATGGAAGAAAAAGCAAGTCTACTATCCTCCTGCCCTTCAGGCAAACCAGGTGTCTACAGCACCACGCTGAGGTGTACCACAGAAGTTGGCTCGGGTGCTCTCAAACAGGTCCTCTCCATCGCTCTCATCTCCCCGAGGATGGCCGCAATTAACACGCACATGCACACACACACACGATGACAACGCCCTGAGCCACGTACATGGGAAGAGAAGAGGTAGATGGAGGTGAGCGAGGGACACCAGAGACCTCGTTTCATAAAGGTGCAGGTGCAGGATTTGAGTGACTGCCAGGTTGTTCTCGCCTTTTGGTTCCATATTAACGCTGTCAGCTCTTTTTTTTCTCACTTTCCTCCTCCTCACCTGCACCGCGCTCTGCTGTTCACTCATTTCAAAGTACTCCCCTTTCCCCCGTACTGAAGAGAAACTTCAAATTGGAAGTTTAAAAACTTTCTGGTATATAATGCTTTGTATGCATTTAGAAGAGAATAAGAGAACTTTTATTGCAGGAACAGATTACAAAACATCTCCAGGATGATCTATATAATATAATCTATAACAAACAAAATGGTCCACGTCTGATCGCTACAACTCTTCTCTATGAGATTCTCAGACAATCTATTTTTGAGGCTGCCATTAAAATGGATCATTCAGGCAGGACCTCGATAAAGACTTAAGAAAAAACACAATGTGTAACCAGGAAATTCACGAAAGAACACTCGAGACTGTGAGCTGATCCATGAGTCTTGTGTGACAGAATCAACCGCACGTCAGCCCGTTATTTCAAACTGTAGATTGGCAGGTTCAGATTAAAGCACAAAGTTTTTTTGGTTTCCCTCATATGATCAGGCAGATCTCCTGAAAGACAATCACATGAGGAACATGTGCATGTGAACAGAAAACACTTTTATTCTATAAATGTAAAATGAATACATTTGTTTGTGTTGCACATACAGACTTGAACTCAAATAAAGCACAGAGACGATCAGACAATCTTCACATTGTCACTAATGCACTTTAAATAATGAGTTGCAGCTTTATTTTTGTTATCTTTATCTTAAGATGTTTCTAAGAAGCCACTGACTCTCAAATATTTGTGTTAATAATCCTTTGTGTGAAAAATAAACATTTTCACTGGAGCACATCTGCACTATTTTACAACAGTGTGATCCGAAATGTTGAAAATGAGCAAATGGAAACTATAAATCCAGTTAAGGTTCTTGTTTTTTTTCTGAACGCGGAAACAGTTATCAGAAACTGTTTCCTTCAACTGAGAAAAATCTCTAAACTTGGAAATGTTGTCACAACATGATATGGAGCTTATAATCTTTTTTTTTTTTCGTGTCTAAACAAGAAGGAGCTGTCTCGCCTGCAGTTAATACAAAACTCTGCAGCAAGAATTCTGACTTGCTCTAGTAGAAGAACTCTTTCCCCGTTCCTTAAAACTCTTCACTGGCTGCAAGTTTCTTTCAGGATCAACTTTACAATTCTGGTTCTTACTTTCAGAGTTATTCATGGTCAGGCTCCTCCTTACATCACTGATCTGATCCAGTAGTTACTCCCCAGCTCGGGCTCTGAGGTCTGTGGATCAGAATCTACTGATGGTTCAGGACCAGAGGAGAGAAATCCTTTCAGGCTGTTGTTCCTAACCTTCCTACTACTGACATTTTTACTTGTGCAGGCTTTTCCTTGATTCTCTGAGACTCTTGTGTTCGTCTCTGTGTTATCTTGATCTTTTAAGTATTTATTTTATTGGGTATTGTTTTGATTGTTTAATCGCTTTGTGACCGTGGTCTTGAAAAGCGCTTTATGAATACTAATTACTTACTTACTTACCTATCGCAGGCGTGGAAATTGATGAATATCTGCTTTGAATTCCTCCTTAATTGGATGTAAAAAGGAAATTGGATGGATTCCTACTCGAGCAAAGCTTAACACAAGAAAATAATAATTTGAGACATTGTCTGGATATGAGTGTACGTCGGTTTTGTGTATAAAATCATTTAAATTCTCAGTACATGAGGCCACAGGACACTATTTTTGTCTCTCCAACCGTTGGTTAATTATTTGCATTCACATGGTCCGTCGTATATAATACTTTAGTTTTTACATTAGTTCCCGTTTTCAGAGAAGTTGATTTTTGGCCTTTTTTTACAAGTTTTCGTGGTATAAATAGGTCGATTTCTACCTATTTTTAAGCCCTCAAAAAAGAACATTTTACACATTTCGGCAACATTTATTTGCGTTCACATGGTCCGATATCATACTTTAGTTTACATCCGTTTTTACAAAACAAGATCAATAATCTATTATTGATCTAACGATACCACACAATTATGAAATTGCAACTTCACCTTTCGTTCTTTCTCATCTATTTGGACAAAACATATGATCAGGCTCGCCATCTAAAATTACATTATAATTCAAAAAACAAAATAAACAATACATTTCAGGTCATCTTAGGTCATTGGGTTAACCTGATATTCTAACATGTTGAACTCAACGACCTTCAAGTCTTCATGTATTTGCAGATTCAAGTGGTTTACATGAACTGAACTGTTGTGAGGAAACCTATGATTTATATAAGATACTGTAAGGTCTTAAAACTAGTGATGGTCTGATGAAGCTTCATGAAGCAGTGTCATTATTTTCAGAGTCCACTAGATGGCAGTATCTACGCTATTTCAATTGTTCTGATATTTTCGCGTAGAGCGGTCATTAAAAAGTTTTGGAGGGATGAGGAGAGAAGGACAATGGAAGAGGTTCATGGATGTAGTAAATCAGGAACATGAAGAGTCATGTGACAAGAGGTTGTACAACACCATGTTGAACGATGAATAACACTGAGCCTTTGAAGCTACATTTATTTAAAACTAACAAATACTGATTAAGATTGTCAATATAATTAAATTGGACGTGAGACTGTGAATGAAACTAAATAAATATAACAGCAGCTTCTTATTTACACTCTTGTAGTGGAACAGCTGGCACTGCAGAGAAACCTGATCACCACCCATATTCTGAAGGTGTGTGTGTGTGTGTGTGTGCACGTGTGTGTCCAAGCATATTTCATATCTCCAACTCTGAGAATCCACCCTTCTGCACAAGCTGCTAATAGAAACTCAATACTTATCTGTGTAATTAAGCTTTCATGTCACCATTTAATCACATCATTTATTTATTTTTGTCACTACAGATGCTTGCTTTCATACTTAGAGCTATTTTTAATCAGAGTGACAGATGTGGGCTGTGACAGAATCAAACTTTAAATCAACGGAAACATGTGGTGAAACGTGCACACATGGTTGACTCCGAGCGAAACTCTTCTGATTCGTTCCGTTTGAGAATCACGATAAAACGGCGCTTTTTCGTATAGCGATCGTGTCGCCAACGTGCGACATTTGATTCTGCATTCGGGTTGACGTTGTTTTGTTCAATGAGGCCACACTTGACAGAAGCTGAGCTTTGGAGTGGAAAAAAAAAAGTTTCTCAAACCGCCAAATGTCACTAATTAGTTTGAACTCTGCATTTTTGATGAAACCAGTTGGTGTGGCAGGGTGGCGTTGTTGGCAGGGGGGCAGCCGGAAGAGGGGGGCTGCGCCTCCAAATGTAAATGAAACAAAAGGCGGGAGTTCACATGACAGCTTTGGAGGGACAGGGCTGGAGTCTTTCTGATTGTGAGCATGAGAAGGGGAACAAGTGGAGCACAGTGCACCAAACATTGGCACATGGCAAACAGCTCGGAGGCAGCAGAAGCAAAATAACTTCTGTTCTAGGGAACAACAAAGGAGGAACAAACAGCGAGACCCACAACTTTTTTGGTCCTTATTATTCTGTGATTTCGTAATCAAGAGGATAGGATCTGATCTACAAACCATGGACAGCTGGTTCATTTCCACCGCCGGGCCTTGTGGGAGATGTAGTTTCTTCTCTCAATGACATATGCAAATCCCAACTGTCCCTCCCCTCTCTCTCTGTAATTGCAGACTTTTCAGTAACAGAAGGAGGCCCATTTATGTGTGTGTGTGTGTGTTGTGGGGAAACTAATAGTGTGTATGTGAAGCCCGTGCTCTCGTCAGGGTCCATCCGTATTTCAAGGGATAAATAAAAGATGCAGAGTTCATCTAAAGGATCCCACCAGAAGGTGGGAGCAGACATGCCGGCAACAGAGAGACTCTACAGAGAATCTGGGCCGTTTATGGCACTGCATAGATTTTCCGTTTGGGTTCAAACACACAGCATTGTGGGCCACAGATTGTGTTGCCTGGGCGTCCCTCAAGTGACATGTAAAATGGCTGGTCTTCCATCTGCTGGAAAGATTTGTGCGGGCAGCTCATGAAACATTTGGCAGAGAGAGACAGGTGTGGACGCACAAAGAAAAAAATCTGATGCTGATGATCACAAGAAAAACTTTTCTAGCGACGACAAAGAAAAGTTTGGCAAACAAAGCTGAATATGAAGCAGCGGAGAGCCTGACTGTCAAGTGGTACACCTGTCTATAAGCCCCTGGAAGCCCCATCATGGAAACAGACCTGCTGATGATACACCCGACAGCCTGGATCAGGGTAAATTATGGTAATTTGATGCAGTCATCTGCCTGGTGCCATTTGACTCGACAAAAAACACTTAAACACTCCATCTATTTCTCTAAGTGGGAAGCAGAGAGGCCATCTTGGATGGGTGGGCCTGTGGGTTTTTTGACAGGAACAGAGCAGATGAAGCCCAGAGATGCTTCCGTGATATCCTGCAGTCTGTTTAACACACAGGCAGGCGGACACGCAGACCTGCAAACCTGCCAGAACTCTGATGTTTTCAATTGTTTCCCGCTATGTGAGAATTATATTCTGTTAACTGTTTTATTTTAACTTTTAGGACTCATCCATTCTTTTCTCTACAGCTATTATTCTTTTATAATTCCAAGTTGACATTTTCTGATGGTGCGCCATAAAGCAAAATCAATCGATCATCAAACACAGAGAGAGAGGAAGATTGTTCCAAAGCTTAGGAACAACAGCCTGGAAGGATTTCTCTCCTCTGGTCCTGAACCTTGTGCGTGGAACCATCAGTAGATTCTGATCCACAGACCTCAGAGCCCGAGCTGGGGTGTAAGGCTGGATCAGATCAGTGATGTAAGGAGGAGTCTGACCATGAATTGCTCTGAAAGTAAGAACCAGAATTTTAAAGTTGATCCAGAAAGAAACAGACAGCCAGTGAAGAGTTTTATGGATCGGAAAAATGTGAGTTCTTCTACCAGAGAAGGTCAGAATTCTTGCTGCAGAGTTCTGGATCAACTGCAGGCGAGACAGCTCCTTCTTGTTAAGAACAAAAAACAGCCTGTTGCTATAGTTCAGACAAAAGGAATAACATATACAGGCTAAGGCTGGAAGTACTAGTGTTATCGCGAGTGTTCCCAGTTCACTGTCTGCACTACTGTCTACTGAAAGCGCTTGCGTTGTTTACACAGAGTAACAATTCCTCTTGTGGACGTGTCACAACAAAAGGAACAATATAGATGACTCCGAGCAACGTGGAGGTGTTTTCTGCAATAAAATGGATATTCTCTTTCGCCTATAACTCCATAAAAAATCAGATCACTCTGAAACAAATCTTAACCATTAGTCAAGGGTAGGTAGAAAATGAGTGATTTTCGTCTTATGTCTTCTTAATGCTGGGATTCCCGGCAAAATCTTGTTAATCGAGCATTTTTAATAATAATGTCTATTTATATACCGCTATATAATACCAAAAAAAGAATCTGGAAGCTGGAAGTACCATAAAAACCTGATTTTCTTTTTACCCACGCACATTTATAGATTCTCAGTGACCAACAGCCACCAGTATGATAGACGCTGACAAAGACAGTAGTTTTGATTTTGAGCTGTAATTTCATCATACAAATCCTTTTCATGGAAAACATGCGAGGGCAACTTTTTCGCAAGTCTGCCAGTGGATTCTGCCAGACGGAATTGGGGTAAAAAGGTCCACCAACACCATCAGTTTTCAAAAAGCTGGACTGATGCCCAATGAAAAGGTCAGCGCAATGGTGAATGTGCCTCAAGTTGTGATTAAATTGAGCTCTATTAAATTTAAAAACAACTATAAACTTCTTTCTGTCTTAAACTATCATGTTATGATTAACAAGTGATGGTCTGATGAAGTTTCATGAAGCAGTGTCATTATTTTCATAGTCGATAGATG
Organism: Callionymus lyra; assembly: GCF_982586985.1. NCBI lineage: Eukaryota > Metazoa > Chordata > Actinopteri > Syngnathiformes > Callionymidae > Callionymus > Callionymus lyra. The sequence continues at coordinate 22,593,602 of NC_141835.1, forward strand.
GCGGTCTCTGCACTTTTTCACTTTGTTTTGAACAACTGTTCTAATGAAACATCACATCATTTTCAAACTGATGGCGCCATCTACTGACCTCTAAACAACATGACATCGCTTCATGAAGCTTCATCAGACCATCACTGGTTATAAACAGATGCGAGTCATAGGGATTATATGTCGCTCAAAACATGCTACTGCCGTGACACAAAGCGTGTCCAAGAGGGCTCTGTCTGAGGTAAAATGTCTTTATGACTGTGAATCTGCACTACCAATTCTTATTTGTGTGATATTACACAGAAATATACATAATAAACATATTATTGAGAGGGAGAAATGGTACAAGCCATGGGCCGCTCTGCACAGCATTAACTCGCATTTCATTCATGAAGTTAATGCATTTACTGACAAGGTCCTTTGACAAAAGAGGAATCCTGACATCACTATTGGTTATTTGTAAAAATTAAAACCAGTGGCTTATAGAAAGGTGCGCTTAGTAGTAGGGGTGTAAGAAAATGTAGATATAAAGATATATCGCAATGTTTTTATTCACTATTATGTATCGATATTCAATAGCACTGTATCAATATTTTTTTTTAAATGTATTTTTGCACCTGCGCCGGTAAAGCAGCAGCGGCTCTGTTGCTGTGAAGATGTGAGCGGAGGAGAAATCACGCTACAAGATTCAACACCACCAACTTTATTAAACATCTAAAGACACATCACGACAAAAGAATATGAGCAGATTGAAGGAGCAAGATAGACGAAACAAAACAAAGCAGTTCACTTTGCTGTTCTGTAGAGACGAGAGAAACTTTCAGTCGACGCATGAAAGTCGACAATAACAAACGTTCTTGTTAGTGTTGACTTCATCATTGGAATCTGCCTCAAACCAATAAATAGAGTTTAATAGAGGTTTAATAAAGGCTGACGCGTGTGTTTGACATCACCGTAACCCTTAAGTAACTTACTTTTAAATCTTATTGATCACATATCAAATAATGAATAAAAAAACACAAATATATATATATACGTATGTATATATTTATATATATTTAACTTTTGGAATGAAATTTTATTTAAATTCAAAGTTATTTTATTTAGCTTATATTTCAATCGTGTTGATCACAGATCAAATGTTTTTTCTCCAAAAAATAAAAATCAATGAAGTGGCAGAAATGTGTTAAAAGGAAAGGATACAGCTGCAGGCTAAGGCAACTTTTAAAGCTGGTGTTTGGACTCATGTTAATACGAAGTTTAAAGTTAAAGAATTAAACACTGACAGATACTGGATATTGAATGTTGCTCCAGGTTGTTTGAGACTGTTAATGCACTTGTTTATTGTTTATATAAGTTCACATTTTTGTTAATATTTTGAGAAGCACTTTCATACAAGCACTTTCACATTTGATTAGAGATAGCATTTGCGTGTTTCCTTGGTTGTTAAAGCCAGAAAAAACGTTGTATCTTTAGTAGAAACAATATATTGCCGTTACTACAGTATCGCAATATATCTCCATATAGCTCAATATATCGTTGTTACTACAGTATCGCAATATATCGTATCGTCACACATGTATCATGAAATGTATCGTATCGGCACTCTTCTTCAACACATAGCGTAAGAACAATGGCATAACCGCTTAACTCCCAACTGTTTCACCACTTTAAATGAACAGCTAGATTAGTGAAAGTACCTTTAAATAACGTTAGACTTGATTCTCGTCGGATCACATCAGAGTCGTTTAAAGTGACTGGTCAATTGAATCAATGCTCTCCTTCAGACTCGGGAATCGATGGTGAAATGTTGCCATGATGAAAAATATAATCTGAGTCAGCTGAGCCTCTGGGAGCTTGTTCTCTCTCTACTCATGTTTGTCTCTCCTTCTCTGAAACTCTATACTTGTGAATGTCAGACAGGCAGAATCAATACAAAACTGATCCCTGCTCTTTCACTCTTCTATTCTGTTTCCCTCTAAGTAGTTACAGCCTGAGGCGCTTGCTCATTTCATGTTGGGAGTAGCTATGAAGGACAAGATCAGAGATGAGGAACATAGAGTTTGAAGAAGGTTAGAAACTATGTTAGTGAGGCTAGATGTGGAGAGGAGAGAATTCAACAAGTTTGACAAAAAATGTTTGAAACAGGCGAAACAATATAAACAACGAAGTTCATGGAAATAGTGCAGAGGACAACAAAAGGTTTGATGGATTTGAGATGTGTTGCTGCTGTCAAAAAAAGACGTGGAATGACAAGCTTGTTTGCCTTGAACATCCTTCATTAGCATATGCTAAACAAGCTAGCTACAAGTACGCTAGCAATATTTACAGATTATGACTCTAAAAGTATCAGTATAAAAATTCTGAAGGACATTACTGGGATTTGACTTACACGATCATTAAACTACTACTACTATAGTCTTATTTCAACTGTATAGTGTCTTGAGATAACTTTGTTATGATAAGACACTTTAAATAAAATTGAATTGAATTGAATTGAATTAAACATAAGCTAATAATTTAATTTAATTCATTGTTCATAATTTTAAACTGTCCACTAGAAAGTTATTGAACTAAGGATTCACTCTCTTTACATAAAAGCCCTCTTTTGTCTTGAGTGTCGAGAGCAGGATTAATTCAAAGTTGGAGTCGTGGGCGATACTGGCAACACCATGCCCAGGTGATTTTAACTTTTGACACATTCGAACATGTTTTGAGAGCTACTGAAATGGACCAGACAAAAAAGGTAAAATGACCCACTAGTAAGACATTTTCTAGCTTTCTAGCAAATATTTGTATATATTTAAAAATAATTGTTGTCTGCTAACTGACTAATGATTCTGTAATTAAACATTTAATGAGTTGTGCCGTCGAAACACCAAAGAGATTCCCTTACGACCCCAGAATCAGGCTCTTTATTGGGGTCCAGATGAGCCATCAAAGTGAGTGTCTGTGAGAAGATTGCTGTCTTAAAGTCAAAAATGTCGTCCTCTCTGCAGAGTGACCAGATGGAGTTTGATGCACGGGGCATACAAAGATGGTCCCTGAGGCCCCCCCGCCCCCCTAACAGTTCTCCCATCCTTACCCTGCGCCTGCTGCTGTGTAAAGATGTTTTTTTTCATTCTCTTGCCAGCTATAGAACCACATTCCACTCCCAGCCACCCTTTCCCTCCTGTGGTGGACAATACTCAAATGCCAGCACATCCCACCTGGACTTAGCCATGCCTGTCCCTGATGTCCGCAGACATGACACACAGTACTGAGAGCACTCACCCCTAACTGGAACACAATGGCCCAAGGACTGGCTGGCTGACTGGGCAAGGTACAGATAATGCTGTTAATCGTGCAGAGTGGCCAACTGTGTCCCAGAACAATGAGAAACCGACAGAGCAGTGATTGGAAAATATCTCCCATCACACACACACACACACACATTCTCTCACACACGCCATCACAGGAATTTTTATTTGAGCATTTAGCTTCCGCTGTGCAGCCAGCTCAAGGTGTTCCTTCCTGATAGAAGCGAGAATAAAGGAGATTCCTTCTCTTTCACAAAGAGGTCTGTAAATCACACCCCACCTCATAATCGGACTAGAACCACATTAACGTAGAATCCTGAATTTCTTTGAGAACTGGTCGCCCAAAAAAAAGGGCAAACTGCACGAATTTTGCAATGGCTTACGTGCAAGAATACAGTGTGCACCATGTGCTAAATCAAAGGAAACAAACCTGATGCATTATCATCACAAATATAGATGATATAGATGACCCTTCTTTTAATTTACTAAGCTTTACATGATCTATAACCATCAAACATCACAGATCTAATCCAAACATATCTTTAAGGATTACACCTCTTAAAGTCTGATCTATTGTTATCAAACTCATCTGCTGCAGGTCTGTAGGAAGTTTAGCCACCACAACATCTTATTTAAGCTCCACATTAGCTTTTTTTGTGCTCCCTGTTTGTGTTCCTGTGCTTCGAGTTCATTGTGTGCTGCTCTCATGGTTTTGGTCCCGATGTGGCACCATAAACTACCTCTTACAGTACATCTGGAGTATGTGACTAGATCTAGGATCTCCTTCTTGCCATGAGTGTGTCAACAGATCCAGTTTCATATCCCTGGCTCTGTCTGGACCCTGTTGTACTGCACTACACTATTCTCTTTCCATCCTACTGTCTCTCCTCTCCCTCCTAGTCAGTCACAGCAGAAATTGCTCTTCCTGAGTCTGGTTCTGCTTCAGGTATCTGCTTGTTATAAGGAAGCTTTTCCGTACCACTGTCGCTTACTGCGAATCACTGGGACCTGTTTTTCTGTTTTCTTATATACAGTAGTGTTATTTAAACTATAAATGTCTTGAGATATTCACCAATAAAAAGTTCTAGAAATGATTGTTCCTGTGAGATCAGTGTTCGGAAAACAACATGCCTTCAGAATGTTCATTTGTGTGCAACTTTAGGAAGATCAGGGCCCAAATCAGAGAGCCAAGTGTCCACTAACAGAACGTAATCTTGGCACATGATTGTTTTACTCAAGCATTATTAGACAGTTATGGAAGGACTAAGAAAAACTGCCTTAAGTTAAGGAAGGAAACAGACAATTTACTTACAATGGAAAGTTGGGTGTACCCATTTCTTTTTTAATTCAAGAAAGAAGTGCTAAGAAATACATCAAATATTTCTCAGAATGCAATTTCTATATGTGAAATTACTATGAAATGTCAACTATCTCCTCACAGAACATGCAGTAGTATATCTCATTAATATGGCCATTAAACAACGCTTACTTTTTTTTTACATGTTGCAGGTCGACACAGTTATTCAGCTGTGTAATTGCTTGAAAGTAAGGGATTGGGTAACTTTAAAATTGGATTAACAAAAGAGGACAGACAAGAAGGCTTTTCACGAACAAAAGGAAGAAATTGTGGTCTTGAGAATTCAAAGGTAGACAACGAAACAGAAGTTTAATTTATTATATTATATTCCTTTTCCAGAGCCCTTCAAACTGTGTTGATACTGGTGAGACTCTCTCCCGAACAACTGGCAATCATGTACAAGACTTATCTTCAGACTGTTGTAGCAAATGAGCTCTGCTAGCTGCTCAGATGTGCTTAAATTGAGTGGCAGCCTCTCCAGCTTGCCTACATCTGCAGTGTGAGAGTTATGTGTCGCAAACAGTCCCACGTCCCAGAAATCATTCAGTTTATCACCTGCTGACATTCATATTCATGTCACCCTGCTTGTCTGGCCCAAGACAGAATCCAGTCGGATCGCTGATCAGCAGGCGTTTATTCTGCCAACTAGAACCCAACAGCTTCCACTCCAGTGCTTCTTACGAAATGATTTAAGAGACTCTGCAGTGGTTTGCACTTCTGCACAAGAAGGAAAAGAAAACATATGTGCAATCAACACATTACATTTTGTCATTCAAGAATTCTGAAGTTTCCAGAGAGGTTAATAACTTTTTAAAGCTCTGGAGGTCATACGTAGAAGTATATCATATCTCCAGATCAATTCACTCAAACATACAACTGTGGAAACAACTTCCTTGGCAGAGGTAAATACATTACAACGAAAGCTTTGATCACAGAAATTGTATTACATTTGTCTTCCCATTATTTCTAAACATTTATATAAATTACACTTGTAGGAATTGGCTTTAGGAAGATTTCTGTTCCCCTGGGCAAACACAATTTTGAGCCATGGAAGTTTTTATAAAGTTCTATAACATGAGCTCCACGGTACAACATCCCACACTCCTTGTGGACATGTTGTTTGTTTACGATTACAAACATGTATTCGTCTAATCTACCCCTGGTTGATGAATCAGATTTTTGGAAAACTACAGAACTTGGTTCTGTGCAATTTAACCTTCATGATGGGATTTGGCCGATGTCTGTAAGTGTGTTTACCCATGTGATGGTGTGTTGCTGTGAGTGTGAATCACAGGGGGCTTCCCTTCCCTGTTTGGCTGAGATTTTGGCAGCCCTCCGAACTCTGCCATGCATACGGAAACAAGCAGGAATGGGCCTGGAATCAAGGTCAGGCCTGGAAAATAATGTAGCAACACTCCTAAGACCTCACTTTCTGCTGAGTCTGGCACTGTGCTACCTGTCCCCCGAGGCTTCGGCCAGGAATGGCCCATCACGTTCCCCCAGAACCGACCTGTAATGAGCTGCTGGAAGACAGAGCTACTTAGGATGAGCATTTGAAGGCTCTTGGCACAGCAATTATTCTAGGAGACGACATGGTCTTCTGGCACAAGTCAATGTCAACCTCGTGTTTGGGAATGCTACTGAGCAGATGCTGTCTATCCTGAAAGAACTCGCGTGACTCAAATGGTGACGGTATGAACAAGTAAATAAATGTCACGCTTGAACAATTGAAAAAAGGCGATGACCCGGAAACTGCAACAAATGCATAGAGCCAATCTATGCTGCAAAAGTCCCATTTAAGCACTTCAAGATGACAAAATGCGAGAGGCGGCTGGCTGAGAGCACAAAGAAATGGAGACCGGAGAGGCCCGTACCACTTTTGTGCTGACCTTAAAAGGAGCAGCGCACTGTGCAAACATCTGGTCCATCAGCTGGATCCTATGCATCAGCGGGCACAGGGACACACTGGGACAGGTTGGCGGCTGCCTTTGACAGCAACAGTTAATTTCCAACATAATCAATTTATGTGCAGCTCCATAATAACCATCTGTGTTCCGCAAGAGGAGGACAGTCCTGAGGAAAGAACTGCTCCGGCTGCTCCTCCTCTCCGAGAGCAACGTCGAGAACAGAAGGGAGGAGGAGAAAAGGAAGGAGGTCAAGGGAAACCGAAAGAGGAAGAAGGAGACAGGGGAAAGTCAGGATGGAGATGGGGGTCTGGGTCAAGATGGTTTCTAGTTCGCAGTTCAAATAAACAAAGAAATAAACAAGTGAATATTTAGATGTTACCATAAAAATGGAACAGAAAACATTTATGTGGCAGAAACAGCTTTATTAGGTTGATATGCATGCGGTTCACCTAGGTAGTTTGGTACAAAGAAACTTTCCAACAGTTTATAACATTAAGATGTGACTCAAGGATGGGTGATGAAACCCGGGACCACAGATGGGAAACAAGGGCAATTGAAACTGCCAATAAGGTTATATGGTTAAAAACAACACGGCTATCGCGAGGTGATGCAAACACACCAAAATGAGCGACTCTATTCCCCGCTGTTTAATCTGTGTTTTCCACAAGGTTAGCTCCCTCTGGCACCAGGAGCGCGCCACATCCTCTTCCACCTCCAGTGTCAGAATTTGCCAGGGAAGGTGTCACTCAGATGGTTACTGAATCACCTTAGTGAGCCAATTACGGTGCGTGCTGTCAAGGCCAATAGCAACGCGGCCACACACATCCACACTCACAGCTCGGCTCGTGCGAAACTTGACATGAAAACTGAGTTAAGCTCCAGTGACCTCTCACCCAGGAACATGCAACCCCTTTTTTCATGACAGTAATCAAGAAATGTTACTTCTTATTCCTCCTTGAGTTGAAGGTTAACTACTTCTCTTGTTTGCCTCGAAGAACAAGTGCAGTGAGATAGCAGTGCGAGTTCTCAGAGGTGAATATTAAGAACTCTGGTCTACGGTTGAGTATTTGGATCGGATCACATGATTAAGGATCGCCAGCTTTAGGCAAAACATGTGTAATCTTTAATCTCCGGGTAGATTGATTTACTGTTTGTGTGTTTGTCTGAACATTGGTGTGGATTTTCCTTAAAAGTAAAGGTTAGAATAAAAAAATGGATTCAATTTAGTTATGTTCAGAATTTCAAGTCTTGTCATTCACTTGTATGGTTTATAATAGACTTTTCAAAATTCCATTATTTCAAAAATATTAAAAAAAGATGTGAAAATATTAAATAGAAATAACTAGCATAAACAACAAAAAATACTTTGTTTCTATGGTGATAAAATGTGCCAAAAGTTTGTTTCAATCATTATATTAGTTTCAGTCTTTTTCAGTCAGTTTGTGTTTTTGAAATCAAGCCCTTGGTAGAGGAATGCAACATCAAAATGTTTTTCTAGTTGATTATCAATTAACCATAAAAATACAGTTACAATGTAAAAGTTAATAACAAACTTTCAGGCTATTCTTTTACTATATTTTCAAGATTGTTTTGCTGAATAAGTTTACGTTACTCCAACATAGCAGTGTCAAAACTAGTTCCAAAAGCTGGGCCTTAAATATCTATAAAATGTGTTTAATGTTGATTAAAGTCTCTTTAATGTTATTTGAAAACTGTCCAATAATGTATGATTGTCTACTGAGAGCGAGAACACTATCTATATGTAAATACACGCAACAACATTGTTCCAGAGTCAACACTTGGAAAGTCACCAAGAATCCTTATTTGGGTGATTTTCTATGGGAAATATAGAATTTAGTGTCTCCGAGCAGCTGAATTTAATTTAGTAAAACTCAATATAGTAGCGACCTGCTATGCATTATACATGTGCTGTGTGAATGTCCCTGCCCATCCGCTGCCATCCTAATTGACATGCAGTGGGCCCGAGCAGCTGTGAGCTTTTCTGTGTATGCGTGTGTGTGTGTGTGTGTGTGCTTGTGTGTGTGCAGCCGTATACATATGTGTCAGTGTGTGTGTCCCTGTTTTCTCCGGGCCACCTGGACATAATGGCCTTCAGCTGCCACCATCAGCACCGACACAGACAGCAGCAAGAATCGACTTAGGGAGCCATTTCTGGTACACAAACCCATTTCCTCCCTAGCACGCTCACGACTTTTATTGTTCTTTTACTGTCTGAGAGAATATAATGATGTTTATGATGACTGTATCCAATTAAAATGCTTCTGCTTCACTAAGTCAGGTGGATGATGTGTCTTTTTTTTTGCTGTTCAGGTATATTTAAATCATTTCATGCAGAAAAGACAAACAATAAAACAACTTTTTTCGACACAGTGTTTTGGCGCTGAACAACGAGTCCTTGTTATTGCCAATGCTACTTTTCTGTTAGCTACATTCTACTGTTCACTTCCGATAGGTTGGACCACTGCGGCTGGTTTGCTGTTAAAAATAAAAGACACGTTTTATTATTTATGGTCACATATTCTGTCAAAACCAATATCTTAGCTATGATTCCACAGTCACTATTACTAAAGAGATTATGTATCTCTGCTGCGCTCACTGAATTCAAACCTCATTATCACCTTGTTTAAATGCAAATTCTGAAACAGACTCACTGTAAGTAAGTAAGTAAGTAATTAAGTAATAGTTATTCGTAAAGCGCCTTTCTAGACCATGGTCACAAAGTGCTTTAAAATTTAAAAAAAACAATACACAGTTATAGCTTAGGAGAAACAGCCTGGAAGGATTTCTCTCCTCTGGTCCTGAACCGTGTGCGAGGAACCATCAGTAGATTCTGATCCACAGACTTCAGAGCCCGTGCTGGGGTGTAATGCCGGATCAGATCAGTGATGTAAGTTGAGGCCTGACCACGAATAGCTCTGATTCTGAAAGAAACTGGCAACCTAGTGAAGAGTTTTAAGGATCAGGGAAATGCGAGTTCTTCTACTAGAGTGGGTCAGAATTATTGTATTAACTGCAGGTGAGACAGCTCCTTCTTGTTTGGACATGAAAATAAACTTTTAGAAAAGTTTAAACAAGAAGACACAAACACATTTTCTCAGTTGAAGGAAACGGTTTCTAGTAAGTTTTCTGTAGTGTTGAACTAAAGACATGTCTTTGTCAAATACAACACCCAGGTTTCTCAGGCTCAGTTCGACAGTTACCCAAGTACTGACTCAACCCTGGAACCTTATCATCAGGAGCAATAACAAGAGTTTCAGTTTTGTCCACATTTAGCTGCAATTGATTTGCAATTTAGTCACGTTACATACAAAAATCTGGGCTTTAAAGGCGTTTAGATAAACCCTGCAGGCTTATAGCGTGACGGTAAAGGATGTGACACTAGAAAAACTTGTCCTTGGGGATATTGAGATGACGCTGAGACTCACATTGACAGGATACATCAACACGACTGTCAGTAGAAAATAAAAAGTAAAAATGACATTTATATTGTCACATGAACCTACAAAAATACTCTATGTTGCAGTAATAAACAGGAGACGTGGTACTGTGGGGGGTTTCATTCTCTACTCTTTCTCCTCATCTCAAGTCTACCATTTCTTCCTTTCCTATGTGAAAACCCTTTGATTCTGTCCTGCTTCTCAATTCTTCATGGAACTACAATATTTCAAAGAGTTCCTCTCTCCCCTCCTCCTTCCCCGGTGAAGTGTTGGCCAAGTCTGGGAGAGGGACTGCCCATCAGAGGTTGGCTGCTATCAGCAGGGGGCTGCATGTCTCCAATTCAGGTCAGCCTTGGCTACAGACAGGGACTTTAAAGCAAGCCACAACGTGTCCTGTGATCCCAGTAAGCACGCTTGTTAGTGGAATTGATAACGGCCCCGTACACCTGGGTCCTCTGAAGTTGGCATGGCATTTTAAAGGGGAAGACGCGGCGCCAGGGCAGCCACATCACGCATGCAAACGTGTGGAATGAAGGGAAGCGGGGATGGGGGAAAAGGTCTTTTTGGCATATGACGAAACAGAATACGTTTAGACGAACGACCTAGAACATTGTGGAAAGATGTACAAATACAGGGCATATGGCAAGGAATCATTCCGAGAATCCTAAATATCTTTTGGCTCCCTAAATGTCTTTGCATGTAATCGCCTTGAAGAAAGTTTGAGTGGAAGAATATCAAAACATGTTCGATTCGAAACTAAACACACATTCTATCTGCCAACCGAGCAAAACGAAGTGATGCAACTGAAACAACTCGTGGTGGCATGTTGACGTTCCAACTACAGCGACACAAGTGCCGCGCTCAGATGCCACATTTATGATAATCAGAGTATAATTCATTTATTGGGTCTACCTATGCCATGTGTTGACCCCACGGCCATGTTGCCAACTCACATCTGGCTGAGTACTGCGACGCTCAGTCCTGGATGGGATTTGCCCCTGGTGATGGGGCATCTGGGAGACCAGATGAAGCCTAGGCTTGATGAGTGCTTTGTCTATTATGGATATGGGGCTTTATGGAGACATTGACAGCTGCACATTGACAGTCTCTTGAGCAGGAGGCCTACTTCAGTAGTTTCTCTTCCTGGTGGAGAGCATCTAGTTCTATTGACTGACAGAGGTGTTTGGTGCAAAACTTTTGATATCATTCGTCCACGTTTCTTAGACTTTGAACAAGAGAGCAATTCAACTCTCATCTCATCTCTGGTCACATGCTTTTGTTGAAAAGAACAAGCAGCCCAAACCAGTGTTTGTTTCCCCACCTTAGTGATAATGTGAGGAGCTCATTCATTTAGGGTAGACCCAAAGCAGAGCTGAGGTTCCTCCTCACCGACAGAAGCCAGTTCAGATGGTTCTTGCATCATTTAAGGATACCTGAGTCAGAAGGTAAATCTGGGAGTAGATCGCGTATGGCGTTTGTCGAGTATGCAGTTAGAAATTTTGAGCACGAGAGAATACGTTTTGCGCGCATGTAAGTGACAGTTTGCATGTAATTTTTGACAAGCTTTTTGTTTTGTTTGCTCAAAACACTTTTTGCTGGAGTAAAAATGACATTTCTAAGTGCACGCTCAACAAATGGGCACAAATAAAACGCCATAATCTTGGACGTTCTAAGTAAATGGCTTTAACAAACTATCTGGTGGGTTGACACTGTTGGAACGACTCTATATCTTCTAACAGATAAGGATCATAACTATTAGAAGGCTTTCACAATTTAGACCCAGGTTAAAGTTCAAAGTCAAATTTTATGATATCCTAGTGAAAAGTATTCCATAGCCGAAAAAATACAACCGCAAATCAACTTTAGTGTCTTTGTGGCATCACTATATCATCTGCGAAATGTTTAGGGGTTGAAAGACAAGTCGATTTTAATGCTCCATAATTGACATTCACAGAGAGTAAAAGAGAGGACGCTCAGACATCTGAATCTTGTTCAGCTTGGAATCCAACATCAAGTCAAACCTACCATATAAAAGGAAACTTCACAACCTACTTTCAATAAGATGAAGTGTGAGCGAACTTTTAAACAAGTCATTCTGTGAATTATTTACACATGGGTGGTGTCTTTCTTTTGATTTCAATCATTCTCAATAGTAATAATTCACAACAATTTTTTTTGGCCACAACTCTTAGGCCTTAGCTTGTTTTGAAAAGCCAGTGGAAGTTGAACGAATGCTTGAAGACATTTCAGCTGACTCAGGACTTCACACTGCTGGATCTGACATCGGATTAATGTCATCAAAGTTATGAAACATTCACTGATACAAATGATGTCAAAATAATGTGTGATTTGTGTTGAACATCCATCTTTGTATTGGGGAGAATTTTAATCTACAGCTGAATTAGAAAAGCTTTTTTTTTTCACTGGATATCACAACGATTTAAACGTTGGACAAGACTTTCAAATGACTTTTGACCCAAGAAAGAGTTTCTGTCTCGTGTCAAGGAAGTGCTAAAGCACGTCAGAGCAACTGTCATATTTGAAGTCCGCAACAAGTTTAATCCTGTTTGATTTGTTCATTTCTCATCAGCTGTTTTATTTTGTTGTTTGTATGACAGGTCTGTAACTTCCTCTATAAACTCCACTTTATAGCTATAATCATCGCTACGAAGTCCGATTTAATATCATCCTAAGGTTCATTAAAACCCTCTCTTTTCATTTCACCATGTTTTATTTTTTTATATATACATATCTAGACATGTTTAATTGTTATGTTATTGGAGAGGATGTTTATTTGGTCGGATATTAGAATATCTGACTCTAAGATCATTTAATTTAATTTGTGTAACTAGCATAAATTTATATGATATAAAAGTCAATATTATATATGGAGTATAAACAACAACAACACTTTACTATACTATACACTGTGGTATGAGAACTGATCTAAATGTGTCGACACCTCTTAAGTGTGTTAAGTATTCCATAACAATCAGTTATGAAAATCACAAAACTATTTTCTTAAGATTTCTACTTCAGTCATTCTGATTATCTTCAAGATGCTCATACTTAGGGAAGTAATTAAGTTGGATCATCATCATGTGTTAGGTCGCTCAGATTTCCACTCATTTTGCTGTTTTTTCACCTTTTTTTTACAATGGAAATCAATGAGATATCGCTGACAACTACACTCATTGATGTCACACGTAACCACAACCATTTTACTGTCACACATTTCAACACAATTTGAATATTAACGCACATTTCCATAAAAAAAACTACTTTTAAATAAAAAATGCTTATTTTAAACATTATTTTGAACCTTTAAATGATCCACAAAATTGGTCGCACTTTAACTCTTGGATTCATTATAAGCTTCAATGAAAACGAAAACACGTTCACCAACACCAACGCTTCAGATGAGGCTGCCACTTCAATAAAGTCATCATATCTGATATTTGACACTCCAGAGCTCGGGCTGAGATAGAAGCCGGCTGATGATGAAAGACCATCCATGTAGCTCAGAGACCAGCCGAGCCGGGTTCTGCAACCTTCCCTCCTGCCCGCCATTTGTGAAGGATTTGGGGATTTCATAATTTCCTGTTCTTTCTGAAAGGGGGGTGGCAGCACCTGGTCCACACAGCTGTACTTCATTTAGAGAGCAATTTGAAAAGAGCGAGAGGGAGAGGAGAGGAGCGGAGCAGCCTTGTCATTAAGGGCTCCAAAATGGCCTCCGTTTGTTAGACACATGGCACAGAGTTAATGCTGCTGAATAGGGAATAGACGCTGTTGATGCTGTCACAAATTTCTCATAAGTGCTACGACATCTGAAAAAGCCACTCCAAGTGAAGGGAGGGGGGGTTGAAATGTTCCTTATCAAAGAGATTTTTGGTAGGTAATTGACAGCTGCCGCGTGGATGTAAGCATGTTTTTCTGTCTGTTGCGATAGATTCATCCATTTGTGTATCAACCCCCCCACACACCTTTAAGTTTGTTGTGCTGGCAGGTGACGCCGGCACTAGAGTGTGCATCCGTCGACAATGAGAATATAAGAAGCAGATTGTTGGTAAACTAAGGTGATGCAAAGGTTTGTCGTACTGATGCGCAGCTGCCTCGCTTCCTCCCCGATGATCTAATTGATTTCGACGCGCACATGTGCAGGGGAGACGGAATAGTGAGGCGGGATCAAAGGCAAACGCTTTATTGCCACATCACAGGCCCCTGCTGCATTTTGAATTCTACCAATCTGTCCAAACAGTCAGATAAAATCCTGCGCTCCACTCTCTCTCCCTCAGCATCCCTCCCTCACTGTGTACCTCTGCCTCCCTCTCCTGCCACGTCTGCATCCTCTCGCTTCTGCAGAGATGCATGATGGCACTGACACATGGGGACCAGGAGCGTGGATTCAACATCAAAACAATGTTCACATCAACTTTTTTCCGCGGAGTTGACATGCGATACTTTAATATTTCTGTTTATTTATCTGGGTGTGAAGAGAAACTGAATCAGTTTATTCACTTAAACATCAGTTTGTGTCTGTCTCACTAAAATGTGATTAAAAATATTTAAACTAAATTTGGATTTCACTTACATAATGCATATTGAATGGCATTATAACTAAAAATCTCCTATAAAACATGGAATAAGCCTTCATTTATTCAACATTTTTATTATTTTGATTACAGAAAAGAGGCCCTCAATACTATTCTATAGGTTTAAAAAAACAATCGTCCATTGTGCACTTCATCTCACCTTGTGACTAACTAAGACACAGATATAGCAGATGAAGTATTTCAACTTTTGCAGTAGCAAAGGTCTCACACGATTTTTACTTACTTGCACTTTTAAGTAGGGATGGTCTGATGAAGCTTCATGAAGCAGTGTCATTATTTTTAGAGTCCAATAGATGGCGGTCTCTGCACAATTTTCCTTTTGTTTTGAACAACTGTTCTAATGAAACATCACATCATTTTTAAACTGATGGCGCCACCTACTGACCTCTGAACACTGCTTCATGAAGCTTCATCAAATCATCACTACTTTTAAGTGATAGGGAGGCCAAATGTCATTTTACTACCCTGGAATTTACACTTAAACGGTATCCTCAGAAGACAGGAATTTAAATCCGGTACATTTAAAATGAATGAATCCTATAATTACAAGAAGATGCAAAGTTAGAAAGAGCCATTACATGTCAGGAATCTTCTGGCTCAGTAGCTGGGTATCATGACTGCTGAGAGAACCTGGAGTCCGTGCTCACTAATGGGGTGTTGATGTGACGATCAGCGGTGGCTCTGGGCAGTGTGTAATAACAGAGTCCGACTAGAGTTACAAATGAGGAACGCACAATGAGAGGACGGGTATTAACACAGGCGAGCAAATGCACACTAGAACACACAGACACCTGGCAGGTGCGTGCGGAGGATGTGTGATGGAATCAGACTCCCACTACTCATCAATGAGTCAGACCGAGAGATATTTTTCATCTTGTTTAAAACGGAGAAGCTGTGTGCTCCTGCGCTGCACTCTCTTTGACCAAAGGAAGTTCAATTCTGTGATGTATATTCATAAAGACTTTAAGAATTAATTAATTTAAAGCAGAAAAGGAGCTTCTCAACTAGCTAGCAGGGATCTATCTATCTATCTATCTATCTATCTATCTATCTATCTATCTATCTATCTATCTATCTATCTATCTATCTATCTATCTATCTATCTATCTATCTATCTATCTATCTATCTATCTATCTATCTATCTATCTATCTATCTATCTATCTATCTATCTATCTATCTATCTATCTATCTATCTATCTATCTAACATATCTGGGTTGGGATTCGTCTGTCTTGACATCCAGGAGATACTTAAAATATACCTTGTTCTTGGTCCAGTTTGTAATCTTATTTTGCGCCAGTCGGCTTGTTTAGAAACAAACAAAAAATGGTTGACTGGACTTTGAGTAGCGTGGCATCTGAGTTTTTAGACACCGATCCCTGTCTCAGTGTATCCTTATTTTCCTGCATTATGATTTATCATGTGTGCAGTTTAAACCCACACTTTTTCTTCAGGATCTCCTCCACAACCATGTCAATGGACCCAGATTTCTCTCCATGACCCTCTGCTACCCTACTCTATACTCTCCTCTTTTCTCTCACTGTATCCCCCATCACTGTTTTCTCCATCCATCTGTCTACCCCTCTACACCACTCCCAGCCCCTCCATCCACCATCCCAGCCGCTTACAGCAGGAGGCTGTCACGGTTGACACTAAGTCTGGTTCAGCTCGAGGTTTCTGTCTTTCAAAATGGAAGTTTTTCTTCCACTCAAGAGACTTGTGACCCTGATCTGTTAAAGGCGCTTTACAAATGAAACTTACTTACTTACTTACTTACTTACATAAACTCCTGTGTACCCAGGCGTGTTTGAAAGAAAGCACCAGAGTTCCTGAACCAGAACCTTGGAGGAATGAAGGGCCTCTTAGAGATTAACCAGATGCCCCCTGCATCTAAGCAGGATCTTTCCTGGCATGCATGGCCAACTATGTGGAAGCTTTATGGCTGATCGAGGTGATTTTGATAATAGCAGGAGGTGCTTGTGAGAGAAGGGCCAGAGCATTTTTGCTAAGATAGCTGTCCCGCCCGAAACAGTTTAAAAATGATGTGGTTCATTGGAACAGTTGATCAAAACAAAGGAACATAGTGCAGAGACCGCCATCTAGTGGACTCTGAAAATAATGACCCTGGTTCATGAAGCTTCATCAGACCATCACTACCCAAAACCCAACTTCAGATAGTGAAATTGAAGATTGATTTGAGTGATTTAGTTCTTCTGTATAATATTGGGGTCTAGAATGAACTAGAGTTCCTGGTCTAATTTGCCAGTCAGAGAGAACATAAAAGCAAACAACAAAGAAAACAGTCAAACTGGAATGGAACCTTCACATCACAAGCCGAAATGTTCACGCAGCTTCTGAGCGAGCTGTTTTCAAGTGTGACAGTGGTGGCGATGGCGTTAGGTGGTGAGGCGCTGAGGTCAGGGGTTGGGGGTTTGGGGGGGGGGGTTCTCTTGGCTGCTCTCCTCACTCCTGTCAGCCCCCTCTCTCGGCCAGGCAGGCAGGCTGTGTTGGGCGGCCCGGCTCCTCGGTAGCAGATGCGAGCCCTCATGTCAGAGACAGGCAGTGGCCCGACGGAGTGCCGCTCGTGCTCATACCTCATTGAGCCATCTCCCCTAGCAGATGGCGCACTGCTGCGGGCGCTCCTCTTCCCGATAATTACCAGGCCTCGCCACAGATGGAAATGTCAGTCAGCCTCACAGGTCCTGGTTCCTGCCACTGCCTCCGTCCGCTGCCC
Organism: Callionymus lyra; assembly: GCF_982586985.1. Lineage (NCBI taxonomy): Eukaryota > Metazoa > Chordata > Actinopteri > Syngnathiformes > Callionymidae > Callionymus > Callionymus lyra. The sequence continues at coordinate 22,610,959 of NC_141835.1, forward strand.
CTCTACCTAGACCGGGCAGTGCCAACACTCACCATGTGTTCAGTGACTGCTGACTAGGCATTCAACAAAAGAGAAATCCACCTGCATGAATATTCATGCGGGGACGCGAGGTAGCTTGTGCCGGACCCGAATCGGCGCTTGCACTAGCCCGCCAGGTGCGGGTCGCACCTCTTCCTCCTCTCTTCTGCACTCCCTCACTACTTCTTTTCAAGAGACTGAAATTAAACTTATTGCTTTGTATGCTTGTGCAACGACATATTTAGGAGATTAGGATAACTGTGTTTGCAAAATGGATTAATTCTAGCAGATGCCAGGACTAACCCCCACTTATCTGTGATAAGGTGACCAGATGTCTCAGCTTGGCAAAGGCAACACTCCCTGAGTTTTATTACTCCGTGCCAAACTATCCCTGGAGAAATTCTGCGTGCATTCATAGATAATCTACCTTGGTTGAGAACAAGACAACAGGGTTTTGCTTCTTTGTGTGTTTGTCAGTGTGTGGACGTGTTCTCTTGTTGTAGAAGGCTCAAGAAGATTAATGGAAAGTAAATACCTTTGAGCAGAAATTCCGGCACTACTAGAGGGTTGGTGTTCAGTGGAGGTTTATTTGGAATAGAAATGTATCTTCATTGTGGTCAGAAGATATCTGACATTCAAATGTTAGTAGTAGTAGAACAACTTAGACTATTTGATTTGCACATTAAAGAGAAACATCTTAGATATTTGAAGAGCTAGCACAATCAGCTAGCAGTACAGCTTCACATTATGGCTGTGGAGACTACATGGATTTCAACAAAAACAAGAAAGCACAATATGTTTTACACTTTTTTTTACACATGGGAAGCCAGAAACAATATTTCAAGCATTAAAATTGCTTGTTTAAAACCAGGATACCAGGACTTGGGGTTCTCTGGGTAAAGAGAAAGAACAACTTTCTCCCTTGCTCCCATTCGTTTACTTTCAGGCACTCCAGTTTCTTCCCAAATTCCAGACACATAGACACACAGGGATTAACTTGTGAGTTTAAATTTTGCACAGGTGTGAATGCATCCATGATTGGTTACGAAGGAGACCTTTGTGAACTTGAGTGTTCCTGAGCCTTTCACCCCGAGTGGCTGGGATAGACTCCCAATATGAATAGGAAATGGACAATTGGAACCTGTAACCCCTAATCGTTTCTAGGTTTGATATCATAATCAACAAATTATACGGAAAAAATACAGTCCATAGAGTAGGTATCTCATTCTTATTTGTTTTAAACCTTTTGTTATCTCAGGGTTAATATGACCCGAAGGCTCGAAAACAAATGTGTTTGTGGTATCCCTTGATAAAAAGATTTATCTCCTCTGGTTCAGAAGTGTGTGAGCGGAACCATCAGCAGATTCTGATCCCCAAACCTAAGAGCCCGAGCTAGGGTGTAAGGCTGGATCAGATCACTGATGTAAGGAGGAGCCTGACCATGAATAGCTCTGAAAGTAAGAACCAGAATTTTAAAGTTGATCCTGAAAGAAACTGGAAGCCAGTGAAGAGTTTTAAGGATCTGGGAAATGTGAGTTCTTCTACTAGAGCGGGTCAGAATTCTCGCTGCAGAGTTTTGTATGAAACAAATCCATCTTGTTAAGACATGAAAATAAACTGTTACAATACTCTAAACGAGAAGACACAAACGCATGGATTAAAAGCCCCAGATCCTGTTGTGACACCATTTCCCCAAATTTAGAGATATTCCTCAGTTGAAGGAAACGGTTTCTGGTCAGTTTCCTTCAGTGTTGAACTAGAGACATGTCTTTGTCAAATACTACACCCTGGTTTCTCAGGCTCAGCTTGACAGACTGGCATAAGTCACCCCAGTACTGACTCAACCCTGGAACCTTATCATCGGGCACAACAAAACAGTTTTAGTTTTGTCCACATTTAGCTGCAAAATGTTTTCATTTAGCCATTATTTGATTTCTACTAAACAATTGACTAAGCTGTTGAGAGAACCTCTGGGGCTCAGTTGGATCACATGAGAAAAATAACCAAAAAACAACAAAAAAAAACAATATATATATATATATATATATATATATTATTTTCTGCCTATTCACTTTTAGCATATACTATATTAATATATGAAGAAAATGTTAAATTCAGAATTCAGAATTTAGGTAAAATTAGACTCAACATTTAACTTAAACTTTTGATTAACCTTTGTCATTTCAGAGATCGGGTTCGGTAAATACCAGAGAGTCTTGCATGGATTGGGGCTGTTAGAGGTGTGTGTGTGTGTGTGTGTGTGTGTGTGTGTGTGTGTGTGTGTGTGTGTGTGTGTGTGTGTGTGTGTGTGTGTGTGTGTGTGTGTGTGTGTGTGTGTGTGTGTGTGTGTGTGTGTGTGTGTTCAGGGGTTCCTTAAATGTGCTTAAATCTGCATGGATCATCAAAACCAGTTTCTAATGTCTTCATCACACCTCAAGAGTGTCCAACACAACCTGCAATGCTAATTAAACGTGGTCAGATGCGCCTGAAGACATTGTGTGCTGCAGATGCAGTTGAACAAATGGCATCCTTCCTTTATTCCTTCTTCCTTTTTGTCTTGGCCTGACAAAGCTGGCCCCCTCATTTCCATCCGGCCCATTATGCAGATGAGGCCGGATCACATATTGGTTCAGACGAGGGAAGCAAGTGCAGAGGCCACGTCTCCTTTAGGACCGATTGGACATTTGCACTTAAAAGAGGATTTGCTCGAACAAAACAATGGTCCAGGTGCTCTGCCCTTGACCAAGGGCTTCCTCGTCTCGTGTGAGGCGCAAAGTTGGCGCCGCACCTGTTGGGAGGCTCTTCTTGTCAGAGTCGGGCCCAGCCTCGACCACAGTGCTCTGTGGTTCTAGTTTGTAATCCCCCCCATCAACAACAGCAAGCGCAGGTTGTCGTGTGAAACAGTTTTATAAGTGAAAACCAGATGCTGCTTATTTACAACCTTGGATTGACATTGCTTTTTAGCCTTGTTAAGTCGTCAACATGTTAATTAAAGGATTATTATTGACACAAGGGTATTGTATTTGAAGGTTTATCAACACTGGCCATATGTCATTTGTTGTCGCTTCAGAGTTTCTGTCCTCACACAAAACCCTGTTGTTATTTTAGAAACACCGCTAGATTAGAGAGATTAGGGCAGATCAACGAGTGAATCGAAAACAACAGCAAATCAAACAACAAGACTTAACAAGACAAGCAAACACTTTTCAGGATAAAACATCTGATTAATTTAGAGGGCAATAATGTTTTTGTGAGGGTTGAGTGTCTGTGTGTGCACGTGTTTGTGTGTAAGTGTATGCGTGCGTGCGTGTGTGTGTGTGTCCGTCTCATGGTGTGTATGTGAGTCACTGCATGTGTGTTATTGTCTCAGCGTATGTGTGTCTTAGTATATAACTGTCTGTGAATGTTTGTCTCTATTTGTGTGTGTTGATTGTGTGTCTACGTGTTTGGTTGACTCAGTGTGTGTCTCAGCGTGTCTTTGCATTTTCGTGTTTGTATGTGTGTCTCAGCATGTGTTTATGTGTTTCATTGTGTAGGCTTGTGTGTGTGTCTGTGGTGGCCAAGTGTTTGTGTGTGCATGTATCTCAGTGTTTGTCTTTGTGTGTGTATCTCAGTGTGTGTGTGTGTCTTAGTGCTTGTATGTCACAGTGGGTTTGTGTGCATGTGGCTAGTGTGTGTTGTGTGTTGCCTGTGTGTGTGTTTTTTTGTGTAGTTATTAAAATATGTAATAAACGTTATCAAATATCATCATCTAATTATGTGCGTTTGAATCTCAATGAAAATCAGAAAAATATATTCCTATTTTAGATTTTGGGTTTAATATTGTCACATTCATGGGAATGTACTAAGATATTGGTATTCATTCTTACAGGTTACAGATATTTTAGTTTTTTTTAATTATATTGACTCAAGTTTCTAGAAAGGCGCCTTTAAATAAATTGTATTATTAGTTTCACCTCCATTGTTTAGAAGAAACATGTTGAGATCATTCATTCATTAAGGAGCCCCTTTTATCAGAGAGTTCCTCTTTTGAATCGTCTGTAAACAAACCAAAAATAATAATTCATCTACGTCAGTACAAGACATTCTTTCTAAAACTGACGCATGCTGCTTTTCAGTCTGACCCGAGCATATATGAATAAATCCTGCTGACCTCATTTATAACTTTCACGCATGTAACAAAATCACATACAGTGAGAAAAACTAAACGGACAAAATTAAACAATGAAATAAAAAAGTATGCAGCGAGAGAAGATGCCACATTGTGATCTACTCATTATTGAGTTGCTGGATCTGTTTTTCCTTCTCAACTATAGTCTTACTTAAACTGTAAAGTGTCTTGAGATAACTTTGTTGTGATAAGACACTTTAAATAAAATTGGATTAAATTGAATTTGACAACAAAAACAAAGCGAGTAGCACCATAAGAGGTTTTATCTTGTGCGGTAAATGTAAAACAGGTAAACCAAAACAACGGTAGTATTTCTCCTCTACACAAATTCACATGTGCTTTTTGAGAAATGAGTTACGATGTTGCAGTTACACTGTCCTGACACTCGGGGAAGCCACAAACAATATTTTCAAACATATGCAGTAATTATGAACTAAATAAATTGCATTTCAACATGGTAGGTCTTAAAGATCTTTGCAATGATAGCTCAAAGAAGCTTTGTGTGTGTTTGTATTGATGAAAAGTTGAGAACCCCTTTTATATAGCTTTGTTCTACAAAAGTGTTGAAATAATTTCTCATGTTAGTGATAGAGCGGTGATCATATCCAGGATTAAGATGAGTTTTTATGCTAAAATATAATACATACGTTTTAGATACATTTTTAATAGAGCTTTTCAAGATACTCAAAGACGCTTTACAAAAACAAACAAATAAGATGCAGATGGATAAAACATACAGTAATACCGTGTAATAGTGGACAATTATTTGTGTTGTAAGTGAAATTGAAAAAAGTTTTGAGATTATTTTTAAAGTCGGAAAGGTGGATGGAGTTCGAGTGGGTAGGTACGGTGATGGTAAATCCTCTGTCCCCTATGGTGAAAAAATATAGAAGCTAAGACGAAAAGTTAAAGATGGTTCGATGAAGCTTTATGAAGCAGTGTCATTCTTTTCAGAGCCCACTAGATGGTGGTCTCTGCAATATTTTCCTTTGTTCTAATGAAATATCACATCATTTTTAAACTGATGGCACCACCTACTGACCTCTAAACAACATGACCATGCTTCATGAAGCTTCACTAGTCCATCGGTGCAAAAAGGTGTAAATCATCACCCCTTCAAGTTCAATCCAGCACCCCATTATGGGTGATCAGGAACAAGGTCAACACCATCTACTACATTCATTCATTGTATACTGCTTTATCCCTTACAGGGATCACGGGGGGACTTGAGCCTATCCCAGTATCATAGGGCGAGAGGCAAGGAACACCCTGGACAGGACGCCAGTCTGCCGCAGGGCACACAAAGACAGACAATTACATTTAATTTCAAAGCCTTTGCCTAGACCATTAAAAGGACGTGAACCGGCTCCTAAAATGGTTGGTGCTACAAGCCGTCCTCTGGGCCCTCCACATAATTATAATGACTGAACGTCTTTGATAAGCATAAACAATGGAAGTGAAAACGGTTTGATAATTAGTTCTTAAGCTTCCGGAGCCAATTATTTTCTGGCGATGAAAGTGTCCTTTATCACAACAATCAAACTCTGTAATTATGAGTGGACAAAGATATGACATAAACTTCTCCGGTTTGAAAAAGGGAAGTGTGCATGTATTTGAAAGTATGAAATCCCTCTTTAGTCTGGATATCATATGCACAGAGTTCTCACAGCACGAAGGGCCTGCTGCTTTCACAGCCTGTCCTGAAGAGTGAGCCAAAGATGGCGCCGTCAGCAAAGGAAGGAGTAAGCAAAAAGTGCAAGAGAAGCTCGGGGAAGTTGCGTGAGCGAGCGAGAGAAAGTAGGAGTTGGGTGACCTTGTTACCAGTTGGGTTGAGTTGGACAGGCTGGTAGGAGGTTGCTGTCTACGGGGAGGGACAGACAGATGCTCGCTCTTCTCCCTGGGCAAAACATCTCGCCTGGTGCAGGCAGCACACAATCTGGCCTGGGCAGCTGTAACCCTAATGATCACTGGTGGCGCTGCACCTGACCGACCGACCAGCTCAACACCCGCTCAGCCCCCTCCTTCCCTTCCTCCCTCTCTCTCCTCTTTGACCTCCAACGCTCCAGAACTCAGAATAGACACTGGTTGTATTTGCAGTGAAACGGAGGTGAGCAACAAAAACAAGTTTCACACTCAGACGCCACCTGTTAAAATCATTCTGTTCAAACTAAGAGTAGAGTTTTAAACATGTTAGAAATAGTATCAGGAAGTTGGTGAAGGATATTTGAGGTATCTTTCTGAGACAGTTCTGTGCTACAAACAACTGTTTACATTATTTTTTATAATAAATTTAAAATATGTTCAACCAAAAAACTACTTCAAAACATGATGGTTCAAATCCAGAGTTAAGAAATGGTCCATGTCCTGTCTTGGTTCCATTATTATATTTGGACCACTTATTCAAGGTCTGTGGGTCTCTCTGTCTCACACACACATTGATATAGTTGTCTCAAGAGGACTTGTATACTTTATTTATTTATATAGCCTCAAGGGTTTTGTCTTGGTCCGATTGGGATGGTCTTGACTACAAGTCCCCTTCAAAGGTAGCATTCTACTTTTAAGCCAGGGCTGTCAAACTCAATCACACAAGGGACCAAAACTTCGTAGCAGTAGAAGTGAGCTGAACAAAACTGTAACTGGAAGTGTCAATCAAATTTCCTTTCTTCAACCTCAGTTTTAATGGGTATTACCTCGAGCGGGCCAGACAAAATGTGTTTGTGGTCGGTCTAGGCCCACGGGCTTTAAGTTTTATACATGTCCTTTAAGCCCTAACGCCTCCATTGTTAGCTTGAGTGTATTGTTAGTTTTACGTTAGTGAATCCAAACTTAAAGGGATGAATTAAAGTTACTGGTCATAAAAAATATATATATATGATTATATATGTGGTAAACACACTTATCCGGGTTTAAATATTGGTCTTGTTTAAAATCTTACAATAAATTAATAAATTAAATGTACTGAATAAAACAATGAATGAATAAATAATAAAGTGATAACGATGTTATCAGTGACCAATTTACTAAAGCTAAACTCTTTTGCAACAAATAAAGAAGAAACAAAATCAAAACATTAAATTAAGAATGTTATCAAATATTAAAATAACTTTTTTTTTGCCACACTCAAATTATCCCTGGTTACTCCTGGATTTATATCCACCTAATGTTGAAATAAGAAACCTAAATAAGCAAATGATAAAACACTGAATACTGAACCGGAATCCCTAATCTTAAAGCTAAACTGTGTCTTCCATCAAGATAATGTCAGATATGTATTTGTTTTGGTTAGAAAAAGACGTTCATAACAAAATACCTCTAACACCAATAATCTGCATTAATCATAGATGATCTGCTCGCATGTAAACACACAACCAGAAAGGTCACTCGAGCAGTAACTCTGTGTGCAAACGCTATAATTGAAATCATCGCTAATTCGGATCATTTTGTCATTCATCATTCGTGCACATGGTTCAGAGGGACGGCTTCATGTTCCTGCACGAGCATGCACTTGCAAAAGGGGGTGCTAGTTAGCTTTGTTTCCCTTCTACTGTCACTGCTCACGTCTGTGTCCTGCAGCACCTCAGCTCTACCCAAACAATACATGTATTGTCTTTACTTAAACCCTACATGTCTGTGTACAGAGTATAATATATATCTGACAAAAGATAAATGTATATGCAAATAAATGTAAAAGTATACATTTTTTATTTATGTACCATTTACAATTTACAGTATATTTACAGTCCAGACTTGAGAAGAAAAAGCACTGAGAGAGAAGATAGTGTTAATGTTTTGGCATTAACTTCATGAGGGATTGTGTTTGTGGTGCTGGTGAGAAACGTACAAATTTAAAAGGCTACAGTATATGTTTGCAGTGTAGGCCAGTGCAGAGGGAAGAGACAGAGCATCCGTGTGATAGGAGAACTGGACGTGTGACGAGAGATTTTGAGTTTTGTGTTTGGAGTCGGTCGTCCGGCCAAGAATGTGTCCATGACTGCTGCTTTGTGTATCTACTGTGCCTGGGTGACACCGGTGACACAGACGTTTTCCAGCAGCTTCCTTGCAGTCCTGAGCCATTGCTGCTCTTCCGGGAGCCAATCTACACTCACAGACACACATACACACACACACACACACACACACACACACACACACACACACACACACACACACACACACACACACACACACACACACACACACACACACACACACACACACACACACACACACACACACACACACACACACAGACACACACACACTGGGACACAGGCGCTTTCACAACACTGTCTTTCCTTCACAAGACCACAGGCTCTGTGTCAGAAGCAGCAGACCAGGACTGTCAGAGGCTTATGACCTCTGCAGGACTTCCAGATCTGTGCTCAGGCTTTGTAATTGAAGTGAGCTGGCCAAGACCTCTTAGGTTCACACCAGGTTCACTGCGGATAAGAAGCGTAATCAAGTCCACATGCCACAATGTTTCTACTAGTATTCACAACAACACGGTATTCATTCTGAACCTAGTATCCAAACAACGGTGACAATTAACCTGCTGCTCTCAACATCTCTTGGTCAAGACAAACCTTCTCAACACCTTCTGGGAGAATACAGAGTCAACACATGGACATCAAAGCTGATGAATCCATTTCTTCCTCAACTTTCATAGCTACGACTATGAACGACTGTTTTGTGTCTGTATGACAATTATAACTTCCCGTCCCATCAAACACTCATAAAACTTCCAAATACATATTGAAGAGCTCATAAATGCCACCTGCAGTACATTTGCAGCATGTCAGGACTCACATGCTTTATTTTTAGCAACAAAACTGAACGTTTCTCGGGTGACGTGTGGAGAAAAGACATTTTCCAGCAGCTTCTTTGTAGTCGTGAGCCAATGCTGCTCTTCTGGGAGCGAAAACACGAAGTAACATTTCTAGACAATGGAAAAAAAACATGATCATGTTGCTCGAAACTGTCTATGAAATTGAAGATATTAAAAATGCAGTCTAAAGAATATTTAAATATTCATTTAAGTGATGGGCTCATGAAGATTCATGAAGCAGTGTCATGTTGTGTAGAGGTCAGAAGGTGGCGCCATCAGTTTAAAAATGTTGTGATGTTTCATTAGAATAGTTGTTCAAAACAAAAGAAAATAGTGCAGAGACCGCCATCTAGTGGACTCTGACAATAATGACACTGCATCATGAAGCTTCATCAGACCATCACTAGTTTATTTGGTAGCATATTTCTCACTGACTGATGATTTAATCTCCTTGCCTTATGACACGAATACATATCAAGTGATCACATGAATGGTAAACACATCAGCTGGCTCACCACCACACAGAGACTGATGAGTGGGCAGTCTCAAGTGGACACTAAATTCCAGATTCACATCCTGTCCAAGCATCCCTGCTGCCTGTCTGCGATGTTTCCTCTATCAGCTGCTGCACTGCACATGACCAAATTAGTCGCAGTATCTATCGTTATCTGTACGTTGACGGCACTGCTCGCCTGCCGGACCTGAACCTGTCTCTTCCCAGCGTCCTGCTGCATTGGACTGAGGAAACCCAGGCTACAAGTTTGAGCCTCCGCAGACCCTGCAGAGCTCCGGTCCAAACTAAAAAGTTCCTCGCTTCCTTGTAAGGTGGCTGGACTCTCTTCGGTTTATAAATAAATGAGATTTAAATCATATATTTATACATGAGAGAAGAAAGTCAAGAATGTGATTGAAACCTGGAGATGGTTTTATTTCTGAGTCTGCCTGGAGCAGATGTACGCCGACCTTGTGAGTCAGGAATTTTGGATCGTCAGAACACAGCGACACCTTGGCAGCGATCTACCGCTCCTGCCCAGCAAAGGGAAAGATGAGAATTTGCTCTTGGCTGGCATCACACCCACGAGTCGCTCGGCTCGGCGCTCACCTCCTTAAGCAAGTTTCGAGTGGAAAAGTCTCAACACAGAAGATTAGCCGGTGGCAGCGGAGTCCACCATTATTCATCTTCAGAAAACTTCTCAGCTTTACAGTTCTATGACTTGAGGTGGCTTTATTTCATTTCCAGTATCCCTACTTACTCCTTATTAAAGCCACTGGTCCCTCTGTGGAAGCTTAAACAGAACCAAGGACTGATTTATGAAATGTCTGAATGGTTTTTCTCTGATTAAAAGGTTTTTCTCTCTGGAAAAAATCAAAAGATTTGACAGGTTTTCTGTGTTCTGCTAAGCTTTTGTGATGAGTTATAATCATGTTAGTAATTATTTATTTGTAAGTACAGACCAATGACAAATGAGGAATACACAATCTTCCTCACAATGAATTAATATACACTAAAAACAAAGAAAATTGTCCATTTCTAACATGGACTGGTCTGGTCTAGAAGGTGGTTTGGAGTTCGGAGCCCAAAGCTCATCACCTGTGCGGAGCAGAAGCCGTCCAAACATAGATAGTGTTCTTGGCTCCCTGCAGCTACCACAACGTGTCTGCCAAACATGCTTTCCTCCGGAGAAAGTTAAAAACAGGACAAATCTGATACAATCAAGTCCTGGAAATAAATATGTGCCATGTCTTGGAGAGACGGGGTGTGAATCAGATGGTCAGTCAGTTAGCGAGTTAGAGGCAGAACTTCTAGGTTTCCTCTTCAGAAATCACAGACTTAATTTATTTTAGTACGTTTAAGAACACACGGATGCCAAACACACTTCAGATATTGAGCCATCAAAACATGCAGCAGATTTGAATCAGAATTTTTTTATCAAGGCTGTCACTTCCTATTCATAATTGGACCTCTCACACACACACACCTATACACACACACCCATACAACACCACTATTACTATAAACTAGGAGGTGTATTCAACATAGCAAAATATTTTGTAAGGTCACTTCTCAAACTATGTAAAATTAATAATAATAATAATAATAATAATTATTATTATTATTATTGTTATTGTTATTGTTGTTGTTGTTGTTGTTGTTATTATTATTATTATTCTAATGGTGTACTTAATATGTCAAAAAACATAAATATTTACAATATATTATATAATAATAATAATAATCAAAAAACAAACCACATTGACTGGAATAATAAAATGCTTATACAAAGACTTTATTTATAGCAGCAATGTTTAATTATTAGAACTGTGTGTAAGAGCATAAAACCATTTACACTTATTGAAGTTCAGCTTGTTAAATTGAACAGTATAAAGGTGTTTATTAATTTATCAATTTTCGCATTTGAACTCAAAAAAATGTATTTTCTCTTATTGAATCAAGCAAATATTAAACATATCTAATCTAAGGCTGATACATTGAATACTGAATAAATGATCCAAACATATGTGGTCCACCCCAAAAAGGAGCACTACCAACGTTTATAATTTGGTCATGTTTTTCATTTTACATATTTAATTATTTACAATGTTTACATTGGCAACTGTGAGCAGCACTCGGGGGGGAACCTTTGACAGGTGCACCTGGGACGGTATTTGAGGGCAGACCCTTCCGCATCCGCCTCAGACCATGCCGGGATATACGAGAAGTGCCTCGTCCTTTTTTCGTGCTGCTCATCACTATCTGTATTTTGCAGAATCTATTCAAATTGTTGCCGTGGTAACACATATACATTGAACTATATCTGTTAGAGATTACAAAAATGCCAAATAGCTCACTTGAATGAAATGTTTCTATAGAAAGTATAAACAACTCTTATTATGTTGAGCACAACACTGTAGCTCCAACATGTCCATAGCTTCAGTATGTATCGCCCTCACCATCTCCGCCCCGTCAACTCACAGCAGCTGCCTCTGTTTGGCCTCACAAAGCTCTCTGAGTGTTTCAGTAAACCTCCTAAAAACCCTGCTTTACTCGTCTCCCTGTTTGGATACTGTTGACTCTAATACCTCCAGATCAAAGTTGTGCAGACGTGTAAATCCCAGAGAGGAATTAAGCCGCCAGAAGTCAAAGTAGCAACAGTCATCACTTTAGTGGCTGCAAACATGACACCTGTGACGTACACAGGAGCTTGAATTGAAAGTTTATTTTGATGTAATCCCTTTGTGTACATTGTTCTTGTTGTTGAGATACTTGTATATGTTAGTATTTTAGTCTTAGGTGTTTTACAGTGTTGAAGCCAAACTAATAATAATGATACATGAAAGGGAAACTAATGTGAAAACCCAACCCTTGTGACTTACTGACATGTTTCAAATGATGCAGTAAGTCACTCATTATGACGATGTTTTGAAGTTTTTACTTTAAAAAGTCCTCCTTGTCTGAAATCTCAGCAAACAAGAGGTTACAAGACCAATCCATTATGACGTTATAATGGGTATCACTCCTTCTCAAGCCAGCTGTGACCATGCCCTTGTTGTTTATACAACGAGTCCCTTGGAGGTGGAGACCTCCAGAGTTGATGATGTGCGGTGACATACCTTGATGCTTGACCAATCACAGCAGAGTGGGCGTGGCTATAGTAAACTAAAGTAAAGTAAAAATTTTCTCTAGAAAAAATAAGCAATGGTCGGAGATTAAGCACATTTTCTAATGTCAATATTACAATTAAAAGGGAGTTTTGTACAAACACACACATACTCAGGAGTACAATAAAGGTCCAAGATCAATTTAAGAGACACTTAAATCAACACATTAGTTGCCCTTTAATAATGCAGTCTTGCGTTGTTCATTTTCTTGTACTACATTTCAAACTTCACGGCTTCTTGATCAAAAGACTGAAGACAGAAATTGGGATTCGCAGAAAAAAGTTTGTAGTTAGTGTGGATGTTTATTAAAAGTAATATAACTGAATTAAAAAATGAAATAGGATCTGCATGTGGATGGATGGACATAAGAGAGACTGATCTGATGATTTCATGTATTTAACTCTTGTTATCTCTGGGTCAAGAAGAACGACCTCCCTGTCTTCAAGAAATACATATGCAGTGGTGCAGATTGTTCACCTTGACCCCGAATAACACAAGGGATACTACGAACACATTTGTTTTCAGGCCTTAAGGGTCACCTTGAACCCGCGATAAGGGTTGAACGCATATAACATGTACATTTTAAGTTAACAACAGTGTTATGATTTTTAAAATGGATTTACAAAAAGACGGATGGATGGAGGAAGATGTGTTTTATCACATATTGTATTATATTGTGCGGGTTAAGCATTAAGTTTAAATTGTGCTATTATTCAGCTATTCATGTATTTTTATCTTCATTGTAGAAAGTGGCGTGCCGCTGTGAGGGAGCAGCACGCACACAAAGACTCGCTCTCTGCAACCCCCCACTGCCTCCTATTTTCAGTGCAGAGTGGAACAGTGGCAGGTGGATTTCCTGTCTTCATAATTAGAACCAAATTAGGTTAAACTGCTCCTCTCCCCCAGCTCGGGCTCCACAGAGAGCCCCAGCATCTCCCCCGTTCCAGCCAGGCGACCGGTCTCATGGAGAAGTGCACTCTGGTTGGAGAACCACTGGTTTTTGAATCAAACACTTACGGCTCCTGAGCCGGAGCTCCTGCTGCGGCCAGTGGGCAGGTGGGGTGTGGATATGAATGCAGGGGGGGGGTTCATGCGCTGCCCGTCTTTATTTTGGGTGTGAGCACTAATTTAAGACTGATGGATTTACATTCATTTCCTCCCCACACCTGCCTCTTTATCTGCGCTCAGATAGCAGAGGCTCGGCTGGCCCGCCCGCCATTCTACGATGAATAATGGACACGCGGCGACGATGCTTCCTCTGCACACACACGGCGTCATTATTCAGTGCAGTTGGAGGCAGAGTGGCAAATGTACCTGCGACTGTGAAATGCAGCATGTTTGTGTTGCCAAGTCAATAAAGGGGAAGAGGACAGGTGCAGCTCCTCTCCTGCTGTCCGCACCACCAGGCTGGTTTTCTCACAGGAAGTCCAGTAAGATGCGGATTTTTCTTTCACTGCAATAGATTTTAGACACAAAATCTATTGAGTCTAAAATGCTGCTTCCCTTGCTTTACACTGAACTCTTTTCTCTACCTGCATCTCCTCCTCTTCTCTCATGTCTCCTTTCCTTTCCTTCAGGTGGTCACAGAAAGAGACTGGCTCTGCTTGAGGTTTCTACCTGTCGAAAGGGAGTTTATCCTCACTCTTTGTGAGTCACTGGAACTTGTTTTTATTTTCTCTTATAGAATGTTATGAAATTGTCAATTTTCTTGAGATTTTTGTCATCGTTTGACATTTTAAAGAATATAATTGTAATATATTTGGTATCCACATGTATTGGTTGAGAGAGTATTAGTAAATGTTGATAATAAGATTAGATTAACCAATTAATTTAAACAAAACAAACAATCACTAAAATAATTTAACCATTTCACCACCGAAAAAATAAAAAATAAAAATAAAATAAAAATAATACACTGGGTTACTGTTTATTAAAGGGCGAATAACGTGTTGATTTTAGTGCCTCTTAAATAGATCTTGAACCTTTATCGTACTCATCAGTATGTGTTTATGTTCGTACAAAACTCTCTAATTGAAATATTTACGTTAGGAACCCCCCCCAAAAAAAGTTAAGTCGATCCACACCCATTCTGTTGTGATTGGTCAAGCATCATCAATCCCGGAAGTCTCTACCTCCAAGGGACTTGTTGTGTAATCAAAGCAGGGTGTGATTACAGCTGTCGGGAGGAGGAGAGAAGACCATTTGGACTTCATAATCGACTTCGCTCTTGTAACCTCCTCTTCGCCGAGATTACAGACAGGGGAGAACTTTATAAAGTACTAACTTCAAAACATTGTCATGATGAGGGACTAACATAGCATTTTCGAGAGGAAGACTTAAAAATTTGAAACATGTCAGTAAGTCAGGAGAAAAAAAAAAAAAGGTCAATAGTGCAGAAACCGCCATCTAGTGGACAATGAAAAATAATGACACTGCTTCATGAAGCTTCATCAGAAAGTGCTTAAACAACAGAACATTACACAGTTAAAATCTCTCTCAGGTCAGTGGATCAGAACCTGCTGATGGTTTCATGCACACGCATCCAAACCCTGAACCAGAGGAGAGGAATCCTTCCAGGCGGTTTTGCTCCGTTTGACTGAGTCTACTGACTCCTTCAAGAAACACCTTAAGACTGATATATTTGTGCAGGCTTTTTCTTCATTTTCTTGGGGCTGCTGTGTCTGTCACTTTATATGTTTATACATATATATATATATTCCATTTTCAAAATATTTGCAAACCTAATAATGTTACACTGCGGCTGTCATGGCCGCTCAACATAAAGACTTGAACGAAATGTGATGTTGAAAAAGAGAAACATTTTGAACATACCGAGACAATAAACTTGTCCTCGACCCTCTGATAAGTGTTGGAGCACCAGGGGTTCGCGACCTAACATGCAGTCTAAGGATGGGAGGCCAGGGGGCTAATGGTGAAGGGCTCCAGACTGTCAGATCTGACTGACACAGCTAAGTGCCTCACAGACTGGTGTAGCGGACGAAGAATGGGACACAGAGAGAGGGTGGGAGGGAGGAGGTAGTCGGGAAAAAGAAATTAAGGGAAAAGAGGAGTTTAATGTCCCCTCCAATGATTCAGGGCAGACCCAACCAGCTGGAGAATAATTGCAGAGTTGAGGAAGGGAGTGGAGAACAGGCTCTCATGATTGACTTGTCATTGATCATAATCTTAATTGCATGCATCCAACTCCCCTGAGTGTGATTTGTCCACTTGGCACGTGTGTGTTTGTTAGCCTGCAAGTGTGTTGTGTAGGTGTGAGTGTATGTGTCCGCGGGCGTGTGTGTCTTTGTGTGTGTGTCTGTGCTTGTGTGTGTTGGTTCAAATGTAATTGTGTTTTTGTGTGTGTTTGTGCATGTCTGTGTGAGTACATGTGTTTGTTTGCCGGCCATTGTGGGTCTGTGTGTGTGCCAGCATGTGTGTATGTCTGTTCGTTTGCCTGCAAGTGTATGTGCGTGTATATGTGTGTGGGTGTGTCTGTTTGCCATCATCTGTATAAATATAAAATAGTGTCTGTGTGTGTGTCTTTGTTTCCATGTATACTGTATGTGTGTTTGTGACAGGTATGTAAAGGCTTGTGTGTGAGTGTGTGTAGAGGTATGTGTGTTTGTGTCAGTGTGTGTGCGTGTGTGTGCGTGAGTTTGTGTGTGTAATAGAATCAAGTTGTGTCACAGTCAAGAATCATCACAAGGTTTCGAGAATCATGATGAAGGTCAGGAGACCCTCAAGCAGCTGATCCAGATCCTCCCGAGAAGAATGTCTGACGTGATGCAGCAGATCAGACCTCAGAAGAAGACTGAGTCCGAAGACTTCCGGAGCAGCTGGAGCAAGAGGACTTTGAGCTGCAGAAGAAAGATGCTGAGCTGCAGCAGCTGTTACACTCCGACAGTTACAGTCTTTCTCCAGAACTTGTCCTCACTCTCAGAAGTCAGTGGAGACACGTTCTCCTCCACGCCACACGACCAAACTCACTCATTGAAAAGAGGCAGCAGCCTTCTCAGACAGCAGAGAGACCCCAGGACCTTCTGAGGGACACGTGCCCCAACATCTCACTGATGCTCTATCAAAAGACCAGGGACCAGTACTAGTTCCTGCCTGCATTAGAATGTATGCTAGCAAAAAGGATGCTAATCACACAAATTGTATTCAATCTAAAAAAATACTGACTTGCCAAATGTCATTATTTTTGGCCGTCACTCATCCAGGTCGCCAGGAAGTAGCAGCGTGAAATATAAGGCCCACCTCAATCCCCATTGAAACCTCGTGTAATAACTATTTCGCTCAATTGCAGCTACGTCCAAACTAGGGCGCCATGTTAAATGAGGCGCAAACGCAAGTTGTTGGACATTACTTTAATATTGATTATATGCAGTTGAAGGTCAAACCAAAATGACCTCATAGCAAGGGTTCACTCACGTAGAATTGACCTCTTGAACTTATTTTCTTCACAGGATGGGTGAAAATAATAGCAAATAACAATTATCATAATAAATCAGTTCATTTGAGATCTTGTTAAATGGAGCAATTTTATGATTATTTTACTTCAATCACAGCGCAAACTGATACGAGATCTACAACTGCTTTCTTTTTGCATTATCCTATAGTTTACAGATGTCGTTGAGTCATGTTTAATTTGCGTTCAATTATACTAGACTGATGACTCTCATGTTTCATTGGCTAGTTGTTGACAGCATGCTAGCAAGCTGAAGGAAGCTTTTGACATGCTAGCTCCTGTTTCAAAGGTTTTAAAGTGAAAGAGTATATGTTGTGCTCGCCACCACTAAGGACAAGGTTAATGTTCTATGACAGACAGAAGCCAGCAACTCTCTTTAATGTTGCTCCCATTAGGGTGCTGCCTGCCCTCGCATCCCGCTCCAGCATCCTTTAGAAGATTTCCTTGCCAACAACTGGTGGGAGAGCAGTGGCGTGCCAGCTGCCAAACATGACATGTGCTGGCTGGGCCATTGAACCCCAGCGGGTGACATCTGCAGAGAAGCCTTTCATCCCCTCGTTGGGTACCTGTGCGGCCCCCGGCCCCAGGAGCCAGGATGAATGTGTTCGCTCATCCTCCCAGCTGGGTACCCGCTCGCCGAAGGGCCACAGCGGTGACACACATTCGCACGTACAGACATACAGCAGACTCACACGAAAAAAAACACCGTACAAGTGTTCGTACACCCCCACACTATCAAACACAATGTTATCCTCACACAGAAGCGCAGCACCTCCACCTTACCAACACCTCCGCACAACAAACAGCTTTCAGCATCAACATCTGCAGCTCTGGGGCTGCTTTTGTTCCCCATGTTGTTTCATCATCAGGGACTGGCAATCAAGTACTGCTGCTATTGTTGTTATTCCAACCACAGGCCTCACAAGAGCAGGATTTGAAATGCTTTCTGAAACCAGAGTGGATAAGACCAGAAACACAATCATCGTGTTTGCTTGTTTACTCGCTCAGACGGCGTTGCTAATCTTGACAGTTCATGTTAGCAGTTGTTGCATGCTGGGATGTCTTTGTGAGCCACGATCCAAAAAAAGGTAATCATGTATTCAAGCCACCGACATACTTTATGCAAAGGTAATGGTAAAACTAACATTAAAAACTCCTTCCTTTTATACCTGATACCTGAAGTATAAAAGTAAGTAAGTAAGTAAGTAATTTTTATTTATATAGCGCTTTTCCAGACCAGGGTCACAAAGCGCTTAAACAATCAAAACAATATTCAATAAAGTATATACTTTAAAGGGCAAGATAAAACTGAGAACACAACAGGAGTTCCAGAAAATCAAGGAAAAGCCTGAAAAAATAGAAACGTCTTAAGATGTTTCTTGAAGGAGTCAGTAGACTCCATCAAGCGCAAAGAGAGAGGAAGATCGTTCCAAAGCTTAGGAGCAACAGCCTGCAAAGATTTCTCTCCTCTGGTCCTGAGCCGTGTGCGTGGAACCATAAGTAGATTCTGATCCACAGACCTCAGAGCCAGAGCTGGGGTGTAAGGCTGGATCAGATCAGTGATGTAAGGAGGAGTCTGACCATGAATAGCTCTGAAAGTAAGAACCAGAATTTTAAAGTTGATCCTGAAAGAAACTGGAAGCCAGTGTTTTAAGGATCGGAGAAATGTGAGTTCTTCTACTTGAGCGGGTTAGAATTCTCGCTGCAGAGTTCTGAATCAACTGCAGGCGAGACAGCTCCTTCTTGTTAAGACATAAACAAACTCCAGAGAGTGTATTTGTCAGTTTTACAATTGACAAAAAAAAACATTTCTTTCAACTTCTTTTCAATCGTTTTCCATCTATTTTGTGTTATGAGGTTTTAAATCTGACAAACCTTTCAAACTGCCAAAAAAGCTATATGAAGTCCGTTTATGATGGCCTTCAAGTGCAAACGATACAAAAAAAAATACAACTAAAAGCAACTGATTCATTATTGTAAAAACACATACTTCTTATATGTCCGTGACAACTTTAAAATACTTTTGGACATGTTCTTACAGCTGACCAGACATATAAATCACTGGTTTTCAAACAGTTTTAAAAGAGTTTTACAAGTTAAGTAAACCGTGTGAAAAGGTTTGCTTGTGTTTCGCGTCACTTTCTCTTGAATCCGGTCTGATCTTTGACCAATTGTTGCCACGAGGGGTTCTGTAAGGGGTGCTGCTCCCGGCCGACATCCCATTAGCCCCATGTTAGGAAATTCTAATCACTGTGCCACCGGGACGCTGGGAGTCGCAGCTCCGATTTCACTTAACCTCCAGCAGGAGAGATCAGACTCTGCGTCTCAATGTTTGTCCCTAATTACCTCCCTACAGTGAGCTGCCACACACAATTTAATCCAATTTCCATCCGCTCTCATCTTTTACATATCGCCAAGCACTCACACATGCGTGCTGTGCTTCGTATCCAAAATCCATATTTTATCCCCACCGCTGCTGTAATCACATGTTGGATCTGTGTCATGTGATCAACAATGATGTTTGAGTAATGTAGTGAGAATCTATAAAACGTAACATTTAATTTGTTTTACAACCCCATGGGTACATGAAAATAGTTATCATTCAACTTAAAAAAAAAAAATCTTACACAACTTAGTCTCAATAGATAAATAATATAAAGATATATAAATAAATAAAGAGAAGTAAACGTTCCCGAAATGCAAATTTATCATGTAATTTTGTTTCTTAACTGCTGTATGTGTCTTTCATCGTGTATAGTCGGCAAATATTGGCAACTGTGTTCCTTTTTTGATCCTTTATTTATCAGTCCCTTTTCAGCTGTTAGGACTTTAGAGCTAGGTAGTATCTTCTACTTCTTCAAACACACAACACTGCTAAGCCTCAACTATGTTATTTTTCTTTGATCTATGTTCTTTATCTTTATCTTTAGACTTGGATTGTATTATCTTGTTCTTTCTCTTTATTTCTCTTTGTTCTTGTTCTTATTTTATTTTAATTTATTTTTTTATGAAAAATTGCTGTATTTGCTGTGGCTAATTGGAAAAAAACAATCAATAAAGTTCTACCTAACCTAACCTAACTAGATAATCTCAGATTTGAATCTCCAATGTTTTGCACATGTTTTTTTTAATTCTGTTTAATACCTGCAAACAGAGATCTTTGTTTGAAGGTTGTTTTTAAGCAAAATATATAAAGAGCCGATAACAAACCTTCCTCATCGCAGCTGGTATCAGAAAATATGATGTATCTTTGAAATACTAACAATATATATAATAATATCTGTCTGACAAACTTTTTGACTTGTTTTTTTTTCACATGGTACTTCATAATGGTGTCTTCAGCAGTGGTGGGATTGTTTTTCAACAGAATTTGGAATAATGTTATATTTCCACCAGACTGGTAACAACTAAATCCCACTGAGCTGGCTTTGCTGATAAAATGCCCAGATAAAGCTGGCAGCACACGACAACCCACCCTGAACAAAATGTACATTTAAAAAAAAATGTTTCCAAAGTGACGGTGTCTCTTTCAGAAGAGTTTTGTACAAATGTCTGCATTCATGCCAGGCTGGCTGTACGCAGGCGTGTTTGAGCGCATATGTTTCTATATTTCCATGTTTATCTCTGCGTAGTTGAAGGCTGTGATGGAGTCCCTGTGAGATATCCTGAGCAGTTTCGGTCCTCATTATCCTTCCTCCCTGGGCCTGTTCTAGCGTTCAGAACCCCACCAGAGGGGCCTTTGGCTCGGTGGGAGAGGTGTTGGAGGCGGCCTGGCCCCGCTGCGCCTCTTCCTTCCCTCTCCGCGGGGTGCCAGGCACAGCGTGTACCGCTGGCAAGACAAGACCAGCGATGAGGCTGCCTGCACAGACAACACTGTGTTTGAACAGGGCAGCGGGTTGCCACGTCATACTGAACACATACATGCAGGAGACTCACACACACACATTTCCATGGATTCCTGGTGGGTTTATGAATGTTTAAAAGACGCGGTGCAAATCAAAGTGTGGGGTTTCTTGCATACGATGAAGGTGAAAAACATCTAAGAAGCTGAAAACATCTGCCAGCTCAGATTGGTTTGATAACATTTCACGTTATTGCGAAATGCTACACGTTCTAGAGAATGACTACAAAATATTTTGAATAAAAAGTGACTGCAGTTCAACTGTGTCATCATTCAACCTCCTCCTCCCACTGACTCCATCATTTCAGTGTGTTGCATGCTCCACATTAACGTTTGATTCCGTCATATGTTGGGCTCTCAGGTGTCTCTATGAAACGGTGAAATATTAAGTACCTGGATTCAATGAGATGCCACATTCTGTGTTTCATTAATATTAACTTTGACACAACATTGTTTACTCTTCGAATGCTAATGGAATGTTGTGCAATCATCCTGCCAGATGACTTGATCCTCGTATCAAAGTTTGGATAGCTGTTGATAAAACATTCTAAAGTTTAATCACAAGTGGCATCATTAAAAAGTCACACGGATACGTCTCCGATGATTTTCGTCAAAGTTCCGAATGTATTTTCTACATTAAAGGCGACGACTGAAAGTTTGCTGGATATACCTCGGCCCCAGAACTCAGATGATCCTGCCTCTGATGTGAAGAGCAGCACCAGGGAGACAACGTGCTGATTCAAACGGGTTTTACTGCAATTATCTGACAGACCTTGCAAGTAAAAGGTATATATCAACATTTCAGCTTCAAGCAAAGACTAAAAGCAAGGACTCACAGTCATCACTGAGGTCAAACGTTATCATTCTATGCAATCCAGTCGCCAAATTGTTCGAATCTAGTAAATCCATTTATCTTCGCCACACTCCGAGCCTTCATGATTGAAGAGGCCAAAGGTTGTACCCTTCTCGGTAATTTCCTCAGGGTAGGTAATTTTGAAAGCCTGCAGCCGTAATAGGAAAAAAAAACCTTAGAGACACTTGAATCCCTCTCACGAAGAGAATAGCAATTATTCTGCAAAATCAATTTTCAACCGAATCTCTCCCTTATCGACCGAGAGGCTCCTCAGAGGTAACGAAAGTGACAGGAAAATTTATAACCCAGATTCTATTAAGGGAGATATATTTGTGTGTAACATTGCTGAGAGACCCTTTTTGTCAACATCTTGACTCCTGCATTCTTCTGAAAGCGCCTAATATGAAAATAGATTATTGGCTTTTGTATTCACTGCAGGGAATGATGAAAAATGAACCATTCTATTTGCCGTCATTATTTATTTATACAAACTCATAAAGAGAGAGTCCTTCGAACACATTTTCCTTCTCACTTTATCACCACGATTATTAAAGCAGTCTTGTCAGTTTCTAATTTTGCCCTAATATCTTATTGACCAATAAAGCTCATGTTTCAGTATCAAGCAGAATTATGCATCAGTGGCCTACTGACTGACCAAACTCACTACCTTCGTTCTGGTCTATTTTCCTTCGTCAGTGTAGAGTGAATGAACATGAATGTGTACATACATAATCGGCAGTGTGTATGCTGGGGAGAGTTGACATCACATAGATGCAAATCACAAGTGGCAGTGCTTTGATACTGGCTAATAAAACGCCCTAATCTGAAGGCGCTAAAGGCTCCCTGAGCTTGCATTCTGCAAAGCAGCCCACTGGCACTCACACAAACAGTTACAAACACGAACATCTTGCCCGAAGACTACACTTGGGCCATTTTCTTGATTAAACATAATTCCTCCAGAGAAAATGAGCTCTGTTGTCTGACTTCCAGATAAGAGTTAAAGCACACTCAGACATAACAAGCATAAATATGACAACATGCTTCTTTTGGATGATACAAAGAGCAACATTCTCTGATATTTTCGTCTCTAACCATACTCGTCTCCTTTCTCTGTCATTCTTTTTCAACATAGAGTGATAGTAAAAACATTTTTGGGGGGGAAATGGGGGTTCTGTGGGTGCCTGTTGAAACATATGCCGGTATGCATGTGCCACCTATGTCAACATGGCCCGGCTCCCGACTCAATGTTGCTTGGAGATAGGAGCCGGCCCACCGAGTCAGACAGTCTGGACTCCAGATGTGTTCACGCATACACTGGTACTTAGACCAATAATTATGATTACCAAGTACTGTATCCCGACACAAGCCTCTAAATGAGCTGTTTCTCTCAAAACAGTGGACTTTTTTAAACATGAAGAACCACGGATGTTTTCAATGTACATCTGTAAATAGTGAGGATACACTGAAGAGTGTTTGCATGAGTGCCTGGATTCTCACTAAGAAAAGCTTATAATAAAGCAGGAAACAGTCACAAAATGTCAAAAATGCACCGCTACCATTGTTGCAAAATCCAATTCTTGAGGTAAACCTTATAATTCACACTCAATACCATGTGACTCGTGTAAAGAAATCTTCTTACTTCGGAGGAAATTCAACGCGCCAGAGTAAATTAAAACAATGTCCACTAGACACTCATTCCTAATGTCAATACCATGTAATGTTTATGCAGTTTGTAACTTTAACTGGTTCATAACTTTTGT
This sequence comes from Callionymus lyra, assembly GCF_982586985.1. Classification (NCBI taxonomy): domain Eukaryota; kingdom Metazoa; phylum Chordata; class Actinopteri; order Syngnathiformes; family Callionymidae; genus Callionymus; species Callionymus lyra. Next base: position 22,634,615 of record NC_141835.1, read on the forward strand.
TTTTAAGAGTGAAACAACATAAGGTATTCAGTGTACATGTAAATTACTGACTGCTCTCAATGCTGCACTGGTATAAACACAAACATATGCTGGCTGCATATGTTCCACACAGTTTTATTTAGATTATTCTATCTAACTAACAAGAGTGTTTTTTCGTGAAAAGACACATGGGTTGAAACTGTTACACCAAACAAGATTCAAGGAAGAGGAAAAGTAAAGAGTGAAAGTGTTCAGAGCACAGATGCACCCTCTCTCTTGCAATCTCCTGTGCTTGTGGGTATACTGCCGATCCAGCTATTCTTGTTGGTTTGTTAATTGTTTGTCACCCACCAGGTGCCATCTGTCTATAGTCCCACAGTCCCCGAGCCATGTGGGCAGGCCTGCCTGGCGCCTGCCAACGTCACTGACCTGCAGCAACCGTCCACACCTCCGTCACACACCTCCTGATCCGTCTGGGATAAATAGCTTCTCCCTCAACTTCTGTGCCGCCATCACAGCTTCCCAATCTGTCCTGCTTTAGAAAGGGGGGGTGGAGGGTGGAGGGTGGAGACGGGAAGATACTGGGAATAGGGAGGGAGACAAATGAGACGAGGGATGCAACGGATGGATTGATAAAGTGAATACGAGGTTGATTGATGCGCTCTCGCTGTTTGACTTTATATTCAATAAAGGGCTCACTAATGCACTTTGTTTGTTAAAATCTCCTCGAACATCTTTAAGTATTCATCTTCAGAATAAAAGTAGAAGTCACCTTCACCTGGGCCTGATGTTGGGGCAGCTGTTAGCTAAAAATGAGATCAGCTGCTTGCTCACCAGGAAGTATACGGGGCTGAAACTAGCTCAGGCCGAGTGCGCCAGGGCAACATACGCCAGCTGCACAACAACAGCGACAGAGAGAACAGCCCTCTTTCTCTCTCTGCCAGTCTGCCCGCCATCCCGGGGCATTTCGGGTCACCTTGATGGGCTCCACCCAGCTGTAAACCACTTCAGGGCAAAGAAGGCAGGTAATGAGGCATCACCATGCAAGAGGAATACCTTTTGAATAACCGGCGCCACTCTAGTTGAGGTTTCTCACATTTTTTCATATACAAATATATTACCTTAAAAAAGTCACATGATTATTCCACTTTCACAAACTACTTTTAGTAAGGATTTGAACGTCCATTGAGAATTGAAGAGGTTTTACTGTCCAGTTTAAAAAACAAAACAGAGAATAACAATAAAAATTAGACAATTTTCCGCTGGGAAATCGCGACATTGGTCTGTGCACTTTGCCCTGTGAAGAAAAAACCATGAAAGCTACAAAAGAGTCAAATCCCGCTTTGATAATTTGGACTTTAACCTACATTTTACAGTTTGAATGGTGTTTCTACATGAACTAATGCCAGAGCAGGAGATGTTTCAAAAACTTCTGCGGATTTGGGACCTTTTTGATCTTATAATTTATCACAGTTATTTGAGAATTACATCGCAAAAATATATTCTGGTGAGAAAAATTATAGCAGAGCGAGTTCGATCGAGACGCACGTTTTATGTATTTTTTGGCGCGGGGCGAGAAAAGTGCCAAAAACGTAAGGAGGATGAATAATAAGAAGAGGCTAAGGTTATAACAATAGTGGGCTGTGCTCTGCATAACAGCCGATAATTCATTTTAGGCACCTTTTTAAAAAAACACTCTGACAAATGATAAAAACAACAGTGAAAAGACAACACAAAAACAAATGGTAGCCTCCGGGTAACCTTAACCCTAAGATTACGCAAGGGTTAAAGTAACAATGGGAACAAATCTTTCTTTACTTAACTGATTGTTTTTTTCCATAAATTGTATTGTGAGGTTGTCCAATATTATTGTATCAACCTGGTTTCTGCACAACATAACTAATGGTCTCAACCCTGAAAAGAAAGTAGAAGTACAAGTATTGTGAAGTAAAAACGATTTCAGGTTCTATTTTTTAAGGTCATCAAAATAATGTTTAAAGTATGCATAGCAGTCATCAGAGAAAAAGGCCTACTTTGAAGAAACTAGAACATAAGACAAGTTTTCAGATATTTCACACATTTTTTGTTAACCCTTGTGTTGTCTTTGGGACAAGGTGGATGACCTCGACCAGTGCATATGTATTTCGGGAAGCCATGGAGGTTGTTCACTCTGATCCAAAGACAACAAAGGGGAAACCACAAACACAATTTTGGGCCTGTGGGTCACCTTGACCTTGGGGTAACACAAGGGTTAAATACATAGTTTGTTATGTGTTCATTCATAGTTTTGATGCATTCAGTGAGAATTTATAATGAATAATAATAGAGACAATCAAAATAATCAAGACAATAAAGTAAAAGAATTGAATGAGAAGGTGGGACAAACTTTTCAGCCCGTACTGTATCTGGATTTAAAAAATGACTCTTCATAGCTTAGAAATTGAAAACATTCATTAAATTGTTCAGGATCTTTGACAACAAAAAGCAACACACACACTTACCCATGTTGGTGTATGAAGTCATATCTTATGGAAACAAGCGCGATCTATTATTCAAGAACGAGACGTTCTGTTTTCACTTTTTCCTCGCTGTATAGCACTAGTTTGTCTCCTACAAGGAATCCTGCAGATGCTGGCAAGTCTAGCCTGTAATGATTAGAAGAGCCAGATCCCACTGGCCGGCTTTCCAGTTACACTCCTACATGGAGACAGAACCGAAGCTGACGCTGAGGCTGCTGAGAACGGAGCAACTGCCAGGGGGAAAGCGCCAACAGGCCCAAAAAATTTATACCATCACTGGGGCCTCAGCAAGGTCCAAATTCCAGCTGGAAGAGAGAGGAGGAATTGGATGACTGGCAATAATGTCACAAGACTCTGATGCTCTGGGACTCCCTGCTACAGTTCTACCTGGGATCAACGAAAACAGAGCCTAATGAGGAACCAGGCTGAGTTAGTTGACAACAGTGAATCTCAATCAAAGTACACATGAACAGTTTCCAAAGTTCCATCCAAACTTATATTTCCTTGCACTGGGCTTGGATTCGTCCTAGAATGGATTCAGCAGTGCCTTTAAAGTCTAAGAAACATGACAGTGATGAAGAGCTTAAAGAAGACCACAACGTCCAGAGCCGCCCTCAGACTCTTGACAGTTGTTACTCACCTCATGTCAAACTGGATTCAGTTTAACGCCACAAATTCATCACTCCCGTCAGAGCAACCTGATACTGGACCGTACAATTGATTCAACACAGATGTACTGTAGGTTGATTATTTATTTGGTCACCTCGGCCAACGTGATGACGACTACATTTTCAAATCCCACGGAAAGTCTCACCAACGCCCATATTTTGTAATAAATGTGTCAAAAATCAGCTCTTCTTCATCCTTGCACACGTCCTCTCAGTTGAACGATCGTCATGTATAATTCGCGAAATGATTATTATAAATATTGTTGTAAATTTGGGTCTAGGTTACCCGAAGGCTCAAAAAAAATGTGTTTGAGGTATTCCTTGTGTTGTCCACCACCCAGGCATCCAGAAATCCATATGCATTGGCAGAGGTTTACCTTGACCAAGAGGCAACACAAGGGAAACCTCAAACACATTTGTCTTCAGGCCACCGGGTCACCTTGACCCAAGGATATTACAAGGGTTACAGGCTTGAAGTTATCAGCTTGGCAGAAAGGTTAAGGTTGAGTCAAACATGGAGGTCCACAGTCAGACAAGGAAAAAGTCTCAACAGGGGTCTATACCCCTGGAGTCTCAACATCTGGAATATTTCACACATGTATGAACAAGTGCTGGCAGTGATTTTTCTCTCCATTTTGTGAGTTTTCACACTATATTGTACACATTAGACAGTTAATACTTTAGCCTTCATGGTGGTCATCAAAAACAAGAAAGTTCTATCTGCTTTCAACGTTTTCTTTCAAAATGAAATCTTTATCCTGCGAGTCTAGAAGGAACGGTTTTAACATCAGGAAATCATTTCACTCTTTGACTCATGCAGAGTTTTCAACGTGTCGTGTTGCAATTCAAACAACACACTCCTGCCTGATTTGTGTCTCCTAGTTAATACAAAGCTTGAGGGGAGTTTAATAAATTACATTTGTGAGCGGCTTCTAATTTCATTTATAGCTTTTGGAAAACATTTAATCTATTTATTTCAATTTCTAAACTTGATTGCTTTAAATAACAGCATGTTTCCCTGTCGCTAATTAATTCTACTTTCACTTAATGTTTTTCATAATGAACGAGTTTGGTAAATTTGTTGTAGAAAAAAAAGAAGCCAACTGTCTATTGTGGCGTCAATAATAATCTTCTGTCAAAGAAATTAAGGCAGACATGTTTCTGCTTCTCATAAACGAGAGGTTTGTGGATCTGGATGGAGTCCAACTCAAGCCAAGTGGCAACATATTTTGTGTGGGCTCGCTAATAATGTTTGCCCCCCTGCATCTATCTGTTCCTGCCATGGACAAATACGAAGTGAGTAGGTGGAACTCGTGTACACTAAAAGAAAAGTTCATCTTGTGGTAGAGGATGGAGTCATGATTTGAAGAAAAACAAATGCAAAAGTGGCCTTTGCTGTGGAGCTAGAACAGAATGTTTGTCACCCACACATGTAATGGAAACAGCTGCAGCTCAAAAACACGTCCACAGAGTTTAGACAAAAAAATGAAGAAACGTTTGTTTCCACTTTCATTGTTTGATCTATTTGTTAGGAATATTCTTTGCTATATAAAACATTGTATCATCCTTTTTGTCTTTAAGTTTATATTTTTGAGTTTAGTTTCTTTCAACCAAACCTCCCCGGTCTCTAATAATTTGTGTTGGTAAAAGAAGGACACAGACACAGGATTGAGTTTCAGGGAAAATGCCTGTTTAGTTTAATATTCCCTCAGGTATAACAATTTACAGGATCATTAACCCGGATTAAAAGCTGAGATCTATTGCCTGAGACATCTTCTAATGCAAGGTGCAAAGTAAATGTTCAGCTAAACGCCTCTGGTCAGTTCTGTGTGTTATTTGGTCAGCAGCTCTAAACAAATTGTTTCTAAAATTACTGTTTCACTTGACAGAAAAATACAGAAATCCTTGTCTTATCCAAGAATTGTCTGTCGCTCAGCTAATCGACAAGTCTGCAAAGAAATAACTTTGGTGCCCAGACTTCTTATCCTAAGTCAAGGCTTGTTTTGTTTTACCTACATGCAGGTGTGACTGAACATAAAGGGAAACTAACGTGAAAACTCAACTCTCCTGACTGACTCAAATGTTGCAAATGTTGAAGTATTTCTCTCCAAGATGCATTAAATCCCTCATCATGATGATGTTTTGAAGTTATGACTTTATAGAGTGATCCCCTGTCTGAAATCTTAGTGAGGTTACGGAGTAGAGTCCATTATGACGTAATAATGGGCTTCACCTCTTCCAGCCAGTTGTAATCCTGCCACGCTTTGTTCATATGAGTCTCTTCGAGGTGCAACGTAAATATTTCAATTAAAGAGAGTTTTGTACGAACAGACAGACACTGGTGAGTACAATAAAGAACCACGATGTTAGAGATACTCAAATAAAGTAATTAGTTTAACTTTAAATGATTTGTTCACCAAAAATTCAAATTTCACTCATTTTTTACCGACACTAAGGGTTGGGATTTTAGTGTTTAATTTTGGAAGAAGATGAAGACCAAGAGAACTGTGCTACAATTATTACATTAAAATTAACATATATTTTTGTCTATAAGGAACTTATCCTTTTAAACGTAAGTGGTAAAAATAAAGAAAACATGTTAATGGCTCTTAAAGGGTTAGTTAACATTAAACTTCTAGTGTACAGTAGACAGTAGACTGTATGTGCTCTGGAAGCCCTCGCAATATTTACCCAGTGTACTTCTGGGTCATATTGCTTGTTATTCTTTAAACTTCTGCCACAAACAAACGTAAAATATAGACGTAAAAAAACTTTCCGGAACAATTCTTCTTGTTGAGGCTTCAATACGATATGGACATTTTATACGAGCAGTGGATGTTTTAAGAGCATAATTTGGAGGAAGATGAAGACGAAGACCGAAAAAAATCCTAATTGTTTCCATTCCATGGGATGTGTTGTCCTGAAACTGACCACGTCGTGTGGCACAGTCCAGAAACCAAAGCAAGAACTGCGGGTGGGAGCAGGCCTGCGGAGCTGCAGTAAGAATCCTCACTCATGTTGCAGGAGAAATGAGATCTAGAGAGGTTACTGGGAATAAACCAGTAAAGGTTTTCGCCGAAAAATGACAAGGGCAGTGGTGACAGCGAGTGCGGAGTGGTGGAGAGTGGGCAGCAGTTGCTGTAGTGTGGGTGGGCCACCAGGGGAGGCGGCCCAGGAGAGATAGAAAGCCAGGGCTGCAGGAGGGAGGGCAGTCCTACTGGCGCTGTCACCGGCCCTGCTCTGTTTGGATAACACCAGTACAACATGTGGGGGAATCAGCATGAGGCATCACACCTGGCGGAAAAGACAACTAAATCCATTCCCCAGTCCGGCAGGCCGCGGCTCCACCATGTCTAGCCAGCATCTGGAATGGATATCTGGAGATGCAGCCGCCCTGGCAGCCTCTGTTAACTCTCTGGGAAATGAAATGTACAGGGAGGTTGTGGTAAAAATAAGTCTAGCGTCTTACTGAGGATTTGTGTTTATAAATACTTGTTGTTTTTTTTCTGCGCTTTTCGCACAATTCCCATCTGTTTGGTACGATGTTATTGTGATGGTGATAAAAATAACTTTTCTCCTTCACTCCCAATATGCTTTTACTCCTCGCTTTTAACAAGCGTAAAGATGCCAAACCATAGCCGCAGAGAAAAAAAACTTGATATCTAGATAGATAGATGGATGGATAGATGAATAGATGGATGGATGGATGGATGGATGGATGGATGGATGGATGGATGGATGGATGGATGGATGGATGGATGGATGGATGGATGGATGGATGGATGGATGGATGGATGGATGGATGGATGGATGGATGGATGGATGGATGGATGGATGGATGGATGGATGGATGGATGCATGGATGGATGGATGGATGGATGGATGGATGGATGGATGGATGGATGGATGGATGGATGGACAGACTTTTTATGTAGTTTAGATATATTTATTTACACCTTTTGACATGCTATCATAAATGAATCATAAACTGTATAATAACCATGTATTATTCCACCTCACCATGGTGTGTCTGGGAAGCAACACTCAACATACAGTAACTTGCCTTGTAGAGTCACACACGCAACTAAAAAAAACTGAGGTCAACGAGCAGTGTTGTGACTTAAATAATCCCAGTGTTTGTTTTCACACAGCAGCTTACTATCCTCGATAATCAGACGTTGAGGGTTTTATTTCTAATCCCTACAGAAAGTCAATGAAGCCAAGGTGAGCTGGCGACAGGCACGATAAGATACTCAAACACAGATTCTTCTTCTTATCGCCGCCTCCTCTTTGACCAGCCCCTTCCTTCACCCATCATGACACAGAAGTCAGTCTCATGGGTAAGACGTCCAAGCAAACAAAACTGTGGCAATAAAAGTTTGTTTTGTATATAATGTGGTTCAGACTGCAAATTATTGAAGGTGAAGCATGTGTGTGACCACTGATAGAGAGTCATGAGGTAAAAACTTCATTAACATTCCTCTCATGACCTCGGTATTTTGTCCACAGAGAAGCGTATATTTACCGTTCACACCTCCTGTACGGGATAAAGGAAACGATAAAGGTTTTTGTGTGTGTGCGAGCGAGATAGAGAGACAGGAAAAGGAAGCGGATAAAACACAGCTCACTGATAGTACATAATCTCCCGGGAACCACGTCTCAATATCACAATATTTCACACATTTCAACAATTTTGGCAGTGGCGGGCCTTTCCCTCAGATCAGCAGCTATTTCTGCCGTGTAAACTGGAGGCTGCAGGAGAGAGATATAGTTCGCTTTGGTGCAGATGCGGCAGAGGCATATAGCTTCGGCGGCACAGTATCGCATGCAAAAATGTTTGGTATGTTGGAACGCTGATAAAGCTGACATATTCCGAGGCGTTTCGCAGACAATATCCATGAAGGAACAATCTCCCATCTGGTGGTGCAGTCGCTCTGAAATCCTCTCTGTCATGCTCCATGCAAAGTGGGAAGACAAAAACATTCTGCACGTCGGCCCTTATCGAGGCTGTACCTGGGCAGAGCAAGATATCACGGCATCAGCCTCTCTCCACTTTAGAGCAAAGTTGGAGAGCATGAACGTCTCTTCGTGGCTGGAGATATGTATTCATCCTTAGGCTACGACTTCCTGGCGAGGATCAAATGGACACAGTATACTCACTAAAGACGGATTACTCCTCTACTTTCTGTTGGAATGCTGTTCTGCATTTCTCCACATGATGGTTCAGAGATCAAATATCCCTCGGAACAGTTGACGCTAACCTGCAGGCCGACATATGCTTAGGTCACATGAAATAAGTCATAGTATTGCAGTTTTATAGATACTTTAATCAATGAAGCTTAAGATGAACTGTTATATAAACATATACTGGTAAAATTTTAATTAAATCACAATGTGTCATTAGCAAATATGGAATATAACAACAAATAAACAGAGAAAATTGAACATATCCTCTCTTAAAACAAGCACCAAACATGCCTGAATATGCTTAACCAATAATCGGTGCAGTGAACAGACAAGGTTTGATTGGACTTTTTTCAACTGCTCCTGCATGATTTAGAATGAAAGAGACTTCTAGTCTCAGACTTCTAATATCAGAGAGCCTTGTATGTGAGTCAATTTTTAGAAAATCTAAACGTCATCTTTCGAGTCTGATCACGCTATTACAGCCCAGAGCCACACACCTACAGCCAGCAGCTGCGAATGTCTTCACACGTAGCCTCCGCTGGCAGTCCAGATCGAGCAGAAGCCTGAGAGGCGGAGCTTAGAACAGGTGAAAATGTGCAGCTTTTTGTTCCAACCATTTAAGCACTCATGAGTTCTTCAGACACCTGGTTGGTTCAACTATATGTGCTTGACCGGTTGGATTAAAAACCGGCAACATCTCGGCCCTTTGAGAACCGGTTTGAGTAGTGATGGTCTGATGAAGCTTCATGAAGCAGTGTCATGTTGTTGAGAGGTCAGTAGGTGGCGCCATTAGTTTAAAAATGTGATGTTTCATTACACCAATTGTTCAAAACAAAGTAAAATAGTGCAGAGACCACCATCTAGTGGACTCTAAAAATAATGACACTGCTTCATGAAGTTTCAATCAGACGATCACAAGATTTGAGACCCCTGATGAAGCACTCTAAGAAGATTGTCTTCAGTTCTAGTCCTTCAGAACGATCAGACACAATAGCATTCGAGGGTATGAGACCATGACTGCCACCTGGACGCATTATTTACAACAGTGACTATACCACTATCAGATAAGAAAGTTTGCAAGTCCCAAACACTGAGAAATAAAGGTACAACACTTCCCCTCCACCATGTGGCGACTCCTGGGTATTTTCCGCAGAAGAGTCCGTCCTTGGTTTTGGATAAGTCGTGAGCATTTCAATCTTGGAGGTGAATTTCTTTAATTGCTCAAAAACAGCCTGAGACACTTTTCTCCTGGTTAGAAACGATGGGTGCATAGTGTGGCCAGATCAAGTTATGACAATCTATAAAGGTGGAAACCCATTTGCAGGTGGTTGTAGTCAGCAGAAAAAATATGAAAATTTGAAAATAACATTTCAAAAAACACTGCGGAATCCAAAACAATTTCAATGTCGAAATAACAAGTGTCCACCAAACCAGGGAAATAAGATGGGGAAGAAAATGCGCAAAGTGAATGGGAAGATGAAAAAAAAAAAAAAAACTATACAGAACCTAACAAAGAACCAGTAAAGGGAAATCGTTGATCTGGCACACAGGAGGTTGAAGTAGGGGGAAGGTTCTTGATAGTTGCTGAGGTCTAGCCACTTGCCCTTGGTCAACTCAGGAAGATGGAAAGCAGAGATCAGGGAGAAAAGCCAGATAAAAATGAAACATGACATTTCTACGGTTTAAACAACATCATTTCACATGATCATTATCCCATTCCGCATGTTCAGGATTTTTCCGATTTGCCTGCCGGACCGATTTTTTTTTCTAAGGTTGATTTGGTGCTGGGTTATTATTGGGTGTCAGCACAAACTTTAAGCACTTGATGGACTCAATGCAACATGACCTTGACTTTGACAAAGCGATGGACAAAATGGAGAGGGAGGATAAAGTGAGGGGAGAGAGGAGAGTATAGAGTAAGGCAGCAGAGTCCAGAGAGGGTGATGGAGAGAAATATGGGTCCGTTGACATCGTTGTGGAGGAGATCCTGAATCCAGCAGCACACCAGAGCCAGATCCTTGGTGCTCCGGGAGAGATGGAGAAGAAAGGTGTGGGTGATCACATAACGTAGGAAAGATGGATACACAGAGAGAGAGGTGTCTTAAACTCCTCCTCCAACAATCTAAGCCTACAACAGCGTAAAAAAAATGGTTGGTTCAGGTAGATCCTGAGTCAGTCCTAACAATAGGCTTTATACAATTTTCCGAAGGAGACCTCCAGAGGGATCAATAAAGTTCTATCTATCTATCGAAAAGTTTTAAAATCACCCTCCGGACAGAAGCCCGTAGTTGGTTTCACATCAGAAGGGCTTGAAGACTGAAGGCCCTCCATATCTACATTTAGAGATAAGTGGTATAACTTACACCCTGTTCATACTAAGCCTATCGTAACCAGTTGAAAAGTCTCTTCATAATTCAACCGGCTAAAACCTCTTGAGTTCGTACACGCTTGACATATCCGGCTACGCTGAAGTCTGTGGCTGACCTCGGTGTGTCATTGCGTTCACACCAGGGTTTTTGCCTCGTCGAACCCCAGAAAAACCCTTACCAAACCTACTCCCGAAAATGTTTAAACGTAAAGAAAAAATCTTGAATTTAGTAAGGTTGTTTTTAAGTTTATAATACCTTTCACTCCTATAATAGAAAATAATAACAGAATAGATAGATAACTTGTTAAGAAAGTCTGTGTGAAATAAAGTTACATTGTTAACACCAGTGACTGTTGCATCTGCTGTATTTCAAAGACTTCATAGAGCTACCTTACACATGTTGTCATCATAAACATTGATTAATAATCTTGACAAACAAATAAACAAACTAAGGCTGATTAAAAAACACACTCATATGATAACGTCATGAACATTTCTATGGACTGCTGATAAACTCCAACACTGACTCTCATGAATGGTTTCGGTAAAAGGGCCTTGGCTCTGTATTTTGAAAAGTGAAAAAATGATGTAAAGCAGGCGAGTGGCAGAGCTAGTGCACATTTCATAGCACACATTGTATCCAAAAATGAATAAGCTGTTTGAATTCATTTGGAAGAGATTTGTGTCGTCTATTTCTGTGTGAATGTGTGTCCTTCTTGTCTATATGTAGTCACACCTGCAGTCAGTCATGATGTTATCAGAATCTTTACACCTGCTCCACTGTCTAAGGTCACCAACACAAATCTGTTTCTGCACACACACACACGCACACACACACACACACACACACACACACACACACACACACACACACACACACACACACACACACACACACACACACACACACACACACACACACACACACACACACACACACACACACACACACACACACAATTGCATGTGTGTGTTTGAGTATACAAAAATAAGTTTCCTATTCCAGACATTTATATGCAGCACATGTCTCCCTGCTCATGGCTTAGAGGTGTCACACAACCCTGAATGTAACCTCAATGAAAGGAGGATGGAGAGAAGCCTACAAAAAAACAAAAACACTATGAAAAGATCAACATGCAGTATTGAGATAGTATTCTGCCTAAATTAAAAATCTTAAGACATTTCGTCATGTTTATATTCGTGTAGGGTCGTGGTTGTGCGGACATGAAGAGGAGACCGTAGAACATTTGTTAACATATGGATAACAACTCTCGTTTTCTACTTTTACAGTATCTTAAAAAAGTGTCTCAGTACTTCTTGGTGAATAAAAGTTTACTTTGAAGACTCTTGAATTGCTTCTGAAATTAACATTTATGATAAGTTTAACAGAAACATCAATCTTTATGGCAAATTTGCAAAGTATTTTTAGATTGCCTTTGGACCATGTTTTCAGTCTACTGTTGCTACATCCATTGACTTAGTATAAATTCACAAATTCAAAATTTTAAGTGTTTAAAGTCCAAAGCTGCTTGATAGAAATGCATTATATTTAAAATAGCATAACAAGGAAACTTCACCGTAGCTCAGACTACATATAACATCAATTGAACCTCCATTATCAGTGTTAGCATTTTGTTGCTTTTTACAAACGTAGCTACCTCACATTTCACTCATAATTTAGAGATTGATCATTTAAATCATTAAATTGTATATTAAATAAGCAACAGATGATGAAACTGATGAAATAAGTGAAATGTTTTATTAAATACTTAAATAAACTCACATGTTTTTGCAGTTCGAGTGTATTTTTTGCCAAATAGAAAACAAATGTTCCTGCATGTTTTTCATTTACTTCCATGAAATTTGATTAAAAGTTGAAACACAGTAGTTCCTTAGCTCAGTTATTAAAAACTAGGCAGACCACAATAACAAAACAAGCTGCAGGCGTCAGAGAAAGTCCGCAGTCGAACAGGTTCGTCATAAAGCTGCAGGACACTGTGGTGCTGGTCGGATTACGGCGTGTAGATAGTGTGGAAAGAATTACATTACATTGTTGTGCCTATTGGTGCTTTCTGCTCGGAAATATTTCCCATTCGCTAATGACAAACAAGAGAAGGATTTCTTTTTTTTTCCAAGACACTTCAAGCCATAACAAAAACTCACGACAAGAGCATTTTTCCTTTTCATCCAAAAAGAAGACATTTCACGCACTGGAAGCCTTTTGTGATATTTTCTTGCCTCCCTTTTACCCCCCTCGCCCACTCTCTCCCCGTCTCTTTCCTTTGTGTGCGTAAATCATCTCTTCCCCGCGGCCTGTCTGTGATCACGTTGATGGGAAACAAAGAAATCATCTTGAATGGCACATTAATTTCCTCCGTTCTCCCCCTGCCCTCTGCTTAATGAAATCCCCTCTGCCACGGGGCCCGAGGAGCCACACTGGCACGCCGTCACCAGCCAGTAAATATGTTTACCTTGGAGCACTGCGCTAATGGACTGTTTACTAGAGGGAGACAGTGAGGGGTGTTTCTCAGACCGGGCAGTACCGTGTCTGGGGTTCGTGCTCCTTGGACCAATCGATAACTACAAAAGGTTGTAGAAACTAGAAAATAAAAATATTTGCTCCTGTTTTGTAAAAAAATAATGATGATCATTAGTAGTGTTAGGGAGATGTATGACTTCCCATCCTAGTTCTTCCTACATCATAACCCTTGCATTATCTCTGGGTCAAGGTGACCCGAAGACAAATGGGATACAACAAACAAATTTGTTTTCGGGCCTCCAAGTAACCTTGACCCAGAGATAACACATGGGTTAAAATGAACCCAATTTGGCTTAAAATGCTAACCCAGCGAATGCTTGCAGGGTTGAAATGTGTTCAATATTTTCCTTGCCCGACCAGAACATCCAGTCAAAACAGCACCACAAACAGCTAAGACTAATGCTAGCTGTGTTCATACGAATGCTAGCTGTGTGAATGCCAATACCCCCCCATTAGTAGTGATGGGCTGGTGAAGCTTGATGAAGCAGTGTCATGTTGTTTAGAGGTCAGTAGGTGCCGCTATTATCATAAAAATGATGTGATGTTTCATTAGAACAAAGGAAAATAGTGCAGAGACCATCATCTATTGGGCTCTGAAAATAATGACACTGCTTCTTGAAGCTTCATGGATGGTTTTCATTCCACTTCATTCCGGTTTTAGGTTCTACTTCTTCAATGCGGTTAGAGGGCGTATCACCAAAAGAAGTAGAACCCCTGAGTTATCGATTTCATAACTTCATGATCTACGATCAGTTCGAAGCCCTCTAGCCACGTCGGCCCACTGCCGCCTTTCTCAGCTGAGTTTACAGTTTGAGGAAGACCTCTTATATACATTGTAATGTCCAATGATAGCAATGCTAGGCTATATTCTATCAACCTTCAAAATTTCATAACTAAATCTGCTGGCTCATAAATTGTTGATCCGATCTTGAGTAAAAATTAAAATAAGTAAGTAAGTAAGTAATATTTATTTATATAGCGCTTTTCGAGACCAGGGTCACAAAGCGCTTAAACAATCAAAACAATACTCAAAAAAAGTACATACTTTAAAGATCAAGAAAATAACCAAGGTAAACAATGATTATGTTGTCCTGGACTAGGACCATGCACATGCTGTTACCCCAGCCTATCGCCCATTGTACCTGGGATGGGCTCTAGCCTCAGATAACATGTCAATAAAATACTTCTAATGTAAATGCTTGTTGTCTTCCAACCAATGGCACAGGTAAACACACCAGGTCTCATATGGGATCATTGATTTGATGCGTCTAAACTACATCTTGTGTAACCACCAGCAGTGATTAATGCTCGTCAGGGGAAGTTGGGGAAAAATATTCAAGATGGACCTCTTTGTGCCTGTACATTTCTCTGCCTTTAACAATAAAATAAACTAGTGGTCTAACCTTAGACACTTTGACAGCTAACAATGAATAATAATGATAAATATAAAGCAAAAGAAGGCAATGATATGTCCAGCTCACAAGTCTTTCGGTCAAAAAAGTTTTTTACTAGAAGTTTATTTGCCATTGATTTTCTTTCAAAAGTTCAAATAATACATTTAAACTAGTTAGGTGGTAGTTTGTTAAGTCTTTGTTAATTTGTGTTGCCATTTTAGCGCTGTCCAGTGCTGATCTCTGTTACCTGGCGAAACCGGTTTATATGGCAAAAGATACATATAAAGAGAAAACCCTATTATCAAATGTAATTAACAATATCATTATTTTGGCATTTTCACATATCAATATGACAAAACTTTTTCTTACCGACTGTTTGCCTCATTCAAAATATTCTTCACACATTTTTTTTACAATAAATATGTGTATATGTAAATATTAAATTATTTCAGCGGTGTTGAGTGAAGCATTCAAACGTTAGGTGAAGGAATTTTATGAAATGAAGGAACATAATATATATTGTAATAACTGGAGTCATCAGACAGGAAACCAAACTAGAAGGAGAACCAACACGTCTGGATGCTCTTGTATGTCGGTGACTTCCAAAGGCAGCAGCAGCAGCAGCGTGCGATAACACCCTGTCTCATCTATGGATGTCTGGAGCCTGGCAGTGCTATCAGTGACTGTGCCTGGATGTGTCCCTGTGTCACACACACACACACACACACACACACACACACACACACACACACACACACAGAGAAAGAGAGAGCGACACGTCTCTGCAGCTGGTGACAGGCTGCTTCTCTCAGTCTCCTGCCAGCCAGCTCCACAAACAGCTCTCTATCCAGCTCTTATCGACTTCCATTTCCTCCCCTGCCTACAAACTTACTTTTGCTTCCCTAAAAAAAAAACAAAGGCGGGAATTTTCTCTTGCGATATCAGTAAAATGACTACCATAAAACTTTGAAATCGATTGCTTTAACTTATTTTTGTAAACAAATACACATGTTGTGGGTGTCAACAGGAGTCATGATATACAGTTACAACATTCAGACACTGGGGGGAGCCAAAAAAATCAATCTTGTGTACTGGTGTTTAAAGGCAAGACTTTGACAGAGCCAGACTCTGTCTAACTTTGTAAGTTAGTAAGTAAGTAATAGTTATTTCTAAAGCTCAGTTTGAATCCAGCTAGAACTCGAGAGAATGTTCATCCATTACTTCTGTGAGGGGCCTTTGTCATCATCTCCTTTATTTTCTTACGTCTATCCGTGTTCAGGTCGCGGAGGCAGCAGCTTTTAGCAGGAAGGCCCAGAATCCCACCCCCCCCCCCCCCCCCCTAGCTACAGAGGCTACTGAGGTGACACAAGGGATACCTCAAACACATTTGTCTTTGGGCCTTCGGGTCACCTTCACCGTAAGATAACACAAGGGTTAAGAAAGAAATCCGATCAAGCTAAATATTCTAAAATTATTATTACTTATAAGTCTCATTATAAAGTACACTTGATAAAAAGAGCTTTTATCCAAAAATCGAACAAAACAAATACAAAAGTCGTAAAACAAAACTCCTACAGCCATAATTAAAGTTGAACCTGTAATGAATAACAGAAAAAAATAATAAATGAAAATGTTAGTTTTAACCTGAGCTAATAACGGCCTCACTTTGATCAGATGTGGGTTGGACAGACGTAACAGTAAGTATAATGGTGAAAAATTGGGAAACCTTGTGCAGGAAGATAGAGCAAGTAATATAGTAATAATAATAATAAGGAAAACTGACAAAGTATTTCTATTTCCTTCTCAGTGATTAGAAACTCTTTTTTAAACATTTTCATTTGTTTGTTTCTTTTTTTTTTAAGCAGATGCAGCAAAGTTGAATTCCTGTGAGCAAGGTCAGATGAAGCAGGTTTTTACCTTATTATTTATTTCCACATCCGCAGGTTGTTTTATAGAGCACTCAGGAATTAAGTGATAAAGGACACAGAGGGCATCCGGCTTGGAATCTCTGCCAAATTAAAAGTGCGCTTCGATGACCATTGTGACCGCGTCTAGGGGAGAAGCTGAAATACTTTCATTTTTAAATGAAAACTTATTTTGACGTCATGTTGTTTCTGGCAAGCGGGCCCAGATAGATCATTTATTGTACTTTATTTAGATAATTCTATATCTTTAAACACAATGGTTATAAAAAATACATGGAAACCTAATACAATTCTACATAGAGCTGGTTAAAGAAAACAGTATTAAAATAGAGATAAGTAGCTTAAATATAACATTCAAAAACAAAAACGAGAGACAAATTTAATTCGGTCTCCAGAGAGTTGACACTGAACACCACCTGTGTGTGAAGCAACTTCCACTTTATGTCGATTGCCTTAACTGTCAATTTTCATGTCACATACATTAGATAGTGGTTGTCTGAGATGCTGTGGACAAACTAGTAGAACCTCGATAAATGGGAGTTTTTGGTTCATCCAGGACTTGATATCTGCAGGACTGTAATTGTGTTACTTTCATCAGGCTTCATCGACAAATACAATTGGTTTCCATCAGTGAAATTTTCTGTTCAAGCATATAGATTGAAGGTTGGATACTTAGTCATGGCTGTCTGA
Source organism: Callionymus lyra (assembly GCF_982586985.1). Taxonomy (NCBI): domain Eukaryota; kingdom Metazoa; phylum Chordata; class Actinopteri; order Syngnathiformes; family Callionymidae; genus Callionymus; species Callionymus lyra. The sequence continues at coordinate 22,651,884 of NC_141835.1, forward strand.
TAGATAAGACCATTTTGAGGCGGTTTCACTTATACCTATTTGGTTTCTAGTATTTGGTGGTCATCAGTGTCAAATGCAGCACTGAAGTACTGAAACACAGCCTTGATCAGTGGACATTTGAAGGGCATTGCTAACGTTTACCAGAGCTGTCTGTGTGCTTCCCTAAAACCAGACTGAAACATTCCAAATTGATCGTTGTCATGAAGATAATCACAAAGCTGACTAGCAACCTCTTTCTCCATCTTTGACATGAACATTAGACAACATCAAGCTAGACTCCCTTTACTCAAAACCAAAAACAATCCGTGAATCTGTCTGAATGACTGATCTTTCCACACCTTTGTCTCTTTCCTGTTTGCTTCAGACAACACTGAACATGAGTTTGCTGTGTTCTGATCCAGAGTGATGTCCTTATGTGAGGGATTGGTCACTGGGCTCTTGATGGAGCTACAGTGAGATGTTGGTGCAGGTGTCCCTCAGAAGGTCCTGGAGTCTCTCATCTGTCCAACACACCTGCTGTCACTTCCTCAATGATTGAGTTTGATTGTGTGTCGTGGAGGAGCGAGGAAGTTCTGGAAAAGGACTGTAACTGTCGGAGTGTAACAGTTAATGCAGCTCAGCATCTTCATTCTGCAGCTCAGAGTTCTCCTGCTCCAGCTGCTCCGGAAGTCTTCAGACTTCTTCTGCGATCTGATCTGCTGCTCCACATCAGACATTCTTCTCTGGAGGTTCTGGATCGGAAGCTTGAGGGTCTCCTGACTGGTCTTCACTGCTTTATCAGCAGAGACGCTGATGTTCTTCTCTTCCTGCTAGAGCAGCTCCACTTCCATCCTCCTCCTCTGGATCTTCTGCTGGATCCTTCCTCCACTCTGATCTACGTTGAGACGATGTCATGAACTTTATTTTGGTCCACAGCACAGAGAGAAGAGAAGAGCTGCTGATCAGAAGGACAGATCATCTCCTCCTCATCATGTTGAGGGCAGACGATCTTCTGGAGCAGCTTGTGTAGTTGAAGGTCACAATAATAGACTAGACGTCACACACACCTGTACAAACACATGAAGACACACACAAAAAGATAAACAACTTTACACAGTATGACAAAATAATGCTTACACACATGTGTGAAAATACACACACAAACAAATGCATTCACACATGTATGAAAGTACACACACAAACAAATACATTCACACGTATATGAAAATACACACACAAACAAATGCATTCACACGTGTATGAAAGTACACACACAAACAAATGCATTCACACGTGTATGAAAGTACACACACAAACAAATGCATTCACACGTGTATGAAAGTACACACACAGACAAATGCATTCACACGTTTATGAAAGTACACACACAAACAAATGCATTCACACGTGTATGAAAGTACACACACAGACAAATGCATTCACACGTTTATGAAAGTACACACACAAACAAATGCATTCACACGTGTATGAAAGTACACACACAAACAAATGCATTCACACGTGTATGAAAGTACACACACAAACAAATGCATTCACACGTGTATGAAAGTACACACACAAACAAATACATTCACACGTGTATGAAAGTACACACACAAACAAATGCATTCACACGTGTATGAAAGTACACACACAAACAAATGTATTCACACATGTATGAAAATACACACACAAACAAATGCATTCACACGTGTATGAAAGTACACACACAAACAAATGCATTCACACGTGTATGAAAGTACACACACAAACAAATGCATTCACACGTGTATGAAAGTACACACACAGACAAATGCATTCACACGTTTATGAAAGTACACACACAAACAAATGCATTCACACGTGTATGAAAGTACACACACAAACAAATGCATTCACACGTGTATGAAAGTACACACACAAACAAATGCATTCACACATGTATGAAAGTACACACACATTCAAATACATTCACACATGTATGAAAGTACACGCACAAACAAATACATTCACACATGTATGAAAATACACACACAAACAAATGCATTCACACGTGTATGAAAGTACACACACAAACAAATGCATTCACACGTGTATGAAAGTACACACACAAACAAATGCATTCACACGTCTATGAAAGTACACACACAAACAAATGCATTCACACATGTATGAAAATACACACACAAACAAATGCATTCACACGTGTATGAAAGTACACACACAAACAAATGCATTCACACGTGTATGAAAATACACACACAAACAAATGCATTCACACGTGTATGAAAGTACACACACAAACAAATCCATTCACACATGTATGAAAGTACACATACAAACAAATACATTCACACGTGTATGAAAGTACACACACAAAGAAATGCATTCACACATGTATGAAAGTACACACACAAAGAAATGCATTCACACGTGTATGAAAGTACACACACAAACAAATGCATTCACACATGTATGAAAATACACACACAAACAAATGCATTCACACGTGTATGAAAGTACACACACAAACAAATGCATTCACACGTGTATGAAAATACACACACAAACAAATGCATTCACACGTGTATGAAATACACACACAAACAAATCCATTCACACATGTATGAAAGTACACATACAAACAAATACATTCACACGTGTATGAAAGTACACACACAAAGAAATGCATTCACACATGTATGAAAGTACACACAAACAAATACATTCACACGTGTATGAAAGTACACACACAAACAAATGCATTCACACATGTATGAAAGTACACACACAAACAAATACATTCACACGTGTATGAAAGTACGCACACAAACAAATGCATTCACGCGTTTATGAAAGTACACACACAAACAAATGCATTCACACGTGTATGAAAGTACACACACAAACAAATGCATTCACACGTGTATGAAAGTACACACACAAACAAATGCATTCACACATGTATGAAAGTACACACACATTCAAATACATTCACACATGTATGAAAGTACACACACAAACAAATACATTCACACGTCTATGAAAGTACGCACACAAACAAATGCATTCACACGTTTATGAAAGTACACACACAAACAAATGCATTCACACGTGTATGAAAGTACATGTATGAAAGTACACACACAAACAAATGCATTCACACGTGTATGAAAGTACACACACAAACAAATGCATTCACACATGTATGAAAGTACACACACATTCAAATACATTCACACATGTATGAAAGTACACACACAAACAAATGCATTCACACATGTATGAAAATACACACACAAACAAATGCATTCACACGTGTATGAAAGTACACACACAAACAAATGCATTCACACGTGTATGAAAATACACACACAAACAAATGCATTCACACGTGTATGAAAGTACACACACAAACAAATCCATTCACACATGTATGAAAGTACACATACAAACAAATACATTCACACGTGTATGAAAGTACACACACAAAGAAATGCATTCACACATGTATGAAAGTACACACACAAAGAAATGCATTCACACGTGTATGAAAGTACACACACAAACAAATGCATTCACACATGTATGAAAATACACACACAAACAAATGCATTCACACGTGTATGAAAGTACACACACAAACAAATGCATTCACACATGTATGAAAATACACACACAAACAAATGCATTCACACGTGTATGAAAGTACACACACAAACAAATCCATTCACACATGTATGAAAGTACACATACAAACAAATACATTCACACGTGTATGAAAGTACACACACAAAGAAATGCATTCACACATGTATGAAAGTACACACACAAACAAATACATTCACACGTGTATGAAAGTACACACACAAACAAATGCATTCACACATGTATGAAAGTACACACACAAACAAATACATTCACACGTGTATGAAAGTACGCACACAAACAAATGCATTCACACGTTTATGAAAGTACACAAACAAACAAATGCATTCACACGTGTATGAAAGTACACACACAAACAAATGCATTCACACGTGTATGAAAGTACACACACAAACAAATGCATTCACACATGTATGAAAGTACACACACATTCAAATACATTCACACATGTATGAAAGTACATGCACAAACAAATACATTCACACATGTATGAAAGTACACACACAAACAAATGCATTCACACGTGTATGAAAGTACACACACAAACAAATACATTCACACGTGTATGAAAGTACACACACAAACAAATGCATTCACACATGTATGAAAGTACACACACAAACAAATACATTCACACGTGTATGAAAGTACGCACACAAACAAATGCATTCACACATGTATGAAAGTACACACACACACAAATGCATTAACGCGTGTATGAAAGAACACACACAAACAAATGCATTCACACGTGTATGAAAGTACACACACAAACAAATGCATTCACACGTGTATGAAAGTACACACACAAACAAATACATTCACACATGTATGAAAGTACACACACAAACAAATGCATTCACACGTGTATGAAAGTACACACACAAACAAATACATTCACACATGTATGAAAGTACACACACAAACAAATGCATTCACACATGTATGAAAGTACACACACAAACAAATGCATTCACACGTGTATGAAAGTACACACACAAACAAATGCATTCACACATGTATGAAAATACACACACAAACAAATGCATTCACACGTGTATGAAAGTACACACACAAACAAATGCATTCACACGTGTATGAAAATACACACACAAACAAATGCATTCACACGTGTATGAAAGTACACACACAAACAAATGCATTCACACATGTATGAAAGTACACACACAAACAAATACATTCACACGTGTATGAAAGTACACACACAAACAAATGCATTCACACATGTATGAAAGTACACACACAAACAAATGCATTCACGCGTGTATGAAAGTACACACACGTGTATAAAAGCACACACACACATGTATGAACACACAAACGTACGCAAACAAATGTATACACACATGTTTGAAAGCAAACACATACAAATACACACACACATTCACACACACGCATGCACACATGGGCACACACACACACACACATACACACACTTATTCAAACAGACACCATCGATTGATTTCCTCTAACTGTGACACATTTGGTGCAGCCACATGTGGCCTATTAATTATATCCACAGCAGACTCTCGTCACGCTTCCCTGTCACACACACACATGCACAATCACACGCATGCACACAATATATATAAATGCACATCCTCCACTCTGAATGTTTCAATAAGCCTTGTAAATGAAAAAAAAACATTGTTTTTATGATCGTTAATCTGCTGTAATGAATGTAAGCAAACAAATGGAATATTGTATCATTAATAAGTGTATAAATCACGTGTCAAGCTTTTCCCTGTAAGACATGTAGAAAACATCCTGTTTCTTCCTAAACTAAATGATATTAAAAGTTGATGATTTTACTTGAGTTGGGAAGCTGCAGAGAAATATGGACGTCTCTCTGAACTACGAGCCATTTGGCAGTGGAAGAGCATAAACTCGATATACCCGCGAGTCCGTGCCAAATACACCGTAGTAACATGCTCAACAGGCAGCGCTAAGTCTCTGCAGCTCGCACAACTAATTGAAATGGACACGACATACAACAAAACGGCTTTGAAGAGGAAAAAACCAAGCCCTTTATTCAGTTTATAAACCTAGCAGGGTTTGTTTTTTTTTAGAAAGTCAACATGCAGCTACCGAGTCCAAATATCCACCACGGAGACGCATTAACTGACTCTTCCTCTGAGAGACTGCTAAATAAACACTAGTACCACTAAAACATGGACTCAACTGAAAGATTCATTAGTAAAAATCACTTATTAGTTACTGACTTTTGGATAGAAACACAATTTATATTGCACATTATTGTATTAGTGATGGTCTGATGGAGCATGATGAGCTTCACTACTCTCACCCTTTCAGACTTGTACACAGATGAACATATGGTGAGGGACTGGGTTGAAATCAAATCCAAATGAAGTGTATATTGTGTCTTAATAGAAGGGTCAATGAATATTGTCGTCTACATTGAGCAGAGGTCGATCTGAAATAAAACAAGAGAGCAGCTTTATTTGGCTGTACACATACATGGAATGTATACATAAAAGGAAATTTTTTGTGTTCTTGTGCTGGTATCTCTGTGAGGGTCAGTCCAGAGTGACCTCGGCCTCCTGCTTGAGAGGAGCAGTTCAAATAAATCCACAAGGGTTAATCCTGTCTGCACGCCTCAGCTTCTTGCAGAGAAGTAGGTTATGAAAGGACACAATCATCTTCCCCTTAGAACTATTCATCTGCCATCGTCTTTGCCAATCTGCATCACTTTCGGAGGAGGGCAATAAGGGTCCCTTACTAGGACTGTCCATCACAGCCGGGGGATCTCACTCAGGTACCGGGAGAACCATGAATGTTTGGGGATGTATTTCAGGTCTCACATGAACTTGTGCCAAGTGGACGTACTCCCACCCAAAAGATGCTTTAAAACATCCATTTGCCTCCATACTGCTCGTCTGTAATGTATATCTTGTATTGAATCCTAAACGAGAAGAATTGTTCTGGGAAAAAAAAATCGAATAACTGTATATTTTACGCTAGTTTGTGGCGAGCGCCGGGTTTATATCGGGTGCCACCAATGGAGACAGAAGACTGTGTGCGCTCACGATATTAAACAAGCTTAAAATACAGACTTATTTCATTTTTTAGTAACAATTCTTAATGCCGAGTTTCCAATAAAAGATTATTATTATTATTATAGACATTACAGACGCGCAGTATGGAGGTATTTGGAATTTTTTAGCATCTTGTTGGAGGAAGTTTGTTCATTGAGTTCCTGTCGCTAAATTAAAATGAACATACATTTTTGCGTATAACTCTTGAAAGGATTACTCTGAAAATAATCCCAACTCTTAGTCGAAATGAGGGTGAATTTAAAATGAGTAAAATTTCAATTTTGGGTGAACGAACTCCTTATTCTTTGACAGAATCAACATTAATCTACATTGTTTTCTAGACAACCCGGGCCACGAGTTTGACGCCTGTATGACCTGAGGTGAGACCGAGACCCAACCGAGCGTAACAACACGGCAACACATGGTTGTGAGTCTGCAACATTTGCCTATCTGTGTGCCAGTCATTACACATCTGGCGAACAATAATGTAAGCTCCCGCTGTAGGCCTCTTACAGCCTCAAAATCCTCTTCTTTTTTATATTTAGCTCTTAATCACTATAATTTCCAAATTAGACACGAGCTCAGCCAAGTGCGTGCGACGTCTCTGCGTGGCCTCGACTGTTTGTCCTGTCGTTCGCCGAGACGATCTCGGGAGGGAGACACTTTAACTGTCGGAGCGATATTGAAGACAATCCATACTGATAAAAACAAGCGTGCTAAACAGCTGCCGTCGAGGGAGGGGGCACCAGGACACAGATTTAGGGCAGATTACAGGGCCTTTTCCCTCCAGGGCCTCCATATTACAGATTGACAATGTGCTGGATTGTCAGATCAACCTGCAGATTTTCATATGAAAAGATGTTTTCTATCAGAGATTAACGGCTCTTATTATTTATTAACTTTTTTTTCTGTTTTCCCAAAGCCTTGTTTATCCTGCTTGCACAAGCCGAATATCCCCCACGAGTGAGGAATGGGGGAGGATGGAGGAGCGCATTGCAGCGATACATATTTGTTGGCAAGGAGGCAGAATAGAGGGTGCTCACTATACATCTCACCGTAAACAAATGCTGCTCCTCATGCATTATTTATTGGCAGTAATAATGATGAGTGCTTGTATTGAAGGAATACATTAATCCAGCATCATCTGGAGTTTACACTCGCTCATACTGTATCCACTGGTTTGTTTGTATACACTCGCTGATTAAGATGCTCGTTGGTTTGGTCATTACTCCTGAGGTTGTCAGTTTAGATTGCACATGGCAGCCTCAAAAAAATGCAAACAAGTGCTTCACTGCATTCTGTGTTTTTTTTTCTTCCCTGAAACTGACCCAAATACTACAATACAAAGCTACACAGGAACTGTTATTAAGCTCATTAATTCACTTTGTTATCTTATGTTTGGCAACAACGTCATGCTTCCATGTTCATCAGAGACATAAAGCAGCAAATAAAGAACATTTTTTATAGTGTTCAGCTCTTGTATGGGCTGAGGCTCCTGTGTGAAAGTGACTGCGTTTACATGCTGGTCTTTATGATGGGTTGCATGTTAGTGTGCTGGAGTGTGTTCACAGATGATGCTGTGCCAAAGAGGAAAAAATCCCACAGGGTGAATCAATAGATGGTGCCGGATAATGGAGGCCTGCTCAGACAGCTGTGTTCCCTCCATGCGTGTGTGTGTGTGTAGGGGGGGGGGGGGGGGGGGTGTGAGTGTGTGTGTGGGTCTTGGTGCGTGTGTGTGTGTGTGTGTGTGTGTCTGTGGATGACTGGCTGGCCAACAGGCTGGACGAGAGACTTCTGTGAGCACACACCTGCCTGAGTGTTGTCCACCACTGGACAATGGACAATAATCCCAATCACAGACCAGGAACAGTGGCAAGTAATAAATAATACTTCAATGATACAATAAATATATTATGAAATAGAAATCACTAATCAAGATTAGAAATAGTGTTATTGTAGCACACAAGACAAAAAAAGCAATACCATTATATAGTAATATTTTGTGAGCAAATACATTACATTAAAAAAATATATTTTTAACATATATATTATTTTTATTTAAGAGCACAAATATATATAAAAATTAAGTAAACGTAATATTTAAAATAGAAATAACAACATAAAAATTCACCACTGTTACCTTGATAATGACAAACATGACATTTCAGTAAAACATTTAAATAACGGTTGTGTTTGACTTTGGACAATGTTAATATATGAATGTATTTTTGATTCAGGTAACATTTGAGCAAAAAGTTGTTAAAAGCTGTGGATTTAACTATTTTATTTTCAACATAATTAATTACCTTCCTAGTCTACAAAAGTGAAATATCCTAATGAATCAAAATATGTTTACATTTGAACCAGAACTTGCTTAAATGACTTATTGCCATTCTAAAGTTTACCACAAGCATAGTCTTTGCTCTCGTATCTAGAAGTTAACTAAACAAAAAAAGTAAGTTGTTTGAAATATCACAAATCAAATGTTTTGAAACTACTAGCATTTACAATTCATTCCACGTTTGAACTCATCAAAGCAGAAATGTAATTAACGAGTTTAATCGTTTTCTGCAGTCTTGTTAGTGCCAATAAAATAAATAATCTCAGTAATTTCCTTGAGTGCAGCAGATATTGATCAATGCTTTATAAAACAGCCAATAAATATTAACAAGCATGCCGGCGCTGACGGAAAACATCAACACATGACAGTCACATATCAAAACATTGATCAGGAATGATGAATTCCCTCACACTTTGTAGTCCCATTAAAGGGTTTTATTTACGGAGATCATTTAACCGAGGCTTTCAATTAAATATTTGCTGAGAGTGTGAAGGCATAAATGATGAAAACGTCGCTGCAGTGGCAGATTTCATGTACGATTAAAGCCGGAGATAAAAGAAAATGGACCATTTCAGATCATTTGTACATCCACGGTCCAGTCGACAGTTTCTGGCACGCTTCACTGGGCTTCGCTTGTGGTGCCACGACTGGAAAAAAGTTTCAGAATTCAGCAAAATACTAAGAATTAAAGACAAGAGTGACTACTTAAATGACATGCTTAGGGACAGATATACGATGAGAAACCAGTCAATTAATCAGTGGACCACAGAAAGAAAATACTGAAACTATTGAGTAAAGTGTATTGTTTTCATACCTCTGCTTGGAAATATTTGAACAAGAACACATATGTCTTTCTCATGTGTAGGTAGGTGAGGTAAGGAATCTTTCAAAATGACCTGTGTGTGTGTTTAAACCCAGAGTTTGTTAGTGTGATGGTCAGAACCTGAATTTGAATTATAAAATATGTGCCTTTTTTCTAGATTTGTCCTAAAATCATCTACAAAAAATAAAATACTACAGATAAAAAAGTTTAAACCTTTTCAAAGAACAAGTATGAATCTAAATATTACGAATCCTGTGATGGTAGCGAAATGGCGGAACTGTAGGGAAACTAACAAACGCTGGGAAATAAAGGTAATATATATCCCGATCAGTTTTGTTTGGAACAATCGTTATTGGTTTCCGTTATTTTGTAAAATGGTAAATGGTAACATGGTAAATGGAAATTTTGCCCCATAATAATGTTTATTCAACCTCAATAATTGTAGAACATTGAGGGAAGCATTTGATTTGGCTGTTCAGATAGTAGTAGCTGTTTTGTGCACATTATTTCCTGAACTGGCTGTCACGATCCGATCAGGGCGGGAGACCCAGATGCGGAAGAGTCAATAATCCACAGAGGAAAAGCTCAGAAGAAAAGTCTTTAATAAATCCAGAGCGGTCCGTAATAGGAAGGAACAGGAACAAAAAACAAAAACAGGCGCTCGGGACGAAGGCAGGGCACAGCTGGAGATCGGGGTCTCAACAGCAACTAAAACAAAAAGACAAAAAGACTCACGTGAGTAAAATAAAGCGCTGACAACGTCAGGAGTATCCACAGGATTTACAAAGTTCAGATTCAAAGGCGAGGAGCTAGATTGAGGGGATAGCCACCCTGGTCTGGAAACGCAATACTCTGGCCAGTTCTTCCGGGTAGAGACGCTCCTTATCAATGGGAAGAACCCGCCACTCAATCATCACCAGCCGCGCACCTGCCAGCGTCTGTCAAAAGAAAACACAGGACACATACAAACGGAAAACCACCTTCAAAATAAAACAGGAAGAACATAAACATCATAATCATCCCTTCAAATCTGATGGCCTTGCCACCCCAAATGATCTTTGGGTCTTGTGCCACATACAGAACATTGTTGATGACACTGAAAATAATTGCAGATCTGTTAAATATAACATTATGAAATTTCTTGCCTCTTATTTAAATTGTTTTTTTATTGACAGTTAGAAATTGTCTAAGAGTCATTTAATGGTGTCGCCGAGGAGTCAGCTGGAGTTCAAGTAAAACAAATCCTGTCTGCTGCAATACAGGCTGTAGCATCCATCATTGATCCACAGGATATACCTGTAAGCAAGTAAGTAAGTAATTTGTATTTATATGGCGCTTTCTCAGACCGGGGTCACAAAGCGCTTAAACAATCAAAAAAATTATCAATAAAATATATACTCAAAAGGTCGAGATAACACCGAGAACAACACAGGAGTTCCAGAAAAACAAGGAAGAGCCGATCACGATTTGTGTAATCCTCACTTGAAGATAAGACTGAGTATGAGATTTTATCAAATCAGTACAAAAGTAAGAAAGTAAGTAAAGTAAAGGTTATTTGTAAAGCGCCTTTTCCTAGACCAGGGTCACAAAGCGCTTTAACAATCGAAAACTATATACAGCTAAAATACATCCTTTAAAAGGCCAAGAGACATTAGACAAACACAGGAGTCTTAGAAAATCCTGAACAAATAAAAATGTCTTGAGATGTTTCTTGAAGGAGTCAGTAGAGTCCATCAAGCACAAAGAGAGAGGAAGATTGTTCCAAAGCTTAGGAGCAACAGCCTGGAAGGATTTCTCTCCTCTGGTCCAGAACCGTGTGCGAGGAACCATCAGTAGATTCTGATCCAAAGACCTGAGAGCCAGAGCTGGGGTGTAAGGCTGGATCAGATCACTGATGTAAGAAGGAGCCTGACCATGAATACCTCTGAAAGTAAGAACCAGAAATTTAAAGTTGATCCTGAAAGAAACTGGAAGCCAGTAAAGAGTTTTAAGGATCGGAGAAATGTGAGTTCTTCTACTTGAGCTGGTCAAAATTCTCGCTGCAGAGTTCTGAATCAACTGTAGGCGAGACAGCTCCTTCTTGTTAAGACATGAAAAACAACTGTTGCAATAGTCCAGGCGCATGGATTATAAGCTCCAGATCATGTTGTGATAACATTTTCCTAAATTAAGAGATTTTTCTCAGTTGAAGGAAACCGTTTCTGGTCAGTATTCTGCAGTATTGAACAAGAGACATGTCTTTGTCCAATACAACACCCAGGTTTCTCAGGCTCAGTTTGACAGACTGACCTAAGTCACCCAAGTACTGACTCAACCCTGAAACCTTATCATCAGGAGCAATAACCAGAGTTTGAGTTTTGTCCACATTTAGCTGCAAGGTGTTTTCACTCAGCCACTGTTTGATTTCCAGCAAACAACTGACTATGCTGTTCAGCCTCTGGGACTAAGTTGGATCAAAAGAGCAGTAGAGATGGATGTCATCAGCAAAAATGTGATAAGAAACATCAGGAAATCTCTGAATGATTTTACCCAGGGGAATCAAGTACAGCAAAAACAATAAAGGACCCAGAACAGAACCTTGAGGCACTCCACACAACAGATCCGCTGATTCAGACCTCATTTGATTGGCATATACACTAAAACTACGCCCAGAAAGGTATGACGAGAGCCACTGTAACACAGACCCAGACAGTCCCACTTCATTCTTCAGTCTTCTCAGCAGGATCTGGTGATCAACTGTGTCAAAGGCTGAGGACAGATCCAAGAGAACCAGAACAGTGTATTGACCCGAATCAGGCAACATGATGATGTCACTGGACACTTTCATTAAGGCTGTCTCCATAGAGTGATGTTTACGGAAGCCAGACTGAAACTTCTCATGAATGTCGCTCTGATCCAGGAACAAAGAAAGCTGCTCAGACACCACCTTCTCCAAGATCTTGGACAAGAAAGGGAGCTTAAAAATAGGCCAGGTCAGTCGGGTCTAAGCCTGGCTTTTTAAGCAAAGCCTCCGCAATGGCATGTTTAAATGCATTGGTAAAAACCCCTGTGGAAAAGGGAGAGGTTCACCATATTGGTAACCCAGGGGCCAATTACATCAAATACTTTGAGAGCCTACAAGGAAGGACGTCGTCTGAGTAAGAGGAGGGTTTCATCTTGCTCACCAGTGCCGAAATATCACCCAGAGATACCGCACTGAAGGAAGACCACAAGGAGGAGACAGGCTCAGTGACAGCAGGGGTTTCACATAAAGGGGGAGCGATTTTCTCTTTGATCAATTTAATTTTGTCAATGAAAAATCTCAACAATGCATTGCTGTCAGCTTCACAGAAGACAGGCGTGCTTTGAGGAGCAGGAGACATGAGAGAATTGATCGTGTCAAACAACACTTTGGGGTTTTTCTTATTTGCTGCTAACAGTTTCCTGGTGTAATCAGATCTGGCAGTTTCCACCATATGAAGAAATCAGAAACCTGCGGTGAAGTCTGTGCACCTCAAGTTTAGTGAATCTGTATATATCTTTAGACCAGTATATCCATCTCTTGTATGAAGGGTTGTGTTTTTTTCAATTAAACGTTAACAAATGATTAAAAACTAAAAGAAAATTGTCGATAAAAACTACAGTTCTACTAGTATTGACCATATTGAATGAATACAAGTCCATTAATCCCACTTAAAACATACAACAACTCTTCCATCTGAACTTGATTTAAGGGATTGAAAGAAGCAAAGAGAACAACTATATCTATTTCCCTTAAATACCAATGTTTCTAAAGGTGCTACCCACAGTCAGGGTTTTTCCACACAATTTGGCAGCAAGGAACAGAGAAAGGCTGTTGATGAAAATACATTACATCAAAACTTTTATTTTCTTGTGAATCAGTGGTAACTCAAAATAGACATACCATTGCCACTATAGACAGTTCCTTACAGTGGGATGATTTTTGTGCCACTGTTTTTGTCCAACTCAAGGCTGCCCTCACTAGGTTCAAGAATAATAATTTAACATTCAGCATAGGGACACAGAAAGACAGCCTACAGCTACTGCAGCTACTTTCTATGTTAAGATGTAAGCGTTAGAGACTCAGGCAACTGCTGGAACAGGTGATTATTATGAATGACTGCTTCCACTGACCACTCAGCAGTTAAATTAGCTACAAGGAGGGGACCCAATGCTGGATCTGGTGTAAGGCTGGCTAGAAGCAGAGCATCATACAGAGTGGCCAGAAGTATCGGCCCTGGTAACAGAGGTGAAAGCCTACTACTCTCAAGTGAGCATCCTCCTGCTCCTACAGAGATGGCAGTTGCGAGGAGCACAAAGTCCTCTTAGCTGTCCATGGTTTAGTCGGGGCAGTGCATTTTGGCAACTCAAAGAACCTCCACTAAATGTGAAGGAGATTCTACCCGAACAACAACACCTGCACTGCTTTGACTCTAAAGAAGGTCTAAAGGTCCAACTCAGCAGTCGCACGCCCCAGTATGTGGTAGAGTGTCATGTTTATGTTCCTTCCTGTTTTATTTTGAAGTTGTGTTTCCGTTTGGTATGTGCTTGTGTTTTGTTTTGACAGACACTGGCAGGTGCGCGGCTGGGGATGATTGTGTGGCGGGTTCTTCCTACTGATAAGGAGCATCTCTACCCGGAAGAACTGGCCAGAGTATTCAGTTTCCTGACCAGGTTGGCAAGCTTTGATCTCGCTCCGCGTTTGAAGTCTGAACTCTTAATCCTATGAGAACCCCTGACGTTGTCAGCTTTTTACTTTACTCACGTGAGTCTTTTTGTCCTTTTGTTTTTAGTTGCTGTTCGAGACCCCGATCTCCAGCCGTGCCCTGCCTCCGTCCCGAGCGTCTGTTTTGTTTTTTGTTCCGGTCCGTTCCGACCGTTTGGATCATTAAAAGACTTTTTCTGAGCTATTCCTCCGAGGATTATTCGCAATTCCGCATCTGGGTCTTATGTCCTGCTCGACTCATGACAGAATACTCTGGCCACCAGATGGACCCAGCGGACGTGAAGGAGCTCCGCCGAGCTCTCGGTTCTCAAGGAACCAGACTTTGTACTCTCGAGGAAGTGACACGGGACAGTCACTCAGCGCTCGTCCAGCTGTCAGCTACTGTGGGTGAGCTTCGTTTGGCCCCTCCCGCACCTGTTGCAGCAGCCGCAGCCTCTGTGCGCGCGCCGACTGTCTCCGCTCATGCTCACCCTGAAAGACTGCCGGCTCTACGTGAACCAACGATACCCACGCCGGAACATAATAATGGAGATGTGGGTGGTTGTGCACCTTTCTAGCTCCAGGTCCAACTAGTGTTTAGCCAGCAGCCATCATCGTTTGACTGGTCGCGCCCAGATCGCGTATTTGATAAATCTCCTCCGTTGGAAGAGAAGCTGACAGGGCAACTTCTCTGTGGGAGTCTAACTCTCCGGCTCTAGCTAGTTATGAGTGTTTTACTGACGAGATGCGCCGGGTTTTCAACCTGCCACATCGCTCACCCGCGGTGTCCGCTCGAAAGTTACTTAGTTTAAGACAGGGAGAGGAGTCTGTGGGGCATTACTCTATAGATTTTCGAATATTAGCTGCAGAGAGTGGCTGGAATGAGTCCGCGCTATTAACTGCTTTTTCCCAGGGGTTAAGTGACTCCGTCAGGGATCAGCTCGCTACTCGGGATGAACCGGAGGGTTTAGAGGCACTTATTAGCTTAGCGATTAGGATTGATAATAGGCTGAGGGAACGCAGCCGGGAACGTGGTAGTACTCAGGTGGGACACACCCTCTCTTCTCCTGACCCTACTCATCGGATCACTCTACCCGGACTTTTGACTATTGACCTGACTTCTACTGCAGAGGTTGTTCTGATCGACTCCGGCGCAGATGACAACTTCATTGACCGGGACTTCGCCCTTTCCCTTAACATCCCCCTGGTTAGACTTGACGTTCCCCACCTGGTCTGCGCCATAGATGGCCGACCTCTCCTCGACGTGACTCACCAGACCACTCCCCTTTCCCTAACTATTTCGGGTAACCACTCTGTGGTCATTTGTTTTCTTCTCATTTCATCTCCCTCTTCTCCTATCGTTCTTGGTCTCCCCTGGCTTCGTATCCATAATCCTCACTTTGACTGGGTGAATTCTACTGTACTTGGTTGGAGCCCTCATTGTCTTTCACAGTGTCTTCGTTCTGCACCTACTACCTCTTGTCCTCCACTTCCCATTTCTCCCCCTCCTGATCTTTCCACCGTTCCTCCGGAGTATCACAGTTTGGGTGAGGTTTTTAGCAAGGAGAGGGTGCTATCCCTACCACCACACCGTCCTTATGACTGCGCCATCGACTTACTTCCTGGTTCTCCACTCCCCTGTAGTCAGCTTTACAAGGTTTCTCATCCTGAGCGTCAGGCCATCGACACCTATATGGCCGGTTTGATTCGCCCCTCTTCTTCGCCTCTTGGTGCAGGGTTCTTTTTTATTAGCAAGAAGCACAAGACCCTGAGACCCTGCATAGACTACAAGGGGTTAAACAGTATCACCATCAAGAACCGTTATCCCCTCCCACTCATAGACCCATCCTTTGATCCACTGAACAAGGCCATGGTCTTCACCAAACTGGACCTTCGAAGTGCGTATCACTTGGTTCGTATTAGGGAGGGCGACGAGTGGAAGACAGCATTTAAGACTCCCTTAGGACACTTCGAGTATCTGGTCATGCCATTTGGCCTGACCAATGTGCCAGCGGTCTTTCAGAGACTCATTAATGAGGTCTTAAGGGATTTCTTAAATGATTTTGTGTACGTTTATCTTGATGACATTTTGATTTTTTCCAGTTCCCGTGATGAACACCTCTGCCATGTCCGCCGCGTTCTCCAACGGCTGTTAGAGAACAGACTTTTTGTCAAGGCGGAGAAGTGTGAGTTTGGAGTTTCCACCGTGAGTTTCCTTGGTTTTATTTTAGGGCAGGGTCAGCTGAGGCCAGATCCCATGAAGGTGGAGGCAGTTTCCCAGTGGCCGGTGCCTGTTAGCCGCAAGCAGTTGCAACAGTTCCTGGGATTCGCTAACTTCTATCGTAGATTTATCCGGGGTTATTGCCAGGTTGCCGCTCCACTAACCCAGCTTACCTTCACTAAGAGTCCTTTCATCTGGTCCGCCAAGGCGGAAGACTCCTTCAACCAGCTGCGCTCACTGTTCTCCTCTGCACCCATCCTACTACACCCTGACCCAGCCCGTCAGTTCATTGTGGAGGTGGACGCCTCTGACACCGGCATAGGAGCGGTGCAGTCTCAGAGGTGCTCTAGGGACAACAAAGTACATCCTTGTGCCTTTTATTCCCGGAAACTGTCTCAGGCAGAGCGAAACTACGACATTGGCAAACGGGAGCTCCTGGCGGTGGTGGCTGCACTTCAGGAGTGGAGGCATTGGCTGGAGGGCTCAGAGGTACCTTTTCTGGTTCTAACAGATCATAAGAACTTGCTCTATTTACAGGAGGCCAGGCGCCTGAACTCCCGCCAGGCCCGTTGGGCCCTGTTTCTGGGCCGATTTGACTTTTCCCTGACTAACCGCCCAGGAGGTAAGAACATTAAGCCTAACACCTTATCCCGACAGTTTGCTCCTTCCCAGGAGGGTCTTGCGGATGAGACCATCCTCCCTAAGCGGTGCTTTATTAGGGCGGCCAGCTGGGATATAGAGAGGGTAGTTCTGGAGGCTCAGGAGAGTCACCCAGGACCCAGCTCTGGACCGCCTGATAGACTCTTTGTTCCGCAGCCAGCTCTTGCCCAAGTGCTTCAGTGGGGGCACAACCATAGAGTAGCGTGTCACCCTGGCGTTTCGAGGACACTCTCGTTTCTCAGACAGAGATTCTGGTGGCCGGAGATGGCACGCAACGTCAAGGAGTTTGTGGCTGCCTGTGCCACATGTGCTCGCGGAAAGTCCTCTCGTCGCCCCCCAGCTGGACTCCTTCAACCCTTACCTGTGCCGAGTCGCCCTTGGTCGCACATCTCAGTGGACTTCGTCACCGGTCTTCCTCCATCCATGGGTAGGACAGTAATCCTTATGGTGGTGGACCGCATCTCCAAGATGGTGCACTTCATCCCCCTGATCAAGTTGCCGTCCGCATTGGAGACAGCGGACCTGCTGGTCCTACATGTTTTTAGACTCCATGGCATCCCAGTGGACATCGTCTCGGATCGTGGACCCCAGTTCTCCTCGCAAGTCTGGAGAGCATTCTGCAAGTCCCTGGGGGCTAAGGCTAGCCTTTCGGCTACCATCCGCAGAGCAACGGACAGACGGAACGGGCTAACCAGGACTTAGAATCAGCACTACGCTGTGTGTCGGCTCGTCACCCTGCCTCCTGGTGTCAGCACATCCCCTGGGTGGAGTATGCTCACAATTCCCTGACGTCATCTGCCACTGGGAGGTCACCATTCATGGCTGCTTACGAGTATCAACCACCTCTCTTCCCCTCTCAGGAGAGGGAGGCAGCGGTTCCCTCAGTTCATGCCCACCTACGACGTTGTCGGTCTGTCTGGCACCAGAACAGGGCGGCCTTGTCCCGCACCGCCACCAGGAATCGACGTCTCGCTGACAAGCACCGTGTGCCAGCGCTGAATTACTCACCTGGCCAGAAGGTCTGGTTGTCCACCCGGGACCTCCCCCCTTCCTCGAGATCGAGAGGATCATAAGTCCCACTGCCATGCGCCTCAAGCTCCCTCCGTCGCCCAAGGTCAACCTCCACCTCTCATCATTGACGATCGCCCGCGTACAGAGTCCACAAGATCCTGGAGGTTCGCCGCAGAGGTCGGGGCTTCCAGTATCTGGTAGACTGGGAGGGCTACGGTCCAGAGGAACGCTCCTGGATATCCCGCTCCCTCATCCTGGACCTCTCCCTCCTCCGAGACTTTTACCGAGAGCAACCCGGAAAGACCGGGTAGAACGCCTGGAGGCGCTACCTAGAGGGGGGGGGGGGTACTGTCATGTTTATGTTCCTTCCTGTTTTAAGTTGTGTTTCCGTTTTGTACGTGCCTGTGTTTTGTTTTGACAGACGCTGGCAGGTGCGCGGCTGGGGATGATTGTGTGGCGGGTTCTTCCTACTGATAAGGAGCATCTCTACCCGGAAGAACTGGCCAGAGTATTCAGTTTCCTGACCAGGTTAGCAAGCTTTGATCTCGCTCCGCGTTTGAAGTCTGAACTCTTAATCCTATGAGAACCCCTGACGTTGTCAGCTCTTTACTTTACTCACGTGAGTCTTTTTGTCCTTTTGTTTTTAGTTGCTGTTCGAGACCCCGATCTCCAGCCGCACTTCCGCATCTGGGTCTCTTGTCCTGCTCGACTCATGACAAGAGGCCCCCATGGAATGAGTGGTGGTTGATATTCTTGGGCCATTCCCTGTTTCTGAATCTGACAATCGCTGTGTGCTTGTAGCAGTGGTATATTTAAACAAGTTGCCTGAAGCATATGCAATGCTCAACCATAATGTCAACACAACTGCGGATAAGCTGGTTGAGAATATGTTCTTTGGTTCTCCAGGAAAAATTAACAATGGCAGAGGTCTTTGCCAATGTCTGTTGTTTACTGGGTATAAGAAGGAAAATAATGACTCCCCTTTGCCCCCAAGGTGATGGTCTTGTCGAGATAAATCTAACCCTGGCAACCCAACTTGGCATCCTCGCAAGTCGGCACCCAGAAGGACTTGAATTGCCACTTGTTCATAATATTTTGGTCGTATTGGACTGCTGGACATGAGTCTAGTAGGTCCTCAACAGCAGCTCTTGTGTTTGGTCTAGAACCCCAGTGGAATTAGTGTTTGCAGTACCACCACAGCCTGAAGTTACTGGCGGGAAAGAGATGGGCTGCTTTCGAAGGTTGATTAGGGCTTACGAGTCATTCTTGACTATCCTGCTATGTTACAGAAGAGAGATTATGATGTGAGGTGCAAATAAAGGGCTTTTGTTTATACTCTCCTCTAGAGTGCAAGAAGGGACTTTCTTCAAAGCTGTCTAACCACTTGAAGGGTAGTTGCCAGCTGTTGTTTAGTTGTGCTACACCAAGACAGACCTTCACCTTACAGTCCCCAAGGCCCCTCAGCTGCTAAAGACGTTGTGGTTGAGAGACACACTGGTCCTCCCGACTGGAACTTCCAAGGCTTATTCTTCCCCTCAAAGACCTGTTCAACAGAGATGCCAGCTAAGACACAAGACACCTGAGGGATGTATTTGATGATTGCCTTACCGGGTATGACTGACCCCCTAGGTGGGGGATATGTAGTGATCAGCATCTGTGATTGGACGGCTGGGGTGGTAAATCCTATTTATGTTCATGTTCATCTTGGGTACCGAGGGTACCTCACCAAATACAATTTTTGCATGTTATAAATTAATGACTGACTTTGTTTTCTAGGTTAGTCTGAAGGCAGTGTGACGTCAATTGGTTTTCATGGCCACCGGTGCTCACCACAATACAGTAGATATAAGAACACACATTTTGGTACAACAGCCAGACAAAATACATGGACACTTTTGACACAAGGGAGGAAAAGTGTGTGCCTGGAGAAAACCAATGCAATTAATAATATACTGAGAAGAAAATAACCAAAGATTGACGAGGACCAGCTTGCCATGTGAAAATATTTAAAACAAAAACATTTTCAACAAAAAATATTTTTAATTGACTTGTGTAAAGTTATTCATGATCATTATACTGATGGTTGTCATGTACCAGAGGCAGAAGACATTCGTGCTGATCCACAACCTGATCCTCTGAATGGAGCTGATACTCAACACTGGGTCAGTGTCTAAACAGGTCACCAGAGCATATGGGTCATATTAGCCCTTCCATGAATTGTGCAAGCCACAGCGTACAGTGTATTATGCTGAGCTGCTCAAGTGTGTGTAAGTGAACGCTGCTGTTGTGTATTGTTCCCGCAGTTGGCATGTCACACTTGCACTGGACCGTGTCACTGAAGCAATCAATAGACAGACATCTGGTTAGTGATGGTATGTAGGAGCATGTTTGTGTGTGACTGTGTGTGAGCGGCGTGTGTGAGAGAGTCATGTAACACTACACCGTCTTTGTAACAGAAGAGGAGAGTTCCTGTGATTATTTATTCATCTGGACATCAAACATACAGTATATTCAAGCGTGTGCCAGAACCTCACTTTGTAGGTCAAGTGGACTTTCAATGACAAAATTCATGTGGATGAACACAAGGAAGAAGGGGATCCGTGGCGATATAAAGCCGTAACATAATGAACATAGAATGCTTCAAAAAAACAAACTCTAATGCCTTGCTCATGAGTGAGTGACAGAAGGCAACGCCAAACTATTCTTGAGATTCAAGACAGAATGTGTTACATGGATGGACCAGCAGGAAAACATGTTTTTACAAGCTTAAAATGTTAATAAGATAAAGAGTGTTAAAAGTGTTAAAAAAAAAAGTTAACGACAATACATGGGTTAGTTCTTATCTTCATAGTGAAACCATCAGGATGGATAATGTATTGAAAATGAAATAACCTTATTTTGTAGAATCAAAAACAGCTAACTGGACAGAGGTTTGAAAGAGTCAAATACGTTTCAGTTTATATGGTGCCAACTGTAGAAAAATAAAGAAATACTTTGAAAAGTTGAGTTTTCTCTCTTTAGCAAGACTTGAAGAAAAACAGAAAGAATAAAGGAGAAGGCAGGAGACAGACAGATACACATGCGCACGTACAAAAGCAGAGCGAGAGCCGAGTGTGAAGAGCGGGGAGAGAGAGTATGCTGAATCCCACTCAGACCACCTGCTCATCAGTTCCTCTGGCACCACAGATACTGTCATTGTCCACACAAACACGCGTCCACATGCACGCACACATTGCAAAAGCTAAAATATAAAAATCTCCCGGTGTGCTCGCAGAAAGCCTTTCCCAGTCCCTCCCACATCAGATGCTGGGCACACAGACTTGATTTAAAACTGTTAGGTGCCATTCAATATGGGCTTGTCTCTGCGCCAGGACTCGGACTTCTCTCAAAGGCCCCTCTCGCTTACCTGCTTGGTTTGTGTTCCAGAAAAAAAAAGTTTTTTTGTATACTTGGGCCATGTTGTCCTTTTATTAATCGTTGGATGTTGATGAGGAACAATAATGATTCCGCTTAATTTATAAAAAGGTTGTCGCTGATTAGAAACAAAGGGGGTTGAGATGGTCGTGGGTTTGGGTTCATTCAAGGACTTCCAAGAGTGTAAATGTCACAGCAGAGGTGTTTAATAGCGGTTGATTATGAACAAAAGTCAATAAATTAGTTTTAAATGGCATCACCTCTTGTTCACACGCAAGACAATGGACTGTATTTTCTCAAACTGGAAAGCAGGGTGGAGTTTGCAGGTAAACACTGATGATAATAAACATTAGATTAATTATTTCAATTAAGTTATTATCGGAGCAGTTTCATATATGCCTCAATTTTGCAACAGATACCCCTGCACGCTTTTTGGTTAGGCAAAGACAAAATTATGTGCAACTGTGTTCTGAAAAACAATAACATGTAATATGATCACGTGAGAGCGGAGGGGCTCGAAATATATATATATGTACAGTATTAAAGTAATTAATAAGCTACTGTGAGTCCTACCGGTCTTACCTCCTATTGTTGCTTTTTTCGAAGCTGGAAACAAATTATCAGGATAAGGAAGTAAATAAAATGACAACAAGTCAAATAAGACATCTCTTAACATGTTTGGACCCCCTTTAACAGGAGCTAGTCTTTCAGGGGAGACTCAAAGTAGAGCCTTCCACATCTTGAAAGATCATATATGGTGACACATTTTGTCATTTATGTCAATACATTGTAAAATAAATTATTTTTGTTAACATTTGCGACTCAAAGTAACATTGGGAGAGTCGGTTGAAGAGAGAACAGAACCAGTATGAACCCGTTTTTAATGCGGTCGGGGCCTTCCGTTCCCTTTATCATGACATATTTCATTGAGCAGACAGGTGCAGCTATGCCTCTGTCCTGACTACTAATGGAAAGGACAAAAACGTGTGAGAACACAATAGCCGACACACACACGCACCAGGTAGCAGCATTTTTTTTTTCTGGAGTGTGTGTGTGTGTGTTGACTGGACGGACACAAGGTAATAGCACCTGGGGTTAGTCAGGCCTAAATGGGAGCTCTGGCTTTGCTGCAGGCCACAGTGCCTGTGTGAGCAGCGCAGAGATTAATGTGCCTGAACACACAACATCTCACTCAACTACAAAGGACAGGTGTGTGTGTGTCTGTCACCAAATTGTCCCTTCGTTGTTTGGGTCTAGGCAAGTGGCAGGCCCTGTCCATTAGCCTCAATTTACCAGGATGATCAGAGTGCTTGAATAAGACCACATCAAACAGGTCTGGCGAATCCCAGGTGCCCCATGGGCATCAGCCATAACTGGCTCTAATGAATTCACTGAGGCAAAATCAAGATATTTCTTCTCCATCCAAGGCTCTTTTATCATGTAGTGGACGGACAGTAGGTTCACATGCCGTCTGGTTAATGAGAGCAGCGAGGGCAATTATCTTTACGAGATGCATATTAATATTTCACTAATGGAAGGTTAATGGTGCTATTGTTGTGGGGGACAATGAAGGAGTAAAAGAGCTACAGAAAAGAAAAATAAATGTTGAAAAAGGGGTTGATGTGGTGGGTGGTTGGCCATTATCAAAATTGATTAAAACAAAAATAATAATAAATGTGAAAGTAAAAAAAATAACACAAAATAAATAAGAATATTCAACCATATTCATATCGGCTTCTTCAGCTATCTGTCGCTCGTACGTCCCATGTAACTGGGACTAGCTAACCGATTCCCAAGATTTTTTATAAAAGCTACCATTTAAATTCCATTTAAATTCGATACCTAGTCTAAACACCGGAAGAAGAAGTATCTGTTTATCAACAAACAAGCATCTACCAGAAATGTTTTCATAACCGAGCAATTGTCTTATATGGTTTGGTGGTGAAAAAGCTCTAAGAATAAAGACTAGAAATAAATGTGTATCTGTATGTGTCTTTGAAGTGCTGCGCCAACCCGTCTTCCGATGCCTCATCCTTTGGCTGCAGTCCGATTCCGGTAAATAAATAAAACAATACATATACAATAAAGAAAGAAATAAACACACAAAAAAATAAATACCCCACGGCTTGGTAAATTTAAAACTGGGACTAGCGAGGTCGTGGTCATGGCGTCGAACTAGACGGACATATTTTTCTGAGCTCTCGGTGCTAAGGTTGCTAAATCCTGGATTGGATTAACTGGATATTCAGAAGTATAAAGTTTTTTAGAGAAAGTCACTCAAAACAGTTGTTTATCTCTAAAGGATTATTAGCTATGTCCCCATAAAAATTCTTCATTAAATGTATGGCTTATTAAAATGTTTTTATTGGTCATGCCAATAGTTTACTTATTTCTCCTTGGTCATAAAAAAACAACTATTTTCTGCTTTTTGAGTAGATAACGCTTCAAATTGACCTGACCCGTTCACCGACTCCCTTCTAACCGAGCCTTGATGAACCGAAATGTCACGCCAAGGGTTCTCATCTTCAAGTTCCTCAACTTTCAAGACAAGTTATGCGCGATGGGAGTGACGAGATCTAAAGGCAGAGTGATGTTTGGCGATCAGGAAATGAAATTCTTCTTTTTCTCAGGCTACACAGATTCTTTGACGTGGTGAGAGACCTAAAGGCAATGCACAATCACTACAGAATTGTTTACCCTGCAAAGCTTAGGATCGCAAGTGATGGATAAACTTGTGAGTTCTACTCTTCAACAGGAGCGGAACAGTTTGTCCAACACCTTTAAAGCTTAAAATTACAGGACAAGTAGTTAAATCTGAAAAAACAACTATTTCTCCAAAAATATAAGTGTTGAAATGTTCCCCATCTTAACTGATTTCTCTAATTTTGAAAAAAAGAAATAGTCCCTACTCTTAAATGTATTTGACATCTTGGGTTTTATTAGCCATCATTATAAGGCAACAGTACTAGATAGATAGATATACTTTATTGATCCCCGGATGAGAAATTATTTTGTCCAGCAGCAATAACACATCCATCCATACAAACATCCTTAAATACATGTAAAATCAATCGAAAAGAAATACATGATTACAATCAAAGAAATACATAAATACAATAAATATATACAACAAAAATTTAAAAAAAGATTTAAAAGTTGCCAAAAAAGGAAAAAGTGTGTCAAGCATAAGGGAGAGTTCTATTGTAGCATCGTATGGCAGAAGAGTAAAGGATGTGAAAGTGTTTCGTTCTGCAGTGCATGGAGAGGAGCATGTTAATGCGGTTACTCTACTGAGCCGCCATGGTGACATGCAGAGGGTGTTGAGGGTTACTCCGGATGCCCTGCATAAAAGCCTTTACAGCCCTAACACGTAACCCAAAGAACACAGCACTAGCTAACCGATTCCCAAGATTTTTTATAAAAGCTACCATTTAAATTCCATTTAAATTCGATACCTAGTCTAAACACCGGAAGAAGAATCTGTTTATCAACAAACAAGCATCTACCAGAAATGTTTTCATAACCGAGCAATTGTCTTATATGGTTTGGTGGTGAAAAAGCTCTAAGAATAAAGACTAGAAATAAATGTGTATCTGTATGTGTCTTTGAAGTGCTGCGCCAACCCGTCTTCCGATGCCTCATCCTTTGGCTGCAGTCCGATTCCGGTAAATAAATAAAACAATACATATACAATAAAGAAAGAAATAAACACACAAAAAAATAAATACCCCACGGCTTGGTAAATTTAAAACTGGGACTAGCGAGGTCGTGGTCATGGCGTTGAACTAGACGGACATATTTTTCTGAGCTCTCGGTGCTAAGGTTGCTAAATCCTGGATTGGATTAACTGGATATTCAGAAGTATAAAGTTTTTTAGAGAAAGTCACTCAAAACAGTTGTTTATCTCTAAAGGATTATTAGCTATGTCCCCATAAAAATTCTTCATTAAATGTATGGCTTATTAAAATGTTTTTATTGGTCATGCCAATAGTTTACTTATTTCTCCTTGGTCATAAAAAAACAACTATTTTCTGCTTTTTGAGTAGATAACGCTTCAAATTGACCTGACCCGTTCACCGACTTCCTTCTAACCGAGCCTTGATGAACCGAAATGTCACGCCAAGGGTTCTCATCTTCAAGTTCCTCAACTTTCAAGACAAGTTATGCGCGATGGGAGTGACGAGATCTAAAGGCAGAGTGATGTTTGGCGATCAGGAAATGAAATTCTTCTTTTTCTCAGGCTACACAGATTCTCTGACGTGGTGAGAGACCTAAAGGCAATGCACAATCACTACAGAATTGTTTACCCTGCAAAGCTTAGGATCGCAAGTGATGGATAAACTTGTGAGTTCTACTCTTCAACAGGAGCGGAACAGTTTGTCCAACACCTTTAAAGCTTAAAATTACAGGACAAGTAGTTAAATCTGAAAAAACAACTATTTCTCCAAAAATATAAGTGTTGAAATGTTCCCCATCTTAACTGATTTCTCTAATTTTGAAAAAAAGAAATAGTCCCTACTCTTAAATGTATTTGACATCTTGGGTTTTATTAGCCATCATTATAAGGCAACAGTACTAGATAGATAGATATACTTTATTGATCCCCGGATGAGAAATTATTTTGTCCAGCAGCAATAACACATCCATCCATACAAACATCCTTAAATACATGTAAAATCAATCGAAAAGAAATACATGATTACAATCAAAGAAATACATAAATACAATAAATATATACAAAAAAATTTAAAAAAAGATTTAAAAGTTGCCAAAAAAGGAAAAAGTGTGTCAAGCATAAGGGAGAGTTCTATTGAAGCATCGTATGGCAGAAGAGTAAAGGATGTGAAAGTGTTTCGTTCTGCAGTGCATGGAGAGGAGCATGTTAATGCGGTTACTCTACTGAGCCGCCATGGTGACATGCAGAGGGTGTTGAGGGTTACTCCGGATGCCCTGCATAAAAGCCTTTACAGCCCTAACACGTAACCCAAAGAACACAGCACTAGCTACAACAGGATGATAGAAAAGGTGGAACAGTTGTTGACTGCTCATATCAAAAGACCTCAGCCTCCTCAGGAAAAAGAGTCTGCTCTGACACCTTCTGAAAAACGCATTCGCCTGTGCTGACCAGTCTAGTCTGTGATCCTATATAGTTGACAAATTACGTTCACTATTTCATCTTTTTACACAGATTATTCATTTTATATCGTGATATTTACACCTTGTGCCGGTAAGCACAGATTTATCTTAATAGTTAGAGTGTGTATGTTACAATGTAGTCTAGTTCATGAGGGTTCTATTTTTAAGCCACTATTGGAAATGTATTTGGAATCCTGCTGGGTCAACGGCCCCGAATTATTAAGAATTAATAATTTAACATCACATCCTTTCAAGGTATTTCATGGTACCAGACAAGGCTTTCCTTTATCTCAAATACTTTTTGTGTTAGCCATTGAACCTTTGGCAATTGCAGTTAGATCGTATTCTTTAATTAATGGCATTATGACAGGACTTGTAGAGCATCGTATTGCATTATTCGCAGACGACATAATTCAGTTTTTATCAAAATTACAAAACTCCATACCTTTGTTGTTATACCCTCTGTAGACTTCCTTTTCCTTTATTTGCCACCATTCTGCTAAACCTCTCCCGCCTGAACAACTTACCCATGTCATTTCTGTAGATCCTAGTGTGAATCAGTGATGTAACCCATGCAGGGTGACTGATGTGCTTCCCATCTCCAAATCTGTATTTTGTTTATATATATATACTGTATATATATATATATATATATATATATATGAAATGTAGGCCATGGAAGTAGAAATGAGACCATAAGGAAAGAAAACCACCTCCCATGTTTCCTTGTTGATTAATGACCACTAGTCTGGTCCTGTGGTGACCTTTATAGATGTCAGCCATACAGGGATTGGACACTGTGACTGAGATGACAAAGCTTCTCTTCAAAGGTCATGCCTTGCCCCGCAGTCCCCCTCTCACTCATCGCACCAGATATACTTTCTAAATCACTCACTCCTTCAGGGAAAAGTGTGTTGCTGCAGTACTGGGCCAACCCTTCACTAGATCATGTCCACTCCATCCATCTTTAGTTGTATTTTCAAAACTTTTTTATTAAGGATTTGGTGAAGTCATGCCTGATGAACTTTGGCATACGAGTGTTAGTACTTTAATTAGACCTGATGTTGACATAAAAGAACACATCTTTATTCAAGTCTCTAACATGGAACTGACTACAACTGCATCTGTTCAAGTCTGTTCCAAAAAAATATTTTTCCTGTTTATAAACATTTTTGCTTGCGACAAATTTAGTTTTTTGTTTTTATTTAGCGACCTTTTCTCAGCAAAATTTTAGCTGAAAAACGGATTACTAATCAGATAATTTTAAAATGATGTTTTTCTTTCTTTCTTCACACGCAGAGCTAAAGAAAGAAAGGGGGACTGGATCTTTTTACAACAATAGCTACCTCTTTGAAAATCATCCATTTCGTTAGCAACTGGACGTCAGCTCAATGCAGTCGGGCAATTTTAGCAGATGGCTTGGTAAATACCTTGCCATGTGTTCCTGAGGAGAAACTACAATGTATCATGACAAAACACGCACATCCGCCCTGCCCTGCACGACATATTCATATCATTCACCCTGTTTATGCCGTCTGTTCAGAATCCCCCGTTAAGTCTTGTTTGTATTGGCTAACCACAGATCATGTTTTCATGCATATCAATCAAAGCTTAACCATTTATCCACATCCTTCAGTCAAACTTATCAGCATTTGTAATACATTTTTTTTCTTCCCTTTGTATCAGCAGGCTGCTGCCAAAGGTCCTATTTCATTTAATGTGTAACCATGGCGACAGGCAATTTGTCCAATACTGTACAGAATACAACCAGGGAGGCTTTTATAAGATAAAAACTCAAAGCCAGTGCAGCGCAAAATCAGAGAAAAACAGAAAGAAGATGGTGACAAGTGACCTCTGTGTTGCAAGACCAAGGTCAAAGAAGACTGTCCTTCAAAGCAATCTTACCAATGTCTGGTTTAGTCACCACTGTATTACTTGTATTGCATGACCTATATTTCGAATGCACATCTGTGCTTTAACTTTCTTGACAACCGTACATTTGTACCCAATGTCAAGGTCCATTTATAAAGGTACACATTCTTTCCCATAGAATTATTTATTTTTGGTTCTTAACCCTGTTGTATCTGGGTCAAGATGACCCGGAGGCTTAAAAACAAGGTTGTTCACCTTGACCCAGTGTTTTACCCAACAAGACTTAAACACTGTTGATAACACTTGGGGGAACACACATTAAAACTTAAACTGTTAAATGAATTCCAACAATAATTGTGACTTAAAATGAAAAAATGTTTTAAACTTTCATCAGATCTTAAACAATATAAATCCTATCAACGATACCACGAAGTGCCAAAGTGGTACTAAATGTTGCTAAAAACTGTAAAACATTTTCAAATATATGCCCTTTATGTATAGCTTTAAACTTCCAAAGATGATGACTTGATCTTTTACACAACACCAATTTACCAGAATATTTTTTATATATCAGCCTTTAATAATTCTGTCTAACTAACTTTTTAGCATTTAAAATAACATTGATGACAGTAGTTCAGTTGGAAACACAAATTTCATCTGCTCAATCTGCATAATAGAGACTGAAGGATCTTCAAATGCTCTGAGGGACCAGATGGTGATTATGAATGTGATCAAGATTGAATCATCTCTTGCCATAATAAACATTTCGTGATTTCTACGCAATCTGTTGGGACGGATAAACCCTGAAAAGCACATAACCTCCTTTGCTGATGTTTTAGTCATAGGTTTATTGGTTTTGTAAAACAAAATGAGAACATTTACAATGTAATTTAAGTCGAAAAAACCATCAATCAGGTCTTTGAACTAAAAAATACACACCTTAAAACACCTCAAGAGCATGGAAACTGATCATTATCTACATACAACTCACTAGCAAATGTATAAATCTGAAGATGATTTTTTTTTTATTCGTTTTCTGATCTACAATTATAACGTGACCAAGTAAGCAGGTTGGTAAGGATAGCTGTTCCAGGGCATGTTCATGCGACTCTCTTGAAGGTGGTGTGGGTTTGTGTGCATAAAACAATTAGAGCTAATCACGTGGGATTTAGCAGCTGAAGTGACAGCAGCATGTGATTATAACAGGTACAATAATGTAAAAAAGAGGTGCCAGTGAGTCTAATAAAGGCAGATTAATAAGCCAACCATTCTAAATATCCTTCTTTTGTGTGTCGATGCAAAGCACCACCAATATTTTGCTACGTGGGAGGCATTTTAAAGTGAAATTAAAAATATGGATGGAATAATTTCTTGTATATCTAATGTTTTTTTGTTTTTTGTACAAGGCAGGGTAATGGTTTGCTGGAGCCAAAGAACGGTGCCCAGAGGAGATGAGGTCTATTCGAATTATGACCTTCAGAGAGATTTGACCGCAGTTCTTCCCTCCATCGTTCAGAATCTGTATGGAAACAATTTTAGGCTGTTTGTTTTTTTGGATAAGTAACCTCAAGATTTGATTTTGTAGCTGATGTTGATCGTTCGGCTCCATCAGGTCTAGAACTGGGATGACCTTTAAGGTGCAACCAGTAGAGATGGTCTGATGAAGCTTCATGAAGCAGCGTCATTATTTTCAGGGCCCACTAGATGGCGGTCTCTGCACTATTTTACTTTGTTTTGAACAATTGTTCTAATGAAACATCACATCATTTTCAAACTGATGGCGCCACCTAATGACCTCTAAACAACTTGACACTGCTTTATGAAGCTTCATCAGACCATCACCACTCATCACAGCCTGGTAAACAGAAAGGAAACATGTATCAGCAAGAAGATAAAGAATAAACTCTCTAGGCTGAAAGTTGTAAAGTTGCCAATTTCCCCATGGTGTGAATGTACCTGAAGTCAGACAGAGTGATTCAATTTCCTAGCACTAAATTTAATTCCTGCTTGTACTTGACGTTGGGAGTAAAAACAAAGAAATACTGATAGAGGCCACAATTATGAGTTTCTCTGTCCGTCCGCCTCCCTCATGTTCCAGGCATGTCTAACTGAGAGGAGGCCCTGCGGCAGACCCAGAAACAATGCTCGAGCCAGATGATCCCTCCAAGTTCTCCTGGGAACCATGTTCTCACAGAGGGGCAGCAGGGGATTTCTGGATTGAGAAAAGTCTGGTAATCTTTACTTGACCGACGACCTTATAGACGTGGTAAGTGAACAGATGTGTGCTGTGTGTTTTTTCTCACGATCATCAATCGATTAATTTAAAGTATTTTTGCAGTTTCATGAATATACTTTAAAGTCGGTGGATTTAACATCTAAAACATTTATTAAAATACAAACAAATCTGGTTGTTAAGTTTGAAATGACATTGAAATAGCAAACATGTCTTCTCCTTAAGAGAAGGTTCAATGTTTATCATGGATATAATTAAGTAAGCAAGTAATTTTTTATTTGTATAGTGCTTTTCCAGACCAGGGTCACAAAATGCTTAAACAATCAAAACAATATTCAATAAAATATATACTTTAAAGGTCAAGATAAAACTGATAATACAGCAGGAGTTCCAGAAAATCAATGAAAAGCCTGAACAAATAAAAACGTCTTAAGATGTTTCTTGAATGAGTCAGTAGATCCATCAAGCGCAAAGAGAGAAGAAGATTGTTCCAAAGCTTAGGAGCAACAGCCTTGAAGGATATATATAGAGAGATACCCAGGGAAACTAGGTAAGTATGGTCGAGATCTTACAGATACTTAATGATCTTCTTTGACACCTGGCAGGTTTGACTCGACAGGCATCCATTTGGGTATTAAAAAAATAAAGGAATTCAACTTCCATCCAGATGCCAAACAGTGTTTTCCACATACACTCAAATACAATTCTGCTGATATGACTCAAGTTGAAATGATACCAACCACAATGTGACTTTGATAGTGTGTTGCAGTTTTCATGTCAGCAACTGTTGGAGATGAGGTCGTCTAACTGCCGGCTGTCCATGACTCTGAATCGGCTCGGTGTCCCTCCCTGCCCGCTGCCTGTTCGCCACTCAGCTCCCCATATGCCGCTCCTCTGCACGCCTCTCATCCAGCCACTGGGAGCTTGATTAAGCCTGACTTGTCACCAAATTACACACACAAAGTTTACATGCATTCCCCGGCTCTCCAGCTGTTGCAGATTTGTTACGAGGAATAAATCCTGAAGCAGTTGAGCGAGCAGGTCTGGGACGTCTGCTACGTCAGTGACGGGAAAGACAGGAGAAGGATCACCGGAGCTTGTGTGGATTGGTTGTTGCTCAATGGTTGACGGAGATGTCATCGCTCAGAAAAGGCTCCTCTAAGTCAAAACTTTAAACTTTAGACTTTAAACTTTATTTTATTGAAATTGCACAGAAGAACACAGCAGTGAAACTGGCAATGAAATTTCGTTGCTTGGCAACCTGTGAAATATGTATAATGTTACAAAACACGATATACAACTTATATATATTTTTTTATATATATACAGTACATATATATAAATGTATAACTTTTAAAAGATGTCTTGAAATCTTGAGCTGTCGCCATCACACTCTTTATTTTGGCAGATAAAGGTGCTCTTTCTCTCTTTCCCCTCCATATTTTTACAATTACGTCTCTCAGACGATCCGAACGTCTGCGGCGGTAATTGCCGTGTGGGCATCATTACCCAAGAAAGCATGAATAAGACGCAGTAATGAGCAAAAGCCCCGCAGCTCGCTAGACCGTCGATCAATACCATTAAACAATGTGCATTTTGAACCCAGCCGGGCTCGAGAGCTCCCGACACTCAAATGGATATTCCTCCTCGCGCTAATGGCTTTGAACTAGGCCTCCATTACCATGTATAAAATGCTGCTTATTAACATAATCAAATCTGTGTTTTTATGCGTCAGAGATAATATGAAAAGACAGGAGGTTGCAGATGTAATTAAACGTATGCTATAATTACTAACCCCTAATCACATGACCTCTTCCCACAACAAAGTGAATAAATAGTGCCATTAATGTCTAGTTTGAGATTTGGTTACATACCGAGCATCTAGCACGCACCACAGTCATGTCATATTTGTAGGAACACAATCAAATAATAATTTTTTTACCAAGGTGCAACAGAACCTAAACAGCCACCGTGAAAAAAAAAGCTATTATGATCAGTGGGTTTAATTACAAATATTTTAATTTGCATCTTAGAGCTCAATTTATCACGTAAGATAGCAACCTCGCTGTTACTACATATGCTGGATAAATAAAAAGCTGGATTCAAGAGCCTGAGAAATTATTAGGTTTTTCGCTCACAAATGCTGTGATGCTAATGGTGGTCGTATTGATTGCTTTGCCCTTTTTCATCAAGGGCACATAAAAGTGTAATCAAAATTCTTTTATTATTCCAGCTGAGCCATGGCAATGAGGTTTACAAACGCTCTGGTGATGTTCACGTTATTATGACTTTTTTATCTTTTGGTGCAAAACTAACCTGGAAAATTAATCAGTTATTTCGGACGAAGGTTTCATTAAACAACCTGCGTGGGCTTTTTTTTTTTTTAATTACAATGGTTAATAGTCAAATAAAACCTTGTACTGTGGTCACACAAAAAACATGTCATTTTATTTAATTTAAATTCAATTGACAATCATGATAAAAGGTCAACTTTTTCGGATAGGAAGTCTCGCTATTTGAAGATCAACTAAAACAATTCTTTGTTTTTTCTCTTGGGATGTGAGCTTAGTGTCATCTCATCAACTACTGAATAACCAGTTTAAGAGGTAAAATGTGAGGCTGAGAAAATGAACGATTGATGAGGTCATGAAACTGAACGGATATATGCAAAATAAAAGGGTCAGAAATAGTGGCACTGAAGATGCTTCCTCTTAAAAAAATATATTAAAAACTAGTAAACCCTGAACCAATTTCAACTATACAATTAAATGCACTCATCCACAATATTTCTAGGGAGTCAAAGATAAACCACATCTAACTTCACATTTCTGCCATGTCTTCTTGACTAAGCCATGATGACCAAGCAATTTATCTAAATAGATAATTCGATTTTCTCCTTTTAGTGGGCTAAAATGCATTACTTCTGTGGTAGTAAGATACAACCACATTCTAATGGAATTTACTTGTGTTATAATTGAAAATACATTTGTATTTTGTCACAGGCCAAATGGAGTACAGGCCTTGAAGCCCTGAGTTTGTTAATGACACATGTACAAATAAGTAAATATTGTGTGTGAAAAATATTTAAAAACAAAAGTTATTTTGATGTTAAAGGGGTAGTTAGC
This sequence comes from Callionymus lyra, assembly GCF_982586985.1. Classification (NCBI taxonomy): domain Eukaryota; kingdom Metazoa; phylum Chordata; class Actinopteri; order Syngnathiformes; family Callionymidae; genus Callionymus; species Callionymus lyra. The sequence goes on from NC_141835.1 coordinate 22,686,150, forward strand.
AAAACTTACTTACGCATGATGGTGTGCAACAGATATGAATAAAAGATGATCTTGTATGGACAGAAATGGCAATGGAAGAATAAAACTTTTTTTTCTAAAATGTGTTTCTCTGCTTAGAACTTTGCAAGCGTGATGGCTCCAGCCTCCAGACATCCTGAAAAACTGTTCTCCAATCATTCCCTGCCATGACTCCGCGTAGCGCCTCGGAAGATATCGCCACTCGTCCAAAAATTTCCATCAATGGCGGCTCAACTCCTCCGCAGCAACACCCTGATAGGTTAATCCCTGTATCACACTTCAGCACCAGCTCACTAAGCAGCTTAAAAGGACACATTAGAACGGCGACAATGACCCGCTAATGGTGTTACATTTCTCTGAAGCATTATGAGCTATCTTCGTCACCTTTATCTTATAATGAGATCTGTCAATGGAGGGAAAAGACGCAGCCAAGGACGTTGATATTTCACGTATTAAATAATGACCTAGAAGAGGGAGAAAACAAACCTTGATCCCTTTCCCCCGATCTGTTTTCTTTGCAGGCGACGGAGCGGGCAGCCCCGTGGGGGCCTTGGAGCTCAGTGTCACCATTTAGATTACTGGCTGCTGTGCCGAGCCGAGTTGCTCAGGGTCGCCACGACAGCCCCCAACAACATCAACGACACCATGTGTGATTGATGAATGTGGATTCCCGAGCGCGTCCTACAACATTTCCTCAAGCAACCTCCTCCTGAATACAAGAGCAGTAATTGATCATGCTATTAGACTATCAGGTCAGAAATGTAACGGTGTCATTTTAGTGTTGTCTTCTACTGTAGTTGCAAAACATGACTAAATATCTGAATTGGATCATTCATTTATGTATTAATTTCATAATTATCATCTGAGACGAGCAATGAACACATGAAAGACACAAGCTACCTCAAACAATATAAAAAAAATAGTACAGTTATTAGCACAGTTTATCTATCATTTATGTGTTACAAGTTGATACGTTTAAACTTAATAGTTTTTATGTAACTACTAACAAAAGAGCAATTTAATCATATCATGTTGTTAGTCTGGTTCAGACCTTGTCTCCAGCAAGGGTTTGCATGATGTAATCTGCTGTCAATGATGTCCCTTAAACTCTTCGGCCTCCCTAGCTCCCAGAAATACATATACAGTGGCGGCGCTCGTTCACCTTGACCAATAGGGATACCACAACACAATTGGGCCAGAGGGTCATGTTGACCCAGAAGCAACACTTAACAGTGTAGCATCATCAGGTGGTATGTATGAAAAGGCAGGACTAAAGTTGAGGGACATTCTCATCTATATTAGGCGAGATTAAAAAATAGATTATTAGATCAATTAATTGCAGATAATAATGAAAGAATCCCTAATTCGTTGAGTGAAACTTCAACTTGTTTTAATTGGATGGAAATAAGTCAATTATGCATCATGTTTTGGCATGAGTGTCATATCTGTCACAGTTGTTACTAGCTAAAGTCCTAATGATATGGGAGGACTTTGGTGTTTTGCACCAAAAGAGGACAAGACGCATCCTCAATAATTCAACGTACTATCAATCACCTAACAGAGGATTTGACAAGCACACAAACAAACATCAACACACACAGTCGTATTGTAGTCCAGGACACTAATCCAAAAGAGCTAAGCACTTTTACTTTTAATTATCCAGGACAGCCTCTTGCTTTAATCTACACGAAGCACGTGCAAACGAGCTGTTAGACTCGCGCGAGAAGGATCGCAGAGGACGGCAAGCTGCCTGCCTGCCTGCTGAGAAGGTCTCCTCCGTGCATGACATGGACATGGGCTTCTGTGACCCGGCTGGCACTCGCCTATATCTTCCTCATGGCAGAAGGCTACGAAGTCGCCATGTGGCATCTGCTGCCACGGGGGCCTCGAGATGAGGCAGGGACCAAGACTGGCCCCTCGGTTTGCCCCCCTTCAACACGTCAGTGGGTTTGGAGAACGTTTTCTAGGGGTCCGGCGTTACCCACAAACCCATTTCTGACTAGGATGTGGCAAGGTCACCCCGTGTTCCGTCTGAAAGACCCCCACCTGCCACATCCTGCCTGGCTGTCACGGCACACATGGAGGGCGAGGGCTGAAGAGCTTTTCCATTGTTTCCAGTTACTATCTCACCACATACGTGTATCGAAGGTCGATATCTGTGGCCCGACTTTTCCTGTAGAAATCAGTGGTTGCCATGACACCATCTATGTGACATGCAAGCAGTAAATTTCATTCAAGCGTATTCATTATGGAAAGTATTCCCTGGCGGGGGGGGGGGCAAGGGGGTGTGTTTACCCCTGAAGGTTACTGCTTGTAAATCCTTGCATAGTTTATTCAAATATTGCCCTAACCATAGTCTCTAGGATTTTTCCCCTCACAGCATCATGACCTTTACATTTGACACTCGACAGTTCTTCAGATTCGTCCAACCAGAACACATCAATGCATATGTATGTGTTCGCTACCAAGCAGAGGGTTACTCTTCTTCGCTGGGGGAACAAAGACTGTGAGTTACTCACTAGCTGGAGTCATAACATTTGTGCAGCCATGTTTGCTGGCACATGTGATTACTGTATATTTTAAAAGACTGCATGTTTCCACTTCAGCCTGCCTTGTCTTCCTGTCTTTCCTGAACACTAAAATTTAGCTTAAGCAATCGTTTATCTTATCACATGAGAACTAACTTGCTCGCTCAGACCAGGTTGTGGTGAGAAAGCATTATGAAAACAACTAGCAAACAGAGAGGAATGTAGCAATAAATATCTGTATTCCTTTTGACCAGGTGCACTTTCTCACAAGACATAAGTAAGTAAGTAAGTCATTTTTATTTATATAGCGCTTTTCCAGACCAGGGTCACAAAGCGCTTAAACAATCAAAATAATATTCAATAAAGTATATATTTTAAAGATCAAGATCAAACTGATAACACAACAGGAGTTCCAGAAATTCAAGGAAAAGCCTGAACAAATAGAAACGTCTTAAGATGTTTCTTAAAGGAGTCAGTAGACTCCATCAAGCGCAAAGAGAAAGGAAGATCGTTCCAAAGCTTAGGAGCAACAGTCTGGAAGGATTTCTCTCCTCTGGTCCTGAACCGTGTGCGAGGAACCATAAGTAGATTCTGATCCACAGACCTAAGAGCCCGAGCTGGGGTGTAAGGCTGGATCAGATCACTGATGTAAGGAGGAGCCTGACCATGAATAGATCTTAAAGTAACAACCAGAATTTTAAAGTTGATCCTGAAAGAAACTGGAAGCCAGTGAAGAGTTATTGTTGTTAGTGTTCTCCTACTTGAGCGGGTTAGAATTCTCGCTGCAGAGTTCTGAATCAATTGCAGGCTAGACAGCTCCTTCTTGTTAAGACATGAAAACAAACTGTGAAAATAGTCAAGACGAGAAGAAACAAACGCATGGATTACAATGGCTACATTGACCTTTATTGATATTGTGACAAACCGACAACAGAATAAAGTCTTTACATGGCATCATGGATCAATGAAGGAGACTTAAAATGGCAGTTTCTCAGATTTGTTATGAAGATCTTCAGTGTTACGATCTTCTTAGGCGCAGTATTTAGAACAATGTGAAAGAAGGATGTGTTTCCCGAAGTAAGATTGAGCTGAAACACTTTTAACAGCCTTCTTAGTGACCAATGCTCAGTAAATTTTCTTCACTCGTCTGCTTATATGAGTTTATAGTACTACTACAACTAATAATTAAACATTAACATTTGTAAGTCTAACTAATCCTCAAAACAACATTATAATCAGCCTTTTGCATTTAAGCACTGCGACAAGTAAACATATATGCACCGATCGTCATACGTGGGTCATGCATTCAAGGGCGTGGAATTGCCAATGTATGTTCGTTTGTCAAGTCATCATAGGAAAAAGTATGCTTCAGGAACTGAATTTTAAATGCTTCTTCTTAATAAACGACAGATCGGATTTTAATCATTATCCCTAAAGAGTGACTTTGTTATGATACACAAAATATATCAGACTGATCAGACAATATTCAAATGGAAAACAGCGTTCAGAACTACATCAAGCTCTTTCACAGTCTAGTTTCTATGAATATGTATCTTAATGTGGACAAACTGTTTGGTTTGTACATTTGGTCCATTTTACACATTGGCACCTGGTCGGGGGAGGAAGCTGCCAATATAATCTATTTAGACTGGCCAGGTTGAAGACATTTATGATGAATGTTTTAGTCCCTCCTCAGATGGCAGTGTGACTTCTCTCGCCAAACATAATCACAGTGTATGTACGACTGTGGACGTCTAAACCGTCAAGAGAGACAACACAAGAGCCTGGGACTCCTGAGGAGAACACACACTTTTGTGTTAGTTAATGACAGTGATGCAAGTAGAACTAAGAATGTGTTTTAATTAACAAAATTTCATGTAAGAACAGGAACACATTGTTGTGTTTATGAAAGAGTAAATACTTGTTGTGGTTGATGGTATCTCTGCTACTACATTCAATTCTACACTAGAATCAATTGGCTCCTCTCTGTATGTGCATGAACCTACTCACTGTTTCAACCACACATTAGATCTTGTTATAACATACAGACTTGAAATTAAAAAAGCAATTGTCTCTCCTCAGAACTCAGATTTGTCTGACAATCAATTAATAACCTTTGATTTTATCTTGGCAAGAGAAGAAGCAGTTTAATAAAATTCTGTCTGAAAGTGTCATTGGCATCTTTAAGGAAACGATTACATTAGTTCTCAGTATAATTACTCAGAAATGGTATCGGACCTTAAAAGAAAATTTGAAAATATACAGGGCAGCACTCTGGACAGCCAGAGCCAGCTATTACTCATCACTTATATACAATAATAAGAATAACCCCTGGTTCTTATTAATCTCTGTAGTCCGTGTATAAACTCTTAAAGTTATGCTGATGGCCCAAATGTATTTATCAATTAACCAGATGAAAGTCATCAGCTAAAATAATCTATTTAGACTGGCCATCTAACAGATGTAAGTAAATAAGTATGCAAGTAAGCAAGCTTTTTTTATAAAGAGCCTTTCACATACCAGGGTCACTAAGCGCTTTAACAACAAAACAATACTCATTTTAAAAATAGATACAGTATAATTACTACAAAAACTTCAAAAGGCAAAGACAACACAGTGACAAACACAGCCACTCCAAGATAATCAAGTAAAAGCCTGCCCATATAAATAGGTATTACTAGTAGAGGCAGATAAACAGAGTGTCATCAGCATAAGAGAGAAAGTTTATGGTGTCTACTGATCAGGTTGCCAATAGGAAGCATATAGATTGTGAATAGCATTAGATCAAGAATAGAACCTTGTCGGACACCATACACCTTAGTGTTGGCCTTTATGTGTCAGTTTTACAGGTATTTTCATGCAAAAAATGAAAACCTTTTCAGTAACTCACAAATTTGTTTCCCTTTACAGTTCATCAGAAGAGGTAGAGTGGAAATTATAACAAAAAAGAGCATTCTGAACAGCACAAAGGAAAGGACTAAATCTCTGTGACCTTTAGGGTTAAGGAAAACAATACAGAATACCAATGCTGTGCTAGGTTTGTTAAAAGTTTCGAAAATGTGACTGGTTGAAAAAACGGTTGTTAGAGACTGAAAAAAAGTCATAATAAAAAACTAAGATAGTAGAAGTAGTTGTAGTTACAACATAATTGTTGCATCTGTTGTAGATTTTTGGTAGAAGTGCCACCAAATAGTCATAATAACACTACTATAAGTGCAAGTAAAACCACAGCAGTAGTAGTAGGTAATAGTAGTGGTTAAGCAGTACTAGTGATGGTCACCACAGTGTGGTGGATGCTAACATTTTTGGAGTTGCTCAAACTTCTGTAGTTCTGATCAATAGAGCAAGACTACATCGATCTGCATGACAAGAGTCTCAGTACTGATGCTAGCACACGGATATCTCTGCGTCTGTGCGCTTTTCTCTAGTGGAGCACAAATCTAAATGGCCACATGTGTGAAAAATGGAGCGCCATTAAAAGGTCCTGACTCACCTTGTTTTAAGTGCAAGGTCTAATGGCCGGCCTCTTTTCTGGAGGGCAGGAGCAGCAGCTGGCAGTGAGACACATCTACGGGGATCGCCATTAACGACGGGGTATCTTGCACAGGCTGAGGCCCGGAGAGTGAATCTGGCTATGTATTCTGAGGAAAAACGCCACAGGAGACAAATAGCACGAGAACGTCCTTTGTGACTTCTAACAATACGTTTTGCTCTTAACGCTCAGCCTTGATTTTAGCACAGTCTGGTCAATTTTAAGCATCACTTGGAGCAGCCGTTATTCAGACCAGCAGTTGTTCTTCGAATTATCCTCCAAGGTTCACTGGAGAGTCAGTGGGACCTTAAAAGCAGTGATGAAGATGAACACTCGATGACACATTGTTGCCCTTTTAATGTTATAATTTACTTTTTTGGACATACATATGTTTTACACTAGCTAACATCTACCAATGACTAGTGTACTTTTGTCTAGCAACGCTTCAGCTAATGTAGATGTAATGTTTGGATTCTTAGCATTAGCTGTCCAGGGTGTTCTTGGTAAACACAACGGTGGTGTGCAGCTGACCACATATATTTTACAAGCTTGAGGGTAGCAAATAAAACACACCCCTGTTGAGAAAACACCCAAACCGACCAACACTCCCTAAAAAGATAGTTTTCATGAACCATTGGAGTCGTATCATTGGTGCTAACAAGCCTAGCTTACACATACTACTATCCACCGTCTGCCGCATCGTAGGTGGGGAGAGGAAACGTCCTCTGTTGGACTCAATCCAGTTCTTTAATCCCGCATATGCACTTCAAAAGTAAAGAATGCTGAGATTTTTGGCTGACTGGCCATGTAGAAGTCACGGACACCAGCAAGGGGGTAGGACAACGCCATTTGTCATTACGTCAGCAGATTCAACAATTAATGGGCCGTGTCCTGTCTCCTGTTGACCCCTCACTCCGCCCTGAATGTACGACATTACATAGTTTATTATCATTTCAATGATCTTTTCATTTGACGTAATTAATGTAGATTTAACATGAAGAACTATTAAAAAATAAAACTATCTATCTATCTACTCTACTGGCAAAAGTAAATTACTGGCTGTCCCTACTTTACTACGTGTTTTGTTTGAGCTTTGAGAAAGTGTATATTTGCTCAGTCCAGTGTATGTGAGGATGCATCTCTGCGTGAGCATATGTGACCCTGGATTTGATCAGCTGTAGCCGTCAGTGTATACAAGAGCAAAGCAACAATGACAGTGTGTGATTAGGGGCAGACAGGCCAACAAGGTCCATCCCAAACACAGCTGGCTCCAGGGGGCTGTGAGGTGAGCTGGGAACTTCCACATCCCTTTTGATAAATGTTAAAGAGCGCCAGGAAGACCAGAAGCATGGCAGCTTGTGTAGCCTCCTCTGCTCTGATGTTGCCAAGTAAGGGCATGAAGGCGATCTACTTCAGCCCCAAATATCTATGACTGGTGTGTCAGTGGTGGATTAAAACAGAGTAGCATCAGTTAAACTTAAAGATTGTGTTCAAGAGCATCAGTCTACAGCACATTGTGGTTTCAGTCAGAGCCCCGGGGCATGTTCAGGTCATCTTTTGGCCGCACAGTACTTTGTTTTCATGCTCAAAATTTTTCGTTTTCCTTTTTCATATTTTCATGAATTAAATCTACGAACAACTTCTTCTCTTATCATTTGTATCACTGTTAGAAACAACTCCACGTCAGTAACCGGGATACAAAAAAATCACTAGCCATCTTCGCCCTTCTCGTTTTCCTTCAAAACAAAAATACCTTTCCTCTCAATGTGTACTAACTGAAGAAGATACTTCCTCTCCAAGAAGCAGTAAGTCTCTGCTCCTGACATTCCACCATTTTGAAGTTGTTACTTTATAAAGTTCTCTCCTGCCTGAAATCTCGGCGAACAAGAGCTTATGGGGGCAAAGCCCATCATGGCATAATTATGTTCTACACTCCTTCTCCAGCCAGCTGTACTCATGCACTGCTTTGTTTATACAATGGTTACCTTTGAGTTGGAGAATTCCATGATTAATGATGTGCGATGTAAACCTTGATGCGTAACCAATCACAACAGAGTGGGTGTTGTTATGGCTCCATAAAAATACGTTTTTCAGTGGGCAGGGCATTAGCACATTTCCTGATTTTAATATTTCAATTTAAAGAGAGTTTTGTGCCGACACATTCAAGATCAATTCAAGAGACACTTAAATCAAAACGGTTGCCGTTTAAAGTATAAGACTTAATTGTACAGAATTCAAAGATTGTACAGACTGTAATGATTATTTAGATTTCTGAAGTGGCACATTCTGAATAATCTTTTGGAAATAAATTAGTAATCAGTATCAGTTAATAATTGAATAAGAAAACAAAAAAAATATAAAAAAGAAACATTAAATATTTATTATTGCACATCATATAAAAATATTAATGAGTGCATTAATGTGTTCACATACATTTTTGAAATAAAATATATTCCGAATTACACAACTTCATACTTTCGTTAGTGAAAAGTAATTAGTACACAAAAAACAACTGTATTTCTTCATAAATAAGTGCTTTTAACATGTATAAAGTAAGTCAGGATAAAATTCTGTAAAATCCGTATTCCACGGTTAGACTAAACATCAATGAAACTTGGAGACTTTTCTTTGTTTCTTGGATGGACTTCCCTCTCTGTGATGCTAAATATCTTCTAAGTGGTTTTACAGCAGCAGTCGTTTAATAAATGTGTTTTGTTCTGAGTTGTGTGTTGATCTGATAACAAGTACAAGTTTCAATCGAAGCGTTCATTACTCAGCTTATTACAGTCCAGTCTAGTTGGGTGAACTGGCTCAGACGGAAAATGGCAGCGCCCCCTCCTGCAGTTCTTTTGTTGACGCTGACATTTATCTTCATACCAGGGGGGTCCCTCTATAAAGTGCATCACCTCTAAAGACAACACAATGCCATTAGAAGGATAAGGTCAGAGAAGGTCTTTTTTTTCCTGAATTAATGATGGAGACACTTTAGTGGATGAAGGTCTTCCCACCTCTTCTTCTGAGCCCTGCATCACTTTGGATGTTCATCTTCTCCACTCCCCTCTGCCTCCCACTCCTCATCACCCCCACCCTGTCTCTTCCACACATCACCCTTTCCCCCAGGTGGCCGTGGAGCTGGCCTGTCTGAAATGTGATAGGCATAATCCCATTTAGCCTAATTGCGTTTGCGGGGGAGCAGCTCTATGTGTCCCATCCCGTGCCCACCGAACCCCTTAGTGCGCATCACACACACACTTGATATAGAAGACAACACAAAGAGAAGCACGAACATTTATTTTGTTGTACTTCCTGTGTCCACCCTGAACATGTTTATATATCTGTCCTGTAAAAGTGAAAAAAACGGGGGTCTCTTGTGGGCTGGGGTGAAACAGGGGAGCATGTTCAGAGAAGCGTACAGAAAATTGCCTAATGGAAAAGCTGAGGGTCTAATTTGTGCATGAGTGTTTGTGTGTGTGTGTGTGTGTGTCTGTGTAGATGGACAGTTTCCTTCAGGGGGGGATGTAGCCCGGTGGTGAGGAGAGTTGATGCTGCTGCAGGGAAAACTGGGAGTGGTCCTCCACAGTAATGAGAATCAATGTTCTTCCAGACTCACGCCAGCATTTTATTCACGGTACAGTGGAGGGTGCATCCAGGCCACTGGAATAGCCGGAGTATTAATTGTGTAGGAAGTATTCAGTGATGCTTCAGATCATTAATAGAGGCTCTGTTGGAACCTATTTTCCACATCAGGATCAGAGCACATCATTTGATTATGTCATATGTCAAGAGAGAGAGAAAATATTATTCAGAAATGCAAGTAGCCATGTCAAACTCAAAGTGCCCGTCTCATAAATTCATAAAAGCATTCATGGTTCCTTAAATTACGAAAAGTCATGCATAGACACACTGGTGTCATATGTATAATTGCCTGGCAAAGCATGATTGGCCAGAAAATACAGGGAGTTATGGCCAGTCTAACTACGGTTTCAGTCCGGCCTACTATTTTAGCAGGAGGATCAAAATCAATGAACTTTGATCAGGATCATGTTTCTACAACGCTAACTATTTAGGCTACCCTTCCTTTACGTTGTCAAAAGGAGAAATATGTTTTCTTATCAAGCTTCATCCATAATACCCATATATCTACCCAACATTTGAGAGGAAAGTGAGGTTAGGAGAGTAGCTCAAGTGTGTCAGCTCTATACAAATCCTTCAGTTGTCCTCACACGCCCCTATAACCGTACTTATGACAAATCATTTGTTCCACCCACAGAACTGGACTGAAGACTTTGAAAAGGTCAGCTATTTAAACAAGAAGAAGCTGTCTTGTCTGCAGTTAATGTAAAACTCTGCAGCAACAATTGTGACCTGCTCTAGTAGAAGAACTCACATTTCCCCGATCATTAAAACTCTGGCTGCGAGTTTCTTTCAGGATCAATTTTAAAATTCTGGTTCTTACTTTCTTGAGCTATTTATGGTCAGGCTCCTCCTTACATCAGTGATCTGATCCAGCCTTACATCCCAGCTCGGGCTCTTAGGTCTGTGGATCAGAATCTGCTGACGGTTCCACTTCCAGACCAGAGGAGAGAAATCCTTCCAGGCTGTTGCTCCTAAGCTTTGGAACGATCTTCCTCTCCCTCTGAGTTTAAAGTCTACTGAGTCCTTCAAGAAACATCTTTTATTTATTTGTGCAGAATTTTTCTTAATTTTCTTGGGGCTGCTGTGTTTGACTCTATTTTGTCTTGGCCTTTTAAAGCATGTATTTTAACTGTTTCTTGTTTTAATGCTTTAATAATAATAGCTTACTCACTATTAGAGTGTTAATAAGCTCATTGGCGATACAATTATTAACCTTGATTTTACTTGGTTAGTTTCAGATGCTACCTTGTATGAATGTCCCATTAGCTATACACACGTCTTAGTCACATCCTTGGCCTGATCGTATACTCTCTGTACCATGGTTTAATATTGCGATGCACCTTTGTGTCTGTGCAGAGTTTCAGGAAGAGGCGGTGTCATATTGAGCTCTTCCAGGCCAGAGATCAATCTGCAGCACAAAGGAAATCAATGCCCCGGAACTGAATTACTCTGATAGGCAGAGTGCAGACCATTAGATTTTCCGATGCATAAAAGGACCATTACCATAAAAGCAAGTCCGCTGTGGAGGAATTTAGCCTCTGGAATCTAATAGTTGTGTCTGAGATACAGATCACTACTAATATTGTCACTGCAAAAGGAAAATAAATAGATTAATGACCACGTCACTTATAGGCTGTCGTTGTCTGGCTTGATTTTGTAAAAGATGCAGCAGCTCTGTGGCAGAAAAAAGAACAATCGTGAAAATAATAAATAGATTCGCTCTGCATAATGCAATAGGCTGGATAGATATAGCGTCTCTCAGTTCGTCTTATTGAAATACATCTCCATATGTTCACATTGTTTAGGAGATAGGGACATAAGACTGCTCAATCACCTGGTATTCTGAAAAAAGGATCAAACCCAGACAGCTTGAGACTCTCTCTCCTGTATAAGAATAGCCACTACACTACAGAATCTCCAGCTGGTCCTTTATCTCCACAAACTTATAACAGTCATTAAAATTTCTACATCTTCATGAGTTTGTTGAAGAAATCTTTAAGTGTAAAAGAAAAAAAAAAATCACATGTTGAAGTGACGCATTTGAAGGAAACTACAATTAGAAGTAAACTTATGAAGAAGGTCACGGTCTGAATAAGGCAGAGCCCAAGTGCAGCCTAATTTGAGTTGAAAACTAAACAATTTAGTATTAGTAACAGAGTCTAATAAAAACTCTTACAAATGTCCAATATTACAGAGAACAGAGCTAGATGGAGGAGGTTGATTCTTTGTGGCGGCCCCTGAAGGGAGCAGCCGAAAGGAAAAGAAGAAGACAACTGTGCAATATAGCCAATAGTATGAGTCCAATATATCATCACCAAAATGCCCACAGAACAGGAAACAAAAGACAAGAACAAGGAAACATAAAAACAGAACAGAAAGCACAGTGGTCAAAACGCTTTTAAACAACATCAAACTAACTACAGCACTCGGGCAGAGGGGCATAAATGACAAACATTAAAAATAAAATAAAATGCAAACAGTAAGATCCCTGGAACAACTATGAAATATGAAACTACTTTAGCAACACATACAGCGGTTCCTTTGATCTGGCTGACAGGTGTGGACTCAGGTGCTTGCAGTTGGTTCAAGTAGGTGTTCAGGTGTTGATTGTAGATTAGTTTCAGCCCTGTGTCATTAGTCGACCTCAGTGGGATGGAAAAGAAGAGAAGTTAAAGAACAAAATAAAAGTAAAACGTAACAAAAAATACATAATATTAGTCACTAGAAAATCTCTTTTCCAGCAGGAAGTAAGATAATTTTTGACCAAAAAAAAGGGCATGTGTTCAACTCAACCCAAAAATCAACATCTCAGAAAATGGGAAATAATGTCGGAAAACTAAAGTATGATATCCGACAGACCATTTGAACGCAAATAATTGTTATGTAAAATGTTGTTTTTTGAAGGCTCAAAAAGGCCAAAAATCAACGTCTCTGAAAATGGAAAATAATGTTGGAACCCAAAGTATTAGGAAAAAAAAAAATCAAAACATATCGTCATTGTCACATACTAAAAAACATGAGTTCCTAAACATTGTCAAACATGCAATATTGATGTACAAAATCTTCCACGACATACCACCACAAGACCACTAACCGACAAGAGCTCATACTAGAGGTGACCCTGTAGTCTCTTCTAGAAAGAGTACCTTTGGTCAAAACGCTTTCTCTGTCCGTGCATCACATATCTGGAGTTCAATACCAAACTCAATACCCCCAACCATGACTTCTTTCACCAAACATCTAAAATCTTGGCTATTGGAAGCACAACACTGTTGCCACAACAACCCTGACTAAACCAGTGTATCTGTACATTTTACTACTTTTCTCTTTTAAATAATTGTTGAACTTGTCAATGTTCTTTCTTAATATTCCCATTTTAACATCAACAGGCCAAAGGGACTAAAGATGGAAATTAGCCGTCAGCTTTAATCTTGCATATTTACATGTATATGTATTGTCCCTGTTTAAAAAAGATAGAATAAACTCTAAACTCTAGGGTTTTTTTAATAAACTTGAGGATTCATTAAATCAAAAGACACAGATTTGGATATGTTTGTGTAAGAAAAGCTTAAATTAGTATATCACAACGTGGTTCCCAAATATTACAACCAATTATATTGATTATTGTGGTCTGAAAGTGCTATTATGGTGAAAAACCCTGTCCATTTGTCATTTCGCTTGACATATTACTCAGGAAATTAGTAAGAAACAAACACTATAGAAAACCATTTTGTTAGCGCAAATAATTGTCTTGAAGTCAGTAGGTTTTTCATACCCTTCATCTTCTATTTTGCCATTTAGCCCCATAATATATATATCCATTTAAGAATTAAAACAGGAATATTCACTACTATTGAGTATTCGGGTCTTTCCTCTAAAATTGACCACAGATCACTTCAATCAAGGGTTTCTATTCACGGTCAGGTGTCGTCAAAGGAGACAAAGAGAAGAAAAACATCAGCATTGCTGTTATTTGGGAGTAACTGTGTGTGTCTTTGTACTTGTGCATGTATATTACCATGCAGTAGATGTGTGTGTGTAGGTGCAAATTCGATTACACACAAGTTAAAGCAATTTCCTCTGGAATTCAATTCTTGTCCTCCGTTGCATGGGAGCTCCCCGCGGACGTCGGTGTCTTCTAAAAGAAAGAAAGCACCTATAAACGGCAACCTTAAAGGAGGAACCAGAATGCAATTAATATGCAAATTCGGGGCGAGTCTTAATGGGGGAGCCTTAACAAACATTCATGTGTTGTGAGATAAGCCTGCTTTTTTCAGGTTGTTTTCGTCTAACCTCTGCCTGTCCAAAGTCAAAGCCTCAGGGAGCTGGAACTCTTTAAAAAGCGTGGATGTTGCCGTTAATGGATTTCTGCAGCAAGGCAAGAAGGCACGTCGGCGGCGACCATACGCCGCGTCGTGTCAAACCATCATGCAAAATGTCAGTCGTGTAGCTGAAACAATTCAGCGTTCAAGCCTTTTATGTTCTTTGTGGAAGCAATTGACTCGGAATCCCAGGAGCTGGGGATGGGTAGGAGGTGCGGGGACGGAGAGAATTGCCTGAAGGTGGAGATGGAGGGCAGCAGGCAGGTTGCAAATTCATTCACCATTCTCAGTTCTAGTCGTACGTCAAGTGGCCGGGAAGAGACGCGGAGAAGAGAGAGATGACGCCTCTGATGTGGGATGACACGTCTGGTGATAGAGGGAGAGGAGGAAGAGAGGACCAGATGAGAGAGAACTATGAATCACGCTGATGGAGGAATACGAAGGCCAGCCGGGATGCAGAGAGAGAGAATGATGGAAGGCTCTGGGCAGCAGTCTTGTGGGTCGATGCTGCAGTCGAGGCCACAGCATCTCCGCCTGATGGATCCCAGTCCCCCGGGACCCTTCCCTCTTCCCCCATCCTCCACCCCCCCTCATGTCCTCATGATTCATCTACCACCACTAGCCTCCCCCTGCCATGCAGCGCCACTATGATTCACACCCACTTCCAGAGCTAAATGATGTCCGCGGTCCCTCGGAGAGTTCCATCACTCTCCCTCCATCTCGGGTTATCATCAAGCAAGTATATGAGCTGCGACCGGCACCTGATTGCGCTGAAGACACAAGCTCAGCAGTTTTTACGAGCTGACGTGCGTTTGTTTTGCACACCCAGACGCACACACACTGCTGCCGAGTTTCGTTTTTAAAATGCTTGACTGTTTACACGTGACGGTGCAGACAGTTTTAGTGGAAGATGGAGTAAGTCCAGCAGCAGGACGATATAAATGTTGATTAAATTGAAGGCTGAGTGGAAAATGTAATCGCCTGGGACGGGTTCGCGTTTTACTTACAATGTTGTTTGAGTGATGACAATGAGGAGAGAAAATTAAACCATGATCGTGCTGATGCATCTTCCTGATAACACGGTGGCCATTTGTGATATTTGCATGGCATGCACTGGTCAGCAACAGGAGAAGCACCAACGCAGCACATACCTCCGCCAAGGATCTCATTCCACATTGGTCTAGAAAAGGGAACTTGGATGAGAATCCTTTGGTCTAAACACTAGACAACTAGACATCACCTTGGTATGTTTAATGACGCCCATATAAATAAATAATAAAGCCCATTTATCAAAGTGATATGACTGTATACAGTTAGAGTCGAATTTAAAATATTTTAGCTTGTTCTGAACACAGCAGGGCACATGAGCGGGAGCTTTTCAAGTAAATAAGTATTTCTAAAACACATGTAAAATGCTAGAATCCGTGCATTACTGTGACCCCAGGCTGTGGCAAGGTACGAGTGCATTTGTTACTAGGAAAAACACAGACATTTTAAATATCATTGAGTATTGAAGAGCTTTTATTGTGAAAAATCCTGTCCATTTGCGTCTTTCGTCCTATGACCAAACAAACACTAGACTGAACAATCTGTTTGTTTTTTTCAATTTTAAAATGGTGAATACAGTAAACAAAGGTGCTTTTGCCATCAAATAACACAGGTTCTAGGTTCGATCGTTCTCAAGATTTGACCGGGAAATAAGCATTCTCGTCTGTTCGTGTTGATTCCTCAGCACACCGGACGTTGTTGGTCGTCACCACAGTAACACACTAGCACAGATGGAAGCGTCTGGCACACAGAGGGCCCATGATTAGCGTGAATAGAGCTCACCTGCCCAACTTCAATCAGGGATTGTGCTTGTGATGGCAGCTTGCTGGAGACAAGAGAAGCGAGTCTGGGAGGGGCTGGACGATCCATAGCCGGGGATGTGATAGGGCGATGCAGCCAGGGCAGGGCGGCAGGAAACTGCTGCCCAAGGGAGGATCCAGCTCTCATCTCAACTCCTCTCTGGCCAGACGGGGTGAATCAATCATCTCCAAAGATGTCAGCATCTGCCCAAGCAATTTCAGATTGGAATAAATAGCAGATGGGGATGTTGTTCCCTCTGTTTAATCAGTTCCACCAAATGTGGTTTTATCTCTTATAAAATGAAACCATCTGTAGCACGTAGGTGTAAGGATCAAGAGAGGGAGGACAGTGTGCACGTGCTACAGCACGGAGAGAAAATGTAGCTCGGTGAAACGGGAGCAGAACAGTGGGAGTGAAATTAGAAAAAGAGAAAAGGACTTATCTATTAAAAAGAGGGGGGAATGTAATCTTACAGTGAGCTCACACCTCCACTCTAATCTTCTCTCGCTCCCTCACAGGACTACCACCCAGGGGCCATCACCATTATATCTAGACCCATTTATTTCCTTCTCCGCCTCCAAGCAGACACCAGGGCTGTAATTTGGTCCCTCTAGCCCCAGCCTAGGCACAGACATGGCTGATAAATCCCCTTGTTTTTAACCAGGCATGATAGTGTGTGAGCATTATAGCTCTCAGAGCTCCTGCTTCGGGGAGCGTCTTGATAAGACTTGACTTCAGCGAGGCCTTCTTCTTCAGAGCTGTAAAGCGGTTGGTAAAAGTGTAGCACGTAATTAAAGTGTATCAGTGGAAATCCTTTAACTCATACAGTGTTACACACACGCCACCAACAAGGAAGGCTTTTAACATGAAGAGCGTTTTAGCAGCAGATGAAGAAAGAGTAAAGGACGCAGTAAAAGGGAAAAAAATCTTTGTTCTTCTGAGTGAAAGCAGGATATTCACCCGAGATTCACGACAGAAAAAACAACAACTCAACTGTGACGTCCTCCATTTTATTTTACACATGAAAAAGTAGATATTTATAAAATATTCATTTATTTTTGGATTTAATTGTAGCTTGTTTTAGACTCTATAGCAGGGATGTCAAACTGGTCCAGAAAAGGGCAGAGATGGTGCAGGTTATTGTTCCAACCAGTCGAGCACATGAGTTAACGAAGGTGTCTTAAACAAGCAGCACCTGACTGACAATCCACTGATCACAATCTTCACCTGGTTAGTTGAACTAAACAGGCCAAATTTGGCTGTGGATTCGACACATCACAGAATGAACATAATCCATCGATACAATAAAGTTTAAAGCTAAATAGAAAGTATTTTCTTAAAAACAAAAAAATAATAATCCATCCAGATTTGACCGAAATGTTGGCAGCAGTATTCTAGAATACAAAATACAATTTCTCCAAAGAGTGTTTTTGAAAATCAAATGAATTTAACCGGTTTTCTGAGTAAGAAGTCTAATAGTAACAACCCAACTACCAGAAAGAACGATGTATGTTGAACAATGCATGCTAGGAGAATGGCATCAACAGATGAAAATTCAGTTGTTATTCGTTGCTTTCTACAGTATCTTTGTTATAAGGTTCACGTTTATCATCAGTCAACTAACATTAAGAAACACAATCAAAAAGACCCACTCAATATTATTTCCTTCAATATAGGCTTGCTGAGCCCTGAATGGAAACAACATGTGGGAGACTAGCTGCTATATCTGGATGGTGCTGCTCACGTCCACTTTACTTTTCTGCTCTGACTTCATCTATTTTTAATGCCAGAACCAGCTAGACATGCTCATCAGCGCCAGCAAGACAAAGAGACCCTCGACTACCAGTAAGTTAAATGAGGGCAGGTCATTTAACCTCGAGTTATTTTTAAAAACTGCCTGAGGTGAAGCAATAAAAGTCTGCCCTAACTAGTGATGCAGCCATTAACGGACATATTGCTTTTATCTTTGCAGGGAGATCTACCAACATATTGGTGGAGATAAGCGTCTACTAGAAAACGGACATTCAATATTGTTCTTCTTGAGTTGCCTCAGCAGCCGTCAGACGGTCAAGCAAGCAGACACAGGGGCAGAAGCAGAACAGCCAGCCATACATACATATGGATCAGGCCAACAGACTGAGCATTAATGGCCTCCCTCTGGAATCTGAGAAACACAGGCACGGGCCAGAGAGGAGCTCCTGAGGGAAATCAGAATACCAGCACCATTCAGGTCAGTGTGTACGTGTTTGCTGCATGTTACAGCTCCATTTGCCTCCCGAGCCACGAGCAGCCAGAGACCACACCAGGTGATTTATGCACCTCCGCCGTGTGACGCGTGGACTGACACATTGTTCACTGACAAATTGAAAGTCATTATTTCCTGGCTTCCCAGAATAAATAGTATTAAGTAAGTAAGTAAGTAAGTAATTTTCATTTATATAGTGCTTTTCCAGACCAGGGTCACAAAGCGCTTAAACAATCAAAACAATATTTAATAAAGTATATACTTTAAAGATCAAGATCAAACTGATAACACAACAGAAGTTCCAGAAAATCAAGGAAAAGCCTGAACAAATAGAAACGTCTTAAGATGTTTCTTAAAGGAGTCAGTAGACTCCATCAAGCGCAAAGAGAGAGGAAGATCGTTCCAAAGCTTAGGAGCAACAGCCTGGAAGGATTTCTCTCCTCTGGTCCTGAACCGTGTGCGAGAAACCATCAGTAGATTCTGATCCACAGACCTCAGAGCCCGAGCTGGGGTGTAAGGCTGGATCAGATCAGAGATGTAAGGAGGAGCCTGACCATGAATAGCTCTGAAAGTAAGAAGCAGAATTTTAAAGTTGATCCTGAAAGAAACTGGAAGCCAGTGAAGAGTTTTAAGGATCGGAGAAATGTGAGCTCTACTTGAGCGGGTTAGAATTCTCGCTGCAGAGTTCTGAATCAACTGTAGGCGAGACAGCTCCTTCTTGTTAAGACATGAAAACAAACTGTTACAATAGTCCAGACGAGAAGTGTGCATTTTGTTTATATATAATAAATCCTTAATCAAGAGGACCACGTACAGAGTCCTCCCCCAAGCAGCTCTCCAAAAATACTGTTGCCTTTTTAACCAACATGATATCTATATCATTGTTTTAAGCACTTACTGCTACGTAAAGTTTTGGAGCAATGAGCTCAACGAGAAAGCAGGAGGAACTCGCTTGCACAACACACTTAAGAGCAAAGTAGAGAGTGGCGAATCCTTCAAAAGGTTCATGGATCCAAATGGTAATCCACAATATCACTCACATGTAATAATTAGTATCTTGGCCAACTCACAATATTTTTTGAAAATGTCAATGAAATCTGTTTTTGAGTTATTCTGCTTACATTTGTAGAATGTTTCTAACACTTGAGAGTGAGTCATCATCATTTCAAATCCATTCATTGAGAAATGTCACATGCTGGCATTGTCTCGCAAAAAAACGAACTCCTGACCAACAAAAGTGGTGGGTGGAGAACAGAGGGCTTTATCTGAGCTGCTTGAAGAATGTTGACACTGTGTCTTAAACAGCACTTGTGACCTTGCTCAAGTGCCATTCCCTCCCACACAACCCTCGTATCAATACTGCCTATGTCTGACCGTGTGACTATCCATGTCAACAGAAAGTTAAGTGCACGCAACTTAGGCAATAACTGTTGAACTGGGAATCCATTCTTGTGTTGAAGAGCCTCCAGGAAACAAAGTTTCAAAGTAAAAACATACATTTTTGACTCCCTTATCTTAATGACCAGAGAATCCAGTGGCCAAACAAACTCTATTGATATTTGTTGAATTATATTCTATTATTTAGATCAAATAAACAACAAATTTTGCTCTCTCCCACGTCATACTATTTTAATTTGATTAGCTATTTTCGATAGATAAAGTATTACAACATGGTGATAAATATATAATCAGAAATATAATATAATGAAAATGTATTATGAACATTATGATTTTATACATATCTTTACTACAAATAAAGGTATATGCAGATAAAAAAAAATGACCATCTTAGTAGAGAAAATCCAGAAAACTGGACATTTAATTATTTTTCCAACTCGTATCAAGTACCAAACTATTCAACGAGATATGAGAAGAGTAAGACATCCACACCTCTTCATTGACAAACTATTGACTGTCTTCTTCATCCATTTCCATCATCATCACACTCCTCTGCACTTTCTCTACAGCCGCTCGCTGTGTGTGTGTCTGTCTAGGTGTGTGTGTGAATAGTGTTTGTTAGTCTCTGTGATAGGGTGTGCATGTATGTGTGTGTCAGTATTGTGTGAGTTTGTGTGTGCATATCTGTGCATATGTTGCAGTGAATAGTATTTGTGTATAGTGTTTGCGTTTTTGCAAAGTGTTTCTATTAGGGTGTATTGTATGTGTGAGTTTGAGTTTTTAAAGTGCGTGTGTGTGGTTTGATGTGCGTGTGTGGGTATTGCAAGTGTGAGTGAATTGTGTGGCTGTATATATGTGTGTGTGTAACAGAAGAGGCAGGGACAGTTATGACTGGACGCGGCAGCAGAGCTAGCAGCAGCCTGTGGAAACAAAGGCAGGTTGATTTATAGCGCCTTACTGAGTGCATAAATCACACCTGCAGCGACGCGCCTTTAAACGCCCCACGTCCTGACAGCATTTACCTTTTATAAATGATTGGGCTGAACCTCCCATGAAGCCTGAGACCACAGAACTCCCTCAATCCCTGTCTAATGCTTCCTTTGTTTCACCTCTCTCTCCATGTCTAATATGCTGTGGATCTTCTTCACACGTCCCTGGAAAGGAAGTGCAAGAGCGAAGCTCTATTGATGCTGCTTATTATTTTAGTGTTTACAGACGGTAACAAAATACGTTGTCAAAGTTTGCTTTGAAGGAACCACAACAGTCCCAGAAGTGATTTTAATTTTAATTTTTTGCTGAGCTTAGAATTGTTAACCCTTCTGTTATCTCAGGGTCAAGGTGACCTGAAGTTCCCAAAAACAAATGTGATTGTTTTATCCCTTGTGTTGCTTTTGCGTTAAAACAATTACATTTGTTTTCAGGCCTTCGTTTCACCAGGACCCCGAGTTAACACAAGGGTTAAGTAGGAGAGAACTTTGTTCAGATATCTGCAGATGTGCTTCTCCAACAATATAAAAATATCTTGAAAAGACAAGCAATGGTGAAAACATGATTCAGAAATGATAAAGACATTGATGCGAGGAACAAAACTAATTCTATTGATTATGATAATTTTTTTCAATGTTATTCTTCTATTTAGAAGATGTAAACAGTGAATAAATTAATGAATGAAAACGTTATCGGCCTCTTGCAGCACTGTTGTGTTTCATTAGCTGTATTTAATAAATCACAAATATTTAGTGCCAAATGATAACTATTTTTAAATAAATTCTCATGGGTTGAAAGATTAAGGGAATGAAACCTCATTATGAATAATAATGTATAAAATGTTTATCTTACTACAAATAAACGTATATACAGATAAAAAACATAAAAAATAAATAAATTAAAAGGTGATCAGCAAATTAGATAATTGCAGAAACCAGAAATGTATTTAATTTTTTAACTTCCATCCAAGTGCAGAACTACTGAGAAATGAGAAGAGGTCACACATACTGTCATCCTTTCACATTGATAGACTCACTGTTCTCTTCATCCATTTCCATCATCACACTCCTCTGCAGCTAGCATGCATGCTAACAGAGCAGTACAAATTACCCTCAAGACAAGTCAAGGAGTTTTGAGATTGTGCAACCTCCTCGCTGTGAGTCAGTAGCGCTGATCACTATGCTATTGTGCGCCCTTGTTCCAGGTCACCCAGAATGCAATTGTCCAAGTGTGATAATAAATCCGGAGCGTTTCTTCACCTGAACCACCGTGAGACTTGTCTCAGTCTGGACTTCATGTCTGGCTGGTTTTGTCTGCTACTTCAACACTTTCCTCGCACATCTCTTCGTCTTACACTAAATTCTCTTCCCTCTGCTATCAGCTTTCACCATTGCTTCCTGTTCTCTGGTTGCGGGGTATTATGGGATGCACCTAGTGTCGACATCTGTAGGGGATATTCAGGTAAAGCTGCTTAAAAAGCGGCAGAACTGCCACCACATCTACGGCTGTTAAGAAATGAATGTGTCAGTCTTGGCTGTATCTACCTGCCTCATGACCAAGTGTGTGTGTGTGTGTGCATGCGTGTGTGCGTGTGGTGAGAGCATAAAGAGTGTGGGATGATGGGGATAAACAGCACACATCTATAATGCCACACCTGTGCATGATGGCGGGAGTGAGAAGGCAGGAACACACAGCTCAGGCTGCAGGAGTGTGGCTAAAGATAAAGGTGATGTCTTGAGGCCATTACTTATCCAGCACAGCGGAAAAAGGTTTTCAGATATTCTACCTGCTGTCTCCACATAATAGCTCTGGGTTGGTAGTCGCGCACGCACACACACACACACTGTTGGTCACACAACAAGACACAGACACAGTGAGGTAACACGTGAAGCGGGAGCGCTGCCTCGACTGACTGAGTTAAAACAGATGAAAGAGCTTGTAAATTAAATCTGACTCAACAGTTTAAAATGCAGCACTGCAGCACCGCGAGAAACAAAACGAGCTGCAACGCGCTCCACCCGTGGATCCACTGAGTAAAGGTTTGCTTTGGATGTGTTGGTGTCAAAAGAACAGGTTTCAGCGCGAAACAAAATTAATCAAAATAATAAACGACATAACATACAAGTAGATTTTTTACTTTTGTATTTATTTATTCCTAGTTTTATTTATCAGATTCGAGGACTTCATTCGACAACACCAGGTTTATTTTCTGTGTCAGTCCAGGTTCATCACCTGAAGAATGTGAAAATTAAGTAATAGAATCAAAGCTGATTGTCAAAGTGGTGTGAATTTATTTATTTTATTATTTTATTTTCTGGATAATAAACCATTGTTTTTCTAAATACAAATATAATTTATTTTATTGAAATCTAATTTATGTTGTTTAAGTTCTGACTTTTACTACACTGGTTCTCTAAGTGGTATTACAATCAGCAGAGTCTATGACTTGAACCCTTGCAGGAGCCAAGGTCTAAAGCACGTTTAATGATTTACTGCTCTTTCCCTTAGTTAGATAGTTAGATATCGGTCGGTTAAACCAAGCAATACCCGCTCAGAAATCACTATAGACAAGGAAAGTATTTTGTTTTTTGTGTTGTTTAACGACAATGTAAATTGACTTTTACGTTTTAGCCTAGATATTTTTATAAAATTGATCGCTTCAGTCAGTCTTGATGTGAGATGAGAGTTACCATCACATAACGGGCATCTTTTGGGGAATGCAAATTCTCCAAATGTCCAACAAATAAAACTTTCAACTTCTATCATCAAACTGAGGACGTTTTAATGTCTGAAATAAATGCATTTTTGGGATAAATATTAATTCATCTGCACTAAGAAAATAACCACTGGGTCACAATAAAAAGACAAACCTCAGTAAACAATAAGAACCTGTTTCACCTGCAGACAGAAGGCTACATGAAGTTTTCTGTCCCAGGGATTGTGTGAAACCATCTAGAAACAGAAAAGCTCAATTAGGTGAGCGAACAAACTTCTGCACCGACCTACAGACTCATAGCATCCATGCGTTTAGTCACAATTCCATCTGTTAAATCCTTACACACTTGATCTTCTCCCTCTTGCGCAGGGTTTCTCATTCAGTTCCAACTTTTCATGGCAGCGAATTAAAAAAGAGGAGCCCGGACAGACAAGATGAATCGAAACCCAACCAGTCATTTCGGCTCCAGTTTGAATGTGACAGTTGTTCTTTGTATTTGCGTTGGACGGTCTACAGTGGAAATGGGAGCTGCCCCGCAAATGTGACTTATTCTGCTGCCAGGATGCCGCTTGTTCTACTGTAACTGAGTAGGAGTGTGTGTGTGTGTTGCATGCCTGTGTGTGTCTGAATGTGTGTGTGACTGAGAGGGTAAATACCAGGGCCATGAACGTGAATAATTATTGTAATATTTTAACAAACAGCTATATCAGACGAAGACGGAGACAGAAAAAGGAGGATTTCAATTTATTTTACTATGTTGAACTAGCTTCTCTTTCAGGGCCTAAATGTTTACTGGATTTTATTTTAGATAACAAAAAAAGATAAGTAAATATGTATGTAATGCGATCATCAGTATTTTGTCACGCTTAACATTTTAATTATATTTCCTAGTAATTTTTATATACAGTATATATAATAATAATAATAAAAATACATGCTTTAGTCTGTAATTGTTTAAAATTCATTTAACAGTGTAACTTAAATATGTTTAATGTATTTTCGACAATATTTTATTAGAGTTCTAATTCAACTATATTTTCCTTTTATTTTTTCCACATCATAAATCAAATGTTTATATTTCAAGGTCATATATAGATAAAAAGTTATTACATTTTTTTTCTTTGGTTTAACCTTTTTTCTATTTAATACATGGTCAAATATATTCTTTTTTTCAGAAAACATATAGTAATGTATTCATATATATTTAGTCTGTTCATAACTGTAAATAAAGTGTCATTGCAACAGTGTTTGAGTCATTCGGTTTTAGGATTTCATTTGCTGCATCTTCAAAATATAAATAAAAAAAGAAAGTAAATAGATGTTTAAATGGTGAGTGGGTCATGACTAGTTTATCAGTCATTTATGATTCATATGAAGACGACGTGTAGAGAACAGGAAAGCTCATGTTTGGCTGCCATTCTTTTCTCCTTGTAAAAACTCTCGACCTGGACGTGACCCTCACATGATCAGCCGAGCAGCTCCGGGTCAACGGACTGTTGCCCTCAGCTGGTTCTGTTGTGTTGCCTCACGATTCAGCTTGTGTTAGTTACCGTCAGGTTTGTACGGTCTCGAACATCTCCTTTTATAGCTTCACCTGCTTGTGAGCGTTTATTTATGCCAGCTGTGATGGCAACTCAGCCTCAATCCAACGTTTAATTTTGGCAGCGAAATATGTGGACATTTCTTTCAAAGAAAGGAAATAGTTGGAGAACTGAGAGAGATATAAATAATTCTAATTATGATGTCAGTACGAGGCTTGGAAAGGAGGGAAAGAAGACGCTTTGAAAGTTGAGTCAAAGCAGCGGCTCTAATGACTCGGTTTGCCTTGAGAAGAAATATAAATCTGACCGTGAATGTTCTCAGCCTCAGAATGATAATTGGTTGAAAAAGGAGTGACTTTCTTAATATCAGGTATTTGTCCAAGTCTAAGCTGTACCAGGCGCCGCAACAGAGAAGGTCCCATCATCAAGTATGTCAGCGCCAGCTTCTGACACTGGAGTCAGGTCAGCATAAACTCGTGTCATAGATAAAGAAGACTCCCTTTTACTTCACTAGTCATCAAAGAGTTCTAATCATTTCACGTGACTGTACGGCGGTTCTGGTTCAAGTCCAGGCCGAGTCCGGGTCACACGTCTAATAATGGTGTCAGAGGTGGGATTGGTGACCATGAGAATTTTTAGAAGGGTGTTTGTAACTTGAGTGTTACTTCAATAAATTCATAAATGGTGTCTAGAGTAGGATTGTGCTGTCTCTCTATCCCCAAGGGATCATTTGTTTTTGGGCCTTCCAGTCTCCTTAACCCTGACATAACACAAGGGTTAATCTGACCAGGAGAAACCTAGTAATAAAAAAAGAAAACATTGGTATGAAACAAACCATAGCCCTTTGACCTGACCGTCAGTAACCTAGAGAGGAAAACAGAACATGTCTTTGGGTAGTTATTATGGGTTGATGAGGCCTCATGAGGCAGCTGATGCTGTATCATGATACAGTTTGAAAGACCACTATATCGGTAGAATTCCTGCCAGGTTTCATTAAATTAGTAGATCAGAGCCAAGTATTATAAAGCAGAGGGTGCATCTAGTGGCAAAAATGAAGACCCTGTGTCTATCTATCTATCTATCTATCATTTAACAACCGATCACCAACCCACCACTAGGTAATAGCTTTAATTTTGGACCAGATTATAGTTCGAGGAAAGAAAGTTGGTGGATGTTACAAATGGTTTCAGGAGACGTATTGTAGAGTCACGCTGTCTTAGATCTGACCCAGGTACACTGGTTAGAGGAGGCAGATGAACTACAAATGTTTGTACGAATTTTTCTTTTAAAAAGTTACTTCACCCTTAATTAAAAAAAACTTTAATACTTCAAAAATGTATGTTCATTTTAATGTAACGACTGGAGCTTTGTTGTCTTCGTCTTCATCTTCCTCCAAAAAGACAGTTAAAAACATCAAAATACATCCAACGTCTGTCCAACAAATGGTCTAAAAATGTTAAGCTAGTTTGTAGCAGAAGTTTAGAAAATAACAAGCCATACAAACAGGAAGCACTCTGGACAAACATGCAAGTCATTCCAGTTTAGACAGTAAACTGCATGTTCTCTGGAACTATCACTTTAACAACTATTTGTCACACAAACTTATTTTTTGCACTAAATAAACGGGTATTATTTCAAATACTTCACAGCAGCCCAAGTGTCAACACAACCTTTTGAAGAATTGCGACGCACGGTGACCGTCCGTGTCACAAAAGCGAGACAACTCTCCGTATCTCCGCCGTACATCGAGCGTCTCCCTAAACATTATCTTCTAGTTCAATATTTGTGTTTTGTTTTGTGTTTGTTTACAAGGCGTCCTCCTCTTGCCCTCCCCCCTCTCGCGCTGCACCTGCCCAAGGATTCCGCCCCTCCATCATCGCGGCTATACATTCCGTGGTTCGACATCACGGCTCACGAAATATATATAAATAAATGTAAACGCTGGCTCCTGTAACATGCCCCCCCCCCCTATCTCCCCAACGCTGGGAAGTAATGAGGGGCTACCTGTAATTACAAGCAGCTGCTGTCTTCCCTGACGAACGCTAATTGCCAATAATGATTTTGGAGAGCTGTAAAAAATTTGCCGGCTGACGCTCTCGCTCTCACTTCCTCTCCATTTTCCAGAGGAAAAAAAGGGGGATGACGGAAAGGGAAGAAAGCGACGGAGAGGAGTTTTCTCAGTTGGGGTGCCTTTAGCTGATTATGGCTGCTGACATGTCGGTGGGCCGCCTCCTCGGTCCTGCCTCCTGCTCACCTGCCCGCCGTCGTAGCAGCCTCACGAGGGGCTCGCTAAACTTGCAGGTGAAGGCGGCGCAGAAGAGAGCAGGGAAGTGTGTGCCGGGTGAACGGCTGAGGCGCCTAATAAGCCACATGCATAATTAAAAGACAACGATGCCACTAATTAATGAATGCTTGTGTTTTGCCCGCGTGTTGTAATGGAGACGGTGTCAGCATGCGCGAGGCTGTCTGACTGAGAAATTGAATTAGCCCCAAAATTAGAGAGCGTGGAGTCGTGCGACGGCGAGGGATCGTCCCGGCCGAGGTGTCCGTGGATGTATTTGATGATGACGAGACATGTTGACGGACCGAGGTTTCGTTCCACCAGCTCGCTTGTTCTGAGAAACTGCATCTTCAATGTTTTTGAATCCACAAAATTTGAGTGTTTTTTAAGGTTTGATTATTCAATCCAAAACAAGCGCAATTAAATAATAATCTAGTAATGTTTAAAAATAATCATCTAAATTTACATTTTTGTGTATTTTCTCATATTTCCTTCATTGGTTATTTATCGTTTTATTTTTTTAATGCTTGTATTTATTTAAAAATAGACTCATAAAGTCAATATTTATTTGTCTAACTTAATATTTGGACTGAAAAACGCATACTGGTTTTACTTATTAGTAATGATTATTTTAATCTGACACAAAGCAAAGCCAACTTTACTTCACTCTGATGTCAACTTTCAGAACTCATAAATGTAATAACATGTTGCTGCTGTGTTCAGAAATAGAGATTAAATCTGTATTGACCATACAATTTGAGGAAATGTAAAAGTATAATTGTGGTGAAACGAGGTGTGTGTCACTCCTCCGTGACAGATTGATTGACTCTTTGATGGAGCCGCTGGTTTTTTATAGACGTCAGCATTGTTGCAACCTTCGGCTCTGGGAACTGTGGGAACCTGCAGCCATAAACCATGTTTCAACATCGTCTTATCTTTAAGAGATTACAGGTTTATGGTGGCATGTTCATTACTGTATGATTATTATTGGACTCTGAGTCTCTTCTCTGTGGGATGATTGTCAGTTTATATTGACGCCTGAATCCTGCGAGAGGTTTTATGTTGTTTTCCAAAGCTGAATATTACTGTGGGCTTTAGGGAGGCAATAAAACAAAATAATATCACACAGTCACGACTGAAGAGTCTTCGACTTGGAAGACAAACAACACTTTGTTTTGTTTTTTTTGTGGTTAGTTTTTTTTTAGGAATTGTTATTTTGTCCACTTTTTTGAATAATAAACTTAATTAGATGTTCACACATGACGTTTCTGATCTTAGGAAGAATTATAGTGACGTCCCATTAGTTTGCCAGACTTGTGTGTAAGGAAACAAATATTAAAATATTTAACCACATTTTTCATGATGTCAAATTGATACCTGCATTAATTAAATACAAATAAATGTATTTATTTTTGATTGATAACTATGAAAGGCTATTTCATTCTGCTGTGTTATTATCTTATATTTGATGGTTTAAATTATGTGTTTATCTTTTTTTTAAGAATATTTTCATATAATGATAAGATAGCTGTAATTCAGTCATAATCAGACTTCTATAGATGGGTTTAACCCAGTGTGCATATTTATTAATCTCAAATTTGGAAAGACAATAGTATCAGTTTTTTTTTTTACTTTTGAATATTTGGTAAATAAAACAGCTTCTAGTTCATTTTGAATAAGTTTTTATGGTAAAATGTCATTATTATAACCCTCTTAAATATTTGAATGTAACACACACACACACACACACTCTGGACTTTTATCTCTTCATAAGGTTTTTGACAGACTGGAGCAGTTTAGGCAAATTTCCCACAGCCAGGTTCTTTGGATTTAAATCTGGGTTCGGGATACTTTGTATGTAAAAAGCAGCCCGGAGTGTTTCCCTCTCAGTGAGCAGTAAGGGCCTGTCGTTTTGATAATACCATGCATGGATAACTGAGTGAGACGCCATCAGATAGTGAGACCGGCAGGCTTGAGGGAAATGAAATTTATTTGGTGGCTGAGTGTGTGTGTGTGTGTGTGTGTGTGCGTGTGTGTGAGAGCCGGTGGAGAAAATGCGTTGGATAATTGAAACGGGGAGCGTTGAGTTGGGGAGAGAAAATTGAGATGTTGTCACCGAGTACTCTTATCTTCATCAGGGCCAGTGTGCAGACGCAATTAAAGAGTCGAAAATACTATGTGAAGTTATTCAAAAATCCAAGAGCGCGGAACGCAAGTCAACTCGTCGATGCAGGAAAACACACACACATCGAAGGACACACCAAACGGAACTAACAGAATCTCCACGTAGTTTTCCTCATTCCTTTTTTTGTCATACTAAGAAATTATAATCCAAAATAAATTGCTTAGCCCTTGAAACTATTTTGAATTAATATCCTCCAGACAGTTCAAGGAAATAAAGGAATTTAATTATTTATTTTCAAGTCTTTTTCTTCAATTCTATGATGTGCAACTTATAAAAAAAGAAGAAAAAAATCGTTTTTTTAAGTATTTAAAAAGTGTGACACATCTTGAAAAATACTTGAGATGTATAAGTAGGGTTGCTTTACAACATCAGTGTGAAATGTTTTTTGTATTCAATATATTTAATTGTTTTTATTTAGACTATGTAAATAAACCTGAATCCCTTTGAATTGTTTAACATTGATTAACATATTTACAAGGCGTTAGTGGTGAGTTCAATGACCCCATGCTGTATATGAAACGCTTAATAAAAATTACATTGCAGGCCATTTTCATTAAACCTAATTAATTTACATGTATTTTTATGACGTATGATGTAAAATTGTAATGAACTATTGTGTGTGTAAATGATTAGTAAGGGCACAGGTTTTTATTATTATATCTTATTCACTTTAAACGCACATACTGTTGAAACCTTCATGAAACTTTTGATCTATGTACATTCACACAGCTTGCATCTTAATTTCACCTATAAAAATAACAATTGGCTCATTTGATGTTCAATTATGTTGGAAGATGACACGAGCCGATGCCAACTTGTTCTCACTGTGAGACCATATGAGAGCCGGCGGGGGTCGCTTGTTAGTCTATAGAGAAAGTCGTCAACAACTAATAGAAGAAGATTATGAGCCTTTTTTGTGATGATCACCAAAACTGTCAAATGTAGGTTTAATGATAATGGTTTAGATCTTTTGTTTTATCGGGAAATCCACATCACTTGGAAGTATTCTATTTATTTATTTTTAAATGTTTCTACTTCTTATAACAATATAATTGTTCAGCCCCTTTTCAATTGCATTTACAAAATGTTCTAATTATTGAATATTATTAATGGTGTTGTTAGAACAATTAGAACTGAAACTACTGCTTTAAATAGTTGTGTCTCAAACACCTGCAATCTTAGTGATACACCGCACTCTGTGGTTCAACCTTAAGTTAAATTATTATTTTCTTTGTATTTCAATTAATCTAGCTTTATATATATGTGGTATATATATATTATATATATATACATATATATATTTTATATATATTGGTCACAGTCCACTAGTTGAGAATCACTGAGATCAATTAGTAGAGAATGAATTAGTTAAATAAATGAATGAATAAAAAAATGTAATTTCCTCTTCATTATTCTGTTTGTGTTGAGGATGAAAGCCACACGATGCCTCCCTAGTTAACTATCAAACAAGCAAATTATTGTTAACTATTGTTGAGGTGACTTTTTACTCCTTAACAAAAGAGAACTCCACATATTCCCACGTCTGATTTCGGGGAATATTCTGGCAGGCTTCAATAAGCTAAATCTTGTCATTTCCTTTCTCCAAATTGAATTTCTAAGGGGACTTAAATGGGCCAACTATGAACGATGCCATGGGCGAGAATGCTCAAATTACCAACAATGTGGAGAGAAATGGGTCTGAAGGCAGTCAAGAGGCTCTGGGGGGTTTGAAGATGTGGGTAGACTGATGCACTTCCACAGACCATCCATCAAAAGCCTCCTTTTCTCTATTTCCACATGGGCAGGCCACTCTTTTAAAAGCAACTTAAATTCTGATGGTGGCGACGCTAATTCGATGGTGGCAGAAAGACGTGAGAGAAGGCAGCTTTTGGGGAAAAACAAAAGTAAATGAAAGAAAACAGTGAAAAACAAAATGCTGGAAAACAAAGAAAAAGATGGCTCGCAACAGAGGGATGGAGAACAAGGGAGAGAGGGAGAGGAGGAGAGCGGAGTGGCGAGGCTCAGTGGGGGGTCCGTTGGTAATGAACAGGTGGTGGGGGGACGAGAAGGTTAAGCCTGTTTCTGTTGGTGTCGCTGGAACCCACCCCGTGCTGCGTGGACAGATGTGCAGACTGTCCGCTCGCTAGCTCGCCCGTCTCTCCCTCCCCGCCCGCCTGGCCTGGTGCTGCCAATGCCCACTAGCCTGCCCGAAAAAACTCACATCCACCCGTCTTTGTTCTTTGTTGTTTTTGGACAACTACTTCTCCGTCTCTGAGAAGAACCCACACTCGTCCCGGCCTCTTGTTAGCGCACCGTTCAGACTGATGTGACGTTCGGGCCGGTGTAGTTTGGGTTTTCTTCTGTCAGTGGATGGGATCAGCCTGTGGCGTCTAGAAGATGTGTTGGGGATCCAGGTGGTGCTTCCATCTCCAGACAAACTCTGTTCTAATCATATACTGTTGTTGCTCCAGGCCTGTTGACAGCCAGAGAGGAACAGGATGTTGTCATCCATGTGTGTGTGTTTGCAGTATGTGTGAGCTGTGTGTGTGCAGTGTGTGTGTGTGTGTGTGTGTGTGTGTGTGTGTGTGTGTGTGTGTGTGTGTGTGTGTGTGTGTGTGTGTGTGTGTGTGCGTGTGCGTGCTCCTCACGAGTTAGTCGTTTGACTTAAGGCTGTGTGTGTGAGAGATATAGACAGGTGTTTCCTTGTTTGTCTATCAGACTGGTTTGACATGAGCTATGACTTGTCGAAAAAAAGAAACCAGCTTGAATACTAAGGGATGTCAAACTCACACACACACGGGGTCAAAGCTTTTAGGAGTCTATCTTCAGCATCAACTTTTTATACTTGGATTTTTTTTTTTCTACATCACATTTTTTTCCGTTTAAAATCAGTAATATTACTTTTCTCAGTGTAATTGTTAATATTTACACTCTATTTTTCTTCGTAAACACTGCCGTCCTGATTAGTCAGCATGTCATCATTATCGTGATTATACTTTGATTTTGACACAACCTCTCAGCAGGGCCAAGAATGACTATGCAGGCTGCGTTTGGCAGCTGGCTTTTAGTTATGGGCTTCACTATTGTTTATAAAAGATTTTCTTTTTTTTTTAAACTTGAAATATGGGTTACATTAAGGTGTATAACATTAACATTAATATTTATTTATGTCTGAGGTAGCAGGTCACATGTGTATGTATATATATATATATATATATATATATATAAATATAGCTGTTATGTATGTATGTACGTTCCTTCACTTCTCTAAAAAGACTAGTTGCTACTTAAACTAAACTAATTAAAGAAGTGGGTCCTGCATAAAATACGATCACGCCATGAAAACATTGACATCTTTCACAGAGAGCTGGACAAGAAGGTTCGAAAAATTGAAACCACATCGTTTGCCATTAGATTACTGATGTTTCTGGGACATGAGATGATGATTTCTCTTTACCATTTTTCAACATCAACAACATTTTTATGGTAATAGTAATGTCTCAATCTTTTATATTATAATTTTTTTTAATGATTTATTATTATTTCTTTTAAATCCTATAGTGTTCACAACACTAGCAATAAACGTTTCTGATTCTGATTTGTTTCAATCTCATATCGTGCTTTACATCAGTTTATTTCAACATCTAAAATTCTACGCTTAAAATCATACATTTTTTGGTTTTGTATAAATCATACACGTACAATGTAGATTCTCTTTTCATCCTAAATAGTTCACTATTGACCAACCTACTGAATACACAAGAGTTCTGCTAAACCTGCTGGCATTTTATTTTAATATAGTTTGTACAAATTCATAGCTCCTTCTAAGACGCTGATTCAGCCCATCTGAGGAAGTGATTTGAATCGTTGAATAGTCTTGTAAGAATCACAGGAGTTGGAGTTGAAGTGTTTGAGTGGGACATCACCTGTGTTGGCTCAGCATGTTGAGGTTTTTTTCTGTGCGAGCGCAGAATTGTGCTCTGCACCTGTTGTCAGACGCACACACACCAGATGAAAATCGGTTGACGGCGTCGCCAGCTCCATCAGATGTGCCCACTCTTGTTCCCTTCATTAACGTCCAACCGAAGGCGGCTGGCCCGGGGCCGACCGCTCGTCCCACTCCTCCACTCCAAGCAAACAAAGTGAAACTCTGTTAGGAAAGTCTTGAAAGTGTAAGAAATGAAATTGTGCTGCAGCTGCTTGAAGCAGCAGACAATAGGCGAACAAAAAGCAGCATTTGTTTCGATTGGCGAGCAGAACTACAGCCTTGGTTTGGAGGTCAGCGGGGAATTTTGGATTGGCGACGCCTGTGTGACGCCCACGCGCCCATGCCCATTCTCCCTGGGATGCCAGCGCCACCTGCTTACATTGTGGATGGCAGATTTGGTGCCCAGCGGGAGGGCTGGACGGACGGACTCACAGACAACATGTTTCAGCTAGTTTGTTTGGAAACCTGCAGCCGCCTAGCCAGGGAGAGGAAAACTTTGGGAGAGAAGGGTGAGACAAACAGAAACAGAGAGGGAATGTCTGACACACTTCCTGGTTAAAGGTGTAGAAAATGTATTTTTGTTCTCTTAACAGCAAACCTTGACCAAGTGTCTCGTCTCTAACACAGACACTAGCAGTTTGTGGTTGAGCTGTTGATTTAGATTTAGAATCAGGAGACGAGATTTGGACGATTGAACCATAAGAATCAGATCCAAGTGGATTTATCTGAGTTTTATCACGTTTTTTCACTCATACAGTAAATATTATTTTGTTTGAAAAATAAGATATTCATATACATATTTTGAGGGAAAAGATTAACAAAAATGATGTGGGGGAATTCTTAAAATAAAGACAATTAACTGTCATGTCTCGTTTCATTGTTTTACTTGAAACTTCGTGTTTAGCCATCTGTTTTTTTCCAGTTTGTTCGGTGCCACTGCACCTGTTGCTGTGCCTGAGAAGCTGTGGCTGCTCAAGTAGTTAACTCTTGTTTTGAATTGTTTTTAAATTAGCATTGTGCATAACCTGTGTCTATTTTCCATTTTTGCAGCATCTCAACGAGTAATAATTCACGTCAAACTAGTAATTAATACAAAATAAATACAAAATAGTATACATGATGGTCACGTAAAGACAGGTCTGTTACCACAAATATTCATTCATTTATTTGACATCACTCATCCCCTTATGGGGGGGGGTTCGGGAGGCTGAAACTTATCCAAGTTTCTTCGGGCGAGAGGCGGGGGACACCCTGGACAGGACACCAGTCTGTCTCTGGTCACACAAAGACATACAAGCATTCACACACACACATTCATACCAATCAACCTCTGTATGTTTTTGGACTGTGGGAGGAAACCGGAGTGCCCAGAGTAAATGTTCTCCCTGTTTTATCGCCACAATTAAATACGTTTTTTGTTTTAATATTTGTTTAGAAAGACTTATGGACCGTGTATTGGCTGGAACACACTATTATACTTCAATAATCATAATGACTTGATGGTTAAGTTTTAAAAATAATAGATAAACAAAATAAAATACGGTTCAGTGTGAAGGAAAAGCAAGAACAAAAGGAGAGTGTGAAGTTAACCACCTGTGTGGAAGAGAAGAGCAGCAAGGCTGCGATAACTTCCTCCAAAATCCCTGAAGACCTACATAACCACACTCTAGAAGTACTGAGATTTTTCAGATGATATTCTGTTTTATCCGACCTTCCTTTTGTTCTTAAAGAAGTGAATTTGAGCTCCAACATGGCAGCATTGATTTATTTGTGTTAATATTGAGGTCATCTTTTCATTGATAGGAGGGAAAGCGGGATAAAAATGAGCGGAAGGAAATGAAAGCGCTCTCTGTAGTGCAAACATCAGTGATATGTATGCGCTGCCACGACGGGCCTAATCAATCATTAATATTCATCCGGTGCACCTTCTCCAAACTCATGAATGCAGACACACACATACTCGGAACAGAGAGGTCAGAACCATTTGACATCTGAAGGCCTCAATTAAAATCGGGAGAAGACACTCCAGCGTCTCTGAAACTGTGATGACAAACAAACGTCTTGTCTGCAACTCACTGTCATGATGCTTCTAGATCTGCTGCTGTCAATGTCACCATTGAGTGAACCGCTAACTTGATTATTTAGTTGAAATATTTACGGCTTATTTAACATTCCGTCCGTTATATGTATTTAAAGAAAATATATTTATTTCCTAAGAGGATAACAACATATTGGAATATATTAACTGATATAAATACACTCAAAAATTTGTATATTGTATAAATAATTACATTTTCTACTGGGAATAAAATGGGATATTCACTGATTCTTGTCGACACGAGCTGTCGTAGATGTTGGTTGAATGTGGTGGATTTTATTTCCAACGGGATCGGTGCACATGCACCGTGAATCTGTTTCTCCTGTTAAGAGAAGCTCCTGCAACTATGTCAAAATGATGCACCTTTCCCATGGGGAAGCTTTTATCTATCCAACTTTTTTTTCGACCTAATTATAAAACTCCTGGAATTCCGTAAATTTGCGATTTTGTTGTCACTTGATTGGTCCATTCCTGGTATGAACTTGAACCTGGCATTGACATAAACATGTCACCTCCACACAAACCACCGCTATGTAGTAAGAAGTGGAATTTCGGCATATTTTAAAATGCTTAAGAAAACTGATTCTTCTACTATTAAGGAAATCAAATGTTGGCAAGCCAGCCCTAAAAGATGAAAGTAAGAAACTTGAACACCAACGTTGCCAATGTTCTCCCTCCCTCTTTCTCTCATATCTTGTTAACCTCCTGCCAAAAGCAAATGTTTGCAGTTTCTTCACGGACACCATCTGGGTGTGATTTTAACTTTCTAAACTTCCCCCTCTCTCCTCCCCAAAAGGCACAGTCGAATGTTGCACGAAGACAAATAGAGCGCGGGAGAGGAAAACAGATGAATTGACAGTGAGTGGTCACATCACTCAGCAGGAAGTCCTCCTCCAGTCAATCATAAGCGTCGCTCTCCTCTGCTTCCTGCGCCGCCACTCATTTGTTTGCTCCTGCAACTTCGCTAGCGAGACCTTAAAAAGGGAATGTGGGGATAATGTGCTTTATTGCTTTTACCCTGCGTTCGCGGTGCAGGCCAATAATCGCACAATGTGGAGGTTTTATCATCTCCAGCTGCCGTGATCATTACTAGACGTCAAGGAGATGCAACATTTCCTGTCAACTGAACGACAGTAATCACTCCGCTCTCCCAGTCCTCCGTCTACCTCCGTATAAACGTTCCGCCACGGCCCGGCGCTGTGAGGTGCGAGGATGAGGATGCTTCATCATCTTTATTGGATTCCTGCTCCAAACTGAATCATAGTAAACACACAGAGCATCATTTTCCCCAGATTTTCTCATAAAGACTCACTGCAGCTGCGAGAATTATCGGCTAATAATAAACTTCAGAGTCCATTCACTGAGATATATCTCTTGGTCTCTATTTTGCCTTCATCCCTTATGAGAGACGCTCATGTTGCTACCACAGTGTTTAGACAGACATGTTTATGTTTAGCTTGTTAAAATGATCTCGCTCCGATCTTTAAGCTGTTTTTAATAAATAAATTGTGAATGTAAACTTAGAATCCTTCGGCCTGAGTGTTGTGCCTGAACGAGTTCACTGAATGATGGTTCATAAACTCGAGAACTGAACGTACTGCCTTTCACACCCTCTTACTTTATTCTTTTTCAAGGGTTGCATGATTTCTACAGAGAGTTGCCAGTAAAAAAGAACACTTCACCCGCTGTAAAAAGGTCTTAATAAACAGCGGAAAAACACCCAACTTGAGACATAAGCCATTAGTGGCGCACAACCTACTGAGATGGAAAAATCTTACATTTATTTGCAGACTTACCGACTTTTAAAAACGAAAATCTGCACGTCAGGACCACAAACGCATCACTGCTACTGACTAAAGAGAAAGAAATGAACACTTTAGTAGTTTAATTTTCATACTCCCACTTTAATGTATGAGTTACTCCCTTTTTTCGTTTAATAAGGAAGTATTTATATTTATTTAAATTAACATAAGATAATTTCCTATGCTGTTTTTACAATACTAAAAATACATGTTTTCTGATTCTAATAAGAAAAATCTGATTTGTTTGGTGGTGGCAATTTTGAAAAAAAAACAAAAAAGGAGTTAAAAGGGAGAATAACTGAACTTAACTAGCTCATATAGAAAGTGAAATTTCCCAACACAATGGAGCTGGTCATACCTCGTCATCACCTCTAACTATCTTCGGGTCAAGAAGTAAAGTGCCCAGGGATTTCCATCCATGGTCACTCACTCTTGTTCACGTTTCTAGGCCATTTTCAATTCAATTTGGTTTAAAAACTTTTAACAGGCGGAAACCTTGAGCAGAACCAGACAGAGATTTTTAAAATTCAAATGTATTATTATTCACAATCATGACGAAGTTTGTATTAAA
Source organism: Callionymus lyra (assembly GCF_982586985.1). NCBI lineage: Eukaryota > Metazoa > Chordata > Actinopteri > Syngnathiformes > Callionymidae > Callionymus > Callionymus lyra. The sequence goes on from NC_141835.1 coordinate 22,723,846, forward strand.
AAAAGTCCTCGATATGTCAATTTTGTTAAAAGAGAAACATAAAAACACTGGTTTGGGAAGGGTTAAATAGGGGTCACAAAGACAAACTCACGGCCAATCTCAAGTATGTAACTGCAGAGAAGTATCTTCCATTCGTAATCCTCAGTCATGTTGTGGTGAATATCATGTGATGCGTCAGTCAACAAAGTGCTCTGTCATCACAGACAGAAAGAGAACTGCAGCACTCATGTTCAATCATTCTGACGTACACATGTCTCTTTTTGCCTTTTTTACTTGAAACAACCATCACGGTGCGCCCTCCCTCTCCTCTTAACCTCTTTTCTCCCTGCTTGCCTTTCACATTTGTAACTTCGCCTGGCTTTTGATGTGAGCCACAGATGACTCTCCTGCTGCCCTGCTCACGACCCACATGTGTGTGCTCCAAAGAGAATTATTCATTGTTTCCAGCACACTGCAAAAGTAGCTCAAAAGAGCAGCAGCTTTCACATCGTTAATTTAACAGGGAGGTGGTTTTCCTGGCCAAACTCATGATTGGAGTCGTCCTGCTCGCTGGCCCTCATTACAGAGGTTGACTTTTTCAAATCAGATGTGAGGATGTTTTTTTTTCTGATGTTGGCTTTGTGGACACAGTGACAGTGTGGGTGTGGCCTTAAGCAAACATGTTTTGATTCCATTATTAATTATCAACAAACTATGAAATTAATATTTTAACTTTATATTTTAATCTCTTAACTTTCTCCCTTGTATAAGTAGAAACTTCACTAAGACTGTATGCAAAATACAAGAATTCCCATCACTGGCACATCTTTTAGAATTGTCAAAAAATACAGCCCCTCGAATAAGATACATTAAACCATGTTGTTTTAGTCATTTTTACAAATTCACAAACATAGACATCACATCATATATATATATATATACTGTATATATACTGTATATATATACTGTATATATATATATATTCTTGAATTCTGTTCAAAATTATATGAATTTGACTATTAAAATAATTAATAATTTCTTATATCGATGATCATTTAAAAAAATATTGGCGTCCCATAAGTAGTTCACAGACATTTTATATATATAAAATATATTTATATAATCTTATTTTTCTCTGATTTGTACATATTTGTCACGTTGTTCATACAAAACTACAATAACTAAATATATATATATATATATATATATATATATATATATATATATATATATTTATGATGTGATGTCTATGTTTGTGGAAAAAAGAGAGAAATAAAATGAAAATAACATTTAATATAAAATTGTTTATACAGTTTTGTTCTTTAAAAAAAAAACTATAATAATAAAAACATCACCCGTCGAAGCCAACTTGTGATCTTTCTGTATGGAGAATGTTTTCCCTATGTTGCGTGGGTTTACTCCAGGCACAAAAACATACAGAGGTCCATTGGAAACTTGGGGATATTGTCAATAGGAATGAGTTTGTGTGTGAAAGGTTTTCTGTCTTTGTGTGTCCTGCCACAGACTGGCATCCTGTCCAGGGTGTCCCCTGCCTCTCCCCTGATGAAACTGGGATAGGCTCCAGGCCTATAATAAGGAATTAGGCTGCACAGAAAATGACTGAATGTACAAGGATGGTCATATTTACATTCCTGTGTCTTGTTCGCACTAGTTGGCACAAAGTTGTGGCGTTCTCAGCTCAAGAGGATAATAATACACAATTTCTCCAGAGGGATTATTAAAGTCAATCTATATCATCTATAAAGTATATTTTCAACTTTAATAAATATCACAAGACGAAAATGTTCCCTCCACACCATAACACTTTAATACAGCTATGCAAAGCATGCAGCTCATAAAAGGCCCTGTTTTCTTTTTTCGTTTTTAGGATATTTTTGGAAATTCTTTGTTAGTTTTTGTTTTCTATCATAATAATGTTTTTTTTTGTTTTTTTTTATGTAGTTATATATATATATTTGTTCATCATGAAAATCATGTACATCTACAATAAAAGTTGTGCTGACATATTTCTAGTTAACTATTCTAATAAAAAAGTATTTTCACACTATCTCATTGATTTGATTATCCCTTCTGTCAGTGGGAACCCAGCCGCGACTGGAGTCGGTTACAAAGACTAGTCAGTTGCTCAAGCTGTCAGAAAGTTTGCAGGTACACATTCCCAGGGAGGCAGCATCTTGTAACTTCACTTCTTATTGTGTTCCTGTGCCAACCACCTTCCTGAGCCAAACTTAGGAAATGAGCCGCTCTGAACCACGTAGACTGAACAGAATGTGCGAACTGACAGGTAGGCACCAGCCAAAGCCAGAGATATACCCCTGCCTCTCACGTCCCATCACACTCAGGATCAATCTCCATGACTGACTGAGCCGGTACATGCTCGTGGGCTCCTGTCAGCCGGGAAGTTAATGCACAGGTTAATTATCCAGGCGGCTCCTGTTCAGGGACCGAGAGCCAAATGCTGTTTGTTTGGCCGACATTGACGAGAAACTTTTCAAATATGATGAATCCTTCAATAAAGACATGCCAGAAACAAAGCATCATTTTGGAGGAGGGTGACTTTGTGCCCCGGACAAATGAAGGCAGATGTTGTAAAATCAGTCAGCTGCGGCGTATAACTTCACAACCAACACAAACAAGTCGGCAGCCAAATATCAGCTGCGTGCGGAATGTAATTTGTCATCTTCTTTCCTTAAGAACACGGAATGCTCCAGCGAAGGCATACAAATTACCGTTTCATGATTCACAATTTAATTTCCGCACACTATGAAGTCTCTGTTCTCGTCATCCATCTCTATATAAACATCCGCGCTTGTGAAAGAACCTAGGAGGACGATTCCTCTTCACAACACTGAGACACTGACTCGCCTCTTATGCTGGTGTGGAGCAGGGCCGTCCAACTCAATCACACAAACAAAATGTATCTAGCATGAATGATGAGTCTGATCTGGATATTGTCTTTTCATTCTTAAAGCCTCCATTTATCTTAATGAACTCGTATTGTTGATGATGGTTTGGAATCTAAACTTAAGGCTGTGACAAACAAAGAAGAGACACAAGAGATCAGAATTGGTTTAACTTGCAAGTTAATACAGAACCTTCTTATCAAATGTCCCAGTTTCACTCTAAAGAAACGTATACTCCATTTGAAGTTATTTATTATCTGAGTTACACAGACTGAAATAAATACCAGCTGGTCTTAAATGAAGCATAAAATGGTTAGTGTTTTTTATTGATAACTTATCTGAGTCTCATTCTCACACATTTCACTGACAGAGACCAAGCATTTATTTTTTAAAACACAAGCAAAGTTGATCAACACACTAGTTCAATAATGTTCCATCAGTTAACTAGTAACTAGTACGTAAGTAAGTAAGTAATTTTTATTTGTATAGCGCTTTTCCAGACCAGGGTCACGAAGCAATTAAACAATCAAAACAATATTCAATAAAATATATATTTTAAAGATCAAGATAAAACTGATAACACAACAGGAGTTCCAGAAAATCAAGGGAAAGCCTGAACAAATAGAAACGTCTTAAGATGTTTCTTAAAGGAGTCAGTAGATAACCCTTGTGTTATCTCAGGTCAAGGTGACCCGGAGTCCGGAAAACAAATGTGTTTGTGGTATTCCTTGTGTTGTCTCTGGGTCAAGGTGAACGACCTTCCTTGCTTCCATAAATACATATGCAGTGGTGGAAGTAGTATATCTTGACCCAGAGGCAAAACAAGGGATGAAACAAACACATTTGTTTCGGGCCTTCGGGTCACCTTGTCCCAGAGACAACACAAGAGTTAATATACGCCATGTACAATGCCCAGTGGTGAAAATATATTATTAAAATGTGCTTAACCTTATCAGAATAATATGTTTAATTTGGTAGTTCTTCCCAACATCTGCCCGACCCTGGTCACGATCACAGCTGAGTGCGTCTCAGATGAAAGAGTCTACAGTAGGATTAGGGAGCCGTTGTACATGCCCTGATGATTGAGGAATGCTTTCCTGGCCACTCAAGGACCAGCTCAAACACTCCAGACTCCACTCGGTCTGCAGCGGGAGACGTCGCTCACAGGCGTCTTACAGTAAGCCTCATGAGAAAATGTTCACGTGCATGTACTTTAGGAGCCCGGACAACACAGATTAAAAGAAGCTGTCATGAAACAATGTTGAGTTTCTAATGAACGTTAACATCAGACCAGCTTTTGTTCAGAATTCAAAACCCTCTTCAGAATAATTATCTGTGTGTAGTTCACACGACTATCCTTGTCTAGCCTTCTGAATTTGACCTGTTAAAACCAGCTGGGCTCGCCTCGCTCTCTTCACGGTGCAGACACAGGAGTATGCAAATTTCAGCCTACATCCTAGAGAAGTAAAAAGACAACAAAAAGGGGCTTCATTAAAAAGACCATGCATTATTCAGAGAGCAGCGGGCCAGAGGAATGGCTTAAGGCCAATTACCCACTGCTGGAATCTTCCTCTGGATGTCTCTTTCTTCTCTAATATCAATATGTTTTTTCTCCTCAGAGGAGGAATTGTATTAGAGATAAAGAAGACTTCCACAATCTATTTATATTTCTTTTGTTCGGGCCAACTGGGCATGAATCCACACACAGTTTTGCATCAATGTAGCAGAGGTGATTGATCCAAGTCAGCCAACAAAGCAACTCTAAAAAGTATTAAATTCAAATAATTAACCAGAGTTAGGATTTAAATGTTGGGTTTTAGGGAGGTTTTCAGATGTACACTGGAACAAAATGTATTCAAAAGAAACATTCCAACATCATTTTAGTCCAATTTAATTGAATTCAGTTCATTTTTATTCAAAGTGTAAAATCATAACAAAGTTATCTCGAGACATTTTATGGTGTAAGCGAAACAAACATGGGTGAATCACAGTGTGACAGTGCAGGAAAGAAGCTTCTTTTAGAAGGTAGAAACCTCTGGCAGATCCAGAGTCAGTGTTGATGGCCTCCTGCTGTGACCGGCTGGGATGGCGTCTCTACCAAGGACGTGGACAAATGTCCTATGTCCAGAAAGTTTCAAACAATATTCACACCCACTTTAATTATGTTTTTGTATTCTATTAATCCATATTTTTATAAGTCTGGCTATTTAAATGATTGATCACTTCATATATAGACCACAATTTATGCCACAATTACCATCCCCCAACCTCTTTTGTACTACCGACCAGATTGATATTGATTTTTTTACGCATTGGCCTTCAGATAAAAACAGCAAAAAATGTCACAACCTGAAAAAATACTTCTCACAATAACCCAGAATCAGCAGGAGCCCTGGGTTGGTTTCTCTTTGACAAGATGGTCAAACTTACTTTACATTATAGCTTAATTGTAGATTCACATGAGATTATTTTGGATAAGAATCTAAAATAAAACCCCTTTCGAACTGTAAAAATCAATACAACCGCCATCATTCCTCTTTCAATGACACTTGAAACCAAACAAACACATACACAAGAACATATTTTTCCTACAAAGGATTTTATATAATGTAGATGTAAAAACCAACTGTCTAAATTATTTAAACTATCTATCTATCAATCTATCTATCTATCTATCTATCTATCTATCTATCTATCTATCTATCTATCTATCTATCTATCTATCTATCTATCTATCTATCTATCTATCTATCTATCTATCTATCTATCTATCTATCTATCTATCTATCTATCTATCTATCTATCTATCTATCTATCTATCTATCTATCCATCTATCTATTCCTCATGTGCCCCTAGAGGTGAGTCTGAGTACTGCGGTGCCTCACAATTTGGCTTTTCTGTAAGTAAGTAAGTAATTATTGAGCTTCATTGAGCGATCAGCTGCAAAAATTATCTCAAACATAAATTTAAAAAAATACACAGACTGTATAGAGTCATGTTGTGTAACAAGTTGTTCTTTAAAGTTCATATATTCAACAGAGAACAGTGTAAAAAAGTATTAATTATTTTTAAAATGTTTGGTTAGTGAGGCGAGACCTCCGTTGACTGTATGTCACTAAACACACCATCAAGCCTGTTGCACAATGTTGCACTGAACAGAGATAAAGTCACATGCCTTGAACACTTCCTGTCAGTCATCTTGTCACAAACCCCAACCTTGCTGCATCTGCGACCGGGTGATGAAACAGATAATGGACATGCGTCAGCACGGCACGTCCACATCTATAGATTCTTCCTGAGCTTCCAGTCACATCTACTTGAGCGAGTGTGTGTGGCCTGGGCCGGCTCCCGGGCCGGCACGGTAATGAGAGCAGACAGAGGATCTGCAACAGAACCCCGGACCTGTCCGTTGCTTCAGAGATATATGGGGTGACCGAGGACCTGAGTGCAGCTCCAAACAAACCCACACACAGCACAAGATGTTATAACAAAAAAAAACCGACAAGAGTAAACAAGGACAAAAAGTCAAGAGAAAAAAACACTTTATTGTCTCCTACAATCAGTTTAAACCTGTTTCAATTGATAAAAATGAAAAATGAACAGGGTTCTATAATCAGCAAAGATGGATCTGAACAGAGGGGCAGAAAGAAGCTGTTGCCTCGCTCACAAACAGACACTTTAGTAATCATCCCTAATTGAGTCGGAATGAAGGTCCAGGGAGTGTGGGCTCCTGCCAAAAACATGTATACCCAGAGGCATGTCCATGTCAGCACCAGCCCCTGAAGACCCAACTCACAGAGGGAGCCTGGGTACACCTGGCAGCGCAGCTCTTACACACACACACACACCTACACACACATACATTTAAATATGATGAGGCAACACTGTCTTCCACATTCCACTCACAATCTGAGTCCAATGCAAAGTAAGAGCAGGGCCATTCGGGCTCCTCTCCTTTCTTGCAGCCAGAATCTGTCTGATGATTAAGTGGGATTATTTGGTCTATAGCGAGATTAAGCGACAAGCGTGTCCTGTGCTCCTGCGAGAGGCTGCGAGTGTTGCCGTGTGAGCTGCAGTGTGTGAGCGAGAGACACCGAGAGCAAGAGGGAGCAGAGGAGAGCGAGGTTTTGTTCCAACTGAGCCCCTAATTAGCCAGGCTAATTGAGCTGTTAATTGATCTGTTGTCTTAATTAAACATCTCCTGACGCTTCTTTGCTCCTTGTAGTTGGGAATCTGAAGGGATATGTGTGTGTGTCAGGGCATGAGTGTGTGTGTGTGCAGGAGTGCAGAACGCAGAGGTAGCTAGCCTAAATAGATGATGATAATCTGAGTGGGCTGATGACTCCATTAGACTCTTGGCTTATTTTAGTTATGGGATAAAGCCGTCATTATAGATTTCGGGGCCAAAGTGGTGATAAAATACTTTTTAAAGACAAATCTGATTAAATTAATCTATGATAGATGTTCTCTTGATAATGCTGCCAATTTGAGGGGAAATCCGATGACTGACATGTGACGGCTTAAGTACTTGAAAGTTGTTTTTTTCTCTTTAGCAAATGAAACGTTCAACAAATATGGAAACCTTTAAAAACGTTGCCTCAGTTAAATCTAACTAATTTAGTCAGGAAGAAAAAAAACAAGAAATGCTATTTTTAGTGCCCTAGTCTGAAGACAAACATTCGCCTTGAGATGTTTATAGTTTCAAATGTTAGAAATATCAAACTTTTACTGTTTAAAAAATAGTGATGACATTTTTAGATCTCATCTACTTATGTCGATTAAAAGTAATATATTTATTTAATTTTTAAATATTTATTTTTATTTTTGCACATCAACTGACGTAGACTGTGGCAAAAAAAATAAATAAAAAAGTAGAAATTGATCAAATAGTTCAGACTTAAATTGTGCTTCACATTTTTTTGTTGTATTACTCTTGTATTACTCTAATCGATACTGTTGTATCGTGGACGCAGAAACCCTCTAGCAACGATTAAAGTGAACATTAACTAGTCTTTTTTTCTTTTGCTTTATTATGTATTATTTTATTTATTGATTACTATTTGTATTAAAACCCAACTGTAATTCTCAAATTAACACCAAAATCGTTTTTTTATTAGAAATTTGTCATTTTTAATAAAAAGGAAGATATTGAAATATCCCTATTTGTTCTAAAAGGCAATTAAATGTTAATAAACTAAGAAGGAATAACATATTTACAGACAGCTAGGCAATAAAAGATTGTAAAGCGTCGGGTCATGACCAGAGAAGGAGTGGAAGCAGGAGACAGACAAGCATCCTGGAATTCTTATAAAGACTTGAGGAATGATTAAGTGAGTGTGGCAATGGTTAACTGTACTTTGGCCTTCCTGGAACTGTCGCAAAGATTAAAAGGAAGGCTTGACCGATCTGACCCCTTGTGATCGGTGACAGAAGGACATAAGTGGGTGGAGACGAATTCCAGAGGAGCTCGAATCGATCTCACTGACGGTGATTGATCCACGAGATTATGACAAGTTGTACTTCAAACGTTGCTTTTAGATCTTTAAAATCAAGACAACCATGACAACGTAGATCCATACGTATTGGAGTTACTATGGCAACACGAAATGGTCAGGAGCTGTAGCTGTAAATGACTTTACGACATTATCGAAACATTTTAATTCTAAATTTGACATTTAGGATTGAAACAAATCAGGAACCATCTGTGTCATGTTCAACAACTTCATAAGATTCCACCAAAGCCTTTTTGACATTTTATAACACTTAAATCTAGTGTGTTGTTCTCAGTATTATATTGATCTTTAAAGTATATACTTTTTTGAGTATTGTTTTGATTGTTTAAGCGCTTTGTGACCCCGGTCTGGAAAAGCGCTATATAAATAAATATTACATACTTACTTACTAAGCTATGAAATGAGTTTCTGTTTTTCATATTTTGAAAGCATCGTGGGTTTCCTGTGCATACATGTTATTTTGGTGCAGGTGTGGCAGTGTGCATGTAAATGAACCATTTTCTTCTGTCAGTAGAAGAGCTGCAGAGCGCAAGTCAGGACAAAGTCAGACCAGTGATTGAAATTCGGGCATGTATTGGACCAAGACTGAGGTGGTTTGAACATCCACTATCAAGCTTATTTAACCACACTGCTTTAATGTTGCCTCTGTACATAGAACATATAAGTGAAAGATGAAACATAGGACATGAAACTGGGGGTAAATAAATGCACCAAAGAAACCCCTAAATCACAGGAGGATTAATCTCACGGTCCAAAACATCGGTTGACGACAACATTGCTTGCATTATTGAGTAAACTTTTAAATCTTTGTTCACATATTTTGTTATGTTAACCTATTATGTATATGTTTATATTTTATTCATTTTATTTTATTTACATTATGGTCATCCTGTTTAAAAAAGGTTTAATCTTTTGAATCGATTTTTTGTAATAGATTATTCAGAATCGTAAATATAATCTGGATCTTAAACCTTCTAATTCTAAACAAATTTAATGTCGCTTATAGAAATAATTCGAAGTTAAAATGATGTGTCCATTAGCAACAAGCTTGATTAAACGGCATTCTTGAATTATTATTATTATTATCATTATTAATATTGAATCTACACTTGTTTAGAGCAGGTGTATATTTTGTAAGTACCGATAAAATTCAATTTTGAGGCCTGACAAAATCTAGCTGCTCACTGTTTACACACAAATTTGTTTTGCACCAATTTCATGACTGGGACCCAACATCTTTAAAACGATGTTTAGACAGGCAGGAGGCAGGGACTGAGCAGGATCATAGCGAAGGGATTAATTGCTGGGATCTGTTTTTCCTTAATCAACTATAGTCTTACTTCAACTGTAAAGTGTCTTGGGATAACTATGTTGTGATAAGACACTTTAAATAAAATTGAATTGAATTGAATTAAGTTATTCTATGTTCATCTTTTTATGCTTTTCTTTGCGTTATTTCCCTTGATTTATGTTCTTTATATATGCACTTTGTCATCCCTTGCACTTTCTTATATTTATTTGCACTTTGTTTTTGTTCTTGTTTTTTGTAACTATCGTCTTCTGTTTACTGGAAAGCCAATTTCACGAAGGAGATCTCAAGAGGGATTAATAATATATCTAAACTAATCCAATGATTTCAACTTTTACATTCACCTACTTTGTTTCTGAGACAAGCGTGACTTTCAAGGTATTGACATAAAAAAAAAGTTCATTCGTAACTTATTCGTGCAACAACTTGTCAGAGCTAACACGGTGTGAGAGGGAAGTGCTGTATATCAAGCCCACATCAGCAAATAGGAAGCCGTGACAGGAGGAGAGCTGTTATGTTTTATCGACAGTGACGCTCATGCAGCACTGTTTATGATAGATACGGCCACAGCTGTAACTCACACACGTCTGGTTTTCATCTTTGGAGTGACAGATAACAAAATCTCTCCGTGTCGGTCGTATGTCTTCATGTCAAGTCTCGGACATCTACCTTCTCTGTGGGCGAGAAGAAGAAGAAAGAAAAGAACGGGTGTTTTGATTCCATATCAGGTGTCCTCGTCGTGCGAGGGTTCATGCTGAGGCATTTTCCACACTTAATGTCAACAGATTAGCTTGGCAGAGAGTTCAAGTGTGCTTCTCTGGAACACATTATGGATGTCAAAATAAGAGACGCTAAAAGGTTTTCCAGGCTTTCGTTTGTGCACCACGAGAAGAATCGTAATGAGATTGGGAAAGTTAATGGAACGCTGATTGATCGATACGTTTGAATGGAGGTCAATTTCAGGCCAATCCCGCCATTATTGAATCCACGGGAGGCAAACACAGCTCTGAGGGGAGAGACTTAGACACAACTTATTTCACTTCAGCTTCAGATTTTCATATGGTCTGGCACAGGTTCACGTCCAGTACCAGTCCATTAGCAATGGCTCATGCGGAACCACATGGCCTGCTGTCACCAGTGAGTGGGATGGAGGAGGCGGAGTAAACAGGAAGTCATTATTATACTTCCTGCAGCTGCTTTACACCTACTGACCACATGGACCGACTGAAATAAACTCACTAATAAAGTCAATATTAACAGGTGTTCTCTCCCCCAGAACAGCACTTGCACATGCTTTACCACATGGCTGCTTTTTACCCTCAGATATATTTCTGTGCTCGCGCAAAATATTAGGAAGGATCCCAAATCACAACAGTTGGCGAATCATGGCTGGAACTCATTTCATTTTTGATTCAGGAAAACTGGCTCATAGGATATAGTTTAATGATGACCTTTTATTTTACACAAACGAGTGGAGAACAAAGCAGTAAAGTAAATTCAAACCTTTATCTCTACTAAGGTAAGGTAAGGTAAGGTAAAACTTTATTGATCCCTCAGAAGGTCTCCTTCGGGAAATTGTTTTTTACCACTAGCCAGCAGTTTTTCATAAACAATAAAAAAATTATACATAAAAAATAAAATAAGAAGAAGAACATAAAGAGGAAGAACAAGATGACACAATCTAAGTCTAAAGATAAAGACAAAGAACATAGGTCAAAGAAAAACAAGGATACAAAGACTAACATAGAACAGAACATCCAGATACTCTCACTCCACTCCTGCCCCCGAAGTCAGAATTGTACCATTTCATAGCCCGAGGGATGAATGAGTCCCTGAGTCTATTTGTTTTGCACCTGGGTAGGAGCATTCGTGCACTCATTCTGCTTCTCTGCTCACTGATGACAGTGCTCAGAGGATGACTGTCATCATCCATGATGGACAGTAGTTTGTTCAATGATCTCCTCTCAGCAACTGTCACCAGTGAGTCCAGCTTCATTCCAACCACAGAGCCAGCCGTCCTGATCAACCTGTCCAACCTGTTGACACTCCTCTTGAACACATTTCCACCCCAACACACCACAGCATAGAACATGACACTGGCCACCACAGACTGGTAGAACATGCAGAGGAGCTTCTTGCAGATGTTAAATGATCGAAGCCTCCTCAGAAAGTACAGTCTACTCTGAACCTTCTTATATACATGGTCTGTATTGCAGGACCAGTACAGTTTACAGTTTACTGTGTTGTAGCTCAGATTTGAAGGTATTTTTCGTGGTGTACGACTTTTGCACTCTTGCAATTGTGATTATTTTGTTATAAAAGCTTTCGTCGGTCACTCGCACCCTGAAGTGAAGTCAAACTTGTGTTTAGTGTCAGTTATTTGCCTGAAAATTTGTCATTATATGCAATAATAAGACGATTAATAAGATAATTAATTATTCTATTGCTTTACAAATAACCTTAACTTATTTACTTCCTTACTTACTTACTATTAAATAGTAACATTTACTGTTAACATTTATTCACAACCATGGATTGTAAATAGTGTCACTTATTTTATATTTGCTTTAATTATATGAGTATTTATGTCAACCTGGTTCATGAAATTGATTTCTGGATAACAACAATTACAACGTCCTCCATCCTCTGATCCCCTGTATTTCTCCTCCTCCAAAGAAAGGACTTTTTCATCTGAAATACAACAAAATCCGGCCTCCATCCTGCTCATTTGAATAACCCCTAACTTCATCAACACACTCTTGCCGTGACTCTGTCTCACTTCTTCCCCCTCCACAAGACGTTTGGTCTTTAATGTATTTCAGCGAACATCTGCTAACTATCACTGAACCTCACGGGATTTCCATTTAGCCCAGTTAATTACTCCATCAAGCCAGGTTCATTATCATATTCCTCCTCTTAAAAACCTTCACTGCGCGACTGTGCGTGTGCATAGGTGTCGAGCGAAGTGTGCGTCTCACACTCCAGCCGGAGCTGGTGTGTGTGTGTGTGCGAGCGGTTCCGTCTTAAACACGTTACTAATTGCAAGTGTTTGAACCATAATACCGGTGTTAATGAACCAAAGCCGTCCATAGGAGGCCACTCTTGAAGGCAAGTGGGGAAACTGTTAGTTTGCATCTCCAGGGAGGGCAGAGAGACGGAATTAATCTTGATGAACAACCGCCCTGTGACTTCCTCCTGTCACCTCCAGTCCCAGCAGAGGTGAGTCCAGGTGACTAATGGCTCCACTGCCTCCTCGTAGGACTTGTGTTGAACATCACAAAACACAATTAGGTGACACGATTCAGAAGTCTCTCCTTGCTTTTTATGTTACGTTGAGAATATATTAACACAGCGTGAGATTGGCTTGTTCACAGAACAGAAAAACCAGCAGGAAAACTCTGGTATGGCAAATATTTGACTAGTCAGTGTGTTTATTTTTTATGTATTATATACCAACGCAACATTTTTGAGTGGATCAAAAAAGTGGTTAATTCAAATCAGAATAAAATTTTAAAAAGGAATAAAATTGACTATAGTATAGTGAAACTTAAAATATATATAAATATATAGATATATAAATGACAAATAAAGGTGTTTAATCACAACTTTTCTGTAATGTTGACACTCTTGATGACTTTCAACTGCACTGCATTATGGGACTGAAAGGTCTCATGATGAGCCTGAAACATTTATATTTTTGCCCTGATTTGTCTCCTCAATTCTAGAATAGGGAAGCGTTTAGCCACCATTAGCAAAGATGTAAAAAAGAAACTTGGTCTTCCTGTGTCGTCCCATCCAGAGGGATCACCAGTGATGGTCTGATGAAGCTTCATGAAGCAGTGTCATTATTTTCAGAGTCCACTAGATGGCGGTCCCTGCACTATTTTCCTGTTCTAATGAAAACATCACATCATTTTTATACTGAGGGCGCCACCTACTGACCTCTAAACAACATGACACTGCTTCATGAAGCTTCATAAGACCATCGCTTCAGCGGCAGAAGAAAATAATCGATCAAATTCTTTAAATGCAAATCCCCGTAATGACCGCGCCTCCTCCATTCATAATGCGACTTAAAGTGAGCGAAGATTGTTTTGTTTTTAGAGGTCACAGGATTTTAAGCGTTGCCAGCTGTTCTGCTTAACAACAGTGGAACGAAGATCCATCTTGTGAGCTGGAAGGTTGTCAGGATCAGCGAAGCCATCAAAAGGATAATATAGCAACTTGCTCAAAGGCAACCATTAGCCAGTCTGACCTCAAACACGAAATATGCGCCTTAAATGAACCTTGTTTGCCCAAACTAGATAGTAGCAAATGAACAAAATAAGGTTTCCTCTGGGTACTCCTGCATCTAAAAAAGTGAGACTTCTTTAGAGATGTATCTTGTTGGCTAGGTCTGCTCTATGTTAAAGCTAGTTAATCATAAACTAGAATTAGCTAAAGCATCTAACTTAAGCCTTGATATTTTTTCAACATTCCGAACATCTAGTAGGACAGGCAAGTGCGGCCCAGGGGCCATTCTCGGCCCTTTCACAGATTTTACGCGGACCGCAGCCTCCTTTTTTAAACAATATAATTCAACCAGAAGATGTAAAATCCCCTTTTTAACTGGAGAAAATTCAATTTTAAATGCTTTTTGTGACACGCAAAATGAAGCTTATAAATGTTGAATGATTTTCCTGTCTCTTGCTAAAGAATTTTAGGTTAAGGAAATGCTTTATATTTGATCTTAAGAATGAGGCAACTGATGTCACTGCTCACAAGTGTATGTACCCATCCTTGAAAAGTGTTTGGACAGCCCTGTAGTAGGAAGTTTGAATTTGTGCTGTAAATATAAAGCCGAACCTCTCCAACCACGATTAGCATCTCCCTCAAAGACACTGCATTGGTCCTGATAAGACTTAATTGTCTTTCCACATGAGTGTTAGATCAGCGCCCACATAGGCAGCGTTCCGATAAATTCCTTCTTTAAATCAAGGGTCGTGATGGGTATTTGCCGAGTGCAAAGCTTTGATGAGATTAGCTGAGTGCTGTACTTGAAATAACCTTTCATGCGCTGCCATTATTGTATTAATCTATTCTAAAACAATTTGGTTGAATTAATTAGGCCCTACATATTTCAGCGACTGCCTGGAAACAGATGGCACGGAGGACGAGCCACTCTCTGGCGCGAGTGGATGGCTGAGGAGTGGAAAAAAAGAAGAGAAGGGAGAGACGAGGAATTGTAATTGGGAGGAAATGGGAAGAATAAAACGTCGGCCTTTTTAGCAAAGTTGAGTTATTGGGATGTCTTTGTTGAACCTGACCGGCTGAGCCCGGATTAGATCGGCAGAGAAAGTTCCTGGCGGTCCCGGGTCTGATCGGTTGTCACCCAGCCGACAGGAGATGGGTGGCTCAACAACATTTGGTCAAAGAAGGCTATTATCTCAATCCACCAGTGTTCTGCGTGGATTCAACCTTGAACAGCTTGTAGATGATGAGTCTATCCATATGGTGTTTAAATCGCTCGGCTTTTCCTGAGCCATTAACCTTCAGGACACCTTGCACTTGTCCTCTGCTGTGACTGACAGCTAAGAAGGAAGGCAAGAATAAAAGGAAGTCAACTTCTTTGTTCATACGTGGAAACTAATTGACTTATAGTGTCTTATCTCTGACCTTTAGACTAGATCCTACGTCACTCCCGCACTTTAAAGCACTTTGTTTTAATTTTCACAAACTGCCACTTCTGATTTCTGTTGTATTGCCTGACATTGTGTGAAAATAAAAAATCTAATTTAAGGGGCAACTCATGTCAAACTCACCTGACTTACTCACATGGTTCAAATGTTGTCTAACTCTTCAAGATGAAGTCCCTCATCATGACAATGTTTTGAAGTTATTACTTTACAAAGTTCGCTTTGTTTATACAACGAGTCCCTTGAAGATGGAGACTCCTGGGATCGATGACACACGGTTACGAACTTTTCATGTTGGACCATGTGATAGCAGAGTGGGTGGTAAATTAATAAGAAAAATAATATTTCATCATCAGAAAAATTAGGTGTTTTCAGTGGGCGGGGCTTAAGCACATTTTCTAATGTAAATATTTCAATGAAAAGAGTGTTTAGTACGAACGGACACATACTGATGAGTACAATAGAGGTCCAAGATCAATTCAACACACTAAAATCAACACATTATTGGGGCCATTAATAATAATGTAATAATAAAGAATTAAATATATAACAGAGAAAAGGGCAGATCTAAGTTAGAAAGTACACTGTAGTGATAAATATTCTAAATTAATTTCCTACAATGACAAAGGTTTGATGCCAGTAAAAAGCTGAGGCCTGAACAGGCAGGCAGTGAAAATGTGTTAAACGAGTGGATATAGAAGCTTGAGAAGTCAAGTGCTGAAGTGTCTACAAGCTACGTCTGGAAGGACAAGTGACAGAGAAGGTGGGATCATAATGCAGGTTGTGGCCCGGGTCCAGAAGAGATTTGATTTAAAACCGAAGTCTTAACCTCTCTGATGAGGAAACCATCGGAGCAAAGGATGAAGAGTGAAAGCAGGAGGGCTTTGAGAGGAAGGTGACAGCAAGGGAGGTAATATGTGGTTCTGGCACAGGCTGGCGTCGACTCTGGGTTCTCAGCCCTGCACACGTCAACTCTTGTTTCGGAGCTGGATAATGGACGTCAAACTTCTGGCACCGCCACTGAAGACTGGGAAATTAAAGTTTTCCAACTCCCGTCTTGGCAGGAGCGGCACCGTGTGATACCTTTCACCTGAGAGTGAGGTGTAAAGGCTTGCAGTGTCGGTGACGTCAGCCGCATAACAAGGTTCTGATCTGGAAACCCAACCCGGGAGACAAAGCCTGAGTGTTTTACATGTCTCTGACATCAGCTGATGCATCAACGCTGCTTTCTCATTTTATTTTATTTTCTTTCTACGAGAAGAGATTTCAGCAAGCGCCACTTCTCGCGCCATCCTGCCGCCGAAGCGTTCCCCTGCGCCCGCTTTTATTACCTTGTTGACACCAGCTGCTAGTTTTAAGCACTTATAAATGCTGAATCTGGGTGGTGGCTCCAATCACTGAATCGATGCTGTTATTTCTGCCCAGCTTTCTTTCTGGCAGCGCCGAAGTCCCAGGCTTAACAACAAGCCCAGGTTTTATGCATTCAGACAGCTGGTGAGAACGAGCGCGCTGCCAGTGGCGCACTGTGTGTACATATCTGCGCTCGTGTGGTCCGCATGTGCAGTCAAACATTTGAAATCTACATATCTAAATATATAACACGGGTCATTCTGGGAGGAGAACATATTCGTCTTACAGTTGTTGTGGAAATTTGAATCCAAATGTTGCAAAGTTTACACAAGCATCCACACGCTTCTTTACTAGCGTGCCTCTGTGAAGTCACCCGCACAAGCACCAGCATCACACCCAGAAAGTGTGTATTCCTGTGCCCCTCCCCACACACACACGCCCACACACAGACTCATTTATTGGAACACACTCTCTCCACACTTCACACACACAAAGTTAGCAGTGCTATCTTAGCAGCTGTATCGCTCCGTATGTGCAGAGAGTGTTGATCCCAGTTCTTCTCTCACAAACACTGAGCATATGTCGGCAGGAGAAGCTGCTTTCCTTTTCCAGCGGGAAACTTTCCGCACTAACATGATGAAGAAACATCACAACGCTTTGCTTGACTCTGTGTGGAGATATAAGCAAGTTCAGGCAAAAAAAAAAGAAATAATGATTGATGATTTGCTAATAAAACTTTAAGACTGATTTAAGAGGAAGCTTAAATATGTGTAGTAAGTATTCACACATCCTTTAGTGAAGTGTAACAGATGTTTAGTGTCAGTTTCTTTACTGAACTTTGACATTATATTCAGCCAAATCCCATAATCCAATGCAGCAGTCAAAGCTGTAGTAACATTTAACACAATAAGGGCAAAAAAAATAAATGAAGATCAGAAACACTCTACTAATATTACTTACTTACTTACCACTTACCATTCCACATGCTTTTAGAAAATGAAACTTGGTTGTATATAAATTTATTAAATTTTGACTGAAGTTTGTCATTATATCAATTAAATGATAAAAAAATGTAAAACACACAAATAAAACATAGATTAATAGCTAAGTAAATAATGTGTAAAATTGACTTTTGTGTCCTATATCTATATAATTACTATATTTTTATGCCCCTTTAAGTGTAATAGTCTGTGGTTTAAAAATATATACTTAGATTGTGTTTTGTTTGTTTGGTGGTGATGTCTGTGCATTTGTTCCCTTTTTTTACATAGACACACACAAGTATTAGTAGATAAAAATACAAAATTAATAATAATAATAACAATAATGGACAACAAATATTAATAACAATAATAATACTGTTACAGTGTTTTGAGATAATTTTTTGATGATATGAAACAAGCTTTAAACAAAATTCCATTTAATTATCAATAATAATAATAATAATAATATAAAGATATATAAGAAATGTACAGATTTCAGTCATTCTTTCTCTTCGGTGTCTTGGTCCCCGGGGTTCAAAAACAGGTCCAGCTGGCTCAGTTGACACTCAAACAAACCTGAAGGATCCTCAACCAAACAAGGACAAGAACAGAAACAGCACCTGTTTTTATGATGTCATGTTAACACTGGTGTCTAATACTGGCCTGAAGCTTCATACAATTCTAAACCTTCCTCTTCTTCACCTCTTATGCTGCCATGAAACAAGAGCCTCTTGGCATATCCCATACAGCTCTTTCAGTCACTGTCGTGTAGGAACATAATAAACGTATTTTATGTTAACTGACAATAAGAAAACATATTATCTAAATGTTTGACTTCTATTCTTCTTCAACAACATTTTAGAGATAAAAAAGGAAGCTCACAAACACAACCGCCGCCACAGGGACCCAGAAAAGAGCAGCTTTGAGTCGCGCTCATCAGTTGGGTTTGAGGGAGAGACACCGTCAGGCTGGTGAACACACACAGATGTACGGCGCACAACAGACAGGAAGGTCACGCTCACACAATAGGAAGGTAGCGACAAAGTCAACAACACAAGCTGTGTGACAACTGGAGAACACAACGATGCTGTTTTTGATAGTCTCGAGTGTAGTCGGTGATGGGTTGAAGCCACATATATGAAATTATTGACCGCGTTTCAGTTCATAACTGTCAAATCCATCAATAATCAGCAAGAAAGAGAATCACCAGGAGTCAGAGCTGTCTTCTCAGAGCAAGAGGGTTGGATGTTTTTAGTCAGTAATCTTGTTTTTTACTTCCTAATTTGTGTGTTTATAACATTGTCATTTGCTCATGTCATGTCAGTCAAAATGAACTATACATACGGATGCTGAATAGTCGTTCCCAATAAAACTAGTCTTCATTTCATTGCTTGAGTCATAAAAAACAAAATTGTTGAACTAGTTATCAAATTCTGTCAAGCGAATTTTATACCTTTCTTTATCGTTTTTTTCCTGGAAATGTCTCCTAAATTGAACAATTGCTCTCAGGTGGACTTAAGCTTTCACTTACGAGGAGGTGTGTGAAGTTTTAGTTGTAACCAATGACAAGCCACTTGTTCACAGTCACTCAGGGATGAATCCCATGAACCCTCACTTGGCAAGCATATATGAACCGAGCAGGATATAGTGTGTACCATTTCTACAATTCTGTGACACAGAAATGGAAGGTCGGCATCGTGGAAAAGGATTGAGGATGCGGGGAGGAAGGGGAAGGGGACAAAACAGGGGAAGAGGGAGAAGAGGTTGAAGACATAGGCAGATTCCTAATGAAATTAAGGCTACAATTGTGGACCATGTTGTCAATCATGGACTCATGATGGCTGGTCGGAGGGTGCAACCAAATGTTGGAAGAACCACCGTGATTCAATCATTCAAACATTTCTTAGGGAGAACAGGTATAGTATAGTATTGGACAGTAATCCAACATCTCATAATATCTCATGTTTACTGTACATTACTGTAATTTTACTCTGCACCACATAGGATTGAGAGACAACCCCGCAGAGGTGGAAGAGGCCGCTTTTTACCCTGAAAAAAGAGGAAGCCATTTGTGCAATGGTGATTGCAAACAATGAAATAAGGTTGAAAGACATTCAAAGGGCTGTCATAATATCAGATAATATCTGTTGTGATGTAGATGAAAATATGTGGCCAGACAGACAGGAACGTCAGGATGTGCCAGGAATGATTTACCTTCATATGTTCAGTTACAATATGTCCTGTTATTTTGTTCACATTTGTGCACAGCTCTACCAAAATGATGTTTTTGTATGTTTGTTCTAAATAAGTGACTGAAGTTTATTTTTGTTTTGCACAATGCTGTAGAATTACAAAGAGCATATACAGTAAAAATGATGTGTAACTTTACTGTAGTTTTCAAATGGATGTACAAGTAGTGAATAGTGCTGTCTTGAGCATTTTCAGGTAGTGTCACCGAGTTGTGACCTTTTTTTGCATTGGAAAACACTGGGTGGATGGACGGATGGACGAACAGATAGATAGAAAAAATATTCATCATAGGGGATAAATAAACATGTCGATCTGGATGAGATAATATCTGCTAAAATATTATTTCATGTTTACTTTAAAAGCTAGAGAGCAAACTTGTCAAACTTTCTCAGGTGACACCAACATTTGTCAGCAACTGTTCCGCCTGCAGCTGACAACCCCACCCGGGATCACAGCATTATCTTCGTTTCTCTTACAGTTACACTCATTCACCCGGTTTTCATTCCTGCCCAGGGTCAAACGTCTAACTGTGACAATGCTCGCCTGAAGAAGTTGAGCTATAAAGAATTATTCTTTAACTTCCTTCCTTGAGGAAATAGTTAGCGATTAACAGGGGATATAAAAAAAAAGGTTTTTCTTTGGCTAAAGAAAATGAGCAATAAGGTCAGAAGGAGTTCAGTCAATAGTGATTGTTTGTTTTAATGAATTGTATAAGAATTGTACCTGAGAGAAGTGTGTTTTTAGTGGATCGGTTCAGGTTGGATGGCTTCATTTGCAAAGGGAAGCAGAACAGAGTGTTAATCTTTTGGGTTTCTTTTACTCTGAAGGCCTCCCTCCTGGTTTTTTTACATCACGAAAAAATACACATTCTTGTGTTTTGACAGAAAGCAAGATGCTCAGGGGCGAACCTCATGAACCGCCACCCACTTTCACTCATTGTGTTTTTTGTAAGTGACTCCACACAAACTATGCAGAGATATCCAGTCGTCTGTTGAAGAAGAAAAATGACTTGACTGTTTTCTCTTGTTTGCTCTTCTTCCTGCTCTTAAGAAAACACACCCTCAGAATGTTATTAACATTTCATTTGAATTTAGATACAAACTCACTGTTGACTGGAGTTGTAGCCTCCAGGCTCCTTGAAAGTGTAACCTTGTCAAGAGTCAATGTTTACCTGCAGATGTGATCAGACATCAATGAGCGATCAGCACCTCCAGCGAAACCTTCAGGTTCTTGGTTAAACACAGGTAAGGTTGTCCAGGTGTGTTTGTGCTCCCACGGGTGTCGTACACGGATCTTTAAAGCCTGCAGCAGAAGCGAAGGACAACTAACTGAAGCATGCAGCGAATTCAAAAAGAAAAAAAGTAAAACATTTTTGAACTGCTTTTGTGAGGAAATGTAACAAATCCTCTCAAGGGTAACGTCACCTGTAATCTAAAGCAGTGGCCCTCAACCATTTTTTGCCCCACAGAGTGTTTTTGTATTCTTATTATTTTCATGGCTTCTTAGTCAGTCTTTTCACCTTCACAGCTCAATGAGTTTTGACTCACTTTTGCTAGAAGTTGTGAACATTCTCTGTTCTTTCTATGCGATCAAAACAATTGCCTCAGGAACCAATACCAGACCTGGGCCCCATGATTGAGGGCCACTGGCCTAGAAAGACTGTGTTTCCACCTTCTACAGTATGAGTCTTGATGAGGGAACTTCTTTTTGTTGCAGTGAGCAAACACAGTCCTGAATCAAGGTAGTTGTTTCGTTAATTTGACTGTATGCTGTTTCTATATAGTCGTGAAACAATCCCCTTGGCAGAGGTATGCGCAGTCTCATTGCTTTTACAGTTTAAATTGACAATATTATGTATGCAGTTTTGTATTTTTATGATTAAATAATTACTAATAATTACAACATGTTTCTAATGTTGAAGTCTTCCTCTCCAAGATGCAGTAAGTCCCTTATCATGACCATATTTTAAAGTTTTTATATCTTCCTCATCTGAAATCTTGGCGAATGAGAGGTTATGAGAGTGAAGCCCATTATGAAGTTATAAATGCTCTCCTCGTGTGGCAGTGAAGAACGCGTCGTTCTTTCTTTATACACATCCCTCTTGGGAGAAGACTTCCTAGATTGATGGCGTGACAAACCTTGATACTAGACCAAACGCAGCAGCGTGGGCGTGGTTCAGATTTGAGCTTGAGAAATAATGAGTGTTTTCAGTGGGCGGGGCTTAAGCACATTCTTAAATGTAAATATTTCAATGAAAAGAGAGTTTTGTACATACTGATGAGTACAATAGAGGTCCCACATCTATTTAAGAGACACTTAAATCAACAACATCACAGACAACATAGATAATATAAGATAATATCTTAACTTAAACACTGGCATATTTAATGGATCATCAACATGGCACGTGAATCTACTTTGATTTTGAGACCACCACCACATCCACATAGAATGACTTTCAGATGCATTTATTTACAAGGCCCTCAGACAAAAACACAGCTGGAGCTGGGAAGGTAGGAGTTGTGCTTAAACAACAAATAATATCTTTAAGTTTTATTCTATTTTAAGACCGCCGACCACCAAGGTGACCCAAGCACAGATCCTTAAGTGAAACACATTTAAGTGGGTCTGTTTTTGTGGGACGTCACGCCAATTAATTTCATCCGAGGTTCATTAATCCACATTTTGCCTTTCGGCTTGACTGTCCTTCACCGTCACTTCTGTCTCTGCCAACTCAATGTCTGGTGGCCCAATGCAACAAGGGTCAAATGTTCCACTACAACTCTGGGTTTAGTTGACAAACCCATGTTTAGGAAGATGAAACGATCATTTATCTCAATCACTCCAGACTGGTTTGATGTGGATTTAATGAAGCTACAGGAAGATAAAGGATACAGACATGATTTAAAATTGATGAGCTCATTTGTGATGGATTACTCCGATCCTCCAAGAAGACGAAGGTCAGTTTGCTGAGATTCTGGAGGATATTTTTAATAAAAAGACATGTTATGTTGCTGTCATCTGCCTTCATATACATCCATGTTTTCATAATTGTTGGGTTTTTTTCAATATTGGCCTAAAATGCAATAACCAACCACTGAATCCTGTCCTCCACTGACCCTCACAGTGATATCAATATCAAGTTAACTCTGTGTTTGGACAGTAAACTTTATTTATCTGAATAAGGTGTGCCGAGTGAGTGTCTCACTGTTATCCTCTAAGCATTTGCAACTCATTTACAGCAGCAGAGAAGGAGGGGTGTGAGCAGGAAACTGGAGACGCTAATCGGACGGAAACATCTAAATACGTCTCTCTCAACTGGCTAAAGGTTGGTCTCTGTAGCTGTTGGTTATCCAACTGAAAATGAGCTGTTGGGTCTCATCAGAGATGGTCTGAAGAGAGATGTAAATAAAACTGATGCTACTAGGTTGGAAAGCCGTCATTATCATGCAACTACTTATAGAGACATCAGTGGCCAGTAGAGTTTTCTCAAAATAAAGTTATAGTTCTAAAATTTCGACAAAGATTATTTCATGATATCCTTACATATGTGATATGAGAAGATAACATTGAAATATTGCTAAAAACAAATTTCTTCTTCTACACGTGCATATATTTTATAATTTGTACATTCTTTATTATTAAATGGTTGAAAGTGCCCTGAGTGCTTTTTCTGTATAGATTTTGGTAAAGAAATGTTTCATGAAGGTCATGACCTTTAGTCCAGATATATAGTGTTATGTTGCATTTGTGTTAACTAGTAATGTAAATAGGTATTTATGTTTGTTAAGGAATTTGTTGACATTTTGAATGTTTTAGTTTCATTTAAAAAAATATGTATTTTACATTTGCTTAAAAATTACTTATTAATTATACAGTTTAGGAGGCATGATTTTGACGAATAACACATTTGAATGAAAGCATTAAAATGTTTATTACCAAAAAAAATGCAAAAAGAAAGAAAGAGTTTGGATTTCATCAAGCAAAGAAACGAGGCAGCATGTAGCACCATCGTCTTAGGTTTGCCGTCTAAAGAGCGGAAATCAAAGGGGTGTTGAGCATTGAAGCTATATTTTTGTGCAGCTCGGATTCTTTTAGGCCTGTCAGTTCAACCTACATCTCTAATTTCCTCCCACATGGATCATGAAAAATGCATGTGAACAGAAGGGGGAGGGGCTATCGTACCGCGAGCACACTTGCAGCCAGAAGCTCTCAGCATTGTGACGGAGCAGATGTTAAGAGTAATGACAGTGGAGATTACCCAATAAGTGTGGCGGTGTAAATCATTTTGGGGGTAGATTTGGAGGAAGGAGAGGAGGAGGGACAGAAGTGCAACTGAGGCGAAGAACACCTCATTGTTGTTATGAAAATGTGAAAAAGAGAAATTTATGTACGGCGCCGTGCGCTTATGGGCTGTCGGCTCATCTGTGGTTGAAAAAAGCTTATAAAATGAGTCTCTGCCATGTTTTTGTGATGATGATGGTGGTGGTGGTGGTTGGGGATAATGGCGATTATGACAACGTGGTATTATTGTCTGTGTTTGGGGCTAATCGTTGTGATGCAAGCTGCTGCCTGAGGCCAAGGATAAGGGATAGAGAGAGGCCCCTGCATCTAAGTCAGCGCTGACACATTTCTCGCTAACATCCTTTAACAGCAATGTCCTCCTCCGACCTACAGCGCCAGACCATCACCATCATACCCCCCCCCCTCCCAAAGTTGGCTCTGGTCTGCCGGAGCTGATCAGCACATTCCACTTCTCTGAGTGTTGCTCTGTTGTCACCTTGATTGTGTAATAAACTTAACTCATCTGGGCGTGAATTATTGTTAATTGAAGTAAAAAGTCATTTTCTTAATTGAAAGCGAGGGGGAGGGGAAATACAAGATTAACGATGGAAGAGAAGCACCGCTCTCGCCTACACTTTTATCTTTCCCTGATACCTCGCGCCCACGACAAACTCACCACCATGTGCAGTAAAAACATCGTATCATCGACCAAGGCAAGTCACATTTCACCTTCAACTGTCTTCCTCATGTGATCATGTGATCCAAATTAGATTTTCCGATGCTTTATTGAAGATGAAACACAGTTTTGGAGCAGAAAACTGAACAATACAAATATTTTATACTGATACTACCATTAATTACTAGTATATATATAAATATATATAAGTTAGTGTTTTATGGATTTTCCTCTTGACTTTCACCATTGTTTTTTCTTCTTTGAATCAAAAAATGAAACTAAAATGTATTAAGTAAAATAGGTTATAATTGTTCATACAATATATTTAGTTACTGGGTTAAGACTTGTTATAGATTTGAGGAATTCAGAATGTTAAAAAACGATACCATTAAACAAGCCCTTGAAGTTTAAAGTCTGGTGGGGGAACCTTTTTCCATGAGCTAACAGACCATTTTAATGATGGTATTTTCTTACTGTCTTTGTGTTTTTCTTGCTCTATAATATTGCAGAGATTTGCCTTTTATTTCTCACAAGGTAGTGCTAATCAAGGTGGTTAAAGTCTAACCAATAGCTCAACAAAATCACAAGTAGAGAAGCGTACAATTAAACCATTTAAGTACCACTTTCCTTAAATGGAACATGCAAAGAATAAAATGCATCCTTCGTCCTTCAAAAACCACTAAATATCCGTCGTGTCTGCTTTTTGACATTTAGGACGGATCTTCTTCATTTTCTGTCTGCCCTGCTACAGCGTTACATTATAAACATACATTTTATTACAATCCCATTCTCCACATACCTTGCAGATTACAGTCTCTCGTAGGAGAGTGTTCCCCCAGAAAAGTTTGAACTCACCCATTCAGGAAACAAGACACATTCCACTAAAGACGTGGGATTAGCGAGGAAAGAGCTCCTGGTCGCCATCCTAGATAAATATTATTTTATATGAAACAATAATCCCATCATCCACCACACGCATACACATGCTGGAGCCGCCAGAAGTGATGGATGTTGATATTTCGTTTGTGTCCTGCTGACTGGGCTGACAAAAGAGCTAAACCACTTCCATCTTCTAAACCTTGACAAAACAAGCCACGCTGCAAGAGTCAGTTGCGTTTCTCCGCCTCAAAGCTCTGGTAAAAGACACGTAGACCATAACGACAGCGATATTCTGGTTGAATAATTAGAAGCTCGGATGTCATACAAGCAAACAAGGCCTACAAACTCCTTGTGTTAATGAGATCCATGTAGACAATAAAATCAACATTATCCGTCCATTCCTGCCAATTCCTCCCACATTAACAGATGACCTTTGTTACATGAACATTCCTGCCGAACAATAGCAGCCGTCCACCAGTATTTGTCTCACTTCAGAGTGTGCCCAAACCATCTAGCACCTTGTCAGTCATAAACACAGGGAGGGAGGGGGACGGGCTGATACCAGCGTTGTGGACCTGTGTCTTCCTGAGCTGAATAATTACGTCTGACAAGCCATGAATGGGGAGGAACATTATCACGGTGATCCTCTGCACCCCCGGTGAGCAGAGGTAGACACACTTCCATTGCGTGCACATGCACACACACACACACACACACGCGTTAGGGTCCCTCTGAATGATTTAAGGGGTCCCTTAATAATTCAGGGGATCCTAGAGCTAATTAGGTAAGTAGCAGAGGACGCCGGCTGTGACGCCTCGGCTCACTGATACGAGCTGTGAAGGAATGAAGCCGCCACCAAATTCTCCCTCAGTTTGTTCTTCGTTCCCCAAAACACTTATTTAAATGTCATTTAGAAGTCGTTTAGCATTTCAAGTAATGGGCCAAACTAAATGTATATTCATTCAACAGTTAGTTAGATATTTCCTTTTAAAATGATCTTGATATATAGCATTCTTCACCAAAGAAACTCCGTAATTATTGTTTTTGTTTCTTGTCTAATCTTGTCTTGAATACTGTCGAGGCAAGTGTGAAACGAAAAGTGAAAGAAGATACCCTAGAATGTTCATTAGGACAAAGAAGGACACCTACAGGCAGTGGTGGCTGACCTTCTACTGACCTCCCATTGACCTGGCTGTGTGTTTATTTCATTGTTTTACTTTATTCATTCTTATATTTTAAACCATGTTTGTAGAAATCTTCCCACTGATAACCTATGTTTGCAGCGGTGCATTCATGTTGTTCACAACCTTGTTTGTGTCAACATAACAGTCATCATTTATCAGGGGGGGGTTTGTTTGCAGAACCCTTCGGTGCGTCAAGTTTCTGTAACACATACTTTTTGGCCATTTAGGTTCATCTCCGATTATCATTTGGGGGCGCTAGAAGTTAGCTAAAAGTTGCATTACATTTTGTCACAGTGTTATTAAGTTCACCATATTCTGATTTTCAAGGACACAAGTTTCTTGTTCGAATCCTGCTCTTCGCATTTTAATTTTACTAGTTTTTTTTGGCTTTTTTGTGGAAACTTTCACTGTGTTGAGTGAGAATCATAGCTTTCCTTTATGTTTTTTATTATTTTATTTATTCTATATGATGTATGTCATAGTATAATTCAAGTTTGTTTTTTACTTTATATGTAAAAAAGGATCATAATAAAAGTGTAGATTTCTACATGACATTGTTAGTTTATAAGTTTTTATATATATGTATATATAGACCAGCCGGGGGTTACCACTGACTCACTGACTCATCGATTCATCATTTCATGTGTGTTTTTTTTTGGGCTGTAGGAGGAACCCTGGGAAACGCCACACATAAGGGACAAACCCAAAATCCTGGGTTGTCTCAGACTTTCCATTTATATTTAGTGATGTGAACACAAAAGCCCAGACTTGCATCCAGCAACAGATTAGTCCATCTTGTGAACTGGTTGACTGACAAATCGGTCTTGACCTCTGGCTGAGGCTCCACTGAGGTCCGTGTCTCGGGGGGTGAGGGGGGGGTCGGCCTCGCTGCTCTCTAATCACCCCGACACCGCACTTACAGAGCAGACAGCTTCGGCGCCAGCGAGAGATGGTACATGTGACAAGACCCACCTTGGCTCCTCGCTTGTTCTCTCTCTTGACAATCACTTTCTATTGATTTCCTTCAGGCAAGACAATCCCTGATACCTTTCAACTGCTCTGACAGCTCTTGTCAAAATACCCCAGGACACAGACCTGCTTCTCTCATGATATAGTATATGATAAATTACATTTTTCAGACAAACAAAAATTTAGCTGGATAGAAAAATTCCTTCGGTGTTTCCAGCGTGAGATGAGAACAAGATGCTCGTGTTTGTTTTCACAGAGACCTCAGCAACAAGTCAGATCTGGTTTGTTTAATCCGTGCACAAACAGTGTTACCAGTCAGACTAATTTCACATGATCTATGATGCTGCGCAGTAGACGAAGCCAAATAAACTCCCCGAAACATCACCCCCCCTGTATGGATGAGCTAACTAGCTAAATATTTTGTTTGTTCATTGTTCAATCTTCACTTTACAGTATATTTTTTGATTTATATAGAATGTTTCTAGGGGCCATGAAATTGCCTCCCTTGTATGCTGTTGTTGCACTTTCATAATAAAGATATTATTTTTCAGTTCCTAATTCTTTCATGTTGACTTTTAAAATTTTGGAGTTTCTCAATACTGATTTGGTGGATGTTATCTGATCATTGTGTAATATAATATAATATGTTACCTATTAATGTAATGTGACCTAAATATATAATTAACATTTTGGCAATTCCAATTGGGACTTTCTTTAAGTAATGTCCATGTTCTGGATGTTTGTGGTATTTATCCTAACACTGAAAAAAATATTTTTGAATTCACATTCATTTTTGATTTCTTTAAATACATGAGAGGGGCTTAGGAATGTAATGGACACATGTAAAAAGTTATAAAACTCTATACACTTGGAGTTGTAATTACACAATTAGCTTTGCAGATAAAGTCACTATAGTTCTATGTAACTATGTTATATGTGGCATGCCTCATGAGTTTTTAGAAATTCCATCTTAATGCATTTTTCCAAACGTTCCCTCCAGCACCAACTTGTTGACAGATTCCTCATTAGAGTGACAGAAGTTTTCAGCGCCGTCTACACTTGTGTGGAGTTCGCCTGTTGTCGTCTCACAACATCAGGCCTGGCCCCGGCTCTACCTGTGAGCTGTGGCTCCAGGCTCGACAGTATCTAATCACAGCCTCAACAGGTGAGCGGAGGAGACGCCGCAGACAGCGCGGCACCACATGGAATACCTCCATTATCATAATTTGGATCAAACCACACACTAAGTATCCAGGATTTGTAGCGAATAAAAGCCTCTGTAACATAAAGGTTTCGACGTACCCAAGCAAAGTGTCAGCGTCTTACAAACACGTCAAATCCTCCAGGATTCATCGCCAATGCTAAACAACAAGCCCCTGGCAAACGTTCAAGTGTACACAGACATTATCCCGTTAATCTTTATTCACTGGATATGATGTTCTTTGGCATTTGAAGTCATTCGACCTCGTCCTCACCTCGAGAGAGCCGACATGAAAGGCGTCAGAAGGGGCAGAAGACGCCAGATCTCCCCGAGGCAAGGAGGAAAGCAGTGTGAGGAAAGGGTAGTGGAGGGGTGTCTCCACAAAGCCCTCTTATCCTACACATATCAAAGCTGCATCAGACATCGTCACAGAGATATGAGTCAGATAGGAAAAGTCAGTGGCAGGAGATTTACCCATTATTGGCAGCGTTCTGGCGCACACAGATCCAGCATGTTTTTCATGTCGTACAAAGACTATATTGTCTTCCTCCTCAGTGATCAATCTAAGCAAACATCCCGGCCCCGGATGACTCACATGTGGAACGGCATCAAACTGGGACATTTACAATGCAAGATGCTGTGACGCTCTCACAGAAACATGTTTATCCATCGAGTGTTCCTCTGCTTTTTAATCTTTCCATCTGAAGAGGAAGTATTTTGGTCGTAGGACAGATGTAGGGCTATTGTATGGTTGACAAAAGAATGACCTTGTGTGCACGTGTGTGTGTGTGTGTGTGTGAGGGGGGGGGGGTTTAATCAGACAGAGAGCGGGGATTAGAGAGCAGGCACCTGGCAGGTGGATACAGTGTGTACTCATCTGATGTCCTACTGTCCTTTTCTGCTTCAACAAACACACCATTTCTGTTTTTATTTCTTCCACTGTTATATTAGACTTTTTTTATTATGGACTTCCCGTAAACGTTAGGGTTTCTCTTAGTTAAAAGTAATTGTAGATAAACATATATTTTGTATAGAATATTTTTATAGAATATTATTTCTCTGGGAAATGTATTTAAAGATATTTTCTTACTTTCCTTTGGACAGCAAATTCTACTTATTTTGTTGATAATGTAATGTATTCAGATACATTGACTTTCAATCGTGTTTTTTTTGTTCATTTTTTTTGAAACAATTAGTTTACAATAACTTATTAATGTATTTATTTTTCCACATTTCTAATTATGTTATTTTTTTTAATTAAGTTAATGTTTTGAGGAAACACTTTCAAAATTCCCCAAATGACTCTGGAAGGGAGAATGGACTCTTATAGTACAGCCACACTGAATGTAAGAGATAAAACTTTAATTATTAGACATTCTTTTAAACAGTAGCACAATCTTGAGCGTTCCGATGAAGACAAACCTTTCCTGTCAGTAACAGTTCAGGCGTAATGTGATGTAATCTTATTTGATGCACACCATTGTCCCACTTTGTTTCTCCCTCATCACTTTCACCACCTCCACGTAAATGCTGTCGGATGAATACCTGTCAGACGATTCAGCGAGGTAAATGAAGCTGACGAACATCAAACTGAAATTCCAAACGGTTTAATCGTGACTCCTGTCAGCGGTCTCAAAACATGCCATCTGTGTGAGCTTAAACAAATTTGACATATACAAGTGACAGGCTGTGACATGACAGTGACAGAGTTCTATATATAATGAAGTGTACACAACAATACTAATGAAACTACTACTAATAATTATAACGATGATAATAATTATAATGGAAACAATACATTGTTACAGCACTCTAAAGACAAAAGATGCATTCATGGACACAAATGTTATCATGACGCACTTTGCTGCTCTCCAGCAAGTCTTTTTTTTTTCTATGACAAAACCTGGAGTAAAACTCTCCATCGGCTCTTGTCGCTGAGGGCCAGCGTGAGACGATCAGCCAAAATGACGTGGGAAAAGACCTGTGTCAAGACGGTGAACTCAGCTGTCAATCAAAGGACTATGCCCTATAGGATGACAAGAGCGGTTCTTAATCTAAGCGAAAGAGAGAGAGAAGAAAGATTGATGGAAAGGCGCGACAGCAGAGTTGGACGGGGAGACGTCGGCAGAGATGGCGCGAGGATGGCAGGCGGAGGGACTGATTGTGATTGTCATGCTTCCTAGTTTGTCGCAAACTTGTGCTGCACACGGGCAAAGAAAGACCAGCGACTTGTTCATATTGTTGATTAATGACTTTCTAACTGGGGTTCAGGACAGAAGCATTTCCTCCTGAGGCCAATGCATAAGAGTGGTGAGCCAGTTCTCCATGAAGAACGCCGCGGGAAAAAAGGAGTTTGGTGACTTTGGCTGAGGCCATACCAGACAAATTGGGGTTTGTGTTGAACATTTGGAAAGGCTGCTGTGAGTCATCATCATACGACTCTCTGAACTCCCAGTTCTCCCGGGAACCCTTAGGAATGACCAGAGAACCAGAGCATAATGATAACCGAGAAGCAGTTCCACAGTCGGGGGAACGGCTGGAACCTCGCCGAGCTGTTTTCAATTAGGTATGGCGTTGGTCTACCACATCATTCCAAGAAAATACGACCGTAGCTTAAAGCCACAATGTTTAGCTTTTTCGATGAGGAAATTTGTGCTATGACGTGCAGACGCTTTCCACTGTGATGTCATAAGATCAGAATGCAGCATACGTGCAGACTTCTAAATAAAAACAGAGCATTTTTATTTAAATGTTTTGACGTTATTTTATCTCAATATTGAAACTTTAAATGTTCAACAAAAGTATTTTTCATTCAGGTATTTTCTTTGGCTTCTGGGATTTAATAAGAAATACATTAACGTGGTGGATTGTAGTGCAAACTACTGGAAATTATAAACGCAGATGATATACAAAACTTTGTTTTACAGATTCAATATACAAGTAATGCTATTAAAAATAATGATTGAATTGAACATTTGAATGACTGTTAGGGGGAAGACAAGAAAGAAATTGAGAAAAAAGACAATAAGAAACTAATCAATGATATATATTTAAAAAAAACTTTTATTATTACTAAATAATATAATGTATGATGTCAAGTTTTTCAGTTGTTAGCGTTCAGTTAAACGTCTACATCAGACCACATACTATTTTAACTAATAGATTTTAGATGGGGGGAAAGAACTGTTAGTGAGTAGCAAACATCCACACTTTAAGTTTGATTAAATAATTAAACAAAAATAATAATAGTTGAAGAAATCCTGCTGCAACACACAAGCATTCATCGATTTGTTTTCTGCTGGTTTATATATTTGACTTATTAGATCACCCAAAATTTAAATTTCACTCATTTTCTACTCACCCTCATGTCGAGTTAGGATTGAGATTATTTTGAGAGTAATCCGTTCCTTTTTAGAGTTAAATGTATGTTTATTTTAATGTCGGACTGGAGCTCTTGTAGTGAAGCCTTGACATCAGGAACTGTTCTGAAAAAATGTATAATAAGTCTATATTTTAAGCTTGTTTGTAGTAGAAGTTTAAAGAATAACAAGCAATACAGACAGGAAGTACTCTTGGTACTGTCTACACTGGAAGCGAATTTGAGTTTTTTTTTACAACAATTTCTATTGTCGAGGCTTATTTAGATGTTTTAAGTACTTTTTGGAGGAAGATGAAGACGAAGACAACTGAGCTCCAGTTCGCTACATTAAAATGAACATACATCTTTGCCTATAACTCTAAAAAAAAGAGATTACTCGACATGAGGGTGAAGACAAAATGAGTGAAGTTTTCATTTTGGGTGAACTATCACTTTAATTGTGCAGATGAAGCTGGAGAAGCTTCATTAAAAGTTATCTTGAAGTATTTGTATGCTTGGGCTCCATGGTGTCAATGTGGTGTTGAGTGAAAGGTTGCATGGCAGAGAGACAGGTACACACACAGCAGCAGCAGCAGGGCAGAGAGACAGGTACACACACAGCAGCAGCAGGGCAGAGAGACAGGTACACACACTGCAGCAGCAGCAGGGCAGAGAGACAGGTACACACACTGCAGCAGCAGCAGGGCAGAGAGACAGGTACACACACAGCAGCAGCAGGGCAGAGAGACCGCCAGAGACAGCTTTCACAGGACACTGTGAACCCGGCGAAAAAAGCCAATGATCTTTCGGAGCCCAGATGTACAGTGTCCCAGAGGTGATCAGAGCCGTGACCTGACACTCCAGCGTCACAGCATGCTCAGCAGATGTGGGTCAACTGACATCTGTTACAGCCCGGGCCCAGCTCAGCCTGGCCCGACCCAACCCTGCTGCCATATTCATCCTAATAACCATTCCCATAATCACCAGGGATTATTCTAATATTAGTGAGCACACACACTGAGTGACTGCTCTGATTAAGGTATAGTGCTCCATATGTTTTTTTCGTTGGAGGATTTGTATTTTTTTTTTAGTAAAGCAAGACTAAAAAGCAAGCTTAGGGGGGTCTAAAGAGGGTCAGTGAATAAATAATATGAGGGAAGGTCAATGGCAACCAGCATCGTGTCCACTATGGGAATGTGACACCGGAGTTTGTGCGACAGAAAGACGAGATTATTAGCTACTTACGGGACGTCTGAATCAAGATAGCGAAACGTTGCTGGAGAAAAGACGCTGCGGGGGGCTGTCAAGACGGAGCTCCAGCAAGTTGGGAGGATTACCATACCATGATGAAAGATGATGAAGACTGATGAATAGATTGTCTGGCGCCCGAGCTCGGGGGAGGGAAGACGTCATGCTCCTGCAAGGAACTTGACATTTCCAGCGTGGATGCCAGAGGATTTCCACAGCGGAGCGACGACTTGTTTCTCCAGCGAGAATCATTGCTGGTTTTTCCTGTAATGTCAGTTTGCGTTGAACATTGTAAAAACTCATTACATTCCGTTCTGATTATGTTGTTTGCAAAATAATCTCTCTCCCCCCCCACTTTCTTCGGCTTCTGTGCTTTTTTTTTCTCTAAGAGGTCTATTTGTGGAAGTCATGGCCTGCTGGTGTTTACGACTCTCAGTGGGCCCCTACTGCTGGTGTTTTTCCCCCCCCCCGCACACACACGCTAACTGCTGACACTCAACTTCATGCTGCAGCTGCATCTGCTGTCACCATGGAGATCTTGTTTATTACTTAAGCCCTCGCAGACACGCACACACACCGTGATGAAGAAATGGCAGACTGCATCCCCCCCTGTGTTTGATTTGGTGTTATAAGGCCCATCGGATCACAGCCCCTAGCAAGCCAAGGCCCATATGCACAAACACACACACAGCAGTTGGCCTAAATGGATGCAGCAGGCCCGTGCTAAACACAGCGCCATAAGCGGCGTGCTCCCTAATCACCTCCTGGCTGGTCGGGATAATGACATTTGTTAAGGCTCAACCTGCATGAGTAAAGAGGCCGCTTCCACTCATCCCTGAGATACTCGCACAAGTAACAATGACCAAAATCAGGTTTACTTTCTTTCCGATCTCAATATTAGCTCCAGGACTGTCTCAAGCACATCACAAGACAACCTAGCTTCTCCCAATTCTTCTTTCTCACTGAAGATGAAGGATTTTCCTCCGACTTAATTCCACTCAATTTAATTTGAATTGCCGAATCACAACATCGCTTGGTTTCAATTAGACTATACAATAGAGATTAAAATCAGGTGCCAGTGAATTAAAATGAAGGAAAGTCTATTAAAATGGAAGAAACCTCGAGCAGAACCAGACTCAATAGGGGCAGCAGAATCATTGAGAAGATTCCAATTCCTTTGGCACAGTCATAGATTTGAACATGAAACAACAATTTATTTTAGGAATTAAAATATGGTTTATAATTTACTGTAATATCACATAGCATATTAAGGGTTTATTTAGCTTTTAAAAGACACGTATATTTTTTATCCCTCAACACAAACCAACCATATTTAGATAGCTTCACTGTTTGAGGAAAAATCCCAACTGTTGTTAATTACATGCAGGCTATTTCTTTTTTAAATAAATATTATTTAAAGATGCAAATCACACAATTGCTCTCCCCTTAAGGGGACAGGTCAGTTATGAAAGATATTAATGAGTGAAGTATGTAAGTGTGACTGTAGGTAACCATATCATTCTTCAAAACCTTAAAAGGATTTAGTGTTTGTGTAAATTTGAATTTGTAACATTTAACATCATAATACATTAAAAAAAAATCCACAAATCAGATATAAGAAATATAAAGTACATTTTATTTGTTTTATTTTTTATTTAAAATATATATATATATATATATATATATATATATATATATATATTTTATAGAAATATATATAAAATTATCAGCATCACAACTTTTGTTGCCAGTGTAAACCTAAAATAGGATTTTCTTTGTGGTGCCAGTGCAGAATAAAATATAGCAATAAGATAAAATAAGCAAAAGAAAAATAAAACTTGTCATTACTTTCAGAAATTATAATCTAATAAATTCTTCATATAACTTAAAGTTGGCACTTAATATAATGTGTATATATATATATATATATATATATAAAATGTGTACTTTATAAAAGAGCAGCTAATTATGGGATACCTTGTTATAATACTTAACCCTTCGAATGGCACAATGCAGAGTTTTAATACACATATAGACTTGGACATGCATCCCTATAGAGGGCATCATCCTGCCTCTCAAACAGCAGGTCCTTCTTCTGAAATCAGTTATGCAACATGTGTCGACTAATCTCGCCTGAACAGCCTGCTTCTCCTGGCCACCTCTTGGTCCGTCCATGACAAAAATGCCCTCACACACCTTCTGGCTGTATTTCCAGCCACGCATGGCTACACACCCAGGTGGCCTTAATGGGTTTAGGGCAGCCCAGGATCCCGCTGCACTTGCGTCCAGACCTGATCTCCTGTCTCCTGTCTATGCATGTGACTTGAGGGCGACGCGTGAGAGGTCAAAGAGCCAAACGGAACACTCACGTTCAACTGTCATGCATGGCTTTGTGGTGAAAACCTCATTAAGTAGTTAACCCTTTGGATATTGATTTAGCATTCCGCAGTTGCAGGTCGGTCATTAAAGGTCCTTTGTTTGGAGCCGTACACTTAAGGAGAAGGTCATCGGGTGACCTGAGGCGTCAGGTGGCAACACTCACTAAGCTAACATTGGACAGCATTACTCAGCTTGTCGGCATATGCTTACAGGCTTCTGGCTGAGTGGCTCAGCCTGCGACAGACGCACACATATGAGATCCATGATATACAGCACATGGTCTCGCACACGGAGCGAGTCCCAAAAATCTGTGCATGGAAATAAACACAAACACAAATTTCATAGTTTCTATGGTTTGCCAAACACTGGTAACTTCTTCCAGTTTCTTAGATACTTTTTTTCAATATTTTATTATTTTAATAATATTTTATTTAAAAAGAAAATCGTTATTAACCTTTATTTTGACTGTCAAACATACCTATCAAGAATTACAGTTAGTTACATTGAATTTTTCATGGAGCGTAATGCCAGATATAAGATGAATTTCACTCATATGAAAATGGCCGACAATAATGATAATAAATAATAAATATATGGCTTTACAGAATTAAATACTCGGCCATTGGTATGGTTCTTGTTTGATCAAACCTGCTTATAAGGATTCTGCAAAAGCTCTGGTCCAGTAGGTTCGTCTCAGGTAGTTAACCAAGATTGCTTCGCTCACCAAAAAGGTTAGGAATAACTAACCTAATCCGGTTGGGCAGAATGGAGCTTTACTTTAACTTAAGGCAGGAAAACAGAGAATGAAAAAACAAGAAGAATAGTTTAAGGTATGATTGTCTATATTGTTACAATAGACAGAGTCACAATGTTTCTGCTTCTTAGACTCAATTGTGTTCATAAACACAGAAAATATGCCGTCACCGTGTAAAAAATTTTCCTGTTCAGAGTGGTTTATGAAGGAGTTAAATCCGACAGAAATTAAGTGTATTCATCCGTTGCTGGTCAACATTGTGCGGTAGCAAGATTTGGTCCAAACCCTTTGAAAAAAAACTGAATCTATTTGTTGAGATAGTTCTCCAGCGCTGAAAACAAGGGGATATCAAACAGTGGCACACATCTCAACAACGGAGCAAGAAGTGTTTTAGGGATCAGCATACTTGGTTCGTGCCCACGGCATGTCTTGCCACTTGGCCCCGTCCTCATCTTTGTTGACAGCTCTGATGTGTTTCGAGGCCCCGGGCCCCCTTCACATCCACGACGGCAGCACAGCAGCACAATAAAAACTTTGACAACTGGACAATATGTGAGTGGTGAAAAACAAATAACACAACGGTTCCTACAAGAGTTCTTTTGCCAGGGTTTGGTTTTGGAAAGATGAACCGAACAAAACAATTGGTTCCATATAGGCCGGCTTCTGTTCTCCCCAAGGGGAGGGTTTAAATGTATCGCAAAATCAGGGATAACAGTGTGAATGGTGAGAAAAGCATTCCAGGCTAAATAGTGACATGGAAACTATAGAGTTTGGGGTGGTTTACCAGAAACAAAATTAATGGGTGAACAACAAAACACAACATTTGGAAGAAAAAAAAAAAGAACACTAATTGAGACTCTGATCTGAAGTGCTGTGTGATTGCTTTCACAGCTGGCCACGACGGTAATTACGGCCAATTTCGCAGATAAATCAATTAAACTTTTCACTTTAATTGTGCCACAAAAATGACGGCTATGCAGACACTCGGAGAGAAATCAACATTAATAGCGTGGATGATTTTTAGTGAATGGTGTCCTTGAAACCTCGCATCAAACCAGATGATGTATATCAACTGCTGTGTTTCGCAGTGAGCACATGGAAACTTGGACAGCTGTTTCAGGCCAGATTGTCTTTAAAACCATCATCAACTAAGTGTAGGATTCTTCAGTGAAGCTCGGGTTAGCATTTTTAGAGAGTACAATTCAAAGATGATAGATGATGTCCAGACTGGGAGGTCAATGGAACTATAAGAAGACTCTTAGTAACTTCTAGAAGTAAAACAGTTTTTTTTTGTGTAAACCTACAGTGAAGTGTATCTACAGTATGCTATGATAGCCTATTTCAGGAACCACCCGAAGGTAGTAGTTTTGATGTTTTTAATCATATACTTTTTTTATACTTTATTTTTATTTCAGGATTACGGCGCTCATCTAACTAACTATAATCTGTTTTAGTTATAGGGGGTGGTGTCAGGACTGCAGACTTTCTGTTCTGGGTCCTAATATATGAATATTCTCTGGTCCTTCTTGTGCCTTTATCTGCATTAATTTTAAAAAAGCATTTGTGCTATCATTGACTGTTGTGTAATTGTTCTTAGCTATATAAATACATATTCATGTAACAGAGATTTGATTAGTTTGTGATGTTGTGTCTTCTCATCAAATAATCAATATTAGTCTAGAAAAGCGTGTTTAAAATTAATTTATGGTTATTTCCTTAAACCTTCAATATTTCATACAAAGAGGATCTTGGTTTCTGCACAATAATTATCAGCTATTTCCTTCTGCTTTATATGATCTCAGACATATGTGACGTGTTTTATTCTGGGGTGGACAGATCTAATAAGATCCAGTAAATGCTTGGCTGATGTCCAGAAACACACACAGACACACACCAACAGGGAGCATATTAAGCCACAGACTTGAGCGACTATGACACCTTTCCAATTATTGTACACACAAAAGCGTGCGAGCTGAATATTTCCCAGCATACGCAAACGCAAGAAAAAAAAACTTGTGTGCCGACACATTAATGTTTTCTCTCATTGTCACAACGAGCAGAGGGGGATTGAACTGAAAGAATACTTGGACTACACATGTCAAACTCAAGGCGATTGATTGTGATTTTGTGTGGCAAGAGGTTGGCTGTCAATCAAAGTAGATTAATGATCATGTTGATATCCTGACCTACATAGATGGCAATGTTTAAGACAAGATAAGAAAGAGATTATACAGAGACTTCTCATAACACTGAAGCTAAAGAAATTCATTTAATGGGTGTGAAGGAAGGAATGATAATACAAGATCAAACCTCCTTTAATGTTACATTTACAATCAGATTAATACTTTCTGTCATAGACAGTTTGGTAATTACTGTATACATCTGGTTTGGCCCCCAAAACCTTATTTAAATTGTCCATTAGCTTGGCTGTACATAAAGAGTTCCCAAAATAAACATCATTTGTTGAATATTGTTTGTACCAAATAATGCTCTAATGGATTATTCTGTGTTATTTAGGGTGAAGTTTCGTCTATAATGGGCTGTAACTCGCTCAGAAGGACGTCAGGTAAATTCCTCTGATATAAATGTGTGATTGTGTTAACAGAATCAGACAATAAAATAAAATAGTCACGCAATAAAACCAGATGACTTTTGTCTCCATGAGCCATTAAAATATTTAATGATTCAACCAGATGTTTCAATTCATTTGGGACAAATTTCAAGAGTTATCATCTTCATCCACATCACACACACACGCACACACACAGGAATTGTATTGCGAGTTACATCCTCAATTGTTCCCGTATTTGTTTTGTCGAGGTCAAATTCAAAAAGTTTCGTCCCCCAATCTTCACACTTTTCCCTCTCAGCCCATTATCTCAGGCGGAAACTTGTTTGGTTGGTTAATTACTCATTACCAGAGTGATTGTGTATTTCTATACGTGTGTGTTTGTGTGCATATGTGCCAACAGATGCAAACAGCAGGCAGGCACGCAGGAAAAAGGATGCTCTTGATTGAGCATCCACACA
The DNA here is from genome assembly GCF_982586985.1 of Callionymus lyra. NCBI lineage: Eukaryota > Metazoa > Chordata > Actinopteri > Syngnathiformes > Callionymidae > Callionymus > Callionymus lyra. The sequence continues at coordinate 22,763,792 of NC_141835.1, forward strand.
GGGTGCTGCTGCTGTGACGTATAGATGGCAGCTTGGTGTGTGTGTGTCGAAGTCTGTCTTTTCAGCTCCTTGCTAACACTCAGAGATGACATATCCATAGAGATCCAGCAAGTTGGCAGATGTGCACCGCACAAATGTCCAAATTCCAATTTAGAAGGCAGATTTTAGCGGAGCTTTTCTATATTCACAACACTTCCTGTTTGGATGATGTGAACACAAACTGAAACTATAACATATAATAGTGAGACCCTGCAACGAGGCAGGATGTAAGACAGTTTCAGTTGATTCTTCAAAACCCTCAAGAATCTGATTTATCCAGTGTGTTATCTCAGGGTCAAGGTGACCCGGAGACCCTGAAAACAAATGTGTTCGAGGTATACTTTGTGTGGCCTCTGGATCAAGGTGAAAAACCCCCACCACTTCATAAGTATTCCTGGAAGCCAGGCCACCGGGTCAAGGGTCAAGGGTTAAGAAGCCCAACCAACTGTGTGCAGGTTGAAAATCTAAACAAGCAGGTGCAGAAAAAGTCAGGTGTCTTTGAAGGACAAGTTATTTGTTTTTAAAGTCAAGCATTAATATTAGTTACCGCTTTAAAAGTCAAAGTGTGCGAATCTGGGGAGAAATGACCCGTAAGATGCCACGCACGCATCATAAGAGCATTTCCTCTCATGTTCTTGTGTCAGCAAGCTTTTGTGTGATTCTCGCTTCGGGCACTTTGACATTTAGCATGGTGTAGCGTTTTATCCCAGCCACCCAAGCTCTGATAAGAAACAGACATGTGGTACATTAGTGTAGCATCTTAGCCAGTCATGCTTGTAATTCCCACTTTAATACTGAGTGAACCTGCTGAGGATGAGCACCGTGGCAGTTCTGTTGGCCCCTCGTAGACGTGTGAGGGAGATAGCTGAGGGACTTCAAACTGCTTCTCTGGGCAGCAGGATTAGAATGTTTACCCTCTAATGTCTTTAGACGCGCTGCCGCGAAAAACACAGAATAAATAAATGCTTTTCTTCATGTGTTATAAATACTACTCACTCAAACGTGTGACACGTGGAGAAATAACCACAATATCAGTTGTTCATATGACCTGTCTGGACTTGAGAGTGTGTGTGCAGGCTGCATCCATCTGCTGTGTGTGTGTGTGTGTAAGTGTGCGTGTACATGTGTGTGTGAGTCTGTGTAAGTGTGTGTGTAATCTGCCTGAGACGGGTTACTGTGCTTAGAGGCCAGACTGCAAACACTCTGCTTGGATGAGACACCTGCCACAGGGTTAAGACCAAAGCCCTGATGTGCATATACACATACACATATACACATGCACTGCTCTGACGACTTAAATCTCAACTTTCTGTTGATGTTGGCACTGCACAAGTGTGTATTTGTCAACCATAAAACAGTAGCGTACTAATTGTGTCACACTTAACTATCTTGTCATCACTCTCACTATTGATAATCCAAAATATTTAACCTGTTTATATTCTTCTATATATAAATCTCCCGCAGAGAATATTGATGTTGACTTGTCGTTTTCTTTGCAAACTACAGCTCACAAAATGTCGATTCTATTTCCTTGCTGAGACGCTACTTTGCTGTCTCCACACTTTCACTTCTTTCTGGTCGCAACAACAGAGAAGACAATATTATCCCAATAGAAATAGATCTTCAAGTACAAAGTTATGAGATGACCATTGTCGGCAAAGTTTTTTTCACATGCCATTAGCAAGAATATTCGACCGATCTAAGTACAGCAAAACATGTGTTTGTGAACCCAAAGCAGTACGCTAGTATGAATGCTGAATTAAATCAATTTAACTACAGAATAATTATTTAAGACTTAGATTTTTTGGGGGGGATTGCAATGAATGTAGTGCCTCGACTTGTAGGATTTCCCTAAAATGGCCATTGAAACCTTAGGATTCCTGGTAACACTGTGGCTGCTGCTGCTTTGTAGCAGGTTATACATGATTTTTCGTTTTCTGTAAAACAATGTTAGAAGATATACTGGAGTTGCAACGGTTTTCTTATGTGCATTGCAATCATCTTGGAAGTGTTTATTTTTGATACACACTGAGTGATAAGAGAAATATTTGGAGTATCTCAAAAGAAGACGCTTGTATCAGAGGAGCCACAACATGGACTTTAAGGCATCAGAATCTCTATGTAAATCTGTTTATGTAAAAGTTAAGTGTTTCTTTTGGGGATGTTTGCTTTCAATGGGAGTTTTCTTTCTCAATGTTCTGTAATTACGTTCAAAAGTTAAAGTAATAACCAAATATGTCTTATGTCCTATGTCAGCAGGGATAATAAACATCCTCTTGTGTTCTATGTTTGTGTGTCATCACCGCTGCTAAGTGAAGCACACATATCAATTGAATTGAGTGCTAAAGATGACAGATCCCTCACAAGTGTTCATGTGCTTCTGGTGATGAGTGAAGAAAAAAAACACTTATCCTTCTTAGGAAAGTTTAGCTTTGAGCATCTGCTGTCAGGGCGACACGTCTGAAATTAGCAAATGCCCAGGAACGAGGTGGCTGTGTTCTAAACGCCCAATGCTCAAAGGAGTGTCTGTCGTGCCGCAGCTCACTGTGCCAAATAAGAACTGGCTAAGAGCTCCCTATAGACGAACAGATGGCCATTACTATCATTTATAACTTATTAGGGCCTATAATCCTACCTTCGTCAAACATACCCCAACACTTATGGTGGATCTTTCTTTAAAAACACTTTCTCGTGCCAGAGGAAAAGAAAATAACACTAACATTCAGAGAAAATCTATTTTGGCTTCATCTTACGTTAAGACAATAGATTGTTATTGTAATTCCAAAAATCTCACATCACATCTGAGTTGTTACTTTGTCATCCAAGAGAAGGTTTGTTGCTAATGCTTTAGCAGTGGACGGTAGTCAGCATGGTGACCCCGACAGGTTTCATCTGACACCTTTCGAACAGGAATGCTGATGGATTTCTTAGCAATTTGAGCATCGTGTCTGTGACGACTACACACAAAACATCTGGCAGGGTCTTACGTTTTGTCCAAAAAAGTGCCAGTTGGGAAAACCTAATTGAGAACCTAATAATTGTCATAATGTCGAAGCTTATCGATATAATATGTGAGCTTCTGAATCTTCTAGAATCTGATTTAACTGATAAGCTGTTTGCAGGTTGAAGATCTAAACAAGCAGGTGCAGAAAAAGTCAGGTATCAGTTATTTGTTTTTATAGTCAGATTTAGATTTGTATTAATATTACTGATTGCTCTAAAAGAGTCATGTTACATTGTGTGCAACGAAACCAAAGTTTAAGTAACCCCCTTTTTAATTACATACACATAAAGTATATAGTAAGTAAGTAAGTAAGTAATATTTATTTATATAGCGCTTTTCGAGACCAGGGTCACAAAGCACATACATTTGATCACATGCATCCCTCATCCGACTTCAGTTAAGTCTCCATAAATAAATAAAAACATGTTATATGTACAGTGCCAGTTGTCTTGTGATTGGACAGAATTTGGGTTGCCCACTGAGAGCATTCAGTAAACCAGTTTAAACCAGCACATAACAGAAGCCAAATGTTACCAATAAATAAAGTATCATCACACTTGGAATGGGTTCCAGATGAAAGTGTTTTCTTTGAGGAGCTTTAAAAACATTTTTGTCTTACAAGGCAATAATTATTCTTCTTGTTTCAGTTGGTGTTGCGTGTAATTCATCAATCTCAACTTTTGAGCTTTTTCTATTCACATTATGATGCTGATCAAATGTGTATTTAAACCCAGTGACAGATGCGGGTGGTGCATATTGATTGACATGCAACATAAACGCATTGCTAACAAATCACAAAGCAAAGACTTCGCATCCATTTTCGGTGGAAACCAGACTCAAATGCAACACAAGGCATCACACAATTTCACACATTTTCGTACATGATATGATGTTTTTTTAGGTGTCATGATCATTTAATCAATTAAGACAACGTGATGATTAGTTCAAATGTTGTTTTCTTTCCCTCCTTTGCCTAAGGTATCAGTATCATAGTCAGTTTTGTCGCGAGCTAACTTCTTGGGCCTGAGGCATTCAAGTCATGTTGATTCAAAGAAGTGGACCAAGGATCCTTCCCGGCTGAATTGCGGCTCCAACGGTAGAGCTGAAGTGGAGGATGTTCTTGTATTTTGTCTGCCTCTCAGGCGGCTCCACATTGGCAATCGTCAGCGATGCCTCACATTCACCACCCAAGCAGGTGCGGGCATTGACGTTTCTGCTGTGAACAGGCTGCATCTGTCATGTGGCAAAGCAGAAATAGCTCCAATCAATGTCCCTCTCGGACACACCAACTGATGCGCTCGCACACACTCCCGGCACCGGCAGACCAGGATCAGTGGGACGGTGATTGTAAGCCGCCTTGGCCAGCTGTGATTGATCGATGAGATTCCTCTCCTGCTGGGAGCAAACATGGCTGCCGTAACCTTGTTGAACTTGGACTCTTGAAATCTCTCACTTTCTTCCAGGAGCTAAAGAATACCCTAAACCTTTGACTCACCGCCCATCTATCGACCATTTTGAAAAGAGCTACTATGTTGCAGCCATTTTGTATTTCAGTGCGACTTAGCACTCTATTGAGCTTCAGCTGGAGATGCCAAATGGCGCGTGTGAACCCCCTCGCCGCAACACACCCCACCCCGTAATTTGTGACCGTTTGGATGACAGACAAATAGATGGGCAGACACACAGGCAGAAAGAGAGACAGACGGAAGGCAGATGACTGGCTTTGATGAGCTTTATAGAGATGTGTGCAGAAAGACGGACGGACAAATGCGTGTGGGCAAACAGACCGACAGACGGTATAGTTTGAGCTTGTGCGTCTGTGAGCGGATGTCAGACCAGGTTGTGTGTTCCTGCAGTGGCAGAGATGAGAGGCAGCGAACAGGAAGCTGCTCTCCTGAAGACAGATGGACCGCCATGCTGTGGATACACTCAAAATGTATCCCTCGCACACATACGGCCAGGCAGGGGAACATATCAGAGCACGACTGCTGAACACAAAAACGTTGGGGATCAAATCTTGGGGCGGAACAAAGTTGACATATCTGGAAAAATAAGCATGATTGACACCCCCAAAAAAGTAGTAAAAGTCACAACAAGAAACAACACCCTGACTCGCCGAACAGGTGTTAATCCAGCCAGCTTCAGGTATGCGCTGACACTCACACCGAACTTGAGAGGTGCGGCAGATATAGGCGGCGCCGGGTGTCGCTTCATCATCTGCTGCACCTTCACACACAGTCTGCTTCATCCTGAACATGAGAGAGCAACCAGAGAAGAAACAGTCTTTACAGACACCGACTCCAGCAGCGACAACAGCGGCATCACACCGCAGGTTTCGGGGTGTTTTCGGCAAGTGTGCGCGTGGTGTGCTGGAGTGTGCGTCGGCTGGGCACGTGCGTTAGGTGTGTTTCACAGGATTGCCAACACATCTCCTCGCAGCAAGAGCCCTATAGGAACAGAGACATCTGTGGAGTGAAAGGACGCCAGCTTGCAAAGGCCGTCTCTGGAGATGGGAGAGGGTGGTGGGAGAGGATGGAAGCGGAGGACGAGAGGAGAAGAGAGAGCTAATGTACCAATCAACTTTAAATCTCTTCATCCGTGGCCTGTCTCTCGTCAGCCAAGACATTTATGATCAACTTAATTGGGGATCTATTTTGACGGCGCTTAAGATGCGGGTTTCTGTTCCTCCCATCAAACAGGTCAAGATGATCTACTGGAGCAAGTGGTCTTGGTCGCACAGCGGCTATATTTCATCAAAATCTTTTTCTATGGCCCTACTCTTTCTCTTCTAAATAGCCATCATTGCCACACGTGGCTCAGCGATGGTTGCCAAAGTGCATTTCCAGTGATCTGAGCAGGTATACAGGAGAAAACATGTGCAGCCGGATGGTTGCCAGGAAAGACAGAAGGTCTGCAATGATGTTTCACTACATAGATTATGCAGATACCGTGGTCAGAACTAGGAACAGAGAGGAAGGGAGGGAGGTGGGGGGGGCAGAAAGATGGAGGTGGTGAATGGAGAGCAGGTGACAAACAAATGCAGACAGAATGATGGGATAGAGATGGGCGCAGTAACAGAGGAACGAAGCAATGGAAGTTTGGGGCCCTGGGAGACTGAGAGGGAGAAGTGAAGCAAGGAGAGTGTGTGTTCGTGTGTGTGTGTGTGTGTGCGTGTTGGCTACAGCTGGCAGAGGGATTCCCAGAGCCAACTGCCAGTGTAGTGGAGCTCCTTAACAACTACACAGCCCTCTCAGAAAGGAGCTTTAAAGTGGCCACATGGCCTGGCCAGCACAGCAGAGCAGAGCAGCAGGCTTTACTGGGCCTCTACACACACATAAACACACATATGCACACACACAAGCTCAAACAGGAATCAACCCACCAGCTGCTGACAGGGACAAGAGTGTCCAGAGTGATAAATCTGTATGCATGTGTGTGAGTGCAAGAATGAAAGATGGATGGCAAAAGAGCAAAGAGCTTCTCTGAGGTTCTTCCCGCAACAATATAACTTGCATTTTGCTTGGACACGCTTCAACATCAACAATATGTCCAAGCATACTATCTGTGCTCTGTTGTCTTGTTTCTCACAAAGTTCATTCTTTCAATTTTAAAATCATTCTTCACTCCCCTCACAATTGGTATCAGAGGTGGGAAGTCCAGGCACAAAGCGTGTGTAAAGCATTAATATATCCACTTTAAAATGTGAGGGACAAGAGAAGGCTTTACCAGTGAAAGAAAGTGAAAGAACAGAAACAAGCATTTTGATAAAAATAAAAAGAAAGACACAGGCTTGATGTCACTTCAGAGAAAATGTGGTCCAATAAAAATATGACAATAATAGACATTATTATAGATTATGAGATAAACTTTATTGATAAACTTTTTTGATCCTCTGAAGTTCCTCACAGATCGATACAGTTTCTGCCTCAGTGGTTGGTGATCACTGCTCTATAACACCGTCATCGAAGACGCTATACAACATATTAGCAATTCCATGTTGATACTGTGTAATAAGAAAGGACCAAAGGCTCAAATAAATAAATAACACCAAAGAAGACTCCCTGTGGTGAGGTGTAGCAGATTCCATCACAAACAGAACCATGTGCCTGAACCAATGTCTCTGTTCTTCTAGGTACCATTTCCAGGGGTTGTTCTACGACAAAAGCCTTTTTGCAGCCAGGAATCGCAGACTGTCTTTTTTTTCCCACCATCACTATGCTAGTCCACCACTATACTAATAGCAGGGCATTAGCATTTCAAGGAGCCTCCATTAAGGAGGGCAAGAAAAGCTGCTCTCTGCAGGGGGAAATCCATTTTGTCCCAGGCTCCAACATCTGCTCCAGCCGTCCCAGCCAGAAGGAAGCTCAGATAAAGCCGAAGAGACCTCTGATTTACTGTAACGACAGACAGACAGACAGGACGGCAGAACGGATGACCATATGTGGAAGCCAGGGAAGGGGGAAGAAAGAGGATAAGACAAAAACAACTTCTGTCTCACTGTCTGTCATTTTCTGCTACTTGTGTCACTGCTGGTGGAGAGAGTGTCGGAGGGAGGGGCGATCATGGGAAAGGCAGATTGCCAGATTAAGCTTGGCTGGATGAATTGCCAAAAGTAGAAAAGTCAACATAATGTTAAACATTATAGTATTTGCAGCAGTAGGAGTACAGTTTTATGTGGTACAGTTCCACCGACGGTGCACGTATTTCTTTCAAGTGATTTTCAGGCAAGTCTTAAATAAATCTTGGATGTCTATTGTACTCATAAGTCTGTGTCTGTTTGTTCAAAACTATCTTTTAATATAAATATTTACATTAGAAAATGCGCTTAATCCCCGAACACTAAAAACATGACATTAAATCTATTTTGCCATATTCACATCCACTCTACTGCAATTGGTCAAACAACCGATCTCGGAAGTCTCCAAGGGACTTGTTGTACAAACAAAGCAGGGGTGATTACAGGTGACTGGAGAAGAAGTGAAGCCATTATTACTTCATAATGGACTTACAACCTCTTGGAGAGGAGGACTTACATTTGAAACGTGAGTAATTCAGGAGGGTTGGGTTTTCACATTAGTCGCCCTTTTTAAAATCGTATATATATTAAAAGACATAAGGAGGAAGAAACTGAAAAGTCCAGGCTCCTTATTTAAGGGGAGGGCAAGACTATAAACTGAAGTCAACACAGATAAAACACATCTTCAAAGATCTCAGGTTTTACAATGAACTAAAAAATGGATGTGGAAAGTCGGACATTTGACTGTGAAGTTCAAATGTTTTTCTGTGTCAAAAAGAGAGTCACGTAAGAGAAAGTGAAAGGAGGACAAACTCAGAGATTCTAGATAGTGGAAGAATGCAATGATTTAATGATTTAATTAAGAAATACAACTTTCTTATACATCAAGTCAATTTAAATAATGATAATGTAAATGTAAGTAATGGACAGTTGAGAGATCAACTTTTAAAAGTGAATCAAAGTTCAAAAAATGACACAAATTAATTGTTTTACGAAATCCGGCTTGATGAAAGAGAAGAAGAAAAAAAAAGATGAACCTGCTACCTATTAGCTTGATTATAAAACAGATGACAAGACTTTGTTAATTTGACCTTTAATCAGATTTTTCTTAATCCTGACGCAATTCAAAAGCGGTAACAACGCGTGACGACCATTTGGTGCAACACACCGGCTGAAATGGATGGACCTAAAAGAGAAGATGAGTCAAAGAGAGGTACTTGATCCCTGCTCCATCTGTCCCACTTCTCTCAACTCCCTCCCTATATGGTGGTCCTGTGTTCACGATGGTCTACTAAGTCCCTCACTGTCCCAAAGCCAGAGCAGCAAAGAGGTGGACGGAGCCACACCAGCTGGGAGCCAAAGCTTTCAGTGGACCAAGGGAATGAAAAACAACATCCAGCAACAGCGAAATGTGTTTCCCATCGTTTTTAACGACGTGTTTGATATAACAATGCGTCGCCATTCTAATAATAGAGTATTTTGTAATTACATGACCTTGGAAAGGATAGTAAGTGAAGTCATGGCGCCACGGATCTGATATATTTAAGTCCAAAATCAGAGCAAGTGATTACTCATTCTCAAAGATGAACAGGGCCACAAAAAACTCCTGCGATGGAGTCCAACTGTTCCCATACTCGAGAACACAATTCCAGATGATGAATAATCGTTTTTTAACTGGCTGGCTTGTTGACCAATGTAAATCCAGCTCTGCTCTGTGGGCTGAAAAGCCAAAGACAAGCATTTATTCTCTGGATCGGATCCCAGACAGAATCAAGGATGGGTTTGAGTAAAACTATGGGTTCCTTCACACAACAGGCAGATGGGGCACAGAATCATGGCTAAAGTGTGTGTCATTAGAGCGATAACAAGAACATAAGACATAGACAATACATATTTTGACAATGTTGGTTTAAATTCAGTGGTTTAATATGATGGCTTTGATAGCATAGTTGGGACTAGAGGAGTGAGAATAAAATCAATACAGCCAGATATATTTTTCAAAAGTACAATTTGTTTTTTTGTGTTTTCACTTACAAGTAATTTATCTTTATCATAGACATGTTGGTTGGTTTGAATTCAATAAAGTGTGTGTAAAATATAATTATACTTAATTTTTTTTTTATTGACAATTAACATGCACATATTCACAGCGTTTGTCCTTTTTGGAATTCCAATTAAACTTCCAAGCACTAGATGGCAGAAGTCACAGCTGAAGGAACAACAAAATCCTGCAAGATCCTGCTGATGACTGAGGACTGCTTTTAAAGCTTCTCTTTTGGTTTCATTTTTAGAACTGAACTGAAAACAATCGATAAATGTCAAAAAAAATCAGATTCTCCTAAAATAATCTCCAAAATTATAGTGTAAAATTAAGTGTAGCGAAATATGTTTAAGAAATGTATTGTGAGCTGAATATACCCTGTATTGTTACTAATTGTGAGATCAGTCTATAGCTACAGTCCTAGTTTTGACGTCAAAAGCCTTGAAATTATTTAAAGTCTTTCACTTAAAAAAACAGCATCGAAAGAAGGATACAAAATTATATTAAAACGAAAATTGCAGGAATATATATATACTGTTTACATCTGAAAAAGTGATGACAATTGCCAAATTGTGTATAACCTTTTAGTTTAAGCATTTGTTTAATCACTTGTGATATCTGTCAGGATAAGAATTTTCTTTTTTTATTTAAAATAAATCAAAATATAGTAGAGAGCAAGAGGTTATTACTGTACTTCTGCAGCAAATATTGAGCACTAAAACAGTTAAGGAAAAAAAAATCTATATAAATTCTCAAAATGAAGCAAGCATTTCTAATTCTAAATGGTATTAGTTATTGATGGGCTGAAGAAGCTTCATGAAGCAGTGTCATGTTGATTAGAGGTCAGTAGGTGGCGCCATCCGTGTGATATTTCATTAGAACAGTCTTTCAAAACAATGGAAAATAGTGCAGAGACCCCCATCTAGTGGCTCTGAAAATAAAGACAGTGCTTCATGAAGCTTCATCACCATCACTAGTATTATTTACAAGTGACGCGGGGGGGACGAAGCTTCATGAAGCAGTGTTACGTTGTTTAGAGGTCAGTAGGTGACACCGTTAGTTTAAAAATTATGTGATGTTGTGGTTCTGAAAAAAATGACACTCATCAGACCATCACTATCAGTTAGCTGTAGCAGTGGTTATAATCTGACTGTATGTATATGGAAGTTTATTGTTTGTTTATTGTCTACTGAAAGCTAAAAAGGACGGACGCCTCTCAGAATATCGAACAATATACCCCCAAACATACAGTTAGTGTTGTCTACACCAAGAAGGTCGTCTGTGGAGATCACCTGGCTACTCTCAGTGTATGGAAAGCAAACATGTCAGAAACCTGGCTACCCTTGTCTGAAGAGCCAGCAGCTGAACAAAACAACAACATTTGGAACATCTGAGCACAAGAACCAGCTCTGTCGCTTTACTCAGTCTCTCTCATGCCACTTTGAAGCCAGCACTCTCAGGCCTGACTGACGCTTGTTAGTCTGTGTGGTCCAGACGCAAGTCATCCAGACCGCTTGCTACACTGTGTTTACTGGAGGCGTGCTTCTCACACACACACACACACACTGCTGCAGAGATTCTTAAACTTAAAGTTTTGTTTACAATAACTGAGAGGTAGAGTGTGTGTTGATGGCGCCGTGAAAGAGAGAACATGTAGAGTGGGCCAGTCGAAAAATACCTGAGAAGGGGGCAGCTGGTGAGAAAAAACATTAGTGGGGTGGACAAGCATGAAAACACTACTGGGTTAACACGGCATTACCTTATAAAGGACAGCTTAAGGACATTCACTTTCCAAAAGTCACTCATGAAACATTTGGACAACAAGGTTAGGCTTTCCACAAAGTTGGTAAAAAGTTACACATTCACAGAGAGAATATACAAACTAAACATGTCTCTAGTTTAACACTGCAATAAAACTGACCAGAAACTGTTTCCTTCAATTGAGAAAAAATCTCTAAACTTAGGAACGTGATGTCACAATACGATCTGGAGCTTCTAATCCATGCGTTTGTGTCTTCTCGTTCAGACTATTGTAACATTTTATTTTCGTGTCTAAACAAGAAGGAGCTGTCTGCAGTTGATAAAGAACTCCGCAGGGTCAATTCTGACCTGCTCTAGTAGAAGAACTCACATTTCTCCGATCTTTAAAACCCTTCACTGGCTGCCAGTTTCTTTCAGGATCCATTTTAAAATTCTGATCCTTGCTCTCAAATCTATTCATGGTCAGGCTCCTCCTTACATCAGTGATCTGATCCAGACTTACATCCCAGCTCGGTCTCTTAGGTCTGTGGATCAGAATCTGCTGATGGTTCTGCGCACAAGCTTCCAGACCAGAGGAGAGAAATCCTTCCAGGCTGTTGCTCCTAAGCTTTGGAACGATCTTCCTCTCCCTCTGCATTTGATGGAGTCTACTGACTCCTTTAAGAAACATCTTAAGACATTTTTATTTGTGCAGACTTTTTCCTAATCTTCGTAATCTTCCGTCTTATGTTTTGGCCTTATAGTTTTTAAATGTTTAGGTATTTTTAAATGTATATTTCTTTTGATGGTTCAAGCACTTTGTGACCCTGATGTAGAAAGGCGCTTTACAAGTAACTATTACTTAAATATACACAGAGAAGCCTGATCTTGAAGTTGTAGGATCACTATTTGAACATTTGACTAGTTTATTTTTACTCAGTGTTATGGTGGTTTTTATTTTTATGTAAAAATGTCATAAAAGTGAAAAAAAACAGAGGAATCCCATTTAATAGTGATGAGTGGATGAGGCCTAATAATACAGCTTTTTCGTGAAGACACTATCATGATTCCGTGTATTTATTTTGAAGTGCCAGGAGATTGCACTCTCAGCTTTAGCTCTAAAGTTCTTATTTAATGGAACCTGGCATCATTTTGATACTTTTAATGCAACCATGAAAAGTGAGTAAATTCACAGATTTGCACGTAAAGGCCTATGCTTATAAAAACCTGCTCCGGATTTAATAACCACTAGGAAAACTCAGATCTGATTGTAAAAACATGTGGTAATTATGATTAAAACGTGGTATGATTGTTAATTAGTAATAACCATTAATCCCCAACAATGAATTGACAACTGTCACCATATAAGGAGGTGTAGATGATCCTGTATTTTGAGTCGATTTAAATTTAATTTTTGCAATCATAACCTTTTTCTCTCTTTCTCAACATGCACTTCTACTTTGGAACTTTGATGGCAACTTTTTAATTTATGTACGAATGTATTTATTGCATTTGTGTATTTATTTGATTGTTTAACATGTATTTATGGCTGTTTGTATGGATGGATGTGTTATTGCTGCTGGACAACACAATTTCTTCTTCGGGGGATCTATCTATTTTAAACCAGCTATTTGCCAACAACTGATGGCGCCACCTACTGACCTCTAAACAACATGACACTGCTTCATGAAGCTTCATCACTATTAAAAACTACTCGGGATGTAGATTTTGTGAGTATCTAACACAAGATCAGAGCTACTAGAATATTCATTTGGCAAGAGATACAACGAATCTACTTAGATGTCTCCACTCGTCTATTAACAGTATTTGTTGACTCCCAGTAAATAAGCCGGGGCACTAGGCTTCACTTTTCATTGAATATATTTGAAAGGTCTATTGGTCAGTTGCCATCATTAATCTGGGAACTTTCCGTGTTTAGCATTTTGTGCTAGCCTGCTGTTTGTGTACGCAAAGATGTACACAAAGATCCGATGATTGGCCGCAGGGATGAGGCTCAATAATGAAAGGATGCTCATCTCGAACACATTAACCCAGGACTAAATCTCCCTCTCTTGGTTTCTACCAGCGAAAAGATTGCTCACTGCGCACTTAAGCTCTTGCTCGGCAGAACGCTTCCCAAAACGCACCCCCCAACCCCAACCCCTACCCACACACACACACACACACACAGACACACACACACCAAGACCTCCACCTCCAATCTGCATCTGTAACAAATAAATGATGAATTTCGGACACCAGGGTGGGTTGAAAAATGAGAGGACGACTCGTCTCGGCCCAGCGGCAATATCATGGTATGCAACAGAGAGAGCAAGTTTTTATATTCTGGGTTTAGCGATGTCCAGGGGCCTGGAAGCGTGGCGGGTCTGGCGAGGCTGGCTCGGGTCGAGGGGAAGCTTGGAGGCAGATAGACAAGAAGAGTGACGGCACCGAGATAGACTAGCTACCTATTTATAGCCCGGGCCATCTGCAGAGCTCCCTCTTGTCTTTGGTCATCCTGCTCACAAAGGCTTGGAGGCAGATTCCAGCAGCCCAGCGCCCAGCCGCTCCATTCACTATTCATTCCAGAGCCGGCAGCACCATATGGATCCGGCCCCACTGCTGGGCCCTGGCCGGCCTGTTTCTCCCTCTCCATCTCCCTCTCCTCAGATTGACATGGTAATGAAGTCGGGTTGTTTTCCCCTTTTCTTCTGTGGGTCTTCTCCTCTTCCTTAGACAGAAGTTAGTCCTTGAACGTGTCCCCCCCCCCTCCCAGCCCCCCAGCCCAGTCATCTTCCTTCCCTCTGTTCTCTTGTTCGTCTTGACCACTTTCTCCTTCTCTCGTTTTTCAGCGACAACCCAAACCCTTCTTCACATTAATAGGCACCTTTTGTCACCTATCTGCTCTGGGATTGAGTTCTCTGGTCACACATCCTCTTTTCTTCAGCTCACATCCTCTTTCCAGCTTGACCATCACACTTCCATGAGGCCTAACTGGCACTAAAGCAGAAATAAGAATCAGAGGAGGGGGTTCCAAACAAGGAAACTGTTTATCGTGCAACAAAGCACAGCCTCTTGGGGGAAGTAAGAGGACTGTGAAAGTGAACCCAAACACAACTTCAGTCGACTCCCTGCTGTCCCACTTTGGCCTGTAAATGGTGGACAAAGGCAGCGTAATAGAGTGTTAAGTTACTGTGATTCTGAATATCTACTGGAACTTGACTAGAGAGAACATGGCAGAGAGAATCAGAGGATTTCCATTTGAGATGGAAGTTTCTCATTTTCGATCACTAAACACATTTATTTGTCACATAAATAAAACCTTCTGTTTCACTCTCAGTCTCTTGTACTTTTACTAACTTACGCCTCTCAAGAGTGGAAAAAAACGAACGTTGGGACAATCCATTCTGCCGTTGGTGGTAGAGCAGATAGTAACTAGAAAAGCACTGAAATCAATCAATCAATTCAATAAAACAACTGCCGTTTTTTTCAGGAATTGTTTTGGCTCTGGGCAGAAAAACATTTTGAAGATGAAAAGTTGATTTAATTTAAGTGATTCAATTAATTATCACAACAATTCTGCGGCGGCAGAGCAGTGGTTAGCACGGTGGCCTCAGAGAAAAGAGTTGTCCATCACCTCCAGGCTGGAAGGGAGCCAACTTGTTACCTTTCTGTCTGGAGTTTGTATCTTCCCCTCTGTATCTTGTGTGGGTTTACTCCGGGCACTCCGGTTTCCTCCCACCGTCTGAAAAAATACAGAGGTTGATTGGGAACTTGTGAAATTGTCCTTAGGTATGAGTGTGTGTGTGTGAATGGTTGTCTGTCTTCGTGTGCCCTGGGACAACCTAGCGTCCTGTCCAGGGTGTCCCCCTCCTCTACCCCGATGAAAATGGGATAGACTTCAGCCCCACCGCGAACCCAGTAAGGGATTAAGCAGTAAAGAAAATGAATGAATGAAAAGTTCTGCTCATTTTTATTGGCAGGGAGATCGAGCAGCAGATGTTAAAAGCCATATAAGTGAAGGAGGATATATTTCAAAACCTTCCTGAACACAAATTCAACTTAAGAATGTTGCCAATATGTTATTTATCATCATTTCCTTATGCCAACATTTTTTTTGCAGATTTTTGCGTAACAGTTCTTGATGGCAGAGAAATTCATTGTTGTAAAAAATATATTATAAAGGGGAATTCTGAAATAACTCTCAAGAGGTTGTTGAAAAAAGAAGGGGATGAAAAGTTGCACAAGGAACCTGTTAAGAGTCGGTGGATTGATAACAAAAAGTGTCTTTTTCTCAAATGATTTGTATGTGTGACAGTGTTTATCGTGAAAACACTAAAGGATTACAGTTGATGAATCCTCTTTAACAGTCCAAGGTGTCGTCTCCCAACCACGGTTTGGCTCCTTGGGATTCGCCGAGCCTGAGGCCAAGGCCAGCCTAGTTAGCCATGCATGCTCTGCAGGATCTAACCTAATTAGGTGCCATCCCAATGTCAACACAGCCGTGCCCAGATCTTTATAAAGTACTTCCTCACACTGAAGAAGAGTGCAAAGATCCTACCATCTGTAGTTGTGTGTTCGTCTGTGGGTGTGTGTTGATGCTTGCAACTTGTCTTCTTGGTTAAAGATGTTAAATAATCCATAGAGAAACCAAAAGAAGTGACACGTTTGTACATTCGCTGGCCACTCATTCCCACTTATTCAAACGTGGATCCTTCAGCACTGAGATTAACCAACACTTTATGTTGTTTTAATATGTCGTCTAATTCCATTTACATGGATAAAACCCTTTCACAAATAGATTACCTGCTACATACGATCCACTCTTTCACTGTGAAATTGTGGCACAACGCCACATCCTCCCACTGCTTCTTACTCCATTAAAATACAGATGAGAGTGTTTTACAGCCCGGGCCAACAGCAACGCCTCCCAGCTAATCCACTAACAAACACAAACATCAGATGAATTATCTGTAATGGAGAGGACTCTGTTCTGGCACGGCTGGCAGAGGAAGGAAACAAAACACGAGTCTATTTCGGTTAATATTTGGATTTCTGTTGATTCCACTTTTCATGTTCATAATTAGCTGACAAATATAGATCCTGCAGAGCAACTTCAAGACGCCGTTGATGTCTGTAGGTGAGCTTCAAGCTGTTCTCGCGTCATTTCCAAGCTTGATAGAAATACACCAACAGTTTGTCAACTTTAGCAAATGCTCTTGAAACAGAATCCTCCATCCATCCATGCATGGCTAGAAGCACTCTTGACAGTTTCGCTGGTGTGGAAGCCAAACAAACAATGCTGCTGTGACAAGGCAATCTCTCCCGTGTCTGAATCTCATCTACTTAAAGTGCCATTGATTCAGGCACACATTCTTTTAATGCGCATTCTTGGCAACGGGGCATGAAATCCAACACCTCAATTCCATTAGACTGTTACTCCAATAACTCCCAATAATGCTCCGCTAACTGCCATACATACACGGTCGCTGGAGGTACTGGAACCTTGCTGCTCCCTTTGGGGCATATTTAATAATGCTAATGGACTTTAAAGGTTGATTCATTCAGCTGACATGGAGGCAAGTTGGCTGGAAGTCTGCAGAAGATTTCTCTGCCAAGAAATTAGCAACTAGTGGCAAAATGAGAACATTTTATGGATTTAATGTAATTACATTACAGCGATTTGTGAAGCAAATGAATGGATATTCACTCACTCACTTTGATACCAAATAGTCTCTTGTAATTCTCTCTTACTGGGTCTGCTTAAGTGAAGTAAGTGAGGCAGCGTTTGCTGTTTAATTGGATAAAAGGGTCTTTTCCATGTCTCTCACAGACCGATGTTAAGATAGAAGAAAGTAAAAATATTATTTGTAAAATTAGTGATAAGACCATGAACAAAAAAAATTAGCTTTTAGAACTTTGTGGCAATGTGTGAGCATGTTTGTGTTCAAGCATTATTTATATTTATATAATTTTCACTAATTAAGAGCCACAAGCTAATTTTGTTTCAGAGAAAAAGTTTTCTTTTTCTAAATGAAAAACCTTTGAGGCCGTCATAAACACAACTTTTCTTTCTTTCTTTCTATGCGGCCAGGTTACAAATGTGTTATTGACGGGGGGTGGGCGATGACTGCTATACACTATTTCAGTCATTCCTCTTGTGCATTTTACCGTAACTTTAATCACAACGACGTCGTAAACAGCCTCTTGGAGGCGCTCTAGCAGGAAGCAATGGAGCGAGAAAGGTGGGAAAAAACAATAGGCAGAGGAAGGACGATAGTTTACTGAACAATTAATGGCCATAATGCTCTGTAGATATTAAGAAAAAGAAGATGATGATGGGTTAATTTTTTTTTACAAGTCAATTTCTGCATTATTTGCTCACCTTCATGAGGGAAATGCATATGATGTAGCTTTTAAATTAAAGGTGATTGAAACTCACCAAAACGTTGAATCAGCAGGAGCTCAAGTATGTTTTTCCTGCAAAAAATATGTTTCCATGCAGTTTGTGTTTCACTAATTTTCACAAGTTTAAATAATTATTAATCTATTTAACTTTACTGAAATGACCGTCCTGACCTCCATTCAATCATTAAAAGAGGAATAAGATGGTTTGATTTGGTTTTAAAGGGTCAATTTCTGCATTATTCACACAGTAGAGACGGCAGCGTAAAAAAACACTAAGGTAACACTAAGGCCCCTGGCTTTTTTGTTCCCTAGTTTCTTGAAGATGTTTTTATTGTGAGGAAACAAAATATGATTAGGAGGGAAAACAAGGTCTTTGAACGACAAGAAAGACTGATGTCATGCAGCGCAGATAATGGGAGTGCTAAGACGACAAGAAAGTGATAGAAATATTAGGAGCGCACAGAAAGAGAAAGGCATATGAAAGTGTGCGCTGGACAGTCTGATCCCGCATGAGCCGATGAGATGGGTGAGGAGGGATGAGAGATAAGAGCTAAAGAGGATTAGGGCCGTGAGAACCTTTGTTGTTGTGATCAGTTAAAAGCACTGGCTCGCCACCATCCACCTGACCAAGTAACATGCTGACTGTGGCAGCTCTGCACAACCGGCTTCCTCACATGGACATCATCAAGATTCTTGCTGCGTCATTTTCACGAGTGTGACAGGAGTCGGGAACATGTCGTTTTGCCTGAAAATCATTTAGTTTATTCTATTTTTGCTTCTATCGAAAAGGAGGTTGAGACTGGGATTGGATCCAGAGTTATTGGATACACAGCATGAATATCCCACAGGAATAAGTGATTGAGGGGTGAAATGTGGCGACACAAATTGGTTAATGATTAGGTTGAACACATGAGTTGATGTCCTGGAATGTAGGGAATGTGGGAGATTCCTGTCGCAAACTTTAATAAGTAAGCTGACTGTCAGCTCTCTTCTGTTGAGGTCTTTGTTCCCACATGGGACTCCACATCAGTGGTCCCTAACCTTTTTTAGCACTACGGATAGCTGGGATCATTTCCACAGTCTGGCCTTCAGATTAAAAGTGGTTACAATTAGGAAAATGTTGTCGAAACATGATCTGGAGCTTGTAATCCATGCGTTTGTTTCTTCTCGTCTGGACTATTGTAACAATTTGTTTTCATGTCTTAACAAGAAGGATCTGCAGTTGATTCAGAACTCTGCAGCGAGAATTCTAACCTGCTCAAGTAGAAGAACTCACATTTCTCTGATCCTTAAAACTCTTCACTGGCTTCCAGTTTCTTTCAGGATCAACTTTAAAATTCTGGTTCTTACTTTCAGAGCTATTCATGGTCAGACTCCTCCTTACATCACTGATCTGATCCAGCCTTACACCCCAGCTCGGGCTCTGAGGTCTGTGGATCAGAATCTACTTATGGTTCCTCGCACACGGTTCTGGACCAGAGGAGAGAAATCTTTTCAGGCTGTTGCTCCTAAGCTTTGGAACGATCTTCCTCTCTCTTTGCGCTTGATGGAGTCTACTGACTCGTTTAAGAAACATTTTAAGACATTTTTATTTGTTCAGGCTTTTCCTTGATTTTCTGGAACTCCTGTTGTGTTATCAGTTTTATCTTGACCTTTAAAGTATATACTTTATTGAGTATTGTTTTGATTGTTTAAGCGCTTGGTGACCCTGGTCTGGAAAAGCGCTATATAAATAAAAATGACTTACTTACTTACTTACTTTAGATCAAAAATGGTTACAATAAAATATCATTACAACATCAAAGGCATCTCACCGAGACGCTGAATCAGCACTAGCGCAAGACAGAAATATGTTTCCAAATAGAGTTTATGTTCCACTAATTCTCACTATTTTACAGAATTATTGATTTACTAAACTTGTTGGAAATCAGCATCCTGAATTTAAATACAGACAGTACTAATAAATAAAAAATAAATTACATATGGTCTATTTTCTTATTCTTTTTTCTGTGCAGCCTGATAACAAATGGACAGTTTCCGGTCCCGACACTAGGGGTTGGGTACCACTGCTGTACATGACAAGTGTCCATGAGTAGACAGAGGAGCCAAGGGCCTTCTTAAGTTGGCCCTGAATCTGCCTTTATGACCAAAGAAAGCCAAAATAAATGTCATGAACCTTCTACCATGGCTCAGTGCAGAGTCAAATGAATATGCTCTTTACACAGAGTCCCAAATTACTTTGTAATACTGACTCCAGGATTACATTTGATTTCATCCAATCAAAAGCACAAGTTTTCCTGACAGACAACACCTCTGAGGAGAATCCCCTCCAACAGGTGCCGCTCTGTTGACCAGCCCCGTCCAGACAGCAGCCAACACAGTTCATGCATCAGTCACACTAAACAAGAGAGCGAGCTAATTGTTTCCGACACAGAACTCGATCCACTTTTTACAATTCCGACTTGTGGTGAGCATCATATTTCACACTCAACACTTCTCAGACAGTGGAAAAGCCGTTTGGCAGGCAAGGGTGTAAATCTTCTGGCAAGAGGGCGACTCTGATAAAAGACAAATACCACTGTAGCACGGTTATTAGCAAAACTTCAAACTTCCAGCAGTTTAATATTAAAAAAATGGTTCTGACTAGAACGTCCTGCCTTCATTAGCTCTCTCTTCCCACTATGTTATAAATAGCTGAAGATTGAGTAAGAGTGAGAAGACTGCGGTCGAAGAGTTTGGAGTAATAAGGAAGTGGGCTGTGACAAAGACATGCAGCAGAAGGAAACAGACACGGCTCTCTCTTGTTTTCACTTCCTGATCTGGTCCACGTCGGACATCGAGATGACTCCGTCCCCCCAAAGGTCCGTCTGATGATCATGTGAAGTTCAGGAATCCATCTGCAACACTCAGTTTTGTTCATGGTTAAGTCAAACTGATACAGCTCTGCATTGGCAAGCACCTGTTACGTATCCGGCCTAAAACATTTAACAAACACGTACCATACATGTTCTTTGCATGTGTGAAATACAGTATGTATAATCCTCAGTTGAGGCTCACAAGTTCTGGACAGGCAGACCACGGTGACCTGGGAATGGGGGACAGTGAACCCTTAGCATGTTCAAGTAAACGGGTTATAAATGTTGCTACTTTTTTTTCTTTTCAACAAACACAATCCTCTTGAAAACTTGACATTTTTTACTTTAGTTCTACCTTTTTATGTAAACATCTTCAACTAGCTGTGATATTTTGTAGAATTCATTTTTGCTGGCTTTTAAATATACGTGGGTTTCACAGATAATGTTATTTTGATGTTTCTTTTAATACATATTTGAAGTTATTTTAGTGTGGATTATGTAGACTTGTTTAATTTATGCTAACTGTAACATATGCTTTATTAAACAAATGGAGTAGGATTGTACCAAGAATCTGCAAACGTTCTTTCAACCTCTATATTGACTTCAATTAATGTATTTGAAAAGAAAGTTAAAAAAAAATAAAAAAAATAAAATCTGGTTAATCCAGTCAATAGACACAAACTGCAGTATATTGAGGACACAGTAAAGTCCAATCTGGAGATAGATTACACAAAAGGAACAGAACTATTCACTGATAGAAATATAACATAAATATTGCTTTCAAAAGGCAAACTATTATAGATAACAATAACTAATAATGTAACAAATATAAGTATTGCTACACTGTATTAATTATTTTCACTTGTTCCAGGAGGTGGTGTTATTTAATTTGTATTTATTTTCAGAGTAGCATTTTTCTAGTGTAGCAATAAGTTTTATTCGTAAAGCTTTCACAGATCAGGGTCACAAAGCGCTTAAGCAACAAACAATACATAGTTACAACTACATAGACTGTGTTTAACCAGTGTAATAACATGTGTCATTACAAATGCATTTCCAGATTGATACAATAAACAAAATCTAACTTCATCAATTATTAATAACGGTTTATAATGAATTACTTGTAGCACAGTTTCTTCACTCGCCGATGTTTGATGAACCCAAAAGTATCATTACCCTGTTTTGACTCACGGACATGTTTTCAATTCCTCTTGGATTAGAGGAAGCTGACAACACACACTCTGGGATTGAAACAAGCGATGACTTAAGAAGCCGATTCCTCATTTTTGAGCGACAACTTTTCCCTCCTAAAACAGAAGGTTAAAGTCCAGCCGCAGTGTTAAGCTCTGTGTGCGATGGCGGCGATAGGCAGACATCTGATGAAGGTGGCCCCGGCTCGCTGCAGTGACAGCTGTGTCGGAGTGATAGGTGGGCGACACAGCAACGTGGATGTGTGATGGGATGCCAATAGGCAATATTGCCCAAAAGTTAAACTGCAGCCAACTTTTCCACGCTGCCAACTGTTCCCGTCGCCGAACCATCCGAGTGCTTCGACGCCATACAGAATTAAGAGGAAGTCTCACTGAGGTGGAACCGATTGGCTTAAATTGTTTTAAACATCTTTTTTTTTCCCACAAAGGTGAACTACATTTAGATATTATTCATGTTTGTTTGTAGTTAGCTGTCATTGAAACATTAAGCGGTAATTAAGCCGTTATTCCTCCTGAACAAATAATGTGTCGACACTTTTCTATTAAATCTCCAAAATAATGTGTCAACGAATATTCTAGAAAGAAACCTCTACATTTTAGATACAGATTGGCATCTGCTCTGGCAGACATGTTTAAGTCCAATATTATCAATTCTTATAATACATTAGATAGAATTCCAGGATATAATCAGGTAAATGATGATTTTAAAAATGTAAATAAAATGTCCCATCAAAAACTACCTGTTTAAGTAGGTAAATATCATAATGTCATACGATCATAATCTCTCTTCAGGTCTTTCTAGTCGAGACCTGGTTGATCTAATATTCATGCCTGCGACGTAAACATCCTTCATTCTGTTGGAAAATGTATTCATTTCCTCTCTATATAATGGTGTAAAGAAGGAGTTAGAAAAATATGTTTTGTAAAAAAAAACTAAAAGGGGTAAACATGAACTTTGTCGTCTAGTACATGTGTGGACTTTGGGATGAGTAAACCTGACCAAACTCACGAATGAACCTGTTGACACAAAGCTCCAAAGAAGTCGCCTGAGAAAATCAATGATGTTTAGTAAGAGCTAGAAATGAAGCAACAATCATGTCATTTAGACTATTAAGCAGTAGTATATATGTATGTATACATTTAAGTCGGTGTAAATTATTTTTAGCAAAGTACAAGTACAAAAGTGCAAGTTATCACTATCGAAGTACTTCTCAAGCTAGCAAACACCAGAGCACTTCTCAAGTACAGCTGTTTTTTTTTTTCTTGTTTGGCCAGATGACAAATACTTCATCATTGTAGTACACATTACTCAGTTAGCTCTATATAGAACTTGAATGTTAAATCAGTATTACAACAACCCTCAACGCATCAAAGCTCGCCAGCATAGCATTATTATTTTAAGCTTCAGTTTCGTTCAACTTCAGTGTCACAGCCATGCATTTTATTTTGTTTTTTACCTTATTAACTTATTTTAACTAAACATCTCAGACTCTACATATGAAGCATTATTGTGATTTTTTTCAACTCAACTTTATTCAACATTTAAAACATATTGTTAATGAAATAAAGCTGCCTTGTTTGTTCTAGTCAGATAACCGGTTTTAATTAAATATCCACCAACTGGTTTATTAAACTAAATATTAAGCATCTGGTTCATTTTTTTTGTTTGTTTTTTTTGTGTTCAAATCTATGAGATCATTAAAAAAGCAAATATATATTTATTGAACTTCTTGGTGTTGTTCGACTAAGGAAACTAAATAATAGTCTAAATAATATATAATAGAAATTACAATATATAATATTATATTTATAAATAGAGATATAGATATAGATATCTATATATACAGTATATATAATAACCTTAAATTGCTTACTTTTCTTAACCAAAAGAGGTTATAGTTCATTCTAAACTCACTTGTTGAACTTATTTACTCAGCCACATTCCACAGCTACTGGGGCGGATCCTGTGCTTCAGTGAAGTCCTCGCCAGACTCACTTACCAAGGGCCACAAAGGTCCAATGGCACCTGAACGACACCTGCAGCACCAGGTAGGTTCGATCAGCTGAGGGGGGGGGGCCTCTGATGACTGACAGCCCCGAAATTCCCATCTCCATGGAAACTAAAACAGCGGCGCCTGGAGGGCTAGCTCGAGGGCTGCTGTGAACCGTGTGACGTCAGCACGTCGGCGCCGGAGAGTCTGCGAGAGAGAGAGAGAGAGAGAGAGAGAGAGCGGGGCAGAGGAGGAGAGAACACCGACGCGCTCCTGCGCCGATCTATCACCTACCTGACATGCTTTGTTTATAATATACACAGCCGTGGGAAACAGGGGAAGAAGAAGAAGAAGAAGAGGGAAGGGATGAGAAAATGAACAGCAAACTCTCCAGATGTGCGCAGAAAACAGCAGGAGCGTCTCGCTTACTCTGACAATATTGTTCATCCTGAGGACCAACTTCGTCTCGTTCTTCTGCGGACACACCACACATGCTAGAGTGCTTTATAGATCACGTGTTATCAGAACTCAATAGACCATCTTGTCACCAGTAAAAACTCACTAAAAGAAGTATAAATATGTGTCTTTTAAAACAAATATTATTATAAGAAATTAAAGATTTAATCTCCTGCAGTCATAAGTGTTTTTGCGCATCAGTTTCTAATGGATGACAAGTGAGCCCAGGAGACACATCATGGTGATGTTCTTCAAGATAAGGTCCACAAACTTTCTGTATTTCCACGCTTCTTTATAAGTCAAAACAAACCATCGAGTCTCGTTTGAAAGCTTCGTGGATAATTGAGACGATGTGTTGCTCGGACTCACGTGCTCGCCGTAAACTGACAGCCGTGCGATCCATTAATTTTCTTGATCACAAACAGGTAAGGGGCTTAATTTTCCAAATTGCCCACCGGAGCTGCTGAAGCGCACACTCTGGGTTCCGCCTTCTCGGGACGTTGCTACTGGCAACGCGGAGGAGAAAGGGGAGGGCCGAGTGCGGAGCAGCCAATGGCAGCGCGGGATCTAGTTGAGCGACACGGGGCGCTCGGCTAATCAACGCCTTTGTCCCGCCCACGTGTTCTCGCCAGTCCGCTGCTTATAAAAGCCGCAGTGACAGCTCCGTAATCCAGTCTGACCGCAGATCGCCTCGCGAATCCACATTGACAGAGGAAAGGAGAAACTTAAGCAGGAGAAAAATGAAAGCAATAAGCCCCGTTCGGTCTCTGCGGAAAAGCAACGCGAATCTATCGGAGCAGAGCCTGGGGATCTCGCGGAGTAAGAGCCCGGTGGACGACACGCTCAGCCTGCTGTACAACATGAACGACTGCTACTCCAAGCTGAAGGAGCTCGTGCCCAGCATCCCGCAGAACAAGAACGTCAGCAAGATGGAGATCCTGCAGCATGTCATCGACTACATCCTGGACCTGCAGATCGCCCTGGACTCCAGCGTGTCGCTGAGCAGCCTGCATCATCACCCCCAGACCCCCTCCCGGACCCCGCTGACCACCCTCAACACAGACATCAGCATCCTGTCATTACAGGTAACGGCCGCCATTGTTCTTGGAGAAAAAAAAAACCTCCTCTATTGTTCCAAACTTAGAGGATGGCGGAGGTTAAGAAGATCGATGTTAACGTTTTTTTTTTATTTGTTTGTTTTCAGTCTCCCGAGTTGCCAGCAGAGCTGCTGACAGATGACAGCCGGACTCCGCGTCGCTAAAAGCGGTGAGTAAGTCCTGCTGCTGCAGTCTGTTCCAGCCATCCTGTTCCCCAGTCTGCTGGGGCCAGATCCTCATCCGCGCGCGCGTCCACAACAAACGTGCGTCCTTTTTCTAAACGGGCGCAATATGTTCCTTTTTTTTTATTGAAGGGGACTCTCTCTCTCGCGCGCGCGTCACGGATTGTTTTGAAAATAACAGACTGATTCGATTGGAAGTCGCGCAGAAAACGCGTGTGCACGAGTGCGATAGTAGAGCCTCTGGTGTGTGTAATGAATGGCGTCTGCAGCAGGAAATAATGGTTGTATGGTCACTGCTACCACCATGTCTGCGCATAATTGGTACAAGAAGTGGGAAGGCGCCAGCTGAGCGGCAATTACGCTGATTCTTCCCCAGATTGTAGCCTCAACTTGTGCGAGTGTGTGTGTGTGTGTGTGTGTGTGTGTGTGTGACTGTGGGTGTGTACATCTGGAGCGCAGGGTTCGCTCATTATTGGGAGTGTTTTGGTTAAATGTTAAAAAACTGCGGCTTCCTCTCTGGCGCCAGTGTGTCCGGATCTCTGCCCCAGTTTGCATTTTCTAAACACGCCTCTCTCTCTTCTCTCAATCTTTTGCAGGTGTTTGGTCAAACACACACACACGCACACGCGCTCACACACACACCGATTGACGCTGGACCAGAGGACTTTACAACCCTCTCCGACCCTCTGTCCCACACCAAGCCTGGATTCTTTTTGAGATCTTTTTTTTTCTCCTCCTCCTCCTCCTCCTCCTCCATCCGAAGCTGAAGTCAAGAGCTTTATTTTGGGACAATCTTATGTGTTTGGACTTTATTATTTAACTTAACTTTTTATTTTTTTTATTTGAGTCCTTTCTGGAAATGGAAGGCACGTTTATATTCCCAAACAGTGGGAGGAAAAACGAGATTGTTGTCCCAAGGATTATTTACCAGCCCTGTTGTTGTCCATCTCCTTGTTGAAAGTCTTCGCTTTTTTTGCGGAGGCGAATAGAACTTGGTTAGTTGCTGTACATACATTTAAAAAAAAAAAAAGGGTTTAAGTCTTGTCTTTGTCAGAAGTGTTGGCACATGAAGGACTGGACGCTGTTTTGAACAAGAAGTGAAAAAGAATGGAATATTGTGAACTCTTTGACCGGAGTTTATCTTGTATAGTTGCAGGAATTTGACACTTCTGCAAAAGTCTAATGTTGTACTTAATTATGCTGAAACTTTTTATAAAAGTAATGTAAATCGTACCTTTTTCTTTTCTTTTTTTTTATACAAAAATAAATGGGGAAAAAATGAATCTTGTATTTGTGTGAGGAAGCTTGTTTTTTTGCTGTTATCATGGTAATGATGTTGCTGCACGACACACTACACTGACTGTACTTCGACAATAACATGTAAAACCCTGTGTTGTGAAACTATTCTTTCAGTTAACGGTTTCTAGGCTGACGATAATATTCTTGTTATGTGTTTATAATAGACCTTTTAAAGGGTTTAAAGTGTGACGATCGCCTAGTTCCACTTTAAACGGAGGCTCAACATACGTATAAAAGGAAGTACTTTGGCCTTTTAACTCTAACTTAAGGGTGTCAAACGATGACATTCACTCTTCCGTCATTTAAGTACTTAGGTGAGAAGATCTAACAAAGTTCTTGTAGGTTTCCTTAAGATGTCTCAAAGATCGTTGTACACTAAAATAACCGGAGGACAGAGTTGCATAAGTTTAAGACGCTGTTTAACTTCCTTGCTTGCGTTTGTAAATAAGATTATCCAGCAGAGCCCGACACTTCCTCGTCTTGTTTATATACATTTAATAACACGTTTAATTTGAACTCGGGTGCTAGAAATGTCAGCTTTGTTGTCCAAATGAAAGCATGGAAACATGATGAAAATATATATTACTTCGTCTACTGACCCTCATAAGTAACAACTACGATAGTTATTTGAGATAATTGTGATTTATTAGAAAATGCATAAACATTTAAATTCCACGAGCTCCAGCCCTGACGCACCGTCGCTGAACTAAAGTTTGACTGCTGGGCTCAACTTTCCCGTAATTTTAGTCTGTGGAACGTGCGCCATCTATCGGCCACAGCTGCTCACCATCAGCAGTGTTCGTCAAGTCGGAGAACCCATGTCAACTGAGAACAAAACGAGAGAAAAGTTACTTGAAGGGTCAACACAGGTCAATATTTATTTCCTCAAACACATCTGGCAGAAGATAAGCGTGCATCAACTGCCACTATGTCCACGACACGAGAAACACTTTTTTCATATATAACATCCAATTTTTAACAAACATCTCCTCGCTAAACACAGTACCTTTGTAACAGCACTTTGAATATTCACACAAACAAAATACAACCTTTTTCTGTCGTTTCTCTTTCGACATTTGCCCAAAATTGTGTCACAGAATTTTTAACAATAGCAATGTTAAGTGTAAAGATTTTTTTTTCACAACACATCACCTGATTAAGTTCACATATCAAACATTTTAAACTGAGAAATCGTAATGTAGGCTTTAAATGGTCACGGTAATTTGAGTTTTAATGCCTATAAGATTTGTTGCAAAGTGTATATTTATATTTAATATTGTCCTTCGGAAGCCAAAGAAGTTTCAAAACCCTGATATTGGTGACTCAACGACCAGAAACAATCAAACTTCACTAGTACACAACATCACGATTACGTCACAAACACCAGCAGATTTCATTAAGAGTATCTTCGTGAGGGTTCCTCATTATCTTTACATTTTTTAACCATCAACCTCGTGTGACTAATCTACCTGTAATACATCCAGTTCACTAAACAAAATCATGCATGTTTCAGATCCATCCATTAAAACAGTAGTTGCTGCTAACCCTGGCTCCATTATCCTTGTCAAGACACGAATTGAAGACTAACGTAATTGTTTTTCTTCCATAATGAGTGAGAAAATGTCTATTTAACAGCTGTGTCAGTGTCACAGTTCAGAGAATGTCGTTTCCTATTTCGCCTGAATTAAAGCGGACCGTTTGTCACACATTAGGAATATGAACTTTGGAAGGTTTATATTCAATTAAATCAACTGTTGGGTTTAGAGTTTAGCATGTGATATGGTGGAGAATGGGTCTAGGGTTAGACAACTACAACAACAACAACAAGACCCTTCGTGAAGAATGTGAGCGTCTTCAGAGGACGCTCTCTCGCTCGTCACCCAGGCTGATGGTGCGCAGGTTCTGGTTGTGGTGCACGGTGGCGGCGGTGGTGCTGGTTCCAGGGCTGATGATGAGCGCAGGGGGGACGCTGGACTCCTGCTGCTGGTGGCTGTTGTTGGTGTTGGAGTTGGTGCCGGCATCCTCAGCATTGTTGTTGAAGATGTTGGTGCCGCCGCCGCGGTTCAGGTTGCTGGACGGCCAGGCTTCGTCTGGGCTGCTGGCCATCAGGCTGGCTTCAGAGGGGGCTTCGGAGCAGATTGACATGCGAGCCACCGTCATGTCCTGGAGGCTGCTCAGGCTGGTGGGGAGGAGGCCCCTCTTCTTCACCAGGCTTTCCAGCTCCAGCTCAATGAAAGTGGGCTTCTGCGCTTCGTTGGACTCTCCTTCGGCCTCCTCCAATGAGCGCTCGGAGGCGCTGTCGCTGGAGCGCATCCCCGAGTCTGAAGAGTCCTTCTGATCTTGAGTCTCGCTCTTGCAGGAGGACTGGGCTCGGTCCTCTTTCTGGAGGAGAGGCGTGGTGTTGTCAGCTTCTTCTGGACTCGAGTCATCGTCGTTGGGCAGCTTCTGGTAGCAGACTCCATTTTTCCTGGAGCCCAGAATCCTGGAGGATGTGCTGTGGTCCAGCTTCTCATCCTCCTCACTGATGGGGTCGAGGAGCTGGGCGTCGCTCCCCGAGGGGAAATCTGTGGCATCATTGCTCTTGGACCCTCTCTTGGTGAAAGACTTGCGGCCATCTTGGTCAGCTCCCTCCTTGGCCTGCAGGATGGGAAAGGATTCAGTGAGGGGAGCAGTCAAATATACAGCATCGTCTACTTTTGGCCCAGAGGCCCCTGAAGGGGGGCTGCTGCCTCTGTGCACGGAGCCAAGAGAAACAAAGAGTAGGAGCCAGAGATGAATAAGGAACCAATTAACTCCTCCAGCACAGAATGTGTCTCTTTACATGAAGAAACTCAAGTCTACAATGTCTGCGCAAGTTTTTTCTCCAACAGATCAACATTAATTAATAACTTTACTTAGTAAAGTAATGTTGTAACTAGTAAAGGTAAGGTAAAACTTTATTGATCCCTCAGGAGGTCTCCTTTGGGAAATTTTTTTTTTTCCAATAGCCACAGAAAATACAGCAATCTTTCTATAAAAATTATTAAAATAAAATAAAAACAAGAACAAAGAGTAACAAAGAGAAAGTTTACTAGATACAACATTACTTTTTCTTCTTCTGTTTTCTGCTCACTAAGTTTTCATTTCTAGCTTGAACTTATTTTAACACTGAAAAACGATACATAAAGAAACTTTAAAAAATAAAACTTCGGTGACTGCAGCACATTAGTTTGATACATTTGTAACCCAATATTAGCTTCCGCTCCTGATTAAAGTCAGGACAGACAGAAAGGCTGAATAAGAAGAAGTCAGGAATAAATGAGGAATATTATTTTAATTTAGTTGTTTCAATGTAATAAAATTGCAATAATTCTTTATTTTATTTTAACTGTCATTGCATGGTAAAAACTATTTGAACTCCATTTTAGATGGTTCAAGATGTTTTATACTGCATTATAAGTCAAGAGTCAAGCAACAACGACACCAAACATTAACAATAAAAACATAAATAACACGTGTGATACATTGCGGAGGAGGATTTTCCTCAGAATATTATGCTGTGTCAGCAGTGTACTTGTGATCGTCCACCCACCCCTTTGTCATCCAAGCCGGCGGCCTGAAGGAACTGTCCCGGGTTGGGCTGAACGGGCCGGTCCCCTCCGCCGCCGGACATGTCCAACTGGGCCATCTGAGAGATGTACTCCTTGTAGGCGTCGCGGTACTCCGTCTGCTGCTTGTCCGTCAGCTTGCAGATGTCGTTGGAGGATTCCTGGGAGTTGAGGCTGGACATGCTGGAGGTGCGGAGATTCGCCACCTGACAGGACAGAAGTGACGTTTAAACAGAGCAAATGATGCACAAGAACAAATATCTCTGGGATTTGAAGAATAAAGACACTATTGTAAAAAAGGGTTGGGATGAATGTTTCTGGCAGAGGCAAGATGGTATATTTTCGGTGCGGTGACGTACTTGAATTTCGTAACAGATCACAAAGTCAGATAATGTGAAGTTGAAATGGCGCCAGCTGTCGATGTGTGAGCGTCTTCTCATGTCTGAGAGATTTTGCAAATTGGGAATGGTGAGGAAGTGAAGATAACAAACAGGGGGCCCACCGACACCTTCAGATGAGCTGCAGCAGGTTTCAACTCAGGCTTCCTCTGCTGTGTCCTGTTTTTTCTCGACGCGAAAAAAAACCACATGAATGCGATAACGCTGAGCTCACCAGCACATTGGCTGAACATGTGCTCACTGCACAGGACATGTGGTTACATGACAGTTCTCGAAGACGTGAGCACACTTGGTGTCAAACTACGCTTTGGCAACTTTACGTTAAATGAGTGACACACACACACGCACACACACACACACTGTGAATGCACTGACCGGCCAGTGGGAGCTGTTGCTGGGCCTTGGCGGCTCCTCCAGTCCGACACCGCTCAGCTCCTCAAAACTCAGATTGAGGCCAAAGGAATCGTGCTGCGGTACTCCAGAGCGCCTCCTGGTCTCCACTTGCTGGACGCTGCTCCCCTGCTCGCTAGGAGCTCTGGATTCATCCTGAAGCAGAGCTTGGCTCTCCACGAGTCTCTGCTCCACAACCTGTGAAGGAAACGCATGTCGATTCGGAAAATGGCCACAGATCCTAATAAATAAATCGCAGCAGCGATGATTCAAATCGCATCCATGTTACAATGATAAGGACAATTTGTAATCCTGCAACCTGTGTCCAGTTATCACCACAACACTACAGCTTTCCCACTGTTGAAAACAGGCTTCCCTCTCAGAAATCATCGACTACAACATCAATCTCCCTTTTTAAGTTCAGTATGGAGAGCCGGAGACTGTTGGCTACATCTGGTTGTGATTTTGGGCCGACCCAGTTGACTGGACTTCTGGCTGACTCGCTCACACATTTCTCATAATTCAGATTATAATAACTCTTTCCCGATATCCCTGCACAGCACAAGATGTGAAATTACAAGATACTGTTATGTATCTTTTTTTCCAGAGAGGGGGATGAAGAGGAGCTGACATGAACCCACCGAGGCTGCCAGCAGAGCCCAAAGTCTGCGGTGAATCAGAGCCGTACATTTCCAGCCTCTATCCTTGATCATCCACGTCCAAACGCACATGATGAAATTTGACACACAGCTGTATGTAAACACCTTCTGTTTTGACTCTTATCACGACCATTGAAGAACTGTTGCGCTCAAGTCATTCATAGCTGCACAATCTGGAGTGAATTAACAGGCTTTTAGCTTAAGTGTCGACAAAATAACGGAATAAGAACAGCTCAATCCTGATGCGTGACGTCATCAGTTTTACTGGGTGAACACTGGTAACAGAAAAGGAGAAAATGAGGTGTTGGAACCTGAGATGTAATGCAATATAACATAAGATGTAACACTTTAAGTTACACTTTTAGACACTTTTTTGTTTCACAGTGTGGTCTAAATTAAGGGAATAAAGATGAATTCTTTGAAATCAAATGACTGCTTACAGTGTAGAGCTAAACCATAAACAGTCAAACTGGGAGTTTTAAAATACTAACAAACACATCAGGGACATCAATCTTTGAACAAAACTTTCGATATTGGTTGGAGAAAATCAATGATACATTGTTGTTTTTTTTGTCGAGACTAAACAGATTCATTTGTAGCCTCACCATCCCCCTGAAGAGCTGCCAGTCTCCAAAGTTCATCTCCATCTCTTTCTTCAGCTCGTCCAGGTTGCACTGAGACAGCACTCTACCGTTAATGTTTGCCTACGTTGGAGTAGAGTGTTATTTGCAGTGGAAATTGACTGAACAAATGATTTCATCCAGTTTGATTGACAGTCCAACCTTCTTGATGGTGGCGGTGTACTGAGGCAGCATGTTGTGGTCAATTCCATCCATCTGTTTGAGACGTTCGCACACGGTGTCCGTGGTCATGGAGCTGAGCAAAGGAGCGCCAAATGCCTAGAAGCACAGTCAGAACTTGAGCTCCACATCTTAAACCTAGCGTTCAAGAATGTTAGCACACACCGTTAGAAGGTTCAACAAGCTGCCAAACAAGCAATAGTGTCTTCCTTTATATGCAAGAAACTCTCTAGATGATACTGAGCCGAAAGCTACAAGCCTTCATGTCACTCACTAAGTTTTGCCTAATATCTGATCCACTCACACTTCTCACTTCTTTACCCCCCAGTCTTCTTTGATACGTTTTTCTTTCCTTCCGTTACTCCCTTCCTTCCACATTCCTCACTTCTTATCCCTTTGTAGTGACCTCACACTCGCTGTTCTACCACTTAAACGTCTTTGCTGCATTTTTCAGCTGCACTGAAATAAGCAGCTTAGACAAAACCATAAACATTTTAAGAAGAGATTACCACATGTGCTGCACAATATGTTGTTAAAGTAACTCTGTTCCTTTAGAGAGTTATATCTGAAAATTTAAGTTCAGGCAATTTAGAAACCTGAACGTTTTTTTTAAGCTATTTGTATTCTTATTAATTCAGGACTATCATGAAAGAAGACAAATAGAACATATTGTTCTATAAAATAATTTATTTGACAGATGACACTATTTTTTAATACGTTTATTTTTTCATATTCTGTCACGTTTTTTATTTTAACACAAATAATAAGGCTTTTTCTATTGTTAAAGTAAAGTAAAAAAAAAAGTTTCGAAAGTTTGTGTTTCTTTAAATCCAGCCAAAATGTAATAAATAATTGTTTAGAGAAACATATTACACTGTGTTCTGGTACTACTTGAAATAGTAATAGAATAAATACATTTCATTATTTCTGGTTTCATTTCGTGCAGCTCTGGGTTCAATGCTTTGTCGAATGCTAGCTGCTAGACTAAACTACATTAGTGCACTACGGAGCTACCTACAGTCTAAGATCTGACACTACAGCATGCAATGTGATGAACTAGTGTGTTAGTGAGAGGATTGGAATAAAAACAGGGGGTATTGCAAGCAGAAACCACCAAAACCTGGAGAATACCTTCTTATATTTGAAAGATAGCGCCTTCAAATGCTTGACAAGGAGACAAGAAGAGCAGACGGACAAATAAATCACAACAAAATAGACACTGCGAGAGACAAAGAGCCAGTAGTGTACCTGTAAGGAAAAAGGTAGAGTGGGGGTAGTGAGGCAAATAATAAGACAAAGACTAGAAGCCGGGGAGAGCAGACACATTGACAACCATGGAAGCAGACATTAACTGTCTGGTTTGTGGGGATCCCACCAGCAGCCGCGCCCCGGCAGAGATAGAGAAAGCTATAGGACGCAGAATCATTACACGAGGAGACAGGAAGCTTTTAGAGCCATAATCTCTGCACACAGGACTGATTGTAGAAGAGACACAACGGCAAGTTTCTGGAAAAAGCCTTCGATGCATTCAAACTGTGAATGTGGTTTCTACAAATGTTGGTGAAAAAAAATATATCAGTGGGTGTGTCCCTGTGTGTGTTTATGTGAAGCCTCCTAGTGAGAGTGATAAGACTGTAATTACAGCTGGGCTGAGCTCTGGGCTGGGCAGAAGGATGGGGAAGAGGAAACCGAGCTCTGTGAGGGAGGAAGCGTCTTGGTAAGGAGATAAGCTCTACCAGCTCTTTGTCTGTGTGTGTGTGTGTGCGCGTGTATTTGTGTGCGCCCATACGCTTATGCGTCTCCAGCCCCAACAGTTGCTCAGATGATAATCCCAGCAGCCAGTGGAATCCACACACACTCATATATCTGCTAGGTAATTACACTGAGCTCTGACTGCTTACATATCCAAAGAGAAACAAATGAGCATGTCGACATACACACACACATGCACACACAGATGTGGAGAGAGGGACAGAGTGGGTCTGATGTACACAGCAAGGCCAGACTGTGATGAAACTGAGCAAATGAAGACAAAAGAGATACGACGACTGGAAAGAGAGACAGAAAAAAAAGATTCAGACGGACAGAGGGAGATGGCAGAACCAGGATTAAGACTGATCTATATTTAAATCTTTCACACAGCTCTTCTAAATGCCCACTGGCAGTCGCCTGATAAGTGGCTTTGTGAAGCAGAAGAATTGTTATCATCAAATTCCTCTAATTGAAGCTGCCTTCAAAAAAATGGAAAATGGGTTAAAAATCTTTATAAAAAGCTTCAAGCTTCCACTTCTGGAGTACGTCTTAGTGAATTTTGGTCGTTGTTGTGGCAAAGTCCTGCATTTTTCTGTGACTGTGATTATTATAATCTAATTAAATCGTTAGTTTTTTTGTTTTTTAACAAACTGCAGGCAAACGACTAAAAGAACACACTATCATAATGAGACGCCTAAAAACAGGCACAAGACATTGTACCCCTCAACATGCCTTGGCGCTCATCTTGCTCATGTAATACATTACATATAAAAAAAGCCTGGCAAAATATTATTGGAAAGAGCGAGCCAGGTGAGGATTCAGATAAGTATTTTTATCTGCTGCACTTTGAGGCTGCTGCATGACAACAATGCCTGCACTAAACTGGCCAGTGGTGCAAAAACTGTTTTCCATATGTGGAAATTATCTTGTTTGGCAATTAACCGTTTCAGATTTGTTTTTCTCACCTTTGACTTATGTTTAATTCTGTTGTAATGTTACATTACAGAAAAAAACAAACAGCTACCTTCTCTGTCTTTATACACATTTGTACTGAGCTGGTCTTCAAATCTTGCAACCAAAAAGCTTCGGGTGAGGAGTGATCCTTTTCTTAACATCAGAACATAGTTTGTGTTGGTAGTGGGGTTGTTGCCGTCTTTAATCCAAACTCAAACTTCTGTTGAGCATGTCCTGGTTCAGTCAAGAGTGGGGAAGACCATGATGATTGTATGTAAAATCAGAGATCAACTGGTTATACTGGATTAATACACAGGTTGTGATGTATCTGCATTTTACTACCTCAAGATCAGAAGTTATTATGTTACACATTCTCTTCATGAATCCACACAAGGATGCCTTAACTAATAATGATGCTGGCTATGAAATAAAGCCTAAGTTAGTACAGGTAATCCCCAGTCACTAGTCTGTTATTCAAGTGCGAGCAATAGATCATAACACTGTTTAACATTATTAAAACACTGCGCATCTTCGTGCCACTACTTGCTAAGCCGCTGTGGTAGCAAGGTAATCCATGCAGTGTTTGAACTACAGCATCTGTTAATCAGGTTACCATGGCAGGGTCAGAGGGAAAGGAGGAGAGGCCTTCTCTGGCGTCCTCCACAATAACATCCTGACGTGGACACAAGATACAGACACGAGTACAGAAGAAAAAAGGCAAGGAATGAAGAATGAGCTTCGTCTAGGAGCGCAACTTAGGCTATAGTGAGAAACGTATGAGGAGAAAGTGATCGAGTTAGTGAGCAAGAAAGGAGTCAGGAGCGTGAAAAGGTGGAAAAGGTCCACCAAGGGTGGATCGTTAGCACTGTTAAGTGATTAGAAAAGTGCTCCACACAGGTTTTCCGAGAGTGAGGAGATTAAACTCAGGAGCTTCCAGCGCGGGCTTTACTTACAAGTCCATTGGTGTTTTCCTTTGGTTGACTGGGCGGTTTAATGAAGGTGCGCATGGATGAGGGGACATGGTGGGAGTAATGCCTTGGCGGGTCATAGACATGTTGGGGGAAATACGGCTATGAGAAGGGGAGGAGAGGGCGTAAACAACAACATTCATGAGGGAGTTCAGCCACTCACACATAAAATGAACTGATCAAGAAGAGAGATGCAACTCAATAAAAGTATAATTGTGAGGAGGTTTTCTTTGTCTTATTCCTGCAAACAAAACATCATTTCATGGATGAATATATAATTAACAAGAACTAAACTGCAGGTGAACCTGTATCTGCTCCCATAGACGTGACATTCCAAGTGGAGATGCTTGAGCTAACTTACCAAGCATTCCTAACCTATCGTGGTAAGTGTGTGGTTATGGTGCCAATGACTGAACGTAAGACCATTAAATGAACTCATCTTATCTTACCCTGTTGTAAAAGGGATGTTGAGGACCAGTCATCCCGCTGAAGTATGAGCTGTGTGGCTGAGGAGGCATGGATCCAGTGTAGGAACCAGCTGGAGAGCAGGCTGTGGATGGCTGCCCGTATCCTGACTGTGGGCGGCTTGCTGCCTCTTGCATCGTCATCGTGGGATAGTTGACCCCCCCCATGTTCATCTCTCTGGCTGCACGCACATCTAAGGAATCAGAAGACAATCAAGAGGGAATACTGAAGACAAGGAAGGCTTCAAAGCGAGGACTGCAAAGATTCTTTAGATCCACCGGCACATCAATGATGGAGCTTTTTCTTTTTTATCTTGGAAAGTTTCTTTCATTACAGATATGCTACCAGGTATACATCGATGTTTTGAATGTAATTACCATCGACAATCAAGTACATTCCTAATGTGATTTGATAACATAAAGCAGCAACAAAATATAAACGATGCCACTTATCTCTCAGCCTGCTTTTTGTTTTGGTTAGCAAAACGGCTGTAGATAGCAGTTTTCATGAGGTTTTCATTGATGGGACTTGGAATTTAAGATTATATTTTGGAGTTGTTCCTTTTTGCCATTTCTTATTTGAAGATTTGTGACTCTCTAAAGGGCAAATAGAGCAGTCTGCAGGGCGCATTGACAATATTTACTCACTTGACACTTATTTTATTTAGAATCTGCTCTTGGATAATGAAAATGGATAAACTTTACAATAATGTGCACAACTATTTTTGTCAGATGTTTACGTTGATGACAAAGTGTAGTTCGAGCACCGGAACGAGCCGTTTGAAGTTAGATTTCTATACATTACAGTACCAGCATAATTAAAACGTGCTTTTGGTCCACTGTTAAAGTGAGGCAGACTAATATTTTATTCATTTCATTAAATGTTTTTGTCTTTTGGCTTCCACTTGGCAATAGTAGATGTCTAACGTGTGACGTGACTATCTGGTGCAAGGTTGGTTGGCAAGGCGGTGAATATTTGCCAGCATTTCTTCATGTGTTACAATCTCTTTAGTATCCACTTGTACTTGAATTCAAGGAGAAGGTGAGCTGGTGCACAACATCCCAAATTAAAGCTAAATGACCCCAAAGACAGAACAGAGTGGTTCTGTGTGGCTGGAAAGAAACAGAAGGCACCAGAATGTCTCCAAGTTATACAAGTGGCTGCTCAGTGACACACTGAGTGAGACCCAATCCAGGCTGTGAAAACAATGACAGCCTTATGATGTGACGCAGGCTCATGGGAGGGTATCGCTGACAGCACTGCCCACTGGCTGGACACAGGACACAGGGCAGCGAGTAGAAACTGCTCAAGGAAGAAAGAGAGGGAACAGGATAAGGTGGTGAGAGCTTTGGTCCCCCTCGCGAAGAAGTGATATAAAACAAGCTTGGTGAAATACTCAGAAAAGTCTTAAGCGTGGTCAGCTGCGTTACTGACTCAAAGTTGGCTTATAACTAGGATTGGTTGGATTGTGTGTGGCGTTCCTGGTCTAAATTTTTACATCAAGACACTCTTATTTTATGATAAAGTATGATCCAAAAAGAACAGTGGCACTTAAAAAATGTTTGAAAAATGTTTTCCTTCACAGAAGTTGCTACAAGATTCATTTATTTATTAGAAAAACCCCTATGAGCTGTTTCATTTAATGGTGTTTAAATTCCACCATTTTATGTTTTTTCATGAAGTATAATGCACAATTAAAATGTCTTAAGATGTTTCTTGAAGGAGTCAGTACCTGCAATTATTTCCCTTAGTTTTGGGTCAAGGTTGACGGTGCAGGGCAGGAACATCTCGACATCTCTCGCAGTAAGCACTGGGGTTCTGGAGGAGAGGAACACCTCGAAACTGCGTACATCTCCATCAATCTCAAGCAGTGGCTCCACGTCCTTGGTGGTGGGAATGTTCTTGGAAATTCTTCAGGAACAGAGCGAGAGGGGGTTTTGAGTGAGATTATTTAAAACATGGTACATGAAACATAATGAAGAGTCCTCCAACAAGGTTAGTTCTGTGTGACGGATGCCTGGTTAAAAAACACAACATCACATTTCGATGATAAAAAGAAAGAGGAAATAGCATGCAGCGCTGTTAAGATTAAAGCGATATGCAACGGCCATCATCATCATGAAGGAGCGAGATAACCAGATTTAGAGAATAGAGAGATAGCGAATAAGGGGGATGTTTGAGGACAGATAGAGTGA
Organism: Callionymus lyra; assembly: GCF_982586985.1. Taxonomy (NCBI): domain Eukaryota; kingdom Metazoa; phylum Chordata; class Actinopteri; order Syngnathiformes; family Callionymidae; genus Callionymus; species Callionymus lyra. The sequence goes on from NC_141835.1 coordinate 22,802,799, forward strand.
GGGATGTTATCTTTTCTCAGCAGAGGAGGAAACCTGAGAAGATGACAATCAGTGTAATTTAGCAAGCAGCAACGGAAGAGCGGAGCTACAGTCAATGTGATGTTTGTTATCACAGGCCTCAAGTAAACAGCATTTTGAAGATGTGAGTTTTCAGACTGTGGGTGAAGACCTTTCCTTCCCATTTTTGCTTAGAAATACAGAAGTAGAACATTACATATGTGTGCCGGTAAAACTACAACTTTTTTAATTAAATTCTATCCACAGGGAGTCATTTATTTACTGGTTTCTGTTTACAGATATGAGCAATGTGCAGCCCAGTCTGGCTCGCATGAGTTGAGATCTCTCTTCAAGCTTTACTTCAGCAATTGATAGTTAGATTTAATTATTTTTTTAACTATAGCTTAAGCCTTTATCTTTTTGTTCCTTAAAATATACGCTTTGTAACTCATTAAAATTAATTTAAAAAATTCAGGATATAATGTGGCTATCTTTTGTCTTAATAAATGTACAATTAAATGTATGCAATCTTTGCAGATGTATATATATATATAACAACATCATTTTAAAACAGCAGTTTAGATCAAGTTTTAAAGTCTTGAAAGGGGAAAAAACAACAACAAAAAAACAATCGATGGTTCACCCACAAAATATCTTAATAAGATGTTGCTGTAGTGTGTGTCCTAAGTATTGTGATATGGGGGCACCATTTGCACGAGTGTGACAAGCTTTCCATCGCAGACACAGTGTTGCCCAACTGTGACTTGCTTTGAGGATTGTTGCGACTGCTGCAACACGCTGGTACAGTCAGAGTGAGGTAAGCATTTGGCCAGTACTGAAGGTAGTAACCCACTGCTAGCAAACAATCAAAGCTCTCACCCTCTCTCACCCTCTCTCACCGCATGCAATTAGTCCCAAATGACAACTTTCCAAAACCAAATGTGGAGGTTTTTTTTAAGGTGCATTGAACTCAGAGGTTATTTCAATTACACTTTTGCTGTTAAAGGTCCAGGTGTTGGCTCAAGGACATTAAGACAGGACAGATGGCTGATGATGGACGCAACTGCTGTTGCAGGTCTCAAACCTGTGACCTTGTGGTTGCAGGATGTCTCTAACCACATGCAAGACGTTGACACGTATACGAAAGAAATTTTCATCTTCATTGAAAAAATCTAGTTTGTAATTTAAAAGCCTTGTTTAGGTAAATTCATGTTTTTTATAAGTTGATGTTCCTGTGTGAAGCCTAGCAAACAACTCAACAAAAGGTGGTGATAAGGTCAGTGAAACTGTGGTTAAGAACACACACCTGCAGCCACATTTTAGTGAAAGACTATTGTGGCTTGTAGCAACACATCTAGTGGACCGGAAAATTGAGACTAAGTAAGAAAAATACTTCAGACAAGTGTGTTGTTTCCGTGACATGAAGCAGCCCTTTCTCATGAACTCATATACAGATGGAGAAATCAGCAGTTTTCTCAGTTCCAGCTGTTTTAGTGATGTTTATTTGTGGGTGCGTTTATTTGAGGGGGTGTGTGTGGGACAGACAAACAGGAGCCAGTGACACACACACACCACATCCTTGTAACATACAAAGATCTCTTTCCTCGCACTAAAAATAACATACCGTCTTTTTATAGAACATAATTTGATGGTTTATCCACTCTTCTAGATGTTGAAAAGTTTTCCGCAACAACACACACACCTGTGTTTGCCTTACATGCTATAATCAAGTCAGACAAGAACGCTTTTGAGGACTTCTCCAAGCTACTTTACAAACAATGTCAAGGTCAAAGATGACCGAATTAAAACGTACAGATGGAGAGAAGGCGAAGTTTGCTCTCCACTAGTCTATTTCAATTTGCTTCATTGAACTCTGACCCCAGTCCATAATTTTCAACTTTTATTGTAGAATCATTATATTCATAAAATGTAGATAAAGTTAAATACACCATGTAGAGCTCAAACATGAAAGGAATGAATGCATGTCCATCTGTGGAGATGATGGCCTTGCACTACAACAGACACATCCGTACATAGAGAAATTTACACTGAGAATAAATAGAACGGGGAAGATCAGATGGAATTGGATTACTGTGAGAGATGGTGGGTGTCTCTTCTAGAAAAATCAGATAAAGGACCAAAGTCATGAGCAAAAAACACTTGGCAATTAGGTTATATTTGCCCTTGTTTTTGAGGTAAGCTCAAAGATGAGCCAAGTTTGAGCTCTTAATCGACTTCAGAAGATGTAAGAGCGAAACATAATCTCCTGAAATCATTTAAAACATTTTGTGTAAGAATGTGTTTACGATGCATGTTTGAGATTTTACATAAGAGAGAAAGTAATGAATGACAACTTGATTGAGCAAATTGGTTGCTATAGTAGAACAAACATGGAGGTTATCAAAATACATTTGTAAGCCCCAAAATATTTCTCAAATTTCATATATCTCAAACATTGCAGATTCATTTGGATGACGATAGATTTAGTTGGTTTTGGCACTTGAAGTGGGATCTTTTGAAGTGGACTTGTGATGAGGTCGACACGCATCAGACTTAGTCATCTTCACAGTGAACAGACGAGGCAGACAAAATGAACAAAGCTATTCTTATCAGCAATCATTTGCCAAATAACAAGATGGATGCTTGAGCTCGTAAGTGCCAAGGAAGCCAGCTTGTTACTTTCAAGCAGTCCAAGGACATGTGAGATAAAGGCCATTAGGCATCTTGCCGCTGTGCCCGGACAAAGAGTCCATTTACGGGACACGGCTTAAAGCTGCTGCAGTAGGCTCCACTGCTTTGTGTTGCGTGGCCACTAGGAGATTTTTGGGCTTATCCAAATGCTAATAGGTCCCAAAGTTTACTGGGCTAGAGCTTTTCTGCACCTTTTAACCTCCCACACTCCGCAAAGATTGACTAGAACCCATGTCCCCTCATGCTGGAAGCTGGAATAATGTATGTGCCACTTTACTTGACTACGACACCGACTTACACACTCAAAACAAGGACCCTGCTGAACACACAAGGGCACAGCAAGACATGTGTGTGTACCACAGGAAAGCTGCTACCGGACAATGAGAAACTGAAGACTGAGGAGACAGATGTAGAGAACTTAATCCTCACACTCTGAGGCAAACAGCTTTCACTGGATGATGGAGCTAAATCACCAAAAAAATAGTATGATTCATAATGGCAATAATCATACCTTCTTTTTCCCCTTTTTCTGAGCTTGAAATCAAAACACATGCTCTTTTACCGTCTAACCCTGACCGACCAGTATCTCAGAGTATGTCTGCCCAATACCTAAAGCTCTCTTGTACGAGCCAGAGTATCTCACCACAAAGACAAGCAGCCTAATAGAAAACATACCACGTTGATAAAAACCAAGCAGGTTTGGCACAAGCGTCAGCCTCCTGAACTGTTGATTAAACTCATGTGCAGGGCTCGAATTGATCCTTACAGACCCCAAAAACCCTCAATGAACCCTCCTCTCTGACATAGTAAAACAAGAAAACCTCAGCTCAGTGATTTATACTGGAGACGAGAGCTTGGCACATACAGGGGCAGCTTTATATGTGACACTAATTTCACCACAGGTCAGGAAAAAGCACATGCGGTTGTTTGATAACTGAATGGAATGTAGGGAGTCTCTTTAACGCAGAGCGAGCCGCTTAAGTGGAGACCCTTTTTCTGCAATAGATGGTATGTCCGGCAAGAGACGTCACTTCATAACTTGCCCTGAAGGTTTGGCCCAGATGACTTATCGACGTGAGAAAGACGGAATTGTAAGTAACATTTGGCTGACCTGAAAGTCAGATCAAACGAACGAACTAAAGCTTTATCTTGTGGTGGAGAAGAATAACAAGTTAACCAGACGGGTTCATGAGCCAGAAATCTTTTAATTGAACATATGTATGTACTCACAATTTGAAACCACGATTGATGCCCTCAATGAGACTTATTCCGTTATCTGTGCCAATGTGTCCAATATATTTTTTAGAAATAACAAATGTAATATATGTATACTGTATATGTCGAACTTTACAAAACACCAGGCTAGTGTGCAACAATGTATGAAATGTATGTCAGTAAGTTCCAAAAACAATAAATAAAGATCTCTTTAAATGGGTTCAGCGTTCTTTACAGAAGAAAGATGATCCTGAGAGAGGATGACCTCGTCGACATATAAAGGGCTGATATGTGAACATCAGTTAACAGTACAACACAACAGTGTGTGTCCATGTGCACACAACAACATATCTGTGAGCAGCAATCATGTGTGCCTGTGGCTCCTGCTGTGGCAGATCTTGTTGTCCACTTAAAGGTCAGCACTGGCCTTCTCAAGAATCATGTGCAGCTATTTATACACAACCTTCCAGCGGTTGTAGCTCAGATGAAAACAGTGAGTGGATAAGGCTTAACACAATAGTTACATAAAGGATGTTTATTTCTTTTATAGGACTGTAATTCAATGTCATTTTTAAAGATCGTTAAATCGATAAGCACACAGTACATGAGTAAGCAGCAACTGTCACTTGGTTTTTGACAGTTTCTGCAATGTTGAAGAGGATCTTAAACTTTATTACTGAAGAGAAATTGTTATTTAACCATATTGTGTATCTATGTTTAAAGTTTTCATGCAAGTTTTGTTTTAAAAAAGTGTTTAATTTTGTTTCTGTGTAAGCTTCTGCCTGCTTCATGAGTAGAGTAATGTCATTTGTATTAATGTGTGTTATTGAACCGAGTAACTATATTACTGGAGTAGTTTCACATCCTTCTCTAGTGTTTGATTTCATTTGTTGAATGATGCTTGCCGCTCTTTGAGGGTTGGCGGTTGCTGAATCCCCACGTTAGCGGACATTGCCAAAACACTAACCGAAGAGAGAAGGTACAGGTTTGACCAAAACAAACACTCTCTCATGTGCAATCAGCAAAGGAGCAGTTTCACTGTATCAAAAGCCAGGCGAAGACCTCAGGGGACATCCACGCAAATCTGTGTGTGTCCACCACCTGGACTATCTCACCAAGAGCAGCAGCATCACCTGAGGCTGGAACCACCTGAGACCCAAACAGACCAAATACAATTTGCCTCTACCACAAACGTGCCAGTGGTTGGATCTTAAATAGGCGTTCATGCACTTACTCCACAACCTCCAGAGACCCGATGCTCTCCGTCTTATCACTGTACTCTTGCCGGCTTTATCTTAGTCGAACCATTCCATTTCTTTTTTTACTTTCCTTTTGGGTTTATCTCATGAACGGTCTTGGTAACAGCATCTCTCTGCTGTGGTGAGTAAAAATCTGTGAGCAAGCCAAAATAACAGTGAGGCACAGGAGGCATTTGCAGACTCTTCCCCAAATGCACACACATTTTGGTGCTTATTGGCAGCTCAACAAGCAATTGAATTACCTTTTTTACACCGTCCATTATTGAAAAACCTCCTAGGAGGATTAAACGGTGGGACAATGGGCTCCCTCAGAGAGTATGAGAGAACACTTTTAAAGCTTTTGCCATCATTATTATTCTCATATTTTCAAAGGAAATCACTCAAACAATAGGTCTTATGTTATGGACTTCATCAAGGTCATAAAAAGTTTGTAAGGAATCCAAAAAGGTATGTGCTCTCTGGCCTGGCTATTTCAACCTCCCCCCCCCCCCCTCCCCTCTATATATCTTCACCCGTCACCAGAGTCTGTATACCTGTGTATTGTATACATTTGTCCCAAACCCACACCTTTTTATTTCTCTCCCGGAGCCCCAGGGATCCACCTCCAGAGCTGCTGCTGATCCAGGGATCCACCTCCAGAGCTTCTGCTGATCCAGGATCTTCACCACGTCATCAGATCCCGAGTTATCTCCAGCACCCCCATGGACCCTCTTACACTCTCCTCTTTTCTCTCACTATATCCTCCCTCACTCCTCTCCTTATCCATCTGTCTACCCCCCCATCCTTCCTCCCAGCCGGTCAAAGCGGCAGGCCGTCAACAATGAGTCTGGTTCCGCTCGAGGTTTCTGCCTTCTAAAAGGAAGTTTTTCCTCGCCATTGCTCACTGTACAGCTCACTGTACAGTGTTTTGTTTCTTGCTCTTTGTTGAATTGCTGGGATCTATTTTTCCTTAATCAACTGTAGTCTTATTTCAACTGTATAGTGTCTTGAGATAACTTTGTTATGATAAGACACTTTAAATAAAATTGAATTGAATTGAATTGAAAAAAAAAACTTTCAATAGATTGTATGTGAGCTCTTATCTCACATATATGGAACTAAATGACATTGGACACTTCTTGTTAGTGTTTGGTTGCGAGAGATGAGAGTTATATTTTGGAGGGGGGGGTGTTACTCTATAGCATCAGTATTAAGATCACGCCATCAATTTGCTATAAAGGAGAACACTTGATTCAATTGTTCTCAAGGCAGTTCAAAGCTTAGAGTCTGGTGAAGGATGTCTGACAGTTTCTACTTTCTGTTGTACCTGAGACAATTTTGTCTGTTGCGATGTGCTTCCTCACTGTGTGAGCACGCCCTGTGTGTGCATATGCTTGTTTTCTGAACGCACTGTGCATCTCAGGGTCTGATTAATTACACTCATCCTCTTAGGATTTGGGGTGACATATGCTCTTGTACTGGTGTGTGAGAGCAAAGTGTGTGTATGGCTGTTAGCACATGGCATGCAATAATGCTGTATGACGGCATGCGTGCGTGCATGTGCGTGCGTGCATGTGCGTGCGTGCATGTGCGTGCGTGCATGTGTGTGTGTGACTCAGGTGTAGCACCAGAAACACACTTTAAGTACAGCGGGGGCGTCCTGGCAGACACAGGGCACCAGATGTCAGAGCAGAAATCTGGTTTGTGGACCAGTGACACTTTTTTTTTTTTCAAAATTCCTGTCGCTGAACACAGAACACAGGCATCCAAGAATAAACTCTGTGCAACATAATCCAAAATATAAACCAATCTGTCAAAGATATGCATCATAGAACATCTCAGAATAATTAAAAGCTGACAGCGGGTATAACACGTGATATATAGGAACAGAACATAACAGTGTGAGGCGTTCGTAAAAGTCTTAAGATAAGTATCTCAGCTAAATGGCCGAGCGCAATGAAATTGCTCTGAAGCAAGAGAATAACAGACAGACTAATGGAAAACAGTAGTTTAAGCGTAACTGTAATAAAGATGCTATTTTCATTAAGCTACTGACGGCCTCATTTAAACGGTGTTTGCTATGAGCTTGTGATCAACTGAACGGAAACCAGCTTTGTGCATACAAAAAGATCATATACACTTAATGAATGGTAGTGATAATGTGCCTAAGAAAAATAGTAAGTAAGTAATGGTTATTTGTAAATCGCTTTTCTAGACCAGGGTCACAAAGCGCTTTAACAATCAAAAACAATACACACTTAAAATATGTACTTTAAAAGGCCAAGACACATAAGACAAAAACAGGAGTCCCAGAAAATCAAGGAAAAGCCTGAACAAATAAAAAAGTATGTAAATAAGATGTTTCTTGAAGAAGTCAGTAGACTGCATCAAACCCAGAGGGGAAAAAAGATTGTTCCAAAGCTTAGGAGCAACAGCCTGGAGTTTTCAGTTGAAATAAACAGTTTCTGATCAGTTTTCTGCAGTGTTGTACTAGAGACATGTCTTTGTCAAATACTACACCCAGGTTTCTCAGGCTCCGTTTGACAGATTGGCCCAAGTCACCTAAGTACTGACTCAACCCTGAACCTTATCATCAGGCACAATAGCTTTTGTCCTCAGTTAGCTGCAAAGTGTTTTCACTCAGCCAATGTTTGATTTCTACCAAACGAGTGACTAAGCTGTTCAGCATCTGGGACTCAGTTGGATCAAAAGAGCAGTAGAGCTGGATGTCATCAGCAAAAATGTGATAAGAACCATCAGGAAATCTCTGAAGGATTTTACCCAGGGGAATCAAGTACAGCGACAATAATAAAGGACCTGAAACAGAACCTTGAGGGTCTCCACACAACAGACCCTGATTCAGACCTTATTTGATTGGCAGATACACTGAAACTGCCCCCAGAAAGGTATAACGAGAACAACTCGAACAAACAGTCCCACTTCATCCCTCAGTCTTCTCAGCAGGATCTGGTGATCAACTGTGTCAAAGGCTGAGGACAGACCCAAGAGAACCAGAACAGTGAATTTACCCGAGTCAGCCAACATCATGATGTCACTGGACTTTGCAGAAGCCAGACTAAAACTTCTCAAAGATGTCGCTCTGATCCAGGAACAATGGTAGCTGCTCAGACACCACCTTCTCTAGGATCTTTGAAAAGAAGAAATAGCTTAGAAAAGCTTAGAAATAGGCCTGGAATTACTGAGGTTAGTCAGGTCTAAGCCAGGCTTTTTGAGTTAAGGCTCCACAATGGCATGCTTAAATGCATTTGGAAAAAACCCTGTGAAAAGGGAGAGGTTTACCATTTTGGTAACCCAGGGGTGAATTACATCTAATACTTTAATAAAGAGCCTACACGAAGGACGTCGGACAAGCAAAGGATGGTTTCATCTTGCTCACCAGTGCCGAAATATTGATCACAGTCACATTGTTAAATGCGGACCACAGACTGGAGACAGGCTCAGTGACAGCAGAGGTTCCACACTAAAGGGGAGGCCAAATTTTTTCTGAATAGTCAAGTTTGATTTAACAGGTGCCACTTGATTTAGTATTTCAACAAAATGATTAGTGAAACAAGTGAATCAAACTGTCCACGTTATGGCAATCATTGAAGAAAAGAGGATCAAACATAGCAGAAAAACTGTCTGATGTATCAGCTGAGATAACACGCCTCTGAAACCTTACTTATAGGTTCAGGGACAAAGACCAGGTTAAACAAAACAAGAGAATGATGGACATCATGTGCAGACACATTAGAAATGTCCAGGCCAAGACTAAAAACTAAGTCTAAAATGTCCCTTTTAGTGAGCGGGTTCAGAAAGATGTTGCTCAAAATTTAAGGGTTCAGTTAAAGTTAAAAGTTCTTTAGCAGAGCAAGATGTGACATCATCAATATGAAGATTAAAGTCTCCGAAAATAAGAACAGATTCGAATTCGAATCGATTTGAATAATGGAATATAAAAAGTCACTGGATGCTAGACTGAAACACAATAGAAAGTTCTTGTAGAACCAACCAAGGTCATTTGCGACTCAAAAGAAGAGAATTCCTGCGTCTGAATCACTTGCATGAAAAACTATCTATATACTTTCTATAAACTGCAGCCAAACCACCCCCACGACGACAGGGCAGCTAGCAGGAGCATTCATTAAGATGAATAAACTCCTCCTCTCTCTGTCATGTCTCTGAAAGACAAAATAAATCCAACTTTTCTCTTGTGAAGAGATCATTCAGAGAAAAGGATTTATTTGCAATGGAGCAAGCATTTAACAGGCCGATGTGAAGCGCTAATGACGTCACTGAGGCAGTGACAGCAGAGCACAGCTGGACCTTTCAAAGGCTACTCCAGAGGTCACGTAGGTTACAGCGAATCTTACTGCTTCTTAGAGAGGAAGCCTTAAACATTTGAAACATGCGAGTTGGGTTATCAAATTAGTTTCCCTTTAACATAAATGAAAGCAATGAAAAATCAGCAACCTTAAGTGTTTTTTGTTATTCAAGTTATCAACATCTGCCACCTAAAGCACTGCAAGTGATCTGGTGCTTACGGAAGCAATTGGAACTTTGTTTGTTAATAATCTTCACATACAATATGAACAAATTTAAAGTGAATATATCAGCACCTTATTCTATACATCTATCCCAAGGGTGTCAAAGAGGCAAAAATATTTGTCACCTATTGAGCAGGCCACATATAATGAAGACTTGGCAGGCCAGATTTGGCCCCAGCCCACAAGTTGGACTCATATTTTCTATTCAAAAGAAGGGGTTAGATTAGATTAGATTAGACACTCAGAGTCTAGAACAAATTTAAGTGTACCAATAGAAAATAAAAAAGAAATAGACAAACTCGATCCTATACATTTAAATTATGCCAAAAGTTACATTTAAAATGTTTGACAAAGCTAGTTCACACTTAACGTTGTCGAAGAGTTCATATGGACACAGAACAATGAAAATTGTTGAGGATATTAACCGATTAGACATTCTCCATCAGATTATGGCTTTTCTGGATTAATCCTCAGATCCTAAGAATTAAACTTTCCCTTAAGAGTTCTGTTGTCAGGCAACTTTGTCACGATTCTATTTGGATTTAACAGACTTTACTTTAAATACAGACAAACTCCAGTTTTTTTGGGCTTTCATAGTTCAAATCTACCTCCACACTGTGTACAGTGGCTGTTCTAGTCCTGGCAAACTGATAAAGGATGAGAGCATGCAGGCCTTGTGACTGAGATGCAGGGCGACAGTTGACCTATAAGGGGCTGACTCACCCCCATGTTCACTTCAGCACTAATATATTCACTTAGTTACGCTCAGGGGAAGCATAGTTGTGCTGTGCAAAAATGGCTGAGCGTGATAAATAAGCACTCACACTGAAGCAAAACCTTATTTGAGCTGCTATTAAAATAGAAAGTAGGACCTGAAAAATTTTACATAAAACAGAGGTTCAAGTGACCATCCTTCTCAAAAGAAAGAGACAGAATAAATTACGGCAAACAACAAAGGGACTTTAAGTGCTCTAGAGCATGAGTAAATAGAGAGAAGAGGCGAGAGTAAAGGGTACACAGACCAAGACTGTGACCCGAATCTTATCAGGGGAAGATTTGTGCAGGAGATAAAGCCCAAGGCAAGGAGTCTTGTTAAGCCTGTTTAGGGCTTCCTGTCATCATCATTAATTCTGCTTCTGCTACGATCACAGAAAAACTGAGCAGCCATTTGGAAAGACACGCAGTGAGAAACTCATAAAGACAAGACTGTTGGTCAAAAATATGACGTTTCTAAATCAGGGCGGTTGATCTAGAATTGCATCTGATGCATCAATTATCTGTTGCAGTTAACTCTGTTCAAATGACGCAAGTGACGCAACAGTGAATCTTTCTCCAGAATAAAAAAATGAACTATTATATCCTGAAAACAAGCGGTTGATTAACCTCTTATTCTCCTCTTCTTACTGCAACCTTGACATGGTTTTATTGTTCTGTGAAAAACAAAAGGCTCTAATGAGGTTTTACTTCTGTGAATTTGGGGGGAGGCGTGAATCTCGCCGGCTGAATGGCTGACAGTAACACTTTGTGACACTTTCCTGCCGCAGGAGTCACAGGAACTAGTGTATTGTGACAGAGTGCAACCTTTAAAGGCCAGCGTATGATGCACAGCAGTGGACAAGCCTTGCCACAAGCCTGTGTCCATCTTGAAACCTCCGACCACAAGCATGCTCAAGAAGAGATCCTCTTGATCAATCCACGAGGAAGAATTTTAAATTAGCATATATGTTCATTCATTTCATTTCCAGGTTCCATCTTAAAAGAGTTGATTCACACCCTCGACAGATCGTCACAGGAGATCCTAAAATGAACTACCCACATACATGCACATATACATGTACATGATGGATGGCTGCAGTTGAACTATGCGCTTACTTCCCGTCTTTTAAATTCAGCAACAGTGTTACAGATGTTTAATGGATACGAAATTTAATCTAGATGTTCTACTGCCACCTGCTGGCAAAACGTTTTTGTGACTGAACAGGTCAGAATAGTTTTAAATTTATATCTCTCCGTGTGTTTGTCTAAGGGTTTTTATTGCCGAAAAAGTATCTAGACTAAAGTCTAAACAAAAATATAATCAAAAACATAGTTAGAACAGAATTGCATTGTTGCTTATTACAAGTCTTTTTACACACAATAATGGTAACCCCCTTAATACTATCTGATGCTTTTAAATTTATAAAAAATAAAGAGAAATTCAAACTAGTAAAGCTATAGGATAGAAGAGAGAAAGTGGAGAGAAAGTCAGAGGAACAGAAAGTTCCAGCTCTGTATAATCTTTTATCTTCAAAGATTTCTCTTTGGGCACCACTTTACGATCGCAGAACTCAGTAGCTTCAAATCATCAATGGTCACAAATTGTGTCACCTATAGAAGTAAGGATTATTTATCCCACAGGTGTGTGCATGTGTACCTCTCGTAAATTGTTTTCAGAGCAAGATGGTCAGAAACGCCGTCGCTCTCTTCCAAGAAAAGAATGATCCATGACGTCCTGTAGGGCCATTCTTCTGTCAGATTGATCCACGAAGCCAGACGATCCCAGTTAAAGACGATCTGATTGGCGCGCAGCAGACGACCTGTCAGAACAATACAATATTATCCACATCCCTTTCTTCGGAGTTCCTTAGTTTTTTTAATAACTGTAGTAATGTTTTATTGTTGATTTTCGTTTCGCAGCAAAGAACTATTCTATACCTCTAAAAATAGACCGACAGATAGATAAACAGAGAGACCGACAGACAACTTCAGGGTCTACACACATATATTATATCCCATTTTTTCTAATTTATTTAGATAACCTTTTCTTTTTTAATGTTCAAATAAATATAGCTGCACAATGAACATTTTCATTCAAAGGTAGATTCGACTATTATTTAATGGTTAGAGCTACAACAGGTTTTCTTACCAGTGATGGAAACTATATTGAGCAGCCTCCTCATGGTTTGTGGGCTGATGTCACTGAACCAGTCTTCTGTTACAAGCAGTTTTGTCAGGTCAAATGACATCTGTCTGGTGATGGTTTTCTGCATTTGGCGCCGGCGGTATGTATCCTATGAAAGCAAAGGATGAAGCAGAAAATATTTGTCACTTCATGAAGAAAGAAGGATTCTGTATTACCGAGGTAAAAGTACCCAATTGACACAAATCTACCAGCAACCATCTGTGATGATATCAGACAGCTGCCCTGGTCATGAGCCAAGGAAAAGCTTTTTGGTAGTCTTTGAAGTTATAATGCCAGTCTCATGACCTCTTTATCGCAGAGATGAAACGGAGGGCCAGCCTCTCAGCGTGGTTGCAAGGTCGAGAAGGATATAGTTGTTAAGTTTAACTTTTTTTTTCTTGCTCTGTAATATTAAGTAATAACTTAATAAGTATGCATAAACTACACGCACATCATGGTCATTATTATCTCGTAGTTTGTTGTTACTTTATTGGACGTTCAAGGTAGTAAACATCACTACGAACACACAAGGACGCAGTGGGCGGTCAGAGGTGAGGTCTCATAGGAGGAACGAAGGCGTCAGCAACAGCAAAATCACTAAGCCTCCAACCGGCAGATCTTGTGCCAGCGTTTTGTCCCGTAGACCCACTGCTGCTCAGGCTTGTCATTAGGCTATGGCGACACAGCGGGAAGGATAAACAGCTATTACATCAATTACTCCAGGAACTTTGGCTCCTTCAATCTCCTTCTGTCCTCTGGCCTCTGTACCGCCTGCCAGCACTGACTCTTCAGCTGAACACCCCTCCAGGAAGCGAGAGCAATGGGGAAAGCAGCGGCTCAAGACTTTGTTCTGCTGTTGTGAATACCGCAGAAGTTTCTTTCACATTCAAATACGGTTATTTTCTGGCAAGAAAATTTTTCTTTTGTTGTTTCTATGCTCGCATTAGTGGAGACAAAATCTGAGACTTTATCTGGAATTTCTGTACAAAGTAGTCATTTTTTATATATTTGTTTTACAGCTACAGAAGTCAAATGAGGAAATCACTATCTTCTCTTCATTCAGAATTATTCTCAAAATTCTCCAATACTGGGGTTCACTATAGCACACATTCGTCACCAGGCTACAAAAAAATTAAAATATCACATGTATTTATTTAGTAGTGATTATTGCCGTTTTTAAAGAGGTAACATAAGGCTTTGACTCTTGTCAGGATGCTTATTTTGGCCACTTCCACTCATAAACGTAAACCATCAAGCAAACACAAACTCTACATCATAATGTTGCTTCCTCTGATTTAGAGTTTTGTTGAGATGTATTTTGGATCAGCTCACGTTCAATTCATTTTTCTGGTTTTCCTCCACGTTTTAAGTGCCGATCCATGAAAATTAACGCCAGCATTCAACCAATGTAGAAAAGGTTGGGGACCCACAGCACTAGTCAACATCCATGTTTATAGGTGCAGCAACGCCTTTTTATTTGGACTTAAAACGATATTTCTCAAAATGGACTGAATAAGTATTTTGAGTTTAAAATCTTAATTTACAAATGCTTTTAACCATTTATCCCAAAAAATGAATGGCTTCAAACAAACCTACCCTTCGATTGAGAGCACTCTTGCTGCCAAACTTGGCAGGTTCAGGGCCCAAACTACCCTGAGAAACCTTACGATCTACTTCTTCATGCCATCCTGCACAAAAAAAAGGAATTAATTCATATCATCAAATCCTTTACTGAAATGCACTAAAATCAGGGAGCCCTTTACCTTCAGCGGCCAATGCTTCACCATTAGAGGGGGCGGCCATGCAAAGCTTCTTGGCTGTGCTGAGTCCTCTGCTGTTGAGGAAGACCGGCAGGTGGACGATGTTCCTCATGTAGTCGTGGCCGTTAATGTTGGAGTCTCTCAACACACTGTTGAGGTTCTGGTTGATGGCTTTGATAATGATATGAGGGTCACTTGCAAAGATGGAGATAAAAGGCCCCTTTGAGAAGAGCACTCGCACCTGGCAGAAGAAAGAATCATGTAAATTATGACTTGCTCAAAATAATGACATCATCGAAATCCACTCTCATTAAAATGATTCTTGATTTTTAATCAATTGTTTGAACTTGGGTCTCTAGTGCTTCATTCATTAAAAAAAGGTTTTGTGCTACAAAGGTGTCGTCTCAAGTACACAAAACTTTATGACCATAAGTAGGGTTAACACAAATATCTACAGGGTATTGTAAATTTAAAAGTAGAATGAAATGTAAATCAACCTGAAAGTATAAACATAATGTAATATCAAATATTGGTATACAGGCTGTCAGACATATGAATCATTGTATTTTTGAATTAAAAGCCAGGAAAGAGGTTTTGATGACCCGCACAAGCAGATGGAAATAGTTTGGATCATGATTAGCAAGCGAAAACAGGATATTATTGGATAAGACATTACAAATATGGTGAAAAATCTGTAATATATTGTAATTTTATATGATTAATAAGTAAAGATTATATCGTAGAAAGCCATATGTATGAACCAGAATTCCAGCAAAGAACTGTAGAAACAACCAAAAATGTGCCAACATGTTTTTTCACCATTTGTTTCACTTGTCATGCAAATTAAAATCACTTTTGTTGTTTTTTTGTTTTTTTTATAAAGGCTTCTCCTAACTGAGCCACTTAAGCCCTAACAATCACAGGATTGCCAGAAAGTCTGGAGGGACTGATTTAATTGGGACATTTGTTTCAACATTCTAAAATCCTCCTCCAAATCCTTAATTGCTAGATTACAGAATTATATGTCTAATGCACTTCTAATCCATGAAGAATTCTGATTAAAGTCAAACTTTCAAAATGCACATCATTTGTTGTATGTGTGCAAAAAATGCTTAAATCCGTCATCTTGAGTAAGAAACTTTGTAAAAATAAATCATTTTGACAGCAATGAAATTCATGCCTTTTTATTATTAATGTCGCTAAAATCACCAGAAGGCTCTGGTCTTCTTCTATCATGTTGAAATCTGGATTTAATAAACAACTTAAAACAGAAATGTAACCAACATAAATCTGCTTTCCCATTAGTTGAATTTACATTGCAGCTAGAGAATTGAGTTACAGCGGAATGCTTGAGGCTGAAAATGTTGGGAATTTCCACTTTGTTCACTGGGGGATGTTGTAAAAGTGTCACAGGATACTAATTTGGGGCGCATGTATACATGGCTTGTTTGGTGCTTGTTCGAAGCCTCAGGCCAATGAACCTTCAGGCCACGAAACAGCTGTCCTGAAGGTCGACCGAGAGCACATGAGCAATGAGTCTTGGACTGATAGAAAGCCAAAGATGTAATTTGCTCGTTCTTCTGAGCTACTTCAGAGTCAGAGCCGTTTAAAGTCTCTTCAACAAAAGATGACTTGAGAGTGATTCGAAGAGATGAGTACATTACATTAGTGCGCAGGAGGTTGCCATCTACTTTGTGATCACTTCTGGAAATAATAACATTTGGCTAAAGGAAATTCCATTACAGCAGCTGGCTGAAGGAATCTCAAGTTTGAGGCCAGCTCGGACAGCTGGGAACTCCAGGGTTCTGCCACGAGAGATGTGTGCGCTCTGCACGCATAGGTAAGAGAAGAGCTGAAAGTCAAAGCCACACGGCAGCTGCTCTACAACAGTTTGTCTCATGGTTATAAATCTGCTTGAAGTGACAGATGTTGGTAAATTCAATTAATTTGAAATTATCCACTCATCAGACAAGAGAAAGCTGTACACACACACACACACACACACACACAAACAAACCGTGTCAAGCATCTGCAGCACTTTGTCCTGTTCACAAGCATCCAGACCATCGATGATGACGGCCATACGAGTCTGGTTCTGAGTGAATCCATCAATGGACTTTGCCATCTTTGACATCAGCTCAACCTCATGCTTTAAAACCTGTGGTGGAAAAAAAGGCCACATTTTAAATTGTATATATAACATTTGACGTATCAAGCAGTCTAAATGTATTGAAATCAACCAACTGTTCCCTGTTGACCTATTTACCTTCATAAATCCTTCACTCTTGAGTTTATGCAGGTTGTTGGCAGCGCTGTGCAGGCGCTTCCTCTGAGAGTTGAGGACAGAGTCTGCCATCTGCCACCAGGTCCGACAGTTGAGCAGCAGAGCCAGACCCACAATGCTCGCCATCGCTATCATCACGGCATTCACCGTCAGGTTTTCACTGTTCACCTGGCAATTAACGCAGAACAGATGATGACTGCATTTCATTTAGCAAGAAGTTAACTGTTGGTTTAGTCTTCTAAGGCAACACATATGCTGCTGACTCAACTTGAAGATTTAAATTGAAGATTTGAAGCAGCAAAACCTTACATTTGACTTTGTGTGACTGCTGAATTATGACTTTAACAATGTTTTTTACTACAGAACCTTGTGTTTGTTTTGAGAGGCTTTTTTTTCTCAGTGGAAAATTAAACCAGAAAATGACAAATATAGAGCCTTTGAATATATTCCATTACATTGCAGTTACACCTTTGTGACACTGGAGGGAGCCAGAAAATGATCATTTCATTCTTGTATTTAGCTGCTTTCGGCCCATTAATAAAAATAAACAATCTGTCTAACAGTTACAAACATAAGAAATCCTAGGAGTTAATTAATTTAACCCACCTTGAAAATTGCCACCAGACCCATTCCAGTGATCAGGCAGCCCAGAGTCAAAGCAAACAGCACAAAGGAGGGAACGCAACATGTCTTCTTCCACTTTTTGCCTTAAAAATTAAATAATAGAGGGATTAGATCAAGAAATAGAAAAGAAAACTTTTCATACAAAAACTTACTATAATTTTGGTTCAAAACAGCTGTTGCTGTCTTATTCAAACTTAGTGCAGAACTTAAAAGCCTTATACAGTAATAATAATAATGCCGTAGTGTTTACAGTTGAATATTGGCAGTTGTGTTTACCGATGTTTACCTTTTAATTAAGTTTTTTGTCTACGGTTAAAAAAGTGTATTGACGATTTTACAGTCACAAAATGTGTTTAATTCAACATTTTACCATAAAAAGTACAATTTTATATTTTCAAAAAACATTTACCTTAAAAAAAAATTACATGACAAGTTGTTGACGGTTTTAAAAAAGTGTTAATTCAAAATATCACCATAAAAATAAAAATAATAATAATAAAAAAGTTGTTTCTTTGTTTTTAACAGTAAAATGTACCATTTTACCATTGTACCATTACATTTTAACAAACTTTTTCCTTACTTGATGCTAAAAAATATATTGATGCTGTTGATTTAATGGTGAAATATTCTTTTATGGATTGATTAACGCCAATTAAACCTAAATTTCAGGAAGAAAAATTAGAAATCAAATACAAATATCAAATGTATATAATTTTTAAATATAATTTAATCATCCGGATTAGAAGTTCAATTGTTGTCAGGATCATTGTCTGTACATATACATTATTATTTATTGACCTCTGGAACTTATTTTTAACATGTTCCTACATAGATATATAAACTTTATTGATCCCTCTGGAGGTCTCCTTTGGAATATTGTTTTGTTTGTTTGTCCACTCTTTAGAACTAGGTTTTGCAGATTGTTTAACAAATCCCCAGTGTAATTTAAAAAAATTCATTTGGGCAGATCAATGCCGCTCTTTTTACAATAATTTATCTTTTGTACTTTATGGTATTTTTCCAAGAATTTGGCCATTTTTTGGTTTTCACAAAAAATATTTTATTCCGATAGAGACTTTGAAATTAAAGTTATGTAATGTGTTTATTACTGTGATATACTATTTAAGCTGTAAAGACAGTTAACTGTTGTCATTTGAGAGACTTATTTTTACAGTGTAGGACAAAATACATTCCAGACTCCTGATTCAAATAAAAAACAAAATACAGCAGCAATACCAAGGTGGTTACAGTTAACTATAGGAGGTGAATGAAGACTTAGCACACTTCTCTGAATATACAGAGTGAGGGTGGACAAAATTAAGTTACTGGACATCAACATCTCCTCTGACCTCTCCTGGTCGCTCAATACCTGGTGAAGAAGACACAACGACGACTCTTCTTCCTCTGTTGCTCACAAACTTTAACAGGTTAGCTATAGAGAGCATTCTCCGCCCAAGTTTAACATTAAGGTATGGTAGCTTGAGGAACAGGATAGAAAGGAGTTGACGGAGGTGGCAAGGGATTGTAGGCTGCACAATGGGTCTGGATATTGATGATGGACTGTTTGAAACGCTGCCATAAGGAAAGCGTTACAGAAACATCAAACAATACCAGACTCAGGGACATTTTCTCCAACTTACAATCAAACTCCTTCCTTTGGCAGTCAGCGTTCACATTTTAATAAATAATTTCACTGTATACTCATTTCTTTGTATTTTGTGTACCGTTTGATTCATTTATTTAATTGTAATGCATTTTTAAGTGCTTTATAATGACAATAAAGACTGAATATTGGACTTCACTCTCTGTTTAACGAAAACAGATCTAGATGCGTCTTCACCTCCTTAGTGTGTATTTAGTATTCCATAACTGTCATTTCTGATTATTACAAAAGTAGTCCTCAAAAACAAGTCAGAACAAATGGGATCTAGGTATGAAAAGTAGTGTTTAAAAATTCACCAAAATTTACAAAACATTATATTTAAATAAAAAACAACCACAACGTAATACAATACTTTCTTGAACCAATAATAGGTTGACTTGGTTATGCACTCTAATGTCCACCAAAATGTGACAAATATTTTTGGTGAAATTGTGGCTCAAACATGGAAATAATATAGTCACCTTGTACTTCATCATTTTTGAAAACCCGGAACAGACGAGTGGCCATGAAGCCGAACTCCCGTTCACAAGCATCCGAGAGCGTCGCGACCATCTCAGCCATGGATGTTTCTCCACCGACACTCGACAGACGGTTGTAGTCCGTAAATAAAAACCTGTGTGACATCACAGGGAGCGTTATTACAACTCTAGGCGTCAGTATTTGACGTAAGCAACAGGACCGAGTATCAAGATAAATGTTTTCATTACCTGACAGGAAGTGCACGTGTTGTTTGCTCTGGGAGTTCAGGTGAGATGACAAACATCAGTTTTAGCAACAGTTCTAAGTAGCCAATTTGGCGAGCCAGCCGTGTGCTAATGACCCAAGCCCAGTTCCAGCTTTCCCTCTCGCGGCGGCTTCCAAAATACACCAACACTGTTGTAAAAAAGCGGAGTAGGGAAGAGTCAAAATCCAGATGACAAGCAATATGCTAACACATCTGATCACTATTAAAAGTGTTATGTGTATACAATCGGAATGTTTTCAATGGCAAAGATTATTTTGAAAAAGTTCATAGCAAAGGAACAATTAAGCAGCTTTAGTTGTACAACAGCACCACCTATTGAGGAAAAGTGATTTAGTATTTAAAGTCATACAGTAGATCACCCAAAATTCCAATTTCACTCATTTTCTACTTAAGCTAATTCGGACTAAGGGTTGGCATTATTTTCAGTTATAGGCAAAAATGTATTTCTATTTTAATGCAGCTGTCATTCTTCTCTTGTATTGTGGTTTTATTTTGGATTGTTACTTCCTGTTTTCTCCCTTTTCTCCCACACGAACCTACCTAATGGCAGCAATCACCTGCAGCATAAGAACCCTTGGCATCCAGAACCATAGACATATATACATAGACGCCGCATCGACTGCTGCCGCCCACCAGAGCGGTGTGTATACAGGGCGGCCATCTTGGTACAGTGCCACTTGCTCCTACAATGCATTAGGTCTATAGAGGAATGCTGTGTTTACACTATCACTAATCGCTCATTTGTCAAGCTGTTTTCACTGGGTCACTTGCTAGATAGACAGACAGACACAAATAAAATGAAAATAACCCAGAAAACATTCAGGTCTTTATTGCTTGAAGTTCTATTTCATTTGAGTATATTCCTCCTATTACAGAAGTTCTTATTTGTCAACAACTTTGTGGTGGCTTGTTTTTCAGAACATTAATTTCAGGAGCTTCTATGGCTAGGAACATAGCCATAGTTACTAAATTATCAGAAGGAATCTTTTTTTGTATTATAATTATTATCATTATCCAAGCACCCAGCATCATAGCTACTTGTATGACGATTTGAAGGGACCAAACCGTTTGAAAATAAGGTCCAAAATTCAGAAAATAATTGTATTTTAAGATTGAGAAGTATCTCTCTCCCTGTATTTGTTAATGCACCACTGCCTCTGATGACACTGTACCAAGCAGTTCTTTAAACACATCCGTCTACAGTCGATGCGGCGTCTATGTATATATGTCTATGTCCAGACCAGTGTGCCAGATAAGAGTTTCTTGTGTATGGTAATTAGCTGTGTTTTTTCTGATTGATCGGTGTTTTTGTAGGTTTAAGTAATTTTGCCTTCTTGCTTTAGTGCCTTAGAATTTAAGTTATTGATTGTTTCTAGCGAGTGTTTTGACCTCCATGTTTTCGTTTCCGTTTTTTTCCAAGTACCATGTTCTTTCTTTCCTGTTACTGCTCTACAGCTTACATTCTACTAAGACAAGAAACACTACAGGTAATTATCACGAGAGCTCTAAGTGTAAAAAGTAGACGGAAGCACATTTTCGTGTTGCCACAACAGGATAATTGTAACAGACGAGCACAATGGAGGTAATAGATGTTCTTAAGTGTGTCTTTTTGGATGAAGATGGATGAAGATAACCGACCTCCAGTAGCTAAATTAAAATGGAAATAAATGTTTGCCTTTAATTCTTAAAAGGAACAGCTTACTCTAAAATAATCCCAACCCGACATGAGGGTGAGTAGAAGATTATTAAAATTAGAATTTTGAATGAATTATCCCTTTAACTATTTAACTTAAATGATTTCATCTTCGACTCACCAAAGAAAATGTAGAGTAGAGCAAGAAGGCTGAGAGAAACTGCAATGGCTAGCTTGGGATCCACAGTGAAGCCGAGGACGACAGCCAGAGAGCCACACAGCAGTAGAGTGAGGAAAACCACCAGCCAAGAAAACTGGAACAAAGGCTCTATCTGCTGTCCTGCGAAGGTTTTCATCTCATCTGGTAAAGAAATAGTGGAGAAAGGTTGTAGATAAAACAGATACGTTTTTATTTTAGCACCAAGTCATACACTGATGCAATACGGTCTACCTTCAAGCTTCTTGAGAAGAAAAGACTTGCCGCTACCCCACTGGGCGTACAGACCAACACAGATAGGGGGCTGCATGGTGGGTTCACTGAGGATGTCAGCCAGAGCGCTGCTGTACAAATCGTAACCCAGCATGTCTCCGTCAGATTCAGATGGGGAGAGGTGCTCTGTAAAAGAGAACATGTCATGTGTGATCCTCACAAGTGTGACAAGGTAAAGATTTGTCAGGGTTGATTTAATCGTACTGGCTCCAAAGATTTGAGTGAGGATGCTTTTCTGATGGGTGCAGTCTATGTTGTAAGGCGTCTCCCCAGCTTTGTTTGGGCGGTAAAGCAGGCGACCATCTTTTGGGTTCCTAAGCAGCAGCTCTGCTAATTTACGGCTTCTCCCTCTGATGGCAATATGGAGAGGTGTGTCCCCTTTCTATGTGGGCAATAACAAAATAGATTTACCACACAAAAAAAACAATGAGTCACAGTTCAAATTAGTAATTTAGTATAATTGTGAATTGTTGTGATGGGTCACCTTATCTATAGCTGACACTTTGGCCCCTTTGTCCAGCAGCAGCTCCACAACCTCAAGGTTCCTCATTTTGGTTGCTTTGATGAGAGGCGTCTCCCCATCCTTACAACAGAGAAGACAATATTACCCCAAGAAAAATAATAAATCATTCATTTAAAAATGAAACAATATTTATATATTAATTGTTTTCATATAAATACATTTGTTTTTTTAATCTAATATCATACCTTGGTGCAGCTTTCAGTGTCAGGGTTACACTGCAGGATGTCCCTCACCATGGTAGAATTGCCTTTCTCCACTGCCCAGTAGAGGGCAGTCTTACCATCCTAATTTGCGTAGACAGAGACAGAAACAAGCAGTATTTATAAAGAGAATATTGAATACTTAAACAGTTTGAATATGTTAGCCTTAAACTCTAGTTGATTTATAAGCATAATTTATATTAAAAAAGTGTACTTACCATTCCACGGACATCAATATCAGCGTATTTGTTCAGCAGGGCTCTGACAATTTCAACGTGACCTCCTCTCACAGCTCCAATCAGCATGGTCTCTCCGGTCTAAAGCAACAAAATAACATAGTCTGAGATAAAAGTCTGTTATTGATCCTTTAAAAACAATATTTCATACGCGGTCTGGGACGTTGACATATGTGCCAGCATCCAGGAGGTCCTGCACGATCTCTATGTGGCCCTCCTTGGCAGCTATAGCCAGCGCCGTGTTTCCATCCTTGTCAGTCATGTTGACATTCGGGTTTCTCTTCAGCAGTTCTTTGACAACCTCTGTGTATCCCCCCTTAACTCCCACAATCAGAGCCGTCATTGAGTTCTAAAACAAAAAAGAGAGAATTTGTGTTGACAATTTAGGAAAACAGAATATACAAGGTTCTCCTCCCACATTCTCTCTTTTTATCTGTGTGATCTGAATACAGATCAACAAGTGCCAAGAGAAAATTCATATCTTTCATAAAATATCACACAATCATGAATTGTTCTTTAACATTAACCGTTTCATCAATGTCATCTGTAAAAATTCAGGTTGATAATAGGAGCATACATGTGCTGCGTCAAAGCTGCAATTTTTTTAAATAAGGGATGTCAACTGAATTTTTTTATTTTATAGATTGGAACATTGGTCTTACAAGGCTTTTGAAAAAATATATCTCTAAGACAAGAATAATAACACAAATCAATTCTTTGCAGCTTTTATTGTAATCCTGTTTTAAATCCATTATAAATATCTATAAAACATCATCACAAATCCATTCATTATTACTTACTGCTCCCTCATGGTCAACATCAGCTCCATCGGCAAGAAGGTGCATGACACTCTGGTAGTGACCCTTCCTGGCAGCCCAGATCAGTGGAGTCGTCCCATACTATAATTAATGCATAGGTTGGATAAATAAGGAAAATTAAATGCATGTGTGATCAAGTCAGACCGATTGATCTGTCACGTTTTAATCCACAATATGCTACGTGTGTGCGATTACAACCAGAAATAATCCAGCACCTTGTCTGAGCAGTTGACTTTGGCTCCATGTTGCAACAGGAGGTGGACGATCTCAGCGTGGCCTCGACCAGCCGCCCAGATGATGGGGTAGACGCTGTACTTTAAGGAAATAGGAGAATGGTGAAGTCACGTAGATCAGTGTCAGGTATGTGATTCACATTGACCCAACTAATAACGAAGGTGTCCTCTTTTGTTCACAATCTCTTTATTTCGCACTACGAGCAAACATATGAAGATATTTTTGGCGGAAAGTTAAGTAGTTTTCGATACCTGTCCAGTGATGTTCGCGTTTGCACCCTTCTCCAACAACAGCCTGGCCACCTCCGTGCAGCCCTTGTAGGATGCCCACATGAGGGCAGTCCAACCACCCTGAGAGCCACAACAAAAACGTTATATATATTCAAATTAAATCAAGGACTGAACAATTATTTAAAAAGGCCTATACGGTAAGAAATATTTGCAAACAAAGCGTAGTATCATCTCCTGAATCAAAGACAAATGTTCCATCATGACTTGTGTGAATTGGGGCTGGGAAAATGTGCTATTTAGAGCAGGTGTGACACACTGCCTACTGAGAAGCACCTTTGTCTGGATTCTTTTAAATCTCACTGTGGCGAGGGCCCCTGATCTCAGATAAAACGGGAACAGCTATGACTCAGGTGAAGAGCTGACTCGGAGCTCTTCCTTAGTCTCTTTAAGACGGCAGTTGAATGTTGGCCTAAAAAGGGGCCTTGTAATAAATCACCCTCACACTCGGCCAATGATTGTAAATGTATAATCTCATCCAGAGCTGAAGCACGTTCACAGAAGACTATTCGTCTCTGACCCAACTGCCACCGTCCTGGAAATCAATTCTCAGCCCCATACGGAGAACATTAAATAACAGTAGATTGGATTACTGGAAGAGCATATCCATCTCTGCACCAGTAATATGCTTTAAGAGGCTTTCCGAGGCTGATCCATAACAAATAGCAAAACGTTTCTTAACATGGAGCTTGATTTGTAACTCTTATATCTAACTTGTATCTAGTAACAGAGGGCCTCTGCAGACACACATTTTTAAATGGCAACGAATGTAGTGATTTGAATTTCAGGCATTATTCTCCACATCAGTATGTGTCAGTACAAACATCTATTTTCATTGATATATTTACATTAGCAAAAAGGCTATTAGCTACGCCCACTGAAAACAC
Organism: Callionymus lyra; assembly: GCF_982586985.1. NCBI lineage: Eukaryota > Metazoa > Chordata > Actinopteri > Syngnathiformes > Callionymidae > Callionymus > Callionymus lyra. The sequence goes on from NC_141835.1 coordinate 22,827,812, forward strand.
AGGCCATTATCGGTCTGTGGGGCATTAGTTACCTGTTCAGAAAAACTAAGTTAAGCTTTTATACATCTATTTCCATTGTATATATTATGTATAGTTTGAAATGTGTTGTATTGATTGTAACATTGAAGATGCTTCATTTAGTTACATATTCATAGAAACCAGATTGAGACATAGAAAGGTTGATGTATTTAAATTCAAGTTTTTGGGGTGAAATTAAACAAGCTAATAAGCTACATTTTCAGTAAGATTGATCATGAGGATTCACAAGAACATGAACTCAGTCCTAAATTTTATCTGTAAAGTTGATTTTTGTATTCATTTTTTAGTGGCCTGTTCCATGAAGCATTGAAAGCCTCCAGCAAATAATTTAAATTCAAGTTACTCTCTTGGCAACAGTTGCCATGGATTAGTTCAGATTCAGTCTTGCGCTCTCTGGCTACCATTACTACCATAATAGTTTTTCTTACTTCACTTCGAAAAATTAAACAAGTCTTACCATATCTCTGTGTTCAAGGTGAGCATTGTTCTCCAGCAGCTCCCTCACCACCTCGATGTGTCCTTCCTTGGATGCGGAGATCAAGGCTGTCCAGCAGTCCTGAACGGCAGAGCGGCTTATTATCCTGGGAAATTCCATCTAACTTAAGCCAGAGGCCAGAGTCTTTAGTCCTGGTTACTCTTACACGGTCGAAGCAAAGAACCTACCAGCTGGTCATACCAGGTGCTCATGGGAACGTTTATGATAAAAATGGGAGAGTAAGTGACGCCTTGTAACGCTTCCTCTGCGACACCGAGTGTGTGTGATAGCAGGTTACTTGTACGTGAGTTAAGGTTAATGAGAGGTCTGCAGGTGAACTTCTGTTGCTGCGCATGGGCAGAAAAGGGTGACTGTGTGAGTGTGTGTGTGCGTGCGTGCATATGTGTGTTCAGAGGGTGAAATCAGAAAGCAAAGGGCGTAGACCAGTGCACAGATCCTGTGATTTGGGCCAGAGAGTGAAGGTAAACCAAGTTGTACCAAGTTGTCATTATGACTCATAATGGCTGTGGGTGAAGCCTGTGGTGAGTTCAGCAATATGGAACATCAAGGCGGCGACTTCAGCTGCGTCATCTTGAGATTAAGAAACTACGTGAGCTATGCATCAACCTGTGCTGCAACCCTGGATCCGTGCACGTGAGGAAGACTGTTAGGCTTACAACATCATCCAGGTTGACGTTGGCTCCTCTCCGAATGAGTTCTTGCACAATCTCCAGATTGCCCTGCTCGGCTGCGACCATGAGAGGAGTCTGTCCATTCTGGAAAATTAAAAAAAAGGTAGATGTGAACCTGATATAATTGAACTAATCATCAAGTTTATACACCAGCTACGCCAGCATTATCTTCTGCTTAAATTATTGTTTTTGGATAGATGGAAAATGTATCCACTATAAACACAAATACGAGTTTGAAAGTTAGATCGATCTTCCATTTTAATAACATTGATCACCTTATTCTTCTTCATCTTCTCTCTGGAGCTGCTCAGGATTACTGGACCCGAAACTAGCTTGAAGTTTTCAAAATTCTATGTACCTTTATGTTCCTTACCAATGTATTATTTTTTTTGTAAAAACAGAAATAACATGTGCTTGAATAAATAAATAAAAACTTTTGGAAGAATGAATGGATTAAGAATAAAATATTTGCTCAACAAGAGCGGAGGCAAAACGATCGATTAGATTATAAAACCATAAATAATTGAACTCATACATTTTAGAAATGCAATGAATAACTGAAAAAAGGTAAAGACAACTAAAGTAACTTCAATAATAATGATCTGAAAAGCATTAATTACATTTCTAAAGAAACCGCAACAACCGTTTCTAAGACCTGAAACATTTAAAATGAAATGACAAAGATCAAGAGAATGCACACAATCCGTCACTGCTTCATGCTGAAACAAGAATAGTTAAGACTTACATCACTCCTGCTGTCCACATCTCTAAATTTGTCCAAAAGTGTCTTCATGGCCACCAGGTTCTCCTCTTCGACGTAGCCAAAGAGACTCTGGACGGTCAGAGAGGTCATCCTTATGGAGGTGGTTGTGTCCATGGTTGAAATTTAAACACCTACACACCACTGGGCAAAGACACGAGAGCGGATTAGCATTCAGAGTAAGCACAAGAATGATTTTAATCTGACCCGCAGGACTGCGTGTGAAAATAAAACAGTAAGTGCATTCCTGTGTCGCATTAAACTCAGCCGTAAAGAAAAGTTTTAAGTTTTAAGGAGAAAGTCAAATGAATGGATTGCATATTGTTTTTCTTTTTTTTATATATATAATTAATCTTCAAATCCTTGTCATGCTATTTATTTACGTTCTTTGAACAAGTTTGTTAGTTGAACCTAAAATGTTTGTTTTTTTCTGACACAATGGTTACCAGAAAAAATTTGAAGTAAAGTAGTTTTGTAATGAAAATCAGGGATTAAGCAATGAATTAAATAAATAAAAGGGCCAAATAGCAATATTTACAAAAAATAAATTATTAGTTATTAAAGTATTACCAGTATAGGATTGAACCAATGCATTTGTCTAAATCTTTATTTAACGCCATTTTTTTTTCAGTTAGAAGACAATAACATTTATTTTATTTGTTAAAAGCTTAAGGATGCAATTATCACAACAAACCAAACGAAGATTTTATCTGATCTTCCAAGACACAGGGCTTACTTAGTCATCAGAAAACAGCCTTCCCCTGACCACTGCTGCCATTAGTTTGCTTTGTCAGAAATATTTAGTAATATTAGATGAAGCAACGTAGCAAAAAAAAAATCTAGTACGCTTTGGTGTAAAAATACATTACCGACATGTATCCCAGATATAAAATTTAAAAAGTTACGCAAGTTCCAAGAAACACTGCTCCTTTACCTTTTGATTTTTCCGCTTCTTACACACAAATGTTAAAGATAGCCGACTTCCAGTAAGCTTGCCTGCTCAAGTGGAATGGCAATGCTTGACTGAGGAACTGCTTAAAGTCATCAAAACCACTGCAGACAAATGAGAGCCCTTCATCGCTCCATGTAATGATGATTTCAGACAATTGGTGCACTCGACTGTGTGCTCTAATTATATCAAGAGAAAACCTCAATTACACAGTTGCTGCTTCTTTAAATTGGACTGTAGAAGAAGAGACACGCTCCTCATTCTGCACAATTTTACAGAAAGTGCCTCATACACTCAGGGCTATTATTCATAATTAACCTCTTCTCCTTCAGAATCATCGTCTTAATTGGACATGACTTGCTTCGTCTTTAATTCCGTTTTTATTGTGCAACTATTATTTTATAGACGAGATACGATCGCAATATTTCTAAACAATAACCAATATAAGTGCTACCATCTGTGTGTGCTCACAGACATTCAACAAATCAATAAAGAATCTCATAAATGATTCATCAAGCCAATCTTCCTCGTGGTTATAACCCTAAAAGAGGGAAATGAAGCAGTTTTGCTAACACAAGCAGGTTTGGATATGATATTATCTTTATTTTAGCAGTATCTACAAAAAACACAGTTCTGGCTTTGCTAATAAAGAATCAAATGTCACATGCTGCTGGGCCAACAACAGTACAAAAGGTCCACTCAATTCAGATTCAGAGCTTTGCTGCCGGTACAAATCTAAGCTTTAAGCCTTGGCTTTTCTTTCTAATTTATACTCACTGATTTGTAATAGAGGGTTATATTCAACAGTGCATAAATGGAAAATGAAATCCTTTGTTGACAGTGAAAACAATGAGAGATTGTTGACACGCCCTCATCTGCTTATCACTGAACGGCACAACGGCAGAATGATTTGGTTACACGTCGACCACTATCTTTGACCATATGAACACATACATATTACGATGACAACACACCCATAACACAATGTTACAAAATCGAAATTCTAGCATTCACTATCTATCATTTAATTTTAAAGCATGTGTCAATAGATCATGTAAAATAAATACAAATCTACTCACCTTGTGTAAGGTTCGGTTTATCAAAAAATGTGTGGTTTGCTTACATCTACCCACAATCAACAAGCACTGCCAGGCTTCACATCCCCCTCCTTTACTACAGGCTGAATATTAGATGAGGAGGCCGGCCTACGCCCTGTTCGCCCACACAATAGACACGCTCACACATTTACTACATGGACGCTCACACTGACCATTAATAATTAAGATGTTCATACTCGTTCATTATTATGATGATCAGTGACAATAAAAAATAAAAAAAGCTCTTTTAATTATAATTTGATTCTTATTAATTAATAGTTAATTGTTTTATATTATATTATATTATATAATTTTATTACAATTACAGGAACACATTCGAGACCCCAGTACTGATGTTCTGATTTAGTTTAATTCATTTAAATAATGCATCCAAGACAGTAAACTATGGCTTTTAGTGATATACAATCCAGAGTAACATATACACTTATATCTAGAGTAGCTTTAGCAAACTTATCTTCTAATCACTAACAAGACTAAAGTATTTTACCAAATTGAAAAACAAGAAATGGGGCTGGTCATGTCCTTTGGAACCAGGGTCTTGTGTAAATAAAGCTGTCGATGGAATTACACAATAAAAAGTCAAGCAAACCAGTGCATCACTTTAATTGAAAATTATTCCTGTTGATATAGTTAAATATAGGTAAATGAAGAGCTGTATGAATTAACAGAATAAATTAGACATCAAGTTAAAATGAACCTGAAATACAAACAAACAAACAATAATCACAAAAAGTTTTGCTTTAACAACATGAATAGGTGCTGCAAAATGGCTTCCTTACTTTCTATTGCTTATATTAGGTGTTATCTTATTTCATTCTTTTATTCTGTACTGACACCACAGTACAGAACACTGGCAGTAAAGGTTTCTGATTCTGAATGCCATAACTGGAAAAACAAATATTAATGAGAAATTACATGATTTATGAAATCCTTCATTTAGGTTAATAAACACCATGTCAGCTCCTCTGTTATCTGGACTCATGCATGTACACAGAGAACATGAGCACTGGATAGGATCTCTAAAATAAGCCAGTCAGCTCTGGGGTCATGTGATTGTGAAACTGCTGAGGATTTAGTTTCCTCTCACATGTATGAAGAAAACAACACTGTTTTTTTGATGCAGTTTCAGTTTCTTTGTTTAGATTTGGCTTAAACTCGTCTTTCTCGTTGGGGAAACATGTTTAGTAAGTATTAAATGACGTGTCAGTGGTATCAAAAACACCAGAAAGCATTAAATACTTTCGTGGAAAACACAAAAACTATACAAAAAACAACACTAAAATAGATATAGTCAACAATCTCCTGCGATTGTGTAAACGAGCTGCACATCTGGATTACGCGTTTGGTCGAGCAGAAGGAGTGAACATGGTAAATAACATCGTATAAAGGTTTTTGAATTCAATAAAACGATATTTAAACCTACGTATTTTGCGTCAACATTTACGGTTAAAATAACTTCCCGTTTGCTGGAAGCGAAACGGCTAAGCTAACGTTAGCCCGGAGCAACTGACGCTTCAACAAGTACTGGCGGAAAAAAAACAACATTATAGTTCTTACCAAATTTAAGGTTGGTCCCAGAAATATTAAGGTTTTTATCCCGAAGTGACGTAAGCGGTCAGTGAGAGATCTTTCTCAGTCATTTCTGGACGTATTTATGATTTTGTGAGCGACGGTGAGCAGCTGCTGCTCTGCTAACACGGAGCTCAACTACTCCACCTGCTGTTGTCAAGGAGACACTGCAGTCACCTGTGTGTGGACGGTTTTATTCTAGTCACATCCATGTTTAAAGGTGTGCCACTTTGATGAAACACGTTAAAGATCGACACTTTATTCTTTTTCATGTTTTATTTTTCATCATCAACACCTCAAAACATGACTTTTATGAGGATGACACGCAATAGGTTGAATGTGTGCGTAAAACGTGGTGTATGGCCATTTTTTTAAGGTTAAGAACAGAAGGGTGGCCATGTTATTATTATTATTTGTTTAGGTTAAAAAACATACAAATATGTTTGGTTGGACCAGAGTAGGGGGGTCTAGGCCAAAATGATTGATTCTTCAAGAAGCTGTCTGGGAGAAGCCCATTTTTTTTTTTTTTTTTACAGGTAATAGTTTGATATTTCTGTCTGTTTTATAGTTAAAAGCATGGGTGGATATGTAATCTGGTTGTAATTATTTTCAGTCACTGGTTGGAAGTGTTGGGCAAGTCACTTTTAAATATTAACTAAGTTACATTTACTGCTTTTCAAAAGTAACCCAGTAACTGTGAACTGTAACAAGTACAGTAAGCGTTAAGGTAAGTAGTTACTAGGTAAAGTAACATTTTGCAAGAGAGGAAGAAAGGCAAATTTGCCAAGTACATGGTCCAGCGTAAATTTGGATGCTTGATTAAACAATTCCCTTAATGCTTCCACCTCTGCACCGGAATAAATGCAATCTACTCTGCGTACAATTGAGGGAAAGACTCTAGCCACTCGTCTTCCTTTTGAAACTCATTGACTGAAGAAGAACCAGCTGGGCAAACAGTTGGAAAACTCTGCATGAACAAATAGAACTGGAGGCACATCCAGGTAAATTATATTTCTATTACGTAAATGCTTGGCCCTATAGCGAGCTTCGCTGCTGGTTTGTAAGGGCTCACTCCCTACCCAAGAAAAGGAAACCATCCCACCTCACTCTGTTGTAGATGAGGTTCTGCCAGTCAGTGTATCAAAAACTGCATGAGACAGAGAACCAACAATTAGGTCTGGTCAAAGGGTGACTCCTGGTCGAAAAATTTCCAACTGCATCAAGTCCTACTGTCATCATGGCTGAAGCAAACACAGCCAGTGTAGACGCAGTGCCAGTTACTGAACCCTTATCCAATAACCCCTGCAGGAAAAGCAGGATCTCAGAGACAGGACATGAAAATGTTGTCTTTTTTTCTCCGTCTCTTTCATATTGTCAGAGAACCCGGACTTCGCTTCACCACGATGCGGTGTTTGCCTGAGATTTAGCACACTTCCTCACCCAACTCTGGAACTTTCACCTTCATGCGTCACAGGCACAACAACAAAAGTCAGGGTGTGTTTCTTGAAGGGCTCAGGCAACCAATACCAATACACTTCTTGAGGTACAGATTAGGAAAAAGGGAGTGCATTTAGAGCTGACATGCTGCCGCCCTTGCTTTGAAAAAGTAAAAACAAGCATGGCTAAGTCATTTCTGAGGGCTTTCCTTTTATAGTTAAAGGGAGCCTGCCATAGTGCATTGTTCTTTCTCAGTGATTAGCAAGTATGGAGTATTAAAGGGCAACTTATATTAAAAAAACAAACTTTCCTGACTTACACACATGTTTCAAAAGTTGAAATCGTCCTCTCTAAGATGCATTAAGACCCTCATCATGACAAATTTTTGAGGTTATTACTTTGGAAAGTTCTGCCCATCAGAAATCTCGGCGAACAAGAGGTTACTAGCGGGAAGTCCATTAAGCTGCAATAATGGTCTTCACTCCTCCAGCCAGCTGTAATTGTGTCCGCTGAGTACAATAGAGGTCCAAGATGAATTTGAAAGACACTCAACACATTAGTTGCCCTTTAAGGAACATTACATTCCAGAAGGTCGATATGTTTGGATCAATCTGTGATGAATGCCGGTATCAGACAAATGTGATCATGTTTCTTAGTCTTAGTTAGAACACAACCTCCAGAGTTCTGAATAAAGTAAAGGATTAGAAAATACTTTTTTGAGCATCCTGACAGAAGAGACTTATAGTAGTCCAGGATGAGCTTCTCAGCAGCGTCCAAAGAAGCCTGATTTTTTAAATGCTACGAAGGTAAATGTACAGTCTTACGATTTAACACAATACAAACATGCACTTGGGGATAATCAATGGCTGATAATATTTTAAATCGTAAAAATAAAAGCATAAAATATGCCCAAAGGGCACAAAAACAGTCTCATATAATTCTTTAAAAATGCATAAATAACTTGTTAAAATTGTTTTAGTTAAAGTATAATAAGCATAATATAAAAACACAGGGCAAATGTGTTTTCTCTGGAGCTTATAATCCATGCGTGTGTCTTCTCGTTTGGACTATTGTAATAGTTTATTTTCGTGTCTAGACCAGAAAGAGCTGTCTCGCTTGCAGTGAATATAAAACTCTGCAGCAAGAATTCTGACCTGCTCTAGTAGAAGAACTCACATTTCTCAGATCCTTAAATCTCTTCATTGGCTGCCAGTTTCTTTCAGGATAAATTTTTAAATTCTGGTTCTTACTTTCAGAGTCATTCATGGCCAGGCTCCTCCTTACATCAGTGATCTGATCAGGCCTTACACCCCATCTCGGGCTCTGAGATATGTGGATCAGAATCTAGTGATGGTTCTGTGTACATGCTTCTGGACCAGAGGAGAGAAATCCTTCCAGACGGTTGCTCATAAGCTTTGGAACGATCTTCCTCCGTTTCTGCGTTTGATGGATCTACTGACTCCTTCAAGAAACATCTCAAGACCTTTTTAATTATTTAGGCCTTTCCATAATTTTCTGGGACTTCTGTGTTTGCCTTATGTGTCTTGGCCTTTTAGAGTTTGTAGGCATTTTCAAATGTGTATTGCTTTTGATTGTTCAGACGCTTTGTGACCCTGGTCTATAAAGGCTGGTCAAAAAAAGCGCTTTACAAATAACTATTACTTACATACTTACTTGTCTACTTGTTCTTTGAAACAAACAATAAATACCAGCAACTTAAATTGTCATTTATATAAAACTTTATTAAAGAAATGGCAACGTCCAAATCATGCTGATGATGTAGTGGTTGAGGTCCACTGCTCTGTACGGGTTTTACTTTTCATCCTGATGGTTGACTCTCAGCTTTCACACCAACACCCCAGAAGAAATAAAGCCATTTATGGACAAAAAGACATTTATTTTCAAACATCAGCATTAGTGTTTAAAAATAATCTCTCTTTATTTTGCCACATAAATTGGAGTTTGAATGTACTGTTATACAAATCTTTCCATAAATCTCCCTCTGACAGAAAAATAACCATTGTGTTACCACACGGACGCCCACGCACACGCACAAAAGGCGCACACATACACACACAAAACAGAATGCACCATTCACCATTTGGCACTTTGGACATATGGAGCAGTTTTGCATTGATCTGCTGGTTTTGGTGGCCATGCAGTGCAATCACGTCGATGTTTGTAGCATGACATCCCTTTACCTTAGGTGGGTCGCACCGTCTAAACAACGACCCGGAGCTACAAATATAGTTGACTTGAGATCACGTTGACATGTACAAATCACATGAACACTGGTTGACACACACACACACACACACACACACACAAATATTATGGCAGGAATATGCAGAAGTTAGAAAATCTTTAGTGGTAAATCATAAATGCTCAAAAACTAACCTTTCCGAAGCACATTCACCTCATAATTCAATTTTCAATCAGATATGTGACAGGCAACATCATGTGTTTATTACTCCTTTCAATATTAGCTTTGGACCAAAACAACAAATAACGAAATAAACACCTTAGCTCAGTGCAGAATATACGTCTAAACAATTTAAATAAACCATCTGATTTTCTGCACCGAAAGAGGTTGAATTGCACATTTCAATATTTTATAGCCTGAATACAATTTGTGCTTTTGTGCCTCATTTTGTTTATTTTACATTCAATATCACAAGAAATAATAAAAGCTATATTTGATTTGCTCAAAAGTGATTCCACTTTCTCCCCAATTATACCTTAAATAACTTAAGAGAATGAGAACATGTTAAACCCGTTTGTCAAGGAAGAAGCACACAAACAAAGGTAATTATCATACCTTTGATTTGATCTAAACTGTTGTCAGAAACGGCCGACGATATGAATCAAAAATGTATCCAAATCCCTCTTGAAAGCATCGAGATCCAACAAAGTGAAAGAATTTGGGATCAGTGTTGGATTAGTTTTAAACAAAGGAGGATTATGTGAACATCTCTTGAAGAGACAAACGACACCAAATCAACGTGGACTTGAAGGCCTGAAATTCAAAATGGCAGCTGATGATGAGGGTTATGTTTCTGTTATAACAACACACTCTTTTTTTTTTTCCACCTTTTGCAGGTTTGTATCCAGACAACGACAAAAACCCTCCACATACCGGTGCAAGTATCCTGCAAAGTACATAGAGGGTTTAAGGCAGCTCGGAAGTCTTTGCTCTCAACCATTGCTAAATAGTTTACACTCGACCTCCGTCAGATCCTTCCACGCTGACATCCTTGCTACTGAAAGTTTGGACAGATTTTTTCCTGTCTGGTTCTGAGCACGTCCAACCGAAACGCCACACTTCAGTTGATGTATAGTTTGTCTCAGTGCGTCTGCTAATGGAGGGACGGAGCGTTGTGTTGCAGGGCCTCATGTGGCCTTCTTCCTCTGGCTGCAGTTGTTCTGTGTGACGCTGTGACCCGACTGCTGGTCCTGCGAGTCGTCCTTCTGCACACCCTCCAGCTGCTCTTTGGCCCGCCTGCCCCTCGACTTCACCGGCAGAGCCAGGACCACCAGAATGCAGAGCAGATGTAGGCAGAAGTGCCAAGATCTAGACGCAGGAAAACGGGTTAGCGATGGAAGACGGTTGGTAAATGTTGGCGCTGCAGTGTTGACCTGCATTGTGTTCTCCATTATTAGGAGCTCAGAAATCAATCTACATGACTTTCTATTATGATGGTGTGGGAAGGTAGACAAACACACACATACCTGTAGAATTTGAACGAGGGCCCGACCGTCAGCAGCACAAACGGCACTACTGTGTAACTGATGGCGACCTGAGTCGACGCCCACGTGATGACGTCATAGACCGCCTTGTGCGAGTCAGAGGTGAGAAAATGTGGTCTGATGTTGTGTCTGACCTGAAAGGAAGAAGAAATGCAAAGAGAATATCATTTTATTTATGTTCTTTATGCGAGTTTAAGCCCATCATATAATAGTAAAAGTAATAATAATAATAATGTCAAAATCACATTGATATGCACAATATACGATGATCCCATCAGTCGATGGAATTGGATTAAAACGGGCCATATCTGATGGAGCGTTGTACTTACTGCACGTGCAGCCATCGTCATGGCGATGCCTGTGAGAAAGGTTAGGTAGTACCCTGGATACACGCCGTGCCACATCGCCGACAGCAGAAAAGTGGCAGCGGTTGGATTGATGGGACAGCGCTCATAACACACCCTAAGAAGGGACGACATAACATTTGATCAGAGTGAACCAGTGAGTTTCAGTGTGACTGGCTTTAAACCAAAAAAATATTTCCACCTGGGTAGTGTTTTTCTTTTATTTGCAATCATCCTCAATATTAGGCAATCATTTATAAACCACTGATTTTACTTTGCTCTTAGCACTGCCTCTCAGGCTTTAGCTCAATCTGGAATGCCAGCAGAAGTTACACAAATGTGTGAAAATATTATCCATGCAGAGCCGTTACTGCACTCCTTTTCGAGCTGACATGCTACTAAAAAATAATCAACTTTGACAAAATGTCTTGTGGGTGTGTGGCCGTGGATCTTTACAACATGAACAGAAAAATCACTGTTTGGATGTTCTTAAAACGAAGAATACACAAGTTCAGCTGGATCATGACTTCACACTGCTGGATCTGACATCGGATTAATGTCATAAGGGTAATGACACAGTCACTGATACAAATGATGTTAATAGAATGTGTGATTTGTTGATAGAGATGGTTTAAACCATCAAAATTGGAAGTCATAGCAGGAGGTTCTGTCAAGGACTGTCGTTGAGAATTTCTCTAGGTGCAGATACCGCACTTTACCGCAGAGTAACATTATTTACATAAGCGTAATTGTTAATAAAAATCGATCTGCATTCACAATTAAATCATACTCTTGCTTTCTGGAGAAAGACCCTGCTTAATATGAAAAAAATGACTTGAAGATACCTAAAAAACAATCTATCTTTTTCCGGTTAGAATAATTTTTTAATCTTCTAAAATGGTTTATATGTATTCACCTCTACATGTTTACATGTTGATGTTATTCCTTTCCCTCTCCATTTATCAAATGTATGATCAGTCACTGCTGGTTTGAATTTAGAGTTAATAAATTAATATTTTACCCGTCACCCTGTAATTGGTATATTTTAATGTTACGGTCACCAATCTAGGCAGGTACTCAACCACACAGTGATCATTGGACTCCTGAATGTCCAATTAAATGATCTGGTTGAGTCCACGACAGCAAAGGATATAAAAAAAGGCTGTTGAAATTGATTGACAGAAAATGTATTCAGTCAAAGAAAAGGCAACACTAACGCCAAAAGCTAATGAAACACACATGTCCCACAGGAGAAAGAAGCCAATGAATTGAAACTGACAGAGGAATTTAAATACCCTGTCTTGCTGGAGCACCTTTAACCCCCTGAGGCTCAAATGTTGGGTCAATATGATCTTCACCACCCATATCTGTACACAGCCACTATGCAAGCTACAGTATTGAACCCCGCCAGTTAACAAAGAGCAAGATTGCAGCAATCCTCAAGTCACCGGACGTGAAAGCCAACGACTCTACTAGCTTCTAAAATTATCCTTAAAAGTCCATCTCCTTGTTAGCTCTCATTAAAGTGACCTCGATCTATCAAGCTTAACTGCTGCTCACTCGTTGATCGTCTGCTAAGCAAGCTAAAAAAGTAGTCTGGAGTCATTTCAGCCGCAAGTAAAACTTAATTCATCAAGCGTAAACCCATACAATGTGCAGGACCTCGGTAGATGGTTCTAGTCTAAAGCTCAACAGCAGCAATTCAGAGCTCCGGACAAGAGAGAGATCAACAAACAGCATTAAGGACACATTTCCAGTCCAACAAAAAGTGTCCGTAAGTGCTTCCTTAAGCACCACACTCAATACATTTCCACAGGAAAGCCTTTTATGCAACTGTTATCAGCTTACTTCAACTGAAGAGTCAAGTTCTCTGAATGGAACACTGAAGTGGTCAATATCCATAAATACCAGCACTCCCGGGGTTAAAAACCAACAAACAAGGATAACTTTAATCTCCAACAGAAACAGGGGAGCTGGTTGTTCATTCTTACACTGGATAACACAAAATATGAACATTGGGAAATACTTCAGGGATGCACCCATTAATGTGACAGCCTATATTTGAAGTCCAAGACTGCTGTTTGATTCTAGATCATTAGTTCATATCTTATCTGCGGCAAGTAAGTAATTATTAAAGTGCCTTTCTCAGACCAGGGTCACTAAGCTTAAACATTAAAAAACAATACACAGGTAAAATACATATATATTTATACAATATTGCTTGTTGTTGTACGTGTGACAGAGCCGTTACTTCCGCTATCATCTCCACTAAATCTGCTTAAATCTTCACCCTGAATTCATTGAGACATTTGGTCAATTCATTTGCTCTCATATCTCGAGATATTGTTAATTTACTCTGATCAGACAAATCTCTGACTCTTTGTAGTACATTTTTATTACCAGAATATATTTATAGAATATTCCTCTACATGTCAATCATATACAGTACATTAAGGGTGAAAATAGTTTTGTAAATAAATAATTACAACACTAAACCTTCCTCCGTTGTATGAAAAAAAAAGTATGACGATTAAAAAACTAGTTTTGATGATGTATTCATAAATTTCTGCATCCGATTCTCATTTATACAGGGTTCATTTCAGTTGAGCTGCAGATCTCTCCGATCAACATCCCCTTTGTTTCATCCTCAACTCAAGTTAAAATTCAACCAGATTCACACTAACAGTAATTTGTTGTATTTTCACTTATTTTTACAATGCAAGTCAATGATGGCCCTTGCAACTTTACCTATTGACCTTATATATAAAACCACAACCATTTTGTCAGACCAGAGGGGCGGCTGATCTTTTCACAGCAATTTAAATATAAATTACATTTCATTAAAAACACCAAAAATTATATTAAATATTAATATGAATAAATGATCCAAAAAGTATACAAAAAAAAAGTGTGAACAAGTGTGTATCAGTTTAATCTACAAATGTACCTTTTGAGCCACTGAGCTGTCTGGATGTTCCAGTTATCGAGGAAAAGTTTGAAACTGGTTGCGAACTGAAAGAAAGCAAATATTTGACTTAATATTTTATCCTCCCTAGAATCGGAGAGTCTTGTTACCTCAATGTCCAGAATTCTGAGATTAGATATGAGGTCCCATCTTGGTGTGCCATCTTTGTTGTAGCCATTGAAGCCGAACCCTGCTGCGTTGTTGATGGCATCAGCTGCAGAGGAAAGTTGATCTTTTGAGTGCCACTAAAATTAGGTATAAAGGTTAGAGGTGCTTTGGTGATTTAAAACAAAAGTAGGGTATGGTTCTTGAGTCAACACTAGATGGAGCTGTTTGGTCATGAAAGATATATTTACAGGAAATGACCTGTTCTGATGAGAAAATTAAATTTAAAATCAGCCTAAAATATATAGAAAACAGATCAAATAATAAATTCATAATTAAGATTTTTTTTTTTTTTCAATACAAATTTTTAAATAGCAAAAATTACATAAAGGTTGTTTTTGATAACAAAATCACCGGAGGAATATTGACATGTATATGTTGGGAACCCGTTGTGGTTCATATAATGATATATTGTTTTAATTTTCTGATACTTTTTTCAATTGAGGTTGTACCTCTTATAAGTAGCAACAACTGACTGGACTCAAAGTCAGTCACACAATACTTAAGTAAGTAATTAAGTAAGTAAGTAATGGTTATTTCTAAAGCATCTTTCTAGACCAGGGTAAGAAACACAGCAACCTTCTCACATCACGTGCTTTCCAAAACACAAAAGGCTCCAATTGTTTAAGTATTCACAGCCAAGATGAAGTTTTTGTGTTGCGTTTTTGTTCATTTTGGACATCGTTCTGATAGATATTGACCCCTGTTGACTCGTGACAACCAATCAAAGTAAAGGGAGAAGTAAGAGAAGTTTTGGCTGAAGGATGACGGCCATCGACTCCACACTCACCGAGCGTCCAGACGAAGTAATACTTTGGCCGCAGAGCAAGCATAGAGAGGTACAGGTATATGACTTGTAAGTAGAATGGTGTGGAATTGACAAAGTCCTCGTCTATGGTGCGTTCCACTGGAATCAGCTTACACAGCGACAGGTAGATGCCGAGCGAGATGGCACATGTGCACAGTTTGGAGATGACATCATTCTGGACGGGCAAATGGAGAAAGAGTTACTTCAACACACAGCCAAACAAAAACTTGTTTACGACCATGACTGTAGCGTGTAAACAAACAACATTACATTTGCTTGACTTTATATATTATATGTATACGAGACAGTTTTTAATGAATGCATTTTTGTTATTGATTAATCTAACAAGCTCATTTAAAATGATCCATCAATTGCTATCATCTTCTAGCGACGTGTCCTACCTTGGGCGAAGGCTCCGTCTGCTTGTGTTTTCCGTTTTCCTTGCCGTTGGAGTTCTCCTGGTGGCGTGGCTGGTAGCAGGTTCCTTCGATAAAGGCCATGTAGTCGTTGTAGGAGCAGGTGGGTCCGGCCAGGATACCCATGAAGTTACAGTTATAGCTGAAGTACTCCAGTAAGCTGGGCATCCGCCTGCAGGGTGTTGAAAAACAACTAGTTTGATCTAGAAGCTAAAATACTCCAAGAGAAGATGAAAAGTAAGCTTTTAAATCAGACATTCAATAATTACTTTTCAGTTTTAGTTCATTGTTAAGAAATTTAAAAAAAAAAAGGTTTTTAAAGGGTAAAACAAATGTAGGGAAATTATATAACAGTCGGTCCTCTGAGTATTTTTCTGCAAATTTCAGTGTTTTATGTTTGATACGAGATGACATTAAAAGTCCTTATAAGTAGTTATAATACTATAAAATATTTTTTTAAATTAAATTTATATATAATTTGTTATAATATAGACAATATACGTGTAATTACAATCATGTCTATCATTCTAAGAAGTGTTTTTTTGGCAATGTGAGGAGAAAAAAGAAGAAACTTCATGGAATATCTTTAGTACATGTGTTAGTACAAGCAGGTAACAAACTGTCATCATCCGTCAGCACAAAAGAGAATTTCTGATAAAAGAAAATATATTCATCTAAGGCACAAAAAACATACCTGAGTCACATACCTGATAGCAAGGTATTTCTGATTTGAAGTCAATTGTCCATCTCGCTTTGTCAACCCTGAAAACACACAGAACACACTTCTGATGTTGGTAAAAATCCTCAATAACAGAAGCTACTGGGTATATTTTCATAGACGGTCTCTTTGAGATTGTATGAGGTTAGAATAAGCTGCAGAGGTCATAGGTACATGTTTGAGACTTTCTTTGAAAAAGGAGTTCTGCCAAGATAATATCAAGATTCTGAGCGACGCATATCGAAAAGATCATTTCTACACACAGTACCCAACCTATCTGGTAGGTATGTCTATCTGGTAGGTAGGTCTATCTGGTAGGTAGGTCAAAACATCTAAGCTGCTTCATAAAGCCTCATCAGCGGCTTCATGAAGCATCAACAACTGCTTCATGAAACCTCATTTGTGCATCATCACCAATAGCTTGTTGATGATGATGATGATGCGTCCTGACAAAAGATTAACGTCTTACTGTCTCATTACACAGAATGTTGGGAGAGTCGGTTGCGTGAACAGAATTCTAAACCCGCGACCTCCTCGGCCCAGTCACAGCGAAGCAGTTATTCTACTGCTTACTGCGTTCCAGACTAGAGACTTGGAGAGGAACATAAAAAAAGCCACCAGTGACTCATCATCCTCAGACTCCAAGCAAAGTCACTCGTTTATTTGAACGTCTGCATGTTTACTCATTCAAATCGGCACATCCTGCATCATGGGTTTCATAATCACGGCTGTGGTTGTATTTGACACTTTCAGGAAACCCAAACAACTGGTGCTATCCCATGACACATTTCCTGCTACGCCATTTAATAATAAAAACATACAGGAGAGTCCCTTGGAAAGTTTTCTTCTTAAAATACCTATATGACCTTATGTAGATAAAAACACTATCTAATTTTAAAAGGGAATTATGATTAAATTAAAAAAAATCTGTGCACAGCTATCATACATCCGACATGCTAGGCTCGTGGTTCTGCACCATAAGTGACTGTTGAAGACAATTGTGAGCTTTGTTGATGCTCTGGATGTGACATGGGTCGGTTCTGGACAACTGAGTGACGACCACTTTACATGGGAGTGTCAAGACCAGACCTGGGCAAAGTGCGGCCCGGTGGCCAAATGCTGCCCTTTGACTGTATTTATGCGGCCCTCGTAATGTCAAAGTACGATCATGTATAAATTGTTCTAATGCATTAACAAATGTATTTTCTATTTATTATTCATTTACATTTATTTACACTTATTTACTTTTTCCCTCCTTTCTTGTGTGTAATTTTTCGAGTATATATTAATCCCTCAAAACTTTTTTTTAAGGTAGTTAGTTGAATAAATGTTTTGAAAAAAACCCTCATATATACAAGAATAAAATTTCAGCTTATTTAGATTAATAAATGTCACGGCCTTATGACAAATGTCCTTTTTTTAGAGCGTTTTTCTTTTGCTTGTCGCGTTCTTAGAATTTAATGTGGCCCATGAAGAATTATTATTGCCCACACCTGGTCAAGACTATTACTATATTTTTTGGGGTCCAAAATTAATATGTTTTCATTTATTGACCACCAGAGAAAGGAGGGTTTAACGTTGATATATTTGATCCTTCCTGAAAGATGAACCCGTGTGAAAACATTAGTTCTCTGCAGTTTCACAGCTGTGCAAAGGTCAAGGTTAGGACACACATATTGTTACAAAACATAAGGATACTCATCTTACCATCATGTATTTCAAACGCCAAACTGGTGATCTTCTGTGTGATAACCATCATCGGCCTGTAAGTAAGACAGATGGATTTCATCAAACTATTGAATAGTTTTAAACATTAAGAAGTTTTTGCCAATGAAACATTCCAATTATATTTAAAAAAAAGAATCCCTAGAATTAACTTCTACATAAACAAATGCCTGTTTTACTTTTACTTTTGAAAGTTACGTGCACCGATTATTCAGACACAAATATCTGTTCCTGGTTAAATTTTTCCTTTTCCTTTTTTTTTGCTCTGATAAACAATTTGTCAAATTGGGTCACATACATATTTTAAAAAAGCAGCTGAATTAGCATTTTCTCAGGAAAAACAAAAGATAGGAGATGAGGCGCCAAAGCTCAGTCCTCACTGAGGCAATATGGGTTTGTGTGGGGTTGCTAAGCAACAAGCGACTCCCACCCTGCTGCGAGCGCAGCCTGCCGGTGTGAATCGTCAGACAGTATGGAGGAGTGAGAAGTAGCAGCTACAGACCGGATCAATGTCCATCTGTAACAAGGATCCTGAGAGATTCCTCGCCGCTCTGTTGCCGCTTCACATTATTTCATCTATTTGCAGAAGATTCCGATGCTTACCCTGTGAAATCCGCCGAGTACATCCCATAGTCGAAGACGTAGACTCGAGTTATCTGACACACGATCAGGTAGCCAAGAGTCACAATGAAGCAGTACCTGGAAAGAAAAAAAAGAATAAAAAAAATGTTATTTACATGAATTAAATTGAAGATGATCAATTGTTTATGAACTTAAAACCCACTGATAATACAGAGGTCTTGATTCATTGAAATGTTAATATTAAAGCAAAATTGAGAACGATAAATGGGAGGAAAAAACTAAAAATAAAAAACTAAGTCCATATAGAGCTGGCTTGCTTAAAGTGACACTCAGTCTGTCATGTCCCTCATTCAGGTTTGCTACGACATACACAGAATAAAACTGGAAATGACATGATTTCTTTCCCTCTTCTTGTGGAGTCGTTTCAGCAGCTCAAGAATGTGCGCTTGTTCCAAAAAAAGGCAGCAGCCTTTGCAACGGGACTGAGCTGCAGAGGAAGTCAAACAATGAACAATAGCTACAGCCGGGGTCCAAACAATGTGTCACTGTCATCGGATGAAGACGGATGACAACACATGCATTTATCAAAAGGCAGTAGGACAAAGTCGTAGCTTGCTGATGTGCCTTCAGCTGCTGGTAACAGTAGGAGGAGGAGGAGCAGGAGAATGTTCTGCCATCAAGGCCACAGCTGTGGAAGATTCTTAAAAACCCCAAGAATGGTTAAACTTAGGTTAAATTTTTAAAAAAACTTACAAGAGTGAGAAAACCGTTATAAAAAGTTGTTATACAACTAAGCTAAAGTAGCCATTTCATTGTATATTATATTCAGTTTGTATTTTTTTTAACTCATATATAATAAACTAATATATAATTCCCAATGACACCATCACCCTAATGTTGAATACTTAAACCATTTTCTGAACATAATTTTGAACTTTTCTAAAAGTTAAAGTAAACAAGATTCCAGTTTAAAAAATGTGACATTGCATATGAACATCTGATCCATTTGCCAGCAGGTAGCAGTGTTTTCTCACTTGTGGGTGAAGTGAAAGTTCCAGAACTTTCTCCTGACAGGTAAACTGGCCCGCAGAGCAAGGGAGTGGCACAGACCGGGAGATCCTGTGCATGTCTGAGAGCAATGAAATACGATGCCGGCTTCCTCTAAACAAAGAGATTTGAGACTGCCGAGCCTTGCCGTGCCAACTTCACGACCAGAGCCACTCCCACAGCCCAGCAAAAAGCAGCTCAATAGTCCACACAGCACTCACGCTGCTCTCTCAGAGGGACAGTGCATGAGTGGGACTCTTCCAGACAACAGATCCAGGATTAGAGACTGTGACCTTTCACTTGCCTGACATAGAAAAAAATATGACTTTCTGGAAGAATATTGTTGAGCCTGCACTGAAGAAGCTCTGTGTGCACAAATACGTTCTGAGGAATGTATTCAAATGTCAAACGGAAGTACGAGATGTCAACAATTTCACTGATTTTAAAGTATTAGCTAATATTAGTATGTTGGATTTTATATTCGAACAAATCTGATCTTACACCAGACGTGGGTGAATAGGAGTCCAGGGATGTTTTGTGACAGTTTGCCTGTACAAGTGCAGTCCTCATGCTTTGATGCATTCAATTTAAAACAGTTTTTAAACTCATGTTTAATTTTAATTTATTTATAGTTTTTTCTTTTTTAAAACCTTTAATAGTGACATTCTTTAATATTAATGCCACTACTAACATTCTTTTATTGTTGTATGCAACAATAAATATGTAATTATTAAACACTTCAAATAATATATATGTGTAATTAAACTTAGGATATGCATTTCCACATGTTCGTAAATGTAGATTTAAAGTTTATATCAAATAAAAGAATGTTTTATAATTGATACATTTAATGCATAGCTTCTACACCATTAGCATTATTGCTTCTAGGCAAAAATGGCGGATAACCTAGAAATCGCTGAGACCAGGGAAACATGTTCACTACGATACCTACAGATTTGTTATGCAAAGTTCTTTGAGGTTTTAACTCTGACTCGCATGTCCTTTGTCTTAGTTAGACACTCCCTTAACCACTGGTCAAATTACTTCTATGCAAACTTTTTGAAATAACATTAAAATCCTCACCAGCAGCATTCCCTCTGCTGATTTATGATTCTATGTTCTGCTTGCACCTGCACTTATAACCTGGGATTCTGATAAAAATAACATCAAAGAAGTAAGTAAGTCTGGGACTCCTGTGTTTGTCGTAGGTGTCTTGATCTTTTAAAGTACATATTTTAACTTTGTATGGTTTGTGATTGTTAAAGCGCTTTTTAGTACTGAAAGGCTGTGAGGCCAGGCCGATCACAGAATCAAATAAAAGCCACTCAACAAATGTATTGTGTAAAATGATGGCCACCATTTTCAGACTTATTGACTTGCCGACTTCTAAATTCAAATCATGCAAGCTAATCATGCAAAGGCTACAAACATTTCTACGGTACATCCTCAGTTCTCACTGATGTTTAAATAGAAGGTGCACAAGAGCCCTGCTGGAAAACAAACATTATCATTCTAATGTGGGCGTGTCTACCTCACAAGTCAACTGCTCATGACATTGAAAGTTCACGCTTTCAATATGAAAATGGGGATGAAATATATATATATATATATATATATATATATATATAAATATAATATATTTGCTAGAAATCAAACAATGGCTGAGTGAAAACACTTGAAAACGCTAAATGTGGACAAAACTGAAACTTATTGCTCCTGATGATAAGGATCCAGGGTTGAGTCAGTACTTGGGTGACTTAGGTCAGTCTGTCAAACTGAGCCTGAGACACCTGGGTGTTGTATTTGACAAAGACATGTCTCTAGTTCAACATTGCAAAAAACTGACCAGAAACTGTTTCCTTCAACTGAGAAAAATCTCTAAATTTAGGAAAATGCGTTTGTGTCGTTTAAACTATTGAAACAGTTTATTTTTTATGTCTAAACAATAAGGAGCTGTCTCGCCTGCAGTTAATACAAAACTCTGCAGCCAGAATTCTGACCCACTCCAGTAGAAGAACTCACATTTCTTCGATCTTTAAAACTCTTTACTGGCTGCCAGTTTCTTTCAGGATCAACTTTAAGATTCTGTTTTTTACTTTCAGATCTATTCACGGTCAGGCTCCTCCTTACATCACTGATCTGATCCAGACTTACACCCCACTCGTGCTCTGAGGTCTGTGGATCAGAATCTACTGATGGTTTCGCGCAAACGGTTCAGGACCAGAGGAGAGAAATCCTTCCAGGCTGTTGCTCCTAAGCTTTGGAAAGATCTTCCTCTCTCTCTGTGTTTGATGGATCTACCGACTCCAACAAGAAGACATTTTTATTTGTGCAGGCTTTTTCCTGATTTTCTGGAACTCCTGTGTTTTTCTTATACGTCTTGATCTTTTAAGTTTATTTTTTAACCGTGTATCGTTTGTGATTGTTAAAGCGCTTTGGGATTCTGGTCTAGAAAGAAGCTCTAGAAATAACCATTACTTACTTTCTAAAGATGTTTCAGTCATTTAACATATATTATTCAAATAAACACAGCTTTGTCCTTTTTTAGTTTCGTTTTAGTTTCCATTTAACTGTAGACAAGTGATTAAGATAAAGTGTGTGTCCCTTTAATGTCCCTTATAAATGAAAGTCCATCCATCTATTTATTTTTTTAGGTCACATCAAAGGAGTGGCAGTCCAAGCAAAGGGGCTTACGATTTTCTCCTTCTAGAGACAGAGGTGTTCCCAGTACAAACTGAGAGAATTCAGGGAACAACTGTAAAAGATGGCAGGTCTTATAAGCTCAGATTTTCTCAAAGTAAAATCCACTGTGTCATTGAATCAAGAGGAGTCAGTTGAGGTGGACCTTTTTTAGATGACTCATGGACTGGTGGTGTTCAGGGAATATCCACCTGGGAAGAGACAGAGCCAGCACAATTTGGAGAGACTACATCTCTTGCTTGGCCTGGGACAGTCATAGTCCCTTGGCTCTGGCTGCTGTCCCCACGACCTGGCCTTGGACAAGCAGATGAAGATGGATGATGGATGGACGAACTGACATTTGGTAGGACTTACTTGTGCATGTGCTCCAGGCCCGCAAAGACAATGACACTGTAGGAGAGTCCACTCTGCACCAAGAAATGGAGGGAATACCTGCAGAGATGTCAAAACATTTAAATGAATTTATCGTCCTCCATAAACCACTTCTGCTTCCCATGGCCATCAGAGTAATGACAGCTTTACGAAAATACATTATCAAACAGTCTCGGGCAATGAAGTAGAAATGTGTCATGATCACATCACACCATTATGTTAATGAGTTTCACATCGAACAGCCACAGACTTGAAAAGTCAAGGCAGGACGGTGGAGTAGCTAGACGGGTTACAGTCGTCAGTTGCCTCAAGCTCAATGTGGAGCAACATTCTGTGTATATCTCCTCCCTTTGTATCTTATTATTCTAGTTAAAAGTAGTAGTATCCTCACAAGTTTCACCTCCTCTCAAAATGACTTTTATTCATAATGTAATAAATGATTTTCTGGAACTCCTGTGTTTGTCTCGGTGTTATCTTGACCTTTAAAGTACATATTTTATTGAGTATTGTTTTGATTGTTTAAGCGCTTTGTGACCCTGGTCTGGAAAAGCGCTATATACATACAAATTACTTACTAACTTAAAACACTTCATTAATCGGAAGATTTAAGGTTTATCACAGTGTGTCTCCACCTCAAAGGTACTCGTTGTATAAACAAAGCAGGCGCGATGACAGCCGGTTGGAGGTGAAGTGAAACCATTATTAAGTCTCGTTCACCGAGATTTCAGACAGGGAACAACTTTATAAAATAATTACTTCATCATGATGAGGGAATTTGAAATGAATGTGAGTAAGTCAGGAGAGTTGGGTTTTCACACTCGTTGCCCTTTAAATGACAATGCGTATATAGATTTCCAACATGAATAACATTTAATATAATGAAAAAAACCCAAGAGACTCTCTCCTTTCCTTTTCCTAGTATTCCGATGTAAAAAAAAAAAAAGTTCACTAGTATCCTTAACTTCCTGTAGTAGAATTATTTTGTTGAGCTCACCCCCATATTGAACAGGAATTGACTTTTCAATAGATTTTTGAATTTCATTTTTATTAACTTTAATTTGGTTCACTGTGATGTTTAACATGTATTCATTTCAGGATTGTGGAGGACTGTGGGTATTTGTGCTGTACAGCTGAAACTTAGCTTGCACAGATAAAGTTCGATATAAGATTAGATACCATACTTTGTTCTCGAAAATGCTTCTCATATTTGGCAATGCTGATAGCAGTGGTAGAATAGGGGAAGGAATGAACAGGGACTGAACAAATGTATAATCACTCTCATTACACAACATATAATGTTAATGTCAGGGCGGAAAAAAAGCAAAAAACATTTGGGTTTATGGTTTGGGTTACTATCTTAACTCCTACAAGGTACAGGAGGATCTAAATTTACTTGAATATTCCAATGAACACCATATAAATGTGAAATGGTTAAGGAAAAAATAAACATCTCCAGGGGCTAAAAGGCAAAATAAATGATATTAAGGCCTTCATTAACTTTAAAAAATATTTTCTCTAATTTTGCAAGTACATATTTTTGTAATGTTACTGTTGTGATTAAGAAATTAAATACATTTAAGATTTATATACTTATACTGTATATGGTAATCCTTAATCTAAGGTGATGAGTCGCAAAACAATTAGCACAGATATGTATAGGAGAAAAAACTATCATTTCAGGCCCTTGTTTTTTTATTTCCCCTTTTTTCTAAAAATGATGTCACTTTGTTTATTGTACTCAAAGGTTTTTATGTCTATGTAGTTACAATCGATTACCATGTGCAATAGTGACATGAGTATTCTAAGGTGTTTTCTTCTACTGGTCTTGAAGTATTTGCGTCATCTTCTCTCACTCATCAAGAATCAATGTAAGCAAAGTTATTCAAACAAAATGAGAGTTACTGCTTCACTTTTTTTTCAACTGGCAACAAAGGGAGGAAACTGACAGCATCCTGTCAATAAAGAAAAAAAAAGAATAGGATTGAAATTTGACAGGAAGGAAACAAAAGAAGGAAAATAAGGTAGCAGCTTGAGGAGAATAGAGGACAGTAACATTTTTGAAAACTAATTCATAAAAATGTCTTCATATAATTGCTGGACACATAAAAGGTTTCAAAGTCTAACAATGTCCTCTCCGTTGTTTCCACAGGTTGTTTGCGGCAGCTGATGGACCGCGGATGCAGTTGAAATGGTCTGAGAGGCTTTCACAGACAAGTACATCGATTATCTGACCCATTTAAGTGAAACAGGCCGTCATGTCTTTATGAAATTGACAAGACTAATGGTGTTTTTAACAAGTAAAATGAAAATGCAGTCCATTCCACGAGGCACACCCAAGATGAGACAAAGCACATATCATTTTTTGAGAACGATTATTAGTACATTAAATATTAAATTGATTGTAAAAAGGTTTTCACTTTTGCATTTCAGCATTTCCTACGATAAATCATAAATCATTAAATCATATTTGCCTCTTTTCACTAACTGTTTAAATTCCACACTAAAATAAGTTATTTATTATGAATGTTTTGGGTTTTTTTTTTTAACGGACATACAAACACATTATCTAACAACTTTTATCCAAACAAACAGCACTCTCTGCGAGTCATCCATTAGAGAGAGATGGCTTCTTTATTAGATATCAGTTACCATGTGATCGACCAGTGTGTTCGGCAGGGATGAAGTGACATCGGAGGGGAGCGAGGAGGGAGGAAAAGTAGGGGATTGAAGACGCTAGTAGTGTTTCACATGAGTAACGTGATATCAAAAATTAAATTACAGACGCAAGAGGAGAAGACTCGATAAATGCACATAAAACATAATCAGGAGTGAGAGTGTTTGAAATTGACAATAACAGCTTCTACAGCAGGGGGTCTCAAACTCAATCACATTAGGGGACAGAACTTTTTTTTTAATGGCCAGTCTGTAGGTCGAGCAACATTTATATTTTGTTTTGACACATTTGTTTTTTGTTTTGAGGTATTGATAGAGCAGGTTCAAGATGGTTGATGAGAACCGGTTCGGTCCACATTCCGTCACAGTTTTTAGACTGGCTTAGCCTGCCAGCATCTAAGACACCCTTAAGTTTGACCCTCAATAAACCGACAGAATCACACGGTTGCCATTTGTCAGAATCAATATCATTAAAAAAGCTGATCAGCAACATAAAACCTCAAACTACTCCCTCTCTGGACTAGATATCACATGTTCAACTGATAATCATAAAGCATATCATACCAATTGAATTATATAGGGACCAATAGTTTTCCAGTCGCCCAATTTCAACTCCTACAGTGGTCTGACATGGCTCATGGGAGACCCTACATCCAAAGACTGATCAAATGATCCTGCTGCATCAGAACTTTATCAGCCTTGAAGATATTTCAGGACATCTGTGTTGTTGCGGTTGTTGTTGCAAAGATCATGAATTAAAAAAGCAATATCTTAAGATTTCAATGAAAACCGAGGGAAGAGTTTTTCAAGGCAGGGAGCGGTGGAACGTACCAGCCGAAGCAGAAGAGTGCCAAGTAGAAGCCCAGGAGAGTGGCTACTACATGTCGAACAAAGGGACTGGTTTTGCTGGGATGGAGGTAGATCCGGAACCATAAAGCCATCAGCAGAGCGAACAGTTGACAGGCCACGAAGTTAACCTGTGTGAGAAGAATGGAAGCATTTAAATTATAGCAGTTATTAATTCATCAGGCAACAAAATCATCATTATTATTAAAATTTCATATCATTTTAACAATGCAGAATACAAAATAAAAGCCAATTCAAAACATATGTTGTACAGGTTTTTAACTGAGTGACCTGCTGAAAAATAATAATTTCAACAGTCTGAAAAATCATAAAGTTGAAAGTCTTGATTTTGTTGTTCAAATTTGAAATGACATTTTTTTTAACCAACTAAAGTAAAGTACTGTTAAGTTATCCACTTTTTGTGTTACCGTTTCTTTAGGGGGGGGGGGGGGGGATTTCATGCAGTTACCTTCTACATTAACAGTTTGGCATCACTGGAAAAACGGCACCAAACGTTTGAATTATATTCCCACATTTACACCAACATTCATTTTCAAACCCTCAGTGAGACGCCACAGGGGGCGGAAAGAGCCGCGGGTTGGCGACCCCCGTCATCGAGAGTATTAAAGCTGATGAAAGAGAGCTTCATTTCCTAATGGATGTAAAAAAGAGGATCAAGGCACTTCTGTTCATCCTGATCTAGAGGTCACACCAGTGACGGCTGGTGAATCGTATTCTATGTGGGGCCAGTATATACATCTTTATAGAAAAAACACGTGAAACTAGTGCTCGAAACTTAGAAAAATGTTAACTTCATGTAGAAATCAAAACTATAAACGGCTAATGATGAATAACAAAGCATGTTTATTAATCTCCCCGTTCAGAAAGTGAAAAAACATTTTAATTATACTATGACATAATCATAGATAATAAAACAAAATATTAAAAAACAAAAGTAAGACTAATAACAACCAGCTCTCTGAACCAGGACATCAGAGACACTTTCTACTCACGCATCACAAACGTGCAATATGACCGCAAAAAAAAAAAAGAAAAAGAAAACTTGTAAAATGAAAATGCAGAGATTGAGGTTTGCTCAAGCATGGCGAACTAAGTGTCCCCAAAACTCAAATACTGTGTGAGTTACCAAGCAAATGTAGTACTGGCTTAACAAGACAGTGTGGCGTAGATACCAGAAGTGTTGTGGTTGTGGTTAAGGGTCAGTAAAATAAACAAAGGAATGACTGTACGCTACCATTGTCCGGGAGTCATTTGTAAACACAACACTGGCGACGGGGATGGGATTACCGATCTCGCGTGACCCGCCGTTCCCATGGCTGCCCTCTGGTTTAACTCCTTTGAGATGTTTATGTATGCCATGGATTTAACCAGGGCAATTGATGCTAGGCTAATGCCCATTCTCATACCGAGGGACTGCGCATTTTCCATACTAATCCGTGGAAACGGCTTTTCAACTCGCCTCTTCTTCTCAGTTGGCATTAGGACTAGTGGCCCCCAGCATGCTTCCGATGACGCGTTTGAACAATTAAAAGCAATGAAATTGTGGCTTTACCTCCCTTGCCACCGACAAAGGTGCCGACGCTACAGTCATCTTAACCACTTCTCCAGTGTCCAAGACCTCAACAAGTAGAAAATCTTTGCCACAACTATAGGCCAAGCCAAGACAACAGGGCTCAGTTCATCCTGGACTTCGCCACCTCGGTGGAGAGGTTATTAAACATGTAAAGACCGCACTGTACAACCATCAGGCTGACGGGGGTGGAAAAAGATTCAAATAGACCAGAAGGAGCTGGCTTAAACCGTCATTCACAGCAGCACTGAAAAGCACGCCGCTTCATTTAAGAGCAACATGGCCTTCTGATGGTGGGTCGTGGACTTATATACTTCCCCTAAAGCCGAGCAACAATGCCAGATGAAGCAGCAGTTCTGCATCGGCTGAAACATTCCTCCTTCAGTTTTGGACTGGGTCCGAAATTGTCGTCTCGTTGCTCGCACAAGCTGCTATCATATGGTCTGTACCTGGACTGATCATTGAACAGTTGGACCCGGCTACATTTCCAATGGCTAATGGGTCATTTTGGCATGCAGGGCGCCTAAGACGGTGTCAGTTACATTTGCCACGAGTTACAGAACCTTGACGCAACGATGGGCTCCACAAACAAGTGACCCGAGATAGACGAGACAAACCAAGATTATAAACGGAACGTGAGCGCATCAATGCAATTACAGTTTATCAGTGTGAAGAATCCAACACTCGTACAAAATCGTCACATCATGTTGGTGATTAGTTTCAAACTAAATATTGACCCACAATTGTCATGTTCAGTGGGGCGTCTACAGCTGGGTAATGGTGAGCGGGTGAATATAGGTCATGTGAGCAGATCTGTCTGGTCGGTCGGCAGTGAAAGGCATCAGACAGCATCCATTATCAATGCAGCCTACATCGTTAATGGAGAAATTTAACTTAAGTTGCACCTCCTTTCGGCAAATTTCGTGAACGGTAACACAAGGGTTTTTTTTGTTTTCCTCTTCACAACAGACACACTTGACAGCACGAGCTCCCTGATCAGAAGCAAGTCCTCTTTTGTTCTCTCTTTGTCACACATCTTTTGTTCAGGGAAGGAACCCAAGTGGGACCAAGCTGTGTGTAATTACAATACAAATCAAATGTACCAGAGCTAATTATTAAGAACTGCAAACTCAAAGTGAACTGGAAAAATCAAAGTGAATATTAGAACGGACCATTGAACTTCGAACAGCTAAACATATGTGCGACGGTCTCATTACATCTAATGATGTCGTCAAGTTGTTCTTTTAAACCAACAGTCCCCAGTTTGTATTATTAGACAACATCTGCTGAAAAATTGATTCTTAAGATGGCCGTGTCACTTCACAGTTGTGGAACATGGAACAAAATACTTGGGCCTTTATGTACTAAAGGGTCGTACGTACAAAAAACGCACAGATCTACTTTTCCATGTCAAAGTCCACTGCTTCCAGTTTCTTTCAGGATCAACTTTAAAATTCTGGTTCTTACTTTCAGAGCTATTCATGGTCAGGCTCCTCCTTACATCACTGATCTGATCCAGCCTTACACCCCAGCTCGGTCTCTGAGGTCTGTGGATCAGAATCTACTTATGGTTCCGCGCACACGGCTCAGGACCAGAGGAGAGAAATCTTTTCAGGCTGTTGCTCCTAAGCTTTGGAACAATCTTCCTCTCTCTTTGCGCTTGATGGAGTCTACTGACTCCTTTAAGAAACATCTTAAGACGTTTCTATTTGTTCAGGCTTTTCCTTGAATTTCTCGAACTCCTGTGTTGTTCTCGGTGTTGTCTTGATCTTTGAAGTATGTACTGTTTTGAGTATTGTTTTGATTGTTAAAGCGCTTTGTGACCCTGGTCTCGAAAAGCGCTATATAAATAAATATTGCTTACTTACTTACTTACTTATGTATCAATAAGAAAAAGGGTGTTAAAAAGGGTCAGAATTCCTAATTCCCAACACGTTTGTAGGTTGGTACGGATCAGCTGCTCAGATGCATATCATCCTCACTAGTCACTGTAAGATGTTCATTAACAATCAATATTGATAAAAAAGTAACACACACTACAAGTGTTTGTAGTTACACAAGTGGATATTAAATTATTCAAACTTATAGATACATTTCTCATTCACCAAACTGATTATCTTTATTTATTAAGATTATTTATCATCATTTTATACTGAATATTTGAATCCAGCCATTTCACGCTATTCAGAAAAAATGTAAAGGAATTATGAGCTTGTTTTTATGATATATGGAACAAAATGATCAGTTTCTGATCGACTCAGGTCTTTCTCTAAAAGAGTCAGACATTCTTGTGAAACAAAATCATGTCAGATTGATCAAAGTGAAGCTGCAGAATGAAAGCAGCTAAAGTTTCCCTTATGTGATCACGTGATTGGATCTCCTTCAAAAACACATGTAATTTGTAAACAAAACGCTTTTATTTTATAAATAAAGAAGAATTTGCGCATGTTGTGCAGCTGTGCCACACATTCATGTGAAGCACCTATTTAAATTTAAGTATGTGATCCATGTCAGAAATGTTTAAAAAAAAAAATGAATATAAACTGTTCATCCAGTTTAAATTCATGTTTTCTTTTTAACATAACATGGTAAGAAAAATCACAGACAGCATCAACAAGTCTGCTAGAATTAACCTTGAAAGACGAGATACGTTTTCGCTACTTGACCTCAAGCACGTCAGAATCTTAGGAGTGCCATTTAAATGAAAAATAAGAATAATCGCAAGTATATACGAATCACTTTAATATGAAACAAAATGTGAATCAAGTGATTATTTGTTACATCTGCTTAATCTTCTAGATGATTGATCACAGTGAAAATTCTAAATTCCCCACAATGTCAGATCAGACACGGCCTCGTCTTATGTTGCCTGAAGAGCTTCAGAAGTCATTTCACGCTTTGATTGCTTCAAGCTCCTCTTTTGAAGGAGTCATCGCCGGCTGGCTAAGACTTAAGAAAAAAAGAAAGCTGACTAAGCAGACACACACTGGATTGGAGGAAAATAAAATCCCACCTGAAAATTATAAACGCAAAAGTATGTTAACATCAAATATGAGCAAACACTAGTAAACAACATGCTCAGAGTAGTTAAAGAATTAATGTAATAAGTGTATAAATACAGAAATCAACAAATGTATGTATAATTAATGCACTGTTCCCTTCCTTCAGTATTATATAATCAATCAATATAATAATCAATATGTATCATATGAGAATTACACATATACAGAATACTGTAATCAAACTACTATTTACCATTTTAATAGAATCAACTTGTGAAAAGAAGGCTTCGGAAAAATGGCAAGCAGGTTGTTCTGGTAATTTAATCAGATAAAAGATTGGATTCTTATGTAATCATAGGAACGTAAAACATCAAGAGCAAAGTTGAGACTGGTTGGTTGAGTGTGGAACTTTATGTCGCTGTGATATCATAACCACTCCCTGCACATGATATCGCTATAGAAGAATGGAATTTGTTCTGGCGAGCAGGGAGGGTATGACTGAGGCCATTATCGTTCGGGCGTAGGAGGGAAAAAGTCAAAAGCAAACAGAGTTTTTCATCTGCCTTTTGACAAAACAATCCTAATACGTTTCCAATTGAAAAAAAAAATGAACAGAGAGAAATGTGGTCTTTACGTGAAAAGGAAAACAACACTTATCTGGAATACATAATGGCAATGGTGATTCATAAATATTAGAATTTGAGGGTTTAAGGGGCAACTTATGTGAAAACTCAACTCTCCTGACACCTTGGAGTGGAGTGTGCAAACAGACACATACTGATGATTTAAGACACACTTCAAGTAAATCATTCATCATGGAAACGTCTTATTTAATCTAAAAAATTGAATTGATTATCAATTAGTTCAATCTTTTGTGGCTCCAAGCTTAATGTTCATTTATTTTAATCTAGTTCTTACATGCCAATCAGGACCTGAAAGAAATAATGTGTAACATCCAAGATCAAAAAAGTGTTCTTCCCTTATTTTTTTTACCCAGATTACAAGGACCTAAACTGTCGAGGAATAGATACAAGTGTCCCACTGAAATGTTAAACTGAGCTTTATTTAAATCTCTGCTCTGCTGCGGAGTACTGAACTTTGCAAGCGTCTGCCATAAACAAACAAGTCCAGTAAAGCCGTTTTTGTTCTCAGCTCAGCATGCATAATGCACACGCCGTTTTTTTTGCTGACATACTCCACAGGACAGATGTGCTTATTTTATATTGACAGTTGTTTTCCTTTTCGTGTCATTTTTTCAACATGTGCAAAAATCTTAAAATACAGTTTGCAAATATTCAACTGAAAAACCACAGAGTGAATGTAGACCTGCGCCAAGCAGCTCACCTTCACAACAGTGTGATTTTCACCCAATATATTATGGTCCTACATTATTATTTAGAAAAGGTAATTAAACAGAACTTTCAGGAAATACGTGTTGGTGTGTGCATGAGTGACTGTGGGAAATAACCGAGTTGACATTTAAAAAGGCTACCGTGAAACAAGAACAACTACATTCGACATGATTCACACGACAATTTAAAGCATTAATATGTTAAAATAAACTAAAGTTTCATCATAACTTTTAATCTAAGGCCAGTATTACAAGTTGTAATGATGTCAACAATGTGATCAATATCAGTGATGGCAATACTTCTGCTATTGACCCAGATACTGTATTTTAAAATATTTTTACACTGGCAAGTGTAAAAATGACACTGGCAAGTCTCTGCCCTTTAAGGACTGGTTTGGAGACCCCTACTCTGCACCATTCTACTTAGTTCTACTTACTTTTATTAAAGCTGTAGATAAGACTTCAGAAAGTCTTACAGTTTCAGAAGTGAAGTAGATCTTTTTATTAGTGATGCGGACCTGAAGCTACATGAAGCAGTTATAGAGAAGAGAGTCACATCTAGCTGGAGGGCTACGGATATGAATATAGGGCTTCATGAAGCTTCATCAACACATCACTGGTTCCGACAGGAGAACAAAATTTTACTCATATTGTCAACTATTAGAAACACAAGACACAGTTGAAAAGTCATAACATAAAGTCCAGTTTGGTATGATGGTTAACCATGAGGGAGGAAGTTGTTGTGTGACAGAGATTAGGAAACTTCCTGAAGATCATTATTGAGGGAGAGTGTGGGTGAGTGAGGAGAAGGACAGAAAGAAAAGCCTCACATAAAGTTTCACTGCATTCAACTTCCAGAATGTTGATCATCCGAGAGGTTTTGACGGATCTACTGACTCCTTCAAGAAACATCTTAAGACATTTTTATTTGTGCAGGCTTTTCCTTGATTTTCTGGAACTCCTGTGTTTGTCGTACGTGTCTTGGCCTTTTAAAGTATATATTTTAACTGTGTATTGTTTTTGATTGTTAAAGCAATTAAGGACCCTGGTCAAGAAAGGTGCTTTAGAAATAACTTACTTGCTATTAGGAACTGATGCATGTTTTAGTCAGTAAACTGTATTTGCAAAAAAACATGTCGTTTGTCTCACCCACAGCAATTTAACAAGAAAAACAGTTATTTATGTACAACTCTTATAAAGACAGTAAACAACAAAAATACATGGTAGTGTTTCAAAAGGACAAGATCAGGGACAACTCATGTTTGGAAACCAAGGTTAAGAAGACAGTTGATAAACCAGGTAAAAAAAAAGGAGAGGAAGATGGTTGACATGGTTAAAGAGGGTATGAAGGTGAAATTACAAGGGGATGCACAAAGAAGGTTAACTACAGCATAGAGACCATCTTTGATCTTAGCACACAAATCTGTGGTCCCAGTAACTAGTAATTTGAAGTGCCACAGAAATGGCCTAGAGTGCCGGATTTAACACCCCGTTCTCGAGTTTGACATAGATGAATAAGATAAAAAGAATAAGAAACAAATCTAATATAAATTGTGGACTTTGTGTGCGACCAGGCTCTCATCCAAGATGAGCTGGTAGCATAACCTCAGCATTGAAACGGTTTTTTAATTCCATTTTGTGATTTGAGTCACTATAAAATCATCAAAAACTTTCTCATCCTAAACTGCTTTTTTTCCCCTATGTATTCTACCAGTAATGATGCTTTTCCTTTTACATAGCTAGCATAGTATCATAGGTGCGTGTGCACCCATTGACTGGAGATTGATGGCCCATTGAGTCAGAGAACAGTTCTATGACTCGCCAACTCTTTGGGCCGAGGACACCTTCTTTCTCAGAGAGCAGCTTTCCACTCGAGGCAAGGTCTTTCATGTCTTCTCCGCTAACGGACACACACACATGCGCCTTCATAAATAGTCATCGT
Source organism: Callionymus lyra (assembly GCF_982586985.1). Lineage (NCBI taxonomy): Eukaryota > Metazoa > Chordata > Actinopteri > Syngnathiformes > Callionymidae > Callionymus > Callionymus lyra. Next base: position 22,861,845 of record NC_141835.1, read on the forward strand.
CCCTCCCTGCCCGGCATGTTTAGCATGCGCTGACTAAAATAGGCGGTTCTTTACCACCCTGCACCAGGCCTCGGCCGCACAAACACACAAGTCTAGTCTCCGTTTCCCTTTTCACGGGTGTGGATTTAAACCTTTTCTAAACATGAAAAGTATCATTTCACTTGCAAGATAATTGATGCTACACTTGGAATTAAGTCTTGATGACAAACCTTTAAAAAAAAAAAAATATATGATAGACAGAGGAATCAGAGGGAATATATTCAGGCAGGCTTCTTGTGAGCGAATCAGAGAGTAGGCAGGACTGCAGTCAGAGAGCATTAATGTGGGCATCCTCTTTGACATTAAAACATTGTTTGGCTGCAGGGAAGAAGTCTGGCAGCGACAGGGACATTTTCACAGACAGCACCAGCAGCTACAAAGATACAAGGATCCAAATCACACGAGGTTAGCGAGTTGAAGATAATATAGGTGGATAATAGTCAAATGGTTTTCAGTATTTTCAGGTGGAAAAAAATAGAAAATAATTGCACATTCCTTTGGCATTTCCCCTTGAATGTAATGTTTATTTGGCCCAATTTTCTGTTGTATTCAACTCAAATATAGAAGGTAGTCCAAGGATGTTCTAAGGGTACCGATGTCATTTTACACTGTTTAAAGAGAAGCATCTCAAGTTTTGTCATGAGTGGAGGATGTAGCTGAATGGCCGAAAATAAAATACAATGCTGTAAATTTAAGCCAATGGATGGACCACTGTGAGCATGTATGTTGAACTCTCGGGCCAAACAAAATGTGTAATTATAACTTTTACATAAAATTCTCAAACCACGTCACCCCATCATGCGAAGTTTGAATCTGTACGTCTTAAAAGCCAATAGAACAAAGGCCGACACACTGACTAACTATTTATATTGTTGCGCAAGGTTTTCCAAAATAGGATTTTCGAACCAAAGTCCTGGTACCGGAGAACAGCGTGAGTAAGAATTGCGGTGAGAGTAACCACTGAGCAGCACTTTCTGGCAAATGAAAAGTTGCTGTGGAGTTGCCATACATGGAAATGATGAGACACAGACTTGTGAAGAGACCCACACACACACACGCACACACGCACACGCACACGCACACGAAATCACAGAATAGACAAAGGTGGTGAGAAAGTGCAGCACAAGCCTAAGAAAGAACGATGATGTGTAATGAAGCAAGAATGTGTGTGACATGAAAACTGGTATGATAAAGAGTGTGTTTAAAAATAAGACTGAGCTTCAGGAGAGCGGAGTGAAGCTCTCCTGTGTGAGCTGAACAACAGTTCCTAGTCAGGCTCTCTGGTCAGGCCAGCTATTAATAGCTAAACAATCAGCTGTTCCTCACAAGGCAGCATCACGGGCAAGAACCAGGCCCAAAATGTCACTGTGAGCAGGGAACTAGTAATCCTGCACTTGTGAACCTTGAGGAAAAGTAGAACCTTCTTAGAAAGCATTATTCCGATCCCTCTTCTCCATAGAACTGCAGTGTATCCCAGCTAGTTGGAGCGAGAGGAAGAGGACACCATTCATACAAACACACATAACTAGAATTAAGGACCAATCCCATTTGCCTTCTTCACCTTCAAGGCCAATCCTTAATCATTTAGAACTAAAAAAAAAGGTATTGAAAAAGTAAAGCATATACATCATCCCAGTTGTTTGTAATGGCAACTGTGTTGATTTCATTAGCGTTGGCTCCGGGCCTGCATTTAAGATTATCACAATTACGTTCGTCCAGGAATAGCCTTTTCACACGCGGCTATACTTTTGATTCAAAGGCAGGTATGTAGAGTATATTGCAGACACGTATTGCTGTAGCCTGGCTTGCCGAGCCGACCACATGCTAAAGTAACGTTCACATTGCTGTTAGTACATTTAAACATCAATATCATATCAATCCATCAGTGCCGAATTCTTTATCAATTATAACTAAGCTAACATTTACTCGTTTTATTTTGTTTGACCAGATTTAATGTTACATGCCTTGTGTCAACCATTACTGTCCTTGGTAGGTGCGTGATGAAAAGATGAAGTTGTGGTTTCATTTTTTGTGAATAATTGTCTAGTCAAATGTTTCATGTGATCCTTCCAGATAGGTCATCAATATACAGGTCATTTGGACATTCAAAATGTAGTTCAATGCAACTGGACTTCCACCATGTAGGGTCAGCAAACCCTACTGCTGAGGGACCAGGGCCATGGCCGTGGTTCTCAAATTAAAGTCCATGTGTAGAACTGACAGTAACCACAATGTCCCAAACAAATGAGGTCTGTATATAGTTTGCAATATGTTATGAGTGGCTTGGATATATTTTACAACTGTAAAGATTTGGCTTTGATATCAGGTTAAAGATATGCAAAAAAAATGTTTTACACAGTGGTTTGTGAAAGTTTACTCATTTGATTCTTGTCGAATCATACATTAACAGAGTCAGTTGTTGTGTAACATGGGAAACATGCAATGACAAACAATAGGTGTTTTAGAGTAATTTAAAATACAACAAATTCATCAGTTTGGCGACTAATGCAAGACAAGAAACAAACAAGATGCTTTAGAACAGTCCTCATGCGTCCGTCGACACAGTCAGTTCCTGCAACACACAAAAAGAGAGGATGAATGAATGGCATGTAGACATAGAGGAGAAGAGAGGAAATGAAAAAATAGACAAGAGGGAAATAAGAGATGAGAGAAAGGAAAATAAGAGAGAAGTTTTAGGAAAAGACCTTAAGATAAAGACATGAAGACAGTAGAAGATTGAGAGGAGATGAGAAAGAATGAGAAGAGAAATTAATGGGAAGCGGAGTCAAGGTTAACAAAAGAAGGAAAAAAAGGTTTGTTGTAGAAAGAATAAAGAAACACATTGTCAATATCGTCTCATATTAAAAATACTAACAAAAAGTAATTTCTAAGGATAGAATGTGTGACTTTCATATTACCTCGTTTTAGGATTTTTCTTTTGCCAGCCTGGTGTATGAAGAATTCTCTGTATAATAACAAGAAATAACTGAAAGGTTAAAGGTAAACAAATATGTGCTGTCACAGAGCAGAATGTATCGTCACTAGGGCAGAAGTTCCTTCTGAATATTAACAGTTTACAAGCCAATAATTACTCAAATGCCAGTGTTTTTTGGAACTTGCCCGTAGGCTACCGGTCAGTTATTCATTTACACATTAGTTCAGTTCATTACAAGCAGATATTCAACCAAATTACCGCAACTAAGGACATATTCAACGCAACGCTACAAAAAGATATGTTATCGATCGAACAAAATTAAACTAAGACAAACATTTTTATAATTTTTACATCTCTATTGACAAAGAAAATACTTACATTTGTAGCTCAGTCTTTTTTCAGTTTTCCCCGCCATTTTTTCCAGTCTTAACGCACAAGGCATCCTGGGATACCAACTACAGCCAAGGGAGGTCCTTCAAAATCTAACAATGGAACTTTCTTCTCAATCCTCAACTGTTGGGACTGAGATCATGGGGTTAGTAGATAAATGGGATTGGGCCCCGAGAGTTTTTTTTGGACTGGGAATAGGTGGAGATGTAATAATCTGGTACAATGGATCAGACCGTTAGATGTTTAGTACACAGATCAGATTCATGACTGTTAAACAGCTTTTTCATATTTGCTGTGTAGTTTGTTTACACTAATGACACCGCTGCAACACAAGCCACAAATAGATGGGAACATACTGACGATGAATCTTTTTGTCCGCGTCAACAATAACATAAAGGAAAACAAGTGTGCATGGTAGACGAAAACACATTTGAAATGTCACACAAAAAATAGTTTTAACGGATCGTTATTACGGTATGGTGGTTGTTTGGATTTAAATACAGATAAAAATACAAACAATGACAAAAAAGAGGAGTAACACAACAACAATCTTTATAAGTTGTTGGAGAGAGCAAACCAAGGTTTTCCGCTGACTCAGCGTTACGGTGACATTCACACACTTAACGTCTGTTTTCCTAGTACACTTTTATTTTTGCCATTTTGAATCAAAACTTGGTAACCACCACGAGCCTTGAATTGTTAAGTTATCAGAGGAAGTAAAGGGCAATAGTGCCGAACATAAATAGTTATCGAGTCAGTATCTGAAGGGTCAGACGTGCAGTCATGAGTCACTCAAGGGTTAACATAGAAAGGCGTGCGACGACTTGTTTGCTGAATTCACCGTCACAACTTGATACTGAATAAACAGACGAACAAATTGAATTTCCACAGCCTTTTTTTACAGTGAGTCGGTTGGTTTATTTGGACAGGCTTAACACTCCCAAAACACCGAAGCCAACGTAGCAAATAGTGCCGACTCAGCATGAGCGTCAGATCAATGTCCATGGTAGCGTGTCGCTCGCACTAATGGAACCAATTCTTGTCCGTCCATTAACAAGATGACCGTTGGTCAGTCAACACCCGGGAGCTGTATTAGAAACTCAACTGTTATCTACAAATTCCGATTAACTTTTCAAAAGGATGTATTGCGAGGCAGATGAAATTTGGCTCGACATTGAAATGTCACCAACAGACGAACCTTCCAAGAAGGATGTTTAGTCCACAACAGTGTCTCTGTGAAAGCCAAACCTTCAACATGTTTTCTTTTCCACCGTTAGGAGCCAATCAGCTCGACGACCTCACAGGACCTCTGCAGAGTAACAAGTCACTCATAAATATTCACAACGTTCTAGTCTGAGGCATCTCTATCAGCACCTCTTGTGAGCTGACGTAGAATAAGAGTCAGTGAGGAGTCTAGACAGTGTTGGACCAGACAATCTTTGACATGGTTTGCTGAATTTTAACAGATATCATTGGAACGAGTCCCAAGCTGGTTGTACGGCATATTTTGGATCCACAACTGGATAAGAAAACCATATACAGAAGGCAATGCACTCACATCTGATGTTGTGGTTGGATTTTAATTTGAAAAACGTAGCCAGTTCAAAATAAGAGACATGAAAAAATGCACATTAAAGCATATCTATTGAATCCAGTTGTTACTATTATAACTAACTTTTATCTCGTCATTCAGCTAAAGTAATTTGGTGATTTCCTTTTTTGTAACGAGCGAATTCAGAAAGAAAAACTGATTTAAAAAATATATACTGTATACATTTTAAAATATTTTAGTTACCTTGGGTATTCAGGTCAAAGTAAAACTCATGTTTACAGCCCAGATTTTTCCTTTTTAACTACATTTCTTGAGTGTAACCCTTGTGTTACCTCAGGGTCAAGGTGACCCGAAGGCCAAAATAACACCACAAGCGCATTTGTTTTCGGGTGACATAATACATGGATTAAATGTAGCGCTTCCATTTATTCATCTTCTACAGAGTTTCTCTTATTGGTGTTCCAGGGGGTAAAGCATGTACTGGCTGTTAGGGCAAGAGCCCGACCGGGGACCAGCCTCTCGTATTAAAATGACATGCATTTAAAGTGAATAATAAGGTTTATCTAAAGAACAAAAAAGGTCTTATTTTGATTACTTTATTGATTCATACATAGTTCCAATACAAACTATGGTAGAACAGTCAAACAGGCGAACGTTGTACGGATTGACTGCATTTGGTGAAAGAGGTATGGGGTCCATTTCTACAAATAATGAGTGTATTTCCAAGTGTATCCTCATATAACAAAGTTAGATTTGAATTATGATTGTTGAGGTTATTTTGGAGGAAATCCACAACCAGGTGATAACTTCAAATCAGTTTTTTTCAACAGAACTGTGAACATAAGCCTTAATATTTCTGCTTACACAGCAGAAATAAACTAACCCGAGTGTATTTAATTAAGAGGGTACAAAGGATTTATTTGGATTTGAGGTCATGACGGCCCATCAGATGGATGTGGGCCGTCCATCATCTGTCACAACACAAGGTTAATGTATTGGCAGCCTTGTTCCTGACCATATCGACGTGGCCCCTCTTGGCCAGTTCTTCGTTACACTTTACACTTTCAAGCTACTAGGCCTCATTGAACACCTGACTACGGAACCTGCTTTGTGAAGCTTGTTTGTTAGTTTGCCGTCGACCCGCCCAGGAACAACCACAGCCATGGGTTTACATGTTTTCTGGGAGGAATCGTGGACACTCGTGTTGATTGTGCAGCGTAATGATGGCAGCAGCTCGCGGCACTCCATTAGAGAGAGAGGGAGCAGGAAAGAGAAATCAATTGGACGGATACGACTCCCGAGAGAAAAGGCAATTAAAGACAAGAGGGAGGTGCTGAAACTCTGACGGAATTAGGGGCCGAGGGAAAAGCCGGGCAGGGTCTCTTAAGGATGATCAGTACAAAGCATGACTCTGGGAGTTGTGGAGAACTTTTTAACCCTTGCTCAGTCTTCATCAACTTTTCTTAGTAAAGACCCGGGTCTCCTGCATCAAGATTTTCAGTGATGACCAAATATTCATGGCCTTTTGGCTGTGGGCGTGCAAGCATGCAAGTAAGTAATTTTTATTTGTATAGCGCTTTTCCAGACCAGGGTCACAAAGTGCTTAAACAATCAAAACAATATTCAAGGGGCGTCTTGGCCCTGGCTTGGTCTGGTGTCCTCTTGGTCTCAAGCCAAAATAGGGGTCTTGAAGCAAAATGGACTATTTTCCACTCCTTTTGGTCCCCAACCATTGGGCCGTACAAAAGGGTAAAATCTGTAGTTCAATTTCTGTCGATTAATACTCTCTGAAAGACGTTTTATTTTAGGGGAAAAAATGATCCAAAGTCATATTAGCTCGTTATCTCAAGAGAAATGCATAGTGAGCAAAAATAAAATACAAACTCTATATGGATCATCTTGTTGCGGAGAAACCAGACTGGGGCTCCTGCTTATATAGCATTATTTGAGATTTATTTTTAATCAACTTTATATTTTAGTTTCATATCCAAGGGTCGGTCTGTGAATATATTGGTTGGGAGGGGTCAGTAGAACCACCCGGGAAATCTGCGTGATCCGCGAACGCATGCACAAGGATATATTTTTATACATGAGCTCCACAGTTTTTGCGTCAATCATCGTCATAAAATGTAGTTCTTACATTATCCTGCAAAACAGTGGTTCTTCTTGGAAGCTCCCAGTTTTTCACAGGGTATATTATTGTCACGTTTTAACTAATTGTACACAAGTACTCCATTATGTTTTCCTCTCTATACTTCATAAATTAAATAAATATTTTTTTTTAATGAAATTGGCGTTTTGATACTCAAAGAGACAATACATTCTCTGCTATATACATCTACATCTACAAAAATCTGGAAAATGCAGGCAGGAGAATACGTTTTAAATGCGAATGAATGTGGAAAAGCTGAGCCAAAAGGCAAAAGGCCTCTTTTTCCCCCTGACCACTAGTGGAAGAGGAAATAACTAATGAGGAATTATGGCCGCTTGTAAACTTCTAAGAACTTGTGTGTCCACTAAGGACCTGGAAAAATTGGTACCAGGGCCTGGACTAAGTGCGGTTGAGTGAACTTGAAAGAGTCAGACATAAATGTGCAGGCTACAGGCTAGTGATAAAAGCAATAACAAGGGTTTCAACGAGCGTCCACATGTGACTAACAGATGACAGAGGATTAAATCTGGGTACAGCTGGAGATCAAGATGCTTTCTGTCGAGTCAATACCTGTGAAACGAGAGCAGCAGCGAAGTGACCAGAAATAAAAGCAGTAGGATTTAGTCCACCATCGTCATGATGCTTGAAGAGGGGCCGGGCAGCAAGAGGCCGGCCGACTGAGACAATAAAGCGTACTGTCAGTTCAAATTTCACACTTGTGTCACAGAGCTAGCCGCGCCTGTGGGACTCTTCCCGCAACTCCGTGTAAGACTCCGATTACGATTACTTCATAAATATTATGAGCCGCTGCAGGCCACGAGGATCGTGGCAGATATTGATTTGTGTCGTCGTTACCTGCTGAGAGCAACAACTGCTACAAGGGTGTCAACTTCCTCTGAGAAAGATCTCGAAAGGTTTTGATGGTTTGCATACAGTTCCTCGCGTCAGAAGCATGCTTTGCACCACACCGTCAACACAGTTGACCTAGTCAAATACAAGCACATTTACTACAGGCTGTGGAATGTTTCGACATTATCTACCATGTTGCTCTCTAGCCAACACAGAAAAACGGTACCTTTAACACAAGCTGCATCAGTGACGGCAAATGTAAGAATAGTGTTAAAGTTTGATTAAATCATTGATTAAAACTTATTTTAGAGCAAAATCGTATACATCTAGGAAACATAGCCTTCTATCAGGTACGCATTTTTTTTTCTAATGGAATTATAAATGCATATATATGCATATACTTACAGGTGCATTTTCAGCAGCAGTAGAAGGATTAGACGTCTTCGCTGCTGATAGCGGCTTAAATATCTCTCAAATATTTCATTATTCATATTTTTCTTTACTTCTTTTTCTCACAAAGTTTCAAAACGTGCTGCCAGCAGGTGTCGGCGATAGCGTTCAAACAGCTGGTTGAAACCATCTTTAAATAGTAGTAGAAGAAGAAGCTGTCATGTGATTTCCTGTTATTGTGTAGCAGCAGTGTTTGATTTGAGACTTACTATCCGTGGAGAATTTGAGTACTAGTTAGTACGTACACTAAACTGATGCATACTAACTTTTAGTATACTAAGAGTAGTATGCGATTTGAGACACAGCACTGGTCCATGTGGACCATGCTAGCTGTTTGGATGGACCAATAAAATGTCTTTATTCATTCTCTGTTAGAATTTTTGTTAATATTATGCATAGGTAGGTAGTAGTTTTAAAATACATCACCGTTCATTTATTATGTACAACACAATATGTTTCTGTAAACAAGAGTAGTTTGAATGAACTTTAATTGTGTTGATAAACGAAGAGAAAATAAAAGTCGAGTCCTGCTAAATACAGACCAGTCGCTCTGTTGACCTTCACTTACGATAGTCAATATGAACATGACAACTTTCTTGGCATTTTACTTCTTGCAATGGCAGCCTTTGTTTACACCGTAAAACACAAGACTGGCAACTTACAGAGAACAAGGTGGTCTTTAAAATAACTGTAAAGAAGTCATCTGGCCTTCGCTCATACAGACAGGAAGTAGAGTCAATCAGCGATCTGCTCTAAAACATGAATTCTATAGCCTCGCTCAGTACTATACGTTTGTGTAGTTTCAGTTTTATCTAGGATTTACAAGGAGGGGATGAAGGTCCTGCTGTCGTACGACAAGGTGCCAGCTGGTGATAGTTTGGGGCATAAATGAAAGCTGTAAGTAGCAGTAACAGAAATGGCCAACATGCAATTTTTTTTGTGGTAAAATTACTCATTTTTATTTAAAGCCAACCCAACCTTAATAACAGCCAAAACAGTTGGTTAATGGAGATGTTAATTATTTCATATTTTTGTTCCTGCATGCATCCTAGTCAGCATATCCTGACATTAATACTTTGCATTTTTATTAGATTTCATTCACTGAAGTTATATAATTTTATTTACGTTAATAGAACACAATATTAAATCAACTTGTTGCAGTACTACATGCATATGTACTGGCTGAAGTACCTCCAAAATGAACACAATGAGTTACGCGTTTGTTGAGAGGCATCCAAAAATAATCTGTCTGTTCTGATGACACACACACATGGGGGAAGCATCAGTTAGTGAACAAAAGAAATATATTACGGATGATCCCACGAAACGAAAATACATCCTTTCCTACTTAATGGAGCTAAAGTGAATATTAACAATACAGACAACAGGTTAAAAAAAACAACATATATACTAAATAAAAACATTACTAGAAAGGTTGGCTTATATTTCTGGAACTCCTGTTGTGTTGTCAGTTTTATCTTGATCTTTAATATATATACTTTATTGAATATTGTTTTGATTGTTTAAGCGCTTTGTGACCCTGGTCTTCGAAAAGGGGTATACAAATAAAAATGACTTACTTACTTACTAACATTTGACCATTTATTTTTTAATAATATTTTTAAAGGATTATATACATTATAGAAAGTATATAGTATAGTTATGCAAAACATAAATGTCGTCTAAGACACATAACAAAGAACTATAAATGTATTTGTACTACATTGATAATAGCAGGTCAGCATTATTACCCGGAAAATGATTTAAAAATGATAATACGAAGAAAAAAATGTTGACCGTCTTTAAAGACGTGTAATGGCTGTGAGTCTCACCATACAAATAAATAATGGCTGTGAGTCTCACCATTCAAATAAATATTGGCTTGAGGTTCAATTCAAAACTAAGATTTTTTTTTTAAGCTTTCATTTGAGATGAATATATGAAGTAAATGTTTTGATGCAGTGATTCATCCACTGTTTTCCCTCACATTCATTCCATTAGCTTACTTCCACGATAGCTTCAATAAGAACGAGAAGAACGAACGTGGCGATCGAACGAGTCTCCAAACAGAAACACAGTATGGACGACATGTTTGTAGTCGTCAAGCAAAACGTGAAGATTTGACACACATCCTTCCATCTAAACTGCATTAATATTCCATGAGATTTAACAAAGAAATAGATGGAAAAACGAGCTTCAGAACGAGGCCCAGTGTGATGATGGCAGCTTTAGCTTCACTGGAAACACTGATTTCTAAGGAGCCAGCGGATGGGGGAAAAAAAATCGAGGGACCCTCTCCATGAAACCTCCCTGGTCTGAGCAGAACCTGTTAGCAGTAGCTATAGATGGAGGCAGTGACACACCAGAGATGTCGTCAAATAAATCCAGCATTAATCTTAGCTAGTGCGCATCTGCAGCCGCTGGCTCGTCCTGCAATGCTAGCAAACCACCCCCCGAAAATCCCCCCCAAAAATCCAGACCCCCAGAGAGGATCGATAGTCCCTGTGATGGAGGCTCAGAGCCGCAGGACCTCACCTGGTCGACTGGGAGGTTGATGATCTCGCTTATTGGCTGCAACAGCGTGGATCCAGTGCATGATGCGGTGCTTTGGGTAGCCATGCTTGGAGTCGGAGATATATATCCTTTTCTCTCCTTTTTTTTTTTTTTCTTCCCCCCCACCGTTTCGCTTCACTCCCCGCGGCAGCTGCGATGGTCGATCCGCCGCCTTCAGCCGCTGGTGCTCACCGATGCTGTTGTTGCGACGAGCTGCTGCTGCTGCTGCTGCTGCTGGACGCTTGTCATCCGCGGCGCTCCGCCACCAAAGAGCAACAAGCTTTATGCAAGATGGACACTCCCCGAGCACACGTTGGTTTCGCCTGCACGGCAGATCGCTCCGCAAAAAACGCTCCCCCCACACGTTTTAAACGTGTCTATTCCATGTTTGGACGAGGCTGCAGTGGGGAAAAAGATTGAAATGAATGAATAAAGAAAAAAGAGGTTCACGTCAACGACAGTGTGGGGATGAGAACAAACCTCTGCACACGTGTTGTCTGCGCATGCGTGGGTTCGCGACACCCATGGGATCCGGAGTTATTTAATTATCCATGCACTAGTGAGTGTATTTAAAGGTTGTATTTACAATGCGTTAAATCATTTCAATTTCGATTTTTTTTTTTATAAAAAGAAAAACATATATTAGTTAAAATTAATATTTCCACATTTATGCATGTTTCAGTTGTTTTATATGACGTATATATGACGTCAATATGACGAATAAAAGCAAGTTGTTTTTTTTCGTGTAAAAAAAACCCTACATATGTTAGGGGGGGTAATAATATCCAGTGGTTGATGAGTACCAGCGTCTTCTCGGTGGTTCTGAGAAGCATCTTGCATTTCCTCGTCCTCTTGGATCGCCGTGTCACGGCGCTGGAGGAGGGGGGGGGGGCGGGGCGAGGGACCGCTCAGCTGGAAATCTCGGCAGCCAATCAGGCTCCAGGGAAAGTGACGAGGCTCTTGATTTACAGTCTCCACGGCAAATTGAATCTCGCGTGCACATGGCTGGGTGGGATCGTCCGCCCGCCCACGGTGTGCACGCGCACCAAAAATGAAGGAGACGAGCGTGACGTCAGTGGTTCTCCTGGATCCATGTGTGAGGATGATGATGGTGAACAGTCGAGTTAAAACGTTACAAAACATCTGGAATGAACGATGGAGCAGAGACACATCTGTATTCTTGCATCGTTCATGAGACTGCATATGAAAATAATGTCTTCAATATGATCCTATTCATTTTTTGTGTGTTTTCTAAATGTTAATATGTAATGACAGATGTTCATTACATTGTGGAATGACGGAGGTCAAGGAACGTGACGTCACAGCTCGTCATCCACGCGTTCTTTTGCATTTCATATAAATAAAGGGTCCATCTGGTGTTTTCACGCGTCACTTCTTCTATGTGGTAGAGGTGGACAGTATTTTATTATTAAATGTATTCATCGTTTACTGATATTTTACTAATTTTTCTTATACGAAACAAAGTAAAAACCTCTGCAACATTAAAGGTAAATAATTGTGATTTCAACAAATAGTCCTTGATTTATATGTGACACTATAATACAAATTAAATCTGCTATATTTTTTCTATTTGAATTTAATTTTACATCAACAGTAAAAAAAACGATGGAATTGCCGATAATACAACAGATCAAAACCTAGTCTTTAAACATAATCAGCGCAAATACGCCCCCTAGTGGATGACCCGATGAACCCCTTCAAACAGAGCAAACTCAGATTTACTGATAGCAAAACAACAAAAAATGAAGTTTCATAATTGTGAATCTTCAATATCAATTAATTTATATTGTGTAACAGTTATACACATTTAAAAATAATACAAACCATACACCACTGCTCAAAAGTTTGGGGTCACTCAGAAATCTGATTTTTGAAGGAAAAGCACATTTATTTTATAATGAAGAAAACATTAAATTATTTTAAAAAAAAAACTATACACTGTTAATGTGGTAAATGAATATTCTAGCTGCAAATGTCTGTGTTTTAATATAATAAATACATAGGTGTATAAAAGGTCCATTTCCAGCCATTATCACTCCAGTGTTCTAATGGTACATTGTGTTTGCTAAGAGCGAAAGATGATGAATGATTAGACATCACTTGTGCTGTTATCTTAGCACAGCTGGCAACAGTTTGCTGGTTAGAGAAGCTAAACAACTGCTCTTTCTTTGAGCTAGTTGAGTATGTGGAGCATCTTGTGTTGTGGGTTCAATTGTTCCCTCAAATTGGCCAACTCATCAGTATATTCATGTTCTTAGAAATTAATGCTATTCCACAAATAGCAAAGAAACTTAAGATTTCCTACAACAAAGTGAACGAGTCCCATCAGAGAGCAGCTCAAACAGGCTCTAACCAGAGTAGAAAAAGAAGTGGGAGGCCCTGGTGCACAACTGAGAAAGAAGACAAGTTCATTAGAGTCTCTAGTTTGAGAAATTGGCGCCTCACAGGCTCTCCATTGGCAGCTTCATTCAATGGTACCTGCAAAACGTCAACATCAACAGTGAAGAGGCGACTCCAGAAGCTGGCCTTCTAGGCAGAGTGGCAAAGAAAAAGCCATATCTGAGACTGGCCAATAAAAGAAAAAAATATTTAATATCTGCAAAAGACCACAAACATAGGAGAGAAGATGGGGGGAAAAAATGTTATGGACAGATGAATCAAAGTTTGAGGATCAACCAGGAGAACATTTGTAAGATGCAGACCAGGTGAAAAGATGTTGGAACAGTGCCCAACATCATCTATCAAGCATGGTGGAGGTCATGTGATGGTCTGGGGATGCTTTGGTGCTGGAGAAGTGCACATTAAGTCAATCCAACTTCTATTCTTTTTGATGAATTAAAGTGTGAGTGTTAATGGGAAAACACAAAATTCTATGGGTGACCCCAAATTTTTGAACGGTGTACATTTTCAGATTTTTATTTTATTTTTTATATACCACAAAAATCCTATGTTGTGTTTACAACACTGGCAATAAAAGTTTCATAGTTAACAGTAACAAAGATGAAATCATGTCATTAAAGCGTTTCATATTTTTATTTCAGTTCCATTTGTTATCAACACAGAGTAAAGCCAATGCAGAGATTAAGACAATTGATGAATCATTTCTTAGAAGCACATGTTCACACACACACATCTACACACACACACACTGGATGTTCAGCTCCTTCCTCCTGTGTGTCTCAACACTCTAATCTTAGATTTAAATTACAAAACTATATACACACATAGATCATTCATTCCTTCTACTTCCACCGAATTCACAACGAATATCAAAAGAAAGTTCTTGGGTTAAATGCCTGAATATCTACACACAGAAAACGTTGCTCTGCAACAAACAGAACGATGTTAAATACATCTGAAGTTTAAGATACATTCTATACACTTTGTACACATCCAGCCCGACGCATGCAGTCAGAGCACAACGTTTCAATTAAATAGTCAGTGAGTCGCTGTCACATTCTTACACATGGACTTCTCGTTTAGCAGTTTGGTCGACATGTTCCGCTGCTCGTCTAACGCTTCTACTGGGAGTTTTAGGAAGGAAAGTCTACTTTAGCACCTCGGTGCTCCTTTCACAGTTAAATTAAGGGGAGAAGCACAGGAAGACATTTTTAAAATGCTCATGCAATGCTGTGAGGTCCAGCTAAACTGAAGACTGATGAATCACACGACACTTTGGTGATGTCCGCTACAATCAAAGAGATTCGAAAAGTGCATTAATGAAACGGCGGTTGACTACAATCATCGTCTTGACCTTCGCAAACACACAAAAATCCTCCCGTAAGGAGAGCAGAACTTGCACTGCTGGCACAAGGGCGTCTCGCTCATTTCCACCGCATATGGACGTCCCGCCGTGACCTTTCAGTCGGCCAAGAACTGAACAAATGTAACAGGGAACGCTCCTCGTCTCATGGCATCTCCTTCGATGTGGCCCAGCTGAGGAGAGGGGCACAGAGGAGAAGTGAGAGAGGGGGGGAAAAAGGCATCACAGGTATTTTCAGCGACACTCAAGTGAATGTCAAGTTCCTCCCTGCGGGTCAGAATTTTAAATTCACCACAGCTATGCAGAAATATCAGAACTGTGCACAACCCTCTCAGACCATCAGCTGTACGAAACAAACATCTACTTCCTCTTCTACTTGAATGGTTTGGGTGGTACTTTTTGTGCACTAGCATTCAAATAGATCCTTCTCTACCTGCTTATGAGGAGTTAAATCAAAATAACATATTTTGATTTAAAGTAGTGAATGCTGGGATCTACTGGAGACTGGACTAATTGAGACTCTACACTAGAATATTCAATCCTAAATTAATTTACCTTCATGTTTATGTCCAATATTTAATGGCGTTTACACCTGGTGATTACAAAGTTTAAACATGCTTTAAGAAGAGCCAGTGTTTAGGATGTTACTTGTTTAGGTTTGTGTCCAGAAAAATACATGTGTGTGTATGCAAGTGTTCCTGATCAAACAAGTCTTTGGGCAAGTGTTAGTGAGTATTTCTGTGTGGTGTTTTAATGACCCACAGAGATACAATGAGCTACAAATCAGTGTAGAGGGATGGGACACTAGTGCCCTCAGGAAAGTGGTGTTCTGAGTGAGGAAATGTGACCTTGCTGTGACCTTCGACAATGTGACACCACATGGGATGAGGGCTAAGTGTAAGACGAACGGAAGGAAAGTGTGTGAGGACTAAAAAGTGTCGGTTCTGCTTCAGAGGTTCTGCTCAAAGAGAATTTTGAGATACTGACCCACCACTCTTGGTCCTCTTCACCCTCCACCATGATCACCTCGCCCTCTGTGAAGGTCAGCTCGTCGGGGTTATCAGCGATGCAGTTGTAGATGGCTTTCACTCGCTTCGGCCTCTGTTTCTGAAGGGACAAGAGACAACTTTCACAATGCGTTTCCATCAAACATAAGGAAGCAGCAGGTAAGTCTAACACAGGGGTCTCAAACTCAGCCACACAAGGGGCACAAATCTTTTAGCACTCTAAGATGCAGGCCAAACTTTCTCATTCTGGACGGCTTAGTCTACAGTATATTAATTATTTTTGTTTTTGTCCATCTTAACCTCCTGCTTAGACGTTTGTCCTCAACAGGAAGGAGGTATCTTTCAGGAGCAGGGACAGAGACACCATGAGGTCAGCATACCAGGAAGTAAAGTGATGCTTAAGGCAAAATACACCTACAAGAGGAGAAGCTGAACAGGGAACAAATAAGAGAGGTCTGGGGTGGTGTTAACTCACTGGGCACTGAGTCCTCTCTGACTGCAGTGGACAGGGAAAAGTTTTTCAACAGATTTGAACAGGCCACCTCACCCTCACTGCCCCACCTTCTTGTGCCCCCCTCAGCTCCACACGACTGCTTCCCAGCTTCACCTCACTCCAGGTCCGCAATGTCCTTCGACTGCTAAAGACCTGCCCTGCTGAACTAGCCGATCAGCTCCAGCATGTCTTCAACCTCAGTCTACAGCTTGGGAAAGTACCAACCCTGTGGAAGACTTCCTGTATTTGTTCCAGTCCTGAAAAGATCCGACCCAGCAAGCTGAACATTACAGACCTGTGGAACTGACTTTACAGTGGATGAAGCCACTGGAGCGGCTGGTCTTCAAATATCAAAAGTTCAGCATGCTCAAGACCCCCTGCAGTTTGCCTACCTACTCCCACCTGGATAAAGGAAGCGGCTCAGTGAGGATCCTGTTACTGGATTTGTCAAGTGCCTTCAACACCATCCAGCTCACTTTGCTGCAGGACAAACTGAGAAAGATGCATGTGGACCCTGGTCTGGTCTCCTGGATCTCAAACTACCTCACTAATGGACCACAGTACGGCAGGCTGAAGGACATCACGTCTGACACTGTGGTGTGCAGTACAGGAGCACCTCAGGGGACAGTACCTCTCCTCTTCACCATCTACACTTCCGACTTCTGCTACAACTCAGAGCTGAGTCTCGTCCAGAAGTATTTGGACGACACTGCCATTGTTGGATGCATCAGGGACAACAGCGAAGACGAGTACAGGAGTCTGATACTTGACTTTGTGGACTGGAGTGAGAGGAACCACTTGCAGCTGAACGCCTCAAAGACCAAGAAGCTGGTCTTGGACTTTGGGAGGTCCAGGAGAAAGCAACATCCAGTGTCCACTAGAGGTGAGGAGGTGGAGATAGTTGCAACTATAAGTACCTCGGTGTGTGACTGGACAGTAAACTGGACTGGTCCTGCAACAAATCACATCATGTATATAAGAAAGTTCAGAGCAGACTGTGCTTTCTGAGGAGGCTCCGATCATTAAACATCTGCAGGAAACTCCTCTGCACGTTCTACCAGTCTGTGGTGGCCAGTTTCCTGTTCTATGCTGTGGTGTGTTGAAGTGGGAATGTGTCCAAGAGGAGTGTCAACAGGTTGGACAGGTTGATCAGAAAGGCTGGTTCTGTGGTTGGCATGAAGCTGGACTCACTGGTGACAGTTGCTGAGAGGAGATCATTGAACAAACTACTGTCCATCATGGATGATGACAGTCATCCTCTGAACACTGTCATCAGTGAGCAGAGAAGCAGATGGAGCACGAATGCTCCTCCCCAGATGCAAAACTAATAGACTCAGGGACTCTAATTCTGAGTTTGGGGGCAGGAGTGGATTAAAAAGATAATTTATTCTATGTTAATCTTCGTATCCTTTTTCCTTTGTTTTATTTGTATTTGATCCATGTTCTTTTACTAGATGTTCTTATTTTATTTTGTGTTTGTGTTCTGTATTTGCTGTGGATAATTTGGAAAAAAAAAAAAATCCCAAAGGAGACCTCCTGAGGGATCAATAAAGTTCTACCTAACCTAACCTAAACTCGATTTTTGTTATTTGTCTCTTTGTTGTTTTTATTGCACTTTGTTCTTGTTTTTATGAATCCATCTTCTGTGTTGCTGTGAGCTGGAAAACAATTTCTCAAAGGAGATCTCCAGAGGGATTAATAACGTTTATTTATCTAACCATCTATCCAAACAATCGCTCCAAAATCAATCTTAGCTCAAGAAGATCCTTCACTAAAAAGGAAATGTAAGATCAATCTGACCCACTCTTAACATCCTTCTTATGGATCAATCGGGCGTCAGGGAAATCTTTATACTTATACTTCAAATAATAAAACAATGTTAAAAGACAGTTTGACAGGTGTGATCAAACAGATGATAGCAGAGAAAACAATGCAGGACTTACTGAACAGGTCTTCCTCATCATGTGTGCTGCAGGCAGACCCTGACCTGTAGAGTTGTGGGGGCATCCTGGCACTTCCTTCGC
The DNA here is from genome assembly GCF_982586985.1 of Callionymus lyra. Classification (NCBI taxonomy): domain Eukaryota; kingdom Metazoa; phylum Chordata; class Actinopteri; order Syngnathiformes; family Callionymidae; genus Callionymus; species Callionymus lyra. Next base: position 22,880,073 of record NC_141835.1, read on the forward strand.
TGGAACAGGAGGAGAAAATGACATCATCCTCACAACAAACATTCCACACTTCCAAAGAAGAATGGGGACTTTTTTTCTGACCTCTTCGCTCAACAGATTCTGAGCGATTGAGAGGCCTCTGGCTGAAGTTCTTATCGTTCCTGGATAGAGAACAGGAGCAGAGAATAAAAGCTCTGATTAGCGGCAGCCACTTGGGATCAAAACAAACACAAGAGCCCAAGTGGAGGAAAGTTATAGCTCTTGTTGAGCTTTAAAATGGAAGCTAATGAAGCAGCTAAGCAGCCGTGTTGTCCCTCGGGAGAACACTAAAACAATGCAACTCTGGCAGCACGACAACAAGACAAACAACCCTGCGGTAAAGAAGAATGTTCTGGCTGATAAAAACATTTCTGAATGAATACAAGTGAAGCAGCTCTATTCTTACCCAGCAGGTGATTTAAGTGGAGTTGCTCTGGATCCTTGATGTCCCGACTTCGAATGTAAAGTTAAAGACTCCATATTTGCCACACCTGACACACACACACACACACACACACACACACACAAACAGGTTATATTTCTGCTCATGAGGCGACCAGTCTTCACCTCATATCCTGCTTTTGTTTCTTGACATTTAAATAAAATTCATAAAATAAACGATTGGGCTTCCTTGAAGCTGAACATCACAGACTAGAACAAGAATGAAGTAGTATTCTCATTTCACAAGAGCACCACCGTGTTGACGGATGTGGGTCACAACCATCCATCAAACGCAGTATTATTAGTTAAACCATTATTAAAAAGCTGTGTATCCGTACCTCCAGCTGAGGTGAACCTCACAGGGGGCAGGGGAGGGTGCATGTTGTGGGGGTCCGAGGACGAGCGCTGGCGACCCATCATGTCTGAAGAAGAGAGCTTCCAGTTGCTGCTCGCTGAACCTCCGGGACCGGTCGGTTGGACTGTGAGGCGAAACAGAAGCTTCTAATAAACTCCAGACAGAAGGATCATGTTGAATGTTAGAGGAATCATTATATGCGGGTCATACAGGTGGTTGATTCTCCTTATGCACTTTGGCAACGCTCCAGAGGTCCACTCATGTTATTGAAACTGTGTGAGAGCATCACACAGCAGAAAAAGCACTCAAACATAAACAAATAACTGAAAAACAACATTTTTTGTTGAGAAGAAAGCGAAGACTGTTACTTAAATTTAGTGATCGGTTGATGAGGCCTCGTGAGGCAGCTGTGCTGTATCACGATACAGTTTGAAAGGCCACTAGATGGCACCCTCAGTGAAAATGATGCCAGGTTAATGGAATTAGTAGATCAGAGACAAAGATTATAAAAGCACAGAGTGCCATCTAGTGGCCTTTTAAAATTAAGCTACTGTATCATTAAAAAACCAATGCAGTATCATGAGGCAGATCAAACCATCATTACTAGAGTAATTTGCCTCAATATTCCCAACTAAGAATTCTTAGTTCACAAAACTAGTTTGTAGGTCAAGAAATCCATTCCAAATATGGGGAGCCATAGACTTTTACATGGCCAACAAGAGTTGTACTGGTATACTAGGTGTCTTATACATTTTAAATGTATTTATAGCAACTGGAGCGAGCCTAATGGATACCCGGACCTGCAAAGGTAACGCTCCGAAGCTAGACTGCCGTGGAGAACAACAATGAAATTAAGGAACAGCTAAAAACCTGAGTCAATGATTTTGTTAATAAGTAAGTAAGTAAGTAATTTTTATTTATATAGCGCTTTTCCAGACCAGGGTCACAAAGCGCTTAAACAATATTCAATAAAGTATATACACAACAGGAGTTCCAGAATGTCAAGGAAAAGCCTGAACAAATAGAAACGTCTTAAGATGTTTCTTAAAGGAGTCAGTAGACTCCATCAAGCGCAAAGAGAGAGGAAGATCGTTCCAAGGCTTAGGAGCAACAGCCTGGAAGGATTTCTCTCCTCTGGTCCTGAACCGTGTGCGAGGAACCATAAGTAGATTCTGATCCACAGACCTCAGAGCCCGAGCTGGGGTGTAAGGCTGGATCAGATCAGTGATGTAAGGAGGAGCCTGACCATGAATAGATCTGAAAGTAAGAACCAGAATTTTAAAGTTTCAGATCCTGAAAGAAACTGGAAGCCAGTGAAGAGTTTTAAGGATCGGAGAAATGTGATGTAATGGCTGTTTTACGCCATAATATTTGTCTAAATGTTCAACCGTGGGTCAAATGGATTCTGGAGAGAAAAAACTCAAGGGTGGACTCTGTTGATTAATTGATTCGGCTTAGGAAATAAACTGGATTTTCATCGGGGCATAAGGCCAGTGAAGGTTCTGGAGGTATGAGTGAATAAGAAAATATTTTTTAATTAATAAGAAAGTGTGCTGGTGCTAATGTCTAAGTAAGTTAGTAAGTAAGTAAGTAATATTCAATAAAGTATATAATAGCATTAGCATTCTTACTGAGGTTCCGTGGTGGGAGTGGAGGAGCAGTCGTGGAGTTGGACAGGCCCGACTGGGGTGCGTTGGAGTTGAGGATGGTGCCGTACGTCTCGTTGTTGACCAGGTTGGGCAGATAAGCTCGCTGTTTCTCCATGTTCTGGCCTGCTGCGTCACGGCCTGCAGGACCGGCGCCGGGCTGGTGGTGGGAGTTGGTGCTCGGGGCGTAACAGCTGACCGGCCGCTCGTCTCTGCGGTGCGGACTCGGCTGAGGGCAGATGTAGGGTGTGACTGGGTGCAAATGATTGGGCGTGAAAAGTCTAAAAAGGAGCGTCAACCTTCTCATCGAGATCCTCGTCACTCTCATCCATGTCCTCGGGCTGCAGGTACCACTCGTACTCCACGTGAACGTGAGCGTTGAACTTCCCGGCGAGGGCTTGATTCAACTAAACACCCAAACGAATCAACACAGTGTGAAACATATATATATATAGGGCAGCAAAGGTGACACAGTGACCCAGCTCACCAGCTCCTCACACTGGAGGTGCTTCAGCCTGCGTGCGATGTCCAGCGGCGTCTCTCCGGCTTCATTAGCTTGAAGGTAAACAATGGTCAACATATAATCTCGGTCCTAATGTGTAATTAGAGCATTTCCCAACTAAACTCTGCACTTTTTGAATTATCAGCATGTTTTGTTGGTAGTGTAGTGTTTTTATTGTTTGTGTGTGTTTGTGCATGCGTTGGGGACAGAATTTTGTGTCCCAGTTTGTTAGCAGTATAAATGTATTGTAGAGGCTTGTATTATAGAGAATTTCGATCTAAAAATCACAGACAAAAGGAACTTTTTGGGGGGATTTAGAGTGAGTGTGACCCCCCATTCCCTTTATCAATGAATGTCCCCGAAATGTATTAAATTCAGGTGTCGTCAAGGAAAAAAAAGAAAATGTATTCAATACTTTGGAAATTGAAGCTTAACCATCCCTATGGGGTGTGTTTGTAAAGGGGTGTTTATGTGTGTAGACGTGTGTACCTAAGAGGTACTGAGAGCTGAAGTACAGATGTAATGAACAATAAGTTGAGAACATTTCACTGGGTTTAATAAAAAAACTTATTAAAAGTTAATGTTGAATAAAATGCATTTCTGATAAGAAAGGGAATGTTAAATTGGTTAATTATCAGTTTATATTTTTCTATTTAATTTCATCCTGATATCTTACTTATCTGACCTTGCCTCAAAGTTTTGATCTCTTAAATCGAAACCTAATTTTTTAAGATCATCCGAAAATGCACTTTTACCCTGAAACTTTTGAGTGTTCATGAATAAAAAGGTGTAGGTTTTCTTGATACTGTTGTAAGCAGCTGCATTTTGAACAGGTCAATGGACATGCCAGCATGTTCACTGCAGTGATGGTCTGATGAAGCTTCATGTAGCAGTGTCATTATTTTCAGAGTCCACTAGATGGCGGTCTCTTCAGTATAGTTCTACTGAAACTTCACATCATTTTTAAAGTGATGGCACCACCTACTCACCTCTTAACATGACACTGCTGCGTCACTAGTTTACAGCACTGTATGTCCCTGAGTGAATTTACATTCTTCATGTATGTGTTCAAGCATTTAAATCATGATACTTCCACATAATACAATACGATACAATAATGTTGCTCAAATTCTACCAAAGCGAAGTAGTAATACGTTTTAATTAACCTAAAATCTACATATTGAATTTTGATCATGTTATTGCTCACTTATGTCGATGGAAGCTTTTCCTCGCAGCAGCAGCTTCAGACACTCGCTGTTGTCGGTCAGGCAGCAGTAGTGCAAGGCCGAGCTGCCTTTAGACGTCTGCTTGTCCAGATTCAAACTGGCAGCAAGAAAAAGAGGAAGAAGTCAAACACAGGGTTTAAGGAGGAAAGTCTTTCAGTCTGTTTGTACCTGTTCTGAGTCAGAAAGTCCACGATGTGAAGAGACGTCCTGTCCACGAGTCTTACCGCCAGATGCAGAGCCGTCTCGCCGTGTTCCTGGTTTGTGTGAAAAAATGATCAATCGACAGCTCAAACGTGACGTGGAGGCGAGTGAACTGACATGTCCGTTGGCCAGAGGGATGGGCTCCATGAGTTCGACCCCTTCAGCATAAACCTGGATGAGCGAGAAGATGTCTCGAGCTTTAACGGCGTCGCAGAGCGTGTGCAGTCGTGACGTCGCGTCCAGACTCTTTTTCCTCGCGAACCGCTTCTCGGTGTACTTGGCCGTGATGAAGTCCTTCCTCACCTGCCTGATGGAGGTCAAGGTCAAGGATGTAGGTTTGGGTACAGAAGGTCCAAACGAGGAAGTTTAAACACTTACATGTTACTCGCAGGATTTGGCTTGACAACGTTTTCAGCCGTTAAACCAGCCTCCATGATTTCATTGAAGCCTGCATTCCCCACATTCTTGGCCAGCTGTGGATACACACACATAGCTTTACACACACACACAAAAGTTATGAATCAACTTCTGCGACCATTAAAAAACTTCTTTCTTAAATGGAAATTAAATGTTTTGTTTGTTGAAATAAAGTCACACAAGAAACGCGTCTGTGTGGATGATCTGAACAACACTTGAGTGCCTTAAAGCCGTCACCAGTGAACACACTTAATCTAAAATGTCCTACAGGCAGTAAATCTCTTAATCTTTCCTAAAGACCATGACTTTAGATGTCTTAAGTCAAGAAGGAAAAAAAAAAAAGCTGGCTGCTCTAATTACACGTGAATTAATCTTGTTTTCTGTGTCATCCTTAAAGCAGCACTACGTTACATTTTGACCTTATTATTTGTTCTTAAATGCTGGTTTAATGTTGAGCAGTCGTGACTCAGTCGAACACGATAAGAGCCTTTGTCTTGTTATGCGTCTCTTCAGTACAGTAGGTTCCAGAGGTGACTACAATGTTTCATTTTTGTCCTTAATTAACGGCCAGAATTTCAAGAAACATAAAATATCCTACCAAACCTTAAAATGCCAAAATGTAAGCCTTTTTTTTTAAACTGTGACTATAACACAAATACTGATTGTTTAAGCGCTTTGTGACCCTGGTCTGGAAAAGCACTATACAAATAAAAATGACTTACTTACTTACTTATATGTGTAAGAGACTTTATATAATTATGTCAAATACAATATTGATTGAACAAAAAAAAAAAAAAAGGCAGATGAAGCTTCTTTTAATCTCAGGAAGAAATAGCAGGTGTTTACCAAGAGCTCTGAGGTGCTCAGCACGTCCAGCGTGAGCGACTGGATTCTTGAGTAGTGGACTCCCAACTCCCGATGAATTCCCGAACATTCAATGCAGGTCAGGATACCCAAGTTGGTCGACAACCAAGTCGGGTCTAAAAGAGCAAGGAAAAAACTATGAGGAGAGAAATTTCATTCATTCCTTTAATGTTACCTTTAAACATGCGAGTTAGCTAAGGAGAGAGAGTACGTTTTTAAATAGATGTCAACCATTGGCTTCTGGGTCAAGGTGACCCTGTGTCGCGTTATCCCATGTGTCGTCTCTGGGTCAATGTGATCTGCGCGCCACTAAGATTGCTTGATATCTAGATAGTGCTTCACAAAACCCCTGTGAAAGTTTAATTTACAAACTTTCTATGATCTGTAATGTGATCATTTATCATATAAACAGCCAGAAAAATCTCTCTCCAAATTAAAACTCACTCCTAACTCCGGTTAATTTAGGATGACCCGAAAATGATTTGACAATGAATTGACAATAACGACGGTTTAAATGAGAAAAATAGTTTTATATTTCCAGTAAATCGATTAATATAAACAGTAGACTGGTATATTTTAAACTCTAAATTTGATTGGATCCATTTAAATGAAGCTTGAGTTGATCTTTTGTTATTACAGAGTATTATTTATGACTTTATTATAAATTAAGCTTACCATTTCTACACTGCAGGGGCCACAATGTGTGGCGAGAGACTCCTGATCTAGTCTAGATTACTTACTGGGAGCTCCGCAATCGCAGCAAACGTTGTTCCCCGTCATCCTCTTCACTTCTCCCAGGATAGCCTTGGTCAGCTCCTGGACAATATTGTTCTCCCCGACGTGATGGTCTCCTTTAAAAGCCTGGTTCAGCGCTTCCTCTTTACTGTTCTGCAGCACCGAGATCCAGCTGCGAAAAAAAAATCGTTATCCACAGCATATGATGACCATGAATAAATGTGTGACTTACATCTGACAGTCCTGTTCATCCTCTGCCTGAAAATGATACGTTCTGTCGTCTTTGGAAATTAAAAAAAGGTCAAATTATTCCTTCAAAGTTTATAATTTAACGGTTCTAATACACGTACGAGAAATAAGGTCGAAGCTCCTCTTTTCATCTGGGTTGTGTTTGACTTGACATGTGAGCAGGTTCAGTTTGGCTGGCGGTCTGTTGGCCTGGAGAAGGACGAGACGATCAAACATGGGAGTCGAAACACTGACCCGTGAGGCAAAAGCAACTTATCGATGTGAACTTACAGTGCCGTGGGAGATGGTGAGGTAGCCGTTCCTTGCAGTACATTTCCTCTTTTGCCACACTCTCCTTAGGCTGTTACACAAAGAGGCATGCAGGTCAGATCTATAAACCTGTAAAACTATAATACTGATCATGAAAGGAATGTTCCTATGGGATTAATAAAGTTATATCTATTGACGCAACTTTTCATCATCTAAATTATGCATCATTTAATTATTCCACTATTTTTTCTTATTTATTTGTTCTTTGAAAGCCTCATTTGTGTCTCAAAACTAATTTAAAAAATGTATTTACTCATTTTGTTTCCATTTGAGATTTATATAATAATCATAATTCTGAAAAAATGATCAAATATGGGATGGCATTACCAAAATCTATTATGGATTTATTTTTTAAGTTTATCTATAATATATATGATTAAAAAAGAAGAAAAAAAAAATACACAAGTTTTGTTATCACTTCATTCATCTAAACCAGCCCTGGGCAAAGTACAGCTCGGGGGCCACATGCGGCCCTTTTACTGCATTTATGCGGCCCTTGTAATGTCAAAGTATGATCATGTATAAATGGTTCTAATGCATTAAAAAGTGTGTCTTGTATTTATTATTCATTTACATTTTCACATAACACTTATTTTCCTTTTCCCTCCCCTTTATTTCCTTTTGTGTGTCATTTTTTTTGTATATATTCATCTCTAGAATATTTTTTTTAAGTTAGTTGAAGAAATGTTATGAAAAAAACTCGTATATACAAGAATAAAATTGCAGCTTATTTAGCTCTTTTTGCTCGACGGCCCCTAACATCATTCACAGAATTTAATGTGGCCCTTGAAGAATTTTAATTGCCCACCCCTGATCTAAACGTAACAACTCAAAACAGTCAAGCCAAGTCAATTTTCTCTTGTTCTAAAGTATAAATCATGAGCATACTTTTTAACCTAAAACCTTACATTGATTATTAATAATAAAGCTCACCCATCACTCTTTTTGTAAAGGAAGCTACTGCGCTCGGTGCCATGCTCCTTGTTGCCCTGCGGCTGGTGGAGGCTGTACGTGGTGTTTGGTCGAATCTGGGATTCCTTATCAAAGAAAAAAAACAAAGCTTTGATCCTGCAGATCGTGACGATTTACAACCACTGAGATGAAGCTTATGTTGGAGCTCAAGCGGTGAAACACATGCACGTGGAAACACAACAACACAGGAACCTCACAACAGTGACAGAAGCAGCATTTTTGTTTGTTTAAATAACAAAATAATGTAAATGAACCTTAGCAACATCAACGGACATGTTTTTATGCTCGTCCTAAAATACACTTACTCTCCTGGACTTGTTTCACAACAGAGGTGCCGTTGAGGGAGGAAGAAAAACAATCTTCAGTCAGAAGTTTGTAGGTCATTGAACAGGTCACTGGGCCGATGGTCCAGCACATCCCAGTGCAGATTATAAAGTCACAAAACCTTCTTCACTCATCTGCGTCTCACCTCCTTCGGTTCCACCTGTAGTCCAGACTTGAGCACGTCTCTGAGCTGAGTCAGCTGCTTGCGCTCCTCGTCCTGCACCTGCTTTATCTGTGGTCAGGGACGAATGAATGTTAACAACTCTACTGAAGCAGATGTGTTTGCTTTCCTAAACTCACCGTGTGCAGATCCGTGGCCAGTTTCTCAATAGACGGTTTAAGGTTGTCCACTGCTTTCAGACCGTCTTGAAAGAAGCTGTAAAGAAACATCAAACTTTTAGATCTCTTCTTTTTTTAAATGGGCTACTTTTAAACTTTGTGACTTACTTGCACTGTGCGTGGAAGTACTTGATGAGGTTCTGCAAAAGGTCCACTCCCTTTTTGATTTTAATCTCGTTGACTTTCAAGAGATACTGAAGGAAAACACAATTACATTAGCTATATTCTAAATTGTAAAAAATGATGAAAATGTAAGAAATGAACACATTTATTTATTTATATAATTTGATACCTTTTTAAGCATTTGAAATTGTTATGACTTTGAGCTAAACTAGACAACAAGTGGCAAGAAAGTGAGAGAGGTGGCTGGTGTTGCCTTTAAACCTTACTACATCTTAATGGTTATATAGAAAATACTATGTATAAACTGCAGGCAAACCATCAAGATTATGGTGCAGGATGTAGAAAAAACATCAATCCCTACATCCCGTAAAAAGCAAACTTAAGTGCACAACACTGACCTCGCACATCTGCAGCTGGAAGAACCTTCTCTCCTTCTCCATCTCTTCTGCGATTTCCGCTCCGCTGATCTCCGTCCGGATCATCCCGTGTTGCCTCGCATGCTCCTTCTTCTCCTTCTCAATCTTGGTTCTGTGGAGAAGAGCAGCGATCTCAACACTGGGATCGTGGCAGATTCAAAGAAACATCTGGAGCCAAGCACTACGCATTATTTCGATCAGGAAACAAGCGTGGCTGCACTGATTACAAAAACACCGTTTTATGCAACAACGATTGTTGAACTACTGCTAAACACTTTGATGTAATGATGATTAAAACGATACAAAAAGCATAAAGTAATCAGTGCCAGTTTAAAAGGGAAAACACAAGCAACATTCTACAACATATGCAATCAGCAAATGAAGGTCACTTTACGTTCACCTGGTTTTATTTACTGACATTGTTCTCTTTGACCTTTGTGATGGGGTCGTGTGTAGTTTTCCTTCTCTAAATAACGAAACTCTGTCTTTACCATGCAAGTTGAAAAGAAGTTGAAGTAGAGCGTTATAGTTCAGACATCAGAATAAAATGCAAAAGAGTACTTATGAATAATTCTTTATTTATTATTTCTGGAAGAAAATGCGCTCATCCTACCACAATTAAAGGCTAAAGATGCCAGTTGTTTGAAGAGATTATATGATAATGTCAGTGTGAACACGCTTACATGTGCTCGTCTTGCTTACTCAGCACATATTTAGTTGAGATTACAGCACCGGAGCTGTGACTAACACTGAAGCACATGTTAGACAGACATTCTGGCAGCAGCCCACAGTGGCCACTGCAGATGATCCACTCAAAATGACAGAAGCAAGTGTGACGATCAGGACGTGAACCGAGTCACGACAAGACCAGTCTGTCCACAATAGAAAAACAATGAAGTTTGAATGAAAAAATCAGAATCTTACACTTTTGTTTCGTAGTCCTTCCAGCCTTTATCGAAGGGCTTCTTCAGATCCTGTAAGAACATACGTTACTATTGAACGCATTTAAAAGCAAAACTTCAAACCCTTTTTCACTTTCACAAAAATAGAGACTCTAAAACAAATGGAATTTAATTATTAAATATTTGTATGATCTAATAATGAAGAGATATAACTACCTTCATAGTGAGGCATTCATGTTTGGCATTTAAAAATATTTATTTTTAGCTTTTTTTTAAATGTCCAGCTGAATAATGCATTAGTTGGTGTGTTTCTGGTGCTCCAAGCAAGCAGAGAAGTAGAAGGACAGAAACACTGTTATCGAGTTGTTCAGTGTAAATAAAACCACACAAGAGTCCATATACACCATTTTAAAGCCGTACTACAGTTTTCTCCCCCCCATTTCAGGCTCATAGAGCGGCCACAGCACAAATAGAAACCTTGCATGTTGACTCGAGATGATGACAATAATCCATATCGATTAGAATTTAAAAATTAAACACAAAGAGATACTTGAGGCAGATTAAAGTCAAATGTACTTGATCTACAGCGCTGATGTACAGGCTAAGAGCCCAAACCACCAGAGTGGGTAAAAAATAAATATCCATCAAAAAGAGAATGTGCAACTTTTCAGTCCGACTTCAATAGTTTTAAATAAGTAGAGTAAAAAAAAAAAAAGTAACATTGCTAAAATCACTAAAAGATCAAACAATTCTTAAAGATGGCAAAATGGAAGGAAATGTTTGGATCACAGGAAACGGATAAAAATGCAACACCCGCTAAAAATATCAGACCCCAGTGTAGAGTAGGTCATGACTTGGGCAAGACACTCCCAGAGGAAGAGAAGCACTAAGAATCCTTTTTTCCTATCAGTGCTGCAGGAATCTCATGCCCCCAATAATGACCTTCACTCACAAACTTGTGTCCACTTTATAAAAAAGCTACACAAGTCCAGCAATATCAGTCTGGATTGTTCCTGCTGCTGTGCTGACCAATGATCTGCTCCACTGCCTTTTTCATTTACTCATGGAGAGGTGGACAGATAAGTCTGCGTCATATTCAACCAACAAAAACTAGTCATCCAGCTGATTGAATCTGCATCAGCTCTTATTGACCATCTCTCACGGTCAACATTCCGTGCGTTTTGCGGCCCACTGAACCGCAGTAACACAACTCTATACAGCCCGGGCGCCCCTTGTCGTACTTGAGCAAACACACTGGCCTATACACCGTCAGCATGCACCCATCAGGACTCGACAGTGGTTTATGGAATCAGCCGGCTGGTCAATAAGTGGCAGATGACACGGTCTGCCGCAGGCATGACATCATCATCCAGTCTGCTCTGAAACCCCCCCGCGTTAACGCAGCCATGATGGATACTCAGCACATTTAACAGGAGGTTTCTCTTAAAGAAGAACAATAGAATAAAAAAAATAACCATCATGGCCCTTCTCTACATTGAAAAATTAAAAAGAAGAAGTCTGTAAATTGACACTTAAATACTAAAACATCTCCCTGATCCACCAGAAACTGCCCACCATTCATGTCCGGACCCATCCTGCTTCCCCTTCAGGTCCTTTTCTTTGGAATGGAAGTAGGATAAAAGGATAATGAAAGAGGAGAGAGGATTTTTCTAATACATGGGGCGTAGTGACCGAAAGAACCAGAGAGTTTTTCATTCGTGATCAGGATGCTTCGCTGCTAATGTGTTCGAGGCATGTCCAACTCATGGGAGACCACAGGGTAAGAACCAGGTCACGCTGTCTGGGGACACATCATCGGGGGATCCCCAGGATGTAGCTGGGCTGAGGAAAATAATGGCCTCCCTGCTCCAGCTGCTGCCCAGGCGACCCGAATGGCGGATAAGCGGAAGAAAATGAAATGAGTCATTTAGGAATAAAGCATTTTTGACACCTTGTAAACTGACAAGAAAGACTCAATTAAGGTGCAGGGATTGAATCTTTTCAGGATCGTCTACCAAATCATCAAAATTGAAGCCTCTTTGTTCAGTTCTCTTGACTAGATAAATAGTGTTTATTTTGTAGCTACACAGATTTGGTCAGTTTAATGTATTACATGTCCATCACTTGTTTGTAGTTGTTGTCCATATACTTCTTCTTTAACTTTGTTAAAGCGCTTTTTGAACCTGGTCTAGAAAGGTGCTTTACAAATAACGTTTACTTACTTACTTACTTGGGTTTTAACCAGATTGTCTGCAGGGTTTTTGATTGACATATTATTTAACCAGTAGTGGTCCATGAGGGCCTGAAAAGGTCCAAGAAATATCTAATTATTAGTTAGAGTTATTTTAATTATAATATTTCTAAGTAAGTAAGTAAGTAATTTTTATTTGTATAGCGCTTCATATATATATAGCTTTTCCAGACCAGGGTCACAAAGCGCTTAAACAATCAAAACAATATTCAATAAAGTATATATTTTAAAGATCAAGATAAAACTGATAACACAACAGGAGTTCCAGAAAATCAAGGAAAAGCCTGAACAAATAAAAACGTCTTAAGATGTTTCTTAAAGGAGTCAGTAGATCCATCAAGCGCAAAGAGAGAGGAAGATCGTTCCAAAGCTTAGTTACTTGTATAAGTATTATTAAATTTTCAATGAATTTTAATGGGCCCACTAAGGGCAATTATTCTGGCCACGCGAGTTTTCTGTCTGTGATGCAGCAGCTGCATTTCTGCATAGTGTTTTCTTTAAATCGTCAATATGCAACTCTGAAATCAGAACCACGTGGAGTCGAAGAGGCTGCTGACGCTTCGGGCTGGTGGTCCAGGCTGCATTATTGTGTGTCCGTCATTGATATAATTGCGACTCTTAATGTTGCCTGGCTGCCAATTGGCTTTGGTTGTTCCTCCATGGAATTTTATCATGTCGTCTTTACCGACTTTCGATGCAGGAAGTGTGTGCTGTTGCCATGGAAACCACAGACTCGTAGTGATATCTCAGTGATGTGCTCATTTGATAATGCTGTACACAGTTGATTCTACATGGTCTATAAAGAACCTTATAGTCCAGAGAGGTGGATTCATTCAATCGAGTGCCACTGAATTGCCATGCATTTTACACTCATCTGAGAGACTGGCTTGAGACTCCTTTAGTGCCAACACGCTTGAATTAGAGGCTGAAATGATGCCACCATTCATTGTTATGGTTTGTTTCCATTACAAGCTCATTAGCTCCATGTTATTGAAATACTAAGGAGCACCAGAGGGTAAGAACAGCTCACTATAAGAGTCAGAGCTGGGCATGAGAGGATCAGAGAGAGAGATCAGCCTGGTATGGACGAAAACAAAAGCGGGAAACGGTGAAGGACGACCAGTTCACAGGTCAACTGAGAGACGCGGTGCAGCGGGTCAAAGGATAAGTGGCGTTTCTATGGTAACCAGACTGAGTGCTGGGCTAATTGAACCATAACTGTCAAAACCACAGATAAATTGCAGACTCTCACAGTACTATGAGGATCCAGAGCAAATGAAGGACACACAAAAATCACATGTATACACAGATGTATAGCTTTTTAAAAGAGAAAACAACAGCTGAGTAAAAAGTAATAATCAATATTTAGAGGGGTTTTTTTGGTATTAATATGCCTTCATTGCATTCTTCTCAAGGAGGAATGCACCTCAATATTTGCTTTGTAGCAAAACAATCTACTACTGATTTTAATGCTTGGGCCCTCATGTACTAAGAATTGTGTAGATTTTCTACAAAAAACGAACGTATACAAAATCCTCTAAACTTAAACTTTGCATGCGCATGAATCAAAGCACAATCCTTTTGCACATCCTATTCAAGTTGGAAGTTGCAGATGTGTACATTCCTTTCCACGTCTCCAATTAAATAGGTTAGTAGGAAACAGCTTTAGATGAAGTTAACAATTACTGCAAATCAGTCATTTAAAAGGTAACAATATTGATGGCGATTTAAAGATGCGCAACATACATACAGTGGAAATATTTGCATCACAAGCTTTTAAATATCCCCACAATACATGTGTGTTTCAGTTTTTGATAGATGTTGATTGTTAATGAGTCTCCAATGTAAACTTCTTAACATGACTAGTGAGTTCCTAAGGTCAGGGAAGTAGATCAGTTTTCCAGTCTTGATACACAGCATTGGGGTTAACATGCTATTAATACATATTATTAATTAAGTAATGTGTTACTTAATAATAATATTTTATTTCGGTAACAAGTGCTGTAACTAAATTATTTGAAAAAAAAAAAAATTAAAAAAATATTATTGCGATTTTAACAGACTCGTTACTTTACACCAGAATATTTCATGTCAGCCAATAATGCAAAAAAAAAGTTTATATTGTGGGTTTGATTAGTTCACTGTTCAGGTATCCCAGTTATGTAAAATGTAAATAGAGGAATTTTAAATCACTGTAAGAAGAGCAGGGGGGTGACAAATTCAGTTTTTTTTCCCATCCCAAAGTCATTAATCTTCCAATGAGCAAATTGTTGCTTATACTGTTTTTCCTTTAACCAGCGGAAATCTAGGATCCCTTACAGTTGTCTGCAATTACTTATTTTAGTTTTCAATTTACTTATTTTTTATAAGGACTTTGAGTGTGTTGTTCAGTTTTTATTGTTGTCATTCAATAGATTTCTGATACTTTTTCTGAATTCTACAGCATCCAAAATTGTACTGGGTCGTACACTTGCCTTTATCCCCCTCTAACAAAAAGTTACTTTCACTAGTAACTAGTTACTTTGAAAGTAACATATAGGAACTGTAACTGTAGGTAACTTGTAACTGTAGAAACATTACTATTTTACGCCCAGTATTGTCGATACATATTAACTTTTGCCATGGAAAAGTATGTGCTCACAAAGAAGGTGTGCACATACTTGTCATAAGTCATGAGGCCCCTGGTTTTCTGTCAAAACTTGAAACCAAAAACTGGACTTTCTGGTTTCAGAAGTGTTTTTCATTTGCATTGGTGGGTGAGGTAAACGTACGGCTGTGTCGACTCACCCCTTTAATTCCTCTCAAGTCGCCCTTCAGCAGGCTGTCCAGAGGGAACGTGATGATGTTGTTCATGTTTTGAAACTGGAGACAGAGAAAAATGGGAGAATCAATGAACCCTGACATCAAACCGGTTGAACCCCTGAACCTGTGAGGCATCCAACACTGCCCTGTAATGAACATGTCTGCCGGTGGGAATAATGTCTCTCACTCTATTGTGGATTTTCAAGGTCAATTGAATTTAGTGACAATTAACCGGCATATCTTTTCATAACTTGTACTGCATATATTTTCATTAAACACCGTTAGGATTCTTCGTACCACTGAATCCACAAAGTTTAAGATTAGATTACACACCAATATCCAGTGCAGACAGTCGACTGCTGTTCTTTCATAAGATGGCGTTGAGATAAGACTATGATAACATTTCAGGCTCCAGGATCTAGTGCAAACTTAGTCTACAGCTGATGACAGAACTCAAGACCTCACATTGTGTGCCGTTTAACACTAAAAAAAACAACAAAAAAAAACATTCATTTCATATATTCATTCATATTTTTGAAACAAAATGTTCTTTTATTTAGTTGGTGTTGCGCTCTATAGTCTGGATACTAGGGTAGTTAATTTGATTTATTTCAAATAAAATAACATTGTGTAATATTTTTTTACCTTTGATTTGTGTGTGAAATTAAAAAAAAATATTAATATGATTAGAGAAAATTGAGATTGATTGAACTACCTTGCTTTATTTAGTGATATTAATTGATTTACACATTGTTTTTGGCAGAACACTGTAACTATAATGGCATGTGACCTTTACGGCCATACATCAAACGTACACAAAACAAGAAAAAGACTGGTTTTATGTTCCGATAAGTGAAAAAAGGTCTCTCAGTACTTAATATAAAAACAATGTCTCAGACCCACTGCTGCAAACCAGTGAGGTGCTCATTGACATGACACTCTATTGACATGACACTCACGCTATTTTGAAAACTCTGGAAAACCACAGAATCTTTTAAAACTCACCAGGTTCTTGAAAAGCGCTGTGAGCTCCTTGGTGAAGACAGAAAACTTCAGAAAAGCCGACCCCAAATCAGGATCATCTCTATAGACGCAGTTTTCCCCAAACTTCTCCAAAGCCTGCGTGTACTGCTCTTCATTTTCAACATGGGCTGAAAAAAAAACAAAAAAAAACAAGGTCAATTGAATCAGTCTGGGAATTCAACCAAGGTCTCATACTCTGATATGAACAGATCATAAATCAATGATTATTAAAAATGCATGATGTCCTCTTTAGTATCCTCTTTGCTGACTGTGAGGACATTCAATTACAGTCTGACTGTTCAGAGACGACTCATTGTCCATTTTGTCAGAATGCAGTTGTGTCAATGAATAACCTGAGGGAGCGTTTAAAGTAAATGAAGGCTGGAAATATTTCAAAAGTTGCTTGACCCTTGTGTTGAGGGAAACCTCAAACACGTTTGTTTGCGGGCTTCAGGATACCTTGAAAATACTTCATCAATATATGAAGGTTAATGCCTACATTGTACAAGTAACGAAGACCAACGGGTGACCAAATAATTATGTTATTACTTATGAATTATGTTCCATCATGTATCTCCAAGTTACTCCAAAAATTCTCCAGCATATCCAGAGACTCTAAATGGAGTTTGGGTCCTTCGGGAAAAACAACATTGACAAAAAATAACCATTGTTTTGTTCTTCAAGACTCAAGTCAGTACTGAGGTGGATGATAATTACATGTAAAATTAACTTTCTAAGAGTGAGATTCATACGGCAGGCGATTACAGCAGAATTGCAAAAGAGAATTCCCCAAAAAAATATTTAACACACTTGTGAAATTCCTTAGTCAGAGCACGTTACTGTGAGAGAACCTTTTCCACTTGGATTAGTCAACCACCGATTTACACAAAATGAATACAAGTGTTAGAATGGAAAAATTATTGCATGATGTAGAGGAGTACGAAAACTACCATATGTCCATACGACTCATTTTTTAGAAAAATGTAAGTTATATATATATATACAAATGTGTAGTTTTATATATACGTTACTTATCATTTTTAAATATGGTTTATTTAAAAAAGCATTAGGCATATAAATTGACAATCACAGTGACCCAGACAGAACATTAAAGCATTGTTTTAATCAATATGTTTATCGATACTAACATGCACTGCAGAACAATTTTATTTTGGTTGGACAAGTACAATGAAAATATTCCAAAAAGGGCTACCCCAATACAGTGTGACATGGAAAAAACAAAACAGAAAATAACTAGTCTTTAAGGTCTGAATGTAAGACAGGACTAAGACCAACAACACTGGAGGTGATCGTATGGCTAATGAAACAAAACAAGTCTGGCATTCCCTTCAAATTATTATTTTATTTTTACACTAATCAAACCGATTGAATGGGTTGGAAAACCCTTGGACTTTTTGTTCATACTGAGCATAGACATTATTATTTAATTAATTTGGGATATAATAAATAATGAATAATATTCAGACAGTAGGAATTGATTTAGTTGTTTAACAAGACTAGCTTATTTTCTTTTGAAAGGAAAATATACACTGGAAGTTGCTGCATTATTTAGTCAAGTTTTGGGTCCACCCCAGTGCATCTGCACATACAGTACTACGGGTCTGTCATCCTCAGCTCTACCAAGTTAGTTTCAGATGCTGCTGCTGCTGGGTTATTCATCAAAGCTCTCAGTTTGTGCTCCTCCATAACCTCAGTGATGGCCTAATGTCCTTTGTTTTGCCTTAATATGTTGTATGGCTGTGTTCCTGTGCGTATTATATTGTTGCTTCTTTATTATCACCAGTGCTCCTCGTGGCTCATACAAAAACATATTTGCAGGCTTCTGATCTTGACAGAGTGTCGTATCACAGTCTGTGCTGAAGCTTCCTGCTGTGCCCTCTCCTTCAACATTTCCTTCCATTGCTGTAGGTATTTTTAACTTTGCATTGCTTTTAGTTGTTCAAGCCCTTTGTGACATTGGTCTAGACCAGGGGTGTTCACACTTTTTCAGTTTGCGAGCTACTTTTACAATTGTCAAGTTCAAAAGATCTACCTTCATCAAATTTGCTCAACATAAGTACATACTTTACTCAGAAGACTAGCACTGAATGAAGTGAATGGACTGATAATCAGTCATGATGGAAGGATGTGTGGATTTAATCATCTTCATAGAAATGCTGACTTACATGAATAACTAGAGTCAGTCAGTAAGAAGCATATTTCCTCATAAGAAGATACTTTTCCTCTGAGAGTAACTTCAAAATTGTCCAGAGACCTGGTCTTAAGTGTCAGCCTGTTTTAAATCTCATCCTCCACTGCAGACAAGTTCAGAACCCATATGTACTAGGAATTGAATTGATTTCCAACTAAAAAACATTCCTTCGAACCCAAATGGTGCACAAAAAATATCCAGATGTAAGAATCTGTGCGTGACACGAATTAAAGCCCTTTTCTATGTTCATCAAAATCAACAAAGACTTCAGACGGGTTCATCCCTTTCCATGCCTCCATTTCAATATGTCGATCATATTAAATTAAGCACAAGACTTACATTTCTCCTTTCTGTGATCATGAAAAAACTAAAACAAATGAAAACATGAATTCCAACTAACAGTTTATATTTATTAGTTTTAAACATGTCTGACATGAATCTCACTATTTTAAATGAGTTCAGATGTGCTCCGGTGTAAATGTTTAGATTTTACACACATGGTTATTAACAAGAATACTGCATTTACAGAGGCGACCAGTGGACTATTTAAATTTTAAAACATCTTCAGATGAAGTTTAAAAAGAATAAAACTGTTCATCATTAACTTCACATCATCATCGCTTTGTTTGATCGTCTCTTGAGCGTCCTTAGAATTTGTGGCTCACCTGCACACAAATGTTTAACGTGTTTTCAGCCTATTCTTATTATATTCGTGAGATAAAGGTAATTTACAAATATTCATCATGTGATGGTGTATTAATACAAGTGTGCTTTAAGGAACCGATCACAAAAGGAAAACCAGCATTTGTTGCGCTTTCATTGGAACCTGCAGCTTGACTTTGATGGAACTGACATGATGTTTCTGTGACTCTCGTAGAGAAGACCTGAAGTCATCAAAGGCGCATTATTTTGTTCGATATTTTATGTTTTTTAAAAAGCTTATAATTCTATATAGTTTTTCTGAATTGCGTAAAATGAACAAATAACTGTTACTCTCACTACTAGACCCTTTTCCGTCATCTGGAGGTTGCAGCAGTTCTCCATTTCTACACTGATGAAGTTACAGCTCAGATATACACTTCAAAGGTGTGAGTTCAAGCAGTACATTTTTCATACATTTCATCAATGAAAAGGAGGGGAAGGAAGAAAGGAAGGAAATGGATGGATGGATAAACAGTATTTCCACAGACCAACTATGTTGATTCAGTATTTGGGGTACAGGGGTTATAAAATAAAACGGTCTCCTTTGCATAATCTAAATCATTTTCCCCTCTCATACTCTTTCACACCAACTGCTACTCTTCCTACGATCACTGGGCCACCTCTTCCACCCTGCCTGCATGCTCTTCCTCACCGCCCTCATTTTAAGAATCTCCTTTTACAAGCAAATTCAATCTTCTTATGGAAAGTCTTCTCTTGCTTCTAACAACTTAATCCTCTTCTCTCCAGCTCAGGTATGGGCCCTGTGCCTGTATCCTAACTACATGTCACTACATCATATACAAACATTCTTTATGAAGACTACCCCCCTACCCCATATGTCTGTTTAAAAGTCAAGTATTTGAGTAAATTTTAAGTTAACGTTTCAATTCAGACTCAACTTGTTGGGAGCTGTGATTCAGGATAGCTACTGAGTGTTGTGCCACGGAACAAAAGCACAATCTTGATTTAACCGTTCTTTAATAAGATAAGACTAATTGATGGATATTCATTATTTCATTTAAAAGGGTGAAAATTTGAAGTTAGATTCAAGTGCATGGTTGACAGACGCTAGTGCCGACTTCTTTGGGATTAGGACCACCATAGTTCAGGCTGCTGGGGTCAGCATCAGCCTCACAGTTCTCAGTTTTGAGTAAGGGGGGGTCTGTAGGTGTTCATTTCATGTTTTTATTTGTTTTATTTGGAGGTTTTTATTTGTCATGTTACTACACCAGACAATGATGTGTGTAAGATGGGCCCTTTCTTTTATTTATTCATAGAAGTTGATATATTTGTAAAACATAACTAGCTGAAAGGATTAAGACAATTAAGCTAATTTAAACAAGTCATTAGCAGGATTAAATATATTTATTTAAAAAAATATATATATTTCTCCATGAATCAAAGCTGACAGCATCAGATATAAAATCAGTTAAAAAGGATGGCCTGGCCAGGTGATCCATGCATCATATAACAATTGGGCCAGAGGTGTTGTCATTTTGATCCACAAAGAAATACCGTTTCAACTTCCCCCCCAAAAGAATCAAGGTCAAGCTAGTAGCTATGCAACTGTCTAAGGCAGCATTTTCTCTCTTAAATTTGAGTTAACATGCTTACATGGACAATCTTAAATTCTTTGAAGATTCTTTTCCTAAACTTCTTTGAATTACATAGGGGGAAGACTTTAATTGTATTTATACCAAACAACTGATCACTCAACAGGTGAAGTCTGGTTGAAGATTGAAAGTAACAAAGTCCTGACGAAAAAAAACGATACTCAGGGTTTGAATTTAACCGCGTCAACCACGTAACTTGCTGTGACTGCCCTTCACACTTGCCGCAATGCACTGAAAAATGTACCCGTGTTTACGGCAACAACTTGCCGTGACCGCCGTTGGCTTTTAATTTGTTAATAAATGCTGGTAGCGTAATTCTTTAGTTGAATGAACATAATAAAATCGTCCTGATTTCACCGTTATTTACCATTTTTAAAAAGCTGTGCTTAAAGTATTTAGTGGTTCGTTTGCCCTCGAAACTAGCCAGTTCCTGTTGTTTATGTGTGTGTTTATTTTGATTCAAGCTCAGTGACCAAGTGTGTAACATACATGAATTTGTATACCTTTTGTAACCATTGTACAATACAAGCGGCTAATGAAAACGATAATATTGATAGAATGACTGATTAACCAAATCTCATTACTCATTTAACTTTTACATATAATCCAGTCATTTATTATCATGTTCTTGTAATTCTCATTATTTAAACCTTAAACCTTAAACATGTAGGCCAGGTGCTTATTTATTCAAATGATTAAGTAAACGCAGGTAAAACAAATGCCAGTGAAAGATGGGATGTGTTCAACGTCTATATCAGAGGACGCATTTTAAGTTACACAAGATAAATAACAACTCTAAAGAAGCAAATGAAATGGTTAGACATGACGAAGAAATAGCCTTGCTCCTTTTAAGAACTTAATACAATAAAAGGTCAGCTAAAACATAGCAAAAAGCATTTTATGGTTGACACAAAGTTATAACGAACAAGGATAGAAGGCACGTACACTTTATCCTGGCAGATTTAAAAAATGCAATCAGAAAGAGCAATTCAATACATTAACAGTTCAACAGGCTACTTAACTTAACTAAAAAACTATAACTAAAAAACTATAAAATTGGTATCTAACAAATTAACCAGTATCGAACCAAGGGTATCGGTATCAGTAGTGATATCGAAAGACTTCAACTGATAACCAGCCCTACTTTTAACTATTGGGTTTAAAAGATCTAAAATGCGTTTAAAAGACAAATAATGACCCACCTTTCCCGACTTACTCATGTTTCTAATGTTTAAGTCTCTATTAGATGCAGGAGGTCCATCACCATGACTATGCTTTGTTTTGAATATATTCATTTAAAATTAGGCCTTCAAGTTATTATCATCCAAGTTAAAAGTTGATAGCTGGAAATCATTACCTTAAAGAATAATTGGCCGTAAAATTAAAATATCGCAAAGATTTTCCAGGCAGTTCCTCTGACGTAGTCAAATGCTTTTAAGTGCAATCGACAGAACTTCTAGCAATTTAATTAGGAATAATAAAACCCAAACCCATACAATTTCTAAACCTAAAAGTGGATTCTTGGGCTTCCCAGTTGCAGTTATTTTTGGCATCAGTCCCAAAATGCGTTTTTAATCACCATTGGTATTATTTGATAAGGAAAACTATAATCCATGTTATTAAGTAGTTTATTAGTTGTGGCTTTTATTTGTCTAGTGTCAAAATCTTATTAAGAAAAACGATAAAACCAGTATAAAAATAGTTTTTGGGGGGAACTCTACTTTTTTTTAAGTAATGTCTGATGAGAAAAACATAACAATAAATAAAGAATAATGTTACTTGCACCAAGTCATTATTGATTCCTACTAGACACCCCACTTGACTAGTTCACTCCACAATTCCCAATTCATTCGGGTAAAAACATTTACCTCTGAGCCATTTCCAATGTCTGCCAGTGTTCCACAAGGTTCTATCCTCGGTACTGCTCTCTTTTGCATACACCTTCTCTCTTCCATTGGTTTGCAGACGACACACAGTTACACATTTAAGCCAAACCAACCCTGGGATTTTACTGTGGCTTTAAAATCCGTCTTGTACAGAGTATAAATAATAAAAATGTGTCGTTATTATTGTTATTATCATTGATTTAGACTTCCTGTTTTTTTTACTTTAAGAAGTGGCTAGAATGTAATTTAAAAAGATAAAACAAATATTATATGGCGTTCTTTATGGCTTGAAAAAGGCTTAAACTAAAGGAGGAAAAAAGGTATAATTTGTTCATCCATTAAAATACAGCAGAGCAAGGCAGTCGGGGGCTAAGGAAACATGGGGTCACAGTCTCGGCAGCTTCGGCGTACACTAAATAGGACGCTGTGCAGTCAGGCAGCAAATAAGAGTCAATTTGAAAATGCATGTCAAGTAGTGAAATTGAGGGGAAACCCTTGAATGTGTGAACGCTGTGTGTGAGTGTGTGTGCGTCTCTCCCAGCTGTTCCTTTGAGGGACTGGATCAGACAGCTGCCCCTCTGCTCGGCACAGAGCTCATAGTGTTGAGAAAACGCCGGGCTCAGCACATTGTTTAGAGGTCTCTCTCCCTCAGCAGGGGTTCAGTCAGCCTTAACAAAAGACACTGGAAACACCCAACCCTGGCACTGCCGGTCACCGTAAAAACACATCAGCCAAAAAGGAGGAAAAACTAAAGGGGAGAGACGTACGGAGGGTGATAAATGGAAACCCAAATGAAAAACGTCAATCAACGGTGAGACACTCACCCAGACCAGACGTGTAGATGGACTTCACCGATTTTTTCATCTTGTAAAGAACACTGCGGTCCACATCCAGAGCCTGGAACACATAAAGTGGTTAATTTTAATCATCACAGCCATCAAATCAATTTCATTGGAGCAAATCCAGCTCATGATTGTGGAACTCATGCATTATTCAAGGGATGACTAAGAATAGAATCGACCCCCTGGTAACTGGCAGAAACAACATTTATGAAGTCATTCATTAACTGCATGCATCGATACAAAGAAGCAGGATTTAGCCACAGACCAGGCTGATCCATATACTGGATTTTTATTTTAAGAATCTTTCAAATTGTCATCAAAAACACAGTTCAGTACAGCGGGTTCAGAATAGCCAGGAGGAACAGTTCACGTCCAGCTGACACAATGTGCCACTGTAGCAGTGTCGAGTGAGGGGTCTCTCAGGAAGAGGGGGATTTGAGCAAAATACTGCTTGGGGATGTTGTTAACTTTGTCCACCAGTCTGGGCTCAAACTGGCGCCTCTTTTTCCCCTGACTTTGCTTTCCATCGGACATATATCCGACAGTCCAAAATTTCTGCAAACAGAAAGTCACAAAGACCTCTATTCAGCAGTAAAGAACATTCCAGCACTGAAAACACTCATCAACTGTGTCACCCAAAAATGACAAAAACTTTTAAATCTGTCAACGGTGGATGGATGATCTCAACTCTCTCAACTGAAATCTGAAAATGTGCGGAAGTGCAACATAGGACCTTGTGCACTGCCCTACATTTCATTTCAAATGAATTACAACGGATAGTATCCAACACAGAAGGATGGTAAAGAGATAGTACATGTGTTTCCGTTTGTAAAGATACTTGAAGTTGCTCTACTCACTGAATTTATATATTTGTTGGTTTTGTAGTTTTTTTTGCATATAAGAAAGCTCTTATAATAGATGTAAAATGATTGCTTGTTAGTTTTGTTATTAAATAAAGTTGTGTAGTTGAAAAAACAGCCCTTTTTATATTTTATAAAATCAAAAAGGTATTCGTATCCGTATTAGTATCGACTAATAAAAATGTTGGTAACGTGACAACCCTAATTTTAGCACTGCCTTGACTTTAATACAACAAGAATCTGCATATTACCCTTATAGCCATTTGTTTAAAGACAAATATATATGTATACCGAATATAGACAACAAAAATGTAATGACACAGTAGGTATAACCAGAAAGTTGCAAAATTACCTTACATTTAATATCAACTATAGTTCAATCAAATGCACATTGACGCAACATTAATGCGTTATAATGAATGAAGGACACGCCAACAGTTGATGCTAAATATCAGAATAGATTCACCAACTATTAAAGGGGAACTTAACGCAGTATCAAATATAACCTCAGGAAATGAATCATCATCAAAGTCAGTTGATTAGACTGAACAACAACAACCTATACTGAAACGTGATGTGCACAGAACCCCAACATAATCTGGCACGATCACGCTCTAGCACCCCTATTCATGCACAAAGAGGGGTCCATATGTGGAAAAAGAGCAGTGGGATGATAAATGCAGGTTCAATGCAAGTCACTGTGTGGACTAACTTACTCTTGGTTTCACTGGTAAATAAGAAGAGATTCACCAGGCATCTCCAGGAGAGAACAGAGCAAGTGTTTTTACTTAAGAAACTATAAGCTACAAGCGAGGAATCCAGCCTTCAAAACAACGGACCATTCTGGAATCCCGACACAATAAAGGGATGTAAAGACGTTTACAAGTGAACCGCAACATTGCCTTGTCAGCACTTGTGTTTGAACCAACAAAGTAAACGTTCATCCGTCTGCCCGTTAAAGCAGGAAATCCTAATCTTAATGCATGACATCATCAACATCGTTGCGATCACACCCGGGCACCGTCTGCTGAAAGCTAATCTGCTCGGACCACCACACCACGACTGAGTGCCGTTGCCACGGCGATCCATTCACCTACCGACTTCGTTTTTCCACTTTCGGATGAATGTGTCGAGTTACTGACGTGCGAGAGCTCCTGCTCACTTGAGAGTATCTAATGTGCATCGGAGAGAGAGGAGGCCACGGAAGACGCCGTCAATCAAATTACTGCGACGAAATCCGACTCTGGCGAGTAGAAGCATTAGGTTTAATGGTTTGAAATGAGCAAATTAAACTGACAAAGCTTTTTGACGTTCTTCTTGATGATTTTAAACAATGTGTGACAATACACAATGTCAGGAAAAAGATTTCCTTGGCAGGGGCAATGAAACTTGTAACTATTCAGGAGGAAAAGAGAAACCAGTGCTGTGTCTCAAATCGCATACTAGCGTGCTCAGAGTTAGTATTTTTAGTGCGTTAGTGCGTCTCAATTCTTAGTATGCGAAATTTAGTGCGCCATGCACACTAAATTGGCGTACTAACACGCCCACAAAACTGAGCATGGTTCGATGGACACTAACCACCCTAAACAGCCGCCATCTTAATGACGTTTTAAACGGAAGTTACGTCATATATATATATACAGTATATATTCATATACTTACAGGTGCATTTTCAGCAGCAGTATGAGGATGACACGTCTTCGGTGCTGATAACAGCTTAAATATCTCGCGAATATTTGGATTCTCATATTTTTTCTTTATTTATTTTTCCAAACTTGCAAAACGTGCTGCCAGCAGGTGTAGGCGATAGCGTTCAAACAGCTGGTTGAAACCATCTTTAAATAGTAGTAGAAGAAGAAGCTGTCATGTGATTTCCGGTTAGTGTGTAGCAGCAGTGTTTGATTTGAGACATACTATCCGTTTCAGAATTTGCATACTAGTTAGTACGTACACTAAACTGATGCATACTAACTTCTAGTATACTAAGAGTAGTATGCGATTTGAGACACAGCACAGGTCTGCTTTCATTAACTTTGGCCAAACCTTTTACATCAAAGGTGTTCTTAAACACACCTATTCTTGTTCATAAATATGGATGTACAAATAATAAATCAATTAAAGCATTAAATGGAACTCACAGAAAACATGTGAGAGACAATTTGTTGTCACTTTTATCTCATGTTTCAGACCAACAAACTACAGGAACTCAACATTTAATTACCACAACAACACAAACGTAATGTGGAATAAAAAGTACATGGACCTGCTTGTACCGATGGGTGGAGAGGTTGATAAAACTGAAAGAAAACCTGTCCGTCCAGTGTCTAAATAAGTTTTAAATAACATGCATGTTGCATTGTTCAGCTCAACTTCAACTTCAGTGCCACTGGCGGCCACAAAATCAATTACAGGCCGGTCTTTTTGAACTGTGCCGCTTCCCCTTTGTCAGCAGGCGAACAAAACACATTCCTGGATTCTTGCAGACAGGAGTGATCGTTTCAATCAGAGTTCCTGCGTATGACAGCATGTCTCAAGAGGTTGTCCTTTTTTTTTTTTTTCATGAGACCCTCAACTCGCATGAAATGTGAACGTGTTGTTCTATTTACATGTAACTTTCCGACTCCTGTAATACCCTTTTTTAACCCAACAAGCCCCCATCCGACCAGAGTCATGTGAGGAGAGCAGCCTGGCTCACTTAAAGATCAGACAACAGCCGTCTGCACACAAGTTTAATTGGTGTGTGTGTGTGGATCATGTGTAGGTGGCGATAGTAGTGTGTGTTTCACCGAAATGCCAGATGTTGACCAGCTTCACCCTAAAAATGCACGTTTTACTCAAGAAATGTAATTAATCATGTGTCAAATTCAAGGCTCTCAAGGAGCCAAGGCTCTTTTTTTATGAGGCCCAACAGATGGTCAAATCAAACAAGATGAATGATGATGGTATCCTACAGTGTTCAGGATAACAAAATTATCAATGTCAAGAAATAATAGAGACTTCAAATAAGAGTAGATCTGACGTTGAGAAGAAAAGGATGGATTAAGATGGAAATCCTGTCACAGAAAGTTTGGTAAATCTTTCATTTTTTTTTCAAAAGTGTCTCAAGCTGTTCAGACTTCCTACAGACTTCACAGACAGTAGCTCTCATGCAAAGTCTTCAAAGTGTAAAGAGGGTTAATACAGGTCAAGCCTGAGGCTCAATAGATAAACGCGTCAGCTTCTGGGTCGTCTTTAAACACAATGATTCAGTACATTTTCAAACTGGAGGCCACACAGAGTGGTCGTCCACAGCTCCACATGTGGCCGTCAAAGTAAACACAGGAAAGTTCCTTTCCAAATTGAAGGAAAAACTGAGACTTGTCTGAGAAACATGTCAAAAATAAAGTTTACCTTAGAGGGTGGGTATAACCCCACAGACGGTGAAGAGAACGCAGACCTCAAGTCCATTTTATTCAAACACGCATCATTAATGTGGATCATATCCCTCTAGCACCAAAGCAAGACCTCTTGAGGGGAAAATTCATAACTCGAATCAGCATAATGTGAAAAAAGAAAGTGCATATGCTGTAAGGATATCACTTATTATGCCATGATATTTCAAAGTAAACTAAAATTATGAACCATTGTATAGGATGTCTTTTTTAATTTAAATGCAGTTTA
This sequence comes from Callionymus lyra, assembly GCF_982586985.1. Lineage (NCBI taxonomy): Eukaryota > Metazoa > Chordata > Actinopteri > Syngnathiformes > Callionymidae > Callionymus > Callionymus lyra. Next base: position 22,907,963 of record NC_141835.1, read on the forward strand.
TTTTACTATAAATCATAAAATATCTTTGTTTAATAAAAGTTAAAAAAGTTACTAAAGAGTAATCAAATAAGGACTGAATATAAATGTTAATCAGCAGGTCTACGGTTCAAATGAGACAAAGGAGCTCAAACTAATTTAAGCAAAAAGGGGAATGACATACTGTAAATAAGATGACCTAAAACAAAAACTATCTTACTGAAAAAGAAATACAGATCCTTGAAATAAACCTAGTTAACATACACAAAACTAGGTCAACCTGTGTTATGTGCTGCCATGATAATCTAAGGTTTCTGGGTCAGGAAAGGAGAAAGTGTGTTTACAACGGAACACTGTGGCTGTCCATGAGTGAGAAGAGAGATGTAAGAAGACACTATGAAATGTTAGGGAGGTCCAGAAGCTGTCAAGTCATGGAGTAAAACACAAATAAAGAGCTAACTCAGAAAACAGGAACAGACAGCATTGATGGAAATTAGACAAGAAATCAAAGTAAAGTCAATTCAAAGCAAACTTGAGGTTGAATCATGAAGCAGTGAGGCGAATAATGTTGAGACACATTCGTTATGCGTGTTACTAAGGATTTGCTCGACCCTAAACAAAAGTGAGGACTACAGATCAAAGGTGGACTTCATTATTGAAGACGCCCCTTTCTGTCTGTGAACAATGGACATCAACTGGAGCCGTCTTCAAGAATCAGGGCTGGGACTCTGATGGATGTGCAAGGATTCATGTGTCCCTTTAACCTCGAGCCTCACGTCTCTCGAGGGAGACGGTTTACCCACTTAAGACATTCCTTCTCAGAAATAAAAGGGATAAATGTAACCAAAACACACTGAATTCTCTAACATACCTCCGTTGGTCAATGTTATCTCTCATATATTGTCAACATTTTGGAGTCAGGTCAGTGGATTTAGCATGTAGCTGAAGCGGTCATCCCTGCCCGACACTTTCAAATGATAAATCCCGTTAAGCTCTTTTGGCAGAGTCAATACTTTCCTGGCCGAGCGACGTGATGTTCTAGACCTTAAATGTCCATCTATGCATGTTAATGATGGCCAGTCTTCCCTTTCAAAAGTCCTACATGAAGTTCAAACTTTCCTCCAACCACCTGTTTCAGCGAGCAGCTGTTGTTGGGCCACAACAATTCCAGCCAACCATGTCTGGAATTGAGGGAGGGCTGGAGCCACAAAAACAATCACTACTACAATCTTCTTCTTCTGACATATTGTCCACAAATCAACAATAATTGAAGGCTTTTTTTTTTCTTTTTTTTTTTTTTTTTTAAATCAGAGTAAAACAAAAGATAATCACAGCAAACACACAAGAAGGTGTATTATGTTAACAAAAAGGTTAACATGTAGCCAAAACTAACTACACAGATTAAGCTAATGGAGTACATTAAGCCAAAAGACTTAAAAAAGCTCACAGCAGGGACTAGTCTTAACAGGTCCGTTGAGCTTGTACTTATTTTTTTTTTTTAAAGGATTGACTTGTGAAACAATGGTTTTGACTTTTCGAACAAGACTATCCTCCACGTTTACATGTACCAATCTCTGTGTAACTTCAAATAATTCAGTAGAAATTGCCTTCGAATTGGGAAAAAGGTAATTCTGTGTGTGTGTATATATATATATATATATATATATATATATATATATATATATATATATATATAGCAAATCCTTGCCATATCTGGGTTCACCATTTATAGACGTATGTTCTCAGATAATATTTATATTATATATTATTCTGCAGCCTATATGGTTCATAAGCTAGTACAATACATTTACATTTAACACCTGAATCATAAGCTAGAAGCTCATCTCTCCATGTTCAGTTCATACCCCCCAAATCTTGAACAAGTTTGCAATTAAATTGGTATAACAGGAGGGTATTAAAACGTTTTTTTGAGAGCTGCATTAAGTAAGCAGGGCTAGCAAATGTGTTCCCCCATAATTTAGTTTTTTCATATCATTTTATTTATTAGATGTTAAAGGATAAAACAGTATGGCTAGGTGGGGAACCTTTAGTATATTTAAATACAGTGAGAAGATTATCACCAGTCTAAAATTAATTAGAAAAGCACCAGCTACAACATTAAAACTATTAGTCTGTTAGTTCCATTCAATACCATATGGATTCATTTGAAATATATACATTTTGATGATTTGGTTGTTGCTCAAAACATACATTTATTCAAGTTAGGAACAACCTGGAGAAGCCAGTCTATGAAGAAGATGATACTCGTATAAAAAAATCGTTTTAATTTGTCAAAGTTTCACTGTTCATTGAATTTAAAAAATATTTATTTTACAATTTCACACACATCCCGTTCTAATTTTGCAATGAAACACGTAACATTGATGAAGCTGTATGAGGGAATATTAAAGCTTATCGTAAGTTAGATTGCCGTTTTCTTGTCAAGCGCTCTAGGTCTTGCCAGAGGAAAGTCAACATGAGTGTGCAAGAAAATGAGCTTAGTGTTACACAAGGAGGGGTGAGGTGGAGGGGGTAAGGCACAAAGCTCAACATCCTCTTACTGGATAAACAGGTTTTTATTGCTGTGGTTTTACCAGCCCCAACAAACACAGCATCACACACACTTAAGCCCTTTGAATTGCCTCTTAATAGCCAGCGTTTAAGACTACTCACCTAATTAAGATTGTGGCCGTTAAGGGTGGGCAAAATTATCCAACACTTGACCACTATTACGATGTCAGAGTCCTTCTGCAGAGCCTGGGATCAACTCTTTTCAACATTTACTCCTGATATTGATTTCACAAAGAAGGAGTTGATTCAATAATGGACACAAATCTCTCTGTGGTATGAATCCAATGGAGCTCATACAACTCAGTCTGAATTAAGACGATATACGTACTCATTCAGAGACGTCCATTCTGTGTGACGCAACATTCACATTTCACTACCCACCAATACAGCAGCTTCGCAAATGAACCACAACATTCTGTGAATAACATGAGTGTAATTGTAGAGTGATTAATCTAAGGATTTACTAGGATTAACTGGTTTATGACAATTTCACCCAGGAGACACAATGTACGAGTAGTCTTTAGGATGTCATAAGATAGTTCAATTCAATTCAATTTTATTTAAAGTGTATTATCATAAGAAAGTTATCTCAAGACACAATACAGTTGAAATAAGATTATAGTTGATTAAGGAAAAATAGATCCCAGCAATTCAACAAAGAGCAAGAAGCGAAACACTGTACAGTGAGCTGTACATTGAGGTATAGTTGTGTCATCATCGTAAATTAAATCTTGTTTTTTTACGAAACCTCAATTAAAGTCATACAAATTAATTAGATGGATAAAACTTTATTATGCACTTGATATTAAACTATGAGACCAGCCACTACACAATAACACGTTCTGCCTGTTACAGGGGCCATGTTTCAGACAGAAAATAATGTAGGTAAAACCCTTGCAGGGGCAAAGGTCTCAAGTAGTCACGTCATACGATTAATTTGCTTTTTGGTAGTCTGCAATCCTAACGTTACCATCCAATAATGTATACAAATTGGGTAACGTTTTTTTGTCGACAGCAATATAATGGGATTTGCTTGGATTTCTGGCACACAAAATGTTTTTTTATAAGTCTATGTCTGAGGTGTGCAATATTTAACAAGGTGATATCTGTACTACAAAATGAAATGTATTATGAAAAGAGATGATTCCGACTAGAAAGTGTTGGTTTAAGTAAAGGTTATTTCTAAAGCGTCTTTCTAGACCAGGGTCACAAAGCACTCTAACAATCAAAAACAATACACAGTTAAAACTATATATTATAAAAAGCCAAGACACATAAGACAGACACAGGAGTCCCAGAAAATCAAGGAAAAGCCTGCACAAATAAAAATGTCTTGAGATGTTTCTTGAAGGAGTCAGTAGATCATCAAACACAGAGAGAGGAAGATCGTTCCAAAGCTTAGGAGCAACAGCCTGGAAGGATTTCTCTCCTCTGGTCCGGACGTGTGCGAGGAACCATCAGTAGATTCTGATCCACAGACCTAAGAGCCCGAGCTGAGGTGTAATGTTGCTCAAACTTACAAGCTTCAGTCAAAGTTAGAAGTTCTTAAGCAGAGCAAGATTAGAACAAGTAAGAACAGATTCCATTTGAATAATGGAAGAAAAAAAGTCACTAAAGTCTTTCAAGAACACCGCCGCTGGACCAGGTGGATGGTAGACTGAAACAAAATAGAAAGTCATCTGGTACTCAAAAGAAGTAAATTCCTGCGTCTGAATCATTTTTGCATGAAAAACTATGTGATGGCAGATTCGGCGCCATGTGGTGCAGCCTACTCCCATCAGTATGTGTGAATGGCTGTCAAAGCGCTTTGTGACCCTGGTCTAGAAAGGCGCTATATAAATAGAGATTATTATTATTATTATTATTATTATTATAAACAACAGCCAAACCACCCTCACGACGACAGGGCTGGGCTTCCCTACGACAGCACAGGCAGCAGGACAGTGTTCATTAAGATTAATAAACTCTTCCTCTCTCTGCAAGACACAATAAAATCAAACTTTTCTCTTGTGAAGAGATCATTCAGAGAAAAGGATTTATTTGCAATGGAGCGAGCATTTAACAGGCCGATATGAAGCGCTGATGACATCACTGAGGCAGTGACAGCGGAGTACAGCTGGACCTTTTGAAGGCTACTACAGCGGTCAAGATGGGTTACAGCTAGCTCCGGTGTAAACACTAACAACAAATTAAAAAGAGGAAATTAAAACATCCGACCACCACTCGTTGAGGTCCAGGCCAACTATGCACATTCCTAAAGAAATGCTGGTTGCGGACAGTAGGCTCGTAAGAGTCACAGTCGCAACACTTGAAAACAAAGTGAGCGATGTCGTCTTCTTGTGTGAACAATGGAACATTTTGTTCCAGTAGTCAGAGCATGGGAAGGTCAAAATGAAACAACAACCAACTTCACATATTTTCAACTATAGTTCAGCAGCTTTGACGGCAACACAACTAAAAACATGCTGGCGTATCCACTTTTTTTTGACCTTCCAATGAGGTTTGCAGAAAACATACCAACATGTTTACATTCAATGTAGAGAAAGGGTTTTTTTCAGGAGAAGCCAGGCACCTGCCAGACGGAGCAGGTGTCCGACATGCACACTGAGATACGAACAATGTGGGCTACTCAGAGGTCTGACCAAAACACCAGCAGCCCTTAATCCTGTTCCACATTTTTTTTATTTCTCACTCAAAGAGGGGAGACACACTAACACATTTTAACTGCCGTGTTCATGTGAGAAATTCTATTTATACACCAGGCAGGGCGAGGCTCTGGTGCACACAAAGTAGGGAAACTACAACTCGGGAGGGAAGACAGAGGAAAAGCTGCTGCTGAACAATGCGGATGTTTCCTTCTTCCTGACAGCCTGCAAATAAAAGGGAGAAAACCAAGAGCTCCAGCAAAGTCACCGGAAGTATCCTTACATCTAGATCACAATAGAAATATTTGAATTACATGTGTTTTAGAACATCTTGACATGCTTGTTCAGAGACACATTTTTTTTACCACCAAACAAACTTTACTGAATAAACAACACATCCAGAATAACGGGTTTAACACACAAATTGGCAAAATATTAACCTTCTTATGTGTGCATCAATACATTTATGTTGTGGATTTCACTTCTATCAGTATTGTAGAAGTAGTAGTTTTGTAGAATTTCAGAACAAAATAGCAGAGAACAATCTATAACCAGTTTTTACATTCTGAATGTATTCATGAACATCTGCTCCTTGGACAGATCAAACCACATGTCTAGAACATTGCATCATTGTTACTCAAATGAACTTTCCATGTTGTGATCTAAGACATCCTTTCATCCACCTTCACCGTGTTTAAAAAAAAAAACCCAGATGTTCCTCACCTCCTCCAGAGCAGCCACAGTGTTCCTGCAGTGGGACATCCTGGTGGTGAAGTTGGAGGCGGTGGGAGACTTGTAGTCTTCATTGGTCTCCACCACAAACTCTGAGATCGTGATCTGGTCCGGCATCATCAAAACGCTTTTTTCCCAACCAAACACAAGAGTCGCAACACCAGCCTGGTCCGTTAACTTCAAGGAGTGTTTGCTGTTAAAGTGACTTCAGGAGCTCCAGCAGAGAGTAGACCATGACTGTTTATACGTCATTCCCTCCTGTTCGGATCCGCGCTGCGGTGTCACACGCTCGGTCGAGGATCTGGAGAGTCGCTGCTGGGAGGTGATGGCTTCTGTCTCCAAATGATTCCTTATCCATGCGGGTCCACGCGGAAGTCAAGTCGAAGCTTGGAGTCTCCTGCTTCACTTCTAAAAACCTCCGGGTTCTTGGATCAATTCACCGGGAATCAGTCGCCGCTCGTTCCGTCTGCGGCCAAGAAATTAACAAAGGTGTAGGAGGCGATTCAATAGAAGGGCAGGGAGCCAATTAGGAAGCGCGGCTTGTATTCGCGAGCCAATCAGCGAGCGGTGCAGGCGTGGTTTTATGTTGCATTAAAGTAACCTACGTAAACTTCGTGCCATGCCTCTAATACTAGTTTGAATGGGGCGTTCAAGTTCTTAAGAACGGAAAAGTAAACAATATGGAGTCATAAATAAAAAGTTCGTGATAAACAAGATATAGATCATAGATTATACCGTTTAATCTTTAAATAAGCCGTCGTGGTCACGGTATTTTAAGACTTCAGGCGTACTATGTGTTAAAATCTTTATGAGTGAAAAAGGTGTTGTTCTTTTACTGTAACATGTAAGATTTAACTTTCAAAATAATATTGACTTATATTAAGCTTTAGTTTATTCAAATTGAGGATTTGTCTACATTATATAACTTTAACGTAAACAGATAAGGTGGACACAAAAACAACTAAATGGAGACTCGAGTCAAAGTTAAATCACGAACATGCCAGGGTTCTCACATTCTTGGGGCTCTGCAGCGTCTCCTGGCGTGCTGCTGAATGAAGGGCCCTACACTTTGACTGAAGCGCACACTTTCATCTCCCATAACGACGAATTAAAAAAGTGCAAAATGTTGGACAACAAAACCTCTGTTCGTATTGGTGAAGGTCAGAACTGAATGTTTGATTTATATTCATATTGAGTCTGATGCCTTGAAAAACAATTTCATCATTTTCATCAATAAAGTTTTATCCATCTATTCATCTATCTATCCATCTATCTAAACGCCTCCTCTCACTTTCCACTCCCATTTCTGAAGCATCTTCCAGTCATAAAAGGCAGAGCGACAGAATAATGTTTTCCATGAAGCAGTAAATGACATCATGATTATTTTACAGGTGGAACAAGCTCATGGCTCACTTCCACAAATAACTTAAATGTGGAGCATAATTCAACTTGAATTCCTCTCCACAAAGACACATGTGTCAGGGCATACATTATGTGAGATAAATGTCCTACATTCAAGCTCACCCTAGACGAGCATGTTGGTCCGTTGCAGCATTCTGCCATTCTTACATCAAACCAACAATCACATATTGGCACATGGAAGGTGTTCTATTTAGTTTAATGTATGTTTTATAATATTATGGGTGTTTTTAGGCAATTTATTCTGATGTCCCAGTCCTGAAAATGACGAATCATTCAGAAGGTTCTTGGATCCGGAAGGTTTTATTTAATGTCCATTTCTGACTGTTGTTTTAGTATGTATGATAAATTAGGGTCAAAACTAAGGGAAAGGGAGAAAACTCAGGAAGAGTGCAGAGACAAAGAATGATGAAAACACTGCCCTCTAGTGGCGGTGCGTAGTCAATTCAACTGTAGTTCATTTTCAAGAGCGCTTCAAATTATTTTTAAAGCCAACAAGCAAAGCTACAGCGAAGTGGAAGGCCTGAAGTTTAAAACACATCCCTGCGCGGAAAAATTAAACAATCCACCTGGAATTTGGTTTGTCCCTTAGAAACTGAAGAATGAATTAATAAATATTAAGGTTGTTGTGTATACTTTAGGTTGAGTGAAGTTTTACTGGGCTTCTTTTTTTTTTTAAATAACTACATATCGATGCAATAAATAAATAAAAATGTACAGTAGTTATAAAAACTTGAAACAGAAATAGCCCTCTTATAGACCACTTGATATAATGTTTATTGTTGCTAAACGTTTAGCTATATTGTGCAATACTTTACATTTTGCGAAATTGCTGTTTTTTGTTTATTGCTATGGAAGAAAAGTCAAGTAAAAAAGAATTTATAAGCATTGAGAGATAGATAATTTTTTTAATCCATAGATTTTTTGGGGAGTTATTAATAGTCCTTATTTATCTGGATGAATGAGTCTGAACACGCCTTCAAATTATTGTTCTTTTCTACTTCAATCAAGATAAAAAAACAAGACTATATTTAGGTCATCACAAAAACATTTTTATTGTACCGAATCCTTCCCTCAAGTTAAGGAATAAATTAACAAAAGAACAAACTAAATGCTGATCAACGTATTAACAATGATTGTAAAACAATAGTTGATCAATAAACACAGAAAACATGCTGATGAAAAATTCAGTTAAACATGATAAATGTAACTTTAGAGGAAGTACCCTTTTTTATTTACAGTTCCTCCTACAGCGGTCACAAGCTGTCGCTGATCAAACAAGCATGAGATGACAAACAGAGAGCAAAGAAGATAAATAATGACAAAAGAATAAAAGTTGAACCGTCTCAGGACTTATCAGCACTCAGCGCACAGTGGAAGGAGGCGGACAGAACCTTGCAGATGGACTGAGCTTGATCCTGTGGACACCGAGAGAGAAGCTGAAGCTGCAGCAGAGACACAAACAATAAATAATAAAACGATGTGCTCACTGTGCTGCTGCACTGATACACCCAGATATTGCACTCCTGCTGCTCAGTGTCAGTGGTTTTAAGAGCCAGCAGGTTTTTGCCTGCGCCGAGCCCGTCGTCGTAGCCCAGCATTCTCACGATCAGGTACAAAGGGTGACGATGTATAACATCCTGGAGGAATGAATGTTGAGACCAGTCAAATAATTATTCATTGACAGTGTTAACTAGGGGTGCACCAATGCAACTTTTATGCTTCCGATACCGATATCTGGGTTTTGAGTAACGGCTGATGACCGATCCGACACCAGTTTTAAAATATTCTCTTTCTTCCCCATCGTCAAATAAAACTATAAACTTTGTTATTTGCCTATAACCTGAAGGAAATGTGTTATGGGTTAAACAAAAAACTAAGAGTGAAAATTTGGAACAAAATGCAAGTGAACACAAAAAGTCTGGGACTAAGTAATAATTGCTAATAACACTTTTATAGAGTAAACAAGTCAAATAAAAGTAGACTTTTAGAGTCTTCCCTGCTTCACAATTAATTAGGTTTTGCGAATAAATGTAAAAAAAAGAGAAAACTCAATATAATCATATAAAGAACAACCTGAAGTGAACAAATCCAATAGACTAGTCTGAATCTCATTCACAAAGAGCACAAGCGAATCTGAAATTATTTCATTTATATTATTATTTAAATGTATATTTCTGTCATCATCGATGGTCCTAAAGTTCGTGACGTTTAAATCTTGCGAAGCGTCTGCTGACGTCACACACCCGGAACTCTGCGCCATCAGCCTTTATTCAACCACTATTAAATACAAACTCTCTATGTATTGGTTCGAGGCAGATTCCAATGATGAAGTCAACATTAACACGACTAACAAGAACGTTTGTCAATTGTTGACTTTCGTGCGGTCGCCTGGAAGTTTCTCTCGCCTCGACAGAACAGCAAAGTAAACTACATTCTTTCTTTCTTGATACTTTACATCTTAATAAAGTTGGTTTTGTCGAGTCTTCTATAGTGATTTCTCCTCCAAACTCACATCCTCACTGCAACAGAGCCGCTGTTATGAGCAGCCGCTTCACAGAGGATAGTGCGTGACGTCAGCGCAAATATAGTTATTAAACTGCTGGGATCGGATGTGTGGATCAGATCAAAAAATTAAATGTTCTTTATAAATAAAGTTTATACTCACACACTGGTCCAGGGAGGCCACTTTTACACCAAATTTGGAAACAATGAGCACCAATTCCTCGTCTCCAGGGACAAAAGGCAGCTTTCCATCTTGCTGTATGGCCGGAAAAAAAAGAAGACTTTTCCAACAGCTTCATTTCTAAAACCTGAACGCTCACCTGAGCAGCATCTATGTAACTGATAAGGTCCAACGGTTTCTGAAGATTCTTGCTCATTTCAAAGTGCAGCTTCTCAATGGCGCCGACATACCGGACTCGAAACTCTGTACATGTCTCTGACGTGTTGTTCCCTGCTGGAGCAAAACCACAGACAGTCATCCACTCAGACAGCATCAACACAAGCAGGAGACATACCTGCACTCTTAGTTGAGTCGGTGTCAAGGCTGGCGACTGTGCTGGACCTGGACAATCCTCCCACACTTGAGTCCACCGACTAGATAGAACAAATATATATGTGTGTGTCTGATCACTGCGATTGTGGTCGACGGCTGTACCTTGCTTTTTGTGCTGATCTCACTGCTCTGAGAACTGCTGCTGCTGTGACGCTTCTTCACTTTACGGAACATACTTCACCACATCCTTAGTAGCTGCGACAAATCCTCCTATGCTGCTGCGGCCGATCACACTCAGTGTTATCATCTACTTCCACTTATGGTCATGCAAATGAATGTATTTATGTGTTAAACAAGTAAAATTAAAAAAAGTAAACATCATTCAGATCAATATTTTTTGCTCAACATCAGAGACTTCTTGGTTCTTGCGATGGCCTAATGGAAGTAGGGTTGCAGGTTTGAAACCCAGCTTGATAGTAACTGGCTCATTTGCTCTAACACAGGGAAAACTTAAATACAATAGCAAATATAAGGATATGCGCGAGAAACACCCGTTTTTTCCGTGTGTTGCTTTAATATCTATGTAAGAGAGTATTTTATTATAACATGTTTGCAATGCTTTTGTCATTACATAGTTGTCTATCTTGATTGTGATGAAAATTACAACTTAAATATCGTTTTTATAAAACGTATTATATACGTCTAAAGAGTAAAATGTAGGAAAACGTGAGTTTAAGGAAACAACGAAGAGTGGAGTTGCTGGAGAGAAATGAGACTCTTATCAATTATTAACATCCGTCCAACAGTGAACACGACACAACGCACACCAAATGCTCACGATTAACTTGACAAACTTGAGCGACGTTAAAAAGAGTTAAACACCTTTCATACCTTTTCGTACCATGCACGGAGAACACTTAAAGGACGGATGTTGTTGTTGCTTCACTTGCACTTTTGTCTCCACCCACCGTTACTTAAAGCGACCTCGCCACGAAAAGCAGGGCGACTCTCTAAATTCAAAAAACATTTTAAAAACACCAAGGTTACGCGCAGTATTAGAGCTCTATCTTTGACGCTAACGATTATTTTTTTCTAAATTTTATTAATACAAAGTATCCAACCTATATAGTTCCGTTGCACGTTTGCTTTCCATCGACGCATTTTTAATGCGACACCGACAGATGACGTCCCTGTACTTCCGTCCATTGCCAACAGACACAAAAAAGCGGTTTTATAAAATACTTCACACTTAAGGGAGAATTTAACAGCAAAACAAAGGCTAATAGCCAGCAGACGTCGTAGATGGCAACTTTATTTCGAACATTTTCTCATGGGTTTGAAAATAAATAGAGGCACATTCTTTATTTCTAAACATTTTCTCCCAATATAATCTCAAATAAATAAGAAGCTCCTAAGTATTTTCACCTGAAAAGTCAACCATTTTTACAGTAATCTGCATTAAAATGACTTTTTAAATAAATAACAATACAGCTTTCAGTCGACAAAAATGTTTTAAATCAACAGTCCAACATTCCTAAAAACACATTTCCTAAATCTATAGATTTAGAAAAGGCTAAAAAAAACAATGATTAGATGAGACCAGAAAGAAGAGAATCCAAAACTACTTTCAAAACACTTGCAGATGAAACTCGTTAAAGAATTAGTTAAAATCAAATGTGGTCAACTTAATTTTACTTTATTTCTGTTTGTCTTGACTTTTCTTAACTGCTTTACATAGTTACACAGGTATTGGTTTTTGAATAGAGCATATATTGCATGAATGACACATTTTTTAATAGCAGCTTAAAAATATTTGGACAAACGTGATTTCTGAATTAAATTCTAGATAAACATATTGTGTGAATAATCAGAGAGGTCTTTTAGTAGAAAGCACCAGTGCACGCCACAACTGAAACTTCTCGTCTTCATGAGTAGAGGAAGGTCTTCAACGGGTGTCTCAGCAGATTGTGTTGAGGAGAAGACACACTCAAAATTCACAAAAGATTCACTAATAGTTGCTACCGATGGGATTTCACTGAGGTTCTATTTCAACCCAAAGAGTAGAAATATAGTAATCATCAGCGACACGAAAGCTGCTCCGTACACATTGTCCAGATTCGACTCCCCCATGGTCCCACGCTTCCTTTTCTCCAGCTCCTCTCTTAGAAACTTAAGATCCTTTTCTCTCTTCAACTGTTCACCATAGTGGGACTTGTAGAACTTGTCGAAATCGTAGACGCCGTGTGCCGTCTCTCTCCCCATCACCGACTGTCGGCTGCCCGTCTGAGATTTGGTCGAACTCGTTTCTTTGGTTGAGGGTCTGGTTGCAGAGGTGAGGTCCATCTGGCTCAGGAGGCCACGGTCATACTTCTTTCGAAGCCCTTTATTGCCAAGGACCGAGTAGGCTTCGCTTATTTCAGAGAAGTGTGCCGTGGCCTCGTCACTTCCTGCGTTCCTGTCTGGGTGGTAGATGAAGGACTGTCTGTAGTAGGCGGTCTTGATCTGGGCTTGGGAGGAGGTTGAGGACACCTGCAGGATCTCATAATAGGCGGTTTTGCTCCTGTAGAGAGGCACCTCCCGGGTCCCGTTACCACTGTAGGCACGGCTGAATATTAGAGATGGAGAAGAAAACTGTCCTGAGCGTAAACACCTGTTACCTGGTCTGTGTTTACAAGACCTCCTGGAGCCTGTAGAGGTCACGTGGGCAGAACCCTGTTCGCTTCCAACATTCAAGGCCAGGGTCCAAGCGGATAGAGCTGCTCTGATATGCGAAGCTCGATTCTCCCAGCTCCCTTCTAGATGGTAGTTCAACAGTCGATTCGCCGCCTTGGCTCCTCTGCTGTAACTGGAACTGAGCTCCGCCATGTTTGTTTACTCTTCTTCTTCGGTGACGCACAACTAGTCGCGACACTGACATCTAGTGGGATAACATTCCGCTCATTTTCAGTTACAAGCCAAGAAAAACTAGAATATAGCACAACTGATTGGGTATATATTTATTTCCATATTTCACTTAAATGGTTCTTTAAAAGACACTCGTTTCTTTGGTCTAGTGTAATTACCCTCGACAATGCTTTTATTGCGAAAATCCAGAGCGGAAATGACTTAGAGGAAGTTGGCTATGTCAACAAAATGTCCAAATTAAAAACCGTAATTTGGCCCAAAGTGATACTTTTCGGTGATTCTATTACTCAGGTTAGTCGCGCCTTTACCTCCTCATAGTTGTATGATGCTACTTGGCTGAGCATTCTATTTTCCAACAGTTTTCCTTCCAGGTGAATGGCTGGGGAGCAGAACTGGCCCACAAACTGTCCCGGTCTGTGTTCTGCATTATTTCTGACGAGTTTAATATAATTTTATTTTGGTTCAATATCGTTTTATTTGTCGTTTTTATTTGAGGAAGGTACATTGCTTGATGGAGTCTACTGACTCCTTTAAGAAACATCTTAAGACGTTTCTATTTGTTCAGGAATTTCCTTGATTTTCTGGAACTACTGTTGTGTTATCAGTATTATCTTGATCTTTAAAATATATACTTTATTGAATATTGTTTTGATTGTTTAAGCGCTTTGTGACCCTGGTATAGAAAAGCGCTATACAAATAAGAATTACTTACTTACTTACTTGCTTACATCGCCTATTAGCTCATTTCTTTCTTGTTCTTTGTTGAATTGCTTGGATCTATTTTTCCTTAATCAACTATAGTCTTACTTCAACTGTATAGTTTCTTGAGATACATTTGTTATGATAAGACACTTTAAATAAAATTGAATTGAATTGAATTTCCAACGTGTCGTTTCTCCCACGTAGAAAGTGTGACGTGGTAAATAGAGGCTTCTCTGGCTACAACTCTCGATGGGCGAAGATCATTCTTCCACGCCTCCTGGACTGTCACAACCCACCAGATGACAACATCGCTGCCGTGACGGTCTTCTTTGGGGCGAATGACTGCGCATTGGAAGGTAAAGTCACAGATAATCCCCTCGACTTCCTCCCGTGAATATTCCTCCTCTTCTGGTTCCAGATAAAAACCCTCAGCAGCACGTTCCACTCCAGGAGTACTCGGAGAACCTGAAGGAGATCTGCAGTCTTCTGGCTGCTGCAGGAGTGACCTCAGACAAGGTCATCTTCATCACCCCTCCTCCTCTTCACGAGCCAGCTTGGGAGAAGGAGTGTATTTTGAAAGGTTCTCCACTGAATCGCCACAATGCGGTGGCGGGTCAGTACGCTCGGGCGTGTGTCCAGGCTGCAGGTCAGTGTGGCGCAGACGTCCTTGACCTCTGGACGCTGATGCAAGAAGGACAGGTCAGTACTAAAGCGACCTCGATGACCTATGTCAGCGCTACGTTGAAAACTTCTATGTTCATGTTCCCAGCAGGACTTCTCGGTCTACCTCTCTGATGGACTCCACCTGTCGGAGAAAGGCAACCAGTTTGTGAGCCAGCACCTGTGGGAGCTGCTGCACAAGCGTGTGGAGGATCTGCCTTTCATCCTGCCTTACTGGGGAGACGTTGACCCCAAGAGCCCGGACAGCAGTTTACTTTCCCCCTAGAGCTGTATCAACCACCACTAAGAGGTTATAATCTGGACAGCTTTCTGGTGGTGAAGACTTAAACAATACATCTTTTTTCATGAGCACCTAAGCATCTGTCATGTTTATTTTTAAATAAAGTTTTTCTTCTATATTTCAGGTGATTTATTCTAGTTCTACTAACCAGTGTACACCAGTATAGTTAACATGCATAACATATTTATGAGCAAAGTATTTAAAAATAATAATTGCTTTAAGCAAAATAAACCTATTCCAAGAATGTTGCACTTTAACCCAATTGTAATGAAGTCCCTTTGATTCTCTAACTTTTTCCAATGATAATGTGATGTGAAACTTCATGTGATGGAAGAAAAATGCATTTATTGCATCAAATACATGAACTCCAGGAAAATAACATCTAGTGGTCATTTAAAATAATCACAACATATCATGAGGCCTCATCAACCAATCACTACTATTTGGTCAAAGAAACATATGATCCAGAGCAATGACTGAAAGGACACTTCCATAAAAAAATGCAACAAAAGTTTTTATTTAAAAAAAACAAACAAACATAAATGCAATAAAACAAGTTGATCACATGATTGATTGTAACAGCTCTCATTCACATCTAGATGAGGACTCAGGCAAAATGGTGAGTTGGCGTTTCCGATTGACACAAATCGATTCAATCTTCAAGTTGGTGCAAGTTAACTGAAGCCTCCAGAGAGAAACAATTTTACATATAGAAAGAAATTCAGAGGAACTCATCACAGCAGTGTATATTAAATTAAACAATTCAGCAGTTTATATTTGACACAAACATAAATGATCCACATTTTAAACATTAAGAATATATGCAGCTGCAGTCAAATGTTTTACAGTTTTCAGAGACTCACTTTAAATGTTTACATAGTCTTTTACAACAGTGGTCCAAAGAAAGCATTTAATAATGCTGACCTTATCGAAAACAATGGCTGGATTGACTTCTTGTTTGACCAAACTTAAGAATTCTATGTTTCTAGTGAGTGCAGCGACTCAAGCACAGACCTAACATTCAGTCTCTTTAGTGGAGTCAATGCACTCCTGCCTCTGGAGCCGCCGCCGGTCCCGGGCGGCCTGACTCAGCTCTATCGGACCCTCGAAGGAGCTTTTCATAGCCGATGAGGAGGCTCCTGCGGTTGTTGAATCTTCCACCCCCTCGTCCAGGTGAAAGTCGCTGCTTGGGTCCTCCTGGATCGTGTCCATCCAGGGCCCCCCGGTGCTGTCTGGGGTGGGCACGTAGCTCTGAGCGGAGCCCTGGATGCTGCTGCTGCCCAGGAGCGAAGCCTCGATTTCGACCGTGCCTTGATGCGGAGACTGCAGGGAGTACGGCGCGGTCTGGGCGGCGGAGAAGGAGGAGGGTTGCTGTGGAGGCCTGACGATGCGCACAGACTCGTTGCGGATTTCTCGATTCTGAGACAGAAAACAGAAACTGTGAGCTTGGGTACCTGAACCTCTGAGTATCGAGACGACAACGTCACATATGGCGTGTGTGACTGAAATCATAACAGCATTATAGAATGAGAGACACACATGGTGGTCAAATGCTTCAGAACCTCAAATTTTGGATTTCCAAAAGGTCAAAACCTTCGACAAGAAGAGTATTTTCAAGATCTCTGAAGGTCACGTTTAGGGATAATCGAGGTCAACTTTGTGTAGAACCATCAACACAAACTAGGTTTGGACTTCAGAACCGGCTGAAGTCATCCCAACAAATTGTCCATCTGCATGTTTGTGAGGCAACATGGCAGACGGCAAATCAAAAATAAAGTCAAGCAGAAAAAAAAAATCCAAGTTACACCAGGGGCCTTGCCACATCGAAAAGAAAAATGCTGACACACATATTTATTTGCTTTTCTCGGTTTGATAACTACTCCACTGATGGAATCTTTTCTTCTCAACACACAGTTCTCAGCTGTGCTGCAGAGATGGAGGGAAGGAAAGACTAGCGGAGTAGGTCAAACACAGCTCGCTCCTCATGCACCATCGTGGACTTCCACTGCATTACAACAACAAGTCATGGCACATGCACTCACCTACGGCGGGAGCTCTCTTACGAACTTCCACCATCTGCTGCAGTTTTGTCAAGAGTGGAGAGGCCCAACAGGTCAAACAGTTAGGGCAAACATCAGAGTGCTTGAAGCAGGATTGGTGAGCACAACCTGACCGATAGATGGCGCCATTTCTATAAGCTTTCGATGCGAGCAGCTCGTTTGACATGATTAAAGAGGCTATTCGTTAATAAATATAATATATATATAATAATAATCTGGAGAATTTATTAAATGTTTTAAAATGTTTTTTAAAAGTCATGTTAAAAAGGTTATAGCAGCTCACTTTATTCAATTTCTTGTTGATTTGAATGTGAGGTATAACAAAATCAAATATAAGAAGAAAAATGGCTCGTGAGAGTAATTTAAGAGCAGATATCTAGACACGTTGATTGTTATTCCTTATAATACATTGTTTTATGACTGAAAGGCACTATATCAATAAAAAAATATATATTATTATTATTATTACTACATCAATAAATACACCACTTTAGTGATAAAAAAGCATGTTTTATAGTATTGTTTTAAAACCCCTCAATGCCGACTGCAGAACATTTAACGGCCTCTCGGAAAATCAAGCAACCACCAAAGACATAAAACCTCACACACATTATTCAAAGAAACACAAGAGTAACTAAGGAGCTGGGGGAGGATGGACTCGCAGCTGGAGAGGGTTAAGGAAGCTGCTAGCGACAACCCTGCTTATGGGTGACGTTAGTTTCTGCTCCAACTACTGGGGGATACACTGCTGCCAACCCCTGGCAAGATATTGAATACGTCCTCCAAAACGGGAGGTTAGTCCTTATAGGTTTACTGGCCTCTGTCAATTTTAAAGACTAGACAAGACAGTGAGTATAATCACACCACCAGAGTAACATTGCCAGGAACTAATATATGGGAATTCAGAATAATTCATGGCCAGCAGCTCACCAAAGTGACAACAAAGGTGATACAAGGATGTCCATTGTCACCCTTCCTTATAGATAGATAGATAGAACTATAATTGTTTATCAAGTTGGCAATAGTTTGGGACATGAAGACATTGACAGCCCGGAAGAGGAATAGCATCCAATGGACACTTTGGACACAGCTGACACCTAGGACACTTCTTAACTACAACTAAACTTATCTCAGATGAATCCTAGGGATACACAGGCTAAACAACATCAGTGAACTGGATCTCTGGCAGTGAACAGGTCAGCAGGCTGTTGATGAAGAGATCCTACAAAAACACTGGAGACACACCCTTCTTTGGCAATTAAAAAAAATGCTTCCCGTGAATTTTTCCAAGAAAAATATTTGCAGACACCAAATCATGTTTAATCGATAACATTACTTCATAAATGTTGCTGTGCATCAGTACAATACTCCCAGATGACCGTTTTACTTCACTTTTCTACAACATGCAATACATGTTAATCCTGCCATCTTCCAAACACCAACTCAGCTGTTTTAATTGACACCTGAACTCAATGGCTGGACCCACTGGGCCAATTTTTGGGCTGCTCCAATAGGCTGGAAATTCACAAACACCCCTTCTGTGACAGTGAAGAGTCAATAAAGTTTTAAATGTAGTAACATTGTCAAAGCACCATGGACAAAATGACCAAATTTTGAATAAAGAATAATATGATTGAGTGAACCGATAATAATAATAATGTTTTTTTTTTTAATTAATTTATAAGCACCTTTCATGACATGTACAGTGACTCACACCAAAAGTAATTTTCTGTTCAATGTGAGGAGTGGTGCACATCATGCCACACACTGCTGCCACTTTTGGTGCAAGTCCAGGGTTAAAGTGCGCAGTATTGATGTTAATCTTTTGTGGCGATGACTTTCAACAAAAAAAAGGCTAAATTATCTCATATTTATGGGTTCACATGCAGTATGTTACCATCTTAGCCCGTTAGTGTCAATGAACAAGATGTGGAGGAAAGTAAACTTACACTCAGTGGGTGGTACAGAGACTTCGTGTTCTCTTCATACTGCTGGTCCAGGCGCTTGTCCTACACAAGAAGAGGAGTGAAGTGCTTGTAATCTCAGAGTACATTTTTGGCAGTAAAAGTATCAATGATGGAGTTTTTGAGGATGATACTCACCACACAATGGACCAGGATGCTGAGAGGAATCCAGAAGACCAGAGAAAACACCACCACTGAGCCCACAATGTTGTCGGCCAGGAACTTGCCTGGGTAAAAATGGGTTTAACTTATATGGACATTCACAGCCTTTGCTCCAACGAATCCTGATAAATACTTACCAAACGTGTTGATGTCGAGTTTGTCAATAAAATCCCACAGTCGCTCGATCACGTCCTGAACCTGCTTCATGCACTTTCCCTGTTAAAAAAAATAAAAGTTTTAGGTAGAAATTAGCTAAATAAATAAATGAATTTAGTAAAGAAAAAAAGATGCAAAGTAAACTTTGGCCCTGAAAAGTGTCTTTATACTTGAAGTGAAGTGTATTTTGTGAAGCTGGACTCACTGGTAACAGTTGCAGAGAAGAGATCACTGGACAAACTACTGTCCATCATGGATGATGACATTCATCCTCTGAACACTGTCATCAGTGAGCAGAGAAGCAGATGGAGTGCACGAATGCTCATTCCCAACACTAATAGACTCAGGGACTGATTAATTCCTCGTGCTATTAGGCTGTTTAATTCTGAGTTTTGGGGGCAGGAGTGGAGTGAAAGTATCTTGACATTCTATTCTATTTTAATCTTTGAATCCTTTGTCTTTATTTTGTTTCTTTGATCTATGTTCTTTATCTTTAGATTTAGATTGTGTCATCTTGCATTTTCATTTTTTGCACTTTGTTCTTGTTTCAAAAATCTATCTTCCGTGTTGCTGTATGCTGGAAAAACTATTTCCCGAAGGAGACCTCCAGAGGGATCAATAAAGTAAGTAAGTCATTTATATTTATAGAGGGCTTTTCTAGACCAGGGTCACAAAGCGCTTAAACAATAAAAAAAAATACTCAAAAAATATATACTAAAAGGGTCAAGATAACACCAAGAAAAACACAGGAGTCCCAGAAAATCAGGTAAAAGCCTGCACAAATAAGAAATTCCTAAGATGTTTCTTAAAGGAGTCAGTAGACTCCATTAAGCGCAAAGAGAGAGGAAGATCATTCTTAGGAGCAACAGCCTGGAAGGATTTCTCTCCTCTGGTCCTGGACCGTGTGCGAGGAACCATCAGTAGATTCTGATCCACAGACCTCAGAGCCCGAGCTGGGGTGTAAGGCTGGATCAGATCAGTGATGTAAGGAGGAGCCTGACCATGAATAGCTCTGAAAGTAAGAACCAGAATTTTAAAGTTGATCCTGAAAGAAACTGGAAGCCAGTGAAGAGTTTTAAGGATCGGAGAAATGTGAGTTCTTCTACTTATGCAGGTCAGAATTCTTGCTGCAGAGTTTTGCATTAACTGCAGGCGAGACAACTCCTTCTTGTTAAGACATGAAAACAGACTGTTACAATAGTCCAGGTGAGAAGACAGAAACGCATGGATTACAAGCTCCAGATCATGTTGTGACAATATTTACCTAAGTTTTGAGATTTTTCTGTTCAGTTTCTGGTCAGTATTCTGCAGTGTTGAACTAGAGACATGTCTTTGTCCAATACAACACCTAGGTTTTTCAGGCTCACTTTGACAGACTGACCTAAGTCACCTAAGTACTGACTCAACCCTGGAACCTTATCATCAGGAGCAATAACCAGAGTTACAGTTTTGTCCACATTCAGCTGCAAAGTGTTTTCACTCAGCCACTGTTTGATTTCTAGCAAACAATTTACTAAGCTGTTCAGCCTCCGGGGCACAGTTGGATCAAAAGAGCAGTAGAATGATGAATGAATGATCACTAAGATGGACATCATGTACAGATACATTATAAATGTCCAGGCCCAGAGTAAAAACTAAGTCTAAAGTGTGGCCTTTTTGATGAGTGGGTTCAGAAACATGTTGTACAAAATTCTCTCTCATGTTGTACAATACTTTCTCCTAAAAGTGTATCTATCCATCTACCAATTTTCTTAGCATTTCCAGAATAGGCATATAAACCAACTTACATTGCCGTCGCAAAAGCCGACTGTGCATGGTTTTCCTTTACGAAGGAAAAGGAAATTTCCATCGGGCTGGATGAACGGAGTGCAGGTGCTACTGTTGCTCCTGCAGCAGACCTTACAAGAATCCTCAGTTTCTGCAGTGGGAAGAAAACATTTGAGATAGATTAGATCATGTTTAAGCACAGTATACATTTTCAATTCACCGCTGCAGGCACAGGACTTGAGGTTCTGCATGGCTTCACAGAAAGGGTTACACTCTCCGTTGTGGCAACGGCCATTGTCGACGCAAACTGTGTCGTCCACTGCGTTTGCTGGTGGTGGACACTCACTGCTGTTGCCTGTGATGCCAATCAAAGAGCTGCTACAAATGTCTTGGTTTCAATTTCTGAACATTTACTTGTGTAGTGTGGTTGACCAAGGAGGTCCTGGACTATAAAAACCTGGTTGTTGGACAACAGATCTAACACTGTGTACGAGAAAGAGCTGAGCTGACTACTTCGTGTAGAAGCTTAAAATCCTTCTGTGATGCTGGAGATCTTCTAGTAGTCATAGTAGGTGATGAACTGGCTGAGCATGATCAGTAAGAAAGCTTGATCTGTGATGGTTGACAGGCTGGAAGCATTCGAGTCTGTGACAAGGAGGTGTGCGTCACTCACTTAACTGCCCTATCAGTTACCTCATAATGACTAGCCGTTTCCCAAACTGAGAAATTAGAACCAACTTTGATGTATTTCAGTGGATCTTATCAATAAGCTCTGAGGCACTTTTTTTTATTCAAGTTACCATTTGAGAAATTTAATTTTTATCATTTCCGGTGAGCCACAAACGACACATTTAATGACAAAAGCAGCATGTAGCTCCAATATGGCCCCGGATAAAGACATTGAACAGGTATATGGAGTTTGCCTACTCAAAAATTCATATGGATTTAAAGGCTTATTATATATATTTTTTAAAAAGGAGCAAGACCACAAATTCCGTACATTACATTAATTAACAAAGCATATCCACTTAATTTTGTTATGATCGAATATATCCAGTAGAGGGCGCTCACCTGGGCAGTGGGATGTGCCTTTACAAGTGGCACTGATGGCTTCCTGGCATCTAACTCCTTCTTTCTTGAACCTGCATTTCTTGCAACAAGGGCTGTTTCTGTCACTGAGGAGGAAAACAAATATGGCTGTTGGAGGATGTTGATGAGGAACAGTTGAAAGTGTGTTTTTCTTGTGTAAAACCTGCACTGAGCGCCAGATTTGAACATGCAAGTAGATGTGCAGCAGACGTCATCGTTGAGGTTGAGCAGCCCTGGGTCACACTCTTCTCCCGCTTCTACTCTTGAATTGCCACAGACTTTGCTATTCTTCGGTTTGAAGCAGAGAGGAGCTTTAACCCTCAACGCCTTTCCTACTGAGATCTTGCTGCAATTGGAGAAACGCTGAAAGAAAAATCAACCAGCAGTCCTTGAAGAATCCAACAAACCAATAACAACGAACATCGAGTCAAAATCTTACAAAATAAATATAACTACGATGAACATTACTTGTGTGGTTGTTAAAGACAAGTGTGTTTGTTACCTTATTGTTCACGTGGTCTCCACTCACAGCAATGGGATACATGAGGAACTTCCCACCCTGATCATCACTGGGAGCACAGTAGGGGATGTTGTCTGGATCGTGTTCGGCTCCAAAGTTATGACCCAGCTCATGAGTGGTCACTAGATCAGCTTCCTGATAGACGAGGAAAAGTCAATTTATCGATACAGGAATAAGGAATTACACCACAATGTTAAATATTTAATTTTAATCTAAATGGGACAACAAATGATAGACGGAGGGAAAATCTGAGACCTTTGTGAGGATGGTTTTCCCATAATTCACAGTGGTTGTCAAAGCTGTATTCAGGTAAATGGGCTTCCTGCTTGAAGA
Organism: Callionymus lyra; assembly: GCF_982586985.1. Lineage (NCBI taxonomy): Eukaryota > Metazoa > Chordata > Actinopteri > Syngnathiformes > Callionymidae > Callionymus > Callionymus lyra. Next base: position 22,930,922 of record NC_141835.1, read on the forward strand.
TGACTGGAATGCTATTACAACAAAAACAGTTAAGATATGCTTTTGCCTCAAACAAAGGTTTAAAAGTCTATGTACTCACGTTGAGGACAGAGGCCACCCAGGGCATTAGCCCTAGGTGGGGCGACATAAGCAAGCCCCAAAGTTCCCTGATCAAAATCCTGGTAGGTGAACAGGTGAGCCAGGCACACGGATGAGGAGTTGGAAGCTATGTCTGAACTGAATTGCTGGGGGCAACAAAAATGGGCACCGTAAAACAATGATTCCAATTATCTGAAAATTCATTTTATTCAAATATAAATGAACGATATGATAAATATCAACATGTTAAAGCTGAAACGTGCGAGACTGAAATCATTGTTTGTAATTTGCTCAGTGACAGAACAGTGTAACTAAGAAAGATTAGGTTAGGTAGAACTTTTTTGATCCCTCAGGAGGTCTCCTTTAGGAAATTGTTTTTCCAATTAGACACAGCAATACAGATGAGTATTCATAAAAATAAGAACAAGAACAAAGATAAATAAAAAGAAAGAACAATATGACACAATCTAAGTCTAAAGATAAAGAACATAGATCAAAGACAAATAACAAAGGATACAAAGATTAACATAGAATAGAATGTCAAGATACTTTCTCTCCACTCCTGCCCCCAAACTCAGAATTGTACAATCTAATAGCCCGAGGATTGAATCAGTCCCTGAGTCTATTAGTTTTGCATCTGGAAAGGAGCATTCATCCATCTGCTTCTCTGCTCACTGATGACGGTGTTCAGAGGATGACTGTCATCATCCAGGATGGACAGTAGTTTGTCCAGTGAGCCAGCCCTCCTGATCAAGCATGATGATTAAGATTCAACTAAAATGTTATGGTACCGCTGTTGCCACAAACAACATGTGTATTTGTTTAAAAACATTGATAACAGTGATGAATGTTGAAAATAAAACCAGTAGAACAAATAATACATCACAGAATGTTATATATTGATGCTTGCATTACCTCTAGAAGCACTTTCACATCCCAGACATCCTTTCCTTTAACAGGACTGTTCTCCATGTTGTAATGGGCCCAGCCGCTACGGGTGCGTCCTGGTGGAGGCTTGGTAGGCTCCTTGTTGACGATGATCTACACAAAAATTAGATTCATTTACAGCCAAAAGACTAGAATTAACAGCAAACTGTAAAATTAATTCATTCAAAAATGGTCAGTTCACAGATTACTTTTCAGAAAGTAAACAATTATGATACAAGGCAGGATAGAACAGGAAAATAATCAAAGAATTTGAAAGCTCCTCTACGAGCTGACAAACTCTTAAAGTAGTAACTAACACAAAAAGGAGTTCTTCACATTTCAGCAGCGATCGTCAATAGCAAGACCTTTTTATTAGGGGTGCAAGTAAATATCGATATATCGCAATATTTGTATTCATGATTCTTTATCGATATTTAAAAAAAGTTAAAAAATAAATAAACTATTTGCACTGAAGTCACACGCTGGAGAAGCACCGGCTCACAGTAGCGGCTGTGCGGCGGTGAAGATGTGAGCGGAGGTGTGGAGGATAAATCACGCTACAAGAATCAACATCTAAAGACACATCAAGACAAAGAATATGAGCAGATCGAAGAAACAAGAAAGACGGAACAAAACAAAGCATTTCACTTCGCTTTTATGTAGCAACAAGAGAAATTCGACCGCATGAAAGTCAATTACATACATTCTTGTTCGCCGTGGTAATCTTGACTTCATTATTGGAATCTGCCTTTCCTCACTTTCCTACATGCACTTTTACATTGGATTAGAGAAAGTATTTGCTTTCTTTGTTGTAAAAGCAAGAAAAAGTGTTGTTTTATTTTAAAGAAATATATTGTTGTTCCTACAGTATCGCAATATAACGTATTGTCACACATGCATTGTGACACGCGACGTATCGCCAGATTCTTTCCAATACACACCAACTCTTTATATTTAATCACGGAACAAGCATGAGAACACACATATTTCCTCAGTGAGAAAACATTCTCTGGACAAAACTCTATTCATTCTTCAAGCAATGCGGAACAAATCGTCCAGCTCCATGTGACGCGCTCAGAGGCGTTGTAAAGATGCGTCTCTAAACTATCAAGGACGTTGATGCCTCTTGCCAATCAAGTTTGTGATCAACTTCAAATACATACTTGGTGTATCTGGACTCCATAGCCTTTGAAGTCATCACCCCAGGTTGTGTTTCTAAAGATGTCATCAACCCGATCGATCAGCTCAATCTGGAAATTAAAGCCACACAAACACATTTAACAAGGGATACATTGGATTAATTGACAGCAGTCTTTTTAAAAGTGTTAATCTTATTTTAAATGGCTAATTTTACTGTTTGTGTTTGCAAGGTGTTGTTGACCCCATTGCTAGGTTATCATTTTAATATTTAGCTTAATTCTAAAAGCTAGATACAAAAATACATTTCTAATCTAATCTAATGAAGACTGTTTACTTGTAAATAATATTGCACAAAAAAAATATCTGATATGAATAGTCAGCTATACTTGAAAAAATATGTAACATGGGCCATGAAGCGCTTAAACAAAAATACATAACAGGTACAGTGACAAATATAGCAGCCCCAAGAAAATTAAGAAAAAGTCTGCGCAAATAAAAAGGTCTTAAAGGAGTCAGTAGACTCCATCAATCGCAGATCCTTCCAAAGCTCAGCTTAGATATAATCAACCACAAACAAAGGACATAAAACGTTTAAAAATCCTGCTCTTGACAGATTGCAGGAGCTCTCCTAAAAGCTAGAATTGTTAACTAGTTTTGATCTTTTCTTTTATCTTACACCAATATTCTTCAAGAATACTGCACCTGATGTTTCATTTTTTTTAAATGATTTAGAGAAAATACATAGTATTGTTTAGCCCTTGTGGTGGAAACTTAAGGTTCTAGGCAATATTCAAAATCAGCAGAATGTAAATGACTAGAACTGCATCTGTTCCAGTCTTTTCAAAACAAAAAAATATTTTGTAAAGACAAAAAGTTACAAATTAATTTGTGCATAAGCTTGATTAATGTTACACAGGATACAAGCAAGACTGTTGTGTCTAGTCATACCAGGTAGTTAAGAGTGACGCTCTCCTGTCCTCGGCCCATGTGTTTAAAGAAGCGGTGGTCAGCAACCAGTAGCAAAGTGCAGGTGTTTTTCTTGTGGTCATGGACATGCCTCTTTTCTCTTTGGTGCTCTATAAAAATTTGAACACATTTTCAGTATTACAACACGTGTTGAATGGTTTATTTTTCTTTGAGAACTCATCAGCTTTGTTTCCTTGTCATATCCGTCACTGTCATTTTTATCAATGTTGAAAACCAGTCCGAACTTCACATGTTGTTAGCCACTTTTGTCAGGTGAACTTTCTGGGTCGTTTCATGGTTATTAATAAGGCAATAATTTAATCTGTAGCCGAGAAACGACGTAGCGACATATTTGATACCAATACTACCTTCACGCAGCATCAGTTGAATCCTCATTAATCATTGTGTGTGTTATGCACCTATTAAATCTATACCTAGTTAATTGCTTTAGAAGGAAATATTCAAACAATACAAGATGACAGAGATGATTCTTTTGAGTATTTTGCATTACACTTGGCAGTGGAATGTTGAGCAGCGTGGGTGAGTGCTCCTCGAGCTTCCACACAGGCAGTGGGAGAACAGTGACACCTCAAGTCTTCTCATTGGACAACAGCCTCCATGAATTTTATGCCTCCTCCAGAGGAACTTTCACCCCATCGCTCATCCTTACGAGTGCTTTCAGCTCGTGTTTACAAAATCTGCTCTGGCATGCTGCCAACGTACCAAGCTTTAAGACTCCTGAGCAGCAGATACTGATAAAAGGAAATTATTATTACATAATTCTCTTGTACGTAGTGTGTATGTGAATAAAGGCTTTTTATTAAACTGAGCGATACAGAATCTAACGCCTACCTGTGTTGTCTCTCTACTACAGCCTCCTCCTTTACTCTGCACTTTAAACATTTGTTATCGTCCCACACCATTTTTTTAATCTTCACCATCAGGGAACACACTGCTGAGCCTACACTAAATAACGTCAGTGCATATTCCTCACCTACATATTTAAAATGAAACAGAAAAGCCATTTGTGATTAATCAAGACTCATACACTTAAGAATCACCATGTTTTTTATAATAAACTTTATCGTTTTCCATTGTGCAGAAAATACAATAAACTTTTAGTGTCCTTTTTGTGACTCATCTGTCACAGATTGAGCCAAAACAAAGATGTCTAGATCATGGGCCAAATAGGCTTACTTTTAACCATGTCATCCAGGCACTTTCTTTGAAAATTTGAACTCTATTAACATTCTCTATTACAAGAGCTTCAACCTTTGCAGTGCATTATGGAACGTGAGTAGGAGTGGAGAAAGCAGTTCAACCAACCATTTTATACAATTATGCACATTTATCTTTCCCCAACTTTATAGCGATTACACATCAATACAGAAGACTTTTAGCAGGAAATGTTACCTGGTAGTAAGTGAGACTCATTCAGGATGTTCTGGTTGTTCCTCGTCATCCTGGGTAGCAGTTCCATGGGCTCTGCATGGATGTATCCGCACACTTTGGGAGAGCCAATACGACTCAGATTTTTGATGTCTTCAGAGCGATACACCAGCAGCCGCCCATCAAAGGGTGAATCAGTGAATCGCCACAATGGCTGGAGGAGAACAATATTGAACAGATGGATGTGGGCTCCTTCACTAAAGGTTTAACATGAAGGTTCCAGAGTTTGTGTTTTTATTTATTAACAGATTACACAGTGAAGAGTCAGACATGATTACCGTTTTTTTAATGTTTTCCTTGTGTTGAACAAAACGAGAATTTTTACTTAAATTGTCAAATTTAAAATTTTCTAGATACAATTTCAGTTTATCTAGGGTTTATAAGTGAATGTTTTACCTTTTTTTGTTTAAAAATTGGACTGATTTGTGGATTTACTGATACATTACTATATACGATAATATTTTTGAGAACAATTATTAATGCCTTTGTTTATGGTCATATTTAAAATTATCTTCTTAGTTGGACAAGAACGCAGGTCGAAGAGACACAAATACATAAAGTTTTTTGGTTTTTACCTCAATGTTGTATTCTGCTTCATCTGTCAAAATATGAGCAGAAAACTCATCGCCATCAATGTGCGCCTGGACACGTGAATGCTCTTCCCCTGAAAACGTATACACATTTATCTGTGATGAAAGTTTCTTTTTTTATTATTAAACATAAGGAAATAAAGCAAAAATAAATGTTTGGATACTTTGTCTGCATATTATAAGAAAGTGCCAATAGTTGCCAACTTTGACTAGAGAATGTACAAGATAGAAAAAGCTATGACATCCACTGAAGAAATGTATCCAAAATAAAAAAAGAATCATACACAGTGACTTCATCTTACCAACAAGATGTCCAGTGAAAAAGTTTTGCAGGGGAACCTCATATTTTTCCTCCCGTCCAAGTTTATCCAGGAACACAGCTTTGAAGTTTTCAGTGAAAAGGTGTGTGTTGGTGGTCAAGTAAAGCTTAAAGTTTCTGAGGTAGAAACAAGTAGATAAGGGAAAATATATTAGATGTTATTAGAGTGGGTGGCTTACTTATGTTCATTCTAAATGAAATATCGAGTAAAGGGAGGTCAAAAAGAAAGTCTGGAGCCCTGGTAGGTTCTAATTATCTAGCCCTTATATCGGCGGTTTACATCATGTTGCTACAAGGATCCTAACATTGTTAAATACAGCTGAAACAACGAACAGTTGAACTACTTCAACAGAAAGCGGACGTGTTTAATAACAAATCACTCTTTTTGTTATTTATTTACATTTAATCTAACATTGGGAGACACAATATGATCACTTGCCTGTTCAGAGCCTTGAAGCTCACCAATCGTTCAAGATGGGACTGGGTGTCGACGTCCCTTTTCCTCACAGAGTGTTGCTGTACCCGAGACAATGGCAGGACTTCATAATCTGACAGAACGTTGCTCAGTTCACCTAAAAAACACAGGCAGTTAAGAGTCGTCATTGTCACTAAACAACAGGCCTGCAAAGTCTCAAGCTTTGAGTGTGACCGTCGCAACGATTTGACCCATTCTCACACCACACTTGACATTTCTCACGCTTATTTTTACCCATTTAATACAGTGGTATGCAATAGTTTAGGCACCCTCTAAGATTTCATGATAATTTGCTCTAACTTTATAAGAGAAGATCACAGCAACAACATTGTATTTTCTACAGGGATGTAGATTTTGATTGTTTTCCAGACCAAAATTCTTAGAGTAGCATTACATAGTTTTATTATATTATAGTTGGCATGTAATAAATGGTATGTGCAAAGGTTTGGGCACCCTTTTAATCACATTCATTTCATGACCTGTGGGGATTTATAGCTGACAGGTTTCAGCACAAAATTGCTTTAAATAACTTTTGAGACCTTCAATTACAAAGATGGGTGGAACCAATCATGGAAAAAAAGGCTGTTTAACAGAGCAAATTGCTAACTGTGCTTGTCCTAGGTTCTTTTTTAGAAAGTGGCAACAACATCTAAACAACACTCCACTGACCTAAAAACTAGGTTAATTCATTATCATGAATTAGTAACAAGAAATCATCAAGAAGGTTTGGACTGTCTCCACACGCAGAAATATAGTGCAGAAATGGAAGGCCAGGAGAAGACGTGGTAGGCCAAAAATATTACAAGAAAAGCAGAGAAGGATGGTTAGAATGGTCACAGACAAGCCACAGACCAACTCCAGAGAACTGCAAGAACATCTGGCTACTGATGTTGTAGTTGTTCGTCGTTCTACAGTCCAGCGTACCAGGAAAAGTTCATTAGACGGATAATGCGCAAAAGTCTTTCTTGAGTGTTCGTCACAAGAATAGTTACATGAGGAATGCAAAAGTACATCTGGACAAGCCTATAGCATTTTGGAAAAAAATACTGTGGTCAGGTGATTTGCTCAAAACAAGAGGGGTATGCATAATGTAAAAAAACACTGAATTCCATGAGAAGAACTTGTTGCCTACAGTGAAATGTGTTGGAGGGTCCATCATGTTATTGGGCTGTGTGGCTAGCACAGGGACAGTTAAAGTTGAGGGCCACATGAATTCCTCTCAGTATCAGCACAATCTCCCCAAGAATGTTCAAGAATCGGTCACAAAGCTGAAGCTACACCGGGGTTGGATTTTTCCCGATCCTAAGCACAAGTACAATCTTCTGGAATGGCCATCCCAGTCGCCAGACTGGATTAATTTGAAGCAGGCTGTCTGTGCACAGAAGCCAAGAAACATGTCTGAACTGGAAGCGTTTTGTACGGAGGAATGGGCCAAAATACCACCTTCCAGAAATTTTTAATGATGATAAACTTTGGTCATTAAATCTAGCCAATCGTTGAAGCCAAAACACAATATTTCCAAATCAGAAGCAAGCATAAGGCGGGTCCATCTTACAGTTCAACATCTCTACTCACACAGATAGAAACAACAGCCATGGTCAAGTCATCGTAACTTAACAACATCATAATACAACAACATGTTGACAATCTATCAGTTGTTGGGGTTTTTCCCGTCATGAGCCATACTTTCATTTGGAAAGTTATCGCTTAACTGTGTGGTTAAAAACGGCATTAAGAAGGAGGAAATATTACCCTTCAAATATTTAGGCAGATGACAGGTTTATTTCAACTGTATAGTGTCTTGAGATAACTGTGTTATGATAAGACACTTTAAATAAAATTGAATTGAATTTATTTGTGATGCTACAAAACAACAATTATCCCAAGTTTGAATCATTGACTGCCTTAGATCTCTTCTAGAAAATGTAGACTTTTAACCCAAACATATAACAATTAAATGTAGACTTTTGTAAAAATGTATAGTAATATCACCGCCCTTCCTCAAATCTCACTCTCACACTCGAATGACTTGTCAGCCCTAAAACAATGTCATTAAACATTATTTTTTATGGCAGCCATTACTGCATGGTTTCGCTATACAATCGCATAGCAGTATATTTTGAATTTGAATGAAAATGCAAAATAACCGCAAGGAATTTTCCCTCACAGTAGCCAACCGTGAAGCGCCGTTAGCTAACACTAGCATGCTAATACTCACCAAACTCTGAGCTTTTTTCGTTGTCACCGACCTTGGAGGGCTTCGGTGGACGTGCTGCTTTCGCCCAGCGTGGAGCGAGAAGGAGAATCATTAACAGGATTTTCATGTTTTACTTGTTATTTACGCTACGTTGACATAATAACTGTTGCTAGCTTGTCACAGGAGCTAGCTCAGCTAGCCGGAAGTTGAGGAGGTGGGCGCGTCCGCTATTCTCGCCCGTCCACCGTCAACAAGAAATGCTCGATTAATAATCGAAAAATGTACTGTTAACTTTATGAATTTATTTAAAAGTTATTTATTATTATTAAAAAAAACTTCCTACGGAAACGTACCAACTATTGTAAGGCTTACAATGTTACCTGTTCTACTTAAATAAAGTGAAGTGCTTTTAGTCCTTTGAACTAATTTGAAAAGTATAACGTGTTTTAGGTGACACGCTCAAGTAATTTTCTTTAAATATAATCCATACAATAATGACATACAATATTCCCTATAATCCGAATACACGATCCTCTGATGTTCATTCAAACGTTATATGTTATCATTTCGCACCTAAACCCTTGTGTTATCTAAGGGTCAAGGTGACCCAAAGGCTCGAAAACAAATGTGTTGAACGACATCCCTGGCTTTCAGAAATACATATGCAATGGTGGAGATCATTCACCTTGACCCAGAGGCACCACAACAGATACCTTAAACACATTTGTTTTGGGGCCTCACGGTCACCATAACCCTGAGATAACACAGGGGTTAAACTTTACCTTTCAAATGATCCAAAACCTATTAACTGTGATAAAATTAAAATAAATAACAATCTTAAACAGTTCCGAGTATGGCTGTGATAATGACGGAATCACAAATGATTAAAAGTAAGATGCAGCTGATTCGTTAAAGTGCGGCTCATGGCTGGAGAAACCTGAACTACGGCTCGCTTGACCACAGTACTATGTCGGAGCTGTTTGTAAGTAAGTAATATTTGTATAGCGCTTTTCTAGACAAAGTTGTGTTAAAATAGTGGTGGGTTAGGTTGACTTGAAGTCTCTGTGTTGTGTGTGGTGGTGCTTTAACGGAAGATAAATGCCAAGAGCCTCCTTATGTTATGTCAGAAGCGGATGTACTACCAGCATCAGATGGGCGAGGCAGTGAGACACGGCCATTGTGGAATCCTTCATCACTGTGTGGTACTCTGCTGCAACAGCTACTGACAAGAACAGACTGCAATGGATTATCTGATCTGGACAGCCATTGTTCCAACAGCTCTCGTCAGGTGAGTTTGATATGGACTAGATCATGATTCAAAAAACATTCTGCCAGTCAGCTGTCCTGATCATGAATATTATTTAATGCACTTCCTTTTTATTTTGTAATTTAAAAACAAAAACATTGGTTGGCAACCCTGGTAAGAAGAGTTTCTGATTCTTTTAAGAACATTCCAAAGTGAAACAAGACATGACATGTTTTTACATCTTCTGCAACAGATTTGGGAATAAACGCTTTTAACTACTTCAACCAATGCACTGCACTGTTAAGAGTAATATTTTAGTGCTGGTAAAACCGTTTTTTTTCTCGCATCAGGTGTGCAATCAGTTGAATGCCAGTTCCAGCTAAAATCCATAATTGTTAAACTGTGCATGCTGAAAGAAAAACCTGCACCACTGCGGCCCTTGAGGCCAGGATCAGCCACTCCTGCACGGACAAAATAAATGAGACACAAAACTTTGTTTATAAAATGATTTATTTCATGTTAACATAGCCGATACATAGGGATTTAAATGGTTCCACAAAGCGTAGACGAACCACAATAGTGGTCCAAATTTCTAATGACAATCACCGGACAGACTTAAGGAATCACCCTTCTTTAGGACCAAGACAAACCTGCTTGGAAAATTGGACTTGTGAATATTTGTGTTACAGCATTTTCTTTCATTCCAGTGTAACATCGCAAAGACACATGCAATGACATAGTCGTTTCATTCCTATTAAAGCAAAGAGATCCCCATGATTGGGCTAACGACTGGTCTTAAATATGAAAAAAAGATTTGGTGATTGCAGTCTAATCTTGTGGATATATCCAATGGTTATTACTGAGCTGAATAAAAGGTTTTCATGGATAAGAACTTCTATTTTTGTTGTTGTAGAAATCCACCACGTTGAAAACCATAGAAACTCTAGCAAATATCCAAATCAGAACATTTGTTTAATGGCCATTTCAATCTTTGAAATGTTCAACTACATGACTGAAATGGGAGGACAACCATTAAAAATGGTAAAGGAGTTTTTTTTGGGCCAGCTCTGTTAACCAAACATGTGAAATTGTTCTTTAAAAATCACAATATTTTAACTCATTTCATCAACTTGATCATTGGTAGAATGTTTTAAGTGGAAAAAATAAGGAATGAAGGATGTGTAAAAAGTTTCTCATTTTTGCAGACACAGAGGGCTTGTATTGTTTAGTTCTCCGTCTCGCCAGCATCTCCGCCTTCACCGGCCTCGCCATCATCGGGAGCGTTGTCGGACGTCCATAACTGAGGAGCAACAAGCAAAATCATTTACATGTCAGTCAGATCTGTACAGATTTAGTGAAGGAAAGATAAAAATCAACAAAATCATAAAAATGCTTATTGGAGTTCTTGAATAATATTAAAATAAGTGGGGTTTTTTTTGTTTGTTTTTTTAAAGGTACTCACTGTTAAGTTGTCTCTGAGGAGCTGCATGATAAGAGTGCTGTCTTTGTAGGAGTCTTCGCTTAGCTGGTCCAGCAATGCAATGGCCTCGTCAAATGCCTGGAAACAAAGAAAATTCTTTTGAGGACTGCTCTATGACACAAATATTGATGCGAGGAGGATGTAAATACCTGTTTGGCAAGGTGGCAAGCTTTTTCTGGAGAGTTGAGGATCTCGTAGTAGAAGACGGAGAAGTTCAGTGCCAGTCCCAGGCGGATGGGGTGTGTGGCCGTCATTTTCTTCATGCTTATGTCCATTGCCTCCTTGTATGCTTCCTGTGAATCTTTAATGATGCCTACAGAAGACCAACCACAGAAACAAGTTATAGTTTTACATTTTAAACAACTGTCAAATCCCAAATTATAAAATTAAAATTGAAGTGTAATGAAAACTGAGATGTAACAGAAGTACTATGGTGATAACAGCCTCAACAATATTGGCTCCTTTGGCACTGGTAATATTACTTTCCACCACCTCCTACCCTCGTTGCTGACTCGTCACATGACCGTGACGCACCGACCAATGACATAATTTACAGCCCGGAGAGAGCGCAATAACTGGCACATTTAATAACTGGGGTGTGATGTGGCCCAGATTCCAAGTTTGCACTGTGCAACTATGGAGATAAACGGCCAAGACACCATATTAAGACAATCATGGTACCAACTCACAAGAAATCAGAGAGCAGATGGAAAGGCTCACCGTCTTTTAGATCTTCAGAGGCAACTTCAGCAAGGTATCTATAGTAGTCTCCCTTCATCTTGAGGTAAAAGACTTCGCTCTCCGCCTTTTGTTCTTCAACAGCTTTTTTGATTAAATATGTATCCAGAAGTGTCTGTAAAGGAAAGTGATCAGGTCAATCCATAGTCAAAATGCACACGGTATACATTTATTTGACAAACGATACAGCATTTTACATCTTTAAAAATGTGTTTAAAATAAATGTAACCACTATAACACTTCTAACCCTGAGGTTTCGGTATTTTTAAAAGTATGTGCAACAATATTATTAATAGATGGCCCCTCTTTATAAACTCAATGAATTGGCCGACATTGACATGGATAATGTAGGAAATATGTGGTAAAAATGTGTTTTTCTTCACTTTGAAATGTATTGGGCCAGGCATGTATATATGTACTAGTGTCCATGGAATACAAGAATACTTTTAAGAAACACAATCCATTTTCAAATCAAAGCATTCAATGGAGACAATTGTACAAAAAAATGGTAAGAAAAGAGACTGAGAATCTGACGATAGCCGACTGTAAGGAAGGAAAGTGCATCCTTTCTCTTCACCAAAGTGTGGTTTTACAATGACGTGCAGAAAGAAATGACTGGATTGGACTTAAATGTGCACTTCGACCAATCTGGCGCGCCCTTAAATGCGCGTGGTCCCTAGATGGCGCTTCACCATTGGCCAGAACCAGCACACGCTCACTCTTAGCAAAGAGTGTAGTGTGTGTGGTACCAGGGATGGTGGAAGACGAGAAGGGAAAGGCAGATGAAAGCGGCAAGCAACTTATACCAAGAAGGCACGGTACCTCAGGGAATTGGAATTATTTTGGTTTCAATACAGACGACAAATCCCAAAAACATAGCAACACAGCCATCTTAGGAACCACCACAAGGAGAAAATATCGCATTAATAACGATATTGCAATTCTAGACACCAATGTCAAATATGGCACTAATTTCCCATATCGTGAAGCCCTATAATACACCAATAACATTTTTGAGTCATCACAGTTATCAGTATTGTAGCCGGAGAGGAACCATAAATAGAAATAAGTAAAAAGTAGAGGGTTATCCATGAAAACAGGCCCATGGTCAACTGCCTTGGTCTCTACAGGCTACCTGGTGCACGCAGGCACAACGTTGGTGACCCCTGTATTAGATATGACTCTCATATCAAGTAGCTCCATTTCAATTGGTTGCTATTCAGAACGCCAATGTATACAAAGATGTAGCAGGGACCACGAAACAAAAGGGTGAGTAGATGGTTCAGGGTAACAGCTCGGGAATAAAAAAATAAATAAAATAAATACAAGTTGCCCCCCCAACAAGTTTTTGCTTAGAACTTTTTTCAAATGGGGAAAATAATAGCTAGCATTCATTTTTTGGCTTCTGTACTGCTTTCTCATCTTTCAGAGTTCAGGCATGACAGTGCCTCAGGGCTGAGTCACAACCACACAGACTGACACGCCCAGAAACACACAAGTCGCTTAATGAAAGTGAGAATTTCCCAGAGCTTTACAGCTTGTTTCAAGACCCCTGTGCTTGAAAATATATAACATTTGCAGCCTTACTTTACACCAAACTTCCTCCCTTCCATTTGCTACAACATATAGGCATATCATTTTGCTGCAGTAGGCACAAGGTGAAAAATATTTACCCCAAAGCCGCAAATAACAGGCAAGTTTAAGCCTAACCATTTAACCAACTTAATACGCAGTTCCATCCTAGAAAACTCTCCATTTGAGTCTTAACATTTGACATTACATTTTGACAGTCTATTGTGCCGATTTCTCTTCCATCCATGGAAATAGAGGCACCAAAATAGCCACTTATCTTGTCATCCATCAATATAGATTCTGTTTTTGGGAATATGTCCTTTGGTTTGTTTGTTTTTAAAGAAGGAAAGTTGACACCCACATAGAGGTAGCAACAGAGTAGGTGCAAGTTTGTCGGATGTCACGTTGATAAATCATGTTTCCTCCAATTACTTCTAAAGTTGCCCTTTTTTCCAAAATATCACATCCTGAACATTTCATTGTGCACATATATTTAAACTCAATGTATAAACAATAGGATTTTTACCTATAGAGAAGAGAAATCTTTTCAGGCTGTTGCTCCTATAGTTGTTCAGGCTTTTCCTTGATTTTCTGTAACTCCTGTTGTGTTACCAGTTTTATCTTGATCTTTAAAATATATACTTTATTGAATATTGTTTTGATTGTTTAAGCGCTTTTTGACCCTGGTCTGGAAAAGCGCTATACAAATAAAAATTACTTACTTACTTACTATAGGCTTAAGTCATCATAAAAAATGTGATCCTTTCGAAAACAGCACTTGTTATATAGTTTCCAATAGATAGATAAAATGTTATGGTACTTAACCCCTGATAGTGGGATCACCTGCCACTCATTATGGCTGGCTTGTCCAGTTTCTATTTAATGGTTTCTCTTCAGAAACAATTCCACTCACAATACGTTTTGGTGAATAAACGTACAAAGCATTGATCAATGCTCAATTAACAGTAGTTCATGTGATCTTAACCACTAAATCTGTACTCAAACCTGTACTTTTTATTTTATTTTACCCATGTTAAAATACGAGCATCTTTCTGGCAAAAGAATGGAGAACGCGTACCAGAACCGTTTGGCAGATGTCGTGCAGCTCGTCCTCCACCACCTTCCGGTAGTCCTTGACCAAGCCCTGCTTCTTCTTGTCCTCGCTCTTCTGGCCGATGCTGGCCAGCACCCTCCAGGCAGACCGCCTCGCCCCGACCACGTTCTTGTAGGCGACGGACAGCAGGTTCCTCTCCTCGTTGGTCAGCTCGCCTCCCTTCTCCGTCACCTGCTTCATGCACGCCGCCATGTCGTCGTAGCGCTCAGCCTGCTCGGCCAGCTTGGCCTTCTGGATCAGATCCTCCTTCTCCATTGTTTATGGGCCACTTGTCCAACAAAAATCCCCGAAAAAAGGAAACCGTGAGTCAAAGGTAGTGGACGTCGATGTTCCTCCTTCGACCTGCGGTGAGGAGGAAAGAATGCGAAAACGATGAAGGACCATAAAGTTGTGAATATTTGACGAATTTCACTTTCTAAAACGACTCTACATCATATGTTGTATTTAATTCCATAATATAGCGAGTAAGTGGTGTATCGCAGCGGGGAGCGGGAGGTTCGGATCAGGGTGGTGGCTCACTGGCTTTCACCGCCACAAAAGCTGTCTGCGGCTAACTAGTGTTAGCTCGCAGCGCCATTCCATCCCATAAAGCGACATTTAAACCCTTTTTACCGAAAGCTAACGCATCTTTTATGATAGCACTATCAATGCGCGGAATCTAACGCAATATATAAACGTTAAATTCGAGCATAGGTCGTACTTACAGAGCAGTCGTCGGTCCGATCCAAAAGGACTGGTCAGAATAAGAAGAGGAGGAGAATCAGCTAAACGTGCTGGCGGAAAGGGCAGCTACTTTGGCCAGGGAGAGCGCTTTACTCAGGGGTGGGTGTACAATGATTGACGTGCCATTTTGACCAATGTCTGCTCAGCGAGGGGGGAAAAGGGGAGGGGTTATCCTCGGAGATAGTTTGGTCGACCGGAACACTGCAGCGGCTGGGGCCACGGGGTCTCCTCCAATTAGAGCAAGGGAGAAGACGTCATCCCCGTTGCCATGGCAATGTTCATCCATTAAAAAAAAAAAAGGTAAGTCATGCAGACGAAACGGTTAATGAAGTCATACTGCACATGCAGCTACAGAAACATAAATAAATAATGAATCAAATAGATACGACGAGCTTCAGCGAATACATAAGAATAAAAGCTCGATGCATTAATCATTGTCTAGTGTCAATAGTGGCTAACGATTATGTATTTTATATATTTCATCTGTCTGCAGCTGCTGCTCACGGTTTATGAACGATCATTAAAATACTATCATCTTCAACATAGCATTAACTAAGCTTTGGAACGATCTTCCTCTCTCTTTGTGCTTGATGGATCTACTGACTCCTTCAAGAAACATCTTAAGACGTTTCTATTTGTTCAGGCTTGTCCTTGATTTTCTGGAACTCCTGTTGTGTTATCAGTTTGATCTTGATCTTTAAAATATATACTTTATTGAATATTGTTTTGATTGTTTAAGCGCTTTGTGACCCTGGTCTGGAAAAGCGCTATACAAATAAAAATTACTTACTTACTTACTTACCTACTCTATTTGATTTAGGTTGTGAAAGTGTTATAAAAAAGAAAATACATCATCAAACTTTTGAGTAATATGTTTTCCCACCTATCATCTGCTCTGTAGGTTTGAAATATGAACTCAATTTATTTAATGAGTTTTCAATGTATTTTCAATAAATGTTTGTAGGGTGATTCTGCTCTTTGTATAAGGACCCAGTCATATTATATTCGTATACATTATTATATAAGAAAAATGAGCTGTATTGCATGAAAAAATGTGTCCAAAGAGTATAGTGAGACTATAATTACCTTCGGTAAGTAGGTTGAAAAGTCTCTTGACTGCTGATCTAGATTTAACAGCTGCTTCTTATCAAAGTGAAACTGTCACATTTACTATTATATTCCGAAGTATGATGTTAAAATACAAAAAAACCCGCACACAAAAGCATGAGCAATAATTGATCAATATTGACAGATAAGTTTGAATTTTACAGCTTCAGGGAGCAATACACTTGTATCCTGATGTACTTTGAGGAACTTAGCAACGTATGCTAGAATTTGGTAAAGGCAACCACAAATTGCAGACGGTTTCAAATTTGTTCATCATAAAAGAGTTTACCTTAAATCACAAAAACATTTTTAATCACTTTTCGCTGGGTTCTTCCCGCTAGACAGAAAAATGTAATTACCAGGTTCTTAGATAATCATTGTAACCAAGAAAAAAACACCTTAATCATTTTTTATCACAAATGTTTTTAATTGACCTAAAAGGCGTTCATAACAAATTCGAACATTAAACTGGTCGACAGTTGTACTCACTATTTATTATACCAAACATATTCTTGTCATTACATGACACTCACAAGTTAGTTAGGTACACATTTATAAGCTGACTTATTTTATATGTCAAGGTGTAAAAGCAATAAAAACACAATTTTAATGTAAAATAGAAACGCTAACTTCGTCGTGAGAGTTGTCTATGATTGTGTCCTGTTTGATGTCTCCACATTTTCTGAAAGGCCTGGTGAGAGTTCTGCCCATAACTGAAAAGAAACGAGAATACTTTGACTGCTTTGGCATGACAATGAACTCACTGAGGTGAACCTTCAATAGACTTAAAATGGCAACATCAAAAGTTGAAGGATCCGATGACATGGCGGTCTCTATTTGCTGCTCAAGAGAACCATTTTGTTTGATAAGATCTTTAACAATGGCTCTGCCAAGTTTTTCCCCACGACTGCAGATTTTTCTGACTGCCCCTTCTGGGACGATGATCTGGTCCTGCCCTTTGTTTAGAAGGCGATCAATTATGAATTCATTGTCCAGCTGCATCACGGTTTTGCTCTCAAAAGCAATATGTGTCAGTGTCCACATGAGTATGTGTTTCAGAATTAACTCTTGCACTTCACTTTTCTTCAAAGATGTCCTCGTCAAAGAATCGTTTGAGTTCCATTTGTCAAGTCTTTGTGTAGTCGATACAGTTTCCAAAATGCAAGTGTTACGAGTAAACTCTTCATCCACATGGCCACCTGACAAGATCATACTTTTGTCATTTTCTTGGGTTTGCAACCTGGTCGAGTGGTTTGAATCACAGCAGAAAAGACTTTCACGGACATTCAGATTCCTAGAAGAAGTCGGTTGTGTACTGCTGTCGTGTTCACCAGATGGTGTGCTAAGGATTACGTTGAACAAATGACTGATGCTGGACAACACAAACCGCAATTCCTCCACATAACTTACATTGTTTAATGGTTTCACCAGGAGCAACATCTGTTGTAAAAACCTTTTTACTCTGTCCTCGGTCATTGCGTACAAGACTTCAGGAGAAAAGTGGAAGGAAGTTTCACTTGATTGACGCCTCCTTGATGAGAGGATAGAATCGGACAAACTTTTTCCAATCGGTACCAGTGGTATTTGATATGTGGGTCCAGTCATAAGATGATCAAATATCTGGTCAGCCAGCTTTCTTACAAACTTCTCAATCATCATGTTGGACATGATATTCTTCAGTTCTTTTGTTGACAACGGCGAGGACAGCTGCATCCCATTTAGTTCATCAAACAACAGACCAATGTCATTCTTTATGGTGGCGAAAGCGACATTTGAAGATGTTTGCTTTTTCACAGCGATCAGAGACACTTTTTCAGGAGCAGGTTTGGCCCTCTGTTGTGGGCTTTCTGGTATACAACCTGGAAATATTAGTTTTTCATCCCTGTAGTGGCTCTGTTGGGATATTTTATCCACATCTGCCCATAGGCTCACAAGGAAGGCTGAATCCTCACACTGAAACATGCCTGCCAGCTCAATAAGTAATGCTTGAAGTTCAATCATCAGAAGTTCACCAATACTTTTCCTCTGAAACATCTCACTGAAGTTCTTGTTCACCTCCATACCGCTGGAGTGGGCTCTTAAGAAATCCCTCACATTGTTTAAGATTAAAGAGAGATCAAAATGAGGCCTGGATGAGATGCCTTTCTGACTCCCACTTCCAACAGATTTACTGCTTATGTAATGCAAATCCTCCATGATCGTGTTGATGATCTCACATGCCGTCTCATGAGCATCTGATATGAGCATAGCCAGTGCAGGATCTAGGACTCGGTTTAGTTCATCAAATTCTTTAACGAGAATTTTACTCAAAGCGACGGATGTAAAATCGACTATTTGGGTTTTTGCACTAGGACCCAGTTCGTAACTTTGTGGCTTTGTAATGAGTAGAACTTCATCAAGTTCAAGGTTTGTGTCTTTAGTCCACCAACATGGCCCCAAACACTTGGTCTGAAGATGTTCTAAATAAAACTGGAGACTCTTGCGAGTCAAATATACCATGTGACGAAGAGAAGCAAAGTCAGCCAGGGAGCCAGAGACGTAAAGCGTAGATTCCGGGGTCCATTTTGTCCCCAGAAGCAAAGTCAGGTTTGAGTTGACCTTGTTGGATATTTCTTTTTCAAACCGAGCAGATAGTCTGTTGACAGTCACACAGTCCAATGGTGTGACTCCAAGAGCAACAGCAAAACTCTGGTTCAAGGAGTCCCCCAGGCAGATGTTGATTGTTTGCGAAATATTATTTTCCATTTGACTTTTCAGCACGTGCATGGCCAAGAAGCGAATGATACCAGCAGAGAGCACCTGTACCACCTCATTACACAAATCTAACAAGGTGGTCATTGTTGCGTTGTCAGGAATCCCAGCAGCCAAGAGAGTCCACTGCACCTCCGAGAAAGTGTCGAAGAATTTGTAGAGATTGGGCAGGATATTATCCGACGTGATTTGAACTTTCTGTGGTTTCATTTTGCGGAGTTGATGTGAAACGCTGTCCATTTCATAATGGGGTATAGAAAGATTCCGACCCAGGTCCGAGGTGAGATCTTTGCTGGATAAGTTAACACACTCACCCACGTTTACGTTTTAGCAATTCTCATCCTCCATTCATTGCACACCTCCTGAATAGTAGTCCCTCCAGATATCTGGTTTTGTTCTAGTGCCTCTGTGATCCAATATGTTTGCGTGGCTTTAATCACACACAAGGACTTCAAAGCTTTCATTTAAGTGTTAAGGCTACAAAGGTTAAACTATTTTGCGTCAACACTTTATGTTGTGCTTTGTTTCCTCACATCCAGCTATATTGTTCCTGCTGTTTTTATTAGGACTATGCATTGGTGTAGACAAACTGAAGTGGGGGCTTGAAACACATTCAGCACACTATCCTGTTTGTGTCAAAAATAGCCACAGAGGAAATCCCTGATGTTAGAGAATCCTTTAAAGGGAAGTATATGAAATAAAATGAAAAGATCACCTTTGTTTTGCTCTATTGGTTATATGTTACAGCTGTACTATTATAACACATTTTGAGCCTCTAGTTTAGGTAATAAATATAACTAAAATTTAAAACAAACGGTAAATGGTATTAAGTAGATGACAACTTTATTGACATTTGAAAAATTTGACTGTTTTCATGAGGTAGTAAAGTTTAGTCAGAAATATGAAAATGTTTTGGACAACTAGTCAGACTACTTGTCTGAATATGTTGTCTTTCAAAAACTATTTGACTCTAGCATTCCAATCATTTTCAGGCAAACAGATCTTACCAGAAAATGACAACAGAGTATATTTATTTAGTGCTATTAATTGGCAAGGCAGAGACAATATTAAACACGTTTCCATGGACACATGGAACAACGTGGGTAATAAGAGCAACCCTTTTTTCAGTTCCTAACACAATACGGTGTGACTAGAAATGCATCAAGTCTGTAACACAGGCACAGTAGTGATAACACAAAGGCTTTGTTTCTCAGTACGAGCGTGGCTTAGAGGGCGAGAAGCCGCTTAGATGGCGGTAAAGGAAAGAAAGAGCGCCTTGGATGTATGCAGGGCCTCAGGTCATGGTCTGCTCTGATGACAGGCGCTCTGCCCTTGTTTCTATTTATTCCTTTGCTCTACTCTCTTCTTCTTTTTGCTCCTCTCTTCTCTCTTCTTCCAAGGTGACCCACTCTGAATGATGCAGCATCATTGAGCCTTCATCCGTCCACAGTCTCCTCTTCTTTTGAGCCACTATGACACCATTAATTCTGATGTCCAGAGCGAGGACTAGATGCCTTTTTATGACCATGAAATCCATTAAAACCATGACAATTGATTAGGTTTAGTCTAATTTCATGATTTCCTTCTTCGGTATCTCCACATATTATCGGACAAATTCTTTCTGTATCCTGACACAATTCATTTGCACACAACCGTCTCTTTCGGTATCTCCCTCTATCTGACTGTTTCCATGGAAACCAAAAGTGGTTACAAAAAAAAGGATTGACATGCTCACTTGAATCGCTGTGTGATTTTAGGGTAGTGAGGTCATCTTGAAGGAAAAACAGAAGGAGGAAGACAGCTAGACAATAGACTGACAGAAGAATGTCTCCAGTCTGTGTCACCATCAATTGGCCAGTCGTCAGTTGTTGAACACTGCCAGAAAAGACGATCCATCGTTCAAGCTTCTGTTGACAGTACATTAGATTTGTTCATTTTTCTTTAATGCAAGCTGTGTGAGTTAACCACACACTTACACGAGCAGAGAAGAGCTGTGTTTGTGTGTGTGTGTGTGTGTGTGTGTGTGTGTGTGTGTGTGTGTGTGTGTGCGTGTTGTAAAGAAATGTGATATTACATAATCTTGGCCGCTCATATAAATAATTCATAACAATCACTTACGTGGTCTGCAGGATCATGTCAGCATACTTATTTTATTATTTCTCCATCATCATCATTGACCCATGGTATTGATGCAGTATCTTCATGTTCTGATGATCATTTTAAACATTATGGAATAAGAGAATACACACATAACTAAAAAATGATTTAAAAATCATTGCAATTAAGCTAAAAGCGGGTCATGATGACAGCGGGGACCTCCGAGAAAGGCTAGAAGGTCACATTCTACAGCTTCAGCTCTGTATATACATCTAGAGCAGTCAGCATGCAGCTGTTGCCATGGTTACCGAACTCCAGTCAGCTTTAAACACGATGATTCGAGGGAGAGGGGGGCGGATGTACATACATCTGTGAACTGGTGTGGGGGAGTATTGTAAGGATGAGAGGTCGGATGTTGCTGCTTTACTTCCTGTTTTTACATTCTCTTTCCTTTCCCTTTTTCATGTGAAACAAAAACTGTTTTTTTACACCATCTAATAATCAATCATTTTCATTAGTGGATATTATGATAAGCTTGCTTTACAGCTAGTATTACATTCAAATAATTTAAACAATAAATCATTGTTACTGTATATACAAGGCCCTATTCAGGTCACGAAAATGCAATAATGATCGAAAAGAGATTATTTTTTATTGTTTATTTATAACTTTTTTTATTCATTCCCCTTGAAATACATTGAATTAAAAAAAAACGTAGCTAATTTTGCATTCATTTGCATGTTTATTTCAATGTTTCTTAATGGTTTGTATTGAAATAAAATGTGTATAAAGTAAAATAATATAGATCAAGATTTACAGATTACAATTTCATGAAATAATTATAATTTGTACTATTATTACTTACAGTATTTCTACTTGCTAAGTAAGTAAGTAAGTAAGTAAGTAAGTAAAGGTTATTTGTAAAGAGCCTTTCTAGACCAGGGTCACAAAGCGCTTTAACAATCAAAAATGAAAATAGTAAATATGCATACTACTATTTACTGATGAATGGTTGCTATATTGAACATGAGAAGTTGCTGAATGCAGCATGAAAAGCTGCTGTATGCATGATTAAAAGTTGCTTTACTCATCATTAAAAAAGTTGTTGTATGCACAATGAAACATTGCCCTATGCAACATGAACAGTTACTTTATGCACCATGAAAAGATGATGTATGCATGGTTAAAAGTTGCTTTACTTATCATTAAAATGTTGTTTCATGCACAGTGAAATTGGCTTTATGCACCATGAAAAGTTGTTCAATGCACCATGAAAAGTTGATGAATGCACACTTGAACACTGATCACAGTTTAACTACATATTCATTACTTGAGGCTCCTTCAACCTCTGTGTCTCAGGCTGTATTCTGTGATACTCAAACACAAACAGATCAATATCCCCCTCAAACCCCCCACAGCCGTTGGCTCACCGGGGGAATCAATTTTCAGTGAAATATTCATGAAAAAAAGGAGAGGTGAGCCTCATTAAAAAACTCATGTTTGCTTGAAAAAACAACAGCCACACTGTGCCTGTATATTATGTGTAGCATTTAATAAGATAGATTTCTTACCTGAAACCAGAGTAATTGTTTTGCTATGTAATCACAGAAAAATGTTGTGTAGAGCTATTGTCCGACCAGAGTGATGTCACAGTGCCCCCTGCTGGAGACAGCATGACAGTGTGAGCGGATGGTAGGTAAGAAAGTAAGTAATATTTGTATAGCGCTTTTCCAGACCAGGGTCACAAAGCGCTTAAACAATCAAAACAATACTCAATAAAAAACAAATACAGACATACAGTATTGTACACTGACCAAACTGATGGCAGAGATTAAGCGTAATTAAAAATGATTATTTTTATCAGCCAATATGTTTTATCTTTAACTTTTAAAGTAGTTTTATCATATTTTATTTATGGTTTCCTAAATAAAGATGTTTTATTCCATGATGTATCAAATGGGAATGACAAATTTGCTGATAACTTTATTAACATGGGCCCTCTTTAACTTGAAAATGTTAGAATAAACTATATTTTTTCTGATCTTGTAGTCAATCCGATATGAACATCTGAAATTATGTCAATTTCTTTTATTCTTATTATAAACACCTACAAAAGAAAGGAAATAGATAGATAGATAGATAGATAGATAGATAGATAGATAGATAGATAGATAGATAGATAGATAGATAGATAGATAGATAGATAGATAGATAGATAGATAGATAGATAGATAGATAGATAGATAAATGTTAATAAATAATAATATATATTTTTTATAATTTAATGTTTATATATTTTTGCCTAAACACAGTAGTGCAAATAAGAATGAATAAGAATACCCTTTTAATTGATTATATCCGAGTGTGAGTACATACATTATTATATACATTATTATTATATATATTACAATATTTAATAATCAAATCACTGTTGATAATGATGTTATAGTAATTACTATAAAACAAAAATAACCAGGGAGGCTGGGTTTGATCCACCAACTGCCAAAAGCTTGAGTCATTGTCAAGTTGACGATCATCACACTCTTCACTCTTGCTCTCCCCTCACACTCAGAGACTTGGCTTCGCTTCAAGTGAAACTCATCCAGTGTCGCTCATTCTCTAACTTGATGCTAGTCACGCATGTTTTCGGGGTTTTAATCGACAAGAATTTCGGCATAAATCTAAACTTCTTCTGAGAATGAGACCCTGTGAGCTTCAGGGTCCACCTGAGGTGGCGCCGGTGAGGAGGAGGCGTGTTAACGGTTGACAATGGGATGATCACATTAATCTCCGAGCAGCAACGGCTGGCCTCGATACAACAGAAACTCTTACAAGCCACGACTTGCCCTTCGAGATCCTGATGAAATAAACGTTGTGTGTACACGGGCTCATGTCGGGATAGTGTTGTGTTAAGATGATAACACCTCAGTGAAACCCCACTTTATTCCTAACATTGCATCCCAGAAACACTTCTTATATAAACAGTTTTTCTTTGAAGAAAGCAAAAACATGTTAAACAAACAAACACACTCATCAAATGTTCTGGATGAAACTGCTTATTTAGAAATAAAGTATTCAATCATTTGCATGTTTGTGTCTCCTTGGAGAGATAAACACGCTTAAAGACGATGTTGTTCAGCACCTTGTTCTTAACCAAAGCACATTTCCTGGTGCGTTTTGTTTCCTGCCTCCTTGCAATCAGGTTTGACAACAAATCTGTTCAGGAAAGTTTCGTCTCGCCTGAGTGATTTGCCTTTTGAGTTTGTGTGTGCTTAAGTCTGCTTAAATATAAGAGGCATGTGGGTTGTAAGAAACCACCGCCGTTTCCATTTCGCATTAAAAGGTAAAATCATTTTATTTATAAGGACGTTAAAATAAGCATATTCAAATTTTTCATCTTTTCTTAAAACATTTAAACCATTTATTTTATCCTTTAGGGATTGAAAGGACCAACTTAATTGTAGAATTTCTTGGTTTCCTTGACAAGGTGGTCAGTGGAAGTGAGAGGAAAAAACAAAAAAAATCTAATCAACCATCAGCAAAATGGGACCAGAGATGGATGAGTTTGTGTCAGATTTTTGTAACAAATAGTCACAGCCTGAGCAGTACTTCATTACCTTGCTGATGACTATTGTTGAAGAAGAACATAGTCCTTACACACCTTATAACCGTTGTCATTCACAAATCTCCGACCCCCTACATGGGTATTCCACTCAGTGGGGACACAAGACAGGTTTGGCGAGGGACCCGATACTAGACTACCTGATAAAAAAATACCTGGATTTAGATCCTTTGTTCCACTCAACAAGTAAATAAAGGTCATGACGAGCAAGATGGACAGTATGTCTAATAAATGTCTTGTCGCATAAGACAGGCAGATTTATATTTCAACTGTACCGTGCAAGTTTGTTCGTGTCATAAAAGATGTTCCACGCTGGCTCAGCGGTGAATCAACTCGAGTGGGAGCGACTTGGTGGCTGGCCAGCAATGACTTGGTGGCTTGGATCGCATACTACTTTACCAACATATCGCTTTTGTTTGACAATGAATATCAGCCTGTCACATTCAAATAACTAGTTAATACTTCACTTTTAAACATCTATTAAAGCATTGTTAGTTATAATACCTGCTTGTGACTGACAACTAGAACTCTAACACAGGTGCTGTGCTGTTCAATTGTTATGGGCCATGAATTCCATGTTTAATACAAATATTACCTTGTCTTTCTACCTAAAACTCACCTTATTATCATTTATTCTTATGCACAACAATGACACGACTAAAGTCCTTCACCACTACTAAAGGGTGTTGCCGTTTTAATCTGCTCAGAGGTGGTTTTCATACTCCATGACCGAACTGAAAGAGGCAGTGTCACCTGACAGGAGGAAAAGCTCATTTATCACTTTCTCACAGCGTTTCTAACAACACTTGTTCTCAACTACCACCACTTTGTTCAGCTTCCACGCTACACTGCCAATTATAGGTGTTGTTGGCTGACGGTGAACGTTTGTCACAAGACTGCTCTGTTGATCCATTGTCTTAAAACTGTTGTACAAATGTATGCGTTACATCTAATACACACAATTCCAATAAGTCTGAACACATGTCATCAGTACTAACTCTGTGAGATCGCTTAACGTCTAATGTTATAGTTCGAATTAGTAGGCCGACATTTGAGTTAAATGTTGGATCCCATGACTCGTAAAATAGCACATGATGATGCTGGAATGTTGTGTGATCTGTTTGCCTGCATTCCTCTGACAGTCCACACACCTGTAGTCAATGGTACAGCAGCTCTTTAAAAGTTAACTATCATAGTTCGTAATGGCTTTCTATACTGAGCCATTGAGCAAACGTTCTGGCATAGGACAAAGTGGAAAAGAATAAGGAAGTAAACAAATATTTATTTAATATTTCTACCTTGATTAATTTAAAGAAAGTTTTTTAACATGTTAAAGTTATGAGTATATAAAACACCTGACTCTGCCTGAACCAACCCTTTTTTTAAGCCTGCTATAGATGTAGAACTACACTTCTTTCCTGCATTAATAACAATTATAATCATTTATTTTATTTCATGGCGCCTTTCAAGACACCCAAGGACACATTACAACGGATAAAAGCAGCACAATAAAAACATTCAAATTACACAATAAAATACATTTAAAATATTCCAGAGAATAAGCCAAGGCACAAGCCAGATTCATGGTTGATTTGCTGAGACCTGTTTATATTGTCTCCCATATGGTCTTACTTAAACTGTCTTGAGATAGCTTTTTTAAGGATATAACACTTTAAATAAAGTAAAATTACCAGTTCTGATTGCAATAAGATTAATTTGAATGTAACACATTTTTTTGTTTTGCTGTTGATCTTTTTCTTCTTCTTCTTCTGGCTACAAGGACAACATTTGTTGGTGCATGTATTTAGATTAGCTAAACAGAAATGAATCCTAAGCATAAAAAGCCTATCCAATGTTAGTTGACATAATTCAGCTTTTGTCAGTCTACTCAGTATATTTACAAGAAGACATTTCATGGACAAGTGTGCTCATTCATTTTTTTAAGTTACTATTTTTAGCTTAAAGTCGCTTTATTATTTCTATTTTCCTGCTTTCAGGAATGGACATTATAGTTTACTTCCAAAATGTCGAATGCGAGTGCCAATTGTTAGATACTTTGTTTTTTTACTCAACCCCTGAAAGTGTCAAGAGGATGGCTAAAATAATTTAAAAAAAAGTGTAATCAAGAATGATAATATAATGTACATTTTTTTATGGTTAAATGTAAATATATATTGGCTTGAACAGAGTACAACCAAAAGCAAAGAAGATTTTTTTTTTACCAAATGCTGAGACATTTTCTCAATTCTGTATATTGAGTAGAATTGAAGGGCTATGTATCAATTTCTTCTGTGTTTGCTTTTGCCTAAAACTACAAAAATAAATATATATAGTTTGTGATCATGCATATATTTGCATTAGCTATTGGAACTTTACAATCCTTCAAAAACCTTCCTCGGTATGCTTGAGGGCTCAGAGGGACATAAATCCAAAGCATGAGAAGCTTATCTTATGTTTGTTGACGTAGTTTTATTAAGTGTACACAAGATAATAAAAAGAAAAAAAAATTGTGAACCAGTGTTGTGACAAATAATGGTGTGCTCACTTGTTTTCAATAACCAGCAAACTTCACAGCTCAGGGCTAAAACACCAGCAGTTGTTTTGAAGCAAAACACCATCAAGAATCTCAGGATCCCGTAACAAACTGAAAAAATGACCTCCCTCTCCTTTTCTCTGAGTGTGTGTGTGGTAAAGTGCACACATCAGCGAAAGTGTTAATTGCACACTAGCATGCTGGTCTACCGTGCCTTGTGAGTCTCTGACTTTGTTGACTGTCATCAGTGTGATAGCATCTGAGCATGGCCTCAGCAAAAAAACCATTGGACATGGAGGAAACTAAGCCCCCTCCCACACTCAAACATCAGGTAAAGCATTTGCTGTCGGGTTTTGTGGCATAATAGTGATCCAATCCATGCTTGAACATATTATATATAAATTATATTATATATACATTTTTTGGGGCTCTTTGTCCTGACATTATATTATGATGCTTTCTATTACCAACCAAATTGAATTCAGTTCTTCAGCTGTTATTCTTTAACAGTTATGTAATTTAAATTTAATTTGGGGTTTATATAAATAGCCCTCTATTTGACACATTTATAACGAAGGAACTGGACCTTTCAGAAACAACCAGCGTTAGATGATCAAAAATTGTAATCTTGAAAACATATGGTTTATGAATGTATGTAATGACAGAATGTATTTTAATGAGATTCGATTCGATTAGATAGAATTAAAGTTACAAGATCATGAATTTAGAAAATGATGGGTTTAACAAAATGTTATTTTTAAAGAAAAAATACTTTTAAAAAGGGTTTGAAAATGTTTCACTTTTATTAAACATTCTTTGTGTGCATGTTTACAAAGAGAAAACAACCACCAACATGATAAACATCTACAAAAACAAATTCTGTGTCAGTGTTCGTATTGACTCCGGCGGTGTTGACACAACAACGTTTGACCTCAGCTCTCCAACTTCCATCCTGCACCCGCATCCTTCATTTTAACAGACCTCAGAACAGTTACTCTGCTCAAACAAGCACCAACATGCAGCTGAGTGGGGGAAATAATTTGCATCTTATTTACATCCCAGTTACAAGCCTGGAGATACTGGTTCAAGACAAGGAGGGACTGGCGTTAGAATGGAGGGTAATTAAAAACGAGGGTGTGGTCAAAACAGGTACCATTTGAACGGAGAAGCTCTGCAAGTGTCACATGAAATGATAACATGATGGTTAGTCGTTGTTATTTTGTTTCAGCTTATATTTTTTCCAATTTGTTTGTTTGTTCTACTTCCTTCGTCAAGCAGTCATGAGATGATCTCATGGCCTCAAGCTATCAAACACCAGCAAGCCTGGGTTTGTGTTCCTCTCTGTTCAAAAGGAGACTCATCATCATTATCGCTCTGACTAATTGTGGTAAAGAGAGAGAAAACTTTTCACACATAATCCAGGGAGACATGTCACAAACTAGGCAGTAAAATGATTGAACAACAGTGTCCTTGCATTTCTGATACATGTGACATTTCAAAAACATCTGCGATTAAAGGGCAAATAAAAACTTTCAGCCATATTTTCAAAAGCATTCAAAGGTTACTAACTTTCCTTGTATATGTAGTCAGACTAAACTCGCAAATATTTGGTTATAAATGACTTGATATTTGATGTAAAATAGTCATCATTTATAGATTACAGATCACAGTATTAAAAGCAAACTTTGTTTCATCAGTAACTAACTCTACTGAAAAATATACATCATTAAATCAATGATGTAAACAACAATAAAAGTGGTTGGATCTCAGTCCATAATGTGGGTAAAAATAATCTCTGACTTGTAGGAAGCGGAACCTATTGTGACGGATGTGTGTAAATATGTCTTCATATCTTTAAATAAACGGAGCATAATGTAATTTCTCTGAGCATGTGGGATTCAAAAATACATAATAGCTATAATAACCGTTTTGTTAAAATGAACATTGACGGTTGGCTCGTTACTATTATTTTTGTTACGGCTAATTTTTAAGAAACTAGAGTCTACAGGCTTCGTTGTACAACAAATAAACTGGTTTCGTTCTAAATGTGGTTGGACTGTTTCTTTTCTTTCGGTATCTTCAGTGGAGGTGACATGTTTGGTACTTTCACTGAAACATGTGTTCTGAGATTGAAAATAACGTTTGAATAGCAACCTTAATGTGGCTTATAAGTGCTGCTTTGGTCTTCAGAAAGTCAATACATTTCTGGCATGGCTTTTTTAGAGGTAATGCTCTTTCAAAGCCAGACCAGTTGAGAGCAACTGTTTAAAGCTGTTGGTGTTTGTAACTGACACCGGTAGTATTAGTTAGCAGTTACAATCAATGTTTATTAAATGGGCTGATCTTAATGGCCCCAACCCTTTTCTGTACCCTGGGGCACGCTTGGGAAAAAAACGACATTTTGATTTCATCTATCTTTACAAAGAAGCATCTATTTTTAGGATCAGAATAAAAAACGTGTATTACCATTGTTGTAAACGCAACATAGGAATTGTTAATGGTGTCGGTACAGAATACATGAATGAAATAAGATGACACACAAAATAAGAAATATAATTTTTTTTTTAGTCTTTATAGACTTGTTTTTGACAAGTTTTTGCCAACCAACGGTTTAGTTTTCCTCTCTGACAAGTCAGCATCTACTCACCCACCATCAGCACCTACCACACACATGCACACATGCACCGACACACACACACACATGCACACACACACACACACACAAAGACATCCTTGTATCCTTCCCTTACTGTATTATCCCATGTCCTCAGTGCAAACACAAACAAGCTGCAGGAGAGGCAGGTGTCCCTCCATTGGGATCAACAAACATTACACCAGGATCAGGTCCAGGAGATCTTGTGTGTGTGTGTGTGTGTGAGTGTGTTTGTGTGTGACTGAAAAAAAAGAGACGGGGGAACCGTGGGGGGTTGGTCAACAGTCGTAGTCTGTTGTGTGTGTTTCTCTGTGAGTCGAGAAAAACTTTGAATATAACAGATAACATCGTTTAATCTCTCTCGGTCCTTTATAGCTGTTTGTTTTTGCTCCAGGTTTTTTTTCTTTATCTTTGTCTTGAGTTTAAACTAATTCTTCTGAGGGAGATGTTTGTCAAAAATAGATCAAGAGTTAACTGTAGATAATGATAACAGCGATCCCTTCACTTCCCAACCCAAGTCCACTACATTTTATGAATAAAATAAGAAGATCTTGAAGTTTTTTGGTGATAAAATTTGTTTCATTAAAATTGAAAATATTATGAAAGACATAATATTTGCCTTTCATCCTTGGTATCTTTTAAGCAACCTAGCGAATTTGCATATTATATACTGTATATACATCACTGCTTTTCTTTTGTTAGAGTTAGAATAGCTCGCTTTATTTCTGTTATTGTCTCATAAATGGTGATCCTAGAACCTCTCAAAAATTGTTATTAGTTCATTTGTATTAAACCAACAAGACACTTTACAAACTAGACGAAAGTTGACCGGTACCTTCTATAAGTCCTGGTTGTGAAATATCACTCCGTTGATGCTCAAAAATACCAAATATAAACTAAATAAAAATGGTTCCTTAATAGGTATTGTCTTCTAACTAGCAATGGAAATAAATAATAATTCACAAGAAAATGTAGAAAAATAAACACTTTAATGTACTTTAATGAATATATTTCACCAAACCTACTTATAAACCTTAACTTTGTAGGGTTTGTGGGTTGATTTAGATGAGATATTGACTTCTGAATCAAAGGTTGGGCTTTTTGTTTCACCCTTAATTACCTGTTGAATACCAGGAGGAGAGAAACCTCTTGTTTGCCCTTCAATCGGAGTGAGAGAAACCTCTAGTTCGCCCTTCAATTGGAGTGAGAAAAACAATCAGTGTTGAGAGAGAAACTAGACCAGACCTGGGCAAAGTGCGGCCCGGGGGCCACATGCGGCCCTTTGACTGTATTTTTGCGGCCCTCATAATGTCAAAGTATGATCATGTATAAATGGTTAAAAAGTATTTATTCATTTACATTTTCAGATAACACTCATTTACTTTTCCCCTCCTTTTTGTGTGTATTTTTTTTATTATATTAATCCATCAAAATATATTTTTTAAAGTTAGTTGAAGAAATGTTAAAAAAAACTCTTATAAACAAGACTAAAATTGCAGCTTATTTAGCTTAATAAATGTCACGGCCTATTGACGAATTTCCTTTTTTAGGGATTTTCTCATCTTTCTTTTTGCTTGACGGCCCCTAACAACATTCACAGAATTTAATGTGGCCCTTGAAGAATTATAATTGCCCGCCCCTGAACTAGACCGAGCTTCTAAATAACGGACCAGTGATGATCAAATTTCTTATTAATGTGTCAAATGGAGGGGTTGGCTATTTATATAAACACCAAATTAAATTTTGAATAACTGTTGAAGAAATTATTTCAATTTGGTTTGTAAGGGGAAGCATCATAATATAAAGTCAGGACGAAGAGCCAAATAAAACTTTTTTTTTTATATATATATACAGTACATATATTTTTTTTCTCTTGATGTTTATTTACGACATGTCAAACACCGTTCGTTGACAACAGTCCAGTTTATCAAAATCACAGCTGTTCTGGTTCCACTGGTTGGGTCCCTCCACGGATCAGGTAGGCCTACTTGCTCAGCCAATCGTCGCGCGAGGCTGGATAATTGACATCGTGGCCCCGCCCACCTGTCCACCTGTAATCCAATCCGGAGCCCGGTCGCGGGTAAAACCTTCCTCGATTAGCAAGAGTTGCCCCAAAAAAGCGAGAAAAGCCGACAAAACCCGTTCGCTCAGTAGAGGGGACACGTTGTTTGTTGCCGCAGCCCTCATCCAGTGTTGGCGGCGGACTTTTTCAACAGCAAAGAAGACGGATCGGATTTTCAGTCCCAACTAGAAAGTCCAGTTCGACCGAGATGTCACAGGAGCATGACAAGTAAGTTGTCCTGGCGAACCAGAACCTTAAACAAGCTGACACTTTAAGCTTCCAACTTTTTTTTACTCATATTTATTGCTGTTATTGGGGGAACACAGGAAGTGGCAAAGTACAAGTACGGGATCGATTTTTAGGCTGATCTATTTTAACTGCTTTTAAAAAGGTTAATACAAATAATAATAATAAAACATTTAAAAAAAAAAGTTTTTTTCCCAGGATTATTTCAGTGCTTGTCACACGTTACTACTTTCCCACGTTCACCTGTCGTGTCCAGGCCTGCACAGGTGTATCTCACCTGTCGTGCGAGTGGAAGCGGCTGTTAGAATAAAAAAGTGTCCCGTGATCTCTATGGGCGGTTTAGTGTTTGATTTCGCTCTGAGCCTAACAGTTATATGCATAGTCATAACGATGTTTGTTTTGGAGAAACGGCAAAAACTGTCTCTTTCGTTTGGTCTATTTACCTTTTGACTTTTTTTTTTTTTTTACACCTGGAGCGCTTCAGCGGTGGGGCTTCATGTATATGTGTTTTTATACAAATATGTGCGATGCTTTGCATGTGTGACATGTTTTTTAAGGGCAATGACAAGAATGCTTTTGAGCGTCACGAAATATTACACCTGCTAGGCGTTGGCCGGTCTACTGACAATGTAAGCAAGAATGGTGCTATATGAGGAATGAAGTACATCCTATTTTACACAAAAAAAATCTGTATGTATGAATATATATATATTTTTCAACACGTTTGTGTAAAATAGTCAAATACTTCATTCCTCATATAGCACAATTCTTGCTTACATTATATACATTCATATATATATATTTTAATTGGGTTAAAGCCTATAAAATAAGTCTGGTCATCACAGTTGCAGACTATGGAGGTGTTTTTGTTGTAGATACTCGGCATGTAAACTTAGCTTGTCAGGTCGTCATGAAAGCCATGTTGTGGCAAAGTATTAGTAGGAGCTGGAGTTAGGAGACTTTGAAGGGTGTGGAGGTTTACCTCTTGGTTTGTCTTGATGCAGCTCATTAAGAGGACTTTAGGTCTTGTGATTAGACTTAACACATCTCTGTTAACAAGAGCTATACAAACGATGACAAATATGTTAATTTTTCTTTTAAGCTCTCACTGTATCTGGGAAGGCGTGGCAGGTGGAAAGTCGTTTTGTTATTTTTTTTTAATATTCTGAAAAACTCCATGAGTTAACGATGAGACCGTATAGCATAAAGGATATGTTTTCGAAGATGTTTCGGGACGGACACGTCAGACTTCGGAAAAAAAAAAAACGCAGGAATGTGGCCGAGTCAGGTGTGTCATT
This sequence comes from Callionymus lyra, assembly GCF_982586985.1. Classification (NCBI taxonomy): domain Eukaryota; kingdom Metazoa; phylum Chordata; class Actinopteri; order Syngnathiformes; family Callionymidae; genus Callionymus; species Callionymus lyra. Next base: position 22,964,305 of record NC_141835.1, read on the forward strand.
TGCAGTCAACTCCCGACCAATGAGGTTTGTCCCAATGAGCCGTCGCACCGGACCAGCCTGTAGAGCATCTTTTTCTCAAGAACCTCGACCATCCCATGTCTGAGATTCATTGCACAATCTTTGAAAAGCTTGAACAACAGGTCCTACCGATGAAGTACACTGTCGATCTGTTTCTTATAAACCCGTTTGTCTGTTCTTACAAAAGCTGTGATTGTAGTTCCTGAGAAGGTGTTTGAGTTCCCCAGATCACTTTTTATACATCCTCTAACAACCAACACAGTGGATTAAATATTGTTAAAAAACAAAAACATGCATCAAATGACTTTTTGTCAATCAACAATACAACCAGATGTCTTACACGTGAAGCTCATTCTTGATAAAGTCTCCAGTGAGATTGTTGGCATCCAGAGAACACTTGTGCATCCAACTACACATTTATTGAACCACATGGAGGTTGTTTCAGTGGTGAGACTGTGATGTTGAATTCAAGTAGGAAAGGTCAAACTTTAGATCTTGGAAAAAAGACATTAACAAATATAATATTAATGGTTACAAATATAACATTTATTGCATGTTCTTAATAACTACAAATAATAGTTGACAAAAATATAAATCATAAGTATTTCAATCAAAATTGCCTAAATTAAACAATTAAGACTGATAATAAATGATGATTTAAACATTTCCCAAGGCACAAAATAGATCATGAAAATGTTGTTGGTAGATAATTTCAATGTAAAAAGTATGACTTGGACCTTTCTGTTTAATCAGTATAATTTTAGTTTATTGTATTGTTAAAAATAGTTTTCATCCAACATTCTCACAATATACACACAGCATCAACATGTATTTTTACAATTTGTACCTTCACTTTTTAAATGTTAAGCCGACTCAAGTCCTACAGACAATTGTTGTAACATTGCTTAACCCAAAACATGTTTACCTCAGGTTGAAACATTGCTCTTAATCTGACTTTCATCTGCACCACTACCGAACAATTGATCTGTTTACAGCTTTTTTCATTCCACATTGGGGTAATTTAGCTAGTCAAAGCCATTCAGGCATACAAAAAAAATACATTAAGACATACAGTACACATATGAAAAACAATTAAAATAAAAAAAACAAAAAAAAAACAACAATATTTATATATAAAAAAAAATAATAATAATAATAATATTAACAGAAATATCCATGTAAGTTTCTCCTTTGTAATATTCTGCACTCTCCATTTCAGCAAGCGTGCGGTCCTGGTTCTGCAGAACGACCCGGGATACGGTGGCCAGCGTCGCTCCTTCACCACAGAAGATGAGGCGTGGAAGTCCTTCCTGGAGAACCCTCTGACCGCCGCCACCAAAGCCATGATGAGCATCAACGGGGACGAGGACAGCGCCGCCGCCCTCGGACTTCTCTACGACTACTACAAGGTAATGCTGGCAGACCCTGCTGAGTGGTTCGTGGATCTGTATTGTGGACCTGATCCCACTGATCTAGTGAGGGACAGCAGGATGACTTTGGTTGTTGAGTGGCTTTGTTTACACTCCCATCCCAGGTGCCCAGAGAGAAGAGAACAATACCACAGAAGCCAGATGTTCTCGTCTCTGATGTGGATCAAAACAAAAGGTTTGTGACAGTCCTGCCCTTAAACCAACCTGTTGCCTTTAAACCCGCACAACTTTTCACATTAGAAGAATTTCTTACACATTTATTTGAAAAATAAGTTGTGTGACATCAATAAACGTCAACGTCATCGTTGTTATCATCATGTTGATTAAAATTAAATAATATTCATATACACAGCAGGGGGGCTGCAGTTTAACCAGAAAATATCATGCTATAAGTTTTATTTATATTTTTGACCATATTCTGCGTTTCCAGGCATCACCTCCAGGTAGCTCACCCCATTACTCCCCTTCAAGAAGGAGGTATGGAGAGCAGAATCCAGGTCCTGAAGGGGTTCAACATCCTGCAGCTTTCCCAGGACAAGAGAGCCCAGTTCCCCCCACCAGGTGTGTCCACCATCCACTTGGAAATAAAAAGGCAACTATTTAACTCATCCCTCGTTCTTCTGGCGCAGACACCACCGTCACCGTTTCCATCGCCGCTCTGCCGACGTATGCGCCCGTGAAGACGGAGGTCCCCTCTCACGGTTTCACGGTGACCGTGCCCAACAACTGCGCCGAGACCGACGGCCATGTCAGCGTGTTCGACCGCCAGCTCCCCCACAGCTCAGTCCAGTACAGCCCCAACACCCAGTCCCGGACGCCACCCGACTCCACCTTTTCAGAGGGTTTCAAGGACAGTTCCCAGGAGGTGAGTGTTTCCGTCCAAAACACACGGGTCGCAAACACCCCCACATGCTAAGTCCTCTGCCCGATACCCCGCCCCTTCCCCCCACCACATCACCACTGTCTTCTCTCTCGCCCTCCCGACAGACAATAGGATATTCACCTGATCCCAGCGGTGGGCTCAGCCTTCCCTGGTTTTATTTGAACATGCCAAAATAGCTACCAGTGTGTTATTATGCTTTTGTCTCACTAACACAATAAGGTTCTGTACCGTTCTCCAACAAAAGCCTCGGCTCTTTCTAACCTGCGGGGGATTTAGTGCAACAAACCCCTCTCCCTATAATAAAATAAGTGACTTAATTATACTGTTGAGGAAAGCTTCGTCAAATAAAAGGTACAATTGGTGCTATAGTGTTAATAAATGTTCAAATAAAAGTCACGCTGAACATGAATGTAAAAATGGAGATGTATACTATATATATATATATATATATATATATATATACACACATAAGATATTCTTATATATAAGAAATCTTACTTATTTTACTTACTTTGCATAGGCTGTGATTTCCATGTCTACAGCAATCTTACTGTGATGGTCAAAATTCAAGTTTCACTCATTTTCTACTCACCCTCATGTCGACTAAGGGTTGGCATTATTTTCATAGTAATCCGTCTCTTTTAAAAGTCATAGGCAAAACTGTATGTTCGTTTTAATGTAGCAACTGAAGTACAGGTGTCATCTTCGACACCTAAAAACACCCAAATACCTCCATGGTGCTCGTCTGTAACGTCCCTCTTCTATTGAAGCCTAGACGAGAGAAATTGTTTGAAAAAATAAAACAATATTTTAAGCTTGTTGTAGCAGAAGCTTAAAAGGTAACATGCTGCATAGACAAGAAAATGCTCCCGGTGTAGATTCTAGATTGGAAGCTCTCGCGATATTTACCCAGTGTTTACGATGTTTTTCAAGAGTATTCTTGGATGAAGACGAAGACAACAGAGCTCCAGTCCCTACGTTAAAATGAAAAAGCATTTTTGACTGTAACTATACATGTCAAGGAATATTCTAATATATAGAATGCATATGCTTGTTAAATATATTATCATGTCCTTCCTAATCTATTTTATTTCTGTAGTATTTTGTCATTTTTTAAAATTGCATTGTTTTCCCTTTGGCTTTACCCAAAAATAAATAGATTCCTTTTTTTTACCTATGCAATTCTTAACATTATTTTTCTCTATTGCTTCATATGCTCTTACAAAAAATTAGCATTTATCTTTGACGATCATGATGCAGATTCATCAATATTAAGTTAAGCCTGGTCTCTCTGTCATGCAGGTTTTCACCTTCCCTGGTGATCTCCAGTTACGAATGGCTTCTATGACGCCTGAGGACTACAATGGCTTTGACACTGCGCTGGGGTGAGTCTTGCTGCTGTCGACCAACAGCCACACTACCATTCAGTTTAACACAATCCTGGGGATGGACTTTCTTTCTTGACACACTGCACACAGACACACTGCACACAGACACACTGCACACAGACACACTGCACACACTGCACACAGACACACACTGCACACAGACACACACTGCACACAGACACACACCGCACACAGACACACACACACCGCACACAGACACACACACTGCAAACACTGCACACACTGCACACAGACACACACACTGCACACACACTGCACACACACTGCACACACACTGCACACACACTGCACACAGACACACACACACACACACACACGCACACATTGCACACACACTGCGCACACACACTGCACAGACACACTGCACAGACACACTGCACAGACACACTGCACACACACACACACACACACACACACACACACACACACACACACACTGCACACACAGACACACAACCCACAGCTCTTTCCAACAACAGCCATGATCTTGGATCATTATTTCAACACCTGCCAAATTAACCAATCAGTTATAGGGATGTAGTTTTACCCTTCAGATGTTCACCGACTTATTTCCCCCCAGGAATAATTTCGAGTACTCTCTGGAGGCGTCCAAGTCTCTGCGTCAGAAGACTGGTGACGGGACGATGACTTATCTCAACAAGGGTCAGTTTTATCCCATCACCCTCCGAGAGGTCGACAACAAGGGAATTCAGCAACCGATCACCAAAGTTCGGGTAAGAACCGACAACGACGAGCTTGCAAAAAAAAAAAACCCTTCTCAACTTGACTTCTTCTTTCATTTCATGTGACAGAGTGTGGTGATGGTGGTGTTTGGTGAGGAGAAATGCAGAGACGATCAACTCAAGCACTGGAAATACTGGCACTCCAGGCAGCACACAGCCAAGCAGAGATGCCTCGATATCGGTGAGAATCTTTATCCATTAAATATGTTTCTGAAGCCCTGTCATTATTGACATTTGTTTGTATTCTTTAAATATAAATCAATATATTTAAAAATGTAAATCCTTTTTTGAAGACTTTTTAGATGTATTTTATATTTGAATATTTTGTTCCCTGTAAGAGGTCAGAAATTGTAACTTTTTCATCCTAACATGTCTGTAAATCCCCATGGTAATATTTTGTTATTTAAAAAAAATCTTCTACAGCTGATTACAAGGAGAGCTTCAACACCATCGGCAACATCGAGGAGATTTCCTATAATGCTATTTCCTTCACATGGGACACCAACGAGGAAGCTAAAGTAAGTTCAACTACAAAAAATGACCAAAGAAAAACTAAAAGGAGAAACTTTTTTTTTTTTTTACATTTCAATTGTCTAGTTGTACTTTTGCTTTGCTTTGTGAAAAATACATTTTCAACATTGCCATATTTTCTCCAACAGTTTCCACAAGAAACTTTCCAGCTAAACAGGATTCCTTTAACCAGTTAAATCAAAATTGAACTTTTTTTATTATGGTCCTGCGGAAGCTAAGTCATTTTGGGTCTTCAAGTAGAAACAAAAAGTTTCAAAGTGGCAACTGGTCTAACTTGTTCGTGTGTCTCGAGTGTATGTTTTTGCTCGGAATGACGGGTAGCAGAAACTCGGGTGTGAACAGTAGTTCAACAGGTCTGAGGAAGTAACTCGAGGGGGAGTCGTCCGTCTTCATCAGTTCTTTTTTTAGTGACTGTCTGTCGTTGCGAGATGGAAGATGCATGTACAAACAAATGAAGGGACAACATGGCGCCCTGCGTCATTTTTCTCTCTCATAAGCACGTGAACCCGGATGTGGGTCTAACTGTTGCATGACTGGAGGCCTGTGTCCATAGGATGTTCATCCTTGTGTGTGACTTTGTAAGCACCTCCCCTGCCGGCTTGTTTGATTCTCTCATTAGTATGAATGTTTGTGTGCCCCCGGATGTTTTAACCCTGCGGCATATTTATTTTATCAGCCTCTCCCTTTATCCAGCAAAATTATTTGGTTTAAAAAAGAAAAAAATGGTTTCTTTTATTAAACATTAATGCTAGGTGTTTTTTCTTATACAAATTATGTATGATATGTGCAATTACAATACATACATGCTACATATTTTAAATAAAAACAACTTCAAATGTAATTTGAACTAAGTGTTTTTAAATGCATTTTAAAGCTTTCACCCACCGACAAGTGTAGCATGTATGCCTTAAAGTTGATATTCAACAAATGTCAACACAAAACACACAATTACTGTTACGCTATTACTACAGCAGTGACGGGTCGTCAGGGCCAGCAAGGCCTTCTCTGCTGGCCTAAACATAATCAGAAAATCAATTCAATTTTTTAATACAAAAAAAATAAAATGTTACTGTTTATTTTTCATAAATATGTATTAGAGCGTGTTTGTCGTGGCCATGGAAACCACACAGACTGTAGTGGGAGTGATATTGATATAATGCTCTGATGTTGTGTTCATTTGATGATGATCTAAACGTCTTATTGACCTATAACGGTACACGGTCGGATCCCTGTGGTGTAAAGAACCTTAAAGTAGTTATTGAGAGATGGATTTATTCAAAGTGCGCCACTGAAGGCCAATGTTTGAAATGCACGGCCCGCCACTGTACTACAGGGTTCACATTTTTACCAAATTCTTTAAGTACTGTTTAAGAATATCATCCCGCTTTTCCAAAGGAGAGTGCTTGTATTTCCCGGTCATTTTTGTAGTACATCAAAACACGAGTTTCCACAAAGGTACACGCCTTAATCTGAACTCGCCGGTAGAGGGCGGCAGAGGACAATAAGAGCGCCGACGAAAGTGATAATATTATTGTTATTATCATTGGTTAAGTCTCCTCTCCTCTTCTCCGCAGATCTTTATTTCAGTCAACTGCCTGAGTACAGACTTCTCCTCCCAGAAGGGCGTCAAAGGTCTTCCTCTCAACCTGCAGATCGACACCTACAGCTACAATAACCGCAGCAACAAACCCATCCACCGAGCCTACTGCCAGATCAAGGTGTTCTGTGACAAGGGGGCAGAGAGGAAGATCCGGGATGAGGAGAGGAAACAGTCCCGCCGGAAAGGGAAGGTTACAGACATCAACCCCAGTCTTTGTGAGTCATTCTTTTGTTTACTTAACTGCTTGGCCTTGTTTTAATGAAGTGAAGATCACAAAAAAAGAAAAGCAGAACATATAGGGCTTCTTTAGTGTCTTACACCCCCCTGGACAGTACCCTTTATGGAGAACAAGAGATTTTACATGCAGTCCTGAGTTCTGAACAGATCTCCTTACATGGTCATACACTTCATGAAAGTCCTGCAGACGCCCCATGATGCATCGTTTCTTTATAGTGGAATGTGTGGTTCTAATGGTGAAGACAATGCAATAATACAATGTTTTATATACCCCCCCTTTCTAATTGACATTTCTAATTGACACAATAATGAAATCCAGTTTCTTTGATTTCTCGTCCCACAGACCAGGACGTCAAAGTCCCCATCCTACAGAAACGCAACGACGTGACCATCTTCAAGATGATGACGGACATGGAGACGCAGCCTGTGCTCTTCATCCCAGATGTTCACTTTTCCACGTTTCAGCGACATGTAGGTTTAAAAAAAAAAAAATTGCTCTTCTTCTTCACTTTAGAATGCAGCTCCCCACTATTGTGTGGGTTTTTTATAATAAATAGTTTAACATTAACGGTTTTCATCATTCTATACATTTTGTGAAAATGCTTTTATGCAAATAATTTCGCGTAAATGCAACAAGCAGTGAGTTATTCAGCCCTTAATATTAATTTCATGATGAGGAAAGAAACTTACGACGACAAAAGTTTCCTCATCTGACTAAACTATCTTTAAAATGTGTTTTACATTGTTATTATCTAACAACTTCCGTTTGGTTTTTAATTACTCAATCATATCATTCAATTTTAATTATTTTGAACAAGATATTTTGAATACATATTTAGCTGCTTTGACAATTTGTAACATTACATCTTGTAACTGCACAATGTTTTTCAAAATGGTTACTGCTAACATTTGATTTAAATGAGAAAGAATAGATTTATTGACTTATTTTGTCTTCCTAAGAACACATAAACATGCAATCATCCTGACACGCAGCATCTACAGGGCGAAGATAAAACACTTAAGTTTATGGCATGTATTGACTGGAAGGGTCAACGCGACCTGTGTCAGGGTCAGGGAGGTCTGATTGGAGTTTCAAATAATAACTCCTGCATAATAACTCCTGCAATAAAACTTGCTGCCATGTGTCCACGTGTTTGTCAAGAGAAACCTGGACCACATTTTTTTTGCTGAAATGTGCAGCACAGGTCGCAGAGTTTTTTTTTATCAGAGTTAACCTAAAGCCGACTGGACTCTGACCCGCGGTTACACGTGATACATGACCACTGTGTGTTCATGTTGGTGAAAAATCCCCCAAATTAATGTTTACAAGCAGTCACAGATCAATCCAAATATACTGTATGGAGCACTATTGCTGATTTGGTGAAGTCACCTCTGGGAAAAAAAAAATCTTTTGTGGACTTCAGCACCAGCTGAAAAGGAGATGGAAAGATTATTTTCACCTGTGACCCTGAACCTAACTGAACTCTTTGTCCTCGAGCTTTCTGATAAACTGAATTTACCAGGCTCCTGCCCGGAATAGAACTCACCTATCAGCAAGCACTGAGATCAATATGAACTCTGGATTAATTGGCAGGGTTACATAAAAACAAAGCTATTTTGTTTGTTTCAACGAAACATTTTAAGTTCAGAATAACAAGTCAGCTCGTGCAGCTATATTTAACGCAGTATTATTCCAAATCTCATTCATTTTAGTAGAACTTGTTATGCAGTGTTAGGGATTATAGATATTGTTTTCTATAATTATTGAACACAATATTGGAAGGTTATCACACATTATTGTAGATATTGTTGACTTGAAATTTTTGTTTTAAAGGGTGCAATAATTTATACATTTAATTAAAGAATGCCATCTAATGATAATACTTTTAATCTATTTGTTCACTAGATTGTCTGCCGCCTGATTTGTATCCTAATGTCTACCTTCTGTTTTTCTTGCAGCCTTTTGCAGGAGAAGAAGGAGAAGACGGGTAAGAAAATTTCACGCCGTTTCATTCCAACATCCTTTCTCAGCTGTAGGCAAGAGGCAACCTTTGACACTTTCTAGTAACTAGCAGAGGGAGAGAATGATATGTTCACTTCTCGGAAGCTGCAGCAGGCTTGTGCATGCATGTGGGGTTTTTTATGGTGTGTCCGGGGTCATGGAGGGCTCTAGCTAATGATTTGTGTTTCTGTATTTGCAGCTCTGGCATGAAGAGATTACCCTTCAGTGACGATGAGTTTGGTTCGCCGCCGAACAAGATGGCCAGAGTTGACGAACCAAAGAAAGGTGCGTGATTGGCGTTCACATGCTGATCAAAAGGGGGGTGGGTAGGTGTGTGTGTTTGTGAGAGAGTTCACGTGCACCATTCATGTACATGGTTTCGGGTTCAACCCCTCTTGAGCACACATGCACTCACAAACACACTCGAGGCCTCAGCATAGTGGCCTCCGCCAACAAACCACCACAACAAAACAGAGCACATGGGCCCTTTGCCTTACATACTCTATTAACATTAAACTGCACCAGATAATAACTTACACAGACTTTTGTTAACATTGTAAATGTTTGTATATACTGTATATTTGTAGAATAACAAGTTTTTCAAATTTAGAATTCTATTTGTATTCTTTATTCTTATTTAAGTATTTTATTAAAATGTCCCCTTCTGGGACTAATAAAGGAAAATATATATATATACCTATTTGTGCTGAGCCATAAAAAAATATATTATTTAATTGTGTGGCAAACTAATGTAAAATATGTTTTGCCTAAACAATGCTGGACTCTTTAATACAATACTAATACAATAACACTGATGTGGCAGAATCCTCTCTATTCCAGTCCATTTGTAGCCTGTTTTAACACAGAAGAGTGATCGTGATCTTTTACATTAAAATAGGAGGTTGTAAGCCAGGACAAAATATTTAATTTGGTTATCCATCTCCTGCTTTCTGCTCGTGAATGTTGATGCTGACGCTCTTGTTTGTCCTCACAGTGCTGCTGTATGTGAGGAAGGAGACGGAGGAGGTGTTTGACGCCGTCATGCTGAAGAATCCCACACTCAAGGGCCTGGTGGAGGCGGTGAGTTGTAGCCTCTTGTATGAAGAATCGTGATTTTGAACTTCTAAAAATGTCCAAAACTGCTGCATGATATAGAACGGGCAGTATTATAACTATACTTAATTGAAGATTAAATATTTGTATTTGCTTTTCCAGATTTCAGAAAAATACGAGTTACCTTTGGAGAAAGTTGGCAAGGTCTATAAGAAGTGCAAGAAAGGGTAAGTTCACTAACTGTCTAACTATTAATTACAAGTAATGGTCTGATGAAGCTTCATGAAGCAGTGTCGTTATTTTCAAAGCCCACTAGATGGCGGTCTCTGAACTATTTTCCTTTTTTTTGAACAGTTTTAATCACATCACATCATTTTTAAACTGTTAGCGCCACCTACTGACCTCTGAATAAAATGACACTGCTTCAGGAAGCAGCCCATCCCTATTAATTACTGATGCGTCGCCTCCTAGAGGGAACCACGACCGCGGTTATCTTTGAATAACAATATACATAGTTTATAGTTTAATTTGTCAGTCAAAACAATGCATCTTTATTTGAACCAGGCAGACAAAATAAATGGAGATGATTTTATATAGTTGTGCAAACTATTTTTGTAGTTTAAATTTAATACAATATTTCCTGAAAACCAACATTTTTTTTCTCACCTTTTTCTCTTTCTTTGATTCCAGAATTCTAGTCCACATGGACGACAACATCATCAGGCACTACTCCAACGAGGACACTTTCCAAATTTCCCTGGAGGAGCTCGGCGGCATGTACAAACTCACCCTCACTGAGATCTGATTGGACCAGAGAGGGGTAACATCACAGATGGTGGAATAAGACAGACGGTGGTTTACGTGTCAAGTCATGATTCATGGATCATGTTGTAAATAACAGTCAAAGAAACGGTATTTAAAAAAACCCGCCCGAGCGCTCAATACAATCAGGTCCAGTTTTGATAGTCAAAGGTTCAGCATGATGAACCTCGGAGGATCGAGCCTACTTTTGTGTTGCTACTGTACCTCATGCTTTGTTAGCAGCAGTTTGACTAAAGCCATAGCACTGATTGCCGCCTGATAGGAGTTAAACAGGTTTAGTGTATTAATGTGACATGGCAGTATTTAGTCTTCATGCCATCATGAAATTACCGTAACATTGTGTGGATGTTTCTCGTATTATAACAACACACGTGTTGTGTGAATGCTTAAATGCATTTGTTTTTCCTGCGAGTCATTCCAATGATGGCCGCTTTGTAAGTATTATGGAATTTACTAAAGGACACCTGCAAGAGTAGATTCTGAATGTAAAACAACACTTTTTTTCTGTGTGTTTTGACAGCGCTCTGTGAAAAAGAAAGCCATATGTTGCCATAATTCAGTTTTTAGTGAAAGAGAAAATAGATTTAAAAAAAAAAAGAAGCTACTTTAGCGACAATTCATGTAAATATTGAACGAAAATTTTGAGAAAAGGACATTGTTGTGTCCTTTTTTGTATCTGAGTACTTATTGTGTATATATTTATTAAGAACGGATGTGGGTATTGTTTTTTACACTATATATTCAGATATTCTAATAATATAATGTTTTTTCCTTTTGTAAGATCTGATTATCACATCAAGCGGCAAGCTAGTTTGGAGTTGCTGTTACTTTCTTGAGTTTTGTAATGGACAAAATGCACAAAAGTGCACAATAAAATCTGTTTTCTCCTCTGAAGTGATTGTTTTTAAGATGTCTATATCTATCTGTCTATGTTATTTGGACGATCATAACAACACTTGAGAAGTTGTAAAAATGTCTTTATTCTCTATCGTAAATAGTTTATTCATAAGTAATTCAGAGTATATTATAGTATTCATAACATTTGAATGTACATTTTGTAAGTCAGCCAGGAAAATAATATTTTGGTTTATTCAAAAAAAATTTAAATAAAGATTTTTTTCCAAGTAATGTATTCCTTATTCCATTTAATTGTTCTATGTGGAGAGAAGTTGTGTACAAAATACATTTTAGCGGCCAATAGTACTTGTTAATGGTAAGTCTGATATCTTTTCAGGAAGTTTCTCAACATCATAGATGCATGACAATATGAATTGTAGGCCCCCCCATTTTATTTGAAAAAGATTTTGAGGAATAAGGTTTATATGGAGTCTGGTTCTTTCACAAATTATTTTATCCAGAGATGCTCAAATGTATTTTCTAAGGTGATGATGTTTATATTTCCAAACCAAAATTTTCTTAATGTCTTTATTTGTAGAATCACGAACATTCAGGGAAAGGGCAGGATAAACAAAGCGTGATATGCTTCCGCTTAACTTAAATAACTCTACCTAAAATAGAAAGATCTCTTTGCAGTAAGATATTTAGAATTGATTTCTTTTTTTAAATTGTTGGTTGGAAATTAGATCTTTGGGGTTCTTTTATATCTTTAATAATATTAATGCTATGATATGTTATGCTATTTTTTTTTTTTATAGGGATGTTGCATATTGCTGGTTCAGTATAATTATGCATCATTCAAATTTCAGGTACCAACTATTAATTGCTTTTTCTATTTCAGACTTATTTCCTAAGAATAATAAAGTGTCGTCAGCGAATTGTGTTATCTTAATTGCTCTCTGGAAAATATGCATTACATTGAATTGTTTATTTTTAAGAAATACAAAAGGAGAACCTGGGCAACCCTGATGAAAAGATCTAAGAATTGGAAAGCTTTGGTAGTATTTGGGAGTTAGAATAAGTTAGAATACAGCATTCTAATGCATGGAATTAAACAAAAAGTATGAAGGGCTTGAAAAACAAGATCAGGTTCGACTGTATCAAACGCTTTATAAAAATCAAGAGAACCTTCCCTGGTTTAGGAATCAAAGTGATTAAACATTGTTTCATTGAAGTTGACAGTTCCTTTCTGTCTATACATTCTTGAAACATACAACAGCATTCATGCCCAAAAGCATGAATAAAATCCAGTAGGAAGACCATCTGTACCTGGAGACTTGTTCTTCATTTTAATGGCTGCTTCCAGAATTTCTCTTTTGGATATTGATTCATCACAATTTGTTTTAAATTGTTGTGAAATCTGTGGGACACTATTCTTTATTTATTGAATGAACGGTTCACATCCAATGGCATTAAACTAAGAAGAACAAAACTTTGAATAGAATTTATAAACATAATTGGAAACATCAGAGGGGTCTGAAATAACATTATCCTCCATTTTGAGTGAGCTGATATTATTTCGATTATAATTCCTTGTGAATGTGCTTGATACCCTTACTTTAAATTTAAAATATATTCCCATTTTTGTATATGAGTGAGGGTCGCGTTGCTAAATTAATTGCTAATACAATTTAATTTTCCATTAGCCTTTTATCCCTTTCTTCAGAGTTAGAGGATTGTTAAAATTGATAATTATCATTTGATGCTCTGAGAATGGAGCATAACTGTGTGAAACATTCAATACATATTGTATAAGGTCAGGGGATATCAACCACAGGTCTAATAGGGATTTAAATGAACCACTTGCATTACTCCAAGTTTATTCTTTTAAGTCAGGATATAAAAACCGCCATACATCGGTAACATTCACTTTTATCTTGCGAATGCAGGAAGGAATCTGTCCATTGCACCTGCTACACTATAATAATCACCACCAAATATGTACTTTAAGTTATTAAACTTTTGTTGAATCTTAATAAGTTTGCTGATTATCAGGGGGGACGTTGCTTTTGCCAAAGATAAATTGTTGTGGCCATAAACATAACAAACCAACAGGTTTTTTACCTTTAAAACTAAAAAAATACATCTTCCTTCTTTGGTAGTATTCACATACATAATATTTCCTTTAAATTTATTTAACAAAATAGCAACACCTGCCGAGTAGTGTGATCCATGACTCAAATAAATTTGATCTCCCCATTGACTTTCCCAAAACTCACTTTCTCGGTACATATATTTGTTCAAGTTGGACCTTTTTGGTGGTAAGGACTGGAGAACAAATGAATCGTCCATCGAAGTGTAATCCATATTTAAATCTTCTTTCTTGACTTTTTTAGCAGCTCTTTTTGTCATTGAACTAGCTTTTATTTAGGTATGTAGGCAGAACTTTATTTAGCTTAGCCAGATAGCCGCCTTTCATTACGTCTGTGTCTTCTTAAACACGAATTTGTAATAAATTCTGAGCTAGAAAAGGTCTGTTATCAGCAGTTCAAACGAGTTCACAAAACATTCTCTTCAGGTCTATCAAGGAGAGCCAGATAAGATTCTCTAACTTTACACGGACAAAGTTTCTGTGGAATAATTTTTACCATAATTACTCTAATATATATATATATACAGCTGTATATATATATATATATATATATATATATATATATATATATATATATATATATATACAGTATATATATATGAATTAATGATATAGCTATATAATTATTTGTAGTGTTGAATGTTTGCTATTTGTTTTGAGCAGTTTTGTTACTACATTTTTTCCAAAGAATATTTTTTGGAAAAGTAAAAAAAAAAAAGAATTAAATATTTCAAGGATGATTTAGATTCTACCAAAGAAAAATCGAAGGTATGAAAATGACAGGGATTTTTTCATCTGTGCTTGTTATGTCAACTGAAGTATGTGAGCTGAGATAAAGCTGCATAGTAGTGATGGTTTGATGAAGCTTCATGAAACAGTGTCATTATTTTTAGAGTCCACTAGATGGCGGTCTCTGCACTATTTTCCTTTGTTTTGAAGACGGTTCTAATAAAACACGACATTATTTTTAAAATGACGGCGCCACCTACTGACCTTTAAACAACCATAAGCTTCATGAAGCTTCATCAGCCCATCACTACAGCATCGTGTAAATACATAAACAACTATTTTTGTAGTCACTTATCAGTAAAAGGACTCCCAGTAGTCCAATCCCCATGATGCACTGCGAATGTAATGCTCTTAAAACACAATTAGAGGATAAGAATATTCAATAAATGTTAATCCTGTTGGGTCCGTTGAGAGTGGAATAGAGTGACTTTCATGTGTGAAGCAGTACATGAAGAGTAGTTACATTTTAACTAGCATGACCAACCCAACAGGTCCATGCTGTCTCTGCAGCGCCATCTGCTCTGTATTTCCCTGTGCCTCTTCACCATCCTCACTCCAAATCCAATAAATGTCCTCAGTTCACCCCGCGCTCGCTGCCAAGATGCAGCGCTCATACTTCTGCATGAGCGACTCGCCTCAGAGCGGCTCTGACACGCAGCTCTGGTGGCATATGGTGGAATTTTCCCTTTGTGTGTTGTTGAAAAAAAAAAAAGACTGTATGTCTGCAGTACTTTTTTTTTTTTTTACGGACTCCTTTTGTTCAACGAGTCATGCGAGTATGAGTCATATTTTTACAGCTTGTTTACACCTCGCTCGCTTTTTGTCAGTCAATCTTGCGTCAGTTTCGACTCCTGCCCACTTGAAAGTGTTCGCTCTTATGACACACATGTCTGCCCTCCTGGCCTTCAAAGTTCTCGGTGTCCTCATGAGACCCTCACACCAGCGCTACACATCTGAAGACCACTAGAGATTCTAAAGAGTTTAAGCTTAAAATCAGATGAATAGAGATGTTTTTTTTTGTTCAGGCTTTTCCTTGATTTTCTGGAACTCCTGTTGTGTTATCAGTTTTATCTTGACCTTTAAAGTATATATTTTATTGAATATTGTTTTGATTGTTTAAGCGCTTTGTGACCCTGGAATTGGAAAAGCGCTATACAAATAAAAATTACTTACTTACTTACAGTTCAAAATCAAGGTTGGATTTCAGAAACAATAAAACATGTATATGAAGTCAGACTTGATGATCAATTTCTTCCCTTTGCATCATGACTGTACGCCTCAACGTACAGCGTTTCCTCTAAAAAAAGCCCAAGTGATGCAATAAATGAAAAGCCTGTGCGATCCGTCATCCTTCCACTGATGAACGCAGCAGTGACAATAGGTCTTCTTAACGCTATGAAATTGGATCAACATCTACACATGCATCAAGAAGGTTAAATTATTGAACAATATCACAGATTTGTTTGTCTTGAGCATCCTCATTAGAGTCCAAAACAGTCTCCAGGGGAGCTCCTCCAGGGAGCCCTTAAAACCTGCCTCCCGTTCCTCATGTTGCCAGGACAACAGACAGAACACAAGTCCCAGTCTCCTAGCAGCAGATTGGTTTCCGAGTCCGATGGTGTCCAATCAGAACGCGGCTCTTGTGGAGGAATCTGTGTTGTTGCTGGAGGGGTGAGTGTGGAGGGGGGGGGAGGGGGGCTCTGGTGCACAGAGCATCCTGAGCTCGTGGAAAAGTAAGCTGTCGCTTGTTATTGAAACCACCATCGAGCGCCTGTGTAATTACAGAGTCAAAACAACAAGTCGCTCTCATTGTTGAACATCTTTAGAAGTTCAACACTTTTGTAGAATTTGCTGATTTGGCACATTTACATATCATTTTCGTCTAAATCAAAGCAAATTACACACTAAAATCCTCACTAAAATTTTGCCTTTTTCGTTTTTATTTGTTCAGGCTTTTCCTTGATTTTCTGGAACTCCTGTTGTGTTATCAGTTTTATCTTGCCCTTTAAAATATATACTTTACTATTGAATATTGTTTTGATTGTTTAAGCGCTTTGTGACCCTGGTCTGGAAAAGTGCTATATAAATAAAAATTACTTACTTACTTACTTAAATCATCATTATAATAGTGAATGTTTATTCTATTATTAAGACATGTACAATAAACTACCATCACATTACGTTTTTCTGTGTATTTTACAAGGCTCAATGCGAACAAATTATTATATTAAAACGTTAAAAAGGTTTCGTGGTTATTTTTAAATATTTTAATAATAATATATAATGATTTTCGTGTGTATTGCACATGAAGAAAAAAGTTGATGAAGTGATAGTAATGATCATTTTCTCAATGTGTGTATTTGTATACATGGTTGTCTTTATGTGTCCAGTGGTCGAGGAATGCTGAAGTCTTTACCTGAATGAGCCTCGGGGGGACATCCTGGAAAGGTCACCAGTTCATTCGAAAGGTAAGAAAAACTCACACCCACAGAAAATGTTGCCACACAAGTGAACTTTTTTTTTTTTTTTAGGATGTGGGAGTCGGGACAGAGAAAGATACTCTACCTCGATTGGACGTTCATTCAAGAAGAATTCACACTGTGGAGAAATATGCAAATCAGTAGATCTAATTGTATTCTTAAGCTAAAACTTGACTTGATTTAAAGTATTGAACTTATATATATATATAGTAGAACTCTGTGTTAGCTCAATGCGTACACGACGTATAGAAAGTACATAGGCTGAAGCATACGGGCAGCAGGAACACGTTGCATGAAATAAAGGGGAGGAGGAGGTTAAGGGGTTCATGCAGACTAGGAATCTGGTTCGACTGTGTCCTCTCACCGAGATGACGGCATTGAGGTGGCGGTTGAAAGAAGCGTCTGTGTGCTCTTCAACTTTGAAGCAGAATGCTTTTTGTGAACGTAACCGGTACGACAGTGTTAGCAGAGTTGTGTGTGTGTGTGTTGCTCAAAATACCATTAAATGACACTAGTGATTTATTAGTGATAGTAGTGAAGTTATTTAACAGTTATTAAAAATGGAAGATGATCTATTCGAAATGCAGCAGTTGCAGTGTTGGATCGAGAATTCTTGGAAATAGGTGGAAGTTCCACTTTTGTCTTCCAGTCTGTCAGAGTTCAGGGGCTTCTTGTGAAATATAGACCCTGGGTGGTATATTTAACCCTGTTGGGGCAACTCCCCCCCCACACACTTTTTGACTTGGCTCCTGGTGTTCTAGGGATGGGGGAGTTGCTTGTGGAGGCCCAAATAGGGCCAGCATAACCTTTCCTCCAGATCCTAAGTTGAAGTGGACTGGCCTACTTTAGCCGGGCGCCAGGACGTGCAACCTTCCTGCTAGACGTGCACGTCTCTGCAGGGCTTCCTACCTACCGCCTGTAGATTCTGCCTGATCCCTGAGGTCACGCTTACGTGACATCTCTGGCCTGACAACACCAGGAGAGCTAACGCACATGTGGTCATATAAGGTGAAGTTAAAATAAATCCATGTTAACTCGATGACTTTTCATCGCAGGCGACTAGAGCTGTGTTTCAGGTCATGACACATTTTTCTTTTTGTCCAACCAAACTGCTGATATAACTTCATAAGTAGGTCAAGACTGACTTCGGTTTCTAGGTTTTTCTTACCTTCGAATGGACTGAATCATCAGGCCGTTGTAAAGCCTTTTTCAAACAAATATATAAATAAATACATATTGTTAACTTATTTTAATATGCAACAAAGAACTCTAAGGAAGGCTATACCAGGACGTAAATAGCTGTCCATGTGATGAGTTCAAATGGGGAAATCCACTGCTTAAAGAAATGTACCACACCCACAGACAAAACAGGTGGAAGCTCATGACTCACATCTTGTTATTCCATGTTTAATAAATGTCTCCAAAATCAAGTTAGTTTTAATAATCCATTAAAAATGTTCATTATTAATATCAACCAGAAAACAACATATTTACAATAAAGTCTTATCCACCTTTTGTTCATACAAATAGTTATGTGGATGTTTCTCTTACATTTTTGTTTGTCCACTTTCTCAGCGACAAAACAACACAAACATTTTCAAAAATAACAAGACAACACCCCGCGCTTTAGCGGCGCAGACGACGCGTTCACGTGTCGTTGGAAATGTAAAGCTTTCCATTTACTCTGTAATAGTGTTTAGCCTGTTCATAATAATAGTACAAGGTTGTTTTGTCAAATAATAATGAAGGTACATCAATTATAGTTGTTTTCTCAAAATTCTCAACTGCTTATTTTGTGCGTTGAAAATGGACCGATCAAAAGCCACACAAATTAGAACTTATATAACAAATAGACCAGATGAACATTTCTTTATTTGATCCACAGAAAGAATATTAAGTATACATTTCCTGATAAGAGCGAAAGTGAAATTCTTTAGGTTTGTCACAGATCTCTGGCGTTTGATACTACATTCTGTTTATAGTTGTTGTGGTAAAGAATGATTGCTTACAAATAGTGTTGCGTAAAGGGTGCACTACATGATAAAAAAAAAATAATACATGTGCAAATCTTTGGTGTTATTTAATACAAATATGAAGCTAGTTTCCGCGAAAATGCGTCACTAAGCTGAGAACATTGCGAGCTCATAAATTCCTACAGTCCGTAAAGGCAGCATACACTGGATAACCTTTTGCCTAGTTTAACGGATGGCAGTTCATCGGGTTTACCCTGACACGGCTGACTCTCTTAGCCACGCCCACCAACGGCCACGCACCCTATTTCCTCCAACCGCCCATTGTGCATGCAGTGTTCACGCGCGCTGTGCTCTCCCATTGGCCGAGCGTCAGCACACACTCGATTCTGATTGGCCGAGTGTTGCCACCCGCCGGTACGTGTTGCGAGTTTTGTTTTTCTTTTTTTTCCCCTCCTCCTCCCCGTGGTTTACACACACAGCTGAGAGAAAAGGGAGCCAGTCTAAGACAAAAAAAACACTTCAATCCAGCCAGAGGACGAGCAGCAGCGTCAGCGACTGCAGTCTCTTTGTTTTGGACTCTTATTGACAAGCGATCTTTTCCAATGGCATCGCGAAAATATACAGAAATGGAGTCATTCGAGGTGAGCGGATCTTTTGTATTTCACTTTCCCTCCTTTCCTGCGATTTTTTTTCAACTGTCACAGAATAAATTTTAATAATTAAAAAGATAAATATGAACAGTAGTGGTTACATTTTATTTTTAGATATTTTATTATATTACATCATGTGATTATATATATTTTTTGCGTGTGAACAAACATATTCAATTGAAAAGCATTTTAAATAGCAGTGATATTTGTCCAGTAGTTTATTAATGTGATACATTTAAAGTGCTAGAAAGAAACAGTTAATCTTGTTTACTGTCCGTTATGGCGTTAAAAGTTTCAGTCCTATGTTCAACTTCCTGATGCAAACCCGCTTTGTGGGGATTTCACATGGCTCACATCGCTATGTGGTCTATATTTGGCCATGGGAGGTGGTCTGGCTTCATGCCCATTGGCCTCCATGACCCCCTCCCTCTGACCCAGGAAGTAAAGATGCTGAACTAGTGACTTAAGAGTTTCAATGGAGTCACCAGCACTACAGATGTTTGCTTGCTAACATGGCTTATAAAAAGACAATATAGTGAACATATATGTACTTCTTTTCAGGTGGAGTATGTAGGTCAGTGCGGTCCCTGCCCCAAAAGAAGGAAGCATGACATCAACCAGTCCGGCAGCAGCTGTTCTCCTGCTCTGGAGTACACAGACCTGGAAGCAGCAGAAGCTCTAGTGTGCATGAGCTCATGGGGTCAGGGTAACTTTCTCGGCAGCAATAAGCTGAACCCTTGCAAGCCCAGACCCCTCACCCCTGCGTCAGACTCCTGCGACTCCCTCTTCCCCCCGGAGATCCCTGAGCCCTCTAAAGACTTTGTGTCTCTGTCATCCCTGGTAAGTGTTACCTGGTGTTTGTTCGGCATACACATTCCTGAGATTTCATGTTTTGTGATCCGCTAATGATGATGAGGTCAGAGAGCAGGAGAAGCAGCTACGAATCTGTTGATCAGAGTGTAACTCCTCTCATAAGAATAATTTAAGAGCAATCAGTTCGCACTGATCTGTGTTCACAGCTATTGTAAAACAGGGAGCCTGCAGACATGTTTTTTCTGTTATTACAATGGAGCTAATTCCCCCACCCCTCCTCTCTCTAGTGCATGACTCCCCCTCAGAGCCCCAGCTTTGTTGAGACTTCCACCGCTGCTGCATGTGGACAGCCTGAGATGGCCCCGGTTTCCAAGAAAAGTCCATGCCTCCCGCCTCCATCCCAGCCTTGCAGAGCGATGGTGACCAGCGTGATCCGCCACACTGCAGACACCACCGCCTGCCACATCTCGGTCCCCCCCGGTCTGGATAAACCCGTAGACACTGCGACACTAAAGGTCTGCCAACAGCAATGCATCGCAAAAACACCTCCACAGAAGATAATGACACAATCAGCCACTGGTCTAGTCATACCAACCACCTCAAGAACAGAGCAGCAGTGCACTCCGACACAACCGTGGTTCATCTCCGCACCCACTCCTGCCAGCACCCAATCACAGGACAGTCTTTCTTCTCCGCCTGCTCCCTCAAGTCATTCCACACCTCCAGTAACAAGCCCTCAAATCATCTGCCAGATGTTCCCAGTCACCAGCCAATCAGGTATAATTTCAGCCTTCATTCCCAGTTCGGTGCAAACGTCCAGCACTGGAATTCGGACTACCACCACACCCATTCTCCCCCAGCCGACCTCATCTAATGCCGGTTCGGTCCAGCAGCCGCTAATTGTGGGCTCAGCCGTGCCTCAGGGAACAGTGATGCTGGTGCTCCCTCAGTCCTCCGTGCCTCAAGTCTCGCACGGACCCCCGACCGTCATGACATTGGGCAACACCAAGCTGTTACCTCTCGCTCCTGCTCCCCTGTATGTCCCGACCGGGCCTACCGGGAGCAACGCAAACACAAAGATGGACTTTTTGCGAAGAAGAAACTACGTGTGCAACTTCCCAGGCTGCAGGAAGACATACTTTAAGAGCTCACACCTCAAAGCCCACCTCAGGACACACACAGGTAAGCTTCTTTAGAGTATCATCCAGTTTCGTGTGAAAAGAGTGATCTCTTTGTTAAAGGTGCATGACTCTCCAGTGACTAACCTGATGATTCCTCTACCCTCAGGTGAAAAGCCTTTCAGCTGCAGCTGGGACGGCTGCGACAAGAGGTTCGCCCGATCCGACGAACTTTCCCGCCACCGACGAACACACACCGGCGAGAAGAAGTTTGTGTGTTCCGTGTGCGACAGGCGATTCATGCGCAGCGACCACCTGACGAAACACGCCCGGCGCCATATGTCCACCAAAAAAACTCCATCCTGGCAAGCTGACATTCAGAGTTTAAACAAAGCAAGTGTTGCCCAAACGATCCCCCCGAAGCAGGGACTGGCCACCTTGAGCATGCTGGTACCTGCCGGCTCACATTAGGCGACCACGCCGGCACCTGCACCTGACATTGCACAGGGATACAAGAGCATCCGCGCACATGAGGCTGCTCTGGTTCTACTTACGGGAATGAAAGATTACATGCACTGGACCTTTTTTTCTCGATACTGCTCATTTGTACAACTGGACTCTTTGTTTACTTCCATGGGTAATATTTACTTGCCAAAGCCTTTGTATGAAATATGTCTTTCACATTTCATCAGTATCTTTTTTCTCTAATATCTTTATTGTGATGACACTTTTGTGAATGTATTGTTGTATTATGAAACACATTTATTTGTCCTATTTGAGGAAATATAAAAATGTTTATATGAATATTAATCATCAATATTGCAATTATACTTTGATTATATGAACTGATCTTTCATATTATTTAATACATATTTGTAATTAAAACTCATCAATGTGCTTCACTTCGTCTCTTTCTTCAGGTTCAATATGAAAATCAACTATAGTCTTTCTTAGTTCTGGACAAGCCTAAGGTTATCTCAGGCAGGATCCTAATAGAGTCAGCAATCTGTTGCCATAAAACGCTCTGAGCCGCCCACTTCCTGTGTGTGTGTCATGACGAACTCCCCGCTGCGGTTCTCTTATATACAGCTGAATCGGATTTAAGTGATTCCAAATGTGCTGACTGGCCTGTGGCTAGTTTCCTGCCGGCTGCACGAAAATCTGAGGTTGTAAAAGCTGGTTTAGGGAGATCATGTGGGGACACTGAGTTCACTTACCAATTGAAAGCTGATCTCTCAGCCTAAATCTGCCATTGGCCAGTATTTCATAGTGCATATTCATAGTCTTACAATGAAAAACAAGTCAAATTCGCTTTCAATTTACTTATTAGTATGCTTTATTCGTTTGGGGAATGACATGAAGTCACATAATCTACACAGCGTTTGACTATCACACACATTTATGAACACAACAGCAGTAGTCCCACACCTAGTAACAGCACAACTCTCCAATCACAAAGAAGGAAATGTAAAGTGTTGGGGGCGCGACCAATCACATCCGAGCATCGTGTACCCGCCCCTCTCGCCTTACTGACCGACATAGTGTCGCGCATAGCAGCTCTAGATATTTGGTCAACGAGGACATCTGCTGGTGAGAATCAGTTTAGGCTCCCACACAAATGCTAGTCAAGAAAATGTAATATATCAAAGAAACGTATTCAATATATAATATTAATATATATTGTGATGATATTTGAAATTGAGGTTCCAGAAGGACCAGAAAAAAAATAATTGTGCCTAAAAAGAACTTAACATGTATTGCGCTTATGCACATTACACATCTAAATCGTTTTAACTCTAACTTTAACAATAATTTAAACAAGGATATAAAAACACATATTTTTTCTTTTTCCAAAATTGTTTTTCTAACATGGTGTTTCTTTCGGACGTTATTAATGGTTGCACCGTATCATGTGTTGCTGTGGTTACGACAACAAAGTGTTGCGTCTGTTCGTCAGATGCAAACTGAAACATTGGATGTAACAGTCTTAGTAGACCAGAGGAACAAAGACAGTCATACATTAAATCAAAGGGTAAGTCGAATCTTTTCATAGCGTAAACAAGAAGCCAAATAGTTGAATAGACGAGAATTTTAAAAAAAAACAACTAACATTTAATAAGATTAACCTGAATATTCAAGTTTATATCTTCTAGTCATCTCATCATGGACATCGGTGAAAAACTCAGAGAACTTGACATTACTTCAGAAGAAGTCAACCGATTCACAAAAGCTTTCAAGGACGAAACATTCCGTCAAATGTTGCTAGAGTACGCGGAGGAAATCTCAGATCCCGAAAACAAAAAGAAATACGAGGAAGAGATGACGATTTTGGAGCAAGAGAGAGGGAACCACGTTGTGTTTATCCACCCAGAACCCTTTAGAGCTTATCGGACCAGTGTGGACGGCAAGAAGAAGTGTTTCATCAACATCTGCTCCAATGAACAAGTGGCCAAACCTGAATGCTCTCCAGGGCGATCCGAGGACGCACGCCGGGGTCAGAAGTGGTCACTGCCTCACAGTCTGCATCCCGGAAGACAACATAGTGACAGAAAGGGAGTGAAACACATGGTGTATGATGTGGTTTTCAACCCGGATACTCTGCACATGGCAGGAAAGAACAGCAGGTTTATGGACATGGTGAAGAGTACAGCCCTCCAGGGGGTACAGGATGCGTTTAAAGTAACACTGGATTCTAAAAATGTCAAAGAATTGAAGGTCAAGTACAAAGGAACACCTCAGCCGTGTATAATTCGTAAACCAATCCCCGGATATAACGCTAAGGAATCACAAAATGAAACATTTTCCTTTCCATATCCAGAGCAAAAACTCAAACCTACCGTGCCCCAAATGTTCGAAGTCAAACCTCAGACCACCAAAGAACCCACCAAGCCACGCTACGACATCAAATATCGATCATATATTGATATGCAGGACTATGCTACGTGTTATATGGATTCCACCAAGAACATCAGACCCAAAGAAATAGTTGTCACAATAGATGTGCCTCTGCTGAAGACTGTGGCGGACACACACCTGGACATAAAGGAGAAGATGATGCTGCTAGAGTGTGAGAAACCATCATACAGACTGGAGCTGCCTTTGTCTTACCCAGTGGACGGAGAAAAGGGAGAAGCGAAGTTTAACCGACATAAGGGACAGCTAACGGTGACATTGCCCGTTTTACCTTCTCCAAAAAATGTCCTGAGCCCTGAGGAGGACAAAAGGAAGGAGAACGATGAACTGGACTACAGGACGAAACATGAAAGAGAAGTTATAGCAGGCAATGAGACTGAAACAAAAGACTCTAGAAAGAAGGAGAAGGTAGACCGCCAGCAAGACTCTGAGATGGACACAAAGAAGAAGGACATAGTCGACCCAATAAATGTTAACACAATGTTGGACAACATGGAAGTTAACTCTACGAAGGAGAATGTAGATGTTAACTTAACAAAGGAAAACATAGAAGTAAAGACAATGAAGGAGAACAAGGAAGTACACACATTGAAGGAGAAGATTAAAATAAACACAATAAAGGAGAACATGGAAGTGAAAACAATGAAGGAGAACGTGGAAGTGAAAACAATGAAGGAGAACATGGAAGTAAAAACAATAAAGGAGAACATGGAAGTGAAAACAATGAAGGAGAACATGGAAGTGAAAACAATGAAGGAGAACATGGAAGTGAAAACAATAAAGGAGAACATGGAAGTGAACACAATAAAGGAGAACATGGAAGTGAAAACAATGAAGGAGAACATGGAAGTGAAAACAATGAAGGAGAACATGGAAGTGAACACAATAAAGGAGAACATGGAAGTGAAAACAATGAAGGAGAACATGGAAGTGA
Source organism: Callionymus lyra (assembly GCF_982586985.1). NCBI lineage: Eukaryota > Metazoa > Chordata > Actinopteri > Syngnathiformes > Callionymidae > Callionymus > Callionymus lyra. Next base: position 22,989,692 of record NC_141835.1, read on the forward strand.
ACACAATAAAGGAGAACATGGAAGTGAAAACAATGAAGGAGAACATGGAAGTGAAAACAATGAAGGAGAACATGGAAGTGAAAACAATAAAGGAGAACATGGAAGTGAACACAATAAAGGAGAACATGGAAGTGAAAACAATGAAGGAGAACATGGAAGTGAAAACAATGAAGGAGAACATGGAAGTGAAAACAATAAAGGAGAACATGGAAGTGAAAACAATGAAGGAGAACATGGAAGTGAACACAATAAAGGAGAACATGGAAGTGAAAACAATGAAGGAGAACATGGAAGTAAAAACAATGAAGGAGAACATGGAAGTAAAAACAATAAAGGAGAACATGGAAGTGAAAACAATGAAGGAGAACATGGAAGTGAAAACAATAAAGGAGAACATGGAAGTGAAAACAATAAAGGAGAACATGGAAGTGAAAACAATAAAGGAGAACATGGAAGTGAAAACAATGAAGGAGAACATGGAAGTAAAAACAATAAAGGAGAACATGGAAGTGAAAACAATGAAGGAGAACATGGAAGTAAAAACAATAAAGGAGAACATGGAAGTGAAAACAATGAAGGAGAATATGGAAGTAAACAAAATAAAGGAGAACGTGGAAGTGAAAACAATAAAGGAGAACATGGAAGTGAACACAATAAAGAAGAACATGGAAGTGAAAACAATAAAGGAGAACATGGAAGTGAACACAATGAAGGAGAACATGGAAGTGAACACAATGAAGGAGAACATGGAAGTGAACACAACGAAGGAGAGGTTTAACACTGTAGAAGAAGAAACATTAAAAGAAAATGAGAAAATAGAAGTCATGAACATATGGAAGATAGTAGAAGAGCAGGATGTGGAAGTAGAGGAGGTGGACATTGGAGAAACTCTGCAGAAACTGGACAGCAGGAAAGAGAGGATCTCAGAAGGGGTTGAAGAAAGAGAAGAGCCGAGCCAAAATAAAGCTTTAACAGAGAACTTGAAAAGTGCTTTGACACAAAGGCAGGCACTAGAAAATAAAAATTTTGAGAAAAGAAAGAAGCTGGAAGAGAAGATGCATGGAAGCCTGGAAGAGCTACAGAGCATTGAGATGAACACATATGTGAATGAGAAGGTTCAGACACAGAGTGAGATCTGTCTGCCAGCTGCTGAGGAAATTGAAAGTGCGGAGGTCCAAAAGAGCAAAGTATTTAAGCAAAAACATAAAGAGAGCGGTGAAGAAGAGCATGGACTGATGGAAGTTAGGTGTGAGCCGTCAACAGAGGAAGGAAATGATTTTGGGGCGGAGGAGAAAATGGTAATCCAACAACTTCTCAGGTCAGACGATGAAGAGGGACACCAGGAGCCTCACATGGAACACTCAAAAAAGACCAATCAGGTGAGAGCTGAAACCCGACAGTCAAGTTTTGGACCAAAGTGTGTCAACTATTGATGATTGTTTTTATTTGCAGGCAACCACGGAGCACTCTAGTCCGATCGAGGCAGTTGAAACGATCTGCAGAGTCCCTCAAGCGGTGGAGGGATCTGCAGACAGAAATGTTCCACACAGGTGCAGCTCTGTGGAAGATGATGTTGTGGATGAAGATGACCTCCCGACAGAACAGATCATCCAAACTCCAGAATTTGTTCCAAAACCACCTTCTGCCATATTGCGTGAGATCGGCAAGGATGGGAAGGAAACCATCATCTCCGATCACTCCACATCTGCTGGGTTTACTTTCCAGAACTCGCTGCTGTATGAGCTTGATTGACAAGCGGTAAGCCGGTCAGTAGAGATTCTGGGCAGAAAATAAACTACGATCAACAGTATAGATGGCTGAGAAGAATCAGAATTTTACTTAGCCTTGAAAAAGTTCAAGTTTTGTTGACTAATTTTTGAAAAAGCTTTGAAATGAATTTGGGTTTTCAGAGCATGCAAATAAAATAACTGTTTTTTACATCAACCTCATTCTTTACTACACTTTTTCCTGCCCAGCTTTCAAGCTTTTAAACATGTATATGATAGATAGATGAGCAACTTATTATGCCAAATATTACCTAAAATTATTATTTTTCATTCGTGTTTAACATTGAAGTGAAATGTAACATAGATTATTGAGGAAAGTAGCAGTTCATTCCTAAGTATCTTCCATTCATTTTCGCTGCGATTCCATCCAGCTAAATATTTCAAGGATGGGAAATGATGATCATCTATATTATGTGCCACAGTACAGTACATTTCTGAATCTCACAATTTATGCCATTTTTCAATACCATGTCTGGCTATAGTGTCGAAGCTGTGAAGATGTCTGGACATCCCATCGCAACTGCCTCCCGAGGTCAACAAGGAGATGCAAATCCCTTGCTTTTGTGAGCACCCCCCCTGGGTCTTGGGGGGTTGAGGTTTCTCCCCTGCTCTGATGAAGGCAATGTTTTCCTGGTTGGATGATGCCACTCACCGATATTAAAAATTTCCCGAAATTAACAGGGCATTGAAGGACATAATTAATGATGGTCTGATGGAGCTTCATGAAACTGTGTCATTATTTTCAGAGTCCACTAGATGGTGGTCGCAGCACTATTTCCCTTTGTTTTGAACAAGTGTTTTAATGAAACATAACAGGATTTTTAAACTGATGGCGCCACCTACTGACCTCTAAACAACATGAAACTGCTTCATGAATTTGAAACTGTTTTGAACAAGTGTTTTAATGAAACATAACAGCATTTTTAAACTGATGGCGCCACCTACTGACCTCTAAACAACATGAAACTGCTTCATGAATTTGAAACTGTTTTGAACAAGTGTTTTAATGAAACATAACAGCATTTTTAAACTGATGGCACCACCTACTGACCTCTAAACAACATGACACTGCTTCATGAATTTGACAGAGTTCAGTCCAGGTGATCTTGTGGCCTAGTTAATCAAGGTGCATTTATTTAGGGGCCTTTTTTATTTAAAAAAAACAACAAAAAACAAACATAAATCAAATCCAGTTGCTAGTTTAAGTAATTACTGAAATTGATTCACTTTTAATTTACCAGTTGTGAATTACAACATTTAAAAGATATCTATATCTTGTTCTCTAATCAATCTATCAAATCTATCAAATACATGGACAAATTCTTTATTTTTTTTAAATAAGGTATTTCTTTGAAAATAAAAACCCACTATACTGGAGCCAGTAATTAGTTCCCACACTATTTTAAATTATGGATGTGTTATTTTTATTAGTTAGAGTATGATAAGCAACCTTGGCATTTAAAAGCATTTAAAGTTTTTTTAAGCTGTTATGTAAAGTGAAGAAAACCAGATGCTATACTTGCTAGCTTAGTGATTAGCCATGCTAGCTGTCAGTCTGAAAACTTCTTTAATTGTTTTTATCTTAATATTTTGTTTAACCAAATAACCACCAAAGCCATTATAAGAACTGTATAATTTTTTTTAAATGTTTTCAAAAAATATTCTTTGTCTTAAAAATTAGTTCTATTTCGTGTTATTAAAAAATAATTGATCTGATCTGAAAAAAAAAAAGACAATTAAAAGGATAACCTAAACATTTCCGAAGGTCACATGCATCTTGCATGATGTGAAAACTTTAAGCATTGCTTTTTTTTTCCCACGCAAATGGTGAAACTAACCCATAATGTACCGAGTTGGCTGAATCATCAATTTTTCCAACAGTTCACCGAAATCAGTGCTAAAGCCTTTTTATTATCATTAAAATACAAGAAACAAGAATATACATACTTTTATTTTAATTAACAAGGCTTAATTATTTTTCAAATATATTTTTAAATGTAGCTTGTTAACAATAAAAACCACCATAAACAAAAACATCCACCATTGGACCCAGAGGTTTCATATTTATAAAAGCAACAAGTTAAGGCTAGCAGAGATGTGTCTTTGTAGCTCTCATCTTCCTCCTCTTTGGATGAAGAGGTCCAAAAACTCAGAGTAACACGAGAGAGAGCAGAAGTAGTGCTGCACAGGAGCATGTGTGCCACCCATGTCGTCCACCAGCACCACCGTGTTCGACACCTGGTGCAGGTTCATGCTCATCGCCATCTTGATGTAAAAGCTGATGCACACCTTGGTACAGTCACACACCTTTGCCACCTCAAGGTCCCGACACAGCTGTGCAGGAATGAGGTCAGGACCGTAGGGTATTCTGCAGTAAGAGAAAGAAACGGGTTTAAAATGGTTTAAATAACTCATGATGATGATCGGTTTCAATCCTAACCTTAGGTTTGCGACGGCTCTGGAAGCCATCTCCTGTAATGGCAGTGGAAAGGTGAGCTGCATGGTGTGATCCAAAGGATTGGGTTGGACAAACGGGTTCCCAAACAAGTCCAAATTCTCCAACGTGAGCTTACGGAAGTCCCCGGGCAGCACAGCCAGTTGGTTGTGCGCCGCGGACAGGAACCTTAATTTCGAGAGCCGACCGATGTGGAAAGGCAAACAAGCGAGTTGGTTGTCGTCCAGCTTTAGGTTGATTAGTCCTTTAAGCTGGCACAACTGAGCCGGGAGGTACCGCAATCGGTTCTGGCTGAGGTCCAGCATCTGGAGGGTCTTTTGCAGGGTGGATAGGCAGAGGGCCTCACTGAAGGTTTCCAGGTGGTTGTTGTGGAGGATGAGCTCGGACAGGCAGCCTAGATCGCCGATGGTCGCGGGAAGCTTCTTGATGTGGTTGTTACTGAGGTCCAACTTCCGCAAAGCTGCAACCCAAGTAAGTAAGTCATTATTATTTGTAAAGCCTCTTTCTCAAACCAGGGTCACAAAGCACTTAAACATCAAAACAAGACACAGTTAAAAAACATACTTTAAAAGGCCATGACAATATTGCATGTTGTTGTTGTACGTGTGACAGAGACGTTACTTCCGCTATCATCCCTAATAAGATCTCTGCTTAAATAATCACACTGAAGTTCATTGAGATATTCGAATTGACAGCTGTAAGCTAATTTACTCTGATCAGACAAATATCCGACTCCGACTTACTTGTATTACATTTTTGTTACCAGAATATATTTATATAATATTCCTCTACATGTTAATCTTATAGATGGAGTGTGAAAATAGTGTTAGTCAGAGGAAATTAAAAACAACAACACTAAACCTCACTCAGTTCTATGAAAAAAAATCTAAATGTTTAAAAGTTTAGAGATTTTCTAGGAATTGAAGGAAATGTTTTTTTTGCAGTGTTGTATAAGAGGCCTGTCTTTGTCAAATACAACACGCAGGTTTCTCAGGCTCAGTTTGACCGAAAGTCAGCCAAGTACTGACTCAACCATGGAATTTTGCCATCAGGTGCAATAACCAGAGTTTTAGTTTTTTCCACATTTAGCTGCAAAGTGGCCATTGTTTGATCTCTAGCAAAAATAACTAAGCTGTTCAGCCTCTGGTGCCCGGTTGGATTAAACGAGCAGTAAAGCTGGATTTCATCAGCAAAAAATTACCCAAGGAAATCAAGTACAGCAAAAATAATAAAGGACTCAAAACAGGACCTTGAGGGACTCCGCACAACAGATCCGCTGATTCAGACCTTAACACAACACATACTACTTGAGGCCTCTGGGTCCAGGGCTGCTGGAAAGTTTATATAATGTTGAATATGGAAACATTTCTATCAAGCTGTCAAACTGTAAAAAGGGTATTTCAAAAATACAACGCAGAAGAAAAAAATATCACTTAATACTTTTGTCAACGTGACGTTTCCTTCATGTGCGGTTACAGTTTTTACCAAAGAATTTCATTAATCCCCGTCGTTTTTATGTCAAAGTCATGATTTCATTTTTCATAGACTATAGTATCACCATACCCCTTTCTTCTGAGGGGGTACAGAGCAAAGACAAGTTGGAAGCAACAAGTTCAGAGGAAAAAAATCCAAAGACACAAAAAAACTTAACTTTGTTTAGCAGCCAAGCATTAATTGATACACACGATTGTTTTGCTACTTTATCGTAATGTGAATGTTTGGATGAATATTTTTCTGTTAAGATGCTTCTTACACATATAAAAAAAATATCTAGTCCTTCTAACATCAAGTCAGGTTACCTTTGAGCGACAACATTCGCATGTCCACTCGGAAGAGTTTACAGTAGGACACCTGAAGCTGCTCCAGGGAGTATGGAAAATTAGAGGTGAGGGGATAATCCTTCTTAGAAACGATGGTCAGTTTTTTCTTGGGTTGCTCCACCTCTTTGGCCCGAACAGGAGTGAGCGTGGAAAGTGGAAGGCTGCTTGTGTCACTTCCTCTGTCTGCTAAACGGGCGGCCGAGAGGAAGTTCTTCAAGCTGTTCACATCTGCCTAAAAATAGAGATTTTTGCTTAAATAGAAATAGAAAAACATGCTTTCATGAGCGTAAAATTGAAAGAATTCATGTACTTTCAGGGTCTTGATAAATGCACCCCCCCTTCGATGGCCAACATGAACAATGAGGCTGCTCTGCTGTCTGTGCAGTCACAAAAAAACATGTCTGACTGTCTGCTAGGCAATTTAGTGAGTCAACAGTTTGAGGCTTATCCCTTTCATGCTTACAGACACTGTCTGGAAAAAACAACAATATTTGTGGGAGAGAAACAAAATCCTCATGTTTCTTTTTCATTTTGTGGAAGTAGAAACGACTAAATATGGAGTTAAAACAGAGGTATAAATCATTGCACTGGAAAATTTTCCATTCACCGTTTTGTAATCTAAACTTTTAAATAATGTCGTAAAGATAGCAACAGATACGTGATGTGACAACCTGGATTTGACCTAACGCAGCACCTGGATCTGAGGGGGTCTCCGAACAATCTTGGTTTCAGTCTTTCCTAAAGAAGAAAACCAAGGAAAAACAGGATTCCCGCCACAAAGAATACATCTTTACTCTATCAACTCTCTTAGGTAAGCACACAAAACCACTCATCCACCCCATGTAGAGGAAAGTCACCACAGCACATAACCTACCTCCATCGCTGCGCCATTCAGGTCTGATGCTACATTCCCATTGTTGGTGCATCGACCAGATGACAGGGCTCAGCACCAACCCCCAGTCGTGGACAGAACACTTCATTTTGTCTTTAATGAGTGATTGGTTGAACCCCATGACTTTTAATGCTCATAAATAAGTATTTTCTTAATATATCTTACTTAAATCTATAGTCTGAGTCACTCAATGGTCACCAATTGATAAATAGAAAGTTATATTCCTGTATTCTCCAATAGTATCCTCCGAGAGGAATGTGGTCTTATTACTCTAACTTAATATTATCCTTTTTTGACTTTCCCAATAAAGTACTAGCTCAATACTAACATGATAATTGTGTGATTGTAAAAACTGTGCATGCAAAGATGAAGACATCTTACCTTGCTCAAACACACGTCAATAGCAGGTTCCTTTAACCTCACAGTAGCTTTCCCTTCATCCACAAACCAAGTGAAGAACTTTTCGATATTGTCTCTGAGCTGTAAGTGAAAGACAAAATATCATTTGGTTATAGTTCAGTCTAAAAGTTCCTATGTGATGATGATGTGCAGGGTGCGTCAGTGACCATCATCATCTAGATTTTATTCTTATCACCATCTAGGACACGTGGCTTCACTTCCAACCCAAACAGACCTTGTATTTGGAGCCAGCTCGGTCCTTGGCGGTGCAGATCAGCATGTAAACGTTGCTCTTTTCGCTCTTCTTGTCCATGTGTTTTCCTATCGAAAGTATAGCTCTAGCTCCTTTTCCTCGACTCTTGATCCCGAACGTGGGCAGCATCCGATTGACCACCTCCACGTCACACTGCAGCTTCATGGCCAAAACACCTGAGACCCTGGAGATCGAAGCAGGATCCTGATAAGACAGCAGTGCTAGAGCCACATCCGCCCTGGATGTAAACAACCACCTTTTTCCGAGACGACGCGGGTGACTGTGTGTCCGACACGGACACCCGAGAGTTCCAGAGGATCGTAACAGTTGCCTTAGTCGATTCAGAAAAGTTTAAAATGTCCAACGACCGCTTAGGCGTGAGGAGGACTTTAGGTTAGCAGCCACTAGCGCCGAGATAGAAATGGGAAATGACGTCATTTTGGCGCCCAGCTCCATTCCCGCGCTCCTTACAGTCCCTTGTTGTAGTTTGGCATTTTTTTAAATTTTCAAATATTAAGATATTTAGGTCAATGTTACGTCAGTTTTGTTATTGAATGCACTGCTATCTGTATTTACATTCCACTTTTTGTTTTTAATTAACATTTAATCATGTAACAATGCATGTGAACCATCAATGTAAATGTTCTATTGACATATCAAAACAAATTACTCTTATGCACAATTAGGCGATAAACACGTTTCTTTTCATTATATATAAATTCTCGAACATAATTATTTTGAATTATGAAACCATGACTGGCGACATCTAGTGTGCATAACATAGCATAGCAGAACGAAAAACTGATGACGTGAACTAGTTTGTGTTGAAACCATTTGTATATAGAACAGATGACTATGTGTGCATCAATGTATAGTAAATTATAAAAATTGTACTTTATTAGTGTTTGAACTAAAGGTTCCAACTGATTTTTTTTCATGTATGAAGATATACATTATTTATCTGTAAAACAACCATTTGAAAGAATCCTTAATAAAAAAGCTGTGTATTTACTTAGTATATAAGGTTTGAGAAATGCAGAGAAAAGATTACAGCAATTATTTTCTATGATAAATATCTTTTTAGCTTTTAATTAAGAGTGTGTTTCTTGACTTCTTTTTTTTTTAAACATTCAAAGAATATCATAAAATGTATGCAGGGGCTTGGAAGTGGAAATAATTTATCTTTGGTCTTACTGTAAATTCAATCCAGAACTGACTTGATTTTGCTTGTCATTGTCTTCAACATAACGTCCATGGAAGAGACTGCAGAGATTGGAAAGTTTCTGACAATGTCGCCTTGAATCTAAGTGATGACGTGAACTGGTGTGCAATTGTTTCACTTCCTCTCCTCAACATTCTCCTTCAATGGAGTTAAAAAAAAATAGAAACATGGACATTGTTTACAAAGATCAGACTCAGATGTACCCAAGCTTTATTTTCAACCTGAAATGTAAAGGTTAGTGCACATATTGGTGACCTTTAACAACCTACATATACAAAGTCAACCTGAATTCTCTCACAAATTGAATTGTGTGTCATTTTGCAGACATCGTGCATTTTACTGTTAGAATTTTACTACTTTTAGTTCACCAAATTTTTTATTTAAGAGATTGATTTCATATTAAAACCAAGTAAACATTAGTCGAGGAAGTTGCGATCGTGCAGGTTGTGTGTTAGGGTGTTATCTAATCGGGTCAAGGGTTAGTCAGTAACAAGCATTGTGTGCAAAAAATGTACAAAATGTATTTTCTCCTGATAGTGAGTTAATCCATTATGATGATCGATGTCTCAGCAATATTCCCTCATAGAGCTGTTTCCGCACAGGAGGACTCTCGTCGTATGAGGTAAGGACCACCACCCCTCCCGCTCTCCGGGCTGCAGCCTTCAGGCCGGTGCACTATGAGCACCGGGAAGAAACGAGCGTCCCTGTAAGTGGGCGGACTATCGCTGAGGGCGAGCTGGCTGGAGTCCGAGCAGTAGCAAGGCTCCGTCAAGTTGCTGCTGCGGCTCCTCCACAGAGCCATGGTGCGGTGGGAGCCGTAAATACGACAAAGAGAGAAGCGAGAAGCGTCTGAGGAGAGGCGGGAGTGGAACAGAGCTCCACGGCAGGAGAAGATGGAGGAACAGCTGGAGCTGGTGATGGTCCTCCTCCGATCCAACAAGCGGTCCGGCCCGTTGGACTCATCCTGTTGTTCGTCCTGACTACGAAGAGCCCCGTAACTCTGCGTGGTGGTGGGGTTGCTGTCTATCAGATGAGAGTCTCGGGTGGAGTTGTCAGTGTCCAGTAAGGAGTTGGACTCCGGGGTGTTTCCGTTATACAACATGGCTTCTGAGTAACTTGGAATCACTTGGTGGTTGCAGCGAATGTGCCACTCAATCTCTGTGCTGTCAAGTGTGTCCACCCGTGGAATGTTGCAACCTCTGGTGCTTCCAGCAGCGACGTTGTCTCCTGCACGGGAGGGGCTGTACTCCAGCCCGAACAGCTTCTCCACACGGTAATGCATGTACGCAGTGCGATACTCGATCAGCACCCTGAGAGGCCAGGACAGCATGAACAGAGCGGCCAGCCAGAAGGCCAGCTGGGAATTGTACCACGGCATCCTCTCCGGGTTGGTGTACGCTATGAGGTTCTCTCTGAAGTCCACGTTCTTCAGCTGCATTCCCTCCCTGGCCTCCATGTAATCGTCCAAGCCCTCTATCTCAGAAAAGAATCTCGCGCGCTGGTTGAGGTAATTGTTCTCGGGTCCCGCCTCAGTGAAGCTGAAACATTTGGTGAAGCGCAGGCGAGTCGCCGGATGCGCTCCCAGGCCTCTGAGGTCACGAGAAACATCCTTCATGCCGCAAAGGCTGTAGTCGAACTCTCCCTCTGCGATATGAGTGTTCACCCTCTCGTGGTAGACTTGCGTGGTGGTGTAAGCGTCGCCGTTGCGGTAGCGCGTGACCTGGCGCGTGCGTCGGACAAAGTGGTAGCTGATGGCCTTCCACCAGATGCTGGGTTCGGCCTGCTGCATCCGGAGCACTCGCTCGTACACGCCGTCTATGTCCGACTTGTGCTGCAGCTCCGTGCGGACTTGGCAGTGCCAACACTCCACCATGTAGAGCACGTAGAGGATGAAGAGGAAGGCCAGAGGAATGTAGACAAGACCGTCGGAGCAGGGGCTGTCGTGGTAGATCATGGAGTGACCTCCCGTCCCTGAGTTCCCCTGGATAGAGGAGGTGAAGGAGGCTGCGAAGGTGGAGGTCAGGGCGGAGTTGAAGCGGATCTTAGTCACCCGGGTCAGTTGGCACCACGTGACGGTGGCCAGGCAGCTGTACATGAGCAGTGACAGCAGCAGACAACGCCAGTGAGACTCCCGGCAAACGCAAGCACTCAGAGACTGTTGCACTGGACACTGCTGCAGAGGAGAGAGGATGAGGAGACGCTTAGAATACGCTTCACAACATACAACAAACAATTTCTGTATTAAGCTTTCAAACACGATGCCATGTGTCAGTGACCCTGAGGGACTGAATATTTCATGTATCAATCATCATAATCATATGGTGTACAGAGAATGAACAGTAACATGTATAATACAATAGTGCAGTTTTAATGTCAGCAGCATATCGAAGTATTATGTTCCATGAAGTGAGGGAATTTCAAGATAGCAGCAACATTATTTGTGTTTCTCACAAGAAAACAACGTATATATATTTTTTTCATTTTCAATTAGAATTATTTTCTTTCTCAATCTTGTGTTCTCAATAACTTTTTAATTATTTGAATTTTGATACAAATATTCACCTCTACACTCTTATAAACTAGATAAATTGAAATTGAGCACATAGAGTCCAAATTACGTTGCCCTACTGGTGTGCTAGACTACTAAGTCCTAGAAAAATAATCCATTGAAATAATAACCATATTTATTAGACATGTAGTTCAAATTGAATTAATTTGATACTCACATTGCTTATAGAGCAAAACATTTTACATTTCACTTTATTATTGATTATTAGTTCTCCACCAAACCTAGTTTGAACATTGGATTATGTCTCATGGAGTGAACAAATTCAAACCAACAAGGCATCATCTATCTCTGTGCTGGCAAAGGCGTAGAAGTAACCTCACTGCTCACAGTTCCGTATGGAGTAAAGAGCACACAATCGTTTTTTTTTCAAAACTGAAATAATTAGCTGAATAACTGAAATTACAGAGTCATTGATCTTGCCATGTGATTTGAGGTGCAGTCATAATACTGGAGTTTAAACATTTACTGTATCTATACAATCCAGAAATGACATATAACAACAACACATTTTAAAATAGATCCACAAAATAAGCATTACAAGTAGATCAGAGGTCTTGACCCGCGCTTGTATAATTCAGTTTAAAGTACTTTACATTTTTTCTCAACATACTTTTTTTTTAAAATTTCAGTGTAAAGTCATTTTATTTATTTAACAAACATTTGTTGTTATCTGGTTGTGGCCCTAACTAAGCTTCAAATTATCTCCAGGACAGTCCTAAGTGGTTATTTACGTGAGAACTGTTGTCGATTTAAGATTTAACAAATTAACTTTTTGACCCAAACATTGACTGAAAACGAGACCCCCCTCAGTTTCAAATCAATATTGATGGGCTTTTATAATCATTTCCACTCCACTGACCAGGGCCAATTCACCAGATGGGATCACAATAAAAGTACCCCGAGACACACACACACACACACGTTCAATACACTATTTAATTTAGACTCTTACCTTACCTTTACATTACCATTAGCTCCAATATTATTTACCAGTTACTGCTTGTATCTGTTTTCACTAACAGTATAAACCAGTTGCAACAATAATAAATAAAATATTAAGTGGCCCTTTTTGGGGACTCCTTAAAATATAATCAAATATTTTTTCTTTACTAGTAGCAGTGTTTTCGGAATGACACCCATACCCACCTCGTTGTCCTCACTTTCGGCTGGGGAGTCCTCCACCTCCACCTCCACCTCCTCCTCACACGGACCACTGGCCCCTGGGTCTTCTGTTGACTCCACATCCGAGGACACCATCCTGCGCCTCTAGCATGGCACACAGCAAGTGCACCGTCACTTCTTCAGCGTCCGGGGTTCCTCTCCTCCCTGCTGGGGTCTGAGATGCTCGCCTCCACCAGGCTGCTGCTGCTGCACGGAGAGGGGCTCCCGTGGTGGTGCCGGCTGCCCGGACTGCGGGGGGCGGGGTCCAGGGATTTCACCGCAGCAGAGGCAGCAGAGGTTCACCATGATGCAGTCAGCGATCGCCCCTCTCAGAAGCCGACGGGAGAGTCAGATGAGCGGCGGACATTCATCACACAAACCCCGCCGCTGCACCACCTCCTCCAGGGCGGATCTGGTCACCAAAATAAAACAAAAACATTAAATAAAGAAAAACGTCTTAAAATACGAAAACAAAAAGCGTGGTGCACAACGTCTAAAATAAACCAAACAAAAGCAAATCCAGTAGCGCTGTTTTTTAACGATGAGGAACTCTTAATTTGAAAAAAAGGCGTTTGTGTCACATGGAATGTCGACCGTGTTTACTTCCGCTCCGCTCTGAAGTCACGTCAGAGGCACGCGCGGCTACATTGCAGGTTAGCATCTACTATATTGTATTTAAAACATCTATAAATTTGTCCTGCTTTAGTTGACACTGTATTTAAACACGTTTGATGGTTATTCATGTTTGTTTTCTACATGTGTTGGAACAATACGTCGGTAACTCAAATTTGAAGGCGAATACTTATGTTTTTGCCTTTTATCTAATCCTATTTTACTGTGCTGTTTGTTTATTTCAGTGTTATACTGTTGCTACTTAAAATACACTGTATGGCGTATATACTCACTGTTTCCTGCGCATCATATCTCATCCTGTGTGTTGTAAGCTAATAATATATTATTAAAAAATAAACTTCAACCACATAGTCGGCCCATATTTTTACTGGCTCGTCAAAAAGTACAAATCAATACACAAATCAAAGCTGATAACTTCAGCTTTATAGACGACTTAGTGGCAGGATTTTAAGAATTGTCTCGAAAACTAAGACCACAATAAATAATGATCTGGAGCTTGTAATCCATGCGTTTGTTTCTTCTCGTCTGGACTATTGTAACAGTTTGTTTTCATGTCTAAACAAGAAGGAGCTGTCTCGCCTGCAGTTAATACAAAACTCTGCAGCCAGAATTCTAACCCGCTCAAGTAGAAGAACTCACATTTCTCCGATCCTTAAAACTCTTCACTGGCTTCCAGTTTCTTTCAGGATCATCTTTGAAATTCTGGTTCTTACTTTAAAGAGCTATTCATGGTCAGGCTCCTCCTTACATCACTGATCTGATCCAGCCTTACACCCCAGCTCGGGCTCTGAGGTCTGTGGATCAGAATCTACTGATGGTTCAGGACCAGAGGAGAGAAATCTTTTCAGGCTGTTGCTCCTAAGCTTTGGAACGATCTTCCTCTCTCTTTGCGCTTGATGGAGTCTACTGACTCCTTTAAGAAACATCTTAAGACGTTTTTATTTGTTCAGGCTTTTCCTTGATTTTCTGGAACTCCTGTTGTGTTATCAGTTTTATCTTTCCCTTTAAAGTATATACTTTATTGAATATTGTTTTGATTGTTTAAGCGCTTTGTGACCCTGGTCTGGAAAAGCGCTATACAAATAAAAATTACTTACTTACTTACTTTCTGAAAGATCACATCTTACTCCAGCTTCTGAATTGAAATGGTTACAATGTTTTTGTATTGATGTACCATGGCGTTCCACAACAAAGCAATTTATTTTCTTATTTGTAGAATGTTGAGACGCCCAACGCCAACAGATTCAGAGCAAGATCTCTTGAGAGAACAGGACAGTTTCCTTAAATCTGGAGCTCCATGTGCTGCAAGTGTGGTCCGTCGTCCCGACAAGAGACGAGGACAGGGAGGAGGTCACCAGGCGCAAGAGCTTGATGTGGAAACTGAATCTAATCAGAGAGATGTGGTTACGATAGAAGGTTCTTATATATTTATTCTCTTTTAAATGTAGGTTTGTGTGCATTCAACCTTTTTTTTTAATTTGTACTGAAGATCTTCCAGATGATCTCCCATCTCTAACACCAGCACCGGCTAAGAAGTCCCGTTTTAAAGGCAGCCGAGTCACCTTTCAGGATGAGGATGAGGATGCAGAGGAGACACTCGACAGACTTGACACTCACATCACTGGTGTACTCTCCAGAATTATTGTAAGCACAGCTAGATGTATCCCTGACTCTAATGTTTTTCTAAAGCTGAACAATTGTCTTACTCTTTTTGAAGGAGAGAGATACAAGTTCAGCTCCAGTGTCTTTTCCAGCATTCACGAACATTGCCTTTCCCAAAGTGTTTCATCGATCTGAAGCCAACGTTCAGGTAGAGTATGATTATCAAACTCCAAGCTGAAGTACTCGGGCCTTGTCCTAGGGATTTTTATGTGATAAAAATTACAAGATATAAAAGTGCTTAAAGGGTAACTGTTGTCAGAATCCAGAGGAGAGCTCTGTAGGAAAAATTAACTCGCGTTCCTTTTATAGATAATTTTCTTTTATTTTAATGGAACATCTTACACACTTTGGGTCTCATTCATGAAGCAGAACGAATTTTTTTATTTTAACAATACGCTGATGCAATTGAAAAACGTGATTTTAAACATAACAAAAATAAAATCTAACACATTTTTAAATTAGTGGAAAATGAGCAGTTTTAAAAATCCAGAGTATGTTAATTATTGTGAAATATCAATCAACTCAATAGACTACACATTCTATCTATATGATGAATGTTTATGAATATAATAATACTAAACATAAGGCTAATAAAAGACTAAAATAACAATTATATTTTGGACTGTGAGATCAATCCTCCTGTGGCTGAAATGTTTCTTACCAGGTTTATGTCTAACCATTGTTGTTTCACCTTTCATATGTCCTTTTTCTACAGAGGCAAGAATAACAGGTTAAGTTAGTTTGATATTTATTATTTTCAACCTCCAAAAGCCTTTTTCTTTTCTACAACGCTTTGTCTGTTATTTATCTGATGAGAACAGCTATATATTTATCGTCTGATATGATGGTTATGTATCATGACTAACAACGTTTGTCACATACCTACACTTTGAATTTCCTGTCACAACTCGATAGATAGATAGATAGATAAACTTTATTAATCCCTCTGGAAATCTCTCTGACAAAATCTAAGTATAAAGAAAATAGATCAAAGAAAATAAACAAAAAAAAAGGATACAAAAAATTAACTCCACTCCTGCCCCCAAACTTAGAAATATTCAATCTAATAGCACGAGGAATGAATCCAAGTCTATTAGTTTTGCATCAGGGGGGTAGCATTCGTGCTCCATCTGCTTCTCTGCTCACTGATGACAGTGTTCAGAGGATAACTGTCATCATCTATGATGGACAGTAGTTTGTCCAGTGATCTCCTCTCTGCAACTGTCACCAATGAGTCCAGCTTCATGTCCAACCTGTTGACACCCCTTGGACACATTCCCACCCCAACACACAACAGCATAAAACTGGACACTGGCCACTACAGACTGGTAGAACATGCAGAGGTGTTTCCTGCTGAGCCTCCTCAGAAAGTACAGTCTACTCTGAACTTTGTTATACACATGGTCTGTGTTGCAGGACCAGTCCAGTTTATTGTCCAGCCACGCATGGAGGTACTTATAGTTGTATATAACTATCTCCACCTCGTCACCTCTGATGGACACTGGACGTAGCTTTGTCCTGGACCTCCCTAAGTCCAAGACCAGCTCCTTGTTGTTCAGCTGCAAGTGGTTCCTCTCACTCCAGTTCACAAAGTCACGTATCAGGCTCCTGTACTCGTCCCCGCTGTTGTCCCTGATGCATTCAACAATGGCAGTGTCGTCAAAATACTTCTGATGAAGCTCTGAGTTGTAGCAGAAGTTGGAAGTGTCGATGGTGAAGAGGAGAGGGGCCAGTACTGTCCCCTGAGGTGCTTCTGTACTGCAGACCACAGAGTCAGACGTGATGTCCTTATGCCTGACGTACTGTGGCCGATCAGTGAGATAGTCTGAGATCCAGGAGACCAGGCCAAGGTCCACATGCATCTGTGTCAGTTTGTTCTGGAGCAGAGTGGGCTGGATCATGTTAAAGGAACTAGAAAAGTCCAGGAACAGGATCCTCACTCAGCCAATTCCTTTATCCAGGAAGGGGTAGGTCCGATGCAGTAGGTGAGGGACGGCATCTTCTAAACCAGGGGTGTCAAACTGGTCCAGAAAAGGGCCAGGGTGGTGTAGGTTTTTGTTCCAACCAGTCAAGCATATACAGTTGAACCAATCAGGCGTCTGAAGACAGTAATCAATTAATTGTCAATCAGGTGTTGCTTGTTTAAGTCGACACCTGATTGGTTAACTCATGTATGACCCTTTATTGTGTGCGGTGTATCCACTGGTACAAGAGATTTATCACAAGTGATGTGAACTTTGTTTTACCCCTATTTACAAGATGGTACCTAATATCATTTGCCTAGAGCCGCAAACATAACATGATAAATGACACCCATTCAGGTGTCAGGACCTTCAGCTGGTGGGAAGAAAAGCCTCTTTGCACGTCAGATGGAAGCTCAAAGAATGACTGCGAAACAACCGTTAACCTGCCGAGATGCCACGCCGGTGATACTTCAAGGACACAACTTCTATTCCGAGAAAAGTATGCTCACAGATCAGTGTATCGTTGATTCTTGGTATGGTTTATAAACACAAAACATGTTTATAAAACTACTTTATGGAAATGTTCTTTTTAATATGTATTTCAATACTCATCAGTAGCAGAACAACAATACAGTTTAAACCTTATCTTTGTCGGTTAATTAAGGAGAGTTGTTCTGTACATAAGACGTCTAAATATAGTGAAATGTATGAAATAATAGAGAGATGGATAGATAGATAAACTTTATTGGTCCCTCTGGAGATCTCCTTCGGGGAGTTGTTCAATAATGTAAAAATGATTTTCTTGGTGTTATTCAGCGTTGATACATTTAAAGTAGGTTAGTCACAAATTGCCAACTCGTTTTTCTTGTTCCCGTTTAGACTTACAACCAGTGCTGGTGTCAGCTCAGGGTCTTCTAGGTGTGGATGGCTCCGGAGAGATCTCGAGGATCCATCAGGAGAACCAGGCCAAACTGCAGGCGATGTCTCCAGTTCAGATTCTGGAGGAGCAGAGGAAGCTTTTGACTCAGCTAGGTAGGCAAATATGCCAATATACTGTATATGATGTCATGTTGTATAACTGGTTGTATCATTGAAAACTATAATTATATTGTTCACTCTCGTTTTCTCTTTCTTCAGACCCCCAACTTGTAGAGTTTATGAGATCTTGCAAGATGGTCCCGTCCACTGCCTCAGCATCTAGTCAGCTGAAGGTTCAAAGCAGCGTCGTCAACACGGACACTGGTGCTCTGTTGGAGGATTCTAAGGAAATAGAAATGAAGGGAGAGGACGAAGAAAGGGAAACATCACCTGCACCAGTCATGATGGGTAGCTCTCGTTTTTTATCTGCTCTGCTGTTGGTTTGCAGCATAAACAACACTCAGCATTGCTCACCATGACCTGAAAATGTCATAAAACCTCAACTGCTTTTCTTCAGTTCATCTGCGTTCGAGTGTCCTTCGACTCCTCATTTGCTTAGGCATCCATTCTTGGATTACATAACCAGTGCTTTGCTGCATGGCTAAGCTCCAAATATAAAGCTAATAGTTGGCATCGTTGTTTGACATCAGCAGGAAAGCTAGACGCATCAAGCAACCTCGCTCTGTACTTCAATGACTGTGCAGGACTTTGTATTCACCTCACCAGCACTCTCAAATATTATAGTTTTACTATTCATTTCAATTGTCACTATTCATTAATTATGTATTTAAAAAAACATTTTAATGGAATATTTCATGGAAAGAATGACTTTCCCATTTGCTCAAATCACATTCAATGTTAATGTCTGTCAGACAAATAACAGTGATTTTTGGTTGAATTGCCTTTAAAAATGTCCTAAATGAACAGAGAGATTGTGTAATTTTAAGTTTATTCAGATGGGACCCTTGTATCGTCTAAATATGAATTTTTTGGTAAACTCCAGAGGAGGATTTGCCAGTAAAACCCAGGAAGGAGTGGGTCCACATGAATAAAATGGAGCCAGAGAAGCTGGAATGGATGAGAGACTTGCCTCCACCGAGGAAGAAAGGAACTCAAAAGGTAACATTTGTTTTTTTAAATGTAATATTACATTTTTGGAAAAAGAAAAATGGTTTGTGTCTTTAGGCCATGCAAGCTCGTTTTGATTTTAAAGGAACTTTAATACCTCCGACTGAGGACTTACCCACCCATCTGGGTCTGCATCATCATGGCGAGGAGCCTGAGGTGAGTTCTGTATTAAAGCTTGTTATATTTGTATTCCATTACAATAACAGTTTATTGATGTAAAAAAAATGCCTCAAACACGAGTATATTATTATCTATACATTCGATGTGTTCTGCAACAAATATGATGTTCTATATAAATTATCGAGTAGTAAATGTTTTTCTTTCATATCTTTCATAGTTCTAATTTAAAACACATAATAAGTAAGTAAGTACCCTATTTTCCGCACTATTAGGCGCGCCGGATTCTAAGGTGTACCTTTAATGAATGGCCTGTTTTATGTTTTTATAAATAGAGCGCACCGGATTATAAGGCGCATAGAATAAAAGGTACAGTCAAATGTTTGACTGGGGTTGAGTAATGCATCCACTAGATAAAGCTGTGCTAAAGGGAATGTCAACAAAACAGTCAGATAAAGTCAAACTTTATTAAGCGTTCTGACAACTCCGTTCACTCCCATGGTAACGATGTTCAAATGATGTTTAAAAGGCTTCAAGCAGCAGCGCGCGAGACTGGTGTAAGCAGACAAATGTTGAGTGAGCAGCAGTGAAGTTGAGCATGTGTATGACAGCTAGGTGCACGCAGGTGTATGACTGGTTGAGCGCGCAGGTGGCAATAATTTGACTCCACAGCCGTCCGCCATGATGTGACGTGCGTCATAAATCCCACCCCGTGATGATGCAATGACATAATCCCGCCCACGGCGTGTCGGCTCAGTCGGCGCAGAGTCATGAAAGTGTTTGTTAACAAGTCACCCACCAGGTATTTTTCATATATATGGTGCTCCGGATTACAAGGCGCACTGTCGTTTTTTTGAGAAAATTAAAGGCTTATAGTGCGGAAAATACGGTAAAGGTTATTTAAAAAACGCCTTTATAGACCACAAAGCGCTTTTAACAATCAAAAACAATACACAGTTTAAACTGTAAAGGCCAAGACACATAAAACAAACACAGGAGTCCCATAAATTTGGGAAAAGCCTGCACAAAGATGATTTATAAAAACATGATACATTTTTGGAAAGTTCTAATAATATTTCTTCACTGGTGTTAAGTAAGGAAGTTGTTAAACTTTGTTTTTCTCCTCTCACTTTGAGCTTCTGTCTACAGCGAGCAGGTTACTCTCTCCAGGAGCTCTTCTTGCTGTCTCGCAGTAAAGTCATCTCACAACGGAGTCTCGCTCTCATGACACTGGCTAACATCCTCTCAAAGGTTTTGTCATCGCAGTCACACAAGCTTCCATCGAGTCACGTAGTTACACATGCGTCCTCCTGCAGGCCCGGGCTGGAGAATATCGTGCAGTTCTGAGAGGCAGCGTGACGTCCTCTCTGCTTGACGCTGGTCTGCTCTTCCTGCTGAGGTTTGGGTTGGACGATGCTGTGGAGGGAGTGATGTCTGCATCTGTGCGTGCGTTGAAAGCTCTGCTTGTTTGCGAAGAAGATGAAGTAAGTCAAATAAAAGCAGACATCCTATATTATCTATTCCTTTATTCGTATTTTTCGTTAACGCTACAAAAGATTTATTGATGATGACGACTGCATTTATTTGCTTTTCAGGAGTGTTTGGACTCCACTTTCTCATGGTTTCGGGGGCTGTCCACCTTCCCCATGCTCCCCTCTGCACAGGGAGAGGAAGACGAGGAGGATGAAGGTCTGGATGAAAGTTTGAAGGAAACGCCTAGGGAGAAAGAGGAGAGAAAGACTGACCATGATGTAGCCAGACAGGATGTTGTAAAGGTAAAATGATCAAAATTAATCAATTGGTTTCCACACAGGGGTATTCAGTTCTTAAAACTGTAGATGGATTCCATTTTCTGCTGTTTTTTCAGGGTTTGCTGAAGATGAAACTGCTGCCTAGATTTTGTTACATTCTTGATGTGCTACGCCCGTCGCCCCCAGTCGTCCAGGATATTCTACAAGTTCTTATTCGTATCACTCGCCACTCCTCTTTATCTGCCGCTCAGGTAAAGACAACATTAACTCAGACAGCACATCTTTTGAGTTGCATTCCATTCATCAGATAACGTTATCTTAGGTCCTGGACTGTCCTCGTCTGATGGAGGCAGTGATTCGTGAGTTTGTGCCAACATCTTGGACAGTTTTTAGCCAGCAGTCTGTCTATGGAATCCCCCTTCCCAACGCTGTTAAGCTTTTGAGGGTTCTGGCCACTTCAGGAAGACACATCTGCGCCAGACTGGTACGTTCTGAGAATGAAAATCACATCTAGACTTAATTCATTTTGTTCTAGTGCAGTCTGGTGGCCACATGAAGACCTTTGACTGTATTTATGCAAACCATGTGAGGTTAAGATGAAACTATAAAATTGTAGAAAGGTTTCTGACCACAAACCATTTTATTTTCTACCTATTTTATTACTATTTATTGCTTTACATATAATTATTCAAATCTGCTTGACAATTTTATATATAGGAAAAAACAACAACCCTAAAATAAATGCATCCTCTCCTCAGTTGAACTGTCATGGTGTTGGCGAGCGACTCTCTTGTCTGCTGAGTGCTGAATCCTGTGAGCTGTTGCTGGAGCCAAAAGAAGCTCTAAAAATGACCACAGAGGTTTTCAGGCTATTGGCTGTTGCCGCTGGATACGGGCAGGCCTGTAACATTTACATGTATGTAAGCATTATTATAATAAATAATCATTTATTATTTAAAGACATATTTTCCTTTCCAGAGACTTGTATCCAACCATAGTAAATCAGCTGCAGTCAGCTTGCAAAACACTGCCCCCCTCGGACCCTCTGCTGCCCCTCCATCCGCAGAAAACCTTGGCTTTGCTGTCTTTTATAACGCAAGTAACGCTTACTGGAGGTAACCATCAGGAGCTACATGCGGACTTGGTGAGGTAATTATGTTCATGTACATGAGCAGAAACGACTAATTTATTATTTTAATATTTTTCAATTATAGAGTTAAATGCATCTCTACACAAAAAAGAAACAGAGATGTTTTATTGATTTCATCTCATTGCAAGATAAGACCCTTAGATGTGCTTATTTAAGGACTTAATGTTTCTGTGTATGATGTTATTTACTGGCACCCACTTATTTAAACTCACTCCATTTGTGCTGACTTTTGGTTTACCATTGCTTCAGTATATAATTTAGCCTCCCATTTCTTAGTAAATCTAACAATTGATCGGTTCATTCTCCTCAGTGTTTGTTTTCTTTCATTCAGCTCTCAGGGAGGTGACTGTCCTCCTCCACCACCAGTCACCTGGACTCATGTAGCAGGGCTTCAGACGTCTCTACTGGGGCAATTAAAAGGTTTACTAAAAAATCTACCTGATCCAACCCATAGACTCAGTAGCCTGACTCTCATACCAGCATACCTGCTCTACTTGGATGCATATTTCCGCCAGTTAACAAAACAGGTCAGTGTTATAATTTTCACAAATGTATCATAGTGATTAAAAAAGAAATTCTTGTTCTAAACATTTTTCATCCACAGAGTTGTTTCAAGCCTGTGCAAACTCTCCAGGAGCTGGAACAACTGACAGTGGATGTTCTACATCCCCTAATTTCCCATGATGTGGTCCAAGACCTTATGACAAACCTGAAGTAATTCATTTTTCACTTTGAATCTATTTTATGACATCAGAACTCTTTGTTTACATATCTTTGTTTCACCAGGTCATCTTCAATAATCTGTAATGACCAGTCAAGTCATCAGGACCCAGAGACACTTTCCAATCTCCCTGGTTTAGCCTGCCCAGGATGGAAGGATCGTCCTGGTCCTTTCAGTCCTTCTTCTCCCTTCCCTCTCCTCACTGCTCTTGGGCTCCTCCTGGAAACCGTCACAAATGTTCATAAAGGTCTAAGTTGCAAGGTAAAATAATAGATGTTCAATTCCGCCCTTCTAAAAATATTTTACCTTACATGTCTTTTTTTGTGTAGTTTGCTGCTTACCTTGTGGCAGAGCCAGTGATTGCTTATCTGCATTGTTGCAGTCAGGCTTTGCCCAAACTGTCCCACACCAAAGCCTGGCTTCTAAGACATGAACACCACTTCATCTACGTGCTGCTGAGCATGGCACACAAACTGGTATCAAACTTTCATTTACTCCTGCATTCAATATGGAAAGCAACAACAATGTAAGACAAACATAATTTGGATGAGAAATCTTTTGATTTGATTGATAATTTAAGTAA
The DNA here is from genome assembly GCF_982586985.1 of Callionymus lyra. Lineage (NCBI taxonomy): Eukaryota > Metazoa > Chordata > Actinopteri > Syngnathiformes > Callionymidae > Callionymus > Callionymus lyra. Next base: position 23,012,877 of record NC_141835.1, read on the forward strand.
ATTTACAACATGATAAAGTCAAAATATATTATCACAAGAACACATTGTGACGTCTAACATTATTTAAATTTCCTATAGTTATGTAACGCAAATTAATCAAGTGGTATGATAATAAATAATAAATCTTTTTCTAGGATGTGTTGCAAAAAATGTATTCTCATGAAGCCACTGTAGGATTTGAGCCACTATTTATTTTCCTTCCATTTCAAATATGTATTTGAGTCATGATGATTCATTTTTTTTATTTCTTTCTATCTTCTATCTTTTTGTCTCAGGTTCCTGTTGACCATGAGGTGGCCAAGCTTGCTTCTCTCTACCACCAGATGGCGCTAGTTCTGTTAACGTGGCTGCTCCCGGGCAGCGAGTACCTGGCATACGAGCTCCTCTCCAGAGTCATCTTCAATAAGGAGTTTCTGATGTAAGTATGATCAGCTTCAACATCAGTGCGATGACTTTAAAAAAAACAAAAAAACAAAAAAATCAAACTTGTTGATAAAGGCGTCTTTGTAAGTAGTCATGTGACTATTACATGAATACTGGCACCATGTTTTAAATCTAATAAGAGTAGAATCGAAAGTCGGTTAGAAATTCGATTAAGGCGCCTTATGACTTATGTTTGCCAAAGATTTATAATGGAGTTCTGTTTTTCCCTCCTAACACCCCGTGACCTATTCAGAGAGGGTCACAGCGGTGGGCCTGAGGCGGTGGAACTTGGGGAGCTGAAGCTGAAAGAGGAGACTTGCCACCAGCCCAGTCTGCAAAAAGTCGGCTCGTTGCTCAGGGAAGCGGTCGAGCAACTTCTGTCCATCAGAGGCTGCTTCCTGACTCAGCTGGCTCATCTGGAACCTTCTGTGCTACTGTCTAAAGATTCTATCCAGGGTCGCAACCCCTGGATCAACTCTCATCTGCTCCCCGAGCTCACCGGTCCATCTCTGCCGTCTGATTGGCCATTCTTCCCCCTTGTTAGCCTGTATGAGAAGATGGGGGTGTCTGACGGGGGAGGTCTTGCTGTAGAGGAGCTACCACATGGGGCTTTACAGACGGTTACCCACTGTCTTCAGTGGATACTTATGCTGGAGGTTTGGAGAAAAGAAGCTTTAAAGGTACTCGCGTACACTTCATTTAGCTCCTCTGAAGAAAGAACAAATGTATCTCCATTCAAATATCCATTTAGCATGACCGCATGTAAACACACTAGTGATGTGGGGGAGACACAATCAAAAGTAAACAAAACATGAAGATGAAGTAAACAACTGCTGATAATTAGATACATATTTTTAATGAAGGGCACCACCAATGCTTAACCTCGTTTTCATTGATTTACACACACAGCAAAGACACTAAAAGAAGCTCTAGTTGTCTTTTGTACACATCGTCTCACACATAGTTCAATAAAAATGTTAACATTCTTTGACGTATATAAGGCCTGTGACTTGTTAAGTAATTAACATGTTTTGCGACGCTAACATTAGTGCCATTTTCCAGGTGATCCTCCCAGTTGCAAAGCTAGCCCACTTGTCCTGCATCTTTCTGTGCTCCAGTGACTTGTTTCTGGAAAGACCAGTTCAAATGCTGACCTGGGGTCTGTTCCGTCTGCTCACCAGGTTTGTGAAAAAAGATTGAAATGTCTATGTGCCAAGGCGGAACATGTTTGACTGGAGTCCATCAACTGTCTGCGCAGAAGTTCACAGCTGGACTCATTAGACCTAAACATACCACCATCAGGCTTGGCCTCCTTTGAAGACTTGTACTGTGCCCTACTGACTCAGTACGAGGCTGTGTCTTTTGGAGATCGCCTGTTTGGTTGCTGGGTTCTCCTGCCACTGCAGAGGCGGTATAGCGCCACCATGAGGATTGCAGCGTTTGGAGAACATGTGGGGATGCTCAGGTCTTTGGGAGTTACTTTGGAACAGGTAACAATTTGTCACAATTAAAAGGGCAACTAATGTGAAAACCCAACTCACCTGACATTTTTATTCAAAGCTTTCCATCCCCCTGGAGAGGTTCACTTCTCCCTCAGAAGATTCCATCCCTCTGCTACGCCTCTACTTCCGCTCTCTGGTGACAGGAACACTGAAGGCTTGTTGGTGTCCTGTCTTGTATGCTGTGGCTGTATGTCACGTCAACGCTTTCATCTTCTCGCAGGATGCTGCAGCGCAGGTATGATTACCCTCTGTTTTCCCTAGCTAATAACATTGTAGTGAAAATTAAATCTTTTTAAAAATAATCGCTTAACTGTGAAGTAAAGCAAACCAAAAACGCTCTAATGCACAAGATAAACGGCAATCACAGACAAAGCTGTTGGAAAACAATCAACAAAGGATTAAGTTATCCGTCCAAATAATGAAATTCTTCTGAAGTCACTAGACATTCATGAATGATCCAATTATTGACCTAATGCTGTTATCTAAGCCCATGTGTGCTCGTCGGAAACTGTCTGAGGTGTTGGGGCTGTCTTTGAGGTTTTAGCTGTTGTTCTGCTGCATAAAAATTCATTACAGGAAAGAATGAACAAAACAAGTTGACTTTGAGTTTTCAGCCTTTCAATTGTAGTTAAAAAAAAAAGTTTAAATTACAGTTTATACTCGTTTTTCTTTGGTCTCTTCATTACAGTGTCAGTGGGGGCGATGATATCAACTCTCCAGCAGACCAGGGTGGGGTTTTTTTAACCTGTCATTATCTTTCAGGAGGTTCAAGCTGCTCGACACAGTATACTGCGCAAGATTTACTACCTGACTGATGAGGTACCGTCTTTTGTTTCTCTTCAATCTTTCCCTCTATTATTCGATAACAGATGCTGCAAGACGTTGATGGATCATTCTGTACCTGCTGCTGCTACATAATTGTTTAACATTCCACCTGGTATCTTCTTCAAATCCGCTGATAACGGGCAGAATGTACACGAATCAAACTGCGTCTGTTCAAAACAGTAAACACTTGACACACTAGTTTATGTATCCTCTCATCTGCACAATGATGAATTCAAATGAAAAACTAAAGTAAAAACTTTTCTCAGCTGTTTTTAGCAGTGATCAAAGCATCACATTCATTTAAGAAAATGATTAATAGTGATCCTTAAAAAGCTTGACTGAGTGTAACAATGGACTAAATTAAAGTATTTACTCTTGTAACCAACATACTGTAGATGTTTGCATTTATTTATATTTAATAAAGATCAATTGGTAATTTTTTTTAATGATTTACAGCAGGCGTCTCCAAACCGGTCCTCAAAGGGTTGGGGCGGTGCAGGTTTTTGTTCCAACCGATCCAGCATGTACAGTTTAACCAACGAGGTTTCAGCTTAAACTAGAAAAGAGTGCATCTCCGGACGAAAATGCAGTGTGAATGCTGAGCAGCATTCACACAATTGGTAGTACCGGAAGTAGTAGTAGTGGAATCAGTAGAAGTGGAACTGGTAGTGGAAGAAGTAGTTGGATTAGTAGTAGTGGAATTAGTAGTGGAAGTAGTAGTTGAAGTAGAAGTAGTCGAAGTAGTAGTAGTGGAATTAGTAGTAGGTTACAGTGGAAGGAGTTGAATGTTGAGTTGAAGAGTTTCCCCATTGAAATGAAAAGGGGAAAAGGGTAGAAAAAGAGGAATAAAATAAATAATGGAAGAGATAAAAGAGAACTTTTCCACAGACTACACACCAACTATATCTAAACAAAGAGAAAAACTCAAATTTCATGTCACCTCTGGGTTTTGAACCCAGGACCTAAGTCATCAAGAGTGAGGTTCATACCACTAGACCATCAAGCCATGAAACAAATGACATTTATTTTTTCAAATATCTTTACAGTATTAAGCAATGGTTCCTGTTTTTTGATCCATCGCAGGGTCTGGTTGAGGAAGTCATGTGTTCATTTATCCACGATTGCTTTCACCTGATCAATCGTGTCATCTTGGTCTTTGTTCAACAAGTAAACCTGAATGGGGGAAAAAAAGGGTAGAAAAAGTTGAATAAAAGAAAGAGGGGAAGAGATAAAAGAGAGGTAGAACATAGCCTGAAAGACGGGTACGAGCTGAATTGATAAATGTTTGAACGGTTCAAATCGGATTAAATTTGTGGAAGTAGAAGTGGCACAAATTTGGGCAGAAGAAGTAAGAGGAACAAAGAGAAACAGGAAATCAATTGTGTGAATGCTTCCCAGCATTCACACAACAAGCAACACCAGACGGTCAATCAGCTCATTACACTCTGAAGACTCCTGATTGGGTTAAAAGGAGTTCTCTCCTGCAACTGCACCACCCCCCGCCCTTTAAGGACCAGTTTGGAGACCCCTGCTTTACAGATTTATGATTTAATGGATCCAAAGAGCCACATCTGAGAATTTCAAGTGGAAAAAAAAAAACCGACTTTCATTCTTATTGGTTTTTGTAAATGTACTTATTTCATCTCTCGTCTTTACTTCAGGTGCTAAAGAATCACCTGCTGCTGTTTCGTCTGCCTCAGCAGAAGTCGAAGTTGGGATTTGATATGTACGGACAGTTGCCTCCTATTCGAGCCAAACATCTGCACACCGTCGTAGGCCAGGCAGTTAAAGAGGAGAAGGAAAATAGGTGAAGAAAACTGTGGCTGACCCAAATGCTATTATTGGACAGAAGGGAAAAGCACCATGGGGGTCAAGAAGGATTTCTTTGAGAAATTCTTTCAGGTCTCACGCCCCGTTTGAGAAATCTCTGTTTAATAGGATGAATCATGGTTTGAATGTCCAGCACGGCAACAAAGCATCATGGTTCCATGTGTCTGTCAAGTCTGCTGGCGTATGAATCAAGTGCCTATATTTGTTGTAAAAAGACAAAATCTTGTTTGTGAACATGAAAGAAATTCTCCTCTCAATATAACCACTTTGTTCAATGGTGATATTTTTAAAGCTTGTAAATCATGATGTGAAGCAGCTTTTTACAGTCAACACAAGCAGCTTCTGTACATGCGATGAAAGCTTGGCACATAAAAGTCAATGGCGATCATCAATTTTTGTCAATATGGTAAAATCACATCCTTCTTTAAGTAAACCTTCTCAAGCCCAAACAACAAAGATTCTGTTTGGTGGGTGGAAAAAAAAAAGTCAACACAATCCTGCAATAGTTTGAATAAAAAATAAAAAATATACCACATGATGGTCTCGGACGTCACAAACTTTCCCTCTGCGACAATGTTCAAGAGCAACGGACAAGTCTCCTCCACAGCTGAGAACAGAATCATTTACCAGCATCACATAGACGACTGAAAAAAATACACATCACTTAACATTTTTTGGCTGTGATTTGTAAAGAGCTGCAGCAGTGACTTCAATGGTGCTGATCACTTATGACAACGAAGTTTACCTTGGCACATAAAAGTAAAAAAAAGACATGCTTTTCAAAGCTTCAACACTGCTCTTAGTCGATCAAGAAATCAGCAGTTTTTGGTGCTATTAAAACTTATGGTGGACTGCATAAAGTTGGCAGGGGTCTGGCCCCAGGGCCTGTGGTTTGGGCTTTAAAATTGAAATGATTATTTTGGACACAGCAAGTGATGGGAAATATAAACCTGTATTTAAGTGTTGTCAGTGTTTTTATATATACAGTGCCTTGCGAAAGTATTCGGCCCCCTTGAACCTTTCAACATTTCGCCACATTTCAGGCTTCAAACATAAAGATATAACATTTTCATTTTTTGTCATGAATCAACAACAAGTGGGACACAATCGTGAAGTGGAACGAAATTTATTGGATAATTTAAACTTTTTTAACAAATAAAAAACCCGAAAAGTTGGGCGTGCAATATTATTCGGCCCCTTTACTTTCAGTGCAGCAAACTCACTCCAGAAGTTCAGTGAGGATCTTTGAATGATCCAATGTTGTCCTAAATGACTGATGATGATAAATAGAATGCACCTGTGTGTAATCAAGTCTCCGTATAAATGCACCTGCTCTTTGATAGTCTCAGGGTTCTGTTTAAAGCGCAGAGAGAACCATGAAGACAAAGGAACACACCAGGCAGGTCCGAGATACTGTTGTGGAGAAGTTTAAAGCCGGATTTGGATACAAAAAGATTTCCCAAGCTTTAAACATCTCAAGGAGCACTGTGCAAGCAATTATATTGAAATGGAAGGAGTGTCAGACCACTGCAAATCTACCAAGACCCGGCCGTCCCTCCAAACTTTCATCTCAAACAAGGAGAAGACTGATCAGAGATGCAGCCAAGAGGCCCATGATCACTCTGGATGAACTGCAGATAACTACAGCTGAGGTGGGAGAGTCTGTCCATAGGACAACAATCAGTCGTGCACTGCACAAATCTGGCCTTTATGGAAGAGTGGCAAGAAGAAAGCCATTTCTCAAAGATATCCATAAAAAGTCTTGTTTAAAGTTTGCCACAAGCCACCTGGGAGACACACCAAACATGTGGAAGAAGGTGCTCCGGTCAGATGAAACCAAAATCGAACTTTTTGGCCACAATGCAAAACGATATGTTTGGCGTAAAAGCAACACAGCTCATCACCCTGAACACACCATCCCCACTGTCAAACATGGTGGTGGCAGCATCATGGTTTGGGCCTGCTTTTCTTCAGCAGGGACAGGGAAGATGGCTAAAATTGATGGGAAGATGGATGGAGCCAAATACAGGACCATTCTGGAAGAAAACCTGTTGGAGTCTGCAAAAGACCTGAGACTGGGACGGAGATTTATCTTCCAACAGGACAATGATCCAAAACATAAAGCCAAATCTACAATGGAATGGTTCACAAATAGACGTATCCAGGTGTTAGAATCGCCAAGTCAAAGTCCAGACCTGAATCCAATCGAGAATCTGTGGAAAGAGCTGAAGACTGCTGTTCACAAACGCTCTCCATCCAACCTCACTGAGCTCGAGCTGTTTTGCAAGGAAGAATGGGCAAGAATTCCAGTCTCTCTATGTGCAAAACTGATAGAGACATACCCCAAGCAACTTGCAGCTGTAATTGCAGCAAAAGGTGGCGCTACAAAGTATTAGCGCAAGGGGGCCGAATAATATTGCACGCCCCACTTTTCAGTTTTTTATTTGTTAAAGTTTAAATTATCCAATAAATTTCGTTCCACTTCACGATTGTGTCCCACTTGTTGTTGATTCTTGACAAAAAAATAAAATTTTATATCTTTATGTTTGAAGCCTGAAATGTTGAAAGGTTCAAGGGGGCCGAATACTTTCGCAAGGCACTGTATATATATATATATATATATATATATATATATTAAAGTCTAAACTAATCTGATCTAATATATATATATATAAATTGATCTGATCTAATCTGATTTTATATATATAGTTATATATAAAGATCAGATTAGTTTAGACTTTATTGATCCCACAGTGGGGACATTTCACACGTGCAGCAGAACAAAAACATTTAACCGGGACAAAAGATGGAACACCAAAGAAAACAGACATGAGAGAAACATCAGCCACACGCATCACTGAAACACCGACCAACAACACCATAATCAAAGTGGTACGAAACAGTAAAAAATTGCATTACGCTAAGAATTATTGCACAGGAACGGACTTCTCCCAGAATAGTTGAAGATATATCTAATATATATATATATATATATATATATATATATTCTACTGTTGCCGTAACCATACCTTTGAGATTTTAAGAAAAGTTTTCCAGTGAAATTGTGCTTTTTAAAACTGACTGACTGCGTTTAAACCCCCCAATTCATATTCATTCCTCAAATCATTTGGCTCTTAAGGCAGGACCACAGAAGGTAGAAGACATTTGTTTCAGGCTACTCCCACTGATAGGATAGTCAATCTGTTATCTCTTCCTGGAAGCTTGAAATATTACTGAGGTGCTTCACTGTCCTCCCACATGAAGCTCCAACTGCTTCAATTTTGTCACAAATTAAAATAATTGCTCACATCAGAGTCCGTTGTACAGTAAACATTTGGTTTAGTAGATACAATTATTTATCTGTAAGCTCAACAGGCTGCCACCAGTTTCAGCATCACATCCGTCTCCATTAGTGCACTGACAAGCTGTGTTGTTATTGGATAAATTAGGAGTTGAATAACGCTGCAGATGCAAGGGTTCAAAATGTACTCCTGCCGCTCTGATAATGTTTCTATCTGGTTTGAACGTTTAATGAAGTATTAAGTGCAGCGAAAACTTACGTGTGGTTCTAACGATTCATAACACAAGCCTGGCCTTGGTGACCTTACCTGAGTGTACCTTTACTTTGTGAAATGTTTGTTGACCGCCTGTTAGTCCACTCACATGTTTGAAAGAGAAAATGTAGATCATCTTAGATTTTAGATTATTGACAAGGTAGAGGCGTACAAGTATCTGGATTTGTTCAAGTGTGAGGGAAAGACTGATTCCTTGGTCGAGTAGTTATTTGATCTATAGAGCTAAAGTTTGAACCCTTACACGTCAGCGGTTTTCTTTGCCTTGTGCTTAAAAGAAGAGCACGACTGTTGAGATTCATTTGTGTTACTAATTCTAATCAACTGTTCCATATTTCTCAACAGTCCATTATTCCAATATTTCCACGGCATGAATTGACTGAGTGGCTTTCTCTCTCCGCCACACTACTCTCTTTATGTTTACTCGCACAACTAGAGCTTTCACCGTTTTTTAACTTCGGAGATGGACCCATTTCTATTTATATCCTCTCGTGAAACGAGGTAGATCCGGTTGCCAGGCAGTCAGCATGTTCGAGACGAAATGGTTGCTAAAGTGATCACTTTGCTCTCCAGGTAGCTGACCGGATGACAAGCATACTTTTTCTGTTTACTCTACTATATGTTTTAGCAGAATTGTGTCAACAAATGACTTGTTGAGTAGATATAGGACAAGAATTATTTCCTCTAATAACGACAATGGTGGTCAAAAGATGATCCGATCAGACTAGCGAGGACCAAAATACAGGCGCAGGAGAACAGTGGACAAATTATATTTTACTGTCTATATCACATTGTCGTAGGTCTGTTCAGAGCTCTGTTCATTAAACCAGACCGTTCACTGATGGTTCTGCCAGCAGTACTGTGAAGAATGGACCCGATCTTTGACAGTAGTTTTAAATCTGTATGACTGTCGGGAGGAAAAGTTAATTTCCTCTTGGCAGAAGGAGAAATATTTTTAACTTCTAAGAGTCACCATTTGGAATTTTCCAACTTGGATCATTGCCTAGCGTGAAGGATGTGTGGAAGCTTTCGTTAGACATTAGAGGGATTATTATTGCTTCAGATGTGATGAGAGCCCAGAGACAAGATAACAGATCTTTGAAGACGGCTTAGCGTTGGAATTTCCTGAGTGGTTTTTATCTTGATAAACAATGTTAATATTTGGGCCTTCAATGTCTGACCCTTGAGCTTTTTGGAGATTTTTTTTAAATAATAAGAGAGAACAGAAGTGCATTAGTGGTGAAGGTTAAGAGTTGGCATGACTATTGTTTTGGTCGCCTATAAATGAATCTATATGCAGGTCAAGACTACAAATTTAGTTCTCTCTCTCCACCAGTGAGGAATGCTCTCCAGGTGGCTCCCAGAGAGGACACACTGGCTAAAGAGGCCTTAACAAGTGTCACCAGGTTCTAACGTTGTTAGACTCTGTTGCTAAAGTTGATTGGATTAAAAAAAAGGACATGATGCTTGCACGATGTCCTGCTTACAAAGACCTCCTTCAGTACGAGCCAGGCAGACAGACGTTTATTTTTTAAGACAAGAGTAACATTTCCAAGAAAGCTGAATAAATATCTCATTTTCAACATGACTAATTTCAAAACATCTCGACGACTAGATAGTATTTTTATTTTGAAGATGAATAAAATCTGTCTTTACCTGGAAACAATCTTTTTTCAGCATAGAAAAAAGCAATACTTGACCACGTTTTTCCCGTTGCCTGTGGGTTTTTTTCTGCCCCACAAGGTTACACTGAACCTGTAATACATTAATGTATTTAGTTCTTCTATATAAAATGTTTCAATAAAAAACAACAAAATATTATTCCCCCCCCTCTTTTGATCCTTAAGGTCGCATGTCTTTCTTTCCCACAGCTTCTTATTAAATCACATTCATTTAATATTTAGTAATCAAGTTTAAATTATGAAACATATTTCCTCAAAAACTGTAAAAGAAAAATAATAGAAAATCAAGATGATTTCTATTATTATTATTATTTCTTTCAGGATCAACTTTAAAATTCTGGTTCTTACTTTCAGAGCTATTCATGGTCAGGCTCCTCCTTACGTCAGTGATCTGATACAGCCTTACACCCCAGCTCGGGCTCTGAGGTCTGTGGATCAGAATCTACTTATGGTTCCTCGCACACGGTTCAGGACCAGAGGAGAGAAATCTTTTCAGGCTGTTGCTCCTAAGCTTTGGAACGATCTTCCTCTCTCTTTGCGCTTGATGGATCTACTGACTCCTTAAAGAATCATCTTAAGACGTTTCTATTTGTTCAGGCTTTTCCTTGATTTTCTGGAACTCCTGTTGTGTTATCAGTTTTATCTTGATCTTTAAAATATATACTTTATTGAATATTGTTTTGATTGTTTAAGCGCTTTGTGACCCTGGCCTGGAAAAGCGCTTTACAAATAAAAACTACTTACTTACTTACTTACTATTACAGTAAAAAAATGTATTCCATTTATTCCTCATGAGATGAAATATATATATTTTTTTACAGGGAATGTATCTTTTGTTATAATGTTTATTCAAAGCCAAATGCTTTTAGATGACAGCACCACACTATGATATTTATTCAAAAAATATATTTTAAAAATCCGCAAAAAGTTTCTGACTCACTGACTCAACCTTAATAATGGATTCATATAAAAGTTAAAAACAATGTACCCACAGATTTTCAATTCATGGTTTCACAACTGTCCTGCAGCTGCGTCCCTGAAAATATGTTCAAAGCACATAAAAAGAAGAGGCTGCTGTGTTTCCTCTGGAGTCCTAATGCTTTATCCTTCTTGGCCACTGCTCCGTCCTCTTTGTAGTTTGGCTGAAATGAAAATTAACGAGCTAGTAACCAAGGTCGCACCCCCAGAGACGCCGGGATGGCGTTCACTTAAAAAGATCTGTTGCCATGAGAGCTGATTCACCCCTTCAGCCCTTTCATATGCAACATGGGGTGCGAAAGTGCTTAATGTTGCAGCAGACGTGAGCCCATCGTTGGACATGTATGCGGGAATTCTCTGCAGGCTCGAAATGACGTGTGCTATCAATATGAACATTACTGATGAGAGCTAGACGCTAGTGATGGTCTGATAAAGTTTCAGGAAACAATAGTTTTAGAGTCTACTAGATGGCGGTCTCTGCACTATTTTGTTCTAATGAAACATCATAATTTTTAAATGATGGCGCCACCTACTGACCTCTAAATAGCATGACACTGCTTCATGAAGCTTCATCAGACCATCACTACTAGACGCCCCTTTTCAGTCGCACAATCCGATCTCACTTTGTTTCCATCTCACTTTATTTCGTTGTACATGTTGGTTCGTCTTTTTCGCTTTCGCACTACGTTTTCACTTGACCTGGCTTAATACTCGTCTCAATGGCTAAAGAGGGATCTGTAGTAGATTAAGTAGCTCATCATTTAAAGAACTTAAATCAATATTGGACCTCTATTGTACTTGGTTCTCTAAGAAGAATTAGCAGAAAATGAAAGTTCTCTGTAGTTATAAAATACCAACTAAGTCACTGATTAATTTTTCTGTTTTTCCCAAAAAAACTAAACATTTTCAATCCTCTGAGACTCGTAGGAAATGATTCCCTACCTATCAAATCAAAATGAGAAACTTTTTCTTCTCGATGGGCTTTGTTGCCAGTGGGACCTGTAGTTTATTACAAAATAAATTGTTCTGAAGTCATTCCAACATGACTCAATCATGTTGAGTCATGAATGAAGGAGATTATTGCAATTTTCTTTTTAACTTCACTATCACCTCAGATGGATGTGTCATTCACAATCTCAGTAGTGTGAGTCACGGCTAAGGTTAGTGTCATTGTGTGTAGTCAGAGATACACGGAGAGTCAGTGTGTCCAAATATTCTGTTAAAAATGAGTATCTTCATTAAGACATTCTTACTCAACTGTCTCCACTTCCTTCTTCACCATTCTTGCGCAACATTTATCCTCTCCGTGGAGTCCCTGACCTCCTTCATATTCCACTGTACCATCAGCAAACATCATTATCAATAGAAAGTACTCACCAAAATACACTGAACTGAAAGTTCTCCTTCACTCATTGATTTGAGCCGATTCATTTAACAACACATCACATTCACCCGTGAAACATACTGTACTGTAAAAACCGAATCATTTGAAGTGGTCTGTTAAAATGACTGGATGGTGTTACAGTGCCTTGCGAAAGTATTCGGCCCCCTTGAACCTTTCAACATTTCGCCACATTTCAGGCTTCAAACATAAAGATATAACATTTTATATATATATTTTTTGTCATGAATCAACAACAAGTGGGACACAATCGTGAAGTGGAACGAAATTTATTGGATAATTTAAACTTTTTTAACAAATAAAAAACTGAAAAGTTGGGCGTGCAATATTATTCGGCCCCTTTACTTTCAGTGCAGCAAACTCACTCCAGAAGTTCAGTGAGGATCTTTGAATGATCCAATGTTGTCCTAAATGACTGATGATGATAAATAGAATGCACCTGTGTGTAATCAAGTCTCCGTATAAATGCACCTGCTCTTTGATAGTCTCAGGGTTCTGTTTAAAGCGCAGAGAGAACCATGAAGACAAAGGAACACACCAGGCAGGTCCGAGATACTGTTGTGGAGAAGTTTAAAGCCAGATTTGGATACAAAAAGATTTCCCAAGCTTTAAACATCTCAAGGAGCACTGTGCAAGCAATTATATTGAAATGGAAGGAGTATCAAACCACTGCAAATCTACCAAGACCCGGCCGTCCCTCCAAACTTTCATCTCAAACAAGGAGAAGACTGATCAGAGATGCAGCCAAGAGGCCCATGATCACTCTGGATGAACTGCAGATAACTACAGCTGAGGTGGGAGAGTCTGTCCATAGGACAACAATCAGTCGTGCACTGCACAAATCTGGCCTTTATGGAAGAGTGGCAAGAAGAAAGCCATTTCTCAAAGATATCCATAAAAAGTCTTGTTTAAAGTTTGCCACAAGCCACCTGGGAGACACACCAAACATGTGGAAGAAGGTGCTCTGGTCAGATGAAACCAAAATCGAACTTTTTGGCCATAATGCAAAACGATATGTTTGGCGTAAAAGCAACACAGCTCATCACCCTGAACACACCATCCCCACTGTCAAACATGGTGGTAGCAGCATCATGGTTTGGGTCTGCTTTTCTTCAGCAGGGACAGGGAAGATGGCTAAAATTGATGGGAAGATGGATGGAGCCAAATACAGGACCATTCTGGAAGAAAACCTGTTGGAGTCTGCAAAAGACCTGAGACTGGGACGGAGATTTATCTTCCAACAGGACAATGATCCAAAACATAAAGCCAAATCTACAATGGAATGGTTCACAAATAGACGTATCCAGGTGTTAGAATGGCCAAGTCAAAGTCCAGACCTGAATCCAATCGAGAATCTGTGGAAAGAGCTGAAGACTGCTGTTCACAAACGCTCTCCATCCAACCTCACTGAGCTCGAGCTGTTTTGCAAGGAAGAATGGGCAAGAATTCCAGTCTCTCGATGTGCAAAACTGATAGAGACATACCCCAAGCGACTTGCAGCTGTAATTGCAGCAAAAGGTGGCGCTACAAAGTATTAGCGCAAGGGGGCCGAATAATATTGCACGCCCAACTTTTCAGTTTTTTATTTGTTAAAAAAGTTTAAATTATCCAATAAATTTCGTTCCACTTCACGATTGTGTCCCACTTGTTGTTGATTCATGACAAAAAATTAAAATGTTATATCTTTATTTTTGAAGCCTGAAATGTGACGAAATGTTGAAAGGTTCAAGGGGGCCGAATACTTTCCCAAGGCACTGTATATATATATAAATGTTCATTCATGTGTTCATCGACCTGAATCGTTTCACCTCAGGGTTGGGAAGACATAATATGATGAGTTGTTAAATATGACTCGCACAAATTCAGAAAAGCACTTATAGTACTAGAGAAGAAGAAAAATACTACATCAAATTCACCAAACTATATTTGCTACAGGGAAAAGGGTATCATGGAAATGACCCACCGGACTCTGGTAGCCAATTGTAGCATCTGACAGATGTAGCCAAACAACCGGATGAAGCTGAGAGAGTAAATGAAGATAACACATCATACGTAACTGAGAGTAAGATTTCAAGGAGCCTTTGAACAAGCCTTTTGAAATCCTGAATGCTAGAAGATTTTCTAAGCTACAAGTGTGGATGAATAAACGGATCCGTCACTATTCTCTAAACACTTAACAAACACATGGCTGCAACAAACCCTTTCACTTCAAAATTGATTGTTCTTTTTAGGGGGTTTAACTCCGTCAATGACTCTAAGCCAGCACTTTGCTTAATATTGACACTTTAATGGCTTTTAAGTATAAAAACAAACCAGGTCAATGAATTAATTGACTTTGTTGTGGTTCATTGCACAGTGTAATGGCTTTTCTGTCTGTTCCATGCATTAGGATGGAATCTTTTTAGACTTTAGGGTAGAAAGAAGAGAGATCAGATACAGATGGAAAAATACCTTCTTTCTTGTTTACCGTGTGAATTAATAAACTTTTTAACTCAAAAAGTTATTTACTGTAATGACTTCCTGGAGGAAGGATGTCTACGTTTCTTCAGGTGGACCATTTATCCTCAAATTAAAGCAACACCGTCATGTTTAGTGATTAAGAAGCGGATGTCACACACAAGATGGTTCCCTGCAGCTGAATCCATGGACTAATGACTATCATATCCGCTAATCTTATTGCACCATTATCACCCAATATTTGTTATTTCATTATTTATACGTAAAAAGATCGTCCTATGGGAAATCTTCTGCCATGCTCTGAACAGCCCCTCTGGCTTACTAATATTTAAAAATGTGATTGACTGAATTGTGTGTGTGTGTAGGGGCGGGGGGTGGCAATTAAATATGTTTTTGTTTGTGAAAAAAAGCTACATGTGCACAATAGCTGGATGTGGTTCAATGTTCTTGTTGAGTCCAACACATGCAGCGAGCCAGATGTGCGGGACGCAGCAGGTTGGGCAGGAAATCTCTCAGCGACACTTTTTCTTATGAAAGTGATGAAGTGTCTGAGAAACTTTTCAAAGTCAGTGAAGACAATCTCAGCTGCTTTCATCCCCTCCATTGACACAAATCAGTGTTTTGAGCTTGTCTTTGCACCTCAAGGCATCCAAGAATAATGTTGAAATCAACTTTGCTGTTATAGATTGTTTGCTTAACATACATTTCATTCAACACCCCTGCTTTACGAGCCTCGCTGCTGTGCCATGATGACCACCTTCACCAGTCAACATTTAAAGAAGAAAAGATGTTTGTACTTCCATGCGTCTTTCATGTGTTTTGAGGAGAAGGCGTTCAACCGTTGGGGTGGGGTGCTCAGGGAATATAGGGTATCGGATGCGCTGTTACGTGCTGTTCTCTGTATGAACAGAGCCTGGTCAACAAAGCTGGGCACTCTCTTAGAGCTAGGGTGAGAAGCTCCCCCGCTTAAGTGATGGAAAATGAGACGAGATCATGGCAAGATCACCTTTGTTGGTGTCCTAACTTGCAGCACTGAAAAAAATAGTTTGAGCTCCATTCTAAAAGGAATTTGGTGGTGGTTCTGGAACAACAAGCATGTGATATTTAATGTAGCTTTTGCTTTGTTCAGTTTCTTCCCCCACTTTTCGTCTTCTCTTTACTTTTGACACCGGCAGGTCTTAGGATCACAAGCTCAAGCTTCACTCTTTAGAAGCAGCCGTGCAGGTGATGCAATCTCAAATTAATGCATGAATCTTTTTTTTTTTTTGTTTATATTCTGTCTTAGTTGATTATTAAGTCTGGTGATTATTTATTTCATTTTGTTGGTTATTTATTTTTATTTATTTTCTTGAATGTCTTCATTAATGTCTGTTTAAGTCTTGTTTTAAGTGTTTAATGTCTTTAATGTTTGGCATTGTGGGTCTGAGAGGACCACAATTTAATTTATGCTGTACGTCTTAATACATGCATGTTTGACAATAAAAGAACTTGACTTGACACCTCTGTAGAACAGACAACGCATCACAGGTAAAACGTAAATGATGACAGGAAGAGTTGATCTCACAGTCAAAAATATCACCTGCTGATGAGAACATCGCTCACATTAAGGAAACCTCTCTGTCAGGAAATATACCTGACCATTGTTTTCATATTTGTTATTTTAGTCTATTGTTAGCCTATATTCTTATGTATGTATTATTATTACTTTTATAAACATGTGTATCTAATGAGTCGCTAATGTCAACTAATTTAACTAAATGTGATATATTTTATTTCTACTTTAAATAATGTTTTTCAAAGGCACAATCATATTGATAACATAACAAAGCACAAAATGAATTGAAATGTTTTTTTTTCCAATAGTGACAAACATTATTTTAGTGAATTTTTGAAATGACACAAACTCTTCACATGCTCCTGGGCAGGTGTAGAGTTCTGAGTTGCTACAGCAAGATCGGAGCCACTAAAATATTGACGAATGCCAAAATCCTTCAAATATCCTGCAGCCCATGTAACACACACATTCATTCTGCTCACGCTTCAATAATGAGACCTATTGTGAGCTTAGGTTTCAGCTCTTGCCTTGAGTCATGAGGATTGTAAAAACTGAAGGTGTCCACATGTGCTTCTCAAGTGAGACTTCATATGAGGCATTTTCTGTTGCTAGGTCTGCACAAAGTAGGTCGGCACCTACATGTGACCTTTGCTGTAAGTAAGTAAGTCATTTATATTTATATAGCGCTTTTCCATACTAGGGTCACAAAGCGCTTAAAAAATCAGGTAATAAGTATATACTTAAAAAGGTCAAGATAACACTGAGAACAACATAGGAGTTCCAGAAAATCCAGGAAAAGCCTGCACAAATAAAAATGTTTTGAGATGTTTCTGTGTCGAACATAACTTGTTGATGAAGGTTTCCTCACCAGTTTCATGTTCACATGTTCACATGTTCTCATGTTCACATGAAACTGGAGTTTCCTTCAAGGGCTGTTATCCAAGTATTTATAGATGTAAAGGACACTAGAATTGATCAACAAACCTGATGAATACGATGAGGGGGCATTATTGTGTTGTGTTTTTCCGTTTTTCTGAGTCCATAACCACTCTTAAACTGTGACCATAAACAAGGGATTTCAAACACAATCAATGTTGGCCACAGTTTCTTTTCTTTTTTTTTAAATGCCCAGGGCCGGACATTCACCAAATTACATTTAACATGAAGCTTGGGTCTGATTGTGATATTCTCTTTTTAGCTTCATCAGACCATCACTAGTGTTTGTCCTTCTTCACAAAAACATTCTCATATTTTTTTTATCTGTTATCGGAAGTCTCTGTATATTTGTTGATGTCCATCATCTTTGTTCCTTATCTTAAAAACTGGCATCTCTATATCAACATTAATGTTCATCTTTTGGAAAAAACCTCATCAGGATCAGTTTTTAAGCGGTTGAATATGAATATTTATTTTATTCAATTTTTTCCACCTGGACAAGTATCTCATGCAAATGCAACGGTGAGTGACGTGTTGGGCAGATCAGGTAAGGGAATTGTTTCAACATTCATTTCCCTGGACAGTGGAGTATTGTTTCTCTCAAGAATCAACATCCTCTTCTTCCTCTGTTTGAGTGAATGTCATAAATAAACTTTTACCAAATAAGACTTCAATTAACATCTAGTGACAAATCGTTTGACGATTAGCAGAAACAGCTTTTGAACAGTGAACAGAGTCAAAAAGTCATGACTTGTAGTGAGCCTCAATACAATTTTCTACAAAGGAAATAATGGTTACATGTCCAGATCAAGATCAAGATCCAGGACAGGCATGAGCAAAATATGGCGATACACCTGCATGTGTGCTGTCCTCACAAGTCAGTGCAAATAAATCAAAATAAACCTTCATTAGTCACCCTGCTTTTTTCTTCTAGAAACATAGTTTCTATTTAGATTCTAAAGATTGCTGATTTTCTTTGATATTCTGTAAATGTACCCATGTCTATATATCAACATACGTTTAAAAACCATAAAGCATATTTCCCTTAAGTCACATTTAAATGTTTGACCTTATCTGTTTTAATAAAATATTCACATATTGATTAATATTGAGCATATTAACATGAGATGTTTACAAAGTAAGCTTACCTTACCTTACTTACCAAATTCCTGAAAAGAGGTTTTTGTCAACAAAAGACCTTTACAGATGTTCGTTAACTGACATGAAAATAACCGCCTAGATGTTGGATGTATAAATTGTTTAAAAATGAAGCAAAAATTAAAGTGATAGTGATTCAACCTTCACTTGTTTTCTACTTGGGATTATTTTCAGAATCTGTTCCTTTTTAAGATTTATATGCAAACATTTAAATACATTTTTTTGTAGCCACTCAGTTGTCTTCGTCTTTATCCTCGTCGCACTTAAGGACACACTTAATAACATCTAAATACCTCCATGGTGCTCGTCTGTAACGTCTGTCTCGTGTTGAAGCCTCAACATCAGGAATTGTCCGGAAAAACTTATATTAGTCTATATTTTAAGCTTGTTTGTAGAGTAAGTTCTATCAGTTGTTGCCTGAGGTCTTTCCTCATCCAAAAACATTGCGCAAGATTTAGGCTGATGACCTAGCAGCTTCTTCATAAAAAAAACTGTTTAAAATATAGACTTTTAAAATAATTTCAAAACAATTCCTTATGTTTAGGCTTCAATACAAGATGGACATTACAGACAAGCACTATGGAGGTATTTGGATGTTTTTAACCTGGTGTTATCTCTATGTCAAGGTGAACGACCTCCCTGGCATCCAGAAATACATATGCTATTATTATTATTATTATGCCATGGAAAAGGTTGTTCACCTTGACCCATAAACAACATAAGGAGTACCACAAACATTTTTCTTCAGGTCATCTTAAAGCATTAGCAACTGGTATGGATCAAAACAAAACAAGTGTAAACTGTTTTTTTTAAAGTTAACTTTCACTTTTTTGTCCATGTCTATTTTATGACGAACTGGATTAGATTTATAAGTTTATCAACAACAAATGATAAAGGACCCTGACTCTCATTTCTGTTTGCTGTTCCACATCATTTGTTATCTCAATATTTGTCATTAAAAGGAAATCATAGTTTACTTTCTTTTCTGTTGGTAGGAGTGATCACAATTAAAAAAAAAAAGTTTGACTGTGACAGGCATAATAAGATGTACTGTAATGTACGCTAATGTTATACACTATGGAGAAAATGCAGTTAAAGGGAAACTCATGTGTTGATCAAAGTATCTCTTAAGTTGATCTTGGACCTCTATTGTACTCATCAGTATGTGTCTGTTTCTACAAAACTCTCTTTACATTGAAATATTTACATTAGAAAATGTGCTTAAGCCCCGCCCATTGAAAAAAAAGTCTTTGTTACCATAACCACGTCCACTCTGCTGTGATTAGCCATACCATTGAGGTTTGTCACTGTGCATCATCAATCCCAGAAGTCTCCTCCTCCAAGTGACTTGTTGTATAAACAAAGCAGATTGTGATTACAGCTGGCTGGAGGAGGAGTGAGGACCGTTATTAAGTAATAATGTGCTTCACTCTTGTAACCTCTTGTTTGCTGGGATTCAGATGGAGGAGAACTTTATAAAGTAATAACTTCGAAACATCGTCATGGTGAGGGACTTACTTCTTGCATCTTGGAGAGGAAGACTTCACCATTTGAACAATTGAGTAAGTCAAAGGAGTTTAGTTTTCACATTGGTTATTCTTTGACTATTTTGTTATTACTATTCATCATTTGTCCAAATATAAGAACAGGACATTAATCAATTATTTTAATATTTCATATTTAAAATCCCTTAAAGAGCTGTGTCCCATGAAGTAGTTCTGGTCTTATGAGTTATAATGTTCCCATATTGGTTTCCTGATGGCAGCGGTTTTAATATTATTCTGAGCGAGGCTCTTTGTAAACCCCCAAAAATACACACTCTGTTTCCACTTGACTCTGTATCCATCAGGGCCGGGTCTAGACAGGCATGTATGAGGGGGCAGCCACAAATCTTGAGGGGCCATTGTGCTGTTACTTACTTACTTAAATGTAAGTTTGAGGGGGCACAACATTTATTTGAGGGGGCCAGGCCCCCTCTTGCCCCTGCCTAGACCCGGCCCTGGTGTCCATTATCCTGTGTACGATGAGCTTCAAAATCAGTCTTCCTCTTGAATGTAATACTGTTGGTTAACCTATGTTTCTTCTCACTCATTCATCCATACTGGGAGTCTTAAGTTATTATAGTCACTCATAAATAAGCAGGGGTCCCTGGTAAGGATACGTGGAGCTCCACTGAAGCTTTTATGATGAAGTGCTTAGAGGATTTATGGCAGGTCAACTACATTTCTGTTTTGAATTGAGTTTGTGCAACAGAGCTGCATGACTTTGGACAGTCAAGCTGTGTTTTTATTCACATTCTTCCATCCTGATGAAGGCTTTAGGATCTGGATGGTCAGTGAAAACAATGTAAATGGCATGGACCCAAACATAGTCACAAAATGTTTACATACAGATATTTCATATATTTCAAAGTTATATGTCAATATTTAAACCAGAAACAGCTGTATAACACAAAAGTGTACTGAGGTGAAACATTTTCCCATGTATGTGGCCCACCGTAGACCTTGTATTTGAAGTAATGCTTTGCAGTCTATAAACTTAGCTGGTCAAAATGAAAAATGATCCTTGAAAAACCTTAACTAAAGTTAGCTATTCGTCCTGTTGTAAGTTTCATTTTCAAATCCACATATATTTTTTTTTTACATCACAATTAATTCAGAACATGTTTTAATTTTTGTACAAGATTAAATTAAGTGAACAAAAGGTTTATTTAATGCAACAGCTGAAGAACTGCAGCCCTCCTTGATTTGTGGTGACTTCTGGGATTGATGACGTGCGGTTGAAAACCTCAACCAATCACAGTACAGTGGGTGTGGTTATGGTAAACAAGAGTTTATCCCCAGAAAACTGTTTGTTTTTGGACGGTGGGTCTTAAGGACAGTTTCTAATGTAAATATTCCAATGAAAAGAGAGTTTTATACGAACAGAAACATACTGATGAGTTCA
The DNA here is from genome assembly GCF_982586985.1 of Callionymus lyra. Taxonomy (NCBI): domain Eukaryota; kingdom Metazoa; phylum Chordata; class Actinopteri; order Syngnathiformes; family Callionymidae; genus Callionymus; species Callionymus lyra. The sequence goes on from NC_141835.1 coordinate 23,034,143, forward strand.
ATAGAGGTCCTAAACCAATTTAAGAGACACTTAAATCGAAAGGTTAGTTGCCCTTTAAGAAATGGCACCAAAATCCCTTTAAACGATCTGAATGATTTAAAAACATGTTGTCAACAATACTTTTGTCTTTCAACTCTATATTGCTCTTTTTTCCGTTGCAAAACTTGATGCACTAATAATGGACCTTGTTTGAACCTTAAAAAAAAATTTGATCGCAAAGTAAACTCAAAACGCTGAGTTCACAATGAACAAGATCTGTTGATTCTTCAGAGCTGATGGTTTATCTTAAAGTATCCTTTGATGTCCATAAATATTAAGAAAGGATGAGGCGATAGAAGATGAGACGTGACAGTGCTGAGAAGTTGATACTTGGGATTTCATTATTTTGAGTCTATTCAAATATTAAAAGTATCAATTTCAGTTGAGCGGAACTCGGGAACACATGAAAACTGTGTCATTTTTGCCTGATCTGTGTTTACACATGTTGTCACCATCATGGTCTCAAAAATACATTCTGGCTCATGGGAGCACAAAAGTCATGTAATGAGACAAAGCCTCACTTCTACAAGTGATTTAATGTAACAAGGTCTATCTAATTGAATTACATAATTTGATTTGAGATAATTCAGAGAACTGCTATACATCCTCTCACAAAGGTCAGGAGACATGCTTAGATGTTCAATGCCCTCAGGCTCTGTCACGCTTCATCAGTTGAAGCCAATATCTGGACTGTTTTTATGATGAGGAAGGATATTGTTCAAGTGAGGAGGTGCACAGATTAAAAATGGCTTTGGTTAAGTTATTAGTTAAAAGATTATTTGCCTTTTGTCCATTAAATTACCCATGCTGTTCAGAGGTCAGGGCACACTAAAGTAACAGGGCAGTTTACAACAGTGCGTCTTAGCCCCGCAAAGTAGTGTATGTCGGTTTTGAAAGTTTTTACATTCGCCACTATGGATGTGCTGTTAAGAACTGCAGTACTACATATGTATATCATAAAGTTATCTAGCTATCTATCTATCTTATTATAGAAGACAGTGAGGCTGTCACCCTGACCCAGAGACACCACAAAGCATTTGTGGCCTTTAAGTCACCTTGATCCTGAGATAACAAAAGGGTAAAAAAAACTGTATTCGGACAAACGCTGATGCAATGTGACCTTTATGTTTGTGATGTAGCTTCTCTTGCCATCATTAACGTACTTTATTGTGTAGCGTAGGATGAAAGTCCAAGTACTTGGTACTCTACTATGCACAGAGCTATACAAAATAGTTGTTTCTCTTTATGAGGTATGTAAATTAGATTTTCATACGAAATACTGTTTTATTTACAGGTCAGGTTTAGATGTATTCACACGTCAATGATAACTCTAAATCTTGAGAGTTTAATGGGTTTATCTCTTGAAATACTCACAAATGTAACTTGATTATGAAATAGTGACAGATAATACAGTGTCCATAAAATAGGGGTTACATGTCATGATGGTCTTCATGAAACAGTGTCATTATTTTCAGAGTCCACTAGATGGCGGTCTTTGAATTTATTTCCTTTGTTTAAAACAACTGTTCTAATGAAACATCACATCATTTTGAAATTGATGGCGCCACCTACTGACCTCTCAACATGACACTGCTTCATGAAGCTTCAACAGCACATCACTAGTTACATGCAGAACTTCAGAGGACCCTGTTTTAAAATGCAACCCCATTCAGATGGTCTTGATTGAGGAGAAAAGGATGAGGACAGAAATATTACTCAGAGGATCAAAGCTGACACAGTTTACAGATGAGCGTTGTTGAAAACATTTGATTGAGAAAAGATGCAGACCAGAGTGACGTTGTGTTTCTTGGATTCAACCTCCACGGAAACAACACAATTTTCCACCACATAGTCCTCAGAGCAAGGGTTGGTTTTCTGCAATATGTTCACTTTTAACTAATGATGGAGAACAGCACAACTCGCAGAAAGATGACAGTGAAAGACAAAGGCATGTAAAACGTCAGCAGCATTAGGCTGAGGCCAGCGAGATGGAGCATAGGGAGATAAGTGATATTAAGGCTGGAGCAGGAATTCACTGTGATAAAGTGGAAGACGTGTATGTATATGTGAGACTCAGATCACTTTAATTATAATTTAGTGTGAAATTCAAACAGTATAATCAAGACAAAACTTGGCAGCATTGTTGGAATATAGAATAATATTGTTATGTTGTAGTAGCAGTCATATAATCTGGGTTAATACAGTTTAAGTTCCAGAGAACAACATGATTCTCAGGATAATCGTACTATTCTGTTATTTGAATTCCTTTTAATGTGTCCCACAGTTTTACGATGGTATATCCACTCATGTCAAAACCAGTGTTGGGAGCAACATGTTATTAAAAGGCAAATAATGTATAAAACACAACTTTCCCGACTCATTCAAATGTTGAAGTCTTTCTCTCCCAGATGCAGTTAGTCCCTCATAATGATAATGTTTAAAAGTTATTACTACTCTTAACAAGACGTTAGTGTGAACCATCATTTGAAACTTTAACTTTTTTTTTTTTACAAGAAAATATAAAGTTGCATGCTATTTTAAAACTCACAGACAAACATTTCAATTTAAAATGAATATACAGAAGACAAGGCCATATACTGCCATTTGTAAAACTTGCACAAATAATAAGGCATAAATGCCCCTTTGTTTAGTTTACTTTATGGGTTTGACTAGTTCAATGTTGTCTAGACATACTTATTTTAGTTTTGAAGTTGTTTATTTATCTATCACTTTGAATTTGAATACAGTGTTGGTAACGTTTTACTCTTTTGTATGTTCTAGGTTGGAATTAAATGAAAAAAGCTAAATCAGATGAAGCAGTAAGAAGCCTGAAGTATTAGCGACTCCGTTGAAATACATAGAAGCACTTTAAAATAAGATGTCAGTTACTGATTCAATTTCCCCCTGCCTGATATGTGGAACTTCAACGTGTTAATGAATTGAATGTTGGACAAAGGAGTTTTGTCTCTTGGACGAACCCTTCTTCTACTCCCTATCTCATTTCCTACAGATAAATCTGACAACACATCCTTTCCACACTAGCAAACATTACCAATACATGGAAACTTGCCCATTGGGTGACAAATTATTTTGCTAATGGAGAATACATTTCATTTGTATCCTAATAAAGCTAATGGTTACATAAAGTTAACGTCCAATTTCATTAATTTGTTACCTCACTTTTCTCACCACCAAATACTATATATAAAAATAAATAAAAAGATACACCTAAACTCACAAAAGTACCTGTTGATGCACTCTTCCAACATTTACTTCTAACATTCAAAGTTAAGTAAGTAAGTAAGTAAGTAAGTAATATTTATTTATATAGCGCTTTTCGAGACCAGGGTCACAGTGTTTATTGGTTTGTTCCAAGAGCCAGCCCGAACTTTAGAACTTGTTCTACACAAGTATATTTTTTGTCAGCTGGGCTCCAGATCAGGGAAGAAATGTTGCCCTTTTTTAAGGCAAAAACCATGCAAAGAAAACCAGGTTTACTCCAATAACATTGACTTATCTGAAATAATATTGGATGCCGCAGAGATCCTCCTGGAAGATTTTGAAGAAGTCATCAGTTTTTTTCTGACGGAAATCATTTCCAACCCAAAAGGGACAAGATGTTCCGTGTGAAGAGTGTGAAGCTGTGCTGGTGTTTATGTTGGATGTCACCCTTGAAAGGATGAGGATGGATTAAATCAGAGAAAATTCCAGGTAATTACTCTGTTAGCATTGGCACCTACTTGATATACTATATAGAATACGGAATAAAGAAGTGACAGAGGATTATTCTGACTCAGTTTATCTCAAACTACTGATGCCAAATACATTTCAAACGTCATTGCTTTTTATAGAATTGAGCAGATTGATCCATGCAACTGTAATAACTGAATTCCACAAGACTGACATTTTAATAATAAAAAAAACCCACTTAATATTGTGTTTTTCCTTCCATTCCACGCACATCTTTTTGAGCTTTACAAGTAATGGTACACAGCTGGAACTCATTCAATAACCAGTGGTGCACCACCTGCTCCCCGAACTCCAGCAATGTTTGCCTGATAAGATTTGTTCCCACAATGTTTTTGGCTCTACTACATGCCTTTTGGGAATTTGATTATCCAGTAATTCCTCTCTAGATTTATAAATTGTCAGCTTACTCCATTAATATATCTTCTGCTGTATTTTATAATCAGGCTTCATGAGTGTGTATTGACAACTGTATGTGTTTTGGAGTTCAGCATCTGCTCTATGGGTCTTTTCAGTAATACATTTAAAATAATTAAGTACAAAGTGCTTAAACGTAAAAAACTGTGTAAATCTTCAATATAAAAATCTTTAAACAAGTATGTACAATGAGTACATTTTTGGATGAAGATGAAGCCTAAGACACCTGCTCCAGTCGCTATGTTAAAATGAACATACATTTTTGCCTATGACTCTAATAAGGAATGGAATAAATAATCACAACCTTTAGTTAAGATGAGGGTGAGTAGAAAATTAGTGGAGTTTGAATTTTGGGTGAACTAACCCATTAGGAATTCACTGGTGTACATGGATCTGGTCTACGATGTTTTCTAGTTGAACATGTATTCCAAATAAAGCCTGTTGTTGTCCCTTGTAAACACTCAAGAATTCACTCTGAGTTCCAAAATGTCACTTTAGTCTTCAGACAGATTCTCGGTGTGTGCCAAGGTCAGCAGGTTCTTCCAGGAATGTCCACATCCTTCTCCAACACAATTGGTCGTTGCTCAGCACCATTTCAAAAAGGGATGTGTGTGTGAGGGAACACACCAAGACAGCAGTCCGAACAGACATAGAAGAAGGGACGCCAGAGACAATCCTATGGATGTAAATAACCTTGTATCAATCGAGCCAATGATTGATTCAATGATAGTTGATTCTTTGTTCATGGGTCTTTATCAAGGCATTAGTTGCAGCTCAATTGCCTGTTGTTTCTGCAAAATGTGAATTAAAATTGACATCAAGTTTTATTAAAACACAATATAAATGTTTGTTTGTGTCTGTTGTGGATATGTGAGTGTTTACTGAAGTGAAAAGGTTTAAACTGTTCACTTGCTAGCTGAGCTAGTCAAAAATATTAGGCCGTGTAACGTCAAAAAAAAAGAAGGAACATTACAATGCAACTTCATTAAATCTCTCATGTATGGCAAACAGCCAATTTCTCGGTTCAACATATCAGGCTTATTGAGTATGTTAGTAGGTGTTAGCAAAAGCTTGAGACAGGAAGATCAGTTACAATCATTTTACATCTTCACCTACTTCTGCAATGTAGTCCAAAATGAAAGCGTTTAAGGCAACCTCTAGACACATTTAAACGTTACGCCTGTTGAGCATTACAGCTTAAAAAAATACACACCTACTGACATCTGCAAGAAAGTGTCAATAGTGAAAGGGAAGAGGTCAGTTTTGCAAAGTAATGATTTGGTACTAACCATAAAAAAAAATCTATGGTTTGGCTTTTGATTATCAGGAATGTTATGGTTTGGGAGTATAGAACTATGTTCAGTCTCATCAGGAAGTATTCTAGGTCTAGGTATTAGGTCTATTTAGTTGTTATTGTAAATTCTATAGGGGTAGGCCTTTCTGTGTTTTTTTTTTTTTTTTTTTTTCTGTTTTGCCTCTGTCTTCTACACAGTTTCAGAGTGGCACACCAGATGCTGTCAAGCTGACATGTGGATGGCTCAGATGTTTTAGAGGTTGGATCTTTCCGGAATATCTGGGTTAGGATATCTTGAGAAGGAATGACGGTGTGGTTGAGAAAGAGAGAGGCAACAAGCAGAACACATTACTTTTGTCAGTTATTATAAGAGTTTTAGAGGATTTTGTGATGTAAAAAATGTAGTTCTAATGATTCCAGAATCTTCAGATGGTAAAACCATCTTCGTTGTCGCAGAAGGTGTACCGCGATATGGTGGGGGAAGTGACTACTCTGACACTGACTAAAATACTGCCTAAAGAAAATCATCATGACTTGATTGCAATATGAGATAAGAAGATGAGCTAAAAGGATGACAAACTAGTAATCAGGAGACATTTGTTAATTTGTAGTATTGTTTGTAAACCATAATCACTGTGAAGGGGTTTCCTGCTTTGTTTTGACTCCCAATATGGTTGCAAGATGCCTGAAGTTATTTCTCTGGAGCAGAAGAGAGCAGAAGTGAGGAGAAGCTGATTTGGAACAGACAGTTACAGATAGATCAGACAAGTTAACCCTTTGTGAAGTCAGTTGATAGCATATTTTCAGCTCAGCGGCAATACAAAAATAACTCCCAGACAATATTTAACTACCAGTACTAACTTTTTTGGAAAATGTTTCCTAAATAAAGCCACAGAGTCTCTAGTCTGGCTGGTGTTGCTCTGAGAGTGATTATCGAGTTGGATATTAAACGCAGCAGGACAAATGAGATGTGCTGTGATTACACTGGTGTTCTTCCTTCTGGGCTTAATTAAACTATTAACTAAGCAGAACATAATGATGCAACATAAGAGGAAGTAGTCCATCTTGGTAACTGTCCATTCACAAAAAAAAGTTTATTTCAGGGATTACATTTTAGCACACTGTTAACTGCAGCCTCAATAGCCTTTGATCTGAGCCGTTAAAAAAAGATCAAGGATACAAGTCAACATACTGAGGTTACACTTTGTAATTTTGAACGATTTAAAATTAACTCATTTTAGTCTCATCTTTTCCTTCGATGGGTTTCCAGGATATTACACATTTGAACACCTTGAATCATACACAATTTTTTTTATAAATTGTAGAATTTTTAGGTAAAATAAAACAATTTCATAAAATAAGAATCGAAATTTGTGAATGAATAAGAAAAAAAAAAAAGAGTCTTTAAAAAACAAAAAAAACATAATGAATGGTTCTTTTTGTGGTTAATTTTTCCAACATAATTGTGTTTTCTTTTTTTCTTTTTTGGAGTGATTAAAAAAAAAGGTATATTTCAATCACGTTAACCATTCAAATGTTTCACAAGCATATGTTTTGTATTACATCATATAAATATAAAACATTTTCCTCCTAATGTCTCAGTTTGCTTATTGAAAATCAGAAGCTCCTCTAGCCAGTATGTGTAGTAATAAAAGCTCAATCCAGCGCAGGGAGAAACCTGAGAAAACATTGTTTTCAAAGAACGCCTGCACGACTGCTGACTGGACTAATCAACTGGAGGGGTGGAGTAAGAGGAGGAAGAGGAGGAGGAGGAGGAGGAGGAAGAAGTGTAACAGAGGAGGAGGGAGGGATGCTGTCGTCAGAGCCGCAGCAGCATCAGCATCAGTAGAAAGAGTAACAGTGCGCAACTTGGTTAAACAACTATCCAGAGGATAGACCCAAACTACGCTTCAGTCAGATGGACTTCTAAATGAGCAGCAGCAGCCAGAATCCAGCCACTCGTGGATCTGCCAGAGGAGAGTCATGATGGATGTTTTAAAAAAGAAACACACTTTTCTTTGCCACTTCATCTTAATGGGTAAGACTTTCATTTCTTTAATGCTTTTTCCTTGCGTTGCTGGAAAGACTGTTGTTGAGAAACTCACGAGCACATGAGTCATAACTATAAGAGGCTCACTCAAGACATTTGATTTACATTCGTTCACACTGCAGCAGAATCTACGAGACTTAGCCCCAACTGAGAGCTGCGACTGATGTCAGGAAACACTGAGGCTGTTTTGTTCAAATAAAAATGTAAAAATGTGTGTCTGATTTACCCTCCACGCTCAAAATCAATGTTTATGTTGCTTTAGCTATTCAACAGTGGAACCTTACTGTGTTTTGAATAAAACAGAACTAGTTTTAAACATTGTTTCAACCATTTCCATCTCTGGTCATTGCAAACTAAATGAAAACAAATCGGACATAATTAAGATGTAAAGTGACTAAACAGGTTCAGATTTAAATAGACTGATGATCCAATACAAAACAAAAATCTACTTCAACCGAAAACACATTTGAACATTCATAAATACTTACGTTTCTGGTGATAAAAGGAATCATCTGTTACAATAAGCAATCAAAAAGATGCAAAGTATCGATTTCAAGAGGATTATTTGCAATTGGCCCCTAAAGAATTTCCAAAACAGTTTCTGTTGAGTTAATTGGAACAAATATTTGACAATAAAGGTTGTTTGTATCAAGAAATTATATTACATTTGAATCAACCATTAAATATCTGAAAGAATATTTACACTATTAGACACCTATTTTGTCCTTTTGAACACATAAAATAACAACACAATTGTGTATACTACCTGACCACAATGCTTACACAACCTAAACAATCACATATAAGGTATCAAGTATGACACGTTCACTGCTGAATTTTATGTTTTTGAATTTCTAGATGTCTTATGATACGATCATTTGATTTGGTGTATTTGTAATTGTATTGTATTGCACATTGTCGTGCACATGGTTTGCATAAATCAAAGACTAGAGTCTGTTACTAATCATCATTCTTGCCATTAAATCAACATGTATATCTTTAAATCTGCATAAATGTACTTTTATTTGAATAAATGTCAGAGGTAAATAATGATTATAAGGTCAAATTAAGTGATGAATAGTGCACTCGAGGAGAAAATATCGGGATTTTTTTTTTTAAATTTATTTTAACTAAAATTGAACTGTCTTCTAAACAAATGATGACTTTAGATTTAAGAGACAATTCAACTGTAATAAAACACCTGGATTAAGCAGTCATTCTAAATAATCACTTAAAAAAACAACAATTAAGTAATTGTTACTTAAATTCATGTGCTCAGCTGTACTTCTGGACCGGTAATCTCTTCATGGATGTGCGTTCGTCTGGTGATGAGCTCTATTGGAAAGATTCTCTCTGGAAGATGTATTATTTTTAACTTTTCACGGTGATCGTCTGATCAAGCTTCATGAAGCAGTGTCACTATTTTCAGAGCCCGCTAGAGGATGGTCTCTGCACAATTTTTCTTTTGTTTTGAATAATTTTTTAAATAAAACATAACATCGTTTTAAAAACTGATGGCACCTCCTATTCAATTGTCTAGAGTTGCTGTTCAATAGTACACACGGTCTACACGTCTATACTATAAAAGATCAGCTATTTCATTATAACGCATCCTTAGCGCTCTACAAATATAATTTACTTACTTACTTACTTACTTATAACTTGAGGACGCATCTATGATAGATCTGACCTTTTGATTTGGGTCAGTGATCACATAAGTTGTTTTGACTTTTCATATTACCGGTACACTCTGCTCAGAGGAGTCTTGAGTTTCATTACAGCCCTCTAAGTGCGTTATTTGATTTCATGAAATTATATTTTATTACATTTCTTGTCATGCTCTTCAGGTCGCAGTGAATATCGACCCCTGTAAGTCTACTTTCTTTCTACAACTCATGATGGCATAAAAAAAGTCCAAGTCAATAAACATCCTTGATTTTAATGAAAAAAAACACATTTTCAAACCAGCCATTCCATGTCAATAACATCTGAATCAAGCTAATGATGTTGGCCGTTAAAATAATATGTTCAGTCTTTTGAGGAACAAAAGTGAAATTGTGGAGCACTCCTGAAGTAGCTTGAAAAATGTTGAATTAGTTGAAGGTTAGAAAACTCAAGTCTATTTTTTACTGAAATTAATTTAATCTACATGAATCAGGTGGTAACAGAACGGATCTATGTCTTGATGGTGTAGCTTAGCAAAATTGTCAAATGTCAGTCCTGAAATAAGATTTAAATGGTGAGATAGCAAGGCAGTACACTAAAGTTTGCCATTGATTGATTGATGGAGTTTGTATTTGTATATTGTATTTGTCTCTGGATAGACTCATTGTTTTTTTCATCATAATCAATAGGTGGCCCTTGGAATTATAATTCAGCAAGCCTTTTAAACATCAGTGGGCATCTAGGGAATGTGTTTTTATCATCTTTATAAGATTGTCTAGTGCTGTAAATGTTCAATCTGATAAAAGGTTCAGTCAACCCAAGCTTTAAGATGTGAGTTGAGATGACGTGGCAGCACTGCAGAAACTCACATAAGGTAGAGTTATTAACAGTGACGTGTGGGATAAAATCTTCATGACCATGTTGAGCCAATTTAAGCAAACATACCAACACATTCGAAGACACACAGCAGGAGTCTCTGGCCTGATCAAGGGAACTTATCATTGCCAACAGTGTTGATGCTCTGCTTATCACTAGTGGTTGTTATCAAAGTTGACATGTTGCTGATGTTCCAGATGTTGTTGTTTTATTCCCATTTTTAGGAACATTGTGCCCCAACATTCATTCAGGTGGAGAGACAATATATTGACTCACCTACTCTCTCTTTAAACGTGTATGTGAACCTCACCAAAGGGCAAAGTGCAGAATTGAGTTTAAAAACGAATTCTTGTAATGTAGTGAGTTTAAAACTGTTGCCGTTGCTGGTAATGATGTAGCCGCAGCAGCCTGCAGAGATAAGGGGGTGGAGATCAAAGTTGTGCCCCGGGTGAGGCTCTTATTGCACGCAGAGTGTAGACTGCCATGTTGCTGAAACAGATATAATATTCTTTCATATCAACATGTGTACTGAAAAAGAAGATGGAATAAAAATAGTTTCTGGATACATCGATACATCAATGAAGATTAGACTTGAGATACATATCATCCACTAGTTAAAATAGTTAGCTAGCTGTTTCATGTTTCAGCTAAACTGTGTTTTATGTTGTTTGTTTTTTTGCTATTGTTTTTTTGTTTCTGTTTTTTTGAATACAGGAGCGAGGTTTGCACGTTACAAGTTCGACATGTTGACATGATAAGTGGCCATTATGTAGCCTTATATAGCCTACAGTTAGTGATTTTAAAGCATGTAATGATTTTAACGCAATTATTAGACAGCTCATTGACAAAAAATAATTTGTCCCACCAAATTGCCAGGCTAAAAATAACTATACCCTGGGTAAACTAGAAGGGGAACACAATTACAACAATAATCACGTTTCAATAAAGATGTTATTTAAAACTAGATGAACAACAAAACTAACTATATAGTACGTAGAAACCGTACCGCGTACTTTCCCGACCTTCTAGAGGTTTTAAAGTGCGATGACCACGTGACCACAACTCTGCGCTTAAAGACAAGAAGGTATAGAAAAAAAGTTTTCGAAGGAATATTGAAATTAACTTTAATTCGTTTGTCACCAATCAGGTGGTTATTACATAAGAAGCCCGCTATAATGCAGTTACAATAGACATACAAATGATAGTTGTGTAATGTAATTGGTGTTTTCAACAAAACACAAAGAATATTATCAAATTCTATTCAAGCGAAATAAATAAATAAAAACAGACAAAATATAATACTAATTAGCAACAAAATGAAAGGTTTGCTCAAAGGAAGCAAAGACTTTAACATTGCTTTTTTTCAATTATCTCTTCCCAGAAGATGTCATAATCCCTCTTGGATTCAAATGAAAACATGAAAGGTTCATGTAGTTGATGTGTTCTGTCCTCATCCTGACAATCGTCAGACTTGAGGGTGTCCAAGGTATTTGGCGTCCATCCAAAACACAGTGGAAATGAAAAGCTTTGTTTTTAAAAGTTTGGGTCTTACACCAGGTGACTGCCTCCTCAAAATCCCTCGGAAGAACATGTTTGAACTTGAAGAAAGAAATATAATAATTATAACTACCCTAGACAATGATGACACCGGTTCAGAATACCACAAGACATCCTAAATAAAATACTGTATCAATAAAATAGATCCATCACAAGTTTTATGTTGTAAAATAAGTAACGACAAGTACACATTTAGCATTTCAGTTTGTTACAGACCAAACTACATACCGGCTTTTTGGTTCCATTTTCGTCTTCCAACTGCCATGCCTTTTTACTAAGACCCTCTTCTGCTTCCTGTGCTACATTTATAGAAGTTTTATGTGGGTGTAACTTTGATTTCAGATCATTCAACTTGCTTTTGACACTTTCTTGCTTTGTTACCGTCGCCTCTTTCTTTCTAGTAGCCGAAATTCTTCAGAGCTTGTTTAATTCCATGAAATAGTTACATTCCCCTTGATATTTAAGTCACGTAAGAAATGAATGTTTAAATATAAAGAAAATATGCACAAGACACTTACTTCGTCCAAGTCTAACCTTGCCTCCAATGTAAGGTACAGGTCATACTGCAAGTAAAGAAATGGTTGTTGATGACAACAATGTACCCTGGAATTTATTTTAAACTTTTACTAAAGTTTTTATTTAAGTACCCGCTCAAGTTAAATGTCCAAGAGTGTAATACATTACATTACTTTAAAAATGTTAAAGCATTTATGTTTCTTTTTATATTCTCACAATAAACATATAATTATGACTACTGCAGCTCACAAGAAGCTTATCTCCATGCAAACTGATATAACTGCGTTCACTGACTCATACAGAAAATCGGTTCTTGCTGGCTGTGTCCAGCAGCAAAAAGAACAAACTGTTTCTGTCTGAAGTTTGGAATCAGCTGAGCTATGCAATAAAAAGCCAGCATGGAGCAAGGTACATCAGTAGTTTGGGACGAGCCGTGAGAAGCGCCTCCACTCCTTGCTGGTGGTTAATCTGGATTCTGACTCTGTTTGTTATTCACACGTCTCTGTTCCCATTCCGATTGTCCGGGAGAAAATCCCTGAAATAAACTATATCAGAGCTCCCAATAAATAATTACAGGATTATAATTATTCAAAGTAAAATTACTTGTCAGCAGTTGAAAACAATACCAACATAAGTGGTTCACTGGATTGTGCCTTACTGCTGAATGTCCCTGCACATGGTTGTCAACCATGTGACTTGGTCCTTTATATTTGCAGAATGGGCAAATATATACTTTGGCGCTGTGTTCCTCCTTATTTGGAAAAACACCCCGTCTTTAAATTGTTATGTGTCTAAATATAAAAAATACCAAATAATAATTATGATGGCTCACAGCGAAATTATCACACACCTCAGATTATTGTAAATTTAAATTACTTGTTGCTTTTACAAGCGCTTTGTGACCCTGGTCTAGAATCGCCCTTTAAAACTAACTATTACTTACTTAATTACTGACATAAATACAAAATGTTACGTGGTTAGGTTATTAAATTAGAAATCCTATTTATGTGCGGAAACACATGGTTTGTGTAAAAATAAAGATTACTTACTTACCTTCATAGGGTATGACAATAAGAATGTAATTAATAACTTTAAAGAAAAAAGTTTTTAATATCCTAATTTACCTCCATTGTTGTTGGACCGGGCTCAACAAAGGATAGTAGGCTGCCATCAACATAAATATACGTATATACGGGTAGAAGAAAAAAAAAACATATCTGAATTTACAACAAACAATACAGTTACGATTTATGTGAAAATACAAGTTGAAAAGTCCTCAAGACCTGGTTAAAAATTATATTATCATTCCATCATATATCATGTCAGATTGTATATTCATCCCTAGTATTGCATTTTGGCAGTTTGTGCATCTCTTGAGATCAACTACAGACATGAATCCTGCACTATCCAATCTGTATCGTTTCCTTAATTTACTACCATTCATTGTTCTTTCCTCTTACGACCCCAGATATTTATGCCGAACTTACAGAATGACCTCAGTCATGTTGACAAAGCCATGTCTAAAGTAATAAAGCCTGAGTAAATAATATGTCTACTATGTTAAATGATGATCAGAGCAAAAGATCCATCTATTTAAGTACCTGTAGATGATCTTTGTTACCTTTTGCCCTATGATTAAGTCCACTTCATGCATTGAGACCTAGACTAATGAAGAATAAACCTACTGCAATGGCAGCATATGTCACAAACAAAACAATGAGAGCATTATAAATAAAAACAGTTATCTTAAGACCCAAACTCTCAAGGGTGTAACATGGATTATAAGTCTCAACAATGTTTCATTCAATAATAAAAAAAATAAATCACATTTAATATTTTACTGATTAAATTGCATTCCATTCCAATCCCACCAAGTTACCCAGTTACGCACTCCTGCTCATGGACACAATCATATCCTTAGCTGGGATTGAACCCGCAAAGCCACAAGCCTGCCACTCTACCTTATGAGTCTTCATGGAGCCAAGCTTTTAAACGCAGACATGGGCCGAGACGAGAGAGGCTGCTCGTCGTGATGCCGGCAGACGTCAGCGCAGTGAAACATAGGCCATTAGGACTTGGCAGGAGAGGGAACTGGATGGTTTCCCATAAATCATTCAGTTTATTTAAATCATTCAGTCCAATTGGGCAGCCATTTTTAATTATTGTACCAAATGCCTGTGAGTATGTATATTGATGACGTGAAGTGGTAGTTTGTTCTTAATCTGATTGTAACCAGAGAATTTACCTGAATCTCACCTGAAACGTAGCTACTAACACGTAAAGACCACAAAAAAAAAATGAATAAAAGGTTTGGACTACACAGACTAAAGTCAGTCATTTTTCTGACCTCTTACTTACAAATGCATAGTTTATGTATAACAAATCTTACATTCTTCTAAAAGCAAAAGAATACATGTTTATGTTTAGTTGTCTCACTGTTCACAAATATTTATTCACTAGATTTACTCCTGAATTGAAGTCAAAATGAGTATCTCCAATCCTGAGACCATTTTTCAATCATGGAAAAGGTCTAATTCATCCTTGAAAAGGAAGAAGGAAAACTCCATAGCATTAAGCTTGAGCTTCAAACTATATATATCCACTTTTTTTTAAAAGTGACACTTACAACTGCTTTTCATTTTTGGTCACTCTACTGTGATCTTCATCACTTGGAGGCGTCAACATTTATCAAACTCAAAAATGTACAAATGCGGACAACAAGCCGTTCAGTGTCAAGGGTCACATGTCCAGCAGTCACAAGACATTGATTTCTAGTGTTTTGGCTGACTGCACAGTCCAGGGGAGCTGCTTTCTTTGTTCAAAGACTGCTTTTGCGATGAATTCCTACATGTTTACGTTTGGCAATTTAAAGACTCCATAGGCACCCATTCGAGACAGTAATGGAAAAGAAAGGAAGAGATAATGCTCTACTTTATTTCACTGCTTGGCATATTTTCTATTACTTGGACCTGGTCTTACCTTCTCAGTTAAGCATACAATTCTTTGCACACAGTGTAAAACAATCAGTCCACAGCAGTGAGTCATGGGAGAAACAGTACTTGGTAACTGTTTTAATGTTTCTGCGACATGAGGTGCCAAGGTCTGGTTACATTTCAAAGTCAATTTTCTAATTGTAAGCATGTGTTGAAGGAATAGAGCTTGTGAAAATCCCTTCTTAAAAAGAAGTGATAACGTTTGCTTCCTGAAAACTACTTGACATGTTTCTACTTGTACTGTAAGAGTTTTTCCTGTGAATTTAATTTCAGTCTTCTTGAGTTGGAAGATCATCGAGATATAAAAAAAAGAAAATGTGTTAATGATTAGTTTATTTTTGTTCACATGTATAGATAAAACATCCGTCAGTGGTCCAGACTTCCCGCTGTCTGAACACTTATATATCTTCTGAGAATGACCCAAAGCAATTCCCTGTCGAGTGTCTTGTCTGACCAGAAAAATTAAACACAATAGGCATTTGAGAACACATACTTTTTTGAGCTCAATCAAATAAAATGTAAATTCAGTTGAACAGATAAGTATTATTGCCATATACACGACACAGAATGAGTTGTGGTGGCACTAAAAAATGTTAAAAAAAATAATACAAATGAAATAAAATGACATTAATAAAACAACATAAGAGACAATTCCATAAAATGGCGTATTAATAATGAAAAATGAAATAATACTAATTTGAAAAATACATTAAATGAAGTGAATAAAAGAGTTCTTGAACTGTGGTGTCAGTGTTGAGGTGGCAGTATTGATCTTACTCTCCTGGCGGATGAGAGAAGTTGGAAACAGAGGTGTCCAAGGCGGCAGCATGAAGGATAATCCGCTCCAGTCTGTTCAACGGGTCTGTTCTTGTCTGTAGCTGTTGCAGCAGAGAACCACGTGGTAGAGGAGGTGATGATGGATCCACAATGACTTTGTAAAACTGTCAGGGTGTTGAACACCGAAGAATAATCTAAATACAGGATCCTGGTGTAGGATCATACTTTGTCCAGTTGCTAGATGTAGTGCAGGCCGAAGTTCAGAGCAACGTCAATAGACCTGTTGGCTCTGTATGCGAACTGCATTAGATCCATTAGCAACACCGTAATCCTCTTCAGGCGGCAGCACAAGACGCTCATATCACTTCATAACCACAGAATTAAGGGTGACAGGTGTATAGGCCTTCAGTCCTGATGGTCTTGGGCATTTTGGCAGCAGGACAATTGTTTAGGACTGTGGATGAATATGGATACGATATAGATTTTTATATTTAATTTTTTCTACATTAAAAAGGCATAATATATACAATAAAAACAACTACCCCACAAACATTTACACATATGGTTCTTGAAAGATCAGACGTAAAACGTTTCTGTGTTATCAGCTCTTGTGTTTAACATTTTCATTTTTTATATGACTTTTTGAGTTTCTTATTGTAGGATTTATTATATTTCCTTTAACATATTTTCCAGCTTTTGTTTTGGTGAATATATCTTCTTGGCCCTTAAACTGTTGTTAAATGTTAAAACAATATATTTTACTAAAGAACATTTATGTACGTTTTTCAATTATAAAAACATATTATTATCTTCATATTCCTAGATAAATTATTTACATTTCTTTATTTTTATTTTCAGCTCATATTTACAACATCATAGCGTGATTACACAACCTGTTGAAAAATTAATTAGGTTGAAGTTGGGTTTAACATCTCTGGACCATGGATGATTGAGAATCTGATTCTGATGTTTGTGAAAAAATAGAGAAGATTGGAGTAAACAGATTATTGTGATGCTTGGGAACTGCCGGCTGCTTCAACAGATAAGTGAAACCAAGCTGCAACCACTTAACTAATAAATCGAGTTAAGGATCTTAATTGTTTTACAAATACCAAAAGCCTGATTCAGCGTTGACATGAATCAAACTCAGAAGGTCTACAGGCTCTTAGAGGTCCTCCTCCTCATTAAATCTTACACAAACACTTAAAACAAATTAAAACAAATTAACTAAGATTATTATTTGAATTGCGTAATGTAATTTTTTGGTGCCTGAAGTGTGTAATTTTAAATATTGAAAACTTTTTGGTTTAATGCAACATTCAGATAAAAGTGAAACGGATTATGCAGGCTCCAAACACAGATTCTGAGTTTTCAATCAATTATGCCTTTTAGACCGTAAGCTTGGTATAATGTCACACCCAAATAACTGTGCAACTTTCTAGACTTCAAAATCTAAGCAGATCTTTGCTGAAAGGAGGCTCTTTTGCCCTCCTGAGTCAAGTGCCTAAAACCCTTGTGTGTACTCTGGCTAAGGTGACCCGATGGCTCGAAAATGGCTTCCCTTCCAGAAATACATAAGCCATGACAAAGGTTTTTCACCATAGCCACACATTTGTTTTCGGGCCGCACAAGGGTTAATATAATTCATAACTCTTAATACGCTTAGAAAAGTGTCTTCTTCATCTGTATGATTATACCTAAGATTATTGATACGAGATGTTTTCATTTATTTCAAATATTGATTGATTTCAAATAATATTTCCATAAATCAATTTATCATGAAGCATCTTTTTTATCCCTCATTCTTCAAGTTTGTTCAATTTCATCCGTTGACAGTTACATTTGTTACATACATTATACATACAAAATGTGTTTTTTTTTAATAAATCTTCAATCTTTTGTTGTAGCCAGAAATCAATGTTGTGGTTCGTCAACAACCACAGAGATAGGTGTCATTATGCACAATAGAAACATGGCCTTTTCAATGAAGTATATGCTTGAATATAATGGAATATAATAGGAAAGTACTCTAGGATGCTGATATTTTTTGACCATGACTGTTTGATTGATACAAAGATAGATAGATAGATAGATAGATAGATAGTTAGATGGATGGATGGATGGAAGGATGGATGGATGGATGGATGGATGGATGGATGGATGGATGGATGGATGGATGGATGGATCTATCCGCACTGTATGGCGCACCGGATCAGAAGGCACACCCTCAATGAATGACCTATTTTAGAACTGTTTTCATAAATAGGGCACACTTGATTATAAGGGCCATAGAATTAAAGATACAGTCAAACGTTTGACTATGGTTGCATTGCACTAAAGGGAATGTCAACAAAACATAACTTTATTAAGCGTTCTGACAACTCCGTTCACTCCCATGGTAACAATGTTCAAATGATGTTTAAAAGTCTTCAAGCAGCACCGCGTGAGACTGGTGTTGTGAGCAAACCAATGTTTAGCGAGCCGCAGTGAAGTTGAGCACGTGTATGACAGCTAGAGCACGCATGTATGACATGTTGAACGCACGTGTATGACTGGTTGAGAATGCAGCAGATTGATTTTGCGCACAAAATATGTTTTTTGTGTACAACAACTCATACACACTCACTCAAATCGGTGGCAGTAATCTCACTCCATATACGTCGATGTTATGTGTGTCGTTAATCCCACCCCGTGATGACGCAATGGCTAATTCCACCCACTGCGTGTCGGCTCAGTCGGCGCAGATTCAAGAAAGTTTTTGTAAACAAGTCACCCACCAGGTAATGTTCATATAAAACTGCAACTGTCACCACCCCAACACACCACATCATAAAAGAGACATGACAGACAAAAGGGGTCCTAAATCAACTTTTCAAGTTTTTCTGGCATGTTCTTTGAAAGATATGCTGCTATACCACTGTTAACTGGGTAAACCTCTATCTATAGGGCCAACAAAAAATCTTAAATCCAAACTTGTTTCACTTATTTCTGTGACTACTATTTTGACTCTTTAGACTGTACTTTATCAGAGAGAAAGCATTTATCCTTGTCTAGATCTGCTATGAAATTCCATAATTCCTTTATTTTACCAGCAAACAACTCGTGGTATCTATTTAGAGAAGAACGATTCAAATGTTAAAGTCCTGACTAGATATGGACACAAACCTTTTAAAGCCACATTGTCCCAGATGGTCTTTGTTTTACCCTCCTGTCTCAAAACGTGAAATGCTAATCAAATAAGTGACTCATTAGTCATTACTGTGTAAAATCATTTCGGTAGAGAAACTCATCTTCATACTTTTTCTTGAAAAATCTTTCTGGAGTCCTCCAGTCATGCTTTAATAAGCATTAATAACAGGCACCTTTTTTTACTTTACTAAAATTGCATAATTCCAAAAATTAAGGTGTTTTTGTCCCTCTTATTATCAGAGAGATGTGCATTCATAACCACAAACAACATATTTATCATTATTATATTTACCTTGCTTTTATTTTGAAACTTGGTAGTGTCATGCCCCGTGACCTCACTGTACCCATGATGAAGAGACTGCAGCACATATGTTTGTTTTTGTCATAAAAAGAAGAATTGGTTGAAGGAATAGAACTTGTCCATGAGATTTATTGTGTTCGACAAGCTAATATTAGCTGATGAATAAACGTTTTACTTTAAAACAATAGCGAAATGGTGCTGAATATTTAAGATAATTTGTGACTTTCCTTCTCTTATTTTTATAGCACTTGCATTAATATTACAATTCATACTGAGAGTGTGTGCGCACAAAAACGTTTGCACATACTTTGTTCATGGCAAAGTAAATTTGTATCAAAAATAGAAGAATGAAAATGTGTGGACTTTGATCTGTGACCTACATATCTTCTGCTTCGTCACTTTGGCACTCATATTGAGAAGGTTACATTGGAGACACATTAATGATTAACATTCATATAAAATGAATACATCCACGTGTTTGCAGTACCATGAGTGAATATCAAAGTATTTACAAAGTTATAAACATGTTTCTCATTCCAAACACTGATGATCCTTGTTGATTATGACATGATCTTCTTTTACTGCATGCTTTTTTTTTTAAATATTGAATGCAATTAAGAACAAAAATGTGAAGGTATAAATATGCTTGTTTTTATAATATAACAAACAAAATGATCTGTGTTACGACCCTGACTCTGAGAGTCACAGATAATCTTTTTTTTGAGCCTGCTATTAAATTGTACCATCCAGGAAGAACGTCAGTCGATAAAAAATGAGGTGGATCCGGAAAGTTCAACGTGAAACACTGTGTGCAACTGGACATTCCGGAAGGAGAGAATGAGGCTAACAACAGTCTCATGAACATATGTTGACTATTTACATCAGCATGGATTTGTGTGTATGCACAGGTAAAGTTGAGATGGCAACTGTCGACAATGAGTCTTGGAGAGGAGAGGCAAAACTGAGTAACAGGTTGTAAGAGATAAAAGGCAATGTCCGAAATACTTAGAATGATGGCACATTGTCATTATACCCTTCAAATATATTTATTTAATTTCTGGTTGTGTTGATTCCGTCTGAAAGATGTTTTATATTTGAAAAAATGGTCCCCAAAGTAGTTTTAGAATTTGAGTATTACTGGCTGGCCAAGACACTATGTTGATGAAGTGAAAAATAAGTAAAGTAATGAAAAAGAGTAAAACTCAAACTTTCTATGGACCATCATGTTGCAGAGAAATCCAAACCACAGCTCCACTGATGAAAGTAAGGGCAGCGATAAACCAGAATCTCTGAATAAACACAAGCTTACACACTATTTTTATTGATTGGTTTAACTTTTGTGTCATATGATGATGCTTAATTTAGAAAGAACATAATAAGTAGTGTGTATGAAAATAGTGTCTTGAATGATGTCGATAAAACTGGATTCACCCATTTTTGATTTAACAATACTTTCATGAAAAGTTGTATGTAAGTGATGGTTAATTATGACAGTTTAAAACATGGCTGGTTGTTTTTCTCAAGCTTTAAGTCACACATTTTTTGTAAGAATAATTAGTTATGTCCTTTGTTAGAATATACAGTATGTGTAAAAATGCTTCATAGTAAACCACTTTCCACAAGGTTTACAGAAACCCATGAATTAATCCCCTCTTTAATTCGACAAATGTTTTCTATTAAAACCTTTTTACTCAAGATCAACTTTTAATGTTGTTGGGCTAAAGTTAAAGTCCCATTTGATGATCAATAGAAGCTGTTCTGTGATTCTTGTGGAGTCTGATTTTCTCACTCGTATCATTCAAGAACTTTTTTCCTTGTGCAAATAAAATTTGTATTTATGCTTATTTTTCAATTAAAACTATGACTGGGTTTTCTTATTTCAACTACCAAATGCATTATAAAACGATGTGAACATAGATTTTTTTTTCATGAGGGACTTAGTTTTACTTTTTTTGTATCTTGCATATTGATACTTTAGTATTATTAATGAATATGATGTTGTTTTCAAGGATGCTCTGTGCACAGTGTTAACATCGTTGTTTCTCTGGTAGTAATACATAGTAATGGTCTGATGAAGCTTCATGAATCAGTGTCATTATTTTCAGAGTCCACTAGATGGCGGTCTCTGCACTATTTTCCTGTTGTTTTGAAAGACTGTTCTAACGTGACACTGCTTCATGAAGCTTCATCAGACCAACACTACTTTTACGTGTTCTTATCTTCAAATTTAAAAAAAAACTTAATGGTAGGATAGATGGATAAAAAATTAAATAAAAGATAGGAAATCCAAATCTTTAGTCAATCTGACCTTTACTGTTAGTCTTTCATTGTACATTTTATCTAAAAAAGGGAATGCCCTTTTGGTTTTATGATGTTTTTTATTCAAGATTGCAAAGTCAATATTGGATGAACTGAAAAGATTCAACTTTCCTAGTACTTTTTTCTTCTTGTGAGCAATCACCAGTCTTAAACTTTCAACCTTGTATCATAAAACATATTTCAGTGTAAAAGTGCTTTGATATCAGAATTTTATACCCAAGCCTTCATCTTCACTTGTAATCATAGCAACACCTTTTCTTAATGTTTTTTGAAACTTGGCTTGACGGGATGATGTGCAGGGGATTCTTTGGAAGCGACACATTTGGTTCAAAATATTATTACAAAAAGCCTATAATCCCTGCACACATTTATCTGAATTTTAAAATAGCTGGTAAAACACAAGCATGTGGTTGTAATGAACAAGGACTAGGAAGGAAAAATGTTTTTGAGTTTGTGAATAATTTGATATTTACAAATTTAACTGCAAACATGTGTGTGTGTAAATTTTTTGATCAATGTTGATCGTTAATATGTCTCCCATATGAACTTCTCAACATGACATTTTAGTGTCCAGATGGATTTTCAAACCCCTTTTAGTACATGAGGCCCTTGGATTCCAGATACAGAACGGGCAAAAAGTTTGGACACACCGCTTCATTCAATGCTTCACAGGTTTGTCTTTTCAGGGTTACTTAATGGACTTCTCTGCCTTATTAATGGGGTTGGAACCATTAGTTGTAATTAAATAAGTATAATTTGTAAAGTGTCTTTCTCAGACAAGGTTTACAAAGTGCTTAAACAATCGAAACAAGACACAGTTAAAATACTGCTTGAAAAGGCAAAGACAACACAGTGACAAACATAGCAGTCCCAAAAAAATAGAAAAAAAGCCTGCACAAATAAATAGGTCTTTAGATGCTTCTTGAAGGAGTCAGTAGATCCATCAAAATCCATCAAACGCAGAGGGAGTAGAAGATCTTTATACAGCCCTATTGGACAAACTTACAATTCATTTTATAGAGAGAATCAATCAGCTAAGTGAATAGAAATGGGTGGCCATTTAAGAATTAAGATCAGTCAGTCTGAAAAAATTGTAAAAAATTTGATAGAGCCTAGAAAGTGTGTCCGAAATGGCCTGTATTGTGGGTTTTTCTTCAAACGTATCTTTTGAGCTGGTTGGGAACCTCAGGGGATTAAAAATAACTTATACAGATTCCTAGTTATTTTAAATACTCTTAACCCCTGTTTAGCCTCTGGGTCAAGTTAAACTAGAGGCTGAAATTGATTTACGCTACTTCATATGTATTTCTGGAAGCTTGGGAGATCGTTCACCTTGACCCAGAGGCAACACAAGGGATACCTCAAACACATTTATCCAAGTACACAAATGATATATTAAGCTAACACAATGACACACACAGACATTTTGGTATTCTATTTACAAATATAAATTACTTACTTACTTACTATTTGTATCCCCCTTGACTTTTTAGCAGGAATTTGAACCTGTGTACATAGGATAACAAGACACATGTTTGGTTTGTTTTTCAAAGGCATCAGTAACTCATTCCAGAGGGTTGTGGTTTTGTTCTTTAAAAAAAAACAAAAAATACAATGTGGTGAACAGCCTGCGTGGTGTGAGTAAATCTTTTTTTTTTTTTTTGCGAAGCACCTTTATTCATTGTTGAATAGTCTTCACTGGGGCCATGGTGACTATGATCAGGAACTAGTGAGATACATCTTAAGATAAAGGTAACAAAAATAAAGCTGAAAATCAGTATCTTAAAGTGCATTAATGACAACGTGAAGATTAATTGATCTCTTTGCTTCATTACAATTTGAGGCACACCTATGGCACGCACACATATTCATATTACATTTATAAAAAAACAATGTTTTCTGTTTAAATATAGACATCATGTGATGGTGCTTTCATTTAATGTGTTTTTCAAGGAGGTGCCTTCAATCACATGACCACATGAAGGCTTTTACTGGCTTTAATTTGAACCTTTTCAGCTTCAATTTGATAGAACGAGCTGATGTGCAGGTGATTCCATCTGATATTGGTCAGCTGTGACTCTCGTAGAGTAGACTTGAAGCGTCACATTTTTTTTCCATTATATAATATAAACATGCCTATAATCCCTGCATATTTTTATCTGGATTTTTAAGATAGCTATTAAAAACATGCGTTATATAAGAACCATGTGTTCGTAATGAACAAGGATCAGAATAAATAAAGGAAATTGCTGTTTTGTTCTTACATCACTGGCAATTAAAAGTGATTCTGATGAAACATATTTACAAGTTTGTATAAAAAAAATATTTAATATCTACTTATTTAACTGTGTGTCAATTTTGGTCAATGGTAATCGCTAAGGTGTCTGAGAAACATTTCTCAACATGACAAGTAAGTGTTGAGATGGATCTGAGCAGCAACTATGTATGTACGACACCTTCAAACTTGTTGGGAAAACACCATGTTTTTATGCTCTTTTCATTCTTGATACATACGATTGCCATAAAAAGGTGAGCCCGCACTCTTAGTACATGAGACCATTGGATTCCCCCATTTGTCAGCTACCGAAACATTTTTTTATTCCGTTTGTATCCCCCATTACTTTTTGGCAGGGATTTGAACCTGGGTACCTATGATACCGAAAAACATGTTTGCTTTGTTTTTAGAAGGCATCCGTAGCTCAGTCCAGAGGGTTGTGGGGTTCTTCTTTCCAAAAACAAAAAATAGAATGTTGTGAACTGCCGTGGGGTGTAAGGTGCCCTCTTTTTTTTTTCCCCGCAAAGCACCATTGTTCACTGTTCTGCACAAGTGTTCTTCTGTTCGGTTGCGATCAAGCCTGCTTCTGTGTTGAGATACATTCTGGTAATTTTCTTCTCAGTCATAAAAATATCATAAAGTAAGATTTTAAATTGGAGTGGCATGAAGAGCTTAAATAGTCTTGCTTTTGGTCTCATGTGGAGAATTAAGCAGCATAACTACAGATCTATTATTCCTTTTCTAACATGTGCTAATGCTTCCTGTGTCTCCCCTTCTTTGATAACTTGAACCATAGCAACAATATCTATACTCTGCATGTATAAATATTATAAATTAGTTCAGGTCAGTTTGAGTCGGTAGGGATTTTCCAAAGGTCCATTAATGTTTATTATGGAGTTTGTTATTTACTTTTCGCCAAATTCCCCTCTCTCCTATTTGTTCCGCTTTCCATATTCAGGAATCTATCCATAGATTCTATTATTGCCACTGACTAACTTAGCTGGCTTTTTAAGAACACGAGCACTTTCAACAAACTGTCATTCTATTAATTCAATTTGTCCTGCCTGACCCTCTTGACTTTGCCTCACAGGCATCCGAGCACAGAAATGTCTCTGTCCAGACAGCGCAGCTGAGGTTAAGTTGCTATGACCTTATGGACTTCATTAAGTTCTTCACTGGTCATGCGAATACATGTTTTGAATGTCGCGTCACATGTAATCTGTAAGTCCATGACGAGGGACTTCAGGGTACTAAACAAGAGATCGCTTGTTTGTTGGTGAGATTTTTGATCAGTATGCTTTGACCCTATTTCTGGAGAAGTTATTGAGTTGTATGGCAGTTTAATGTCCCAATCCTTGACTCTGGCATGAAGTGTGTTCAATTGTGAATTAGAATAATAACGCTAGTATTTGCTCATGACACACCATCAAATCTGGTTCCTATGTTAGGCAGAAATTGTGATAAAAATAAAATAATAAAACCAATTTATTCATACATCTTGCTAAACATTTTTTACACAATGTTTTATAAACACAAATGGATATAAAGAGCACCAATATTTATGAAAGGCTGTCCGCAGAGATAGTTAAACCCAAATAAATTAAACAAAAATGTTTACTCATTTATTTTTAATGCAAGTAAAAGTTATTATTAAATGAATTCAATTCTTTCATTCAATTTTATTTCAAGTGCGAAATCACCACGGTTATCTCAAGACATTATATAAGAGGAGATAACCAAATCCCATTAAATCAAAATCCCCAACTATGGATTTTAAAAGGCAGGAAACTCAAGCTGAACCAGACCATTGTGGGAACAGTCTTCTGCTGTGACCAGTTTGACGGAGAAGAGAGACAGGGGGTTAGACGGTGAAGGGGAAAGGGAGTGTAGAGCAGGACAGCAGGGTCCAGAGAGGACCATGGAAAAACATCTGAATCCATTGGCAGTGTCATGGTGTGAAGGAGAACCCAGATCAAAGCTAATATGAAAATTAAAATATCACAGAACTAATTCAGAAATAAGGTAAAATAAAAAACAACTTTTGAATTTTGGGTGAAATATCACTTTAATTCACTCAGTAAATGTCAAACAAAAGTAACTCTGGGAAATTGTCTCGGTCTAAAATATTGACTGTCTGTAATGGCAATGGGTCAGTTGTGGAAGAATCATCTGTTTCATAGCAGTTATTTAGTGTGCAAGTGACACAATCTTTAGCGTTAGTTTGTGGGAGTTAACTTTTGTATAGAGAGCCTGGGTCAGATGTGTTCCAGAAGCGTTTTCAGGAACCATCAGTAGATCCTGATCTGCAGACCTAAGAGCCCGAGCTGGGGCGTAAGGCTGGATCAGATCACTGATGTAAGGAGGAGCCTGAGTGTTGTATTTGACATAGACATGTCTCTAGTAAAACTGTTACAGACTTCAAGACTGATAACTGATAACATGCCAGTGGAGACCAACTATAGCTTAACTTGTTTCACCTTATTGAATATTTTCCTCTTTGTAAACTGTATTAAATCTTTACCTCTTGATTGAAAGCATCTTCTCAATCAGACTTTGAGAACAAGTGCAAATCCTAATGATTATCAGTTTTCATGCCAATTCCTGAAAAAAAATAAATGCAGGAGTCTTCAGTTGAAATGATTTAACATGAATTTAACCAGCAATTTAAGTCGAAAAAAGTATTCATGACTTGTTGATGTACAAGGAAAAGAACATGAATAACACAGTCTGCTTTACAGCACAGCTCATTTTTGTTTTCGCTCTCATTCTTTCAGTTAGCTGTCATGGGCTTTTGGACAGACTCTCAGAAGAGGAACATATTCCAGAGTTCTCCCCCTTTCTGGATTCAGAGGATGAGGACCAAAGTAAGATATCTGATCCGTTGAAAACATTTCATCCAGTCAGTCAATCACTAAAGGGGATAGGGAAATAGGGGAAATTAAACATGTACAGTATACATTTTTGGAGGGTTTTTTTTCAATTCTTTTTCCATTTTTAAATTTTTTTTAAAACAAATCACATTGATCGTTATATGTGTCTTGTTTAACTGTGGAGCAAATAAATATAACAATATAAAATATAAAACAATGAATGGAGATGATGTTCATCTTTGTGCTAAAGAAACACATGTTTCACATATTTAGGTTTATGATGGAACATGAGAAGCGTCAGACAAATAATTGCTATTCAGTTAAAGGGAAACTAATGTGTTGATTTGAATGTCTCTTAAAAAGATCTTGGACCTCTACTGTACTCATCAGTATGTCTGTAAAAAACTCTCTTGTTATTGAAATATTTACATTAGAAAATGTGCTTATGCCCCGCCTACTGAAAATCAGTTCAGTTTAGTTCAGTTTATTTAGAAGGACAATGCTCTGTTTTTTCTGTAAATAAACTCTTTCAGAGTTCGTGAAATGTTAATGCTTGCTTCCATTTATTTTTATTTCAGGCATGTACTGTGATTTTGAGTCACCGTGTCCTTGGACATCATCAAATCATAGTGACGAAAGTGACTGGTTGGTCGTTTCTCCCGCTCGACCTGGAGACACACCTGTGGGGTTGATGCCACTCACTGATCACTCAGTTGGAAGCTCAGAAGGTAAGGAGCAGCACACACTGACCTTTCTCATGTTAAAAAGTTCTTTAGAATTTCTAAAGGTTTAATAGAGGCCCTTAATACTAAGATAACATTAATTAAATATGTAATGTATCCCCTCAAAATATATCGTATTCTTTTACCTACCAAAATATTTTTAAAACTGAATCTTTTGAATTTGAATGACTTTCTATTTGCTGGCCCCAGTGGCGGCCCTACACTGAATTCTTCTGCGAGCCCCTCACCTGTACTAATAGATGAAAATATTTAAAGAAACAAAGATAAAAAATAGAGGTAGAATATTAATGATTGCAGCTGCAATGGTGATCTCAAAAAATGACTCAACCTGGACTC
Organism: Callionymus lyra; assembly: GCF_982586985.1. Lineage (NCBI taxonomy): Eukaryota > Metazoa > Chordata > Actinopteri > Syngnathiformes > Callionymidae > Callionymus > Callionymus lyra. The sequence goes on from NC_141835.1 coordinate 23,062,107, forward strand.
TAAAAAAATAAAAAATGAAATTCTACGTGGATCATCACGTCCTTGGTGACTGCCCAGTTCACGCCTGATCTTTCAGGCAGGATTATTACAAGTCTGTCCCTTATCGCCTCAGGTCACTTCCTTCTGCTGAGCCCATCTGGTTCTGAGGTTTCTAGGAGATGTGAGCAACACCTAACAAGTCCAATTATTATGAGAACCAAGCGTGACTGTATATTGCACTTGGCTCTCTATGAGTCTGATCCAACCCTTGGAAACCTCACCCTGCTGCTCAAGCCGGTGTCGTCAGGTTCAGCTATACACTCTGTAGCTGTCAATCACCAGAGACAAGAAGGCTACAGGTCAGTGAACACAAAGCATGCATTATGTTAAATGGATGATACATTTGATTCCCAGATTGCCTGTCATTAAAAAAACGCTCGAGAAAAAATTCTTTTGTTGAAGTCAGAAAAAGGAGGAAGGTCATACAGGGAAGAAGATTTGAACAGTATTGCTCTAAGAGCAGGAAGAAAATGGATCGCTTATAAATTGACACGGCATCTCCATCAATGAGGAGAACCGAGGAGAACAATACAGAGAAATACAAGAACAGGAAAACGTTTGGCAGAAAAGACTTTCCAAGGAATGAAAACAGAATGAGACTACACATGAGTGAATAAAGCAAAAGTCAGAGAGTATAAAAGTAACATAAGAGTGACTTAGGGCAGAAAAGAGGCCAAAGCCCAACTCTAAATAAATTAATCCCAGGAATGAAACCCGTTTTACTAGGATGGGAGTTAAGTAGCATGACAATAATACGTTTAACCAAGGACATATGTGGAGCATTGTATTGTAATAAACAGGTTCATGTTTGATGTTTTATTGTTACAAAACGTATGGTGATGTCAATTTGCGTGTTGTTTCTTGTTCACATTTTATTTGCAAGGAGACTATAGACTAGAAGGCAGAGAGAGAGATGCTTGTTTTCTTTTTACTGCAATCTCATGACGAACAGATGCCAGCAAGAGGTTTAAGCTTTATTCTCTGCTGAAACACAAGCAGTGATATTTCAGTGAGGACAGAACACTAAATCCCAGGTACAAGCAGTTGAAACCTGATATCTGGTTATGTAACAGATTTCTCTTTTAGACAGAGAAGCTCAGGGTTTTGCTGTAAAAGTATGTTTCGGTGATTAATTCAGCTAATCCTTCAAGATGTTTGCACAAGTAAATGATCCTTATCATGTTATAAGAACCCAAAAAATTGTCTTGGTAACTTTGACCAAAATGTTAAATATTCTAATTGTTATTAGCATTGGCTTAAACGGTTGAGTGCACCAGAAAGTCGGTTCAGCTGATTAAAAAACCTGAAAAACTTCAAGTCCATGAATCATTAAAATTTTCTTTTCTCGTTGATTTAGAGGTGATTGGGGAATTCTTAAAGCTGCGATTGGTCAGGTAGATGAGCCGTTCCAGTTGACTCTTCTGTACCCCTTCTGTGTGGGTAAAGGCAGCGGCGAAACTGTGGCTCTGGACACCATTGAACTGATCAACTGCGAGATAGGTAAGTGTAAATATTTTGATCCGTCTTTGTATTACCCTTGTTTTTTCCATCTACATTTGACCATTTTGTTTGTTTTGCTATACAAAAAAACAACAAGAAACAATGGTCAAAGCTCCTGAAAGATGGTTGTGCTGAAGCTAGCACCTATTGCCCATTTGCAAGCTTTTTTAGACTCCAAACAATTAATTGGTTGATGCCACTGCAGACCTCTTTTCTAACTAAATGGCCAAGTGTAGCCAATGACAGGATGTAAGGTCAGACAAGGTGAAGATTAAATAGTCTTAAAATCGAAGACAAAAACAAAGCAGCATATGGAATTCCAACATTAGATGATTAATTGATGTTCGGGTTAATTTTCTAATCAAGGTATTTTGTTTCCTGTGACTGATTTAAGTTCAGGAACAGTACAAAAATAGGTAGGGTCAAGAAAAAATATGATCATTCAGTTCTTGTTCTTGTTCTTGTTTTTACCAGAATAATGATGCACAAGCAGAACGGTTTTTTTTCAGTATTTATTAGCGTGTAGTCATTCTTGTTTTAATTTCTTTGCTTAGATAAAGAACAGCCAAAGATCAACCCTGATGTGGATTGTGGTGAATCTTTCAACTGTGAAGACTACTGCATCGATAGAAGCCAAGTGTGTGATTTCCACACTGACTGTCCTTTCGGCGAGGATGAAGGCTTCATCTGTGGTGAGATGACTTGTTTATACTGAACGTGGATGACCAATGGCCTCCTTTGAAGAAACATGATTTTCATTGAACAGTACAATGGGCCCAAGATGAATACAGAGTGGATTGGCTGGGCTTTCAGTTGGAAATTAAATCAGCTCAGTCAGAGTTAATTCGTCCGTGAGTTGAGAATTGCTAGCGATGCTTTCATTTCTTACATGGCTCTCCAGTAAATCAATGCAACATATGTGATGCTGCTGTTCAGGAAGATGCAGATGAGCTTAAATGAATCTGAATGTAGACATTTAATGTTAATGTATTTCATCTGGTCATCTATTGGTATTTATGGAAACGTCCTGAGTCTGCTATATACATAAGAATGATAATAAATATAAGAACATTTTGGAAATGATCTTTTGGAAGTTTTTCAGAAAAGCAGTGATATTTAAGTGCTTTACAGTAAGGATTTGCCCTGTTCACATATGATAAAGTGGAAGAGAATACAGATGCTTTTTTGATGCTTTCTGACATTAAAGGGCAACTGACGTGTTGATTTAAGTGTCTCTTAAATATATCATTGACCTCTATTGTACTCACCAGTATGTGTCTGCTTGTACAAAACTCTCTTTTTTAATGGAAATAGACACTTAAGCCCCGCCCACTGAATAAGCTTAGTGATTGATCAATCATTGAGGTGTGTCACCACAAGCCATAAAACCTGGATTCATTGTAGAAATAAAGAAGGGCATGATTACAGATGCCTAGAAGAGGAGTAAAGCATATTATTAAATCACAATAATGCTCTCTTAACCTCTCATTGGCCAAGATTTCAGACGAGGGAGAACTTTAAAAAGTAATAATTTGCATTTAGAAGAGGAAGACTTCCACATGGGAATAAGTCAGGAGAGTTGTTTTTACATTAGTTGCCGATTAATTTAACCTTGTCTTTTTTTTCACATGCCACCAGTGCAATGTGAGAATACACATATATGTCCTGAAACAGTGTTTCCTAAGTGGTATGAATATGAAAACATTTTCAAGTGTGATTTCTGTTAAATGTAAGGATTAAAAGCACAAGTTAAGACTGCTACTACCTCACTGTGTGTTTATCTTCGCTCACTTATAATATAAATAATTCTCCATCGTTATGTTTCAGCAAGTATGATTTTATTTTGCTTTAGAAAACTGGAAAAAAGGAGGTGGTGTTAAAGAAGGACACAGACATTTCCATTTTGTTGTTATAACATTTTTCAATGTATTTACATCTGAATCTCCAGGAGGTCTTCCATATGGCTCCTACTGTTCGTTTGAAGAAGACGAGTGTGGATGGTCTGTGTCCCACCAGAACTTTGGATGGAAAAGAGTTGCCGGAGAAGAGCTCCTGATGGACAGGAACGTTAAGGGAATGTCTCTACAGAGTGCGCAAGGTCTGCTCTTTGTATTCTAACTGTAAAAGGAAAGCTAATATTTGATTTGTTCTTGTCTCTTATAGAGATAACTTTTTTATGTTCCACACTATACTCTACCTTGAATAAAACTGTGTAGAGATTGATGTTTTCCAGAAACTGCAACTCAATATGCTTTTGCATGTGTATGAACAAATCATTTTTTGCTACAGACGTTTTGTTTGTAATACTGCCAGTCACCATTAGAGGTATGTATCTTAATATATTGATGTTTTTCTTTATCTTGTTTCATCAGGTCACTTCCTCTTTCTTCAAGTTGGTGACAAATTTCAGCAGGAGGCCATCATTCGTAGTCATTTGTTTCCTCCAACTGTGTCAACCAGTGCGTGCCAGGTTAGTTGACTCTTTTGTCCATATGTTATACAGCTAAGAGGTCATTTTAAGCAAAGTCAAAAACATTGTCCTATTGTCATACATAGATACGATTCTCCTTCTACCTCCATGGCACCTTTAATGGCTCATTATTGGTAGCCATTGAAGAGAATGGGACGACAACAGGGCCTATGGTATGGGAGTGGACTAACCAAACTGGAGATGACTGGGAAGATGTTATCCTGCAGCTGCCCGTCCTTACACATGGGTATTTATAAGCAGATATTACGATACTGGTATTGCAAGGACTGTGTAAGCCTTCAGGATTTTTTGTTTTTGTTGTTTTTTTTTGTCATCAGTGATTTCATATTAAGCAAAAATATCATCACCAAAGAGTGTCCGATGAAGTTTCACCAATAATGTATCATAATCCATCTGCTGTACTACAGGTTTCATCTGAGAGTAACTGCAAGATGGAGTTATGGTTCCAGCGCCGTTGTTGCGCTTGATGATATTGCTGTGGTCGCTGCCTGCTTTGCAACAGGTAAATTGAAAAAAATGCATTTGGCTTAAGAGGAGCTATTGCTCAAAGCATGGCTTCTCTTCTGTGAAATACTGCATGTTTAATCTAAAGGTATTCCTCTTTCCTGTGAAGGCTGACTTTTATTCACAAGTAGCACTTTTTATTTCATAACATAGTTAAATTATGAATTGAAATGTTTGATATTTGCTCAAAATAAAGAATTAAATTCCTTTGATTCATGACTTTCAGAGCTGTAGGAAATTCTTTGTGTGTTTGTTTTCTTTTATTGCACAACAAGCTTCAGCATCAGGAGTCCTGTGGGGAAGTTGTGGTTGGCTTGATCATCATTTGTATTTGTCATTAGTTGTGACATGTGGGAAACATGTGGGAAACCATTATTTAATGCTTTAAAAAGTCATTGTCAGACAATCTAACTTCAAACTTACTTTTGTAGCTTGGTGTTTATTTTTCTTATACGTAGACAATTGGTGCATGGTGGTTTACAGCAAAAGAACTCAATGCTGTTGCTGCATTTTAATGTCCAGGCCTAAATCAACAATTTTCATTATTTGACTCAAAATTATTCTACATTCCTTTTTTGTTGATCATTTCTATATAGATATATCTTTTTTGGTACAGAGACATAGTGATTGATGTGAATCATGTTCTTTCATCTCTTGTTTTTTCTCTTGGCTAGATTTAAACTCACTTATGCCCACGATGGACTATGAAGATTTCCTTAGCCCTTTGCCAGAGCCTTCAGCTTCAGGTAGGAAATATGTCAGATCTTCACTGAGTTTTTTTAAAAAGTCTTTCACGATGTCTTCTGTAAAGTCTGTTATCCCTGATGCTTACCTGAGACAAACTTTTGTGAGCTCAAGTATATCTAGCATACATCATGACGGACCACTTGGGAACGTCATATCAACATCTCCCTTTTCACAGCTTCACCGGAAACATGAGATTGAAATATTTGTCTTGAAATAGCTTGAATCCACCTTGTTAAAGGTAAACAAACTGCTGGTGAAGCAAACCGTAGATTGATTTTGGCATCCTTACTAAATATCACTGAGTGGGTATAAGAATAAAAGTGGATAGTAATAAGCAGATACATGGTAGCTGGTTAAACTGAGGTTTTAGGTCCTGCCTTATCATAAATCCATCTAGTTCCGTGTCCGTCCTTAGTTTTCGACGCTGTTTTCTATTTTCTAAATCAAATCAAATGCTTTGCGTTCAACTTAATGAAATCCCCTAATGGACTTTTTGGATCAGACAAGTTTTTTTTTTTTTTGACATTACAAAATTGGTACATGAATAATCCATGGGTTAAAAAAAAGTAGCAATCTGTTCAATTTATTCCTTATGCATTTTGTTTTAAAAACCTGATTAAAACAATTGGAGATTTTTTTACTTCCTATGTTTTTTTTTCATTTGTTTCATAACGCTTATGTAGAGATAAGGATATATACACCAAACTTTAAATTAAGAAAAGTCAATCTGAAAAGCACATAAATGTTGAAACCATCATCTTGTTTCTGTAATTTCTTCAAATAAGCATTGTTTCTTTCAGAGGTGTCTCTGATGACATGGTGGTTTAATTCTTGTGGTGCCAGTGGTCCAAAGGGGCCCACACAAGCCCAGTGTGACAGTACCTACAGGAACCAGAACGTCAGTGTTACTGTTGGGAAGGAAGGTCCGCTGAAGGGGGTGCAAACGTGGAGAGTTCCAGCCACAAACCAGTACCTGTAAGTAACTAGATACTGAAATTAGATATTTATTCTTTTTTTTAACTCAAGCATTTAACTCGCTTCTAACTTACAAAGGGACTATGATTTACCTTTTATGAGCAATCACTCCAGATCTCAACATGATTTTGCTGGGGGTCATAATACTGTTGGTCTTTAATCCGGAATGAAGATTGATTGATCATGCCAATCACTGTGGTTTTCTCTCTGGTGTATTATCACCAAGGGTTTCTGCCTACGGTGCTGCAGGAGGAAAAGGAGCCAAAAACCACAACAAGCGCAACCACGGGGTTATAATTTCTGCCACATTTCCACTGCAGAAAGGAGATATGCTTTACATCTTGGTGGGCCACCAGGGAGAGGATGCATGTCCAGGGGTGAGTAGGGTGTGAGGAGGGACAGAGTTGACTGTTCAACATTTTTATTTGCATGGTGCATTTAAATGTGCTACAGGGTAACCCCCAAACCTCTAAGATCTGTCTGGGAGAGTCGTCTATGATCGAAGATGGCTTTGGAGGAGAAGCTCGTGCAGAGTGGGCCGGGGGAGGAGGCGGTGGAGGAGGTGCTACCTACATTTTTAAGGTGACAACAGTTCTCTCATTTCTATATTTGGTTCTGCACTTGTCAGAGCTTTGTTCGGAATCAAATAATATTGTGCTTAATCTAAACAATAATAGGCGAATGATTAACTCATACTTGTTTCGTCCTTATTTCAGAATTCAAAGGTTAACCGCTCCAAAAACGAACTTATTATAATGAACACATTTTCCAAATTATTGCCACTGCACACATTTGGCATTTTCGAATATGGCTGGATTCAACTAATAAAATGTAATAAAATAAATTGTAAAGAAGTGAAGCAGGTTGTTTCCACAGAGGGATGTGTTATGAAGTCATTTAAAATCACTGGACGAGGAACGTGCTTTGTTTCTATGACTAATTCCCGTGAAAGGGTTGTTCCTAAGAGTGGTTCCTAATTAAATTATGAGTTTGCAAAAACTTGTTTCTCGAAAGTAATCCAATGTAAAATGATATGAATCTTTTTCCTTTTTTTGTGTTAGATGGAAGGTGATGAGTTGGTACCCTTGCTGATAGCTGCAGGTGGTGGAGGAAATTCTTACATGGAAGACCCAGAGTTGAACCTGAAAAGTTTCCCTGTGGAGCAGTATGAGAACAGCACCATGGCCTCCAGCTCCAATGGCCAAACTGGTGCTGCAGGTAGGATTATTTTAACAACAGCTATTGATGTTTCTTTATCTTTGTGTGTTTTAAACTGTGCTTTCCTGGACAGCACTTGTTACTTTGTAAAAACTGTTGTTGTTTTTAAAGTGCTTATATATAAAGTTGAGTTGAGTTGAGTTGAGTAAACTGTTGAATATTTCAAGTCTTCTACAGATCGTAGAAGCAAAAGTTGTTGAAGGATACTTTCTACTGCAAGGCCTGGAGTAAGACACCGTGACAAACAACAGACATTTGATACATTTTCATGGCCCTCAGCAAGAGATTTGTCTGGCAATAATTTCGTTCTTTGATAGGACCTGACCTTTTGAACAGCACTTTTTGATCTAGAAAAAATGAAATATAACTGTACAGTGTTAAAGATTCAGCTGGTTTTGGTACCAAGAAAAGTATGTAAACAGGGTCAAAGGACAGAGATCTAGTTAATGGAATGTTTCAGAAGATGTGTTTACGCCAATAGAAAACAGTGACACAACGGTCAAGGAAAAAGCCAGTTACTGTTTTGATGCATGTTCGGGGTATTGGTGGTAGAAAACTTCTGGACTGGTGACACATATAAAGATAACGGACAATTGTCAAGAAACCATGTAACTTCGGTGTGTTGGTCAATAAATGAATGATACGGTAACTTTGAGGCTGCTGATCTCTTCAATAAAGAACCAACTCATCCCGTTGATTCTGTTGTCTTCTCCATCTTTCCGGTAGTGATAGTTGTGTTTGGTTTGTGTCCTGATATGATCTGGACCCAACATGACAGACCTCTTCAGTCAGCCACAGAATTTGTAGTCAAATGAGTGTAGATCCCAAAACTTTAAAGACTCCCAACTAGCAAACATGACGATAATAGCTTGTGTAGATCAACTTCTTAAAGGTCTGATGGTCCACTTGCCAACTCTACATGAACTGTGTCCTTATCTAAAAAAAAACCTGTCTAACTTCTTTTCAGAAAAATGATTTTTTTTGCCACAGCTAATCCTAGGGGGTGAATAGATATTGATGAAACGAGGCATCCTATTCATCTTGTTTTCCTCTAAGGTGGAGGAGGAGGCTGGAGGGATGCTGAAAGTCTTTACCTGAGGGCCGGAAAGTCTCTTGTGGAGGGTGCGGAGGGGGGATCAGCATGTCCGTTGGCTAGGTCCAAACTTGGCTGGTCCACGTCTGGTGGTTACGGAGGTGGAGGAGGTGCCTGCTCAGCTGGTGGAGGAGGAGGCGGTTACAGAGGTAAGAAGTGAGGCACACATCATAAATTTAAAGATGTCGTTTTCAGAAGAGAACAGTGTCTTTGAAAATCTAAAAGTATATTTGACAATTAAAATGAAATAGTTGAATTAGAACTCAGGCGATTATCCAAGGAGTCAAGTGTTTTTTTTATATTCTGCACGAGGTTTGAAAGTCAGAGTAAGCTGTTCTGTACTTGATTGGTTAAGTTTTAAAACATTGAACTATTTACAATGTATTGAAATTAAAAGGTAAAATATTAAAACAATTTTGAAATCAGGAACATTTACGTTGGAATAATCTGAATTAGAAAAAGTGTAATCCAATTAAAGGGGATTTTACCTTAAAATAATAAAATGTTGGAATTACGCTATTAAACATCCCGATGTCACACATATGCTTTAATATAAAGTTACATCTCATTATGCATTATCTGCTGAATTAGAGAAAACAGTCCAACAAACAGTTAAAAAACAACCATTAAAATGATATTGTGTATTAAATGTAGCACCAATAATGCTACTATGCGTCATAAACATTTCAATTTTTTGCAGGAGGTGATGCGGCACTCACCGATGACATCACATCAGATGGTCAGGATGGTATATCTTTTGTTAATCCAATCGGAGAAATATTCCTGCACCCTCTGGCAGGTAAGACCCCTTAGAAACCTCAATTTCTGACATTCATTGTACCTATCCTCTGTCCAGACAATCTATTCCGTTTTGAATGCTGACGGCATTTCTTTGAATTCTAGATTTTAGGATTTAGGATGAATTAGGATTTTTAGCATCGGAATCTTCCACAGCAGGGCTGTTGGTCTGCAGTCTTCATGTTTAGCTAGCTACAAGGTACTTGGCCACAGACGCAAACAGCCAAGTTGAGGTGCTGTCATGAGGTACAATTGGAGTATCCAGGGACCGAAACAGTTTGCTTGCTGTATTTTCATGGCAAATGGTTAAAAAAATAAACGTCTATTTTTGAGCCCTCAGGCTCTCCCTGGTGGAACCTACTTTAAAAGCCACTGAACTAAGTAACTGGATCAATTTCAATGTCTATCTCTGCTAACTTTGTGTCTGCTAGTGTCTTTCTTCCGCTATGCTTTCAGGTCCTATTCCATATTGTTTGTCTCCTATATGTTTTGAACTAGATTTTAAAGGGAGAAGGTGGACAGATGGAAGAAGAACAGAGACCAGACTAAAATGACCTCATTGTACATACCAAATTGATTTTCCAACGTCTAGATGTCATTTTTTTTTTTACCAACATATGTAGATCACATGTAGCCCTGCCATGTAACATTTATTAATTACTTTTGTTAAGAAGGTTCTGAGTCTGAGCAGAAACAAGTGCAACCGGTTAAATCCTCCATAAAAGTTTTTTTTTTTCTTGTCAGTGACATCAACTTGAAAATATGAGTGAATTTGTAATGCTAGTGAAAGCCTTTGTAAGACCATAAACAGGAATTTGCATTGATCAGAGGGTAGTTTTCTCCTCCCCACGAGACCTTCAGCCATCTGATTTGGATTATATAGCAGGAAGCACTAATTCTTAGCCTCGTGGACCGAGTTAACTTTTGGGCCAACCCTACTTGCTTCCATTGAAAGATACTATTGTTGTTGATTGTGTTGTTTTCTATTACCTCCTGAAGGATGACTGAAGTTTTGCCTAAGATCTAAAGATTTGTATTAACTAAAATGTGATTCGAAGCTGTATTAAGTCGTTTGATGGTTCTATCTGACTTATTGTTGAATTAAAAAAAACAAAGAGAAAAACATATATTCATGTTCTTTTTATTATTGTTTAATATTATTATATTCATCAAACACTTTTCTTCATTACTGATGCCTACCAATAAATAAATATGTTGTTTTTTATATTTACACATCTTATTATTAAAAGAAACCACACTTCTTTGTAACCTTCTTTTATTCTTTCTTTGGATGCTCTATGTTTTTCTCTTTGTTTGTTTTTCAGCCATGGAGAGTCATGGCGAGTGTGAAATTAAGGTGCAACTGAACTGCAGCCACTGTCAAACACAAAGCTGCAAACGCAATGACAAAACTCATCTCGTTCTCTGCCTCTGCCACGATGATGACATCCTGGCTAGTGACAACATCACTTGTGTCAGTCCTACAGGTACTCACACACTTTCCCTTCATCAAAATTGAGTCGGTTCAGTAAATAATTGGATAAGTTATTATAATATCATTACATTTTAGCATTGAGTTCAGTTCTTTGTTTTCTTCCAATCCACAAAACTGTCAAAAGATAACTTTTAATACCATTGTCCTACACCCCATTTTACAGCAGAGTAGTCCAAGGTGACATTCTTCAGAAGAATTTCAACGGGGAAGTTTGCAATAAAACAAACACAGCTCATCTTTCAGTAGATTTGAGCAGAAATTGTAGTTAAATTAAAATAACATCATACTTGCAGGCTTGAAAGTTGCAGACTGATTTCCTAAATTAACAATATTATTTTTTGTTTACCTCTCAGCCCTCCGAATCCCATCTCTGCAGGACCAGATGTCAACGACGCTGATCCTGGCGGTGGTGACCTCCACTGTAGCAAGTTGCATGGCATTGATCTGCGCCGGCGTCATTCTCAGTAAGAGACTTTTCCAGTTTTGTGTGCAATCGGTGCCTGCCACCTTCCACCGTTTGTGAAATGTCTGTGCAATGTCTTTGGGCGCCAGGAGGAACTTGGGTCATGGCAGTGATACGGTTCTGCATGGAGAGTCAGGAAGCACTTCTTAATGGAGGCATGACAGCAGAACTTGTAACTAATGTAAACACACCTCCTGAAAAGACAAATATACTTTCACAGCTTTTGTCACGACAGATGTTAAGAGTTAAGAACATGGAAATATTTAGCAAATCAAAGGATGATGCTTATCTAAGCTTTTTGATTTATGTGATACATGTTTTAATATGTTTGCTCTATTCTTTAATTAAACAGTTAACCAGACACAGGCTTAGAGTCAGACTTACATAGCTTTTTCAATCACATTTTTTGGTGTTAGTAAAGGCAAGATGAGTAAATGATGTTGCAATATCAATTATGCATCTGTTTAGAGTATGGCTATGAAGCATCAATATAAAAATGTTTTAAACAGTACCAAAGAGCCATTAAGTCTTTTCAAACTTCAAAGTAAAGTATCATTGAATTGGCAAACTATTGTGAATGTTTTTTGTGAGATCCAGAAGATATTCATCTTCCCAGTTTCTCGAAGAATTCAAACTAAATATTTGTCCTCCGACTGACCTCTTTAGTCTCAATTAATTGCAGAACATCAAGTCAATGTATTCCAGGATGCTGCTTTGTTCTCTTTCCCACTGTCAGTCGTAGATAAACTGTTCCCCCCTGGGTGAAGAGACATGCTACTTGTAATATCAAGTTTGCCAGACAAGTAAGACGCTTCAGCAATTCACTGTAATGCAGCAGTAGGCTTTATCCAACACAGACAGCAAGAATGTTACAGGTAAAAAAATGGAAAAAGTACCACAAAAACAAGGTAACACATAATAATGATTTTTACACACCATATGATGAGATATCAGTATTTTCACCTAAAATAGAGAAAATGAGTGCCCTTTTATTGTCATTTACAAAAAAAAGTATAAATCAAATTAAAACTCCCTTACTTTCATAATACATTAACACATAAAGGTTACACATAAAATTATATATATTTGTATTTGTGTGTGATTGTGTCCTGCAAAAGACAGATCAATTTCACGGTCACTTCCTCTATCGGTCGGCTTTCTTTGACTTTTAAAATCCTGTTCCACTTCCATGAATGGTTACTTAATGTAAATTATAATTAGTCGATCACAGGAAGGTCAGACTTTCAGGCTCATATTGTTCATATATGCTTGTATATATCTCAGTTTTCCAAACTTGAGAAAGATCCTATTGGATGTCACTCAAGAATAAGTAAAGATTTAAAGCAGTGTGTACATTCAGTGGATATGCATGAATGGCATGACTTCATTGGGTTTTAAAATTTGGGTTCATTTAATTGAGATGTTTTTTCAGTGTAGCAAGATGGTACAGTAGATCCAGTACAATTTTTTTTGTAATTAATGAACCAAGAAGGTACAGTTGCACCATATTGTCATTAACTGTTGTGATTTAAGTGTAAATAAATGTTTTTGTCCTACAAAGGTGTTCATTTTTGTGTTATGGAATGTGGAGCATTTTTGTTTTGTTAGACATCAAAGGATACACATACAGATAGAAACACCCAGATTTTACTGGTGCCTCTTCACCTGAGATCTCCCTCATGCAGGGAGGTAGTCTGTTCCCCCGAGTACCCCATCTTCTCCTCCTCATCTCCGCCTCAATCCTCCCCCCTTTTCATCCTCTTCTTCCCCATCAACCCCTTCTTTCAACCAAACTCCCTGAGACCCTCGCATCTGCACCGGGCGATGGCTCAACGGCACCTCTTACCTGCACGCAACACCCCCTCCCTGGCAGACTACCGAGTGAGTGCTATCTCAATGGCACCGACAGTCACGGAGCAGTAACCAAGGAGAGGGTAGTTCATCGTTGACAACAGTTTAAAATCTAATGACCTCTCATTGTGTTACTGCTCCGACAGTTAGCAGGCGCGCAAGAGATGTTTGCAAGGGTTGAATTCATGAAGGCGTTTTTGTATTCCTTTCTTGAATCTCTTCAGTGTGGTACCGGAAGAAAAATGATCTGCATGCTGTCAGGGGTCGCCTGCAGAGCCCAGAATATAAGCTGAGTAAGATCCGCTCCTCCACCATCATGACTGACTACAACCCGAACTACTGTTTTGCGGGGAAGGCCACAACGCTGAGTGAACTAAAAGAAGTGCCTCGCAAAAACATTACACTCCTCAGGTAGAGAATGTCAGCAGAACCAGGTGTATTATTTTTCCAGTGGCTAAATGTTTTCATTTTTCCAGAGCTCTCGGCCATGGCGCATTCGGCGAAGTCTATGAAGGACGTGTTCTGGGGATGGCTGGAGACAACTGTCCAATGCAAGTGGCGATAAAGGTCTGTCTCCACTTGTACAAAGATGAATGGATTGATTGTTGTTGAGGTTCATCAGGCATTTCTATTCATTTATTTGATTCATTGGTGTACCACATGAAACTTAAATTAATGTCACATATTCTGAGAATGTCTTTATACAGCCATCTCTTTAATTTGAACAAAGATATACAATTATGAATATTAAAGTTATGAAAAGATCAAATGATGTACGCAACATGTAGTTATAAGATTCAACAAAAGAGATAATCTTTCAGTTTCTTATAAGATATATTTAAGATTTTAAGGAATGAACACAAACCTAGAATTCAATACAATGGTTAAATATCAAATGTTAAATGTATTCAAGCAAAGCATTGCTATTTCTAAGCGGAAAGTATATAAATACTGTACACACCTTTATCTATATATTTTTAGTATTTAAAAAAGATTCTCTGCAAAGGTGTGACTTTTGAAACGTTTGAAAAAAGTTGCATTCCTTTTCACAAGGAACAAATGGGACCAAATCCAAAGACCTTCATATGTGGTTCTGAGATAGGATATAAACAGATAACTACAAGGTGCCTGATTATTTCAAACCTGAACTAGTCTGTTTGTTTGTATGAGTTGGCAACTTCGTGTTGTTGCAACCATAATTCCTAAACCGATTTCTGCACACATGAGTATGTTTTTTGGCGGAAGCGTCACACGATCCTTAAACTGTGCTCCACAGACTCTTCCAGAAATCTGCTCAGAACAGGATGAAATGGATTTCCTGATGGAGGCGTTGATAATGAGGTACGCAGCGGCTGCTCATGCTCCGCCCTCTTTTAAGAAAGTGCTACAATTTACCTCTTCCTCTGGTTCGTCAACCAATAGGCTCTGCCTAACAAAACAAATATCATTTTATGGTCGAAAATGTGCTTCCTAAGTGTTGCAACCAGATGTTGCACAACTGAAATACAAGCCAGAATGTTAATGTGGACCACATGCAGGTTTCTGGGCACTCTTGACTCCTGTTCATGACAAACTGTAATTTGTAAAACAAGCTGATGTTTCACACACAATTAAGAAAACCAAACAATATGAATAGAAATCCTGACTTTTCTTGTTATCATCTCATTATGTTTTATTATAATAGTAAGTCATTACTTTTTTTATTTATCGTCTTGACTTGAGTTTTGAATAAAAAAAACAATTTTGACTAATCATTTGAAATTGTGGTGTGACAGCAATGCTCAGTGGATACAATTCTTAACTTGGATCGGATTGATGATGCTGAATATAGAAGGTTGACAGTTTGAAAAACAAAATCTTGCAAAATTATATCTTTATAGATGTATGCCCAAATATTGTCACACACACACTCATATGTAATATTTTCTTTCTTTGAGTAACAATTATTTGACATTTTGAAGATTAATCTTGCTTTGAGTTTAGCTTTATTTGTTGCCAGTTAAACTGAATATTTTAAAAGGTGCCGCTTGTTAGTTGTGTTTTTGTCCTAACAGCAAGTTTAGCCATGAAAACATTGTTCGGTGTATCGGTGTCAGTCTGAACATCCTGCCACGATTCATCCTGCTGGAACTAATGACTGGAGGAGACATGAAGAGCTTCTTGAGGCAGAATCGACCACAAGTGGTGAAGACACACTCTCACTCCTGTTTACCAGCCTGCTCCTTCATTTCACCTCTAACTCAAGTTGTGCTGTTTTCAGGCTCAGGCGTCTTCTCTCACCATGCGAGAGTTGCTGCGAATGGCCAGAGACATCGCTTGCGGCTGTCGATATCTAGAGGAGAACCACTTCATACACAGGTTAACATTCTCTCACTTGCAGATATGATCGATTTCTTCTAGGGAATCTTACCTGATGAAATATTGAACATATTTTCAGAGACATTGCCGCGAGGAACTGCTTACTCACCTGCGCAGGAGCTGACAGGGTTGCTAAGATTGGGGACTTTGGCATGGCAAGAGACATCTACAGGTGTGTAAATGAGAAAGACAGTTTGTGGTTGCAATAGTAAGTAAGTAAGTAATTTTTATTTGTATAGCGCTTTTCCAGACCAGGGTCACAAAGCGCTTAAACAATCAAAACAATATTCAATAAAGTATATACTTTAAAGGTCAAGATAAAACTGATAACACAACAGGAGTTCCAGAAAATCAAGGAAAAGCCTGAACACATAAAAACGTCTTAAGATGTTTCTTGAAGGAGTCAGTAGATCCATCAAGCGCAAAGAGAGAGGAAGATCGTTCCAAAGCTTAGGAGCAACAGCCTGGGAGGATTTCTCTCCTCTGGTCCTGAACCGTGTGCGAGGAACCATCAGTAGATTCTGATCCACAGACCTCAGAGCCTGAGCTGGGGTGTAAGGCTGGATCTGATCAGTGATGTAAGGAGGAGCCTGACCATGAATAGCTCTGAAAGTAAGAACCAGAATTTTAAAGTTGATCCTGAAAGAAACTGGAAGCCAGTAAAGAGTTTTAAGGATCAGAGAAATGTGAGTTCTTCTACTTGAGCCAGTTAGAATTCTCGCTGCATATAGGTGATAAGCTTCATGATATCGTGAGTTCCCTGTGATGCACTACAGTTGACAGTGTAGGTTATGGTTTTATTTTCTATTCATATGCTTTCTCATGGTCAGATTCTCTTTATTATGTGTCATATTATTTTGTTACTGGTAAAACACAGCTTGTTTGGACGATGTGACCAGTTGGATGACTCTGAACATTTTTCAACTTAACAAACTAAAATCAGAAATTATTTACTTTCAATTATCACACCTCTCAAAAATCTCTCTCTCGCCCCCACCTGGTCCTTAACTCAGCAGCAAAGACTCATCATTGCTCTTATGTAAAGCAATTCATGACTTTTGTCAGCCCAAAAGGTACTATATAAATAAATATTATTATTATTATTATTATATTAGTTAAAACTTTATGACCCGATGAACAAAAATGTATCTAAGAACTCAGTCATCTGGTCTGAGGCTGTGGATATTACATTTGTTATGCAGGGCCAGTTACTACAGGAAGGGCGGCCGTGCCATGTTGCCGGTCAAGTGGATGCCACCAGAGGCGTTCATGGAGGGAATCTTCACTTGTAAGACTGACACATGGTAAGAAGACATTTATTATTATATACAAAGATTCATTGATATTCCAAATTGCCACTTGTCTGGGAAAGGTGATGATTTGCAGTAACATATCTGCAGCTATGTGTGTATCTCTACTTGATCAATGTATTAGAGGCACGGAGAAGAACATTATTATGTGATTTTTATCAAAAAAAATCTGTGATATAGATCATATTGTCCATATGACTTGCTATGTTGATATTAATTTTGTTTTTTTCTTATATTGCTGGGGTGGTGGTCCACAGATGGTCTTCCTATAGATGTGTTCATAATGTGATGGATTGGGATCTACTTGTGCTTTTGATTAAGCCATCTAGGATTGAACCATTGTTCAGCCTGGATATAATTAAGCATCATGTTTCCAGTTGACTCATCTGTTTGTTGGAACCTAACATCATCATGAAAAGATGTGGGTCTTTTAGATGATTTTAGAAATTAAGGATAAATTCCACACAAATACTGCATTCTTGACAGTTGATTGTAGCCAGATGTTTTGGAGCGCACACAGTGTCATGCTTGGCAACCAGATTTTAATGACTTGTAAATGTGATATGACTGTTATTGTCTTACATGTGGATTATTTGGGTAAAGCATCAGCATCTGATTAGGTTGGCTGCGTCTCCTCTTGCAGGTCATTTGGAGTACTGCTGTGGGAAATCTTCTCTCTGGGTTACATGCCATATCCATGTAGGACCAACCAGGAGGTGCTGGAGTTTGTGACCAGTGGTGGAAGAATGGACCCACCGAAAGGCTGCCCAGGCCCAGTGTAAGTTCTGAAACATGAGTGATGGTCTGATGAAGCTTCATGCAGCAGTGTCATGTTGTTTAGAGGTCAGTAGGTGGCGCCATCAGTTTAAGAATGATTTGATGTCATTAGAACAGTTGTTCAAAAGACCGCCATCTAGTGTGCTCTGAAAATAATGACACTATTTCACTCATTTTTTTTGTTAAAACTCCAGGCCTGGGCCAGACCTGCAATGGATAGTAATTTGATATGGCCTGCAGAAGCTTTAAACATTTTAACTTGTTAAATGCATTTAACTGTGTTGTTTAAATTATTTTTGCTTTCTGTACAGCTATCGGATAATGACTCAGTGTTGGCAACACTGTCCTGAGCACCGCCCAAATTTCTCGACTATCCTGGAGAGAATCAACTACTGCACTCAGGTGACGCCCACTTGTTCAAAGGGTTCACAGGTATTTCTTGGATGATTTAACAATTTATCTTCCTCCATCAGGACCCTGATGTTATTAACACACCCCTCCCAGTGGAATATCACCCCTCCACGGATGATGGTGGTGCAGTTCTCCGTCCCACCAATCACACGCCCTCCAGTCTCACGGCCATCTCTCAAAATTGCTCTCCCCAATTGGGCCTTTGCCCTCTTAGTCTGGGATCCTTGGCACTTCTCCCACAGCCAACCAAACCCTGCCCCCTACCTCAGAAGATTCCCCCGGTCCACCATGAAGTAGTAACATGCTGCGAGGTGCTGGAGCCCTCCTGGGTTGAGCCTGTAACTGTGAATGTGGGCACATGTACAGGGGACCACATGCTTCATCCTGACCCTCCACACCACAAACCATGCTCCAGGAACAGCTCCTCCTCTGGAAGCCAGAGGTTGAAGAACAAAACCAAGAATCTGTGGAACCCCACATATGGCTCATGGGTCTTCGGGGGTAAGAAGTCTGTTGCCCAGACTCAATCAATGCCACCCTCAAGTGCTGCTTCTCTTAACACTGCACTGTCCTGCGGTGCCACTCCTGAGATTCAAGAGAAGGAGAGTGCCAAGTGCTCCCAACTGAATCCTTCAGGCACCTTCTTTTCATCCCCTCCTGTTTCAACCAGCATGTCCTTCAGTGAGAGCCTGGCGGTGGGAAACAGCGGGGAGAGGTCAAAGTCAGGAGTCGACCTTGTGAAGCTGCAGAGTTTCCCTTGCGGGAACGTCAACTACGCCTACGACGAGCAGAGTTATGAGGCGGAGAGTCTACCGCTGGTCAACCCTAAATCTTCAGAGACCACCAGTGGCAGCTCCGGCCCCACTTCAGGAAGTAACCTCAGGCTGACCTTGGGACTTCAATCCTCGTCCTGTGTACCAAAGCTGCTGCTAAAGCGTCACGTCAGCTACGGACATGAAGATGTAAGGAGACACATCAAAGATGAGAAACCCACTCGAGACAGAGACTCCGGTTTCTCTCTGTCCGAAGATCTCAGTGTCACACCAATTTAGTTACCAGTTGAAATACACTTTTGTGATTCTCACAATCTCACCAGTTTAACTTTAAAAATCTGAAATTGTTGAAAATTATTTGGACATCACAGCAGGTTGGAGTCGAGGGAGAAATAATACACTAAGCCATAAGAATAGAAAAGTTTTTACAACACATAGATTTGCACTACATGCAGCTTTACCAGCTGCGTCTCCACTTGTTTGATAAATTGACGTTACTGTCATCGATCTTTATCTTCTTCTCCCCATTTTTGGGTTTGACCCGTTAAATATTGCCATCTCTGTGTGTGTTCTAGAGAGTAATAAGATGTTGTTATAATTTTGGCAGATATGCACCTATGTCTGTCAACTGTTACACCCCTTTTTTGTAAAAAGTACACTTTGTACTGTGAGAAGGACTTTGCGTAGTCCACAAAAGCTGGTGGCTGGACATGTATTGTACTATTAGGTGTCCTTGTTTCCTATTTTAAATCAAATAAATTATGATGTAAAACGTTGTGTGCCACAACAGGGATGAAAGTGTAACTACAACTTACCGTATTATATTTGATTTAGTTAGTATGGCTGGTGTGTACTCATAATTTGTTTATTTGTGTATGCATGCTTTTGAATTTATGTATATCACCATCTCCATTGCATCACAGTCAAGTATAAGCTGAGTGCCTGTAACCCCTTTTTAGAATCAGGGGTACCAGCTGAATGTATGCGTTTAAATCAAAGTCAGCTATTCTGGGATGTTCTTTTCAGTTACTACTTTATGACTTCAACGTGAATATTTCTTCTCTTTGCTGCGTTTTTCCTAATTGATTTCTTAGTAGGACTGCTGGATATTATAATGACCATGCAGCTGTGAAAGTAATTTTAAAATGTGACTAACACATGACTACTTTTTTGTCTCATGTATGATATGCATTTGTAGTTTATCACTGCCATTAAGCCAGCAGGGGGCACAATTGCGCTCTGGAAAGGCTTACCGTTTTGATTACTCAATTTCACTTGAGTTGTTCCAATGTTTGAGCTAGTTTTTAAGTTAGCTTTTACTAGTCTATTTCTTGTGTACTGCTGTGTATTTTTGAGAGTTTATTTGATGGTATGTAGAAACTGCTGCATATGGTTCCATGTTCTTAG
Organism: Callionymus lyra; assembly: GCF_982586985.1. Lineage (NCBI taxonomy): Eukaryota > Metazoa > Chordata > Actinopteri > Syngnathiformes > Callionymidae > Callionymus > Callionymus lyra. The sequence continues at coordinate 23,082,317 of NC_141835.1, forward strand.
GTAGCTGAAAATACTATGCAATATACTTTAAGACTTTCACATATATGTATCAAAATAAATCATCCTGTACCAACATCCTGGTGTTTTTATCTTCTGAAGAAACAAAACGGCTTTCCTGTTTCAATGTCAATATTTATTGAGTGTACACACGTTCACACCCACATACCAAATAATTGTACAACAAAATAACTGTTTCTTTCTGGTTGCCTTCAAGGGTAATACTAATATATATATAAGCAATGTTTAAATGAAAACAATAACCAGCCTGTTCATTTATCTAGGTTCCCTTAAATACTTTCCCATCATAATTCTGATTAAATCCCTATATAATTATCAACCCCTTTCAACTTACTCCTTCTAGAGTCTAGACTAACCCTAGTACCTGGAGAAACATGAAGGACCTATGATACAAGATTTAGCTAACACTTTGACAATTTCTTTGGTTATTTATACATACACACATACTGTATAGTTCTTTTTCTAGGAAGAGACCACGGTTTCTTTCAGGTTTTAACTGTCATTGAAGAATTGTGAAATAATTGGAATAAGTACTGTTTTGCTAAAGTATGCCTGAGATAAATTAAGTAATAATAACAACTCAAAGACCCAAAAGATGGATACACACCAGCAGTAGGGTACAGGTGGTTTTGTATGAAGGGTTAGGGTTCATTTCAGTGATGGGTGGAGAATTTGATGGTGTTAATAAGACACACTGTCATACCAACAAGCCTTAACGTGGACGTGTGAGTGCTTGGTCTTGGCACATAGTTTTGAGGTATGGAAACGGATGGGTATTCACCATAGATGGATTGATGAAACACAATCCTTCATTTCCGAGCCTCTAGATTTCCCTGTTTGAAAAAAAAAGTTTGCTTTAACTACTTCCATTAAAACCTCACATCTTTTTTAGAGTGACCAATGGAAGCCTAGAAACAGGTTGGATACATCAGTTATCTTCTAGTAGAGCATAGGAGTTGAGAAGGAGTCCAGTGGCAATAATTCTTCAGTCAAATGAATTGCTAACAATTATACAGCAATACAGTGATACACAAACTATTATTCCTTCACGCCAGTGGTGGTTAGCTCCAGTGTAGCAGCCCTGTGGAAGACTGACAGAATCAGTCTTAAACAACTTTTTTGACCTCCATTATGATCAGTTATAAACCCTTTGATTATAAAAACTCCACTGCTGCCTTCTTAACTGGTGACAGGGTGTCTGATTTATATTGCTTCTGTTAGCAAACTAGTTTTCTTTTGCTGAATTAGTGTTTCTCGTTTCCTGTTCTGTTCAGTTTGGTATGAATATATATTTTTGTAAACGTATAAGAGGATCTCTGAATGTTGTGGTTGTCTACAACTGCTGTCATTTTCTCACTTCACCACATTTCAACAGAAACAGATCAGGGACCGCCTCCTAAAGATTCAGAGAGCTCTCACAGAAAGCTCCTCACTCAGACTCAAATAATCCTAGCAAGAAGTCTTAGCTAAGGAGTGATTCCTGAACACAAAGTAATGGACAATAAAACTCATACCTCAGTGAGGAGGTGTGGTTGACTCCTTTTGCTAGGTATGACTCATCATTAAACATTCATGATTCGAAGAATCTTTGACACTACGGCCCAAGAAATGTGACCTATAATGTTTCGGATGGGTTCTTATTGACCTAATACTTCGTCCCTTCCGTCACAGATGATTGACTCAAGCGTGTTAACCAGGTTGTCCAAACCCAGCAGGTAGCCATCTTCACGACTGCCCTCTTTCCAAGGAACACTGTGCTTTAAACTCTGACCAACTGGCATGGCTGTGGTCTTCCCAAAGTCGATTATCCAGACCTGAGCCTTCCCTGTATGGTCATGGACGAAGAGCAGTGAGCTGCCAATGACCTGAGAGGAAGCATCAAGACTATTATTTTCTAACAGGAAAACAACTTTAGTTATTCTTTCCTCAATTCTCTCAAAAGCAAGTAAACCTTGGTTATACTGAAAGGGTTTGTGTTATGCCCTGTAGCACTTATCCCTCCCGACATTCTTCATCTGATATACAGTTAAGTACAGTGGTATGAAAAAGTTTGGGCACCCCTGTACATTTTCATGATATTCCTTTATAAATCATTGGTTGTTTGGATAAAAATTCCAGTTAAATATATCTTATAGGAGACAAACATAGTGATATTTGAGAAGTGAAATAAAGTTTATATGATTTACAGAAAGTGTGAAAGAATTAATTAAACAAAATTAGGCATGTGCATAAATTTAGGCAACACAAAAGAAAAATTACTCAATATTTCGTGCATCCTCCTTCTTCAGAAATAACAGCCTCTAAACGCTTCCAATAGCTTCCAATTAGGGTCTGGATTCTGGTGGATGGTATTTTGGACCATTCTTCTTTACAGATCCTCTCCAGTTCAGTCAGGTTTGATGCTTTCTGAGCATGGACCGCCCGCTTTAAATCACACCATAAATGTTCAATAATATTCAGGTCCAGGGACTGAGATGGCCATTCCAGAACGTTATACTTGTTCCTCTGCATGAACGCCTTAGTAGATTTTGAGCAGTGTTTAGGATCATTGTCTTGTTGAAAGACCCAGCCCCGGCGCAACTTCAACTTTGTTACTGATTCCTGGACATTGTTCTCCAGAATCTGCTAATATTGAGAGGAATCCATGCGCCCCTCAACTTTAACAAGATTCCCCGTCCCTGCACTGGCCACACAGCCCCACAGCATGATGGAACCACCACCAAATGTTACTGTAGGCAGCAAGTTCTTTTCTTGGAATGCTGTGTTCTTTTTCCGTCATGCATAACGCCCCTGGTTATGCCCAAATAACTCTATTTTAGTTTCATCAGTCCACAACACCTTATTCCAAAATGAAGCTGGCTTGTCCAAATGTGCTTTAGCATACCTCAAGCGACCCCGTTTGTAGCGTGTGCAGAGAAAAGGCTTTTTCCGCATTACTCTTCCATAAAGCATCTCCTTGTGTAAAGTGCGCTGAATAGTTGAACGATGCACAGTGACACCATCTGTAGCAAGTTGATGTTGCAGGTCTTTGGAGCTGGTCTGTGGGTTGACTGTGACTGTTCTCAGCATCCTGCGCCTCTGTTTATCTGAGATTTTCCTTGGTCTGCAACTCCGGGCCTTAACTAGAACTGTGCCTGTGGTCTTCCATTTCCTCACAATGTTCCTCACAGTTGAAACTGAGAGCTCAAATCTCTGAGATAACTTTCTATATCCTTCCCCTAAACCATGATGTCGAACAATCATTGTTTTCAGGTCATTTGAGAGTTGTTTTGAGGCTCCCGTCTTGCCACTCTTCATAGAGGAGATGCAAAGAGGAGAAACACTTACAATTGGCCTCCTTAAATAATATTTCTCATGATTGGACTCACCTGTGTATGGAGGTCAAGGGTCACGGAGGTTACCAAACCAATTTTGAATTCAAATAATTAGTGCTAAAGCTATTAAAATCAATAAGATATAACGGTGCCTAAATTTATGCACATGCCTAATTTTGTTTAAATAATTCTTGCAGACTGTCTGTAAATCATATACACTTTATTTCACTTCTCAAATATCACTGTTGTTGTCTACTACAAGATATATTTCACTGGATTTTTTTATCCTAACAACCAATGATTTATAAAGGAAAATCATGAAAATGTACAGGGGTGCCCAAACTTTTTCATACCACTGTATGTATGCGTCTATCTCTCCTTGCAAGGTTGCCCACCATCTGGCCTCCCAATGAATGACATGGACAGTCCGATCCCTGTCTCTTAGCTGCCCTTTATTTGAAGGCTCGTCATTGTCCAAGATCACTTTTTCAAGACGGCTACATTTCCTGGTTGCCCGGTATTGTCTCATGCATTGTATGAGTGAAATGTAATTCAAAGTCTGCAATTATTGTTTTATTAAAAAATTGGAATCCACTTTTCTTTAACAGGTACGGATAAACTGCATGCAAGATTTAGAGTATTTTAGCGGAAAGTTCTGAGATGCGACTAGACACACCTTTTGGTATCAGCTGTGACTACAGTAGAGCTTAAGCTTATTTTCTAATTTGAACTCAGTCAAGTAGATGGCATGTCAAATACAAACATATCTTACCTCATGTTGCATGAAGAACTCTGATCTTTTGAGGGCATGTCGGATCTCTGTCAGTCTTCTCACATAACTTTTCTGTTGTAAACACAGATCATGAAGAATAGATAGTAGATCGTTTTTTTTCCACAAAGTTGTTTAAGTTTTCGTTGCCTGGATTGCTCATGAGTCACTGCCACTTACTATGATATTGACATTTCCTCCAACAAAGCCTTGGAACACCAGGATGACATCCTGCTTGCAGTGTGTTTTCTTGAAGTCAGTTCGACACTTGCCGTCACAATTCTGAGCAGAACACATCATGTTACAACACAGCTCAAACACTATATCCTGTGTTTACCCTCTCATCCCTTAAGGAACCATACCGTTTCAACAAGTGTTTATTTTAACTTTATAAAAATGTAAAACTCACCCACCTCCCTCTGAAAAGCTGCTATGTAACTACTACATTTGTTGATATTTCAACCTGTCCGCATCAGCTAGTGAACAAACAGACTGCGCTTAATATGAAAAAGTATTACCCTTAAGCAATGTTCATGAATAGTGAAAGTAAATAACGTTAGACAAAAGATGCCATTAGACCGGTTTAACAAGTTTTTTGTCCACCTGCAAGTTGAGAATTAAGGCAGCGGATAGTCTCACCATAAAGCAAACATTAATTCTATAAACCTGAGGTAAAGGTAATTTTGGAAACACTACCAGTTCATTTAATGAGCTCTAAAATTTCAAAATGTGAGAATTACAAATGATATGGTTCAATGTAATGGTAAATATGAATCTACACTTTTACCAATAATATGGAAGAGTTCTAGGATCTGGATAATAACTAAAATGACATTTCTTTAAACAAATGTATAAATGAATGTCATTAATTACATATATATGTGTATGGATTTTTAAATGTGTATTGTTTTGTTGTTAAAGTGCTTTGTGACCGTGGTCTGTGAAAGGAGCTTTGCAAATAAAACTTACTAACTTACTATACTGGTTATTACAAAGAAATTGTTTCTTTACAGCGATTTGAACTTTTAAATTTGTCATGTGTTCATCTGCCACCTTGGTGCCTTCTATCCTGAAACCCAGCGTGTTGGTGGAGCTAATGGTGTCCCTCCACTGCATGTAGCGAAGCTTGGTGACGCCATTTTGGACATGCTCTTGTTGTGTTGGCCCATCGCTGTCCACCGCCATCATCTTCTTGAAGAGGTCCTCCCTCAGTTTTGGACGTTCGCGTGCTCGAACCAGCTCCTCCTCCAAGTAGGTCCTTCAAACAACACTAGGATGAAAACATCTTTCAAGAGCAGGAGCTTAGTGTTTACTGACAAATGGCCTTTGTGCATCTATCTAAATAGCAAATTATGTTTACTTTCTGGGTTAGTCTTGTATTCATATTCATAACACGCAAACATAAGATGTTCCTGCTTTTCAACTTGAGAACCAGATACAATATTCTAGTGTAAAAATGCTGTTTAAGGCAAATTGTTGCTTGTTTCTAACTCAAGGTGGTGTTAGTTAGGCCATGATGATAATCTTACAATTCTTAAACGTTTACTTTTAGAAAAAAACATTGTAACTTTAAACAATGTTAGTGCAGCAAGAAAACAAACGACAATTTTAGTTTCACTTTGTGAACATAACTTCCTCCTACCAGAAGCCAAAACTAAGAGGAGACTCCACATCGACGTTCAACACTGTGAAAGTGTTTTGCAAGACAGTGGTTTTGTAACACTGCGGTTTCTTGTTTATGACAACGCGGAGTCTCCAGGGACACCCTGACTTTGCCTGTTGTTGAAGATAATCGGATTTGACATTTAGGCAAGTAAATAACGTAAATGACTGAAGGAGAAAAAATACCAAACTTTACAATAGTTAGAATAATATTTCATTTTTACCAAGAACATAGACAGTTTGTTTATGTCTCGAAGGGTAAAAGATATTTAATATTATTTAGTCATTTTAACAAGTATCTGCGTGTTAGATAAAATAAACTAGACAAACAGCAATGCTAGGAATACTAAGCTTAAAACAAAAACGTTTGGTTACTGTGGCTGTATCTCCTTCTGAGGGATTTTCTCGGGCCATTTATTCAAGTTCTATGCCAGCAAAACTCAGTTTCAAATTCTCCTTGTGTGAACGTCACTGTATTGGCTGTTCTCTTACTTGTTTGCGTTATTAACTCAACCATGGCTGTATGCTCTCTAATGGTTGATGTCTTTTAACATCATCACAATAAATAAAGTGCTTTTATTGTGTTATTTTATTTTGTTGCACCCCCAATAAATCCGTTCATACCTAGGTTAGCAAACACCCACCCACGCCCACACAAACCACAGTTTCTTACCTTAAACCCATCTTGCAGTCCATGACATTGGGTTGTTCAAATTTCGTGAGCAGATCCGTAAGTCGAAGAAAAGACTCCCCTTCTCTTTCAATAACACCATGGTAACCAGGAACAAACGGTAACAGTGAATCGTTTCTCAGCTTTTCAAAACACTGCATCTCATTTTCCGAGAACTTCTTGAGTATAGTGCCTTCTTCTGCAGCCTTAAAATTCCCTAAGATGAGACCAAATATCAGAAGGCGTCGCTGCATCATCACATTTATTTTGTATTTACAAAGATTTATAAAACGTTGTGTAACCTTTATGGCCAGCGAGCTGAACCCATTGGAGTTTTTTTCTTTGTGTAGCAGTGATGGGACACTGGACAATGGTCTTCAACTTCCACCATGGTTTGTTCTGGTGAATACAAAAGAGGGGATTTAGAACAGCAAACTGCAACTGTTAAGATGTAAAGGAAACTTAATGAATCATCAATGCTTTCCTCACCACAGGAAAACCACTCTCTAGACCTGAACAAAATGGAAACTTTCCAAACACACACAATGAGGCCACTTTTTATGTGTACACTCATCTGACAATGTTGAGCCAGTTGATTAATAACGTAAACTTTCCTTTGTGAAACTTTTAGTTGACCATTAATATCAGCAGTCGTGATCAAAGATAAAAACAGGAAACGAAACCTCCACACAAACACAAGCATAACCTCTCCAAGACTTCTAAATGTCAGATGACTCTTTACTTAGTGCTTCTTGTTTACTGATAATATCTCATGCGGACGGGAAAACACTCCCGCACACTCAGTAAAAAAGGTGAATGACACAAATGACGAGGCAGGTTACCTTCAGGATATTTAATTCAAGATAATTATTTGCAAACAATTGTGAGAAAGACCAACAATGTCAATCACCAGAATCTGGGTCTCATCTTCCATATTGACTCAAGTTCGTGGAATTGTATAGAGTTGTAGTTCTTAAGAACAGTCTCAAGGTCAGGATCTTTAAGTCTTGCCAGGTCAAGAAGAAAGAAGTATTAAACTATTAAACTATACGCTCAGAGGGGCAGTCGCACTACTTTCGATCATGACTACCACAAAGTCATACGTGTACCTTCAACAACTCTAAACTCCCAGTACAAAGTTTGAAAAGCATGTTGACTAAATCAAATGGGTGGGACTCTCACAGCCTTCCCTATCAATGCTTTAATTAAACACCTAAGAAAGGTTGATGGATTTAAAGTTGAGCTCCATCATGTGTGTTTGTGCGGATATACTTATTTTAGACGTGTTATGTTTGCAACTATTATGACCCCATAATCCTGATAACATCTTAAGTAAGTTTTTATCATATTATGAAACTAGTTACACTTACAATGTGAGTGACCAAAAAAAAATTGTGTAGGAGAAGCCTTTTTAAATCTTTCACTCTATGTAAAAGTTGGTTATTTAACGTAATTAACAACTGGATTTAGATAACTCTTCCCTTCCAATTTTACACATATATATTGTGTGCTTGGGATGTAAGTTCACAACAATACAATTAAAAATAAGATTTCCTTCACTTTAAATTACATTTTAAACAGAACTACAATCCAGACGGATCAGGCTAAGCATAAAAGACCATATTTATCTACCACAGAGAGAGCAAAATAACAACATTACAGTGTGGGAATTGCCTGGAAAGCCTTGGCTCCTGTAATATTTTGTGCGACTAAAATTCTGTGATGTCACTTAAAGAAAATAGACCGAACCGAACCGAAACAACAAACATATGGTATAGTTTTATACGCATACTTTTAAATCCATTTGTTCATTGAAAGGACACAAAAGTATCAGTTTTGTAGAATGACTCATAAAATGATTATTTATTTTATCCTTTACTTCAAGATAGACTTATATATGTTATCAAACTAAACACCAGGACTTAGTTTGCCAAAACAAACACTTGATGGAAGCCAGCTCAGCAGTCAGTATTCCACAGTTATATGACTATAACACATGGGAACAGTCGACAATAACATGTTCCATGACAGTCCACTGACCTCTCCAGTGTCCACCACTTGCTCCAGAGTGACGATGCCCTTACTCTCTCTCTCACCGTCGCTCGACCCCTCGGAAGACACGGAGGAGCTGGACTGTGTCCTCCGTCGGGTTCCGTCCGGGGCGTCATCCTCCTGCCGGGTCTCCCTGGAGGAGCAGCCCCCCTCCGGAGGGACGGTCACCTGTGGCGCTGCTCGATCCATCACAGTCCGCGGGGAGATTCCTGCGGCTTCCAAAATATTCTCATAACCGATCGAAGCTGTTTCTGCGGGAACTGTCGCCTTTGACCCGAGCAGGTCTTGTTGAGACACTTTGACGAGTTTAGGTGTCAGTGTGCTTCCTCCTGTCGCGAGTCTGTTGACAGGAAGCCACTGTCAGATGCAGAAGGGAACCCTCGTCTACGCGCGCGTCCACGTGCACACGCACAGATCGTGTAAGCCGCCCAGATAACACGTGTTTCTGTTTCCGTTGTTTTTAATTCAAATAACTACATACATGTTAAGCATTTGAAATATAATTCCTGCAATACATGGTCAACGTACAGTTTAGTTTGACCAAAACGGTATTTTAATAATATTTGAAACCAAATAATGAAATATTTTGTTCAAGTTTTTATGGGGCGCGAATGTAAAATTAAAGTAAAAATTTTCGCACCATTTTTTTTTCCCAGATTGAGCCAATATTTCTCACATTTATGAAATATAAAATCTAAATCTAAATGTTAAATAAACTAAACGGAACTAAACTTAACTGAACATACCCACATGTTAAATATATATCTTAATGATAAATATATATATATATATAAATATTTCATTAAAATCTAAAAGTTAAATATATATCTAAATGTTAACTATATATCTAAATGTTAAATATATAGCTAACTCTAAATCTTAACTCTAAATCCTAAATCGCTCTCCGTTTGTAAAGTGAAGATTTAGACGCCACTCTTTGAACACGCTTCGACTGGCACCAACCATATGGCTCTTAATTGAAATACTTTGAAAAATGAACATAACGCTAGCTCAAATTGGCTAGCATTATGTTCATTTTGTGAAAAGTACGAAATAAAACACAAATATTACTTACCTGGGATGATGCAGTTGGTGTACTAAAGACTTTGCAGTGCCACTCGCACACCTGGAATTCATTATACTTCACCGCCTGCACTCTATTTAATATACTTTACTCTAAGCCAACTGAAGTTCAACCAGGAGTAGCCATATCTTTAGACGCCAAAGGCCTTTGATAGAGTAGAGCGGTAGTACCTTTTTTCTGTTTTGGAAAATTCAAATTTGGAGACACATTCATCTCCTGGATCCGTCTTTTATATACCTCTCCATTTACCAAGCTATAAAGTTAGTTAATACAATTGACAAAATATGTATTTTTTTTATGGTGCGGAAATCCGCCAAGGGTACAAAAAACGATCCTTCAAACTAGTTAATTCGATGGTGGTCTGTCATTACTGAATTTTCAAGTTTACATATTTCACATATTCAGAAACTCTGTTATTATGTGGCATTATGAAAAAGGTTTTAGTGTGATTTGGAACTGGCGACAGAAAACATCTCTGTCTATTATCTACCCTAATGTTGATGTATGTGTGACGTGTGACAGATGTTAGTGCTCTCCTTGTAACCTCTCACATATGTTTTTCTTGTGCCCAAATAGTCAGCTTTTGTGGTCTAGATATTTTTCAATTATGAACGCAGTTCTTGGTTTAAGGTTAAAACCTTGTCAATATATACTGCTTTCTTCGGACACCTAGGCATGGGGAAGGGTTGAGGAGGGAGTGGAGTTCACAGGTATTTATATTGGATCTAAATGAACATACTACTACTAATACATTGTCTATACACTTACAAGGGTATAACATTTTTTACTTAATATATTAACCCTTTGGATTTCATGTTATTTGTTTGTTTTTTTATTTGATTTATTTTCTTCAATTTTATTTTTCTACTCTTTTTTTTCAATTATTATCATAGCTGTTGTTGTTCATTCATTGTTATTACCACTTAATCTTTTTTTCCAGTCTATTGTTGTATTTCATTTCATTGCTGTTGTTTCTTTGTTAAAATGAGATATAGTATTGTCACTGTGGAAATGTATACATTGCTGAATAAGTATCAATAAATATATTTCTAAAAAAACAAAAATGGAGCAACCAAGCAACACAGAATCTCTATATGTCAAGATACAAATTACCCCCAAACTTAAAAGGCAACTAATGAGTTATCTTCAGTGTTTCTTAAGTTAATCTTCGACCTCATTGTACTCATGAGTATGTCTCTGTTTGCAGAAAAATCCCTTTTTATGAGGGCAAGTAGAAAATTAGTAGAGTTTAAATTTTGGATAAACTAGCCCTTCAATAATAAAGAAACTAAATAGTGGATGGCAATAACTGAGAACATAGAAATACAAAACAAACAACTGTACAAAACCACACCATGCAAATGAACATGAAATAAATCAAATAAACGATAATAGTCGAATTATTCAAATAAATATGCAAGTTTTCAACATGGTATTACCATTGACCACTGGAAAGATTTTAATTTTTGATGGTAGAATCAAGTGGCTGAAAGGGGAAACCAAAATCTTGTTGTTTCTGAGAAACTTTGGTCCTTCTACCAAGCAGGGAAAAGTAAATTGAATAATTCCTTAATATATTTCAATAATGCAGGGAGATTTTACTGTATTCAATCAACTAGATTTAGCAGATGTTTTGAATAATCAGTTTATTAACGGGTTATGTTATGTTTTCACTAAAGTAAACTTAAGTAATTGTTACTTTGCATAAAAATTCACAGTCAATTGCTTTCATAAGATCAAGACATGTGCTCCGCTCTACTTCAGGTCCAGTATCTCGCCCAGTATCTAACAGCCATGAATAGTATGTTTTTTTAGAGTTACCCTACTACTGCCCTCCTGTGAGTTATGTGCACTTGGTAAATGCATGGGAATATGTTTAACTACTGGTTATTAAGTATAGTCTGTAGGGACTTGTTTATAAGTAGGACTAAGTTATCTTTAAAGAAGTCCTTTGCTGAGTAACTGTACCCCTCTACAGTGTGACTTCTCCCTCATCAACAAGCGGAGCTTCTTATTTAAGTCCCTTGTTTTAAACTAATTTATTGTATTTTATTTTATTCATTTTATTTTATATGTTGCAACACAATATAAATCCTGTTTTTTTTTTTACATTAATTAAATAACATTTCTTCTTCTGATATTTAAATGTGATGTACTAAAAGTAGCCATCGCTAGTATTATTTTTAAAATTAATTTCAAGTATTTCAATGCCGATGGAAACATATGAATAGGAAAAAATACTCTTTCTTTCAAACAAGATTAGAATGGACAGAAATTAATAGTTACAGTAGAACAAGTCTTCCAAGAAGAAACATGTCATCTGTTGGTCAACAGAAGATACTGCACTGAGGGAAATAAAACATGAATATGCAACATATGACACACAAAGATATATCTAAATGATATGTCATTATATGTCTTTTTCCAGTAGGGGACTTTCTTACTTATTTACTTACAGTAGAGGAGTATTTTAAGGTCAAAGGTGACTGCAGGTGCCGCTCTTTTACGTGTAATGGACTAGACGTGTTTGCGTTGTGAATCGATATAAATCTTCTGCACATGCATATGCATATATATGAGAACTTTCTACCTGTGGTCTACATCTTTGAACATGATGCTTAAGAATGAAAACTCTGAAAAAATGCGGAAGCTGCAAACTCCGGCTCACTGGTAGGTACTAGCAATGAGGAATCTTGCTAAACAAGGTAACAGTCTTGTCACAGTGTAGAGTTTAGGGTGTAAAAACAAACATTGACAAAGTCATGATCCAGTTCTTTGTTAAACGTTCAATTTATTTAACTTAATGCATTTTCATTGCCACATAACAGCTGCGCTCGACACAACACTTGAGATACTTTTTAAAAATAAAAGGAACTTTGATTTTAAGACATTCTGATAGAACAACTTCAATAAAAGGCAGTCACATTAAAGAAAGCACATTTATCTGTATTTGAGCTTTTTTTTTACCCTACAGATGGGAGGGATTTGATCTGTTGTTGTCTTCGTTAAATTAAAAAAAAAAAAAAAAGTAATAATAATAATGAAAAGTATTTTAAATTCCAAGATAAAGAGGTAAACCAGATGGGAAACACCATAAAACAATCTATGAATGAAACATGGAAAGCTTGTCTCTGAATGCATCACTACACTTGCTAGTGTAATCAGTTATTACTGCTGAAATCAATTACCGTGCAGCCTGTTAAGCATAACTTTCATGTTTTTCAATTACAGTCTATTACAGTAAAGGAATAGCAAAGGATGATGACGTCACAGGTTTTGTGAACTACATCCACAGCAAAATTAAACATGAAATGTAAATCTTCATTTATATTTAAAAGTGATCATAATCTAAACATCATTATTTGGTCTGCAGCCAGAAAGACCTCCCATAGATCAGCAAGCAAGATAGATGAGGAGGGATTGGAACTGGAACAGTTATCAGACCAGTTCAAGAGGCCAAACACACGCCTCACTTATACTCAAGGCAAGTTCTTCAGGACTGCTGGTCTTCTGTAACTCTCAGACCAATGAAACCTGGTCAGTGTGACCTTTGACACTGCTAAAATAACATGCTGTTGGAACATAATGATAGCCCCTCCCAAACCGGAAGTAGCGTAAATCAAATATTAGCCTTCAAGCTTCACACGGCCTCAAATGCCAGCCTCTTGTAGTTATAGAATTAACCCTTTAATTTCCTACTGGCCACGTTAACCACAGAAAGGTCAAAGATTTGAACAAAAACTGACATTGAGTCTAGTGTGAAATATCATGATCATTTTTAGACCCCCAGGGGCCACAGGGAATGAACACGTGCCAAAATCCATACTTTCATGACTGTTGCTCTTTTGCTCCTATTTGACCTCTGTGACCCTCATTACAATGAAACAAGGTCTGTTTGACCTTTGACACCTCTCAAATCATATGCTGGTGGAACCATAATGATAGTCCCTCCCAAACCGGAAGTAGCTTCAGTAAGCACCTAGAGAAACGCCCTTATAAAAAGTTGTGGATGGATGAAATCTAAAGAACCTCCAAAAGTTTCAGATCATTTAAAACAATACTGGTTGAGTTATGGAGCGTCAACGTCCAGATTTCTCTATGTTTCCCATGGTGCTACGGGGCAGGGGAAGTTCATTGCAACATCAAACCACCACAGACAAAATGGAGTCTAGACTAACATATCAAAATGTCATCTCTGAGGTCCAAGTAGAAAAAATGTTGCCCAAGTTGAGTTCTGGAAGATCAAGTCTGGTTATTCTGTTACACTCAGCGACCATCTTGACAGAAGAACGATGGACACAAATTTTTTCAAACCAATAGTAGGAGTTAGCTGCTACTTTTGCAAGTGTGGTTATTTCATTTATCTCTACTTATCTCTGAAATATCTCCACTGTGTTTTGCTGAATGTTTGTTTGTTTGTTTATGTTTGTATTTTGTTGATGTAATTTGGGTGTTGATGGTTAATAATTGAGTAGTGAAGGGTTAGGTTTAGACAAGCTTATGCTTCGTCCTACTAACGTTTTGGACATGTTGGGTAAATATTATTATTTTTTTGACTATAATTATTGTTTGACTAATGTCATTGTTTTTTTGTTTTTTTTTTAAGTTTACATTCTTATGTAACATGTTCGAAATAAAGCATTCATTCATGATTCATTAACATATGGTGTCTGCTTTGCCTGAATATGCCTCAAACTAGGGTAAAAAGAGACCTTTTTGCAAGTTCTAAATATCCAATAGTCATTTTCACAACACATTACCTGCACTGAGGAAAGATGGCCTCCTAAAAAACATAACATGCATTTGGTCAGTTTGATTCAAAAATATATATTTGTAAAGCATTACCAGCACTAATTGCAGTAAAACACTGGAATATATAGAGTGAAGACAGGGTTAGCAGGACTCACTGTTCAAGAATGCCTCAGGCTTCATACAATATTAATATTGTACATGAGCTGTTTTTTAAGCATTCATTGGTATCAATTATCGGCAACTCTGATGTTACAACTGCATTGGTCATGTTGGGATGAATACTATGGGACCATTATTCAAAATGAAGGAAAGGCGCTTTAAAAATAATCATTACTTACTTAAAACAGTCAGTATTGATATACTGATTTGACAATGTTGCCTTTGTGCTAGTGCCATAGAGAAATATTGAATGTTTAATACCTTTAGCTTTCTCCTTAGTAGATATAATATAGTAGATGTAAATAAATATATCTTTTTTGCATTTGAACACCACTTTTTGCATCTGTTGTTTGTGAGCCATTGTTTTATTGATGATCTTTTTTATATTTATGTCATTTTACTCTTATGTGATCATGTTTGCATCATCAGATTAGAAAATATTATTATTCAATAAAATACTTAATAAAATACTTGGAAAATGACCGGTAAATATGCCATAGTGATGACTTCCGGTGAGCCTTTGATCGGCTGCTTGAAACGTAAGCTCCTGCAATAATTGCCAAAAACAGTCGTTTTAACGACTACTTGTCCGGATATTATGCTCATATCACTTAAGATATGTCTCAAGCATCTCGGATCTATGATCGTGATGCTCTTTTCAACATCAGAGAGTCGATGGAGGACTTCACTCACGACTGTTACCAACGTCCGGTGAACGTGTTTCCGGCTCCGCTTCTCATCGACTCGGACTCTGTGGAATATCGTTTGATCTCTCGAGTACCGGGCGATTTCCACAAGGGATCGAGTCGGGCTGGAGTACAGGTCAGGATGAGACGTGCAGTTGCGATCGCTCGGAACAACTGACGTCATCGAACGTCATCGATGTTTGATCGACATCCCTCTCACTGTGTGTGACGACACATCAGCGCTGCCGTCTGTCCAGACCTCAACGAAAGGTGGTAAGATTTTTTCATTTCCTCTCTTTAATTCGACTTTTACAACCGAGTTGAACTTCAGTGACAGCTGGTACCCACGTGACCGCTGTTCGCTTCAAAAGATCCCGCTCTGCGCGCCTGTCAGTGACGCGGCGGCGTCAGTGACGTCATCGGTGCTGAATGTGGGACTTCTTAATGTTCGCTCCATTACTAATAAATCCTTTATTCTTAATGATCTTTTCACAAGAGTTAATTTGGATTTATTATGTCTTTCTGAGACTTGGCAGAGAGAGGAAGAGTTTATTCATCTGAACGAACTCTGTCCAGTAGGGAGCGCTGTCCTGGGGAAGCCTCGCCTCTCTGGTCGTGGGGGAGGTCTTGCTACTGTTTTTAGGGAGAGTTGTTCTTGCAAAGTGATTCAGACACAGGAATTCACTTCTTTTGAGTCTCAGATGATCTTGGTTGGTTCTACAAGACCTTTCTATTGTGTGTCAATCTACCGTCCGCCTGGTCCTGCGGCAATGTTCTTGAAAGACTTTAGTGACTTCTTATCTTCCATTATTCAGATGGAATCTGTTCTTATTCTTGGAGACTTTAATCTTCATGTTGATGACGTCACATCTTGTTCTGCTAAAGAACTTTTAACTTTAACTGAAGCCTTTAATTTTGAGCAACATGTTTCTGAACCCACTCATCAAAAAGGCCACATTTTAGACTTAGTTTTTACTCTTGGCCTGAACATTTCTAATGTATCTGTACATGATGTCCATCTGAGTGATCATTCTCTTGTCTTGTTCAACCTGGACTTCATCCCTGAACCTAAGCCTTTGAAAGTTAGGTCTCAGAGGCGTGTCATCTCAGCCGATACTGCAGACAGTTTTTCTGCTATGTTTGACCGTCTTTCCTTTGATGACTGTCCAGATGTGGACAGTTTGATTCACTGTTTTACTGATCATTGTGTTGAAATACTGGATCAAGTGGCACCTGTTAAATCGAACTTGAAAATTCAGAAAAAACGGTGCCCTTGGACAAATGAAGATCTCCTGAGTCTGAAGAGACTTTGTCGAAAGACTGAGCGTCTCTGGAAGTCTACTAAACTTGAGGTGCACAGACTTCACCTCAGGGATCTGTTGACTTCTTACAATGAGATGGTAGAAACTGCTAGATCTGATTACATCAGAAAACTGGTAGCAGCAAATAGGAAAAACCCCAAAGTTTTGTTTGACACGATTAATTCTCTCGTGTCTCCTGCTCCTCAAATCACGCCGGTCTTCTGTGAAGCTGACAGCAATGCATTGTTGAGATTTTTCATTGACAAAATTAAATTGATCAAAGAGAAAATCTCTCCCCCTTTGTTGGGAACCCCTACTGTCTCTGAGCCCATCTCCTCCTCTTGGTCATCCTTCACTGCTGTATCTTTGGGTGATATTTCAGCACTAGTGAACAAGATGAAACCCTCCTCTTGCTCAGATGACGTCCTTCCTTGTAGGCTTTTTATCAAAGTATTTGATGTAATTGGCCCCTGGGTTACCAATATGGTGAACCTCTCCCTTTCCACAGGGGTTTTTCCCAATGCATTTAAACATGCCATTGTGGAGCCTCTGCTCAAAAAACCAGGCTTAGACCCAACTGACCTCAGTAATTTCAGGCCTATTTCTAAGCTCCCTTTCTTGTCCAAGATCTTGGAGAAGGTGGTGTCTGAGCAGCTGTCTTTGTTCTTGGATCAGAGCGACATCCATGAGAAGTTTCAGTCTGGCTTCCGTAAACATCACTCTACGGAGACAGCTTTACTGAAAGTGTCCAGTGACATCATGATGTCGGCTGACTCTGGTAAATTCACTGTTCTGGTTCTCTTGGATCTGTCGTCAGCCTTTGACACAGTTGATCACCAGATCCTGCTGAGAAGACTAAGGGATGAAGTGGGACTGTCTGGGTCCGTGTTAGAATGGTTCTCATCTTACCTTTCTGGGCGCAGTTTTAGTGTATCTGCCAATCAAATGAGGTCTGAATCGGCAGATCTGTTGTGTGGAGTCCCTCAAGGTTCTGTTCTGGGTCCTTTATTGTTTTTGCTGTACTTGATTCCCCTTGGTAAAATCATTCAGAGATTTCCAGATGTTTCTTATCACATTTTTGCTGATGACATCCAGCTCTACTGCTCTTTTGACCCAACTGAGCCCCAAAGGCTGAACAGCTTAGTCAATTGTTTGCTAGAAATCAAACAATGGCTGAGTGAAAACACTTTACAGCTTAATGTGGACAAAACTGAAACTCTGGTGATTGCTCCTGATGATACGATTCCAGGGTTGAGTCAGTACTTGGGTGACTTAGGTCAGTCTGTCAAACTGAGCCTGAGAAACCTGGGTGTTGTATTTGATAAAGACATGTCTCTTGTTCAACACTGTAGAAAACTGACCAGAAACTGTTTCCTTCAACTGAGAAAAATCTCTAAACTTAGGAAAATGCTGTCACAACATGATCTGGAGCTTGTAATCCATGCGCTTGTTTCTTCTCGTCTGGACTATTGTAACAGTTTGTTTTCATGTCTTAACAAGAAGGAGCTGTCTCGCCTGCAGTTGATTCAGAACTCTGCAGCGAGAATTCTGACCCGCTCTAGTAGAAGAACTCACATTTCTCCGGTCCTTAAAACTCTTCACTGGCTTCCAGTTTCTTTCAGGATCAACTTTAAAATTCTGGTTCTTACTTTCAGAGCTATTCATGGTCAGGCTCCTCCTTACATCACTGATCTGATCCAGCCTTACACCCCAGCTCGGTCTCTGAGGTCTGTGGATCAGAATCTACTTATGGTTCCACGCACACGGCTCAGGACCAGAGGAGAGAAATCTTTTCAGGCTGTTGCTCCTAAGCTTTGGAACAATCTTCCTCTCTCTTTGCGCTTGATGGAGTCTACTGACTCCTTTAAGAAACATCTTAAGACGTTTCTATTTGTGCAGGCTTTTCCTTGAATTTCTCGAACTACTGTGTTGTTCTCGGTGTTGTCTTGATCTTTGAAGTATGTACTGTTTTGAGTATTGTTTTGATTGTTAAAGCGCTTTGTGACCCTGGTCTCGAAAAGCGCTATATAAATATATATTACTTACTTACTTACCATATTTATATATATTCATATTAATATAAAAGTGGCTTTGTTTTTTTTTTTCTGTCAAACTCCTGTTCATGGTGTTACTCTATCTCACCAATAGATAGAGGTGTTTCTATATTATAAACATGACACATAGCCATGAACCCCACAATGCGTTTTGTTAAAATGTGTTTGCAAATTGCAGATTAAACAACCAAATTTGCAGAGTGACCACCATACCACGATCATCCAATTCCTGGAATGCTAAACCGATAGCATGAGATCATCCTTCCCCTTATCCACCACTGCCAAGAAATGATGCTCATGAAATGTGCATATGATGCATTGTAATTCATAGTTCTACTACTAGTGAAACTAACCACTCATCAGTGCCAAGACAATAGTAAACTTTGCATAATGAAACCAGGTGGTAAAACACAAACTTCCCCATAATGCAGTGGATACTAGACCATTTACTGGTAGATTTACTGGGAAGAAGGGTAAACAGTGATTCACATACACAACAAGCAAGTGGGAATACAAAGGGAAGGAAACACTCCACTACTCCACGACACACAAAGAAGTTTAGAGAGAATAGAAGAGCTGTGAAGATGGCCGACGATGCACACAAAGCAATGAAGGAAATCTCTTACAATGGGTTTTATCCAGCGACTTACCTGCAGCTGTATTACACCGCTCCACGGGCTGAACAAAGAAACACCTTTGGGATTCTAGTTTTTGATCGACATATCTTTTTTAATTAGTATTTAGTTATGGTTTGTTGTTTTAATTAAAGTAATTCAATTTAAAGGTAAACAATTAAGTTTAGTTTGAACTGATAAATGATCACTAGCTCATGAAAACAGGGGACCACTACTTCCAAATTAAGGCTCACTATCTTACAACGTTGGATCATTTGGTCACTGACTGTAAGGTGCAGATGCCTGAGTGTAGACAGTCTTTGAAATTTTCATTCACCATTCAATACATTTTTTACGAATGACGCCAACCCTGTTTTTCCAGTGTCGTGTATGCTAGACTCATAATCAATTTTAAGATGAGGTGCATAGAGAAATAAAGTCAGTATGTTATCTCCATGATGTGGTACATGATTTCCTGAATGATCCTATTACATTGTTCTTTGAGTTTGTTGACACTTAAGTTGCTTTACCACTAGTGTCTCTGTGAACTAGAAATCCCATGCAACTCTATATCCAAGCCTTTTTTTATTTGATCTTCCATACAGGTGAACTTCTGCTTCACACTGGTCTAGGTCCCACAGTGGAATAGGTATAATGTCAGGCTGTGAGAAATTCAACAAGTAGATCCAGAGTGACTACCAGGAGTTCAACTGAAATGAGCTGAAGAGTTGGCTCCAGAACAGCGGGAAGAGCAGCATGGACTGGTCCCCATTTTTTAAGTATGCCTGCAAGCTGGAGGGAAAAGAGTAAGTAAGTAAGTAAGTTTTATTTGTATAGCGCTTTTCCAAACCAGGGTCACAAAGCACTTAAACAATCAAAACAAAAATCAATAAAGTATATACTTTAAAGGTCAAGATAAAACTGATAACACAACAGGAGTTCCAGAAAATCAAGGAAAAGCCTGAACAAATAAAAATAAATGAGAGTAAGAATGTGAATATATTTAATGTTAATTGTAATCAATTACAACCAAAAAAAATAAATACTTTGATGTTCTCCACCATCAGGCCAAGTGCTTGGGAAGAGAAAGCAACAAGTTGTCAAGGATGTTGTCCATGTTGACGTCCACACTCCTCAGCCAATAGGTCCAGATGTGATTCCACCAAGCGGAGCTGACTGCATTGTGTCATGCTTCTGTCTGGAAAGTGCAATTCTGGATCTGCCTCCTTTGGGAAACATTGCCGAGTTGCTTAAACCTGGGGTACTCGTCCTTTTTATCGCAACCATTGGAATGTCAAAATATGAATGCGGCCCTGGTGAATTCATGCTAACCTTTTTACTGTCAGAAGCTGGGCTTTGCAATAGTCTGAGGGACAATGGTTTTAGGTTGATACGATTGGAATTCAACACCTTAGAGAACAAAATGATCAGTGACAATGATGATTGCAGGGCTTTGTTCTTTGAGAAGGCGAATAAAGGCCTAAAATATCAGCATTTTTATTCATTATGTAGCTTCAAAGCCTTCACTTCGATGTAAATCTGCCACGTTCAAGTCTGACTTGTCAAACAATTTTAAGTATAAATGCCCACAATATCTGATTGAGAAGACGAAGGAGGAACGAAATAAACTATATATAAATAGTATAAATAGTCAGGATATGCTAGTTAGCCTTGAAGCTAGATAGATTTCCAAATAAGTGAATAGCATAATGACCAACATCTCTAGTGAGTGTGAAGGTTAATTTCCAGTGTTTCTTGATCAATTTCCTCGAAAATAACTGATGCCGCACTTGAGAAAGAACTTAAAACAAACATTTTAGACACACTCTTACATATCTTTTCAATAATATTTTGAATTTACTTGACTGATCCCTCCATTCTGACAGACCAAAGTAATTATTAGAGTCGTGCCATTAAATTACTCGATAGCCCCTGAACAAAAGGACCATAAAAGATTTTCTCAAAACTAAAAAGAGATGATAACCTTCACTGTGCTGTTCATATTGTTTGGTATTTTTTTCCCCTTAAAACCAATGCACTACTACCTTGATACATGCAATTGACGTGCAGCGGATACGTTTATTTTCCTTGGTTTTCCATAGTCTTGCTAATTTCTTTAACTATTAAAGTTTAATGTTTGTAAGGGTCTTATTTAGTTTCGCTGTTTGGAAATACAACCGCAGTGAAAAGGCAAAGCTTGAGGCACACACAAAATGAGCCTCCCTAATCTACGTCACATCTCCATTGAGCCGTAAACTTTTAAAACTAAAGGAAATAAGGTGGACTTTTACAACAAAGTAACGGAGGTTTGTGTGGCAAAGGACAGGCTTATGGACTTTATCGCCAGATAAAGGTAAGACCAGAAACGGTTTTAAATTCAATCATATAAAAAAGAGATAAAAAAAATACAATAAAATGTTTAAAAACTACATGTCGGCCTTAAATAAAAAAAATAGTAAAAAAAAAAAAACTCCCAGAAAAAACAGCTCTTTTTGTGCACTTGACTTTTGCAACAGTCCAGCCACGTTTATTGATCTGCAAATGTGTAGCATGATTTGTAAACAAATGCATCATCCGAAAGACATGACATGATGTTAAAAAAATAAATCTTAATTTGTGGCCAGGAAATACTGAGTGTTGTGGACACAAAATAATGATCTTGTGGTATCAGAAATTAATTCAAATCTTTTAATTAATGTATGGCATTTTACCCTGATTAAGTCATCAGCAAGTTTAGCGCATCGCTGCACTTCACGGCAATATCCTAACAACTTCTTGTCATTTTTATGTGATTGTTTTTTTAAAATCTTATAGTGGTTTAGAGAATTAAATATTAAGTTATAAGTCTCAATAAGAGACTTTGGTGTGATAAATGTTGTTGTTTTTAACCGAATACAATGTAATATCTCTCTTCTAGTCTAACAAATGGTAGTCATATTAGGAGAGTACATTCTTTAGAATAAACTCTCTGGTGTCAATAATGTGATAATACAAATGATGTCTAAACAAAAATTTCTATTATTGAGACTAATATCTAAATATTCTATACATCGCAACAAGATGTTAAAAACAATCACGTAAAAATCTAGGACTAGGCAGGCCTCATCGCAGCTAATGCAGTTGTTTACAAATCATGCTACACAGTACAGGATCGAGCCTGTCACTACAGGAATGACAGTACAGGACAATTACAGTATTCACAAGAGCATGCGCACAGGCGTCCTTAAACGTGCGCACTGGCCTCTCTAACCCAGCAACAAGACATAGACTGTGCAGATTTCATTACAGTATTTACAAACTGAAGATGTTTTAATTTAAAGCAAAACGCTGTTGTATAGTGTAATTGTATAATATGCTATTTTCCACCAGTTGACTTCATTCATGAACCGCACTGCACGTCATTAAGTACTTAAAATGTTATTATAAAGCTACTTGTTCAGAAAATAGTTTTCTTCCAATTGCTTTTAAAGTTGTGTTTTGTAAATTAAAAAAGTTGCACAAAACGATTGTTGATCACTAAAACGTTTACTTTAACTTTTAGTTTCTTTTGAAAAAGTTATGTTTTTTTTAGTGATACGTCACATCTGTCATTTCCCGTTTGTGTATACTGTATTGCGATCTAAAAAGTGATCGATTGTTTCGGTTTTCTGACGGAGTTCGGACTTCTCAATCTTAAAATACAATTATTGTTTACGGTAAAATACGGTTTGGTCCGTTCAAATCGTCATACATGTAGCTATGATACAAGGTACTTGGATAATATTAATAATAATAAAACTATTCCTTCTAATAATTTAGCAACTATGGCTAGACCATGGATAGTTCCTGGCCATAGAAGCTGAAATTAGTGTTCTGGAAAACAAGCCATCACAGAGTTGTTGACAAATAAGAACTTCTGTAATAAGAAGAATATACTCAAATGCAATAGAACTTCAAGCAAACTCCTGTGTTGGTCTCGGTGTTGTCTTGACCTTTGATAAAGTGTATTAGAGAGAACCAGGCCAGGCGGCCTGGTCGGCCACCAGGTGGCGTTCTTTGTGGGCTTGATTTGTGGGTAGAAAAGTCACAAAAGTGCCCTAAAAAAGAACAATGCCAGGCGGCATGGTCCTTCACCAGGTCGCGGGCTTGGGGGGCTTGATTTGTCGGTAGAAAAATCTGAAAAGTGCCCTAAAATAGAACCAGGCCAAGTGGAATGGTCGGCCACCAGGTGGCGGGCGTGATTTGTGGATAAGAAAATAAGAAAAGTGTGTTAAAATACAACCAGGCCAGGCGGCATGGTCCTCCACCAGGTGGCGGGCTTGGGGGGGCTTGATTTGTGCTCCAGACCCTCAAGAGCCCTGCTGTCTTACCCACCCTTCTGAAAAACCGGTATTACAAAGAGAAAAAAAATAGTTGATGCTTCACTTCACTCGTGTCAAAAACATATGTATTTGTTTCATGTGAATTTTGAAATAATTTTCAATCACTGGATTGCATCTAATCATTATTTTGCAGTTTCCAAAGGAGATCCTCTCAGAAATCCTTCTTGAGGTTATCCTACTGGTGGGAGATGGTGCACACCTAACATTTAGCCTGGTGTGCACCACTTTCAGAGACACCGTTTCTGCAGATTTCTTCAGAATACAGGCACTTTTTTACTGGCTTGATAGTAAGTAGTAAGCTTTTTATAGGTTTTTTTCTATAGGTTGCACTGGGACCGGAAAAAGGGGAGATCAGGCCTTTTACACAGAGTTATGCAGCTATACACATGAAAGCTTATAGTTAAAAAAAAATAATGTATGATTGACTTCAATTTATAAATAAGATTGTTTTTATTCATTACTACTCAGTTACTATTTAAATGAGTAGATGTATGTAAATTGCAAATTTCATATTACAGTATGACGTTTAGGAGATTGTTCCCTCGTGAATTGACTGCTCTTGCTTTGTCCCTTTTTTGGGAACCTGAGATAACTTGAGTGAGCAGTGGAGTTATCTGTTTCCAACTTCACAATATAATCGGCAAATTGTCTTTTTTCAGCTAAGCATGAGTTCCTAGAAAAGAGAGAAGCGCAAAAGGACCTCAACCTGAGGAAAAAAGTTAATGTCATCTGAATCTTTCCGAAAAAGAGGCCATTTTGATTGGTTGGACAAGTAAAATGAGTATTTTCAACCTTACAGTACATCTGTGCCCCGCATTTGATGTTCCACTTAAACATTCTGAGTATTTGCATTCTTTTTTTCCCAAGGATTACAATCAGGATTCTCTCCTGCTTACAGAAGTATTTTTACCGAATGTACGCCATTGGAATTTGCCAAGGGTGAGGGCTTGAATATAAAATGTCAATGCCTGGTATGCATCTTGTCTGTATCAGACAAAATCATTTTAGATATATGAAGACTCTTGTGAAAATTACATCATTTATGTGTATTTGTTTGTACAGGATACGTGGGGAAAGGAAAACGAACAAGGAGAGTTGCGGGGAATTTATTCTGATGATCCACATCCAGGATTTTGCCATGCCTTTTGCACCTATTAAAAAGTATATGTGTTAGTTGCATCAATACTTTGTTTGTTTTTGTGCATTGTCTAATTAAAAGCATTTTATCCACTGTTCTGTTAAGCATCGACACTGGGCACTAAAGCCTCTCACCACTCGTCTTCCAGCCCATGGAAAATTCGAGGATCCAATGTTGCAAAACATTATAACCAATACACTATTTATAGAAGTTGTTTTATTTATTCTAATGGTATATTAATATAAATAAATGTGATTGTGTTCTTGTACACACTGAATATGTCTGTTTTTATGTCTGCATACAGTAATTGTACTCTATTTGGAATACTCTGTATTATTAAATCTACAACAATTTAATTTATTTAGAATATCTATGTAGTTATACTAAAAGGCCACTAGATGGTAGTAATGTGTATACAAAAATGAACTTAAATGAAAATGAATGAACTACGAGCGTTGATAAAACTTAAAGCAGTTATATGGGATTTTAAGTCGAGCGACGCCAGTGGACTAAAGTGGTAGTGTTTAGCTCGACGGGAGACCACATTTCCCATGAGCACTCGCTAAACGTCGCAAAAGTCCCGGTTTGCAGCAGTTGTAGGAATTTTTTGATTAAGGTATGGTTATATTTGTCAATATAAATGTTTTTTGTTTGGTGAAAAGTATCATGCAAACATTCTAATGACGTTTCTTTGACTCAAATAATATTTTAAAAACACGTTTGAATATGCAGCGTGTGACGTCATCGTGTAAGAAGTGGGGGGACAGAAAATGTATTTACACCGGAGGGAATGTCAAATATCAAACTAAGGTCCTGTGGTCACAGAGTGTTCAACTATAGCCCATTTAGAGACAACTGTAGATCAGGAAATGTGTGTGAAACTACTGTAAATTATAATATGAAGCAATTATTCAACTGTATATATTTTTAAATAGATTTTATTGGTTTGCTCAGTGAGCAGGAAAGAAGATGACCCCCCACTTAGCCTCATTCATGACCTCAACTCTGGTTACAACAAGATCACTCCCATGCTCACACCAAGCCTTGAACCATTAACCACAGGTTTTGGCCTAATAACAGTATCGTGCAAATTCTGTTTTGACAAGCAAGAGGAAGACGGGTTCCCCTGGAGTACGTTTCTCTCTGAGACGTTAACCTTGACCCCAGAATGAACCAAATGAAAGTAATTTCCTGGTTGCGGAAGCAGCCAACATCAACACACACAAGACAACTTCAGTGAAGAAACACAAATAATATTGTCTTTCTCGTGCTCTAGACTCTCGGTCAACTGATTCATAAAAATCCTCTTTTGGAGTCGGTCTGACAGAAGATTCATTCATTTTCTTTTACATTCTGCCTAATTGAGTCAGTAAAGTTTTTCAACAATTTTGAGACTTTCAAGGACTTTTTAAACCCATTCGTTACGAGACGTAGCGAGAGTCTCTGCTCCAAAACCATATTTACCATCACAAACTTTAATTAGCTCTTGTACTGTATTCAGGTGTATATACTGTATATATATATATATATATATATATATATATATATATATATATATATAAAGTTGTTGAACTTGATTATACTTTTAAAAAAGTCAAGAAATAGCAGCAATAGCAATGTTGAAAAAAATAGCAGTGTTTGTATCTTTCTTTACAATATCAAAAATGTACTGTATAAACTAAGAGAAGTTTAAAATACTCAACTTTCCCGGGATTTATAAACTAAAATGAAGTTGCATTCTCACGGTTTATGATAACTGCTTCATATCTGTGGTACATGGAATCGACCAAATTCTGACACCAGTCAACAGATGTTAACACCAAGGACAATTCCTCTACGTGCCACAATTCAGCATTTTTTTTATGTCAGGCCAGAAGTTTTCTATTGGATTAAGGTCTGGGGATTGTGCTGGCCACTCCATTACTTGAACTCTGTTTGTCTGTAATCATAATGTTTCTTGATGGTGTGTTTGTTGTGATGGTCTGGTTGAAACACCCATTTCCTTTTCAGCATATGGCAACATGACTTCTTCCAGCATTCTGGTGATCCAGAATCCCTGGTATGTGATACATAGGACCAACACCATCGTACAAAAAACATCCCCATATCACGATACTTTAACCATATTATTTTATCTGAACATCCTATCATTTTCTTCACTTCTGTATAGGTTTACTCTATGTTTTATTAATGTCTTAATCAAAGAACGCTTTTCTACTGAACAGTGTCTTGAATGACCCATTTTTCAAGCATGAATACACAGTCAGCATATGCAGCGTCAGTTGTTTTGATCTTTAAATAAGTGCCACCTGTTAAACACCATTATTTTTTACATCAAAAACTCAGCACTGCTATTTTTTGGAACACCCCTCTTTCAGTTAATGATTGAGTTTCACAGGATCAGCATAATGCATGTCATGCCTGTTGGGTCTGTTTATTTTCTTTACCTTCATAAAACTTAGAAACTTACTAAGAATGTAGAAGTTGAAATTCTAACAAAAACAGCAGTTTTATCTTGTTAATGCTGTGGGACTGCTATTATTTTGAACACAACTGTGTTCATATAATTATAAATAAATATATATCTATATATATATATATATAGATATATATTTAAATCACATCATGCTAGAAATTATGGTACACTTTAACATTTTGAAATCTTTAAGTATTATATTTTCAGCATTAAATAATTCCTTTTGAATAATTGAATTTATAATTTCTATTTGGAAAGGTTGAATGTGTTTTTATTTAATCATTGAATTCAATTAATCATTTTTTTAAAACGTAATTTAATATTCAATTTCTAATATTTAAAAAATAAATGTTCCAAATTCAATCCGTTTTATTTAATGGCCTTTTAAATTTAAAACCATTTGAATTGAAAATTAAGATGTTGGTATAGCAGTGTTGAGACAATACCAAAAGAATACAGAGCTACTTAAACTTTCGGAACATCATGGCCGATCATGTAAAGAAATAGATGCACTGGCGCTTTGATTTGAGTATTGTCGAGGACAATCAGTAATTCATAGGAAAACTATGACCGACTGTTGTAAAGCAGTTTGGTCACAAACTATCACTAACTATTGTCCAAACTTTGTCTTGAGGTCGAGCAAATTGCAGCCTTTCTGTAAGGAGTATGTATATTCTGCCTGTGTTTGAGTGGGTTTCCTACGGTTTTGTATATATATATATATATATATATATATATATATATATATATATATAATTAAATAAGTGTCTATACTCACAAACACAGGTTTTTCAACTCAAACACTTGACATTTCTTTTCTTGATGATTACATGAGAAACCAAGCATTCAGGAGGATATATTCAACGGGACCTCATCAGACTGTGAACAAGCAAAAGACAAACTTACTCTGATGGTATCTTTTCATTATTTTGGCTCAAGATTTCCACGAGCAGTCATAATCAAAGGAACAACGGTTGTTCGACCATCATGAGTGACGAGCACAGTTTTACTCGGGACAGCACTTGTCCTTTGGTTGCTTGTGTGGGTGAGCAGGGTCACGGAGGGGTGACTGTTCTCTTCGGTGGCTACCTCATGAGAATCCGTTTCTAGTTTACCCGGGCTAGCATTACCGCTGTGGAAGCAGCAGCAAAGCAGTCTTCTCAGCGGTCGGAAGATCGCCTTGTTGAGTCCTCGCCGAGCACTTTCACTGACAAAGCAGTAGAGAGCAGGATCGGCCACACAGTTCAGAGTGGTCAGCAGGAGGGAAAGGTGGTAGTAGTTGAAGATTCCTGAGACACATGATCATCCACATGAATGCCATACAGGTGTGATTCACTTCACCACCTAAAGGTTTGAGGGGCCGTTTGAGACAAAATTCAGTTTTTCTCTCACACGTACTATCAAGACCTCTCACACGTACTATCAAGACCTCTCACACGTACTACCAAGACCTCTCACACGTACTATCAAGAACTCTCGCACTTACTATTAAACCCTCTCACACCTTCTATCAAACTTGCTCACATCTACTTTCAAACTCTTTATTAGCACTTAATAGTACGTGTGTGAGTACTTGATTGTATGAGTATTTGATAGTGAGTGTAAGACATCTTGTACATAAGTGCATGAGGACTTGATAGTGTGAGAGGTCTTGGTAGTAAGTGTGAGAGGTCTTGATAGTACGTGTGAGAGAAAAACTGAATTTTGTATCAAACGGCCCCTCATATAAAGGTGACACTGGGTAAAAGCTGAATTAGTGGTTATGTTTTTAATAGACAGAGCAGATGTGAGCAATTCTTTTCCCTTGTGATACATGAGAATATACGTCACTGATTGTTGATTGATATATGAGCTTCTATCTTCTATCCATTTATATTCCTAATTGAGAGATGAAATAACTGTACATTAAGGGAAGAGGTCACACCTGTAATGAAGTTGCAGTCCCTCTCCAGGACCGTCCGCACTAAGAGGAAGATGTGGTACGGTGAGAAACAGACCAGAAAGATGAGGATGGTGCTGCTGACAAGCTGCCTGATTCGGGTCTTCTGGTCCGGTTGGGTCCCTGCACTCCGACCCACGGCGCGAAGAACACACAAGTAGCTAATCTATATGGAAAACACATTCACAAGCTCATTGGGAATAAAAACACTTTTTATTTTACTCAGACCCTAACAGACACTTACCAGCTGGATAGCCAGTGGGAACATGAAACCAATGGTGAAGCGATAGTAGTTGATAGGAAACTCCCATGGCTGCATTGGGTAGTGCTCGAAACACACAGACTGGTTCTTATGGTCCCTGCTCAACTCTTTATGGCGAAAGAAGACCACACCCACTGCAATCTCCTTTAGCCAGACAATGGCACTAACAAACCAGGCTGTGTTCATCGTACGCAGAGAAGTATATCTGGAAACATTTACAAGGGATCGTTGTATTAGTGACATTTTCCCACAGTGCAGAAGACAACTAATATCATATGACACGTTGTTATCATAATATCCCCCAACAAACAGTGTAAAATAACTGCTAAAATAAATGAAAAAATGTCTTAATCTTGAAATAAAACAAGTTTTTCCACAGACATTAATCTATTGTAACCCAACATGGACCTTAAAGGATGGACCACGGCCAGGTAGCGATCCAGACTGATGCAGCAGAGGAAGCCGATGCTAATGTAGATGTTCTCGTAGAGCAGGAAGCCACAGAGCTGGCACAACCATTCCTTGTGCTGCCAATCGTCATCCTGGAACCGCAGACAATAACATCGCATTGGGGTCAGAAAGTGTGTTAGTTCAAGGTTCCCTTTAAGACCCAATCCAGAGTATCATAAAAAAAAGTGCATCTGTTCCCCTAGTGCCGTATTAAACTCTCCTAGAGAGTCTGAGTGTTTGTAATCAAACTATTTTACAACAGTGGGTCATAGCTTTCATATGAAGAACTGATTGACTGACATTTTGATGTCGTGAAACTGAGAAACAAAACAGAGCAAGGGTCTTTATCTTGATTGTAAACAAATGTACATGTGGTACGTGGCAACACTAACGTTGTAGTTACACTGTTCTGACATCAATTTTCAAGATTTTTAATTTTAAGTATTCATTTTAAGTAAAGATGAAGATATGCTAATTATATCTGTTCCCATTCCACTGATCAAATCTTATTTTTTTGCTGTGTGGAAACACAGTTAGTAAGCCACGAAAGTCGATTTATTTATTTTTCAGTTTTATAAAACATGTGAAATCGTCTCGCAATAATCCCTCTGCTCATTATGTCTTGTTTATGCCAGAATTAGTAGAAGATGAGAAGATGCTTCGGTACTTCACTATCTGGCTGAACGTGTGTGAAGGAGAGTTCATTCCTATTCTGTCTTGTTGGAGTTGCAAGATTAAGATTTGTGATACGCCAGGAAAGAGGCAAGAACTGAACATGGAACTACGGTTGATCCTCCACGGAGAAGCTCTGAGAGACTGTTCCCTCTTAAGAAATCTTCAGATTCTAGCGGACTGGTAACTGTTCCTTTAACATCGATGATGAACCACAAGGGGGCTGAATTGACACTATTGATGGGAAAATATTAAATTAGTGTGTTGAGTGTAATTACATTGGTTGAACCGCAGGAAACCAAATGCTGACCTTTGCTCTTGTTTCAATCACTGCTTGATTTTTATTTGAATTAAAACACTCAAGACCAATTTAATCAAGTATGAAGACCGCGGAAAATCAGTGTTTCTTCCTGTTACATTTAACACATTTTTGGTCTACTAGTATAACATGCCTTACTACTCGAGGTACCCTAAACATGCTTGGCTACGTACAGTAATCTAAAGTAAAAGATTATGAGAATAGGAATATGGTAGAATAACGTGCCTTACTACTCGAGATAGTCTAACCTGCTTGACTATGTACGGTAACCTAACGTAATTGGTTATGAGAATAAGAATAAAGTAGCATAAAGTAATTTGCTATTTGTGGTATGCTAACGTGCTTGACTACATAAGGTAATCTAACGTATTTGATTACACAGAATACGAATATAGTGTTTCAAAAATCCTTGCAAATAAATACTAGCAGTAAGGTGACGTCTAAGATAAAAGCTTTAAGAAAAAATAAAAATGTAATTAAAAATTTGTAAAAGGGGCACTTCTAGAGGGAAATTGTAAATTCCTGAAACTGTGTAAGCAAGGAACAGTTAAGTTTGTTAAGAAGAGAAAAAAAAGAATATGAATTTACTGCAAGATTTGAAGAAAAAAATCAAACAAGAAAAAGGGTGAAAAGCTCAGTAAACGGATAATTGAAAATACTAAAATAAATAAAGAAGCCCACGAACATGTTGCATTTTGGTATGTATGTATGTGTATGAGGAGTCCCTGGACACAATTTTTATTGCAAATCCACTCACTGCATCCAGTGTCTGGTACGAGAGCAGACACTAATGTTCTGTCTAGAGAATGATAACTGATTTATTTGCTAAAAGATTTCAATTTAAATATCACTGCATAATAAAATTGAGCTTGTAAACCACAAACAGTAATGCAGATGCTGGAAAAGAAGAGTATCCTTATGTTTATTTTTGTCACTTAAAATCAGCAATAAAAGAAGATATTTAACTTAGAAATACAAATAAAGCACATCGTGTGTTTAGTATCAGCAAATGGTGCTATAGAAGTTAAATCAAGATTTGAAGTGAAATTACTGATCCAGTAACAAAACCATAGTCACTTTTATAGTCTCATTGTTGGGCAGAGTTAAGCCATGTTGTAACACATGTCTAAACAGGGGGGATAGTAAGGTCAAAGGGACATTATGTAGCAACAGGTATCCTTCATAACCTCAACATTTTTGTAAATCTTGTGTTAAATGCTCAAAACACAACCCACTTTGTAACATTAGAAAAATAACTTTGGAGATTTCTAAAAATCAAAAAACTAAAAAAAACTATTGTTTTCAGAAAATCTATAGACTTTATTGAGTTTAAATTAACAATTGATAATTGTTAATGAATTTATAAATAGGCTGAAGAACTTTTATATTGGAATTATGATACTGTCTTAGTTAAATAATTGCTAACTCACGTAGTACTTGTTTTTGGGATACAGTTGTTGTTAAAGTTGATATATTTCTGGGAAAATATTTTGCTTAACTCTATATGCTTTGACTATTTTTCTAGGAGTATTTGTCCTGGCTGTAAAAAAGTAATGCTACTTGTTTAAATTGTGAGTTGAATTGTGTGTTGAAGTTCATCCGTGTAGTACAATATAAAATCTGATTGAGATTGTTTTCTGTGGCTTGTCTGTTAGCTCTGAGACTTTGTCAGCTGTT
This sequence comes from Callionymus lyra, assembly GCF_982586985.1. Classification (NCBI taxonomy): domain Eukaryota; kingdom Metazoa; phylum Chordata; class Actinopteri; order Syngnathiformes; family Callionymidae; genus Callionymus; species Callionymus lyra. Next base: position 23,114,746 of record NC_141835.1, read on the forward strand.
TTAACGTCTAGGATTGTTCAAATTAAGTCTAGAGTAAAGACCAAAGGTTTAGACCAAATGTTTTGAAATGTTTTAGTTGATTGGGAAACTAATTATCTAATAAAAGAGATTTCTGAAGAGTTTACAGACACTGTACTGTAGGAAGTGGAAAGTTTTAGTGAAATTGAATAGTATGAAAAGGGTGGAATAAACTATTCTTATGACTATTAATTCTAATATTTAAAAAAAAAAATCGATTTCAATTAGTACTAGTTATAAATGAAGAAAGAATATTTGAAAGAAACAACCGTTTCATATTTGCATCTTCAGTCTGATCAGATGATACCTGAACACATGCGTTGACTTCTGAAATACGAATACGACTTGACAGTGACAACCAGACTTTTTGTTTGTAAAGAAATCTAGATGACTATTAATGAGACAAAACATTGTGTAGCTGCAAAAACTGACTTTGTGTGTCCATACAGGCGTCCATTTAGTAAACATGGGTCCGAAACAATATTCACCTGAAAGATGTACTGCAGCCAGAGAGGTAGAGACGCCAGGTACAGCAGATCTGACAGGGTGAGGTTGAGGAGATAAACACCCAGCTCGTTCTTCTGCTTCAGCTGTAAGGCTGCGTGGTACAGAGAGTACAGGTTGGATGGGACGCCCACCTGAAACCAAGAACAGACCATCAGCCTGTAAAGACAAGCTACTCTTCCCTGTCACAGATATCAAACGCAAACTGAAAATCTCTCCTTTTATTTTGTTCACGAGAGAGAAACTTGTTGTTTTACTGGACATATTAAAAGGCCATTAGAGGTTGTGTATGCATCCATCAGTGGCAAGACAGCAGCTATTGCAAAAAGGTTATAAATGTTTCCCCCCCTACTGTGGTATCAGAAAACTGAAGCCAGACTGCCATTTTGCTAATGAAAGTTGTTCACAAATTGAATTGTTGGCTGCAGATGTTGTTCTTTTATCTTTCAAAGTAAAGCCATAAATAAAGAGCTTCAGTTTATTTACTTACTTTGCTGTACAAAAATAAAGTTTACAAATAGAAGTTCAGAAAATAGAGATTTTTGTGGGGAAAAAAATAAATACATATATAATGATAACAATAACATCCATAACAATAATAAAAAGATGGATTTTCTACTGAAAGTCAAGAACTTCTTTCCACCAGGTATATACTACTGTAAGTATCACTAGGCCCATCTATAATGTTGTCTTCATTTCAAATATGGGGAAAGTCATTGCTAGCCAGCTGTGTGATTATCGGCATTATAACAATCAATTTTAAATGTTTTATGAAATGTGTCTATGAAATGGGTTTTAGGGAACAGCACAGCACAGAGACAGCTCTGGTAAAAGACCTCTGATCAAGGCTGTGTACTTCTTTTCAGTACTTCTTCTTCTGAACCTCAGTGCTGCATTTGACACTGTTGACCACCAAATTCTTCTACAGAGACTAGACAACCAAATAGGTATAAGTGAAACTACTTTAAATTGGTTTAAATCTTACCTATCAGACAGAAAGCATTATGTCAATCTCAGCCACCTTTTATTGACAAACACTAAAGTCAAGGTTCTGTTCTCGGCCTGATGCTTTTCACAAGCTACAGGCTTCCACCTGGACGAATAGAACCTTCACCGACTTATTCCAATAGGCAATTAAATTAAAGAAATACTCTATAATTACAATTTATGCTGATGGAACTCAATTGTATTTGTCAATGAAGCCAGATGAAAGTAACACAACTACAGTCCAGATATAAAGTCCTGGATGAACCAAAACATCCTTTTACTGAACTCAGACGAAACCCAACTAATGATTTAGCCTTTCATAATGGAATTTCTCCTGCTGCCTGCACCACTGTAAATAATCTGGGTGTTTGCTAATAATAATTATTTGCTTAAGAATATAATTTCATTTAGTAATTCCTATATTGAAAGTTTTCAAGCCCTTCTGGCTTCAGTCCGGAAGGCAGGCATCCTCTCTCTTAAAACTTGATACTATTTTTTTTGCTGAATACAGCATCTTAATCTTTACATGGTGGTATCAACAAACCCAGATTCCTCTCATTGGTTGTCTCCGGACCCCGTTTCCCCAGTTCTTCACTTGTTGTTCCAAAGCGAGTCAACTGGACTGTGGACTCTAGTGAAGATGATGGTTTTAACTCATCTTTTAAATGACCTTTCCTCCAGCTGTAAGTTAATGTCCTCAAAAGAGTGTCCTGTGTCCTTTCGGTGGAGATGGACGCTAGAGAGGAAAGATGTTGGATGAGAGAAATCCTTCCAGGCTGTTGCTCCTAAGCTTTGGAACGATCTTCCTCTCTCACTGCATTTGATGTAATCTACTGACTCCTTCAAGGAACAGCTTAAGACATTCTTTTTTGTGCAGGCTTTTTCATAATTTTCTGGGACATCTGTGTTTGTCTTATGTCTTGGCCTTTTAGAGTTTGTAAATTTGTACGTATTCTTAAATATGGATTGCTTTTGATTGTTCAAGTGCTTTGTGACCCTGGTCTTGAAAGGTGCTTTACAAATAACTATTACTTACTTACCAACAGTTCGGACATCAAATGAGAAGCTTTCGTATCTCCTTTAGAACACTCACCAGAAGCACGACAATGTACACAGAGGAGAAGAGGTACTGGTGTATCTCGTGGCTGATCGTGCAGTTGGTCACGTCCTCCTCAGTCATGATGGAGATTAAACATCTCTCGCACAGACAAATGGGCAGCGCTGTAACTCAAGTTCATAGTCGACATTCAGACAGTGGCTCAAATGATGAATCTCGTCTCTGTAACACAGGAAAGTTGATGGTCAATGTGAAGACAGATCCAACACCTGTCCTCGCCTCTCTGGTCGTGGATGATGAATTAAATTCAAGTCAAATTGTTACCAAGAGCAGATAAGCCACCTGGTAACATGTCAACTCTTGCGGTCACACAAATCCATTTCATCGTGGAGAGATTGTGTTTCACTTTAGTCGGCTAGTGAATAAAACTGCCCATTATATGCATGTTTGAAAATGGCAATAAAACTGTTGATGGAGAGTTTGTTTTTGTGCTGAAAAGAAAATCCCTTGACGTCTCCTTGACAAAAACTACTGCCATATGTGAAGTCACCCATACCAATAGTCTGCACCTTAATTTTATACATTATAATAAGTCAAAGAAAACAATATTTTCTCCTTACAGCACACCCTCAACAGCACGCCTAAATTCAAAGTTTACATTTCACTAATTGGTTTAACCCTTTGTATGCCAACGTGATGCATGTGTACTGTCTTCACTTAAGAAACATCTTCATTTGCCTTAAGATTTATTCAAGCATGGATACTGCAGTGTTGTTTTTACTGATGGTAGCGAGGCCTTCTGGAACTATTTCTTTCCTGCGAATTTCTGCAGGGAAATAAAAGTCTTCAGGCCGTGATCGGATTGTTGGCTGCTGCTGGAATACTGATGTGCAGTCGGAGCCAGACCCGGTCAGACCCCAGTCGATGGTGCCTTCAGGCCAAATACTGCTTAATAATTTAACTGTTTGGGCAGCAGTAGCACATTAGTAAAGCGTGCGTGGTAACAGATCTCCTCACCCCAAGCTGGTTTTACTCAAGAAGTGACGACCTCAGCCATTTACCGTCAACATCTGTATAACTGTCCCACCTTCTCTGTCCCTGCGGATAATGACCAGGAGTGCACTTTGTTTTTTGTACTTTCAGTCTGAAATTGCTCATAATAACATGTTGAGCACGTTAGCACAGAGGTCTCTTGCCTGCCTGCTCTAGAAACAGCATCTTGTTACCGCTGGATAACAAAACCGGTGTTTAGTGGCCTTCTGCAGCATAAAGTCAAGGCTGTGGTTCTTTCATAGCTGCATAAAGATCGTCCATCCGTGTCTCTGATGATGTGTCACTCATGTCGTATGATGGGCACACAGGTCAACATATTGTGGCTGTGAGCCAGCTGTGTGGTCCTACCACTAATCTCCAGCTGACCTTTTATGAGGTCAAAAGCAAACTCGATCACTGAATTCTCTCATTTCGTTTAAAATTTTCCAGATTCGTTGATGACATCTATACTTACTGAACACACCTGTGGAAATTTGAGGATTTTATTTTTCTAATTAGCTCAAAAATGGAAGTGGACAAAACAAACAAAATCGCATATTCCAATCAGTGCTTGTTCCCCCTGAAGCCTACCTCCACATTGGTTAATATCAGATGTTATGTATGTATTTGTATGTGCGCATATTTACTACGGTTACCTCCCCAGTCTGCATACCAATAAGAGAAAAAGCAATAAAAAATCCTTGAATGACAGTTAAATCACTGGTTGTCTGAACAAGTTTTGGCAGCTGAGCAGACATTCACCAGCTTCCATTTCCCAACAAATCTCTGTTCTGTCCTCTGGTTCTGGGAAATGTGTTCAGCCACTTTTGTAAATTTTAATTTTGGATTATTATTAGAATGTTAATGTGTTTTGCACTTTAAAGTCAGCTGAATAAATAGAAGGCTCTTTGAGAATGATAAATTACCATGAAGAAAGATGTGGGTGTTTCCTGGTGCATTCCTTTGAGCGAATCTATCAGACTCTTCAGATTAATCAGATTAAACAAACCAGCGGCTAAGCAATTTACTGAACAACAGGTGAGATTGATGGCAGAGTGAAAGGCGGGGGAGTGTTTGAGCTCTGAGGAAAGATGCGAGTCTTGTAATACCAGTGACCTTTAAATTATTTAACAATCCCAGCTGTAATGACGCACACTCGTCAACAGTCATCTTAAGTCATGAACTGCACAAATTCCTTCCTGGAAGAATATGTTTGATGTTGGAAATAGAAAGAACATGCACACAATGATGAGGTTTTCTTGGAAACTCTCCCACCTCTCAATCCTTTCCTGATATCAAGTAGAATTGTATCTGACTACCATTAAATTGAGCACTCATTCATGTTGTTCATGAAAGTGACGCAAACACACTTAATAATCCTGCCAACATCCCTTTTTGTCCAAGCCATCATGGAACCTTCAGTAAATCAAATTTAGGAAAATGTTGTCACAACATGAGCTGGAGCTTTTAACCCTTTTAAGAATTCTGACCCGCTCAAGTAGAAGAACTTACATTTCTCCGATCCTTAAAACTCATCACTCGCTTCCAGCTTTAAAATTCTGGTTCTTACTTTCAGATCTATTCATGGTCAGGCTCCTCTTTACATTAGTGATCTGATCCAGCCTTACACCCCAGCCCGGGCTCTGAGGTCTGTGGATCAGAATCTACTGATGGTTCCTCAAACACGGTTCAGGACCAGAGGAGAGAAATCCTTCCAGGCTGTTGCTCCTAAGCTTTGGAACGATCTTCCTCTCTCTCTGTGTTTGATGGATCTGCTGACTCCTTCAAGAAACATCTTAATAAGACCCTTTTATTTGTTCAGGCTTTTCCTTGATTTTCTGGAACGCCTGTGTTGTTCTCAGTATTATCTTGACCTTTAACGTATATATTTTATTGAGTATTGTTTTGATTGTTTAAGCGCTTTGTGACCCTGGTCTAGAAAGGCGCTATACAAATAGACATTATTATTATTATTATTATTATTATTACTAACATTCTACCAATAAATGAAAATGTGGACTGACTCACTCAGTCACAGTTCAGCCAATCATCCTGTGCCAGCCACACATTAGCAACACTCAAGTTTCCAAATAAACTCATTTCTAATTCAGGACCTGCTGCTCCGATTTCATCACTATGAAAAACTATTAAGACAATTAATGATCCGGTGACTGTAAGTTACATTAACTGCTGCTGTTGCACCATCAATTCGAAGCCAAATATTACCAATGGTGGTCAGAGATGGTTAAAGTTTATTAGCGAGGGATATACATTTTCAGGCATTAAAACTCCGACCACAGAGAAGGTCTAATAATGAACTCCATCACTGGCTGGTGCAGCCATTATTGCAGCAGGGTTGACTAGTGCTGACTTCCTGACAGTAAAGATTCCAGAAATCGAAAGCCTTGTGATACCATCTAGGACTAGCTGAAGGCATTGACAATATAAATAAATATGAGACTTTTAAGCCTTTTGTCACAATGTATCAAATATTCTGTCGCTGAAAGTTCTGGGTTCAGAAGGTGGTATTAGTGACAACAGCATGAAGACCACCGTTAGAATAATAGAACTCAAGTACAGAGGATTACCTCCAGGTTGTAGATAGAAATTCAGGACTCCACAGAGAATATTTGATCCAGCAGATTAAAATGAGCATCATATAATGTAAAAAAACAACAACTATGGAGCAGATACAGACAAGTAAGGTGAGCAAATGTTTACTTTTTTTTCATCTCGTTTTTCTTCTCATCTCATCATTTCACAAATATTCACTTCAGGTTGTGGAGGGTCTTTGTAACAGAGGTGATGGAGAGTTGATAATAATTACATTCTATGGCCCGACTTTCGTCACATTTATTTACATATTGGAAGCTTAAATCGGAGCAAATAAATATCTTAGACATTTATATTTTTGGTGATCTGCTGCCATGGAAACAAATAGTAAACAAGATATGCAGCATCCCCAGCTGAGTATTAAATAACATCAAGTCTGACGCTTTATATCAATAATTGATGTTTCAACTGAGCATATTGAGGTTGTCATTCTCCACCTTGAATTGTTGATACATCAGGAATATATTATTGCAGAATAGTACCGATGACAAAAACAACTAAAGTAATAGAGTGGAGCATAGCAACATGCACAATCTAGCTTCAGCCACAATCATTTTGTCAAAATACAAGCAGAAACAAGGAGAATTTTTTCTTACCGACCCTCTCGTGTGTGAAGAAGAAAGTGGTAGTGACTCTCTCTCCCCGTCTCTCTCTTTCTCTCGTCTTCCTTCTGATGCACACCAGACCAAACACACAAAGACACAGTCTCTCTTCACATCACTAATGTACACACACATTTACTTTCAGAACTACTCATTAGTGACGGGCTGATGAAGCTTCATGAAGCAGTGTCATATTGTTTAGAGGTCAGTAGGTGGCGCCATTAGCTCAAAAGTGATGTGATGGTTCATTAGCAGAGTTGTAAATAATAGGAAATAAAAATAGAGCAGAGACCGCCATCTAGTGGGCTCTGAAAAAATGACACTGCTTCATGAAGCTTCAGACCATTACTACTACCCACCATTCTAAGCATTCCTTATGACCTGACAAACAAATCCAACTGACTTAATTCAACAGCCTGAGATGAACAAACTAAACAGTTCTCAAAGAGGACATCTTTAATATATATGTGGAAGACACTCACCAACACAATAATAATGGTCACAATGGAGCTCTGTCTAAAAGAAAGGATTTTTTATTTAATTTGAAAATATTAGAATTTGTGCCAGATGTTGTCCCTGACCTTCAAATGTTGTAACTCATAGACATAAATATTAATATTGATTCATTTTCGACGACTGAACAGGGTAGCTTCTCCTGGCTATGTTGAGAAAGACGCTGGGGATACCCTGGGCAGATAGCCAGCATTTTGCAGGGAACACAAAGACTCATTAAACATGTTTTATCCCAACAGTAATCATGAATAATATTATAACTTATATGTTGTCTGTGTAGTATTTTTAATTCAGGAAGTTTGTTGCCCGATGTTCTACTAGTGCTTGAAAGTAACAAATAGTTTCAAAAAGGTTTGTGACCCATGCTCTTCGACCATCTTGCCAACATTAAACGTTTGTTTCAGGAACCAGGTGGACAACAATATTTGCACATCTGCACAATATAGTGCTGGCCTGTCAATTAAAGAAAAAATAAAAATAATGTGACGTAAAAAGAACAATAATAATATGAGATAAAAACTAGCTTTGAGGTTATCTCACAAGACACAACTAGACTCACTACGTGCATACTTCATTCATGTATCAAAAAATTTGAACAAAACAAAAAGGCAACATTTTTTCCAACAAGCTTTATTTCTTGTTTTTAGCTTCTTTTTTTTTAAATGAACTCCTGACTGTTTCTACCGAGACTAGCAGCCTAAATTACACCACCTCAGCCACAGAAATAAAGTCAACAGTTGTTCAGTCTCTGAAGGAAATGTCAGTTATTTAAAAAACAAACCTACATTCACTTTCACATCCTGCTAGGCAAACCCACCAGGCAGCAAGAGACAAAAAGCTCTAAAAATACATGTGCTTGTACAGTTTCACGAGAGTGTGGATCGAGCAGATAAACACGCCCAACAGAAACTTGTTAAATTAAATTAAACAGGAAGTCATGGACAGATTGGCAAGTCGATGACAACAACACACTTTCACACACAGTGAGAACACTTTGTCACACTACAGTATTAAACCTATAAAAGTCGGCTGTTCCTGTGATTTATTTTCACTTTGGACTTTGGTAGTTTATATTCAGGGTTATCAAATCATTATTGAAGTCTGACAAGTACACCTCAATAATTTACTGTGTTGCATAATGTCATTTGTGAAAGTTCATATTACCACTTTACACCTTTGACAGTCTAAAAAAGTATTTTAATAGAATTTGCCAGTAAAAAAAAGAGCTTTTCATATATTACAAATTCCAAGTCTATTTCTCCAGTAATTTGTAAAAAGATACAATTGTTTTTGCTTAACACACTTAAATCTGGTATTACAGGGAAAATGCATGAAAAAATGTGCACTGCTTTATACAAAATGACACAAATGACTTGCTCTTTGTTGAATTGCTGGGATCTATTTTTCCTTAATCAACTGTAGTCTTATTTCAACTGTATAGTGTCTTGAGATAACTTTGTTATGATAAGACACTTTAAATAAAATTGAATTTAATTGAATTGAATTGAAAAAAAAAAAATCTGCCAATAAGTTTCCAGCAGAACAAAACATAACTGAAGTCAAATGACCAGTTACCAAGAAAACGTAACCACTGTGAATGACAATGACATTAGAAAAGTGTGTGTTTGAATCAAATGTCAACTTGGACATAGAAACATATCCAGTGTCACAGCATTTTTATGCTGGGATAGAATGCACAGATGAGCTCATCCAGCAGGGAGGAGTACTTCAATCCTGGCTTTGTTTACTATTTCATAGGTCACCCCAGAGAGAAGTACTACACATACTTTAGTCATCATAAAAATGATTTATGACCCCCCTGGTACATTTGATGACCTTTTGACCCCTGGTACCAGTCAATTTATGATGACCCCTCCTCCTCCTATGCCCCGCCCCTGGTACTGAAATGTGTAACTTGAAACTTTAGAGAGTTGTTGTAAAGAATCTGTAACAATGTATCCTCCTCCCACAGACATCTTCCAACAGGTTCCGTTTGTGTTTAGAGCATCCTTGAAGGACTGAGTTAGATTTTTACCAAAGTGATTTGTGCTTACAGAGTACCAAATACAAGTTGAGGTCTTTTGGAAATATAACTTTCTAACGTATTCAATAGTTTTCTCTCGTATCTAACATTTGAATCCACTTCTTACAATATTGTAACAAGGTTTTCCAACTATCTTACTCACACCTCTTAAATACATTTGATTCTCATTCAGGGTACAAACAGTACAGTACAGTACAAAAACACTAATCCTGACATCTCACTATACACAACTACTCAAAATATTAGTTTTATTGAATAAAAACAGACATATTAAAAATCATATAAAAGGAAATCAAACTTAAGTGAAAACCTTATGTTTTCCTTTGTACCATAACATCAATGATGAGCCACAAAGGGGTGGAGGGTTCAGAAGAGGGATGGTTGAACCTGTTCCACGGTATTGTCAGTATAAGGTGCTAACAAAAGTTAAACAAAGGTTTAGAGTGAAACTACTGATCCAGTAACAAAACAACTATGTACATAGTTTATAATTTTAGAATTGTGCAGTGGTCAGTACCTGACATGAAGGGAGCGAGCATAAGTGACTGATACAGGAAAGTGTTTTTGTCCTAGGCTACAATAACTACAGATCTGATATGTAATAATGACAAAGCTAATGTTAAACGTTTTTTCTTTCTCATGAAATCAACCACTTTGTCGCCTCCTGTAAGTGGAATGTTACCCTCATGCTGAAAAAACTCCTTTTAGACCTCAGAGCTTCTACAAATACAAAAACAGAAAATGTATAGTCCCCTGATCATTTCTGTCACACTGGTAAGACTGAGGGGGCTTAGTCGTTAATTTTCTTATCTCAGAGCTGAAACTTAAGTGAAACTTTAGTAACTTTAGTAAACATCATTTACACATCTCTTAAAGACATTTGATTCTCATTCAGCGTACAAACAAAACAAAAACACTAATCTTGACATATAACTATACACAAAATATTAGTCAAATATTTATGTTCAACTGGAAAAAAAGTTCCAAGTATTAAAACAAAACTATTCCTTGAGAGAGAGAGGATTATTTTAGATATCTAGAAGTTAGAGACTACTAAAACCGAGAAATAAGCCAATATTTTAAAATATATCATCTGTGGTGTTACACCCACATCCTCAGAAGAAGCGTATGAATGTGAAATCCAACAGTTGTAACAAGAATTGGAAGCTAACTTACGATGCCTCAACATCAGTGATGAGACAAGAAACTTAAGAATAGAAAAAGTAAAATGAAAGTGTGTGTAGTGTCAGTATAAGGTGCTACCAAAAGTTAAACAAAGGTTTAGACTGAAAGTACTAAAAAAGCCATCATGAACATAGTTTAGAATTTTAGAATTGTGCAGTGGTCCGTACCTGACATGAATTGAGTGAGCATAAGTAACTGATGCAGGAAAATGTTTTTGTTCTAGGCTACAATAACTAGACACCTGATATGTAATAATGACACAGTTAAGGTTAAACGTTTAAACTGTAAAGATAAAAATGTAAATTAATTCCAACACATTAAAGTAAAACAAGTTCCATTAGTCTCATTGTTGGGCAGAATTGAGTCATAGTGTAACACATGTCTCAGCAGAGGGGGTGGGAAGGTCAAAAGAACACTTTGCAGCAACAGCCATCGCTCTATACTGTGAATTTTTACTTCTTCTAAATCTTATGTTAAAATATTAAAACACAACCCACATTGTATCATGAGATAAGAACTTAGGAAACCAACTTTTTTTTTAACCAAGTTTATGGAAGTTAATTCCATGTTAAAGGAGAATTAATTGTTTGATAATCATTGATGAGTTTTAAATTGAAATACATGTTTTATGTGTTGGAATAATGATACTGTATTGGTTGAAGAATTGATAAAGTTAATGTTTTTATAGTTGTTCTTCTAAGAATTTGCAATTGTAAACATTTCCTTAGAACAATTCAATGTGCTGTGTTGTTTTTACTTTTCTATTGTTTTACTACAAAAGTGCTCTTATACTTTTTGTTCTACAAACTATAACCAAAAATCTTGAATATTGCAGACTTTAAAGTAAAAGGTAAGTTAACCTTGTTTTTTTTTTTCATTGTAATGACAAAACGACTAAAGAGAAACAACAACGGGTTAAGAAAAGTAATCCATTCTCAACTTTTACAAAGAGATTTTATTTTTCTTCCCGTTTCAGTATTCAAATGATGTACACGACAATAACTATGTAACTTTTAATGGTTTTCTCAACACGATGATGGAAACATTTAAAATGTTTATCATGGCTATGATTGTAACCGTTTTTGGAATCGTAGGTTTTCACATAGTTTATAAATGGTTTATTGTTTGGTTTTATAGAATAGTTTCAAGATAAGTGTCAAGTGCCAAACGAATGTCAATGTTTAAGATATTAATGAGTTTAAACTCAGAAAATGTGAACGTTACCGGTGATTCAGTTTTATTTTGAAGAAATAAAGACAACTATCAATTTGTTAACCTAAGGTAACTTTACAGAAGCCATGCAAAAGGAATATAGTTTTAACTTTACTTTAAACCATTCATGTCAAAAACAGATTTTCTTTCAAAATATCACCTGTCCTTGTAACTACTGTTTCTAAAAGAAGGTGATCCAAGAAAAACTTATATGTTCGAAGTTTTAAGCATTTTTTTTTCTCCACAAGAGGTTTTCATTTGTCCAGAAGAAGAAGAAGTTTAGCTCCAGTCAAAAATATTAAGCGCTTTAGTCGTCGTTAAAAGCTTATGGTGCTGAAATGAAGAGCAATCGTAAGTCATTGCACTGATGAAGATTTGAAAACTTTTTTTTGTAAACCATTATTTTTCCCCCATTGTGTTTGGCTTTACATGGTTCAAATAAACAAACATCAAAAACATAGTTGTTCATCCTAGATGATGGAGAACAGAAACTCCCTGTGTGTGCTTTAGAGTGCACAACCTAGGCCTGACCCTGGTGTGAAACTAGTGTGTGAACTATTTCATGAGATTTTACAGTACACGCACTCAGGGACGACATATACGAGAAGGTCTTCATTGTTTATGCTGACCGGACTGATGCAGAGCAAGACTGCATCCGTGTTGAGATCTTCACGAACGCCATGGCAGATGCTGAGGTAGTGCAGAGGCTTTTAGAAGACCGACCCCGCTCCCTGGTGAGAGCTAATGATATAGCACACAAGTATGAAGCCACCAGGAGAGCTGCCAGGGGGGGCCGTGGCTCTGTGGCACCAGCGACCAGAACTGCGATGCTGCGGGAATGAGGAGCCCGAGAGGGCACCAAGGATGCTCGCTGAAACACTGCAGAGGGCACCAAAAACTTCCATACCATGGCAGGCTAATAGAAGCAGGTACAAAAAGACAAGCAGGGAAGAAGAAGTATGTCACAATTGCTCTGGAGTGGGACAGATTCAAAAGAACTGCCCCTCCCCTCGCCAACAACCACTCTTCATCATTATAACTCCATTTCCTTAGACTTTAGGCCCCCACTCCATGTTTTACAGGGTATCGGACCTGCTGGGCTACCCGTCCTGGGGGAAGTCATCATCCCTGTGCAGACAGGAAGCACGGTTACCCAGGTGAACTCTATCGTGGTTGATACAGTTCAAAGTACTGAAGTCATCCTGGGTCACCCTTTCTTGCAGCAAGCACAGGCTCTCCTCGACTATGGCCGCCAGGTGATAACCCTCTTCGGTAAGACAGTTCCCCACTATGGTTTTAGTCAACAAACCAAGTCTCATCTTGTCAGGGTGGCACGCACGACTGTGTTGGAACCAGGACGGGAGTACGTTGTCCCCGGTGCTTCCCGTTTGGGCCATGCTATTGGTAGAGACATGATGTTAAGTCCCACCCAGGGTTTCATTGAGAAGCACCATGTTCAGGTGGCCCGGGTCGTCGTGAAGCAGCAGCAGTCCATCAGCGTCCTCATTCGCGTTTTCAACGTAAGTGCCACACCTGTAACTTTGAAGAGAGGGGCCATTGCGGTGGTCCTCCAGTCTGCACAAGTGTTGAGCACCGGGGAGTCTCTCTTTTCAAAGGCTCAAGCAGATTTTACTATCAGCAACCCAGATAATGTCCTTGTACCGAGTCACTTGCAAGCCCTATATGTTGAGAGTTGCCCTAACCTGTCCCAAAGTGATCGCCAAAATCTGGCAGCCTTGCTAAAGTCTCACAGTGATGTGTTCTCTTCCAGCCCCCCTGATCTTGGCCGTACTAGCACTGTCCAGCACGACATTCTGACAATTCCTGGACCACCTGTAAAACAACCACCACGCAGAATGGCCAGGGACAAACAAATATCATCGGACCAGCAGTTACAACAGAGCTTGGATGCTGGTGTACAGTAACAGCAGCTGGGCTGCAGCGGTTGTGATGGTTAGAAAGAAAGACCAAACTCATCTGCTCTGTGTGGATTACAGACCCCTGAATGAACGAACTATTAAGGATGCCTACCCTTTGCCCCGCATCCAAGACACTCTAGACACACTATCTTCTGCAAAGTTCTTCAGTACTCTAGATCTGACGTCAGGGTACTGGCAATTAGAAATGACCCCCAGGGCCCGCAAAGCTGCTGCATTCTGTACACAAAAGGGACTCTTCGAGTGGAATGTGATGCCGTTTGGACTGTGCAATGCGCCCACCACGTTTCAGAGACTTATGGACCGTGTCTTAATTGGACTATAATGGAAGACCTGCCTTGTCTACCTCGATGACATAATTGTTCTGGGACAGGACAGCGCTCAAATGCTGGAGCGGATAAGCCAGGTGTTTTCTTGGTTGCGGGAAGCAAACTTAAAGCTAAAACCTTCCAAATGTTGTTTGTTCCGGGAGCAAGTTGTCTACTTGGGTCACGTGGTCTCTGCTAAGGGAGTAGCTACTGACCCCCAGAAGATCGAAAAAGTGAAAGACTGGCCTGTACCCAGGAATGTCCATGAAGTCCGGCAGTTTGTTGGTCTGGCCTCCTACTATCGGCGTTTTTTGGCAGACTTCGCAACAATAGCCCAGCCGCTCCACTACCTCACCAAAAAGTATGCCCACTACAGATGGACACAAGATAGTCAGGAGGCATTTGAAGAACTCAAGCAGCGACTGACCTCGGCTCCTATTCTGGGCTATCCGCTCGATGAAGGTAAACTTTTTGTTGACACTGATGCCAGTGACTGGGAGATAGGAGCTGTCTTGTCCCAAGTGCAGGGTGGCGAGGAGAGAGTCTTGGCATATGGAAGCCGAAGGTTGACGACTACAGAGCAGAATTACTGCACAACAAGACGAGAACTCTTAGCAGTGGTGGGGTTCACTCCCCATTTTAGACAGTACCTGCTGGGCCGACTCTTTACCATCCGCACCGACCACAGCAGCCTGAGATGGTTGACCAGGTTAAGGGAGCCGTAAGGTCAGCTAGCTCGTTGGTTGGAAAAGCTAGCTGAATACAACTTCTGTGTGGTCACCGGCCGGGGAAAAACCACCAAAATGCAGATGCACTTTCAAGGAAACCGTGTCGGAGCTCATGTCCATGTACAATACCAGACCCTACCATCAACACTGTCCAGTATCAGCATAAAGAGGTACAGTGCAACCTAACTAGTGACATAGAGAAGTCGGTTGCTATTGCAGGTACCATAGACCTACCGCCAGTGGGGGTAGTGGAACTTGGCTGCAGAACTGTGGCCACTGATAGTGGGGGTAGGGCACAGTGGAGTCAGTGGATAGAAGAGGGAAGTGTCAGGCCGCCTTAGGTCAACATAGCAGCCTGCTGCCCCTCTACAAAAGCTTACTTGGCCCAATGGAAAAGGCTGTATAAGAGGGATGGAGTACTTTTCAGGAAGTTTTATTGCACCGAAGGGAAGGTTCAACATTCGCAGATCTTGATGGAGCAGATGCACGAAGGAGCTGTGGGTGGCCACTTTGGAGCAGAGAGAACACAAGCACGCCTTAAAACCAAATATTATTGGTACAACATGAGGGATGATGTTTTAATAATAATAATAATAATGTCTATTTATATAGCGCCTTTCTAGACCAGGGTCACAAAGCGCTTTGACAGTCATGCATTCTCCCATTCACACATACTGATGGGAGTAGGCTGCAACACATGGCGCCGAATCTGCCATCAGGAGCAATCAGGGTAAGGTGTCTTGCTCAGAGACACAACGACACAAGCTTGTCTGGAGCTGGGATTGAACCTGCAACCTCTTGGACTGCAAGCAACCACTCTATCATCTGAGCTATGATGCACCATTGTGGTGCCGCACATGCACCACTTGCGCTGCCAAGTCTGGGGCCAAGAAAACCCCTCTTGCCGCTATAGGCACAGTACGAGTCAGTGCACCTATGGAGAGAATTGCAGTCGACTTGATGGGGCCTTTGAATGAGACAGAGAGACACAACAGATTCATACTGGTAGTGCAGGACTAATTCAGTAAGTGGGTGGAAGCTTATTCAGTCCCCAACGAGCAAGCAAAAACGGTGGCAGAGAAGAATGCCTCTGAGTGGGTATGCAGATACAGAGCTCCATACTCTCTTCACAGTGACCAGGGCACCAACTTCGAATCAGCCGTCTTCCAAGGAATGTGCGAGCTGTTGGGGATCGAAAAGACACAAACTACCTCCTTCCATCCTCAGTCGGACGGTCAAGTGGAATGCTTTAATGCCACCCTACAGAATATCCTATCCACCACAGCAGAACAATGTCACTGGGATTGGGACATAATGATTCCATATGCAGTTATGGCCTACCGTTCAACTAAGCACAGCTCCACCAATCTCACCCCAAACATGATGCTCTTTGGCCGGGAGATAATGGAACCCATCGACCTCATCGTTGGCCTGCAACCTGACAGTGTGGACAATACTCCTGCAGAATATGTCCAACAGCTCAGGGAACGGTCTGAGGTCTCACACCAGCTAGCCCGGGAGTCATTGGGAAAAGCATCTGAGCGTGCCAAGAGACAGTATGACAAAAATATTTGTCAAGTCCAATACCAGGTTGGCGACACAATTGGGTACCTGATTAAAGGGACCAAAAGAGTGAAGAACAAAGTCCGGAAGTTCCTACCCTTTTACGAGGGCCCTTACTTTGTTGTAGGTCAACTAGACGACCTTATCGATCGCATCAAGAAGAGCTCCAGGTCCAAAACCAAAGTGGTTCATCATGACAAGCTCAAGCACTACTACCCTAGAACTCCACTCGACAACAGCTGGGTGTTACAGGACATCAACATGCAGACACAAGAGAGGACACCATCCGTCGCTGTAGACGAGGATGCTTCGGACGATGACATCGGTCCCCTCGACTTGTGGGACACCTCATCTGATGCTGAGCATCTTGCTCCAAGGAGCTCAGGCGTCTCTCCACCTTTTCCATCCAGTGAGGACCAGGCTCAGGACAGCCCTGACCAGTTTCAACAAGGGGAGGCCAACGACTAACATCAGGGAGAGAGACTTGTCGGCTGCCCACTGGTGCGTGCTGCACCCCTTCCTCGGCGACCACAAAGGGTGCACAGAGCTCCAGACATGTTTGGTGACTGGCTGAGTCACTGAAGTCGGGGTTATGATCACCTGAGAAAAAAACACTGTTACATTGTTGACAATCGTTGTTTGTTGAAATGTGTATTAATATTGTTATCTCTATCACAGTTACAGTGCCTTGCGAAAGTATTCGGCCCCCTTGAACCTTTCAACATTTCGCCACATTTCAGTGCTTCAAACATAAAGATATAAAATTTTAATTTTTTGTCATGAATCAACAACAAGTGGGACACAATTGTGAAGTGGAACGAAATTTATGGGATAATTTAAACTTTTTTAACAAATAAAAAACTGAAAAGTGGGGCGTGCAATATTATTCGGCCCCTTTACTTTCAGTGCAGCAAACTCACTCCAGAAGTTCAGTGAGGATCTTTGAATGATCGAATGTTGTCCTAAATGACTGATGATGATAAATAGAATGTAATCAAGTCTCCGTATAAATGCACCTGCTCTTTGATAGTCTCAGGGTTCTGTTTAAAGCGCAGAGAGAACCATGAAGACAAAGGAACACACCAGGCAGGTCCGAGATACTGTTGTGGAGAAGTTTAAAGCCGGATTTGGATACAAAAAGATTTCCCAAGCTTTAAACATCTCAAGGAGCACTGTGCAAGCAATTATATTGAAATGGAAGGAGTATCAGACCACTGCAAATCTACCAAGACCCGGCCGTCCCTCCAAACTTTCATCTCAAACAAGGAGAAGACTGATCAGAGATGCAGCCAAGAGGCCCATGATCACTCTGGATGAACTGCAGATAACTACAGCTGAGGTGGGAGAGTCTGTCCATAGGACAACAATCAGTCGTGCACTGCACAAATCTGGCCTTTATGGAAGAGTGGCAAGAAGAAAGCCATTTCTCAAAGATATCCATAAAAAGTCTTGTTTAAAGTTTGCCACAAGCCACCTGGGAGACACACCAAACATGTGGAAGAAGGTGCTCTGGTCAGATGAAACCAAAATCAAACTTTTTGGCCACAATGCAAAACGATATGTTTGGCGTAAAAGCAACACAGCTCATCACCCTGAACACACCATCCCCACTGTCAAACATGGTGGTGGCAGCATCATGGTTTGGGCCTGCTTTTCTTCAGCAGGGACAGGGAAGATGGCTAAAATTGATGGGAAGATGGATGGAGCCAAATACAGGACCATTCTGGAAGAAAACCTGTTGGAGTCTGCAAAAGACCTGAGACTGGGACGGAGATTTATCTTCCAACAGGACAATGATCCAAAACATAAAGCCAAATCTACAATGGAATGGTTCACAAATAGACGTATCCAGGTGTTAGAATGGCCAAGTCAAAGTCCAGACCTGAATCCAATCGAGAATCTGTGGAAAGAGCTGAAGACTGCTGTTCACAAACGCTCTCCATCCAACCTCACTGAGCTCGAGCTGTTTTGCAAGGAAGAATGGGCAAGAATTCCAGTCTCTCGATGTGCAAAACTGATAGAGACATACCCCAAGCAACTTGCAGCTGTAATTGCAGCAAAAGGTGGCGCTACAAAGTATTAGCGCAAGGGGGCCGAATAATATTGCACGCCCCACTTTTCAGTTTTTTATTTGTTAAAAAAGTTTAAATTATCCAATAAATTTCGTTCCACTTCACGATTGTGTCCCACTTGTTGTTGATTCATGACAAAAAATTAAAATTTTATATCTTTATGTTTGAAGCCTGAAATGTGGCGAAATGTTGAAAGGTTCAAGGGGGCCGAATACTTTCGCAAGGCACTGTATATGATGATAAGAGTAAGGAGAATGTTCCGTTCTGATATTGTTAAAAAGGAAAAAAAGAGCTTAAAGGTTTACTAAATTACCTTTTGTGTGGTAATTGAGGATTTCAGGGCATGTTGGATACGACTATTTTGATACCCAAATCTAAATACCTTGTGCGTTATATCGACGGGAATGTTAAAAAGTGAAATTGAGCAACTGTTACCTATTTCCGGAGTAATGCACATATTTGTTATGGACACTTTGTTCCATTTACATGTGAATGGTAAGGGTTTAGTCATTTCGGTTTGCACACTAGATGTCGATCATTCTCCTTTCATGTTTTCTCCCGCTTAGAATAGCCCACAGAGGGACCCTAGGGGTTGGGATGAGTTTTGTGGGAATGTTTGCGAGTGTGATGTCACATGTCCCGTTTATAATGTGTATTATGTCCTGGAGTGATATTTAGGGTTTAATTATCATCCAGAGTGGGGGTAGTGTTACCAACCAGCGTTCCTCATTATGCAGGCGGATGTTGCGTGGTTGGGGGGGCGTGTCTAGCGTGTGCGTGCGTGCTCTGTGTTGTGTTGGTGAGGAGGCGAGCAGTGAAGCCGCATATGCACATTTGTCCGGGAAAATACTATTAGAAATAAAAACCATCGAAGCCTGAAAAGTTGTTGTTCCTCTGAAGACTCTCCGTGACAATCTTCATCTTAACTATACGGACATCAAGTTACCACCGCCGAACGAGCCAGCTAAGTTGACGGAAACCAGCGGGTCTTAACCACGGTAAAGACGCCAGAAGGCTGGAACGGTAACACTACTTCACCAAAAGAGGTGGTGAATGGTTGGATGCCGGATGTTCTTAAAGGCCATGAAGACCATCATATTGCCTCAGCACGATGGGTGCCCGAGCCTTCAGCTGCTCAGCACCAAAACTCTGGAACTCCCTCCCACCACACATAAGACAGTCAGAATCCATCACAACATTCAAATCTCAACTTAAAACCCACCTGTTCAAACTGGCACACTCCCTATAAACCTATAGACACTCTGCACTGCACTCACTTTTATCTCGATGTTTTGTTTGTTTTGTTTTTATTGATACTATGATCTTTTATCACTCCTTTTTTGTAAGGTGACCTTGGGTGACCTGAAAGGCGCCTCCAAATAAAATGTATTATTATTATTATTATTATTTCATCTTTTGCGCCGCACTACACGCAAGTTCACAACTCTACGGGACACTCACCTACCATTTCCCCGGACATTCCCACTCTAGAGAGTTTGTAGGATATTTGAATAAAGCCATTGAAAACAAAGTTTTATCAGGCGAACGAGAGGAATTTAAAAAGCTGGAAGTCATGTTGGAGCAAGTACGATCACTTCACCGACATCATTGGTATACTATTGTGCGAACCATGTCCCTTTTATGTCGAGGAGGATTGTCAAAAACCTTCACATTTTTTTTTTAAAGATCAGGGAAAGAGACAATTCTTAATGGGTGGTTGGTGGACAGCAAATAAAATCTGGGCTGAGGGTGCTGCCAGTCAGACCTTACGACATTGACCAGGACCAAGGCTTGCACAGTACTGCTGCCTCGAAAACTCCAGTAAAACATTGATTTGGCTGGCATGAAGAGCCAGTCCAGGAGCATCTCCATTGTCAAGGGGAAGCTGTCGGACCACCGCTTCCACGTTGGCAAGGAACCCATTTGCCGGTACGATGCTTCCCTTAAAGACAAAGAGCAGGAGGAGCAGCTCAGGAAGGAGGTAGCCAGTGGTCTGGAGAACATCGACAGAACCCTGCTTCTGGGCAAGCTGCACTATGGACTACTCCCAGGTCTTCTGTGGCCACTAACCTTATATGAAGTTCCGATCTCAAAGGTGGAAAAGCTGGAGAGACTGGTTAACTCATATGTAAGGAAGTGGCTTGGCCTTCTCCCAGATGCCAAAGCAGCATTGGGCTCTACGATAAAGGGATGTTACACCTGCCAATTTCCAGTCTGACTGAGGAGTATAAGTGCAACAATGTCCGACTGGAGATGATGTTGCTGGATTCGAGCGATCCATTTGTAGCCCAAGCGGCACCCATCCTGGCCATCGGAAGGAAGTGGACCCTGTTGGCTGCAACTGACCAGGCAAAGGCAGCACTCAGACACAGGGACATCGTAGGCGGAGTTCAGGAGGGGAGGAGTGGTCTTGGTCTCGGGGCCAGTACACTGGAGACTGAGACACGCAAGCTGGTGGTCCAGGAGGTATGGCGGGAAGAGGAAGCAGGAAGGCATGCACAAGCTGTGATGCAGGCAAAGCAAGGGCTGTGGATGGCATGGGAAGGAGTGGAGAAGAGGAAGATCTCCTGGAAAGATCTGTGGGAGATCAAGACATTCAGGGCAAGCTTTACCATCAGGGCTGCCTATGATTTATTGCCCTCTCCTGCGAATCTAAGTCAGTGGTATGGTGAAGACGCGACGTGCCCCCTATGTCCAAGTCTGGCAACACTGCGGCACATCTTCGTGGGATGCAGGAGCAGCCTCACCCAGGGCTGTTAAACCTGGCGGCACAACCAGGTACTAAGGTGTCTTGCAGCGATGCTGGAGGCTCAACGCAGAGGCGTGAATGCCCTTTCTCCTCCGTCGTCCCATTAGCAGCCAACACCATTTGTCCAAGAGGGACATGCCAGCCTCGCCACCATAAGAGCTGACACTGGACAGCTGGGCAGAGTATGAGACTGGAAGCTGCTGACAGACCTAGACAAGAAACTCTGCTTCCCACCTGAAATCGCCTCCACCAACCTGCTGTGCAGTGGAGGAGGCCTACGAGCGGAAGAAGCTGAGGTATGCTGACCTTGAAGCGCAAGAAAGGCTGCCTAAGGAAGGGTCAATAGGGAAATCGCATCAGCAACATCATGTCCACCAGCAAGAAGATCCTGGGGCGAAGGCCATTAATTAAATTAAATTAAATTTTATGTAAAGTGTCTTATCATAAACAAGTTATCTCAAGACACTTTACAGTTGAAGTTAAACTATAGTTGATTAAGGAAAAAAGGATCCCAGCAATTCAACAATGAGCAATAAGCGAAACAATGTGCAGTGAGTTATAGCGAGGAAAAACTTCCTTTTAGAAGGCAGAAACCTTGAGCGGAACCTGACTCATTGTTGACAGCCTCCTGCTTTGACCGGCTGAGAATGGGGGGGTAGACAGATGGATAAAGAGAAGAGTGAGGGAGGATATAGTAAGAGAAAAGAGGAAGGTATGGGAGAGTCCATGGAGGTGCTGGAGAGAACTCAGGATCTGATGACGTGGTGAAGATCCTGGATCAGCAACAGCTCTGGAGGTGGAGCCCTGGGGCTCCGGGAGAGAAAGAAAAAGGTGTGGGTTTAAACTGCACAGGTGATGAATGTAATGCAGAAAGAAGTATATACAGAGCTCGGTGTCTAAAACTCCTCCAGCATTTTCAGCCTATAGCAGCTAAGATAAACAGTTAGGTTAATTGTAGGCTTTATCGAAAAGTAAGGTTTTAAGATTGTTTTTAAACATAGAGAGGGTGTCTGCCCTCCGGACAAAAGCTGTTAGTTGGTTCCACAGCAGAGGGGCTTGAAAACTGAAGGCCCTGGCTCCAAATCTACATTTAGAGATTTGTGGTATAACTAATAGATCTGAGTTTAAGGATTGTAAGGTCCTAGAGGGTTGGTAAGTTAGTTAGTTAATGATTGTCTGAAATGTTGCGGACCAACTAGTAAAACCTCGGTTTTTTCCGAGTTCAGTAGGAGGAAGTTTTTGGTCATCCAGGACTTGATATGTGTAATACAGGACTGTAGTTGTTTTAGCTGATTTCTTTCATCTGGCTTCATTGACAAGTAGAGTTGGGTGTCATCAGCATAACAGTGAAAGTTTATAGAGTGTCTTCTGATCAAGTCCCCTAGTGGGAGCATATAGATTGTGGATAGGATTGGACCAAGAACAGAACCTTATAGGACACCATAGCTGACCTTAGTGTGTGTCGATGAGAGGTGGTTGACATGTACATAGTGCGTTCTATCCGACAGGTAAGATTTAGACCAGTTTAGAGCAGTTCCACGTATGCCTATATGGTTTTCTAGCCACTGTAGAAGGATTTGGTGGTCAACAGTGTCAAATGCAGCACTGAGATCTAGAAGCAGGTCGTTACTAAATTTTACCAGGGCGGTCTCTGTGCTGTGGTGTTCCCTAAAACCAGACTGAAACACCTCAAATTGATCATTGTAATGGAGATAATCACAGAGCTGACTTGTTAACACTTTCTCCAAACTTTTTGAAATGAAGACAAGATTAGAGATAGGCCTATAGTTAGTGAGAACCTCTGGATCAATAGTGGGTTTTTTAAGCAGAGGTTTAATAACTGCAACTTTAAAAATCTGCGCACATAGCCTAATGTTATTGACAAGTTAATAATGTCAAGTATGAAAGTGCTAAGTAAGGGGAACAGTTTAAGTAGCCATGTGGGAATAGGATCGAGAAGACATGTTGTGGACTTTGAGAAGGAAACAACCCGGGACAGCTGTCGAGGACTCACTGGTAAAAAGGAGTCAAAATATAGATCAGTTATAGTGTCTGTGTCCGGTGAAGCTGCACCGGTTGTTTTAGAATCTATACTGACTCTTTCACAATCCTGCTTTGGTGAAATTGAGAGCTAGATGACCCTGGAAATCCTATAATGGTGGAAGCTAAAAGTCTTCAAAGACGGTTTTGTGAATGAAAAATGTATTTGAATGAGTCAAATGATTCTATAAAAAAGCCGTTTTGATTTGAACACATAATATTTAACACTAAACTCTAGATGAGAGAGATGTCGAGTTTTTTTTAATGACTACCTCATTCCATTCTCTGACATGAGGAAGCATTGTTACACTTCTAATATCATGAAACAGTGTCTAACAATTGTTGTTCCTGAAGTAAAATCTCATAAAATAGTTCACACACTAGTTTCACACCAGGGTCAGGCCTAGGTTGTGCACTCTAAAGCACACACTATTGTGAGTTTTTGTTCGCCATCATCTAGGTTGAACATTGTAAAGCCAAACACAATGGGGGAAAAATAATGGTTCACATCTTCATCAGCAATGACTTAGGATTGCTCTTCATTTCAGCACCATAAGCTTTTAACAACGAATAAAGGGCTAAATAGTTTTGACTGGAGCTAAACTTCTTCTTCTTCTGGACAAATGAAAACCTCTTGTGGAAAAAAAAAATGCTTGAAACTTCGAACATGTACGTTTTTTCATGGATCCCCTTCATTTAGAAACAGTAGTTACACTTTAGTTAGGACAGGTGATGTTTTAAAAGAAAATCTGTTTTTGACATACATTGTTTAAAGTAAAGTTAAAACTATATTGCTTTTGCATGGCTTCTGTAAAGTTACCTTAGGTTAACAAATTGTTAGTTGTCTTTATTTTTTCAAAATAAAACTGAATCACCGGTAACGTTCATATATTCTGTGAAGTTCAAACTAAATTCTATCTTAAACATTGACATTCATTTTTAATGCCTAACTGAGAACAAAAAAAAGAACCAAAGTATGTTAAACGCATGAACCCCATATCATTTATGACTGTAAGCCATGTGTTTGTCTGCTTCAAGAAATTAGGGAGTTGACTCTCAGGAATTTGTAAGAGGAACACAACACCTGTGTCCTTGAAGGAGAACAACTTGAGCTAGAAGAGACAGAAGTTTGAGTCTTGGCACTTGACACTTATCTTGAAACTATTCTATAAAACTAAAACAATAAACCATTTATAAACTATGTTAAAACCTACGGTTCCAAAAACAGTTACAATCATTTGAATACAGAAACATGAAGATAAATAAAATCTATTTGTAAAAGTTGAGAATGTCTATTGATGACTTACCTTTATCCGTTGTTGTTTCTCTTTAGTCGCTTTGTCATCACGATAAAAAAACAAAAACAAGGTTAACTTAACTTTTACTTGTCTGCAATATTCAAGATTTTTGGTCATAGTTTGTAGAAGAAAAATAATAAGAGCATTTTTGTAGTAAAACAATAGAAAACAGCCACCCACCTCTAACCACATAGAGAGGGTCTATCTGACCCGCTTAATAAAACCAAGTAAAAATGTCAGTAGAAGAGCTATTAAAGATAATCTAATTCAAATAAATCTAAATCAAATAAATACTACCATTGTAGAGGACAGGAGAATTAAGTGTGGATTGTTGAATATCCGATCCCTGTCCTCAAAAGCTGCACTAATTAATGAACTTATATCAGATAAAACCATTGACTTATTATTCTTAACCGAAACTTGGCTGTCTATAGATGATTACGTATCTTTAAATGAATCAACACCACCCAGCCACACTAACTTTAACGCCCCTCGACGCTCTGGTCGAGGAGGTGGAGTCGCAGCCATCATCAACTCATGTCTGTCAACCTTTACTAGACCACAATGTGATTTCAACTCTTTTGAAAGTATTATACTTAGCGTATCTAATACAACCTTGAGATCAGGTCAGTCACTTCTCTTTGTTGGAGTCTATCGTCCCCCTGGACCTTATTCTGAATTTTTGTCTGAGTTCCCTGAGTTCTTGACCAGCCTGGTGCTTAAATCAGATAAAGTGATTATTGTTGGTGACTTTAACATCCATGTTGATATGGTCCATGATAGCTTAGCTAACAGGTTTAACTCTATCCTGGAGTCATTTGGTTTCTCTCAGTATGTACATGAACCGACTCACTGCTTTAAGCACACATTAGATCTTGTCCTAGCATACGGACTTGAAATTAAAAATGTTATTAGCTCTCCTCAGAATTCAGTTCTTTCCGACCATCAATTAATAACCTTTGACTTCATTTTAAATGAGCCAAGTCTACAGAGCAGGAGCACTCTCAAAAGATGTCTGTCTGAAAGTGTCGTTACCAAGTTTATGGAAATAATTCCCTCTGTGTTCAGTAAAACGCCTAGCCTCAGTGTGTCAAGAAACTCTACCCATAGTCACCCAGACATTGATAACTTTGTGGGCAGTTTTACAGACTCGTTGCACAATACGCTTGACTTAATCGCACCACTAACTAAAAAGACTGTTAACAGAAGTAGTCTTGCTCCCTGGTATACTCAGGAAACACGTAAATTAAAACAGGTTTCTAGACGACTAGAGAAGAAATGGCGTTCATCAAAACATAATGAATTCTACCAGGACTGGCAGGATAAGTTAAAAATATACAAGGCATCTCTTCGGAAAGCCAGAGCCAGCTACTACTCATCACTTATAGAAGCAAATAAGAATAACCCCAAGTTCTTATTCAGTACTGTAGCCAGGCTGACACGGAGCCATCAGTCCATTGAGCAGTCCATCCCTCCTCATCTCAGTAGCAATGACTTTATGAACTTTTTTAATGAAAAAATTTTAACTATTAGAGGAAAGATTCAAGACCTCCTAGATTCGTCTAATACAACCAGTGCAGCCTCACCGGTCACAGACACTATGACTGATACATACTTGACTCCTTTCTACCAGTGAGTCCTCGACAGCTGTCCCAGGTTGTTTCCTCCTCAAAGTCCACAACATGTCTTCTCGATCCTATTCCCACATGGCTACTTAAAGAACTGTTCCCCTTACTTAGAACTTTCATACTTGACATTATTAACTTGTCAATAACATCCGGCTATGTGCCTCAGATTTTTAAAGTTGCAGTAATTAAACCTCTGCTTAAAAAACCCACTCTCGATCCAGAGGTCCTCACTAACTACAGGCCTATCTCTAATCTAGTATTCATTTCAAAACTTCTGGAGAAAGTGGTAACGAGTCAGCTCTGTGATTATCTCCAGGACAATGATCAATTTGAGGTGTTTCAGTCTGGTTTTAGGGAACACCACAGCACAGAGACCGCCCTGGTAAAAGTAAGTAACGACCTACTGATGGCCTCTGATCAGGGCCATGTTTCAGTTCTTGTTCTTCTAGATCTCAGTGCTGCATTTGACACTGTCGACCACCAAATCCTTCTACAGAGGCTAGAAAACCATTTAGGCATTCGTGGAATCTCACGGACTGCTTACTTCCACCTTTGTAACATTTCAAAAATTAGGCACTTCCTTCCTTTAGATGCTGCTGAGAAGCTCATCCATGCTTTTGTTACCTCCAGGCTGGACTATTGTAACTCTCTTCTGTCAGGCTGTTCTAAAAAGTCTCTCAGAACTCTTCAGCTCATTCAGAACTCTGCAGCTCGTGTCCTGACTAAGAGGCGCGAACACATTTCCCCTGTACTGTCTTCCCTACATTGGCTTCCTGTAGAATTTAGAATACAATTTAAAATCCTTCTCCTAACCTATAAAGCCTTACATGGTCTAGCACCAACATACATTAAAGATTTAATCCAAACTTACCAACCCTCAAGGACCTTACAATCCCTAAACTCTGATCTACTAGTTATACCACAAATCTCTAAATGTAGATTCGGAGCCAGGGCCTTCAGTTTTCAAGCCCCTCTGCTGTGGAACAAACTACCGGCTTCAGTCCGGAGGGCAGACACCCTCTCTATGTTTAAAAATAATCTTAAAACCTTACTTTTCGATAAAGCCTATAATTAACTTGACTGTTTATCTCTAGCTGTCATAACTAACAAAACTGTTTATCTTAGCTGCTATAAGCTAAGAATGCTGGAGGAGTTTTAGTTTTAGACACCGAGCTCTGTATATCCTTCTTTTCTTGCCGGGGCTGTTCTGGCTTGGCCGGTTCGGGTGTGGGGGTCCGGCGGGTGGGGCCTGTGGGTGCCTTGGGCCTGGTGGTGGTGACCGCTGGTGCCGCGATGGCCCCGTGTGCCGGCGGGGGGGTAGCCCGCTTCCGGGGGGTTTTTGATGGTGCGTGGGGGCTGGTGCTGGCGGGGGTGGCTGGGGTGGTGGATGGGGGGTTGCGCTGGAGGCGGGGCTGGGGGGCTGCTGGTCCCACGGGGTCGGCGGGTGAACCGTTAGGGGTGGGGCTGGGGCTGGCCGGGTGTTCTGGATGACCTTCCGGCCCCGATGGCTTCACCTGGTCTGTGGTGGGGGGCCTGTCTTGGGGTGGGTGTCTGCTGCAGCGGTGGCTGTGGTCCTCTACCCGCCCTGTGTGGCATGTGCCATGGTCGGGGAGTTTGCCGCCCTTGGTCCTGGGGGTTCGTGGCCGGGTTGGTCGGTCTTTTGGGGGCTTCCCGTGTGGGGGGGGGGGCACACTAGGCGGGGCCACATTGGGGGGACGGCGGAGGCATTGGGCGGACCCATGTTACCGTAGTGACCATGTACCGCCCATGCAAGTGCTGCTGTCCCCCTGGGTGCTGCATGGTGGGTGGGGGCGGGGGCTGGGGGTCAGTACGTGTGATGGGCGGGGCCTCGGCACCTTAGAGACCGTGGACCGCCCATGGAATACTGCTGGCCCCCCAAACTTCCCTCAGGGGGGAGGTGGGCTGCGGCTGTTGGGGACGGTCTACAGTTCAAAGACTGGGGGCCGTTCCCGGACGGCTGCAGCCCCATTGCCCCCGCAATGTTTTGTTATTTGCAACAACTATAAAAACATTAACTTTAACAAGTTTTCAACCAATACAGTATCATTATTCCAACACATAAAAAATGTATTTCAATTTAAAACTCATCAATTATTATCAAACAATTAATTCTCCTTTTACATGGAATTAACTTCCATAAAGTCGATAAACTTAACTCTAAAAATGAAAAATTGGTTTCCTAAGTTCTTATCTCATGATACAATGTGGGTTGTGTTTTAACCTTTTAACATAAGATTTACAAAAAGTAAAAAGTAAAAATTTACAGTATAGAGGGATGCCTGTTGCTGCAGTCCTTACCATCCCCCCCTGCTGAGACATGTGTTACACTATGACTCAATTCTGCCCAACAAATGAGCCTAATGGAACTTGTTTTATGTGTTAGAATTCATTTCATCTTTAACAGTTAGTTTAACCTCAGCTGTGTCATTATTGCACAACAGGTGTGTAGTTATTGTAGCCTAGAACAAAAACAATTTCCTGTATCAGTCACTTATGCTCACTCAATTCATGTCAGGTACTGACCACTGCCCAATTCTAAAATTCCAAACTATGTTCATGATGGTTTTGTTAGTAGATCAGTAATTTCACTCTAAATTTTTGTTTAACTTTTGGTAGCACCATATAGTGACACTACACACAGTTTAATTTTACTTTTTCTATTTTCAAGTTCCTTGCACCAAAGGTTAGCTTCCAATTCTTGTTACAACTGTCGTAACATTCATACGCTTTTCTGAGGATGTTATTGTAACACTGCAGATGTTACATTTTAAAATATTCACTTACTTCTCGGTATATTTATATATTATAGTAGTCTCTAACTTCTAGACATCTAAAATAATCCTCTCTTAAGGAATATTTTTGTTTCAATACTTGGAACTCCATATTTTTATTCAGTAAAGTTGTATTATTATTTGTTGTGTACAGTTAGATGCCAAGATTAGTGTTTTTGTTCAGTTTGCACCCTGAATGAGAATCAAATGTATTTAAGAGATGTGCGAATAAGACCCTTGGAAAAAGAAGTGGATTCAAATGTTCGATACGAGAGAAAACAATTTAATACGTTAGAAAGTTCTATTTCCAAAAGACCTCAACTTGTATTTGGTACTCTGTAAGCACATATCACTTTGGTAAAAATCTAACTCAGTCCTTCAAGGATGCTCTAAACACAAAACGGAACAAGAGGCTTGACTTACAATGTATAGTAGCTTGTGATGCCCATTTATTTTTCACTTCCAGTAGAGACCTGTTCGAAGATGTCTGTGTTACGAGGATACAATGTTAAGAGATTTTTCTTTACAACAACTCTCTAAAGTTTCAAGTTACACATTCCAGAGTGCTAAGGGGACGCTTGTATGTCATCAATCATTATGACAATTGTTGTACCAGGGGGTGGGGCATAGGAGGAGGAGGGGGTCATCATAATTTGACTGGTACCAGGGGTCAAAAGGTCATCAAATGTCCAAGGGGGGGGGGGGGGTCATAAATAATTTTCATGATGATTTAAGTATGTGTAGTACCCCTCTCTCACCCCAACGTTTTACTCTTTCACCATAAACCCCTCCATTCACACACTTCCTCTCGCCACCCTTCTGTGGTCCTTGACAGTGTTTTTTGGTGGATGGAGATGCATGGTACAATACATTCAAACATCTGGAAGACTTCACTGAACCTCCACCGTCTATAAAGTCCTCAGTGAGTAACACAGAAATGCTGCAGCAGCTGACTCACTAAGGACTGTAAAGAAGGTGGAGGTTCAATGAAGTCTATTAACTAACTAATGCTAAAAACACAAACACATTTCACCGAAAGGTTGGTCTTCAGAGGAGACTTGGGAGTGCGACCCTAGACTGCAGACATTTGAAGCTTAACTGGATGACACCAAGTGTTTTTGGACCCCTAAAACTTTAGCAAGTGCTCCCAGAAGACTGCAGTGTTGGGCCACACCCTCTCAGCACAGTCAGGGCTCACACACAGCCGTACTCGTACCACACCGTCTGTGGATCATTGTTCGGGTCGGGCGATGCTGGCGTGCTTTTTGGTCTCTCCACCAAGTTACACCTCTCCTCATCCTTCTTCAGGTTGGACTGACCTCCTGAGCTCACTTCTTGTAACCCCTCATTGTGTTCCATGCCACTGTCGATCCGACTCGTCGGCACAGCCCTCACTGGTGTTACCATGGCGACCTCTCCTCTGTGATACGAGGATGGGGCCGGCTCTTGTTCTCTGCCTGGGTGCAGATTGAGAGAGCTGGAATGATGTATGGGAGAGGCCAAGTAGCTCCCGTCTGTGTACAGATTGG
This sequence comes from Callionymus lyra, assembly GCF_982586985.1. NCBI lineage: Eukaryota > Metazoa > Chordata > Actinopteri > Syngnathiformes > Callionymidae > Callionymus > Callionymus lyra. The sequence continues at coordinate 23,145,157 of NC_141835.1, forward strand.
TCGAAGCCGGCAGACGAGCAGACAACGGCCTCTCCTTTGCATTAGCTGATCCCCCCTGCCGCTGGACCACCACGTCAGACTTGACTGGTGAGCCTTCACGGCCATGGAAGCCGTCGGGACCGTTTGACCGAAGTAAATCTGCCGAGGCAAGGCTGAAGGTCCGACTGAGTGATTGGTTAGCTCTCTGGGTGACTGTCTGGCCCGATGCTGGCGAATGACCAACAGGCTGGCGAGGCGATGGTTTCACACTTTGTCCTGGCCTTTGATTGGATGGTTGAATGGTCGGCGTGACATAGCTGGTAGGGGTGCCCATAGTGGCTTGGGAGACGTGTCCTCTTGAGAAGTAGTCAGTTGTCAAGTCCTCTCTGCTTCCTGTTGACACCTAACGGAAACAAGGAGTTCAAGGTGAGACAACTGTTGGTTGATATAAAGCAGGGGTCACCAATGTGGGGCCCGTGGGCAAGAAGTAGCCCACAGACACCAAATGAGTAGCGCGCCATGGGCCTTTTCAAAAATTTTTTTTTTTATATTTAACAACCATTTTACTATGCTTGATTGTGTGTCTCCTTCATGATTCTCTAATAATTACCAAGAATGTGATACTTACTTACATATAAGAGGAATATAATTCAACCATAATAATGTATATTAAGTCATTTCAAAAGTGTGTAACAAACTGATGGTAGCCCTTAAAGTCACCCGGCGTCCTCAGAGTAAGTCTCAGTTGCAAAAAAGTTGGTGACCCCTGACATAAAGCATGACACAGTTGGACGACATCTATTAAACTTTGGCTTACCATTGGGGGGGACTTTATATTGCTCTCTTGAAGAAACTGCTCCAGTGTCACCATTTCACTTCCGGGTGAAGAAGATCTGGTTTTAGTCCTGGGAGCGCCACTGAGATGTGGTTGGGCCCTCTGCGGTGCGTGGTCGTACGGAAGAGTGGCGCTTCGGGAGAGTTTAAGCTGCCACTGGGTCAACCCCAGGGCATCATCGCTAGAGAGGCTTCCTGATCGTATTGGACAATCTGGTGCATCTAGAAAAGTCCAAAGGTCAAGGAAAAAAAGGTTTCAAGATAAAATAATTTTTTTAAGTAAATGTTATTCACAGAAATAGTTATTTGCAGTTTTTATACATTTAAAAGAAATATATACATTATTAATTTGTTTTTATTTTACAATTTTTATATAATCAACGTTGGATTATTGAAAACATTCGTGCTTAATGTTTTTGTTAGAAAGCAGAGTTTTCCAAAAAGCCGAAAATACACAACAAAAAGCTTTAAACACTAGAGACTAATGATAATATATCACTGTATTAAGTCATATTCTTTAATTTGTATCTTGTTAAAAACTTATTTTTAAAAACCCATTTTTTCATTCGTTCTTTTTATCCCTGTATAGTACAGTGTAATTGAGTACTCTAAAATGTCCCTTTATATAAAATGTATGATGTTAAAGAATATGTCGATCCCAGCCACAAAGGCTAGTGATGTCACATTACCTCTGTAGTTAACAGGCGAGTTAGAGCTAGAAGTGTTGCAAGTGTATTCTGCTGATCCTGGACGAGCTCCATTGTTTCCATGGTGACCAAAGACTGAGTCATGAACATCCTCGTCAAACAAAAAACCTTTAAAAAAAAACAAAAGAGTCTAGTTAGCCACAATGTTTCCTGTCAATATTTAGTAGAGAAATATTCCAGAATATACCCACCTCTGGGTCTATGACCTTGTTTAGAGCCCGAGACGTTGCTTAAACCCAGTGAAGACATGTGGTGATTCGGGGTGGAGCTCAGGACATTTTGTTCTGAAAAAAACAAAAAAACAGCTCAAATGTTATATATAATGTTTAATTTTTGAATAACATCTCCTACCTTTTGAATCATCTACGTTAACGCAGTCGTTGCTGCCCCCTGGAGTTCTACTTCGGTACAAACTGTGGTTTTTATCCCTAAAACCTGTCAATCAAACATAGAAGTTGGTCATCATTCGTCTATGACCTTCATTTGGATCTTTGAGCAATAGTGAGAACAGAAAGTGCGGGCAGAACAGTTGGAGAGTGTTTGGGAGTGACAAGTCTTAAGCAGCAGGCAGAGCAGAAGACAAGGATGGCTGACTATAACACGTGCAGAACCAATATGTGCAATGCCACAGATAAAGATCTTAACACAAATAAAATATCAGGAAAAATAAATTCTGGGCACAAAATACACAATTGAGATGTTTCATAATTTGTTATGTTCATTTTGATCTACAGTCATTAAGTCTGTAATAGTAGAGCAGTAAGAGGTTGTCGGTTCAGTCCCGGCTCAAGTATTTGTGTTGTGCCTCAGAGGTAAGGTAAGGTAAGGTAAAACTTTATTAAACGAATGCTAAGTTAGGGCTGCACATTCAATCGCTCGAACAAAAGACTGAAGATGGCTGCAACAACAGCTGAACTTTCAGGGTGTCTTGCCGAGGGACAGTTGACACATCTGCAGATGAGATTGAATTGGTGACCTCGAAGCTATAGCAGTTTTTATACTTGCCTGGTTCTGATAACGCAGGTTCTACACAACCAATGGCGGAGAATAGTTAACAGTTCTTACTTAATTAAAGAATCCTAGTGAACAAAATGAATAAACAGACAATCGAAATAAGATCAAAAGGCAACAGTCTCAGAATGATTCCTCAGGGTGATCATCTTAATCTCACTCAGTTTCAAATACACAAAAGTATATGACACACACACACACACAACCAGTGTTGAACATAGTGCAGGTGAATGCAGGAAAGCTTGCTGTACTGGGAAACAAAATGTGCACATATATTAAAATGATGATGCAACACTTTACTTACTAGTAACAAATCTTGATGAAAACAGCCATCTGCATCTGTTTTGATCATTGTTGTGTATAAAAAGCACTGCGGTTTCGTGTGCGTGTGTGGGTTTGTGTGAGTGATTTAACAAAGCTGGGGAGGGACTGATAGAGATGATCATGTAGTGAATAAAGAGGAGAAGGTTGTTAGAAAATTCCGTCGGCTGTGATCGGCTGGACGGTCGTGTTCTCAAATGAGACGTCAGTGGAAGACCAGAACCGAAGTCGTCTGCTCAGAGAAAGGGGCGGTTGGGAGGACTTGGAGGCAGGAGGGGGGGAGGATGAAGAAGAGGGGGAAACGAGCTTTTCTTGACTCTTACTACGAAGAAAAAGAAAGCGCTTCGGAGCACAAGATGCTGATGGGGTGAGAAAAATGCAGAAATTTGGGAAATAAATTAAATAAGTAAATTATGGGAAGAAAAAAAAAACATTTCATAATGTATTGGATAGTGGTGAACAATTAAACATTGAAGAACTGTAAATGCCCATGGTTAAATTATACCTGAGTGGAAGATGGATCACTTTGACCCAAATTGTGTGATAAATACCAAAAAGTTTAAGAACAGGACTTGTATGAGCCCTGCATTAAACATAAATGATCCTTTTATTGCAGAAGGATATTCTCACACTGAAAATTAAACAAAAATGTAACCCTAAAAAGGTCATTTCTACAGTAGTATAAACACACCATTGAAGGCAGACGTGTGTCGACCATCACAAGTCAGGCAACTTCAGATAATTTTACCACTGAATAAATGCACTTGAATTTAAGGTTGAATTTCCACTTTTTTGTCATTGTTAACCCTTTAATATTTTGGGAAAAAAAAAGAATAACCCCCCCTCCCCCATGACACTAAAGATACATCTTAACCCAAGGTGTCAAAAATGATGGCAGTGTTTGTAGTCTTGAAATAATTATTCCTACTATTCTGACAATGTTGCCCAACTCTGGCATGGAGAATTGTCCTGATGGAAAAAAAACAATGCTCAAACAGGTGGGTCAATCTTTGTGTGGATGAAGGACCACCAGATCAAGACCCTGCCAAGATGCATGTCAGCTATGGTGAAAATGAAGGATAGTCGACAAATGTTTATTTCTGTACTCTTTTAAGTTAAAACACTAGTATTGTATATTTTTGCAGTGTCTCATTCTGTTTAAGATGATTTTATGTTGATGTTATGTTGTTCTACAACACCACCTAGCTGACCCATGAAGTGTTTTGCTCAGGAATACATCTAAAAAAAACAAAGGATCTGAAAATGGTGACAGCAGCAGTAAAGAAAAAATATGACTTTTATAATATCAATACATGTTTTCAACTAGTTGTTGGACATTAGCAACAAAAATGTGGAATTGTGTTTTCACAACAAAAACAAAACAAATAAATCCTTCGAGAATGAAAAAAAAAAAAAAAAAAAAAGCGATAAGAAATCTTCTTCTTTTCTATACGAGTTTCTTTTACCTCTGCTGACAGGTGTCAGTGCTGCACCGCGGGGCCCCGGATTGGGGCTGCTGGTTTGTTGATTCTGGGTGTGGCCATTTTGATCCTGTGAGTCACTTCCCAGTCTAGGCGGTACTGGTGGTGGGTCCTCAGGTGGTAGGAATGGCGGCGGGGATGGCAGAGGGATGTCTGGGGCACTCTTTGTCCGTTCCTTCTCTTTCCCGCTATCCTTGTCTGGGTCACATGCTCTCTCCCTGCTGCTCTCTTTTCGAGGTTTGATGAGTTTGGCAAAAAGACTCCGCCTTAAGAGAGATAAACACTTTTATCTATTTGACACTTGACTGATGTATTATATCCTCCTGTTGTTCAGATTTTGTACATGAATGGTTCTTGAAATATTCAACATGGTTGTGAATATTTACGAAACATCAGAAGTTTAAAAAAAGTACTTTTTTGGAGTGGGTTCGTAGAACTTGTACTGATCCATTATCTTCTCCTCCAGTTTCTCTTTCTGGCGACGAAGGGCATTCAGTTTATCACTGAGAATTAAAAACATGTGATACCATTACTGGTCAAGATTGGAGAAGATCCGAGTGAGTCAGTGGAACATGAATCTTTGTGTAGGGTGAGTGTGACATTACATGTAGAGTTTCTGTTCTTGGTGATAGTGGTCTTTGCTCTCCATGCTTCTCTCCAGTAGTGTGTGATTCTGCTGACTAAGCAGGTTGATCTGACTCATGAGGTGGTGGTTTTCCTCCTCTAGATTTCCTTTCAGTCGACTCAAAAGCTGAATAGACACATTTTGACAATAGTTATTTGAGGCATGTGGTAACGTTAATCATGAGCAGTTCACTCTGCTCCATAAGAGGGTGTGCTAGTAATTAAATCCAAACAAAAAAATCAAATGACTTACTTCACAGTGGTTGTCCAACTTTGTCATGGTCAAGTCCAGACCCTGGTGTTGCTCTGTCAGAGTGTCATATCTAGTCATCCAACGATTCACTTCGAGCTGGGCAGCACTATATGAGCTTTTAAGGTCATTTATCCGCTGCTGGAGGCCCTCGTTTTGTTCTGACTGCTGGGACTGGCTTTGGGTAAATCTGGAAGATGAACATTTTGAAAATAAACAAACAAGTAAGTTAGTTTGTAGGCATTAAAAAGTCCTAAATAGTATGCATTCCAAAACCAAACTGAATGATCTCAACTGAAGGATCCGGGAACAAACTTAATTCACGTTTAAATTAAATTAGATAGACTTTATAAATGTACTATAAATATACTTAAATGTGACGAACAAGCTCTGGCCATTATTTACGGAGTACCAGAGGTGACATCGATTTTTTTTTTTTATCTTGAGATATTTGCATCTCGTGATATTCGTATCTTATTAAATCCACGTTAAGCGTCATATAAACTAAAGAACTATAGTTATGAACATTGACATTGGTAATATACTTTTTTTTATTTTGGTGCAAATAAAGTCATTAAATATAACTACTTTGCCATCATTACTGGACAATATACGGTTCATTGGTATAAGTATTGTTAACCAGTGTGTCAAAATAACACTGGATGTAAATTTCATGAGATACGAGTACCTAGAGATACGATTATATCAGGATGAAAAAGATATTTATCCATGTCATCTCCGGGGCTCCGTAACTATTGTTAGGTGTGAGCTTTTTCAGCTTTTCCTTGATTTTCTGGAACTCCTGTTGTGTTATTTTTATCTTGACCTTTAAAGTATATACTTTATTAAATATCTTTTTGATTGTTTAAGCGCTTTGTGACCCTGGTCTGGAAAAGCGCTATACAAATAAGAATTACTTACTTACTTTTTTTTTTCCAATTACTGTATGACACAATCAATTATCCATACATGTTTGACCTTGAAATTAAATTGACACATTTCTGTGTGTGTGCATGTCTGCTCAGGCACTAGTTTCTTGTTAAACATGGTCCTGAACTGTTCCACTTACTACTATCAACTAGAGAATTGATTCATAACAATTTTTAAGAAACAAAACTACATTATACCAGTCACCAAGCTGAGGATGTTCATATTTTATCCTAAATTGTGTTTGTACTAAGGGTGCACAACCCCCTTTTTATCATGATAGCTAAACATTTTTTTGTCGTAAACTATCACATAATGTAGACAGTCCACAATTCCTGTGACGAAGTGTAACAAAGATTCTATGCAGTAAGAGGGTACAGTTACTCAAAGTGCAAAATCACAAGATCTTAAGTCATGCACACCAGCTTTAAAGCTACTAGAAGTCACAGTTAAATATATTTTTGGTTTAAACAAAAACAAGTGAACATTTCACAATTGAAAGTATATTATTAATCAATTACCTATCCACCTCTAACTTAAGCTGAAGATTCTCTTGCTGAAGGAGACGATTCTTCTGATGCTCCTGCTGAAGGTCCTTGTTCTCTTTTTGACCTTCCTCCCATTTTAGTTTCTGTTGCAGCAAAGAGCAATATCTGCACAAGAGAATTCCAGTGATATTTAAAACACACAAATATACTTCATGTCAATGAGTTGTTGCAGTTTGTTTCATAAATTGAAGACAAGTTATTAAATCTGGACACATACTGGCCATGAAGGGTTTTGTGTTCACTCTCCAGCCCTCTCTGCTTCCGTTTCAGTTCAGTGTGGTGACTGATTAGCTGCTCATACTCATGTGCTTGCCTCTCGTGAACATTCAACAGACGCTCGTGGTCACTGAGAACGTTTTCACGCCCCCGCCACGCCTCTTCACGCTGTCGCTGCCACGACTCCACCTCCGTTTCTAAGGCTGTGACTTGTCCCTGCAGCACAGCATTCTGGGCCATTAAAGAAGCACTCTCAGATGACAGTGTGGAGCTCTCCACCTGAAGAGGATTAGCACAAATTGTTACTATCAAAATACACTTAAAACATAATGAACTGACCGTAACAATTCTCAGGAGGTACCTGCAGTTTTGCCGTCTGTGTGTGCAATACTGAGTTTTGTTCCTGAAGGGATGTGGTGTGGCCCTGAAGAGACATTATCTGGTTGTTCAGAGCAGTGTTCTGGTTTTCCAGCTGCTTCACCTGGTCCTTTAACAAACTCCTTTCAGTCTGCAATGATGAGTTCTGAAGAAAACGAGCATTCAATATACAGGTATACATTGGTTTAAAAGAAAAAAGTCATATAACATAGATGTCGTTTGAGGGGAAGAATCATTATAGGATACATCAAGCTTCAAGCAAACCACCATTTAGACAAATATATTTATCGTGTCTGGCTTTAACCATGTATCAAGTAAATTTAAAAAATATATATTTTTGTCTTTCTGTCTTGAACCTAACTTTAACTTACATCCTTCTCCAAATCTATTAGACGGTCTTTAATGCGAAGGAGCTCAGCAGTGGCTGAAAGTTGACCTCGATCATCCCCTAAATGCTTCCGAAGTTTGAGTTGCCCTTCCTCTTGTCGCTGGTGCATGGCAGATACTTTGTTGTTCATCTGAAACAAAAATAAATCAAGTCATGAACATAATAATTAATATAATTCGAGACAACTTTTGCAGTTGTCCTCTAAGATGTCGCTAATCATTGTGGAACAAACTGTACCATGGAAGGCAGTAGTTGGTGTAGCATATAAACGTAAACAACACTAGTGCTCCCACATAGCAAACAAGGCAAAACAACATGGCTGACCACATCCACAGCCAAGAGAATTAAGGGAATCAAAGTAATAAAGGGAATTGTACTACCTAGTCCTATTAAATCAATAAAAGGATAATACACTCTAAGAGAAACACATTTGCAGACGGTGCATGAATAATACATCCTTAAAGTGTAAAAAAGAGGGAGAGAGAGACATAATTAAGAGATTTAAAAACATCCTACATTGGCTAGTTCAGCGAGCAGGACACCATTTTGGGTATGGCTCTCTTGAAGTTTTCTCTCCAGGCTAGATATTTTCTCCTCCTTAAGCTTCAAAGTCTTTTGCACGGTCTCATCAAGTCTCGATTCCAAAAGCCTGTACTTGCTAAAAAACATGGAGATCAGAAGATTAGTAATTACTCATGCAATAAAACCAGCCTGTTCTTCAGCCGCCTGTTCTTCAGCCACCTGTCTTCCAGTGTGTGTTCCTGTTGCAGCAGCTTCTCTTTGTTCAAACCAACCTTCTCTAGTTCATCATTGAGTGCCTCCAAATCAACACTCTGCTGCTGAACAGTCAACTTTGCAGATACTAGATCCTATAAAACACAAGTTTCAGGTTTAGTCTTTTCAAGTGTGTCTTCTAACAACATGTTATATAACGTTCAATGAAGTTGAAGGTAAGTGTACCTCTCTTAATGTAGCTATCATTCTTTTGTTGATGGTGGCTTGTTTCTGAAGTTCCTTGTTGTCTCTCTCCAGCTCCTTAGCTTTAATCGCCACCTCCTTGAGTCGCTCTGACTCTTTATTTAAATTTGCCAGCTCTTTCTTCACAGCAGTCAACTGTGAGACCTTCTCCTCCACTTCTGTCACCCTGCCTTCCAGTAAAGTTCTGATCTTCAAGCTCTCCTTTTCAGTGTGCTTTCGAGCCTTCTCTGACTGATTTAGCTCTAGCAGTAACTTTTTCCTCTCACAATCACCTTCTTCTCTCCTCTGTCGCTCCTTACTCAGTTCCCCCGTTACTTTTTTAAATTCCTCTATACTACTCTGCATCTCCTGCCTTTCCTTTTCCATCTCAACCTGCTCGCTCTTGCTTCTATGCATCTCCTTCTCCAACTGTTGCTTCTCCTGGTTTAGAGCAGTAACATTCATCTCCATTCTTTCTACCTTCTTCCGCTCTCCAAGTGCTTCCCTTTTAACCTCTTCCAGCCTGCTCTCAGTCTCTTGCATTTCCCTCTGAAGCTTCTTGTACTCCTCCTGCTGGCTTGTTATATGGCAAGACAGGGAGCGCTGTGTATCCAGAGAGGAGCAAAGATCCATGTTTTCTTTCGATAGTCGTTCTGTCTCAGCTACATGCTTGTGGAGACTTTCCTCCGAAACCTCCGCCTCCCGCTTCAGTCTGTGCACTTCCTGTTCCAGAGATGATAGTTGCTTCTCCAGACTTTCCGTCCTTTTGTTGCAACTTTGCAGTGATTCCACCTTGAAGATAATGTATGATTTGTTGTCAGAACACCAGCGTATAAAAAAATGGAAGCATCATTACCTCTCTTTTTAGAGTTTCTCTGTGTCTCTCCAGTCTGCCCACTTCTCTCTCTGCTTCATCACACCTCCCTGCCCGGTCTCTCAACTTTCCCATTTCTTCATTTGCCAGTTTGAGCTGAGTTTCTAGTCTGGCAAGTCGGGAGCCTGTTTCAGTTAAGTTCTGGCTGAGGGAACGATTCTCTGCTTCAACCTCACGGACTCGGACTTCACTGTTTGACTGTGCACGCTCGCGTAGAGACATCACAGCCTCAGACAGGTGCAACTTTTCACTTTCCAACGTAGAGATCTGAGAGGAATGAAAGAAAGGTTACATTTTATTTCTGCTTAATGAAAGGAATTTGAGAACGTGTTATCACCTGTTTGTCTTTTTCTGCTCTTAGTGTTTGCATATCTCTGTCCAAAATTTGTTTTTCTTTTAAAATATCCTCTCCAAGAGATTCCATGTCCTGCAAGGTTTGTCTCTCTTGGTCTAACAGACTTTGGAGGTGCTCCAACTATAACATAAATTGTTAACTGTTAAATAATCAACTTTTAGATTTAAAAGGAGGCATACATTTAAACATTTGCATTTTACAATCGCTGCTGCTTTTTGTCGTTGATTGTGGTGTAGCATAACAAAACAAATGCCTTTCCTGCACCAAGTAAGACAAGTTTCCCACCTTCTTGATTGAACTATGTTTCTCTCTCTCCAACTCATGTGTACGAAGCTGCTGCTCCTGAAGTTGGTGATTTTCCTCTTTTAGTTTCTCAATTGAGGACTGCAGTTCCTGGTTTTCTTTTTCCAACTTAAGCACTCGACTGGTAACACACTCATTTAGCTCGTGGACCAGGGACTTTTGAGCTGCAACAGACAAAATTCAAGAAAGAATTATTGAAAAACAACAATATCAAAAACAATTCCACAAAGAAAAAAAACAAAAATGTTTTTCTTACTTCCGGTGTTTGCAACATCATGACTTTTCGACAACTGTTCAAGCTCCCATCCTAGATGTGCCGATTCATTCATGCTCTGTTTGTGACCAATCTCCAACAACATGTTTTCCTCTACAAGCTCTTCCAGCCTCTGACGCTCGCTCTCCCTTTCCTAGAAAAGGGTAAAAAATAAAACAAATTATACTTCCATAGTAATACAAAAACTACTTTGTACTTATTTAAATAAAGTCAAACAACAAAACAAGTCTGCGACTAACAGGATAGTAAGCACATAAAAACTTGAGTCTAATGATAACTTAAAACAATAATGAAAATGAAGAGAAATAGCACCAAGAAGTGGTTTAAAAAATGAATCCTGTGATACCATTCAAACACACAAATGGATTATTGCCTAAAAAACCTCTAGGTGTATGTGAGAAATCAAGATAGAGACTGTACCATTTCCAGGTCCTGTACTTTCGCTTGTAAAAGAAGGTTATCTTTTTCCAGTGTGTGAAGTTTATCAGAGCGTCCTCTGGAGGCTGCAAGTTGCTCATCCAACAGGACCTTGGTCTCCATGAGAGTGATATTATCCTCACGAAGTTCCTGATTGGGGAAAATGTACATGTTCAGATGAATCTCACTTGCAGGTTCTGTTTTTCTTAACTTGAAATGCATCTGCTTCCTTTTTGTATTTGAAGACCATTAGGACAACAGGTGAACATAATTAATTACTTAGTAGTAGTAGTAGTGGTTTACTTTTAAACTACTTTTCTTAATAACTGTTGGGCATGCTTATTAAGAAATAAATGTATGTTTTCAATAACTAGGAAGAATTGTGTAAAAAAGACTTGGATGATTAGTTAAAACAATAAAAAAAAAGTGTTACACTGCATCTGTGTTGTCTTACCTTAACTCTGCTCTTGTAGAAATGGACATCATTGAGTTTATCTTTACATCTGGTCAGTTCAGTTTCTAGTCGGTCGACACGTGAAGCTTTTTCTCTAAGAGAGTCCACTTCATCTCGATACAATCGAACTGAGCGTGCCTCACATGACAGGGCTTGGTTCTTAGGAGAAAACATATTGTATCACCAAACAAACACAACGACATAAAAAGGATCATACTGGGCAAAGTAACTAACCCACCTCTTGTTTTAAACGCTGCAGCTCCTGATCGAGATTCTCCTTCTCATGTTTTGAGTCCATCAGCTGCTCTACCTTCTCCTCCCTGCATCCAACATTCATGTGGATACACAGACATGTATGCATCAAAAAACCCATAGGATATACAGTACAGCCTGACGATGTGACTTTTTGTATTCATTTGTAGAATTTTTTTTGTTGTGCTTAACATATTTTTTTTACATCAAACTAAAATATCAAAACCAGTAAGAGAGACTGCTCGCTATCCAACTCGTACAAAGAAAAAAAACATTGTAAATAATGTTGAGGGCTAGATTTAGATAGAGGAAGATCACAGAACAAGGTTTAACATCACAAATGAATACATTATTAATGAAAATGCAGATGTGGAATGCAGTTATAAGTAACAAACTGATAAAAAGAAAAAAGTGTCCTGAGAAAAAAATTGTTAGGATATATTACCGTCATAGTAGCTGCTTACACTCTCGTTTTCGTGATTGTTTATTAAATGAGATAATTTCATTTTAAACTTGTGAAGTGTGCCATACACTAAGAGTTATAAGGTACACCGAAAAAAAAGCAAAGTTAGAAATTGTATACAAAGTAACTTCTCTGAGGTAGAGATCGAAATTATTTTGGGTGAAGTAGAGTTCAGAAGAGTTATTTTTTCTGTGGAGTTAAAAATATATATTGAATTTTTTTCTGTTAGTTGTGAAAGGAAATAGATGCTATACAATCAGGCGATAAATATATACAATCTTTTCAGATCCCTAACATACATACCACTGCAGTTAAAGATGCTCTTGGAAGTTCAACTGGCCGTGATCAGTGACTACCAGAGTGAATATTCAACAACAAACCTTTAATAAAAATCTATTGATTATATTTACATTGATAATTCACAATCATGAACAAAAATGTAATTTAAACCTGCTAATTATCAACTAATTTAACTAAATTGGTTATATGTTGTTTTTGTCATTTTTAAATCATGTTTTAAAAAACATATTATTCACATAACAAAGTGTAATATTAATTGAAATGTGCATTTTCAATAGTGACAAAGATTATTTTAGTGAATTCTTGAATTTACACAAACTTTACACATGCTCAGGAGCAGGTGTAGGTTTTGTGAGTAGCTTAGGCAAGATCGAAGTTATTAAACCATTGATGAATGCCAGAATCCCGAATATGTTCCTGCATCTCACACATTACACATGCATATGTTCTTATCACGCTTGAAGAATGAGACTCAGGATGTGTAAGGGGTAGCATATGAGATTCATATGATTATGCTAAAATTTAGATCTGAGCTAGATTTGTATCACCCCCCTTGAAGACTGCTGTCAGGGTTATGATAACTTAAGTTCAACTTAATTTTCAGGTAAATGTACTTTTTGTACGTTTCTCTGCTGAACTAGTCCGATTACAGTATTTCTTGAAGGGAACAATTTGAACTCACAATTCCTGTCTGTATCTTCGCAGCTTTGCCTTGGTATCTGCTAGCTCCACAGACAAATGCTGCTTCTCCTCTTTGGTCAATTTGGGTCCATTTAGGATGCCGTTATTAATCTCAATGCCAGTGGAGATATTTCTTGGCTCTTGGTTGTTTATTTTTCCATCTTGTGGATGCAGACTGGAGAGATAGTCACGCTCTAGCGTCAGATCAACTATCATCTAAAAAGAAAATGTGAAGAGAGTAAAATTGTTACAACTTATAAAATCTGCCTCACACTTAACCATATGGCTGGTTGTCACTCAGTACCTCGCTGGCCTTGTCTCTCTGGTCAATGAGCTGCCGTAAAGATGTGGCCATACTTCGAGACAAAGGCTCCAGCTCCTCTTGAGCCAATCCTGGTTTTTCGTCAAGCCAAGAAAAGTCCAGAACATTCAGCTGGTTGTGAGTAACCTACAAGACATGGCAATTGGAAAAAGAACAACACGACCATGTTTGTGACTAATCATTGTTGCAGCTGAATATAGACTTTCACATGACTGCCATTTTTAGTCTTTAGGCCCGGTTTACCAGTGTAAAGGTTATTTATACATTCTTATTTAGAACATCATGGTTCTACACATTTTCAAGCATATCTATGTGACAAACAACAGAACCAGCTATGGAAAATGGAAATGATTGCTGGCACCACTACCAACCCAATACAACAAATACATTTTAACACCCAAATACAACTAACTGGCCTTTCCCTTAAATTGTTTATATTCATATATGATATATATTGTAAAAATGCACTCTCTTCACACTCAGTCTACCTGACAAAGAATCAAACTTGAGGTAATTATTTACAGATGAGCATTTGTCTAAAAGTCTGTCGGCAGGACAATGTGTAAGTGTATGTTACTTTTGTACTTGCATCCTATTTTTGGCTTATGTATTCGTAATTCTTAGTAGGTGGATTTATGATTTTCTCCATTTACTTTGTTTGTGCTTTTTAAATGTAATTGATTACATAATTTGATAATAAATACATAATCACCGATATACACAATTGCTTTAGATACAATTTTTAAATACAATTTGTGATATACAGTATGTTAATTTAATCTTTATTTAATACGTCAGTGCTGCAATAAAAAAAGATACACAAAGGATACTTGAGCAAATGCAGGAAATCAATGCCTGTACAGTTATTATTAACCTACATGCTTCCTAGTTTTGTAGAACAAGGTAAAATACAAACAATACCTCTTGAATGTAGGACACAATAGCTGCCTGAGTTTCAATGTCCAGCAGCTTGATTTTCTCTATGATCTCCTCCTTGCGCTCACACTAAGCACAAAAAAAACACATTTAACTAACGTGAAAACAAAGATGCATGTGATCAATGTTGCTCAATAAACAACACATATGTTGAAGAGAAGAACAGAACAACTATGTTTAGTAAATGTACATTTTAAGTGACTCACATTACTTGCAGGCTTCTGGCCTTCCTGGCTTATACAACTAGTAGAACCAGCACAGTAGGGATAAAAAGAAAAGCGCAAAGAATAAAAAATGGATGGTGTGAGGAAGAGACAAACGAAGCAGCGTTTAGGAAAATCAGGAGAAATGGCGAGTGATAGGACATTCCTGAGCATTAAAGCGGAATGGAATCATCGCAGACGGGAGGATCAGACAAGAACTACCCCACTCACAGGCAGCTTTATGAGATTCCGTACACTCTATTAATGTCTGCAGTAACAAAACACACTTCCTAGGACAGACAGGATGGAAGTCTAGGCCGTTACCCTAAATAGAAAGAGAGAGTTTTACCTGGACAGCACAGCCGAGAATCAACAACAAGAGCCTTTTCAATTCCTCCATGCTAGTGGCTGGGGGTGAATGAAGAAAAACTATTGGAATGGTGTGCGGTGAAACATCAAAATTGAAGCATCAAAAGAAAATGTAAAAAAACAAACACATTGTTTAATTAAACAAATTGTTTAATTATAGAGAAAGTGCAAAACTTTTCTGCTAGATTCAAATGAATTATGCAAAAACAATTGAGAAATTAACACAATTGGTCCTAACAATGCACACACACTCAAGGAAATAATCACATTTCTCGCTAAACACGACTTTTTAAAACACATAAAATATATTCTTCAGTGTTTAGAACACTGATATTTTTAAGCATGTTGTGCTCAGCATAATCATATTGTTCTATTGCAATGCGAGCTGTTGAGTTTGATGGGGAGGGAGATACGAAGATTGGTATATGATTTTAATGGAATAGCATGAGAATGGATAATGATTTACTTTTGATATTTACAGTCCTGGGGAATGCTCCAACACTACACACTTTTTAAGGGAGTTTATACTTGAAGAGAGGTCATATTATAAAGCATAGTTGTGGTAAGGATGAGTTAGAACCAAGTAGGTTTTTTATGGTGTTAGAAAGGTTTGCATTACATAACTTACATTTAATTTTGTCAATGTATCGTTTCAAAAAAAAGTTCAATGTGACCATTGGATTCTCAGACGCAACACAATGTATTTCATTCAAGCTGTAGATTGACACTGACCTGGCAAATAGCTTAACAAGAAGTGCAAGTACGACATAACAATAACACATACAAACACTCTCAGTGCACACAAAATAAACTAAATTAAAGCTTTGTTTTTCTCTATGCAAAACTTACTCCTGCAATATTTTTTGAGTGAATTGTTGACATTATAAAGTTTGATGCCAGACTCACCTGATATTGGATCCATAGCGATGCAAAGGATGTTTGGAAGGGGCATGACAATTAGTTGTTGCAGAGTCTCCTGTAACCCAAAAAGAACGGAGAGTCAATAAGGCAAAAAAATAATATAACACCAACGAAGAGCACCAGTGAAGAGCAAACGCTCTTGTTAAACCCTCCCACCTTTGACTTATTAAAAGAAACAAAGGTAAAAGTAATCAAAAATGTTTGATAATTAAATAATGACATGCACAAATCAATAATGGCCTTTTTATTTCAGTACTTCTTGGCTCTGAATAAGACTGAGGCTGGAGGCCCTCTTTTGGACCTCAGCTACTTGAACAAGTTGAAACTATTCACTCGTTTGGATTGTTGATGCTGAATGGTGCATGTTAAACGCAGCCTCTGTTGAGGTTCCCGCATTGGCTCATGTAAATTGCCAGGGTGAGACTACCAGCCCTTTAAGTGTGACTAGGAAGAGCTTGTGGACTTCTGCTCTCCCTCAGAGCCATGCAAGTGCTAGGTACTGTGAGTATGGTAGCAGAGTGTCCAGGGAGAATGCCAAGGACGAAAGGGGAGCTTATTATGCTAGCCGAGATCTGGTCTTGACTTCAGCCACTTGGTGACACAGTTTGGAGGCCGGTTGGCTTCAACTTCCTGTGACGCCCTCCAGCCGTCAGTTGGACATTCAGCGGGTTCTTGACCCTCTAAACTTTAGTGTCTCTTCATCCAATTCCAGCGTTACTTCCAGATTAAGACCCCGACGTTGCCGTTGCCATCCACAGACTCAATTTATCAACTCCGTGTCTGGCTGTTGTATACAGGGACAGTTGCACTTGCAAAGTGATTTAGACACAAGAATTAAATTATTTTGAGTCTCAGATGATCATGGTGGGTTCTTCAAGTCCTTTCTATTCTGTGTAGGTCCTACCAGAGGCGTGTTATCTCTGCCGATAATGCAGACAATTTTTCGGATTTGTTTGATACCCTCCCATTTTGTGTAGAACCCTTGCCATCGTTGAGCCTGTGGTCCTCCTTTAAGGCTTTGACTCTAGCTGATCTCGGCACTCGTGACCAAGATGAAACCCTCTTCTTGCTCATCCAACGTCCTTCCGTGTAAGCTCTTTATAAGAGTGTTTGATGTAATCTGCCCCTGGGTTACCAAAGCGGTAAACCTCTTCCTATCTGTAGGTTGTTTTTCCCCAATGCATTTAGGTATGCAAGTGTGGAACTTTTGTAATTGTTTATTTTTGTGTCTAAACAAGAAGGAGCTGTCTGCAATTAATACAAAACTCTGCTGCGAGAATTAAGACCAGCTCTTGTAGGAGAACTCACATCTCCTTAAAACTCTGCATTTGCTGCCAGTTTCTTTCAGGATCCATTTTTAAATTCTGGTTCTTACTTTCAGAGCTATTAATGGTTAGGCTCCACCTTACATCACTGATCTGATTAAGCCTTACACCCCAGCCCGGGCTCTGAGGTCTGTGGATCAGAATCTTCTAATGGTTCCTTGAACACACTTCCGGACCAGAGGAGAAAGATCCTTCCAGGTCTTTGCTCAGTAGCTTCGGATCAAGTCTATTGACTTCTTCAAGAAGCATCTCAAGGCCTATTTATTGGTGGAGGCATTTTCATTGGGCTGTTGTTTGTGTCACCATGTTGTCTTGGCCTTTTAAAGTATGTATTTTAACTGTATTGTTTTGTTGTATAAGCCCCTTGTGTCCCTGGTCTGTGAAAGATGCTTTACAAATAATAATTACTTACTTACTTACTTAATAATAAAACCAAGGTTAGTTGCGAGTTAATTAAACTTTCTCAGAGACAAGGCAGAGCCTCAAGATTAATCAATAGCAAAGCTCTGTTAGAGGTCTTAACAATATTCGTAGAACCTGGATTGTGTTAGATCCCAGGGGTTTCATTCCCAGTTTTAAGCCAGAAACACCAGCTCAACCGGACCTGAGCTTCAGTGCAAAGAGATACAGTTTCCTTTAGACCTGGAAGTAATATGATCCGTTTTTAACCAGCCTTCTAATTATTCCAACATTCCTTAATGTATGGAATGAATAAAACATGTCTGTAGCTGGATGCTAGGTTAAAGCAAGACATTTGCAGAGTCAAAAACCCAAATTCATTCATTTCAAAGTTTAATTAAATATTCAAGGGAAAAAGATTCTAATAGTGAATGGGTTGAGTCATTAAATAAAGACTTAATTCAGTGAGGGTCAGAAGCTGTTAAAATATTTAATTATACTACTATATCATTAGTTGCAAAAAAAAAAATAAATGACAATAAACAACAAACAATAAAAGTAGGTGTGTCAGTGCAGCTTTGTATTTATCGACATTGCACTGCAACCACTTCACCAGTGGAACACATCACTATGAACTTATCAATGTGTTTTGCAACAGTGACCCATTTACACACTTGACACAAACCGATTCATGACCAATAAATAGAGATTTAAAAATTGAGAGCCAGATGACACCAAGCTCTAGCTGGCTTCCGTTTCAACATTTTGGGAAAAGTCCAAATCAGATTAAAACATTTACTCTTTTTTTTTTTTTTTAACAATGAATAGCTCAAAGCTAATTGTCCATTTGTATAATAGTTCTAGACAACATGGACTTGAGACAATATTCAAAGCTAGCTCACATCTTTCCTGTAAGCCCTTCAAAGTCAAACTCTACAATTATTTTATACATGAAATGGACAAGATTATCGGTGCCCTTAAATTACATCTTTTGGAATCAATACCCGTAATACCAAGTAAATTGATTGCTGTAACTCTAATTGAGTTTTATTAGAAGCATCTACTGAAAAAAAACACAAAAAAGCAATTCAGATTCACAACTATAGCTTTATGATCTCTCCACTAGTGTTCCATGTGATTCACACCTGGAATCACTGCTGGACTTTTAAGAGCTTCCTACGCAGAAAAGTGATTAAAGATGTTTTGGTTGCTGCCATTCGCACGGTCAAGGTATACAGTGCCAGAACTGACCCCAGAAACATGTTCAAGATAATTTATCAGTACAACATAAGTCAGATATTATTTGGGAGCTTGCATCTGTGACTAAAGTAGGGCAGCGGACATCCCATTGGATGTAGCCTATTGTTCTGTTGTTCCCTCGGTAACAAAGGAGGGGCAAGTTGGAGTGCTGACTCACAATGTCTGAGGGGGAAACTTTAAGCCAGTTATTCACAATCATTTTGAAACCAAAGGTATTTTATCTGATCCAGCTCTTAGTGCCTTTTACAAAATATTAAAATAGAATTCAAGGTAGAAATGAGCCTATTCCGAAGAGGAGGTTTGTGGTTGAGGGACCACACATTATAAAGTACGTATAAACATAAGAAAGCAAGAAGATGATAAAAAAAGGTTTAAGATAGTGGACAAGAGATGATATTAAAAACACTGTGAAGAAATGAATTAGGGTCTAGTGGCCGTGCAAGTAAAAAAGTGAAGCTTATGCTTATCCTGGAGTTCTACAGCCAGTAAGAAAAGATAAGAAAAAAATAGCTTGATCATAAACATCAGATACAATCAGTTAGTTCTAAACTTCTAACGTAGTAGAAGCCAACCCAAGCTGAAACCGGTCATATTTTGTTTTTATATATATTTTTTACTATATTTCTCTCAGTAATTTTATGTATAGTTGAGGCTACATTTTGTTCCTTTTGACTTAAATAATTAAAAAATAAAATATCTGAATGTTTAAGTCATGTGTTGATAATGAGTCAATGTGAGGGGTTTGTGTGTAGCTGTGTTTGTTTTAAAGCAAGGATGTTGACTGGCCAAAGATTAACCATGAGATTAACCCCAAACTGCCCTGAATGACCTAGTTTACAATTTATGCAGTGGGTGTGTTTTTCGTGTTTGATTTTTGTGTGTGTGTGTGTGTGTGTGTGTGTGTGTGTGTGTGTGTGTGTGTGTGTGTGTGTGTGTGTGTGTGTGTGCAAAAAAAAATACTATGTGGACAACAAATATGTTAATGTATTTTGGAGCACATCATCAGAACTTCTTACCAGATAGTAGATCTTGATATGTCTTAGGAGGACAATGAGGTTGTGAAGGCGGAGCGAAGCGTCATTGTGGACATTCGTGTTCAGTCTTTGATTGGTCTGGCTGGGATCACTATGGAGATACACACACCTTAAATGAGCACTCAGGGTGATGTAATAACAGCCCGTTTAAGAAAAGCAACAGACGCACACACTCACCCACCCACATATCCAGACAAGCAGACCCTTTTGCTTAAGAAGCATTTACTCCTGATTTGTATACAGTGACGCCCATTAAAGTTTGATGAGCATTTTTTGAATGAAAGCTTCTTTTTAACTCCGTTAGCCCAGGACACAAACTGTTATATTTATAAATTCTTTTAACAACTTCAGAAAAACCACAGACCAAAACCATTTTGGGAACATTAAGTCATTCCAAAATCGGTGTGTGACATTTTGTACTATTAATTACCATGCGATTTGTATTTGTGGTCAATTCTTTCACATATCTAATCCTATTTCATGGTTGACTGATGCTCTGACAGAGTGATTTGCAAGTAGTATAGTACAGATGATGACCTTCTTTTCAGTAACCCACTTTCTCATGCAACAACACAGAGAATCCCCATAATCAACATACAGAAGTAGAACAATGAAATGGTGGTCGTAGACAATAAAATCAAACACAGCCATGTCAGGCATGTGAGGGGGTAGGAGGGCTTAGCACGAATAAAGTCTATATGTATAGTACATGCATGCTCAAGACCCGTCCTTTATGCACTTTATACAACTGTGTCCCATTGAATATTTTTTATTCCCTGCACTGCTTCAGTGCTTGAATGAGGCAATGACACATTTATTTTTTATCCTAGCCAGCCTCTAGATGCTGCCATGTGCAGGTATTCAACAATATTTATGTTCTTTGGTTGTTTTTTTTAGCAAGTTTGGTGAAGGAAATACTTCAATGTGCCATCTGACATCAATACATTCCAGATTAGTTTTGCAGTTCTAAAGAAGGAGAGGAAATTGACTTCATCCCAGATCGATACGCGCAATAATCGTTTGACCTTTGCAGAAAAACTATATATTGTCATGAGGGTTAATTAATTATTTCCTTTTTTTTGTTTAAACATACGCCTAAAAGTGGCCACATGTCATCTTATGTATTCTTGTTTTAGAGCAGCTGCTCCATGGAATATATTCAGGTAAACGTGATCCGTCCTGTGTGGATAAGTCAGTGTCAGGTTTCACTACAAACTGTCTGCTTCTCACAACTACCATGGTGATCATGTTTAAAACTGCAGAGGAAGGACGCATACAACCTGAAACTAACAAGCCAGGATGTGGTCACACAGATGCCGTGATACAGACTGAGTGATGAAACAAAAGGTAGATACACACAAAAAAGTCAAAAATACAACATACATCTGTGTCATGATCTTGTGCAGGAACACGCCATCCACAAGCTCCATAAACATGTTCACCCGCTCCTCTGAGCGCTCATCGTCACAACCTGGACCCAGGGGTCCCAGTGTCCGTACCTGGAAGAAAACAGATGTAATTTTATAATTTAAAATAAAGTAACTTTTATTGTCAGATTCAACATGTTCTCATTCATAACCAAATTACCTTTACTTACGTCTATCAACTGAGAAAAATCTCTAAACATAGGAAAATGATGTCACAACACAATCTTGAGCTTGTAATCCATGCGTATGTCTGCTCTACTTTAGACACGAAAATAAACGGTTACAATAGTCTAAACAAGAAGGAGCTGTCTCATCTGTAGTTAATACAAAACTCTGCAGCAAGAATTCGGACTTGCTCTAGTAGGAGAACTCACAGTTTCCCGATCCTTAAAACTCTTCACTGCTTCCCAGTTTCTTTCAGGTTCAATTTTAAAATTCTGGTTCTTACTTTCAGAGCCATTTATGGTGAGGCTATTTATCAGTGATCAATTCCCCGACCGGTACCTATTCCTACTTAACTATTACTGACTCCATATTCCTGAGCCAGTTAAATCAAAATAAAATAAAATTCAAATCTTTAAAAAAATAAACCTCCAGTTCCCTTAAAGTCTTCACATGTCACATGTGTTCACATGTCAAGATGAGAATGGCGCTTATGTGGCACGAAATGTTTTTCTACTAGTAATCTTTATTACTTTTCCACTGCTTTGTTCATACATATATAATAATCTAATCCAGTTAATTAACTTACATATTTTAAAGTATATCATGGAATTTATCTGTGTTTTCACAAAAACACACCTACACATATTTTCAATTAAGACACATCAATTAACCTCTTTATAGTTTTGAAACGTTAGAAGAAACAGATGTGACAGGAGCATCAATGCAATTGCAATCAGTGACCCAAATAAATCCTTATAATACACATGTATTGTTGGAAATTGGAGGGAATTAAGAATTCCTAGTTAACGCCAAATAAGGTAAAAGAGGTTAAGTGGTTAATGCTTCCACCTGACAACAAAACAAATAAATATAAATAAATATAAATAAATGCAAAACAAATAGACTCAAGGACTCATTCATTTCTCGGGCTATTAAATTGTACAATTCTGAGTTCGGGGGCAGGAGTGGAGTGAAAGAATCTGGATGTTCAGTTCTATGTTAGTCTTTGTATCCTTTTTCTTTGTTGTTTTTCTTTGATCTATGTTCTTTATCTTTATGTTTGGACTTAGATTGTGTCATCTTGTTCTTTTCTCTTTATGTTCTTGTTCTTATTTTATTTTGATTTATTTTTTATTTTTCATGAAAAATTGCTGTATTTTCTGTGGCTATTGGAAAAAAACAATTAATAAAGTTTTAACCTACCTTACCTTACCTTACAAGGCTATTCAAACCTGCTTCCTGCTTGTGGGGGTTAACTCCCCAAACGTATGCACTCAAAACAAACAGGGCCACGTTATAGGTTCTGATGTGAAAATACAAACCCATGCCACTGCCTCGCTGGTAAAGAATGCTAACCAAAGACAATAATCTTATTTGATCACTAGGTACCATAAAGTCCAAGAAGCTTTCTGTGTCAAGGGGCAACCTGCATGTTCAAGGCAGGTGTTTCTCTTGCACCTACTACACTGTTTGCTTAAATCTAAAGTAAATAAAACTTCTTTTTTTTTTTTTTTTTTTACTGTTGGAAGACGTTTGTATATAACGAGTTTAATCCACTTCGAAATAAATAGTGTTTTCAATGCACTCAAGGCGGTCGTAAAAACAAAACATTAGCACAACTTTCACTCACCCAGACCACTAGGGGAGACTCCAGGAAAGAGGCCAGGAGATCGGACAGAGTCACATCCATTGCTGCTGGAACAAGGATCCAGGTTCGCGTATCGTTTACGGATCAATTCTCCATCCACATGAGAATCGAACGATGACGTCGTGGCTTCACAACCGTCTCACCGGGACAAAGCGCCGCGGGGCATCGACTCCCCCCCGCACGAGCCCTTTTCCTCACTATTGTCTCGCGGTGTTCCACTTTCCACCATGCGAACAGGAACACGTTTGCGAATAAGAAAAAGGAAAAAACACAAATAAACACCGTCCAAGAGTACTTCCAAAACAGTTAATCCCAGAGGAAGAATGTCCACTTTCTTTCCAGCAGTGGGAAAAAAAACACTTGTTCCAACTTCGTCCAACTGGCGTTGCCAAGGAGACACGACTAGAACCACAAAAAAAGCAAGAATGGCTTCTAAAAATAGTTAGAAGAGAAAGGAAAGTCTCCGTTGTGTTTTGTTTTTTGTTTCCAAGGAAGCAAATATCAATGTTGCTTCTGTTTAATGCTAGCGCTGCATCTTTCTTCTTCAACACTAACTTGTCCGGTGTGAGTACCATTTCGGTCCGCCCTACTGGTTCAGTCCGGGCACTTCCTACGTGATGACGTCATAGGTAGAAAACGCTAACGTTTTTTCTTTTTATTTTTTTTAATTTTTTTTTTATTGTTCATGACTAAACATACAATTAACAGGGCGGTTAGATGACACTTTGTTCCACACATAAAACATTTATATACACAAAAAGGTGCATGTGACTTTTACCCTAACGGACTATATCCAGGCTACATGTGACGACGCCGCTGATTGGATGAACCGTGTTCAATGCTGCTTTTAAAACTTAGGAGAAATCAATACACATTCACCGTTTTCGTTTTAAAATGTTAACATACATTTATTTGGCGAGCACTGTTAGTTTCTTAAATGTTTATATTTTGTTGTGCGGTCACAAGTGTTTTATTTTAGTCAAACACTTTTCCGCAAATCAGCGGCGTTATCAGTTGTTGTTATACATGTCACGTGGGTCTAGGGTCAGGAAGTGATGGACGGACTCTTTGAACATGATTCGATTGACAAAGATCTTTGTTAACAAAAATGTATGAGTTGTATGTAAATAAGTGTCCTTCAATTGCTAAGTTGACGTTATGTTTTCTTTCTTATGTCTTTATTTTTTTTTTAAATAACTACAGCTTTGTTTTACAGTGGTGGACGAACTTTTATAATTAATACTATTTCTTTAATACTTTATAAGAGATTGGAAGATATAATTAATTATTAAGTCATTATTGTGACTATCAATGATGTTTTGTTACCACTTGATGTCAGTGTTGATCAACACGAAGTTGTGGCTTATCTTTTTAAGGGTTTTAGAAAACAAAACAAACTCATTGTGAATTGCATCAAATATTGGTTCTATTGCTCTATACTTTCCTTTATGGATGAAATATTTACAATATGTACGAATGTTGTTTATATATGGAAAATGAAATAAAAATCACCTATAAACATTGTCTTTCATTGCTAAAGGTTCCAGTCATAAATGTATAACCAAAGGGCCGCAGAGAAATCACAATGAAAAAACAAATTAAGTAATTAATTGTACTTTCACCATATTATATATATATATATATATATAATATAATTACACACAGAGTGATATATTTGAAATGTTTATTTCTTTTAATTTGGATGATTAGTACTGACAATTATTGAAAATCCCAAATTCAGTATCTCAGAAAATTAGAATATTAGTTACGACTAGTACAAAAAATTATTTTTTTTAGAAATGTGGGCCAACTGAAAAGTATGAACATGGAAAGTTTCAGCATGTACGGCAATCAATACTTAGTTGCAGCTCCTTTTGCCTGAATTGCTGCAGCAATACGGCGTGGCATGGAGTCGACCAGTCTGTTGCACTCCTCAGGTGTCAGAGAGCCCAGGTTGCTTTAATAATGGCCTTCAGCTCTTCAGCATTGTTGGGTCTGGCATCTCGCATCTTCCGCTTCACAATACCCCATAGGTTTTCTATGGGGTTAAGGTCAGGTGAGTTTGCAGGCCAATCAAGAACAGGGATACCATGGTCCTTAAACCAGGTACTGGTAGATTTGGCACTGTGTGCAGGTGCCAAGTCATGTTGGAAAATGAAATCTTCACCTCCATAAAGTTGGTCGGCGGCAGGCAGCATAAAGTGTTCTAAAACTTCCTGGTAGACTGCTGCATTGACCCTGGACCTCAGGAAACACAGTGGACCAACACCAGCAGATGACATGGCACCCCAGACCATTACTGACTGTGGAAATTTTACACTGGACTTCAGGCAACGTGGATTCTGTGCCTCTCCTGTCTTCCTCCAGACTCTGGGACCTTGATTTCCAAAGGAGATACAAAATTTACTTTCACCTGAAAACATAACTTTGGACCACTCAGCAGCAGTCCAGTCCTTTTTATCTTGAGCCCAGGCGAGACGCTTTTGACGTTGTCTCTTATTCAAGAGTGGCTTTACACGAGGAATGCGACAGCTGAAGCCCATATCTTGCATACGTCGGTGCGTGGTGCTTCTTGAAGGACTGACTCCAGCTACAGTCCACTCTTTGTGGATCTCCCCCACATTTTTGAATCGGTTTTGTTTGACAATCCTCGCGTTTATCCCTCTTGCTTGTACACTCTTTTCTACCACATCTTTTTCTTCCCTTCGCCTCTCTATTAATGTGCTTGGACACAGAGCTCTGGGAACATCCAACCTCTTTGGCAATGACCTTTTGTGTCTTGCCCTCCTTCTTTAAAGTATCAATGGTCTTCTTTTGGACAGTTGTCAAGTCAGCAGTCTTCCCCATGATTGTGTGTCATACAGAATCAAAACGAGAGACCATTTAAAGGCTTTTCCAGGTGTTTTGAGTTAGAGTTAGTGTCTTCAATATCTGACCTTTTCACCATATTCTAATTTTCTGAGATGTTGAATTTAGGGTTTTCATTGGTTGTCAGCTATAATCATCTTCTTTTTGGCAAAAAACACTTGAAATGTATCAGTCTGTTTGGAATGAATGTATACATTCTACAGGTTTGACTTTTAAATGGAATTAATGAAATAAATCAACTTTTTCATGATATTCTAATAATTTGACCAGCACCTGTATATAGATTCACCAATAAACACACACTACAATATACATTTTGTTGGCAACTTTTGAATGATTTATTTACGTCTTTTTACATGTTTTTATATATATTTTGTATTTATATGTTTGTATGTCTTATATTTCTTTAACCCCAGCAAGACAAAAATTCACACCCCATTGCTAATTTAAGGAAAGAATGATTTGGATTTATTTAACGATCAAATTTTACACAACTGACTGTTCAAAGTGTTCATTCAACTGTGAAGTCAAATGGGAGGTGCCAGCGAAAGTCCCATAAAAAAACCTGGAGAGTAAAGGTAAAAAGTCGTTAAATAAAACATAGACACGAAAATAAAACAACTTTTTGATATACAAATTACCAATTATATACAAATATAGAATACTGACAAAATGGACGGGTTTATGTTGGAAAAATTCGAGCCTGTGACTTTGGACTTTTTAAATGACCTGGTTGGCCACTATATTTTGAATAAAAAACTTTAATATATTTATATTGTTATTCAATAAAATCACTATCACTATATTTAAAAGTGTGTATCATAATGCAACTTTATGAATTCAGTGTCACGGTAAACCTTAATCCTGACCCTTAGTCAGAGGTATAATTAAAATTGTTAATTTAAAAGTTTACTCTTTGTATCAACTTTGTTGTATACTATTGCAAAACATTTACTCTTAGAAATATCTTACCTGTGAAACAAATCAAAGCTTTTAAATTCCGTAGGTTTCATTTTATATCACCCTTTTTTATTTTAGGTGTAATTGGTGTTTTTTACTAGCGTACTTTCTTTCATCAGTTGCAAACAGATAAGAAAGAGGAAAAAACAATCACAGGGTATAATAGTATTGTGTTCATCCTGTGGTGAGGTAAGTAAGTAAGAAAGTAATTAATTTGTATTTATATAGCGTTTTTCCAGACCAGGGTCAAAAAGCTCTTAAACAATCAAAACAATATTCAATAAAGTATATACTTTAAAGGTCAAGATAATACTGAGAACAACACAGGAGTTCCAGAAAATCAAGGAAAAGCCTACACAGATAAAAACGTCTTAAGCTGTTTCTTGAAAGGTATCCATTGTCCAGTTACAGTTTTTCATGGATAGCAAATTTAAGCTTAGTTGTTGTGGTTCATTAAATATTGGACCTGATTATTATCATTATCTAGCCGTTTATAAAAGTCCTCAAATACTTTTTATTATTTTCTTACTGTGTGTGACAAAATAAATTCTTAAAACCTTATACTAAATTAATATATATTATAAACTCGTATTATATCTATATTATATGATTGCTAGCTGGATAGCCCCAAAAAAGATAGTTTAGTTCAATACTTGTAATCGCGATTTATCTCATTTGGGGTGTAAACAAATAAAATAAAACAAACAGAAGGCTGAGAGGATATCAATAATTCAACCAAAACACAAAATGAGTGTTCCGTGTTCAAAAAGTGTCCACTTGCATCCTTATCAACAAGATTAGCTCATTCCATAATTTCCATAATTTCCTTCAACTCCCTCAATCTGTCAGCGATGGTAACTGTCCAGCCGAATTTTGGAACAAAGTGTGGAGGGCAAAACTAAATATCCATGTGTAGAACAGTTTTATGGGAGTGTAAACAGAACACAAGAACAAATGTCTTGTCAACATAGAGATGCATTTTGTCCTAATCCTAACTTTTTCAAGAATGATTCCGAAAGGGGAAACCATTATGAGCCATTAAAAACAAAACCATTGAAAAGACTGAAAACAGAGTACTATGTATGCCAGACCTCTATGTGGAATTGCAACGGTCTTGCAACCGACAAGAGGGCAAGACTGACTTTGTCTCTGTGTGGATAAAATCTTGATTATTTTATTGAAATCACAGAGCATAGCACAAGCGAGTATGGCAAGCCAATAGGGCAGATATATTTTGAAACACTGATGCCACACGTCAAAGTGGACAAGTTAACTTGATAATAACATGTGAACGCTGCTTGATTATCAACAACTACTTTGTGTATTCATTTAGAATAAATAGCTTTAATTCTGTAGTTGAACCGAATGAGCAAATGTTAGAAAAGGAGCTTTGTATCTTAAACATTTGAGCAATCTCGGACCAAACCTGGAAGGAGGCAGATTCAATAAATAGAAGAAACAAGGGTTTTCTACTTTCAACTGAATGGTTTATTCTTTTTTACTACCTGGGTTCAAATAAACACTGTAAATGACATTATATTCTATTGGTGCTTTATATTTCTTGTATTTCTATAAAGACTGAATGGATACTTCAATTTTGCGGTATCCACTACACAGTGTCTCCAGAATATGGAAGATAGATTTCCTCCTCCACTGAGAATGTCTGTCACTGTCTGTGCAATAAGCAAGACGGACAAAACATTTTACTCAGTTGGCTTAAGTGCAGAATAAAATGGATTTTGAAAAAGCATCACCCTGTTCACGCTAAAGCATCCAACCCTGTTAGTAAAAACTGCTGGGAAGACTGACAAATACGGATTATAAACTGACATTAATAAATATATGTGTTAATGTGTAAATAAAACAATTCCAGTGACTTCAGTCTTCATGTCTTTTTGTTGTTACGTTGTAACACCAAAATAAGAGAGTCCTGCTGTTGAGCAGCTACTTCTTTTCTGTCTTTGCTGTGTCTTCATGTCTTAGAGATTTTAAAAAAGCCTCTAAATGTGCATTCAGAGATTGCGCCTGTGGACTTGCCAGGCTTATTTTAGAGGCTAGCCATCCAATGACCTGATTGGACGTCTGCGGAGCATCGTATTTCTGAGTGGGCGTGTCTTGTTGGTGCAAGATTGTATCCAAGAACCCAAGGCTCTTTGGATCAATTTCTTTACGTGGCTCCGTAATTTTGTCAGTCAGAAAATGTATTTTCTTACACGGATTAATGAAGAAGTTCTTGTAGAGTTCAGGTGATTTGACCTTTCTGCTCATTTCAAAATGACCAAGAAAAAGTGGGGAGCGCTCTCAGACGTGCACTAAACATCTGGAACACTCAACCCAAAGCCTCTCAGAAAACCTTCTTAAATATCAAACCTTTGCCTTTGAAATCATCCAGCCTTGCAGGTTTCTTTTATTGTGAACATCTGTCTTTGTGACATCATCCAAGTATGATGCTGATGTCACCAGGGAGGATAGCCTAACTAACTAGAAACAAGAATGCATACAGGTCTTGTAAACAAATTCATTATCAGGTCAGTCAGGGGTAACCATATGTTGGTCTTTTTAGGGTTGTACGCAAGATGTCCAAATACTTTCAAATATAAATATTGTATTCAAATTTCTCTTGTGATTACTTCCTGGCTGCTTTTATTTTATATATTTACTGCCTATTGGTTCAAAGTGCATTCAGGTCAAGTGTATGAGAATGTAATAACAAAGTGCATCCAGAATGCATGCCTTCCGCCTTACATATGAGGAGGTTTTGAGGGATCGCAGAGGTTCTTTCGGCTTCTTCTGGTTCAGGGTTTACAGCAACTGTTGCTGCGAGGTAAGCGGCAGATGACGTGGCAGCCAGTGGGCCAGCAGCAGCACACGGGTTGTCAGTTAGAAAATAAATTAATAAATAAATAAAGCAAGATACAACTATTGTACTTACCATGACAATACAATTGTGCACGTGATAACTATGGTATCATGATGCAGTCTCAGATACTGTTCATCACAAGACAATTTCCTATATATCAACTATAATATATTATGACGTGTGTGTAACAGAAGAGTAGAATAATATTCCTCACAATGTTTGTATCAATTCGAGAGCATTAAAGTTCTGTGCTGCAATGTAATATACCTTAAAAATGTAGTAATAAATGTAAAAATAATATATTCTATTTTTTAAGTATATACTTAATTCAAACATTACAAGACATTTAGAAAAAAACCACAACGTAACAGGTGAATGTTAAACTGAAAAGCCACCTTTATTCTAGCAGATTTAAGTTACTGTCCTCTGTATCCTGTTCTCCATACGACCATCACCCTCAGCAAAATCCACCTTTGCCTGTTTCAGCTGTTCAGGAGACAATAGACCACCAGGTCCACCATAGACAAGCCTCAACTTCCTGTGGGTCTTTCCGTCTTCTGCAGAGGGTAGTCCACAAAAAACATAACCAAAATACTGTTATCAACCTTCAAAAGTCCGTATTTTATAAACGCATGCATAACATCAGAATGGCAGTTAGTGCTTTATAAAAAATATTCAAAGATTAGTCCTTAGCTTTAGAAGAAAGGTAAGACCATACTATATTCCATATTTGAACGAGACAGAGTTGGACATGATGTGCTTTAAGTAAGTAAGTAAGTAAGTAAGTAATTCTTATTTGTATAGTGCTTTTCTAGACCAGGGTCACAAAGCAATCAAAACAATATTCAATAAAGTATATATTTTAAAGATCAAGATAAAACTGATAACACAACATGAGTTCCAGAAAATAAAGGAAAAGCCTGAACAAATAGAAACGTCTTAAGATGTTTCTTAAAGGAGTCAGTAGACTCCATCAAGCGCAAAGAGAGAGGAAGATTGTAAGTGACTTCATCCACTGGCAAACTTCATTAAAAAATCAATCAACAGATTTAGCATGGCCCCAAACAAGGTTGAAGATCATTCCAAAGCTTAGGAGCAACAGCCTGGAAGGATTTCTCTCCTCTGGTCCAGAACCATCAGTAGATTCCGATTCACAGACCTCAGAGTCCAAGCTGGGGTGTAAGGATGGATCAGAGATTTAAGGAGGAGCCTGACCATGAATCGCTCAGAAAGTAAGAACCAGAATTTTAAAGTTGATCCTGAAAAAAACTGGAAGCCAGTGAAGAGTTTTAAGGATCGTAGAAATGTGAGTTCTTCTACTTGAGCTGGTCAGAATTCTCGCTGTAGAGTTTTGAATCAACTGCAGGCGAGACAGCACCTTCTTGTTAAAACATGAAAACAAACTGTTGCAATAGTCCAGACGAAAAGACACAAACGCATGGATTACAAGCTATATTTTTCTCAGTTGAAGGAAACAGTTTCTGGTCAGTTTTCTGCAATGTTGAACTAGAGACATTTCTTTGTCCAATACAACACCCAGGTTTCTCAAGTTGAGTTTGACAGACTGACCTAAGTCACCCAAGTACTGACTCAACCCTGGAACTTTATCACTAGGAGCAATAACCAGAGTTTCAGTTTTGTCCACATTTAGCTGCAAAGTGTTTTCACTCAGCCATTGTTTGATTTCTACCAAACAAGTGACTAAGCTGTTCAGCCTCTGGGGCTCAGATGGATCAAAAGAACAGTAGAGCTGGATGTCATCAGCAAAAATATGGTTAGAAACATCAGGAAATTTCTGAATGATTTTACCCAGGGGAATCAATCACAGCAAAACAATAAAGGACCCAGAACAGAAACTTGAGGGACTCCACACAACAGATCTGCCGATTCAGACCACATTTGATTGGCAGATACACTAAAACTGCGCCCAGAAAGGTATGATGAGAACCATTGTAACCCAGACCCAGACAGTCCCACTTCATCCCTCAGTCTTCTAAGCAGGATCTGGTGATCGACCGTGTCAAATGCATTGGGAAAAAACCCTGTGGAAAGGGAGGGGTTCACCGTATTGGTAACCCGGGGCCCAATTACATCAAACACTTTGATAAAAAGCCTACAATGAAGGACGTCATCTGAGCGAGGGAGCGAAGAGGAGGGTTTCATCTAGTTCACTAGTGCCAAAATCTGAACTGAAGCAAGACCAAGAGGAGGAGACAGGCTCAGGAGAGTAGGGGTTCCACACAAAGTGGAAGAGATTTTGTCAATGAAAAATCTCAACAATGCATTGCTGTCAGCTACCACCATCTCATTGTATGAAGACATCAGATCACTGAGGTGAAGTCTGTGCACCTCAAGTTTAGTGGACTTCAAGAGAAGCTCAGTCTTTTGACAAAGTCTCTTCAGACTCAGGAGATCTTCATTTGTCCAAGGGTGTTTTTTCTGAATTTTCTAGTTCAATTTAACAGCTGCCACTTGATTCAGTATTTCAACACAATGAGTAGTGAAACAGTGAATCAAACTGTCCACGTTTAGGCAGTCATTGAAGAAAAGAGGGTCAAACATGGCAGAAAAACTGTCTGCAGTATCAGCTGAGATAACACGCCTCCGAGACCTAACTTTCAAAGGCTTAGGTTCAGGGATGAAGTCCAGGTTAAACAAGACAAGAGAATGATCACTCAGATGGACATCATGTACAGATCCAGGCCAAGAGTAAAAATAAGTCTAAAGTGTGGCCTTTTTGATGAGTGGGTTCAGAAACATGTTGCTCAAAATTAGGCTTCAGTTAAAGTTAAAAGTTCTTTAGCAGAGCAAGATTTGACATCATCAACATGAAGATTAAAGTATCCAAGAATAAGAACAGATTCTATTTGAATAATGGAAGATAAGAAGTCACTGAAGTCTTTCAAGAACACCGCAGCAGGAACAGGTGGGCGGTAGATTGACACACAAAAGAAAGGTCTTGTAGAACCAACCAAGAGAGGAAGCCCAAATATTTCCTGCGTATTACTTTTAACCAATTTAATTTCTTTAAAGCAATAGCCTTACACTATTGGACGATATGCAGCGTTGCAATTAAATGCAACTCCAAAAAGGAAAAAAACTTGTGGCTTGAGGCTGCCGTGGACACCAGACAAGGTATTTAAATTCACTGACTATCCAGCCTAAATCTGGACGTATGGCCACTCTAGTGGCAGCGATATCAGCAGCAGCACAACTGATACGCCACGGCAGAGGAGCATAGTGGTCCAGTCATTATCTTGTGGCTCCTTCCTCCTATAATATCTTATATTTTAAACTGTTCACTGCTCATATTCTATGTTACTTTTAAGCACCATATGATCAGTGTCAAAAAGGGAATGTTCACATGACTGCACGTACTCTTGTAAGTAATCTTAAACATCTACATCGTAAATCAGAATTCCCCAGGTCCAAAAAGGGTCATCCACATCGTAAACTATACATTTTTCTTTGAATCCTGAAACTGGTCAGCACTAGGTGGACTAAAGACAGGCGTTGGGAAAATGCATCTTCAGATATTGTGTGTCCTGTGAACCTTTACTTGATAACGTCTTGGTAGACAGTTGAGTTACAATGTTAAGTTTCACCTGCATTCTGGTACGATCTGTTCCTCTGTACTATGCATGAGCCTGTATTTAAGGTGCCGAGAAACAACTCTCTGCAGCACTTTTGCAGGAGAGACAAATTTCCTTCATTCAGACAAAGAACCTGATTTTACAATTGGCTTCACAAACAGCCTGAGAGGATTTTTGCGAGGACGAAAGCCCGGACACAAGTCCCCGGCTTCAAGTCCTACCAGGACCAAGGAGAGACCAGACAAAAGAGGCGCCTCAATCTAAAGGTAAGCAGAAACCTGTTTTATTCATATATAACGAATTCTGAACATTGAATACTCTAAAAGCATTTTGTCTGGTTCATACGAGGTAATGGTTATTCTCACAAAATAGAACATTTTGAATCTCTGTTACACCAAAAGGTTTTTAAAACGATTTGGAATCGCATACATTTTAAAAGAGCTATTTGGAATCGCACAAGGTTTAAAAGAGCAATTTGGAATTGATAAAGGTTATAGGTTAAAGCAATCCAGGATCGCCAAGATAAAAATTTGGATAAAATTAAATTTTGAAAAGCGATCCGGGATTGCTAAGGTTCAGATTTAATTAAAAATAAAGGTTAAAGCGATCTGGAATCGTCAAAGGTCAAATTTGAATAAAAATTAATTCGAATATTCTAATCGCCAAGGTGATATTTGGTTAAAATTATTTTTAAAAGTGATCTGGGATCAAATAAGGTTAATTTTTCTAGAATTATTTAAAGGAAAAAAAGAACAAAC
The DNA here is from genome assembly GCF_982586985.1 of Callionymus lyra. Taxonomy (NCBI): domain Eukaryota; kingdom Metazoa; phylum Chordata; class Actinopteri; order Syngnathiformes; family Callionymidae; genus Callionymus; species Callionymus lyra. The sequence continues at coordinate 23,179,199 of NC_141835.1, forward strand.
TAGAAATGAGAATAATGTAGAAACTTGTGAAAAAATGGTTGGAGTCTCCCCCGGGCTCGGGAGGAGATTTATATTCCAGGGTGTGGAAGAGAAATGAGGTTAGATTTCCGGGTTATTGCTTGGCTGTGGTAGGGAGAAGATTTAAGCGTTTTACTGACAAGGGTGTGGAGTGTGGCGTGCTGCCAAGGTTTGCGGAGAATGAAGCTCAGACTGTGGAAGAATGGGAAGCGTGTGAGAATGCTTAAATTAAGAGGGACTGAGGCATTGGGTGAGAAGAAAAAAATGTTTCGGAAAACTATACATGATGAATGGAAAGAGTTGTACAGTGATTTGCTGGGTTTTGGTGCGGACATAGTGGAGACGCTGACAAAGTTTGCTATGAGCAAAAGTGCGACTGTTTAGTCTTTCAAAGTGGCTGCTGTTGAACCTATGACCCCTTTTGTTAAAATTGACATCACTAAGACTACTTTCTCACATATCAATCCATTCGTAGCAAAATGTATTTTCTTCATTCAGACAAAGAACCTGATTTGTTAAAATTGACATCACTAAGACTGCTTTCTCAAATACCAATCCATTCGTAGCAAAATGTATTCCCTTCATTCAGACAAAGAACCTGATTTTACACTTCTCTTACTTCTTCAAACAAAGGTCTTGACAATAAAAACATGGTGTGTGCATGGTTTCCTGCCTCAGTGGGTAACTTACTCCTGGCCTTCGGTTGAGGCCTTTGCTGATACCTTAACTCTGTCTGGGTTGTTCTGAGGCTGTCAAAGCGAGGTGTGCTTTTATTCCCATTACTTCCTGATTCCAAAGAAGACTGGCGGTTGGAGGCCCATATTCGACCTCAGCTACTTAAACAATTTTGGGTGTGGATGGTTAAGCATTTGTTGTTCGTGTGTCCAGGGGACTTGATGATGTCAATTGACCTGTTGAGGCATACTTTAATGTCCCTATAGTCAGAAGCCATCAAAGGTATATAAGTTTTGCCCTGGAGGACTGGGTGTTTCGATGCACACAGCTACTCCCTGGCGCACAGTACCTTCACAAAGTGTCTAGAGGTGGTCCTGGAACAACTGAGGGACGATGGACGGAGGATCTTGATCCAACTGGACAACTAGTTGATCCTAGCCAGGTTGCCCTGGTCTGCGCTTACAGAATGTCTTTGGTTGCCACAAAGGACCAGAGAACGAGGATGCAGCAATTTAGGAGAAACTAGGGAGGAGGTAAACAGTTTGATAGAAGGCGAAGAGCATGAACTACATTTTATGCATTAATTTTGTGAGATCAGCCGCAAAGCAATCGAACTACATTGCCCACCTGTTCGCCCTTTCTTGGCTGAGTCACAATATGAGGAAATGTGGTTGGCTGCACCCAGCTGGCTAGTGAGTTCATTGAGCTTTCACAGAGACTAAGTAGAGCCTCGATGATTAACCAATAGCAAAGTACAGTTAGAGGTCTTTGCACCAATTGTTGAACCTGAACATATGTCTAGATAACTTAAGGGTTTTCTTTTTTTTGTTTGTTCAAATGATTATATACAGTAATAAAGTGGTTTGCATTTTGATAAATATGTCTTATGCTCTTGAACGCATCATAGCAGTCCCAACATTATTGAATGCAAGGGACAAGCTGTGCAGTTAACCCACATCATGTTTCTTTACGTCTGTATAACCAAAGTGTACAATGTTCATGTTTTGACGTTGTTAATGCAATGAGACCTAGCTGTTTGAGTAGAAACACAATGAAAGATGGAGGGTCAGAATAAGTCTTGGTTGTGTTGACGGATAAGTTTGCCATTTTCTCGGTTTTGCCTCGTCATAAAAGATTGTTTCGATCCATGTTCTTTTGGTGTTAATTTAAAGAACAGCTGGTGAAAAAAAAAATACTATGTTTTTTATTGGGAAAGGTCTGGTTGACTTGTGGGGATCTTTGGCCTCATTTTTAATAATAGAAGTTTGGTTTTAAAAACATTTTGGGACTTGCGATGCACTTCGTTTTTATGAACATTGTCTTCTACAATAAATTCCATTTTGAGCTTTGAGTTATCTCTGGTCATCTACCTCTACAGTATGTCTTATGGCTGCTTATACAGTCACCACACAATATATGTGGAGCTGAAGACTGACTTATTCAAGGACTAATGTCAACCCTTTCAGATTCGGTTTTGAAATGATCACTGTTTGGATGTTGTTTTTACCATCAACAACACGTTATCATGTGCTTTCAGCATTCTATTTTTCTGTGTCTTCATTTCTCTCCATCTGATATGAAATTATACTGGATCCCAGTGTAATGACCCTGGTCTAGAAAAGTACTTTAAAAATAACCATTACTTACTTACTGTCTGACTTACTGTACTTACTAAGGAACAGACAACATGAGAGCTCATATTAACACAGCATAACCCTTAGTGCTGATCTGACTGCGACCTTTGAACCTGCCCTCCCACAATGCCTGAGGGGGACTGATCAAATAAAAGCACATGTAGTTTTTATTCTTGCAAGTGAGGACGGAGATTACTGATGAGTAGAGAGGATTTTCACCTCACCCTAACCATGAGGTACAGCGGCCTATGTGTGATGTTTCTTCTCTGTGGCTTCACACTAGCACGTAAGTCCCAATAAATCTAAACTCTAACTGATCAATACTATTTGCCTGAAAAAATACGTTTTGTTTGTGCTTTGTAGAAGTCATTAAACTGTTATGTGTAATATAATGCAAATTTGTTTTTACATCTGCAAAGATGTAAAATTTCTAATAATAAGTATTGAAACGTGGTGGAAGCTTTTGAAATAAAATAACATAAATTAAAGCTTAAACAAAAACATGCATATCATTTTAATTGCTACATTATTTGTAACTTATTTAATGTGTATGTGTGTTCTTATGAATAGTAACTCTACATCTTCACCACATACGTTGTCTAAATGAATGTAGTTAACAGTGGTTTTGGGAGAATTTTTCAAAAAGACCATTGTAGTCTGAGCGGAATTTCTTTTATCCATCAAAAAATGTAATTTTGCCTAAATTTGAGGGTTTTTTTTTCAATTCTTTTGTGTTATGTAGTAATGGAAATGTCTTATCTTATAAAGAACCTGTTAGAATCATAAATACATATAATAACTGTTAATACAATGAATGAATCAAACAAACTCTAAAAGTATTAAATTATGGACTTTCTAAATACAAATGTTTGGAATTGATGTCATAAAATCACTTTTAAAATAGTCTTCGATTATGGGTTTCCAACATGGGAAACACATTTGATTGTTTAACTTGGGCTGGCAGCTGTTATTAATCAAACATAAAATATTTTTGCATGTTTACATCTTGATGTTTGTTCTCTCATGTGTAGACAAAAAAACACTTTGGTGTTTGGTGCTGCCTGACATAATTGGATAAGATAATGTGTGGAATTAAACCATTGGAGCAGTAGATTGAAATATATTATCTTTTAAAATGAGAAAAAGAAAATTAACAGACTATATAGTTATATGTATAAATACCTTTAAAGGCTCTAATATTATAATGAACTATAGAGAAATCAATTTAAAAAAGTCTTAACCCAAAAAGAAACATTTTAATTTGGTCAAGAACGTATATTGTGAATTGTTGGACTCATCTGCTTATTTTGTTTTTTGCAGAGCAAGATGATGACCAAACTGATCAATTATGTCTGTGTAAGTAGAAATTGACATTTATACTAAACTGATTGTGGTATGCCTATTCATATTTTATGTATTTGCATGTGTGTCTATGTGAGCCTGATCTGTTGATGCCTCAATCCCATCCCAGCTAAGCTAATAAACGCATGACCTGCTTTTAGAGATAACCACATTGATTGATGAACTTTGTTCTGTTTACAATGTGTGGAACAGCAGTTCATCAATCTGGGTGCAAAGTTCTGGTAATGATGTGGAAAAGTATAGTTATTGTACAAGGATTCACATGCTCTTGAATGGTACAATGTTTTCTGGCCTCCTGCAGTGACCACCAGATTCAAGCCCCACAGAAAGTATGTTTACCAGTACACGACAGAGAGCACAAACGGTGTGGAGGGAACTGCCAACTTCAGGAACGGAGCCAAAGTGTCTTGCCAGGTCCAGTTGTGTTCCTGTTAGTAACAGTTATAGCTATCTGAATTACTGACTCTAGTGTTATCTATATTCAGGTTATGATCGAGGTCCCTCAGCCATGTGGGTTTATCATGCACACCAAAGACTGTACCCTCAGCGAGGTGTCACTCATTGATGCCAACGGCCGACTGGTGCACAGTCCGGCAACTGGGCAGGAAGCTTTCCAAACAGCAATGGAAAAGTGAGTCTAGTAATTCAGTCAAAATATACACGTCCCATTTAAAAAATTGTCATTTTGCCTTATGTATGAGAGGCCATTACAATTTTAAAGATATAATATTAAAGATTAAAAGTAAAAAATGTTACTTTTTTTTTTAGTTGACGCTCTAATCTATTAATAACTTCATAACTTGTTGAAGGATCATCATGCTTCTGAGTTTTCCTGATGATTGTCTCGCCTTTCTCAAGAAACCCTCTAATGTTTTCGGTGGACCAGACGGCTAACATTCATCTGTATCCCCACCCCGAAGAAACTACCAACATTCTCAACATTAAGAGAGGAATTGTGTCATCTCTGATGGTTCCTGCTCTGGAGCAGGACCAGAATACACCCATGGTACCACACTAATCATTTACTGGATGTTTTTGTGTCTTGATTGAACAACATCTTCTTACAGAGCACGGTACACGGCCATTGTTTGACCAAATATGAGGTCAATGCCAGAAAGGATATTGCTGTTGATGCAACGTTAGTGCGAGAGCTGTCTCAGTGTGACCAGTTTTACAGCAGAGAGATGAACAGCAGCCCACTGGCCCTTCTGCAGAAGCTGGTGAGAACATTACAGAACATTAAATATATAAGTATTATTCTGATCTGTTATTGATCTGATCAGTTATTTGTCATAGCCATGATGTAAAATCTTTTTGTTTACTTTTTCGTGTGATATCAAGTCATGTCGGTGGGTGCAACTCCATCTTCCCGAAAGGTTATGCTGTAGCAGGTTCATTGGACCAAAAATCACATTAGAAAGACAGACCACTCTCCTCAGTATTGTATGTTATTACCCTGTATAACACATATTTTAGAACGATTACTTTCCATTCATGAATGGATTCCAATAAGGAAATAACATTATTAAGAATCAGGTTAAAACAAATGGATAAGAATAGAAAAGTAAATTGGTTCTATTCTGCTCGACACAAACCCTAGGTTAGGTAGAAACTTAAATTCTTCTGTACAGTTGTTAACAAGTATTAGAAGTATAATAACAATACAAAATAAAAAAAAATTTATTCCATGTTTTTACACAGCAAACTACATTTTTTCAATTATTACACAAATGCATTTACCCTCTGTAATTGGTAATATTAAAGACATTTGTTATTAGTACTTTTATTTTTTATCATTCTGAATTATTCCCTTTTTTTCTAAATCTTAACTATGTATTTACACATTGATAATAACATGTGGGACATATCCCTGCTGTTTTAAGTAGCCAACTGAACAATACCTTTTTAAATCATAAACTTAAATAACAGTTAAGATACCTTTTTTTCAGCACCGCCCTTTATCCAGCCTGATTGAAAGCATCCAGAAGTGCAACTACCGGTTTGATAACAAAGGAAAGCACATCATGATGGCCATGTGCACAGAAAAGCACTCCTACTTACCGTTGTCACAAAAGTATGTCTCAGAGATCTTTATGTCAAATGTTGTACACCTTTCTGACTTTTCAGTCTATATTTGCCTGGCAGGGATAATGGCATCGCTTCAGTAGTGACTCAAGAACTCATCTTCCAGAACTCAAAAAGAACCTCCAACAGAATATTTGGCAAGTTATTACTGTTTAAGCTGATAAGTCAACAATATAGTTGACTTGTCTCACTCACTATACCTTTCATCTCTTTCACCTCTGCATAATGCCCTCTTCACTTTCACTCTCCAATACAGTGTTATTATATATATACAAGTTATTTATTGTACAAATATTTTACTTTTCTAATAGATGTAAATCACAGTCACAGAAGGCCTCTCCATTTCGAAGACGCTGAACATAAAGCTCCAGTCCAAACCAAAGATGCCGTCCTGAGTACCATGAAGGAGCTCTTGGCCTTAGCAAGCACTGAAAAGGGTCAGAAGAGAGCCAGTCTCTTTCACAAATTGGTGTCCACCCTCCGGATGCTGAGCAATGACACGCTAAGTGAGTCTGTCAAAGAGATGATGGAATCATCCCCCTGGCTCACCTGGCAGGCCATGTTTCAATGTGGAACATCAGAGTGCACTAGTGCCATTCTTCAATCCTTCTGGGCTCTTGAAGGTGTTTCTCTTGAGGTGGATGCACTGGTCTATGGTCTCAGTCTGCAGCCAAACTCTGATGCCGCTCGTGTCCGAGATATGCTCAGTATGGCTCAGTATAAACAGAGTAAGGCGATCCTGTATGCTCTGGCCAACACAGTCAAAAAGTATGTTTCGTTTCATCATTACAAAAAGCAACGTTAACAAATAAACTATTGTTATTTTCACTAAACCCCTATTTTGAATAATTATGACCAGCTGGATACAAAGTAAACATATTAAATGTGAATGTATGTTTATTCTCTGAAGGTTCTACAAAGGGGAAGTGACCCAGGAGATTTTGGAAGTGTCAAACTTTATGAGTCAACTTTTAAATGACTGCTCCAGAGATAATGTATTCCAGTCCGAGGATGACTTCTCACCTGATCCTGAAGAGACAACGTTTCTCGTACTCAGGGTATGGACATTCTTTTCTGTTCCCAAAATCTTTTGTATGGGCAAGTCTGAAAATGTGCTAAACAAAGTTGATAATTTCCAGGTGTTGGGTGTCATGGGCAAAGCCATGCAGGAAGCCAGCCCAAGTCTCATGTCCTCCATTATGAAGTGTGCAAAGTCACCGGATGTCGCTCCATCAATTCAGAAGTCAGCTGTACAGGCACTTCGTCTCATGCAAGTTGACGATGAGGTAGAGTAGCTAAAGCTTGATCATAAACACATTATATAAGCAGAGACGGAATACCTCTTAAATATCAAAACGTTTCGTAACAGATCAGAAAGCACCTGAGGGATGTGTACCACAACCATCTAAACCCAGTGGAGAATCGTGTTGCAGCTTACCTCATTCTGATGAAAACCCCTGACCAACTTCTTATTGAAGAAGTTTTGAGTGGCCTCATCAATGAAAGGGACAAACAGTTAAAGAACTTTGTGGTGTCTCACCTCAAAAATATCCAAAACTCTAAAGAAAATCAACTACAAACGTAAGTTCTGACCCCTCTTTTATTAAATAGAGCCAAGGATGACCATTAGCCTAAGGCTCCCTAGTGTAAAGTGTGATGATAGAATGATACTGTGAAGTAACACAATGAAGACTGAAGACTAATCATTATCAAAGCCAAACCTCCCTGACACGAAGTGGATGTCCTTTCTATGTATTGTAACAATTTTACCTATGGCACTGTGAGATGTTAAAAAACAACCCTTTCTCCTTTTTTCTGAAGACTGAGAGAATATATTGCCTCAGCCTTGAAAGGCCAGCTTTATAATGACAACATTTTCGGTATGTCACGCAACTCTAAGACAGAGTTACCTTTTGGCTCAGTTCAGAGCAACGTCATCTTTGATAAAACAAACACATTACCGAAAGAAATGATGCTGGAAACCACACTCAAAGCTTTTGACTACAACTACAACATCTTTGAGGTTTGTCCATCAATGTTTTCAGAATTTGTCTTCTTTGTTTTAGCCTATCAGGTGTTGCCATGAAAAGTCAGCCTCCTCCATGCTAAACAATCTTAATTATCCTCATTTTTTTTTCAATTTGGTTTTCAATATGAATGAAGACATAACACAGTATTAATTTCACATATCACTAACCTATACTCATTGGCAACAATTTATCCTGCCACCCCCTTTACCTTTGAGATGACCCTTAAACTACCTATGTGCTCCTCTCTTTATTCCGGTCTATAACCCTGTTATGCTATCTATAAATGTTCACCATGGTCATTTTTATCCTATCTAAATCTGTCTCTATCATTTAATTAGGTTGGTGTTGATGGTACAGGTTTCCAACCAACAATAGATGCCCTTTTTGGAAATAACGGCTTTTTCCCAGATTGCATATCCAGGATGATGTATTGGGCAGATGACAGAGCTCAGATGCTCCAAGACGTTTTGAACAAAGTCAGCCCAGATAAAGTGCAAATGAAAAGACAGGTATTGTTTATCTCTTTTATAGTGTTAGTTTTATAATTCTCTCTTTTGCAACTATGAAAAATGATGTATGTCTGCAGGTCCCACAGAATCTATTAAAAGATATTTCAGGGAATGTAAAGAAACTCTTGAATGAACTTCGCTCATCACCAGCCCCAGAAGCCACAGCCTTCCTTCGCATTTTTGGCAATGAGATCGGCTACATGAAGACAAGCGAGTTGAGGAAGATAGTTGATGATTTGACACTGTACTTTCATTTATTCTTCAGGATTTTGCCTGCCAAGGTCATAAGATACATTTGCATATATTCTCATTCATTTTTTGAACTGTACTGTCGTACTACAATATATGATTAACACATTATTTTCCCTAACAGGCCTTTTTGGCTCTGACTTCAAGCATCAACAACCAGATCTACGCTCACTACATCTTCATGGAAAATGCATTTTCATTACCAACAGCATCAGGCCTGCCTCTCAAGTTCTCAATGGCTGGAGTGTTTTCTCCTGCTGCCAAAGGGGGTCTCACCTTTTTAAGCAATAAGGTAATCCAGCTCTTCTTTCATCAATGCAAATCATTGGATGAATATGATAAACCTGTATGGCTCTCATCATAGGGGGATCTTTCCTTTATGCCTTCAGTTGGGATGGAATTCATAACCCAGATGGGTGTGGACGTTCCAGAATATGTTGAGGCGAGGCTCGAGATGCACATCAACATGTACCATGAAAGTTCTCTCAAAGCTAAGCTTGCTATCAGCAGTAACCAGGTCAAACTTTCCATACCAGGACCCAAATCCAACACACAGTTGTTCAGTGTTAAGTAAGTGACATCATTCACAAATTTGCCCTTGAAAACTTGAATATGAAACACCCACTGATCTGATTTTATGTATGCTTTATAATAGCAATAAGGTGTTGTCAATCTCTGCGGGCCAAGCTAAGATTGTACCTTCCGTGGTGGAAGTCCGGACTGACTCCACTGACTGCCAGCCTTTAATTAGCGGACTTAACATCTGCACCATAAAAAGATATTCTAATGCTACCTACATTGAACAAGCCCCTTATTTCCCTCTGTCTGGCGAGACAACGTAAGTTGAAGAATGTTTAGCATGTTTATGGCTAGTAGTGCTGATTTCCATTTTTTCTATTCATTTTAGCACAGCTATTGAGCTACAGCCAACAGGTGAGGTCTCAGAGTATTCTGCCACTTTATCTCAAGAAACTCTCAGAGAGGGTAACGAGCAGCGACGGAAAGCAGAGTTTCTGAAGTTAACTCTGAAAGCACAAGGTAACTAACAGGCCAGGCAACCCCTACTCCTTTTTTCATTCTTTATTTGATTGCTTCTATGAAGACGGGATATGACGCAGGGTGGAATCACTAAGCAACAGGCAAAACAGACACACAGGTTTTTTTCAGAAAACAACTATGAAAAGTGAAAAGTAGAGGATTTAAAATGACATACTATAAAGTGAAGATTATAATCCGGCGCAGTTTAATTTCCAAGATGATGATCTAATTGCTAAAGGAGCTGCAGCTATTTCATAAGGTAAGGTAAGGTAAAACTTTATTGATCCCTCAGGAGGTCTCCTTCGGGAAATTGTTTTTTACCACTAGCCAGCAGTTTTTCATAAACAATAAAAAATGATACATAAAAAATAAAATAAGAAGAAGAACATAAAGAGGAAGAACAAGATGACACCAAATCTAAGTCTAAAGATAAAGACAAAGAACATAGGTCAAAGAAAAACAACAAAGACAAAGGATACAAAGACTAACATAGAACAGAACATCCAGATACTCTCACTCCACTCCTGCCCCCGAACTCAGAATTGTACAATTGAATAGCCCGAGGGATGAATGAGTCCCTGAGTCTATTTGTTTTGCACCTGGGTAGGAGCATTCGTGCACTCATTCTGCTTCTCTGCTCACTGATGACAGTTTTCAGAGGATGATTGTCATCATCCATGATGGACAGTGGTTTTTCCAGTGATCTCCTCTCTGCAACTGTCACCAGTGAGTCCAGCTTCATGCCAACCACATAGCCAGCCCTCCTGATAAACTTGTCCAACCTGTTGACACCCCTTGGACACATTCCCACCCCAACACACCATAACATAAAAAAGGACACTGGCCACCACAGACTGGTAGAACATGCAGAGGAATTTCCTGCAGATTTTAAATGATCGGAGCCTTCTCAGAAAGTACAGTCTACTCTGAACTTTCATATACACATGGTCTGTGTTGCAAGAACAGTCCAGTTTAATCATTGAATACATTTCAGTCCCAGCCCATTTATAGCATTGTCAAAGAGGGCAGTGCCCTTGACAAGAAGTTACATGTTTCTCGGTAATTGAACAATATGTCAGCAGTCCAGATGTTTATCTTCTTAACGTTCATAACAATTCCATGTAGGGAGGTCATGGCTGTCCTGTCTCCGTTTTGGCAGCTTACTTTGGCAAACACACCTCTTTCCTAATTCCAGGTCAGCCTGGTCTGGCTCCTTTGGCATTGACATCTCCTTTTTGAGTTTCTTCTGGTTTTTGAGGACCAGCCGCTCCAGTGTCTTCATCAGCTGCGAAGTCAGTGCAACCGGTCTGTAATCGTTCAGCACGCTCGGTCGGATCTTTTTCGGGACTGGAACAATACAGGAAGTCTTCCACAGGGTTGGTACTTTCCCCAGCCGTAGACTGAGGTTGAAGATATGCTGGAGTGGCTCAGCTAGTTCAGCAGCGCAGGTCTTTAGCAGTCGAGCAGACACCTTGTCAGGACCAGCAGCCTTCCCTGGACGAATCCTCCGAAGTACATCTTGTACCTGGAGTGAGGTGAAGCTGGGAAGTGGTTGTGTGGAAGGTGGGGCAGGTCCTGAAGCGGGCAGCAGTGAGGGTGAGGTTACCTGCTCAAACCTGTTGAAAAAGTTGTTTAGACTGTTTGCCTCCTCCACCGTGTCCACTGCAGTCAGAGAGGCCTTGGTCTTGTGTCCAGGGATGGTTTTAACACCATCCCAGACCTGTCTTATTTGTTCCCCACTCAGCTTCTCCTCCAACCTCCTCCTGTAGGTGTCCTTTGCCTCCCTCAAGCATCGATTAACCTCCTGCTGTGCTGATCTCATGGCGTCCCTGTCCCTGCTCCAGAAAGCCACTTTCTTTTTTTTAGAATCCCTTATTAGTCCCGCGAGGGGAAATTCGGTAGTGCTTTTTACAGCCATTCACACATACTGATGAGAGTAGGCTGCACACTTGCCCCAAGTCTACCATCAGGAGCAATCAGGGTAAAGTGTCTTGCTCAGGGACACAACGACACAAGCTTGTCTGGAGCTGGGATTGAACCTGCAACCTTTTGGACTGCAGGCAACCACTCTACCATCTGAGCTATGTCGCCCCTCTTCCTGTTAAGGACATCCTTGACCTCCTTTGTTACCCACGGTTTAGTATTAGGGTAACAGCGGACAGTCTTAGCAGGGGCCACAACGTCCAAGCAGAAATTTAAATAATCTGTTAGACAGTGTCCCTCGATGTCCTCACCATGATACTTCAGCAGCACATCCCAGTCTGTGGTGTCAAAGTAGTCTCTGATGGCGTCCTCCACAGCTGGAGTCCACTTCCTGATTGTCTTAGTGGCCACAGTCGGTCTCTGCCCCAGAGGAATGTACTTTGACTGAAGGTGGACCAGGTTATGATCAGACCTTCCAAGTGGAGGAAGAGGTTTGGCTCTAAACACTTCCTTCAACTTGGAATAAAGAAGGTCAATTGTCCTGTTATTCCTAATGGGACAATCCACGGCCTGATGGAAAGTAGGCAGAGTAGAGTCCAGGTTGGCATGATTCAAATCTCCAGAGATGATGATAAACGCTTAAGGATTTTGATTCTGAAGTCTAGCTGTCATTGTGTGGATCTTCTCACAGGCAGATGGCGCCGCAGCGCTCGGAGGAATGTAAACACACAGAATGATCTCGTGACCTCCGTCTCCTCAAATCATGCCTATCTTCTGTAAAGCTGACAGCAAAGCATTGCTGAGATTTTTCATTGACAAAATTAAATTGATCAAAGAGAAAATCTCTCCCCCTTTGTGTGGAACCCCTGCTGTCACTGAGCCTGTCTCCCGCTCTTGGTCTTCCTTCAGTGCTGTATCTCTAAGTGATATTTCGGCACTGGTGAGCAAGATGAAACCCTCCTCTTTCTCAGACAACGTCCTTCCATGTAAGCTCTTTATCACAGGGGTTTTTCCCAATGCATTTAAACATGCTAATGTGGAGCCTTAGACCCGACTGATCTCAGTAATTTCAGGCCTATTTCTAAGCTCCCTTTCTTTCCAAGATCTTGGAGAAGGTTATTCATGAGAAGTTTCAGTCAGGCTTCCGTAAATATCACTCTACGGATACAGCCTTACTGAAAGTGTCCAGTGACATCATTATGTCGGCTGACTCGGGTAAATTCACTGTTCTGGTTCTCTTGGTTCTGTCCTCAGCCTTTGACACAGTTGATCACCAGATCCTGCTGTGAAGACTGAGGGATGAAGTGGGACTGTCTGGGTCTGTGTTACAGTGGCTCCCGTCATACCTTTATGGGCACAGTTTCAGTGTATCTGCCAATCAAATGAGGTCTGAATCGGTGGAGCTGTTGTGTGGAGTCCCCAAAGGTTCTGTTCTGTCCTTTATTGTTTTTGCTGTACTTGATTCCCCTGGGTAAAATCATTCAGAGAGATTTCCCGATGTTTCTTACTGCTATACTGCTTTTTTGGACTATTGCAACAGTTTGTTTTCATGTCTTAACAAGAAGGAGCTGTCTTGCCTGCAGTTGATTCAGAACTCTGCAGCGAGAATTCTGACGCGCTCTAGTAGAAGACTGGCTGCCAGTTTATTTTAAGGATCAATGGAAAAGGGCTCAATAAATATAAATTACTTACTAACTTATTTTCGTGTCTTAAATAAGCCAAAATCCTCCACAAAGGCACTAGAAAAGTCCAAGAACAGGATCCTCACTGAGCCACTTCCTTTATCCAGGTGGAAGTAGGTCCGATGCAGGAGTTGAGGGATGGCATCTTCTACATCTTATCATTAGGATCTCCAGCACGTGCCATTGACTTCATTGACAGCAGATCCTCTCTTGAGTAAACAAGACGATTCTCTCCATTTTCAAAAGTATCCATCGAAAAAATTATAATAAAATAATTAATAAAAAACAGAAAGTTATTTGTTATTTCTGCGGAGCTACTGGAGAGGCTGCAGTTCTCGTCGGCGCCTTGTGACGTATTCCGAACAAACTCTTGACAGAATGACAGTACCCTCCCTTCTACGGAACACCTCTTGGCGTCTTGTCAGGGTGGCCGCCGTAGAAGTCTGGCATCAGTTGAGCATCCAGGATCAGTGACCGGGATCATGAACATAAATAGTCCAGCGGGCTTGTCTTGAGTTAAATCTTTGGGCAGATGGCTCCAATGCTAGAATCAGATGCATCCACTTTGAGGAAGACGGCATCTGCTTCAGTGGACCTAAAAAAGTTTTTTTTGGTGTATGCTAGTGCAGTCAAATGAGCCACGATCTTGCTGTCATAAGAAATGAAAAAAATCTAAGAACTACTGGAGCTGCTTTGAGGAGGATGGAATCCTAAAGTTAATGCCTTGGCCCAGAATAAAGCCGGGAAACCTTACTGATGTGATCCCACACTCACACCTCTCCACTTCTCTATGCAACTTGTTCTCAAGAAGTCACTTACCTGACTTACATGATGGCTATGCATCATAGTTTTGGAGAAGATGAGTAGTTCAACGAGATAGACATTAACAAAACCGTTTCACATATCCTGTAGAATGTCACCTATTACAGCTTGAAAGACTGCATACGCATTAGTAAATCTGAAGATTGAGTGTATTGAAAGCAGTTTTCCATTCTTTCCATTTCCCTCAAACCAAGTGTCATCTAATGTGTTTTTCTTAACGCACAAAAGAGTTAGGATGCTGTAGACCGCAGTGGGCATCAGTCCGCTGATGTCACACACCTAAATGTGTGCTGTCTTTAACCAGTATTAAACAACAATCATCAAATCGCTATTTATTGATCTTATGCAGATTCAGATGTTGAAGACAACATAAACAATGCCCTATCCTCAAGCATAAATAAGTTACTGTGAGTTATTGGCAAAGTTAGTTAATAAAACACAGTTTGACTGTGACAGGTTCTTTAAAGTTTCAAGCTTTCATCCACATATACAGGTCCTTCTAAAAAAATTAGCATATTGTGATAAAGTTGATTATTTTCCATAATGTAATGATAATAATTGAACTTTCATATATTTTAGATTCATTGCACACCAACTGAAATATTTCAGGTCTTTTGTTGTTTTAATACTGATGATTTTGGCATACAGCTCAAGAAAACCCCAAATTCCTATCTCAAAAAATTAGCATCATGAAAAGGTACTCTAAACGAGCTCTTAACCTAATCATCTGAATCAACTAATTAACTCTAAACACCTGCAAAAGATTCCTGAGGCTTTTAAAAACTCCCAGCCTGGTTCATTACTCAAAACTGCAATCATGGGTAAGACTGCCAACCTGACTGCTGTCCAGAAGGCCATCGTTGACACCCTCAAGCAAGAGGGTAAGACACAGAAAGACATTTCTGAGCGAATAGGCTGTTCCCAGAGTGCTGGATCAAGGCACCTCAGTGGGAAGTCTGTGGGAAGGAAAAAGTGAGGCAGAAAACGCTGCACAACCAGAAGAGGTGACCGGACCCTGAGGAGGATTGTGGAGAAGGGCCGATTCCAGACCTTGGGGGACCTGCGGAAGCAGTGGACTGAGTCTGGAGTAGAAACATCCAGAGCCATCGTGTACAGGCGTGTGCAGGAAATGGGCTACAGGTGCCGCATTCCCCAGGTCAAGCCACTTTTGAAACAGAAACAGCGGCAGACCTGGGCTACAGAGAAGGAGCACTGGACTGTTGCTCAGTGGTCCAAAGTACTTTTTCGGATGAAAGCAAATTTTGCATGTCATTCGGAAATCAAGGTGCCAGAGTCTGGAGGAAGACTGGGGAGAAGGAAATGCCAAAATGTCTGAAGTCCAGTGTCAAGTACCCACAGTCAGTGATGGTCTGGGGTGCCATGTCAGCTGCTGGTGTTGGTCCACTGTGTTTTATCAAAGGCAGGGTCAATGCAGCTAGCTATCAGGAGATTTTGGAGCACTCCATGCTTGCTGCTCACAGTGCCAAAACCACTAGTAAATTAGTAAATAGCACATTCAGGAAGTGGTCTCCTGAGGCTGAACTGGCCCTACAGGACTGCTTTGAGACCACTGACTGGGATGCTTTGCAGGGATCACACGATGAGAACATTGAGGAGGTTGTTGACTGCACAACTGAGTATATCAACTTCTGTATGGACGTTGTTCCAGTAAGAACTGTATGCTGCTTTGCTAACAACAAGCCCTGGATTACAAGCAACATCAAGGGCCTTCTGAACCAGAAAAAGAGGGCCTTCAAGGATGGCGACACCCAGGAGCTCAAGCGGATACAGAAGGAACTCCGAGTCCAGCTCAGAGAGGCCAAAGAGCAATACAGAAGGAAGATTGAACAAAAGTTGCAGGAAAACAACATGAGGGAGGTGTGGGAGGGCATGAAAACAATCACTGGCTGCAGCTCCAAGAGGAAAACCCCCATGGAGAGCGATGTGGGAAGGGCAAACCAGTTAAACCAGTTCTTTAACAGGTTTGATCACCCCATCCCACTCACACCTCTGAATGCAGATGCCCTCACCCCTCACCTCAGCCCCCAACTCACACAAGCCTCCACAAACACAGATGAGGACAACTCCCAACCCCCCACCACACCAGCCACGATCACAGCAGCTCAGGTTCATGGAGAGCTGCGCCCCAACACAGCTGCAGGTCCAGATGGAGTGTCGCCTCGACTACTGAAGGCCTGCGCGCGGGAACTGGGTCACCCCCTTCAGCACATCTTCAACCTGAGCCTGGGACTGGGGAAGGTCCCCCAGCAGTGGAAGACATCATGCATCATCCCAGTCCCAAAGAAATCCCATCCTGGAGAGATGAACGGCTTCAGACCTGTGGCCCTGACGTCGCACGTGATGAAGACCATGGAACGACTGGTGCTTCATCACCTCAGGCCACAGACCTGCCACGCCCTTGATCCCCTACAGTTTGCTTACCGAGAAAAGGTGGGAGTGGAAGATGCCATCATCTTCCTGCAACACCGATCTCTCTCTCACCTGGACAGAGGCAACGGTGCTGTGAGAATTACATTTTTGGACTTCTCCAGCGCCTTCAACACCATCCAGCCTCTGCTCCTGAGGGACAAGCTGTCGGGGATGGGAGTGGATTCACACCTAGTTGCCTGGATAAGCGACTACCTGACCGGCCGACCCCAGTATGTACGACTGGGGGAATGCAGGTCTGACACGGTGGTCAGCAACACGGGGCGCCACAGGGAACTGTGCTCTCTCCTGTCTTGTTTTCCCTGTACACGTCCGACTTTCAGCACAACTCAGAGCTCTGCCATGTGCAGAGATTTGCGGACGACACAGCCATTGTGGGCTGTATCAAGAGCGGAAAGGAGGATGAGTACAGGGAGCTCATCCAGGACTTTGTCAAATGGTGTGACAACAATCATCTGCTCCTAAACACCACCAAGACCAGGGAGATGGTTGTGGATTTCCGGAGATCCAGGGTGCACCCAGAACCAGTTCTCATCAAGGGGGACTGTGTGGAGGTCGTGCACACCTACAAATACCTGGGAGTACAGCTGGATGACAGGCTGGACTGGACCACCAACACAGATGCTCTGTGCAAGAAAGGACAGAGTCGCTTGTACTTCCTTCGAAGGCTGGCATCCTTCAACGTCTGCAGGAAGCTGCTACAGACCTTCTACCAGTCTGTGGTAGCGAGTGCCCTCCTGTACTCAGTGGTGTGCTGGGGGGCAGTCTAAAGAAGAAGGATGCTTCACGCCTGGACAAATTAATAAGGAAGGCATGCTCTGTTGTAGGCACGGAACTGGACAGTCTGACATCCATAGCTGAGCGACGCTCCCTCAACAGGCTCCTGTCCATCATAGACAATCCACACCATCCTCTTCACAGCACCATAGACCGACAGAGGAGCAGCTTCAGTGCTAGACTGCTGTCAATGTCCTGCTCCACTGAAAGACTGAGGAGATCATTCCTCCCCCATGCCATCAGACTCTTCAACCTGCATCACACATGACGCAGACTCATCCCATTCTTTTTAAGGTTTTATATATCTTTTTTAATATTTTTTTATTTTATTTTATTTTTTATTCTATTTTTTTTTCCTTTTTATACATATGTTTCAGTATATTTTAGACTGTACAAACTGCATACCTCTGTGTTCTATCTCTTTGTAACATATTCTGGAGCTGCTGAACCGTGAATTTCTCTAAGGAGATGAATAAAGTATCTATCTATCTAGTAAATGGTTTACTGACCATGGTATTACTGTGCTCAATTGGCCTGCCAACTCTCCTGACCTGAACCCCATAGAGAATCTGTGGGATATTGTGAAGAGGAAGTTGAGAGACACCAGACCCAACGCTGTGGATGAGCTTAAGGCCGCTATCGAAGCATCCTGGGCCTCCATAACACCTCAGCAGTGCCACAGGCTGATTGCCTCCATGCCACGCCGCATTGAAGCAGTCATTTCTGCGAAAGGATTCCCGACCAAGTATTGAGTGCATAACTGAACATAATTATTTGAAGTTTAACTTTTTTGTATTAAAAACACTTTTCTTTTATTGGTCGGTAGTTGGTTGTAGGGATTTGGGGTTTTCTTGAGCTGTATGCCAAAATCATCAGTATTAAAACAACAAAAGACCTGAAATATTTCAGTTGGTGTGCAATGAATCTAAAATATATGAAAGTTCAATTATTATCATTACATTATGGAAAATAATCAACTTCATCACAATATGCTAATTTTTTGAGAAGGACCTGTATGTTCATTTGTACATTGTTTATTTAACCGTCAAAAGATCTCACAACTTGGTGTTTGTGTTTTTATAGGCGATGATACCTCAGAGGCCACGGTATCTTTGAAATACAATCGCAACAAGAGCATCATTACTTCTGAGATCAACATCCCAAAATATGATGTTGAAGCCATTATCAAGCTCAACACTATGAACGCTGTTGATCAACAAAACACCATACGAGGAGTCACAATTGATGTCACCAACAAAAACATCCCACTACTCAAACTCACCAGCAATATGAAGTAAAAAACAATGATGATGGTGATGATGATGATGATGATGATGATGATGATGATGATGATGATGATGATGATGATGATGATGACGATGATGACGATGACGACAATGTTGGGTTATAATGATGGCGCTGACAACGATGATGACGATGATGATGATGATGATGACGAACTAGCACATTGTTAATTTCTTTTTTTTTCAATGCAGGACTGAAAAACAAAGGATGGCAATGGGAGTACAGATAGACATCCCATCTCTAAAAACTCAAGCCTTGGCCGCTGCAACACTGCAGATGGAAAACAATGTAGTTTTGAGCTTGGAGACTGACATCAAACTTCCTGAGACTTCTTCCTATCAGAAAGTTTTGTTCAAATACGGTAACCTCCGCCATTAGTGTGTTAGTATAAAAACTTTCCATCCTTTGCTTTGAGTTTTTTATTTTTCCTCAGATGATGACAAATTTGAAGTGGAGCTGAAATCAGATTTAGAATCTGGCATCCAAAAGCTGATACCAAATGCTGACATTCATCACAGGAAGTTGCAAAATCTCATTGATGACATCCTGGACCAGACAGTGGCAAAGACTGACATGAAATTACGACATATTGTGTCAAAAGGAATTGAGGTAAATTTTCTCAGTTTATTTCCGTTCAATTCGATTAGTAGTCTTTATCAATCCCTCTTGGAGAAATTAGGTTTCCAGTACAAAGCAGACGATAGGAGGTTCAGCAAGTTTCATAACAGCAAGAACAAGAACGAAGTAGAAATAAAAAGAACAAAGGGCAAAGAGATAACAAAGGGAAAGTGCAAATGTGTTGCATCTGGGGAGAAGTATTCTTGCGCTCCATCTGCTTCTCTTTTCACTGATGACAGTGTTCAGAAGATGACTGTCATCATCCATGATGGACAGTAGTTTAACCAGGGATCTCCTCGGTGATCAACAAAACACCATACGAGGGGAAGACACTCCTCTTGGACACATTCCCACCCCCACACACCACAGCATAAAACCACCCCAGACTGATAGAATGTGCAGAGTCCAGTCCAGTTTACTGTTCAGCCACACACCGAGGTACTTATAGTTTTCAACTATCTCCACGTCGTCCCCTCTGGTGGACATTGGAAGGGGCTTTGTCCTGGACCTCCAAAAGTCTAAGACCAGCTCCTTAGTCTTTGTTCAGCCTCCTGTACTGGTACTTGTTGTTGTCCCTGATGCATCCAACAATGGCAGTGTCATCACCATACTTCTGGACGATTATCAGCTCGGAGTTTAAGAAGAAGTCAGAAGTGTAGATGGTGAAGAGGAGAGGGGTCAGTACTGTCCCCTGAGGTGCTCCTGTATTGCAGACCACAGTGTCAAATGTTATGTGCTTCAGCCTTGTGTACTGTGGCCGATCAGTGAGGTAGTCCAGGATCCAGGAGACCAGACCTTTCCCTCAAGCATCGCTTCACCTCCTGCAGGGCTGACCTCATGGTGTCTCTGTCCCTGCTCCTGAAAGTCACCTTCTTCCTGTTGAGGACATCCTTGACCTCCTTTGTTACCCACGATTTATTATTACGGTAACAATGGACAGTCTTAGTAGGGGTAACAACGTCCAAGCAGAAGTTAAATAATCCGTTAGGCAGTGTGTGAGAAAGAATGGAAATTACCAAAGTTTATTATTATTATTTAAATATAATGTTTTATAATGCTTATTATTAATGTTGTTGTGGTTGTTGTTGTCATTAGTGTTTATTATTATTACCAATTTAATGTGATAGTAATTAAGTTTTTTTTAAGTTATTAAAAAAACATTAATTATTAATAATTGTTTAATTATTACATATTTTTGTGATGAATGATTATTGTCTGGAAATGTGAGTGCATTAAGGAAATTTTGTTTCCTTTTAATGTTTATCGGACTTTTTTTTTCAGGCAGGTAATATTTGGCTGGAAAAATTGACTGTTAAATTCCCAAGTGGTGTAAATCTTAGAGACAAGAGAAGCCTCTCAGATCTCACTTTACCATCACTGCCAAAGACACTATATCTACACATGTAAGTTAAAAGTATTTTCAACCACATATATTTTTTTACCTGTTCAATATTTGATTGTGTTTCTCCAGCTATAAATTGCTCCGCTACCAATTCAATAAGGATATGAACAGAAATTCCTTCTCACTCTATCTTCCACTTGGAGGAAAAAGCTCAGAGGAAATGAACTTCCCCCGAACTTTGTTGATTCCTCCCATCAACCTTCCGCAGATCGGTCTCAGAATTCCAGCACTGAGACATCCACTGCCATCTTTCACTATCCCTCCTTCTCTGGATATTTCAATTCCCAATATTGGCATGGCAGAGCTCTCAGCTAAAATTGACAGCAACTACTACAGTTGGGAAGGTTCAGTTTCGGGAGCAAACCACACTGTTGACTTCCCCAGCTACAGTGCACAATTCAAGGCCATGGCGAAGTCGCCATGTTCATTACTGGACTACAAGCTTGAATGTAAGACGTCCTATTTTATTATTCACATCAAACAATAATTCATTACAAAAAATATAGTAATATATCAATCGCGAATCACCAAGCAGGAGTAGCTAAGGAGGAATAAAGCTATACAAATGCTCTTGCTAAGCCTCCATACCCACTAATACAAAAATACAAAACCCATGTAAAATGAGTGTAGCACATTACAATTTAAAGACAGTAATATTGTAATTTAACTTTGAAATGCGTTACGACTTGAAGTAGCAACACTAATACAATACCTCACAATGCTTTTTAATTTGCGCTTTTTCGTCCTCATAACCTGAATTAATGTGCATTATAAAGCGTGAAATACAATTCATTCATACATATTTCATTTTGTTGTTACTTTGTAGTACTCTAGATATTTGTTTAAGATTTCATAGACCAAGTGTACATGTTAATGTACATCATTTACATGTTAATGTCTGTATAAATACAAATATCTAACCTGTGTCCCTCTACAGGTACTAGCATGCTTTCAGGGAAAGAAAACAACATCAGGTACGGTGCAAATGCCCTTTTTAGCCACAGTCTTATCGACCTGAGCTTCAGTGCAACAGAAAGTGTTGCCTCAACAGACAAGACCAGAGCCAGAGCAAACTACATTTTACAAGCCTCCAGTCCCCCCATTGGCCTCCATGCATCTCTGCTCTACTCTGCTAAGTCAACAATGACCAGTGATTTTAATTTACTGGAAATATCTGGAGACGGCACCATAGATGGGACATTGAAAATTGGTCCGTTGCAAGCCAACACTGTATACAACCATAACTACATCATGCATCCACTAGAAAGAGAAGGCACAGGAGAGTCCACACTGCAGTTTACATCACCACTAGTTCAAATTAACAACAAGATTAATGGAGCATATGCTATGTCAGCTTTAAATATCATCTCTAAAACCAATACAAAGGATGACATGTTGAGTCATGAAGCAGAACTTGGCTATAAAGATTCTCAGTTGACATTAAAATGTAAAACTGTAGCAAAAGCTCTGGACAAGGTGCTGCATAACAAGGCTGAGCTTGGATTTTCCAAACAAATGGCTCTTCTCCGCATCGAGTTACAAGCAGGGGATGAATCCTCTAATGGACACTCTATGATAGTCGGGTCTCTGGACTCCTCAGGACTTGAACTGCACTCAGAAGGCTCGCTCGTCAGTGACTCGGGCCGTGCACTACACAAAGCATTAATTATTCTCAATAGAAATGGTCTGACAACAAGTGGAAGTAACAACATTCAATCCAGCTCGCTGACACTGGAAAACATTTTTAATGGAGAAATGAGAAGACATGGCACATCGTTGTCCTGTAAGACTACACTGACAGCTGAGGAAAACACATGTGAGCTGAACATAGAGGGCAACATCTCACCATCAGAAGCCTCCATGCATGCACGTCTCGACGGAAATGTTCATGATGCCAGCACCAGAAACAACATGAAACTTCAACTTAACAAAGTGGGATTGTTCTTGAGTGCAAACAACATGGGCACTGCTGGGCAGATAAAAACTGAGACCAGCCACACTCTTGAATACACTCAATGGACTCTCACCCTCCAGTCCAAAACAGACAACTTCTTCTGTGATAATGTCTACTACAAACATGACGCCAAGGTGGATGTTGAGCCTTTTGTTTTGAAAGTGGACGGCACAAATGAACTGAAACTCTATGATGCCACCTTCAGCAACAAAGGTTATATGAAGGTTGAACCTGTGAAGATGAAAGTTGGTGGAAGCGTGGATGGAGTTTACGGAGATGAATACACTTTCAAACATAGCTTTGACATTGACTATGACCACTTGGAAGCTGCTGTGAGAAGCAACACATTTGGAGCCACAGCTGATTCTCACCTGAGTCAAACATGTGAACTTGAAATTTCGGGATTAGCCTTAAAATCAAATTGTGAAGCAAATATAAATTCAAAGCCTGCACGTTTTGACACCAGCATCCGGGCCATGGCAAAACCTTTCAGTCTGACCGTTGACGCCCTCATCAATGGTGAGGGCGAAGTAAATCTTCATGGACGGCACAATGGCCAACTGAACAGCAGGTTATTGCTGAAGGCTGAGCCTCTTGCACTTGCTTACTTACATGACACCAGAATATCAACCTCCCACCAGCTTCCACAAGGAACCTCAGCCACTCTTTTAGAAAACAAACTTCACGGACATGTATCACCACTGGACCAAGCCTTCACCTGGAAAGTACAATCTAAACTTAACAACCACAATTACAACCAAGACTTGACCGCCTTCAATAACCCAGAGAAGATTGAGTTGCAGTGGTCAGGAGCGGCACTGACGGATCTATTTAGCAGAACAGAACCACAAGAGTTCAGCCTGTCTGGTTTACTTAAGTACGACAAAAACAGCAAGTGTCACATCATCCAGATTCCTTTTATGAAAAGTTTACCTTTTTTTTTTAAGCATATTAAAACTGGCATGATCCAAACCATAGAAGGATTCCAACATCTTTTAAACAATTTAAAAATTGATGAGTTCATCCGTGACTTCAGAGCCAATTTAGACAAGCTGCCAACACGAGTCAGTAACTTCATGAAGGATCTTAAACTGCAAGACAGGATAAATAAGGTTAAAAAACAAATTGACTTTTTGATGTACAGATTTTCTATATCCATGGATGACCTGGAGTATACTTTGGACAAGCTAAGAGAGAATTTAGAATCAACCGTGTTAGACATTTCTGCTAAATTAAGAGATCTTGTGCTAACTCTTAGGGACTTTGTGACAAAAGAACATCTTGATGAAAAAATATCATATGTCATTACAAATGTTAGAAATCAATTGAAAGCATTCAACGAGAACTATCATGTCAAGAAAACTCTTCTTAAAGGACTTAATGCACTGGAAGACATTATAAGAGTTGTCATTTCAAAAAAACCTCCTGAGGGTGTCACTGCATGGCTGCAAGACCTTAATTCAAAATACGGAATTCTTGACTTCATTTCCCAAAACATAGCTGATATGAAACAGTCTATAATAAACTTTAATATCAACAAATTATTCAGCAATGTCAAGAATTATGTTGTTTCAACTGATCTTGCCACCTTTATGGAGCAATTTTCCTTTCAAATCCCGGCATTGAAGATTGCAAGTGTGATTGAATCTATGAGAGACGTTGTTGTGAACTGGATAGATGAATACGAAATTCCAGACAAATTGAATGTTGTATATTTCTATGTCCGAGATTTGTTGAGGAAATACAACCTTGACGAGAAACTCAATGATATATTAGATAAAATTGTGATACTGATCTATGATTTTAAAATTGAAGACTCGGCGCAACTATTGGTGGATGCCCTGAACTCGATACATTTAGAACAGTTTTACGATACAATTGTTCAATCACTTCAAAGAGTTAGAAGCCAACTAAAAGAGGTCGACTTCAAAAAAACCGTTAAAAAGCTCAACATCTATTTAAATTTGTTGGTGAAGTCCATTAGAGAGTTTGATTATGAAATATTTGTTGACAAGATAAACCAAAATATTGCGGAATTGACTGATCATTTGAACAAACAGATTGAAGCCCATCAAATTGAGAAAAAGATCAAGGCAGTCCTTGACTTTTTAGGAGAGGTCAAGAGTGCCATTTACAAATACATAGACAAACTCAAACAAACAAAGTTATCTGATGTCCTGAAGAACCTGAAACATGTGATTGACAAAACAATTTTCAATGACATTAAGTTGAAAATTCAGGATATTCTCCAGGATGCCAGGGAGAGAATACTTAACATGGATATTAGAAAGGAAATTTACATACACCTTCGCAGAATCAGTGAATCCTACAGAAACATCATGACCTCCGTTTCTACAGACATTAACTCACTGATGGAAGAAATCAGCAAAAAGGTTAACAACAATGTCTTTACCGAGTTTCAACAGGTGATACAGGACTTGATAAATGCACTGAAACAGGCTGAAATTCAAATCCCTAGGCTAACAATCCCTCTCACTGACCTTACAATTTCAGGGTTCTCCATAAATCTGAATAAATTATCTGAGATTAACATCCCTACTGCATTCACCATACATGAGTTCACTGTTCTTGGCTCGTATACTATCCCGGCCTTCTCAATATCCTTGAAGGAAATCCAAGCTAAAATAATATTGTTTATCGACCAGATCAGAGGGTTTGAGATGCCAACTTTTGACCCTGAGGACATTCTTGGTGATCTAAAAGTGCTCTACCTGTTAGACCTGCCAGATTTCACAGTCCCAGATATAAGAGAACTAAAGCTTTTAGCACCAGTCATACCAAAATTAAAGATGGAGAACTTTAATATGACAACGCTAACTATACCAGAATTCGAATTCCCTGAGATACCCAGTGACATCTGCGTTCATGTTTTTGGCAGTTTTCGCGGTGAGTTTACCGTTAACTCACCCGTGTACACTCTTTTCACGTCATTGAAAATTGAAAATTCTACTTCCTTGGCAAGCCATCCTAAATTTACAGCTTTTGTCATGTCTGAATCTAAATCCTTATTTATCCCTCTTACACATGCTTTAGAAGCCTCAGCCCAGTTGGAGGCTCCCAGAATGAAGAATCTTCAATTTACAGAGAATGTTAAGGTCTTGCATCCTTTCTTCTCCATGGATCACACAGCTTCTCTCATGTTGATGGAGTCCTCAGCTGATGCATCTGCAAAAACAATTACAAATGTTACAACTCCAATTTACAAAGCTGAGGTAGTGAACACCATTGCCTTTTCAATAAAACATGGAATCTCAGCTACAATGAACACTGTCTATAATCACAATGTCGAAATCTCACTGATTGACACATTCAACCTGGTTTCAGTTGAACAGAAGGTTCAAGTCAAACTGGAATCTGACACAATATCTTTAAATGGGGAGACAACAGGCAATGGCAAGATGGCCATCCAGGGGCAGTTTGATGAAGGTACACACAGGAGCAATGTCAGATGTAACCTCAATTATAGAACTGCCACGTTGACTTTCCAGGGAGAAACTAACTCAGGGTCTATGATATCCAAACAGACTTTCATGGCAGAATCAGTTTTCTTGAGCCACATGAATGTAGAAGCACACAGTGAGATGGAACTTCCATTTGTCAAGAAGAGTGTTACTGATGTCATTGGACAGGCTCGTCTTGAAGACTTGAAAGTTGCATTTACGGCCAATCATAAAGCAGAGCTCATTGGGGTTGTCAGTGGATCAATGTCGAACTCACTCGATTTCATTGCTAAACCATTTGAGATTAATCTTGATGTTACAAACAATGTTAACGTTAAGGCTCATTTCCCTTTGAGGTTGTCAGCTAAGATAGATCTACAGAGCGACTGTGCCATCATGCTGAACTGTGAAAAACAAAGCTTAAGCGGGGCCACCTTGGCAAGGTTCAACCAGTACAAGTACAGACACAACATCAAAGCAGAAAACAATCCGATTGAAACCTCAATCCATACGTTAGCAAATGGAGAGGCTAACTTGGATTTTCTGACTGTTCCTATTACAATCCCAGAAATAACGGTGCCTTATGTGGGAGTAAAAATCCAAGGTGTGAGAGAACTTTCTCTTTGGGAAGATGCTGGATTGAAAGGCTTACTGGACAGTCCTCAACAGTCATTTAACATGTCTGTAAAGATTCTTTACAACAAAAACTCAGAAATGCACAGTTTAAAACTACCGCTGGAAACAATCTATAGTGCCCTTCGAGATAATGCTGATATGTTCAAAGATGGATTTGAAGTGTTCAGAGACAGAGCAGTCTCTGCACTCAGAGAATCATACCAGCACGCAAAATTACAATATAACAAACACAAAATCAACATGTCAAGCCACCCACCTCTGACCATCACCATTCCTGGATATAAAATCCCCTTATTTAATATTGAGGTTTCATCTTTTAGTGCAGAGATGCCTGCTTTCAGCTTCATTATCCCAAAAGAATTGAGCACGCCTGCCTTCAATGCCCCAGCACTGGGATTCTCTGTGCCCTCATATACCCTTGTGCTGCCATTACTGCAGTTCCCTGCTGTCTATGTTCCAGAAACCCTCAGTCAAATAACGTTCCCCAATTTAAGACTTCTTGACACTGAAAACAGCATTAAGATTCCAGTGCTTGGAAATATGACTGGTGATTTTTCTTTTAAATCGAGCATAATCAATTTCGGGGCCAATATTGCCCTCCAGAATCAGTCAGCCTATGAAGCACGCTTCGGTGCATGGGCAGTGTCTGTCTTTAAGGTTCTTAATGGCAGAATGGACGGAACCACCAGCTTTACTCTGAATAGAGGACTTAAACTGGCTTCTCAGATGACTGTGGAACATCAACATGTTAAAGGAATTCATTTTTTTTCCTTAATCCTCAACAAACATACTCTGGAAGCTATTGTGACTAACAAAGCTCAAATAAACCTGCCAAGTATCAAGGTGGAAGTTGATCAAGAATTTTCTGGGACTAGCAAAAAACAAACAAACATTGCTTCCAAGAAAATAATTAAATACACTTTTAACATTCCTCTGATTGAAACTGTTGGGAGTGGGAACTTGGATGTCAATTGGACACTAGAGGACCTCTTCTCCAATGTGTCTCTGAGGACGGCATTCCAAGGGAACTCTGACATCATTTTTCTTGACGATACAAATTTTTCAGGAGATTTGAAAAACGAAGCTCATTTATTATTTGATGCAAACGGCCTGAGGTCAACACTTTCCACTGCAATTAACTCAAATATTGACAGACATAATAGGCACCAACGTAGCGCCAACAGCAATATATTTCACTTAGATATGATTCAGGATGTTGCTCTTGAACTTTCCTTGAGGCGCATCTTTGCAAAATTGGACTACACTAGCAACAACAATGTTGGTATTCTTGACACAAATGGGAAAAACAGCATCAAAGGAGAATTTAATTTTGTTCCTTTAGGCAGCATTAAAAGCCAAATCAACGTTGAGGCAAATCAGCCATATAGAGGTGCCAACAATGCTTTATTTCTGAATATGGACTTGGTCATCAGCGAGGATAAACAGTCCCTGTTCTTAAGCAGCCAGGAAGAGCTATGGTCGCTCATCCATGCAAGTGTTTTTCACCTGTCTAATCAAGAATCTGAGATACGTCTGGACCTTAATTCCGCTGTGGAAGGTAATGTAGCTTTCCTGAAGACAACAGCTCTTCCAGTGTACAGGAGCAGATTATGGGATGTTTTGAAGTTAGGTGACATCACCGATATAAAAAACACACAGGCTGTGAACATATCGGCAAGTTTTGTATATACTAAGTCATTGGATAGAAAAGAGTTTAGCCTGCCGTTGTTTTTTTTGGAGAATGGTATAATGCTTAACCACCTAGGGATCAGCATTCCAATTCCTTCTTGGATAAGAGAAATTCTCCCCCACAAAAGCAAGATATCTGATGGAAAAGGTCATATAACTCTTCCACCCTCAATGTCAGTTCCAGCATTCACAGTCCCATTTACAGACTTACATGTAGAAACCTTTACTTTTGATCCAAAAAACATTACCATCCCATATCAAATCACCACTGCCTCATTTGAAATGAAACTTCCCGGCTTGCCATCAATTTCGTTGCCCAGTTTACTGGTAGAAACTGAGTATTTTCAGGGGAAAATGCCCTTCATTTCGCTTCGGATCCCACAATATGAAATCTCTGTGGACTCTGTCACCTTCCCAAAGTCAATCAATATTGCTGGGAACACTGTTGAACCTCCAAATATAGTGATTCAAAAGCGGAAAATCCAAATTCCTGAAATCACTCTACATATACCTTCAAGTATATTTATTCCAAATTTTGGAGGACTCATCGCCAGTATGAAGATTTCATCCTCGATTTACAACTTGTCAACAACAGCCCAGGTGGAAAATAAAGGCTCCAGTCTGGTGACTCTGTTGAATTTGACCTCTTCTTCGACCATGACATTCTTGGACTCGGATCTTTCTGGTAGGAATAAAACATATATTTGTTGAATTATTCAACTAAGAACATGTTTCTAACTTTTCTTCATTTGGCATTAAGGCTCTTCCACACTGAGTTATAATGGTGGAGTTTTCAGTCTACACGACAAGTGTAGGCTTGTGCACAGTGATGTCAATATGGACTGGCAGCATGTTTTTGCGCAAAATTTAAGGTAACCTTGGAATTGACATATTCTTGTTTTCTTCTTGGTCTTGCATGACAACATCACATTCTGAAATAAGGAAGTGTGTATTTTTTTGCAAGTATGTCAGCAGCTCAGAAAGATCTACCTTTGGCCATTGAAGTAAAATATACTAACTAACTTGATGGTTAAGAATGGACCGCCTAGTTGCAGAGCTTACAAATACCCCAGAAAGACAAATTAATGTTATGCAGTATTTTTATGAAGTCAGGTTTTTTAAAGCATGTGTTTTTTGTATTTTTTCAGATTCAAACGACAAACTATTCCTGATTCGAAGTATTTATATTTCTCTATAATATTTTTATGTTATGATTTTTTTCTATCAAATCTGATATTGCATTATTTGCAGGTCCTCTTATCACACACTCAATGTTGACATTACTAGTCCGACATTTACGGATGTGAGCTTCCGCTTTGCTTCACGGAAAGATGGAATCATCACTTCTCTATCATCGCCATCCTCTGGGTTTCTTGGTATGCTCTTTCAAAAAAGATCTCCAAAACAAATTTATGGAAAACTGTTTGGCCGGTATCTGGTAAGACACTATTCACTTTATTTATGGAACAACTGTCTTCATGTTTTTTTTTTATTCTCTCTTCCATCAGTTGTCTCCGGAGAAGGATGCTGATGCTTTCACCATCAAAGCCAACCTAAGAGATCCCCAGAGGCTTGTTCTTAACACTGCCTGGGATCTGGATGTTCTCCATAATCTGATAGAAGGCATGAAAGACAGAGTTCCTGCTGCTACCGATGCTATCCTAGACTGCATTAACAAGTACCATGTGGCTCACTTTGGCTTTGATGTTAAGCAAGGTGGCATGAAGATAAAAAGAGCCATACTCCGTTCTATTGAGGGCACTTTTTACGAAAGTCCAATCACAGCTGAAGGCCTTCAGAACTTTATCAGATCTGTCTACAAGCATGCAAGGATCTGGTATAGGAAAGCCTCACACTTCTTGGAGTCCGTGAACCTGGAGGCTGCCTTAAATGATTTAGGGATGTCGCTTTATTTTCTGATTACAGACACCACAAATATGATAGATAGCCTTCTTGATGGATCATCCAGCTTTCTGAAAAATGTAAGATTTTCAGTTCCAGGATCGAATGAGAAGATGAGTGTTTCGGACATTATCCGCCAAGTTCGTAGTTTCCTAGCGAGGATTTTCGAGCAGGCAGGGTTGAGATTAAATCACTTTAAGGAAAGACTTCATGTATACAGCAGCAATATTCAATTCACTATATTTGGAACTAATGTGCAGGTGAGGGGAGATGAGGTGTTACAGAAACTGAGGCATTTCTATATTCAGGTGAGGGACACATTCATCATGTTTCTATACGGTATCGGAGTTCGTCAGTCTGAACTAAACAGCGTGGCAAAAGAAAAGACTCAAAACTTTATTTACTTCCTAAATGAAAAAAACAAAAAGATTGCCCCTCAGATTGATCATCTTTACTCTGAAGCCATTAAGAAATCTACACAAGACATTGAGGAAGCCAGACAAAACATGGTAATGCTTAAAGATCACTTCAAAGCAAACATTCAGGAGATATTTGATTTGCTGACGTTGGATCAAGTCAACAATCACACTTTTGAGGTCATTGATGTTTTGCAGTCACACTTGTATGGAGGGCTGAATGAATACATTGATCTAGTGAGGATATCATCTAAAACTGCACAGCCCTACATAAGGATGACCAACAAAAAGATGGACGTTGATATTCCGCTCCCTTTCCTGTGGAGGTCTTTCAGCGAGTGGCCGCTTAGACCCACAATGTTCAGAAACATAAGCTTTGATGAGGAATGATTGTTGAATCAAAAATATTAATAAATAACCTGTTGTGTTTTTATGTGTTAATGAATTGGTGTCCCCACTGCTTTTCGCCCAGGGGTTGACACAAGCTCCTATTGTTATCGACTATTTTTATTGTATGATGAAATGTATTCAAAAGACAACAAACAAATAATGCAAGAATAAAAAAAGACAATGGTTGAAATATAAAGTTATTGAATTCAAGTATCGAATATCATACTCTAATAATGATTGAGTAAATAGTAATACCAGTTAGTATACAAATATTCAGACAAAAATCATATTCATATTCAAGGAAATATCAGGAGAAGTGGGTACAAAACTAATATGATGCAATGCTGATAATGGAACAACACCATGGATTGAGTTAGTTATATAGTTGAAAAAATCTTGGAAGAACAATCACTTGTATGCCTGAATGATAACCTGGGTACTAGAAGAAATGTGAATAGAGACGGAATGTCATACTTATAGTTCAAATTTGTGTCCAATCATTTTTTGAAAGCATGTGATTTTCAGAGTGATCACTTCCGAGTCACAAGAACAGTAAAAAGCATAAATATAAGTTCCAGACGATTGCCTTCGGAACAGAAGGTGCTTTGTCGAAGCAGATTGGGGGAAAAAAAATCATGGTAATTGTATTTTTATAAATATAAAAAGCTAATATTAAGAGCAGATATCTCAACAGATCTCAGGGAAGTGCAATCAGCCAAGTCTTGACGAACAACATGGTATTCAACCTAGATGGTTCCGTTAAATCAGCATTGTACACAGACGATTGGGCCATTCTCATATGATTAAGAAAGAGTATGTCAAATGACATCAGAAACATGGACAAAGCGTTAAACAACATAACAAATGGATGATATGAATGGGGGTTCAAGGTGTCAAGAAGTAAGTCTTGCTCACTAATAAATTAATTATATACTGTATATAGAGATGATTAAACTATATAGTCAGCCATTAAAAGGGTTTCAGAGTGTAAATATATTGTGCCTTTGTTTGACAGCAAAATTACATGTAAAACATGGAACCAATTGGATGGAAATGTAAAAAGTATTACAGTTGCTAATAGATGTGGGTGTTTCTACAGAGCAAATAAACAATCAAAAATGAACATATGTAGGGCACTAATGAGAGTCTTTTTACAGATCACTGTAAAGCATGATGTGT
Organism: Callionymus lyra; assembly: GCF_982586985.1. Taxonomy (NCBI): domain Eukaryota; kingdom Metazoa; phylum Chordata; class Actinopteri; order Syngnathiformes; family Callionymidae; genus Callionymus; species Callionymus lyra. The sequence goes on from NC_141835.1 coordinate 23,211,403, forward strand.
TTGCACCAGTGGGATAAGAACCACCGCATTAATGCTCTACTGAAAGAAGCAGAAAAGATCCACTGGACATGAATTATAAACATAAAACTAGAGAAAAACTTGCCTACCGATTCAAACTTAAAATGAGTCCTCAAAGTTCAAGAGAGGAGGGTGTGGGCTGAGTAAATAAAAAAGTGAAATTTCCCCAATCACTCAACTGAATAAAATCCCCCCTAGATATTACTCTAAGGCTAAAGTTGACATAGGTCTCCTAGAATTGAAGGAGAGAGAAGGGAGATAGAATGTGACTGGAGTAAAAAACATAGATATATTTAAAGGCAATATTTATCTATTTCAAAATATATACTTACAAATTTAAGAACTCGAGCATGTGTCTAAGAATTTGTGCTTGTATACCAGAATTTGGAATTATACTTCCAATAGGCCATCAGATCAGTTATCAGTGTGTAATACAGAGATGGTGTCAGTAAGAATTGCGCTGATTCAACAGCAGTATTGAACAGCATACAAAAAACAAAAACAACAAGAGAAGATTTAATATACATTTTTATAAAAAATAGAAATACATTTATAAGAGCAATGAGGAGCTGACTAACTACTTAAAGACCTTAAAGCTAATAAGAAGAATTTAATAACAAAGTATTATAAATATTACACACACTATTTTACAGTAGGAGGCGTTATTCACTTCAAATTACTTACACAATTGTCCCATTCTTAAAAACAGTTGTTTTTTTGTCGGCTTAAGGTCACCTTTTTTCAAAACCTTGGCATAGTAGTGCTTACAGGTCATTAACCCTAACAACAATGGTATGAAAAGTGACTCTAAGGTGTTTGGACAGGTAACTTGAGAAGGGATTTGTTAAAAGCTGAAAAGGAAAAAATACAGATCTGGATTGCAGATTAATTGCAGACTGACCTTGAACGTGCCATAATAGCCATAATAGTGATCAAAACAGGATTCAGCTTCTGCAATTATCTTGGTCCTTCCAAATGTAGGAGTAAAATATCTCTCTTTTCTGGTCCTCACGACTGATAAAATAATAATCTTAGTTGATACTTTTGCTAACTGTCACGATTTGATTGTCATTCTCACACCACACGCCACAATTGACATTTCTCGCGCTTATATTTACCCATTCACTCTATATATATATTTTTTTATTGATGATAAACTGTTGTACTTTTTGCCAACTACTTTTTGGCCAACTACGCAAGGTACAACGCAATATCAACCAATCAGAAGCATGTAATCCAAAATCGAATTTTTGAAACTTAACTAAAGAAGGGTCGCCCAGATTGTCGCTTAACTTTGAGATCATTTCCCATGCATGCAAGATTAGGAATTTTTTCAAATTAAGTGCATTGAATCAGCTACATAATCCTTGTAATCCTTTATTATCAGGGTAATACTGTTGGTTTCATTTATTTTTTGTTTTTATTCACTATTTCGGGCCATATCCATTGGTAGTTTAAAACAAATTTAGATTTTCACCCAGTTAATTTCAGATCACTGATTCAATGTTTGTTTATTTCTGCATACGGTAATTGTAGTATAGTTGTAATAATATAACTTCATTATTGAGTCTACAACCATGTTATTTCATGTGTAGATTGATTGGTGTTTTTATTCTAAAAATCCAATAGATAAATATTTAAAAACACCAAAGAAATGGTTGGTGAAGTAGCTTAATATATTGCACTTAATATATTGGCTTCCAGTTTCTTTCAGGATCAACTTTAAAATTCTGGTTCTTACTTTCAGAGCTATTAATGGTCAGGCTCCTCGTTACATCACTGATCTGATCCAGCCTTACACCCCAGCTCGGGCTCTGAGGTCTGTGGATCAGAATCTACTTATGGTTCCACGCACACGGTTCAGGACCAGAGGAGAGAAATCCTTCCAGGCTGTTGCTCCTAAGCTTTGGAACGATTTTCCTCTCTCTTTGCGCTTGATGGAGTCTACTGACTCCTTTAAGAAACATCTTAAGACGTTTCTATTTGTTCAGGTTTTTCCTTGATTTTCTGGAACTCCTGTTGTGTTATCAGTTTTATCTTGATCTTTAAAATATATACTTTATTGAATATTGTTTTGATTGTTTAAGCGCTTTGTGACCCTGGTCTGTAAAGCACTCTACAAATATAAATGACTTACTTACTTACTTACATACCAAAGTCACCTTTTGGCGTGTATTATTATTTTATCCCCAAACCATTTATATTTATTATTTCTTTAATAATAACGATGTGTGTAAAATAATAAAAAAGTCAAAAGTTCTGTTGTTAGTCACGTGTTTATTGCACTACTGCATTTTAATATGTTTTAAATCACCATTGGCGATTGAGTTCCAGACCGCTTTCAAGGTGTTTTGTCCCTATGACGGAACCATAGTGACGTAATCACGTGCGCGACGCTCTCACGCATGCGCAGCCTGGATACTGTAGAACCTGTACTGTAACTTGACAGTTGAACATCTTATATTTTCGTTTCAAAGGTAAGGTTGATGCAGGTATGCTTAAACTTCGGAGTTCAAGTATTATTCATAATAGTGTAATTAAAATCGTCAGTTGCGAAGTTAATGAAATGTTTCTAATATTTTAACATTATCAAAGACGTATCTTGGATGTGCATTAAAAAAATGTATTGTTTCTAGATTAGAGGATCACTATTATTATAATAGAGCCCGTTCTTAGAATGGAGTTGTTGCTCCTATCATTATCGTCATTAACTCACATTCATTCGTCATTTGTACTTTGCTCTCTGACGTGGATGGACACGCACAGACATGTGAACATAGTAATGATGTATTATCCATAAATACCAAACCGATATCTTATTCGGCTTTTGCAAAACCATTCTTACTCCAAATGCTACACATATTTCTACATGCGTCACTTCCACTGAATAGCATGTGAAAAAGATAAGACAATACATTCAATGTTTTCTCTTAATTTTGCACCATATGTCATTGTGTTATGCAGTGAAATGGCAATTGAGGTGTGTATTCCTATTAATATCATCAACGTTTTGTCATTAAATTATACATAAAAAGTAGGAGTTAAACTGTTATTGTTATTATAGTCTGTGTGATTCCCAGTGTGAATTCTATTGCAGTCATTACCAAATCAGAACCTATTTCTTCCAACTGCGCTGTTGTGAAAGTGTGTTTCCCCTCTGGGGATGAATAAAGCCTTTCTATTCTATTCTATTCTATTCTTTCAACAGCACTGCTAAAAAGCTATGGTGATAGAAGGAAGAGATGCAGCTCAGACCGAGTTTGTCTACATCTGTGGGGCCCTCACAGAGGTTCTCAAGTGTGGTCCCTCACGCTTGCACTCCCAACACAAGATCCTTTTCCTGGTCATTCCTGGTGAGGTCTAAATAGTGATCACCTGATCAGCATGACTTGGCATCAGATCTGATCAGCTCAATGTGAGACACAACATTTGCAAAGTCTCTCTCTCTCTCTCCTGCAGGTAATCCCGGTGTAGTGGGCTTTTACAGAACCTTGATGGAAAGACTGTATAACCTTTTTGAGTGCCACCACCCAGTGTGGGCTGTGAGTCACGCGGGTCACTGCGTGCCTCCAGATTCCATGGACATGGTTCTAGGTAAACTGTCCTATAATGAAAACAAACATCATTATAAATAAACTTTACTTTACTTTAGACTGTTAGATTCAAAACGTAATGTGCTGAGTTGAATATTAAGTGAACTTTGATGGACTAAAGTAAATTTTAGACACAGTGTATGACTACATTTTAATGCTTAGTTATTGAATATACAGTAATGTAGTCATGGTGTTAAATTTAAAACTGAGTTATAATTTAATAAACAAAGTGTCGTCCTGTTCTTCATGTCCAGATGCTGAGCAGGCTTCTGCTAATGATGTGTTTGGGATAAGTGGTCAGATACACCACAAGTTGGCCTTTCTGAAAAAGCTGGTTCCAGTAGAAACTCAGCTTGTCTTGGTGGGACACTCTATTGGCTGCTACATCATCCTGGAGATGATGAAGAGAAATCCTCAGCTTAAGGCAAGCGTGATATGATACTAATGTTTTACAACTAGTTTGTAGTAAATTTTCGTTGTTATTCAACTTTGAGGAAATCAATGTGTCGTCAGAAAACTTCTTTTTTTTTCTAAATCTTCAAATGGTCCCTTTCGAAAAAAAAAAGGTGGAGTTAGATTTGAAAGTTAATTTCCTGTTTTCATAAACTGTCTTTTTATTTTTTAACAGCGTTTTTGTATCCATGCAGGTCTTGAAGGCTGTCCAGTTGTTTCCTACAATTGAACGCATGGCTGTGACTCCTCAGGGAAAGGTCATGACCCCTTTATTGTGTCAGATGCGGTATTTGACCTACCTCCCTCTTTTCCTGCTTTCCCTACTGCCAGATGCACTCAAAGGCTGCCTCATAAAGCTGGTGTTCTCAGGTATTCCCTCTTTGGATCAAAATGTGATTGATCCGACAGTGGGATTACTCAGTGGAGACCTTGCAGGTCAGACAACATTTTTTTAAAGTTAAATTTTTTTTATTTGTTTTAGGTGTGGACACATAGATAACTGATTCTCTCTGTGTAATGTCATCAAAGCTAATGCCATGTACATGGGCGGTCAAGAAATGAAGACAGTTCTTGGAAGAGACAATGCTACCATTGAAAAAAACATTGACAAGGTGAGAAAAGTTGTTTATTCCACATTAAAGCTTAACCTTCATAATATTGTGTGTGTTTTTATACAGTAGATTAATATTCATGCTTGATTCTTATTGTCTACATAGCTCATATTCTACTATGGAGCCACTGACCACTGGTGTCCTGTCCAGTACTATCATGAGATCAAGCAGGACTTTCCTTCAGGAGACTTCAGACTCTGCACACAGGGTTTGCGACATGCATTTGTTTTGGATTCGGGGAGCAAAGTAGCTGAGATGATTGCAGAGTGGATTCCTGGACTAAGGACATGAAACTTGTTCTGGAGATCACCTGACCACTGCACTGCGTACAATACAGCCTGACAAGAGGCAGAAGAATATAGTGGACCAGAAAGGCAGAATTGAGAGCAAATACCTCCACAAAGACATATACAATGGCCATTTATTCATCTCATCAATATAATTTTATAATTATTTTAGCATTTGAAATGCTGTAATAATGGAACAGAGGATGTCAGCTAGTTCACAAGACAGTAAAAGTGTATCCAGTATCACAGTTGAAGCATGGTATTAATTCAAGAAATGAAGTCCTGGTTGAGAGATTTTACAAAAGAAATAAAGTAAAAAGAATGTTATAGTAATGTGATTTCAGACAATGACCAGTTGTTAGTGGGAAATAGAGAGACAAATTCAAAACCAGGCAGTTTTCAAAGATGAGGAAAACACATTTCTTTGCTCATCAATAAAAGATGAGAATAATTTAGAAACACTGGCAAAAGTTTTATTGGCCAATAAACATGATCTGTCAAGAAACAGATGCTTAGTCCCACATTCCAGAAAACTGAGCAGTGTGTATTTAATAAAGAAATGTCCTGGTTGAGAGATTTTATAAGACATTTATCTATGAATGTTAAAGGAAGGTAATGTGATTTCAGACCAGTTGTCAGTGGGCGACCTTTCAAAATGAGTGAAATTCCAGTGGATACTGGAAAACAAGGCATTCCTTAGGTCATCAAAAATGAATAATTCAGAAACATTGGCAAGTTTTATTGGCCTATTAACATGATCCGACATAAGAAACAAATGCCACAAATCCCACAAGCGACTGAATGATTATGAACATTCCTAATCTTCTCTCAACTTCAATGCTCAACTTGTGTTGCTCAAGAAATGACGGCTGACAGGAAAAATTTAGGGCGCATAGCTCAGCGGGATACCCCACTGGGGAGTGCCAAATTCAAACTAGTTTTCCAACTTAGAAATATGAAACGTCTGACTTTACAGGGTTTTTTTTAAATGTTTATTTTATCATGAAACTTCGCCGCCTGTTTTATCGTTGTAATTGTATCTTTGGCTGAAGCAATGACGCAATACTGTCAGCAGATGGTGCCAATGTCCTCACAACGTTAAAGGGTACCACAGATGATATCAGGGTGTTTACCATTTTGACATTTTAGCGAAATATGTGTTATTGTTGGTGTTTATTTACAATTTATTTGTTAATTTAAATTATTTATTAGTTCAAACAGAGACATCAAACCAGGTCTTATTACAAATCACAATAATTGCGTGGAAGAAAGGAAAGAGCATCGCTGGAAGTAGTCAGCCATGTTTGTAGTACGACATATTTTAGGATGTCCTCTTCCATTTTACACCAAGTTGCTTGGATAGGATTCCTTTTTGGCTGTACGCCTTAGACCTGACTTAAGACAACGAGGTAGAAAACTAATTAAAATTGCAATTATAAGGTGGTCAGATTTCAAGATGTCAGCCAAATGTTCGACTACATTTTGTCTTGATTGTTAAATTGAAAGCATTTAATATGACCTCACTGCAGGTGTTAATAACTGTATCGTACCAGAATGCTTTTAATCTGTGATGGAGTGTGTAGTTGTGATAAAAATGTGTAATGTTCTAGAAGGAGTTACAGTATGCTTGACGACAGACCACCAAGCTACCTTTTCTTTTGGCTAAAACTTCTTCATGCCTCACCAGACCAGACATTGTTACACTTGATGGTGAAATGTGCCTCCTGGTGCACTCTGTTGACCCAGATCATTACTGTGCTCATAGCATTTCAATCCAGTAGCAACAGGGTGTCTTGTACTGCCCTCAAAATGGATTCATTTATCAACCTGTTGCATTTGGGTCCATTTAAAAAGAGTAAAAAGGCATATGAATGGTGGCATTCTGCAACAATGTTCATACCTTGACAGCAGAACAAAGTTCTGTTCATGAAAAACCTGCAAGACCTCTCCACAACACAAAGAGGAGCTTTTCCCTCACAGCTGGCTCAAAGGTCAATGTGTAGAAGTGTCAAATCTTGAAATATAATCCTTGACCAGTCATTACTTAAGATCATTAATTAATTTGAATGGTTTGAATGAAGGCGCATTTGTCAAAAAGCTGTAAACCACTTGCCACCCTTAAACAAAAGCATGTATTAAAATATATAACTTCTTCATTTGTAAAAATTAAAAAAGCCCACAAAAACACTATAACATAACAATTAACATTGAATATGCTTTTTCGATTTGAGGTGAGCAGAAGAAACAGATTAGATATTATGATTCCAGAAGTATGTTAGGATATCCCTTTGGTTCAGAAGTTGTTTTCCGTTGCCCATGACTATATGTTGAAATATGAAAGTATATAATGTATACTGATCATCTTAAAATCAGGATAAAGCACTTACGGCAGTCATTATTAATATTTAATTATACTCTTATATGTCAAATATTACCGGAACTGAGGCTGTGTCTTAGATGTTGACATGTTAATATGTTATTGCACTTTGTTCTTGTTTTTATGAATCTATTGTCTGTGTTGCTTAAGCTGGACAAACCAATTCCAGAAGGAGATCTCCAGAGGGATTAATAAAAATCCATCTATGCTAAAGAACCCTGTGTCAGTAACATAACTCTTATTAACCATTCTTATTTATTCTACCGCCCTGAAGGGGTGGTAAAACATTCACAAAATTTTACAACTCAATGTTGCAGCCAGGTGTCATAATCAGAACACCCCTTTAACCTCTTGCCACGCTCATCCTGGGTGGCATACTGTATCTCAGACGTCACAGTCACAAGTAGATCGGGAGCATATTGTGCCCATGACCAAGACCTTTAACTAAGTACGTACAAGCTCATGGCGTGAAATGGGTTGAAATCAGAAGAAGTCAAGAGGATAATTACGTGTCTGTTGTTCCCTGATTACACAAATAATGAGAATATGCTGTGGTTTTAAGTATGCCTCACTGATGGAATCTTGGCTTTGCATTATTTGCAGATTTCTTTCTTTTTTGCAGATTTGAGTTATCTCCTTTTATTTTACCAGCAGTTAAATTCATTTGATCAGTCCTGGAAAAGTCAATTGCATTGTAGCGCATTGAACTGCTCTTCCTAATCTGTAAACAATGATGTGGGTGTGTATGTGTGTGTCCCAAAAAGTGCAGTTTTATTCTTTGCTCACACTGAAACATCACTCATCATACATTTTGATTACTTTATCACGGAGGGTCTCTGTCTGGAACCGTCTTCACTCTTCATTATAGATTTGGTCCGGATTGTGGCCTACCTAATATAACTGTGTCCTGATTTGTTGCATATCTAAACTGAACTATACACCCACATGCGTCGTCTCTCATCTTTCAAAGCTATAACACTTTTTACCAAGTTAATGTAAACAATGATTTCTAGTGTCTATCCGGAATACTGGCAGAGAGCACAGTTGGACTCCTTGACCCGTCGTGTCAGACGGGCAGCAAACAACCAAATAAATAGAGACTGGTTTGTTTCATTGATGCTATCAGATATGTTTGATCAAATGGTCAACGTGTTCCTGTGAGCTTATTTTCCTGCCAGGAGATGACCAACACAGAGCCTAGTAATACACAACTTCTCTGTTGTACATTATATTTTTAGAGATGAAGAAAGTCTTTAATAGAACTTAATTAAATTAAATAAACTGGATTAATTTTATAGATTTGACAGAGAATAAATGTAATTATTTAGTTCATTAAATAAATATTCAATTCAATTGTATTTATAGTGCAAATTTATCTCAAGACATTCTTACAGTTTAAATAACACTTTCGGGCAGAACCACTCTTAGTGTGAAAGACCCGCTTATGCATAAATGCTATTGGCCAATAAGAATTTACAGTTATGTCACGTCTTAGATCAAAATGGAGCAGATTCTAAAACTGTGCCTGCTGCCGAGACATGAAGGATTGGACTCCTCAATAGAATTATTGCTCTAGTTCAGTCTAGCTACAGTTCTGAATAATTACCGGAAGTTCTTAGTTTTTTCAATGAGTAAAGATACAATAAAAAAAGTAACTCTTCTTTCTAATAAATTAATTGTTGACAGAAACATTCCTGTTTCCCCACTGGGATTTAAGCCTGTAATGTCCTACTCCATAATCATATTTACTACTATTTATTTTTTTCGCCTCCACATCCTCTGACACATAATTTCAGCCTTCTTATTTCAATATAACTGCACCTGGGTATTTCTTGTACTGCCTCATAAGAAGGTTTCTAATTACATGCTTGTCTTAAACAAGATACATATCCCCTCTGGCAGGTTTATGACCGGCTTATTAATTCCATATCCTTGATTTTACCTGTTAAAACACATCTGCTCACTGATTATCTGCAAATGTTAACTAGCGCCTATGTGTCATTGCTCTCGTTTACTAGTGATGAGCAAATGTCCCCAAAATTTTTACAAGAAAAGAGTGTTCATTTTTCACAATGTGTGTCAGGACATAAAGGTGAGGATGTGCCTGAACAATGCTCCTAGGGAAGGGAAAGGTGTGATGGTTTCATTCTGGTCTTCCTTCAATAGATAGCTGTCACCACTTGTGGTCTGTACAGTTGTGTGTCGGGTAAAGAGGTTCCAAAAATCAAACTTGAAAAGTACACACCTTCTGGTCTATGTTGTCCTGAAATATAATCTAAAACTCATAGATTTTAAATATGAGTTAAAAATAAATTTGAAATAGATTTGTTTTATGCTCTTCCAGCTTTCCTTCTTGGCTTTTCTAAAATTCTCAGCAAGTAAATGGATTAGATGAAATTCTCCATGGCCCAAACCTCCCCGAAGTGCCAGATGTGTACTCGGTAAACACTTTTATCAGCCTGAAAATACATATTAAACAAGCATGTTGATGTGTGGCTGATCCACAGATGTTGATAAGTAATTTCTACACACACAAGCCCCAAATTAGTGTTTTTGCAAGTTCACCAGCAAGTGTGTGAGAAGTGATTGATAACAAAGTTGAACGCTGACATCAATAAAAATGGACAAAAATAAGACGTCATCAACTTCACTCAGTACTACATTCAATCAACAATCGTTATATATACAACAGGAAGCAGGTCTGAGACAGCCATTTTAGGGTTAGACTGGACTATTGCCGTCTCTGTTCACCCTTCAACCACTCTCTGTGTAAACACAGCTATCAGCAAGTGTGTGCACATGATATAACCTTACACACTGTTACTGAGGGTTAATTAAACACATGATGTCTGCTGTGCAGAGTGAGTGTCTGAGCCTCCATGTCCTCTTGCATAAAGTTTACGGTGTACAAAACACATATACACGTATGCACCACACGTATACACGTAGATGGAAAAGTGACCACACAAGTCAAATTCAATCAAAAGTTTGACTCAAAAAAGAATCCCTTCATGTTGGTAAATAAGTTTAATTCAGAAATTAATTCACTCTCAAGTCACATGTCAGTGGACAGGACACACTGATCACACAATTGTACACAATAAAGTAGGTGTGGTAATAGTTCAAATTGAAAATAAAAATTTCACTAATTTTCTACTCAGCCTCATGTCCACTTAGATTTGGGATTATTTTCAGAGAGCGTTCCTTTTTATAGTTATAGGCAAAAATGCAATCTTGATTGTGCTTGTATGTAGTCCAAGAGGTTTTTAAGACTATGTAGAGTTTCTAGGAAGATGTTTCGCCTCTCATCCGAGAGGCTTTTCGATTCCAACTAAGCTGGGGTTTAGGAGCCAGTATATATCCTGCTAAGAGGGAGGAGCAGAGACCAACGGGGAGGGGTTTGGAACAATGCATGGACTGAAACCCATCAGGGTAGAAACACATTAGTGTGCTGAGGCCCGATGAGGGTTGTTTACACCTGGGGAGGGTCATATGTAAAGTCCATGTTGTATTAAAGCCTCGGAATGGAGAATTAAATAACTGCTGCCTGAAGAATTTCCCCATTTAAACACTTGCCTAGCAGCTAGCCTAGCAGTGTCCGGTAAAACAAGCTTAAATGTAGACTTGTTTAAGTTAAGAGAGGGAAAGGGCACAGGCTGGTAGCCTAAAGCTGCGATCTAGAGGGACATGTCGCTAGCTAAAGATGTCAATGAATTGTGGACACACTTGACCCACGGAAGGCACCAAGAGGCAGAGTGATGAGCCGAGAAGAGCATAGAGCAGTCTTCGGCTTAGACTCAAGACTAAGATTTATGACGAAAGGAAAACTGTAGGCCACAGTACGAAAATATGTCAACAAGAATCCTATGATGCTTGGATAGCATATTGACACAAAGTTCGGCCTTCTCTAGGGCTGAAGAATATAACACTATTACCTGGGGAGGGAGTCCAGGGAGATGTGGGACCAAGGACAACTAGGGACCAGGAGTGTCTAGAAGACTGGCAGAAGAGGCTGGGATGATTTTTCTCAGGCACAGAGACTGAAGCTTCTTGGAAGTGTTGTCTGCCTCAATAGTCAATTGAAAGGAACATTCTGTAGAGGTGAGCTGATTAAAGGGGTCGGCGTAGCAAACACATACTGATGAGTACAATAGAGGACCAAGATCAATTTAGGAGACGCAGAAATCAAAACATTAGTTGCCCCTTGACACCGGCCAACCTCAATGCCTCCTTAAACTGCACTCGGCAAGATTGAGAACAATGTGTCAGAAGACTTTAACTGCGATGTCGTGGGTACATGTGACACTCAGACTCTCCGGGCGGATTGTCCACACGAAGAAAAGAGCATCATTATAATAATAGCTAGAGAGATTTACTGGGTCATGACTGTTTTACACAATATTAAATCATAACAGAGAAGACTTTGACCTGCACATCTCAAACTATTACTTTTTACATCAACTTTGAAAACAATGTTGTTCATCTCTGAAAAAGTAGACCCTATGAAAAAGAGAAAGATGACAAGAGCAAAAAAGATTTTGTGACCCTTCTTCCCCTGGGTCACATCCTCTTTGAAACACTGTGAAAAGGATCCTTTCACATGATATAGAGTAGTTTATACAAAAACTATAGTGACCGGTCTGGTTGCTCTCCAAAGAAAACCAAAAAGTGAATGTAAAGTACCCGATGAAGGACAAGACTGGCCACAGGGCTCTGAGTCAGTCTCTTTTCATCCAATAACAACAGTTATTCAAAAGCATACACAGGCTTTGGATGTTTTTAAACACTATTTCCTCACTCTCAGATCTGTTACAGCAGCATTTTTTTTTATTAAATCCTATTAAGTCTGCTCGGATACAACCAATAGACTTTGATGTATCCTTAATTATCCTTGATTTCAGCATGCTGGGGTGAAGGCAAACAACCAGACGTTGAATATTAGGTAAAAAGGGAAGATCTGGCAAGAGGTGTACATGAGATTACATTTATTTGGTATGATTTAATTAAACGACTGCATGAATGAATAAAGGGGAACAATTTAATGCGGATATGTCTGTGACTTCCTTCTCTCTTTTCATGTTCCTCCCGTCGATTTTCTTTCCGAATTTGAATCAGAAATGTGTGTGTTTTGTGTGTATTCCTGCCAACTAACTGGGACAGAAAAAAAAGGAAAGTTGGATGTTTCTGTATTAGCTAGGTGAAGCAGATGAATGACAGATTAAGTCTTTCTTTAAAGTAATTTTTATTTATATTATATATATAAAACACATGAACCAACGGCAGATACTTTGTCAAATTGTGTCAGATTGTCTAAACTTGATTCATAAAACATGTTTTATTCATTAATAATAAACTATAGTTAAAAAACTGTATATGGAAAACCAATGCCAGAAACAAGAATCAGTTCCAAGTGTGAATTTTAAAGTATTTTTTAAATTATTACTAAAACATTAATGGAATGACTTAAAAGCCTATCATGAACATTGGGGTCAACTCCATACTGCCTCAACAAAGCAAGCCTAATGTTTGCCAACAGAGCCACTAGGCCTGCAGCATCTTTCCTGTTTAGGGACACATTGTTACCATTTGATCCCAAATGTGCCAGAGAGTTCTTAAGAGCTTAACGCATGCCTGAGCAATCTAGTGCGTCTGTATCACGAGAGCTGAACACGCAGAACATCATATTCTAGTGCTGCCAGGCCAAAGAGTGTCGCCTACCAGCATGTGTGCTACCAGCCCGATCTCCATTCTCAGCCTATCACACAGGAGAGACAAGGTGGAAACAGAGCAGGAGATTATGTCATCGGAAGCAGGCGCCAAATGAATACACACAAAAAAAGTGCTTTTGATGTTCGTTCAGCACATTTGGGGACACAAAGTCTAATGCACGCAACCTCAATAGCTTCAATTGTGCACCACATGACCTCGTTCTCCTTTTGGCCTCAAAATGTCACATATGTGTGGACCAGATATGTGCTGCTCTGCAGAGGAGAAGAACGATAAGTTCCAAAAAGAGGAGCTGTACGATCACTCATTTACAAAGCTGAAAAAAGTGATGCATGAATTCAAATTTCTGATTCATGTCCTTCAAGATTAGACAGTTGTATTAATTTATTATTCAAGTTCTACAGCAAAGCAACTGGGTGACGAATTCTATTTTTACACAACTAGTTTTGTGTATGTCTGTGTGAGTTTGCATCCGTGTGTGTGTAACCTTGTACCAAAGGTCCAGGGTTTTTCGACACATCCTTCATGATTTCATATTTCCTCATTTGTCAAAAACATTTATCAGAACTAAACCTTAAACCAAATGTTTAAACAACTCCAAAATCAACACAACATACACTAAGTAACTAGGAGCAGGGCGATTATTTTCAGAATAATCTGTTCCTTTTTAGAGTTATAGGCAAACATGTTGCGTCTGGAGGTCACTTTTCTTCGTCTTCATCTTCGACCATAAGACTCACTCAAAAACATCAGAATACATCTGCGGTGCTAGTCTCTTACATTTCACATCTTGTATTGAAGCATGAGAAATTGTTCAGAAAGAAAACGTAGATAAGTGCATGAAATTCTTTAGCCACAGACTCTAGGTCAAAGTTGTACATGTGCAGTAGTTCCTCTTCAATGCCAATAGATCACCATTCAGCTCCGGCCTACTTCCAATCCGTGTCTTGTAATTTACTTTATTTGCTGATAACACAATTTATTTTGTTTTCCATGACAGTAGGTGGTGCTATTCAGCTGCCCCAATGCATTTTCGAACTGCAGAATTAAAAAATAAAATAAAATGAAAAAAATATTTTTCAAAATAGAAATGACAGTGCCTTAGAATGCCTGACTGCAACATAACTTAGTATTTGTATTATTATTTTTAAACAATAAATGTGCAAACGCATTTCGTGTGTGTGCTTGCACGCACGTGCGTGTATGCGAGGTTCACACCCACACAGTAGAAGCTCGGCGTCGTGGATTATCAAGCGTCCGTCTGAGTCAATGGAAGTGGGCTCAGGGCGGCCCTGGAACATCTGTTTCTGACCATTGTAAAAAAAAAAAAAAAGAAAAAAAAAAGGCGCTGGTGTTCCGGTGGGCTTGAACCACTCGCTGAACACACCCCCATGTCATGAATGAGGTGGAGAGCTCGCGACCGCGCGTGGAAGTGTGAGATGACGGACGGTCCGGAGTGAGCACTCGTGTTCCCACAGTCTGCGTCCAGGATCATGGGGGTGGCCAGCGAGGACCTGCTCGTCACACTCCAGATCCTTCCCGGGTTCTTCTCCAACTGTCTCTTCCTGGCGCTGTACGACAGCGTGGTGCTGGTGAAGCGCATTGTGTCGCTCCTGAGCTGCTCCCGGTCCGCCGGTTCCGAGGACTGGCGCCGTATGCTGACCTCCGCCGGACTGCGCTCCATCTGGAACAGCTTCCTCTTGGACGCACAAAAGCAGGTACAACTTGTTTTTTTTCTTCATCATGAGCGCTTTGTGAACTTGGAACAGAACTCCGTGTTCCCAGCCGTGGATCAAAGTGGATTTCGATTTGGACTTGATTCTGGCTGGTTGTTATTGACCGTCATTTTTTTGTGTCCCGATTATTTCCGGAAGCTTTGACTCTAATGCCAGCTCAATATTTTTGGGCATGAGATCCTATTTCATTAAAATAATCTGCCACTAAATTACTTCCAGAACAACAATCTGTGATCCAGATCCCCACTGACACACTTTCCAAACAATGATACATATTTGTGTAAATACATTTTTGTTTAAAAGCAGTGACAAGTTGTTTTTTTTTTACCATGGAAGCCAACAAGTAAACAAACGCATTTAAAACGTACACTTATCTATAGTTGTATCAAGTGAAAGAACAGGCGGATGTGTTTTTCAGCTGAGCTTAAAGCATCAGAAATATGTGCAGAAGAACAGGTGGTGTTATGCTTGCAAACATTTGACCACTGAAGGTTGATTCATGTCTGTGTTTAGCAGCTTATACAAACTTATCATGAATAACATTTGATTTTAGAGATGATCCTTAACATACATGTCAATAATAATAATCAGAATTTCCAAAATGATTTATTTATTTTACTCTGCAAAGTTGCTACTGTTACCAGCAAAAAAATAGAAATTGATTTGGTCTCATCTTCGGGAATTTTTTTTTGGATTGTGTTGAGCCAGGCCACATGTCAGACACCAGCCTGGGCTGCATGCCAGGCAAGTCTTCTTTTGAGCTAGGGTTGGTCACTTAAATCTGATTGTTCAAAGAGCCCGCGACACGAACCTAAACTCAAAAGTTCACGTCTACGATTTTTATATATTTTTTTATATACAAAAACAAATTCACTAGTGATCGATTTGTTTGTTCTGCTCAACAATCTGAACTCTTAAGTCCAAACGTTTGAGTTCATACGTTGCAGGTTAACATGATTTAGTTGGGGAAGTCCTTTGGTTAGTCAGGTAGTAAGAAAGTTGTTATAACTTATTTACAGACTGTTGTTTCTCAGCTAATATCAATAGTGTAAGTCAATGTTGAGGAATGTTCAGGTTAGATGGCCTCCGGAAGCAGAGATTCGAGTTCCTCCTCTTAAGGATGGATGTATGCAGAATAAAACTTAAAAAATAGTCACTAAAACTTACTTACTGACATAAAATTTAAACACTGCCACAAAAAAACTACAAATACTTCTTCACAACATAGGTCTCTACCCCCTCTTTTTTGTATCCGCTCCAAAGGTGCAGCCCGTCGTTACACTTTCATGGCAGAAGCTGCAAAAAAGAAAACGGAATGGAATACTAAATTTTATTTCACATTTTATCTTTCCCATCAGCCGCACCAGAGGACGTTTCATAGGTTTGGTAGTGCATTGTGCTCTCTTTAGGACCCTAGCATAGAGTACTAAGAAGTAGTCTGAGTCTGGATGGTTTATCTGACCCTTTTGGCAGTGAAAATGTCTATAAATGGCTACCTGAGATAAACCTAGGTGGAGACATGCCATTCATCCAAGGTGACCTACTAGGCAAACCAACAAACTGGTTCTTAAATTTGTAATATTTAACATTTGGTATGTAGTCTGAAAATGGAATAAATGCAAATATTTCCTGTAAAGAAGTCACTCTTTCCTATGTTGTAAGCTCTCTCTCTATTTTTCTCTCTGTTTTTAGGTCAAGCTGGGCTGTGAGGCACCAAACTCGAAGGTAGTCAAGGTTGTGTCTGACAATTACAGTTGCGGCAAGGTCAGCAATGGAAGCCACCTTCCCCTGGCCTCCGTGTCCCTGAACGGAGACGAGTGTCGCCTCCTGGATTTCGAATCCTCAAATCGCCCGCTGGTGGTCAACTTTGGCTCGGCCACCTGACCCCCCTTCATTGGCCACCTGCCCGCTTTTCGACGGCTTGTGGAAGACTTCAGTGATGTGGCGGACTTTCTGTTGGTGTACATTGACGAGGCCCACCCCTCTGACGGCTGGGTGGCGCCCCCTATGGGCGCTTGCTCCTTCAGCGTACGGCAGCACCAGAGTCTTGAAGAGCGTGTTGGAGCGGCACGCAAGCTCATAGAGCATTTTTCCTTGCCTCCTCAGTGCCAGCTTGTGGCTGACAGCATGGACAATAATGCTAACGTGGCCTATGGAGTGTCCAATGAGCGTGTCTGCATAGTCCAGCAAAGCAAGATCACCTACTTGGGGGGAAAGGGGCCTTTTTTCTACAACTTAAAATATGTTCGTCAGTGGCTAGAGCAGAGCTATGGGAAACGATAAAAACTGAAAACAGAACGATTTTTGTACAACTGTGAGGGCAGCACTGTGGACCAGCTTGTTTGAGGAGTGTTCCGACCCAAAAAGAAGGAGAAGGAAAGTTGTTTAGATGAACTTGCAGGAAAAAATGTTTGAAAGTGCTGTTGCTGCTACACTAATATTAAGATAAGGTGCACGCTGTCTAGTCCTCCAAACGCACATACATGTGGAGGAGTGTTGAAAGTTGATATTTTATATGAACTAAAATAATTTTTATAGACATTTGGTATTAAAATATTTTATAATGTTGATCCCTCATTTTGAAAAGACACTTTTCACAATTTTTTGATATATTGAAATGCACACTTCTTACCTTTGAGACAGCTTTAATTTGTTAAGATATTATAATGAAAAAGAAAATCTTTCCACTGAAGAAATTTGAATCTTCAATGATTTGAATGATTTTTTTGAAAGTTGATGCTTTCTATGTACCAAGAATGCCCCTTCCATGTAAACAGCAATATCCCATATGTCTTAAACTCCAACTCTGGCCACCAAATGATTTCCAAGTAGATTAGTATTTATGTTGATGTAGTTGATGTAGTGATATATATATATATATAATGTATGTTTAAGAAAAGATTGGAAATTATCAATGTCAATAATTAAACAGTGACTAACAATGAGAATAAAAGTGACATAAAAAGAATTTAAGGGAGTGGGCGGTGAAGGACAAACACAGAGTACATTTTGACAGTCTGTGCCTGCAGAATGAAAAAACAATGTTCCTGTTACAAACAGTTTGGTCAATATACATTTTGTTTGACCCACGACATAGACTGTTCCCTTGAGCGATTCATTTGATACCGCTGTCATTCAGAGGGATCAATAATGTTTGTCCGGGTTGTTTTACTTTCCCATTTCCACCTTTTTGGGATTTTGATCTGCTTCCTTGCCTGCTAACGTAAACACATAGTTCTATGATGTTTTGATGATTTCTTTGATACTAATGAAAAAAACAGGTCTTGCAAAACAATAAGATGACAAGCTGAATACAATTCTAATATTATTTTAATGATTATTATTAAGAATAATAGTTACAAACACGCTAATAAGCTTAATACAATGAATAGGAACCGAGTCTGTATGAGTCATCTTTAAATATGCAACTCTATTTTTTCTAACTTTAAATGTTTTTTTTACTCACTTCATAAGTGTTGTTCAAGCAGCATTGCTATGTTATCGAAAGATTATGTGAGAGCTGATCTTGTGATGATATTTCTCTGACTCGAAAAAGTCTTAATCTGTGAACAGTGATTTTTAAGGATAGTTGCTGTAAGTGGAAGGGAAAGACGTGACAAATGTTTTTGGTCATTCATTTGGGTTTATTAGCCTTGAGCATACTAAGATGAAGGCTCTGTGAATGGATTTAAGGTCAAGATTTAAGAGTCCTTATGGTCATTATCACAAAATTATGTTGAGGCTCTTGAATTAAAAAAATATAAATATAAATAAATAATTCACAAAACAACAAAGAAAAGAGTCAGTGTAAAATGTCTAGCAAACCTTTCATGTTCAGCTTTAGCTTTTTATGTTCTCACAGATTGTTTCAGGATCATTTGCGGTTCTAATTCAACTTCCTCATTCATAAGTTTGTCCAGAGATCACCCTATTGGCAGGGAACCCGCCAGAAGAGACCGGTTGTCAAGCTTAATTAGGGCTTAACCGGGTCCAAATCGCCTTCCTCTTCCCTTTCTTTTCAATATTATACGTCCGTCCCGTCACTTCCTCGACTCCTCCAAGGAGAAAGATTCACTTTGTTCACTTTAGTTAGATTTTCCCACTGACGTCTTCTCTACTCTCGAAAGTTGCCATTGATGTTTGTTGTTGATGAGGTGAAGAGAGGTTGGGCATACAAAGCACCACTTTGACCCCAGAGACGCGGCTAAAAGCCCGTCCAGCCTCTGATTTGGATAAAACCACAAAAGCACTTTGGTCAAGGTTAGAAAATGAACCCTGGTCCAAAAGGGACTTAAGGATAATTGGACCTAAGCCAAAATCGGGTCAAATAGAGAGAAAAGAAATACGGACAGAGGCTAAACACACATTTATGATGGTTGGCTAATAACTTTGTAGCACTTTAGTGTTTTGCACAGAATTTTGTTGTAGCTTATTCCTAATCCAAGTTTAGATCATGTCTTGGAAGCCAGGACCTTGTGAAGGACCAGTGCTTGACATGTGTCCTCAGAAATATAAAATGTCTTAATGTTAAGAATATAAGTTTCATCTAGCTGTCAATGTCTGTGGATTAGCACCAATGCAAGAGGCAGACGCTAACATGTGCTCACTGAGACACACAATATGACCAGACAATGTTAATTATTTATTTCTTCACTACTGAGAAATGTTTCCAAAATTCTGACTGACCGACTTAGATAGTGTGTCTTGTTGATATTAACAATGGAACTGTGTCTATCAGACGAATTTAAGTTGTTGTCAAGATCCTTTCAGAATATGATAATATTTTGGCGATTTTCTTCTTGAAATTTTTTATATTGTTCAAGCCACCTCTGTGTTCTCTCATGTCTGCTTTAGCTCAACATAAAACTCATCTTTCTTTACATTCTTTTTCTATTTAAGTGTTTTGAGTGTTTCAGTCAGAGAGTGTCGAGGATGCTGAGACGGTGTGTCTCACGAACAGATTTGGCATCACATGGATCTTCTTGTCCCGTCTTCTGTGCTGCAGGCGTGTGAATGAAGACCTGGGATGAAAGAGTTTCGGCTCGTCCCTGGTTGGAGAGTACGGTCACACCTGCTCCACGGAGGACAGAATGATGGTGTCAGTGTCACGTCTCGTAAAATGTTTTGTTTGTGTTGTCGATGATTAATTGCTGCTTAGTTGTGTATTTTTTTTAATATAGTGTTAAATAAAGATAAAGAAACCACTGTTTGAAGTCGCTGTCCTGCCTCTTTTTTCCCTAAAGTTTAAAGGGTCAATTCCATATGGAAATAATATCCATCAGGCTATTTAGGTCAATTAGAGGCGTAACGAGAGGCAGTGGGCACGTTCTGTGAGAAAATCAGGACCTTGAAGTGTAAAATCTGAACCTCACAAACTCCTCTGGCTAACCCCCTCTTCATCCAGCCTGACCTTTTGTTTACACTTCTTAACACATTAATCCACAGAGCAGACTGAGAGAGTACAATTGCGTTGATCCTTCTTTTCTCCCCTATAGTTAGTTGAAAGCTTAGACTTGAAAAAAAATACCTAGAAAAATATTGTCTTGTCACGTCCAGAATGAGGTTTGAGGGTCACACATTTTGGCAATGCCCCTTTAAAGTGTAGACAAAAACCTGGTGAGCTTCGAACAGTAGGACTTTATTTAAACGTCAAATGGATCTGAGAGTACGACAGGATACAATGTTGGAAAGGAAGAGACGAATTAGCAACACAGATTGCAGAACCAAGGACAAGAAAGACATTCTTTGAAAAAGTTTCTATAGCATCAATGTACATTTCCGGCTGAACTTTCACTCACTCTCACACACGTACATCAAGTTTGCTATATGTTAACAGCCTGATTTCATACCAGCTTAGCTCTCCATCTAGGATCACAGATACCAGACATGTTGAATCAGTTCGGCCCTGGCCGCTGGTCCAGTCTGGTGTTACTTCAACGTATCTAGGAGTGGTCTGCTCTGACCTAGAAGTTCATGTCCAATCTCCTTGGCTCAAATTGCCAAACTCAAGCGATGGCTAGATGGATAGATCAACTGTTCCGTTTAACCATGGTATGGAGTTCCTTCAAGACAATTTTTCAACACGTTTATTACCACAAGGATGGCTAAAAAGGGTTTTACTTCTTGATGCTCGCCCTCTAACCGAGCTTCGCTATTAGTTTACCTTTGAGGCCCTGCCTTGTCCCTGAGAAAACTCAATGAACCCGCCACCCAGATGGGTGCAGCCAACTTCCTATAAAAGGTGGGGAATACCCACTGAATTTCTTCCCTTTTAACTCAGGACAAAGCTCCTGACAGTGGAAAGAGAAAGATTGCAGCAAGTGTAACACAATGGCAGGTGAAATTGTGAACATCAACGTGTACATGTTTGTGTGTATGACATGCAAAGCTACCCTGGAGAGTGGAGAAACACATCACCTCTGTGTCATTTGCCTATTCCCCAATCATCACTGATTGTGTGGCCTGCCGAGCGATTCCCTGCGGAAGTGATTCAACAGGAAGTGTTCTCGGCTTGTCGAGCCACGCTGCCTCGTCCTCAGAGATCATGAGCTGATTACGACGAAGTTGACTACTGGCATGTTACGAGACGAATCTCTGCACTCGGTTACAATCCGTGAAGGGGTTGATCGCAGCGATGTCCGAAGGGGATTTGTCCCAAGTTGGAAGAAATCTGGGACTACGGGCTGAGGCTTGCAGCGTGAGAGTATTCGTCCAAAAGGACCTTCAGGCGCAACAGCGGAGTGATACCGATGACTCCTTGACTCCAAAGGAAACACACTCAGGGCTAGTGGAGAGAGCACTAAGTCAGGGCCAGAGGGAGTGAGACCTTAAAAGACAATATGTCCGGTGGGACTTGGTCAAGAGGCTCAGGTTGGATGTGCAAGAGCGTACAGTACCAGCTGGAGATCCCACTGAGGGCTTGAAGGCCTCACAGAAGATCAAAGCCTAGAGGCCCCTGTCAAGAACTGCATCACAAGAGGGTGACTACGAATCGAAGAATAGATCAAATTGATTTTAACTCTAGATAGTTGATGTCTGGACTACAGTCTGTTCCAGACCCCGCTGGCTTAGGTCTGACCTGACAACCCTCCCCAGCCTGTCAGAGATGCATCCGTCAACACCTGAGTGTATTGAGTGACATCGAGTTTCCAGCAACTGAGACGTCAGTGAGAGAATGGGCTGGATACACCATCACCTGTTGTGAGCACCAAGAAGTAGAACCCCTGAGTCATTAGCTTCATAGCTTCAGGTTCATCCATTGGTGCGAAGCCATCTAACCACATTTCCCAGCTGCCCGCCCTGTCTCAGTGTCTCAGCTGAGTTTCAGTAGGAGGTAGTGTGGTGGGTATTGCCCACCTCTTATAGGAAGTGGACTGTACACAGCTGGGTGGCCAGTTCATTGAGCTTTCTCAGAGACGAGGCAGGGCCTTCAGTATTAACCCAAAGCGAAGCTCTGTCAGAGGACTTCGCACCAATCAAAGAACCTTAAGTTATGAAGGCAATTACTCAGGGGTTATCATGTCCTGGTTTACACATGTTTTGATAAAATACCATACCAAACCAGTTTTCCATTCACCAAAAAGTTTCCCCCAAACCCTTTGAGCAATAGTATAATCACTGGTCTAAACAAAAATAGCAAATACTAATATTTAAACACCTAGGATGTTATAACTTGTTTTTTTTTACATGTTTCTCTTTTTGACTTTGTCTTTTGATCTTGTTTCACACAAACCTTTTTTTACCAAGACCAAATGTTTTTTTGCTAAACAAATAACAATAACAGATCATTATCCACACCTGCATCTGGATTAAAGACTTCTGGTGTATGAGACTTGGCGCCATCTGACCTCTAAAACATGAAACCGCTTTATGAAGCTTCATCCGCCCATTCACACACCAATTTGCTAATGCATGCTGTTAAGGTATTAGGAGCTTTTATCTTTAAAATGTTTATCCTCCATATTAATACAGGTCACTTACGCATCACTCACATGAAGTAGGAAGGTGTAAACACATGTGAAGGAGCTGTCTCGCCTGCAGTTCAAAACTCAGTGAGAATTCTGACCCGCTCTAGTAGAAGATCTCACATTTCACCGATCCTTAAAACTCTTCACTGGCTGACAGTTTTTTTTAGGATCCATTTTAAAATTCTGGTTCTTACTTTCAGAAAACAATTGAAAACATTGTTTCTGTCTTCTCCCAGTGACCCAACTACAATGTTGTGGAACTTCTGTTGCCAAATACCACATGTACATTTGTTTGGCTCACATGATGTTTTCTGGTTTTATCTTCTGGTAAGTCTTCTGTAATGTCTGACCCACTGCAGTTTGCTGGTCAAGTGACATTCACAGACTCGGATCGTCTAGACCAGGGGTGTTCACACTTTTTCGGTTTGCGAGCTACTTTTATAATTGTCAAGTTCAAAAGATCTACCTTCATCAAATTTGCTCAACGTAAGTAGGTACATACTTTACTCAGAAGACTTGTACTGAATGAAGTGAATGGACTGATAATCAGTCATGATGGAAGGATGTGTGGATTTAATCATCTTCATAGAAATGCTGACTTACATGAATAACAAGAGTCAATCAGCCTGTAGTGTTGAATCTCAGAGAGAGAGTGCAGGATTCATATGTACTAAGAATTGAATTGATTTCCTACTAAAAATAGTCATTCATTCGAACCCAAATGTTGCAAAAAAAATATCCATGTGTAAGAATCTGTGCGTGACACGAATTAAAGCCCTTTTCCTTTGTTCATCAAAATCAAAAAAGACTTCAGACGGGTTCATCCCTTTCCATGCCTCCATTTCAATATGTCGATCATATTAAATTAAGCACAAGACTTAAATTTCTCCTTTCGGTAATCATGAAAAAAACAAATGAAAACATGAATTCCAACTAACAGTTTAAATGTATTAATTTTAAACATGTCTGACATGAATCTCACTATTGTAAATGAGTTCAGATGTGCTCCAGTGTAAATGTTTATATTTTACACACATGGTTATTAACAAGAATACTGCATTTACAGAGGCGACCAGTGGATTATTGAACTTTTAAAACATCTTCAGATGAAGTTTAACAAGAAAAAAACTGTTCATCAGTAACTTCACATCATCATCGCTTTGTTTGATCGTCTCTGAGCGTCCGTAGAATTTGTGGCTCACCTGCACACAGCTGTTTAACATGTTTGGGTTTCAGCGTATTCATATTATATTCGTGAGATAAAGGTAATTTACGAATAGTCATCATGTGATGTTGTGTTAATACAAGTGTGTTTTAAGGATGTATCCTCGATCACATGATCATGTGAGGAAAACCAGCATTTGTTGCGCTTTTATTGGAATCTGCAGGTTTTTATTAAATCACGTGATCTACTCACAACAGCTTCACGATCGACCAAGAAACTTTAAAAGGAAGATGTTTCAGAAAACATAAAAAAAGGCCAAAATGTTACATAGTGCTGCTTTAAGAGACATGGAGGTAGTTTTAGTATTAGTAGCAGTAAATAAATATAGTATTATATAAGCAGATAATTCATTTGCCATGGTTGTAAAAGTCTCAGTAGTAAAATTACTCAGTAATTGCTTTATAGTATTTTTTATTAAAAATAAGTTTTCCAAATATAAATTGATGGCAGTGAGTCAAGTTAGCAGTGATTGTACTTTATCAGTAGTAGAAGGGGGGTAATGAGAAACAGAATACCTAGATCAAAAATAATGAAACAGAAACGAGCAAAAGGAACAAAACGTGTAAGAAAATGAAGGTTTCTTTTATTTGGCTTTATTAGTGTTGGCAGTGCACATTACATTTCCGGTTGTTTTCACTGAGTCAGCACGTCACAAGAGATAAAGAAGAACCTGCGAAAGAGGAACTCACATGGATTACGTCTGCAAAAGACTGCGTTGACTGCCGGGATCCCTGGAGACTACTGCGAAAAGACGGATGTTTAATTTGTGTGTTCTCTGCAAATTCCTCAGATTGTAGATTGTCTAACTTGTGAGGACTTCTCTGTAAATGATGTATTGAAGGTTAAATCTTTTTAATATATAAATCAGTAACTGTTTTGTTTTTCTTTTTGTCATTGCTGAAATCTCACTCATATTTTAGTTCAGATATTTCATTTCAAAGTAAAAACCCAGAGATAAAGATTTTTTCAATGCCAACCTGGAGGAAAAAAACAAAGAAGGCAAAAGCATCTGTGTGAACGGAACATTTCAGAGTCGACAGCCTCCATGGGACTTTATTCTGGTTGTAAAGCATAAACCAGCCCACGACAGGAAAGCCATGATACAGAAAGGGGATCGAGTATCCGCTTGATAGGTAGATAAATATTCATGCAACTTTAGAAACAGCTGTGCTTGTATCTCTAGGCTAACAATATATTAGTATTCCTTATGAAATATCAAGAGTATTCTCCACGTTCTGACTTGAATTCATTTAACAGTTAATAGATTTTCATCATGTTATATGCTGTTAAGCCTGTACAATAGAGGTACTAAAAAATTACAACTGTCATGGTATATGTACAATTTTCTACCTACAAAGTACAATGGCTAGCATGTAATAAAATATGTAAACAAATCTCTCTTTTTTGACACAGTTGACTGTGACAGTAGATAGAATTCACACGTTCACCATTTATTTCTGGATACACATTTGGAACAATGTTGTAGTACTGCATTTGTGTTTTTCCAGACACCGCCATAGAAAAAGAGAACGATGAACCAACATACAGTTTTAAAAGACCACTGGCTGTGCCTAAACAACTGACCTCTACATTGAGAGATCCAGATTTTTTTTTCCATCCCCCACATTTAAACATCTTCAGGGGGGCTTTGTTCTCACTGAATCATCCAGATTTTGACGTAGTCCAACACGGTACTGGACTTTGTACTGGACTGGACCGCTGAGTCAGGATGGCATGCATTTACAATCACCTCGTAACTGTGAGAACCATCACACTTTTCCACAGAGAAAGACACAGTCTTGTCAGATGATGGAATTGCAAGGACTCTGGATCCAAGAGCAAAAATTGTCGCTCACTTTTTGTTTGTTTTATACACTTAATATTTTTACCTCTTGCTTGAAGCAAACATGAGTAAGACACCACATGTGTTAATGTATAAAGCATAGAAATATTTGTTCCATTCAGCAAGTCCCTTTCTTCTGTGTGCCTAATCCCCATCAGTCTGAAGTCTACATGTCACGCACATGCTGAAAATGGTCAAGATAATGACTTTTTTGTTTTCGTTATCTTACAAAAAAATAAAAGCAAAAACAGACGGATATATTTTTTTGTTAAATGTTAAGGATCACATTGCTCTAAAAGTCACTTGGGAGAATGATGTAGCTGGGTAATATCTCTATGCTGATAACGTCTCTGACCAGATAGAAGGTTTCTAAAGTTGCTAGTTAGCCGTCTCTTTATGCTTACAATAGTAAGTGTGCTTTATGTTACAGTACTTGTCAGTTCAACTACTCAGCTCAGTAGAGGGAAATTCAAGTTCCATGTTATACCATCATTTGTCATACCTCCTGGCAAGGAAAGAAGTGTGCTTTCTCTCTCCACTCAGTCACACGTAATACTCCTTATCTTTATTTTTCTGCTTTTTGTTGCTGCCTTTGGAGCTCTGCTGTTTGTCTTTCATCACAGTGCCATTGCTCTGCACAGCTGAATTGGTGATGTAGTTCCTGCTTTCGTCCACCTGGTAGGAGCCTTCATCCCTGTTTCTGTACTTATACATGGCATAAAGAAGGATGAGGATGCACAGGGCGGCGGCCGCCACAATTCCGATGACCATCCCGGTGGTGCTGCTAGATTCCCGGACCACTTCGGAGGGCCCTGGAACTCGCCTGACGCCGGGCTCTGTGGGGAGTGCTGTGGGTATATTATGGAACATGGGGGAGGTTATTAGATGGCCCTCAGCTTGCTGCTGTCTACCTCAAAGGATGTGGGCAATGGAAGCAACACAAGGCTGGACCGGGGTTTTTAGCTCACGGTTATTCATTGTACGGGGAGCCATGGTGAGGGTAGCGGTGAAGGCAGAGGTGGCGGTGGTGCGGCTCTGGTCGGCGGCTAGTGGTACGGCGATAGCTGTAGTCCTACCGCGACTGAAGACAGACGGGGTGTTTTGTCTAAAAGTCTTGGAGCTTTGTAGCCACCTTCAAAGGCCGCCGTGGTCAAGGTCATATCTGTTACTGTGGAGAAGGCCAAGTCAAAATCTTCATCAGCTGTAGGGAGGGCAGGTTTGACTTGATCGCTTCCCCAGAGCCATACCCCGGTTTCACCAAGCCATCATCATCACAATCATCGCTGCCTCGGTCCCACAAGCAAGGTACACCCGCATCAGTGGCATCGGACACGGACTCTTTGGCGGTCTCATTAATGGTGAGGTGGTGTGTTGAGGGAGAGGGAATGGAGGGTGCTTGGGGACTACAAAGGCTAATGGATCCTCTAGTACTTGATTGACTAATTCAGCTCCTAGGGTCAGAGACACACACGTACATTTGTTAGAACTGACTGGTCTAAATATTCATACAGCACCATTTAGCATTTCAAGTTAAGTCTACAGACAGAAGAAATCATGTGAGTTTTCAAAAGGCTTACAGGTGTAAATGTGAGCCAAGGAGGTCCAGCTATGGAACACAGTCAACTCACTTAGCAACCAGCCTGGCCCTTCAATCACCTTAAACCTCCATCTTCACACGTCATTTACATCAAAACATTTTTCCAGTTGCAAAGCTGCTATTTTTGTGAAATGTCATGTCATCTAGTTGAATGGAAATCAAAAAAAGTTTAATTCAAGTTCAAGAAATATGGACATAAGGTATAGAAGACATGAAATAAGTAAAATTTATACTACACTACTTTACTAAAGAATTGATTTATAAATCTCATAAATCTTTTGTCTTTCACCATTTATCCATGGATAAATTCTTTATTTGTCTCCATATGTGAATATTTGCAGAGTTAATTTTATCTATTTTTTGGCTAGCAAAAACATCTGATGCTACATTTACTTGGGGATTTCTTTAAGGACCACAGTACCTCCAGTCGTGTCTGAGGCAATGATGGGCACATAGCTTGTCTAAATTGGTAGTAAAGGGGTCATATTTGGGAGTCATTGAGACATCCGAAAGTTTAACGGAAAGCAACACTCATAAACAGCTCTGCAACTAAAAAAAATGCAAGAACAACCTCAGTTTGAAATGGAATAATGTCAATGGCAGAGAAGATTCTAGTTTCTTGGAAAAGCCTGCTAGTCTTCACATTTTAAATAATTTATGCTAGGGTTCATAATGATATGACAAATTTAAACTAAATGACTTATTGTTTCTGAAACATAGCATCGGTGTCATAAAATTTTGTCATTTAATTTGGATTTTTCCCATAAGAGGCCTCTATAACAATACTTAACACAATCATTTGTTCTCAGCACCAGGAAATGTTATGCAATAGGCACTGCAGAATGACTGCCTTGGTACTTGGTTCTGTTTTTCTATTGCTTATTTGCGTGTTCTCTTGTTGCATATTCTGTATTGTCATCACAAAAAAGTGTGGTTTTGTTTACATGATAACAATGAAAGTTTATGATTCTGATTCAATACATCTAAAGTGCTCGAAAAAATAAAGGGAACATCTATACCTCTATATTAGTTTAATCAGATTTTATCACCCCGCAGTGCTGAATTAGCACTTTGAGGTTTTGTTTCACAACCATCTCTGAATAAAAAAAATGGATCACATGTTAATAAGGTTCTCCATGAATTGCCCATAAAAAAATTGGCATCAGCCAACTCCTGTACAGTCTGAGGTAGATTTCTGTGACTGTGTTGGCAGTGGGTGGATCACATGTGATCATAGGATTTTCCTGCTGCTGGGTTGTCGCACTTATAGTGTCTAGTGATGTGTTGACAAAGCTTCATGAGGCAGTTTCATAATTTTCAGAGTCAACTAGATAGAAGAACTATATTTATGAAGTTAAAACCCTATCTTACTACAATAAACCATTAAGACTTATATATGGATAAAGTTGTTTTTGTTGTTGTATTCTTTAATAACCATTTATGCTTGTGAGTCATTGCTGTGATGGAAAACCCACACACCACATAGGTCAAAAGCAGATCTGCTTCACTTTGCAGGCAGCAACACAACATGAACATCTGTTAACATTCATTCTGCGAAGTTGTGAAGCTGCATAAACTGCGATATAGCAAGATATAAAAATTTAATATATATTTCTTTAACAGCTATTCTATCTAAACCTCACATAAAGTAAGGATGCCACCTACTTACCTCCATTAATATGATACTGCTTCACGAAGCTTCATCACACTAGCCATTTGTCACCCATGCTTTTGAGAAACTTCTGAAGGACACAAAACCTTTTCTTGCCACTATTGGTCATTTCAAATGATATAGTCTTTCATGTAACTGAACTGAAACGACTGTTCCCTTCATATTTTAAAAGATAAAAACAACTTTTATTAAATTTTTTGTCATTAAACTTGACCGATCTTAATTGATTCAGTGTGAGTCGTGACTTGAATCTGCCATTGACACAAAAGTTGATGTTAACATGAAAGAAAGTCTCCAGGAGAGGCGAATGACACATACATTTACATTCACAGCAAACAGTTTGTCGATTAACCAAAGAGCAGTTTATTTTCTTTCAGACATTGAAACACTGTCATCATCGCTCACAGGTCAACAGAGATGCAGTTTGCAACCTTTCACATCAGTGCCATCCTCAGGCATCAAACATATTGCATGTTAGGCTCTCGTGACGTCAGTTCAGGAGAATTCATATTTAATATAATTTAAGGTAAATATTAGATACTCAACTGAATAATAAAATAAAAAAAAGTTAATTAAATAATCCTTAATTATAATGTTTTTTTTATTTTCATATTACTTGCAAAGGAACTTGCAAAGTAAAGTTATTTTTTATAAATGTTACAAGTATATTCATGAAAGTTTTCTCAAATGAATGTATTTCTAATCAGGTGCAAACTGCATCATAAAAACAGGCATTCAGAGAGAGCAAAAGTAGATGTCCACTTACATCAGCAAATTGCCCGCATGATTTAGGCAGGAAGAAAGGAATTTAAAAAGAAAAGGTTGTATAACAGTATTTGGTAGCCATGTTCACCATTATTATTCACTGGAGTGTGTGCTATCTTTAACATGACAATACAAGGGAGGCAACAACACACACATCCACACCACATGACGTAAAAAATAAACACCATAATTCTGTTTTTTATGTTTCACTTTTTCCTTGTAAATAATTTGACGATATCTTTTGTCTTTATTTACAAAAAAATGTATCTACATTTTTTTTTTCTCCATTGGCAATAGACTTTAATAGAATCTAAACTCTATTAGTGTTACAGGTTTTTGCATTAACTTTCATATATTCTTTCAATGAATGGCTGGATCGTTCAAATATCTCTAAAGACAAGGGAGCAGGTGAAGAAGGGGTGGGACCTATGAACATATTACAGAGGAGATGAGGTTGATGAGGGTGAACGTGTAAGTCAGTTGCCATGTCCATGTAAAGGCAGTACGAAGCGGTCGGGCGGCATTAGAGCTTTTGGCTGTAAGGAAGGGATGGGGATATACAAACAATGAGCATATACATGCCCATCTACAGAAAAGAACAGAAGAACTCTAACACTGAGTCTGACAAACCCTAAACTGCAACTTCTTAGCCATGCAAGTTTGTATCTTACAGTCTAAATCAATTTTGTCAGAGTAAAAGCTTTCTAGAAAAGAGTGTAGGATTGGACCTGGAACTGCTTCACCTACTAAATTGTGGGTTAGGATCAGAACGTCTTTAGTTGGTCTGTCTGTGCAGTATGCAACAGTTTTGTATCTCTAATTTGCTGCCAAACTAATACACACACACACACACACACACACACAAGTTAGTCACTGAAGTAGTTCCAAATCCCCCCCAAAATAGGTCATATTAAATAAATGAATGCTTATTTAATTTGCAAATATACATACAAACATACTTGTAAAGCTTTAAAAAACATATCAACCACTGCCTAATTCATTTAATACAAAAAGTATGAACTGTTAAAAAAAGCTACCAAATGAAAAAAAGATGAGAGAACAAAGCCATTTAAATTTTTTGCACACACTACAACCAGATGCACACAATAGAAAACAGACACTTGTGAGATAGAAACTCGACCGGGGCGGTCAGACGGGCTCCTCTCTCTTGTTTCTTGATGACAAATCTAGCAGTTATTCTAAAACATGGACTGACCGTGCAGTCTGGGTGTATGTTAGAGAGAGGGAGACAGTATTGGCTGAGAATGGGTGCCTACTCAATATTACTCATTGGTTTGGATTTTAGTTGAACTGCAGGATGTTGATGCATGCTTAAAGTAAGTTGCATTTAGGGAAAGTACAAAAGAAACAACATAGAAAATCGGGGAAGGGGCTAAAGGGGGGAGGGAAAGGGTTGTGAAGGACTGACTGAAAACACATGATAGACACTGTGTCACAATTCCATTTACAGAAAATTGGAAAGGTTGCTGATATTGTGGAACTGAAAAGCAGCTTGTGTATTACATCTAACTTTCAAGAGATTATAAAGAGGGGAGATATTAATTAAGTATGATCCATAAATGATTGAGCTAAATGATTAAATAATCAACATCCAATTTAAGATCATAAATAATCAGCGCTATATAAAGTTAAAATGTAAAAAGAAAAGCATTATACAATTTAGCAGACTAATAAAAGTCCAAATGAAAACTAAAAAAAGACAACTTGCTAACTGATGTAAAGTTAGAAATGAAATATTACCCCACATTAATCACAATTAAAACATAAAGCACATATTATGATTCTGATTAATTTATCATAATAATTTGCATAATTTGTATCCTCTAATAATGACAGCCTATTTGTTTTTAAAACAGCTACGTTCCATGGTAATATAACGCAGTAAGTGGTATCTTAAACTATTATTGAAAACATAAACTGGGATTGGGACACAGGTCAAGTTGAACATGATGCAGTGGGAGGTAATAAATAAAATAAAACACGTTTTGTTTAACAAACAGGTGAGTAAAATGTGCTATGAGAAATTGTAAAGCTTAAAGCTGATATCGAGTTTGATGTTTATATGAGGCGCTGCTGAAATTGAATATCAGCATTGTGAATTAATTATAATTATTCATGTGCTTCAGTATATATCTGTATATATGATCATATGTTATCTCGTGATATCAGCTTTAAGCTGAGGATGACACACAGATCTGTTGTTTGTCTAAACCCACACAGTGCGGAAACAATCACAAATAACCCAAAATGACTTTCATAAGGTGCCAAAACTAATTTTAAAATCTGATTATGATCACTTCAAATAATAAACTATGTTTTTAGGAATACAACTATCGATAAAGCAATGTCTTTTGATGAAAGAGATCTTCTGTAAGATCTAATCAGATCACAAAATTTAATAACATAGTTTCATGAATTATGGAATTTAAAGTGGCATCTTATGAAAGAACAGAACACGGCACATAGCAGGACAACAACAGAGAACAGAATCACCATTGAAAGCCAAGCACGAACAGTGAGAACACTGAGTTGGACTCTGACTACGCTGGGATGTTTTTCAGGTCACAGTTAACAAATGGTTGCAGAAGAGATGCCGGGTACAAGGACGTTATATGAAAAACAGATGATCAAACACTTGCGTTTAATGATCAGGGTGAATCGTGATTAAAGAAAATTTACAAAAACTACATTCACTGACAAAGAGAGAATGTGATCATGGCCCAAAAAATATTTCATGCCATCTACTGTCATCCGCACTGAGCAAACAACTGATAGAGAAAAAAAGTTAGTTTTTTTTATCCATAAGCAAACAGCCAATTGTTCTCTCAAAATTGTCATAAAATAAAAATGTGGCAGAAAATATTTTCTCGTCATCGTAAATCTACGAGGTACAGATGTGAATACATGCATTCTAGGGCTGCTCAGAGGAGATTGGAATTTGAATATTTAAAAAAATTATGCAACTGTTTGAAGTATGGTGCCTAAGATAGATAGATAGATAGATAGATAGATAGATAGATAGATAGATAGAGAGAGAGAGAGAGAGAGAGAGAGAGAGAGAGAGAGAGAGAGAGAGAGAGAGAGAGAGAGAGAGAGAGAGAGAGAGAGAGAGAGAGAGAGAGAGAGAGATAGATAGATAGATAGATAGATAGATAGATAGATAGATAGATAGATAGATAGATAGATAGATAGATAGATAGATAGATAGATAGATAGATAGATAGATAGATAGATAGATAGATAGATAGATAGATAGATAGATAGATAGATAGATAGATAGATAGATAGATAGATTAATTTAGCAGCTCTATTGCAAATATCCACACTGATCCAGTTCATGCTTTGAAGTGACATCATAGAACTATGTGTTTACATTAGCAGGCAAGGAGGCAGATCAAAACCCAAAAGAGGTGGAATGGGAAGGTAAATCAACTCCCGAATGAAACCAACGAGGTGAGTTTGAAATCAGCAGCATGCTGCCGTCAACGTGAAAAGGATGCCCGGTTGAGATGACGTGAATTTCTGTGTAAACACATGACTGGATGACTGGGGCCCTGTCTTTGTCTTTCTTCACAAATCCCCATCAATCTCCAACTACACAGCACATCTTCGTTTTCAATAAGGATTGGAAAAGATTTGGGAATAACCATTGGTGTTTAGTCGAATCCTTCCTGGTGTGCAAACCCATTGCAGCATATCTTACTTGAGATTTGCACTTAATCTTTGCAACTGTTTACTAAAAAGAGAAATTTGTCTTTTAAAAAGAATAACACAATCAATAAATAATAAGTGTACTTTGTTTTATTACTTAACTTGTTAGTTATATTACATCTGTTTATGGTGTTTATTTTTTTATTAAGAATCTGATTACTATTGCTGTAAGTGTTGTAATTTAAATGATCATAATATAGAATGAAAAGACAATATATATATATATATATAAACTTGCAAGGAACCTCCACCATGTTTCATTGTTGCCTGTAGCCACTAATTTTTGTTCCGCTCTCCAGCCCTTCGGCCAACAAACTTCTGCTACAGCCAAATATTTCAAATTCTGATTCATCCGCCCAGAGAACCTGCTGCCTTTTTTCTGCACCCCAGTTCCTATGCTTTTCGTGAATAGTTTAGTCGCTTGGCTTGTTTCAATGTCGGAGGAATGGCTTTTTGGCTGCAACTCTTCCATGCCAGACTTCTCCGGACAGTAGATGGGTGTACCTGGGTCCCACTGGTTTCTGCCAGTTCTGAGGTGATGGCACGGCTGGACATCTTTCGAAAGGGAAGTAAGCTTGACGTGTCTTTCATCTGCTGCAGTAAGTTTCCTTGGCCGACCACTATGTTTACCATCCTCAACGTTGCACATTTGTTTGTGCTTCTTCAAAAGAGCTTGAACAGCACATCTTGAAACCCCAGTCTGCTTTGAAATCTTTGTCTGGGAGAAACCTTGCTGATGCAGTAGAACTAACTTGTGTCTTGTTGCTGTGCTCAGTCTTGCCTGGTGTATGACCTTTCACATTAAACTATCTTCCACAACCTCAGCTTGGTAGTTTGGCTGTTCCTCACCCAGTTTTAAGCCTATTTTAGCAGATTTTAAGCCTCTAAGTTTCAACCTCCTTGTGAAATTAATGATCATTAGCACCTGTTTGGTAATATTGGTTGATCATACACCTCACTAGAATCCTACAAAACCCCTGACTTTGTGCAAATATACCTATAAGAATTGATTCTGGTTTGAAGGCAAAGGGTAGTAATAACAAATATTGATTTGATTTAGATTTCTCTTTTGTTCGCTCACTTTGCATTTATTAATTATATATTTTTAAAGCATTCTTAGTTTACAGCTTTTTTTCCCAATCCCTGCCTAAAACTTTTGCACAGTACTGTATATCTTAATCCCCCTTCCTGATAATGTCAATGAATACCTGTCAATGAAATACTAAAATATAAGCTACAAGTTATAATAATAATAATAATAATAATAATAATAATAATAATAATAATAATAATAATAATAATAATACCACTTATCTTTTTTTTCTTAATTGTGTTGGAAAAATATACAAAGTTTGCACCCCAGTAAAAAAAATAAAGTTAGGTTTCATTCTCGTCTTGAAAAACTGTGTAACTTAAGATTTTTGCTGGAAATTCCCAAATGTTTTCAGTCTGTTTCTCTACATTATGGATTGACTCAACTGTTTTGGATATTTGATATATATCTTCTAAGTTTTAGTACAAAAAAGACAGAATAACAAGTAGAAGCAAATGTATGACCTAAAGAAAGGAAAAAAACCTATACACAGAAATTCAATGATATCTGTTCTCTATTATACGGACAGACAAGGCAAGTATCAAAATATGGAAAAGACGAAAACCAGCAAAATTTAATGGGGAAACAGAAAAAAAAACTCTTGTATTCTTGAAAATATGACGTTGATAATTTAAAAAAAGGAAAACAAATTGTGAGGACAGTTATTAGCAGCATCAGTGGTTGGTTCACCAGGAAACATATAATTTTGAGATGTATTAGCTTACTTTCCCTCTCTCGTGTCAAAATTTGTATGTGTCCTGCTGACAAAGGCAACCACTTCAGTTGACCCCATGTGCAAGTGTAGCTCATGACTTTCTCTGGTAAACTTCGAAACACTCGAGCATTCCAAAACAAATCTCGTATAGGTTATTTTAGGTTGTTTTTTTGTCTCCATCCAAGTTACACTTTGACTAACCATGGGGGTGTGATGCATTGCTGTGATGGAAGCACACGGAAAGCAAGCAAATGCAAACTAATCTAGCCCACCTGTATGACTGGTCTCACACTCCTCTAGATCCTCGTCGTCACTTGAACACTCCGCAGATGAGACAATGTCATCCGGCGAATGCTTCAGAGAGACAAATGTTGGAAACCGAATTCAGAGCAGAAACACAAGAAAGGAAAACAACCAAGGAAAGACTTTAGTAAATAAGTCATGGTCTGGAATAATATTTTTCTCTATAAAATAAATGGGTTGATAAAGCTTCATGATGCTGTATCATTATTTACGTATCATACACTAGATGTTGCTAGTGTGCAATAGATAAAATAGCTGTATAGAAAGCAAAACCGCTTGATAAAGCTTCATCAGCTCATCACATCACATTGAAACTGTTGAGAAAATTCTTCAGCAGATGTTTAAAAAGTGTCAAACCTGTACAGTAGAAGAAGATCTGTGCTTCCGTGTAGTGGTTGTGGACATCATAGTGGTGGTCTCGATGAAAGTGGTGGACATGTCTGAAGGCATGGCTGTAGTCCTGGAGGAGCCACCTGATCCGGGAACATCACCGACCAACCTTACACTGCCGTTAATCTTGATGTTAGGGTTTCCTTCGGAGGCCATGTTCAGAACTTTGAGGCCGTTGTAATAAAGGCCAGAAAGTTGGCCTTGAAACGGTCGACTGTGATCACTGCCACCAATAGCAACTGTGGCTTGTGTGTTAAAAATGGTCAGTTGACGACCTGCAAGTTGGGAGAGAGGAAGCAAAGAAAATGTGAAAAGGTACAAACCAAAGATTGCAGGAAGAAGAAGTCACATTTATTGGCCACTTCAGCCATTAAATATGAAGTTATATTTAATTTCATTGAAATTTAAAGATCAATCAGAAAGATCAAGAACAATCATGATTGTTCATAATATTTATAGTATTAGTTTAATTGATACAATAAGGTAGGACATGAAGAGGAAAAGAGGATGGGGAAGAAAGGTCAAGGTGCAGAAGGCTAAATGTCCTAAATTAAGACGTTATTGATATAATTATCTTGTACATTTTAATCTGTTGGTTAGTCTATAATATCATTCATCTTCCAGATCAAACAAGTAGAAGCAGAGAAGAAGTTACCTTTTTCTTGTAGCCACTCTTCTACAGGTCTGGAGTATTTGAAAGGTATTTTCTTATTGGCCATTTGATAGCGTTCGATGTCGCTGTTCCCTTTAAAGTTTAGAAAGATATTTATGAAGTCATTTATTGCGCATCAGAGGGAGTCAACAAGCTTTTCACATTTATATGATATTAAAAACAACTTTAAATTATTTTTATATTGTTAAGAGATTTAACCATCAAATCTTTTATCTGACTAATATTGTTTGCTGGGCTTTCTCTAGAAATACAAGCAAATACAAGCAACACTGAACTCCTTTTATCAAACCTTTTTTTTTTTGCATCGTGATTTTTCTCATGCTAAAGTATTTTCAGTTATTTAAATAATTTATTTTATGTTATGTTTTACATAATTGAAAAATAAGAATCAAATGTAGTTTAACAAAAAAATCCCATTAAATTGTCTGACATATTCCTTTATCTAAACCTATACTGCAAAGACAAAGACACAGTTTGACTGGTTCTTTATTTACTATCTTTAGTGTACTCTTATATATTTGCCCCACATCCCATCTATAGTTATAATTAAAACAATAGTCTTGTCCAACTTTCTAATTTAAATTAGAAATTGTTATGATGAAAAAAAGTGTACCTGAAGGGAAATGTTCATTGATGGACCAGTTGTCCACCTGCAGTGTGGCGTTACCACCGTTTCGTGTGAACCGCACCACATGATACTTCCCGTCATTGACAGGCGTGCTGCTCTCCTCCACATTGATGTCCACCGTTCCAATGTTGAACGTCACACCTATCTTGCCTTGTTGCTGACAAAAAGAAAAGAAAAAAAAAAGTATTAACAAAAATAAATGTTTAGCTGGACAAATTAGATCTTCACTTGAAATAAAAGCGGTGTGGACTATTTTAAAGACAAATCAAATGTAAAACCTCAAACAGAAATCTATGTGGTAACTGTTTAGTCTAACTATTATTCCATCACGTCGACTTGCCTACCCTGGAAGTTGCCTTTCTACCTTTTACATTCTTAAACCAACCATGACGTCACAGTTACATTAAAAAAAAAAAAAAAAAAAAAAAAAATGTTGTCACATTTAATACAAAATGAAAACTTAGACAACATCTACCTAACGACATAAATAGTGACATGTTTCGATGCAGCTTAAATGATAAATGTGGTGATGTTTGTATGTGAAGGTGACCTTGTGATGAGGAGGCTATAAAGCAGCATTATATAGTCTTAAATTAATTCTTCCTGCTAAACAGAAAGAGGGAAACATTAGAAAATATATATATATATATGTATTGAGAAATATATGTATATTTGTCAAACTTTTATAAGACAAAAATCTACAAAAGATAAAAGGATCATATTTTTTTTGCCATGTGTGTTGTTGGACTCCAGTAGGGAGCAGCATTGCTCTTCTCTGCTTTATGGAAGCTCCTCTCATTTTGAAGTGAGGTTTTATTTACATCAAATAAAAGAACCAGAAATGGTCATACTCCTATTCGTCCGCAAACTTGTTTGACGCTTTAATAATTTTTTCCTCTGGATATGGAAGTCCCTCTCATCCTTCTGCTTTCTATCACAGATGCATTTTATTATTTTGAGTATTATAGTATTTTATGCCTAAGTTTAGACTGATCATTTCATTTGTAACTATTCCTTGTGTTACTTATACATTCATCCCTTCTATCATTACAATAGAGCAGGATGTTCACATGTGACGACAGGTTTTGTGACTCACAATGTGCAGCATGAGATAATCCCCCAGACCCGAAGCACTGTCGATTCTGACCAGGATTCCATCTTTCAGAGAGGTGCTGAAGCCTACAGTCAGCCTGTCTGTCCTCGTGCTCGGGCGTTCATTGGCTGGCCACTTAAACGTGATCAGACCTCCTCCCTTGCCAAAGATGTAGGTCGTTCCAGCTGAAACGGAGAAGAGGAGACACGGTCAAACATAATCGCCTATTATTGTTAACACATTTATATGATATTAAAAACAACTTTAAATAGTGCCTGCACCATGACACAATTGATACACTTAACATTTGGCTTACCTTGTCTAGGTCACTAAACTGGTCTTGTTTCACTAGTAAAAAGTTGTTAGAAACATAGCTAACACTTGTAGGGGTACTTTGACATCAGTTTCATTAAGTTAAATTAATATGTAATTTACTATGTAACCATAGTTGATTACATATTAATTTAATCAATTGGGTCTGTTTTTCATAGCCTTGAAAGATAATAAAAAAAAACAACCTAAATTCCAGTTATTTCTTTATATTGCCACCTGTTTATTTTACTCTTTTTTAGACCTTTAGTGTGTTTTAGGGTTACCTTTGGTGAAATGTGATTGGCTTGTGATTTAGGTAGGTAGGTAGGTAGGTAGGTAGAACTTTATTGATCCCTCAGGAGGTCTCCTTCGGGAAATAGTTTTTTTTTCCAATTAGCCACTTAGCTTCCTCTACTGGCTGGTAACAACTGCTGAGCCAATAACTTCTTTTTTTTTACCTATGAGAGATTCTTTCTACATCATTGAAAATGACTTCCTTCAAAGTTATATTTTGTTTTTTTGAGGTGTAACCTCTGCTATGGTGTCCTCGTCTGCATTAAGAGGCATCTCCAGAAAGTTCATCTCCAAGTGGCCTTTTTTTTTTTATTCATTATCACTTCATTCTAAGTCTGTAGAATATCTATAGCAACTATTTTGATGGGAAATCCTTGGAAGGAAAATTAATTCAAATATATAAAAAACATCTTATTGACAAAGTTTTAGTTTCTTTATCCACTGCCACTCTTGATAAATTATTTATTCAATAGGGTAGAATGCGTCAACCCTTACCCTGACCTTTTAATATAGCTTGAGACTGAGGAAATATTTGTGGAAATGAGTGTTGCTTGAACTAAATGATCCTGCTCAGGGTGTTCATATATTGTCTGAGTTCTGTCTGGGTCTTACAGATAAACATAAAACATAGAACTGTTAAAGAGATCCAAATTCATAAAATTGTGATGGCTCCAGATCAAACTCCTGATTCTTTTACAAACATGTAAAATCAACACTCTAACTTTTAAAATGAACAGGTCAAAGCCACTATTTAAATCATACACTAAATTCAGCTCCTTAACTATAGCGAAATCACAACCTTGTAGCACTGTCAGTGAAGTCGCTGTCTGAGAAAATTGCCTACCAAGCCATCTAGAAAAGAACATTACTCAATTCACATCAACAACTCAAAAACATCGTGGTGGTTTTTCGTTGGCAAAGTATGTAATGTGACAAAGAAAAAAAAAGATTAGTCATCATTTAGTTACACTGTTACACAAGGAGCGGACTGAGGGAGAGTGAGAACACAATCTTCAAATGATACTGAACAGGAAATTGTTCCCAAAACCAGAGGAAATGATCCCGGTTGATAGATACAATCACAATGTACTCCATGAATTTCTAATCTCCGTTCAGGACCCTCGTGTCTACACAGCGTGAACAATTATTTGTGGGTTTCCTTTAGAATTCAGGTAGAGTTTCACATGAAATACATGTATAAACCGAGAAACACACCTTTACATGCAACACCACTTAACTCAATTGAGCATCACAGCAAAAAATATAAGCACTTAAAAAACAAGAATACATACAAAACAAAGCAGTTTATTTTGCCAGCTATCCTGAAGTGAGGAGAGAAGCTTGTTGAATATTTACAACAATGTTACTGCCTGCACCCAGTAAATATTTTTATATAATTAATAATAATTATTTATACAATTAATAATTATATATTTTTGATTTGAACATTTGTGTTCAATAAAGGTGAATCTTTATTCTAAAAAAGTGTAAATTCTATTTGTTCTGGTATTTTTGTGTGCTTATTAACAATGGTATTTTATATGTTATATGTTTTTATACTTTATATGTTTATTTGTCGAGTCAGAAGCTCCATTGATGGCATATACTTATCAGCGATCACAATCGTCCACTTTGGTTTCGGTTCATTTACTGAACACTGCAACAACAACAGTTGTCTGTGCTAGTCTTAGCTTTGTCCTTGGTGATGTCTGAAGACATCTAAGGACATCCAGAGCTATAAAAACTTAATTAATCTGTGACCTGGCTGTTGATACCAACACAACAGTTATTAATGTTTGAAAGTTAGTACAGTATTGACGCTAAATGAACAGCTGCAAAGAGCATGGGGCTCTGAAAGTAGCAACCTTTATTGTTAAAAGTCAGAACTTTGTCAGTCATTCACCCTATTGTCCAGGCCCATTATCTTGTCAGCTGGAACCACAGATGGTGATTGCGGTTCGGATTATGGTTTTGATGATCTCTATTTATTTAGAGTGCAGGAGACTTAAAACAAATAAACTGGACCAGACAAAAGATACCTCACTTATATGATGATAAATGTGAACCATATGAAGACTTGCTTTTTTGTGGAAAGAAACCCCCAAAATATTTCGGCTCAAAAACAAACTTTTTTCTTATTGCTGCAACCAAACAGGTTTTTATTTTAACAAAAACAATTATGTAATAATATTTGTGTTGATAAGATAATTAAAATAATAAAAACTAAAAACAATATTAGTATTTTTATTTTATTTTGTTTTTTAACAGCTAATTTTGTTTTTTCAGAAACAGAAACTTTTATTGCCAAAGTTGTAACACAACAAGGGAATTTGTTTTGTGGTGTCAGTACAGAATAAAAAAAATGAAATAAGATAAGCGAGAGCCAATACATAGACATCAAACATAGATGAGATCATTGTGCAGATGTTAGTCTGGAGCAGATTTCAGTCTAATAGCGACAATAATCCTGTTTAAGGCAGATCAGTGTGATTCTTGTTTTCTCATGCTTAGTGAAAGAATAAGACAACTATAAAGATAAGGATAAGAAAACATTAATCTACAGGTAAACTGCTCTAACTACAAAAAAAAAAAATTGACAGGAGAAAAGTTAAATATTAAGTATACGGAAACTATTTACACACATTTTAGGCCTAGATAATGCAGGAAGAAATCAAATTTAAACTTGTTTTCGGACTGTGCTGCAGCTGCAATAAGATTCCACACAATGGTTTCGCAATACACTTTCCAAAAACAGCTTCACAGATGGTTCTGTGTAAAACAAACAAGGAGATCCAGAACACAACAAAAAAACACAAATCAGACTTTTTAATTTAAAATTAAACATACTTTAAACCAGTGAATCGGATGATTATTGGCAGCGTCTTCCTCTTCAGTGTTGTACTCTTGAGTGAAGCTTATTTTAGGTTACAGTTTTACATTTCTCTAAATTGACTTGCTTTGCTCTCAGTTTTTCTGGTGTTGATGTGTGTTTGTGTGTGTGTGTATGACTTACTGTCAACAAAAAACACATTCCGGGTGTCTTTTGTTGACAGTAAGCTGCATGAAAAGCAGAAAGCATAAAATGCAGCTGGTGGTTGTTGAAAATATTCTAGACATTACATTTACATTTCACTGCCTATATCAATAAATGAAGTAGTCAAAACTAGTGGTGTGAACTTAGACAATCTTCTTCCTTCAAATGTTCTATTAAACAAGATTTAGCTAGTGGTTTTCCCACATCTGTGTTTATTCGCGTCGCCATCCTTTGCCGCTGTCCAGTGCTGATCTCCTTGACCCACTGAGATTAAAGCATATTATTAAAAACTAAAGGAAAAGCTTTCCTTTGCACCAGGACACTAGAGACACTTACTACCCACAACAGACACCAAGACACCAAAATGAAAATGAAATATGAAAACTGTGTGCTACCATGTAAATAACCAAGCCAGGAAGAAATGGTGAAAGTGCAACCTTTTGTAATGCAACTACCAGGGTTGCTTTCTCCAGTGCCTCAAAATCATAACCAGAGACGACACTGGTTGGCTTTTTCTTTTCCTTTTGAGGTTATTGGCCTCCACAGATAGACAGGATGTGACGAATACGACACAAACCAAGATTACAAGTGAGTGCATCATTGCAAATATAGTTCATACTTGTTCTACAAACGAAAAGGGTTGTCAGTATTCATGATTATTATTTGAAACTAAAAGTATTTTAAATAAGTAAAATAAATATAAGATGAAGAAATTAAATTAAAAAAAAAAAACAGCCAGGTCGGCAGCGCCCTCCATTGGCCAACAGCAACAAACAAACAACCCCAGAGTGCTCACTCCATAAACAAAGCAGACCGAATTCAAACAAGTACACTGTTATAACTTTTAAGATGAAGAAGAACGCACACTTAGAGCTCCTCCAAGTTGTGGTTTTTGGTCGTTGTAACAGTTATTTCCTTTTGAAATGAGAATGGTAATGGAGTATTTTTAAATAAAGAACTTTGCTAGTTAGGCCTGTATTAATTAAGACGAAATTGGGTCACTTTTTAAATATTTAAATATTTAAGGCCTAATATATAAAAACAAATATCGGGCATACGACTTGCCTCCTGGTAACCCTGATTCCAAGAAGTAATGAAAGTGGGTTTTGTGGTTGAAAATCTTCACTGTTAAAGATTCAAGTGAATGTCACTCACGGTCGTTGCACTGGGTGCCGGTGTATGACGTCATGGAACAGTCACAAGTGTAGTTCTCCCACTGTTGGATACAGATGCCCATGTTGGCGCAGGAGTCCTCCTGACAGGTGGTGCTGGGACCTAAACACAGACCAGCACACTTCAAGACCCGAGCCCTGTTTCGATCCGTCACTGAGTCATTGACCAAATCTCCTCTTTGTTTTATAGCTGGGATGACAACTCGTTCAGTTGTGGAGTTCTTTATAATAGAAATGATAAACCTTGGCGTGTTTACCACAGCAGAGACAAACAAAAAAAAGTAAATAACTTTTTTAAATGTAACGGTTGAGGATGCTTGTGAAATATTGCACTATGAACTTTATCATCGTCGCATAAAACAAAATGATCTAAAAATGCACATTTGTGAGACTTGCCTGAGTACATTTTTTGCTGAAACTCTTAAACTTGATGTATTTATATATTTTTTTATCCATTTTTTTTGTTTAAAGACATGACGTGATGTCAAAATACAGGCTCATACTTATAGAGTGGGAACGCCATCTAGTGTTTATTGTGACAATGACAACTGAACGTTGACGATCAGGGTCCTGTATTCTTTTGCCAACAGGTCAAAGCATCACGAATGGACAAGAGAATGGTGTTTGTATAAATGAGCTGATGACGTAAAATAACATAATAAATACATGAAAATAAATAAACAGACCAAAAAAAATGCAGTCATGGATATGATACAATACCAACAAATAGTGATTGATGATTTTATTTTGAAAATAAACCAAGAGAAAATTTCCTGCTGTACATAGAACGAAATGAACATGTTCACATATATGTAGTGCACACCATGGTATTAAAATGACACAAATTCATTAGTCAAACATGGCTGTCCTTACGGTCCACTGCATGACTAGCTGACGAGTATGGCAGGCAGAGTTAAGTACA
The DNA here is from genome assembly GCF_982586985.1 of Callionymus lyra. Lineage (NCBI taxonomy): Eukaryota > Metazoa > Chordata > Actinopteri > Syngnathiformes > Callionymidae > Callionymus > Callionymus lyra. The sequence continues at coordinate 23,255,635 of NC_141835.1, forward strand.
CAACAATGATCACAGAGAAGGACTTCCATGCAAAAAAAGACAAGAAGCAAGCTCAGTCCAGGCTGACGATGATTCAAAGAGAAAAAAAAATCACAGGAAGATGGAAACATTTTGTCCACAGTTTTGTTTTTTCTTGATCGAAAATGTTTCCTGAGCACGATTTAATGCCGCAAGGTGAGAAAAATAACAAAAACAAATAACAAAGATGATAATGTTTGGCAATTCGGCAGGTACTTGAGTCTCTTAGTCACATTGAGCACAGTACAGTAAGAAACATTCAATCCAGTCAGTGTCTATTGTTTAACACGGAATAAAATGAACAGTATACACAGCGATGATTGAGGAAAGTGTCCAGTTTTTATCTGTTGTTAAACTGTATTGAACACTTAAAGCTAAGCTACACTTCCATTGTTCCAATTGTTTGTTTCCCCCATTACTATCAGACATTAGTATTTATACATTATAGACTGTTTTGGCCGTTTTGGTCTTAAAGATTACCCAGTTTGGGCTAAAGCAGCTAGTCAATTTACCTAATTTAGTTTTATTACCTTTTAAAATGTCTCATTTCCATTAAACAAACATCGTTAGCATGCTAACGTTCACCACTTTGACTACTATTGATGTTCTGATTTAGGCTGAGATTTAAGAAAATATATATGTACAGCAGAATATATAAATATTAATTTATCTTGACTATCGCCATTATTTGTCAAGTTTTTACAAAATTGATTTACTAGTACAGCATGTGAAGGCATTTAAGGGAACATTCTGGCAAATCTGTAAGAAAAATAAATAATTTATTATCCAAATATTCATCTTTTAATTATAGAGCTACAATCTCAAGTAATAAGATGTAAAGCTAGAAACTCTTTGTGCAATTGTTCAAGTTTCAAATGTATTATGTTGTTATCTGTTCATCACAAATGGATCATGATCATGAATGTAAGAATAACCTACAAAACCCCAGACCTGTTCATGCAAACAGTTTAGCGGAGAGAGTAATTTAGTTAAAGTATAACTATCTTCAATTGTTTTGGAGTCAGTTATATCAACTCCGATTGGTATTCTTTCCTCTTGACATTTATATCAGCAACAATGTTGGCGACAGGGAGACATTGTACACTTCTTATGTTAGCCTTGACCCAGCAAGAGAGAACCGGCTCCGGTTATAATAACATATCATTTTAAAATCATTTAAAAATTAGCACCAGGCAGTACTGACTAATGCAGAACCAGAGGATTGGGCTCTGCTTGTCTTATACTAACAATGTGTGAACGAGGTAACCAGAACAGTCAACAGAACTGCAGGACCTTGGAATTGATGTAGAGGAGTGTAGCTACTGTTAGCATTCAGCAGGAAGAACGGGCTGCTGGAGTTTGTGCTGTAGAAATCGACGTCGGAACGAAGCGATGGTGTACCTTCACATCCACGCTCAATCTGCCCACTACGAAACAAGGCATCACTTAGGAGGTCTGGCAGACGCCCATTTAGGTCTACTGAAGCCAGGCAGCCCTGAAATCCCTCTCGAGAAGCCACCAACTTTGGGAGATTTCCATACATTCCTGGTCCCAGTCCTGCGATGAATAGGTCACCTGCAGAAACCACAAAACAAGTGGCTGGATAAAGAAATGCTGACGTTTGATTCTTTGAGACCAAATGGCACAACATAGGTGAGAAATCTGAACCCCCAACCACCTTCCTGAGAGTGCCCCCACAAGAAAGTAAGAAAATGTTACTTTTGCCTTTTTGACACACAACAAGAGGAAAGACATTAACTCTGCAGGTGTTTAAGGAATAAACTAAAGGGGATATTTGACAAAACCAGATTCCTGTCACTTCAAGCCTGTAAACACCCCAAATCAGGAGCTGATTCGTTAACCTTCCACACATAAGATCATGTGTACTTGTAACATCTCACCTGACAGTGGGGAACTTTTGAGGTTCCCTCAAGAAGTTAATCGCCCTGGTGGGTTTCTAATCTCCCACACACACATTGACTAGCACATCCCAATAGTTTTCTGCCTGAATGAGAGGTTAAAAGTCTTCCAAAAACTCTACTCTAGTATGAATTTTGAGCTTGGGGTGATTCTAGGATAATGAAAAATCGCAGTCATAGAAAGTGGCAACATTGTGAATAGAAGTTTTTATACCCTTTAAGTCCAGGTTTTTGGCTCCGTTGATGCTCTGGCTGGTGGTGGTTGCATCCACTTTCAGTGTGTGAGTGTTGCTGTTGTCTCGAGTGATGGCCACGTTGTGCCACTGATTGTCGTTCAGAGCTTTCACGCTTTTTCCCTTAATCAGGTTCGGCCCATTCCCAAGGTCGAACACATAATGGATGTACCTGCAAATGACACGAGACATTTTTATCTGAATGTATAACTCTTGTTTATCTTTATTATTTCTCTTCAGAATTTTATGGTAAAAATGTTTCCCAGGACATAACATACACATACAGTTAGTGAAGGTGTATTAATCTGTGTATACAGGGTATTACATGTATTCTCTGAATTGATATAGTCAAAACGTTTTTCAATGTACTAAACGTATGAAAACACTTCACATCATTAATTTTGATAAAACTGTACATTAGCAGCTTTACACCAGTAGTGGGCAGTAATACCCAGCTCAACAATATCCAATGACTAAGTAAGTAAGTAAGTAATTTGTATTTATTGAGCGCTTTTCAAGACCAGGGTCACAAAGTGCTTAAACAATCAAAACAATACTCAATAAAATACACAGCATTTTTATCCATCCATCCATCTATCTATCTACAACTGACCCTTTGACCAGCTCCACAGTGATGAAATCGTTCCCGTCTCCAGAATTGAAGATTATAAAGCCATCAGGAGAGGTGGTCTTGAACTGGAAGAAGAGGTGCATGGAGGCATAGGCCTGCAGGGTTGCCAGGCTCAGATAGCTGCTCTTGGACTTGAACGTGACCGGGTCGGCAATGATTGAGCGGACGCCGAAGCGGGCGTTGAGCTCGCAATAATCAATGTCGCCATTCTTGCACAAGTCAATGTAGAGCATTCCGTTAAATCTGTAAACAATAGAAAGGGATGACTAAAACCTTCATAGATGAGTGAGGGGATTAGAAAACATCTCAGAAACGCTGGCACTGGCTTTTTATTGTTGGGGGGTCATGAGATACGAAAACATATTTTCAGAGAACTTTTAATCATCTAGACATGCTGAGAGATGAAAAAGAACATTAAAGGTCAAACTCATCATACATACCAGAGCAGAAACACACTTTTATGTGTCTTATGTCCATGGAAGGGACGGAAATATTTTCATTATTTAAAACAGAACAGTCATATGTCTACTAGTGTTTATCTTGTATTAAACATAAATGACACCAGGCTCTGCTTTCATAGTGCTGCATTACTGTAACAAGTTCAACACCAAAGTTCACCTGAGACTTTGCAGATGTCCGATGAAACTGGATGGGATACTGGACAGAAACTTCTTCTCTGTCATGATGCCAGTCTCAATGTTTTGGAACTCCAGCCTGGTGTGGTCGCCCACCATTTGTCCTGAAGATTGGGAGGGTGAAGGGGATGGGTTGAAAAGAAAGACACAAAAAAAACGAAAAAGAAAAGAGACCACTGTCTGACACTAACACAAAAGGGCTGATTTAAGGAGGAAATCGCATTCTCAGTATTAGATGATGCAGGCTAACACAACTGAATAGCTCTAGAAGACTTTTCTAAGTCAAAGATTTTCACAGAAACATTCTCTCAGACATGCACCCAGGGTCAAGTACCTTCTGCTACATCAACATCAACGATTAGCTTGTAGGTTTTGCCTCGGCGCACCACCCGCACCGTGTGCCATTCATTATCATTGAGCTTTTGACCGGCATACAGCATCTCTGGTCCCTTGCCTGAGAACAGTGGTGACAAAGTTACAAACATCCTGACTCTCAAACCAAACCTGTGTTCTCTTGTGCCTCTGATTTGTTTGTACTTGAAAACATCTTTCTTAGACAATTTGCTTACAATCTTGAACATAGGTTTGGTTCGTGGAGTGAAAATATAAAAACAAATATGCTGTCAAAGTTTACATTAGAGCAGATTCTCCTCCTGAAAAAACCCAGTATCTATATTTGCTCTCTTGATAGCAGCTGACACTGCTACAAACATTACTATAGAATTGATGCTAGTTCCAACACATAGCATTAATGTTAACACCTGAATTTGTTGTATATTCTGAAATTCATAATTTTGTTTAATCCCTTTAAAAGTATATCAAATAACATGATGACCACCTGAATAGACTTGTAATGCCTAACTCAACCACACAACTCTCAAAAGCCACTTCTACTACGCAACTTCCCCAAGGTTAATTGTGGTCACATTATTTTTATTGTGTTGCCTCTGCCTCAAGCAATTATTTTGATAAATAAAAGATCAAATCTTTTTAGTTTTGCTTTTTAACATGACAGGTTTTATATGATGATTTCAATATATTTGGGAATAATCACATTTGCCATCTATATCGGCCCTCTAGCAAACATCAGGTCACATGCTTGGTGACTCTGACATAACAGAAAAGTAGTTCATATTTTGCATGATGTATTGTTGTTTTAAGCTCAGAGATTGTGTCACTAGTTGTCCCTCTAATTGTGTTGTTACATTGGACTAAAGCTAATTAAAGAGTGCAACATTTCAAATATCACTGCCAGAGTGTGTTGAAAATCTGAATTAAATCGTGTTGGTTTGGTAGTCTAAAGAAATACAGCTGAGCAGTCTACGGTGAGAAATTATTTAACTGTTTGTTTTTTAGACACTATCGTATTGTTCACTTTTGTGGCTTCTTCTGGAGTGACAGTGCGGGACACAGAACCTTTTAGTGTCAGAGAAAGAGACTGGGCATAATCAACATACAGTAGAACAAAGAAGGCAAAATGAAACTTGAGTGTTAACTTACTGGAGTTACAGTTTATCCTGATACAGTCTAGATGGGGAAGAATAAATGACAGATGAAATTGCATCCTTCAAGGTTACTGCTGCAGACATCCAAAAACATAACATCCACCCTTCCGGGGACGCACACATGTACGACAGCAGCCATTATCATGTTCTTGTATCATTTAAGGAACATTAAGATGAAATGAAAGTCAGTTTACAATTGATGAAGTCATGCCTGGTCTGTATGTTTATTTAGCTTATTCAAGAGCTTGCTTTCTATTTGGAGGAGAATATACACTGTAAAATGGCCACCAAGTACCAGCTACATGAGAGTTCCAACCTGTCACACGAGTCATTTGAAGATGTTTGGAGGTGATAAAAAGTGCAAATTTTGAAGGAACTTTTGAAGAGCAATACGACTTGATTTAGCTTTTTGTTTTTGTGTGAAAAACTGAGGGTTGGTCTTCATGTGGCTGGTGGGTTCATGTGTCGTCAACCGCAACAGAAAAGTGGTAGCAAACAGCCACGATCCAATCAGCACCAGTACCATACAGAGGCCTCGGAACCCCAACAACAGATCAGATGTCACTCCTGTTTAATTATCATTACAAACATCTATATAGTTGTATATAGATATTTATATAAAGAACCGTGTACCTATGGGTGACACAATAATCATATATATATATATATATATATATATATATATATATATATATATATATATATATATATATATATATGATTAACTAGTGTAAAATTACGGTAAATAAAATATTCCCCAAATATAATAGTTTGAAAGTGTTTGGGGTTGCAGCCAGCTGCAGGTATTGCTGGGCTCTGTTCTCGGGCTGTTCGCTTGACGGGCCGCAGGCTTAAGGCCTTTGAAGGGGTGAATACCATCTTTTGACCAATAATGAAGGGAATGGAAAAGACAGATAAATGGTAGAAGAGAAGTTCTACAATCCATTAATTAAGACAATCAAAGCCAGGTGAAGGTGGCAAAGTTAAGAGGTGAGCAGTTGTTATCGTAGCGTGAGTCTATGCCTCTGAGAAAGTCTCAGAACTTTTACTCAAGACTTGTTTACATTTTTTGAACTTTTCATGAAAAGTCAGTGACTAATCAAACCATAGTTGATATGAAAATGTGACTTTCTTAGAAGCTTTAGATAGTGACATGGGCTCGACTATTCCAGAGATGAGCCAAACACTGAAACACCATGATGGTAGAACCTGAGGCATCATCCATGACAGAGTTAGAGTAGCTCCATAGTTACCTGTGCAGACTGACACCCATGCAAACAAGATTCTCTTATCTACAGCGGATGAGCAGACGAGCAATGACGGACATTCACACAGAAATAGAAACACCGGGGGAGAAAGGACCTTCTCTCAGGAGTGTTGGCACTCATGATGGTGAGGGGATACAATACCTAAGTTGACTGTTAGTTTGACTCGACTGCCGTCCAGCTCCAGCCGGAGAGTGTCGGCTGAGTTACTGGAAGTGGTGGCCATGAGAAGGCCATAGGCTCTCTGCGAGCGGAAACGGAGGGAAACATCCTCAGCTTCAGTGTGCATGACAGCCGGCATCACCACCTTCATGTACATGCTGCCATCGTAGGAGAGGATGGAGGCCTCTGGCAGACAAAAAAGGTTCAAACGATTAAATATACATGAGAACTGATGACAGAAATATAATAAAAGGTATTAGGAGTTTTTTTTCAAAGTAGTAATTATATTTCTTTTTACTTACTTTTTTTTTAGATCACAGGTGGACAAATACATTTTCTAAGGGGCCACATAGTTAACTTTGACATTTGACACAAAAAAATTAAATAAAATGGTCACGTAACATGAATGAAATAAGAAAAAATAAAATGCAAAATATATTTTGAAAATGTGTTAATAGAGTAAGTAATAAGTAATAAGTAAGTAATATTTGTATAGCACTTTATCTGATCCTGAAAGAAACTGGCACGCGGGGACGCATAAATATTGTCACAGGGCAGCGTGTGGCTTCCGAGTCTGTCATTGGCTGTCTGAGATACATTTGGTCACTAATACATGCATTCTCAATTACAAACAGTAAAGGAGTCATTTTTAGGATTCTGCTATAATAATTTTAATCAACATTCAGTCAGCTACTGCACTAAGGCAGGACTGGTAGATCTGTGTTTAATAATAATTAACAGACATACGCTAATTGCGTGACACTGCACTTCAAATATGAAAGCTAATAACATTGAAAAATGTCTGATGAATTTACCACAATCTGGACTCTGTAATTCTGGAGGTATAAATTAATAAAGTATCCTTTGTGGGAGATTTCGAAAAGGTGAAAAGGTACAGGTAATATCAAAGTGACCCACTGATGCTATGAAAATCACCTCTCTACAAACGTCTGAATTAGATTCAGCAGGAAGTAATTAGGAGGTAGTGGGAGAGGGAGAAAAGCGAGATGTTATCTCATGGTTTCTACATGATATATAAAAAAGCACAAAAGGCAATTTGGGAACAGCTGATGATGTGTTATAACTTAATTGTATTTTTTCGCTTAGGTTAGACAACTGGTCTTCTCTATTTTACCCTTAATAGCATGATATAAAGGAGTCCACGCTGAACAACATCTTACTACTCATTATTAACAGAAAATAAAGAAGTAATTAAAAATGAACTGTGATATAAGTGTAAGTATCATGAGAAAAATAATTCACTATTTAATACTTTGCCTAATAAAGGATATCAATAGCATCCATAGTACAATTACTCAAATTACTTACTTACCTTAATTGTAATTGTACAGTAGTTAGTTGTAAAACCCTTTTTGATGTTATAACTGTCTAATACATGACTTAAGTATGAATACGCTGCTACTTTAGAATAGGGAATTTATTCACAATTACGAATACCTTTTTTGGAATAATTCAGATACTATATATACTAATATATTTTTCCTTTAAAAGAGACGGTATTATTAATAGTGAATTATTCATAACAAAAGAATGGGGAACTCATATTAACTATTAATAAGTGACTTATATCTGTATTAACAGGAAATTCACTACTTGTTAACCATATGTTTAATACTGCCATATGCTAATTACCAAAGAGTCCAGAAATTGTTATTAAATAATGTATGTATTTTTTGTTATTTTGCTAATGGACAGATAAAGAGAAGATAACAAGAAGATACAAAGTTGCATGGACACTGATCTCCATCCATTATTCTTCGGTTGGAGAAATCGAAAACCGTGCCAGGACAGACCAATGTTTATATTTATTTTCTGTTTCAACACTAAAATATATCTCCTTATTAGTCACCAAGTGCGGCTGGTTTGGATATAAGTGAAAAGCTTTTAGCTGGTACCTTTTCTTTCATGGCTGCATACTAGAAGGTGGAAACCGTCTGCAGCACTCGCACAGTTTACCCTCTTAAGGGCAGCCAATTCCCAGTTCAGACAGTCTTTAATCAGTGAAGTTGTTTCAAACACCTCATGGCAGCAGAGAAAAAGCAGACCATAATTTCTCCTCCTGGGGATAAAGAGTGCTGCCGTTGATCAAGCGGCAGAGCAGCAAATCGCTGAGAGCAGGAAATCTATCAAGTTGTCTCAGTGATTGAGTGTCACCTGAATGTCCCTCAACTCTTCTTTACTTATGTCATTAAAAGTAACTGACCAAAGCAGGAACTGCGTCTGCAGTAGCTGCCTATATTTAGAAGTTTCACTTCATGTTATATTTAAAGCTTTAAAAAATGTAGTTTTTATACTTGGGAGATATACTTTTAAATTTATACAGGTCATTTTCCTTTTCAGCTCAAAGAAGAAATTCTAAAAAAGGTTGTTCCTTTAGAGTTTTGGGGTAAATTTTACGGTATCCCGAGATATGATTCAACCCAATAATCCAATTTTAGAATAGTTGTCTTGTTTTATTAAATTCATTTGCTTTTTTCTTCTATATGAATTATATTATTATAATGTATGTATTATATATTGCAATAAAATCTAAAACATAAGTAAGATAGAGTACATTATACATTAAAAAAGAAGGAAGTAGTGAAATACAAATCAGGAGAATGAGGAGATTCAAGTAAGTATTTAAGGCATCTTGCGAATCCTTTTATGAACACAGGATTACCTCTCTCACAGGTCCGTGACCAGTAGCCGGTGCCAGTGCAGTCACAGATGAAGCGGTTCCAGCCCTCCTTGCAGACGCCTCGGTTCTTGCACGGGTAACTCTCACACTGTTTGCCCGGCTGTTTGTTGCACGACGGTTTGATTCCAGCGCCGTTCTGGTTCTCTGCGATCTGACGGATGTCTTTGCTGCGTCCATCGATGAAGAGGTCTCGTATGCAGCCGACGTAGCCGTAATTCAGCATGGCCGTCCACAGCTCGGTGGGCAGGATGAGGTTAGTCCGGTCACTGGGCAACCCTCCAAGGTACATGTCTCCCTCCAGGTCCAGGATCTCGCTCTCACCGCTCGCTGTGAAAGGAGTTCTCCTGCTGTTCACCGAGATGGTACCTGTGGATTGACAGCTGAGTCATCTTCAGCTATCTAGCTGCTAATCATTATACATTCTCCTGCCCAGCATTCATTTATCCATTGATTCATGAAACATACAGTACATTCATCAATGACAGTGACTATCCTTCATCCATCCACCATCGATTATCCAACAACAACATATGTTCATCTATGTATATTACATCCATTCATGCAACTGTATTTTTCTTCAGCAAATAATGCCATCGATGCATCATTCTTATAACTGTTCATTTTTTCACTCATACCCTTAACCAATTGTGCTATACGTGCTAGTGTCTATAGTTCAACTGATCATTCTTCAACTATCCATTTATCCCCAACCATCCAGTGTAATACTTGGTGTTTATTTCATTCCACCGAATGACTTTCATCTATTTAAACCCACATTTCTCATTTTTCTACATACAATGCAAGACTGACCTGATCGTCCGTCCCGTTGGATGTCCACGTGATACCAGGCACCATCATTGACCTTTGTTTGTGTGGCTTTTACTTTAATTGTTCCTGAGCCCATGTCCAACAACAAGTACAAGCTTCCATCAAGCAGCTCCACAGCAAAGAAATCCACCTGATGTTGTACAAATATTTTTCGACAGAACTGTTAGACTTCACTCACGCTTCCTCCGGTCTAAATCTTCACAGACTTACCTTGGTGTTCTTCTGGCTCCGGCTTGCGTCTTTCCGCTCCTGAGGCTTGCCATGCGTGAACAGAATAAGGCCGTTAGGCTCTGTCGTCCGAAAATCAAATGAAATGGATCCCATCCTTTTGGTGTTCCACTTGGGTAAGCTGATAAATGCCTCTGGGGTCTCAAAGGAGATGGGGTCCAGTGTTGCTACGTTCTCACACTTGTAGGACACCTCGCCCTGTATCTTCATTTTAGGATCCACAATCCGGGCTAAGCGGGACAATTCCAGACGTATGTCGTTGTTCTTATACACAACCTGGAACAAGTATGAAAGAGCAGTGAATTAATACATTGTTGTTGCCAACTTTCAACACACCAGGACCTCCTTATCATTTGAATCAGCGAAATCTTATTTTGATGCAATGATAATCTCACATTTTTCGTACTTCTTGACATCAATGTCCCAAACAAAACCTACATTTTCTAAACTCGCTTAGATCTTTGCATAATCAGGCCTTAAAAATTCTTGATCAAAAACCTTGGCGTTACCACCATTGCAACATACTTGAAAAACATCAAATCTTGAGCTTTGACAAGTTGATAAGGTTCTCCACAATCCATCTGATACATAAAATCCTGCATGATGCTGCCCCTCCTCCCCTAAAGACCTATGTTCAGCCACGCTCTCAATTAACAAGCAGAGCTTTAAGGTCAGTGTCCAGGGGCGACTGCAATGTTCCCAAAAGAAAGTCTGCATTCTCTCAATCAGCATGTTCATACAAAGCCATCAAAAAATGGAACGGGCTCCCAGACAATCTAATGAACAAAGCAGATTTTCATCGCTTCTCACGGGCTGTCAAAGACTGGCTTTTAGACCACCAGTCCTGCTCGCACTAATAGTACCAGATAGGTATTTGGCCATCAGATGATACCCTCGTGGGTACCATCTGATGGCCATCGGATTACCAAAGAATCAGTGTAAATTTGTTATCTTGTTCGCACTTACAGTATCAACTGGGTATTTATGCTATCAGTTGGCTAACCTCGCGGGTACATCTCATAGCTTCTACACCATGAATGATGAACTTAAAACTCAAACTAAACTGTCACACTTTATTAACTTCTGCACTTAAAATTTTGCTGTTAACAAGTAGAATGCACCTATTTGTACTGCACATTATATATACATACATATATATGTGTATATGTATGTCTGCATATTTGTTGAGGACTACAGATGGAAATTAGCATTGTGCTAAATCTGGTGCAGCCATATTTATAATGTATCTGCACATTGTCCTAAAATCCAAAATAAAATAAAAAAAATTAAACTAATTGTGTCAACAAAGCATGATACTGTATCAGTGTGTCGCTAATAGAACCATTACATGGATACGATCAATTGTAATCAAATCCTAAAAAATAAATGTAAATCAATATGTGATTTTTTGATAGTCTGGAATTGGTTAAACCTTCTTGTTATTTCCAAATTTGCGGATTTAAATTTGTATTGTATATAATATTGACTGACAAAACACATAATACACACAGTTGATTGATAATAATAGTTTGAATAAAACATAGCTGCTCTCATTATTGTGTATATGTTAGTTCTTATCATAAACAATGGGGTGTTGATTGACATTAACGCTAGTAGTAGTTGGAAGTCCCTAACATTCCTCAGTGTGAGTGTGATTCACCACATACACTGCATACTGATCACTCAAATCAACCCTACGTCAGCGAGGGGGAAAGTAGAGTTGCATCTTCTTCGATCACAGCCATTCTAAATGCCTTCAATAACAAAGGCAGGATGGAGTCATATAAGGGGTGCAAATTGAAATCTACTCGTGTGGAAAATTGAATGCGTCTTTTTTTCCTCTGTGATTGTGGAAGCACAAGGAGAAACCGCCTATGTCCCATATATAATATTATATATAAATACAATGTATTAAAATAAAATACAATTGTTACCATATATTGGCATATAAATTAAAAATATAGCAAAATAAAAAAAATACCTTTAATGTAATTAAATAATATTCATGAACCGGACAACAGACAATCTCAGGAACAGGGGGGGTGTCCAGGGAAAGTGGTCATGATTCTGTCTGCATGCCTGGAATGACGTACAGCTCTTGCAGTGATGGAAGAGGGCAGCCATTCTCTGGAGGAGGTCAAGGACTACAGTGTTGAATGCAGAAGAATAGTCCACATACAGGATCCCAGCACAGGATCCAGCTTTGTCCAGGTGCTGCAGGATGTAGAGCAGGCCCAAGTTCAGAGTATCATTAACGCAGCTGTTGGCTCTGTGGGCGAACTGCAATGGATGCATGAGGGACTCCAGGACGGGCAGCACAAGATGCTCAAAACACTTGATGAAGAAAGTAAGTAAGTTAGTAAGTAAAGTAAGTAATTTTTATTTATATAGCGCTTTTCCAGACCAGGGTCACAAAGCGCTTAAACAAACAAAACAATACTCAAAAAAGTATATACACTTTAAAGATCAAGATAATACTGAGAACAACACAGGAGTTCCAGAAAATCAAGGAAAAGCCTGAACAAATAGAAACGTCTTAAGATGTTTCTTAAAGGAGGAGTCCAGACGAGAAGAAACAAACGCATGGATTACAAGCTCCAGATCATGTTCCGACAACATTTTCCTAAGTTTAGAGATTTTTCTCAGTTTCTGGTCAGTTTTCTACAGTGTCGAAACAAGAGACATGTCTTTATCAAATACAACACCCAGGTTTCTCAGGCTCAGTTTGACAGACTGACCTAAGTCACCCAAGTACTGACTCAACCCTGGAATCTTATCATCAGGAGCAATCACCAGTGTTTCAGTTTTGTCCACATTTAGCTGTAGAGTGTTTTCACTCAGCCATTGTTTGATTTCTAGCAAACAATTGACTAAGTTGTTCAGCCTTTGGGGCTCAGTTGGATCAAAAGAGCAGTAGAGCTGGATGTCATCAGCAAAAATGTGATAAGAAACATCTGGAAATCTCTAAATGATTTTACCGAGGGGAATCAAGTACAGCGAAAACAATAAAGTACCCAGAACAGAACCTTGAGGGACTCCACACAACAGATCTGCCGATTCAGACCTCATTTGATTGGCAGATACACTAAAACTGTGCCCAGAAAGGAAAGATGAGAACCATTCTAACACAGACCCAGACAGTCCCACTTCTCTCAGTCTTCTCAGCAGGATCTGGTGATCAACTGTGTCAAAGGCTGAGGACAGATCCAAAAGAACCAGAACGAAGGAATTTACCAGAGTCAGCCGACATCATGATGTCACTGGACACTTTCAATAAAGCTGTCTTCGTAGAGTGATGTTTACGGAAGCCAGACTGAAACTTCTCATGGATGTCGCTCTGATCCAGGAACAAAGACAGCTGCTCAGACACCACCTTCTCCAAGATCTTGGACAAGAAAGGGAGCTTAGAAATAGGCCTGAAATTACTGAGGTCAGTCGGGTCTAAGACTGTTTTTTTGAGCAGAGGCTCCACAATGGCATGTTTAAATGCATTGGGAAAAACCCCTGTGGAAAGGGAGAGGTTCACCATATTGGTAACCCAGGGGCCAATTACATCAAATACTTTGATAAAAAGCCTACAAGGAATGACGTCATCTGAGCAAGAGGAGGGTGTCATCTTGTTCACTAGTGCCGAAATATCACCTAAAGATACAGCAGTGAAGGAGGACCAAGAGGAGGAGAGGGGCTCAGAGACAGTAGGGGTTCCAAACAAAGGGGGAGAGATTTTCTCTTTGATCAATTTAATTTTGTCAATGAAAAATCTCAACAATGCATTGCTGTCAGCTTCACAGAAGACAGGCGTGATTTGAGGAGCAGGAGACACGAGAGAATTAATCGTGTCAAACAAAACTTTGGGGTTTTTCCTATTTGCTGCTACCAGTTTTCTGATGTAATCAGATCTAGCAGTTTCTACCATCTCATTGTAAGAAGTCATCAGATCCCTGAGGTGAAGTCTATGCACCTCAAGTTTAGTGGACTTCCAGAGACGCTCAGTCTTTCGACAAAGTCTCTTCAGACTCAGGAGATCTTCATTTGTCCAAGGGCACCTTTTTTTCTGAATTTTCAAGTTCGATTTAACAGGTGCCACTTGATCCAGTATTTCAACACAATGACCAGTGAAACAGTGAATCAAACTGTCCACGTCTGGGCAGTCATCAAAGGAAAGATGGTCAAACATAGCAGAAAAACTGTCTGCAGTATCGGCTGAGATGACACGCCTCTGAGACCTAACTTTCAAAGGCTTAGGTTCAGGGATGAAGTCCAGGTTAAACAATACAAGAGAATGATCACTCAGATGGACATCATGTACAGATACATTAGAAATGTCCAGGCCAAGAGTAAAAACTAAGTGTGTAAAATGTGGCCTTTTTGATGAGTGGGTTCAGAAACATGTTGCTCAAAATTAAAGGCTTCTGTTAAAGTTAAAAGTTCTTTAGCAGAACAAGATGTTACGTCATCAACATGAAGATTAAAGTCTCCAAGAATAAGAACAGATTCCATCTGAATAATGGAAGATAAGAAGTCACTAAAGTCTTTCAAGAACACCGCCGCAGGACCAGGCGGACGGTAGATTGACACACAATAGAAAGGTCTTGTAGAACCAACCAAGATCATCTGAGACTCAAAAGAAGTGAATTCCTGTGTCTGAATCACTTTGCAAGAACAACTCTCCCTTAAAACAGTAGCAAGACCACCCCCACGACCAGAGAGGCGAGGCTTCCCCAGAACAGCACTCCCTACTGGACAGAGTTCGTTCAGATGAATAAACTCTTCCTCTCTCTGCCAAGTCTCAGAAAGACATAATAAATCCAAATTAACTCTTGTGAAAATATCATTAAGAATAAAGGATTTATTAGTAATGGAGCGAACATTTGGAAGTCCTACGTTCAGCACCGATGACGTCACTGACGACGCCGCGTCACTGACAGGCGCGCAGAGCGGGATCTTTTGAAGCGAACAGTGGTCACGTGGGTACCAGCTGTCACTGAAGTTCAACTCGGTAGTAAAAGTCGAATTAAAGAGAGGAAATGAAAAAATCTTACCACCTTTCGTTGAGGTCTGGACAGACGGCAGCGCTGATGTGTCGTCACGCTCTTCAGCGAGAGGAACGTCGATCAAACATCGATGACGTCCAATGACGTCAGAGTTGTTCCGAGCAATCGCGACTGCGCGTCTCATCCTGACCTGTACTCCAGACCGACTCGATCGCTTGTGGAAATCGCCCGGTACCCGAGAGATCAAACGATATTCCACAGAGTCCGAGTCGATGAGAAGCGGAGCCGGAAACAAATTCACCGGACGTTGGTAACAGTCGCGGTTATAATCCTCCATCGACTCTCTGATGTTGAAAAGAGCATCACGATCATAGATTCGAGATGCTTGAGACATATCTTTAGTGATATGAGCATAATATCCGGACAAAGTCAAAGCGACAGGTCTGTAGTCCTTCAGTCCATACAGCCTTGTGTTTTTTGACAGCAGGACAATTGTTGAGGGATTTGACACATGCTGACACATGATATTAAGTAAGTAAGTAAGTAATTTGTATTTATATAGCGCTTTTCCAGACCAGGGTCAAAAAGCACTTAAACAATCGAAACAATACTCAATAAAATATATACAGTACTTTAAAGGTCAAGATAATACTGAGAACAACAAAGGAGTTCAAGAAAATCAAGGAAAAGCCTGCATAGGTCTCCAGTGAGGTGTTTAAAATGGAACCTGTTTATCTTTTCTCCCAAATAGTCATACTTAAGCTGTAAAGTGTCTGGAGAGAACTTTTTTTTACAATTTGACACTTAAGGGAAAGACACAGTAGGGTCCGGGTACCCTCCTGATCTTCTGCCTCTTGAATATTCTTTGCATGTCCTCCTCCTTGATGTTGACAACTGTTGGGACCTGAGATGAACGAGGGGGTGGGCTGATGGTTGTTTTCATTCCATCCTCACTCCCCTTTGGACTTTTCAGCCGCGGGTTGTGTGTGAGTTAAAGGATTGAGGGACCGGGCTGCGATTACCGATAATCCACCCGCAGATTTGATAGTAAATCAACTCATCCCTCCAGGTGCGCAGGAAGCCCCTGGGAAAATGCCTCTTCCTCTTTCTGGTTATTTCTTCTCAGAATTTCTCCCCACCCTTCCTTCTATTCTGGTTTCCCTTCATTGCCAGACCTACCAATCTGGACCTCAGTGATATAGGAACAACCAAGCGATCTGGACTGTTAATAATAACAGAGTGGGTGAGAAATTATATTTGCAATTTGGCAAACCTGTCTGAATCTGCTTCCTTAGTTGGGCATGTGTCACAGGCTTAATTTAATTTGGATAAAGACACAGCATGGGAAGATTCATGGAAGACCGCTACAACCACATCTGGTGTCTCATTAATAACCCCCGTACATAGCTTGACTATGTATGACATGTCTCCTAGTTGCTCCTAAGGGGATGAACGGAAATTCTATTGTTTACCTCCTCAGAATTCATTTTTTTGCACTTTGAGAGCTGGTATTTACTCCTATTCAATCCAAAGTATGGCAACATCTGAAGTAACTCAACATCATCAAAACCATCATTAATCATCAGAACCAGAGACCAGAGAATTTGCTAACGAAGCTATGCTATGCAGCATTAAAAAATGGAGGGGTGTGCTACGAAATATTAATAAATAATAAAGCCTAGGCCGAAGCCTATTAAGAAGCTTATCACGAAAAAAAAAAGGATTACCTGGAAAAATGCCACACCACGACTGCTATTAGACCGGGCCCACCGCACGCTACGTGGTAAACCCAAACACTATGACCCTCCTTGCCCAGTTATTAAGAAAATCTCTGCCTCTTGTGTTAAACAAGAGGAGGGTTGATATTTTCCCAGATTTCACACAAGCAGTGGAAGAACAACCAGCACCTTTCACCGCTGTGAAACGAGAGCTTCAAGACTGATGTAGGGTTTGGTCTTCGATACCTAGTGATTCTCCACATAATTCTTCCACGGTCAGGCAATACAAGTTTTCTAATCAGTCTATTTCATCCCCAAAGCTACACACAAGTAAGTTTAGATCCACTGATGAAGGTTTATTTTCGTTTTGTTAGATGGCTTAAGTGGGCATCAACCCTTTTACAGGATGCTTCTACCTGGAAGGGTGGCTGTGCTGTTTAATTTAATTATTTTATGTTGGGATGGGGAATGGTACACTTTCATTGGTTTGTTCTTAGCTCTTGTGACAAAAAAGAATTGACTATCAAAAACATATTGTGGGTAATGGACAATTATGAGTTGACATTATGTTCACCTTAAGCAACAATATTAAGTTCAGAAGCCTGAATTGTAAGGGCCTAAACAATCCAATCCAGCTTGCTGTGTTAACCCATCTTGATAGATCATCCTCAGCTCCAACCACTCGATCAAAATCAACCAAGATAATCTATCACTTCATGGAAGAATTTGGAATGGTTGACCCTTTGTGAACTTTAAACCTGTTCAAAGAACATAATTTTCCCCAGCTGTTCAGCATACTTACACTTACTTAAAGATTTATAAAGTACATAAACGGCTCTTAAATTTGATCTCAGAACGCAAATATGATCCTATTATTGTATCTGATATATATAGATACATTTGTATCTATGAATATATACTTCAGAAAAATTAAATCATTACTTGCTCTTAGAAAAATAATTTGTCTTACGATTTGTATCTTAACAGAACCCCCGATTTGTTACCTTCTTTACTATTCTTTAATATGAAAGCTTTTATTCATGGCAGAAAAATGAACCTAACTCATATATTGAACAAATGACTTTGCCCTTTTATGTGTTGAGTCACCAGTAAATCCAGTTTAGTTTGCAGTTTTTAAGAACTTGATCAATGTGTTATGAAAATAGAGACAAATTAAGTACATTGCTGGCTCGCAGTCTTTGACAAGTTCTGTCCTCCCACTTAGTTCTCAAATTTAGAAGTTGCATGTTACTGTTAATCTACTACAGATTGATGATGGTTTTAAAGACTTAGACACAAACCTGGTTCCAAAATTAGCGATACCAATCACAGTAGTGGAAGCTGAAATGGCAGCAAAATCACTAGACTGGTAAAAGCCCACTGCCAGATGGCTATCTGGCTGAGTTTTATAAAGCATTTTTGGAGAAAATAGCTCCACTACTATATTATAGTCATTTGACTGTGGTTCTCTTCCGCAGACTTTATCCAAAGCTTGTGTATCTTTGTTGTCAAAAAAAGGCAAAGATCCATTACATTTGGGGTCATACCAACCTTTACGTCTACTTATGCAGATTTCAAAATTCTGGCTAGACACCCTACTATCCATCATCGCAATAGATCGAACAGGTTTAACTAAAGGCTGGCACTCTTTCCATAATTCTGGGGAAGTGCTTACTGCTGTATATAACTACCACGCCAAAACGTCCATGGAGATTACAATTTCCGTAGATGCTGAAACAGCATTTGTTAGGGTGGCATAGGACTGTCTGTTTTATATTTTGAATAAATGTAATTACGGCTCTAATTTTATTACTTGGGTTAAAATATTTTATTACTAATGGCTTATATCTCTCTCTTTTTATTGCTTTAACGGTCAGTTAAACAGTTTTTTTTACTCTTGAGTCATTGAGCAAATTCTATGGATATAAAGTTAATCTTGATAAGAGTGACCTATTTAAACATCTAAAAACATACAGCAACAAAATTGAGCACTTACATAAGCATTACAACTGCATCTTGGAGAGGAAAAATTCAACATTTCAGACATGCGAGTTAGGAGAGTTGGGTTTTGAAATTAGTTAGAAATTAACTTCAGCATCTGCTCTGGAAAATGAACATCAGTTTTTCTCATTGCAGATTTGGCTTTTCATTTCAGGTCCTCGTCTAATCTGTCACCAGATTAACATGAATTAATTGTTCGTGCTCTTTACAAATGAGCAGATGAAGTGTGGGATCAGCAAATCTGTGAGTAAGTGCTGATCAGGGAGCGACTCTGGAGTGCAAAGATTCTTAACATCACACACACATCTGAGTTCATTTTACAGATGAAGCTCTGAAGGTAAGCGCTGAAACATAAGAAGAGTAATTGGGATAATCCCCACATTTAGCTAAGCGATTAAAATGTAGCTAGTCAATCTGAAGTTTGTGTCTGTAGGCAACATTTCTGCAATATACTGTAAGTCATTTATTACAGGTTATTTCTATTTTTCAGGGTGAAACATTGGTATTTTGTATTAAACATGAATTGTAAAATGCTTACTCTAATCTAAGATGAGCATTATCTGAGATGAGCGTCTGTTTCGCACATAACACAAAGTATGTACCGGTACCAAATTCTCTGCATCATTTTAATGATCGCGTTTTTTCAGCTTTAAGAAAAAAATATATACTGCCCTACAAGTGACTTATTACATTTTTTAAATATATATATATATATATATATATATATATATATATATATATATATATATATATATATATATATATATATATATTGGATTTTCCTATTTTGCAGTAACAAGAGGGATTGATTATTCAATTCATATGCAGCAGAGTGACTAAACATGTATTTTGAATGTCGATATTATGTTACTGTTACATTGATATCTTAGATAATTATTATTATGATATTTTATCTTATCTTTGTATTATATTCTATATTATTTTATATGTATTATATTTCTACAATCACACCAAATAGTATTTTTGAATATTCCTGGCTTTATCTCTTTACTATGGATCTATCTACATCTGGCAAAAAAATAAATGTTCCAAAACGCTGGTTATTTAAGATCACAAGATATAGATGAAGCAAGATAATTGCTTGTATTATAAAATAGTTTTTTTCAATGTGAACAGTGTTAAACTGCTTTTTTAATTTTTAATTATTGTTCATACAATTTAATCACAATTATTCAACTAGCAAATATTTATCCAAGTATCCAAGTTTTTGCGTTATCTTATTTGTGTTATATTTTGTTATGAATAATAAACAATTGATGACGAGTTCTTGTGAACTTGTGCAGTCCGCCTGGCTGCCCACTAGGAGGCAATACCTCGTCAGCTGAACGTGTGACTTTCATCTGACGTCATTGTATAACAGTGGGAAATTGTAGATGTGAAGCTGATTGTGTGTTTCTATGATTTTTTTTTTAACATACAAACACAATTTGTCTTTTTTTAAAGGCCATTTTTCCTTTATATTACAATGGACAAATAAGTTGTCCTGCTTGTAAATGATTTTACTTGACCTATTTTTGAAAAAAAAAAGATTAGATAAATGCTTGATCATTTATTCTTTCTTTCTGATTTGATCATTTGTTAATGTCAGAAGACGCATCTAACGTATAAAGTTTTACCCTTTTTAACCAATCATTGATGACTTCTAATCTACAGTTTTTAAATGATAACTAAAGCACTGAGTTGAGATGATGGAATTGTCTCGTTCCTGACCAACATTTTGGATAACCTACAACTTACAATCTCTCCCAGTTACAGTTGGATGATCCAACAACAGAATCATATCGGCTACACAATGTGAAAAAAGTCCAATGACAAAATCCAATTTTTACCCAAACATGGTCAAAGCTATCTGTGAAAGAAACCAATTTACCTAATGACAGATAATGACAGATTGTGAGTATGCACAATAAATAAATGCCATTTAAATATCCAGAAGTATAAAATAAAACAATTGAAGAGGGAGAATTCAGTAATCATCAGCAGCAGCAGAACCATAAGCCTGCTCTTCACCAGGTTATGTATGAACCTGCACATACACACTAGCATTTAAACACAGACCAGTCGCTTTGGTTAAGTGACAAAGCCTCCAGGCATAGGAGGAAGATATCACTTGAGCGAGGACTGCCAGTCTCTGATATTTTGCTCATCATCCGCGTTCACTCCGTCCTTTGTAACGCTGAACTTAGGAGCAGTCGGCAGGCTCTGTCAGAGTGGTCGATGGGGGGTAATGACGACAACAATTACTGCAATTATGTGTTATTGTAGGCCATTATGTATTTTGTAGGCTCACAGATTCAGGATTTCTCTGTAATTGCTGCCTCATGAAAGGCAGAATAATCAGGGGCTAGCCAGCTACAGGGGCTAAGAAGGCGACCAGGATCTATTGCCATGGAAACAAAACATTTATCCATAATGCCACTGCGCTGGATGGCACAGAGAAAGGCGCTGCACAAGGCAAATTAGCCCTAATGGTAGGGAGAGGAGGCTGAGTGGAGGCTGGACACAGAGGAGAGCAGGTGAGGGGGTGAAGGAGGCCCCTCCAGAGGACAGGGACAAGCTAGGAACATGACACGTGATCAAAGAAGACTAATGGACCGACGCAGAGAACATCTACCCTGCTCACAACCAAAATAAAAACATGTTTAACATTGCGAGGTTGACACACAAAAATTTTTTCCTTGAATTATTCATTTTTATTTCAACACAAAAAGCAATGACAAATATTGAATACCAGGAAACACTTACAGTATTATGGAAATAACTTTTTGTACAAAATCAGCATGGAAATGTCTGTCTTGGTTAAAAACCAAAATATATCTTTTGTATGATAATGATAAAATATAACTTTTCTGAGTTATTTAAACCATTTTTTGTTTAGTGATGATAAGGCCCTTTTGTTAAAAGTTCTAATCGAATCTATGAAATGTTGGATGGCCTGATCCACACAAGAATTATTTTCTGAAACACCATGACTATGTGACTCTGCCATCAGAGTGTCCAAAATGTGCCTCTGTCAGCAAAAACAATCGTGAAAAAAAAGGGTCAATAATAGTTCGAGCGATAGATGCTATAGATTTGACATCACATGGGGTAGAAGTTAAGATTCTGGGACCTTGTTCTGTTCCATGACAACAAGTAGCAGGACTCAGTTCTAGTTTGTTAATATGTGGATTAAATGTCATCACATTGCACCTTGTTCGTTTTGTATCTTCAATACTTCTACGTAAACAGACATACCTCTCACAACAAGAAGGGAAATCATTTTGGTTTAGTTATGTGGCATATTTATGTGTGTTTGGGTGTGCGCGCATGCATTAATGCTGGAGGGAATTGAAAAGCCTGCCCAGTGTGGCACAGAGTTGCAAGTAGGCCAGAGAGGGATTAAATGGCTACTGCGCCACTTCCCCTCTCTTCACAATTCCCGTATGATCTTTTGTGTGTATTTGCAGACCCTTACACTTGTTACAAATTTATTTTAAGAGGCTTTGATATTCATTGGTGCAAAAACTATATGAAAAAGTTCCTCTAATAATGACTCCAATTTACTCTCAAAAGGACTGAAGCTGAATCTCTTTGGTCGAGAGGTAGTAAGTAAGTAAGTAAGTAATTTTTATCCATATAGCGCTTTTCCAGACCAGGGTTTAAACCAACTCTACTGATGATGCTTATTTATCATTTTATATGCCATAAAACCACAAGTTTTTTAACAAATTAGACAGTTTATAATCAGATGCTTACCTCTTTCAGACAGCCCATAAAGTTGTTAGAGACTGGAGACCCCGGCAGGTCCGCTGTGCTCGGGCTTCCGCCAACGTAGAAGAAGTCGTCAGAGCCCAACATGGTATAGTCCTCCTGGGTGTAGCCCGTGGTAGTCAGGATTCCATCCACTGATATTGTTACCTGATGAAGAGGAGAGGACAGTGATGAAGCATGTAGCAACTGTTAAGCGAGGGGCCTCAGCGACTATTAGATTTAGCACATGATGCATTAAATTTTGATGTGTGGTTAATGCATAAAAATCTTAACATATATAAGTTACAATGATTATGATGATGATTTATATAATTAATTAGGGAACCTGTCATTTGCCTACAGCTAGCAATTGTTCCTTTCCTATACATAAAATGTTCTGGGGGGGATTCATTTTCATCACAATTAGATACCAATAATTTAAAAACAAATTTACTCATACATGATAAAAAGTCGAAATTAAAAAAAAAACATAAACTCATTTAAAGGCATGACAGAGTCGGAACGTAATTGGGGTTTTTCAAGGTTCCCTTTTTGTGTGTGTGTTGTTACTCGCTACATTATTATAGACCTGAGCACTTCAGCCCAAATCTACAGCTTTTCCTTCACTTTCTGAATCCTCGTGTGTAAATTATTTGCGATGAGGATGCATCCAGTGGCCACTTAATTTCGATAAGTCCAGTGTTTCCTGCAGAAAATGTGTGACCAAAATAGTTTCTGTGTTTGTTCTTTTTTGAAACTGCAACTTTGGATGAGTTCAAATATTAAACACTGCGACACCCTGCTCAGGGCTTAGGTGGTTGTTAGTTTTTTTTGTCAGGAGTGAAGGTGAGGGGCACTGTTTGTGGTATATTCCTGGAAAACAAGCATCTTCTGAATATCATCATAATGAATTCCTATTTGAATGAACGAACAAAGAACGGATGAAAATACAAAATACTTTAAGTATTTAAAGTATTTTAATGTATTTTAATATGCCCAACCCCCCACAGCCACCTCTCTCTGTTACATCTGAACAGGTGAGGAGAGAATTAAGGCGACTGAAGATCAGGAAAGCTGCTGGACCAGATGGACTCAGCCCCAGACTGCTCAGGGACTGTGCTGATCAACTCTGTGAGCTGGTCACACACATCTTCAACCTGAGCCTCAAACTGGAGAAGGTCCTGGTCCAGTGGAAGACCTCCTGTGTGGTTCCGGTTCCCAAGGCGGTGCAAGCGAAGGAGCCAAGCCACTTTAGACCAGTCGCCCTGACCTCCCATCTTATGAAGACCTTGGAGAGGCTGGTACTCCGCCATCTACCCATGACGGTGAGCTCTGCGTTGGATCCGCTGCAGTTCGCCTACAGGCCAAAGATGGGGGTGGATGACGCACCTCACCAACAGGCCGCAGTATGTGAGGCTGCAGGACTGAGGTGACCATCTGCAGCACCGGGGTACCTCAAGGGACAGTGCTGTCACCTTTCCTTTTTTCCCTGTACACGGCGGACTTTACCTATGACTCCAGCAGCTGTCACCGCCAGAAGTTTTCTGACGACTCGGCCATTGTGGGCTGCGTGTCTGGGGGGGGCGAGCTGGAGTACAGGTCAGTCATCAAGGACTTTGTCGACTGGTGTGAGAGCAACTACCTCTGCTTAAACACCGGTAAGACAAGGGAGATGGTGATTGACTTCAGGAAAAAGTCCCCACCACATCAACATTGAGCTGGTGGACAGCTTCAAATACCTGGGTGTTCACCTCAACAATAAACTGAACTGGTCTACACATATCAACGCCGTGTACAAGAAGGGCCGAAGTCGCCTCCACCTCCTGGGGAGACTGAGGTCCTTCGGAGTGTGCAGACCACTATTAAGGACCTTCTATGACCCCGTGGTAGCCTCTGCTATCAACTACGCTGTGGTCTGCTGGGGAGCAGGCAGCACGGACCGGGACAGGAAGAGACTGAACAGGCTGGTCACGAGGGCCAGCTCTGTCCTGGAACGCTCGCTGGACTCGGTGGAGGAGGTGGGAGAGAGGAGGACACTCTCCAGACTATCCTCCATCAGGGACAACACTCTCCACCCACTGCACCTGACCGTGGAGGAGCTGGCCAGCTCCTTCAGTGGCAGGCTCAGGCACCCCCAGTGTAGGACGGAGCGTTATAGAAGGTCCTTCATCCCAACTGGTGTCAGGATATTTAACTCTCTACTTTAAATATCCTGATGCTAATCCGTAGTGTGTTTTTCTTCTTGTGTGTTTTTATTTTTTGTTTTTATTTTATTTTATTTTATTTTATTTTTTACTTTATTTTATTTTTTACTTTATTTTATTCTGTTAATAGTGCTAATTTTCTATTACTGTAAATCATTTGTATATTTTTAAGATCGTTTTATTTTTATTTTATTTTATTATCTCTTTTACTTTTTTTTTTTTTTTTCCATGCACATGTGCATTTTCATTGTCCTGCTGCTGCTGTTGTAAAAGTGTGTTTCCCCTCTGGGGATGAATAAACGTTTTCTATTCTATTTCTATTTCTATTTCTAAGTTATTTTCACTTACAATGAAGTTTTTTTGAATAACACTGATAACATCAAAAAACACAAAAGGAGCTTAATGGGACAGTATACTTCCCAATTCACTTCAATTTCTTTGTAGCATTATGAGATACAAAGAAAATATTTTTTCTTTGCAGAGAAGTTCTCAGCCTAGAAGCCGAAATGAAAACTGTACTGTAAGACATTCAGAGGTGAGGACAAATAGAGGAGGGCCAGTTTAATTACTTTCTATTGTTGTGAAAACAACAACACAGTGTTATTGCATTTGAAAGTAGAAACCATGGGGGAAAAAAAACAACCCACATTTAATAGTAATGAAGTTGATAAGAAAAGAAAGACAGGGCACAGCAAACAGATGAGTGAATAAATAAATAATATCTACCAGACAATGGAGAGTGTTTACCATGGCGTATCCAATGCCTGATTGCTTTGCAGGTTAGGCGGATGAAATGTAATCAACATTTGAGTTGTTAATGCAAACAAAACAATGACAAAAACAAATGACAAGTACATGTTAGTTAGAAATAAAAAAGGGATGGATGGTACTATGAATAAATGCATCAAGTCAGAAGTCAGACATTTCAATATCAGATTTCAAAGCAGGCTTATGGCAACAATATGTATGCAGTGGAGGTGTTTTTCTCAAAGTTTGTTTTACAAGGTCACCTATTTACCTGTCGTAGGTTCCGGGTTACTTTGACGTCATGCCAGGAGTTGTCGTTAAACTTTCCATTGACCGGCTCCACAATGGCTTCGAAAGCCCCAGAGCCCAAGTTGATGACCAGTGATACAGCACCATCCTTCAGTGCCAGGTTGACGTAGTCGGCAGACTTGCCCGTGTGAAGAATGAGGCCGTTACGCTGCCACGTCTTGAAGGAGAGAGTGATCTCGTCACTGCTGCTCTGGATGGGGTTCTGGGAGAGGTCGTAGCAGAAGTATTCGGAGCCACGGAACGTGGCCACATTCTCTTCTCGTGCTGTGAGTAAAATGCCAGAAAAACTATTTATATCTGCAACCTTTTTCCTTCGATCACTATCTGAACTCATAGGATACATTTTCTTGCTTTGTCAGTCTATTTCTCCCTCCATGATACTTGGACCTTTCACTTTGTTTCCAGATTCCCTTGCTCAGAGGCACATTATCATTCCATTCTTAAACTTAAATCCATGGTTCCCACACCGTATCCTTATACAAGCTTCAAACTCCAACTATCACAGTGATAGTTGAGATTCTACATTGTATACGCTCTGCCCTGTAACAGGCTCTGGTTAAGAGTGTCAAATCAAAGTCACATTGGCTGGTTAAGAGTAAGGCCTGATAAAAGGCTTTAGGTACACTTTATATATGTCTCAATTTTACCATTCCATGATTACTTTGTTATCCCATCTTTGTATCTAACTGGGGCAGGAGAAGAAATACACAGAGGAAGGTTACCGTAAAGAGAGGATAACACAGAAAAATGGTCTAGTCAGGAGTCATTATCATTGAGGACACCTTCAATTAGCTCCTGTCTCTTAAGCAGAAAAAGTCTGGGCGGAATAAAAAGCCAATGAAAGGCAACAATCAGTACAGACAATGCCACAACGAATGGAAGACATTTTAGAACATTCTAAGACATTTAAAGGGTGTGTTTTATGCAACCCATGTTGGACCATCACCTAAACATATGTTGGAATGTTAAATGAAAAATGCTATGCACATGTAATTCACTCAAACGTATGAGGACAAGGTTCACTTGACGAACAATTTCCTGAAGACTTCTTCTTTATTGCACGATTCATCAACTCTAAACAGCAGCATGACATTTTAGCTCTGCTCGGCCAAGACAACCTGATGATGCTGATAGTTTGACATAGTATATGATGTCTCCAGAGTGAGGTCAACTGTCAATTATTCACTCACTAAAGAGGATTCCTCACACACCCTCCTGTAGGATCTCCAATGACACACAAAGGCTGGTGAGCGCAAAATGTTAATAAATACTTTAAAGAGGTGAAAATATAGCTTTTGGAAGTTCTATAATGCCAATTAAGTAACAACAAATATTTCTTAATGATATTGATGAAAATAACACAATATTTCCATGTAGCGTATCTTTTGTATCACATTATTATGTTTTTAAATTATAATCTCTACACAAACGGTAAGCAATTCTCATGTAGACATTAAACATAATAGGGCTGAGATCATCATGGGCAGAGTTTCTTTTCATTTAATTTTAAAGAGTACAAAGAAGACTACATTAAGGACCGAGAAGGAGATTGTTATTATTCCATAATGCTCTTAATGGCATCCAGACGCCGTTCCCATTCATAGACATTTCTTGATGGATGAGCTCCAATAAGTCCTAAGAGGGGTCATCCATAAAAATGTCAGAAGAACAGTTGAGGGGAGAAAAAGTTATGAACACAATAAATCTCTCCCAAAATGAAAAGATAATCACAAGCTCAACACTTAAACCATAAGAGAGACCTTATTATGTGTTTGTTAGTTTTTCCTTGAAAACATTTGCTCGTATTCAGCTTAGCGGGCCTCAGCAGGACCAGTGTACAGATTGGTGTTCAAAGATAATTTAGCAATAATGAAGGCACTGACTCCCATTTTTTCGCACTTCCTGTTAAGGTTGTGTGAGCAGGTGCTAGAGCACTAGACGCTTCCAGATGTCCAGCTAAGCATATTACTATGAGCAATATTTTAGAGAAAACAATCTGTGTAGTTATAATGCATTTACGGAAACTGCATGGTAAATTTAATTGGATCCAAATCAAAATTGTGCTTGAGCTCATCAATAGGAGACAATGACGACCACCACTTGAGACCAAGGTGTTTTTTCCACTCAGTGTCACTGTTCATTTTTTTTTAACTTTAACTGATTATCTACAACAAATGTAGATAATAACATAATGAAACAGACAAAGTATCTGGTGTTTCATTGTTCTTGAGACCAACTTATCTAGAAAAAGAAACCTAGAAAAATAGGCATTAAAGGGAGGGATGTGAAACTATCTGATGTTGCGGTACAAAGTCTCTCTTTCAGGGTGAAGACAGTAAATTAAATGGTTCCCGGGCATATGGAAGGCCAGAAATACAGCATCCACAGCTCCACCTGAGCGTGTCCAATAGCACAAAACAGCCATTACCATCAAAGAAGATGGCTCAGGGCTGACTTGCAGGAAATGACAACGTGAAGAAGACACAAAATGTCCGCCACGTTCATCCATTTGAAGCTCGCGGGAGAGAAGCATGGCTTGTGAGAGGCTGATAAGATTGTTGGTTTCAGATTGCGACCAAACCATACTTCACTCCGAAGGAGGAGCAGACAGTCTGTTTAGTTGGTTGCTTTTGACACCTGTTCTGTTTCCAGTTCTGACAAATAAACTCTACACACATCAGCCTGTAGTTTTGCTGCAGTGGAAACACAGACTCTATACTTTCCCATTCAAGTCAATAGATGATCAGCTTCTGCTCTGTCAAACATTAGAAAGCTAAATATATATGAGAAGAAGCTGATTATAAAAAAAATATGAACGTGTTGTACGGCATAATTAGAGAATAAAATGTGCGCACAAAAGAACATATTTTACCCTTTTTTTTTTACATTTGAGAGTAAGCTGCCCCTTATATGCATCCTTCCAAACATGTACATGTACATGTATATGTATATGTATATGTATATGTATGTGTATATGTATATGTATATGTATATGTATATTTGCCTCTGTGGGAACCTAAACGGTGCACACATACATTTAGTGGCAGTCGCTGTTGGTATCAATTGCTCTGGGCGGGACAAGCAGCTTTTCATTGGACAGTGTTGATGTAGATCAATGCAGTAAATTAGTCGGCCCTCTGGACACACTCACACGCACCAAAGAAGTTATTATATGCCTCAGTGAGTGCATTATGATCGTGAGCCTACGACATGATGGCCTATGGTGCTCAGATGGCAAAGAGGGGACCGATGTGAAGGATTACTGCAGGTGCCGAATTAAATGCAGTGTACACACACACACACACACACAAACACACAGACAGACAGACACACACACAGAGACACCCCCCTCCCCACACACACACACACACACATCTTAACATCATTTTAAAAGATGCATTGAGGAAAACTTTTTTAAAAATGATTTAAACACACCTACACACACACACTTAGTTATTTTGTAAAAATACATTAACTAAAGGAAAAATACAACATATTAGCAATGTATGATTCAAATGAAAACAAAAACAATTCAGGTCTTATTGTTTATGCTTTTTCCTAAATAAAGGAATTGTGGTATAATTACTGGTTTATGTTTTGAACCTCTGAATGAAATAACTCTTGATGTGATAACACTGTTCATATTTTACACAACACTTCTACTTATTCTTGAAAAAATTGGACTTTCTTAAAAATACTTATTTTCAGATTGATCACAAATTTCACACATTTGATCACATTTCAGTATGTTGTCTGAACTTGCTCAATAATGTCTGACATGCTAATAAATTCTGGTGACTTGCATCTAGACCGTAAATCTGGACACTGGTGTTGACTATAGCAGCTCAGTGTGTGACAGGAAGTGTGACTTCATTCATATGTACATGAGCATCCATGTGCATGTGCTCATCATGCACAAGTGGACATCGTCTCACATCAGCAGTGAAGGGTGACCCACTCCAGCCCCCTCTCCCCACACTCAGTGAAGTATGACAACAGGGTTGACTTCATCCCTGGAGGCTTTTCATTTACTCCGCAACAAAGCCACAGCCTCATGCCAGACACTCACGCGCACCCACATGTTACACACATACTTATTTGCCATTCGCTTGGCTGTCTGAGGTTGTGATGATACCTAATGAAGGGGCTGCACGAGCCATTTCTCAGCCAATGGTCAGCGAAGAATTGGAAAAAAATTAAATTGCTATACCAGCAGAAAAGCAGGCTTTGTGTTGTGGTTTAATTCTCATCAATGCTAGTCTTTTTCTCGTTGTTTTCGTGTGGTAGAAAAACTCAACAAAAAACAGTTACTATTACTATAGCAGAACTGTTCTCCAGAATTGAAAAGGTTTAATTATGGATCCATATACACCAATCTATTAAAGTTGGGAGAGATTTTTTGGCTTCTTTTCACTTTATAAAATACAACATGGGGTTATTTTTAATGTCTATCATCATCTTACTTCTTTGGACCTGGAGATGCTTATATGTTTTTTTACAAAGAAAAATAGATTCATTAATTGTATTTGAATTAAAATTTGCCCTCAAAATTGCCTTGAAATGGACAAAGAAAATGAATACAAAAACCCCAGACACCATTTTTTCCCAAATCACTAGCAACCCCAATGAATAACTGTTTATATTTAATGTTCTGACTACAAAACATACAGCTAATTAATACATATTAAAATACATATAGACTTACGTGTTTTAAAAAATATATTCTTCTTGTTCTTCCAGACATAACCCTCCTCCGTGCCAATGTCTATTACCAAAAAGGGGTGGATTCCTGCCAGATTGACAAGCTTTGACCTAGATTTTAGCAACGTATCTTTCCCCTGATGCATTTTAGACCTTTTGCTTTTGACCTCTGAGTCTATTATGCTGAGCAGCTTTGCAAAAATCTGTGTTTGAACACAATTTATTGTGTTCAGGAAGGATAAAATGCAGATCAATATATTTAGCAACTACTATCTGTTTTATCAAGACTGTGCCAGCAGTAATTCTGTCTTTAGGATGTTTGTTTGAGAACTTCAACTCTTTATGGTTCAGTGTGTTTGTGTTGACAGTGAAATGAACGCTTTGTTATAATAATTTATACTAATGTTATGGTTAAAGGCTTTACCATCTGACATATTTTTTCATGCCATGTGATTAGGCTGACCACACACACAAAATAAATTGTACTAGAGCAGAGTCTGGAATAAAACATACATTTAATAAAATAATGATGGCTTATTATGTATATTTATATGTGTGTCTACAGCTTTGTATTTGTTTTAGAATGCACACAAAACCTTAGTAAATCATTATCAATGATACAAGTAGTAGCCCAAAAGTGTCACAAGTGCACATTGTTTAGTTTTCACAAAAAATAATATCAGAAAATATCTGACAATGTTTTAAAATACATTGAAGAAGCCAGTTATGTGATAACCAGACTCATAGATACGTGATCAGAAATAAATGGAGGATTTTTTGGAATACACAGTGTCAGCTCCACTATGTTGGCATATTAGCAACCAGCAAGCATATTTTTTATTTATGTTTGTGTAAATCCAAAAGCTTGCCCAGTAGTATATAAGACAAGTATTACAACATGACCAGTGTGAGCACACTCTGTCCTTTAGCCAAGAGACATAATGTGTTTGGAGCAGGACAAATGACACAACGCTCAGCCTAATGATAACACAAAATAATATCTGAGGTAGAGTTGTGAAGAGGGCAGGCACCAGGTCCCCACACTGCCTCTGTGCAAGAGAACATCTGCAGTAATGAGATGTGGCAGGACTAATACTGGGTTGTCACAGAGGCCTAATGAGACGACACTTGGGTCAGGAAGATGAGATACCTGTCAGACTGCATCACCAACTGCCGCTTCCTCGGGGAGCCAACGTATTTTGTCAGCATGTGTGTGTGTCTGTACCTGACATTTAGAGATCTTGATGAATGTGGACGACCTTCAAATGGAGTAATTTGTAATATTTAATGATTAACATTCTTCAGAATTAACAAAACTTGGTGAAGTAAACAAAGAACAACAGTGTGCGTACACTTTGTACGATTACCAACTTATTGGCATTAGCATCATGCATAGCATTGAGAGAGAAAATAATCAGAAATCTAATTTATGACTGTGAATTTTATTACTGTGTAATGACATAATTATGGAAACAAAGGATAGTGGCTGAAGGAGCGTCTTGGCCAAGATAAACATTCGACAAATTCTAAAGAGCAACTAATGTGAAACCCAACTCTCCTGGCTCACTCACATGTATCAAATGTTGAAGTCTTCCTCTAAGATGCAATAATAATATTATTATGATATTTTGAAGTTTTTACTAAAACTGATTCCTGTATTGTTCTTACATGGCTGGCCATAAATCTTTTATGATTTTTATGATTCTGATTCTGATAAAGTTCTCCTTCATCTGTAATCTCAAAGAACGAGAGTTGATGAGAGCGAGGCCCATTACGATCCAATTGTGAAGTAATCACCCTGCTTTGTTTATACAATGAGTCACTTTGAGGTGGACACTTCCGCTGTGTGACAAACCCCCGATGTTCACAAGTTTTCACCAATCACAGCAGAGTGGGTGCTGGTTTTAGTAAACAAGAGTTAATCTCCAGTGGGCAGGGCTTAAGATCATTTTCTAATGTAAATATTTCAACTTAAAGAGAGTTTTGTACAAACAGACACATACTGATAAGGAAAGTAGAGGTCCAAGATCAATTTAAGAGAGACTTAAATCAACACATTAGTTGCCCTTTAATAACTACAATCCCCTTAAGATATAAGAGCTCCACTGATTGTGCTGCTTAAGCAGCATGCTCTGTCAGTATACGAGGCTTGAAATAAATCCAAGTTTTTTAATTTAAAAAAACAGAACTAAAACAGTTCACCATGAAGCAGCACTGCCTTATAATAGTGGAAGCGATCAGGAAGCGATATTGTAACGGTGATGTTCAGTTTCAAGTTGAGGATTTTTCACGGGTCACTAAAGTGTCATGAGACTGATTCTGCTTGGCTGAGGACAAGTGTTTGGATTTCCAGGTTGCGGGGAGAGAGTCAGCGTTGTTTTGGTTGTTGAACAATATGTACAGGTAGGCATGCTGCTACTCAGAGTAAAAGACAAAAAACATTAAAAACAATACACATCAGCCCTAAATAAGCCCCAAAATGTTTAATGTATGTGTATATCCCTAATTATTTAGAACTGTTCATATTCTGGTCCAGCTAAATCTTAAGAAAACCACAATAGTAACATTATTGAATGATGATGATAATGATGATGATGATAAGGAGGCAGGGGTTGGGTTGGTACTGAAACAAATACTAAGGGATTTTGTATCACAGCAGGCAAAGCCAATATCATTCACACAGACACATACAATAGGCCTCAGAAGGCTTTTCCTGAGGCTAAGTGGCGTTAACCTCTTTCTCTCTTGGGACCCAGACAAAAGATTCAGAGGACTGCTCATAATCACCCCCCTCTATCTCCCCCTTCCCCCTTTCCTCTGTCATTGCCGCAACCTCAGTGACTGCGTCTTGTGGACAAATACAATACACATATATATATTTAACAAAAGGCCTTTAACTGTGGAGACTTGGTGTCACATGAATTAATAATACTGTTAGCTCAAGCAGATGATCGATGTAGTTCAAGATCATGTTCAATCAAAGTATATCAATATCTTCAATACCTTCAGAAATATGGCATTATTTTGAAGAGCTGAATAAAATAAGTCTTTAAAAATATAGTTTAAAACCCTGACCATTTACAACTCCATTTCTGTGTTTGTTGATGAAAGGATAAATAATCTTTCTCATATTATTAAATGATTATTTCAAGCATGTGGCCATACATGATAGAGAGAAGGGGTCAGATCTTAATAATTCCCTCTGACAGATGTCCAAAAAAATTAGCTTTCACATTATTAGTGCATGGATGATGAAAGTAGGAGCTGGACACTTTAATTTATCAGTCACGCAGACTATACCAATGGGGTATTGAACAGTCCAAAATTATACCCTGTTAATGAAGAATCTTTTAATAAAAATATTTAAAAAAGGAGATACAATGGGCAATGATATGTGATAAGGTTGGGAAAGGAGCCATGGTGAGAGTGTCTGGAGGGAGAGAGATAACATTGCTGTCTGATTCTGTCTGACTGTGTCTCACTGAGCAACTGGCCTAGAGAGATAGGGCCAGGCCCCACCTCAGTAATCTGCCACACTAACACACACACACACACGTGCACACTGAGACAAAGACATACACACTCGCAAATCTTAGCAATAATCAAAATTACTAAGCAAGCCTGGTCATCAAGACTTGCATGGTCTGTAAAACTCGACCGTTAATCCGACAAATCCCTTTTGAGAATATGAATTTAACCATTGCCTTAAACCCAGGACCATGTTTTTACTTTAAAGATGCATTCTATATGATAGTTGAACTCCTGGCCAATCAGTATAGGTCCTGAAATGTCATACTTATAGCATTTAGAAAGAAATGTGGATTGTGTGAGTGGTTTATCAGGTTGAGAATCTTAATGATTGAGTAAAAAAAATCTTGTATGCTTCAGATGGTCATCCAGACCTTTTTTGCTTTGTCCAACCCATTTTACTGTTAAGGTTGGTTTTAAGATTATTGCATATATTCAACTGACGGCATCTCCCATGTCCTCCAGTCTGTGCCCTCAAATACTGACATGGTCACACTGCTAATACAGGTTTCAAAGAGGCAAAAAAATGTCACAAACATTGTGTGATATCATCTGTATTGTAAAAGGGCCAATGATAGCAGGGCAAGAAATACTTCTGCTGTTGTTTTCCATCATAGAAAGAAATCTACATTTTCCTCAGTTATTTTCTCAACTAAATAGTTATCATAAGCCTTACTGATTTAAAGGTTATCCTAATATTCACTGCTTTTTTTTTAACCTGAAATGTATTGTCAGTGTGTTCACCAGATTTGGCAGGTCTTTTTTTCTACTGCTCATGTGGTATTTCCTGACCAACCATTACGCACACCCACAGCAGACCAACAGAAAGAAGATCATACTATGTCATTTCGAGACACACACAGTAACCTCAAACAATCCGACAGACTGAGCCAAAGTGACAACCAAATGGTGCACCACAGAGCAGCAGGTCTGATATTGAACAGGTCTGTTCCATATGGATCTGTAGAGCCAAATAGAGTACAATCTGAGCCAAGCATCATGTAGTGTAAAGTGCTGTGCCGTATTGATAATGTTTTGGTGTAATGGTATTGTTTCATACTTGACTGTACTTGCTATAATACAACCCAAAATATGTTAGTATTTTTAATAAATGATCAGATGTGTTTTTTAATAATTTCAAAATATGATTGTGAAATAACAAAGTAGTATTTGGGATATCTGTTTTTAAGGTGTGCTACTATTTAGACAGGTATCATACCTTGGCTCGTTGATGTTACTTTGACAGAAATCAGATTCAGAGAACTGATTGTATCTGAGCTGATTAACAGTTTAAAAGGAGGAAACATTACCTAGGGCTCAGCCCTCAGATTTGTCACGAAAGAGATCTCATTTATTATTCACAGCATGAATATCAAAAATAATTTACATGAAAAATGCCAGGGGGAACATTTTTGGGCAATGAAATAAACTGATCTACTATTACATGTTAATCTGCAAGTGAGATCAATTTGCAATAGGCCTTCAGCCTTTCAAGCTAGCAGGATGTGATTTGTGCATGTGGGTATATCCACTTAGCATTTCCTCCATTTGATAGACCTTTTCTACAATAAATACTACGTAAAAATGGGTTAGCAATCATTAACTGCCTGACAGGACATCTTCTGTGACCACTGGCAGCTTTATTGTTCCTATTGTACCTTTCCTTGTTAACTACTATATCATGAAAAAACATTTACAGCGCAGTACTTGAAAAAATGATTCATACCCCATTAACTTTTTCATTGTTTCATTGTTAAAATTGTATTGAACTACAATGTGATACACGGAAAAAAAAAAAAATGCGATAAAAAATCTGAAAAACGTAAAATGCATTTGTATTCAGCAACCCTTGTCTTTAAGGGTATGTCTACCA
The DNA here is from genome assembly GCF_982586985.1 of Callionymus lyra. Lineage (NCBI taxonomy): Eukaryota > Metazoa > Chordata > Actinopteri > Syngnathiformes > Callionymidae > Callionymus > Callionymus lyra. The sequence goes on from NC_141835.1 coordinate 23,291,588, forward strand.
GCTTTGCACACCTAACTTTCGTGCCCATTCTTCTTTGGCAAATAGCTCAAGCTGGATAAATATGTATTGCAGTTTCGTGGTACATCAGTCCTCTTCTGTCCAAACCTAAAGTAAAGTATTGCATCAGGCATTTAACGCAAACAATCTTGAACTCTCAGAGCATTCTTATCCAATGAGAACCCTCCAACAAAGATAAAAGCATCTTAATCACCTATCTTTGCTTTCTGTAGATCATGCTCAACCCCTGCTGCTCATTGGATCGGACATGGTTCATCTCTTAACAGCCAAAGAGCCAGTGCAGTTAGGGCCCCCAGAAGGTCCGATCGCAGTACACGCCAAACTTACTGGTTACTCCAAGGTCCTAACAGTTTTGATCAATTCCCTGCATCCCAGCAGGAGTGCCTGTTTACGGCAACAGTCTCACCTACTTCTAAGCTCATCCATCATACAAGCCTCAAACCTGCTCAACCCTCAGGGCCAATATTAAAAGCATCCAAATACATGCAACACTGCTGCTTCGAAAGCCTCTACTACCCTGTTAAAGCAGTGTTTCCCATTTTTGCAGCAACAACAGGACACGCTGAAGATCCACAGCGCGCCGAGCTCTATTGTCAGGAGATCCGGACTCTTACCTAGGAAGGCAACTGGAACTAAATGGAGAGTGAAAATAACCCAGCTGATGACCTCCGCTGATGCCAAGCTGTCCCTACGAATTTTGGCACCAAGGCCCCAGTATCCTATGCCGGTAAGGGGTTAGTGGCCAACCTGCCCATTACCACACCCAGATTTGTCATAATAAGACCTCCTGCTGCAGACTGTCAACACCTGTACTCAACTCCCTGATGTCAGACAGTTTTCCATTAGGAAGGACCTGATGCATACAACAGCCCAGATCTTTCATGTGGCCTTCAATAGTGGCCATTCATACTATGTCTCCATGTGTGAAGCAGCCAGCTTCCTGCCAACCCACAGCTGAAAATCTCCTTCTTAGACAGGCACAGCAGGAATCATTCTTCAAAGAGATCAAAGATGTAATCTTTGACCAACCCATACTAACTTTCCCTTGTTTAGGATCCTAGACTGCTGACTAGGATAGAGACAATAATACAGGACTCAACCGGGTAGGGGGGATGACTAACTGAGTGGTCGTTCTACCTTGGTTCTCACCGTCAGTGCAGTTGCTGACAGCTGTGTTACAAAGCCTATGTTTTTATTTGGTTCATTGGAGTATATAATGTTACATTATGGTGTGTTTCTTTCTTTTTTTTAAAATTGTAATGCATCATTTGCATATCCCAACAGTGCAGCTAATGTTGAGACGTGTTTTCTACCATTCTCTGCCTGATCTGGTACATTATAGATCTATTGCAGTTTGTAAATGCAAATGGTTAACTCAAATCAATCTTCCTTGAAACTGGAAATCTGCATCTGTATTCTGTATTCACAGAAATACAACTTCCATACCTGCCACTCTAAACCACAAATCTTCCAGAAATAAGTCTTCTTTTAAACCATTTAAAAGAAAATGGCACACAAACATCAACTCCCTCTGGGTTTTTCAAAGCTGACCAGCTACCAGTTGGTCAACAACTTGTTCCTATGGTTGTAAGTTAGATGAAAAGATTATGACAGATTCTTATCACCAGACATAGTAAGCCTGAAGAAACAAAATAAGTCACAAAGAGAACAAAATTGGATGATGAATGTATTATGAATGTAATGAAAGACAGATCTAATCAAATAAATAGAGAGATATGCAGACCAGGGCAATAAGGAAAGTGAAAAAAAAGAGAATCAGACAAAAAGCAGAAAACTTATTGAAAAATATTGATTATGTATTGTAAAAAAAATGACAGATCAATGTTGAAATAAAACATTGTAGAAGACTGACAAAATGAGAAATAGACAGACGGGATAGAATATGGAAAACAAATTAATAAATTAGAGAAGAAAAGAATAAAAAAGGTGCACTTAGCATCCTTAACAACATGCCTGTCACACGTCATCTAGTGGGGAAATATATTAACACTATAAACTGCTTTGTTGTTGCATTTTGCGAATATTGACTGCATTAGTCACATATTCTGCATAAAAACACAACACATCCAGTTTCCTAAACCTTTGTGTGCCTTTGAACCTCACAAGTCGCCCCTGGCACAGATCCGTAGGAGGAGGATGAAATGCACTTCCTTTTAATTATGATAACAAACATATTCTCCTAATCTAGCCTCTTCCCGCATCTACGCCTCTTTCTCATACTGGCTGTTCTGCAATCCCTATCCATGGGGGCGGGGGAATGTTGTTAGAGGAAATCTGGATGTAATCAGTCCTCAGATCTGCGCCATGTTTTTTTCGCCCTGAAGCATGTTCTCGCTCCCCCAGCCCTCCAACCTCCTCTCTCAAATGTCATCTTGGGAACGCTCTGCAGTTTGCCCTATGGCAATTGGACCGTAGGGATTAACAAGAGAACTGGTTACAATTCATTTTGAGCGTGTGAAGGCCGTTTTGCCAGCCACTTAAGCCATTTTGATTTAGGATTGGAGAGACAGTATACAATCTCTCCACCTAAAGAAAGGTCTCTGTCAGTTGGTATCACTTTTCTAATGTCCAACCGTGCAAATTTTTAACTGAATCTAGTGTAGTTTTTTTCAATCTGAATAATTTTATTTCATCAGTGGAGACAATGGTCCACAAAAAACATGGTTTGTTCTATAAATTGTTTCTGAAAATGAATTAACCAGTGAGCTCATTATGACTTCCATGTCATTTAGTTACACAACTAACAATTATAACATTACATCATGGTGATACAACAAATTCCTATTTTGAATCCCCCCAAACTACCCCAAAAAAATGTCATGCAGTGACCACATAGCCACTGGAAGCAATTCAATCTTCAATACGTTTACATCTACTAAATATTTAATCTGCACTTTATCAGAAAACCAATATTTATTCCGACAGCCAACCACTTTTGTAAACAAAATATCAACAATCTATCTTTCTGAGCCTCTGTTGGACATAAGGCCTCGATGTGGAGAGAAGTTGGGCATGAGCAGCATCAGCCTCCGTCCTAATGGCATTGTGTACAGGCTCTACAAAAACAAAATAATTTACCTCAATTCCTTTCCCCCTTGTAGAGTGATACTAAAATTGTTTCATAAAATTGTAATTTATTTTCCTGTAGGTTCTCATTCATCCAATTCATGATTATCCAAGTGGTTCCAAAGTGAGTTAAATGGACTGTATAGAGTTCTACCAGGGTTTTTTTAATGCCCAGACCTGTATATCGGTGAATCGGAACAACCGTTTAACAAGCGTATGGCTCAACACAAGAGAGCCACTACCTCAGGTTAGGACTCGGCGTCCATCTGTACAGCAACGTACAGGTGCTGGCCAGAGAGAAAAGATGGTTTTACAGAGGCCATCTTCACTAGGCTAGAGAATCCTTCTCTCAACAAAGATGGACATCTCAGGCATAACCTCTCAACTCATTGCAGTGCTGAGCTCTCTCCCTAGTAAAGTCTCCAAAAATCCACAACTGGGATCATGTGATGGTCACACCTCACTGGACCTCACCCTGATGTGTATCAACCGACACATTGATTCGAACTCCTTCCGATTGTTCTCTCTTCCTACCCCAGGCAGGATTTACACAGGCTTCTAACCCCTGCTCACTTGTAACTGTGGAAACGTCTCGGATGAGAGATGAATTTCTTTCCTAGAACTCTAAACAGTGCAGTTGACTGACTTTGTAACCAGAATCACCTAGTGGTCAGTTTTGAATATTATGACAGCACACCGAATTGTATTGCTTGCCTATTAATCCTTGTCTGTGTCTGACACTTTTAGGAATCATGCGGTGTACAGTTCGTACAGGTAGGCCCAGTGTAAAACTGAACACTGTTGAATTAAAATAAGCAAAAACTCGTAAGAAATAAGGCTACAAGGGTTTGTTCTTTGTTCGTGAAAGGGGATCCCAGTTTTCACTTGACCTGAAACAGGAAAACTCTTACAGCATTCAATCACTCAGTGGTAGCACACACACAAGCAAACAGCGATTTTCTTTTCTTCTTCACTTAAGGTTGTCTTAATTACTCTCTTAATCCTTGCACAGAGCCATTACACAGGAGATGAGGAAATCACAGAGCAGTACACACACTGAAGACATTTCACTGCACTGCTCAATAAACTCACAGAGCACGCGACGCTTTTCATACAGGCGGAAAAGGATAGATTTTGAAAAAGCTGTACCTTTGCTTTTAGCTAGAAGAGGCGAAGAGGGCAATCCACACAAAAGAGCCAAGTAGGGGAAAAGAGAAACACGACAGTTAGAGATACAGCAACATTAAATAATTAATGTTCGGTCACACAGGAAAACACGAGCAAACACGAGCAAACATGCGACCTCTGAATCGTGTTGCACTTTTTAATAAAACCATGCCCAACAAAATCTTTCAGCAGTAACCTTAGTTGCATCCCGTTTGCAGATTAAATGAATTATTTGCAAAGCAAATTATTACGAGAACTGACTATGTGATATTCCTCTAGTCAAGATCACAGAAACTATGATTGGGGTTTTGAGGGCAACCCCAAAGCAACGTAGTGCTAATATCCACCGAAAATAGTCTAAATTCATTTAAAATGCACTGGTAGAGGACAAGATAAAGCAATGGGATAAAACCTTGGATCAATGCGTTTTGTCCGGTTCAGAGGTTGCAAGTTTGCTCTGTTCATCCTCTAATACTAGAGTCTTGAGGTCTTTGCGGTTATTTCGTTTTAGAGACTTTAAAATAGGTTGTTGTAAGCTGGATTTCCACATTGTGGCATTATTTTATCCAGTGTCAACAACCATTTGGGGACATTGTAAAATATAACTAAAAAAACATTATTTTTTGGTTACAGCTTAATTAATAAGTCAAAACAGAACAACATAACTGCATTGTTTATCTCAATAAACCAAAATCACACAGGCACAACAAAGAAAAAGGTTTGACAGAGAAAAGGTAAACAGAGTCATACCTTGTTCTGCCATCATATGTGCCAGGCCTTTTAGGAAGGAGGAGAAAAAGGGGTCAAATTGAACACATAGTTGACAATACTCCTTGGTATTGTGATGACATGGTTTTTCCAAAGGGGAAAGCATGGCATCAAGTTACTTCTCCAGCATGAAGAAGCACTGTGAGCAGGAGGATGCTCCACCGAAATCAGAATTTTCAATAAAACAGCGTTGAAAAACTTCCACTTTATGCAGTGATTTGAATTAAATCCATTATTAAGTCTGTTGCGAGAAGATAATATGAAAAATTCTAAATATATTTTGATGATTGTTCCCATGTCTAATAAAGCTAAATAAGCATTCATGAAAATAATTATATTTATGTATTTTTCTGTTATTATTGTGGTTCTAAATACCTTTTTAAAACCAAATTTCCATTTTTTTTCATATTGATTTTAAATATTTATATTTCACTGCAACTCACCTGGAATTTTGCTGCTCGGTTCTGAAACAGGTAACAAAGCAAAGAGAGCAAACATTAGAAACACACTTCAATATTTGCATGTTATCTATCATGCAAATCATAAAGGATCAGTGAAGGATGGAAGCAGAAAACTCATGTTGACTCATGTCAAACCGTTTGTTGCTTTAATCATGCATTGACATTAAGTATCCCAAAAGACCAAGCAATAAATATGGGATGGTGACTAAAAAGCCTGAAATAAACCCAAATAATATTCAACTTAGTATTAGGCTAAATTTAAAAAAAAATAAAACAAAATAAAATTTGGTATAAATGTTAAAATTATAACCAATTAATGCAAATACAAACACAGATGTTGAAGAAAAAAAAAAAAGAAACAACTAATGAACATGAAAAAAACACACAGAAGGAGAACATAAGTGAAAGAGGTGTCTTGTATGTAAACATGTGTTATTGAGAGAGGTTAATCAGATATACATTTTAATTAGACTCCAGGATGCACACAGAAGTTGTTTCAGCTGGTTCTAAGATGGTGCCAGCTTGTGAGCTGAACAAAGTGCATGCATCTGTGTTTGGGTGTGTGCTTGTAGGTGTGTGTGGAGGTGTGTGTGTGCGTGTGTATGTGTTTGCGTGCATGTGTAGGTGTGTGTGTTGAGGTGTGTGCGTGTGTGTGTGTGTCTGTGTGCCTAATCTGCTTAATCTCCTTTTGTAAAGAGTGTTTCTCTTTCATTGGGGCTTTTGCACAAAGTTCAATTCAACAGAAATCTCCTCTAAATCAAATGTTTAAGAACGGACACAATCCAAGCTTTAGCTAGATTATCCCAGCATGTGTATGTATGTATGTGAGTGTGCACAGGCAGACAAAAGAAATAATAGCAAATTCCATGACTCAGCTCTTGTTGCAATTATACATTGCCATAATCTTCAGATGAAAAAATAGAATATTTCATCAGTGACGTGAAAGACCACAATTGTTCATATAGTCCTCCCTATATAAATATTGAGAATCAATAGTTGCTTTTTTTCTCTCAGTTTGAAGGGCCATTGTCCTGCTAGTTTAAGAGGCAATCAAACTATTAGCTACTATTATAATTAACACTGCAGTATGTTCCCCTTATCTACAACTCTTTTTATTTAGAACTATTTAAATTAGAAATTATTATAATTATTACTGAAATTTAAATCTAAAATCTTATATATAACGACAGCTTTTGTTTAAATATTTAAGCCTTCTGAAATCTGAAAAAATACACTGCTAAATTTAGTCCTATTGTATCATTATGGAGTCTTTCCTCCAACATATTCATCTTAAAACATCCAAAAAGAATGATACTAGTGAGCCTCTATAAAACCAACATCTGGATCCATCAGTGGACACGACACTTAGGTAAGACTGTGGAGCCTGGTTAATTCAATATGCTGTAAAGGGTGAGTTGAGGATAGGCAGCAGGATTAGAGTAAAGTGGATTACCACCAGGGATGAATCACAATGTGCTGGATAAATATTAAGTCGACTTTCTCTACAAACCTATGCAGATTGTTTTCTCTAAATGAACATGAAATATCAACAAACAAGGAAACGCTGGTGAAATGAAAATTTCCATCTAGATTTAAAAGTGTCCGGATCTCTGGATTTTCTGTGTTGATATGACCATAAGGGTAAATGGAAGATCAGCCAGGAAGTGCTGGTCCTACCATCTGCTCCTGTGAAGTGCCGCAGCTGGTGGACTAGACCAGAGTAGAAACCATAGCCTCAGCATTTTTTTGCAAAATATCCTTCTTAATGTGTCGGTTGATGATTCGCATTTTTTGCTACTTAATCACAAATAATCAGTGGCAATAAGCGGGAGAAAGTGCAACATTACCTCTTTATTTATATGTTTATGCATTACAGCAAAACTGCTATTCCTAAAGAACGAGATTCTTCCCTTCACAACTCTAAATTTGTTAATTGAAATGGCACTTTCAGCAGTAGCAGAAGATTCCACTGGGGGCACCTTTATGACATTAGAAGTTATTTTTGTATACTTTCATTTGCCATGTTTTAGTCTGTTCTTCAATTAACTTTCTCTCTTCCTCTCCATGGTTTTCTATGGACCCTGCTACACTGTTGGCTCTTCTCTCCCTGTCTCAAACCCATCTGCTTCTTTCAATCACTCTGTCTCTCTTCCCCCTCTTAGCTGGTCAAAAGCAGAAGGCCTTGCACACTTGGCCTGGGTCTACTCAAGGTTTCTGCCTGTTAAAATATAGTTTTCCCTAGTCACTGTCACTCATTGTGATTCTCTGGGACATGTGGTCCTTTTTATATAGTGTTATTTAAACTGTAAAGTCTCTTGAGAAATATTTTGGTAAGATTTGCCACTTTTAATAAAGTTGAATTGAATTGTTGGCAGGACCTGCACATCACTTTACTAAGAGGAGTAAAACATTTGAAATTTGAGATATTGTAAAGTTCATCACCAGATTCAATACTGATGCACAGTGTTTAGAAACCACTTCATCAATCCAAATAGTGGAACATAAAATAATTAAATTCCCTTTTAAAAAGCTTCATTTAGCAACAATATTTTTTTCTATAATTCACTTAGCTTTTAACACAACATATTTAATATACTGTAAGTGTAAAAACTGCTAAATAATTATTAATCTCTATCATAATAATCTTGAAGATACTAGTTTAAGATGGCATGGCTAACATTATCATATGCAAAACATAGCTAATTCTATCCACATGTACTTTGCTACCTCAATCACTAATGCATCCAGAACACTGGGTCATACACAAGTCCACACGAGCTGGATTAAGCCTGTTATTTATTCCTCTACAATCAACAATCTGCTGCTTCCATTCACCTATCAGCAGCTCACAGGAGGCAGGCAGAGAGCTAGGGACATAAATCAGCAGTGGGAACTCATCCCAGTGTAGAGGCAATAAAGCAACTCTAGGAAAAGTACCAAGTACCAACACCTCACTGAGTCACGCATCAACAAGCTGAGAACCCGGACGGTGAGGAGTTCTGTGTAGGTGTTTGTCGTGAATGCCTCGTGATGGAAAAAAAAAGTATATTTTTGACTAATGTTTCAAGCTACATTTATTTGTTGCTGTGGTTTATTGTCATGAAAATGATATAAAACAAGACATATATATATTTAGTCACACATTTCTTAATTAAATTTCGCTTCCAATTTGACACGCACGTCTCATTTCTAACATTGAAATGGATGATAAAATCAACCTTTTCCTTATTCCTGAATAAACATAACACATAGGATTCATTTTCTCAGACATAAATACAAGTTAAGTTTATAAATGCTCAAGTCAAACGACTGCTTGAATTGTGATTTGGCGACCTCTAAAAGGCTTTATGTAAAAGCTGTGTCAACAGTGAAAAAAGTATTTTGACTAATGATGTCTGGTCTGAATCAATTAGCAGGCAGAGAAAGTACTATTGTATTTTCTCATTTAAGTGCTATTGATTTGTGTATAATGACTGAGATTGTTGTTCACTCCTCGCAGGTTGGAAAGAAATGCGCATTGATCCTGAATAATTAAGTAGATGGTTATTATTAGAGGAAAAACAAGCTTTGTTGGTCCCAATAAAGTCTACATCACAAGGTTGTTGTTCCAAGGATAAATCATTTTAGGAATTCTCTGAGCGTTGACCGAGGAAAAGACCATAGCGGCTGATTGGGTAAGAATAAAAAGAGATTAAGAAGAATCCTCCTCTCCCAAGACAGTCTTATCAGAGCATGCAGGCCCTGTTATCAGTCGTATTTAGATTAGCTCAGATCAGGGCAACATGCAGCCCTTTGGTGGTAACCTACTGGCCCACGTGATAAGTCAAAGTCAAATAAAATCAGTGCCCACTTTTAAGTGTGTTCCTGTTTATCTGTGATCACACATTTTTACAAAGAACTTATGCAACAATAATTCTAAAGTATCAGGAACAATTCAGATAAATGATTTATTTATATGCTAAATATACTGTATATGTCACTTGTTTAATTTTATTTATCTTATTTTTGTATTGATTTTTATTGATTTAAATGTATCTCATTTATTCTATTTTGTACTGTCAACTATCCTGTGTTGTGTTTACAACACTGGTAATAAACATGTTTGGATTCTCAAGTAATCATTAAAAATAAAAAAAATTAATAATTTTAATAATATTAATAATAATAATAATAATACATTTAATTTAAAAGTGCGTTTTAAGACAAAATTAGTCCTGCGTGATTCCTACTATGGCTCAATGACTTCGATGTTGGGTGATTCAGTGATCTTTAAAGTGAATTCATTCCTGTTTAGCAGCCCATAATAGATTAAGTAAATCTGGTAGTCTCATTTCCTAAAGGGTTAGAAACGTCCACCACTGGAAATCACTTGTTATTTTTAAATAAACAGATTTTGCTTGCATAGCTGTTAAACCTTATTTCAGAAATCCTTTGTGCATTTTGCAAAATGACCCCTCAGACAAACCTTCCTTACACATGAATTGAGTCATATGTTGTTGTAAAACAAGGCATGTCTATTGCAAGAAAAACAAGCTAGCAGTCTAACAGTGGCATTTCTTGGTGGTTGTGATTTTTTTAATTGGACCTTAAAGAGAAAGTTCACAAAAAATTCAAAATGTTATTACTTTTCACCCTTGTGTCATCTTAGGGTTGTGATTATTTTCAAAGTTATACTTTTTTTTATAGTTATAGTCAAAAATGTATATCCATTTTAAAGCAGTCTCTAGCGGTTAGTGGTTATCGTCTAAAAAAGACGCACTTAAAAACATAATTGTTTCGACACCTCAATAATAGGAATTGTACCTGAAAAACCTAAACAAGTTTATATTATATATTTATATATTTTAAGCTTTTTTGTAGCAGAAGCCTAGAGGCTTCTATAGAGACAGGAAACTCTCCAGGTAAATATCGCAAAAGCTTTCAGTCTACTGTCTACACATGGAAAAAAGTATATATACTATGTTTACCCCTCAAAGCACCCACACATAGAGTCAAGAGAATAGTGAAGAGAAAAAAGGCTTGAACACAATTATTTGGCACTGGTTTCTCAATAAGCACATCATCTGCATTTTAGTTTTTAACTGTTTCACTAACATCATTGAATCTTTGTTACCTTCATTGCAGAGGCGTCCCTTGTATTCAGTCTTGGAGCAGTCGCAGATAGGTTCTCCATCTACCACCACGCACACGCCACCATTCTCACATTGGTTGTCGGTGCACCAGCCCTCAGACTCAAGCTGTACTTTGAAGCTTCCTAGGAATTGTGGCTTATTGGAGCCATACTTGAGGTCTGTGATTGAGCCCCGGAAAGGCTGCATGTTCCGCACGGTGGGCAGCGTGAGTGCTCCGCTGCGAATGTCCAGAGGAACGCCGCCCAGGAACAGGTCGCTAACTATTTTCATGAATTGACGCTGGGGCCTCACCTGATCTCCTCGAGCTTGGCCGTCCAACGCCAATACAGTGTGCAAGTTATACCTGCTCAGAGCGGCAGAGTGCCAGCCACCATCATCCACCCGCCTGTCGGACACCACAGTAGTCTCAGCACAGTCGATGCTGAAGCGCAGCTGCAAACGACCCCCAACCACTGCTAATTGCAGGAAGTCACAGTAGCCGCTATCGTCAAAGTACAGCAGCATGGCCTCAGAGGCATCGGTCTTGAACTGGAAACTAAGATCACCACGAATGCTGGCGTCCCAGCGGAGGTAGCGAGCCCACTGGCCCGGCATGCCCAAAAACTCAAGTCCCATACATGCGCTGAGGAATATCTGCAGCTGGATAGAAAAGATAAAAAGATCCATTGTGGCAAAAATATATGAATCAAAAAGTATGTCCACCACTGTTCACTGTAAATGTACTCTTATAATTTCTTATAAAAAATATGATTTTTCAAAGGGACATGGGGAGTTTTTGGAGAACAGTCATGGATTGTTAACAGTCGTAAATCACATTAGAAAATCATCCAAGTGCTGTGGGGCAGTGCTTTCCTTCTCTGGATGAAAGACTGGCTTATTTGTTTTTACACTTCAAAAACAGAAGACTTCCATCATTACAAACATGGTTCCTCTGGTTCTCAGGGCAAATGGCATGTCTTCCTTCATTTTGTCCAGTGGTAGACGTAGTTGACAAGCCGCCTCTCTATGTTTCATCACTGCAGAGGAAATGGGAAGAGGGCAAAGAAAGTCTATTAGTTTCCATACAACCATCAAACAATCCAACACAGGAATATTCAATTATCATATTCCAGATGTTCTTGCAATCTACTAAAACAAAAAAAACGAATTAATCAAACTTTTTAATCATTGTCGAGTGTAAAGCTTACTCTTACTGAGATGTGGATGTATACACTTTGAATCATTATAAAACTGCCATTATGTGATAGATTGACTAAATAAAATATGATAATAAAAGAATAAACATTTCCTAATTTAGAAAAGGTCAATAAAGCCTAGATAAATATTCATATTTACAGAATTAATTTGCCAATAAAAATGCATCTGATTCTGATTACAAGTGCATATCCTCCCCTGATAACTGTGAAACAAATAATTAAATGATGAATTCTGCTTCAGCGACCCCAACAATATTTTTCAATAAATATTCAACAGGAATACTTAAGAAGGAGGACATTTAATTTTTGTCCGGCCCAATGGTGAGTGTGTACTTAAAAATCATTTAAAAAAAGATGTTCCTTTGATGTAACTGCTTTTTTTTTTATCTTTAAAGGGCACCTAACGTGAAAACCTCTCCTGACTTATTCAAATGTTGTCAATGTTGTAAATGTTGAAGTCTTCCTCTCCAACATACAGTTGGTCATTCGTGATGATGTTGCTCTGTTTTGAAGTTATTACTTAATAAAGTTCTCCCCCGTCTGAAATCTTGCAGAAACGAGAATATGACCGGGGAGCCTATTCTGACGTCAGAATTGGGGATAATCCCCCTCCAAAAAGGTCCGATCACACCCATGTATAATGGTTGTGCCGCCTCGGCTGCTTACAGTTAGCTGCTAACATAACATAACATAGCAGGCTGGATCACACAGCCTTTGTTCTGTTTTGCAAGAATGCTCGTCTCTGCTCAGACTCAACCAAGGAAGATGGAATGCATCAATGGGAAGATATTTGTTTTCAAACTAAACTTTGAGAACTCGTGTTTTAACAACAAGACTGGATTCATTACTGCATGTTTAATGACTTCTTTTCCGAGTCTCTACATGGACCAAATGAGGAAACCTAACACAGTACGTTGAGGCAGAGCCTCACCAATCAATGCTCACTCCATCACAAACCTCGTTGATACATGCAATTGACGCGAGCCGGTTGCCGAACTCTGAATATCGCCAATATAATGCTCACACATACGTTTATTTAACTTGGTTTTCCACAGTCTGGCTAATGTCTTTAACCATTAAAGTTTAATGTTTGTAAGGGTCTTATTTAGTTTTGCTGATCGGAAATACAGCCGCGGTGAAAAGGCAAAGCATGAGGCACACACTAATGAGCCAAACTACGTCACTCCATTGAGGTGAAGAGACTTTTAAAACTAAAGGAAATAAGGTGGACTTTTACAACAAAGTAACAGAAGTTTGTGTGGCAAAGAGCCCTCGGGATTCTTCAATCTTGAGCCAAACTTAAATCTGGAGAGTTCTCGCTAAATGTTACTTTAATTCCCCAAACACCATTTAAAAGGAGGAAATCGTCGCTCTGCTTTTAAATTAAGAGCATTTAATCTTCTGCATGTTCCTTGTTATCCTTTACTATCACAGTAATACTATGTTCTGTTTAGTTACACGTTTGCTAATACTTTTTAAATTATTTATTAGTTCATTCGTCTTTTTCTACATCCATTGACTGTTTAAAACGGATTTAGATTTTCAGCCAATATAAAGTCTCAGATCATTAAATATAATAATACATTTATAATTAAAACATAATATTTCAGCTATGACTCTTATGTTAATGTCAAAGATTACAGGTTTATGAAGCTATAAATCAATATCTATCCACAATCGATGACTGCCATAGATGTAGAGGATGTAGACTTACATCCCACAAAATATCAACAACAACTCAATTTAGACTTTTTGAGAAATTATTATTTAAATCATATATTTTTTAAACTTCATGTGTGTGTGAAAAATGCTGATGAAATAACCAGTAGCCAATTGAATAAGCCACTCTTTTGGGTTTATATACTAAAGGAGGCAGGGCCTCACCAACCATGAACCTCACTGCACGTCACTGCACTTTGATGGACTAACTCACTTTATTTAAATGTGCTATTTTCAGATGGTCCTCATCCATGAGGAATAATTGGTTACAAACACAGTGACTGGTGTAATAAACAGGTTATTATATTGTTTATATTATTATTATACTAAATTACGAACGTATTTCCAAAACTCTACAAAGCCCTGGCTTTGGAACCATCTGATCAACCATGACCTGGATGATTGAGAATCTGCACAGACATATTTTTCCAGAATGCTGAACAAAACTCCTCCTGTCTCATCTTACAACATGTCTATGTCTCTCCCATAACCCCTGAAGGGCCTGTGGATCTGGTGATGTGTCCGTACCACCTCAGTTTCCGCTTGATAACAATGGTAAGCAGGTCATCATGTGGGCCGATGGCTTGGGTGATTGGGGACTTCCTCGTTGGTGACACGTTGTGTAGGAGATTCCCATGAGACGTCTGTAGCATCAACCGGTAGGGTCCGGGTTTCACAAGTATACAGAAAGATCGAGATAACCAGTGATCGCAGCAGTCTCACCTTTGATGCCAACATGTTTTTGTCTTTACATATAGGCTAGAGTTTTGCCAGAGCGACTTGTTTGAGCAATTCTGGCACAGACTTCCTGCTTGGATCCTTCATCGGACACAATTGCTCCGAGATATTTGAAGCTGGACGGTGTCCAGTGCCTGTCCATTGATTTTGATCCCTGAGAGGATGCCCCTCTGTTGTTGTTGGTAATTATTTTAGTTTTATCTGCATGAGTTCCCATTCTTTGGGCTTTGGAGATGATGTCCAGCCTTTCAACTAGGGTGGCCTGTTTTTCTTCATCTCCAGCTAGCCCGTAAATGTCATCCGCAAAACGGAGGTTTGTCATTGGTCTGCCTCCTATGCTGACGGTACGTACCTTCATGATACGCCCAGATAAAGATGGAAGATAATGGGAGAGAGAAGGCATCCTTGGCACACTCCAATATGTAATCTAGACTAATGGCACTGTCCCTCATGATATAACTTACCTGCTTGACGTTTGTTCCACTTTTGTCTTTTACTCTTTGTAAAAGACAAAGAAATAATTGCTGGAAATCATTGTTCCCTACAGACGTTTTAGCAAAAAATTACATCATATGGTCGTCATCATTTCTCCTGTCATTGTTTACATACAGGTCCCACCCTCTTTGACCTTCGTCTTCATGAATATTTAAGTCAGTTCGTATCATAATTATCAAAACAATACCACCATCGTTTAACTTTCAGTAAACACTACACAAGTTTGAACCCACGCCCAATGGTCGTAGTTTTTCTTCACCCAATCACATTTCTTCTGCAGTTTGAAAATGTGCATTCATTTATTTTTGGATAGGCTACACTAATAGCTAACAATAGTACACTCTTTCTGTTTGTTTGTTATTTGTTGTTGAGTTAAAATCTGAATTTATATGTCAACATCACAACATTGAGCTTTAGTTTAGTTTTCACCCAATATTCATTATTTAAAAAAAATATTATAGTGGTATCCAGGAAAACCAATGACTAACCTCCAATCAACCCACATTTCTGTATTCAGTGGAACACAATCCAGCATCCGGGGGCAATGGGCAGTGTTATCACACTGCAGCAGAGACGTCCCTGGTGCCTGTGAGTTACAAAGAAACAAAATCAGTGTTTCTCAAGATTTCATAAAATCATTCATTTCAACCAAACAATGCTCAGCATCAAACACGTATCCAAAAAGAACTTCTTAAAAATCATTCAATTAGGCAGTGTTTATTTATTGTTGGACATCTGACATGTCTCTGCGCAACCAGAACTAGCTGAGGTGAAGAAAAAAGCCTGGCAAATAAAGGGTCAGACAGAGCTGGTGCGACAAACACACACACCCAGGTGCTTCCTGAACACTGACAGAATCATGTTGGACTCACCAGTGACATTGCTTGAGGCCGTATATCAGATTTCACACACGTCCCTGAACAAAAGCAGAGGGCTTTGACAGTGCAACACGCTCAGTGTGTGAAATATGCAGCATAATTTTCCGTGGTGTGTGCGTGTCTGTGCGTGTGTGTGTGTGTGCGTGTGCGTGTGTGTTTAGACGTGTCTTTTGTTGGACTATCGAGGACGTCAAGGGTTAAAAGGCTAAACGGCATGCATCATTGTTCTCTGTGAAAGGCCCTTTTCACGAACACCACAGGGACGAGTCCAGATACACACACGCCGACAAAAGGCTGCGGCACTCTAGACGATATTATTGTGTGTGTGCATGCGTGCACGTGCGCAGCGCAAATAAAAGGCAGCAGCAGTAGGTCCCTGTGTTTAAATGGAGGCCACTTGCCAGTTAATGTTTCAGCAGGTGCCTCAATTGCACACTTATCTCTCAGAAACACACACAGGCAGCACTGCGGAGACAAAATGTCGTCCACATCTCATTGGATGGTATCTCTAAACGACAGACCCAATTTCAATCATGGCTGCGAATTACGGATTCCGAGGTAATTTGGCTGTCACAATAATACACCCCCAAAAAAGATTTGTTCAAGACAGTGAACTGGGGCGACTGCATGGATGAAGGAGTGGCAGCTTAAGGCAGTGAGAAGGGAGATAAATGGGTGACAGAGAGTGAAGGGAGGGATGTTCAACCTCATCCACTACTACTCCAGGTCTTATGAACAGTCCTTCCATCATCTCACTCATCATGTTGCATACATGTATTTTTCATTAAACAGCCACAACGCTATTCTTTTCTGGTGAAACAACTTATAATCATTTCAGAAACAAAAATGACTTAGATGTCATTAATATTTAGCTGCTTTAGAAACACAATACATGCTGCAATGTCTTTAAAATATATATTGTATTTATTTTCAACAAAATAAAGAATATTAATAATAATAATGTGTAATACATACAGTACATTTAGACAAAAATACATTCATTTGTATTTACAAAACTGCCATTGACGTTTATTAGTGTGTTAGAATATACTTAATGCCTTTCACCTTAAAAAACAAAAAACCCAGGAAGAGCTGAACCATATGAAACATCCCAGTTTAATTACAGTAGACACAAATGGATATGATACGATTGCTCTGTTAATAACATGAAAACCACATGTTTTATAATAATTGACGACAATAGGTGGGGGTGTTATATCCACCACAGATGGACAGTCAAGACATTCAGTCAAAAATAAAGTATTAAAATAAATGCAAATTATCCATATATATATATTATATAAGTGCAGTCAGAGACTCACATTAAACGTCCATACTAATTATTCTTTTAATAACAGTAGTTATTAATTATTTGCTATTGGTGTGTTGGGTGACTAAAGAACATGGTATCTTTCCTTGATCGACTAAGCATTAAAAAAAAAGAATATGCAGTCCTAGTTTATTGTAATGTTACTTATTGCTTTTTTCATTTTCAGTATATTTAATTGGCAACGATTGTAAATACTGTGGAAAAACATTTACTGGCAACCTTCAATTTTATTCATTGCCATTTTAATGATTTCTACGCATGATTTTATTTTTCTGTGTGTAGATTATCAGGCGATAGAGGGAATTCAGAGGGTTGAGGGGAGCTGTAGCGTGGGCATCATGACACGCCTTCTCTATGTGCTTTTGCTGCAGCCCCCTTCACGGCATTACATCACCCAGTTAGAGAGTAACCAAGATCCCACCAAAACCACGCACGCACAGAAATAATACAGTAACATCACACTTTGTATCACATTAACATTCTACAACATCGCAAATCGTAATACTTTTAACATACAAGAAGCAAAAACACATGGATATCCATGATGCCCAGGAAATACTACTACAACCAAAACAGATAGTTTAGCATATTTACGTTGACTACTGACACACGTGCTGACATGCACTACAATATAATATAAAATATCACAATTTAAACAAAAACCCAACGATATGAACATATTATTCAAACACATACATTTGAACTCTTGTCCAAATAAACACCACGCAGACAGACCGTGACAGACAGACGTACACGCACTCTCCAGAACCTAGACATCCACGCACACGCAAACACATGATGTCAACACAATACGCATTCGTGCACACAAATACACACACGAACGCGCCCAGAGTAATTGAACACCGACAGAAGGAATACATGCTTCATTTAAAAATGCGACGCGGTCAAATGTATCACAAACTCGTTGAAGTGAGTATATATAAAACGCAAATTAAGGAGGTATACATAATACACACATATTTCGATGTTGGTCTTTTTCCTCCCAAATCCTGCGGAATATTTGGCACCTCCCTGCACGGAGAGCAGTTACCTTGAGAGCCCTTGAGGTTTTTTTTTTTTTTTTTTGGTTTTTTTTAACGCGTATTAATAGGTTGCCATTCTTGTTGTTATTAGGCCAACAAAGGATTTGAATCATGAAAATGACAAACGAACAAAATATACAGACCAAGAAGCATCGAAGTGTTGTGGCGCTTCATTTCCCATTTTTTTGAGTCTAAATTGTGTCATTTCATGCTTGACTGCGTTTCAATTGTGATCGAATAATAAGGCCAGCACAGGTGTGTGATAAAAAAAACGTTCAATATGAAGATTAATTAAAAACGAGGTGTTGTTTTCCTTGAACTCGGTGATTGGTAGCATTTTCAGGTGATTTTGGGCCTATTTTGCAGAGAGAGAACGGACGCGTCGCTGGGTCACGCCCATTCTCAAGATTGTTCGTGAGAACGAGAAAAAAAACATGGAAGATTAGGAATTCCCCTCCTGTATAATATATAATCCTATTAACTCGTCAAATCTTACCGTAGACATGTCTATATTTCTTATAGTTTCCACGTTGTAGGAAGAAAAATAGGAGAGTGAGGGAGAGGCCCGAGGGCGATCAGCTGTCCATATGTAAGGCCTTTTTATTCCAGGTGCTAATATTTCTTGGATTTAATTTTTTAATGATTAAATAGAATAGATAAATAGATTCACGGCGCGCTTAAATTAAAACCAGTAAATATTTCGTTTGTTGGTTGACGATGAACGAATAGTACTGCATGGGACCCTCGGTTCTGCTGAAGACGCCATTTAACCGAGACATTGTAATTAACGTGAAATAAAAAAAAGAAAAAAAAAACACATTCGTAAAAATGTCAACTTTTGGGACTTCATCCGAATATTGAATGCAATATGTTTCAAACCAGAACGCCATGCTAACGCACATCCGTTTTTCTATTATCGCTCAGAATTAGTACTGCAGCGGGTGTTATAGATTGGGGGTATAATGGTGGAATGCGCCTCCCCTCCCTCTCTCCAGCTGGTCCACGGTGTCCACCGGTGTAAACACAAGGTCACAGCGTTCCACGCCGGGTCGAAGCCCACAGCATCTAGATTTTAAAGAGCTTTTGGAAGTGCGCACGGGGAGCATTTGACATCTTAACATGAACCCGCAGTCGAGAACAATGCGCGGACACTGGACACCGGCGTGCGCCTCATCCATTATTCATCCTTACATAAACTAGAACTAGAATTACAAAAAGTCACCCGACTTTTGCGGCGTTGCTGGTGAAACATTGAAGGTTTTTTTTTAATATAACAAGCGTGGTTGGGGGGCGCTTTTAACAAAAGGCTACAATTTGGAGGCCAGCATCGACACAATTTCCCTTTTTTTTTATCAGATCGAAATATTAAATATACCGAGAGAAATACGCTGGTTAAAAAAAACATGACAACACATGAGTCCAGAATGAAATCGTCGCTGTCTGTTAAATTCATAACCGAAAAAAAATGACTACTAACCTCAGTTTAAAGCTCCTGTAGAAGGATTCAATTGATATCCACTTTTAAAAGTCCAAATAAGGTGGTATTTAATCCCAAATTTGGTCCAGAAGGGTTTTAGGTCCAGCTACTGACCATCTGGTGCCACTCGTGCAGGTGCGTCGAACACGGTGCATGAGCCTCGCGCTGCTGGCGTCAGGGAGCGCTCGGCGGAGGAGGCGCACGCGCACAACCCTCCAAGCTTTATCGCGGACGTAAGAACGAACACGTGCGCGGCTCGTACACGCCCTCGAATTCAAACCCGCACGCGCCACTTAAAGGCGCACGGGTCACGAGGAGGCCTTGCACGCGCTCATTGCATGTATGCAGCATCAATGTTCCACATCTCGACGGTTACGAAACAGCTGACACGTCCATATCTAAAAAATAAATATATAATGTTACACTGATAGAAAGGACATGTCATCTTTCCATTGAATTGATCATTATTATTCTTAACAGACAGAGACTTCTCCTGAGGGATCAATAAAGGAACTATCTATCTATCTATCTATCTAAGGTGCTGGAGTTATACAATCTCTATTGCAGCCAACGATCTTGCTTCTTTTATTAAATTTATAAATCTCGCTTCAAATCATAATCAATCATTAGCTCTGTTAATAAATGGGCAATCCAATTACACATCTCCTTTTAGTGTGTGTGTAGAAACACAGTGGCAGCATGTTTCCTATCACGTGGAGGGTTGTTCCTCAGTTCAGGAACCTTTTCTAGTTCTTTTATTATTGCGCCTTCCCCGATTACAGATGTGCTCTCCAGTGTGGTCATTTTCGAATGCTTGCTTGGTAGTACTTAGTGTCTTATTCATATTTGTGGACCTTCTTGCCACATGTCAGCAACTCACTGAAACTGATAAATGATTTTCCCAAAAGCACTGAAGAATCCCCTTTTCCAACTTATTTGGAAAGCTTGTCTTCTTAGACCAGTAGTCTGATGGACCATGATTCATTTAACAAAAACAATGTACCGCAATTAGACGTTCCAGCAAAGCGCCATAGTCTGCTGTCATGATAGCTTTAACTTGTGGCCCGGGGACCAAATCGGGTCCCCTATGTCATTTTATGTTGCACATCTGGATGATTGACTGAGGCTCAAAATCAAAGATTGATATGGTGTCTGTCTTTAATATAAGAGACAGAGATGATGGATGTCTAAAATATAAGTAAAACTAAAGTTGAGGTAAAGGGATTTGTTTGATGGCACACACACAGAGATAATTGAGAAAGAAAGTGCCTAAAAAAAAGGAATATCAGCAGACTCATGCTTCCTGAAAGCACATTTTGTTTGGCCTGTGACTGTTTAATCGCCCATTGTATAGGTTGAGATTCAGCCTTAAGCTCTAGAGATTCTTTGTTGGCCATCAATGTTGCCATCTGAAAATGGAGGGTTTTTTTTCTGTGAGTAGGTGCTTCTGTGTTGGGTCATGTCTTTCAGGTAATTGCATTGCTCCGAGCACCTTTTTTGTTTAATTCATAACAGCAAAACTCAGCATTGGCCTGTCTTTGATCTGTACGAGAAAGAACACCCTAAAAGAGCACACTGGGATAAAGCATGCTCAAGTTTTAGCACAACCAAATGTATCTTATAGCAGCAAAAAGATCTGCTGACAGAATGTATCATTCATTGAATACATCCAAGTAATGCCAAATTGATTTATCTGTATGTCAGGAATATAACACATATTATCACATTGTTGATTATTTATTTCATTTTGTTGATTATTTATTTTTATTTATTTATTTTCTTGAATGTCTTATTTAATGTCCTTTCAACCGTCTTCATGTTTTGCATCGTATATTAAAAAAATAATAATAATAATTGAACTTGAACTTGAACTTGAACATCTTTTTTTTTTTTATCCTGTAAATTTAAAAAAAAGGAAACAACAACACACAAGTAGATCTGGTGCAAATGTGACCAAACACACCCAAAAATCATCAAAAGTCTATTTTAAAATTAAAGGAAATAAACGTCCTGAACCAACAATTGTGATGCAATCCCCTTGCACACACAAATTAATTTATTCATTTTCTTTTACAAGGGGAGAACATACGTACTCCACAAAAAAGGTCACAAGTTGCCTCCCTCTTGACCAGGAAGTGAACCAGCAACCTGCATCTTGTGAGGCGCTGTGTGTTCTCAACCCAAAATTGTTCTTTGCATATGGGTGAAATATCAAATGACAGTTCCCACCATCGTAAAATCTGCAATCGGACACCTACTCAATTCCTGAAATTGAATCTTCCATTAGGCAACCAACTGGTATAAAGTTTCCACTTTAACACCAAGTTATTTAACGCTTGACAATATAGTCCTACATACACAATGACAATCTATTACATAAGTGTCCATCAAATGACATAACAAAAGAACGCTTAAAAGCGCTCCTTCTGCTGCCATACCGGTTTATGATCAGTTTAAAAGTAATGCCAAATCATAATAAAGTTGCTTTTATTTTAGCCCTCACCTACATCACTCCCTGAATTCCATTTTCTTCAATTATTTGCTTTCTTTAACCATGTTCCTTGACCGGTTCTAGGGGTGTTCTGCCCCTCGGCTGCTTTAGCTTCAAACCCCTGCTTCTACAGTATGTGGTCACTAAAGGTTTAGGTTTGTACCATAAAGATCGAAGGTAAAGCATCAGAAAAGAACTATGTTGTTATGTAAAGGAAAGTTTCATTGACGCACACTTTTTTAACAGTTTATTGCTACAGAAGAGAGAGGCCAACAGACCTTCACACTTGAAGGACGAACATGCTTTTTTGCATCGTACGGTTCTGCAAGATGAATTTTCTCCACACACCTGCAAAGATCTGGGTGGAGAAACACAGAGGAGATATAGACCGGTTATTTGTGGGCCAGGGGTCGTGTGACACCATCTTAATGGAAGCAAAGTGAGAAAAAACAATTAAGGAGTTAAGTGTTTTGAAAAGAGCAGAAAAGCATCACGCTCCCAAATCAATGCCTATAGATGTCTTCAGGTTAATGTGGCCGAAGGATACAACACCAAGTTATTTTAATTAGTGACGTGTTACCTGGTTCGTAAAATATTCATTCATGGCTTTCTACCTCTTCTCCAAAGTATTGACACAGGGCTAAAGACAGAGCCAATAGAGTCCCAAAATCAGTATTATCTGCACTATTGAAGTAAAACTATGAGTCTTAATAACAACATGTTCACAGTCACTAAATATTTTTTGTGAAGCAACATCTGTGTGGATAAAAAAAAATGGCCTGAGAGAATAGAAAAACATATTTGACAGTTGGAAAATGCTGTGCATAGGGACTGATGTTGATACAGATACAGAGCAGGAATAAAGCCAAGAGAGGGCGAAAATCAATTCGACTTTAATGCTTTAGAAGAGCATATATCCTGAAGCTAAATAGAGTAAGTGCCACAAAGTGTATTGATCATATCAGTGTGTTGCCTCCTCCCTCCAGCACACCAGCCCATAGGGATCACTAGCATGTACTTTCCTGCCCAGTTGTGTATTTAAACAATCAACAGCAAATTGAAATCAATATCTGTTCATGTTTACTTCTGTAGCATATTTTTACAGTACATGCAATTTCTTTTTAGAGGAATTCTCCCAGAGACCTTCATAGGGACATTTAAGGGACCTCTTGAAGTATTCTTCACAGTTCCAACACAGCGCAGCTAAAAACATCAGGGCTCAGTAGTGTTTAAGCCAACAAAAAATTAAGTAAGTAATTTATATTTTTAGAGAGTCTTGTTAGGCCTGAAGGCCCAGCTCTGTGATGCAAGCCTACTGTTGCTAGTTATATCTCTATAGCCTGCGCATCCACTAAAGGAAATGTTTACTTGTGATCTCCTCAATAACCTTTTTTATTTCCAGACTGATTCTAACGGTGATTCGCCATCTGCATTGCATGTTATGGTTTATTATGTGATCATTTGTTTGCAGAGCATATAAAGTTAGGCAAATGTCTCTACCTACGGTCAACACTATTTATTAATTAACGTTTGGCGTTGATTGTCGTTTCTGATGCATTTTTGAGAAGGATGACATTTTAGAATGATCAGCCATATAAGCAGATGGTTTGTTAAGAGACACACAGGCTGCAGTGTCCAAATATCGAGCTCTTCCATAACCGAGAGTGATTACGCAGCAATCTTGATTCACTGCAGCAAATTCAATAGTAACTGTGTCAATCCAAAAAGCTTTCCCACACATACGTAGTGACAAAAGAAGCCGAGAATCCATTAATAATTAGAAAAGAACCTGCTGAGAAAACCCATTTGGATTGACATGACTCACTGTCTTTGAATGATAACCCTTTGGAGCTTGCAGAAATATATTTCTTTATAGTGTGACATACACATCTATGCATAACCATACATTCATGTATTGAAGCAAAAGTGTTGCATAGGCACGTTAACCCCTTGATCAAGACTTGATAGTGTTGCAGATCATTTGCTGTAATGTTTACGTGATTGAGTCAACCACCAATAAGGTGAAAAGCTTGGTTTCATTCTAGAAAGATTAATGTAAATAGTGCACAATGCAATACATGCAGAAAAGTCATCATTGCTAGGCAACACAACTCATTTGAGGAAGCACCTCAACGTGCATGGAGTTGAGCAGAAAGTTGCTCCATGTTTCACTGCAAAAAGAGTCGCCCAGTGTCTTTTTGGATAAAGAAAATTGAGCCCCGTTCACGACCGTCGAATGAACATACAGTTCTGCCTATAACTCCAAAAAGAGACAGATTATTCTGAAAATAGTCCCAACCCTTAGGTGACATGATGCTAAGAAATTTAGGGTTAACTATACGTTTAACATGTGCCTTGAACTGGAATTCAATGCATGGTGACATTTTAAAAATGCAAAATACAACTAAAAAGCAAACTAAAAATAGAATTATTTGTTAACAACTGTGCTGTTGCTGAAAATATAACTTTATATTCTTTTCTATTTTGGCTGAAACAAGTTTAAATTTACCAAGTGTTGATTTTAAAGGTCTGTGCATAATTGAAATTACATTTTTAACCCTACTAAAGTTAAATGCTGTACTGAGTTGTGCGTGTTACTGTTCCTTTAAGAGATGTAACCTTAGAAAGGTGAGGGAGGTGGGAGCACATCTGGGGAGAGCAAGGAGTAGAATAGATGATCTTTTTGAAATAATTGTTGTTGTTCTTATGCCCCTATTGGGTGAAGTTATGTCTTAAAAAGTTTTGTTAAATAAAAGGTAACAGAAAGAGATGCTCGTTTTTCATGCATCATTAAAAACACTACAAAACATTTAAATTACATACCTACATTTATAGCAATAATTACTTTCAAAAACCTCAGTGAGCCACACAAGTGGTCTGAAATAGCCGAATGCGGCTTCGTAGCCCATCACTGTACTAGTTGAAAGGGGTAGGGGAATTCAGCTTGATGTTGTGGATGTACTGCAAAGGGGAACATCCGGCTCATGAACCAACATGTTGATGTGATTAACTCTGATGAACTTTAACATGTTTTAGCTGAGAGGACACGAGTCAGCAAGTGTTACATTCATCATTGGCTTCAAGATTGACTAACAAGACTAATTACAGCACATCTGTCAAGGGGATGGCAGTTCACTGCGAGTGATATATGGGATTTAGACTATGAGTAAAATATCTGCAGTGCTATAAAAACACACACACACACTTTTTCCATCGTTGTAGTCTGTGTGTCCGCTGCTGCAACCAGTGTGGGCCAATGGATTGTAACAACTTATTTATTATTGTCAATACTGGTTACACTCAAATGGCCCATGCAGTCAACACCAACAGTGCAAAATGCATATGTCCCTGAACATATATCTGACTTTAGACCGAGTCCCACTTTAGCCCTTTGCCTGCCTCTTAAAATGAGTGCCAAGGTTCTAGTCATCATGTTGTTCCCTGTTGTTCCCATGACACAAATGCCAGCCCCGCAACTCCTTAACTAGCAAAGAAAAAGGAAATCAAATCCTGTTTTAGGATGAGTCCCAAAAAACAATTAAATCAAAATATAAATTACTTACTTACTTAAAGTAAGGTTAAGAAAGAAAGGTTCCAAAAGCAAATGGATACAATTATCTTTGCACATTATGTTAACATTCTATAAATATTCAAGGTACTGTTTCTTATGTATATGTGAAATTATAATTTTTATTTCAGTTTCCTCCCACAGTCCAAAAACATACAGAAGTTGATTGGGAACTTGTCCATAGGAATGAATGTGTGTGTGTGTGAATGGTTGTATGTCTTTGTGTGCCCTGCGACAGACTAGCATCCTGTCCAGGGCCCCTGTACCCCCATAAGGGAATAAGCGGTAAAGAAAATGAGTGAATGTATTGAATAAATACAAATAATTTTCGTCTTCTGTGGAATATTTGTTCCTCTTCTGTTACACAGGCATCATGATATATTATAGATAAATTGCCCTGTGATGAACAGATAATTCTCAGGATTACTGTGTAATGTTACTATCATTATATATATATATATATATATATATATATATATATATATCATTTTATGTACAAAACAAAATTGTATTGTCAGTGAGTACACTATTTAATATACAGTCATTTGGAAGCAGTTGGGCTTCCCAACTAAACAGTAATACCTAAATAAATAAATAAATATGTATTACTTTATTGAACTGATTTATTTTCAAATATACGTGAAGAGTATCAAAATCAATCACAATAACCACATAACCATAAGTAATTTACCTGGCATAAATGATAAAAATCACCAGACAAAATCTACTAACATACATTGAAACTAATTTTTAATAACCAAAATATACTTCTGAAGTAAATCATGTTTTTTTCAGTGCTGGTAAATGAAGTTGTCTGAAGTGAGACTTTTCAATTACACCATTGCCCTCACGTGGTAACACAGATCACCTCTAGTGCGGCAGCGCCGGAGCCTGTAGATGATGTGCCAAGGATGCTAATTTCAAGCATGGTCGTTACAAATCCGCACATACTACATCCTGTTAAAATTCCCATTAAACATACTTGAATGTCTTATGGCTGACAATATTTATTCAGCCATCACAACACTCAAGCGGGAAAAAGAGCAGAGGGGGAAAACCATCAGACTGAAGCATGAGTTTGAAGTAGAGATTGTCTGCTTCTGCGGGGTTTATATCAGGCTGGAGATGAGATGCTGAAGTCTTGAATTTAATTAAAATATAGCAGTTATAAAGTTATTTCCATTGGAGGACAGTCAAAACTGCAATTATGTTTAAAATATTCTCTTTTCATTGTAAAAGCTGTAGGGAGTATTCTGCATCAATTTTACACTCCAGTAGAAATTTACTTCGGAAAATCTGAAACATTCTGAATGTATTGTTTGCCAGCCATCATCTACCTGCTTGGCCACTCTGTACTCCCATGAATCTGTTTTGTATATGGGCATAAAACCCTCGTCTTGACTATTGCAACAGTTTGTTTTCATGTCTTAACAAGAAAGAGCTGTCTCGCCTGTAGTTAATACAAAACTGTGCAGCGAGAATCTGACCTGCTCAAGTAGAAGAACTTACATTTCTCCGACTCTTCACTGGCTTCCAGTTTCTTTCAGGATCATCTTTGAAATTCTGGTTCTTACTTTAAGATCTATTCATGGTCAGGCTCCTCCTTACATCAGTGATCTGATCGAGCCTTACACACCAGCTCTGGCTCTGAGGTCTGTGGATCAGAATCTACTGATGGTTCCTCGCACACGGTTCAGGACCAGAGGAGAGAAATCCTTCCAGGCTGTTGCTCCTAATCTTATGACATTTTTATTTGTGCAGGCTTTTCCTTGATTTTCTGGAACTCCTGTGTTGTTCTCGGTGTTTGACCTTTTAAGTATATATTTTATTGAGTATTGTTTTGATTGTTTAAGCGCTTTGTGACCCTGGTCTGGAAAAGCGCTATACAAATAAAAATTACTTACTTATTAATTACTTTAGGGGGTGGTTCATATACATTAAAAAACGCATGTACATAACAAGCCAGCTTATCAATTTACAGTAAAGTACATCTATATCAGCTATTTTTAATCTGTATGCTCAATCTTCTCATATCAATGGATACTTCCAGCTCTTTCTTTCCAGCACAACCAGAATTATGAATGGGGTCTTTTTGTCAGCTGTCTCCCTTTATATTTCTGTTTGTAATGAAGTACTAACTTCAGCGTGTCATGTGACTAACAGACAGAAAAGAAAAAAATGAATATAATATGTACTGTTGTGTTCATATATATGATGCAAGATCTTACAAAAAACATGGAGCACTTCAATTAAACCCATTTTAAATTATACAATTATGAGCTTTTTGTCATCATATTACCAGGTTAATATATAATGTATTTAAAGAAAAAAAAAAAAAAGATTAAATTTATGTATACAATGTATATTGAATATGAAAAGGGCAACAATCAGGGTAAGCTAATCAATTTACCCAAAATATTTTAATTTTCAAATCCAATAATAAATAAATAAATAAATAAATAAGGCTTAACTTAGTTGATATCTTGAAATTCTTGTGGGCGCATGATACGAATCAAAACACAAGATATGATTTTTTTTTTGTGGTGTTTGACCAGAGTTCAGAAAATTGTTGCGGGAAAACTTATTTAAACTTCAATAAAGACTTATTTAAGTGTGTCGAGGCTTCAATAAAAGATGGACAATACAGAGTGCAGTATTTGGATGAATTTAACTCAGACCGTCAAACCAAAAAAAAAAGAGAGAAAAAACGGAAGGAACGGACCCGCTGGCTCCATGCTCAGCCCCTCCCTCCTCCAACCAAAATTCTAATTTAATTCATTTTCTATTCACCCTTATATTGACTAAGGGTTAGGATTATTTTCAGAGTAATCTATTTCTTAAAGTTAAAAAAATGTAAGTCCATTTTAATGAAGCAACTGGCGCTCAGTGGTCTTAGTCGCCATCTTCGTCCAAAAGAACACACGTGAAAACATCAAAATACCTCTGTGCTGCTCATCTGTAATGTATCAAGCAACAACATGAGGAATTGAAAAATTGTAGTCTGTCTTCAGATTTGTTTGTAGAGTAAGTTATCTGTCTTTCAGCTGCTATCTGATGTCTTTCCTTATTGAAATAGTGTCAGTGCACATGCACAAGATTTCAGCTGATAGCCTAGCAGCAGGTCTCGCTGCTACCATTTAAGTTGAATGCTTCGGTTGAGCCAAAACTCCTGATCCTCAGGTAAACAGTCCATTGACTTTAGAGTTATTTCTGCCGTCTGTGGATAGATTAAACCTGTGTTTATATGATTATATCCAGGGGGTTACAGCATGACATCATTTACAATTTGGCTACCTGGGATTAACCTAGTAGCCTAGAAGAGTTAGAAGAGGCTTTTTCTCCCCTCAGGCTCTCCAGCCCGGCCCAATTGCCAACCTTTCTCTCTGGTGTTACTTTTGCTGGGCTTACACCAAAGGATTTTCACAGTTCCAGAAGAAAAAATAC
This sequence comes from Callionymus lyra, assembly GCF_982586985.1. Lineage (NCBI taxonomy): Eukaryota > Metazoa > Chordata > Actinopteri > Syngnathiformes > Callionymidae > Callionymus > Callionymus lyra. Next base: position 23,320,600 of record NC_141835.1, read on the forward strand.
TGAAGTCTTAAATAATTAATTAGCCATCTTATTGGAGTTGTGGGGCGCTCTCGTCCTGCCAACCGTTGAATATAAGATAGTAAACTTCAGCGACCTGGTCTTTTGCTAGTTTTGGTCATTTTAAAATATCAAAAGTGTTTGATATTATTACAAGTCACAGTCACATAACAGGATCAACAACCAATAAATAAGCACTAATATACACGGAAACCAGACAATCATTATAAGAAGCATGGACGTAGAAGAACAGGGCTTGCATAAGGTGAAAATTGACTTTTCAATAGGGGGAACAAGTGGCGTTGACATTTCTTTGATGTCAACAACCTGCAAAAAACTGTAAAAATGAAACAAACAATAAATATCTGTAACGATTATGTATTTATTTCTGAACATAATAATAATAGGATGCAAATCCAGCAAGTCTGATATTTATTATAATTATAATATTAAATAATACTAAAAGTATTTTTCATTTATAACTATAACTGAAACGAATACTTATTAAAGTATAGATAATAAAGATAAAGATAATAAAAAATAAATACCTGTCTTGTATTTTTATTTTGTTCTGTTATTCCGTTATTATTAAAATCTAATCTAGGTGTTAACCTACAAAAATCTGTTTTTGTAAGATCCTCGCTCACCTTGACCCGAGACAACGCAAGGGATAATACATAGACATTTGTTTCAGGCCTTCAGGTCAGTGTGACACTGAGATAACACAAGGGTTAAAGTCTCTTCTAAATCTGCCTGCTCGGTCTGCACCTGGAAAAATTCATCCTACTGTTAGCCTGCTGGTCATCTAGAGCACAGGTGTCAACCCGGTCCAGAAAAGGGCCAGGGTGGTGTAGGTTTTTGTTCCAACCAGTCAAGCACATATAGTTGAACCAATCAGGTGTCTGAAGACAGTAATCAATTCATTGTCAGTCAGGTGTTGTTTGTTTAAGCCGACACATTATTGGTTAACTCATGTGTGCTTGACTGGTTGGAACAAAAACATACACCACCCTGGCTTTTTTCTGGACCAGTTTGACACTCTAGAGGATTACTTGCAGTCTCTCCCCCTTCTATAGCTCCAAGCAGAATCAGATCGCCAATTGATCGTGTCTCCTTTTGGGTCCTCTGACGCTCGACCCGGGACACAGTGGGCTGTGGACTTGAGACCTCTTCACTACTATCAACATCCAATCTGTGTAATAAATATTTTCCCTGGGACAGGGTACAGTTGTAGGTGGTGATGTTGATAGAATTGTTTAGGTAGGAGGTGAGTTATAATAGTCAAATGTTCCCAAATAAATTACATCATAGAATAGTATTTGTAGACATTAAATCAAATTTAATTAAAAAAAAATAGTTTGGTAATGAGAAACAACATTAAATCTTCAGAATAACTAACCGTTTTGGGTGTAAGCATATTTTGTAATTTAAATATTTCGGTAAAAAGAGTTCTGTACAAACAGACAAATACTGATGAGTACAATAGAGGTCCAAGATCAATTTAAGGGACACTTAAATGAACACATTAGTTGCCTTTTAATAACCTTTGTCTGTGTACCAACACATCCATCTGTGATGACAGTTCATTCGTTTTCATTGATTCTTTCGAGTCATCCTCCTAAAACCAAATCAGCTCTTTAAACAGCTAATCCAAGGTAATCTTTTAGTGTAGACTATATGGGCGCAGGTACGGCTTTCATGACTGTATACTTGTCGTTGACGTGTGCAGGGTCATCGCTCTCTGGAAGAGAAAATCCCTTTTGGTGTCAGTCTGAGGTGTTTTCAATGTTGGATTCATTGTGAAATCACTTTGACTTTCTTGTTAACACAATTTATTAGAGTGATGGAGTTAGAACAGTTTAAAAACATTTGATGGGAAGCATAAACATTCATAGAAGTATAAGGAAGCATCACATCCCAGATCCCCAACTCTGTTTTATTGCCTTTATTTGTAAAATAACACATTGGTGCATCATTTATGCTAACTGTACCGTGAGGTATATCAGGGACAATCCACCCCTGAAGCCTGCAGAGTGCCATACTTTATCTCTCATTACATTACACTATTCCAGCTTAAAACTGCAGTAACTTGACACGTTTTCTTTATATGTTGAGGTTTGATGGGATCATGTACACTTGATGAGTAAGCTCTATAACTAGGTTTAAACATCCGGTGTTTTGATAAAGAAAAATAGATGAACTTTTAAATAAATATTTATAAACCATCTTTGTTGCTTCAAGTTTTACTTAAGGTCCTCTTTGGGGCTTAAGCACCATGTGTGACTACTATGAGGTTAAGTTAGAAAGTGTTTCAAGTTAAAATGTGTCTGAAATTAAGTGAAATTCAGGTTTTGAATGTACAACTAACTTGACTTGAGGTCCCCATGTTGAAGTGGCTTTCTAAATGCATTTCTGTAACCAGATCATCCCAGCAGAGAAGATAGCATGAGTCCAAGCAGCGAGCTCCGGAACCAGAGCAACAGTTCAAACATATTGAGCTTCCAAAGGTTGAGTGTCTCTGCCACTGAGATCTGCAGACGGATCTTCCTCGACGTGGTCTTGCTCCTCTTGTGTCTGAGCAGAGAAGGCAGGGAAAAACTCAATGAGATCTTTTGTCAGGATGCTTGAGACCTAACTTGATTGGCTCTGATAAATAACTGTCTTTTGATGATCTATTTACATCATGGCTAACTAAACCATTAGAGAACAGACAGAGACAGAAAAAACAGACGGACAGAGACTTTATTTATCCCTCTGGATGTTGTGTAGGGATCCATCTCAAATTGCTTCTACTCTTATCCGCCAATTCTTTTGTTCCGTTTTTTCTAAACAATGTAGACAAGAGAAAGACAAAAAGGTTTACTTTGTGTGTTCTGGTGTGTTTGTGGTTGTGCTTGAGGTCAGCTGGACTATCTCGGGTGCATCTAGTTAATTTAATACACCAAATTTGATTTCTTTATACACTGCATTTATTCTCTTGTTTTTGTTCAGTAAATCTATGATTACCAAAGCAGGAGTTTACTCCCTGCACGCAGCAATTAACACCCTAAAATCGCTCACCTAAATCTATTTTTTGTTTAAATAAATATATGAAAAAATAAATAAACCAAAACAGATGTACAATATAATTTTTGTTTAATCGATTGATTTTAATAAACAACAATTGTATCTGTCAATGGAGACGTAACAAATATGGAAGACTTTAAGCTTAAGAGTTAAGTGTGTTACCTGGCCAGAGCTCGTATGCAGCAGCGTGACATATTAATGAAGGAGGAGGAGGAAGCACGGGTTCCTAACGTGGTCTCGACCCCTCTGAGCAGGTCGTTGGTTTTGAGCAACAGTAGCATCTGTCGTGGGACTCTGTTCAAGAGGTCACTGATTTGTGGCAAGTATAGAGCTGCGTTGGTCCGGATCTCATGGTCCTGGGAAGAGCAACTAGTTGTTTGTTACAAACTCAGAGAAAAAGAAGGAAAGACAGACATTATAGACCCCCACCTGAACCATATAGTACGAAAAACAGGTAGAGTATCTCACATTTCTAAAAATATAATTTAAATATATCTTTTATTTGGACCACACTGAAGAAATCAGAGTCCCAGAAAAATCTGGAAAAAGCCTGCACAAATAAAAATGTCTAAAGATGTTTCTTGAAGGAGTCAGTAGACTCCATCAAACCCAGAGGGCGAGGAAGATCGTTCCAAAGCTTAGGAGCAACAGCCTGGAAGGATTTCTCTCCTCTGGTCCAGAAGCATTTACACAGAACCATCAGTAGATTCTTATCCACAGACCTTAGAGCCCGAGCTGGGGTGTCAGATCACTGATGTAAGGAGGAGCCTGACCATGGAGAGTTTTTTATTAACTGCAGACGAGACAGCTCCTTCTTGTTTAAACACGAAAACAAACTATTAGAATAGTCCAAACGAGAAGACACAAACACATGGATTATAAACTCCAGATCTTGTTCTATTCCTAAATTTAGAGATTTTTCTCAGTTGAAGGAAACAGTTTCTGGTCAGTTTTCAGAAGTAATGTATAAGTAGTTAGTGACGAGTACTGTTTTTTAGCAAGGCAGTGGTTATCTTGAAGTTGTGTTTGGGGTGATTATCATGTTGGAATACTGCCCTGCGGCCAAGTCTCTGAAGGAAGGGGGTCAATCTCTGCTTCAGTATACCATAGTTATGTTGGCAAGCATGGTTTCTTCAATAAACTGTTGATCCAAAGTGATCCAGGAGCACTCATGCAATCGCAGACCATGACGCTCCCACCACCATGCTAGGCTGAGGGCAAGAAACACCAGGCACGCGTCCCGTCTACAACATTATCACAACACATGCCATACGTGAACACATTCTTTGCCTGTGTGAACCAAGGCTACAAAAAACAGCTCAAAAGTTCAGGCTTTCAAGTCTTCTGAAGACACAATAAACAAATACAATCTAATTTCTTCTCCTGGCCTTCATTTCAAATGTTTAACGTCCCTGCGAGTTTTTTCTGAATTGATGCATTCTAGTTCTCTGGACACGCACTCCGGGCTAACCTGGCTTGGGTTGAAAGTGAACCCTAACATGCGAAACAGATCTGTCCACTGTTCAGGTGTGTGTGTTTCTAGCTCCACAGCTTTATAATTGACACTCACGTGTCACATTTGTCACATCATGAACTATATTGGCATATGTGGACATTTGTAGTTCTCCAGTGTGCGTCTGTGCCGGTGTCAAAGGCCCATTGTCAAAGCTGTCAGTCCTGATAAAGAGCAGACAGTCACATGAAGGTGCAGACAGCCAGTCAACTCTGGTCTCTTGTCATGTGTCAACAAACACTCATGTAAAGCTATAACTGCGAACAAAGAAAAAAACGGACCAGGAATCTCAAGTTCCCAGGTTGTCCTGGGAAGACAGAATCAAGAGGAGAGAGAGCGTTGGAGGAAAAAGGCAAGTCATCAGCCTCATGGATGCAAAGGTAAGAGTACGACAGGTTAATTGTTTAGCTAAATATTTTATGTTCTGTTCATGATTTGGACATGCTTGGAAGAGCTGTTGCTATATCTGCGTCTCATGACTAGATTCACCAATCTCCAAAAATAACAAATTGTTAACCCAAAATAAGTGTTTCACTTTGCATTAACACACTTAATGACACTAAATGACATTGTCACACTTGTATAACAGGAAAGTATACTGGAGAAAAAAGCCAAAACAACATCTCCGAACAATTCAGCAAGAGACGGTCTTCTCAAAGACAGACTCCTGTACTGGGAATAACAATTAGTGGCAATTATAAGAAGGAGGTTTGCAAGCAGAGCAGCGGTCAGGAAGACACAGAGAAGGTGAAGCTCCAAGCATTTGCATGTGAAAGACTCAATAAGGACATATTGTTTAGAAAGTCTTGCGATAATAGGCGTTGAAAAAGGCCAAAAAAGGCAATGCAGTCGGGTAGGAGAGGGACTAAAGGGATCTCGCTTTTATTCCTATGTATTAAACAGTCAGTGGTATAATTCCGTGCTAGGAGTCACAATGACATATTTGTCCTTATTATCCAAGATTATATGCTGAACTACAACATGTTTTAGAAAAAGACTTAATGAAACACCTTTATCAAATACTATCAGTCATTTTGTGAAGGAAATTGATAACATTGAATGTATTGCTTCTGTCACAGAACAGATAGACCCATTTAAATTTACAGTTAAAACCAAATATCATGTTTTCTTGCTAATTCCGTCTGCCTGGCGGGGAGGAGTGTGATAGCTCTGAAAAATTGAAAGTTTGGTGAGATATCAGAAACATTCCATTGTTATTCATGCATCCCACCACTGCTATGTTGTTAACTTTAATACATGAAACGTTATTTGTGGAGCAGTTATATGTCAATGAAGTTAACAGGAGGAGGACAGTCTGAAGCCTGTTGGTTTGACATTCCAGAACCAAGTTACATATTGTGCGAAAATAAATAATTGGGAGAATTGTTCACGGGATCTTTGGTGTGTAAAGTCAGGTGCAATATAAGTCTGGGAAGAAGATACCCTGCAACTGGATGGATGGATGGATGGATGTATGGATATACTTTATTGATCCCTATACATGTAGTTACACTCTCTTGCCATCTCCTGATTCTCCCAATGCCATTTTTCCCTCCCTCGCTCTCTCTCGCACTAAAAAGCAAATAAAAGATAGCAGGAAGCTAATGAATTAAAGCAGAGAGGAAATTAGAAAGACCGTCAATCCTGTGTCTTAATTGTCACTCCATCTTGGATATGTTTTGAATAAATGCTTTGTTTTCAACTTGAGGAGTAGCAATATTAATTAAAAAGGGAAATATTCAGGCATGAGGACCATCTGAAAGTCGTCGCGCTAAAAGCACTCTGAAACAGTGGTGCACATACGAGTGCATTAACACTAATGGAATGCATCATTAGCGATTACAAGGAGGACGTGGAGACGAACTGCCGCTCAGAGTGAATATTGGTCAGAGGACAACAAAAGCACTAATAAAAGATGATGGATGCTTAAGACAACAGCAAGTGGAAAAAAACAAACATTTGTAAATGTTGTTTTTTATTACTTCGTATTGGGCCAAACAACAAAAGGGGAAACATTATCAAAACATTTTTTTTTTTAAATCAAGTGAAGGAAAGTGTGTGAGTGATTGCTTATGAAATACATGATAGACAGTAACAGTGGATGAACCTGTTTTGAGCTATTCATTTATCTCTTGTCTATCCATAGCCATGTCAAGCAGGCAAACCCCCAAATTGAAGAGGCCTTATGTTCTTTCTACACAGTAAAATATTCCAACTCTTTTTGGGAAAAGAGAGTTCAATTGTTTAGCCTGTTAGGAAGCAGTGACAAGGTCTTGATGCCATCAAAAAGGATACTTTCTTCTAGGATTCAGAAATCTTGAGGGATGAATAGTGGATTTACTGTTACAAGACCAGATATTTTGAAATTAATACTAAATATGTGTATGCTTTACTGTGGAAATAATTTACATTTCTGACTTTCACATATGTTACTTAAGGGAAAGTAAATTACTATTGCTCTCATTTTCCCTCCCTTTCCCTTTGTTGCCCTCTTGTGTTTTTTTATCCCCTTTATTTATTTTTTTTAAACCCTGACCTGTGCTTTTGGAGTGTTACAGCAATTTCTGCTTTTAGCAGAAAAACTGGTGGACTGAACCTTTTAATGCTGGTGAGAGGTGGAAGCTCTCCAAATGTTCAAAACACAACATTTATTATTATGACTAGGATCTAGATGGATTTGCTGGGGCATTTATTTTGTTTTTCAATGGAAAATGATTATCATTGGACTTTTATATTCTTTGTCTTATCTGTGATAAATATTTGGGAAATTATTCTACCCAGGTATTTAATATGTTTCAAATGCAATTGTCTTAGTAAGTGCTTATCCAATCACAGGACACAACAAGAACACACAAATTCACGGCAAGTGGTGCTTATCCAATCATATTGATACGAACATATCAGTTTACGTAAGGCTCCTTCTCATTCCAGACCCTTGGGCTGCTTGGCTGGTTCATATGTGTCAATTCACTGCTGATTTCTGCATCAGAATTTAATCTAGATGATCCTCCAGTATCTGACTGAATCTGAAAACCTGTAGCCTACATAGGCTCAGCCCCAGTTCCAAGTGCATCTTCATTCAAACAGATTGTGTTGTGTCATTGTGCAAGATTTCAGCTGATGTCATCATTTGAACATTGCCTTATATTGAGTCTTCAATACAAGATGGTTGTTATAGACAAAGTATTTGGATGTCTTTTTCTGCTCATATTTTACACACAATTTTCTTTTATAAATGTGCAAATAAATAACAAAACCCAAAACTATTAAACATTCGAACTAGGGTCATCCCAAAAAAACCATGCTTCATAGCAATTTGGTACTGCGATTTATTCGCAATTTTGCCGGACAAGTAACCATTGTTCTTCTTCCTATTTCATCAATGAGTACTGGTAATTATATTATATACAGCTGAGTAGTTATGCATGGAGAGTAAGAATAAGGGAGTAGAAAAAAATCAGTGAGCGATCAGAGCGCCACCTTTCTATAGTCCAGAGACCACTACTTACCTCGGAGTGTGTCACAGGCACAGAACTTATGCCAGTGTTGACAGAAGTCCAGGAGCGAGCGGTGAGTACACAGGCAAACAGAGGGAAGAGATCGCCTGCACCAAGTTTACGGGAATATCGCTCCACTCCTGACATGTCACCTTGAATCAGAGCCTGCCACAGCCGACTGTAGTTCATCCTGAAGTCCGGCTGCAGAGTCTGATGGATCAAAGTACAGTAAAAGTATACATCATACTATTTAAAACATTCTTTAACTACCAAAGTCAACCAAATTATGAACTGCTTATCACACAAATATCAGCTTTCATCTGACAATTTTTAATTATTCGTTTTTTAAATGAATTACAACTGTAGTAAACCAAATTATGAACTGAAATGGCAAAAGTTTCAGCCATTACCCAACATTTTCAACTGTGAACAAATTGTTTAAAATTGATCAAACAAAATGTTGTTTTTTTAAATTAAGGAGCAAAGAGAAGAAAAGTAATTTCTGCCCCTTATCCCTGCTTTATTCATAATTTATTATTTTTCACTGACCAATTATTTACTTTTATACATACATTTATGTTAAATTGTTAGTTATAAATGTTACAAAAGGCTGACTTTATTCATTTCCTTTAATCATTTACGCGTGTCATGTAAATGTTATATTTGTAATATAAAAATGTTCCACAACAGGCCCCTTTTTCTTTAAGTGATCTCTTCTTTCCTTTAAATAGATCTCGTATCTAGATAGAAACGCATCAAATCCATTATCCATGGCGATGAAAACTTTGTGGGTAAACATGCTTTACGACTGACTGGTAATAATGTTTTTAGTGGTGGCAACATTTGAATCTTTACATGACTACAGTCATGGCTCCACCCATTGTTACATTATGTAACAATTTGATTCACTCTACGTGTGTATACGGGAGAAGTTGTGAGTCGTACTTTGGGGCATTGCCTCATGATCAGTCATTTGCATGTTTATAATCAATCGATTTTGCTAAACATAAGCTATAATCATGTTAAACTGTTGGTTGTTGACATTCGTTAACAGTGAAAAAAACACTCTGGTGTTACTTTTCTGTGTGTGTCACAAGCATTGACATGTGTTAAAAAAAGGACCAGACCAAACACAACAGTCTGCACTCTGCTATAAAAGCACCAAATGATTGTTTATCAAAAAGCTTTTAGTCCGCAAAGGTTCTAATAAGTGCGTTTGTGTGTGTGTGTGTGTGTGTGTGTGCGCGCGCGTGTTTGTGACTGTTTTTCATGTGCACCTTGACTATGCAATTGCTGCAATTTACTGTACATTTGTTGAAGGCTGCAGGATGAAAAATGGAGCGCAACATTGATGAAAAGCTGTAATTTGTGTCTGAAAAGACTGGAGATCTCCCACCTGATAAAGCCCATGGTCCAGCAGTACAATCTCTGTCATCTTGCTCTCTGGACACTTTCTGACGAGCACGTTGCCAGGGTGAGGGTCACAGTGGACGAAACCATGGATGAAAATCATTTCACTGTACATTTTACCCAGGTTTTCTGAAATCTTAAGACGATAAAAAAGTTAAAAAATAGACGAATATACATTTAATTTTACCCTTGATAACATGAATGAATGAGGAAGATTTCTTTTATTTCTTCAGTGAATATGCTCATTTCACATGATTCCACTGACTGTGCCAGATACAGTATGACTCATTGAGGTTCTAAAGCTCTGATTTCTTGTGACTCATATGTTAGGCTGCCATGACCACAAATAGGTGAAAAAAAAATCCTTGAATCACATGAATCGTTTGCAGTTTGTGGTTAAAAGAGACACTCCTACAAGATACTGGTTATTTAACCTCTGTCAAAACAGGATCTTCAGGTTGACTGACTCAGAACAGGAAGTTCGGCATCAGAAAAAGGCTTAATGTAATGTAGTAAGGGGCTAATTAAAGCTTCATGAAGCATTGTTATTTTTAGAGCTCAGAAGGTGGTGTCCACAGTTTAAAAGATAATTTAGGGTGTCAATACAATATCTGTTCAAAGCAATAGATTGTGGAGCAGAGAGTGCCATGCCATAGGGAATTTTTAAAGAAGGATACTACTATATTAATCTTCATCAAAACATCACTAGTTCACTGTTTATTTAATCAACCTTAAGTCAACGTTACCCTGCAAGGAGCTTGTGTTTGAGGATATATGAGGCACTCATCAGGAGAACACAGATAACACAATTCACCATGGCAAATTAAAAAAGTGTAGCTCCACCTTCTATTCTAAGTGGAGATGGAGAGAATCACTATCACTTTTAAATAAAACTGAACGAACAAGGTCAATGGCAGCTCTAAGAAAATCGCTTCTTGAAACAGTCCAGACAAACAGACCATCTTATGGTTGTTGCAGTGCATTATGTTGTGTCAGCAGTCAATAAGCATGTTGAGACACTGGTATGATAAGGGATTCATCATTCTTTTTTTGTTTTAGTTTGAGAGATGTAATCACACTCCAACATGCATAACCCAATGCGTTATTTACTAGACGCTTTACGAGGTTGATAAACAGAGCAAACAATTTTAACTTCAATCTTATCAATATGAGACAAAATGAAAGCATAAAAATGGGCAATTGTCCATGCTGGTCACGTCATATGGCTGCATTCAGAGGAAAGTCTATTTGGAGCCTCATCCATCTTGTGATTACACACAGAGACATAAGTTCTGGGGTTGGCTGCAACAGCTTAATCATTCTATCCTCTTCATTCAACTCCAAGTAGAATTCCACTATCACTCTTTTCAAAGGCGTATGTGAGTGAGAGTGTCTGTCTCAACTGCATTTAATAATGATTCTGGTTGTATTGTGGATAAGACTGTTGTGCCTAAAGCGTTACTACATTTTCAGAATAGGTGAATACATTTTTTTTTCATAAATCATGAAAAATTAATGGGATTGATTTAATTAGAGAAATAATAATGAAATTTGTAAGAAAACTCAAGGCCCTTATTTTCTCCTCAAATAAACAAAAATAAATGATGTTCAATGTGAAAAATAAAAAAACAAAGAAAGCATTCATGCATGGCTGGAATCAACAACTTTGATTTCAGCCATGCCTTTTGATGGTTTTTACCCACAGTTCTTGCCTCTTGACACCGGTCTTTCACCTTGGACATGCAATTGTTGCCACGTATCCAAGAAGTTTCAGGGTTGCTTATATGCCTTCTTAATGAAAAAAAATGAACCATAGTTTTTACAGTCCCTTATATTTTATGATTTTTAGGGCACAGATCAGGAATGGAAAGAACGTTTGAAAAGAACACATATACTGGGTCCATTTCCATCAGTTGAGCATTGTTTAAATGCTTGGAGAGACAGAGGTATTGAAAAATTCTTATAACACACATATTTATCATATTGTTATTTATTATGACTTATAGTTGACAACTTTAAGCACCTCAGTGTGTGGCTGGACAGTAAACTGGACTGGTTCTGCAGCACAGCCCATGTGTATAAGATAGTTCAGAGAAGACTGTACTTTTTGAGGAGGCTCCGATCATTTCACATCTGCAGGAAACACCTCTGCATGTTCTACTAGTCTGTGGTGGCCAGTTTCCTGTTCTATGCTGTGGTGTGTTGGAGTGGGAATGTGTCAACAGGTTGGACAGGTTGATCAGAAAGGCTGGTTCTGTGGTTGGCATGAAGCTGGCCTCACTGGTGACAGTTGCTGAGATCACTCGACAAACTACTGTCCATCATGGATGATGACAGTCATCCTCTGAACACTGTCATCAGTGAGCAGAGAAGCAGATGGAGTGCACGAATGCTCCTCCCATGATGCAAAACTAATAGACTCAGGGACTCATTTATTCCTTGTGCTATTAATACAGTTATATCTATCTGATTGTATACTTCTGAGTTTAAGGGCAGGAGCAGAGTGAAAAGATTCTGTTCTATGTTAATCTTGGTATCCTTCCTTTGAATTATTCTTCTTTGATCCATTTTCTTTATACTTTGATATTTGTCTTTTTGTTGTCTATTTAGTATGTTCTTGGTCAGGGAGACATAGATATAGATGAGTAGCTGACACATTCACAGACAACTGCATGGTGCCATTATACCCGTTTTGACCAAAATCTTGGACGGCTTTACAGAGGAAGTTCTTAGAGAAAAGGGGGTTTCATTCAAGCACCAGCAGAACATTTTCTGGTTGGCTGATGAGTGTACACATGCTGTCAAATGAGAAATTTAAAGTGGAGTACCTGGTTAACATGAATGCCATGCTTCTTCATGTACTCCCGGTCATTGACCTGTCCGCCTTCCGCAAAATCCATGGTCAAGATTCTCTTAGTGGACAACTCCCAGTGAATCTTTGGGACCTGAGAACAGAACAAACCCAACTGTTGCCTTGAAGGGCAAAACAAACCACAACACTGGCAACAAATCAATGCACAGATAAATAATAATACCTTAAAACATTTTCTATTTCCTGACAACTAGAAATCGAGTCATGGAATATAGATGTAGGAGGAGCAACCTGACAGAGAAAAATCATCCTCAAGAATGGCCAATTTAGGAGAGAAGGATCTTGTATATGATATCATAACAAACTTAGATTAAACGTCTGTTGACCCTGTGATTAAAGTATATCTAATTTGGAACGTTCACATTTGTACACTAATCCTAGATGATACCTGTATGTGCAGCAACGTGAGCTTGCATTTAAACACAACTTATGTTGAGGGGCTGTTTGGCAGATATGGCGGTCATTCTCTTACCTTCAGGAAGGGGAGGTGGGCTAGCATTTCGGCAACTCTCTCTGCGTTATGTCCTTCATTAAGGAAGTCAAGCTCCAGTGGCATGTTTTTCTTGGCCTCCTCCACTAGCCACATAAAAGCAAAGTCTGGGAAGAGGTGGTGAACGGCCTTCAACAGAACCTTAAGTAACAAACATGAGGGTTAGAATTGAAGCCATTTTCTGTCTTTCTATGATGACAGAGATTTTGTCTCTTAAAGCTGGGGCTACTATCAATCCTAGACACAAAAATGCAACAGCAGATCTGCTACTTTAGGAAGTACCACATATCCTCTAAAACTATATAAATGTATCGAAATATGCAATAATGAGATCCAATATCCCAGTTCTTTTTAAAAAGTGCCTCTCACCTCCATCACCAGAATGTCTTTAGAGCTTTGTTTCTGAACTTTAGGGTGCTGGACCTTAACTGCCACTATTCCCCCATCATGCAGCACAGCCCTGTGGACCTGGGCTAAAGAGGCAGCACCCTGGGGCTTCTTCTGGAAGGAGACAAACAACTCTGACAGCTGCAAAATAGAGACAAAGGTGGGGAAGGCAGAGAGTGGGAGAGGCAGATAGTCAGCCGAGTGTTGTCAGCCGAGGGTGTGTAGCAGAAAGTGGCTCATCAATCCAAATATCTCCACCTACAGGTCCCAACCAAATACTGTATAGAGGACAGCACGTACACTGGCATCATTTTTGTTAAGAAAATAAAATAAACTGTATGCTTATAAACCATTAGCTGTTAAGTCAGAGGTTTGCAGCCTTCAATGTTAGCAGAAATAATTGAGGGCTGAATTAAAACCCAACTAAGATACAAAACCCCACTTTGTAAAAGGATTGTGAAAAGGAAGCATACTGTACAACATATCATGCCTTAATATATTTTGAAAACACATATTTCAACACAAACAGTTTTGTGTCTAGTTTTGCTCATTTTATAATACAGGTCAGTGTTCTATCACATTCATTTCATCGGAAGTAACTTAGTGTGGATTAAAATGTTGCACCACGGACCTGCTTAAGAGTCCCTATTGAATCTCCAGTGGTGTGTGGTTGTGTATGTGCATTTGTTTGTTTGTGGTCTTCTTTTGAACTCTTGTAAACAGAGGTTTGTATCATGGTGAGATTATTTTAGTCTTCTCAGTAAATACAGTTTGTCTTCAAGCTAGCTTCGGCACAGATCACTGGTCGCCTTGTAGCACTGCACTGCGTGTACCTTAGTGCATATTTACCATCTGCCTTCTATTCGTTCTCTCTGGGCCATGATCACAGCAGCAGCCCTGCAGGTGCATACTCAACTTTCAAACTTCTGTCTCTGCTCACACAAAAGGCACAGAGACACACACTAGCTAATAGGTGAGTGGGATAAAAGGTTAAAGAGGATCCCAAAGGGACCTGTAGTAATTAGCAGCAGAGAGCTATGAGGCAAAGCTCTCTGGTTATCACATTAATATTCGCTAGTTTAGAAGAGAAAACCGTAATGGCTTTATATCAAATGTCTTTTAGAAACTATGACATAATAGAGAGAAGCACTTTTGATTTGATAGTAGAAAAAAATGTTGTTTTTTTTTAAACATGTTAATCACCCTAACATAACTGCCATATCAGACTATAAATATATAGACGATCCAATTAAATCCCTAACAGACGCACCACTGTACCTAAACAGGATTTGGGAATTTCAACTGGCCGTGATCGCCAACTTACTTCGGGTGAAGCGTAAGAAGACTTGGCTTGTTCTGGAGTGAATATTCAATATTAACTTAACCTTTTAATCTTGTCTCTGTAAAACAGAGAACAAATCACAGATGAAACGTAAATTATTTGACAACTAACTAAACTAAATAAACACAAAAGAAACACTTGTCTCACAGTTCAAAATATTACCTGCTAATGAAAATATTTCTTGCATTATTGAGGAAACCTCTCAGGAAATATACTTGATTATTGCCTCCTTATTTTTCTTTCGATATTGTAGCCTATTTTTACTAATCTTTTACTCATGAACATAATCTGGAATTTTAACCTGCTAACTGTCCACTTATTATATATTATATTATATTAATTAATATATATTATATTAATATTATATTACATTATAACACTTTAATGTAAATTAAATGTGTTATTATCTATTGTTTTGTCATGTTCAAACACCACTTTTAAAATGCATCAGCGTATTGATTAAAGTGTAAGCGTAAAGTGCAATATGAAATAAAATGTAAATATTTTTTAAATGATTAACATTATTTTTAGTGCATTATTAAATTTACATAAACCCTACACATGCTCAGCAACAGGTGTAGATTTTCTGAGAATCTAGCACAGGATCGTATATACTTAAATATACCAAAATCCTGTCAATTTTGCGTTATTCATATACGGTATTACACAGAAATTCTTTCCGTTCCTGCTTCATGAATGAGTCCCAATGCCTGTTGACTTTAACTGTGCACCTTTCTTTCAATGACATTGGGGAACACTGTATCATTTCAATGACAAATAAAAGCACAGAAAAAATATGAACTTTCTAAAAACTGAAAAGATGCATGAACAAAGACAAGCTGTCTATCAGCCGACAAGATGTAACATTTAAATTGTGTTTTTGATTAGTTCACTTACTTATTTTAGTTTTCAAGTCATTGGATAATAGAGTGTTCATCAGTGGCGTCTCTACATTAGAGGCAGGCGGGGGCCATGCTCCACCAAAAGACTCTGCAGCAGGTGAGCACTACAACAATTTCAGAATATAAAGTATTCTTTGCTCATTTGTCCGACTTTGCCACATTGTTCTCTTATTCACCAAAAAGAATTGCTGATCTCATCCAATTGGCAGATTCAGAGGCCTGTGGCCACTAGCCGGAGTGTTGAAAGCCAAACAGTGAATGCTGTGTAGGAGAACCTTGCAGATATCAAGAAGTGTCTGGATAATATTCGCAAAGAACCTGTGCGCGTGTCCATTCATGAAGCATAGGGTCTTGTCATTTAACTGGAGGATGATACATATTTTCAGACTTTATATTATCTTATGTTGGACATTATGTAAAAAATAGTGTTGATGTGGCCACAGAAAAATTGTGCTATGGATTGCTTCAAAAAGTGTGTGAGACTGAGATGACATCTCTCAAGAGACATGAAATGGAGAAAAAGAAACACTGCAGCAGTGATGAAGGAAGCTTGTGAAATTGTGGTTGCTCAAGTGGAGGAGAGATTTTTACAGAGTGATCTCCTTATAGCTGACAGCTTGTGGATATCAATTTTCAATTGGTTAAGCAAGTGACTTTCAAGTGCTGAATTTGAATCTGCAACCAAAATCTGACCAATTGGAAAAAAAAGCTTAAGCTTTTAAACAAACTATGATTTTTATCAAACAATCTAAGATTTTTTTGATTTTTTTTACAAATTACAAATTAAGCCGATAAATACAAATGGAATGTGTTCTTAAATTGAATCACAGTACCTCTACTGAAATCATGACAAAAAATAAATATAAAATAAACATTTTAAATATGTTCCCCTGATGTTTGTTAAAGATGAATTTGTAATTCAATATATGATGAATTATATACATGAAGGGTGCTCTAAACATTTCTAGAAAACACACGTTTGTTGTTGGACTAATATGTACCTGTGTGTATAAAGATATTTAGCACTGTTTATTGGGAAAACACAATGTTTCACTATTTCGATGGTGGAGGAATGTTTACTCCGGGACATAACTTCTGGCAAAACCATTCTAGTCATCCAGTTGTTAAATTTCTCCTGTAAAACACTTTCCACTGATTTTTATTTTCATGCATTTCAGGAGAAAGGACAATGTTTTGGAGAACTGCCCTGCTCCAGGTTTATGGTGTAAGTGACTAATTGGAACATGATGTTGGCCCATCAAGTAGAGATTTGACATGCTTCTTTTAGAAGTAAAAATCCTCAAATTATTCAAGGATTGAGGGATCGTCTATGGAATCAGCTCTGCTGTTAATTATGCAAATGTTCTAAACGGAAATTAAATTGTCTTGAACTAGTCAAGTGTCCAAACACAAGGACAGCTGAGGGTGTGTAGCAGGATCTGGTGGGCACGTCACCAGTCGCCATTGCAGGACATAAACATGCTGGTATATCATTCAAACACCACAATGAAAGAAAAACTATTTATTTTATACCCTGAATTGCCATGAGGTAGAATTAAAATTGCCTTTTTGTTTCCTCAGATTGTTTATTTTGATGGAAGGTGGTCCAGTGCAGAGGAAGAGTCTGCTATGAAACTGTGCTTCACGGAAAATGTAAATCCTAGCACTTAATGAACATGCTAATGTATGCATTTGGGCTCTGCTCCCAGAGGGTAGACCAACAGTGTCAGATTTACCCCCCAAAATGAATTATGGCACAAATCAAACGGTGCCTGAGGGCTCACAGTAGGATGGCAATACCATGATATTTACGTCAGTGAGAGGATGTGGTCGCTTAGGCCACTGGCAGAATGCCACTGACCCAGCTGGGGAAAGCCACAACAATGATTCCAGTGCTGTAGGAGGCCAGAAAAATATGCATTTGATGGTGTGTGTGAGTGACTAGTGTCATTAGATGGTGAACTAATTATTTCCATATGAACTGGATGTGACAAAACTTGAGATAGCAGTCCAGGTGCATGTCTTTCAGGAGTTTTAAGCAGTAACTATAAAACAAACTGCCATGATCTCCTTCCAAAAGGAACTGGAATGGTAATTTAGTGATATGCAATGAGACAGATGAGCTAAAGAAACACCAACGACAGCTAAGCATAAACGGCTCATCAGGATCACTTCTTCTCTGACACTCCAGAAAGAATGGAGGTGTCAATGCTTTCACTTAGCTTTTCATTGACACTGCAGTTAACATTGCTGGCTTTTCATGCAAAAAAACACATTCCATAAAGCAAGAGGAAGAACTCAAACTGCTGTATGAGCAATGATCATGTTTCCATCCTTACTTTTAAACATTCATTTCACCTATTTCATCAGCTCAAATAGCTAATAACTTCTGTCCTGGTACAAAACATTACTGATGTCTTCAATACACCACCCTTTAGTTTCTTTCTCACTGCTATAAATGCACTCTTAACAACACTGGAACAAGAAATGATAAGCAGCCTTTGACAGGTTTGGGTCTATATCCAGGTTTTTTTGTATAAACACTACTAAGCATCTCTGCTGTGTTGACTTCTGATGTCACTCAAAATCCCATTCAACTAATCGCAAAAAATCGAATATTAAAAGCAGGTCAGGTATGACACGTTTGTTAAATTGTTGCAGTATTAGTTGAGTGGAATTTATCGTAATATACAGTTTATAAAAGTCCAAATGTGAGTAATATAAGTGACTAAGCTTATAACCATCTTCAGGAAGGGATCAATTTATCAGCATTATCACTAGAACATGACAATGACTTAATGAGTTTACATGATAATGTTCACTTGGCAGCTGCATTTTTCTCTCACACACACACACACACACACACACACACACACACACACACACACACACACACACACACACACACACACACACACACACACACACACACACACACACACACACACACACACACACACACACACACACACACACACAGAGTTGGAGAGGTGGAGCAGACCAGCGTACAGCCTGTACAGTGACGGAACAATTGCCACTTGCAGGCTATAAAAGCTTTATCATAACAACTGGTCTAAGACAGACACACTCTCTATACAAACAGAAGCATTAACAGCATTAGGAGGACAGCTGCCTTTTGCAGAGAAATCAAGAGAAAATGTCACATAATCTCATTTGACCTTTTTCTGTTGGTTACAAGGAGCCAGAAAACAATGGGTACAGTGTAAGACTGCACTTCTCTCTTGACTGAAACTGTAAACAAACATTTAAGAAAGTCAGAGATTTATTCAACGAAATGTGGAAAATGCAACGCAACTGCTGTGAGGTCTTAGTTAATAACACCACTCTTCTTTAATCAATTAAGAAAAAAAAGGATAAGAGTATAAAACTTAATTGTAATGACGCAGAACAAAAATGAACACATGCACATAGGGATTTGCATCAAAGAAGTACACTATAGGTTGATGAGGTTTTATAAAACAGTTGATTCGGTCTCATAAAATAGTCATTTACGGAGCTCTATAGGTCATTAGAAAGGAAGTGCCTTAAACTCAATGCTTTCTCACCTCTTTGCCCAGGTCCTCTCTAATGACCTGCTTGATCTCCTCCATGGTGCTCTCAGGAGCTTGGCTGTGAAGCACCTTGAGTGTTGACGTGTACTCTTCTGGGAACAGATAGTCTAGAGCGCCTATGTGCTGTCCCACTTTGATGAAGGTCCCTCTGTTTGCACAGCATAATTCCCTTAGTCGCTCTGCTGAGCGCCGATGCACCTTAAAGAAAGGAGAAGGGATGAACAGGTAAGGAGTGGGCTTCGGAATTACTAAAACAACAAAACAATAAAACACACACACACACACACACACAACCGTTTCTGTGTGTATCACTGTGTCCCTCCCTTCAAACCCATCTGAAGCAGCTTGAAGTGTTAATGGTTATAGAGAGCTGCTCTCTAGAGACCAGTCCAAATAAAAAGGCGTGAAATTAGCTCCCCTTAACCCCTGCAGTCCCACTGTGCACTGAGATTTTGAGGGGATCCATGATCTGCATTACTCTTTTGCCTCCCCCATAAAATGCTCAAAGCCAAGTATGAATACAATCCTGTGCTGCACAATTAAGTTGGTCAATAAATATTAGAAACAACATATTATCTCCTGTGTATCTTCTGTGTGACTACACCCTCATTCACCCAACTCAAAGCCAAAAGGGAGCATAACAATGACAATTACAATTATTGGTATGAGCTTTCTGGCAACAAAATGTTGCCTTGCTCATAGGAACTTTACCATTTCCTACTAAGGTCCACTCTATGAATCCCTTAGGGCTATATTATATTACCACATCCTGTCACTCCTTTAATTCCATGTCATGGCTTCTCTCCCTTCTTTTTACTGCTATATTAGCTTGCATCAATTACACACTCCACTCTTCAACAGCCGCAGACACACAAACCCCTGTAGCCTTTTATTTACTGTAGGCTCCTCCTGTGTGAAGGGAGTACAAGTGAAGATGGTATCCAGCGGCATTATTCCCCCTCTGTTGTATTACAAATTAGCATATGTCTTTTTCACCATTGTCGCCTCTGATTGGGTAAAAAAAAAGGTACATAAAGATGGTGGGCGGAGGTCAGCGTTGGCCAATCACACAGAGCTTGGCATTGCCATGGTGATGTCATAGCCACACTGGAAGCTTGCCTCTATTGGACAAAGCCCTCTGATTACTGCAGCTACAGCATCACAGTGTGATGAGTCGATGATCTATGAGTTTGACTGTGATCAACATGTTAGCAGCATTTCAACACTCTAAATGATAGAGGAGGATGATGTGGCTGCTAGCTGGCAGTTTTCAACTCTGTCTACTTAATTTAATGTTCTATCCATTAAGGTCTGGACTTTTTGTCAAAATGCATTTTAGATATAGACTCACATAGGTCAAGATATACCATCATCTTGACACACAAAATGAGTTTAGATTTGTGTGTTGTGTGTGTGTGTGTGTGTGTGTGTCAGACAGCATGGTTAATCCTATCAAACGAACCAATACATGACAGCACCCCATGTTATTGTAACAGGAAGGGAATATTTGATGAAAAGTAAACATCGTCCATTAGGTAACGAGTAAGACAAAAGAAGATTCTACACTCTAGGAAAATATAGATTTACCATGCACAATAAAGTTTATTTTATTAAATAACAGCTTAATGACACATGTTGTAATGTTTAATCAATTAACTTTTTTATCTAAATTTAAATGTTTCTCAACAGGAAAGCTTACTAAGAGTTTTTATTAATGTAAACTGATTATAAATGAATCTGTTGGCCTTTTTTCTGAGAGCTTTCTTATAATTTATATACCACTGCATTAAGAAGTAAAAAACTAAAAAGATGTCAGGAGCAGAGAAAGTGAAAACTGAAATCAGTCATAAAGCCATCATTGGACAAACTGTATCATTGAGTCATTTAAACTCTCCACCACGGTTCAGACAACCAGCAATGTTGAATAATTAATCAATCAGGTCAGGATCATACAGCTGAGCACCAAAACTATTTGTTAAATGATGTTGTGTTTAATTTATATTTATTTGTGTTAAAATTGAGCATGAAAATGTACACCTTGTGTGAAAATATTAAAATTGGTCCATCATACATGCACAATACAATGATCAAACCTCTTTGGCTGGTTCAAACGGGAGTATAGTGAAGAATAATAATTATTTCTACCCCTTCTAAGGAAATTATATTTTTCCAAAATGAGGATAAAATAACTATGTTTTACTTAATTGTTACAAATGTATTTTCTTTTAGATTTGAAGAAGTCTCATTATGTACATTGAACACCAATAAGTCCATTGTAATAATTGAAATAGTCTATTTTTACCACAACCCCTATGTTCACTGATAAACAAGCATCGCACACACAAAGACCTTGGTGCAACATAAACTGACATGAAGACAATAGCAGCCATTTGTCAGAGCAATAGCAAAAGAGGTAGTTGTGTTTGTCCGAAGATGTGTGGATAATTTGTGGTACAAGTACACAATAGTAGATAAATAATTAAGTCTTATTGTGAAGCGGGAGTCAGAGGTGAATACTGTGGTGTGCAGCTGCTCTTAGCAGAGTGAAACGCTCAAGTAATTGATTTTCATTGCCACACCAGGCCTAAATGATCAGGATTAGTGGACTATGAACAAGGTCTATTTATTATTGGGACACTCATGATTAGCTCGTTACTCAGCTCACTGGGGCTCATCTGGTCGCTCGTCACAGGAGGGAGGCTCGGATGGGAGACTTTTCTGTAGATATAAGCCTGTGTGTTCAGGAAGCCTCGTCCACATGTATCAGGGAAACAGGGATGGCAGAGAAGCAACAAAAGACATTTATCCTAAATCCTACCACATCTATGACACTGCACATATAGCTTCTTAATAGTCTGAGGCTGTGCTCAGGCCCTTCTGCTGCTCCCTCTATTGAGAATGCTATTTATTTCGACTCAGCCCATGAGCAACAACAACAAGGTGGGGATAAGTACAAGATGGCTGTTATCTTGTGGCGTTGAGCAGAAACATAAGGTCGTGCTGTACTTCTGTTGAGCCACTGCTTCTGCTGCTTCACCACATTTAAATGTGAGAGCAGACACTTCAATCTAACAGCTTTGTGGATAAACATGTCTCCTCATGCAGCCTATTCTTTTGGAGGCGGACATATTCAAATGTGCTTACGTAGTTTTGGAATTGTTCTAAACATCAGCAGTATTATCTAAAAATATTCATATTTCCATGAAGGCCAAAAATACCAAACGCTCATCTTTACTGCAAAGTAAACAAACAACAATGTGTCTTAACCCATGGTGCTAGTCCCACCATAATATTACCAGTTGACCTAGTCTCTTTAGTGTGTTTCGTCATGGATTTAATGGCTAGTATACTTAAAACGGTCAGCAGGTAACAGTGGATCACTGTCAGGGAACAATTGGGATGTATTGTGAGTAACTACAGCAGGCCGCCAAGAAGAAAATGTTAAAACATTTAATCATATGAGGCCCTACAGGATTGACCAACTGTGTGTTGTGATTGTGTGATGTGTTGCTGCCAAAGTGACATTGCTTGTCCCTCAGAGGAGGTTGGCCTCCTACCCTCCCTGCTCCGACAGATTAGACCCTAACAGTAGGAAAGTAAATGCTGACATCTGCTGGCTGCTCTGTGAGATGGGAAAAGTACATGCACTTTTTTTATTTAACTGATTTTTTTTTCCAGCAGCTACCACCCTAATCTGCACCACTTTCCATGTTGATACAATGGTCAATCCATTCGTCAGCTCCATTAGCGACATGCCGGAAAAATGAACACATCTAGAGAGAGGACCTTACACATCCACACGTCGACTGTAGATGCACAAGTCGAGAAACAGCTTGATATTGAGCAGCTGTGAGGGTTGAATCAGCAGCTAATTCTCCCTTTCATCCCCCTCGTGAAAGGCAATATTCAAAATGGCTGCTTCTCCCAAATCCACACTATGCTCCTGCCTTCTTCCCCCTCCTTGTGCAGCTGAGGGAGCCGGCTGCTCAATAGACATCAGTAGCTATTTATCCTCCCTGTCCCCGTTTCATTGTCTCCGCCTCCCACTGAAGCACATATTGTATGACAGCTGAAAAGCTTGGGTCTCAGCTCTTCATGAAGCTACTTCCATCACGCTTCACAATCAAAGTCAATCCACTTCTTTATAGCCCAAAATATCATTCCTTTTTTTTTTTAAGATGCTTAAAGAACAATAGTGGGTGCATCACATGTAGCCTACCACAGTCTTATCAAAGCCTATCAAACTCATTGTGTATTGTATGAACCAAAAAATGATTTAAAACACTATTAAATGAGTAAAGATCAACAGGACAACTGTGGATATCACAATGATATGAAACAGCCAGGATTTTCTCCAGCATCATACTCACTTAGTAGTAGAAATAAAATCAGGCTTAAAAAGAAACTGAAAGAAATATAGAAAAATTGAATTTTACTACAAGCTAAGATGCCTTTTATTTCAAATGACAGTTTGCTTTCTAGATATATTGTTCAGTTTATCTGCTTTGGAATAAACAAAATCAGCTAACTGCATTGAAAACATTGGAACATCATCTATAAATTATTATTATTATTATTATAAATGGAATAAATTGTACTATAAATCTCTCGCTGGTCATAGAGGGTTGAAGCAAGGAGGTCCAGCATGCTCCAATGAAGGGGTGGGGCAAACATCAGAGTTGGGAATGGTTTAGAGTCAGTCTAGTGAAAAACACTTATCACAGTGAGCTTGTCTCATTCAGGCAGCAGTGGTTAAATAGAAAAAGGCCTTTGATAATTCAGCTTCTGCAAATTATACAGTGGGGATATTGGCACAAAACCTGCTTTGTAAGCTTAGCATAGGAGGTTTCTCAGACAATTATACTGCATGTGTTTGATGTTTAAACAATGTTAATTATTCAGAGATATGTTAGAATTATTCAATGCTAAAACAAGTTTTGTAGCATTTGAAAGATACAAGACTATGGTTGAAGCAGTATAGAATACTGTATAATAAGAAACTGATCATTCTGGGTCAGTTTGATACTGCAGCCACCCGGTTATATCAGCTTTATAATTCGTTTTTGTATAATTTGATCTTGTCATTTTATATCTCTGATCAGGTCAACTTAACTTAGCATTAAGAACCAGCTTTAAACAGATAATGTATAGTTGTGTTTCTCTTTTCGGAACTAAAAAGACCTTACTAAGACATCAAAGTCATTGTAACCATACACATGTACAGTATAAACAGCTATATACAGTTCTCTATGTACGAGTAAAGAAAATTTAGATTGTTGATTTGTGAAACTAGATGGTAACTCTGAATTTCAACAAGAGCTTTGTGTTAAGGGATTTGTGTGCATGTGCGTGAGTGCGTCTATATAGGAAGCACATACACAAGGGCAGCCATGTTGAAGTGTGCTCTTTAATGATCATTGCTGCTCCACCACAACAGTACAACCCCTGGTGGGCTCTTACTCGAAGCAGGTGGTATAAGACTTTTAAGGGAATACTCTCAAATAAGATGCTCTTTCACCACAAGATATAGTTATACAAATTGATATACAGAGGTCCCTCACCATATTATGGTTCAATGTCAGCATTTTTTTTGTTGCATAGGTTATTTAATATTTTAATGTATTTTTATATTAATTTTGATAATTATGGATTTTCCAGATTCATGTCAATTAAACATTCAGCGCCTTCACCGCCTGCTGCGCTTGCCACTGCATCCACGTGCCAGAAGAAGATTCCAACGGTGGTTAAAAAAGTTGAACAGCTGGACATGCTTAAGTAAGGAAAAAGCTGTAGCGCTCTATGGCACCACAAATAAATGATTCAATCTTGGGTTCAGTATATCAAAAAGGTGAGAATTCATTAATAATTTCATGTTGTGAAAATGATGTAGGTTTTGGTAGTGTATACACTTAACGAGGGACCACTGTATACAGTATGTGTTTTTTTTTATATATTAAAGACGGCAACACAAACATAAGGATCTTGAAAGCACTGTATTCAGTAAAAATGATTCATACCGCAGACTTGAGGGCGAGGTACTCCTCTGTTCCATGCTCCACACCTTTGAAAGCTGTCAGGTAGTCATAGCTGATGATCGCCGTCTGCATCATTAACAATATGAGAGAGATTGTGAGATATTTTAAGTTAAGCAACACATAAATAATTAAGTCTTTAAAAAATAGCAAATGTTTTATTTCACTATAAACATTCAAAATGTTGAAAATAATGAGATACATGATTTTCAATATGAAAGAAGCATTTGAGTGGCAGGTAAAAGGAGAGACACTCAACTGTTGCTGCTGCCCGTCCAAACCTTATCACACTCAGGTCATTGATATCAAACTGACTGGTGTAGATGTAAAACCCAGAGGAGGCGAACACTGCAGTGGCCAGTGAGGTGCGTTTGAGCAGCCGAACAGCCATCAGGGTCACGGTGGTCGCACAATAGAACTGAAAGATTAAAAAGTCCATTTGAGGCCATTTTATTAATGCTCTCCCAAAGTATGTTCTCTCAATTTCTCTCGAGTACAGTGAAAAAGAAATCAAACAGGATTTAAATGTAATGAATAACTCAAATTGAGTCATGAGCTCCTGTAAGTGCTTTGCTGTACTTGAGATCTTCTCAGTACATTCAGAAACAATACAATCTTTAGATTGGACAAACAAGTCTCAGCTAAAGGAAGAGCTCTGCGTTACTCATATGATAATCTGAGGAGCACAGAGGTCTCCTGGTGAGAGGATTCTACATTTAACTGAATGTATTTGTATACAAGAAGGCCATTTCGTTCCTACCCTGAGAAACTTGAGACTTTGCTGTGTTAGAATTCTGGTTTACTTTTGCATAGTCTACAAAACAAGCATTTGTCTTAAAGTCATTCCTGTGCCCTTCTTACCATGGGGTTGGATTTGTTTCTTCATTATCTTCATCTTCAAACTTTTCAAATTTTTTTTTGATTGAAATCATTTTCTTTATTAAAGTGAAATGTAGCTTTTCTACAGATTTAATCATTTAGACACATTTCACGCGTAGGCGAGTGCTTTACCATTGGTGAGACGTGTTTAAGTGAAAAGCGCCCCAACAAAATCGCCCTCAACATGACCACATACAATTCTCTGTCCTTCCTTGCTCCAATGTCTCCCACAGACACCACTAAACTTATCTCAGATATGAAGTCAACTACCTGACACCTGGACCCCATCCCAGCTCCCCTTCTTCAAGCCTGCATCCCTCCCTACTCTCACACCACTAATCACCTCCATCATAAACTCCTCCCTCAGCTCTGGCACTGTTCCACTCTTAAACCAGCCACCATCACTGGCCTACTGAAAAAACCTGGCCCCGACCCGACAACCTCTACAACTTCAGACCCATTTCCAACCTCCCACTTCTGTCAAAAACACTGGAATGTGCCATCATTTCACAATTACAGCAATATCTTGTTAACTCCCAACTGTTCAAAACATTTCAATCTGGTTTCCACCCCCCAGTACAGAAACAGCCCTCACCACATCACCCACGTCCTCAAAGAACTCCATTGGCTTCCTATCACACTTCGGATACAATACAAGGTTCTCCTCATCACCAACAAGTCCCTCAATAATCAGGCCCCCTCATATCTCACCGACCACCTCCACTGTCCAACCCGCCGCCTCAGATCCTCCGATGCCAACCTCCTCACTCCCTTCAGGACAAAGCACCGAACCCTGGGGGACTAGCCTTCTCTGCTGCCCCCACACTCTGGAACTCACTCCCTCAATCCATCAGGACTCAGTCCAGACTTTCAAATCACTCCTCAAAACTCATCTGTTCAAAATGTCCTTCTCTTCCTAGTATTCCCTGTCCTTCAAAATTGAGTGTATGTTTATTCTAAATGTAAAGCGTCTTTGTGTGTCCGAAAAAAGCGCTTAATAAATATGATGTTTATTATTATCATTATTATTTATTATTATGGCTGCCCGTTACACCATATTGCAATGTTGGAATTTTTTGTATATTAAGGAGCCCCATTGGTGTATGGTTTGAAAACTAAACAAGCAAACAACTTTCATGAAAATTAAGAGTTGAAAGATAAAAAAAATGTTAGTTTCATTACAAAATGATTGTCAGTGTTCCTACCTGGTTCACAGCCGCCCAACTGTTCTGTATTGGACAAGTCGCAATTTCCAGGGACCTCTGCCTGAGGAAATATTTGCAAAAGGGTTGTCACAAGAACCAATACTTTGGTACCAATTTAGTACACGTGTGCTAATAATACAAGGATTTTTTTTTTTTTTTTTTTTTTTATAAAAAGAATTTTCATTTTTATCAGTTGAAGTTATAAGTCCCAATTATCGTTATTGGGAAAGATAGTCCTTACCACTGTTTGAATGTATAATAGTAGCAGATTTAGTATTTATTTGCAAATATATATATATAACACACGTTTTGGTTAGTTATTATACTTAAAGGCCGCTCAACCCTGTTTTTATTATAGTTTTTGGTTGGGTTCATATTTTTGTGCATCTATAAGAAAAAAATGATTCTTTGAATGTGATTTTACTCATTCTTGGTTTTGTTATTTTATAAAGTTGTGTTAAAAGTAAAGACATGTTGTTGATATTGGAATTGACTACTGGAATTGTAGTATTGTGACAACCCTACCATACAAATATATATTTGCATTGTTTTTTAATTTTGATAGCTAAGGATGAAGTATAAGTTTGTTCTTGGAGGTCTCTCAGTGTATTTTCTCAGAGTTTATCCTAATTATAAATCTATAATAGTAATACTGTGACCATCAAGAGTTATAGATGACTATATATCAGTATTATTAAGTGTCAGACCCTAATTATTTTGCCAACCCTTCAGAAATAAAAACAACAGTTTGCTGATGAGTAAACAAAAGAAAACTAAGAATAAACAATAGATGAAGCAGGGAAGACCAATTTTACAAATGTACTCACTTTGATATCATTTAGTTTTACTACAAATAATTGTTCTGGGTTAAATGTGGGAAATTAAACATATAAACAAAAACAGGATTGTAAAAGCAGTAAAACATACATAAATTTGTATTGAGGTATTTTTCCAAGTATCAAAGCTACTGGAAGACAAGGACTAGAGTGCAATACCAAAAGAAAAAATACTCCAAAATGATTATCAATTCAACAACATTTTTTTTACAAAAAGCTTCAATGAAGAACAATCAAAAGCATTATTTTGATTCATTTTTTATTTGATTTAACTTTTTTTGCTCTAGCAACTTTCTTTTTTTTCATTGTTGTTTATTTTAACTTTTTTTTTTTTCCAGTTAAGTGAGGCATGTTACATCATACTTTATTATAATCTCTGCTGAAAGTTGCATGTATATTAGCCTAGTATAGCCTGTATATTGTTCAGAAACATCTGTGCAAAATTAAAATATCCAATATTTTTTTATATTTATGTATTTATTATACATCCATTATATTATATTAATAATAATATTATCCCTAATGTATGGATTGATTCATATGTTGATTCATTCATTGTATTTTTCGTTATGCATCCTAACACTTCAATATTTGACTCTAGTCGTCATAGCCATTTATAATATTTTGACTTGGACAGAGATAAACTAACATTTATGATTGTTAGCCGATGTTATGACAACTCTAGTCCAGTATGGGTCATTTCATAACATGCCTCGCCAGACAACGTGAACATTTAAAGCAGACGTAAAGTACAAACATTATCACAAAAATAAACTCGCGTTAGAATTTGTAAGCAATGTGTATCGTGACAGAAGCTGCTACCTTTAAGGGTCTCCAGTCGTGATTCCGTACCTTCTACTTGCCCGTTTTGTTTTGACCTCGCTAGTTTTCATAATGACGCGTGGTTCTATGGGTAATGAAGTCCAACGTGGTGAAATACAAACCAAATCTATTAGGATGAAGATTCAGAGATGGTTTTGCTTTTTGGCAGATATAAACACAATGAGCGTGTATTGATTAAGACTGTCGGGATGTTGTACAAAGAATTCGTATCTTCGGTATATCACGTTTATGACACGCAAGAACTACAGTACCGTCGTGGGAAAATGACGCAATCGGCAACGCAGATGACACGTGTATTTGTCAAAAAATTTTTTTAATTACAATGCATAAGCACCACAATTTTGTGTGGTAAATAAAAATGATAAACCATGTCATAATAACCATGAATAATAAACAATTCATTCATTCATTATTGGTGAAACTGCTCTGACGTAATAAGACGATCCTCGAAGGGGCGGAGATCTACGAGTGCTGAGCTTCTCTACGCTGCCCACCGTGTTTTCATAATTATGATTCAATTATTATGTCTGTATTTACTTTGGTATTTTATATATATAGACAGCACTGGAGTATAAAGTGGCCTTCTGAAAAAAAATGTGAAAGTTGTATGTAGACAATCAACTCATTTAAAAAAAAAAAGAAAAAAGAACTTCAGCACAAACAACACAATTTCCCTTGAATCAAGTGTATGCAGGTTCTTTCTTTCTTTTTTTTAAGCCCCTTGGCCCAAGTGTGTACAACGCTCAATTCACCTCAACCTTATTTATAAAGCACTTTCAAAACAACACTGGTTGATAATAAGTGCTGTACAAGAACATACAAAGATCACTAAAATAAGTAGTTAAAAAAACTAGGAAAATAAGATACTAAATAAAACAAGCTGTAGCATGCAATGATAGAGTGTCGTAAATGAGTTTTTATTTTGCATCCCCTTTACCTTCACATACATGAATATTTTATCATATCCTTCAGTCATTAGAAGATAAATGTGTGGATGATAAGGTTAGACTGCTTTTGGCAACAAAGCTTTTGATAATAATCCATTTAATCGAAAGTATTACTTTTAACTTTAACTTTTTTTAAATTCCTGGAGACAATGTAGTCGTCAATATCCCACTATTTCATGGAATTCACTCAACACACTGAAGAAATCAGGCTGCTTGGAGAAAAGAGGCGACAGGAACAAAGGCAACTATACAGTAAGCGTGCATCGAACGACAAGTGAAATAATCTTTAATCAAGGTTCCGACCAAGTAACTCTTCATTTCAGTAAGTGGAATTGATCGAAAATAAAAACACATGAAAGTTAGAAAATGAATGAACATGGAACGAGACAGCCTAATGTCTAGTGTGTCATATGCTGTAATAAGTGTTAAAGCACAAGATTTAATATGTGTTGAGAATTATTTGACAACATAACATTTGAATTGTATGTATTTTAGTTATACGTTGTACATTTTTGTATTAATTTATTGTGTTTGAGTAAATTCTTTGTGTTTTGTTTTGAGTTTAATATACTCATTACATTACAAGGTGATTGTTTGTGGTGACTGCCGAGAGGCAGGGGGACACCCCGAACAGGACGCCAGTCTGTTTCAGTGAACTAGGCCTAAACATTATGGAAGTATATTATTGCCATCAGAACATTGAATTAATTTCACATTTCAAATATTGTAACGTTTAATTTGTTTTGTTTTTTAACCTTTCAATATTTAAATTATTGAATTAAATTAAAAACAAATCCAACCTGACAATATTTGAAATGTTAAATTCAACTATACAATATTCTGATGGCACTGATATACTTCCATACAACGTAGTGTGAGCTCAACATCTTCCAGGCTGCAGCAAGGGTTACTTGCTGCAATACAAATTTAGTGAACTTTATTGAACTTGTTGTTTGGCAGTGTTACAAGGAATACGGTACTGTGACTGAACGGTTATCGACATTAATATCTGCATAAATCAAGGATTATATAACAGTTTTCATATAACGCCATGTCATCTTAAGGTGATAATATTTGAATGAAGTAAACATAAAGCATCTGTGAAACTCAAGCTGGAAATAAACCAAAAAGTCTCCCAACTTAATTCTCTTGCTCTTTTACAGTTAAAAGCCAAATAGTTATTTAAAAAAACACATCTATATTGCAATTGTGTAGCCTTCCATTGCCTCTGGTCAGTTATCAATTCACATTCATTCCTTATCTTTACACCTAAATTGGGTATCAAAACATTTCTGAGGGGAATCATTCTTGAAACCTTGGTCAGCAAACGAGTGCAGCAAGTCAACACCTCGTTGGCTCAGTACCAATAGTACATACAGAAGCATATAAACATATTTCTGATACTTTCAAATTATGTCATTTAATTTTAATCACGAAACTAATATAAGTTACATTTAAAAACTTTTCAAGTTATTTTGGCAGTGATAGCTTGAATTCCATCTTCGTTTGCATGGAGACAGGTGAACCTGCACAATCATTTCAGCTGCAGGACCACCTACAAGAAACACATAGGCATAACATGTTTCAATTCCCTTGTTTTATACGTCATACATATACATTGTTAAAAAAACAAAAATGTAAGTAAGTAAAGGAAACAAATGATAACATATGAAGTGTGTGTGATAATGTGTGTGTGTGTGTGTGATGAAGTGTGTGTGTGTGTGTGTGTGTGCGTGCGTGTAAAGAGATTTCATCATATAATTAATATGCATGTGTTGTATTTATCTTGTGTGTGTGTTTGTGTGGATCGTGTGCTGTAGACACCCTGTTAGCAGCCTCCAGTGAACTGATAAGTGTGCCCAGCTCCTCCTTGCTCATCTCCAGAGTGATCGGACGTAAAGCTCCATCCTCTCTGACGTCCAGGCAGAGATTGAGCAGAGGTGTCTGGAGAGTTGATATCTTGTCACTGGAAAGAGCCAACTACAAGCACACAGAAATATGATTTGTAGCTCTATTTAATTAAAAGTTTTTCTAAATAATATTCAACATAAAAAACTTCAAGTCATGGGATTAACTGAGCTGTAGCCTTTTTTTTTTAAATTAAATAAATAATTAATATACATTTAATAATAAAAACATAAATGATAATGCACACAGACACACAAGCCAAAAGAACAACAATGACATAAGAAAAAATAATGTGGTAAAACTGACCCTCTATCAAAGAATACATACACATGTTTTATCCGAGAGATCCTTTGCTGACCTTAAGCTGCCAGTCAAAGTCCTGGAGAGTATTTCTGGACTTGTTGGTTGCGTGCATCAGAGCCTGACGAATCTCCTCCTCTCTAGCTCTTAGAACGCCAAGCAGAGCTTGTGCGTGATTTTTGTCTAAACCAGACAGACTAGCCAGAACCTGCACACAGTTAGAATCACACAAAGTCATTTAGATCCAGCAAAGAGGTCCACAATCTTTACACTGAAGCTGGATGATGGATTTGTATATCTAACAGATATGTACCTGACTTTTAACCCGTCATACCATTCCTATTAAACACTTAAAAAACACACACTTTGGCCTGTACAAAATTCATACAACAATTACAAATAAAAATCTTCAAAATCATATTTGATCCAATATTCACCATCTTTAACTAGTTGCCCTTGGTCTACTCACGTCCTGATCAGAACTGTCGTTTCCCACTGCTAGACGAAACACTGCTGCTAGAGACTCCAGACACTCTTGCCGCATCCAGGTCCTGTCATCTTGTTTGGTTAGCAGTCGTCGACAGCCAATGGTGTCAACAGCCCTTTGACAGAGCTGCACATAAACACAATTGATATTATTGTGCTGAAGACAAAGATGAGATAACAAACATTTAACACAAAATCAACGACTTAAACGTGAAAATGCATCGCAAGTTATGGGAGACAGTATTTTGTTTAATGCATTATATGTGTTTAGATACTGAATTCTATTGTTAACAGTATTTTTTAATGCATTATATGTGTTTAGATACTGAATTCTATTGTTGGCTTCGCGTGTTAGCTATGCGTTTTACTTTCTTATAAGTTTCACGGGAGCTTAGGTTCTCAAATTGATCATTTTAAACCACCTACTAGAATCTCACAGACTGTACTTACAGTGATAAATTCTGTAACGGGCAGTTTGCTCGCCTCTTCCATGTTTTTATTTTTTCCGTATAATAGCCGATCAGTCCATGCTGGATCAGCTGATTCTGATCATGTGATCTTATTTTCTTCTTCTTTTCAATAGGGCGACAACTGGTTTATTACTGCCCCCCACTGGTTATGATTGTTATTATCAATAAGAGTTGTTCGAAATGATCAAAGTGGTCTAGTTGTTCGTAGTATGAACATTGTTTTTATTTCGATTTTCCATGTTCGTTTTCCCCCTACTGTTGCTTTCTATATTTATGATTTTTGAACAACTTATAATAATAATAATAAGAATTCTCCTATTTTGTTTTACTTGTGTTTTTCTGATTATGAAAGCTTCTTCATTTATTTTGATAGCGCGATGTATAACACATTGCTAAATTTTAGTCTGAAAATTACTTGCAGATTTATCTGATTTAAAAAGAGAAGGTTAATGAATGACAGAATGGATCTATGGATAAAATGGTCGAGATTGGAGTTGTTATAGGCAAGTTTAGTCTTTCAGCAACTGCCAGAAATATCGCAAGTTGCACTTTTTTTTCCGCAATATAGAAAAAACCAAGGTTACACCCCGTGAGAGGGGACTTCTGCAAAAGTGGCAGCTGTTCTGGTTAAGGTTACTAAATTGTGTGTTTCCCCTGATGTGTGTCAGTTTTCACTTCTGTTTACTTTGTGTTTAGTCTGTGAGATTCCTCTAGCAGACGATGAGCGCCTACAGTCACAGTTCGTCTGAGGACGTTGACAACCATCTCAAAAGTTTGCGGTAAGACTTAAGAAACATCCACTAATTTGTCTGTCTGTAACATCTTAATGTTATTATCTATCACCAAATAAGAGCCTTGTTCTCAATACGATTTCGGCAGGAGTGATTTGCATAACTTGTAAATACTGAAACCATTACAATACATGTTAAAGGCCCAGAAAGATAAAATGTTATCACTTCGTCTGAAAAGCTCACCAGTTCCTGTTGAGCAGAATGAGGGATGAAGTGAGACTTTCAGGGTCTGTGTTACAGTGGTTCTACTTATACCTTTCTGGGCGCAGCTTTAGTGTGTCTGGCAAATCAAAAAAGGCCTCAATCAGTGGATCTGTTGGGTGGAATCTGTCAAAGTTCTGTTTTGGGTCCTCTATTATTTTGCTACTTGATTCCGTTGGGTAAATTCATTAAAATATTTCCTGATGTTTCTTACCACATTTTTGCTGGTGATATCAAGCTTTAGTGCTCTTTTTAATCCAACTAAGCCCCAGAGGTTGAACTACTTATTCAATTATTTGCTAGAAACCAAACAATTGCTAAGTAAAAAAAAATCCTTGTAATTAAATGTGGAGAAAACTGAAATTGAAAATGTCCTTGTTTGAGTCATACTTAGGTGACTTGGCCCAGTCTGTCAAACTGAGCCTGAGAAACCTGGGTGATGTATTGGACAAATACATGTCTGTAGTACAACACTGCAAAAAAATGACCAAAAACTGATCCCTGAACCCTGGTCTGTGAAAAACCCTTACAAATATAAATCACTTACCGGTATTTACTTGTAATTTTTTGACACTTGGCAGCCATGAAGAAGGAAGGTTAGGTGTGGGGTTAGTACCTCAGGCCCATAAAAAATATTTGTGATATATTTAATTGACACAGAACTCTAGATATACGACCATATGCACAAATTCATACAATTTCTCCCATTTAGGTGGTACCATTATGACCTATCACGTCATGCCGCTGAGGCTCTGCTCTTGTCTAATGGAAGTGATGGAAGCTACCTGCTGAGGAATAGCAATGGTGGACCAGGACACTTTGCTCTGTCTGTCAGGTCAGTCAGTCAGTCAGATCATGATAAAAATAATATTAAAAGTAGAAACATGTTTGAAATACAGGATCTAGGTCAAGTCTGTTTTTTATTTCATGTATCACAGATATTTACCAAGCAAAGCCTGGATTGCTAATAAAATTCAACATTCTCTGAAAATGAACATGCATATGGAAATAAAACAGTATGAAATTCTAACTCAAACCTTTTACAAGCATTCTATGAAAGACGGCATGGAATTCATACGCTTATTAATATTAATATCTAGCATCTGTTTACATTGTTTCAATGGAATTGCACAACTCATGAATTTTAATGTGGAGGAACTGATGGCAACCACAAAAGTGAACAAAAGCTAAACTAGGAACAACACTTTAATTTCTTTTTGTGTTTCTATATAACAAAACAGGGCCAACAACTCTGTGAAGCACTTCCATGTGACACATGTAGATAACAGTTACGTGTTTGGATTCAACATGTTTTCCACCCTGCAAGACTTCATCAGCCACTTTGCTAATCAGCCACTAGTGGGCAGTGACACAGGTTAGTCTGCATTTCTCTATTGCATGTAGATCAAGATGTGACCCGCAATTACACTCTTGATAAAAAAAGAAAAAAAAAGCTTACATAGACTCAGGATGGGGGCTAAACTACATTTTTTGAGTCCCAAGAGTGTTGGGATCACAGCAGTTGAGTGCATATATACGTAATCAAATACATTTCAATTCTTTCCCTTGTCCATATCTTCAAAGATAA
The DNA here is from genome assembly GCF_982586985.1 of Callionymus lyra. Classification (NCBI taxonomy): domain Eukaryota; kingdom Metazoa; phylum Chordata; class Actinopteri; order Syngnathiformes; family Callionymidae; genus Callionymus; species Callionymus lyra. Next base: position 23,356,134 of record NC_141835.1, read on the forward strand.
TTTCATACAATTTGGTCAACCACTTGACATGCCTAAACCAACAGCATCCACCTAGTCCCTCCTAGAGTGACTCATATACTTCTTTTAGGTAGAAAAAGGGGTAAAGAAACTAAATGTTTTCTACAGACACATTGCAGTTATTTGATGTGTGTTAATACATTTTTTAATTTATATATTAAAGGAACTCTCCTGGTTCTTAAGTGTCCATACCCCTGGCAAGTGGAGGAACCGTCCATCTATGAATCTGTGAGAGTCCACACAGCTATTCAGATGGGACGCACAGAAAGCGACCTAGTGGCGAAGGCACCATCTGTGAGAGCAAAGGACAGGTGCATCACCTGCATAAAGAGAAAGTTTGTTTTTAACTGTATCTGTGTTTTTTATTTCAGTTAGGCACAAAAGAAGGCTACCTGGTGAAACAAGGATTATTTGTGAAGGTTGGTCGCCTCGAACGTCTCATGATGGCCTCATCATCTGATCGTCATTTCTTGTGTGCAGACGTGGAAGCAGCGCTGGTTCACACTTAGCAGACATGAGCTAAAGTACTTCAAAGACAAGATGGTGGGTGTGTCTCTGCATTGTTATGTTACATTTCTTAATCTGTTATTATCTGTTACAGTCTGATGAGCCAATCCGAACTCTTGACCTGAGAAAGTGTTCTGCCATCCAGTTCGACTACTCTCAGAACCGAGTCAACTGCTTCTGGTAGAAATAAAACCTTCATCAAATTCATGTTTCCTTTTCCCTGCAGTAAGAACTGAATAAACAAGCACTAGACTGAATTATTTGGCGTGGAGGTCTTAGGGAAAGTAAAATTGAGTTTGATTTCTTTGGAAGTTAAGTTTGAATTCTTTGCGCTGAACTTTGTTTTTTGCAGATGTTTAATTCTTGTGTATATATTGTGCATTTGCCACAGAAAACATGTAGGTTAAAAAAAACTGGACGTTTTATGTCTCCAGTTTGGTGTTTCCTGACAGGACCTTTTTCCTGTGTACAAAGACAGCTGTGGAAACAGACGAGTGGATCACGATCCTCAGATGGAAACTAGTGAGTGTTTTTATGTGTCGATGGACCCAATTCATAACTATGTACATATTCTGAAGGTACATTTTTGAAACATCTGCTCTTGTCCAGTCACAGATTCAGAAAGGACAGTAACTACTTGCATATGTGGAAATCACTAGACGGATGGTCAAAAAAGAAATTCATGAAGAAGAAGACCAAGCAAATCTAGAAAATCTTCATGCTTATGACAGCTGTGTAAATAAAATAAATAAATATTGGTGTGATTATTGACTCAGGCATGAATTAAACTCACTTCAGTAATATTATATATTTTCATGTTTTTTTAATTTTTTTATTTATCAGTGATGGTTGTGTATTGCCACAGTAGTTAAGAAAATATTTACCAAATCAAGTTGAATTAAAAGATAATGATTTACTTAATTTTTTTTTACATATTGTCTTTTTCTTATATAAAAAGAAACAAAAACATCATTGACAAAACCATTATAATGGCTACCTGAATGTTATCTATCATCCATAAGCAAGGGTTCAATTTCTAAAGCAAACAACAGTGGGAACAGAGAACAACCTTGAAAAGTAGATCTTTGTAGATGAAAGGGTTTTGAGAGTGTTGGGATCACAGCAGTTGGGTGCATACACGTAATCAAATACATTTAAATTCTTGCCCTTGTCCATATCTTGAAAGATAATTCCATAAAATTTGATCAACCACTTGACATGCATAAACTGACAGCAAAGCTGTGTCTTTTTTAAAAAAAATTCTTTTTTTTAGAATCCGTTATTAGTCCCGCGAGGGAAAATCGGTAGTGCTTTTGACAGCCATTCACACATACTGATGGGAGTAGGCTGCAGGTCTTTTTCATGACCTTTCTCAAATATGTTAAAAACCCTTCTTATATATCCTTTCTTTTGAAGAATAAAACCTTGTTCATATTTGATAAGCGATTGAAAATATATTTTTCTTAGTCTCTTCATCAAGCTGTTCTTTTTTATAAACTTCTATTAGTAAGTCATCAGGTCCAGGTGCCATTCTCCTATTCATATTTTCTATGATTTAAATAGATCTGCAGTTCTTACCTTGATCTTTAAGATAATATAGTTTTCATTTGTTTTTTTTGGGAAGAATTAAGATTTTTTTTATTGATTTTCAATATTTAGCTTTGTTTCAGATGTGCAGATCAGCGAGTAAAATTCTAAATGTCTTTGTTACACAGTTCCACTGGTTATGTAGTTCAATCACCTTCTTACATCGATTACAGTATGCCTTCTTTATTCCCAAAACATTTTAAACTAGACATTAATATATCATACTTGGTCCTGATCATTTAGAGCAGGGGTGGCCAAAGTGTTGCATAAAAGGATCACAGTGGGTGCAGCTTTAAACCTTTAACCAATCAGTTCTCTCTCAGGAGTGTAATGAGTTGCTTGTTTTATCTGGAACCTTACTGGTATGCTTGATTGGTTGTTTGGAACAAAAACCTGCACCACCTTTGTGGACCAGTTTGGCCACCACTGATTTAAAGGTATTAATGTATTCAGAACTTTTACTCTTTTATTAAAAACTTAAATCTATGCCTTCTAATTAATCCTTTCAAAGTCTGTAATTTTGCTTTTTCGGACTTTTGTAACAAATAATGTATACTAAATAAATGTTCTCAATGAACACATTTTTTTATTTTTATGAGTCAATTTGGAAGTCATGACACACAGGGGGGATAGGTGGATTGCCTCACATCAGCTAAATTAACCCATCACCACTGTTGTGCCAAAAATATGTTAAAATAAAAGTGTTTGTGACATTTTGAAAAATAACATCTGAACAAAATAACAGGGGTTAAAATTTGCCATTTATTCAGATTCAGACACGATATGGTGAAACACATTGTCAAAAGAAAGAGTGATAGCGAGCAAGAGCAAAAGATAAAGAGAAGAAGCAATTAAGGAACGTCTCAGCCGAGCTCCAAGAAGACTAGCATTGTTGACAAATATGGGCTGATGCAGCATGATCTGACCATCATTATGTGACTTCCACCACTTGTCTTAGTTCCTCTATAAGTGGAGCAAGCTCCTTCTCCAAACTCATGATCAGACCTGAAGGCAAAAAGGCCAAAACTGTAACTGATAAACATTGCATCTGACATCTGATACATTTCTATTTGGATCTGATTGATCCATTTTCACAAGAACATGTTGCATTGAAACTAATATATAACTTTTAATTAATGAATTTACCTGTGTTAGCATTGCTGTCAGCAATGAAGCTGATGACAAGCGGTAACCGGTTAAACTGCACAATCTGATGAACAGAGAGAGCAGAAATGTTTGTTTTTGGTTCACTTGCTAATGAAATCAAGCTCTTTATAAGATACTACATATACAAGGAGATTCCTATATTAATGCCACAGTTGGGAATGTTGTCAGAGTAGAAACATCAATTTGAAAAGATGAAACATAAAAACATATTTAATTTAAGTGTGGGGCTGCCATTGTGGAAATATCTACAGAAAGCTTGTAAACATAAAGGTTGGATTATATATGGAGTAACACTGCATGCTTGACCTGGTAGGTGCTGTAATAACAGATGATGCTCTTGTTCTTGGAAAGACCCAACTTGCTACCCTGATCCGTCGCCAGGGCGAAGGTGGACAGGAATCCTGGCCTCAGGGCATGGACTGGAGTGTTATCGTTAGCGACTGATGAAAAGAAAGAAGAAAATATAATAATACAAACACCTTTACCATGTAACAAATGTCAGTTTATGTGATAAATACATTTCTGACAACACACCTTTGATCACTGGAACACCATCCCGGTCAGTCATTACTATGGCATGAAGTCCTTCAACGCTATAACAAGAGACGGATTAGTGGCATGATGATGGCAAGTATCAAAGAGACAAACCTTTGCAGCTGCTTGTACAGGTACCTCTTAAAGTCCTGAAAATTGTTTTTTTTACAGTTAAACATAAATAAAACCCAAGAGAGAAAGAACAATTTCTGATGAAAGCTGAATTTAAGAGCAAAAACAATAATAATAATAATGACATAACACAACAGTAATACATACATGTTTAAAAAAATAAGAAGAACATATTAAGACTATGTGTATTGTTGCCCAAAACACGCTTAAAATCTAGACTTGTTTTGTCACTAAAAAAATAATGAAGTCGGTTTAGCCGAGACAACAACAAACCACCACAAAGGACTCTAATTCATTGAAAGTGAAAAAATAAGAAAATAAACTCACGTCAGCCATGTTGAATAGCTTCTTGGTGTGACTGTCGAGACATAATCATATATTTGAAGTCAAAAGAAAACTGTTTTTGGGACAATCGTCTTAGTGATTTAGCAACTTCCCTTTATTTTCCCCCATTTTAACTTTAGTCCACAGCCACAGTTTGCTAATCACAGTTACATGAGTAAATAACGCATTATATATATTACTAACCTTTTCCTTATTCCTTGTTTCCAGCTGATTGTGTTCAACGCAACGCTGTCACACCGCCGCATTCACAAGAACAGATCACATGACTGACGTTTTTTCCCCACAGTAAACGTCATTTACCTTGTCATGTGAAGTTATATCGCCACCTCACGGATAGGAGTATATGTTTTTCATATGCACTATAGACATAAACTCGAAAAATAACACGAAATATAAAATAGAATTAATCTTTGAGCGGACTTTAAAAATACTCGTTTGTATATAGCTCCTATATTTGTTTTATAAATAATATTTTTATAAACAGGTTCATCTTACAACGCTAGATGGCACCATATAATCACTTTTTTTTAATAACGTAAAAGCGTGATCCAGATAATTTACATTCAAAAGTTTAAAATGTTCATGAGCTACGTTGAAGAGTTTATGTTTATGTTTATGTTTTTTTAACCAAGACAGACGGTAACATTTGGACTGTCCTCTTGTTAGTAATTATTAAGTATTTAACTTAATAATGTTAACTTTATAATATTAATATTAACTTAAATGAAGAAGAGCGCTAGTATCTTCTTAATGTGTGTTTATTTGCTTTTCCTGTATCTTTATGTTTCTATGTTATCTTGTTCGTAACATAAGTGAATTTATTTACCTTTTTGAAACAATCGTACTTTTTTTTTTTCATATACATAATTCGAATACAATCGTATGATTTTCAACCACAATCAAACATTTTTAACTTTGGTAAACCACATTATAAACTGCAATTTAAAAAAAAAATCTGTATTCAAACCATTTTCAAGGAGAGACTATGACTATCAGCTGGCCTCGGTACACCTCTATTTCCCTTGGAAAGTGTTGGATGATGTAGCCAGGGAGTGGAAAGTTCTAGGCCTTCCTGCTGAAGCTTCTGCCGCATGACCACCTGATCGGCAACTTGATCAATATTTTGTGATGGAATGTATTATACTGCTCTGCTGTCTGAGTTATAAACAAATCAATATTTAACTAGCAATCATTTCACATGATAAATATGAGTAAATTGCTGAGAATTAAAGTAGCGTGATCAACAAAGCTCTCCTTTGCGCTGCACTTGACAAGCTCACATTCTAACGTTATGAGTAGAAGAAGGTTGTTGGGCCCTGATGAGTTAAGCTGAGTTGTCCCTCAATCGTGAACAGACCATGACGAGGAGGACGACAGGTGTTTCAACAACACGGCTTGCTGCATGGAGATCGGCCATTAGGTATGAGAGAGCGATCCAGGTAAGTATCTCTTGCAGACAACATGGCCCTCCTTCAGTGCACTTGACTGGCTAACTTCTATATTGTACTGATGAGGTAGAGGAGATCCACAGAGGCGACCCTCCTCAGGATGAGGAGGTTCCGGCATGCTACTTGGCTGAAACATCAACAGTTTTTTTCTATATTCTGCCAGGATTATGCTTGGAGGTCCGGTGTGGGAGATTTCCTATGATCAAGCCGTGATGGCCCTTGCGGGGCTTGCTGACACCGCGATGGGGGGCGCTGGGGACCGCTGTGGGGGCGTCGGTTTGTTGCGCCTTGGGGGTGAGACTTTTTTGCATGTTTTCAAGTCTTCGCTGCTAATGCTAAGCTATCATGTTCCGCCAGCGAGTTTTTGCCTCTCACCAAATTACTTAAAGTGTTGTCTAACACCTTAGTCTGTTTTTTCATAGCTGGATCTGTCCACACAGTTGAGGGAAAGGCCCCGATCACTGTCTTTCATTGCCCATTAAGATACAGATGTCCACAAGACCTGCTCAATCAGCTGTGTTTACTTTCACTTCCGTGTTGACATTTGTGCTGGCCTGGCTGGATTTGCCAATTTCTCATCAAATATGGAAACCCATTTTGCTGACGTTGCCCAGAGGCTGTTTCCCCCCATACAACAGTCGGCCAGTTCCAGGTTTGGTGTCCCCATGTTTCTGGGCCGGAGTGCCATGGAGCGGCGCGTCACGGCGCAATTGTGCACCAAGAGTTTCTCAGGAGAAGAGAAATGATTTTGCCTGAGAATCGAGGTCATTATTCTGCTGCAGAAGGTGACTGGAGTCAATGAGAGCAAGTAGGGTGAGGATCTTGACCTATCTGGACTACTGGTTGATCCTAGCCAGGTCAGAAGCAGAGAGTCACACTCAGATACATAGAATGTGTTGAGCCACATTGCCACTCTGACTCCAGTTCAGCAGTTGGTTCACCTAGGGGTTCTGCTGAATACAGAGGAAGGATGTGCATGCCTACCGAACACGTGTATCCAGCCCAATCTCTGACTGACAACACACTTGCTGGAAGCTCCTTGCATGTGAGCAGGTGCTGCTATTATGTCCCTCCTGGGGCTCATGGCAGCAGCTCACACAGTGGTGCAGCTGGGCTTGCTGCAAATGAGGGAGCTTCATAGATGGTTTGGTCATCTCAAGCTAGAACCCAAGCAGGACCAAGGTTGAAAAGCGTGCCTTACCACATGGGTTTATACAGGACAAACAGTTTTTGCAACTCTCAACCTGAAGGTTCATTTAGGTTGCGTCCTCGTTACACTCTGGTGTTCACAGACACATCTCTGAAAGGTTGGGGAGGCACTTCGGGTCAGATTTACACCAGCGGGGTCTGGAACAGACCGGTGTACAGACGCATCAACTGGCTAGAGTTTAAAGCATTTCACAACGTCCTGCTTGACCTCCCACCCCAACTGTCACAGTTCAATGTCCCAGCCCTTCTGAGTGTGGCAAAGACTTGGCTGTGGGCAGACCGTCACCTGCTCTCTCTCAGAGCTCAGCATGTGCTGGGCACACTAAATGTAGTAGCAGACAGACTGTTGAGGGGGGGTCTGTCCGAGTCTGTGGCTGCCGAGATATGGTCTCCGTTCGGTCACCCGGTGGCAGATCTCTTTGCCAGCAAGGAGAACTTAAAATGTCCTCTTTAGTTCTCCCTCAGGGTCTCGGATTGCCCTTCACTAGACGTGGACGCTTTGGCCCACTGGTGTTGGCTGGCCGGGCTACTGTTCGCCTTCCCTCTTGTGGCGACACTCAGAGTGTTCGCATCAGCCATAGCTACGAGGAGCGGCCGGTTCGAGGGTTCTTAAGCTCACCCACCCTCTGGTGGTGAGGTTCTTACGGGGGGCCCACAGGCTTCGAGGTCCTGTGAGGCCATCTAACCCTCAGTGGGATCTCCAGCTGGTGCTGGCTTCTCTCACAGGCCCAACCTTTGAGCCTCTTGACCGAGTCCCACTGGACATTTAGTTGTTTTTTGAGGTCTTGCTCTTTCTGGCGCTGATATCCACGAAGAGAGCAAGCGAGCTTTGTTGCTGGAAGCTCGACGTCATGTGACAGTAGCTCATACTTCAACAAATTCGACATTTAACTTATACAATATGAATAGTAAACTAAGAATCACTTTGACGCGTTGACAGTGGAGGATGAGGCTGGAGAGCGGACAGAGCAGGCAGGTTTTCCTTTGAGGTGGAGGTCGGAGTTACTGGACAGGCAGGTAGGCAGACAGACTGACAGGAAGCAATTTGGCCTTTCTAAAACTGGCTCTCCGTTGAGTGCCCACAGGTGAAGCTGATGAGGGGGGCTGGCCTCTCCTGTTGGGAGGAGTTGTGACAACGGATTTCGTTGTATAAGCTTGACGCACGCGCCAAAGCATCGGTTTTGTCCGACCAATCACTACCTAATACAATTGAAATTAAGAAGTAACTGTGGGTGAGTGATTGTGTGTTTTGAGTCGGTTTAAGTAAAAGTTTCAAATTAAGAAGTAGCTAGTTTAGCTATATTGGAGTACTCAACGATACCACGTGGATACCGTGTGTGTGTGAGAGAGTGCGATGTGATTCTGTATGAGAAGAGTATAAGGGAGAAAGTAAATAAAGTTAAAGTTAGATTAGATTGTTGAATGTATCTATGTGTAAATGGCCCTCTGATGCTGCTCACTGAGTCTTTTGAAAATAACTATTGGTATAAATGTGGATATTTAATATAAATGTTCCGAGGTGTTTTTCCAATGATACATGAAAAAAGTTTAATTGCAAATAATTTAATTTTGAATGTCCTACTATTAAGTGTTCTGCATTGTTGAAATGAAAATAATGATAAAAATGATGATGATAATATTATTATATTAATTACAAATAACTCTTCAGAGTCACATAGTTATTTACATGAGAAAAGACTTCAAAACAATCTTGAGTCAGTTCAACAGGACAAACTGCAGTAAATATACAGTACAAACCATTGATAATTATCAATAATTAAAGTGATATTTCACTAATTTTCTACTCACCATCATGTCGACTAAGGTTTGGATTATTTCCAGAATAATCTGTTATTTTTAGAGTTTTGGGTAAAAATGTAACATCAATAGTAATGTAGCAATTGAATACCTCCATACTGCTCGTCTGTAATATTCATTTTGTATTAAAGCATCGACAAAAGAAATTCAGGCCACTAACAACAAGCCTAAAATAGACTTATTTGGCAACAATTCCTCGTATTTGGATTTTTTTAAGTATGTATTTCTGGACGACGATGAAGACGAATACAACTCAGCTCCAGTCGCTACATTAGAATGAACATACATTTTTGCCCATAACTCTAAAAGGTAACAGATCACTGTCCCAACCCTTGGTGAACTATCATTAACTAACATTTTATTTATAGTTTGTTTATATAATGCATAAAGGCAAACAAGAGTGAACATTATATGGGATAATATTTAATTACAAAAGTCAAAACGGTTTTGAGAGTTTTCTTTCCGGTAAGAAACTGGTCCAAATGGCTCTTAGAGTGGTAAAGGTTGGTAAAGGTATCCCTGTACTAGGTAGTCCACAACATCTCAGACAATCCCCAATTTATGATTCAGCTTTTCATAATGGACATGCTCCTGCTGCTAGCACCACTGTAAAGAATATTGGTGTTTGCTTTGACCAGGACACACCACTCACTCATAAAACAAATATGACAGACTGCCTACTTCAACCTTCGTAAAAATTTCAAAAATCAGGTGTTTCCTTCCTTTGGACGCTGCCAAGAAGGTATTCATGCTTTTGTTACCTCAAGGGGATTAACTAGGATTAACTCGGGCTCTGAACCTTTTTGTTTTTTCTTAGCTGCTATAGGCTTAGATTGTTGCAGGAGGACAAGGACAAGGTTCTGCTTGAGGTTTCTTCCTACTAAAAGGAAGTTTTTACTCGCTCTGTGATTCACTCATTGTTGCGTTTCTGGGATCTGTTTTTCTTTTCTCCAATATAGTCTTACATAGACTGTAAAGTGTCTTGAGATAACTTGGTTATAATAAGCATTTTTCAATTCAATTCAATTTCATTTAGTTTCATAAGATCACACAAGATTACAGCTTCTGCTCAGTCCGCTAAGATTGTCAGAATGTAACCCGAGCTGTAACCCCATACTAAACGTTGACCCGCAAGAATCTGAGTCTCAATTTATGCATTAAACAGGTTAATTCTGGCGTTGTTCTCATAGTAGACTGAACCCTGTAACAACAGAAATATGCACAGCCGTACGACTAGAAGAGTGTGATTATATCTGCATGATCCTTCAGCAGGAATGGATGTGGACGATGATGTGTATATATCTGACAGAAAAAGAAGGAAAGGGAAGGACAGTCCCGTTGAGGAGCTGCCTTGTGCTTTTTTCTCTTGATTGTTTGGATAGGATAAAGCAAACAAATCCCACTGGCAAAGTGGTAAGCTGAAGACAAGTACTCCCCAAGCTCACACCATTCTCCTGCTACTTTACACTAAACCTTTCCAGATGATTTATGGTCTGCTTCTCTCCCAGGCTTGCTCCCACTCACCTTTTCACCAGAAAACGCTAACAGCATCTCTACTCTCTGTCATCAAATGGAGTGCTCGGCAGGCCAAATAATTTGCCTCAGTAGAAGTCTAATCTCGCGTGACTCCCCTCAGTCCCCCCATGGAAGACAAAAACTTTCACTTTTACAATGACACATGTTCTGATGCGAATATCTTTCCATGCTTTTGATGTAAAGTCTGGTAACTCACTTTTATTCCTGTAAGTTGAGAGTAGAGAGATATAATAAAATTACACCATGTAGTTTGCATCTTCATTACCTGTTACATACATGTTGTATTTAGAAAAAAAAAACACATTCACACCCACACACACACACTCAAACATGCATCACCCCACCCACAATGCACACACAAAAAACCCCATAAAATCAATCATTGAGAGTAATATTCAACTCAAAAGTACGCATAATAGCTATAGAGAAGTTGAAAAGAGAAAACATTTCATTAGATTGGGTGAAAAGCCCATACTAAGAATTTTGGTGCAAGAATCTTAAATGCAAGATACAAAAATATGAATACAATTATTATATTATTAGTTATTGTATATTTTATCAGTTGCACCTTTTATTAACGATTTGATACATTTCTATGTTTTAAAGCATTTATCTTCACTAATTTCCCTTTCTTATAATATCAAAATAATAATGTTCATTTTCTTTTATTATGGCTTTTTAATTAAAATAGCATTTACAATTGAATCAATCTCAAAACACTTTTTATTGAAAACACAATTATTTATTAATTATATTTAATGGTCAAATTTATACATTTTACATAGGTAGAATTTCACTGTTAGCCCGTCTGGCTTTTCTCTACAGTCTGGTCTAAACACAGTTGTTGATCTTTTCTATCTGTATTCAAATTAGAAGGGTTTCACTATGGTTGTAGCATTGAACTATTTCATGACATAAAGATATGTTCACCAAGATTTTCATCTCCATTTCTAATCGTCTTTCTGCAGTCGGCTGCTAACTCAGCAGCACCATCACGTCTATCATCAGCTTTAAATAGTAGGTGGTATTGTTGTGAAGGGGGAACTTTCTGGGTGGGTTTGAAAAACACAGTAGGGGCTATTCAACGTTACACCACAATAATTATTCTGGTTAAACAGATAAAAGAAAAAGGTTTAACCAAACATTGGACTTAAAATGTTTATGACCCATCCAGTTGAACCAACTCTACGATCTATGACCCAGGTTTACCTGATATCAAGAAGCCCCTTGTGGTTGAACAGTAGTGTGATTGGGCCACATGAATTGAGACCTTTCCTACTGAAACCCGGAGTATTACCAAATCTAGAAAATAGGGATCTGGAAAAATAATCAGATGATTTATTGTTTACTTGTTCAGTTTGGCGGGCAATTCCGTCCCATACAGTTTTCATGGCTCTACTCAGGTAAGATTGGCTCAGTCCCCATATGTCTACAAGCTCCCTCAGAAATGTCCCAGTTCCTAGGAAATAGTGGTGGAGCCCCATTGTTAATCTCCATTTGAAAACCAGACTAGTATTATAACATGTATAAACTTTTCATGTATTGTGTCAAAACATAACAAAGGTATCTCAAGACACTTGACGGTTTAATCTATACTTAATTAAAGCAGAGAGAATAGGTTTAAGAATCACAATCTCAAGGAATCAAAATATGCAAAATATGGTAATAGTGGTGAGGAAAAAACAGACTCTGCTGTGACTAGCCTGGAGAACAGTGCCAACTTGAATGAAGTCATTCTGTCATAAGAAACCAGCAACCATGGGCTTGGAAAAAAAACAATAAACAAGAGGGAATTTTACTTTTTTTTAAGTTTCATAAAATTAAAGTAATTGGGGGTCAACAGACACATCAACCCACTTGACCTGTAAATTGAGAGGAATTTCTTACCCTGACCAAAAGACATTAGGCCAAATATCGGTGTGAGACATTGATGTCTTCTTTAGATGGATGTCTTAAATTCCAAAACAGAAATATCAGGAATGGGGACAAGAGAAAGATGGCTGTGTCAAATATGCACAGCCGGACAGAAACTAAGGGAAACAGATGTAATGGAGCTACAGTATAATTGAATCATTATGTTTTAGCCCAAGAACCATTAGCAATCTGATCGAGGCACAAGCACCTATTAATATTGTTTGTTGTGCCATTAAGAACATTAACATAGGTATTTGCAAGTAATTGACGATATTCTTTTAAACAAACACAATGCAACATACCAGTGAAAAGCCTTGGGAGCTTTTAGTATGAGATAAAGTAGCTGCCTATGACTCTTTGACTCTGGGTAAATGATCCATATCCTGATGAGGAGTACAGGTGGAAAACTCATTATTTATCCATGTTCTTAATGAAAATTTGTGTAGTTTTTTTTAGCTTTATCTATGGGGGACCTACAGAGCAAACATTCCAGGCTATCAACTGCTCTCTCAGAGAAAAGCATGCTGCAAGAAAACCATGCAGAAGATCTGCGTTTCTGATTCTGTGCTGTTATGTAGAGCCCTTGGGCTAATGAGGCAGTCTGCTAATGAAGCAAGACACTGGGTATTATTCCATTACAAACAGCTAATTGTAGATTATAGACCTACACGTGAGTGCTAATGAGGGTTTACCTTCGTTGTGGAATAAAAAATGAATTTAATTTGGTTTGTTTCAATACCAAGAGGTGTATAGGCTGAGCAACACGACAGCATCTTCCAATACATTATGATACAATTCATCTGCTGAGAACTGCTTAAAACAATCAAGACATTCAACTTTTTAAATACGATCAAAGTGTCCTACAAAGTTTTATGATAGGAACTGCGACAGGCATTAAGAAGCCTATTTAGCTCTCCAATAAGCAAAGGAGGTGGAAGGTGCCCCCAAACCCCAACTTGCTGACAACATTGTCTGGGCTGTGATCATAATGGTTCTGGAAAGTGCACCATGGTGTGGACCTGTCAAAAGCTGCTGTTGCTGACAGTATCCAGCAGAACGTACTGAGGACTTGCGTAGAGTTCTTTAACCTCCCGCTACTTTTGTCCCCAGCTGCTTTAAATCTGCCACAATTGAGCCAGAGAAACAATTGGACACTGGTCTGGATGACAGATTTGTGATTCTTGCTTTATCTTGGCCTAGTAGGTCCGGCAGGTAGTGAAGTTGATGACCCTCAGCTCTCTTATCTAAAGCTTTGAACAACTATTTTTTTATTAAAATATGAAATAACTTTTAAACCGAGTTTGCCATCTTCTGACCTCAGAAAATAAATGATGATACTATTGAAGCTTAACTAATCATGCAGATGAAGCTACATCAATCACTACCAGCAGTAGTGATGCTATTGTTCGTGAATATTTACTATAAAATATGAACATTTTGTTCTCTTCTCGTTTCTCATCTCCCTCTTGCTCTCGAACCCTAACAGTTGACATCAACTTGACCCTCTTACAAAGTGAGTTATCACTGCACCAAGATCAACATTACATCAAAATATCTTAAGTTATTGCAAACTACTGGCTACTGGCTGCTAAGCTTTGGAACAACCTTCTTCTCCCTCTGCGCTTGGTGTAGTCAACTGACTCCTTCAAGAAACATCTTAAAACATTTTTATTTGTGCAGGCTTTTCCCTGACTTTCTGGGACTCCTGTCTTATGTGTCTTGATCTTTTAAGGATATATTTTAACTGTGTATTGTTTGTGATTGTTAACACGCTTCGGGACCCTGGTCAAGAAAGGTGCTCTAGAAATAACCATTACTTACTTGCTAACCATTATTGTTTGACCTCAGTATCTCTTTGCTGCAATTTCATATGTCCCAAGTTAATCAGTTAACCCCCAGAGTCCTCAGTGGTCTGGCGCCAAAAGAAACAATCCCGAGTCAAACTCTTCCAGCTCCACCACTGATCCTGGTACAGATGGTTCAGTGCTTCCTTTCACATATGTAACATCTGGAAAACATCGGCATTAAACCTGTGACAGAAACTAGGCATGGTAGAATTCCATTTATCCTGCTTCCCAAATCACTTTAATTTATACAAACAGCTTTATTATATACCCTTTGGTAGTAGCTTCCACTGTCCAACAAAAGTTTGGTGTCTGACCACATCAAATTTAAGTTAATGAGGAATATGCATTTATCTTTCTGTTAGTAAAACAAATAAAACCATACTCAAATATGGATGAGCAACTTACAATAGATAGATAGTTTGAGGTATCGTCGATAATGAGACTGATGGATGATTATTATTTGGATCAGAATCTCGTTTTCTCAACAGCATGGTCAATGCCACCTTGCCCACACTTCTGCACAAGTGTAACCAACTTTGTAACCTCCTGAATTTGATTAGTAATGGCATCAAAATAATTTAAAATACATTTACTTGAATAGAATAAAGGGATTAACTTCTTTGGGAACACATTTTCAGACTGGTTTACACAACAACTGAGAAAAATCTCTATTAGGAAAATGTTGTCACAGCATGATCTGGAGTTTATAATCCATGCATTTGTGTCTTCTCGTCTGGACTATTGTGACAGCTTGTTTTCATGTCTAAACAAGAAGGAGCTGTCTTGCCTGCAGTTGATAAAGAACTCTCCAGCGAGAATTCTGACTTGCTCTAGTAAAATAACTCACATTTCTACGATCCTTAAAAATCTCTTTACTGGCTTCCAGTTTCTTTCAGGATCAACATTATAATTCTGGTTCTTACTTTCAGAGCTATTCATGGTCAGGCTCCTCCTTACATCACTGATCTCATCCAGCCTTACACCCTAGCTCAGGCTCTGAGGTCTGTGGATCTGAATCTGCTGATGGTTCCTGGCACACGGTCAGGACCAGAGAAGAGAAATCCTTCCAGGCTGTTGCTCCTAAGCTTTGGA
Organism: Callionymus lyra; assembly: GCF_982586985.1. Classification (NCBI taxonomy): domain Eukaryota; kingdom Metazoa; phylum Chordata; class Actinopteri; order Syngnathiformes; family Callionymidae; genus Callionymus; species Callionymus lyra. The sequence goes on from NC_141835.1 coordinate 23,371,288, forward strand.
ACAATCTTCCTCTCTCACTGCGCTTGATGGATCCACTGACTCCTTCAAGAAACATCTTAAGACACTTTTATTCGCGCAGGCTTTTCCTTGATTCTCCGGGACTCCTATGTTCGTCTCGGTGGTGTCTTGACCTTTTAAGCATATTTTATTGGGTATTGTTTTGATTGTTTAATTTTATATAGTAATATTTGTAGAACGCTTTTCTCGACCAGGGTCACAAAGCACTCAAAGCTACAAATATTACTTACTTACTTATCTCCCCCGTCTCTCTGAAATCACAAAACTTCATATTCCAACCTTCATAAATCCAAGCCATCCACTTGTCTTCAGAACCATCTCTCCACAACACTTATTAAAGCCTGCTCCCCCCGTGGTTCCACTCATCACTGCCATCATCAACTCTTCTCTAACCACTGGAACTGTCCCAACTTCCTTCAAAACTGCTTCCATCACTCCAGTCCTGAAAAAACCCAGTGCTGTCCCATATCTGATCTGCCCTTTAACTTCAAAATTCTCAAAAAAAAAACGGTTGCCTCCCAACTCCATCTCGACCTTTCTCAGAACCATATGTATGAACAGTTCCAGTCTGGTTTTCACACACTCTACAGCACCGAAACAGCCCTCATCAAAATCACCAACAACCTGCTCATGTCAACTGATTATGGTCTCCTCACATCCACAATCTCGCCCCCCAATATCTCTCTGATCTCCTCCTCCTCTATACACCTGTCTGCCCCACATCACCACGATGGGGAGCAGAGCAATCAGCCGCTTAGCTCCCCGTCTTTGGAACTCACTGCCACCAGAACTCCGAAACATGGACTCATTTACCCATTTTAAATCACATCTTAAAACTTATTATTGCACCTAATCACTGTGTTTTAATTATTTTTTTTATGTGTGTTTATGTTTTAATTGTGTTTTTTACGCTTGGCTGTTTGAATTTTATGTAAGACGACCTTGAGTGCAGGAAAATGCGCACCGAAAATAAAATAGAAATAATATTATTATTATTATTGTTATTTAAATCACAACAATTTTACTCTTTCCACTGAGAGTGTGGTTTCAATTGAAGCTGTATATTCACCATCAGTTATGTCAGTTATGTCACAAGCACAACACATACTGTTTCCCAGGAACTGGATACACTCATTGTTGCTTTTGTATTTCAGCACATCAGAATGCTCTGGTCACACATTTAGTGGAAGATCTAGCTGTGTTTCTATCCAAACATAGCGTCGCCACGGCCATGCATTCCCACGCTCAAGCCTGTGTTTTTGTAAAATCATTTAAACAATTAAATAAATATCTGTTATTCTATGAGGTTATAAAATATACAACCTTGATGACTAGTGTGGTCACTGAATGTCAAGCTTGATAAATGGTCACCAGAGTTGCGAGCAGAGGTGTGGACATGCAGAAAGGTGTGTGTACACTAACAGCTGACAGCTCCCTTGGGTCGGTCTTCACCCGGGTCACAGTGGTGTTCAGTTTCAGGTGAATGACATACATCTCAGCTGTTTGTTGTTGTGATTCTTTAAAACAGACTGCTCTCACCTCCACCCTAATACCACTCAACAACTGAAGTACTTTCATGGAGTGTGCTTGTCTATGCGTGCACGCGTGTGGGTGGGTGAGTCAGCAAGACTCTGCCTTTCAATCACTTATTTATTACACAGACTGTCGCCTGCAAACACTGATCTGCATAAGCACTGATCTGCATAAGCATCAATGTGTATATACATATTAAATACAGTTTTTGTTCAAAAAGCAGCCCTTTTCAATGACATGTTTGGATATTTATGAAAATATTTATATTAATCAGATATAATAAATGTTGATTTATGTTTCGGCCGGAACTAAAAACCACAGACAGACCTTCACTCCAAGATGCTTTCCTTTGAAATGAGATAAGTGCCATCCAAATATTATATAGTCAAAGTTTTTAAACAAACATTTTAAAGCGTTTTTTAAACATAGCTGAGTTTCATATTTTCAATTAAATGAACATTTCTATTTAATTAATGATTGAATTCAATAATTTGAATATTTTCCTAATAATAATTTTTACTTTTGAGAATTTTATATTCTAATAATTAAAAAAATGCTTTAAAAAAAATAAAATAATTATAATCATTTCTGAATGTTCAATTTATTTGACTTAATGCATTTACATTGCCACATAACAGCTGCTCTCGACACTTGAACTACTCTTTCAGAATAAAAATAACTGATTTTTAGGACATTCTGATACAAAAACTTAAATTAAAGGCAGTCACAATGAAGACCGCACATTTAATCTGTAAATTAGCTTTATTTTTTACACACCCCAGACTTAGAATCAGATCAAAATATGGGTATAGATGATGTCTATCAGGTCACGTTATTTCTGTATCCCTGCGCCGGGCACTGAATGTAGTATCGTCACACCACATGAATAAAATTAGACATTGTGCTCATTTGTTTTAAAGAGCCATAGAAGAACATGCCGAACAACGGAAAAACTGCTTCTCTTTTTCTCTATTATTTATATTATATAATAATAAGTCTGCTGTATTGTTCCTGGTAGGTCATGGTAGGTTATTTATTTTATTAATATTTAAGATTTTGATTTAATTTATTCCAGGCACTTCTGCATATTAATACAGATAACATATTTAACCTAAGTTATCAGGGAGTTTATTTTAAACCTTTTGGATGATGGATTTGATCTGTTGTTGTTTTCTAATAAAAAAAACAAAACATAAAATAATAATGAAAAGTATTTTAAATTACAAAATAAAGAGGTAAACCAGATGGGAAACACCATAAAACAATGGATGAATGAAACAGGTACAAGGGATACCTTGCATGATCAAGTATACTTGCTCGTGTAGTCAGTTATTACTGCTAAAATCAGTTCCCTTGCAGCCTGCTAAGCATAACAGTCATTTGTTTCTATTTCAGCTGGAAGCAGTAAGGCCACGAATCGACCTGTTGCAGAACATGACCAGACAGAGGTAGTCGGTGTGTACTTGTATACTTTGTCTGAATATGCAAGTCCCATTCTAGCATTTTGACAACTCATAATGACACATTGATGCTACAAACTTTCTTCATTACTGATTTAATAGAAGCGTTTCCACAAGAACGCCAGCAAACTTTGAACGATGAAAACATAGACTACGTGGTAGACACACGAGGACATTCTGATCGGGCTTCTTCAAACTGGAGCAGAAGAGGAACATGGAGCCATGGAGTGCTCCTTTGTGTCCACAACATGTACAGTGGAGAGATCTTTGCCTATCCCTTGTACCTGCAAAAGAAACACTTGTATGCTTTTTCTTGGTTTTTTTGCATGGAAGTGACCTGCAAGAACTGCCCAGAACTCCAGATGTGCTTGACATGGAACCTTTCTCTTTGTGGTTCATGCCAACACATCGCCATCTCATGGCAGTGTCACAGCAAGGTAAGAGTTTATTTAGCAAGTTGAGAACAGAACAGCTCCTAATTATTTTTGTTTTCTCCTTACTCTTTTAAGATACACCATGGGGCCTGACGGATGAGGCTTTGAAGGGTCTTCAGAGCATTTTTGGAACAGAAGCAAATAAGCATGACTTCCTCGCTGAGGATGAGACCATCAACGTCGTGCAGATTGACTCTGATGGTTACTCGGACAGTGACATTTGTGATGATCTGTACACAATTGTTTGATATGAAACCTGTAATAAAGCACAATTTGATGTATGTCATTTTGAATAATCGTACCATAGTATTCATCCCAACATGATCAATGCAGTTTTAACATCAGAAAATCAAAAAATGAAATATATTCATGAAAAATTGGAGAAACATTGAATTGCCTTCAGTGGATTTCATGAAGGGAGCAGGACTAGAGCACACTTTTTCAGTTGACCACTGAAGCCTGAAAACTTCTAGAACAACAGTGAGTCCTGCTACCTCAGTTTAACTCTGTATACACCAAATTTCACACAGAGGTAATATGAGCACCAATGACTCGGCATGTTCATTATCAGAACAGCCTTATAAGGCCAAACACAGGCCAGGCTTGATATTGAGTCTAGTTTGAACACTTATACTCAAGGCATGAACACGTTCTTCAGGACTGTTGGTCTTCTGTGAGTCTCAGACCAATGAAACCTGGTTTGTGTGACCTTTGACACTGCTAGAATAATATTCTGGTGGAACCATAATGATAGTCCCTCCAAAACCGTAAGTAGCGTAAATCAAATATTAGCCTTCACAGGGTCTCAAACCCCAGCCTCTTGTAATTAGAGAAATTTTGAGTCACAGCAATAGTCTGGGCCACTCCATCTCACCTAGAAAAGTACATAGAATTGCATTTTAGAGTATTTACATGATGGGATGTGCTGTAGGTTTACACGTTTGTGTGCACTATGCTTACTTAATTTGGAGTCATGGGCTTTGGCATTAAACACAGAGAGAAAGGTTTAATGTCAAGCAGTTCCGGAGTTCTGTGCAGTTCTTGCAGGTCATTTGAAATCAGCTATACGCATGTTTTGATCTGATTTTACGTCTGAGGTATGTATAAAATAAAGCTCGAATACATATTAAATGCGTGTTCCTTTTAATTTGACGTCATATCTGCAGGATCGTGTTTAATGTTGACAAATGTCACGTAGATTGCTCATAATCGCAGCCAAATAAAAAGAAAACACATATATATATTAACACACAGTTAATAAAGGGATCCAGGTTGGACAGGTTGATCAGTAGCGCTGGATCTGTGGTTCTTATGAGTCTGTCCGTCTGTCTGTCTGTCTGTCTGTTTGTCTGTCTTAAATTCTCCAGAAAAACAAAGCGTTTCCTTTTTTAATGTCAAAGAAATTTGTGCAAACAGACATTCTGATGAGTACGATTGAGGTCCATGATGATTTAAAGAGACACTTAAATCAACAAATTATGTTAGCCCTTTAAATGAAGGCAGCCTTGGTTGCTTTATCTTCATGCTTCAACCATCACTTTACAAAAAACACTCTGGTGCCTGTTGATAGGTATCAGAATCAGTAAACCTATATTGCCAGTACTGTAAACAAAACAAAGGAAATTGTTGATTGTGCCATTGCAGACTAAAATAATAAATGAATGAAAAAAAAAGACATTTATAAAGTAAAATAAATTGACTGCAGTAACACATGGTAATGATGATAAGAGTGATGATGGATCTACCATGGCAGTGTAGAACTGCACCAGCATCGACCGTGGGAGGTGGAATTTCCTCAACTGACGGATTAAGTACTTTCTGGGACCTCTTCATGATGAGACCAATGTTCACCTTCCACTTCAGATCTCAAGTCAAGATGGTACGGTTGACAGATAAACTTCACAATGTCAATCTTGCAACCATTGAGGATGAGAGGGTTGGTGTGGCTGGAACTTTTCGAAAGTCCGTAATCATCTCCACTGTTTTCTGAGAGTTGGGCTACCAGTTGTTCTCACTACACCAGGTCACCATTTTATCCCCCTCTTATCTGTAGATGGACTCATCTCCGTCTGATATAAGCATGATCAGTGTATGCAAACTTGAGGAGCTTGACAGAGGGATGACTTGATGTGCAGTTCCTCAATTGCAGCCCATACACAAGTGTTACACTCTGCACACTTGAAATAACTAGTCAAGTATCTCAATTGCGGTAATATGCTTCTACTGGGCTGGCCTGATCCTGTTTGTAGGTCATAGAAGGAATTTCAAGGCTCAGGGGACTCCACCATTATCTTGCCAAATATGCTAGACATATGAAAATGATGCAGACTTTGGTCGCAGTGCAGCTAGATATGTACATCACTTCTCTCCTTAACTTGAAAAAACACACTGTGTGTGTAATATTCAATATTTAAGTTAATGAAGAAGAGTGTGCAGGAATGCTCAATAATTCATATCTACAGTGTACAGGGTGCTAAAAAGCACCTGTACCATTTGACAGACGTTTTTCTTGTCTGGCTTACGTGGATAAAGGCAACACTTTTGACCCTGCTCCTATGTCTTATTAAAGATCATTGAAATTGAGAGTTGTTGATACATCTTTCATGTACTTTCTTAAAGGATCCAGAATAACTTGACCTTCATGACAATGCTGTGTATAAAAACTTCCCAGGCTAGTAGCCTAATTTTAAGTAACAGTTGCTCTCAGATACTTCTTTTACATGGTGCAGCAGAAACGTACATGCTGTGCTATGAGCTGATTAGTTTCCTGTGCTACATTCCCTCTCAAATTGCTCTCACTCCTCTGGTTAATTCAAAAATAGACAGGAATTTTGGCTATGGAAGCTTCTCCAGGGAGCAACACTAAAGGTCTGACCTTAACTGGCCTCCTCCATGATTACTACCATGGAAGAGTAGAAGAGAGAGTGATGCCAAAAAACTACAAAACAACGACTGAATTCTCATGAAGACCATTTACAGTAGAAAATATTTCTCTTTTCTTTGATCAGATGGAATTTTTCACTTTTGAAAATATTTCTTTTTTACACAGACACATCTTAACATAAGTAATTAACGCCTTACCGAAACAGTTAAAAATCGTGTTTAATAACCTACCATATATTCTCTTGATTAAACCAAAATAATTGAAACATTTATGCAATAAAGATGTTTCAATATATAGTGCATATGAGTCCAATAAGCAAAGAAGAAAAGAAAATATACAACTTAGACTGCTGTGGACACTAATATGTTTCAAAGCAGTTTGAAAGTTAAATTAGAGCGATGTAATTTGCCAGCTGTACTAATCCATCATTGAGGTTTGTAATGTCAGCCTGGGCTACATCAGAGGTCCCTGCTTTCACCCGAATCTCTCCCTCTCTGCTCATTGATTTCCACTTATTACCTAGTCCAGAGCCATTTTGCGGAAATGTAAACAACTTAACAGCAGGCGTGTTCTTGAGCTTCGCAGGCTGACTGATTATTCTTGACTGACTTTTAAAGAATGCAAAGAGGCCTTCTTCCCCCTACATTGTTTCCATGGACTCTGTTAGCCATTCCTGGTACCCCCCTCTTGTTTAGTGCAACACAGGACGGACCCTCAAGAAAGTGTGGTAGCCATTTACACCCTGACCTCCAGCTCCTTGTTTTTTCAGATGTTTACAGGAAAAGATCCGAGCTTGGAGGAGAGGTGTTATGTGAGATGGAGTTTAGATCCTCTTAAGATGATGCGGGCGTGTAAAGTCAATTGATTACAGTCCTCTCTACAATACAGAGAGTTTCACTAAAATAGTAAGATATCTCAGACAGACTCAACACAAAAATCACTCCCACAAAGATTTGGCCGTTTACACATTGAAATGTTGTTTTGGCAGTATTGATGTATCTTGAGCAATGAACAGACATTTTCTGCATTTTTCCTCCTTCTTGAGCAAGATTTATTGGCTTAAAACTTAATTTCTTGGCTGTGAATAATTTGCAATTCTCTTTCGATTTGCTTGAAAAGGAGTTTGAGTGTCTATTGAGTGTCCATACGAAATACAACATGTTGCCCTCCCCTGTTCTTGGATACCCAAAACATTGCCCTTGAGCTAGGCTGTAGACAAGTGTAGACCAGATCTTAAAGTGCTCGATGGACATCCCCCAGTAGATACAATCTTTTACTACTTTTACTCAGCACTGAGTTGATATTTGTACAAGTGTACCATTACACATCTGTTCCTCATTGAGAATGCAGTACCATGTCTGGAATCCGTTACAGGATTTTGGTAGTTGTCTACTAAGTCACTAATGGGAAAACTGTTTACTGATGCTTTAAGCAGCTTTTTTAAACAGCAGTTTCTTTAAATAAAAATAAGTCTAATTGATATACAATGTAAAGTTACTCAAATTTCTTCTGCAAACCCCCTGAACAGTCAGAAGATGTAGATGCTAAGATGTAATTTGTTTCTGATTGAGATGAATCTTGAGGGGTGAGGGGATACACTCGACAAAATATCTACAAGTCTTTGCTATTGATGAAGAACCCATCAGTTGCTACAAATATATAACATCCAACATCAGTCAATAAAAACTGCACAAATGTGTCTCTGCTAAGCAAACGTAGCCAACAAGTTACAACATGACACTGTCACACCCAGCCGTAAGAGTAAAAATAATATGGTCTGAAATGAATGGCTTACTTAATGAATTTAAATACAATTAAGTAGAACATAGTTAAGAAGTGAACCTCTACTGTTGTACATGCACCATGGTGTTGTAGTGCTCAAGCCATGTTGCGCTAGAGTAAAACAACCAGAGTCATAGCGGCCCAAACGTGAAACAATTAAAGAAAGTATGAAAAAAGAGTAAAATTTCTCCTCATCATTTACAAAATGATGAGTTTATTAAACACCTTAGTTGTGGCAGCCTGGATTGTAGTTGTAGTGTATGGGGCCAACAAGATTCAGACTTCCTTGATCAACATGTTTTTGCTGAGGCAAATTCAATTAATTCTTTATGCCTTGGGCATGTTTCACATCGATCAGTCTTTTATAATGCTTGATGAGATATGTTGGTTCTGAGTGCACACAGAAAATAGTCTCCTTTCCCATGCTGTAAGAACATCTAAAATTGGCAGTCTGCAAAGAGTCAGGAGGATGTGATAAAATATGACATCATTATCAATGAAAAACAATCTTCTGGTCTGCAGATTTGATCTTGCAACATAGGATACCTTTCCAAGAATCTGCTTGAAGAAGAAGCTGACTTTTAGCAACTGACTTTTATTTGTGATCTTGGGCGTGCATCTGGAGTGGGCTGATAAGAAAAGGTTTCAAATTAGGACAATTGAAACCATCTGGAAGAGAAAAAGAACAGTGAAATATTTTCTTCATTACCTCTACACTTGACCCACTACACCATCTTACCACTTGCAGAACTTCCCTGATAACTCTACGATTGAGACGTTTGAGAGTTCACAAAGCTGACGCAGGACTTTGTGGTCTGGTGTCAACAGAACGACCTTGAAATCAATGTGGATAAAACCAAGGAATTGGATCTTGACTTCTACAGGCTTCAATGTTCTCCACCTGCACATGTGGTAATCCAGGGTGCGGATATTGAGAGGGTGACATCTTTCAAGTACCTGGGTGCTCACCTGAACAACAGACTGGAATAGGCTGACAACATTGATACTCTATTTAAGAATTCTGCCAATTTGTTTGTGTTATTTTTAATCTTTGTTCTGTATGTCAATATAATGTTAAATATGAACTCAAATTTCCCTAATGTGGTACGAAAAAATATGTATCAATCAATCAATCATTAAAAAAAAATGATGTTGATAGAAGGAATTTCAGATCACAAACACAGTGGTAATAATGATGGATTTAGCATTTAACAGTGAAGATACAATATTACAATCTGAATTAAATTCTCTCTCTCTCTCTCTCTCTCTCTCTCTCTCTCTCTCTCTCTCTCTCTCTATATATATACATAACAATGATCATGAGCTCACATTTTCAGACAATTCATATAAAAAAAGAAAAGTTAACACCTTCTTTAAGTGTCTGATAGCATAAGGAAGTTTTTCACATTCATTTCAAATCTTTATTTCTCTTCTCTCTTTGGGAGGCACATGCAGCTTTTGTCTTTGACTTAGAATTCCGGGTAGGGTTGCTAAACCCCACTGATGGGGTCCACTAGAACAGACCCAATAGCTGCAGCTGTCCAATTGCTGAAACAGTGTGACACAAAGGCTCACGACACAGTTGGGCACCGAGCAGCTTACTGATGCAACTGAGGACAAGAAAAAATTACTAAACAAAAATAAACGTACACATCATCTGCTGCCTCAGAGCAGAGGGCAAGGGGAAGCTGACTGCTCCCACCAGAGCCAGATCCACCAAACGGAGAGCATGTGACTAGAATGTAAATAAAGTTAGCGGCATGAAATGGGGATGCAGTGTGGGGTTCGGACCCCTCAGGCGTGCAGATGCTGTGACCCCTACTGAAGTGATCTGGTCCTTTAGAGGACTGAATGTCCACAGCTGTGTTTGTTCCTGAGGAGCCACATGAGACACAAACATGTGGAGGTGAGCACAAACACACATACCATAAGATTGCACTTGTACCTTGTATTTCTAGTATGAATATAAACTTTGATTGCTTTTAAATTTAATAAATAAAATGGAAGGTTTTTCAGACGTTATCCCAAGGTTCTAATGTGACTCATCTATACGCCTTTGGAAGCCTTAATATGACTTTCACCCCAAGTTGAAACTGCCCTTTAAATATATATAAACTGCAGTGCCCAACTATAATATTTAACACATTTCTTTGCGCCGGTTTCCTGTCATTCCAACCTTGGTAATATCACCTGCAATTATTTTATATACAGTATATACAAAAAAAATGCTAATTCACAAAACATAGTAATATTGATATTGTTTTTATACATTAAATGGAGTTCTATATAAATAGACATTATTATTCTATGTAACTCGGTTATACATTCAAAACCTTCAGCAACAGAAAGTTAACTTACATGAGAAAATAAAATGTTTCAACAAATGTCAATTTTCCATCTGCTGATCTTCACTTTCTTAAAGGATGGACATCTACTTTTCCATTATCTGAAGAAGTCTATCACTGTGTCATCCACCCAACAATGCATTTCAAACTAAATGTTTAATATGACAAAGAATGAACAGTATGTCAAACACATCTGTTTTGTGTCAGCAGAATTCACAGAAACATGTAGAAATAGAAAAATGACCGTGAAACATTATATTAAACACTAAAGCAGCAAAATGAGTCGTCAAGTCCCGGAACCCATCCTCCAACATAAACACAGAGACAGGTGACGAATGTGAGGAAAATGTCCCCCACTCTCACTTCAACAATCCTGCCAGAGATAGTAAAAAACTAAAAAACTTTAGTTTTGAGTCTCTCGTGGACACTGATGGACTCTGAACATACCAACAACAACTCTGCAGGGAGGAACCTTCCTCTGTTACTGACATTAACTCTCAAGGTCATTGGTCCAAGTGAGCAACTTTATCTTAAAACACATGAGGAGAAGGTAATGCTGGAGGTCAAGGCTGAAGGAAATGATGATGAGTGTGTAGTGTGTAGTGTGTAGTGTGTAGAGGTGTGCATGGCTTTAAAAACTTTAGTTCTCTGCAAATTTGCAATCACTTTGTATGCAATCACGCCTTTACACTCTACTTTGCATCCAATCTGAGCCCCTAAATCTATTGCAGATGTGTGTTTTGCTGCTGATGACTCCTGGTAAGGCATAGAGGTGAACACTACTATTTCAAAGTGTAGCACTTTTCTGACTCTTACATAGAACACATGGGCAGCCAATAAGAGATACAGCTGAGCTATGTAACGCCTCTAATAGAATCTGGCTTACTTTAAATAATTGAAAAACACACTCTCTTAAAGTAAAAGATAATAATTGAAATGAATATCTCTGGTACACTTCAGACTGCGGGAGGCCAGCATTCTTATCAGCTCTTTGAAAAATTTAACTAGCCATTACTACAACATCATAAGTGCAGTGAACCGTTGAATGTTTGATTGATCGTGGGAAGTAATTTCAGCTGCTTAAAGAAAAATATTATAGTTTATGAAGTTTGCAATTATTATTGTGTTATTAGTGTACTCTTGTGAGATGACCGGGTCTTGTAAAGATTGTTTAGTTAACCTTTTGATGCTGTTGATTGAACAGACAATTGCAAGCCAACATTAAACCTTAGAAAAAACACACTCCTCAATACATGAGCTTCTGGCAGTCCAATTCAATCAATCAGCAAAAGAACCGTTCAAGTGAGGTAATAATCCCTTTGACCATAAATCGGTAAAAAATGCTTAATTTGTATTTTTTGAAGCTTGGATTGTTCACTCATCGCGGAAGTCAAGAGGCTCTCGCGGAGTAATACATACTTTAAAGGTCCTGTTAAAGTGACTATATTGTATATTTTTAGGTGTTACAACTGCACAATGTTGAGATTGTCTTATGAATGAGTAAAATAAAGTCTGGATGTGCTATTTCGCTTGGTCCTCTTTATAATCCGGTGCGCTTTTGTATTAAAATACAACCTTTCATTGAGATTATGTTTATGGATATATGTTTTCTTTTTATTTAGCTAAGATTATGAGCGATCTACGTGACGTTTGTCAACAGTAATCGCGATCCTGCAGAGGTGACGTCACACACGCTAATAAACAGGAGTTTAGAAAAACACACATTGACAAAGTAATGATCCAGTTCCTAATTAATGTTCCTTGTTTATTTAACTTAAAAATGCGCATTTAATCTGTCTTGACCTCAATTCTTTACACAGTTCAGACGTAGAATCTGATCGTGCACAGAATGTAGAGCCGTCACACCGCAGGAATAAAATGAGATATTGTGCTTGTTTGTTTAAAAGCGCCATGGAATACAATTGTAGATGTGTGCTTGTATAAAGACCGAGTTTTGTAGTTTCAGCAGAACATGCGTTTTTGTCCTCACGTTTGTGCAGTAACTTGACGGAACAAGGTGCGGGTCACTCGTCTATTGAGGTAAGATTTAATTATTGCTTTAAGTCGACTCAGAAATAATGTTTCATTGCCTGTAATGTAACTTTCTGTGGTGCGTTAACACGAGAGCTAATTTGCTAAAACACTGAATAGCTTTTTAAATTATAATGCAACTCACACACATATTTTGTTTGTTATTTTGAAAGGACGAAAATATATTTATATTCTTATAAAAAGTTTGCTATATTGGTAGGTCATGGTAGGCAATTTATTTTATTAATATTCAAGATATTGATTTCCTTTATCACTTCCGCATATTAATACAGATAACATATTTAATGTATTTAAGTATAAGTACAAGTTTATTTTAACCCTTTTGGAAGTGGAAGGGGTCAATTCCTTCCTCTCTGGAATAGTATTGACCACCAAACACAGCAGGTGAGATGGCTATCATACACACTTTGGTCATTAAAATAGTCATGTTTGGTAATAATTATAAATACATTTCTGTGGCAGGACGCATTGACATGCCGACGCTTATGGCCAAGGTTTTCTGGGTTCTGTTGTTGGAAACACTTGGTCGTGCCCGTCAAGGTAGTAGGTACCAGACTGAAGAGTCTTTTTCAATAGATTTTACACTTCAAATGATCAGAATCATACGACTTCATTAATACAATGTTTTCCAGGTTCTGTTGACTTTCGAACAAAGAGGATTTGACGTTGTTATGGCAGTAAGGAGACGGCAGGAAGTGAAAGATTCTTGAGAAAGAGATGAACCAACACTGGAAGTCCCTGTCAAGTCGTTGTGATTCTGTGAAAGAGTTGTCTCGCATGGCAGCGTCACAGCAAGGTAAGAGTTTATTTAGCAAGTGAAGAACAGAAATAGTCCAAGTACAGCTGATCATTCTTATTGTCTTATTCTTTTAAGATGCACCATGGGCTTGACTGGTGAGGCTTTGAAAGATCTTCAGAGCATTTTAGGAGCAGGAGCAAGTCAGTATGACGTCACTCGAACCATGACTCGGACCAGAAACTACTATACGCAAGTCTTCGCTGAGGATGTCTCATCAACGTCGTTCAGATTCACTCTGATGGTTACTCGTGACATTTGTGACAATCTGTGAACAATTATTTGATATGAAACCCGGTAATAAAGCACAATTTAATGTCATTTTGAATAACGTCCCATAGTATTCATCATCAGTGCAGGTAATGTGTTGTGAAAATGACTATTGGTGATTTAGAAGTTCTAAAAAGGTCTCCGTTCACCCTAGTTTGAGATCGACATAGAGTTCAACATGAACAATATTCAGGCAAAGCAGACACTATAGGTTAATGAATCATGAATGAATCAATACTTTATTTCAAACCTGTTACATAAGAAATTAAACTTAAGACAAACAAACAAAACCAATGACATTAGTCAAACAATAATTATAGTCAAAACAATAATAATATTTTACCAAAATCTCGAAAAAGTAAGAAGGATGAAGCATAAGCTTGTCTATACCTACCCCTTCTCCACTACTCAATTATTAACCATCAACACCCAAAGTACATCAACAAAATACAAACATAAACAAACAAACATTCAGCAAAACACAGTGGAGATATTTAAGATCTAAATAGAGATAAACCACTGCTTTCTTGAAATAACCACACTTGCAATAACTTTCATAATTTCATAATTTTGCCATTCCATTGTCATATGGGAAAGCAGTAAAAATTGATTTAATTAATCAGAAATCATCATTGTTTAAAATAGCAACTGAAGAGCTATTTGTTAATTAGACTCAAACTATGAAATAAAAGAGAGCACATCTAAAAGCTTTGTGAGACCCACAGTACATGTTTGAACTTTAAAATATACATATTTATGTTATTGATAGGTGACTCAAGACGGCTGTTATACTATCAGAAAACTACACACACCAACAACAACAAATACTGAACGACTAACAGAGTTCATGAAATTATTTATTTGTTTGTAGTGGCCTGTGCTACATCAAAGAGTTAATTCTCTAACTTCAAGAGGCTGCCATGAAGGCCCTTGTAAAGCTGATATTTATATAACACATTCAGATGGTCGCCTACTATCGGGTGAGAAGTTTGGTGTCAATGAGTCCAAAAATTAGTGGGATGGTCTCTGAGTGTACTAGAATTTCCAGACCTGATCTTCCAGAAATGGACTTAGGCAACTTTTTTTCTACTTGGACCTCAGAGCTGATATTTGAATATGTTATTAAAGACTCCATTCTGAGTTGAACTGTGGTAGTTTGATGTTGCTATGAACTTCCTGTGCCCCATGGTATCATGGGAAACTTGGATAAATCTGGACTTTAAAGCTCTATAAATCGACCATTGTTAATTTAAATGATCTGAAAATTTTAGATTTTGGGGTCTGAAAATGGGCATGATAGTTCACACAAGCCTCAATATCAAGCCTCTGTTAATTAATGTACATGTTATTGATTACTAATGTATGATTATGTATGTACTTATGCAATACATACATACATACAACTTTTAACTTTTGACACTGGATAAGCTATTAACTCCAATATGAATATTGTACATGAGCTGCTTTTTATCACCCTGTCATAATAAAAGATATGAACTGTTATCATAAAAACTTTATTTTAATTTTTTAAGCATTCATTAGTATCAATTATAGGCAACTCTGAAGTTACAACTGCATTGATCAGGTTGGGATTATTACTATGGGAGCATTATTCAAAATGACATCAAATTGTGCTTTATTACAGGTTTCATATCAAACAATTGTTCACAGATCGTCACAAATGTCACGAGTAACCATCAGAGCGAATCTGCACGACGTTGATGGTCTCATCCTCAGCGAAGACTTGCGTGTAGTAGTTTCTGGTCCGAGTCATGGTTCAAGTGACGTCATGACTGACTTGCTCCTGCTCCTAAAATGCTCTGTCCCCTTAGTTTCCCATAGGTCCTCAGCACTCAAAAAACATAACACAACCTTAAAAGCAGCATAGCACTGTTTCCTTCACTTTTGACAGGGATCCTGTTCACGTCTGATACTGTGGTGACAGAATTTAAACACAGGTTCGCTTGTTCACAAACACAACACATTTCCCTCCTGAAAATAATGTTGACAGTATGTTTTTAGATCAGGGAAACAGTGACTTTTATTTACTAGCTGCATCATTACACTGATGCTTGAGATCTTGACTTTGCAAACTACTTCATTGACTCATTTTGTCACAGTGCTGAGGGAATAAAATGTGTGTTTATTGCAACAATTAGAATGTTTTGTGCAATTACAAACTCAGATATTAATTTAGTTTTTGCAACCAATTAAAGAGTTGTTGTGTCCCCAGTTGATTGCAGAAAGGTATATAAGTGATGAGGTAGGATTTGGTCATTTGGCTCTGGTAGCCAAAGTGGAGTATCTAATGATGTCTGACAGAGTCAGAGTTGTACAGATGTTCTTCCCTGCTGTCTGTATCACGTTCTGCTTCTTAATTTCCAATGTTCTGAATTACTTAGAACAATCTGTGGTCCAACAGTAGGTAATAAGAAGTTTAGTTTCCAGTACAATAAGTGTGTGATCCTAAGTCTGGACTAATACATGCACTCATGGTGCTGATCATCTCCACAAGATTTTTATGGAAAAACTGAGTTCTCCTGACGTCAACGGTTGGAAGCATTTTTCTGCATCAAAAACATTTACTGCTGCTCTTTAACAAAGCTAAGGGACAAGAACAGCATCCCACAATGGCTTCTTCAAAATGCTTAATTGGTACATCCTCTCAAAGCGGCACCCAAATGCACAAGGTTGCAGCACAAAGTCGCTTGGTTTTTAAAATAAGATGCATTTCTTCTTTCAATGAAAATGTCATCACTACTCACAAAATAACAAAAAAGTACTTCCTGTTTAATCTGCCAGAACTTGAAATGAATTACTCTTTACTGATGTGTTATGGGCCAAATTTACTTAATGGGCAACTAATGTGAAATCCTCAACCTCCAACGCTTTCTTCTTTCTTTATAGAAGTCCTTTGGAGGTGGAGACTTCAGGCAAGCGCTTATCCCCATTGAGCTATGCTGACTCTTAATGGAACCACGCAGTAAGGTATGTATATTGATCACTCTGGTTCTCCCTGGACTAGGAGCCACTGTGAATAGAGCAATACTATAATGTAAACTAATTTACATTCATATTTACGCTTTTGGACCACTTTAAATCTATATTTATATAATAATAGTTCGTAGAAAACATACAGGAAATGTGCAACGCTCTGTTCAGTAACATTTGTAATGAAACATAAGTAAACTCACTGAAACAAGCAGAATTTTACCATATACTTTTATTTTGTGTTCATCATGAAAAAGTTTTGTTTGAGGTAATGTGGCCCTACCTCTAATGGCAAACAAGTGCTAGGAAATGCCAGGGACAAGATTGCCACTAAGGGCAAGATATTGCCGGACACGCCAATACCTGCCACTGCCACTTGGATGATCTGGGTGTCCTGAGAAAAGCTGTTCAAAGTAAGAGTTTATAGAGCAGAGAGTGACATCTAGAGGGCTCTGAAATGAGGACAATGCTTCATAAATCTTAATTAACACATCACAACTAGAAAATTGAAACCACTTTTACAGCAGCCATGTAACCTCTACATGTGTTTATTTATTTGTTTAAATCTTATTTTGTTTCTAACATCAATTTCAATAAATTTGTAAGGTTTATATAGTTGTACAGTTTGAATCATACACATATCATAGGATTATCAGCTATAATCAAACATTTTTAAAGATAGTAATTTTTAACAATTGTACACTTACAACAAACAGACTTCCGGTGATGACGTCAAACGGTCCATCAGAGCAAATGACCAAATGACAAAGAACTAAGGAACAAACATAAAGTGCAAACAGCAACAACATTTGAAAAGGCTGGGTATATCATGTAGACTACGAGTTTGCCCGCATAACCTTGTGTATTATTCTGCCACGTACCAGGTTATGCTCTCTCAAAACATTTACATGTTAACTATAGTCTCTTAGGTGGAGTTGTCTCCGGCGAGCCCAAACAGGGCGGGGCCTCATGGACGTGTTTTAGGGGTATCTGGGCCTGACTTAAGGAAAGTCCCAATCTCCATCAACATGGTGGTAATTACTCACAGGTGCTTCCATGGTGGTTGGTGAAGACACCCCTCCCAGACCAGTTGCAGACAATCCAGAGGAAGATTAAGTTCCCGCCCCAACATCAGAAAAGCAAGTAGCTGCCTGTAGGACTGTGTGGAGTCGTCTGTAGTGGAGCAGCATGCTTCAATGCAGCTGTCAATGACATGTTTAACAGCACCTTTCTTCTTGTTATTTTTGTAAATATGTTGTGTATATATAATATAGTGCAGAATTTCTATTCTATTCTATTTAGATTTTTTTCATTTTATTATTTTATTTCTGTGTGTTTTATTTGTGGTATATTGCTCTTACTGTTGTTTAAACCAAATTTCCCCTCGCGGGACAAATAAAGGATTTCTGATTCTGGTGTGCTCTGGGGTCCGTTCTGAGTGTCTGATTGAATTTTTCTACACCCCTTTTGGCCTAAGGGTGGGTATAGCGATATCATGATATGTTTTATTGTCCTCCCTTCCAAGAAGGGATGAACTGAGGTCGGTTGTCTGTGGTGATGGTGTACACCCCAGTGGGTAAACATGGAGGAGAGAAAATTAATAATGACCCCAGAAGTGGACGAGCTGGTGGGGGGTAGCTCCTGCCACTATGAGTGGAAGTCATACATGACCAGCAGGAATCGCTGATGCTGACCGTAAAGCTCACCGCAGATGTCCAACTGGAGGTGAGACCAAGGCAACTGTGGCCACGAGAGAGACTGCAAAGGGGGGGGTTTGAGCAGTTTTCCCACTTGTGAGGCAAGCTGCACAGTCTTTCACCATAATTTCAATGTCATTGTCAATGCCAGGCCACCAAACCAAACTCCTGCAGCGCTGCTTGACATTAACAATACCCACGTGTCCTTCATGTAGCATATGTTGGACCTGTGTCCTGGGAAGTTTCCACCGGTAAAGTTGGTGTAGCTCTAGAGAGCAAGTCAGCTACAACATTCTCCCTCCCAGGGGTGAACTGTGGGGTTAAGTTGTAGGCCTGCAGCCGTTCCGTCCAGCAGTGGGTAGAAGAGACTTGTGTCCAGACCCCGTTGTGTCCTGTAGTGCAGTCAGTGCCTTGTGGTCCGTTCTCAGGGTGAAATGTCATCCATAGACATACATGTGCCACCTTTAACATGCCCAGAGACAGGCCTGGACCTCTCTCTCTCAAACCGAATACTTGTGCTCAGTTGGTGTTAGTGACCGTGTCGCAAAAGCCACTTGACGCTCTGTCAAAAGCAGTGAGGTTGCCACTCATAATTGTTTCAAACAAGTCAAACCAGCGGGGCCATGGTATCCGAGGCTCGCCAGGCAGGTCAAGGGAATGCGGTAAGGGTGTGATCGGTATCCTATCCACGTCGCCAATCTTGTGTTTTTACATAACTCACAGACAGAAGTAACGTTCAGTCATCCACTCTTCATTATGCCAACCAGATCCACAACAAACACACTTCCGGTGGGGACGTCTAACGGTTCGTCAGAGCAAACACATTCTCTTCCAATGTTGGGGAGATATCATTCAGTTTGAGGTGAAAATGTTGCCAGTCAAACAAAACGTTCATTGTTTGGTCCATTTTTTCCAGAGATGTGTGGAGCTGTTGCCAAATTGTGGACAATGACTACTTAAATGACTTTGCTAAAAACACATAGTTTTAACTGTATACCTCTAGACAGTAAGCTCTACATCAATTCCCTTAGGAACGTCAACCATTAATTACAAAAGACAAACATTTCTTAACCACAACCCTGGGCCATGTTTTTGTGGGGGCAGCCAGATCCACCAGAGGGCTCCCTGGTGCAGAAAACAACTAATCCATCTCCCCATCAATTACATTTCTCCCATCACAACTATTCCACAAATATACTTTTATCCAATAGACTTTTTCAAACTTTTCAAATTTCTTAAGGTAATGTAAATAGTCAATATTATAATTCAGCAGCACTTAGTTCACTCAGTTAGCTTTTTAACTTTACTAATTAGAGAGTCCCACATATTTACTCCTATTTTTTATAAATTCATCTTCAGAAAATAATGCTAACAAGTTATTTCTCCCTATATGAGCTTCATCCTCTGATATGACATCAGACAGATAATGATCTACTTGTAGGGATATACACATCTTCATGTCGTCTTCTAAATGTGTGTGGTGAAAAATCTCATGCAAACATATTTAATTAGAGATGTATCTGTTCATATAGTTATACGATTGTACATTTAAAGATTGATTTCCAAGGTAAATTAAGGTTGTGATAGTGCATCTGTGGACAAGTTATCCAGATTGTGTTCTCTCGGTACATGTGTTCCGCACAGGAGGTCTAAATACTAAACTCCAGCTTGTTCAATTAATGAAGTATGTGTGTAATTTATGATGCAGCCTTGTCTGCAGTAATGATCTCACGGGCCCCGCGGGAGAGAATGTAAGCACAATGAAATCACAGGTGTGTTGGGAATAATCCAGATAGCAGTTCTATGGGATCTGCCCGTCTTAATGTTTAACCACTCCAAAAGAAAGCTGCCCAGAGCTTGTGAATGTATTTGTTTTTCTGCTCACAGTCCAACAGCAGGGAGCATTTAGGTACATTCAACACTAAACCTGGTTTAATAGGATTCCCTGCTAGTTCTCTCTTCGCTGGCAGATCAGCTGCTTTAGTTGCAGTTCAACCTAGAGGGACTTTTTCTCGGGATATAGTTTGGGATTTAAAGTTTTCTGGTTATTTGGTGGCTCAACCCCATCAGTATAGTTTGATGGCTGAATAGTGGGTTACATTAGAGTGAATAGATTTTGAACATCCTGTTGAGTTGTGACACTGGTGGTTGTGAACTCTGTAGAAAAACTGCGTCTTGATGACTCAATTTAATTAAATTCTATTTAAAGTGCCAGTTTATATCATAGTTATCTCAAGGCAATTAACAGTTTAAATAACAGAAGAGTGAACAGTTGTATAGCAAGGAAAATTGATGTCCCCCGTTCAGCTGAGAAGTAAGTGTGGAATGTTGAGATAGTGAGATCCTTCCTGATTAAACATCCACATCCCTCATCTAATGAACATGTGACCAATGACGAGACAATAATAGAAAACCATTATTTTCATAAATATGTTAAAAGATTAGAGTACAAATCAGCCTTTGGAAAAAATGAAAAAATGAAGATAGATAATAAATATAAACAAACTTGTAAAAACAATCCCATCATCACCTGTTACGGTGCAGTCAACATAGGTTTATCTTGTTTTACCTTCTGTGTGGTTATTTATATTGACATTTTCTTTAAACTTCTGTTTATTGCCCTTCTTCCAAAGATTACATATCCATAATGTGAAATAAACATAGAAGGTAAGTACAGATTCACAACAGTACAATTAAATCAATCGAGCTAAAACTAAGCACAAAAGTCCTAAAAGGCACAACCATCTCTTCTTGAAGAAAGAAACTTTTAGTTGCAGTTGGGCAGGCATTTTCCCTATCTGGTAAATGTTCTTTAGTTAATTTTTCCATTGATCCAAAAATTCAGTCTTATTTTTTTAAGTGTAAAATCATTACAAAGTTATCTCAAGACACTTCACAGTTTAAGTAAGACGATATGGGAGAAGAGAAAAACAGTTCCCAGCAAATGACATTGAGTGAGAGTGGCATAACAAAAACTTCCTTTTAGAAGGCAAAAACCGATCGAGCAAAGAGATAATGAGAACAAAGGATAAACTTGGTCAACCATTAGTTTATCACTTGATAAACCATCAGTAGGAACCACATGGCAGCTAGTAATCATACTTTGCCAAATATAATCTTCTAAAATTGTATTTAATTTCAGTTCCCATTGCTCTTTGATATGAATAGTGTTGTCTGTTCAATCCATTATTTGTTTCTTTCCTGATAATTTCCTCACCCATATTTTTTTTATCTCATCTTTTATCTTTATTTATTAATTTAAATGTAATGCTTCGTACAATGATCGGGGCAGATGGAAACAAAAATAGAAATCCAGAGAGAATACTAATTCTTACTGAAAAACAATGATAGCGTTAGGTTATTTTTAGTAGTGCTGGAAAAAGATGTGACGGTTTCCTTAATTTTACTTTAAATTTTCAATAGTTTCTTTTTTACTTTTCTTTACATTTTTAATTTAGCTCTACCTTCTTTATTTTAGATTATATGGCAATAATACTGCATCTCATCACTGCTTGGCCCCATCCCAAAGTGTAGATGGTGATACGATGCCATTGTCATTAATAGTTAAATAAGTTCCTTTAAATAATTAGTTTTGTTTTTTTATTGAATTGAAAATTATTTTGAGGTAGTTTTGCTCTTGATAAAATCATTTTGACACAAGTTTCAGGCGAAGGCGGGTGCTTCCCCATTGATCTTGATGTTTGAGTGACAAGTGGCACCACCAAAAATTTCTCTCTGAAAAGCAAGTCATGGGCCCCATTAAACTAGAGAGCAGAAGTTGAATATTTAGAAGCCCTTCTGATGAATTAAAAAAAAAAAGTATGGATTATCTAATCATGCACACAGATTGATAATCTGAGGGTATAAATTACCAAAATTTAGACTCAGAAACTCCCAGGTGAATTATGTGCAGCCATTTACATATTAAATAATCATTGTAATGCCTTTTAAACACATTGTAGTTGTACTTGTTCTGCTCCATTATATCTGTTACATGTAGAACAATACACAAATATACAAATTTAGCTTTATGTTTTCATTTTAATTTTGGTTTTATTTTGTTCTCTATTTTCCTGCTCTCTCCTCTCCCACCTACCGCATACATGCAACAAATGTAAAAGGGCGAAATAAGTTCGACAACTACAATGTGTTTAAAGTTTCCTGAGTCAAATTTATTTCTCAAGGCGTGTGAACGTGTTTCGGCTGTTGATCTGTGCGCACGTTTTGGTAACTAATACGATTCAGTAATCCCTAACCCCGTTTGTTTTTATAATCACAGACCAGGGGGGCTCCTTAATAAACCAAACACATTCCACCTCTGGTTTAACGGGCAACCATGCCTTGCTTTTCAGAGAGTTGCATTGGTGTAGCCAATTCAATCAAACACGTCTCACCAATTGGACATGGATGAACCCACCCATGTGTGAACATTGTGCCAAAATTGATTAATTAAAAGAAAAACTACTACAAAATAATAAAAAAAATAATATTACTTCAAACAAAATAATATAAACATTATGTTTTAATTATTATTATTTGAAAGAACTTTTGTTTTTAAATTGAAGTAACTATTTTTTGATTGAAGCAATTTTTTTTATATATAAATATGAATAATGAAGAAACAAATCTACCTCCATATATTATCCATATATTTTTAAATACAATTTTGCAGTTCTTAAGTAGCTGGACCATATGTAATTCACTGCATGTTTTCAATGATGAGGTTGTGTATGATGCGCCAAATTAACGCCGAAAATCCAAATAAAAACAAGTGTCTTCCTAAGCTCATAATCTTTCTCATTGTCTGTCACACTTTTGCATTTACTGCTTGAAAAAAGGCTCTGGTGGCAGTTTACTGTAGGTGGTTACTCAAAACCCATAAACATGTGTGGGGGGAAAAATAGCTTATAGGCTAAAAATTACAGTGCAACGCAAAAACAATATAAATGCAGAATGGTGCTGTGTGAGTATTATTTATCTTTTTTACTGTAGAGGTTCTATAAATCATTTAAAACAGCCATGGGGTCAATTCAGAATCACGGAAGAGATGTCCATCTAAGTATATATATCCATTGCAATTAATGAGGATTTAATAGTTCATTTCATAGTGCGTTTCTCTCAGCTGGGCTAATTGTTTCTTCACCTATTCTTTCTGTTTAAAATATTGAACTTGGCTATGATAAGATGAGGATGTTTGTTGCCCCAGGTTCCCTGGGTGTTTGTTTGTAAAACCTATAAGTAGAAATTGGCTGATGAAGCATCATAAAACAGTGAAACATTTTTTAAATAAATATCTTTAAATAAAGATATTTATATTTGCTACCCACTGGAAACACTTGGTTTTTCTCTTGCTAAAATTCTGTTTACCATAGCCATACCCACTCTGCTGGGATTGGTCAAGCATTGTGGTTTGACACTCCTCATTATCAATTCTGGAAGTCTTCCCCTGCAAGAGACATCTATAAAGAAGGAGGAGTGAAGCCCACTATTGCATCATAATGTTTTTTTTCTTTCATCAGGTGAGACATCAGACGGGGATAACTTTATAAAGGAATCACTTGAAAACAGAGTATTGCATGATGAGGGACTTACTGCATGAAGGTAAAAAAGACTTCAACATTTGAAACATGTGAGTTTTGGGTTTTCACATTAGTTGCCCTACAAAATTGAAAAGAAGAAAACTTCTCATGAAGCTTAATAAATTAATCACTGCTTATAAAAAATGTTGTTGCTTTCATTTTGTTGTGAAATGATCATGCTTACCAGTACACGCAGTATAGTACATAAATCTCAATCTTGTGTCTATAGTGTGGCCAGCTCTTAATGTGTCTTATACTTTGTTTCTGTGTGACTCTTCCACCAAATTACTTAAAATCTTATTGAGTTCTGCTGCTGGTCTGTTGCTTCAGTTCTCCTGCTGTTTACCAGCTGCATCTGAGTCAATAACTGTTTACCAACTGTTTTTGCTCTTGTGATGTGTCCACAGACCACCTGTAATAATAAAATACGTCAAACAGATTCAAACACACTACTGAGAAAATGTGTGGGGAGCAACTCGTAACAACTGTGTGTTGTATGCTGCCAACAATGACGCTCTAAAATGGTAAACGGGCTGAAATCTGTTAGGAATTTTAATTTCCTTAGTTTTAAGACCTCATTAGGCAGAGCAGGTGTTTGTGAAAATATTCTTAGAAAACCAAAACCATGTTGTTGTTTTATGCATTTCTGTTGACAGTTCTAAGGCTCTGGAATAAATGTTGAGATGAACTAATATACTTAATGGATCAGTTCTTAGGCTCTGGAATACATGAAGTATTATACTTAATGAATCACAAGTGGCTGATGTGCTAAAATGCATCTAGAACATTGTCTATTTATATAGACATGGGAATATATATATATATATATATATATATATATATATATATATATATATATTCAATTTCAGTGGTCCTAGATTAGTGCATCAAGCTCATCAGTTGTGCAGAAGCTGTCTGGTGTTAAAGTGTTTCTGTATGGGAATGAAGCAGAGCGTCCTCAGGCTGTCAGCATGGTTCACACATGCGCTCCACACTTGCTGTAAATCTGTTAATTGATGATAGACATCTGCATTTTGTGGCAACTTCTCTGTCCACAAACAGCTGCAGTAAAGAAACCTAAATATTAGTCAGGTGTGTGCTGTTGTTCGCGTTGTGAGTATTTAACCCTTGGCTTGACCATTGATACAATAAGAGAATTTATTTCACCTTCAAAGATAAATTAGGATAATAAAGACATAATTAGTCCAGTGCAGTTAACGTCCAGCTCATGCCAGGTGTTGAACACAAAACCTAAACCACCACACAAAGCCTTATCTTTAAAATTTCAGACCGCTGATTATTCTGAGTGACCCTGTGTGAAGTCATTTTTATTTAGGTTGTATTTAAAATCAGTGACTTGATGTATCTAATTTAATGACCGTATATTTGTCTTCTTTGGCATTTTTCTGTGGTGATGATGCTCATTAGTGTTTGCAGCTCAACAATTAGTGTGGTACCACAACAAAGAGTGATATTGTAAGAGCACCAAAGAACAGTCATCACATCATATGAGGCACTTAGTTAGTATGCTTGTATTTCTTTAATAGACCTGTTATGTGGTTGAATAATGAATACTTCTGTTAATGTAGATGTTGTAGCATGCTTAGTTGATTATTTCAGAAAAAATATATTTAATAATAATAATAAGTAGTCAGACCTTCTTATTTATTCAAATAGTCAAAGGAAATGTTTAACTGGGTTTAATGTAGCAAACTAAAACTCTTAAAACATTCCTTAAAGGAGCTTTGGCCATTGCACAAAAGTACTATTCATTTCCAAGATACATGACCGTGTTCAACAGATCAAAAGAAAGAGTGTCCAGGCACAATTTGTTGCACAAAGACCAATGCTGTGTCTCAAATCGCATACTACTCTTAGTATGCTAGAAGTTAGTATGCATCAGTTTAGTGTACGTACTAATTATTACGCAAATTCTCCACAGATAGTATGTCTCAAATCAAACACTGAAGCTACACACTAACCATAAATCACATGACAGCTTCTTCTTCTTCTATTTAACTATGTTTCAACCAGCTGTTTGAACACTATCGCCGACACCTGCTGGCAGCATGTTTTGCAGCTTTGGAAAAAGAAATAAAGAAAAAATATGAGAATCTAAATCATCGCGAGATATTTAAGCTGGTATCAGCAGCGAAGACGTGTTTATCCTCCTACTGCTGCTGAAAATGCACTTGTAAGTATATGCATATATATGCATTTATATATGACGTAACTTCCGTTTAAAACGCCACTAAGATGGCGGCTGTTTAGTGTGTTTAGTGTCCATCGAAGCATGCTCAGTTTTGTGGGCGTGTTAGTACGCCAACTTAGTGTGCATGGCGCACTAAATTTCGCATACTAAGAATTGAGACGCACTAACACACTAAAAATACCAACTTTTAGTACGCTAGTATGCGATTTCAGACACAGCCCAAGACAAGATGAAAAGACAATGATTGATCAAGCCAGGTGAAACCAATCTGATCCTAAGTACGTGACCGATCATCACACCAGTCATGCACTCAGCTTCCTCATAAAACCACATTGTCCATAACAGATTGTATGATTCACCGTGAAAACCAAAACAGCATTAATATGCATGCTTTGAATTTAAGTTAAATATTGCCTGCATCGGCAGAGGAAGATGTGTTCTTTTACGACCAAATTCATATAGCTTTTACATTATGTCTGTTTTGTATTCTGTTTGCATACAAGTTTGGTACTGCATTTACTCATTTGTCAATGGATTTGGCATTTATTTGAATGTTCACACATGTTTTAGGTTTTTTATTGTATACAGTATCTCATAGTATTATATATACTGTATAATTGTTTTATGCAACAGGCACCTTTCCTTTTTACATTGTATTTGTTCTTGTGGTTATTGCAAGAAGATGTGTCCATACTTTTAGAACTGTATTATGATTGTCATGTTTTACGTGCCATACGGCTGCCCCGGGCATCTGACATGTAGTTTCCAGATGTATTTGGTTCCACTATTGAGTTCTCTATGTTTTCTGTATTGGTTTATACATCTTTGAAACGACTATTTGTCTCCTGGTTTTGTGTGAGTGCAGTGTGAACCCTAACTCACTCAACTTGCTTCATTAGGATACGCCCTGCTAAAGAAAGCCAACAGGGGGCATAACATATGGAAATATCCAAGGGGGGGAAGTGGAAGGATGTTCTTTTCAGGATATATAGTCTGTAGTGTACCATTTTTACTGTAGGGTGTTTTGGCCTGTTACACTAGACACCCTCATCAAAGGCTGAGGACAAAACCTGAGCTTGTCCAGTTGAACTTTAATGACACTCCTGTTTATGTTTAAGCGTGCGGGTTACAGACAGTTCAGTTCAACATTTTGTTTTTCTTTGCACTTTCTTTGTTATTTTGGCCCCTTGTGTGATTTAATTTGACACCTCTGATCTAGAAAATTCAATTTTCTAGTGGGTTGGTGCTTGATAACAATATACATTTCTATAAAAGAACTTATTTTTAATTTAATTGAACTTTTTAAGAGTTCAATTGTAACAAACAAGCCACAACCGGTTTTATAATGAGATGATGATAATGTAAATGTAAACTGAGGATTTTTAATGGTCCTGCAATGGAACATTTTAGAACATTTTCTACACTAGGTGTTACGATCAATTCCTCTGTCCTGTCAACAATATCAGAAGTCAATCTAAAGTGAGTGAGGGTACATAAAGCACAGAGGACACTGAGCCCTCAGCGACCAGGTCTTATAGAGACCAGAAAACTCCTTCATCCAGTCGGGCTACCCGTAGACTGCTTTTGGTGGAACTGGATGTGCTTATGCGCATGTTCTCTCTCATTTATTACCACATACATGATATGACAGGAGAGGGCCCCTGATCCTTCCCAAGAGTCCAGACACAGGAAGATGGATAAGTAATTTAATTGAAGCAAACACCTTCAAAATCTGCCTGCCTCTTGTTGTAGTCATTTAATGATGACAGTTCTTCTGTAGTCCAGTTGAGAAGATGCAGGCAAGAAAGTATTTTTCAGAATAGAGTGGTCAGATGTGCATATTAATAGTGACACAGAGTTGTGTGTGTTTGACACTTTTGTGACTTTGGTATATCCTGCCATGTCTGTATCTTAGCACCGTGCTTGTACGACTCATTTCTATGCATTAAGAACTAAATGATTCAAATCTGTGATCATTAACCCATTGTTTGTTTCATTATTTATTTTTATTTTTAATTTGTTTAATGCAACTTTAATTGAAATGTGCTTTCATAATTTTGAGATTAAATATAATATAAATTGGGATTCATTAAATTAAAGTTTTTTATATTTATTTAAATTTCCCAAAATATAGACTTTTGAGTGTAGTCAGGGTTCTTGTTCAGAATGGCAGACAGGTAACAGATAAATGTGGCGGAGAGTAAAAACCACAGTCATTTTCCATTTTCGAGTCAATCAGCTAATCAACATATTCCCTGAACAAGTACGATTCAGATGCATTATGAACTTCATTAACTTTAAGAATAGAATCTTTGGTGAGGTTGATCTGTTTTTTATAGTCCTTTATTCATGTACAATTATGGTAAAACCTTTTTATTTTTGCTCCTGAAACAGGAAGAGGAGTTTTTGTTTTTTGGAGAAAAGCACCATGTTGAGTTAATAAAAATTAATTAATCTGCTTCTCACACGATTCTCCTGGATTCATCATCGCACTTCACTGGAGTGCAAATGAACATTGGTCCTTAATCACTCTGTCACAGCAGGAAGTGGTTAATCAGAGTAGAATCATTTGAGTAAAATTTCAAATGTTACCTTCATTGAAAAATGCTATCTAAAGACATTCTTAAGGCACAGATCAATCATTGCTCCCAGGTTCACAAGTTTAGATACAGTCAGCCAACGAAGGAACAGAAACTACAAGTAAACAGTCAATCCGTCATCTGATCACCTCAGTCACAGCAGTCTTCCTCCCACCCGCCATCCTCCTGCCTGATCACAGTGGAGCTGCTACATGAAGAAGAGTTGGCAGGCTGCCTGCCAAAGTTCTCCACTACAAAGGACTACTGGTTCAAGCTTCTTTCCTGTTTAGACAAGTGCCTGTGGAATGCAGCATGGGTCCCTGGACCAAGTGCATCATAGTGAGATGGTAAATGAATCTGCTGAACAGAAGATAGAGTATGGAGTGTGTGCAACAGCGTAATTTAACTTAAATGGCTCTCAAGTTCACAGTGAAATACCTTTAAAATAAAATATTGTTCATGATAACAAAAGAAGGAAAAACCAAAGACAACTGACTTAAAACATGAATAAAGAAAAGATACATTAAATTTATTTAGTTTTTTGTTCACAGATACAAAGGAAAACGGTACAATCTCTTTATATTTAAAGTTCACGTTCGCTTGGATTCTGCTGTGAAGTTTGACAGACAACAACACCTGAATATTATTATTTGGTTGTTCTCAGTGATTTTTCTGTCACAAAAAGCGTTTTGTTTAGTCTGCTTATATGTTTTAGATTGTGTGGGTCACGTCTTCTTAACGTTGACAATGAATTTAAATGAATATGAATCATTTCCCCTCACTTGGAAGCCAGAATATCGGCGCCCGATCCTCCTAACTTGATGTGGTGTGAGGGCCCGAATGTATTAATTTCCCAGTCCTGAGGCAGGTGCAATGTTCCTACTCTGTAACCTTGAGCAGTGTGGGGAAATTAGGTAGTCGCTAAATAAAGGATCAAACTCTGATCTGGCCAGTGCCCAAGTCCGGATGTGAACGTGATAGAGTTTTGCGCTGGGTCAGCTACTCGCCATGTCAAAAGTTCTTTCTACAGATACGTCGAGCCTTATCCTTCAATGGGGGCGAAGAGGATTAAGTAATTAAGACATAATTACTCAGATTTCTTTTATCAATCTTGATTTTTGAGTGTGTGGTAAAAATTCAACCTTGGTTTTGTTTTTGCTTGATAACTAATTTATCCTCATGGCTAACAATATTTTTCTGGATAAAGGTTGCAATGCATATTAAAGGAAGCAAAAATGTTGACAACCAAAGACAAGGCAGATTGTCATCAAGGAAGTCTGAGTTGTTTATAATCACATTGACAGAGACAAGCAGACCAATATTGGTGCCAACTTGCACGCCCCAACACGAATTCCTCATTGTTTTTCGCAACATATCTTTGTATAATGAAAAGAAGTAGTATTCCGAGAAGGAAGATGCATAAAGTGTCAAATAACACATTTTTGCCACTAATACATCGAAAGGTATCATTGTTGGAGAGATACATGTATATTTGTAGTTGTCCCGATGACAGCCCCGATGCCATCAGTAGTGCAACAGCAGGATACGTGTTTTCAATTGGCTTCTCACAACTGAACATTCCATCACAGCCAAACAACTTAACAACTTCTGTTCTTGAGTTGTAACAAAGGAGGTTTGTGCTGTCTGTCTTCTCAGGGCGGGAAGCACCTCAGGCGAATGCTCTGCAAGTTTAAAGCATTGTTATTGTTTATTCAAGTACACACAGAAAGTTATATATAAGGATAAGTGCCTTTCATTAGGACAAGAGTGAGCTTGATAAAGTTAACATTTTGCATCAGGTTTGAGGTTTAAGAGTACTGTAGTTCATAATTAATAAACAAACGCATATTCAAGAAAACAAGGATGCAAACAAAGTTTCCAGTTGCCATAAAAACAAAAGTTTGACAAGGGGTTTTTTCCCACCCATTTTCAAACCCCAACTATTTTTGCTTCTGCTGTATGCTGTCACATCATGCAACATTAAAAAAAAAAAATCTTGTATTTGCTTTTATTTTCTTATACTTAAAAAGACTAATATGTATAATTAGAGCAGGAGAAACATAGTGTTTTATATTTATATATAACACATATAATACCTAACATACTTGTGCTATAAAACACAAAATATATACCAATTAAACTGTTTCATTTGCTTTATTTTTGTAGAAGGAAGCAAGTACTACCTGAGTTAGGTAGGTAGGTAGGTAGGTAGGTAGAAATGTATTGATCCCTCAGGAGGTCTCCTTCGGGAAATTGTTTTTATCCAATTAGAACACAGCAATACAGACGATTATTCATAAAAATAAATATAAGAACGAGAACAAAGATAATAAAAAGAAATAACAAGATGACACAATCTAAGTCTAAAGATAAAGAACATAGATCAAATACAAATAACAAATACAAAGGATTCAAAGATTAACATAGAATAAATTGTCAAGATACTTTCGCTCCACTCCTGCCCCCAAACTCAGAATTGTTCAATCTGATAGCCTTGTTTGTTCAGTGATCTCCTCTCAGCAACTTTCACCAATGAGTCCAGCTTCATGCCAACAACAGAACCCTTCTGATCAGCCTGTCCAACCTGTTGACATTCCTCTTGGACACATTCCCACCCCAACACACCACAGCATAGAACAGAACACTGGCCACCACAGACTGGTAGAACATGCAGATGTTAAATGATAGGAGCCTCCTCAGAAAGTACAGTCTACTCTGAACTTTCTAATACATATGGTATGTGTTGCAGGACCAGTCCAATTTACTGTCCAGTCACACACCGAGGTACTTATAGTTGTGAACTATCTCCACCTCGTCACCTCTGGTGGACACTGGACGTGGCTTTCCCTGGACCTCCCAGTCTAAGACCAGCTCCTTAGTTTTTGAGGTGTTCAGCTGCAAGTGGTTCCCCTCACTCCGGTCCACAAAGTCACGTATCAGACTTCTACTGTGGTCGATCAGTAAGATAGTACGGAGACCAGACCAGGGTCCACATGCATCTGTGTCAGTTTGTCCTGGAGCAGAGTGGGCTGGATGGTGTTAAAGGAACTAGAAAAGTACAGAAACAGGATCCTCACTGTGCCGCTTCCTTTTATCCAGGTGGGAGTAGGTTTGATGCAGGAGCTGAAGGATGGCATCTTCTACAGTAACTGCTGGCCGGTAGGCAAACTGCAGGGGGTCTTGCGCGTGCTGTACTTGTGGCCTGAGATGTTTGAGGACCAGCCGTTCCGGTGTCTTTATCGGCTGCGAAGTCAGTGCCACTGGTCTGTATGTTAAGTGAATTTAAAAGCCAAAATAGAATTTGTTAAAAAAAAGAAGTATTTTCATACAGTATCACCTGTTTTTTTCTTTTTTTGCTAACCTTTATTAAGACATTCTGATAAGGCAAAATATATAACATTACAAAATGTAATTGATATAGTAATATATATAATAATATATAAGTAAGTAATATATAAGTAATACAATTATTCTTAATATAAGTAGATATTAAGATAGATCTAAGATGTATATACCTCTATATACCATGTGCTATAACATATTAAGTGCCAAAAGCTGACATATAGATACCTGAACAAAACAGCTCACTGTCCACCTTCGATACGTGTAAATTATCCGGGAGTACGCAAAAGAAAACAAAAAGGTATTTTCCTACTGCAAGTCTTTGACAGATGAGCATTGTTCAAAAATTGGCACGAATATTACTTCCTTTACCAGCTAAGGAAAAAAAAAACACCTGATAGCGACAGACTTGCATTTTCCTTTTCGTGTGACGTCAGCACAGTAGAGTGATGCAAGCTGTGGTCTCCAGCGTCTTGACTCTCTGCTTAATAAATATTATTTCACAGCTATCAATAAAGTACATGAAATAAATGACATGCCTTCAGTTTAGGTCACAACAACATTAATAACTTTACACACTAATATGAAATTGTGTAGACAAACTTTACACACTAATATGAAATTGTGTAGACAAGGCAAATAGGTTCAAGGACCACAGCAGAAAACAAATGTTATCATTAAGAGTTTAATTTATTAATATGTGTTAAAAAGTTCAAAGGCATAGGAGGTGAAAGGTGAAAGGCATAGCCTGGTGACTAGGCGACTCCACAGTGTAGATGGGGCGTTGTCATTCCAAGTGAGTAAAACTGGGCCGTTGCAGCTTGTCTTTTGGTTGGTCTTGATTATTGATATTATTGATATTGATTGATATTGATATTATTGATATTGTTGATTATTATTATTATTATTTTATTTTTTTTAATGTCCTTTCATTGTCTACTTCATGTTTTGCATCGTGGGTCTGAGAGGACCACAATTTCATCAATGCTGTATGTATGTCTTGATACATGTATGTTTGACAAATAAAATAACTTGAATTTGAACAAAGTCCGTGTAAAAATGCATTTCAGCCCGAGATCAAAGCCTAAAAAAGTGGTCTTGAGACAAAGACCGATCTCAAGTACTACAACACTATTTAAGTGTATATACATTTTTGAAAATGTCAGGATTTTTTAAACAAAGTGGACCTCAAAGAGTTTAAAACCTTTACGGTCCCCAAGTGAAGAACCCTCCCCCAAACATAACATTGTGAGCAAAGAAAAGCAAAGTAATGGTAACATTTCCACGGGTGGCTCAGCTTTGTTGGTTTTTCAACAAACTAGATTGGTTTCATTCAGAAACTCTGGGTAAAATAATTGCAAAAAAATGTGAGGGGGTTTTGGTGCGATTGCCCGAGTTGCTGTTGGAGTGGGATCAAACCTTGTGGAGGCCCTTCATCACATCGTTCCTCCCTGCTGCTCTTGTTATCCTTGGTCTTTTAGACAAACTTCTGCTCTGGAGGCCAAGCACCACACTGTTTCTGGGAGTTTTGATTTTCTCAATTTAATGCCTTTTTTTTATTAAGAAAACACGTTCCACAAGAAGTTGCTGTGAGAGGTAGTTAGAACTATGCCACCAATTCTCATGTCAGTGAAAATTGCTAATGAACAAACACCTGTTGAAATCTACTTTATTAAGATATTTTCTCCAGTGTTGGGCCGCAATAGTGGTAAAGCGCTATGAACCATGAAGATTTTTCTACTGAATTAATGATACCCATGACACAAACATTGAAACTTCCCCTTACAGTCACTTCACAAGGATGAATAGACAGAATGCATTAACAAAATAACAGGAAAATTGATCCCAATATTGTCATACAGAATATATAATCGTCATCATCTATGGAAAAGGTTCTCATGCATGTTTCTCACTGTATAATCAGAGAGATGGCATGTTTGCTTATTAAGTCTCCACCCCACTTTCATTCAGGAAAAAAAAAAAGATTAATCAAAGCCTTGGGCTTGAACTGAGGCATACTATTCAGTCCATGTCCAAGATAAATTTGCATTGGTAAATAATGCAATTTGATAAATAATTTAAAAAAAAAACCTTCAGCACATGGCCCCCACGTCTACAACCAGTAATTGAATTAAACCAGGAGTTAAGGAGATTTGAGCACAAATCTTTTCAAAATAGCTGCATTGCGGCAAGAGACAATTCCATTTTCATTATTTACACACTCAGGGATAACGACAGAACTGAGACCCAGGAGCCTTTTAGGAAAAAGAATGTGCTGTGTTGATGACAAGCTGTGAAGCAGGTCTAAGACAACACAGGCAGAACTGCATACAAACTGCATATTCTCAGAAAGAATGACAAGGACATGAGCTCTAGTCTACAAAAGGGAAAAAGGATCAGTCATCTTGCTGCATATCCAGTGATAATCCCCTCTGATCTCTAGCTGTCTCTGCTCACCTTCGGAAAATACATGTCTTCAAAACTGTCTATGGTCACCCCACTTCAAGCCAATTGTCAAGAGTCTATTTCCTAAAGATAGACCACCAGATATTTTAAATATCCTGATGCGGTGTTTGCACTGGTTATATTTGAAAACTCTGAAAGGGACCATCAGACCTTATTTGTCGCAAGTGATGTTGGGAGTAACACGTTATTAACTAACACATTACAGTAACTAAGTTAGTTTCTGCAATAACAAGCCCTGTAAATATTGTAACACATTCATAACTGTGACAGCCTCGTACTTGAGTTTTATATGGTCTATATGAGGCTTTTTATATTCATACAAAACGATAAATAGATTTGTATAAAGTATTATGACAGAAGTTTATGTTGTGAATCTTAGATTTATTTTTACAATGAATCTGTGGATATGGTTATGACTGGAAGAAACATAAATTCTGAAATATTTCTTTGCATCTTTGATATCAATGACAGAGGGAGTGCTATGGTGTGTTCAAGAACAGATTATATTTTTAAAAATATCAAGAAAAACTATAACTGAACACTATCATTTCAGTGATAAAAAGTAACACGTTTTTCCAGTTTCCTCTATCGTCTCCTCCTGATCTCTCTTCCATTCTGACGGAGCATCATGACCTTGGTGAGGTCTTTAACAAGGATCAAGTGCTCTCTCTTCCCCCACATCGTCCTTATGACTGTGCCATAGATTTAAATCCAGGCTCTACTTGCCCTAGTAGCTGATTTATTAATCTAGCTCTTCATGAAAAGGAGGCCACTTCCTATCATAATATATTGTATTTTAGACCTCAGCAAATATGTTTCTCATTACACAAACTAATGATCTTTGTTGATTATCACCACATTATCATAATTTTAGTGTACGACTGTTTTTAGTAGGAAATCCTTGCACTCCTTAGTACATGACGTCTTTGTTTTGACTACACATATGTGGCATTTCAATGTATTTTAATCAATTTTTTTTGAACATGATTCATAAATCTGTTACCTAGTGGAAGTCCCATGCACAAAATTAAAGGTTGCATGGTACATGGTAAAAATAACATGGTACTGTTATTGAGTGTAAATTGTGAATTGCTGGAAATTTAACAGAGTTTGGAATACGTCAATAATTTAGTAACTGTCCTGTCACAACTTCTCAACTAACACAAAATATATATTACTTTCCCCATTACTAACGCAAGAAAATGAAATGTACATTTCTAACTCTGTGTTTCTGCGTCCAACATGAACCCGGAGTAGATTTCTTGTTGCGGTGATTTCTTGTAGTGTTATATTCTGTATAAGTTATCTTTGATACATTCAATGTCTTCTAGACTCGTATGATCTGCTTGAGTAATCAGAGGTTTTCTGAATTCAGTGAAGGGAACAATTGAGGTGAAAATCAACTGTTGAGTTTAGGGTTGTCATGAATATTGCAAAGATCAAATCAAAAAGCAAATGATTACCTGTTAAGTTTCTCATTTTCTTAATTTCCTTCCTCTACCTGTTCATAAGTCACTGCAAAAATACCAAACAGAGCAGGAAGATACTTGTGAAACCAAGCACAGGCTTGATGTTCCAACTATGCTTTCAAACACAGCAGGGGCCCCAGTGCAGAGTAACCAAGGCAGATCAGTTGGATTTCCCAAACGTTCATAATTAAACGTCTTTATTTGAGCAGGCAGCAGGGAACACAGAGTCTTGTGTTTTCCTTGTAGCGATTGTATTTGTGGAGCCAAATATTGGAAACTTTGATACTGATTCCCTTGGTGTATGTTAGCTTTGGCAGCCACCAAAGGATTCTAGGGATGCTTTTCCTGCACATTTGTGCCTCTACTGTCCAACACCCACTGTCCAAGTTCATGGAGTTCCCTGCAGCCACTGCTCCCTGTGATGAGCAGAATGAGGAGGCATAGGATACTATGATTCCTTTTGGTGCAAAGACTTACTTCAAGTGTCTCTCAAGGTTTTCTGAGAAAACACTTCAGAATGGGAGATGCTTTCATCTATCTCTTCTCTATCTTTGTGTGATTCTTCATGCATACAGGGCTGCTCTAATGGAATCCTCATTGTGACTCCCACATGAAAGATGCACCATCAATGCTCTCTTAATATTCATAACCAACATCTATACAATGATGGCAAAGATACTTGGGCTGATCTTTGAGCAGCACAGGATGAGCCTTGGCTAGATGGAATGTGAGCTACTGGCCGCACAGGAGGAGAAGCAGTGTCAGCAAACAAGGGGCCGAGCAAATAAGCCACATGTACTGAGTGTTATGAAGTTCTCTTTTTACGTCTGCATGTGCTCTACTGGTCAGGGTGAGAGAGACAGAAATACTGAGGTGGTTCTGCTGGACACCGTTATCTAACAAATGCGCTCTTACCCTTTTTGTGGTGATTATATGTAAAGAAGTTAGTTTGACAGAAATTGCCTGATAATACAAGAAAATCTCTTGCTTTAAACATGCATTTTATTGTTACATACACACACATCACAATTGCATAGTTTAATGAAGTCATGTTTAACAAGTGTCACGCTGATTGTCAAATTGTGTAACAGCAAACAAACGGATTTATAGTAGTTATATTTGAGATCTTTTTTTAGAGCAGCAATATGTAAGATTGAGAATATTGTTTCTGACTTCCACTAGGGTTGATTTATCAGTTAAAACAATAGTTGAATTGTTAATTTATTTTTCACTTTTAGTGACCTTTAACCCTTGTGTTATCTCTGGGTCAAATTGACCCGGAGGACTGAATACAAATGTGTTAGTGGTATCCCTTGTGTTGTCTCTAGGTCAGTGTTAACAACCTCTCTGGCTTCCAGAAATAAATATGCAGTGGTGGAGGGATACCAGAATCACAATTGTTCTTTGACCTTTGGTTCACCTTGACCCTCAGATAACACAAGGGTTTACAGAAATGATTTTACTTCTGCTGAACCAAAATAAAAGATTGATGAATTGTAACCATTTACAGAATGCATTTCTTATTCAAAATAAATAGTTTTTTCTCCCTGAGGGACTTGTGTCACACAAATCGGATTAAAAACATTTTGCTTGTGGCCTCGTAAACTTTATTTAAGTTTACCACACGAGGCAGCAGCTGTTGCTGAATATAGGACATAAACAAAATAAAGATGTGTACAGGTGACAAGAATAGTAGATAATAAGAGTGTGGGACCAGTGCTCTTCAAATGAACGTCACTGAACCAACAATTACACCAAATAGTTTTCTTAAACTTCACTGTCATTTACTAGTTTACATGAAGTTGCCTTCACTGAAGAAATGCTTAATACATGCAATTTAATTAACTTTAAAATACTTGTGTGAAGATTATTATTTACACACTGTAGCAGTATCAAATGGATGGATGCATGTATTTGAATGCACATAACCTATTACCTTAACCATGTTTTTTTAATGTTAATGTTGGAAGTCTTATTTCAATAGCTTATGCAAACATATTTAAGTGATTTTAATAATCAAGAAGAGCGGCTTGTACTCTTGGATGATGTTTTGTTCTTGCTTTTTTTTTTGCTTGGTCATGCTTTTCTGGCACTAAATGTTTATTTTTTAAACCAGCTTGATTTAAGATGACTAAACACAAATTGGGTATTATCAGCCACAACCAAAACCAAACTACCTCACAAACCACATGCAGAAATATGATTCAATGTAATGTTTTTTTCTTGATAATAAGGTGGAAATAATATGTAATTTACACTGTATGTACTGCTACTGGCACCATGTATGCATTAGATTGTTAGTATAGAAAAAAAAAATCAAGACAATAGAATCACTCAATCATTTGTTTACCTGTAATGAAGTCAGTTTTAAAATACATATATTTATATATATATATATATTAGAAATAAAATAATGACCTATAAAAGTCAGTGTTGCCAAATGTATATTTCAATGATATTCTAACATGTTTAGATGTTTATCCAAGGACATGTCATTTAAAACTTTACAAACTCTTGAAAAGGAGGCCAAGACGAAAACTAATATGTTTACTTTTCTTTCAGTTACAATATGTTGACAAACAGAGAAGGAATGATACAGTGACAGAGTCATGTCATTTATTGGCCCAAAACCAGATTTTGCTGAACACTTATGTTTGGATTTGTCATATAAGGTTTTGATTGGATGCTCGTTGGTATTACTTTTTGTGCCAACACGAGCAAAAATATCGCGATAGTATATGTTTTTCTTAATTATAATTGATTGATTGATTTCCAATGCAGTTTAAGCTTTAACAAATTAAAAGGAGATTTGCAATAAGGGTGGTTCACTATTTACCTCAATACAAATGTTTCCATGTAAACCAATGGTTGCAGCCAATTTTAATAAACAATAATTTGAGTTCCTTGGCAGGATCTTTGGCAGTAATTACACCCAAGAGTGAAGAAAAGGGCTTCAAAATTAATTTAATAAGTATGTTACATATTTCACACGTAACACTTAAACATGTGGTTTATATTAAAACCCCTGTCAATCAAGGTTTCCCTTACATCATTCATCTGCAAATAACTTTTCCCTTTAACATGTCAAGATTAAGCCTGCTTGATCTCGTCAAAGTTCGCCTCACTAAATGTTAGTATGACGTCATGGTTGGATGATGTGTAGCTGAAGTTTTAAATGTCATCAAACTTTGAAAAAACGTCTGGTAACAGAATCAGAAAACCGTTTATTCAATATTAAGATCACTTAGCTCATCAACCATTAGAGGATGGCCATAGTTTATCAGGGGGCTCAGTCAGCTAAAAGTTAGGGTTTGAAAGCAGTTGTTTACACCAAATAATTGTTTCATTTCCCATTTAGGTTAGTTTGTTGGCTGTATGTTGTACTTAAAACACATTTAAACAGAAGGAGAATTGGTAAACCTAATAGTGAGACCAAAGATGTACATTTAATAAATGGTAACAGAATATTAAAAAAACTTGCTCAACTTAAGATGTCATGTCCGCTTCCAAGCGCTTCCATTAAATTGTTGACTGGCGCATGTTTTGCTTGATCACAAGGTGGAAATTATACGTAAAATATAATAACGGAAATGTTTTACTACATGTCATTGTCAATATCCACCAAGGAGGAGGGAATCGATAAAAAAAAATTTCTATCTGAAATTATAATAATCACGAATAAATATCTAATCTCTGTGTTTAAATGTCAGCAGGTCACCTGCGCGAATAGAATACTATCCTTGCAAGCCCATGTTCATTACTTTTCCATACACATGATCTCATGTAATAGCTCATGACCACTCCAACTTCAATTTGGCTACAAAGCCAGTTCACAGCAAGCACAGGATATGTTTAATAAAGGCCACAGCTTTTTTTTGTATAGGATGGGCTCTTGGGAAATGAGATAAGGCATCAAATTCACTTCTTCCAAGCTGTTCATAAGCATAGGAACTTGCTGACAGAGTCCAACAAGCAAAGGATCAGATAGCAAATATCCAATCCTGCGGGACACCTCAGAGCATGCAGCAGAATACTACATTTTCCAGGTCAACATACAAACACCAGACTAGATCCATTTCGGATTTATAATTTGGCACTAACATGGACCTCTGCTGTTTGCATATGAGTGCTGAAAGACTGCCTGGATTAAAAGTTTTCTTGCGCTAGTTGTTTCAAGCCAAAGAGCAAAAATATGTAAATCAAATTTTGGGGATGTTTAAGCCAATGTACAAAGCATAACTGATGACAGGGGAAAGGTGAAGTATCATGTAGCCAATGCAGACAGGCAAGCATAAACGTCTCAGTGCAAGTGATTGATTAGCAGGAAGTGGCTTCTCAATTTAACTGGTGTGACCAATTTCAATCCACCACGTCCAAGCGGGCAGGACAGGAAAACATCAAGGAAATATGTCTTTTTAATTTAGTAACATTTATTTTATTGTTCACATATTTGGCCATATAGGTTAGGAACACTGCAATCTTCTTTTATATACAATTGTACTGTATATGACCTTTTTGTCATTTTCTAGAATTGTATTACCTGCATATGTCTGACTGCCCCTAGATTTTGACTCTTCCAGCCTTTCTGTGTGGAGTAAGTATGTTCTTGCCATGTTTGCGTGTGCCTATTCCTTGCACTCCGGTTTCCCCCCCCAGTCCAAATAAAAAGAGTGAATGACTATGAGCAAATGAATGAGTTTCAACAGATCAAAGTACATTAACTGAGCTTTGCTTCCTGTTTTCTTGGGCACTGACCCCGCTATTGTTGGATAACATAAATGATCAGAGAAAACATCAG
Organism: Callionymus lyra; assembly: GCF_982586985.1. Taxonomy (NCBI): domain Eukaryota; kingdom Metazoa; phylum Chordata; class Actinopteri; order Syngnathiformes; family Callionymidae; genus Callionymus; species Callionymus lyra. The sequence continues at coordinate 23,411,995 of NC_141835.1, forward strand.
TGTGTCCAGCCACAAGATGAACAACAGGGAATTGTACTGCACAACTGCCCTTGTGCCTTTTGGCACAGACTAACATTTCTGAAGCATTATGAAACTAATAGATAATGAATTAATACTGATAGAATGCGTTCAAATAGCAATCAAGCAATCAAGAAAATACAAATAAATGAAAAAAATAAGTTAAGTAAATAAAATACTATAACTCTATCACGCTATCACTCATGACACCACAATCACCAGGTGCTACACGGTTCACTCACTCTGCTTTCTGTATAATCGCCACTCTGCCCAGTGTGGTCCAAGAACTCCGCGCCGCCCCGAGCTTGGTGTAAATCCAGTGTTAGTCACACACTCTTATCTGCTACTAGATAACTAGAACGATGCCTGCAACGAGAACAGTGTATCCTCATGCAAAATTATATTTAACTGTAAACTTGATTTCTTTATCCATGTTAACTTACACGTTAACTGTTGAAATGTTGATAGAGATTATGAATGAATGTCAGTACCATCTCTGCATCAATTTTCCCTTATTAATTGCAGTATTGAGAGTGCTTGAAACAAACAATTATTCTTGTCATTTTCTGTGATTAGTGTGTCCAGTTTGGCATTTTTGGCTTCTCATACCGAGCATATTCAAAATGAAGTCATCTTGGTATAAATGTCCTTCCCATTTGTTCCAGAATTATTAACGCATGGCTGAAGGGCCTTGAAATGACATTTGTCAACATTAAAAAGATATGACAGCAACTGGTCCAAATGCTAATTTAAGTTCAATTTAGTTCCTGTCAGGCTTTTTTTCAATGTTTTAAAAGTAAATTTGATAAGCTTTTCTTAAACTTTGTGATCATCGTTTAGAGGTGTTTCGTTTCCATGTTTTTACACTTTCTGAGGAGAACATTTCACAAGATGACATAAGGAATGATCCAGCAGGGTTGGGCGGTAGATTTTCAGTTCCGTGTGTTTGTGACTGTTGCCAAGCAGTGGCAGCTGTCAGCACAAGCTCAGTGCCATTGTATCGTCATAGCCCTGCTGTAGGAAGGTGAGAAGGCCACTTTCCATGTGGAAGTAATTTTCATCAAGACCTGGTTCCACCTTCCTGGCCTGCCTCAGTTGTACTCTATAGCACCACTAAATGCTATAGGAAGTTGCTTGGTCCCTTCCCTTTGTGCCTGAACAGGAGGAAGCCTGGAGTGAATCACTGAGTCCCAGGTGATGTGGGATCTGTCACTTTAGCACTCCTCCATCCTGCCACCCTCCAGCTCACCCTGCCAGTGGAAACCCAAAAATGTGTTCACGGCCACAGCCAGGCCACTGTGTGAAGCATCGTCCTGCATGTGTTTTGTCCCCAGTACACCCCCCTTAAATCATTGTGTGAGGACAGTAGCAGTGAAGGACATTTCCCTCAGGCCAGATTAAACCAGTCAGGTTACTCAGAGACTGGAACACTTACATGTCTATCTATGACAACCACAGACATGTTAAATCTCATGAGGTCAAATGTAGCTGTTCATCTCTTACCTCAATCTGTATTTAACATGGAGACAGTGGTAACATCACAAACTAAAACAAATATGGTACCCGGTTTTGTTCCATTTTTGAGGCAGCAGTTGAGAAATGCAACAACTCAAGTTTCAGGGTACTTTTCACACTGCAGTGCTTTGGCCCAGGAGATTTACACTACTATCACTGGCATTTACAACCTTAGAGCTTGATAAAGTTTAACTTTATGTCAGTAAAAGGAAGCCTCTGTGAGGTGTAGGAAGGAGAAAATGTTCATTTGTTCATTTTGTTTTCGTTTTTTGTCGGCCTCCACGTCGGATAATATCCTTAAGATCCCAATAACTGGTCAGAGATGTACTTGACCAAAACATGTGTACATGATTCTCCGTTCCGTTATGGCACCTCTCACAAACTGCATCAACGTTGTCATATATTTTTAAAAAGTCTCAGTCTAGTCCAGTGTGTGCGGTGAGCAATCTTGCATTGGATCAGTCCATGCATGTCTGGCACAACTACGTGAAGTATGAACGCGCTTCAGAACTCTGTCCCATAGTTCTTCAGAAATTGTGTCCCCAATCTCCTCCTCCTAAAGAGCCTTTATCCCAGAGATGTTGAAGTAAGATTTTGGATTCTATTATGATTATGTGCTTTTAAGCTCTTAATCACTGTAGCTTGTTAAAGAAAGATATCTAAGGGAGTTTTTCAGGTAAATATGGAAATTGATCATATTTTTTTTGGACAAAGGTAAGGATTTGTAAAAGGAAGAGGGTATGATTATTATCATTCTTCAAAGGTTGCAAATGTGTTGTCCTTAAATAGATCTTTAAAAGTTTTGATTCCACATCTACACCAGGTCAAGGATGCATCGTCCACTAATGAGGGAGAAAATATGTGATTTGATTCTTACTATGGGAGTGGTGATGGGGAGTGACTGTAGATTGAGTCCAAATCTTTAAGGTGTTTTTGATAATAATATTCTTAATAGGAGCATAAGTGGGACAGTAAATGGGAGAATGTACAAGGGCAGACAACTAATCTGTTCTAGAGGATACAGCTTCCATAGCTATCCAAGCCTGGGGATTGTGGGACCCCTCGAAGTTGGAATATAATAATCCGATCTTTTATTGTATTCGAATCTTTCAAGAGTGTAAAAAAGTTACCGGAACTCTACCCGGTCAAAGGCTTTTTCTGCGTCAAGAGATATTAAAGCTTCAGTAATCAATTGACTGTATGAAGTACAGATTATGTTGACTAACCTTCTCAGGTTAAAAAAAAAGATTGTCTATTCTTAATGATTCCTGTTCGATCAGCAGATATAATTACCGGGAGTGACGATTCAAGACGTAAAGCCAGAAGTTTGGATAATAGTATAAAGTCAACATTCAAGAGACTAATGGGGCGGTAAAAAGCCCATGACAGAGGGTATTTGTTATTTTTTCAAAATTAGGGAAATCGAGGCCTGTATAACAGTTTGGGGTAGTTTAAGTGACTCAGATGTTTCGTTAAAGATGTCACTAAAATTGGATCTTGTTAAGATATCTTATAAAATTCTAAGAATCCATCCTGTCCTGGGCACCGCATTGCATAGAATTGGCTGAAGTAGAGAGCTCTTCTATGGTGATGCTTGAATCCATGTTTTTTTTTTTTACTAATTCTGGTGGTAAATAAGGAATGTCAAGCGATCTAAAAAAAACTTTCAAAGGTGACATATCTGCCTTATTCTAGACTTGTATAAATTTCTGTAAAAAGTCTCTCTCTCCCTTTTTTTATGATCAGTTGCTATTCCAGACGGCATTCGAATTTGTTGTGAGGCTGAGATCTGTCGTAACTGATATTCTAATAATTTACTGGCTTTATCACAATGTTCATAATAGTTAAATCTAGATTTTAATAACATCTCAGATGCTTGGTCTTTGGATAATAGATCAAATTCAGTCTTCAGGGAAAATCGCTCCATATAAAGGTCAGGCAATAGGGAGGATGCATAGATTAAGTCCAGCTGATTGAAGCGTTTTGTTAATTCTTTAATTTTATTATTTTTTAATCTTCTCTCATAGTTAGTGTATGATATTATTTCACCTGAAATGTTGGCCTTGAGAGTTTTCCATGTATTTTATCTCAGGCAGTAAGAAAATAATCTATCCGTTTGAAAGTGTGGTGACATTCGAAAAAAAAAAGCGGTGGATTTTTGATATTGCCAAGGGTTGATCACTGAGAACTGAGGAATAACTTTCTCTCTCTCTCTCTCTCTCTCTCTCTCTCTCTCTCTCTCTCTCTCTCTCTCTCTCCCTCTCTCTCTCTCTCTCCATGTGGGTGAACAACTTCGAATGGTCCTTTCTATTGCACTGGTAAATGCCATTATGTCTGAATAGAGCTATGCATAATGGTTAAATGATAGGAGAACATTTAAACATAAGAAGTGGTTAAAAAATCTACTGACGGCAGACCAGGCATGAATAACAGACATGGAACAAAAAAAATAACATAACCAAAAAACCACCCTCCATGGCAGAGGTGACGAGACACGCCTAAACCCTACAAACACACTCACTTGGCAGCTTTCATATACCTCCACTGCATACTGCTGCTCCGAACTGAATTGTGATAATACCACAAATATTAGTTGCACACCTATTGAACACACTGAACCTGGCAAAAAAAAGTGTGTGATAATGATAATCTATAACAACAACATGTATTTAACACACAAAAAAACTTTGAATATAAATTTGTGTTGTTAACATTAAAATCAGATTATTAGCGCACCTACAATTACTTAATTGTTCGGATCCAACACCTTTTTCAAGTGTTTCTCAATCAAGTCAAATGCAGCTGTGGTTGATGCACTGGACGCAATGTGTTACTCCATAAGATGTTGTGATCCTGAGAACTACTGGGAAGAAGAGACCAAACTTGATGCCGGGGCAATAGTGCTGTTGGCGCTTCACCTCCATGAATGCTGCTTGTCTCCTAGCAACAGCGGGTAGATAGTCCGATGCACATCTCAGGATCTCGTTGCAAACGTGGAAAAAGTGAAAGCTCGCTAGGAACGATCACGGTGCTATCCCATCCTTGCTCGATGTGCGGTGGGCTCTGTCCAGGCGCGGCTCCGTGTCCAGGTGTAGGACAGCTTTCAAAAGTTGTCTATTATCTCAGTGGAACGGGAACTCTCCACACCATCGGTCAGTCCCACCATTCGGATGTTATTTCTCCGCAAGCTTCCTTCCAGCTCCTCGCATTTGTCGTCTAGATGTTTCACCTTAATGGTCAGCTTCTTCACAGTAGCCTTGAGCTACGCGATTGGGTCTCCATAATCTATCAGCAGCGTGTTCAAGATCCAGGATGTATGCTCGTGTTTTTCGTTCTTCTCTTTAATGGCTCAATGGAATCAGTCACTTCCCGTCCTACCGTTGCAATTTCAGAGTGAATACTAACCAGCGAAGAGTCAATTTGCTGAAAATGTCAGCTTTTAGAGAGTCCATCATAGCTTGCAAGAGTTATCTGCAAAGCGGACAGTCAGTGCTAGCCTACGGGGTTTTGCTGCTGTCTGCTGTTTTCTGACGGGTGGATGACATTGTGGTGTAAAAAAGTTCACTCAATTCAATTCAGAAAAACTACAGAGATCTTGTCGCTGTTATAAGTGGGTAGAGTTCGAAAAAATGGTGTATATTATATAAAATTGGTCGCAATTCCAAGAGCAACAGAAAAACATCCTAAGCGTTCTACTCCGCCGCCATCAAATCTTTTTTTTTTTTTTCCAAAAAAACAGGTGTCTTTGTAAAGTCAGTGGCTGGTCGATAAAAAAAGCAGTTTCTTCGGCCTTGACCAGAGCCGTCACATTGGCCCTCCCCAGCTGGCTTTGTGAATATGTGTGCATGTATGAATTTGTGTGTCTGTGACTCCTGAGTATCTGTGTGTTCATGGCTATTAACCGAGCTGTCGACAGACTGATGAGTTCCTGCCTATGAAAAAAAAAGTAGGTGAGTAGCCCAGTGGACATCCGCTAATTACGTCCTCTTCCTCTGGCCAAAAACTCTTCTTATATGGGACACAAAATAATAAAATCTTTGATGGAGCGATTCCACAACTTGTGGAATATTGCTGTGTTCAGATACGTCACTGGTTCAATCTCTACTATGCAAACTTTTCATAAAGGGTCACAAAGCACTTAAACAACAAAACAACACTTTGATGAATATGATGTGTCCTCTTCATATAATATATTTTTTTTAAATAAGGATGAACAAAGGTCACAGTATGATATGATATATGATATATGATATATGATATATATATATATATATATATATATATATATATATATATATATATATATATATATAAATACAAACTATACACAGTATATGAACATGCAGTGAGAGTCATCCAAAAAACAACATTGTGTACATGTAATTTTTTATTCAAAAATGAATATTTTTGAAAATAAATTCAATAAATCCAGTGGTATATGAAAAAAATAGAATCAATAATCAGATTAAAGTGCAAAAATACATTTTCTAGTGTAATGCATTTGTACAAAAATAATATTGGAGTGTAAAAGTACAAAATGTTTTTTTTGGTTACATGGCTTTAATAACTTGCATAAGGATTGCTTTGTCTTTGGTTAAAACTTTAGCTCGACATCCCGATGGGTCTTTAGTTTTTCAGGTCCTGGTCATTTTCTTTTTTGTCAATTGGTAATGTCAGTCCAAGACATGAGAGCCTGATTTATAAGGATTCCTCTGGTGTTTAACCTCCAAGTATTGAGATGAAGAGGTCTTTGGTCATATATTGGTCTTGGTCATTCAAGTGTTTCTTCCCTCACTTGATTTTAGCCTGCTTCAGCTCCTTAACCTGCAAGTGTAAAGTTTTGTGGACTGCCAAGGTCCTAGACTGGCAGAAGCCCTTGCCACACTCTTGACACTTGAAGGGTTTCTCTTTGGAGTGGATGTACCTGCAGGGAGCATCACAAGACGTATCAGTTATGTTACATTTATTTTGTACATTATTCAAAATGGCGGTTTTGATCATTTTGACATTTTTATTAGTTTATAAAATTATAACCCCTGAGTCTTAAATAATAAGTACAACCACGGAAAAAGAAGGAAAACCCTAATCCGACGATAACTAATAATAACTGATTTTAAGTCTTATTTTCAAGGATAAGGTTTACCAGTAATTGAATTGGTCCAGATCTTAAAGAAGAAAGTTTCAATATGTGAATCATATTTTTATAAGTAGGTGTAAACGTAACACTATATTTTATTGAGTTGAGGATTATACAATTTTGTAGTTTATTACTGATTTACACTTGTCTGTTGTAACCCTAATGTCGACCTCTCACAGCCACACTAATTCTATTGCTTTCTGTGCAAGTTTCTAAGTTCAACAAATGTATTGAAGGAAAGGATTTACATCATAAGCTCAATTAGTCAAACTTCATTGCACCTGTCTAATCATCACCCTCAGTTGTCCCTTACTACCTGTCCTGGCAAGCTGATACTGCCAGATACTTGGCAGCCCACCTACTGGGTGTTTGAAACCCTGCCAGAAGAAGACTTTTTGTTATTAGATTTTATCACTTTCTACTTGTATGTTTGATGACTGTTGATATAAAGATGATTAATTAAAACAAGAGAAGCTTAAACACCCTCAGTCTTCAAAATAGGACACATATGCATAACATGGATTTTTTTTTAATAATAATAATTCATCACTAAGTCCATTATGTGTCTTATCCATTACAGTCTACTTCTGTTTTGTCACTTGACCAGTTGAAAGACCCCTGGTTTTAATAATAATAACTTAACAGGTTCCATAAAGTTAATAAAGCTCCTAATACGATTATTTAGTATCTTTAGTAAAAATGATCAGATGGTGGAGTGTGAAAATAGAGCAAGACTACGACACACATGCACACACACGTTCACAAGGAGATACAGCATAATCAGGTGAGTTCAAATTATTAAGTGAAATACATTTTTAAGTACAGAATTTTCTTTACAAAACATGATAGAAGTGGGCTTGGGGAAGAAAGACCATGTCGAGACATAAAAAAAAAGTTAAAAAAAAAGCTGAACTCAACAATACAAATTTGTATCAAACTCTGTGGCACACTTTATAGTCATGCAGAGGCACTAAAAACACAGAATAATGACTTTGAACCAACATTTCTGACCATGTTTCTGGTCACAACTTTAGGATATCAAGAAATGATACTACCTGGAGCATCCATATTAGCTTTGAAATAAACATTTTTGAGGTTTCTTTGAGTAACCTCACAATTGTCAACAAGATTCTCTCTGGGAAAAGGCCATCCACACTGAGTCTGGTTTTACTTGTTAAAAGTTTTTAATCACTGATGTGTCCCTGTTTACTTGTAATTTAATGAAATTAGTTGTGAGAAGCATAGTTGTAAATCATCAGATTATCAAAAGCTGAATGGCCTGTACAAATGTAGAATATAATAAGCTCATTATGTGTATATTGTGTTGTATGTGAACTATGTCATGTTACAACCACTCAGAGCAGTGTGACTGACATCTTGGCATGTTAATCAGATCAACACAAAGGACGCTCCAACACCCTGCAGGAAAATGCCTCAACATGAATTACTGATTCAGGTGATGTGAACAGACAGTCTTTGTTTCTCGCCTTCTGTATTCCATCATGTACTATATGCATTCAGACCGCTCCTGTTAGCTGTGCAGTGACGTTGTCGCGAGTCTGCTGGTTTCAAGAATAGCTTTTCAATTTGTCATGTGGAAAAACTTAAAATGTAATGTGTATGCATGATTATTTAAAATAAACTGGTGATGTTTTAAACTGAACAGCCATGCTATTGTGACAATCTGGCCTGGAATTAGGCTTCAAATTGGTCCTCCTTTGATGCTAGAGCCTTTTTTGCTCCACCTTTAGCTGGGATCATCTTAGGGATCTGAGGTTATATTAAACTTCAAGTACAGCTTGCCTGTTGCAATGAACCCATGTGCAGCACAGGATGAATCAAAATCCCTGATGGCTAAAGACGAATTTAGCTCATTTTGATGAGTTGTGACAGAGAAGAGGCATATTCAGATTTTTTTTTGCTAGGCTGCCTGTTGGCCCTCTGGATAGGAAATTGGTAGGCTAAATAAGGCAAGTCGGAACAGTAGATTGTCAGAAGGTATTGTGCTAGAACTAGTTTTAATTTCTCAGTACTACCTAAAATACCATATTCAAGCAAGGCATTCTTTAGTAACAATTTCACTAGCATGTTTGGTTTAAATGTGTTGGCCAACTGGAAACAAACCACCTGTTCATGGCCACTCACTTTTATGGTCCATTTTCTACGTCAGTCTCACCTGTGGTCTCGGAGGTGGTCCTGCCTTCTGAAAGCTTTATGGCAGATGTCACATGTGTATGGCCTCTCATCTGTGTGCGTCCTCTCATGGATCAACAGGTTGTAGGATTTTGTAAAATGCCGGCCGCAGAACTTGCACACAAACTCTTTCTTGGTTTTGGATGGCAGCCGACCACGGTTGGACTTTCGCTCTGGTGAGGAGAGTTTAGTTGCATCGAGAAGACAACCAAGGCTGGCAGGTGATGAGTGGTGAGATGAGGCTTGAGTGACGGCCACGGCTGCCGTCGCAGTAACAACTCCTGCCATGCTGAGATCTTCTGCCTCCAAGGGGTCTTCCTGGGTTGCTGCTGTTGCCAGGTTGGCAAAGTCAAATCGAGGCTTGTTCTTGAAATTCTGTAGCAGTAGTGTAGACTCCTGCTTCGGCTGCAGGAGATGAGGAAAGATAGGGAATGATGCCATCGAGGAGAACCCAGCAGGGAGTTTGGAGAGGCGAGGCAGAGCAACTGGTGGGTAGCCAAGAGTCCACTGGTGGAGGTGGATGGCATGTAAGGCACTGAAACGGTAGATGCTGGGGAAGGGGTCAGCAGGTAGCTGGAAGCCTGTGGAGCTCTGTAGAAGTGAGTAGTTAGCCAGCTGGTGGGGGGGATGCAGTGGTACAGGAGCGGGCAGAGTCTTACTGCCCATGGTAGCCACAGAGATCAGTCTGCAAATCAAATCAAAAAATGCAGCATTTTAGGTAGCATAGTTGAACCAAAGGTAAAAAAAATAAAAATAAATTAATATTAATTATAACACTATTAGCAGCTTTTGGAAGATAAGAACCGTATGCAGAGTTTTTTGTTTTTTTTTGGTTTGAACTAGGAAATGAAGCTCATGTTACGAGCTAGATTCATCAACTGAGTGGAACCGAGCAGTTTCATAGGATTTGCAGGCAAAGAAGTTAACTTCCACATAATTCAGATCATCCAACTGTATTTATTCAATGTTCATATATTAATATACTAGTCAGAAACTCATTAGCAAAATAATTGTGAATGAAATAAAATTATAATTAATCAAATATTTCATTATGATGAATAATATGTAACATAAATTATTGTTATTATAATTTTTGCATTTTATTTTTATTCATAATTTTTCTAATGAGTTTCTGACTAGTGAAGCACACTTAAGCACAGTTGACGGGTTATTAAAACAGTGTGAACATGACACGTCGAGCCACAACACTGGGCTGATCTCTAAATGTGTCAGTGATGCTACACATAGTAAACAATTGGAAGCCTGAACACACACGCCTCTGACAGAGAGAATTTGTGTGTGTGTGTGTGTGTGTGTGTGGTGGTTTCTTATACCCGGCAACAAGCCCGGGGCATGGGCTGTCAGGCTGACAGTAGGGAACGAGAGAGATACTTGCAGCTGTTGGATCAGGTTTGATGAGCCGAAATAGACAACAATGTATCTTTGTTTGCGGCTGACGCTGATGGACCATAACCAAGATTTTTTAACTCTAGCATAACTCTCCTGATGGTTAAACTGCAGTAATTTGTCTACTTATAATCGGATAAGTGGTTATAAATTCTTATTATTATTGGTGTAGTCATTATTTTCACCAAATATGTAGAATAAATTAATTAATCTAGCCTGTTGCCTACTGATGCTAAGAGAAATACCTGCTTTGTTAGTTCTGCAAGTGACTATATTTCTGTTTATAGCAGTGTTCAACAAAGACAGATAATGTCACAATTATTGGATGCCAACCAATAATATCTAAGATGATTCATAATAACTTATCAAAAAGAAAACTAAGAATAAGGAGAATATAAAATGATTTGTTCATATGTAAAGCTCACATTTTTTTTATTTGTGATGAGGTTTTTAGTGTTTGTGTTTTATGTTTATAGTTATAGTTATCTAAATGTTTGTCCACTGTGTAAAGTGTAATGTAATTGTTATTAATATTTATAAATTAAATAATAAGAATGTTTATAATTATAAAGTAGCACACATCTGATGTGTGTTAATTGTTTATTATTTATTTTAAAATGTTAAAAACAATGTTATTTGATAATAACATTCAGTAACTGAAATTAACAGTAGTCTCAGAAGAACACACTGGTTGAATATATGGGTTGTTTGTTTCATGTGTGTATTTTGTGTTCCTTTATTATATTGTCTAAAATAAAATGGGCTTGATGGGAATTTTATTTAATTTATACATTTATGTATTTAATATAAGAGATTGAATTATTTATCTATTTTTTATATATACGTTTTCCCTGTTCCTATTGTTTAATTGTTAAATAATATGTCACATGGATAACTCATGAAGTTTGACTGAGTTTGTAGACATACAGACGCATACATTTATTTATTTTGGTGACACGTTGTTTTCTTTAGTCTTGTGTCAGATTTAACACATGAAGACATAATATTGCCCTGCTCGGACAGCCTGTACTGGGTAAACAGTGGGTGAAGTTGTGGATTCAACTCATGATCATGTCAGTCATGAGGAGCAACCAAGCCCGAACCTACTGTGGCTTCTCCTCTTCGATCACCAAGCAGAAGTAATCGACTTTTTCTTTCGCGGGTTGTTAGACGAGAAACGTGCCTCTCATCTTTCACGCTTTCATGTCTGAATATAAAGGATACAAACACCACCGCCCATGTGGTCTCGTCAGAAGGCCTCAATGTTAGGTCTGGCGCTTCGGAGGAGCTAAAACTCAACTGGACACCTGCGAGCGCGAGGACGTTCATAAGAACTCGACGGCAATTCGTAACGATTTAATTTAACTAGAAAAATATTAAAAATATGAAGATTCTAAAAATCCAAGCATCAGTGACTCACTTTAACAGACAAAAAACAACGAATAATATTTCCGATTACTCGGAAAAAACAATAAACTAAGACAGCAACTTGTATTAAATGGAATATTATACTTGCAACGTGCAGTTAAAAATATACATTTTAGTTTTCTTCTTTGTATTCAATTTTCTGTATATTTCCCAGCATCATCACGGTAAACGTTTAAATAAATAGAAATCAAATGCACCTTGAAGTACCTTCTGAAACATGTACATTATAAACGAAAACAAATAATAATATTGGTAATATAGCTGCTTAATTTAAGGCCTTATAGCATGTGTGTTAAAATGTGATGCTTGAATTGTTATAAGTTTAAACTAATTGTTCATTTGACAATACCATAAAAAATGAAAAGATTAAAAAATCTATAGTGATTCAATGCGGGTTTAAGCGTTGTTATTTTCTTTTTTTTTAAAGTTAGTCAACAAACAGCATTTATTAACCATTTAAATATGACAAACTTTTGAGTTCCCTACAAGGTGTTTCTGAGTTTGCGTCTGATTTTTCTTAACAATTTATTGAACATCATCAATCTTGGAGCGATATCCGCTGTAGGTTATTTTATTAACGTATAACCTATTATACATGTTTATTTATCTGCAATAATAATCATTAAATTCTAAATAGACGCATTTATTACAGCGGAGAATTAACAGTAACTACATTCTGCTGATGTTTGGTTCTCTTTGATTTAAACTATAAATATTCTCGCTTACCTATCGCCGTGTTAACGTTGCGTGTTTCCCGAGTCCAGTCTTCTCTTATAACCAGAGAGTCTGCATATCCTCCTGTGGCCGGCGTGTGTTTGCTGATGTGCCGGTAGGCTGAGAGTGTGTGTGTGTGTGGGTGTGCGTGTGGTTGCCGTGTGCGCTCTTTTGGTCCACTAATGCGCTCGGAACCATCTCCGTCTCTTTATTGAAGCAAGACGAGCACCTCCTCCTGTGATCCCCCAGCCAGCCCATGGCCGACACCCACAAATCATATCGAGACGGAGAGAGACTTTTTACTTGGAACAAGAAATAAAAGCGCAGATGAGAGAAGAATGTGGAAAATAAATAAGAAGAAAATAATCGAACCGCTTCAAAAAGCTTTATCAACCCATCCGTGCAGACCGGCTCATACGTCATCTACAACAATGGAAGTTTTAAAATAGGTTGGTCCTTTTTATATCCGTTAGTTTGTTAAAAGAATAAGGCAAAAGCAGAATTTTTTTGTTGTTGCAATAAAACACTTTCAGCAATGGTAGGAAAAACATGAACGAATGAAAACACCCTAGTTTACAAACAATTAGTTGGAAATTGGCTATGATAAGAAAAACATATATATATATATATATATATTTTACTGCAACATTAAATATTGTTCCTTCATAATGGCTTGTATGAGTATTATTAAAGGTCCTACAAATTACCTACTCTCCGTTAAGACGTGTACAAGCCTGCACTCTACTGGAGAGAGTCTCACATCGGTGGAAAAAACAGTATTATCGACACTGTTCTGAGCAACTGAAGTCGGCAACATAAGTAGCTTGGACACAATGTCTAAGGATAAGTCTTAATTTTACAGTTTTTGTGTTTTTTGATTGTTGAGCAGCACCTCGGTCTCCTTGTGGTTATTTCAACGGAGTGAATAAATGAAGTACAATACAACACACACACCACAAGGCCCATTGACACTTCCCTGAAACGATGTTTACAGCATTTCAGCTGCAGTCAGACCACTAATGTAAAACAGCTGCCTGAGCATCCATATACATCAAACACACAACGTTACATGCAGTAGCCTTGCTGTTCCTTTAAAATCATCTGTAGTAAAAACTCGGCGACAGGACCAATTGGATGTTTCTTTTATCTCTTTGAAAATTATAAAATGTTGATTTATAATTATTTATTGTACTGTTTCCAGAAAAGATGAATAAATAATATAATATATAAATAAATAAAAAAGACCGTAATACATTGAGTTAAATCTAAAATGTTATGATGGTGAGTATAAAATAATTAAATTTTTGGGCCAAAAAGATACTGTTTCTGTAAGCTGTTCACAACATTTTATTTTCTAATTTATTATGTACAGTATTCTTGTGGAATTTGCCATTGGCCAAACCTTCCCGGCCCTGTGAACAATACACGCAGCATTTTTGACACTAAAGGAGAAGCCCTAAGCCTGGTTCAAAAATATTTTCCAAATATTAACTAGTGTTTTAGTCCTCGAGACCAATATTAAGACCACTTTTGAAGGTCTTGGCGTGAATAACTTTTTTTGCGATCTGGGCGAACTCGGGATTCTTGTTCAAGACCAGCAGAGACTGAGGAAAAAAACAGCAAGAAAACCAGTTGCGATCGGCGGAAATTTCATCCAAGAGGGAGAACAACTGCTAAGTCCTATTAACATATTATTTATTGTTATAATTATATATAATATTTAATATTATCGTCAAGTACTACCTGCCCATTGTTGTTCTACTCATAGTAGCATCACAGCTGATGTCAGGGAGGAGACTGCGCAGTCTTCAGGCCAGAACCAGCAGGTTAAAGGACAGCTTCTTCCACCAGGCTTTCAGGAGACTCAACTCCCTCCCTGCCCTACCATCACTATCACCTCCGCCTGCACTGCCTGTTCATTAACTTTGTTTTTTTGTTGATATTCTATTATTTATTTTATTTTGTTGATTATTTATTTTTATTTATTATTTATTATGAACGTCCTTTCATTGTCTACTTCATGTTTTGTATCGTGGGTCTGAGAGGACAACAATTTCATCTATGCTGTACGTCTTGCATACATTTATATTTGACAAATAAAAGAACTGGAACTTGAACGTGAACTATTCAATAGCATTTTAGTAAAAAACAGCTCATTATTATAGCATCTTGCCTTTATTCTTTGTTCACTGAATAAATGTTAGTTGTGGCTGGCACATTTTGACTATAAAACTACCTCTAAATGATCACAGTTGACCATCGAAATCAGAAACAGAAAGATTAAGCGCACCAAAAAATGAAGTTGATTATTTGACTTAGAAAATATAGAAGGCCAAAAGTGACACAATTTAAAAAATAAATACATACTTAAAAATGTAATAATAACATTATATTTTTATTCACAAGGCCAAATTCTGTGTACTTGTACTTGTGGAGTCGGATGGGGAGTCAGAATCCAGTACGGCAAAGAAACAATTTGCCGGGCCACCAGCTTTTCATTTTCCAGGTACAGTGGTGATACTTTCAGTAGTGACCTTAACTGCTATACTTACTTTCAAATATTAATGCATCTATTTATACCTACTTGTTATTGCAGTACTTTAAGTGTCAAACCATGATGCCTTCGTTTCAACTCCTGATTCAAGTACACGTAAACAATTACTATAATTAGAAAAGATAAATAGTTAGATAGATAGAACTTAATTGATCCCATAGGAGGTCTCATTTGGGAAATTGTTTTTCCAATTAGGACATAGCAATACAGACGATAATTCATTAAAAAAAATAATTAAAAAAAATAATAATAAGAAAAAGTTTCTATGAAAACAAAGTACAAGATGACACAATCTAAGTATAAAGATATAGAACATAGATCAAAGACAAATAACAAATACAAAGGATACAAAGATTAACAAAGGTGCAAATGTCACCAGTGAGTCCAGCTTCATGTCAACCACAAAGCCAGCTCTTCTGATCAACCTGTCCAACCTGTTGACACTCATCTTGGACTTATTCTCACCTCAACACATCACAGCATAGAACAGGACACTGGCGACCACAGACTGGTAGAACATGCAGAGGAGCTTCTTGCAGATGTTAAATGATCAAACTCCTCAGAAAGTACAGTCTACTCTGAACTTTCTTATAAACATGGTCTGTGTTGCAGGACCAGTCCAGTTTACTGTCCAGTCACACACCGAGGTACTTATAATTGCAACTATCTCCACCTCGTCACCTCTGATGGAGACTGGACGTGGCTTTGTCCTGGACCTCCCAAAGTCCAAGACCAGCTCCTTGGTCTTTGAAGTGGTTCCTCTCACTCCAGTCCACAAAGTCCCGTATTAGACTCCTATACTCATCTTCGCTGTTGTCCCTGATGCATCCAACAATGGCAGTGTCGTCAGCATACTTATGGACGAGACTCAGCTCTGAGTTGTAGCAGAAGTCTGAAGTGTAGATGGTGAAGAGGAGAGGGGCCAGTACTGTCCCCTGAAATTGCTCCTGTACTAAACACCAGAGTCATACATGATGTCCTCAGCCTGACATACTGTGGTCGATCAGTAAGATAGTCCGAAATTCAGGAGACCAGACCAGGGTCCACATACATCTGTGTCAGTTTGTTCTGGAGCAGAGTGGGCTGGATCATGTTAAAGGAACTAGAAAAGTCCAGGAACAGGACCCTCACTGAGCCGCTTCCTTTATCCAGGTGGGAGTAGGTCTGATGCAGGAGGTGAAGGATGGCATCTTCTACACCAACCGCGGGCCGGTAGCCAGACTGCAGGGGGTTTTGCGCGTGCTGGACTTGTGGCCTGAGATGTTTAAGGACCAGCCGCTCCAGTGTCTTCATCAGCTGCGAAGTCAGTGCCACCGGTCTGTAATTGTTCAAACCTGTTGAAAAAGTTGTTGAGACTGTTTGCCTCCTCCACCATGTCCACCAGAACTCTCTTATTTGTTCCCTGTTCAGCTTCTCCTCCAACCTCCTCCTGTAGGTGTCCTGCTCCTGAAAGATACCTTCTTCCTGTAAAGGAGATCCTTGACCTCCTTTGTTCCCCACGGTTTATTATTAGGGTAACAGTGGACAGTCTTAGCAGGGGCAACAATGTCTATGCAGAAATTTAAATAATCTGTTAAGCTGTTTTTATTTTCAATTTTAGTTGACTTTGTAACACATCTGTTGCCCATTGTCAAACAGTAGGAGGTGGATCCGATTCTATTGACCTATAATACTTTGGTTTCTATTTTCAACATTTACAATTCATGATCATTTCGGAATGCAATTTCAGTGCAGTCCTACTTGTATTTTTACTCAGGTTTAAGTCACTTCTTTTTAAATTGTTCACAGCAAAATAAAACGAATGGTTTAATGCAGGGCCGGGTAATTAAATCTCCCCAGGAGCAAGATTATATAGTGTTTTAAAGGGCCATCAATTCATTAAAAAGGAAAGAACAAAACCCTTAAAAATTGAAATCATTAGGCTCAAACATTTTGTAACAAAGTTAAATGAGCTACAATTTTTCGAATTTTTAAACAATTATAATCTTTATGTTTTATTTGTTAATATTTCCTAAATTCACTTTAATACTCACAAAAAGAACAAAAGGGGAAAAGGGGCCAAAACAATGAAATGGGGTCGTTATATCTTGAAATTAATAATACAAATAAATACTAAACAGTATTGAAGGCTAGTTATTAGAGTAAAGTCTATATGGCCATTAGATTTCATGAGGGCCACATGAATACAAATAAAGGGCTTCATGCGGCCTGCCGGCTGCACTTTGCCCGGGTCTGGTTTAATTGTTTTTGTTTAGTGTGTGGGGGGATATGGATATCAGTGCCATCAGAATATTGAATGGATTAATTCATCATTTTGTATTTTTGCAATGTTGGATTCGTTTTTATTTAATAATTGAATTCAATAATTAGAATATTGAAACGTTAATTTATTTTTTATTTAATTATTTAATTTATTTTCTTCTTTTTTTTTTCCACTTAATTTTCTAATTCCAAAATTCGGAAATAAATTTTCTCGATTCAATGTTTTAAAATGCGTAAGTTCCACCAGACAAAACCCAAAACCAAGTACAAATGTGTCAATTTGGTTCTATTTCAGGAGTTTAAAAAATCTTATTTCACATCTCACCATCAATCTGTGGTTTCTGAAGTCAAAGGATTTAAGATGGAACGATGTTATAATCTGATGGTCTATATAATAATAAGTCATAATAATACTAATAAGTCAACATATTTGTCTTTTAGAGTCGGAGGTTCAAAACCCAATCTTTACTTTTTTCATCCAAAATTACACTAGTTTTAAATTGAGTTATTCATAAGAAAATTTGAAATTAGATTATTCAATAAAAATAAATTCGACCTTTCAATATACAAAATATTTAATTCTATAATTCAAAAAACAAATTCCACGTTACAACATTTCATTTATTCTCTGCCAATATCCCACTATTAGTCTATCCCAGTTCCTTCGGGTGAGAGGCAGGAGACACCTTGTACAGGAGGCTAGTGTGTCGCAGGGCACACAAAGACATACAATCATTCAAGAGACGATCCCACTAACCACTGTCCCACCATGCGCCAAATGATAAATTCAATGACACTTATAATACTTCCATATGCTGGCCAAAAAGTTAAATTATTGATATTCATAATGAAGAAAAAAGTCATATTGGTGTGTTCAATGATGTTGCTGTTCTCTGTTCATCTGGAACAAGAGTAAATACAAGTGTTAAGTTTTTTTTACAATGTATTGTTTTATATTGAGTAACATAAATACGCTGGACTAATATGACAATAATTCAATATTTTCACAGCAAAAATGCTTGAAACTTTGCTCACCTTTAGTTTAAGACCTTCTGAACTTGGGAATCAACTCAGATATTTGTTATATATTAAGTTGTATAAATACAGTATATTGTGCCATTATAGCTCATTAGATTCATATTATTACATCAAATAAAGTGCGGAGGTATCTATGTAATCTATTTACAGAGAAACATTTAATTTTCGTAAGTAAAAATGTGTTTTTTTAATCCAGTTATCTCTGAATCAAGGTGACCTGGTGGTCCGAAAACAAGCATACTTAGTAAGTGACTATGAGTGATATTGTTGTAGATCGGCACAAAAGGGCACACACACACACACACACACACACACACACACACACACACACACACACACACACACACACACACACACACACACACACACACACACACACACACACACACACACACACACACACACACACACACACACACACACACACACGTAGCAAGAATATATGATATATAATGTCTCTGCTCTTTTCTCTACTAAAATAGTCGTAATCATGATTGCTGGTGTATCAATCAAGAGTTTACTTTCAGGGGGAATTTTATGTATATAGAAACATTTTCATGACTGGAAAAGGGTAAATGTTTGCATGGCATGAGTAATATACTCCAAGTCTTTGGACATGATCATAACACCAGCTTTTAGGGGTGAGTAGCATAATGATTGTAAAGAGGCTGTTGTTAGATCGAGGGGACCGGTACCGGTCCATTAAGCTTTTGTTAGTGGGCTTGATGGAAAGAAAAAATACTATATATTGATTTTATCCTATTGATTATGACTTTTTGAAATGTGGTTTGTTTTTAAAAATTATGAAATTTACTCCGAAGAAACATTAGACTGTGAGTCTTGCCATGGCTATATGCTTGTCTTATTTTCATTATTTTCCTTTCAAGGTTGGTTTGAGGTATAAGGACAACATTAAACCAGTGCAAGGAGCAAAAAAGTTTGGGGAACCCTGACCTAGAGCAAACACACATTGTCCATGATCATCATGCCTACAACTTTGTTCATCTTGCAAGTGTTCTTTGAGGCCAAGAATTTTAAATGTTAGATTACTCTTGGGAAAAGCAGCTGAGATATCTGGAGCACCAACATATGCTTCAAATTGTCTTCCTCCTCTTGTAAAAAAGAAATCAACGTAAGGCTTTTATTTCTGGTGGGAAAACAGAAATGTGAAAAATCTTCTAGTTGCCCAGTCCTGGACAGATCAATTTTTTTAAAGAACGTCAGTCACACCCTTTTACTACTGTTCTCTACATCCGGATCTCTGCAGAATTATGGTTTTGACTTGGACGTTAACAAAAAAAAATAAGATAGTGTGATCCTGTTTTTGCTTTGCTCATGTGTTGTTGGAGAATATGATGGGAATAAAGTTTCGGCAGAGAAACGTCACAAATGAAACACCTTCATAAGTAATAATTAAGTAATTCACTGAAATGACTTGTCCTTTATCCAGTCAATCATACAGTTAGAAACAGCCTTAACAAACATCACCAATTAAGCCCATATACAGTAGAGAGAGTCCTAAACAGACCTCAACATGTGCCTTTTTACAGCAGTTTAATGTCCCATCAGCAAAACTAAATATGTTACTAGCACACAATAATCCTAAATCATCAAAGACATTAGTCAGACTGTATAAAAAACACGGTATATAAAAATATCTGCAGAAATTATATTTTGACATGCTATATGCTGCACATCGCTTGTCACGCTGTTTTTGAACAGCAAATATGCAAATCCATCAAATGGACTATAGCATTTTTGTTTGTTCTGATTATTATTAGAAGAAGAGGATCCTTCGTCATAGAGAAAATAAAATGTAACCCACAAGCCCATCTTTTCATCACTAGCAAGAGCATTTCTGTGTACCCCACCAACATGTTGAGTGTTTTCTTTTACAAAAGCTGCTACAGTATTGGAATCAAAACTAGCTAACTTTCAAATTCGTATATTTAGGAATACCTTTTTAGTTTAAGTACTAATACCAAGAGTAGTAGGGTGTAATACAGAGTAGAGCCTTGACAGAGAAGATACGTTTAACATGTATTTTTATTGCAATCACTATGTTGTCTCTTTATTTTTGGAATGGCTCATTATTCGTTCAGAAGTACTGGAGGTGGTTTCTGGGGTGAGAGAAATTTATGCCTTTGTGCCGTCCCTGAAAGATGGATGGATTGATGGATAGATGGATGGGTAGATGGGTGGATGGATGTATGGAGTAATGGATGGATGAATGGTTGAATGGATAGATGAACATATGTTACATACGTTAGATGGATTGGTAGATAGATGAAGGAAATATATTAAAGGTGCTTTTCGAACTGTCAACTTCGTTCAGAAAAATATGATTTGGAAGCGTAAAGAAAAACATAGTTATAGCTCACGGAGGTAGTTTACCTGCATAAGTTAAAGATGAGAAATTATAAATGATATGGGTTTCTTACTTTTGCCCTGTGGAGGGCCTGCATTGGTGGGACAACTAAGTGCTGTTACTGTCACTTTTGATTTAACAGATATGAACAGAAAGCTGCTCTGAGCTCCAGCTCCCGTAATTTCCCGCTTCCTTCCAGGTGTCCATGCTAACATGTGAGCCCAGGAGTAATTTTTTACATTATCATAATCAATGAGCTAATGATCAACATGAAAACGAGATGTGTTCCTATCTTGAATATCTTTAATCACTGACAGCAGTTCAATTTTGCACTATTACACCAATTGTGCTAAGCTGAGGCAGATGGGGGGACCGGCTCAGGTGACATTTGCCGGGACAGACAGGATCAATGAGCACGTTATTGTAGAAACTCACTCACTCACTCACTCACACACTCACTCACTTTGTGCTGTAGGGGGGTAAGGGGTGGTGTAAAAAAAGAGTAAATATTATTCCTTATGTGTGGGTTTCCTGTGTACTTCCACATCGAGGCAGCCGTCTGCTCCATGTGTACTGTGCATTCCAGAAAGGTTAAAGAGCAAGACCATGTTAGAAAAGTACCTTATTAACTTACTTATTATTAGGCAAAGGATTTCATGAGTGACAGGGTTTGTCGTGAATTCTGTCATTCTGGGGAAACGATGTAATGTCGAACAGGGTTGTGGGGGGAGATCGTAACTCGATCCTCTTTTATAACCTTTTGCAAACAACTTCTCTTTGGAATAAAATGCTCAGTTGATCTTGATCCTGCAGAGCCAAAAAGCTGCAGAGGCATTTTTAATTGTTGCAGGTGGTCTGGCTCAGGGAACATAGCTGTGATGCTCAGGGATCTGCAAATAAAACTCCAAAGCGTGCATGTGTGAACGGGTACATAAACAAGACAGTTGTGTCCAACACAGCTGTGTCGTAGATTGCAGTGCCAAGGTTCATGGCCTGAGGTAACAGCATGGCCTCCTTTTACCTCCTGACACTGATACGAGAAGAGAAATGAGATATTCTCACTCTTAATATATCTACCATTGAAAAAAAAAGTTTAGGATGTATTATTTTAATTATGATTTTAAACGTTTGTGTTTAAAAAATGTTTATGTTAATGTTCTAAAGTAAGTCTCTCAAAGTGCGGTAAATAAAAACTGTCTAACTAATGTATGTATGTATGTATGTATGTACAGACTGTGATGCTTACATAGCACATGGAGACTAACCATGTTTGCATCCACATGCAAACATTTTTCCCTCCTTAACAAATTGATGTGTTAGTTAGTCATCATCCCCAGCTCCTGCCCAGCGTATTCTGCACTGTATGTAACTGCTGGACACCATTTTATTCAATTCAATTCAATTCAATTTTATTTAAAGTGTCTTATCATAACAAAGTTATCTCAAGACACTATACAGTTGAAATAAGACTACAGTTGATTAAGGAAAAATAGATCCCAGCAATTCAACAAAGAGCAAGAAACAAAACACTGTACAGTGAGCTGTACAGTGAGCAATGGCGAGGAAAAACTTCCTTTTAGAAGGCAGAAACCTCGAGCGGAACCCGACTCATTGTTGACGGCCTGCCACTTTGACCGGCTGGGAGGAAGGATGGGGGGGTAGACAGATGGATAAGGAGAGGAGTGAGGGAGGATATTGTGAGAGAAAAGAGGAGAGTGTAGGAGGGTCCATGGGGGTGCTGGAGAGAACTCGGGATCTGATGACGTGGTGAAGATCCTGGATCAGCAGCAGCTCTGGAGGTGGATCCCTGGATCAGCAACAGCTCTGGAGGTGGGGTTGAAATAGCTAGGCCAGAGGGCACATACCTAGCACAGCAGATCCAGACACAGGGGCCCAAGCCGCGGCAGAAACCCGCGGGAGACCAGGACCCGGCAGGTGAGATAACCACCAGAGCCGACCCCAAACACCAGCGAGAAGGCGGACCACCACCGGGGGCGCGAGAGGGCGAGCACAGGCGAGGACGACCGAGGAAGCAGAGGGGCAGCCAGAAGAACCAGTCAGGGGATAGGGCCCCGGGGCCAGGCCGGGCGACGGAGGACCCCCAGACCGTCAGGCCGCCACCAAGTCCATAGCAGGGGACCGAGTCAAGGAGATGGGGATCTACCACAGCAGCGGCGGCGGAACCCCCCCCAATACCCTGCGGACACGGCCAGTAGCCGGGTTGAGTGCCACCGCATGAGCCCGGGGGAACAATGGCCAGGCACCGGCCCAGGTCCCCCGGGTCACAGGGGGGCCACGGTTGCGCGGGCAGGGCGGGGGCAATGGGGCCGCAGCCGTCCGGGAACGGCCCCCAGTCTTTGAACTGTAGACCGTCCCCAACAGCCGCAGCGCACCTCCCCATGAGAGAAGTTTGGGGGGCCAGCAGTATTCCATGGGCAGTCCACGGTCTCTAAGGTGCCGAGGCCCCGCCCATCACACGTACTGACCCCCAGCCACCGCCCCCACCCACCATGCAGCACCCAGGGGGACAGCAGCACTTGCATGGGCGGTACATGGTCACTACGGTAACATGGGTCCGCCCAATGCCTCCGCCGTCCCCCCAATGCGGCCCCGCCCAGTGTGGCCCCCCCCACCCGGGAAGCCCCCGAAAGACCGACCAGCCCGGCCACGAACCCCCAGGACCAAGGGCGACAAACCCCCCGACCACGGCACATGCCACACAGGGCGGGTAGAGGACCACAGCCACCGCTGCAGCAGACACCCACCCCAAGACAGGCCCCCCACCACAGACCAGGCGAAGCCATCGGGGCCGGAAGGTCATCCAGAACACCCGGCCAGCCCCAGCCCCACCCCTGACGGCTCACCCGTCGACCCCGTCGGCGGGACCAGCAACCCCCCAGCCCCAGCACCGCCCCCAGCGCAACCCCCCATCCACCACCCCAGCCACCCCCGCCAGCACCCGCCCCCACGCACCATCAAAAACCCCCCGGATGCGGGCCACCCCCCCGCCGGCGCACGGGGCCATCGCGGCACCAGCGGTCACCACCACCAGGCCCAAGGCACCCACAGGCCCCACCCGCCGGACCCCCACACCCGAACCAGCCAAGCCAGAACGGCCCCGGCGAGAAAAGAAGGATATACAGAGCTCGGTGTCTAAAACTAAAACTAAAACTCTTCCAGCATTCTCAGCCTATAGCAGCTAAGATAAACAGTTTTGTTAGTTTTTTTTGTTGTTTTTTTTAGAATCCCTTATTAGTCCCGCGAGGGGAAATTCAACCCGCGAGGGGAAATTCAACAGCTAGAGATAAACAGTCAAGTTAATTATAGGCTTTATCGAAAAGTAAGGTTTTAAGATTATTTTTAAACATAGAGAGGGTGTCTGCCCTCCGGACTGAAGCCGGTAGTTTGTTCCACAGTAGAGGGGCTTGAAAACTGAAGGCCCTGGCTCCGAATCTACATTTAGAGATTTGTGGTATAACTAGTAGATCAGAGTTTAGGGATCGTAAGGTCCTTGAGGGTTGGCAAGTTTGGATTAAATCTTTAATGTATGTTGGTGCTAGACCATGTAAGGCTTTATAGGTTAGGAGAAGGATTTTAAATTGTATTCTAAATTCTACAGGAAGCCAATGTAGGGAAGACAGTACAGGGGAAATGTGTTCGCGCCTCTTAGTCTTAGTCAGGACACGAGCTGCAGAGTTCTGAATGAGCTGAAGAGTTCTGAGAGACTTTTTAGAACAGCCTGACAGAAGGGAGTTACAATAGTCCAGCCTGGAGGTAACAAAAGCATGGATGAGCTTCTCAGCAGCATCTAAAGGAAGGAAATGCCTAATTTTTGAAATGTTACGAAGGTGGAAGTAAGCAGTCCGTGAGATTTGTTTTATGTGTGAGTTAAATGATAAGTCCTCGTCAAAGCATACACCCAGATTCTTTACAGTGGTGCTAGTAGCAGGAACAAGTCCATTTTGTAAAGCTAGATCATTAGTTAATAATTGTCTGAGATGTTGCGGACCAACTAGTAAAACCTCAGTCTTTTCCGAGTTCAGTAGGATGAAGTTTTTGGTCATCCATGACTTGATATCTGTGATGCAGGACTGTAATTGTGTTAGCTGAATTCTTTCATCTGGCTTCATGGACAGGTAAAGTTGGGTGTCATCAGCATAACAGTGAAAATGTATAGAGTGTCTTCTAATCAAGTCCCCTAGTGGGAGCATATAGATTGTGAATAGTATTGGACCAAGAACAGAACCTTGTGGGACACCATAGCTGACCTTAGTGTGTGTCGATGAGAGGTGGTTGGCATGTACATAGTGCGTTCTATCCGACAGGTAAGATTTAAACCAGTTAAGAGCAGTTCCACGAATGCCTAAATGGTTTTCTAGCCTCTGTAGAAGGATTTGGTGGTCGACAGTGTCAAATGCAGCACTGAGATCTAGAAGAACAAGAACTGAAACATGACCCTGATCAGAGGCCATCAGTAGGTCGTTACTTACTTTTACCAGGGCGGTCTCTGTGCTGTGGTGTTCCCTTAAACCAGACTGAAACACCTCAAATTGATCATTGTCCTGGAGATAATCACAGAGCTGACTCGTGACCACTTTCTCCAGAAGTTTTGAAATGAATACTAGATTAGAGATAGGCCTGTAGTTAGTGAGGACCTCTGGATCGAGAGTGGGTTTTTTAAGCAGAGGTTTAATTACTGCAACTTTAAAAATCTGAGGCACATAGCCGGATGTTATTGACAGGTTAATAATGTCAAGTATGAAAGTGCTAAGTAAGGGGAACAGTTCTTTAAGTAGCCATGTGGGAATAGGATCGAGAAGACATGTTGTGGACTTTGAGGAGGAAACAACCTGGGACAGCTGTCGAGGACTCACTGGTAGAAAGGAGTCAAAGTATGTATCAGTCATAGTGTCTGTGACCGGTGAGGCTGCACTGGTTGTATTAGACGAATCTAGGAGGTCTTGAATCTTTCCTCTAATAGTTACAATTTTTTCATTAAAAAAGTTCATAAAGTCATTGCTACTGAGATGAGGAGGGATGGACTGCTCAATGGACTGATGGCTCCGTGTCAGCCTGGCTACAGTACTGAATAAGAACTTGGGGTTATTCTTATTTGCTTCTATAAGTGATGACTAGTAGCTGGCTCTGGCTTTCCGAAGAGATGCCTTGTATATTTTTAACTTATCCTGCCAGTCCTGGTAGAATTCATTATGTTTTGATGAACGCCATTTCTTCTCTAGTCGTCTAGAAACCTGTTTTAATTTACGTGTTTCCTGAGTATACCAGGGAGCAAGACTACTTCTGTTAACAGTTAACAAGTTATCAATGTCTGGGTGACTATGGGTAGAGTTTCTTGACACACTGAGGCTAGGCGTTTTACTGAGCACAGAGGGAATTATTTCCATAAACTTGGTAACGACACTTTCAGACAGACATCTTTTGAGAGTGCTCCTGCTCTGTAGACTTGGCTCATTTAAAATGAAGTCAAAGGTTATTAATTGATGGTCGGAAAGAACTGAATTCTGAGGAGAGACAATAACATTTTTAATTTCAAGTCCGTATGCTAGGACAAGGTCTAATGTGTGCTTAAAGCAGTGAGTTGGTTCATGTACATACTTAAACCTGTTAGCTAAGCTATCATGGACCATATCAACATGGATGTTAAAGTCACCAACAATAATCACTTTATCTGATTTAAGCACCAGGCTGGTCAAGAACTCAGGGAACTCAGACAAAAATTCAGAATAAGGTCCAGGGGGACGATAGACTCCAACAAAGAGAAGTGACTGACCTGATCTCAAGGTTGTATTAGATACGCTAAGTATAATACTTTCAAAAGAGTTGAAGTCACATTGTGGTCTAGTAAAGGTTGACAGACATGAGTTGATGATGGCTGCGACTCCACCTCCTCGACCAGAGCGTCGAGGGGCGTTAAAGTTAGTGTGGCTGGGTGGTGTTGATTCATTTAAAGATACGTAATCATCTATAGACAGCCAAGTTTCGGTTAAGAATAATAAGTCAATGGTTTTATCTGATATAAGCCCTCCACTGAAAGGCCAGCTGCCTTTGACCTCCTGTGAGGCATCTGTCCCCAGTGGGATCTTCAGTTTGTGTTTTGAACAGGGTGAACCTTGGAAGCCACTCTAGCTAAGAACATAAAACAATATCTAACTTTGAAGTGTGATTCATTAAGGCCCACATTTACAGATCTCTGGTAAATCTGAATAGAAGACATATATATCGACTCTTATAAATATATTGACTGTTGTAGAGGCCGATGCTCATAAGGCAGGAGTATATTGTGTTATGGCTGACCAGTGCATATTAACTGAAATGTAGCTCATGCATTCCATTGACGTTTAGTATCTTCCCTGCTGGACAAGGTGTGTTTCCTCTCTAAAACACACTGCATGGAAATAATTTGCAAGCAAATGCATTGGTTCCGCTAAGTGCACATATGCTGTGAACTCACAAGAGCTCAATGTATCAAACGTACGCTGAGAGAGGAATCATTGTCCCACCCGATATAGATTTCATGCCTAACAAAGCTTTGCCATTTATCATCCAAAGGATGTGTGTTCCCTTTGTTTCCCAACTTGTCTATGCACTCACATTCTGAGGTATGTTATCATTAGAGGCTTCGATCACGGTGATCACACTCATTAACAAAACATGTTGCGGGTGACTTGGGTTTGGGGTTGATTGTGTCATCTGCTGTATTCAGTAAGCTGTCCACACAACCATGCTTTCGTACCCTAAACTGAATCCTTTTGAGTTCTGGCCGTCGCTGGTGCTCCACCCATCGTTCTCAATCTGGCCAACACCACTTTGCACATACATCACCATACATGCAGAACCAATTCTATTATGAATGGAATGTCAACATATTTCTCGTTAACTGAGGCAAATAAAAATAGCTTATATGGGTGTTAGAGCCTGAATCACATCAGACCATCAGTGTTTATGAGACAGAACTTGTTGTTGATTTGTCTGTTGTCACTAAGGTGAATTGCAGGGTCCTGGCTTGTACAAGGAGCACTAGAGAAAAGCGCTTCACATGATGAACAACTTCCCTTTCCTGCCGTTATGCAGCTGTAGCCAGTCCCGTTGCTCCTCAGGCTGTAAATCTGAGCCTTTGTACTCCAGAAGGATCCTATCAGTGGCAGGTATGGGCTCTGTCGTGCGACCAGGCTGCTTGGAGCTTGAGATGCGAAAGAACCAAGCCTTACACAGAAGAGCAGGTTAAAAAGACAACAGTGGCACATTTTTAACGCAATAAGAGAAGGTAGCCAAATTATGTGGTATGGCGAGTTATTGAATAACAAACAGATCAAAAGAGCAATTATAACAATCTTTAGATTTGATTGTTTAGGTTAGATTTATTTTCCAGACTGAACCCTTGAAACCTTTACACCGTTTGATTATGATGATTATGATCATTTGAAGTTTAAAATCTTTTGAAAATATTCTGCAGTCTGGTGTACCTACCACCTTGACTGGCACAACCAAGTGTTTCCAACAACAGAACCCAGAAAACCTTGGTCATATGCGTCAGCATGTCAGTGCGTCCCGCAACAGAGATATATTTATCATTTTTATCCAACATGACTATTTTAATTACCAAAGGCTGTATGATGTAACCATCTCACCTGCTTTTGTGTTTGGTGGTCACTGCTATTCTAGAGAGGAAGGAATTGGCCTCTTCCACCTCTTCTAGATAGTTAGTCCAGCACCTGTCTGATATGCAGCACCCAATCTCACCTAGAAAAGAACATAAAATTGCATTTTAGATTATTTACATGATGGGATGTGCTGTAGGTTTACAAGTTTATGTTCAATTTGCTTACTTCACATTTGAAGTCATGGGCTTTGGCATGAACCACAGAGAGAAAGGTTTCATGTCAAGCAGTTCTGGAGTTCTGGACAGTTCCTAAAGGTCACTTCCATGCAAAAACAAATGAAAACATACTAGAGTTTCTTTTGCAGGTACATGGGATAGGCAAAGATCTTTCCCCTGTACAAGTTGAGGGCACAAAGGAGCTCATTCAGCCTGCTTGCTGATCTATGGGAGGTCTTTCTGACAGCAGACCAAAATTATGTTGTTAAGATTATGATCACTTATAAATATAAATAAAGATTTTCCTTCGAAAATGGGTTGTTCCTCTTCTGCTCCAGTTTGAAGAAGCCCAATCAGAAAGTCCTGGAGTTTCTACCACGTAGTCTATGTTTTCATCGTTAATAGTTTGCTTGAGTTCTTGTAGAAACGCCTCTTTTAAATCAGTAGTGAAGAAAGTTTGTAGCATCAATGTGTCATTATGAGTTGTCAAAATGCTGGAATGGGACTTGCAGATTCAGACAAAGTATACAAGTATGACAACCTCAACAGCAAAGACTTCCTCTGTCTGTTCATGTTCTCGACAGGTGGATTTATGTAGTAGAGCTGTAATAGACTGTAATAGAAAAACATGAAAGTTATGCTTAAGAGGCTGCAAGGGAATTGATTTCAAGAGGAACTGACTACACTAGCAAGTGTACTTGATCATGGATTCAGAGATAAGCTTTCCATGTTTCATTCATAGATTGTTTTAGGCTGCTTTCCATCTGGTTTACCTCTTTATCTTGGAATTTAAAAATAATTTTCATTGTTATTTTATATATATTTTTTCATTTAAAGAAAACAACAACAGATCAAATCCCTTATCCAAAAGGGTTAAAATAAACTCCCTGATAACATAGGTTAAATATGTTATCTGTATTAATTAATGCAGAAGTGTCCACAAGTCCATCTGCTGCACCGGCGGCCCCAGCTTAGGTTTTTCCTAACACTGGTACGGGATCAAGCTAGCGTCACCCTAGCATTTCTCGGGGGAACGAGGACAATGTAAAGCGTTTCTCATAGACTGCTCCATACACTTTGAACTCCCCCCCTCAGCATTTACTACAGACAATATTGCATTTATAATTTCCCATTTGACAGTAAAAGCGGTCGGCTGAATCCCCATTGCACTCCTCCAGAGCAGTATAACCCCCTCCACATGGCGGATGGAGGATGAGTGTGAATGGTTGAATTTCCCCTCGCGGGACTAATAAGGGATTCTAAACAAAAAAACCAAAAAAAAAAAACCCCATGCAGCTTGGACGGGCCAGACTAATGCAAGAGGAGAGGTGACGACGTCAGCAGGAGGGTCGGTGTTTCTACTGTGGGGAGTCTAACCACCTCGTCGCCTTCTGCCCAGCCAAGAGACCTCTGGTGGTGAGTCAACTCACAGCAACTGATTCGAACCCTCCCAGCGAACCTTACGCCCATAAAGGTAACACATCACGCCATCACACCATCACCACAGACGTAACCGCACTCATATGGTAGTATAGTTTAATCGATGGGGAACTAGCAGGCAAGTTGGTTCTGAAATCTGAACTTTTGTTAAGACCCATCAAGGCCAGGGCAAGTAATGGCAAAGAACTGTTTACAATATCTCACACCACTGAACCGCTGGAGGTATGCATTCAAAGACATAAGGAGCTAATTAACTTCTTTTTTTTTTACAAATGCCAGTTTTCCTCATGTGATCACGTGATCAAGGATACATTCTTGAAACACACTTGTATTAATACACCATCACATGATGACTATTTGTAAATTACCTTATCTCACGAATATAATAGGAATACCCTTAAACCCAAACATGTTAAACGGTTGTGTGCAGGTGAGCCACAAATTCTAAGGACGCTCAGAGACGATCAAACAAAGCGATGATGATGTGAAGTTACTGATTAACAGTTGTATTCTTGCTAAACTTCATCTGAAGATGTTTTAAAATTTAAATAATCCACTGGTCGCCTCTGTAAATGCAGTATTCTTGTTAATAACCGTGTATGTAAAATATAAACATTTACACCGGAGCACATCTGAACTCATTTAAAATAGTGTGATCCATGTCAGACATGTTTAAAATGAACAAATATAAACTGTTAGTTTGAATTTATCTTTTCATTTGTTTTTCATGTTTTGTTTTGTGCTTCATTTAATATGATCGACATATTGAAATGGAGGCATGGAAAAGGAAGAACCCGTCTGAATTCTTTGTTGATTTTGATGAACATAGAAAAGGGCTCGAATTCGTGTCATGCAAAGATTCTTACATCTGAATATTTTTTGTGACCCATTTGGGTTCGAAGGAATGACCATTTTTAGTTGGAAATCAATTCAATTCCTAGTACATATGAGTTCTGAACTTGTCTGCAGTGGAGGATGAGATTTAACACAGGCTAAGACTGAGCTTAAGACCAGGTCTCTGGACATTTTTGGAAGTTACTCTCAGAGGAAAAGTATCTTATTATAAGGAAATATGCTCCTCACGGACTGCACTATTTGAATCTAGTTATTTATGTAACTTAGCATTTTAATGAAGATGATTAAAGTCACACATCCTTCCATCATGACTGATTATGAGTCCATTCACTTCATTCAGTGCTAGTCATCTGAGTAAAGTATGTACTTACTTACGTTGAGCAAATTTGATGAAGGTATATCTTTTGAACTTGATCATTATAAAAGAAGCTTGCAAACCGAAAAAGTGTGGGCACCACTGTCCTAGGCTATCGCTGGTTATGCCGACATAAACCCCATATTAACTGGGAAACAGGGGAAATCCTGGGGTGGGGAAAGGTCTGTGTCAATTGTGACCCCACAGTAGGGCCGGTATAATGACTTCCATTAATCATGTGTCCGTTACCCCTACCACAGACTCTGAGACCTTCGACCTGAACTCCATGTCAGCCTGTAACCACCTCCGTGAGGTTTTTAGTAAAACCAAGGCCATGTCTTTGCCTTCTCACAGACCTGAGGACATCAAGGAACAGACACACTGTCTAACGGATTATTTAAATATCTGCTTGGACGTTGTCGCCCCTGCTAAGACTGTCCGCTGTTACCCTAATAATGAACCATGGGTAACAAAGGAGGTCAAGGATGTCCTTAACAGGAAGAAAGTGGCTTTCAGGAGCAGGGACAGGGACGCCAAGAGATCAGCACAGCAGGAGGTGAAGCGATTTTTGATGGAGGCAAAGGACACCTACAGGAGGAGGTTGGAGGAGAAGCTGAGTGGGGAACAAATAAGAGAGGTCTGGGATGGTGTTAAAACCATCACTGGACACGAGACCAAGGCCTCTCTGACTGCAGTGGACACGGTGGAGGAGGCAAATGGACTAAACAACTTTTTCAACAGGTTTGAGCAGGTCACCTCACCCTCACTGCTGACCCCTTCAGCACCTGCCCCACCTTCTTGTGCCCCCCTCAGCTCGACGCAACCACTTCCCAGCTTCACCTCACTCGAGGTACACGATGTACTTCGGAGGATTCGTCCAGGGAAGGCTGTTGGTCCTGACAAGGTGTCTGCTCGACTGCTAAAGACCTGCGCTGCTGAACTAGCAGAGCCTCTCCAGCATATTTTCAACCTCAGTCTACGGCTGGGGAAAGTGCCAACCCTGTGGAAGACTTCCTGTATCGTTCCAGTCCCGAAAAAGATCCGACCGAGCGTTAGGGTTTCTGTGTCTCTCCAGTCTGCCCATTTCCCTCTCTGCTTCATCCCACCTCCCTGCCTGCTCTCTCAACTTTCCCATTTCTTCATTTGCCAGTTTCAGCTGAGTTTCTAGACTGGCCAGTTGGGAGCCTGTTTCAGGTAAATTCTGGCTGAGAGAACGATTCTCTGCTTCAACCTCACGGACTCGGACTTCACTGTTTGACTGTGCACGCTCGCGTATAGACATCACAACCTCAGACAGGTGCAACTTTTCACTTTCCAACGTAGAGATCTGTTTGTCTCTTTCTGCTTTTAGTGTTTGCATATCTCTCTCCAAAATTAGTTTTTCCTTTTTGTTCTCTTCATGTTCTCTCTTTGCACGATCTTGGTGTAAACATTTTGGATGTGTTTTTCCGCACAAGTCGCACACACTTTTAGATGTACAAGTCTTAGAAATGTGACCGCTTTTGAGGCAACAAAAAACACATGTTTGCTTGCCGTACAAATTTAACCCTTACTTCAATGGGTTTTTTCATCATCTTATGGTAGTTGTGTAGGGAATGTCTTATCTCCTTGCAAAATATGCACGTGAAACTTGTATTTTCACTTGTATTAGTAGTGAATGTTCTTGCACTAAATGTATGTTTCTGTAAAACTTGGATGTCTCTCGTTCTGATACTCTTGGTCTCTCACAGTCTAATGACTTCATTGCCTGAAATGAGGTCATCGGATTACATGCAATCTGAGACTCCTTGTTGAGAAATCTCACAATGTATTTGAAGTCAGGGAACGTCATGTGGTCATCTTGGTAAATTTCAACTTCTCTATGGTTAAGTGAAATTAACCATTCTGGGAGTTTGGCAGCCATCCTGTGGTTCTGTACGCAATCTTTAAGTGTTTGTAGTCCTTGAAGATAGGGCATGGTGGTCTTAACACTGGTAAGAAAATCAGCAAACTCTCTGAGGTCTTCACTATCCTTGAGGTTGATTTTAGGCCATTAATGTATTCTGTCACAATATGACTTTGCAACTACGAACGAATTACCAAATCTATCTTCAAGTATGTCCCAGGCAGCCTGATATGCTTCCTCGGTACCGACAAGGAAATGTCTTTCGATAGCCCTCTTTGCTTGGCCACCTACATACCTGCATAAGAAGAAGAGCTTTTCTTGAGTGGTCAAGTTTTTTGCGATAAATCAGAGTACGGAAATACATTTTCCAATGGTTATATTTAAATGCTTCTCCTCCAAAGAACTCTGGTTCTATGATTAGAACTCTATTTGCGGTGATTGCTTCAGGCGTTGGGTCTTTACATTTGTAATCTTTGTAAATGCTTGGCATGTGTCATTTATTCTCCGAATGTCAAGTTCAGGACTTTAGATTGCTCTTAATTTAAGGTAAGTGTCGTCTATGTCTTCTTGGATATTATTGATCACATCCATAACTTTATCAACTAAATCTGTTGCGTCCCTTTTCTTAATATATATTTTTAATCAGTTAATGTGATACCTACATCTTCTCAAAATCCTAATTCCTTAATTCCTCTAATTTATCATTCAACAGAGCTTGTCCTCTCTCAGTGAGCTTCCTTGTGCTTGTGCCTCTTCTGGTGTCAGATTGTGTGTTGTCTTTGCTCACAGGAGACTGCATATCTCTCTCTCTTGTGTTGGCTTGCTGTGATAGTGAGGTTGGATTGTCAGATAAATCAATCTGAAGCTCATGAGTGATCCTTCATTTAGCAAAGCTGCACTTACTTTGTGAGTGACCTCTTAAATTTGAATGGAATCTTTTTTGAATGAAATGCATTAGATATATTCAGCTTTAACTATGTAGATGAACACCATTCATCGCAACACAGTTTTCAAAAGACAACATTTATCAATCCATAAAATTAAAAAACAAACAGAATCCACGATAAAGGGCAGCCCTGACAGAGTCAAACCCTCGCTGTAAACGAGTTTAACTTGATACGGGGTATGTGGCCCAAGGTCTGACTTCGTTCCTACAGAGAACAGACAGCACTTACCATGGTATGTGATACCCCCATATTTCCAAAGTACCCTCACAGGATCCCCTGAGGGACACAGTTG
The DNA here is from genome assembly GCF_982586985.1 of Callionymus lyra. Classification (NCBI taxonomy): domain Eukaryota; kingdom Metazoa; phylum Chordata; class Actinopteri; order Syngnathiformes; family Callionymidae; genus Callionymus; species Callionymus lyra. The sequence continues at coordinate 23,446,240 of NC_141835.1, forward strand.
GATGCCTTCTTCAGATCCACAAAACACATGTGGACAGGTTGGACAAACTCCCATGCACCCTCAAGGATCCTGCCAAGGGTGTAGAGCTGATACACTGTTACCCGGCCTGGATGAAAACCACATTGCTTCTCCTGAATCTGAGGTTCGACTATCCGATGGACCCTCCTTTCAAGGACCCCAAATAGACCTTGTCAGTGTGAGTGTGATCCCCCTATAGTTGGAACATACCCTCCGGTATTTTCTTAAAAAGAGAAGCCACCACCCTAGTCTGCCAATCCAGAGGTATCGTCCCTGATGATCATGCAATGCTGTAAAGGTTTTTCAGTCAAGACAGCCCCACAACATCCAAGAACTTGAGAAACTCCCGTTGGAACTCATTCACACCTGATGCCTTGCCACAGAGGAGCTTTTTATCTACCTTGGAAACTTTAACTGCATATATGAAGCTACATGAAAGCCATTCTGCTTTCTCCTGGTAAAACATGATGGTAGGATTAAGGAGGTCTTCAAAGTATTCCTTTCAATGATCAATAACGTACAGATGAAAGGTCAGCAGCCTTTCATCCCCACTGTACATAGTCGAAAGCCGTACTGAAGTCGTTCTTCTTGGAAGCACCAACTCCTTCCAAGCCTGGGTTTTTGCCTCAGCTACCACCAACAGAAAAAAAAAGATCTTTTGATCTGATATGAGTTCAATAATAAGTACAGCTTTCCATCATTTTTTCTTCTGCAAGAATTTGATCAAAATTGGATTGATATTTTGTTAATTAATTTTTGGGGATTCCCATGCTGTTTTTGCTGGGAATTTTGCAATTTATTTTTGTTTTCCATCTCAACAATATTTTCATAGAATATTTAAAGAACATTTTAAGCATCAACGTCTGACATTGTACAAAGACGTACTCCATTGCTCAGCTCACCCTTTAAGAAAACCTAAGCATCAAATAGAGGGTCACAATACTTGTGTCTCACACAGTGGAAATAGGCTTTTCACAATGAAAGATACTTTTGAAGCTTTTAACAACAGTCCTCAAACACCTTTTTCACAAACAGTGACTGTTAGCTCAAGGGCACTGACATGTACATTTTTTTGTAATTCTGTGTGGTTTGATCGAGGTCATTAGTTAGACCAAGTTGGCCACAGAAAAACAACAGAAGAGGCTCATTAGTCTAGGCAAAACAAACAGGTGTGATTTCAATAATAACAGCAGCAGTACCACCAGCAGAGTTGTTCTGCACCGTTTATTCATGACATCAGACACCAAAATGTTTCTCATATTGAGTCATTGACCACAAAGATGCTGTCATGAACAAAACATGTGGTTTATGTGTCCATGAAGGGGAACAAGGAAGTGTCCATGATGTCACTTAAAAGTCCTTTAGAGATACATGATTATAGTCCAGCTGAGCAACTGAGCATAAACATTTCCGTTTTCCTTAAACTCACCATGTTACTGTGTGTGCCGCTGCAGCCTCAAACAGATCCTGACTGAAATGTTTTTAATGACCTAAAACATTTTGTTCTCTTATTCCTTCATTATATCATCTTAATGATTTGATAATCATGTATCCCTGAGAATCAAAACCATATTTTATGCAGGCTGAACTGTTGTATACATTTGTGATGCATTAATAAAAGGAATCAGGATATTGTGTAGTGAAATTCTTAATTTATTTCTAGACAATTTTCCACAATAAAGAATAAGTAGATAATACTTGATACAACACAAGTGATGAAGCAGTTACATCAGGTTCAAGAAGCACATGAGACATAGATGTGTTTAGTGGTGTCAAAACCTGCAGTCCTCACATCTTGAAACACAGTCAACATAGATCCAGCATGCCCGCACACACGACCAGGATAAGGCAAATATTAACAGAGATATATCTTATATAAAGGAAAATGTTTTGTCTTTCAAAAGCATTTTTCTTTATGACATTTATTTATGATGCTTTTTTCAACGTTTTCAACTGCTTATTCGCACTGGCATCAGAAAACAGATGGAGCTACAAAAGATTTTATTGAGACACTTTAATGAGAAAGTTGCACCTGCCTTATGTGATCCCAGCTCACTTAACCCTTTACACTTCAAACTAACAGACACACATTCATACTCACTCACGCATGCACACACACATACTCTTGTTTGATTCAGCTTGATTAGAGTTGGGCTGTGTCCCGAAGTGCACTGGTTTAATGTACACATCAAGATAGTAAAGGTACTTGGCTAGTGCCAAAATCAAACTTGACAGCCCTTTTCGCAATTTGAAACAAGTAAATAAGTTGTGTTTCATTGTGTTATTATTGTTGTTGTTTTGTTTTGTGGTAAAAATTTGTGTTTTCTCAAGACATTATGCCGGTATCTGCTCCGAAGACATGTTGTCAGTCATGTAGCTTCCGTTTAGCGTCATCAACGTCCCTAGGATAGCGGTAACTAAAGGTGGAAAGTGTCCATCGATCCACACTCAATTTTCTGGCCATTTGAGTGCGCCAAATGAATGCTCATTAGAACGCACTTGTGCACTCAAAATATTAAGTGTCTTTGTATTAAGTATTTGGGACACACCCCAAGTGTCTTATAGACTTCTGGTTGTTGTCGAACAGTACCAAGGAGTCAGTAGACTCCATCAAACTCAGAGTGAATAGAATATTGTTCCAAAACTTTCTAGGACTCCTGAATGGACCTTGCTGGGAAGGGAAGATAATCAGATCCACATTCTTGAAAAGATGATCACTTGGCCAGCTTGTTCCTGATCAGCTGCTCTTTTTTCATGTAGCAATCCTGCTCTACTAATAGTCTGCATGACCTGAATTCACCAATTTAGCTTCAGTTTAATAATAAATAATAAAAGTTCCACAAATAGAGAGACAAATAAAGACAAATGCAACAACAAAAAAAACACATTCAATTTGAACACAAATTGTCACTCGATAATGCAGTCCAAACACAAAATAGTGACCAGTTTGTCCATCATTATTAAAAATTAATATTGCCGGCCTGAATTGTGGCTGGGTGCGGTGAGACCATAAATGATGATGTTGCTTCGCTTTGCAGAGCCAATTAAAAAGGTACCTGAGCGTCTGGTGGATCGGCGCAGCTTCTTTGGAGTGTGAGAGAGGCTGTCAGTTAGCTAACCAGCTTCGGGTGGTGTCGCTGAACCTCTCCACAGGGGGACTCATTATATGTGGCTGTATTCGCGTGAGCTGCACATCAAACGCTGGATCTTTGATGATGTCCAATTGCCAGACTGACAAAAATCACCATCCATCCACAAATGCTCTGAATATTAAAAAAAATGTATATTGATCAATCATAATTTTACAGTTGAATTAGTATTACTGTTTAACACTTAATCATATGCTTGTTGATGCACATCAGTCCAAAAGTGCTGCACATTGAAATAACATTAAATAGCTTTTAAATGTGATATATAATAACAGTTTGTTGTATTTAGTGGTTGATCAATCTTTATAAAGCAGTTATTTTCTAAGTCTAGATGTTCTTTTCTGCTCTATTATCCTGTTTATTGCTTTAACAGCTATTCAATTGATAATTCGCTTTTTTTTTAAATGGCGATGACCTACTGACCACTCAGTGACGTGCGGTGAGGTTCATGGTTGGTGTGGCACTGACTGACTTTAGTGTCAGTTTTAAAAGTAAATAAACCCCAAATGGTAACTTACTCAATTGGCTACTGGTTATTTCATATCTCAGCAACATTCTTCACACAGACATGCACACACACACACACAATGCATGGTCTTAGGTAAATATTTTAACAAGAAACATGGTTTCTATGATTTTAGGAGACTGATGTCCTCACCTCCATGCAAGTTATAGCATAGATCTGTCATCTTTGACAGTATCAGATGAAGAAGATGGTTTTTAAAAATGTGATTAAAGTAATCATTTCTCGAAAAGTCTATATTGAATTGTTGGGGGATTTTGTGGCATATTAATCTACATCCTCTAGATCTATGGCAATATTCAATTGTAGATAAATACATATTTATAGCTTCATAAACCATTTGTCATCTTTGAAATTGACATAAGAGTCATAGCTGAAAAATTACACTTTAATGATCAATTTATTTAAATTATGTATTCAAAATCTTTAACCTGCCATATTTAATGAACTGAGACAGTTCAATTGGCTGAAAATCTAAATCAAAATTCGTTTTAAACAATAAATTGACATATACAAATAAATGAACTACTAAATAATTTAAACAGTATGAAATATGACCGTGATAATGAAGGATAACAGGGAAGATACAGCTGATTAAATGCTCTTAATTTGAAAGCATAACGTTTATTTCCTCCTACTGAGGGGAATTTACCGCAAAGTTTAGCAAGAACTCTCCAGATTTAAATTTGGCCCGAGAGTGAAGAATCACAAGCCATAGTAAGCTTGACAGCATTATGATGTCAGCGCTGTATTTGTATTAAAATGTTACAGCGATTATAGGCAACTTGGAGTCGAGCGACACCAGTGGACTAAAGTGGTAGTGTTTAGCACGACGGTAGAAAGTTTCCCTGTCCCGGTTTGCAGTAGTTGGATAAATTTTGTGTTTCCAGACTTTCATTGGCTGAATGGATATTGATGAGATAATGAATCAGATTTTGGATAGAGAAATATGATATGCGTTATGACGGCTTTGTAAATAACATAACTTTGTTTTTGTACTGTAATTCGCGACCCCCATAACCAGCGCGATATGTAGTATGTTCACACATTGAGTACCTTTACAGTAAAAAAAAAAAAATCAGTAGTATAAAAATCACACAAAATACCTGAAGTCACGGTATATGAGTCATTCAACTAGTTTTAAGTTGATGTGTCATCACAGGTTTTATGAAAATTTTAGACAAAAACATTTTTTAGGTATCCAAACTACCTAGAGCTGCTTTAGGTTAAGATGACCCGATCACACGTTGCTGTCAGGAAAGAAAGACCTGCCTTATGTTGCTTTTGATTAGTTAATATTGCTTGTTGCCTTTTGTGATAGACCTGCCTTTTGTTGCTTCTGATTGCTTAATAATAATATTTAGTGGTGCATTCGGTGATTTGCTAGATTTACACAGAGAGGACCAACGTCTACTATCATGAATATATATAATAAATATGTATTATTTATGGCCAAAATGTAGTTTTTAATATCGTATTTTATTTTGCCTAATCCCACCCTCTTTTTTAAACGATTGAAATTAAAACCATTTCTGGTCTCAATTTTATCGGGAGATAAAGTCCATAAGCCTGCTCTTTGAGACAGACAGCTCTGTAACTTTGTTGTAAAAGTCCACCTTATTTCCTTTAGTTTTAGTAAGTCTTTCCGCCTCAATGGAGATGTGACGTTGTTTGTGGAGGCTCATAAGTGTATACCTCAAGCTTTGCCTTTTCACTGCGGTTGTATTTTTGATCAATGAAACTAAATGACCCTTTCAAACATTAAACTTTGATGGTTAGAGACATCAGCCAGACTGTGGAAAATCAAGGCAAATAAACAAATCTGTGAGCATTGTATTGGCATTATATATGTCAATTGCATTTATCAACACAGTTTGTGATGGATTGCGCATTGAGTTGTGCATTGTTTTTTATTTTAAAACACTGCACTGTATTATGACGGGCTTGTTATCTGATAGACGCAAATATTTATTCTTAAAACGTGCCATTACACAAGTCTACCACAAGATGGTGCCTAACAACATCTACGTTACGTACGTTTATTTCGATCAATTATGTTAAAATAATATTAAATTAATTCTTTCAAACTATATTATTCTGACTGATTGATGACAAACGAATGAAGGTTCGTGTTAATATATCTTTTGGAAACTTGTTTTCTCTACTTTCTCACGTAAGACTGGATTTTACCTGTGATACACTTGGACAAGACTTTTCTCCTTTGTTTGTCCTCAACAGGTATTAATGATCATTGACCTTCTATTTCAATATGATCTGGATTCTATTCGTCTATAACATACACACACACGCTTAAAAACATACCTTTGCAGCAATAGTTGAACTCAAAATACAATTTTAATGGTTAGTCTCTTAATTTATTTGAAAATAAAATGTGTTTAATTTCTATTAGAATAAATCATTAACATGTCGACAACTTTTTGCTCCTGATCGTTTGTGACACTTAATACAGAAAATAAATGTTTAACCCTTTGACGTGCTGGTTCTCATCCTCCATTAACCAACACCTGCTACACACCTGTTCTTCTTCCTCGTTTCTTTGAGAAATTTCAAAACGTTGTGTTTGTTCTGAACCTGCAGCTTCTTCAATATCCTGGAGAGTCAGGGGTGTCAAACTCTTAAAGCAGTCTAAGTAACAGGTCCAACAAAATGTACATTTGTGTAGATCCACATCTCCAAGAAGTACGGCTTCACCAAGTTCAAAGCTTCTGAATTTGATGAAATGATGGCAGAGAAGCGTCTCATTCCTGATGGCTGTGGAGTGAAGTACATCCTCAAACCTGGCTGATGTTTAACTGATCAGCCATTTATGAGATTAATGAAAGGTTTGACAGAAACTGGATGTTTCCTATATCACAGACTAAGCTACACAGACAGGCAAATGAAAACAACCATAAATATTTTATGTTCACTGAACAGAAAGTTTATTAAATGTGTTACATATTGTTTAAAAGTGAAACATTCTTTGCAATGAAACAAAAACAATCTACTTTAATATCCTCGTGTCCATTTCGCAGCATTTTTTTAAATGTCAAATACTGCTCAGTTGTGAACTTCCACCACAGACATTCACACTGACTCAGTTCATATTCAACGTTTGCTGTCTCTCTGGTCTGTTTATCTGGATTCTTGTCGCGTGGGCAGCAGCTTCAGCAGAGAGGTCCATACTTTCTTCTCCCCAGCTACATCGTCCAGCTCTTTCTGGAGGACCCCCCTGTGTTTCCAGCCCAGTGGAGGAACATGGTTCTTCAGTGTGTCCTGGATCAGTGGAACATCATCTGAACATCTCACCAGGAAGGAGGTTAGGAGGCTTTCTTAAACAGATGCTAATCCATCTCATCGACTTAATCCAACATATTTTCATCAATTGATGATATAAGACAAGAAATGAGAGAGAAGTCAGTTTAGATAAAAGAGTTCCATCAAGTTAATCAAGTTTCTCACAGATGCTCTACAGCAGGGTTCAGCAACCTTAACAACTCAAAGAGACATTTGGACCAATTTCCTACATGAAAGAAAACCCTGGGAGTATTGAAGAAGGAACCAGAGGTTGTCGACTGGAAATGAGTGAACCCAGACCAGGTCAACGGGATGATGGATTTTATTAACTGTGGGTCGAAGCCCAGCAGATAATTCACAAGCAATCCGTACAAGCTTAGAATCCAGAAATCATCAAAGTCTTACAACATTCACATTGACTTTATACAGGGCACAGTGGGGTCCGCCTTCCGGACCTCCTCGGCATGACGATGCCTGGACACTCGGCCAAGGTGATTTCACAAGATGTTTCCCAATCTCATTATATAAGATGTTTGTCTCTCAAATTCTGGTTTCTCCAGTAGCTGAAAAGTTATTAGGATGACGTCAGTGATCTTGGACCAATAACCCTTTACGCCACAACAGGAGCCACAAAACCACTTAAAATAAATATCATTCTTAATGTTCACTTTCTCCTTTTTCCTTTCAGCCATATATAAATAAACTATCAATAAAACGATAATTAGTGAGAGTTTACTCAAAATTCAAACTTAACTTATTTTCTACTCTCATGTCAACTAATGTTGATTATTTTCAGAGTAATTATTAGTCTTTAGAGTTATGGATAAAAAATGTTGTTCATTTTAATGTAGTGACTGTAGCTCAGTTGTCTTCGTCTTTATATTCGTCCAAAAATACACTTAAAAAAGTCTAAATACCTCCATACTGCTCGTCTGTAACGTCGCTCTTGTATTCAAAGCCTCAACATGAGAAGAATTGATCAGAAAAATAATAAACTAAAAATAATTTGAATGTTTGAATGTTTTTAAATGTCTTTTTGGACAAAGATGAAAAGGAAGACAACTGAGATCCAGTCACTACATTAAAATGAACAAACATTTTTGTCTACAACTCTAAAAAGAACAGATTACTCAGATTCATCCCAACCCTTAGTTTACATGAGGGTGAGAGGAAAATATGTGAAATTTGAATATTGAGTGAACTTTCACTTTAAGTATTGATTATTATCATAACAATGTCCTGTGCTGTATATTTACTGCAGTTGTTAACAGAGTCATGGTTGTTTTTCCCTTTCTTATGTAAAGCACTATGTAACTCTGGTTATTTATACATACATTAATAATATACATCATAATTGTATCATCATAATCATCCCTATCATATTATTATTATTATTACCATAATATCAACAATGCAAAATACAAAATAAAAGCACATTAAAAACGAAATTATTTGATATGAAACGTATGTATGTATGTATATATATATATATATATATATATATATATATAGTCAAATATAACGCTCTTTGTTTCGCATTGTTACTATTACAGTTAAGGGTGGGGGGGAAGCGAGGAGCCAGAGTTCTGATGACCGTGAAGAACTAATGTTGTTCTTCTATCAGCAGAGTTACATCTTACAGTAACAGTTTTGGTTAAATAAAAGGGAAAGTGAAGGAGAAGTTTGCTCATTTTTCAAGCATTATTGGAAAAATGCTATGAAACTGTACATTTAAATAAAATCCCCACATTTATACTCACTTATTTTAAAAAACATGAGCCGAGTCAGAAGCTGAAATGGGTGAAAATGCTGAATTTGGCTCTGTCAGCTGCTGGTCAAGCTCTTCCAGCAGCTGGTCAAGCTCTTCCAGCAGCTGGTCCGGCTCTTTCAGCAGCTTGTGCGGATCTTTCAGCTGCTGGCGCGGCTTTTTCTTAGGTAGATAACAAGTGCACTGTAATAAAATGAATTTAATGAGTAAGATTAAAAGATACGTTGAACATCTACAAAGACAAGTGGAGACAGTTTAGAAGAAAACATCGGGAGCAAACATTTGTGAAGCTTCACTCACTGTTTGTGATCCTGACATGACGTGAACGTTCCATTTGAAAATGTTCCTTCACTGCAGGTTCCACACTCAGTGTCTGTGGAGGACGTTCCTGTGAAGAACATTGTGTGTGTCTTATAGTTTCTGCACTCTTGCATTTCACATGTTGGATGTGAAACTCACATGCTCTGATGATGAACTGTCCTGGTTCACATGTGGAGTGTTGCTGTGCTGCCACACATGTGTCCACTGAGCCGTCCACACAGAAAAAACCCTCCAGAGGTTCACACTTGGTGTTTGCTGTGAAGGTACAGCATCTGATCTCTCTCAGTCCTGTTAGTCAATAACAAATTCTACATCACATCTACATACTGACCAACTCATCATTCTAGTGAAGAACAAACTTTACCTTCAGTACAGACCAGACACTTGTAACAATGTTTCTCTCTATTAAATTTGTTCATGTAAGTTCCATCATCACAGGCAGTGCAGGACGTACCTCGAAATTCTGTGCAATCGTCTCTTACTTTGTGACCTGTTAGACAAATAAATAAATCACTAGTCTAAGTGACAGTTTAAGACTTGATCTCACTAGTGTCTGAGAACTGATAAAGTCTCGACCACTTCTTACTTAAAATGAAAATAATAATGTCAACATTCAGAGCATGTTTAAAATAAAAGTCAGAAAATAGGTCACAAATACAACAAGTCATAAATCAACACATAGAGTCGAGGACCAAGACTGGATTTTACCTGGAATACACTTTGGACAACATTCTTCTCCTTCGTCTGTCCTCAACACATATTCTCTGGAGTGACAGGTGAGTGTGTTTACCTCCGTTATAGTGGAAAACAACTGTACAAACAAAACAACATAAATCAATAAAAATAAATGGTTTAATATTTGTCCTTCTTTAAATCGTATTATTCTGTTGACATTCTTTACATTATACTTCACAGTTTTAACAAGATAAAGGACTCATTCCTGGTTTTACCTTCAACAAAATACCTTAATATTAAGAACACGTTATCACACACACATTTTGTTTGTAATAGTTACACAGTAACTATTTTGGTTGAAGATCACACTAAATTATTGACTACAAATAATCTCACAGTGAAAATTGTATCATATAAAAACTAAACTCACCAGTAAAAGAAGAATCGTCATGTTTTCAGGACTTTATCCAGAACTCATTCATGATCTCTAGTTTAAAAACATCTGTCAACAAGGAACATCTGGTTTGAAAAAAATAAAGTTCAAAAGGATTAAACTGAAATCATGTTTGTTTTTTACCTTTATACTTCATGTGGACCTTTGACTGCTATAAACACTGTAGGTTGTCAGTGAAAAAAAAGATAATAATCTTCAATATCAATGTCAGTTGGATTCTGTGTCTCATCCATGCACACATAGTAAATATTTAAACTCTAACAAATATAAAGTTGAAAATGTTGATCTGCTAATTTATTTGGAAATATATTTACTTTCTATAAAAACAAAAACATTTTACCTGGTGACTCTACTTTGCTCCTGGTCCTTTGTGACGCTGAATACAGGAAAAAACGTTTAAATCTTTAACATCCTGGTCCTTGTCTTACATTAAAAACATAACACTACACAACATCTACACACTTTTACTTGCTAACCATTTCCCTGAGAAAATTCAAAAGGTTACAATCTTGTCGGTTGTGTTGGTTCTGACCCTGCAGCGTCTTCCTGAAAGTCTTGTGGAGTCAGTCCAAGAATCAAAGTTCACATCATTTAAAGGAGGAGAGACAGAGTTAATGTTTCATCTTGTTGCACATGCGCAGATGGATCATGGTTTACTGACGCTAAAATAATGTATAATATATATACACTGCGTCATGTGCTGTTTTTATATTTATATTTTGTTTGTAGGTTTTGTGTAAGTTATATATAGATATATATATCGTTTTAGTAACACTAGAGGGCAGCAGAGAGTACAAGTTGCTTTGCGTTCAGGTGGAGAGAGAGGAAGATCTTATCAGAAGCTTCTGTCTACAGAGCATGACTGCAGCAGAGGGAGAAGAAAAGAGAGATGAATCTCTCTTGTACTCGTATTGTTTTCTCGTTTATACACATAAAACCCCTGAGTTATCTATCATAACCTCAGGTTCTACGAGTTGGTGCGAAGCCCTCCAACGGCTTCGCTATGGGTTTACCCCGAGGCACCGCCTCGTCTCTGAGAAAGCTTAATGAACTCGCCACCCAGCAGGGGGCAGTACCTTCCTATAAAGGCGGGAAGCACCCGCCGCACTTTCTCCAACTGAAAACTCAGCGAGAAGGGCGGCCGCTGGGCGACGAGGTTGGAGGGCTTCGCACCAACTCGTAGAACCTGAGGTTATGATAGATAACTCAGGGGTTCTACGTCATTGGTGCTCCGCCCTCCAACGGCTTCGCTATGGGTTTACCCAAAAGGCGAAGCCTGACGGGATAAATGTACCCCCAGCTGGACGCCGCTCCTGGAGCAGCATCACTAGGGCCCCGCCGGCCCAGGGTCCAAACCCACTTGAGCCGTGGGCCCTGAGGGGGGCACAACAGCGCTCAAAACAGTATGAGCTACTGATCCCGCCGTTACGTCGAGGAGATAGGCCTTAGCGAAGGTAGACGTGGACGCCCAAGAGGCAGCAGAGCAGATATCCTCTGCTGCCACACCCCGCAAAAGAGCCACTGAGGCTGCCACGCCATGGGTGGAATGTGCCCTCAGACCGCTCGGAGCGGATCCATCCGCTGCTCGGTAGGCCCGGATAATGGTCGATCTCACCCAATGAGAGAACCTCTGGGGGGAGACCGCCTCTCCCCGCCGGCATCTACCGTGGCAGACAAAAAGGGCATCAGAGCGCCTTAACTCGGCCCCCCTGCCGCAAGTAACAGGCCAACGCCCTCACTGGACACAACAGGTGGAGACGTTCCTGACCCGGGTCCGAGTGAGGCGGCGGGTGAAAGGCCCGCAGCGTGAAGGTCGTCGCCCGGAACAAGGAACTCAGAATCTTCGGGCGGAATGCTGGGTTAGGACGCAAAGACACCAAAGACTCCTCGACGCCAAAGGAAAGACACTCAGGGCTAATGGAGAGGGCACAAAGCTCACTTGCTCTCTTCGTGGTTGTTAGTGCCAGAAGGAGCGATACCTTGAAAGACAAGATATCCAGTGGGACTTGGTCAAGAGGCTCGAAGGTCGGGCCTGTGAGAGAGTCCAGTACCAACTGGAGATCCCACTGAGGGCTGGAAGGCCTTGCAGGAGGTCGAAGCCTGCAGGCACCCCGCAGGAAACGCGCCACCAAGGGGTGGGCGCGAACCGAAGCACCCTCAAAACCGACATGCCTCGTCGCTATGGCTGATGCGAACACTCTCAGTGTCGCCACAGTCCGCCCGTTATCCAGCAAATGTTGCAGGAAAGACAGGATAGCGGAGACCAAACAAGAGCTGGGGTCCAAGGACCTGTCTGAACACCAGCGGGAGAATATCCCCCACTTTGAGGCATAAAGCCTACGTGTTGATGGGGCCCGGGCGTTCTCCAGCGTGTGGAGAACGTCCGGGTCCAAGGTCCCGATCAGCTCGTCCCGTGCAGGAGCCACACCTTGAGAGTCCCCCCCGCCCGACACAGGGCAGCGGGGCCCCAAGGGATGGCCCACGGGGCCCCGACCGCCATGCGCACCAGCTCTGGGAACCAGAGCGCCCCCGGGGAGTCTGGTGCCACTAGAATTAACCTCAGCCCCCCCCGCCTCGTCCTCCGAATCAAGGGGAGAAGGAGCCGCGGAGGAGGGAAGGCCAACAGCAGACCGACCGGCCACCTCGAATGGGCTAAAGCGTCCACGCCTAGTGGGGGGCAATCCGAAGCCCTGAGGGAGAACCAAAGAGGGCATTTGAAGTTCTCCTTGCTGGCGAAGAGGTCTGCAACCGGGTGACCGAATCGAGACCAGATCTCGCTTGCCACTGCCTCGGACAGACCCCATTCGTCCTGGACGGCCCCCCTCGACAGTCTGTCCGCTACTGCATTCAGCTCGCCCGGGACGTGCTGGGCTCTGAGCGAAAGCAGGTGACAGTCCGCCCACAGCCAAATCTTCCTTGCCACACACAGAAGTGCTGGGGATCTGACTCCACCTTGGCGATTTACGTACGCCACGGCGGTGGAGCTGTCTGAAAATACTAGGACGTTGGACCGTGACAGTTGGGGAGAGAGGTGAAGCAGGACATTGTGAATCGCCTTCAGCTCTAGCCAGTTTATGTGTCTGAGCACCGGACTGCTCCAGACCCCACTGGCGTAGGCCTGACCCGAGGTGCCTCCCCAACCTGTCAGGGAAGCGTCTGTAAACACTTGAGTGTAACGAAGGACGCAACCCAATGGAACTCTCCGCCTGAGGTTGGCGTGAGAGTTCCAAAACTGGATGTCCTGCAAAACCCGAGCGGGAAGGCGCACTTTCCGACCTCTTTCCCGCTTGAGGTCTAGCTTGAGACGACCAAACCATCTCTGAAGCTCCCTCATGTGCAGCAAGCCCAGCCGAACAACCGTGTGGGCTGCCGCCATGAGCCCCAGGAGGGACATAACAGTGCCTGCTGTTGTCACGTGACACCGAGCTTCCAGCAACTGTGTTGTCAGTCGGAGAATGGGCTGGATACGCACGTCCGGGAGGCGCGCGTATCCTTCCTCCGAGTTCAACAGTACCCCCAGGTAAACTAACTGTTGAACTGGAGTCAGAGCGCTCTTGCTGAGGTTCACTGTGAACCCCAGGGTGGCAATATGGCTCAACACCTTCTGTGTGTGAGCGTTACTTTCTGCCTCTGACCTGGCAAGGATCAACCAGTCGTCCAGATAGGTCAAGATCCTTACCCCACTCACTCTCAAAGGCTCCACTGCTGCTTCCACACACTTGGTGAAGGTCCTGGGTGCCAGAGAGTAGCCGAACGGGAGTCGAGTGTACTGAAACACCCGACCCTCGAGGGCGAAACGCAAGTACTTTCGATGTCTCTTGACTATCGGTATGTGAAAGTACGTGTCGGTCAGGTCGATAGATGTCATCCAATCTCCTGGACATACACCTGAAAGCAGTTTCTTGACCGTCAACATGCGAAACGGGCGGGTAGCTATGAACTTGTTCAAATAGCTGAGGTCCAGAATGGGCCTCCAACCCCCGGTCTTCTTCGCCACGAGGAAGTACCGGGAGTAAAACCCTGTCATCATCTCGGCTGCAGGGACCAGTTCTACGACCTCCTTCTGCAGCAGAGTAGACACCTCGTTTCTCAAACAGGATAGTTTCTCCTGCTCCGCCATACGCGTCCAGAGAATCCCTGAAAACCGCGGGGGTTGACGGGCAAACTGTAGCGCATAGCCCCGCCTGATTACTCCCCCCAGCCAAGTGGGTCCTAGAAGTAAAACCAGGCGACTCCAAGCCGAATAATGTTCTGTCAGAACCGCAGCCCTGGCGAACCTTGGGTAGTCCTCAGGCCCGCCCCCCAAGGACGGGCCGTAGACGAAAGGGCATCACACAAGCCGCGTCTCTATCTCTTGAATCCACAGAGCATGTACTCGAGTTGGATTCACTAGAACCCCCACTCTCATACATAAAAGCCGGCTCTGTGGGAGAAGCGCGCAAGTGTGCGTGAGACACCTCAGATGCGCGTCGTGCGTGTTCCCTTCCCCCCCCGGAAGTCTTCCCAACTCCCTGAGCACTTCTTAGTGTCACCGGAGCTGACAAAACCCGCGATGTGGAGGAATGCGCTGGAGAATTAACCCGGAGCTGAAGAGAGTTAGGTCGCGCGCGCGTCGGCACCGCATCACTCACCCGGTCCCGTACATTCTCCAGCCCCGCTGGCGGTCCCGACCTGTTCGTCACTCGTGAGATCCGACCGCCACGCACCTCTCCAGTTGATCGACCAGACGGGACGGAAGTTCCTCGCCCTCGCCTGGTCTCAGAAAGGCGAAAAAACTCGCGCGTAAAAGCACCAGGTTGCGTCAGTTCCATGGCGCTTCTCCGCCGCCAAACGTGACGTCCTCCACGGTGCCAGTGTTTGTAGACAGCGCTGTGGGGGAAGGAACAACCTCCGGTTAACATAGACATGTCCGGACAAGTTCCACTCACCTCATCAGCTGTCACGCTCTGTCGGGCACGAGCGCTGGTCGACGCGGAAGTAAACACAGCTGACTCAGCCGGTCTCGCGGACCTCTGCTCGTCTGTAAACAAAACACGTGTTATTGCAGTCTCGGTATGACCCGGACGAAGGGGTTTAAAACCTCCTTCGGACTGTGTTATGAGAGGAAAATCACGCCGTCTATGACCGGCGGAGCATGTTATCTTAGCATTAGCGGCGAAAGTTTCTAATGACGCCTGTGAATACGTCACACTCACAGGCGGAAACACATGCACGCTACCAACATCTCTCTCAGAACGAACCACAGAAACGTCATACGTTCTTTTGTTTTTATTTACATAGAGCCCTTTGAAAGAGTAGGGGGGAGGAGGGCTCCCCCGAGACGAAGCCTCGACGCCCCTGCGTCCTCGCCGCTGCGGGTCCCTCCTCCGCTGGCTCCGCTGCGGCTGCTGGCTCCGCTGCTGGCTCCCCGGCTCCTGCTGCGGAACCCGGCGCCCGCCGCGGCTGTTGCCGTTGCTGCTGGTGCTGCTGGGGCGGCTGGCTCTGGTGACGCTTTCCCCCCGCACCAGCTGATGGGGCCGACGAACGGGCTCTCCGTCTCCGAGCGCCGGACCCCCGTCGCGCCTCGTCCTCACACCCATGCAGGTGATGGCGGAGCTGCGCCGACTCCTGCTGCGCTGCCTCCTGCCGGGCCACGACGTTCCGGAGCTCCGGACCGAACAGGGAGTCCTCCGTTATTGGTCCGTCCAGGAGGAGCCTCCGGTCTCTCTCCGGCAGCGCTGTGGCCAGGTCTAGCCACAGGTGCCGGTGGCCCAGCTGTCCAGTGTCGCGTAGACCCCCTCCCAGGATCGCGTACGCCTGCGACATCCGGAGGAGCACAGCCACCGAGTCCTTGACTTCCTCCAACTCCGAAGGTCCAAGGTCGTCTCGGTCCACGGTGAGCCTGTCGAGCGCACCGCACAGGAGAGCCATGTTGTTCGCGAGGGAGACCACCTGCGTCCCCCCCTTGTAGGATCGGTTGAACAACATTGCCGTCAACCTGACTTCAGCTCTAGGCAGAGCTACAGGGCGGCCTGGCCACAGTCGAGCCCCCGGGTCGAGGGCGGCACGTACCGTATCCGAGGGCTCCGGGACACCGCGCCGCCAGTCCAGTCCACACGGCAATAGGGTCCATAGGATCCTACGGGAGGCCCTGAAGCCATGGGAGAGGCAGACCCTCGCCGCGCGTAGCCCCAGATCTCGTCCAACTTAGGACAAATAACCCCCGGAACAGCAGGCCTGCGCGCTTCGTTCCGCCCGACCTTCACTCCGCATGTAAACGGTGGTTGCGCGAGTGGAGGTACGGGGGGGAGCTCGACCTCCATGCGGTTCGCCGCAGCGGTGAATATGCGCGGCAGGACGTCAAGCAGGTAGCGAGGAACCGGCCCGGCTCCCCCGACCGCTTCGACGTCCCCTGGCTCGGAACCGAACAGGGTGCTCGGATCCGCCTCAAAACACCGCCGGTCGTCCTCCTCGTCGTAGTCGGCCCACGACCTGGCTGGAGGACGCCGCGTGCGCCGACGGGCCTCGTATGCTCCCCGTCTCTTCCGGACCTCCTCTGGAAGCATACGGCAGGCCCCACAATCCGCAAACGCGTGATCTGGGCCTAGACAGACGAAGCAGAGAGCGTGTGTGTCCCCCCTCCCCAGGGGGGTGTCACACGTTAAGCACAAAGACACATCTACTTCCACGTTCATGCTCACGTCCGCCATGCTGTATCCAGGAGCTTTCTCGCTGAGTTGAAAATGGAGAAAGTGCGGCGGGTGCTTCCCGCCTTTATAGGAAGGTACTGCCACCTGCTGGGTGGCGAGTTCATTAAGCTTTCTCAGAGACGAGGCGGTGCCTCGGGGTAAACCCATAGCGAAGCCGTTGGAGGGCGGAGCACCAATGACGTAGAACACACACACGCACGCACACGCAGACACATAAAAAAACGCGCACACACACATAAAACAAATGCGCACGCGCATACATAAAACATATGGGCACGCACATACATAAAACATATGCGCACGCGCATACATAAAACATATGCGCACGCGCATACATAAAACGAATGCGCACGCGCACACATAAAACGAATGCGCACGCGCATACATAAAACATATGCGCACACGCATACATAAAACGAATGCGCACACGCATACATAAAACGAATGCGCACACTCATACATAGAACATATGCGCACGCGCATACATAAAACGTATCTGACGCGCACACATAAAACGAATGCGCACGCGCATACAGAAAACGAATGCGCACGCGCATACAGAAAACGAAGGAGCACGCGCATACATAAAACATATGCGCACGCGCACACATAAAACGAATGCGCACGCGCATACAGAAAACGAATGCGCACGCGCATACAGAAAACGAATGCGCACGCGCATACATAAAACATATGCACACGCGCACACATAAAACTAATGCGCACACGCATACATAAAACATATGCGCACGCGCACACATAAATGAATGCGCACGCGCACACATAAATGAATGCGCACGCGCACACATTAAAATGAAAAGAGACTTTAATAAACAACAACATGTACCTCTGCTCCTTCCATCAGTGATAGCTTTGTAGATTCTTCTGCGTCTGACTGCTCTCCCACTACCGTAACACCTTCACAAAAGCGCAAGTTTTTTTTTATAGTTGCGGTTGTCGTAGTGACTTTGACTGTTATAAACCACCATGCAGGTGGACAACGCATGCGCAAATGCATCGTTGATTTCATCATCGTGTACTGTACTGACACTAATATAATGTTTTTCCATCATATTTGTCCATCATGACGAGTGCCATGGATCATACAATGAGATCACCTGTGCAAGTGAAGCTTCTGTCTACAGAGCATGACTACAGCCAAGGTAATGTTAAACTCTTCTGTTAAATTGTTCTCATTTGGAGATAATATCCAAGGATTATGGACATGTTAGATTGGAAATTATTATACACTATACGTATACACCATAAGTTAAATGAATGCTAAAAAGATAATAAATATAGAGTATAAATTACTAGCCTCATCTAAGAGCTTAAACGTTTGAATACACATTCACAACCAACATTTCACTTCATACTGATATACACTGTCTCAAGGCTAGCTTGAAACAGAGTAGAGATTAATCAGCGACTTAACGAAGCATCTGTCTGTCTGCCCAGTTCACACCTGTGGGCGTGAAACAAAAGGGCAAAACGGAACACACCCAAAAAAGGGGGGCTGGAAGACAAAGGAACTTGCCCACACAACAGGGAAGCAAGGAAGCCTCACTCTCCAGGTGACCCGAGACAGGAACTAACTTGAAAGAACCACTGCCCCGGAAAAGACGCCCCCCTGGACAGGAAACTTTCCCTTAAATACAGAGGGGACCCATAACCCGAGACCGTCTTTCCCGGAGCTATTGACCTGTAGAGCTGCCGGCAAAGATCGAGTCCTTTCGATCGTAAAGTTGTATCTTTGTTTGACTTGTAGCGGCGAATAAACGACCCGTACACTCTGCATTTTGACCTTTTCTCTCCATATAACAAAGTATTAAGACCCAGACATGACGTCGTGTTGGAGCGACAGAAACAGACTAGTTTTAATCGTTTTAATTGGTGCGAGTGACCCTCGAATTTGTTTGGAGATTCTTGGACGAAAAGACGGCGACTGAGGCCAGTCAGACGAACGGGCCCAAAATATGGTAAGCAGAAAACCTTTTATTTAATTTCTGCATTTACTTTCGTCTGGCTGAGTTAATCGATTTAGAAGCCGTATGAGTGGATGGGTTGTGCGTTGGTTCCGCTTGTAAGGCAAGCAAACATATAACTTGCTGTTTTGGTTTTATTTTCCGTTACGACTTGGCACCTAAAGTAATCACAGATAGAACATAATTGGCCGGGGGTTCTATCGAGTGACAAATATATCTCTATTAGCACGCTTTAAAGGCATTTAATTCACCCTTTTAGAGATGCTTAACCCCCTTGAGTACGAATGGAGTGTGAATGGGAAAAAATAGAGCTTTTTATAGGTTACGCTGCCTTATGAATACTTATGTTATGATAAAAAACAAAAAACAACTTTCTTGATTAATGCAACGTTTACGCTAATGTGTGTTTTTCAAGTTTTAAATAAAGAAATTTATAGCTTTCTTAAATTTCTATTGGCTAAAAAAGATGGAAAAAACGGCTTACCATATTTATAAAAGAAGTTTCACGGTCAACTGCCGTGGACTTCTATTGGTTGAAAAAAGCGTTTTTTGCTTGTGAATTTCATGTTGCAAGTTTTTTTATACAAATTTTTGGTAATTATAAAATAAGTATTCAAGCGTGTTATAATATTTTTTGGGGAAAAAGCATTTCTTGCGCCGCAAGTTCTACGAATTCAAATACTCTGTTTCTTATGTTACGTTGGTTGCATAGTCAGTACCTATATTGTGATAAAAAAAATAACGACTTTCTTGACTAAATGCGACGTTAATGCTAATACGTGTTTTTCAAGTTTTGTGGAAAGAAATTCTTCAGTTTCTATTGGTTTAAAAAATAGTTTTTTCTTGTAAGTTCTATGAGTTTTTTTTTAAAATGGTCAAATTAACTTTATTTGATTGTCATGTCATAATAAAGTTTGGGATTATAATATAGGTATTCAAGCGTGACAGTTCTCTTATAGAGAGGGAGACGAACAATTGGTGTAAAAATAAATAAAATAAAAATAAAAAAATAAGGAAAAAATAAAATAAATAAAAATAAGAAATGGATTTATCTGAACTGCAGGTAAAATGGCAGTCTTGTGGAATAGGATCATGTGGTGCTGTATTGTTTCGCTCTGTAAGTTGGTATGTGGAAAAAATTGCTCCATTGGATCGGAAAAATGTTGTAAAAAACTGGTATAAATGGGCTAAAAAGCAAAGAAAGGTTGGAAATCTGCCTGATTGGGGCATCCGTATGCCTGAAGAAGATATTCTTGGTGAAAATGTGAAAAATATTAATCTAGAACTTGAAGTCATTAGGAGGAGAAAAACAAGCATGTTGTTTAGTGAAAAATACAGACTGGCTTTGTTAGAAAAAACTAAAACTGATAGAGACAGATTTTTGGTGATTATGGAAATGGTAAAAATGATAAAGTTAAATACTGAAGTGATGGCACCAGTGAAAGCTGTTAAAAAGGAAGTTGTTGATGAAAATAATGTAACTGAAAAAACTGATTCACCACCACCTTACCTAGAAGGTGGAAACCAAAATGTAAACTCACAAATGTTGTCTGATAGATTGCAAAAAATTGTAATGAAAGAGAAAGTGAACACCCAAGCACCAGTGTTCAATGTTACAGGAGGGCAGCTGATGATGGATCAAGATGGTAATGAAATAGATAAAACAAAAGTGATACATTTAAAAGAGATAATCAATAATGTAGCAATAATAACACACAGGCAAGAAATTCTCACAAGAGATCTGTTAGAGACAGCAGAAAAAACACAGCAGATCAGTGATCAGTTGAAATGGCAATAGGACAAGGACATAACAAAGAAGATGTAGATGCGAGTGCAGCCCTGACAAGTGCACTAGAGACTGAAGCCTCATTATATTTCTGTCAATCTGTTTGCATAACCTTATCACCTGTATTTGTTCGGGTGACACGAACTGAGTGTTCTATTCAATAAAGGTCAAGCCCGAACACTCAGGAAACGTGTCAATAACTTCTGTCTGTAACTTTCACCCCATTAGTCAAGACATAACACCAACTGAATGTTACCTTATAAGGACTTGTGTGCAACAGTAGACAGACAACGGCCTTGTAAGATAACGGCCTTGTAAGAATATATGTGCGTTTTTTCACCCTCGAACCTCCGCCTCGGTTTCTCTCTTCACCATGAAGTCAAAACATACTGATAATTTGAACTCTCTGCTAACTTCAAGGTTTATTAAAAAAAAAAACACATGACAAACTTTAACAGACATCCACAGATCAAAGTTATGAATACACAACTCGTGACACACACACAATATCCTCATCATCACCTGAATAGATTCAAAACTGACCTTCTCATAACTTCTGATCATTCTTATCGTGTTAGAGGTGGTGTTGAGAAGCCCTCCAGAGAGGGAGAAATAAGAAGCCACTGTCCACTGCAGACTTAAATATATCATAGAAGGTAAACAAGAAACATGAGCCAGCATGAGTAAAGCTAAAACTTGACTAGCAAGTTTAAATGTAGTTTAGAAAACTACTCTTTGGACATGTGGTGATATAGTTAAGATGTGTAAATTACCAAACACAATAAATCATGATTTAAGATAAATACAACTTCCCTCAAACTAATAAGACTTTACTTAATGCTAAAAGAAGGAACATAGTGGTGTTATATATTTAAAAGGACATTCAATCGGACTTGACAAAATATCAAAAGGTAATCACGCGGCAGATGCATTGGCAAAACAAACCGCGGGTTATCAGCCACAAGGGCAAATGATGGTGGTTCCAGCTGAAGAAATGGATGAGCAGTCATCTTGGTCAAAAATTCTTCACATTCAATCTCAAGCATCACCTGAAGAAATTTCAATGTGGATAAATCAAGGCTCAGGGAAAACAGAAGTAGGTGTCTGGTGTAAAAGGGGACGCCCGGCTGCACCAGTTGCCTATCTGAAATCTGTAATCCTTGAGGCACATGGTCCTACACATGTAGGCAGAGAAGAAACAATTCGAAGATTGGACAATTGGTGGCATCCATTTAAAAACCAAATGGTGAAACAAGCACTAATCTTGTGTAATGTTTGCAATCAAGCTGCAATTAGGCCTACTCTCAAACCATTACCAGGACTAACACACCCTTCAGTTTTCTTTCCAGGACAAATGGTTGTTATCGACTATACTGACATGTTGGTCCCAGTTTCTGGATACAGGTACCTGTTGGTGATGGTGGACGCCTACTCAGGATGGCCAGAAGCATATCCTTGCCGGAAAGAAGATGCAAAAAGTGTCTCTAAACATTTGGTTAACCATTACATTCCAACTCATGGTTTTCCCCATTGTCTGAAAAGTGACAATGGCACGCATTTCAAGAACACCCACTTACAACAGGTGGAGCGCCAATTGGGCCTCAAACACAAGTTTGGTTCTGTTTACCACCCCCAGTCACAGGCACAGGTGGAGAAAATGAACAGGACGTTGAAGGACAACCTCAACCGAGTCATGATAAGTACCGGAGTCAACTGGCTCGCGGCACTACCAATGGCACTGATAAGTGTTCGAATGTCTGTTAATACCCGGACGGGCTACTCTCCATTCGAACTCCACACAGGTCGCTGTTTTCCAGGACCCCACGCTCCATTACCAATATCAAACCTAAAGGGTTCTCCAAGCAGACTGAAGAGGACCCCAAGCAACCCGTCCCACTGCAGGTCACCCCGTGTGTCTACCTGAAGGTGCTCAAGCGAAAGTGGACGGAACCACGCTGGACTGGTCCTCATCGCGTACTGGAAAGGACGTCTCACGCCCTCCGGCTGGAAGGCAAAGGAGACACCTGGTTCCACCTGACGCAGTGTGCAGCTGACCCCGAGAGCTGTGACAAACCCCTCCTCAACGTCAACGCCCACACCCCATCTACAACCCTGCCCCCCACCAACGTCGTCCCCGTCAACCTGGACAATCCTTCATCACCCCCGTCATCACTGTCTAACGTCTGACTGCTTGGCATGGCACCAAGAGTCGTGTGAGGAATTTTCCCTGCATCAACAACTGCCGCAGGTTTTTGCCCACACACTGAGCACTGAACACTGTCCTGATCAAGAAAAGGTGCAAGACCTCCTTGAATCCGCTGTTTCATTTTGCACTCTTTGAGTTTCGTTACGTTCTCTCGCATTTTTAATAATTTAGCTGTTGCACACTTAGTATTACCCATGGCTACCAGTATTCCTCGACATGTAATACGCTTGCATGTTTCTCAGGCGATAATTTTAAAGGGTTTTAAAATTTGTAGCAATTTTGTATTCCGTTTTTTATCCGTTTTTATCTCTTGGTTGTTGTCCTCCTTCAGAGGCCAAAAGGGGAAGTTGAAGCCTCATTATATTTCTGTCAATCTGTTTGCATAACCTTATCACCTGTATTTGTTCGGGTGACACGAACTGAGTGTTCTATTCAAGTCAAGCCCGAACACTCAGGAAACGTGTCAATGACTTCTGTCTGTAACTTTCACCCCATTAGTCAAGACATAACACCAACTGAATGTTACCTTATAAGGACTTGTGTGCAACAGTAGACAGACAACGGCCTTGTAAGATAACGGCCTTGTAAGAATATATGTGCGTTTTTTCACACTCGTAACTCAGAGCTCCGCGCACCTCTCGTTGTTATACATCTTGTGTAACTTCTTAATAAACCTTTTTGCCTGACCTCACGGACCGGACTCTGTCTCTCTACCCAAAGTATCCAACGAATCTGCTCGACTACTTCAAGACTATAGAGCAGTTGCGTGAAAAAACAAAGGACAAAGCAGAAAAATTGAAAAATGAAAAGTACAGTGAGGGAGAAAGCAGCAGTGAGGATGAGGAACAGGACAAATATTGTAAGTATAAACTTGACTCAGGCACGCCATTGAAACCTTCTAAACATACAGTAAAAACTAGAAAAGGTGAGAAAGGGACACTAAAAGGAAGATCAGATGGATTGGGAACAAGCCTTTCTGGACAATATCCTTTAGTGGTGAAGAGTAGAAGAAGGAGGGATTATACTGATTACGTCTCAGCAACTATGATGGATGTACAATGTCTGAAAGAAAAACTTCCTCCTTTGGAAAAAGGAGCAGGTCCGTGGATTAATGTTTTTTGCAACAATATGACAGGAATTGTATTGGCTATTGGAGATTGGAGACAAATTGTTACAGCATGTGTGGGTGCTGATGAAGTGTCAAAAATAGAAGAAGAAGCAGGAACTGAATGCGAGCCTCATCAGACACCATTCTCTTATCATTGAAGACATATATGGCTGGCCATGAGGGAGGCGTTCCCTACAAAGGTGGATGTGAATGAACTAACGTCATGCATGTACAAAGATGAAGAAAGTGGTAGTGAATATGTAACACGTTATAGGACTAAGTGGGAGGAACAACTGGGTGTTCCACTAACTGACAGTCACCTTGCACTCTTCAGGGGGGCAAATGTTAAGGGATGCCCAACTTCTGTAAGAAACCGTTTAGAGGCTGTAGTAGGATTGGATAAAAAATCTATAATAGAATGGGAAGAATATTTAAGCCATTATGTTAAGATGTTTAACAAAGAATTGAAAGAACAAGAAGAATGTGAGAAAAATGACATGAGACAATTGAATAAAACAAAACTCTCTGAGCTTCGTCAACAGGTCAAGGAAAGACAGAAAGAAAAACAAATGGTACAACGGCCACCAATTACTGCAGCCCCACAGTATTTCACACCACACGACGACTGTTGTTATTCATGTGGGCAACCAGATCACTGGAGTAATGAATGTCCTTTCTACCTTCAGCATTATTTAACAGCCTAAAATACAATAATTTATAAATCTGCTTTCACCCCCCTACCTGATATGAATCCTCAGCCCTCAAACTAATGGTAGCATAAAAGAATAGCTAAAAATGATACAGTAGCAACAAGACAAAATAATTACATTTTTAATGCTATTTCTAACTGAATGTGTTAAGTTGTGTAATTACAGGAAAGGAGATGTTTTAAATCAGCTACACAGAGGCTGGAGCGAGTTGTGTTGTGAGGACAGTTAAAACAAGGTATTTGGGTAAATCAAAGTGAAAAAGAAAAGAAAAATGAAAAAATAAGCAAACAAAAACTAAGAATGAACCTAAAAACTTAAACCACACTAACAATAAAAATTAGCTCATTTAGATTAAAACTAAAACTGATCTAGATTTAAAATAAACCAAAGAAGAAATAAAAAATATATTAAAAGTAGAAATAAAATATATATTAAAAGTAGAAATAAAAAATATATATAAAAAATGTTAATAAGAACCAATATAGAAATAATAAAAATACAAAATAAACACGAACAACAAAACAAATGGGGTAAAAGAACATGTATTGTGGTCGGCTCATACTGCCAGATAACAGGCAGGGCAGCGGACGTGTATATTA
Source organism: Callionymus lyra (assembly GCF_982586985.1). Lineage (NCBI taxonomy): Eukaryota > Metazoa > Chordata > Actinopteri > Syngnathiformes > Callionymidae > Callionymus > Callionymus lyra. The sequence continues at coordinate 23,471,528 of NC_141835.1, forward strand.
CTCTCTCCAACCAGGGTCAAAATCAGTGGACGCAGGATTTTCTGACCTGGATGAGTAAACGCACTCAGAAGCATCAACCACATTCCCCATCAGAAGAAACAAGCGGATAAGTACATGGGGAAATTACACAATTCTATTACATTAATAAACTTTTTTTTTTTGGTCAGAGCTACTCCTGAATGAAGGTTGTTTGTGTGTAGGTTCAAGAAGATGGACTTGGAGAAGATCGAAGAAGACGGATTTCTGGGATCGGTTTTTTCCTCTGCACGCCTGGAATCGGAACATGGACGAAGAGGACTAGATGACGAAGAAGAACAGTCACACCGACTATGGAAGATGAAGAACGAACAGACCGACTGCAGAGGATGATGATAACGATAATGCTGATGGACTGGACTGCTGAGAAACATGAAAGAATGATGAAAGACCACTTCTGAATGAGGCCAAAACTTTGTGTCACCGTTTAAAAATAATATTAATATTACAGACAGATGATTATTTTTTCGGTTATACATATAGCGTGTGCAGGTACATGATAATAATATGTTGTTTGGAAAATGATAATATTAGATAAAAAACGATAAAATGTTGCTGCGGAACAACCATTTACTTAGAAAATTGTACCTTTTTGTTTATGACATGACCTGTAAAGGCCACGTCAACAGGGGGAGTTGTTAGATTGGAAATTATTATACACTATACGTATACGCCATAAGTTAAATTAATGCTAAAAAGATAATAAGAATATAGAGTATAAATTACTAGCCTCATCTAAGAGCTTAAATGTTTGAATACACATTCACAACCAACATTTCACTTCATACTGATATACACTGTCTCAAGGCTAGCTTGAAACAGAGTAGAGATTAATCAGCGACTTAATGAAGCATCTGTCTGTCTGCCCAGTTCACACCTGTGGGCGTGAAACAAAAGGGCAAAACGGAACACACCCAAAAAAGGGGGGCTGAAAGACAAAGGAACTTGCCCACACAACAGGGAAGCAAGGAAGCCTCACTCTCCAGGTGACCCGAGACAGGAACTAACTTGAAAGAACCACTGCCCCCCTGGACAGGAAACTTTCCCTTGAATACAGAGGGGACCCATAACCCGAGACCGTCTTTCCCGGGGCTATTGACCTGTAGAGCTGCCGGCAAAGATCGAGTCCTTTCGATCGTAAAGTTGTATCTTTGTTTGACTTGTAGCGGCGAATAAACGACCCGTACACTCTGCATTTTGACCTTTTCTCTCCATATAACAAAGTATTAAGACCCGGACGTGACGTCGTGTTGGAGCGACAGAAACGGACTAGTTTTAATCGTTTTAGACATAAACTTGTAGTGTGACTGCAGTTCACACTTTTAATGATGTCATCATTAAGTAGAAAAATGATTAATTACATACATGACCTTAATAATTTATCCAGATCTACTGTATGTTCATGTGTCAAAGACAGTAGAATTCTAGTGTCTCTTATCCCATCATGCAGGGAATAGCAGGTTTGATATAAATGTACATGAATTGATTCATTAAAGATATTATTAAATTTGTCTCTTTTAACATTAAGACTTCATCACAAAGTATAATTTCTGGAGCTTATTTTACTTCAATGTTGACAACAGTTTATACTGAGTGGATCTTGTATAACGGTGAACAAAAACAATATTTTACACTCACATTTCCCCAGTTAATAAGAAGCTCAGGTGAAATGGAAACATGACTCATTATCAGCTGATCAGACATTTATGAGATTAATGAAAGGTTTGACAGAAACTGTTTTCTATATCACAGACTAAGATACACACACAGGCAAATGAAAACCAACCAGAAATATGTTCTGTTCACTGAACAGATAATTTACAAACACATTTTTCTTATTGTATAAAACTGAAACATTCTATTGAATGACTGAACAATCTACTTTAATATCCTCATGTCCATTTAGTTCATATTCAACGTCTGCTGTCTCTGGTCTGTTCATCTGGATTCTTGTCTCGGGGGCAGCAGCTTCAGCAGAGGACGTCAAAATTAAACGACAAACTACAGAACATGTGATCAGTAGAACGATCATAATCACAGAAACAATAATTCCAGCCACTTCTCCTGGTGTCAAACCTTCTCGACATACAGAGTCAGAAGAAATAGTTCCTTCTCGTAGATATGTTGAACATCTACAAAGACAAGTGGAGACAGTTTAGAAGAAAACACCTGAAGCAAACATTTGTGAAGCTTCACTCACTGTTTGTGATCCTGACGTGAACGTTCCATCTGAAAATGTTCCTTCACTGCAGGTTCCACACTCAGTGTCTGTGGAGGACGTTCCTGTGAAGAACATTGTGTGTGTCTTATAGTTTCTGCACTCTTGCATTTCACATGTTGGATGTGAAACTCACCTGCTCTGATGATGAACTGTCCTGGTTCACATGTGGAGTGTTGCTGTGCTGCCACACATGTGTCCACTGAGCCGTCCACACAGAAAAAACCCTCCAGAGGTTCACACTTGGTGTTTGCTGTGAAGGTACAGGATCTGATCTCTCTCAGTCCTGTTAGTCAATAACAAATTCTACATCACATCTACATACTGACCAACTCATCATTCTAGTGAAGAACAAACTTTACCTTCAGTACAGACGAGACACTTGAAACAATGTTTCTCTCCGTTCCATTTGTCCATGTAAGTTCCATCATCACAGACAGTGCAGGGCGGAGCTGGAAATTCTGTGCAATGAACATTGACTCTGAATCCTGTGAGAGAAATAATTAGATGATAAATTTGATTGACGTTTTACATCAAGACTACTGACAGTTACTCTTATAAGAAAAAAGGTCAACATTTAAAATAGGCAGAATAAATTTGATAGAATCAACATATAAGTGTCATGCTTATGTTCTTTTGTTTTATTTTGAAGGTGGTTTTCCGTTTTTATGTGTCCTGTGTTTTGAGTTGACAGACGCTGGCAGGTGCGCGGCTGGAGATGATCGAGTGGCGGGTTCTTCCCATTGATAAGGAGCGTCTCTACCTGGAAGAACTCGCCAGAGTATCGCATTTCCAGACCAGGTTGGCTATCCTTTCGATCTCGCTCCTCGCCTTTGAATCAGAACTGGAGAATCCTTTGGATACTCCTAACGTTGTCAGCACTTTTATTTACTCAAGTGAGTCCTTTTGTCTTTTTGTTTTAGTTGCTGTTGGGACCCCGATCTCCAGAAGTGCCCTGCCTTCGACCCGAGTGCCTGTTTTGTTTTTTTGTTCCGATTACGGACCGCTCTGGATTTATATAAGACTTTTTTTTCTGATTTTTTCCTCCGTGGATGTTTTGACTTCCGCATCTGGGTCTCATGCCCTGATCGGTTTGTGACAATAAGAGTTCTGCAACTTTGATGTAGCTTGATATTCTGTACAATCAACTCTTACTTTGTGACCTGTTAGACAAAATAATAAATCACTAGTTTGAGTCAGGCTTCTGCCTGTTACCTAAAGTAGCAAAAACATTGTCAAAAGTTTTATAGTTGTCATAGTGTCATTGTTGTATGTCTGAACCTCAAAAAAAGTCAAGGACCAAGACTGGATCTTACCTGGAAAACACTTTGGACAACATTCTTCTCCTTCGTCTGTCCTCAACACATATTCAGTGTAGTGACAGGTCAGTGTGTTTACCTCCATTATAGTGGAGAGCAACTGTATAAACCAAACAATTATGAACCATCTTCATCAGTCTCACCATATTTAGAAAGTGAGAGTAGATGAGCACAATTTCATTTCAAGACGTCATATCTGGCAGATTCGTCTTTTTATCTGTGTTACTGTGAAGTTTTTTATACTATATTAATGCTTGTGGATATTGTCCGTAGGTTTTGCCCGTAGATCAACCATACAGGGAGTGCATAATTATTAGGCAAATGAGTATTTTGACCACATCATGCTCTTTATGCATGTTGTCTTACTCCAAGTTGTATAGGCTCGAAAGCCTACTCCCAATTACGCATATCAGGTGATGTGCATCTCTGTAATGAGAAGGGGTGTGGTCTAATGACATCAACACCCTATATCAGGTGTGCATAATTATTAGGCAACTTCCTTTCCTTTGGCAAAATGGGTCAGAAGAGGGACTTGACAGGCTCCGAAAAGTCAAAAATAGTGAGATATCTTGCAGAGGGATGCAGCACTCTTAAAATTGCCAAGCTTCTGAAGCGTGATCAATCGAACAATCAAGCGATTCATTCAAAATAGTCAACAGGGTCGCAAAAAGCGTGTGGAAAAACCAAGGCGCAAAATAACTGCCCATGAACTGAGAAAAGTCAAGCATGCAGCTGCCAAGATGCCACTTGCCACCAGTTTTGCCATATTTCAGAGCTGCAACATCACTGGAGTGCCAAAAAGCACAAGGTGTGCAATACTCAGAGACATGGCCAAGGTAAGAAAGGCTGAAAAACGACCACCACTGAACAAGACACACAAGCTGAAACGTCTACTTGTAGACTGGGCCAAGAAATATCTCAAGACTGATTTTTCTAAGGTTTTATGGACTGATGAAATGAGAGTGAGTCTTGATGGGCCAGATGGATGGGCCCGTGGCTGGATCGGTAAAGGGCAGAGAGCTCCAGTCCGACTCAGACGCCAGCAAGGTGGAGGTGGGGTACTGGTATGGGCTGGTATCATCAAAGATGAGCTTGTGGGGCCTTTTCGGGTTGAGGATGGAGTCAAGCTCAACTCCCAGTCCTACTGCCAGTTTCTGGAAGACACCTTCTTCAAGCAGTGGTACAGGAAGAAGTCGGCATCCTTCAAGAAAAACATGATTTTCATGCAGGACAATGCTCCATCATTGCTGGCAAGAAAGGGTCTAAAAGAAGAAAAACTAATGACATGGCCTCCTTGTTCACCTGATCTGAACCCCATAGAGAACCTGTGGTCCCTCATCAAATGTCAGATTTACAAGGAGGGAAAACAGTACACCTCTCTGAACCGTGTCTGGGAGGCTGTGGTTGCTGCTGCACGCAATGTTGATCGTGAACAGATCAAAACACTGACAGAATCCATGGATGGCAGGCTTTTGAGTGTCCTTGCAAAGAAAGGTGGCTATATTGGTCACTGATTTGTTTTTGTTTTGTTTTTGAATGTCAGAAATGTATATTTGTGATTGTTGAACTGTTATATTGGTTTCCCTGGTGAAAATAAATAATTATAATGGGTATATATTTGTATATATACCCATATATTATATTATATATATATATATATATATATATATATATCCCTCCTTGTAAATCTGACATTTGATGAGGGACCACAGGTTCTCTATGGGGTTCAGATCAGGTGAACAAGGAGGCCATGTCATCATATATATATATATATATATATATATATATTATATATTATATTATATTATATATTGTCTTTGTCTTTAGACTTAGATTGTGTCATCTTGTTCTTCCTCTTTATGTTCTTCTTATTTTATTTTTTATGTATTATTTTTTATTGTTTATGAAAAATTGCTGGCTATTGTAAAAAAACAATTTCCCAAAGGAGACCTCCTGAGGGATCAATAAAGTTTTACCTTACCTTACCTTACCTTATATTTGTTTTTTGTTAAGTTGCCTAATAATTATGCACAGTAAAAGTCACCTGCACACACAGATATCTTCCTAAAATAGCTAAAACTAAAAAAGCCCTGCTCCAACTTCCAAAAACATTCACCTTTGATATTAATGAGTGTTTTGGGTTAATTAAGAGCATGGTTGTTGTTCAATAATAAAATTAATCCTCAAAAATACAACTTGCCTAATATTTCCGCACTCCCTGTAGGTTTGAATTCCACCTTATGTGACAAGGCCGTCAGACTTCCTTCGAGAGCTGGTCTACAGTGATCAGGACTTACCAAAGAGGGGTTCACTGAATAAACTCCTGATTTAAAAGAGAACCCATTTAAAATATGCAACAAAACAGTTAAAAAAACACAATCCATGTAAATATGTTGAAACATTGTTAGGGCAGTGACCACTTGTGATGGGACAATACGATACAATGTTGACACTGAGAAAAAAATGTCTTCTACTAAACATGCAAAGAATCAAACTTTGAAACAACGGCAGCAGCAACACGTATTGTTAACAAGTAGATAGTTGTTTTCTCACCAGCATCAGCATCACCACTGTTCTCCACATCTTCTTAAAACATTCCAGTCAGGTCCCAGGAGGAGAGATCCACCATCTACAATCTGTGGAAACAAAGGAGACAGTTTGATTGCAGAACTACGACTGTATTCGCTTTTAGTTGAAAAATAATGTGAGGAGTCTGTATGTTTTTAGAATTCTTCACACTGATAAACTATATTTGCATTGATTCACGTTCTGTTAATAATCTTGGTATGGTATACAATGGTGTTGTATTTGTGATTTGGCCTAGAAGATTTAACTTAAAAACATGGGGTGCTTCTCCCCGCTTAAAGATTGAAGCGCTTCTATACACAGTATTACGGTAGTGACACACCGGTTTTTGCTCAAATTATCATTACTACAGTAAAACAAACGGAGATAAATGAAGCATAAATCTAGTTTATATCTTATTTATTTAGAAGATAGCTGGGAACGGCGACAGGTCTTGATACCTTCACTTAAACTCAGCGTTACATTTACCGATGTCAATAAACTGAAAAGAGACTTTAAAAAACAACAACATGTACCTCTGCTCCTTCCAGCTGGACACTCAACATCCTTATCCTTCAACAGTTGATACTGTGACGTCACTCCTTCAACATCCTTATCCTTAAGATCATTTAATATCAGAGGATTTTTGAGAATCTATCAGTGATAGTTTCGTAGATTCTTCCGCGTCTGACTGTTATAAACCTCCATGTAGGTGGACAACGCATGCACAGATGCGTCGTTTATTTCCAACCTTGTGTACTGTACTGACACTAATATAATGTTTTTCCATCATATTTGTCCATCATGATGAGTGCCATGGATCATACATGAACACACGTGTTTAATGATTAATATTTGTTACCAGAGAACAATTGTTTCAACTGTAATGAAGCATAAATGTTTGATATTTACCAATTAGTGTTAAATATTAGTTATATTGATGTTTGAGACGAAATGGGGACCCTTGAAAAAAAAAAGAAAGACCCACACTGTTAAGTCTTTCTGTAGGTTTGTTTATTGGACATAATAAATAGTTTTAGCAACATAAAGAGGGCAGCAGAGAGTACAAGTTGCTTTGCGTGCAGGTGGAGAGAGAGGACGAGCTAATGAGATCACCTGTGCAGGTGAAGCTTCTGTCTACAGAGCATGACTGCAGCCAAGGTAATGTTAAACTCTTCTGTTAAATTGTTCTCATTTGGAGAGAATATCTAAGGATTATGGACATAAACTTGCAGTGTGACTGCAGTTCACACTTTTAATGATGTCATCATTAAGTAGAAAAATGATTAATTACATACATGACCTTTATAATTGATCCAGATCATCTGTTTGTTCATGTGTTGTAAATCTAAAACATACAAAGACAAAGTAGAATTCTAGTGTCTCTGATCCCAGCATGCAGGGAATAGCAGGTTTGATATAAATGTACATGAATTGATTCATTAAATATATTATTACATTTGTCTCTTTTAACATTAAGACTTCATCACAAAGTATAATTTCTGGAGATTATTTTACTTCAATGTTGACAACAGTTTATACTGAGTGGATCTTGTATAACAGTGAACAAAAACAATATTTTACACTCACATTATCTTAAGAAGCTCAGGTGAAACGGAAACATGACTCATTATCAGCTGATCAGACAATTATGAGATTAATGAAAGGTTTGACAGAAGGCGGAGAGGTCCATACTTTCTTCTCCCCAGTTACATCGTTCAGCTCTTTCTGGAGGACCGCCTTGTGTTTCCAGCCCAGTGGAGGAACATGGTTATTCAGTGTGTTCTGGGTCTTCCCCGCGTTCTACCATCTGTGGAAAATGTTCGACTTCATCTGGATTATTCACAGATGAATAAATTGATCTAAGACAAGAACAATTATTTTATTACACTAACCACCTCCACGGTCGTTTATAACAGTAAAAGGTCCCGTAATGATTTCAGCTTCAGACTGAACTTTCTTTCTCTTCACTCCAGATGTTCCTTGTTGACAGTTGTTTTAACAAACTGTCTCTTATAAAAAACAAAACATTTTACCTGGTGACTCTACTTTGCTCCTGGTCCTTTGTGACGCTGAATACAGGAAAAAACGTTTAAATCTTTAACATCCTGGTCCTTGTCTTACATTAGAAACACAACACTACACAACATCTACACACTTTTACTTGCTCACCATTTCCCTGAGAAAATTCAAAAGGTTACTTGTCGGTTGTGTTGGTTCTGACCCTGCAGCGTCTTCCTGAAAGTCTTGTGGAGTCAGTTCAAAAATCAAAGTTCACAACATTTAAAGGAGAGACAGAGTTAATGTTTCATCTTGTCGCACATGCGCAGATGGATCATGGTTTACTGACGCTAAAATAATGTATAATATATCTACACTGCGTCATGTGCTGTTTTTATATTTATATTTTGTTTGTAGGTTTTGTGTAAGTTATATATAGATTCGTTTTAGTGACACTAGAGGGCAGCAGAGAGTACAAGTTGCTTTGCGTCACCTGTGCAGGTGAAGCTTCTGTCTACAGACCATGACTGCAGCAGATGGAGAAGAAAAGAGAGATAAATCTCTCTTGTACTCGTATTGTTTTCTCGTTTATTTCACTCAGTTTTACACTTATTCTTATACAACGGTATTATGTTAATGTTGTCATTTAAATTAAAACATCCAATTGAGATTAAACTCAAACCATATTTATTAGATACGAAACAAGGAAGATTTAAATGATTGTAACCCCTTTTGTTGACTGTAATGACGTATCCAACCGGATGTTTTAAAATGAATATTTACAGTAGGGTTAAACATTTTTAGTAGACACGCCCCTTCTCGCTACCTGTAGGTGAACCTCTGATGAAGCGGGAGATTCAAAAGAAACTAGTCTCTACCGGCGTGACAAGCTTCAGGTAAGATATGATCGTGGTTGGATTATGTTTTTCTTTTTTGTTTTTATATATCCTACTTTCTCCATTTATGTCCCTTTTAATTAGTTTCATTACTCCCTGGGGAGTGCTAAGAGTAAAAAAAACAACCTTTAAGGACCTTCTCCTGGGACCTCAGATGTCTCTTCATAGACAGCAAGTCCTCAGGAGGCGAGAAGTGTTGGAGCGTCATAGACGTCATGAAGCTCATCGGCAAAAGGGGTTTGAGCGACAGAGTCAAGCTGAGGCAGCATAGACACTGACTATGACACTATTGATCATGGGACATTTTTAGAAATAATTGTTTGAAATAACGTCTAATTGAGTAAGGTAAAAGTATGTCCATTGACGTTGCTTTAATTATTAATTAAAATATTTATCTCTCTGGTTTTAACTAAGGCTTTGGGATGTTTTAATTGCATTTCTGAACGTACTCTCAGCTCATGATATATTGTATTTGTGATTTAAGTAACATTTTTGTTTCTCATTCATATCTTTCAGAGGGGACTCCAGAGAGGACTCAGACCAAAATGGACTTCTTCAAATGTCATGTTTTCACTTCTTTTTTTTTCTCCAATATTATTTTTCGGTTTTCACTTTAGTTCTCATTTTCATAAATGATGTGGGTTTTGTTTTCATGTACTACATAGTTAGCTTTGTTTTTGCATCTATTGTTAAATAACATGTGCTTAGTGTTGAAATTGTGTTGCCATCTCGTGTCTACTCATTGTATCAATGAGTATCCATGATTGAACTCACCACGCTATTGTAATTATTTAACTGCATGCTACTTTAGGGTTCAGGTAAATGTTTACTGTATAATTTAGGTACAAAACAACGGAAAATGCTTTTGCGCGCGCGCACACATAAACAAACGCACGCGCACACATAAAACAATTGCACACGCACACAACACGCACGCACACATAAAACAAATGCGCACACCGACATAAAACAAACGCGCACGCACACATAAAACAAATGCGCACGCGCACACATAAAACGAATGCGCACGCGCACACATAAAACGAATGCGCACGCGCACACATAAAACAAACGCGCACATAAAACACACGTATGCATACACAGACATGCACTGACACACGCACACACACACGGTGACATGCACACATAAAACACACGCAAGCACGCACACATAAAACAAACGCGGACGCACACATAAAACAAACGCGCACGTACACCTAAAACGCACGCATGCACACACAGACATGCACCGACACATGCACACACACACGGTGACATGCACACAAACGCATAACTACACATCACAAACAAAGCTATAAAATGAATAAAACAAATGTGCACACACATTTGTGTGTCTCTGTGTGTCATGCAGAAACACAAACGCACAAACATACAAGATACATGACTCTGAGAATAAACAAAATCACATCATATAAATATTTAATCTTGATTTATTTCAACATCAACAGACAAAAGTTAGTTTCGCAGGCGACGCCTTAAAATGAAGCTCCAGTTACACAAAACGACTTCATGATTACATTTATGTTCATATCTATATTAAACCATTTTGTCGACGTGTGGCTTCAAACATCAGCGATGACGTGTCCTTCATCAACTGAAAACAAAGTGTCATGAGATGTTTCCTCAGCTGAGCTCATTGAACGACAACCTCACAACCTCACGCTGCTCCTGCCGTCGACCCTAATGCTGTTTATCTTGGCAGCGATCAGTGGCGAGCGGCGCCCTCGCAGATCTACGTTCACTTCCTGGAGCGCGTGGACGTCGGCTGCGTGACCGGCCAGCAGATCAGCCAATCGCTGCTGCTGCGAGGGACGCAAAGTCTCCACAAGGTCCATGTCTTGTCGTCGCAGCCTCTGGAGCTGAAGGTAAAGCGGCTGCTGTGCTCGTGACCCTGTTGACCCCCCAGGACGAGTTTCATCGAACCGAAGCGATAAATATGAATATTTTTCTTATATAGTAGATCTAACGCTCGTGCCTGCATCCACAGTTCTGCTGGTCAGCTCCGACCATCTGAAGAACATCGAGAGTTCGCTTCACATTGTTGTGATGGAATGATGTGAACTCTGGGAATAATCGCATTTTGTCAATAAAAGAAGTTTAGGCTGCTAAAGCAGCAGACGTCGTCCTGAATGATTAGTTCTACAAAAACGACGTTGAGAAACTACTGACTACAGTGAATCATTTAGACGCCTCTGAACTGAATTCTTTCTCTTGCGTCACAAAGCAAAAAACAATGAACTCTCAAATCAATAATGATATAAAATCTCTTGTATTTAAATCTTTTTGTTTCAAAATAATAAAGTGGTACGTTCATGTGTTATCTTTTATTATACAAGTGCCTTGTATGAAAATTTTGATTTAAAGCAAATAAATGGGAATTGTCTTTTATTTAACTAGGACTAAGTCTTGGACTCGGCACTAGATAAGTCTCCTCAAAGAGAAGGTAAACAATCTGTTAGTTTGCATGATTTGACATTGAGTATTTAAACGATGAATCCCAAATATATAAGCCGACTAATAAAACCTATGCTCAGGCTGTTGGTAACAAAGGTACTAAAGATGCATAGAAACTAGGCTGTATTAAGAGAAGTCAAACCTTCAATGTGTGTGAAAAATGTGCCAAGAGCAAAGATGTAAGCAAGTAATTTATATTTATAGAGCGCTTTTCCAACAATCAAAAAACAAACTCAAAGTATATACTTTAAAGGTCAAGATAACACTGAATAACAGGAGTTCCAGAAAACCAAGGAAAAGCACAAATAAAAACGTCTAAAGATGTTTCTTGAAAGAGTCAGTAGACTCCATGAAGATTCTGTAGTGCGGTGGATAGAGCAAGTGCCTCAGAAACTCTTCAGTCGGCTCCAGCTTGGGTTCAATACCCACATTGACTAGCTAGATGACATTTCACTTGTGGTTTTTTGGCCTTTAAATCTTGATCTGGATCACAAATGCGACCTAAGCACAAGTCCTGCTGTGAGGTGGTCGTGGTCTAGTGGAGGCTATCTTGGATTCGCAGACGGCTGTCGTTGAACATGAGTGAGATCAACTCCCGTCTCAGCTTATAAATCTTAGACATCCCTGGTAAACTTTTAAAGTGATGTCCCCAATATGTATGCTAAATAGGCCCGGAGCACAGGGCAAAATGTGAAAGTTCTATGGTGGAGTGGATAGAGCAAGTGCCTCTGAAACCTCTCAAATCATGATTTTTTGTGTTTGGTAATTTACACCTTAACTATTTCACCACATGTCCAAAGAGTAGTTTCCTAAAACTAATGTTTTTTTTATGTTTTTTAATATTTCAAAGTATGCTAAGTCAAGTCAAGTTTTTATCTTTACTCATGTTGGTTCATGTTTCTTGTTCACCTTCTATGATATATTTAAAAGTCTGCAGTGGACAGTGGCTTCTTAATTCTCCCTCACTGGAGGGCTTCTCAACACCACCTCTAACAGGATAAGAATGATCAGAAGTTATGAGAAGGTCAGTTATGCATCTATTCAGGTGGTGATTAGGATATTGTGTGTGTGTCATGAGTTGTGTATTCAAAACTTTGATCTGTGGATGTCTGTTAACGTTTGTCATGAGTTTTATTTGAATAAACCTTGAAGTTAGCAGAGAGTTCAAATTATCAGTATGTTTTGACTTCATGTAGAAGAGAGAAACAGAGGCGGGTGTTGGAGGGAATTCTTTCACTCTCACACACACACAGGGAGCAGTTTGTAACAATGACACTTTTTTATCTTATTCAATTTAAAATTTAAGACATCATGTGTTTGTTTGTTTATCTCTGAGATCAGTGTGTTATTTGTAAGAATTGTGTGAATGTCTGAGAGTGTTGTGTGAGTTCAAATGTGTTTTATGAATGTAATAGTTAATTAGATCAGGTGTCAGTCAGACCTCTTTAATTATTTACCCACAACAGAAATACAGTATCTATTCTAGATTACTATTTTGCTTATCTTAACTAGTTTCTTTAATTAATATTCACTTCTAGGTGTTTGGTTTATTCAACTAGAGAGAAGAATGTCATATTTATATTTCTCAGTGTTTCTTTTAATTTATCTCTTAATCTATTCTTTTTTCTTTGACCTTTTCTCCTACAGTATTTTAGTCTCTATTTTTACCATTTTCACTATTTAAGTCTAATTCCCAAAGAACAATATCATAAATTTCACTCGCATCAATATGGAGTGGCTTAGTATAGTCTAGTCTAGTCTCTATAGTATATTCTTTATAGTCTAGTCTCTATAGTATAGTCTGGAGGTGACAAGTCAGCAGCTCTAGAGCAGCTCTAGACAGAGTCACTTATAATTAGTTTAAATAAAATTCTGCATCAGTCGACCTCACACGATTTCGTTTTGTTTTCTTATGGCTGCTTTCATCATAGCTCTGAGTGGATCAATCAGAGTATGTTATTCTGGGATTAACTGTTTACTGTTACATCTTTAGATATCATGTCTCTAACAGGCTAGATTTGTCTGCTTTTTTTTTGTCAAATCGCAAACAACTTTGCATTTCTTAATCATGTGTCTCAGGGCCCTGTTATAATATCTATATTATAATATCTATATATAATATATAGAACCTAGCTTCTCCACCAGCAACCACAGCAAGAGCAACACGAGGGACAGAAGTGTCAGAGAGCATAGAGAACACCTTGTTTGTTTGTTTGTTCAGCAGCCACACCATCAGGACCCACAAAAAATGTCACCGCAGACAAGAGTCAAGTTCATGTTTGCGACCAGATCGTGCCATTTGTCTTCATCATCACGTTCATCATCATCCCAGATATAGTTCATAGTGCAGTGTGGGGGGTCCAAAGGTGGATCATAGGAATGAAGTCTCAAAAGTCTTTTCAAGATCAGGGAAATCAGATGTTCAATCACGTTGAACCAGTACAGCTGCCTCCCTCTCTGGAGCAGAAGTTCATTCTTGGTGGAGAGTTGGGCGAGGTTGAGTTCTTGTTTGTTCAGCTCAGAAAAATTGCTTCAATCGTAGGTGTCACCAATAGGGAACTGGACCAAAGTTCCTGGACTAAAAGCCAAAAATGCGCCATTGTTGACCAAAATTCTTTGTTTGTTTGTTTCCATCCCCTCGTCCTCTTCTCCTGCCACACCCATGCACTCCAGTCAGTGGCCAATAGGGAGATATGATAGGACCCTAGAACTATCATCAATTCTCTATTTTTTAGAGAAGCTCTTTCAAGTCTTTAATTAGCTAAATGAGAGCATTTTATGTAACTATTTTATTTATTATGAATTATCAGAAATCATTGATGTGAGTAACCCACTCATAAGATTTACCATTAAATTAAAAAACAGAGTAACGTTTCTTATTTTCTTCCCTGTCAGGAGCTTTAACTTGTCACCTGTAGTAATAGTTACTTTTCTTTTAAAAAGAGAAGGTCAATAAATGAATAGCACAAATTAATAATATTAATAATAATGCTAAAAATAATAATAGTAATAATAATAGGTAATGAAGCAATTACCAAAATAAACAATTAAATGAAAATATAAAAGAGGAAGAATCTAAAAATCTAAATTAAGAACCAAAACTTTAATTAACTAATTAAAATATTAAAAAATCCGAGATAAATAAAACAAAAAAGTAAATTAATATATTAATAATAAAAATGATAAAATTAAAATTAATGGAATAATTTGAAAATAAATGCAATTAGATCTAATCACATATATACTAATTAATTAAAATTATTCAAGTCAAAACAATTGTCAATTAACAACTTATTATTTATTTATTATTATTTATTTAACTTCCTAATTAGTTGCATATATATATATATATATATATATATATATATATATATATATATAAAGTAAAGTAAAGTAAAGTAAAGTTGTCATTTCCTTACAACATCTAGTCACATCCTAAAAGCATTATGACATTAATGTTACATATATTAAACTTTACTCACCTCTTCTCCGTTGTCTCACTGAACTTTCAGTCACTTGAATCAGACATTTCCATATCAAGTCAAGTTAAGTTATTTTATTGTCAAATAAACAAATAACAAAATAACAAAAAACAATTAATTGATAACAATTTGGACAATATTTGTCTTAATGAGGTAGAGGATATTTATCTTCAACGTCACTCACAAAATGGAAAGAGGTGGAACTGGAGTCCTAAATTATGTCTAACAACTTACCGATGGTAGTTGTGGACTTTGTGATGGCACAGAATGGGCAAGATGGGGCACCACTTGTGTTGGCATACCCTTTGACAAAATATACATATCAATTAAAACAAGAGGTTGTGATTATTCCATCAGAATGAAGATGGATTCAAAATAATTCACAGTTATGAAAACATTTTCTATTTCATCAACATAAACTACACTTTACTAAAAGTTATTACAGTTCTGGTAAGATCAATGAAAAAGCATGACATAAACATAACTGCAAACAACCCAATGCAAATTTTGATTTAATATGCGCTATGGTGGCTAGCGCTAGCTTACGCAAGCTAGTGATGTACATTTAGTGAAAAGTACCAAAGAAAACACAAATATGACTTACCTGGGGTGATGCAGTTTGTATTAGTGATGGGATCGCCAGTTCTTTTGACTGTACTGAATAACTAGAATCAGTTCATTAAAAGGATTCGTTCAAAATATTCTTTCAGTTCGTTCGTTCACCAAATCACTAACTCAGTGCTTATGGAGCCCTGACTGCAATTTCATCTACTTCCTGAACGCAGCCAAACAATCCGTTACTAACTTAAAGGATTCAGACCCGAGGTTAACATTCAATGCACTTCAGCGACAATGCAAAAAAAAAAAAAGGACGCCCGGTGCGTTCACGGACAAGGACCAGTACACAGACATTTGTGAGAAATTCAGCAAATAGAGATGATCTTGAGGTGTGTTCACACCTGAACATGAATCCTTGTTCACTGAACGAATCCGTGTCTCGCGAATCCCCGGATGTGAATCCTCGGTCATTGAACGAATCTGTGTGTCGCGAATCACGGGATGTGAATCCTCGTTTACTGAACGAATCTGTGTCTCTCGCATCGGTAGCAGCCTAATGTGACAAACTCTCCTTGTGTATATACGTTTACAAACAAACATTGTAAATGTAGTAGAGATTCTGTTACTTTTAAAAACACTGTGTCCAATAAACAAATAAAGTGTGACTAAATGCTTGGTTGTTAAATGTTTTATTGCACTAAAATAAAAATTAAATAAAACAAAAATAATAATAATACTAAAATGTAACATAAACTTAAATGCAATCAACAATAAATTAAAAAGGCCTTGTTTAAGTAAAACATTTTACTTTTGTTTTTAGATTTAGATTTAACATTTAGATTTAAAATTTAGATATAGATTTAACATTTAAATATAGATTTAAATTTAGATTTAGATTTAAGATTTAAATTTAACATTTAGATATGTATTTAACATTTAGATTTAAATTTGACATTTAGATTTTATATTTCATAAATGTGAGAAATATTGTCTAAAAGTCGGAAAACATAGCAAAATAATGCTTCTAAATCAGCGAATAAACACGTAATTAATTTTACATTCATTGCCCTATAGAAGCTTGCTCACAACTCCTTGCACACCCTGCCCACGAGGGTAACCATTCAGATACCTGCGGCTTGAATCCTTCTGCTGTCATTGGCTGGACTTCTCCACCAATCACAGGGAGCTACCCGAGGGAAGAAGGGAGGGTCTTGCTGCATCTTCAGCAGAAAGATTCAGAGATGCAAAAGAAAATGGTGCAAGAAAACGACGAAAGAAATACACAGCCTCAAGTAAGTTATATTTCTTAAAGTTGTGTTCATATAGTAAGGTGTTACCTAAATTTTAAATTATGTTGATGTAACCAATGTGGAAAAGGTAGGGTTGATAGCAATTTACTATCAGTCCAGTAAATTAAATAATTGTGGACAGAAGCACATTCATCCACCACATACAGTAGAGAAAATAAATATTTATTGTCTCCTATTATAACTATTATAAAATATAAACAACATATAATTTCACACAGTATTCAAATAACCAAACAAAAACAAAATAACCTCCTTGGCTGGAAAAATGTATTGTCTTTAAACAAAATTAATAATGTCTGTTTGTTGTGCTGGCCAGCAAAATAAAAGTGAAAAGAGTGAGTACAAATCCTGGAATACTCAAGTTGGTCCTGGAAGTCGTTGTTGAGCAGACAGATGTTTACTCGTCCTCCTCCGGTGACAGGAACCATCAAAGAACAGGTGAAGCCGTGTCTCAGTCTCTGAGCCGCTAGGAGTGATAAGCGAGTGTATTCAGTAAAATTGCAGGAGCGTTGGCACACACGTGTCTCAGTCTCTGAGCCGCTGAAGCATCTGAACACCACGCGATAACAAAATATAAAGTGCAACTTACTTTCAAAACAAAGTGAAACAGTACAATATAAAATACTCGAAATATACGAAAATATACACTTGAATAAAGTTATAAAACAATGCTTCAAGTTTCACACAAAAACTTAAATAGCTGCTTTGACACAACATTCATTTACACACAGCAATATAAACAATAATATAAACTTATTGTTTAGGCTCACCTAGGAGTGATAAGCGAGTGTATTCAGTACATCTGAACACCACGCGTCTCATCCGTGGAACGCAGGTAAAAACAATGGCCGTCTTAAAGCGACAGTGTCTTAATGCGATACATGCATTGAAAAGTAATAAAACATAAACAGTCTCTGTGTCAGATACGTTTGAATGCTCCAAACGTTTGAATGCTCCAAAACAAATTCTGGGGCTTCAGCGTTGAGGGAACTCTGCAACTGTAAAACTCCCTGCTCCACTGAAACAGCTTCCTCCTGCCGATCACTTGCAGAAGGAGCACTCCAGACTCCATCCATTTCCTCAATACACGTGTCCTGGTCACCATCCTCAGTAGTAGGCACAGGAGTCAACATGTCAGGAACATTTGCCACATCACCATCTTTTTCGAGGTTGACGGGTAAAAACCCACAAGGAAGCAGCATATCTCGATGGAGAACCCTTTCTCTGCCCTCACCATTATCAGGCCTGACCACGTAGACGGGGATACTCTCATCAGGTTGCTTGATAACAACATGAACCGTTGATTCCCACCTGTCAGAAAGCTTGTGTTTCTTCCTTAGACTCAGGTTTCTCACAAGGACTCTGTCGCCAACCTCTAAGGGCAAAGCAGTCACTTTGGCATCCCAGCGTCTTTTGTTCAGTAGCTGCCTCTTCTCAACATTATTTGAGGCTAACTCATATGCGTGTTTGAGCCTTTTCTTTAGGTCTCGCACATACTGGGAGTGAGTTGTAGAATCATAGCCTTGAGGACTGATACCAAAACAGAGGTCCACTGGAAGACGGGGTTCTCTTCCAAACATCAGAAGAAAAGGAGCATGCCCTTTTGCATCATTCTTTGTGCAATTATAAGCATGCACAAGGGGTCGTACATACTTCCTCCACTCCTCTTTCTTTTTATCATCCAAAGTCCCCAAGAGATCAAGAAGAGTCCTGTTAAACCTCTCAACAGGATTTCCTCTTGGATGATAAGGTGTCGTCCGACTTTTTACAATCCCTGACAACTTACACAGCTCTGCTACCACCTCTGACTCAAAACAAGCTCCTTGATCGCTATGAAGTCTGCGAGGGAAACCATAATGACTGATGAAGTTCTCCCATAACACAGAAGCAACAGTTTTGGCCGTCTGATCTCTTGTTGGGTAGGCTTGGGCATACTTTGTAAAGTGATCAGTTAACACTAGGATGTTATGAGTGTCTCTTGAGTCTGGTTCCAACGACAGAAAATCTATGCATACTAACTCAAGAGGACCGTTAACCTTGATATTAACAAGTTTAGATGCTTTCTGTACTCGTGACTTTCTCTTCACACATCGTTCACAGCTTTTGCATTTTACCTCAATATATTTTGCCATTTTCGGCCAAAATAATCGTGCTCTGGCAAGTTCCAAAGTTCTTTCCATACCCATATGACCCGTTTCGTCATGAATACCACGGAAAGCTCTCTCCCTTTGACTTAAGGGCAGGACAAGCTGATGAAAAACTTCCCCGGTCTGGTTGAAAACTTTACGGAACAATACTCCATTTTTCATTAACAACTTTGCCCTCTCTCTTAAGAGCAAAGTTACCTCATGTTCTTCAGACCGTCTGTCGAGTGTCACAATGTCGGACTCAGAGTTGATTATGTCAATAACACGAGATATTACCACATCGTCCCTCTGTAGTTGAGACCAATCTTACATAGACATTCCGGGTAAAGCTAGATGACCAAGCATATCGACGGGGTCTATAAGATCATCTGGAACAGCACTGTCATTGCACAACAAAGTCTCAACTGCAGGTATGAAGTTTTCTGTGTCTTTCTCAATATCTTGGGAAATAATATGAACCTTGACACCATGATGCATACAAAGTGTATTTATGGTCTCTCCATCAATAACTTGAGCTTCTGAAAACAAGGTAGCACGATCCAATAAACCAGAGATCCTCTGGTCTATCTCTTGTGATTCCTTATCCTCTTGAAGGGTTTCCTGCGGCCTTCTGGAGAGCCCATCAGCATCAACATTATTCTGGCCACATTTGTACTGAATGTCAAAATTGTACAAAGAAAGAGCAGCCAACCACCTATGACTTGCAGCATCTAACTTGGCACTGGTTAAGACATATGTCAATGGGTTGTTGTCAGTAAGAACTTTGAAATTAACCCCATACAAATAGTCATGGAACTTCTCGCTAACTGACCATTTCAAAGCCAGAAATTCTAATTTGTGCACAGGATAGTTTTTCTCACTCTTTGACAGACCACGACTAGCCTAAGCTACCACTCGAGTCACACCATCCTGAACCTGATAAAGTGCTGCACCAAGACCTGTTAAACTGGCATCAGTGTGTAGCAAATATGGAAGCTGCCAGTTCGCAAAAGCAAGTACAGGGGCTGTGGTTAGTTTCTCAATGACAACCTGAAAAGCATTTTGGCAATCAGAGGTCCACTTTTCCCCAATAAAAGCAGATTTCTTCCGCTGCCATTGACTTGAGTTCCTTTTTATAGAGGCAAAATCCCCTTTCAATAAATCATTCAAAGGTCTGACAATACAGGCATAATCTTTGACAAATCTTCGATAATACCCTGCAAAACCTAGGAATGAACGGACCTCTTTGACCGTTTGTGGACGAGGCCAGGTTTTCACCGCAGCAACTTTGTCTGGATCAGGTTCAATTCCCTGGGCCGATATCACATGTCCAAGATATTTTACTGAGGTCTGAAAGAACTTGCATTTGGACGGAGCTAATTTAAGTCCAAAATCAGCTATGCGTTTTAGAACTTTCATCACTCTCTCCTCATGTTCCTCTAAAGTATCTGAAAAGATGATGAGATCATCAAGGAAAGCGACCACCTCTTGAAGATTAATCCCTGCCATCACTTTTTCCATGGTCCGTTGGAACGTCGCAGGGGAGTTTGTCAGACCTTGAGGCATTCTCCGGAATTGCCATGTTCCAAAAGGAGTTGTAAAGGCCGTCTTTGGTCGATCTGATGGTTCAACTTCTAGTTGGTAATAGCCACTCTTCAGATCAAGAACCGTGAACCATTTTGAGCCTGAGAGTAAGGTAAACGTCTCCTCTATTCGAGGCAATGGGTAAGCATCTTTCTTGGTCAAGTTGTTCAGTTTTCTATAATCAACGACCATTCTTAAATCCCCATTTTTCTTTCTGACTAATACTATTGGAGAGGCATAAGGACTATGGCACTCCTCGATAATACCAGTTGCCAAGAGATCCTGAAGATGCCTTTTTAAATCATTGAAATCTGCAGGTGAGACATGTCTGGTACGCTCTTTAAAGGGAATGTGAGACTCCAGTTCAATGCGGTGTGTAATTCCTTTAATACCTCCAACATCCAGGTCATGTCTTGAAAAAGCATGAGGCACTTCTTTGGCCACTCTAGCCTGTATGTGCTCTTTTAAAGATTCGTAGATGGGGCTATCACCAAAGTCAAGACGAATATTCTCAGTAGGCAAATCAGTTCTTTGGTCTTGAAGAACCAAAAGAGAATGCGTCTGCAATAATGCATTGTCATATGGGATTTCTCCCTTAGAGGTTTGAATTGGCAATGCCCAATCAATGGGGGAACATTCAGCAATAACTGTTTTGGGAAACAAGGTGATATCATGCTGAGATGCATTCCTCACAGTGAGCAGAAACTTGTTGTGAGATCCAGGGTTTAAGTCAACGATCTGATCATATACTATCAAACCTCCCGGACTAAAAGTCTGCTCTGAACCTCCAACAAGGGCTTGGAACTCCCCACTTTTGCATTTAGTGTGACAGATACCTTTGAGAGTACTCATCTCACCTTGTCTCAAACGTACAGGCACTCTGTTACTGAGCATCACACGCAAAACCTTGGCCCTTTGAGTTTGAACGTTGGCCTGTCTACGACATTCGGAATAAGCCATTGCCCATTCAGCTTGTATTGGCAAGGTCTGCAAGAATTGTGTCCCGCCCTTTTCCATGCAGTCTTGAATCATGGGGCGTAAGGCATTGGTGCCAACAAGAAGTGGATAGTTTTCATTGTATGTCTGACCTGGACTGACCAAAGCTAGAATGTGAAAACTTTTGTCTGTGCCACACACATCTTTAGGAAATTGTACATCCACTTCCACATATCCATTATATGGAACTCTCTGCCCCGCTGCTCCTTCAATCTCAAGAGCAACATTAATAGAAAGTAGTTGTCTATGAGAAAGGTGCTGTGAATAAAAGGACTGGGATATTATTGTCACCTGCGATCCTGTATCGATTAAGCATTGACAACGGGTATTGTCCAGCCAAGCTAAGCCAGTGCAAGATTCACCAACGAGTCCATGTGGGATCTGAGAAGTTGCCACAACACTTGGAGAGTCATAGATGCACTGACTGAGGAATGTGGTACCATCTTGAGAGCTTGAGCTTGGTTGACGTATTGGACGTTGTCTTTGTCTGGCCTGGTGTCTCTCACACAGCTTATTTTGTACAAGCACAGCATTTGTTGGATTATTACACTCTGGCATCATGTGAGAGTCTTCTCCACAGTTTTAACAAAACATCCCAACTTTCCTGTAACTTGCACTCGGTGACGCTGAATAAGCCGAGGTTGTGTTATTGCTTTTCGGCTTCTGTGGGGCCTTTCGAACAGCCTTATCACTCCTGAGAGTGCTAGTGTTTGAGTTCGGGGTATGTTTCTTAAGTTCCGCCTCTAGTTGTCTTATTCTCTCCTCCAGTTGCTCCATATGATGGATGTCAACCTCAAGGGAGGCATTGCAGTTTGGGGACACTGGCTTTTCAGAGGATAAAAGAGTTTTGGAATACACTTTAGTCAAGCTTGCTCCCATGTGTCTTCTTTTTCTCATTTCTTTGAGCTGACTTTCTTTCTCATATGTTCTGATCTTACATAGCAACTCAGGAAATGTGGGTTTAGTTTTAAGTGAATCACCGATCATCTCTTTCAGGTGAAGAGTGGTCATCATGGCGTCCTCCCAACAGCCTCTGAGAAATTGCTTTAACAGCTGAGAATTTGCTTCTTGTTTTGCCACACCTTGACCTTCGACAACATCTTGCAGCATGGTTTGAAGTCGACGCAGATAATCAGAAGCTTTCTCTCCACTGTTTTGATGAGTCTCCAGAAACTGAATGTACAGTTCTTCACCTCCTGTGACATTTCCATAAGCTTGGTCCAGTTCCTGAAGATACACACTTGGCGGGGCATCTGAGCCAACAGAAAGAGCAACATGCAAAGCTGGAACTAACAAACTATCAAGTAGCATGCGCCTTTGATGACATTCAGGAATTGTTGTATCATTCAGTATCTGTTTAGCTCGGACACGCCAGATGCTGTACTCTACCTCATTAGCAGGTTTTGGAGAGGCTCCTGAGAAAGGGCGAAGTTCTCGTGTATGAGGAGTGAGAACAGGTGATTCATGTTTCACAATATGCTCCACAATGACTCGTTGAATATCTGCTGGGAGAGGATTTATGAGTAAACTTTCAGTTGTGGCTGCTTCAGCAGGGAAAGACGACTGTTCAATGTTGCTGGTCACTGGGGTTTGTGGATCAGAGACTTGTGTCTTCAGGCCAAAGGCTGGGGTTGAACAAGCAGGACCTTTGTGACTAGCCTTCTTCCCAGAAATCTGATTTGCTGCGACCTGACTCAAAATAGTGGGACTAATATTGTAGGCCATTGCTAGATCCTTTACTTGCTCGTTAAAGCTGGCAGTCATGTCATCAATAACACGGGCAAGCGGCACTGTATTGCTGGTAGATGGAACCTCATCTGATCTTTGAGGATGGTACTCATCGACTTGAATTACTTCACAATAAGCATCACCAACCAAGTGTTCCTGATCCAAGAGCATAGGAGTTATTGACTCAGTGAACTCACACAATATGGTATCATGAAGATTTTCCACTTGTTTGATTCTCATAACTAAATCAAGTGAAGCAAAAGCCTGTCGCACATCTTCTAGTTCAACCTGAGTTTAAACCCCCTTGAGAATAACAGTATATTCTGGGTCAAAACCATAAGCATCACATAACTCCATTTTTGTTTTCAGCAATATACCACAAAATTATAAAATTTGATTAAACCTTAATGAGACGAACTTATTCAGTTTAGTGTGAGGTAAGATGGATGCGCTTCTAGTCCCTGTTCGGGCGCCATTTTCTCCCTTCTTGATGTAACCAATGTGGAAAAGGTAGGGTTGATAGCAATTTACTATCAGTCCAGTAAATTAAATAATTGTGGACAGAAGCACATTCATCCACCACACACAGTAGAGAAAATAAATATTTATTGTCTCCTATTATAACTATTATAAAATATAAACAACATATAATTTCACACAGTATTCAAATAACCAAACAAAATCAAAATAAACTCCTTGGCTGGAAAAATGTATTGTCTTTAAACAAAATTAATAATGTCTGTTTGTTGTGCTGGCCAGCAAAATAAAAGTGAAAAGAGTGAGTACAAATCCTGGAATACTCAAGTTGGTCCTGGAAGTCGTTGTTGAGCAGACAGATGTTTACTCGTCCTCCTTCGGTGACAGGAACCATCAAAGAACAGGTGAAGCCGTGTCTCAGTCTCTGAGCCGCTAGGAGTGATAAGCGAGTGTATTCAGTAAAATTGCAGGAGCGTTGGCACACACGTGTCTCAGTCTCTGAGCCGCTGAAGCATCTGAACACCACGCGATAACAAAATATAAAGTGCAACTTACTTTCAAAACAAAGTGAAACAGTACAATATAAAATACTCTCGAAAATATACACTTGAATAAAGTTATAAAAAAATGCTTCAAGTTTCACACAAAAACTTAAATAGCTGCTTTGACACAACATTCATTTACACACAGCAATATAAAAAATAATATAAACTTATTGTTTAGGCTCACCTAGGAGTGATAAGCGAGTGTATTCAGTAAAATTGCAGGAGCGTTGGCACACACGTGTCTCAGTCTCTGAGCCGCTGAAGCATCTGAACACCACGCGTCTCATCCGTGGAACGCAGGTAAAAACAATGGCCGTCTTAAAGCGACAGTGTCTTAATGCGATACATGCATTGAAAAGTAATAAAACATAAAACACGAAAATAACAACTGGGTTTAATTATATACTTCCAGTGAAAATAATTGAAACATAAAACAACAAATAAACGGCTGGGTTACATTGACACATTTAAATATTACATTTAATATAGCTCAAATGGTGGCACTACCTCATTAAAATGTCTTATGCTAAAATGCTAAAACATCTATGGCTACTCAAGGACAGTTCACTGAAAATAATATTGTAAAGAAAACATCATTTTCAGATAAGATTTCACTTTAAACCTAACTTTAACCTAACTAAAACAACGTCAAATAAGTGTTTTCTTATGTTTGTTATTATAAATTATTATTGATGTTTATAGCTAAATAAACCCTTTATTTGAAGTTTGGAAACTGTTCTGCAGGTTTACAGCAGCATGTTAGAAAACCTGATTCAGTTCATCCTCTGGTTTTATTCAAAACTTTTTTACTCCCCACATTATTTATTTATTTATTTAAATTTCCCTTTTTTTGAACAGATAGTCAGGAAGTCGTCGTGGGAGAGGGGCTTCGCTCATGGCTGCATCTACACAACCGTGCTGGTGGACCTGTCAGTCAAATTCAAAGGAGAAGACATGGTGGTGTTTAGTTCCTGCACAAGGTAGGGGGCTTGAGGGGCTTGTATTGTGGCTAAAAAATTGTAATAAAAAAAAAAGATCCAGGCTAGGGGGCATGGTCCTCCACACTGCGGTCAAGTGAGCCGCGATCTAGCCGCAACATTAAAACACTTTTTGTGAAGGTGTTACAGTAGTGGGAGAGAAGTCATACGCGGAAGGATCTACGACACTATTACTGATATATTCTCAAAAATACTCTGATATGGTGACATTAAAGTAAGATTTGAAGAGACATTTGTGTGATGAGACTAGAGTCTCCAAACATGTGTGAGACTGTTGGAAGAAAAGCAGCCGAAATAGGAAATATATATTTTCTGCTAATCTGTTATAATTTCCTGTTTATTTTTTTGTTTTCTTGCAAAATAATTGAATTACGGTTGTTTAAATAATTTAATTACTGACTTATGATGTTATTTTTGCTTAGAAAGCTGTTTGTGCACAACTTATTTATTATAAAAAATAAACCTTAATAGTTGACAAAGATCTGACTTTATTTTCATGTTCAGCAGGTTTTGAAGTATAAGTGAACAAAGTTTCATGTATTTTTACTGTAGAAATATTGATTTATTGTCAATTTAGTACAGTGTATTGATGTCCCTGTTAATCATGCACAATATATTTTAATTCTTATAAAAAAAGCTCAATAGTTGACAAAGATCTGACTTTATTTTCATGTTCAACAGGTTTTGAAGTATAAGTGAAAAAAGTTATGTATTTTTACTGTAGAAACATTGATTTATTGTCAATTTAGTACAGTGTATTGATGTCACTGTTATTCAAGCACTATATATTTTAATCCTTATCAAAAAAAAAACTAAAATACATGATGGAACTACTATCTTCGGTGCGCAAGGATTAAGCTGAAATTCTTCAAACAGAAGTTTGCGCAATGTTGGAAAGTGAGATGGCGGTGATTCGAGTGGATATTGTTGCAGCTAGAGCGGAGCTCAAAGAATACAGGTTGACAATCGCCTCTGAACTCTCCGCCATGAAAGCTACGGTGAAGGATGTGGAAGAAAGTTTGTCAACGTGTACAGATGATGTTGTTTCACTCAAGAAGGAGGTGAAGCGGCTCACGGGGGTCATGGACCAACTTCAGAATAAATGCGAGGACTTGGAGGCGAGGTCGCGGACAAACAACACAAGATCCTTATGTCGGAATACCGGAGACCCTTGAATTCAACACCGAGTCTGTGTCCGCGCCTCTGCAGCGGGCCTTTGATCTGAAAGACGCGCCGCTCCTGGACAGAGCTCACCGTCTCTCCCCGCCTGGATCTACAGAGGGACGCCGGTCAAACACGATCATAGCCCGCGTTCACTACTTCCAAGACTGTGAAAACATTCTGAGACTCGCTCGGACTAGACAACGCATCAGTGTGGACGGAGTCAGCATCTCAGTGTTTCCTGACTACCCGACAAGTGTTGCCAAAGCACGCGCAGCGTTCAATGACGTCAAGAGTCGGTTTTGTGGAGTGGACGGGGTTCGGTTCGGATTTGCTTATCCTGCCCGCTTCAGAATCACGTACAAGAATGTGGAGAAATCCTTCTACTCCGCTGCAGAGGCGCGCGAGTATGTCAACAAAAACATCAGTGGAGACAAGTGACGCGTGTGACGTGTGAAGACATTCCGGTGAGACAGTGATTTAACAACATGATAGCAACTGATTCAACTTTTTCTACACGTTTAATACAAGTTAATGTCATTTTGGTTCTCGTTTATCCTTGTTGATGCTGGTTATTTAAATACCAATCATGTGAGTCGTTCTTATTGTCATTAGATGTTTATGATAAATAATACTATAATTGAAGTGTGCCTTAATTGTATTAAGTCAAGTTCTTTAGCTTTCCTGAGCATGTTAGTGCAGATAACTTTTACGGTAGGTTGTGCGATCTCTCATTTTTTGGGGGGAGAAGATTGGCACGTGTGTGTGAGGGGTGTTCTCTGTTGTTCAAGGGCATTATGTGTTGTTGTTGTTTTTGTTTGTTTTGTTTATGTTTACTCCATACAGTTACAAGTGTATTTACACCCATGTTAAAATATGACTAGTCACAATCCATTGTCTTTAGGTTCTACACGTTTTATAAGATGGAACGTAAAAGGAGTTAACCATCCTATTAAGCGTAACGAAGCTCTTACGCACCTGAAATCATTAGGTAGAGAGATAATGTTTTTACAAGAGACCCACTTACGTCCAGAAGAACACTCAAAGTTAAAGAGGGTATGGATAGAAAATATGTATCACTCTAATTATGGGGATAGGTCAAGAGGAGCTGCCATACTTATTAGAAAAGGAGTCTCTTATCAACTAAACAATTTCATATCTGATAACAAGGGAAGATATATCATAGTAGCGTGTAGATTGTCTGGAACTGAGGTGGCACTAGTTAATGTTTATGGCCCTAACTGGGACGATCCTCAGTTCTTCTCTAGACTAATAGCAACTATTCCAGATCCTAACAAATACACATCATTTTAGGAGGTGACTTTAATCTCGTGCCTGAGCCAACGTTAGATAGATCCTCAACTGAACTTCAAAATAATTTATCAAAATTGGCAAACACAGTAAATCTCATTAAACAATCTTATGCACTTACTGATCCCTGGAGGAAATTAAACCTCACTACCAAACATATTCTTCTTTTTCACCTGTCCACCAATCGTTTTCGAGGATATACTTTTTTCTGATAGACAACAGAATTTTGCCATGTGAAACAAAATACCAATTCCACAGTATTGTGATTTCCAATCATGCACCAGTCCAACTAGACATAGCATTTCCAGACAGGGTACCTGCTCAATGCACATGGCGTCTTGACTGCTCTTATAATCAAGCAACAACTTTCAAAATTGTGTATCGGAAGAGAAAGAACTTAACGCCTCAATGAGATACAACAGAAACTATAACAATTAGATAAAAATGTGCATCTCAGCCCAATCCATCCCTATTCAATGAAAGACAATTATTACAAACCGAATACAATCATTTAACCACTGTCCAAATTGAGAGACTCCTCCTGAAAACAAAACAAACCTACTATGAACACAGTGACAAAGTGGGTCGACTACTATCACACCAAATCAAAAAATCGGCAGCAAATCGTATCATTTCTGAAATGAATACAGCTGAGGGTTTGACAGCTGTACATCCACAAACTATTAATGACCAGTTCAGAAAACTTTATAGTAACCTTTATACCTTTGAGACTTCTGCAACATCATTGGAGATTGACAACCTTTTAGAAAAAATGCAAATTCCCCAAGTTAATAAACAAGAACAATCTGTTATAGACTCCAGAATAACAACAGAGGAAATAACTCTAGCTATAAACTCAATGCAAAGCGAAAAAGCACCTGGTCCAGATGGATTCCCCACATCATTTTATAAAATGTTTTCAAATAAACTTTCACCTATTTTAAGTAAATTATTTGAAGGAACACTTATAACTTTAAAACTACCACCAACAATGAATCAGGCAACTATTAAAGTTATACCTGAAAAAGGAAAAGATCCGCGAGAATGTGGCTCGTACCGGCCCATAAGCCTTCTCTGCTGTGACTATAAAATTCTCACTAAAGTTCTGTCTAGTCGTCTGGAAACAGTGATGACCAAAATAATACACCCTGACCAGACTGGTTTTGTGCCAGGTAGGCAATCTTTCTTAAACATGTGACGTTTAATTAATATTTTATATAATTCCCATTCCACTGAAATTCCAGAAGTCGTTATCTGACTTGATGCTGAAAAAGCAGGTGGGTGGAGTCGAAATACTTATTGAAAGTGTTGGGAAATTTTGGTTTTGGTTCAAACTTTATATCTTGGATCAAAATAATATACTTCACACCAGTGGCCGCAGTACACACTAACTCAATAACATCAACATATTTTAAACTTTACAGAGGAACAAGACAGGGTTTTTGTCTCTCACCTTTTCTTTTTGATTTAGCTATTGAGCCACTGGCTCTGGCCCTAAGGAAAGAGGGGGAAATCTTTGGAGTGATTCATGAAATTCATAAATGCTCACTATATGCTGATGACCTTTTGCTGTATTTGTCTAATCCAGTAGTTTCAATACCTGGAGTTATTGAAATATTGAAAATATTTGGTCACATTTCCGGTTACAAATTCAATTTTTCAAAAAGTGCTGTATTTCCAATCAATGATCTGGCAAAATCAATTGACTATAATATCTTCCCTTTTCAGTTAACAACAAATTGAACTACTTGGTTTTAAAGATTACACATGTATACCAAGATTTCTTCCATAATCACTTCAAAACTCTGTTTGAACAGACCAAAAATGACCTTTTAAGGTAGAGTCACTTACCAATCTCATTAGCAGGAAGGGTCAACACTATAAAGATGACAGTTCTTCCCCGTTTACTATATTTCTTTCAAATGATTCCTTATTATTTACCCAAATCTGTTTTAAAGGAACTTGACAGTTTAATTTTTGCATTAATTTTTTAAAATGGAACCGATCTGTGCCAAGAATGAAAAAATGTTTTATGGAAAACCAAGGTTGGAGGGAGGACTTGGTCTTCCTTACTTTATGTTCTATTACCTGGCAGCAAATGTGTGCAAATTTGCATTTCGGGTTGGTGCATGGTGGGAAAAACGAGGTCCACTTTGGGATAATTTGGAAATAAATAATAATAATTCCATTTCTCTGCTAAGTGCTACACTACCAATAGGCCAATACCAGATCTCCAACCCTGTTGTGAAAAAGTCTTTAAAGATTTGGATTCAATTTCGGAAACATTTTAATTTAAACGATCTAAGTACATTCTCTCCCTTAATCCGAGATGGACACTGGTTTCCAGGTCTGGCACAGTAGTGGACTCGTATTTTTATAAGACTTAATTCAAAATAGTCATTTGACATTTGACATTTGACATTTGAGTATCTACAACAAAAGCACAATCTTAATAAAAGTAATTTCTTCAGATATCTCCAAGTCAGGAGTTTTGCCAATAAATATCTTAAATATCCACTTGCTGCTCCACTTCCACATGCAATCCAAAAACACATGCAATGAGATTCTTTCCTTAAATCCCTACATAAAAGGTAATATTTCCAAAATATATACAGAAGAATAATGCAAAATGTCAAACCTCTGTCATGGGATAAAACTAAGCTAGCCTGGGAACAAGATATAAACATTAAAGTATCTGCAAGTTTCTGGCAGCGTAGCTTAGAGTGTATCCATTCGTCATCTTACTGCATAAAGCAACGTCTCATACAATTTTTTTTTTTTTTTGAAATTTTTTTCACAACACCCCTGTCTTGTTCCTCTCTCTAGAACAAATGGTTTTGTTAAATCTCCATTAATTTTAATTCTAGCCGTTGGTTTCTTGTACAATGCTGCAAAAGTATCAATTATAGTTTCATGAAATCCAAATTTTGATAAAACTTTATATAAAAATGACCAACTTATCGAGTCGAACGTCTTTTCTGCGTCCAGACTCAGTAACAATGTTTCCAAGTTTTGATTCCCAGCTTGTCTTATAATGTGTAATGCTCTCCTGATGCTATCTTGAGTTTGTCTATTTCGAACAAAGCCTGTCTGATCCTCATGAATTAATTTAGGTAAGATTGGTTCAATTCTTCTTGTAAGTATGGAGGTGAACAGTTTATAATCAATGTTCAAAACGTTCACTGGACGATAATTCCCACATTCCATATTATCTTTCCCTTCTTTGGGAATGACAGATATGATCGCCTCACTCCATGAGGGAGGTACAACTTTATGTTCTAAAACCCAGTTAAATGTTCTCAGGAGTGTAGTAATTAGTTGATCTTGCATTATTTTGTACCATTCGGAGGTAAATCCATCTGTCCCGGGGGATTTCCCACCTTTTAATCTTTTAATTGCTGATCAAAGTTCATCTTCTGTGATTTTTGATGTTAATTTTTCGTTCTGTTCATTGTTAACCTTTGGAAGCTCTATTTGGGATAAGAATTTGTCAATCTGGTGGACATTAGCTGTTTGAGGTTGAGAATAGAGCTTTTCATAAAATTTTAAGAAACATTTCTGAATGTTTTGTTGATTAGTTTCCACTTTTTTAGTTGTGGGGTCTCTGATTTTGTGTATAGACCAGTCAGCTTGCTGTTTTCTCAATTTGTAGGACAGGAGCCTCATAGATTTTCCACCAGCCTCGTAGTATTTTTGCTTGGTGAAAAGTAGTTTTTTTTGTATTTCCTGTGTATTTATTTCATCTATTTCTTTTCTTAGTTTTTGGACTTTCAATTTAGTGTCATCATCTAAGGACTGGGAGTGTTTCATTTGAGTTGTCCTCAGTTTGTCTTCTAATTCCATAAGTTCTTGTTGTCTAAGTTTCTTCTCATATGAAGAGATAGAAATTATTTTACCCCTCAACACAGCCTTTAGAGCGTCCCATAATATAGGTGGTGATACTTCCTTGTTATCATTTAATTCTAAATAGTCTTCAATTTCAGTTTTCAGTTTATCTTTAATAGCGTGGCTATTTAGAATGT
Organism: Callionymus lyra; assembly: GCF_982586985.1. NCBI lineage: Eukaryota > Metazoa > Chordata > Actinopteri > Syngnathiformes > Callionymidae > Callionymus > Callionymus lyra. The sequence continues at coordinate 23,503,336 of NC_141835.1, forward strand.
TTGAATTTAGTCTCCAGACTGTAGATCTACGCTTTTTACCCAGACAAACCGTCATGTAGACCGGACCATGGTCGGAAACACTACTGGGGCCTATTTTACAGTTATTTACCCTTTGCAGATCCGTTTTAAACATGAAGAAATAGTCAATGCGAGAGTAAACATTATGAGCTGCTGAGTAATGTGTATATTCTCGATTTTTTGAGTTCAACTCTCTCCAAGTATCAATAATTCCCACTTCTTCCATAATATTGTTGAACTTTTTGTTGATGTTTCTTGTGTCTGACTTGTAATTAGAGGAGTCCATTTTGGGGTTAAGTCGAATATTGAAGTCGCCCCCACAAATCAACATCCCTTGGCTGTTTGTTGTCATTATTTCAAGTAAACGTTTATAGAAGGACCAGTCTCTCCCAGGTGGAACATACATGTTAAAGAAACTCACCAATTCATCTTCAACTTTACCTGTAATTATTATAAATCTACCTTCATTATCTTTATACTCTGAAATGTGCTGGTAATTTACTGCATTATTTATGAGGATTGCCACTCCCCTCCTTCTTCCTGAACTATGAGAAGCAAAATAGACGTTTTTAAATCCTGATTTATTCAGTTTACCATGTTCTATGTCATCAAGATGTGTTTCTTGTAAGAAAGCAACGTGAATTTTATCTTTCTTAAGTTTTGACAATATCTTCGCCCTCTTAACTGGGTTGAGTACGCCGTTAATATTAAGTGACACAATATTTATTGATCTTTTATCCATTACTGGTGTCCTTTTCCAACAATTTCACAAAACTGGTATGCTCCCTCCCCCCCTCAAAAACCCAAAACGAATAAACAAATCCAGAAAAAACAAACAAACTCAATATTACATTCAACTTAATAAACAATTTTAATGACTCCCAAAGGAGGGGTCTCAGGAACTGACCCTGTTCAGCCACATTAGGTGGCTTGAAGGGAAAACCCCCCCATCCGAATCCGCAGGGGGGGGCCCTTACGTGTGACTGCAACATGACTTAAAGCAAGAGTCTCAAACAAACCTTTTTAATTCTGCGTTTTCCTTCCGCCGATCTTCATTATGAATGAATAATAATAATAGACGTGTCACAAACTGCTGAGTGGAGAGTTACTCGATCCTCAGCTCCGCTCCGCTTTCGGTCATCCCAAGTCCGTCACGAAGCAAGTTCTCCACAAAAGTTATCATCGAGGATGACTCCTCAGCCCCCTCCGGAACGCCATAGATCCGTATATTTTCTCTTCTAGATCGACTTTCCAAGTCCACCATCTTCTCCTCGACTCTCGCATGTATCTTAAGCATCTCTGTAGCAACTTCCTCGTTGTTCTGAAGCCTTTCTTCTGCCGTCACAATCCGTCCCTCTGCCTCTTCCATCATTGTATTTAGCTTCGACATCTCTTCTTTTAATGACTGAAATTGAGTTTTACTTTCCTGTCGGAACCCTCTCAATTCTTGCCGGATGAGATCCATGTCGGCCATGTTGGTTCGTTAGCTTCGTTGTCTGCGCCGCTACAGGTGTTTTCGCTGTCCTTCGAGACACGTCTTTCGGGTCCAAATCACAGAAGAATTCTTGCCCCCTTTGTTTAAAATGTAAAATCTTTTGAAATTTCTCCGTTTGTGGGGGGTTATTTAGTAAATTTATCCGGTTCTATTGAGAGCTTCTTCACCACGCTGCCATCACATCGGTGTTCACCCGGAAGTCCTCCGTCTCATACAATTTAAAGTGTTACATCGTTTGCACTATTCAAATGAGAGACTTGCTAAAATCTACCCAGACGTCAGTCCACATTGTTTAAGTTGCTCTCACAGCCCTGCTACTTAGGGTCATATGTTCTGGCATTGTCCATTACTTGAAAGTTTCTGGCGTAGAATATTTGAATGTATTTCTTACATGTGTAAAAAAGTAATAACGCCTTCTCCACACATCTGTATATTTGGAGTACCTCCACCTGACCTCTCTGTATCAACGGCACATGCAAACGCAATTGCCTTTTCCTCACTGATGGCACACAGACAAGCCACCATCATTTAAGAGTTGGATTCAAGAACTTCTCTCTATGTTACAGTTGGAGAAGTTGAGATACGGTCGGTCTGGTTGTTTGGAGAAGTTTGATGAAACCTGGTCACCATACATTCAACGTGTTAAATAGAATATAATAGAAAACGTTTATTCATCCCCAGAGGGGAAACACACTTTTACAACAGCAGCAGCAGGACAATGAAAATAAAGTGCATGGAAAAAAAGAAGAAATGGTAAAGAGATAATAAAATAAAATAAAATAAAACGATCTTAAAAATATACAAATTATTTACAGTATTACAAAATTAGCACTATTAACAGAATAAAATAAAGTAAAATAAAATACAAATAAAAAATAAAAACACACGAGAAGAAAAACACACCACGGATTAGCATCAGGATATTTAAAGAACTGAACCTTGCGTAGATTATTGGCAGTTTGGGTTTTGTTTTTGTTTTCGCTGTCATATGTATGGAGCATTGTTTTTTTTTGTCTGTTTGTAAAAATGTATCAATGCATCATTGTACGTCTGTAGTTGATTTGTTAGATGTATAGGAATGTTTTGTTTGTTTGTCATTATCAGGCCCTGGTTGTGAAGAGGTAGGTGAGGGTCTGGATTTGCGAGACCGCGGCGAGGTTTTCTACAGGTGTGGAGGGTGGGTCTTTGTTTTTGTGTTCTACCATTTTTTTCTTTTTTTTTTTCGTGATTTTGTCAAGGTGTATGTCTTAATATCTGAAAATCAATAAAAGATGTTTTAAAAACTTCATCTGAAGATTCTTGAAAGTGGCAGCTCTGGCAAGTGTGCAGCGTGGCCGCCTTGAGATGTTCCCACTCACCGTGAAGCTGCATGATGGCAACACTGCTGCAATGTGCGAGGTGATTGGCACACATTTGAACACTCTTGATGAGAAGTTGTCATTTTATTTCCATTTAGCCATCAAAAAAGGCCTTGACTGGGTTAGGGACCCATACAGCAATCACTGCTCTAGATCTCGAGCAGCATCTTAGAAAACGTCTTTCTCTCAGTCTGAAAAAATCAGTTTGAGACAACATTTCACTTTAAACATTACTTTTGAAAAGAACTTCAAATAAGTGTTTCTTATGTTTATTACAGGTGGTAATTGATGTTTGTAACTAAATAAACCCTTTATTTGAAGTTTGAACAACAACAGAGTTAGAACAACGTCTTAGAAAACCTGATGCAGGGTCATATTTCCAAGTTCATCTGCTGGTTTTATTCAAAACTTTTTTACTCCCCATATTATTTATTAATATATTCAAATGTATCTTTTTTTGAACAGTCAGGAAGTCGTCGTGGGAGAGGGGCTTCGCTCATTGCTGCATCTACAAGACAGTTCTGGTGGACCTGTCAATCAAATACAAAGGAGAAGACATGGTGCTGTTTGGTTCGCACACCAGGTAGGGGGCTTGACTGGCTTGCATTGTGGCAAAAAAAATGAGAAATGTTTATTAAAAAAAAGAACCAGGCTAGGATCATGGTCCCCCACCAGGTAGCGGGCTTGGACTTCAAATAAATCTCAGTCTGAATACATCACTTTTAGAGAAGATCTCACTTAAACATAACTTTTGAACGTCTTTTTCTCAGTCTGAAAACATCATCAAAATATAATGAATTCTACCAGGACTGTCAGGATAAGTTAAAAATATACAAGGCATCTCTTCGGAAAGCCAATAGCTAGCTATTACTCATCACTTATAGAAGCAAATAAGAATAACCCCAAGTCTTATTCAGCACTGTAGCCAGGCTGACACCGAGCCATCAGTCCATTGAGCAGTCCATCCCTGCTCATCTCAGTAGCAGTGACTTCCTGAACTTTTTTAACTATTAGAAGGAAAGATTCAAGACCTGCTAGATTCTTCTAATACAACCGGTCACCGGACACAGACACTATAACTGATCCAGCGCCGCTGGTGTAGCGGTAAAATGCAAGATTCCCATTCTTGCGCTCCGGGTTTGATTCCCGGGCGGCGCACATGTCTTTTCAGCAGCACTGTGACGGACCGCAAACACCTGCAGAGAGTGGTGAAGACAGCTGAGAGGATCACCAGAACTTCTCTGCCCTCCCTGCAGAGCATATACCACAGCACAGTCCACAGTAGAGCTGCCACCATCCTCAAAGATCCCACGCACCCCCAGCACTGACTGTTCACACTCCTGCCCTCAGGCCGCCGGTACAGGAGTGTGAAGTGCGAAACAACGAGACTGAAAAGCTCTTTCTTTCCAACCGCCATCAGACTCCTCAACAGCTAAAACCATCTACCTCATGCACCATTTACACTACTTGTACTCTTGTATATAAAGTTATTTATATATGTATGTATATATATAGATATATATATGTTTATTTTTACGGTGCACTTTTGTTGGGGGTACAAAGTAAGAATTTCATGGTACGTAGTACATATGTCAACCACCTCTCATCGACACACACTAAGGTCAGGTATGGTGTCCCATGATCTGTTCTTGGTCCAATCCTATTCACAATCTATATGCTCCCACTAGGGGACTTGATCAGAAGACACCTTATAAACTTTCACTGTTATGCGGATGACACCCAACTCTACTTCAAGGAAGCCAGATTAAAGAAATCAGCTAACACAACTACAGTCCTGTATTACAGATATCAAGTCCTGGATGACCAAAAACTTCCTCTTACTGAACTCGGAAAAACTGAGGTTTTACTAGTTGGTCCGCAACATCTCAGACAATCATTAACTAATGATCTAGTTTTACATAATGGGCTTTCTCCTGCTACTAGCACCACTGTAAAGAATCTGGGTGTCTGCTTTGACGAGGACTTGTCATTTAACTCACACATAAAACAAATCTCACGGACTGCCTACTTCCACCTTCGTAACATTTAAAAAATCAGGCACTTCTTCCTTTAGATGCTGCTGAGAAACTCTTCCATGCTTTTGTTACCCCCAGGCTGGACTTCTGAAACTCTCTTCTGTCAGGATGTTCTAAAAAGTCTCGCAGAACTCTTCAGCTCATTCAGTACTCTGCAGCTTGTGTCCTGACTAAGAGGCGCGAACACATTTCCACTGTGCTGTCTTCCTTACATTGGCTTCCTGTAGAATTTAGAATACAATTTAAAATCCTTCTCTTAACCTATAAAGCCTTACATGGTCTAGCACCAACATACATTAAAGATTTAATCCAAACTTATCAACCCTCTAGGACCTTACGATCTTTAAACTCGGAACTATTAGTTATACCACAAATCTCTTAATGTATATTTGGAGCCAGGGCCTTCAGTTTTCAAGCCCCTTTGCTGTGGAACCAACTACCGGATTCAGTACGGAGGGCAGACACCTTCTCTATGATTAAAAACAATCTTAAAAACTTACTTTTCAATAAAGCCTATAATTAACCTTAGCTGCTATAGGCTGAGAATGCTGGAGGAGTTTTGCTGGAGAGGCCTTGTTCCCAGCTCTCCAAGCTGGAGCTCGATACTCTGTCCAAGAATGCTCACTCCTATTAACCTCTATGTGGTTGCGCTCGAAAATGTTTGTGTGAGAGGACGGTGTCTCTGAAAGGAGAAAGGAGGGGAAATTCCTCGCAACCCCCGCAATACAGAAACACAGAGGAGAAACCTGGAACCACATGCAGGGCCACGGCCAACCTCCATGTCACTCTTCCCATCTCTGATCGACAAGAGGAACAGAAAACTTAATAAAAGTCCTCTGAGAAGCCAGTGACTTGACATCGAATTAATGTCGACCCAAGAGACTTCTGACTTGGTAATATAACACAAAAATACACTCAATGGTTTGGAAAACTAAGTCTTAAAATATTGTTATTAAAAATAAATATTCCTATTAAAAAGACCAAACTGATACAAACTGAATACAATAAATTACTCTAAAGAAAAACATTACGCCGAATAAGATTATAGCGCTGGAAAAAAGATAAAAGCTTTTAAATAAATTAAAGTAACCTTCAAAATGGGAATCAAAAAATAGCAATGGTGCATATTTAGAGAATAATGTTGAATTGATGGAATTCCATAAACGAGGAATAATTAAATGTTGAAAAATGGAATAAAAAATAAAGATTTACTGAGAATTAGACAGAAAACAATGTGTCTTCTGCTGAAGTAGAGGCTGTCTAGGATTTATGGACAACTCCTCGCGTAAGGAATTCCCAAATAGGGAAGAACCCATAAGAAGAGAAGAACAATACATATTGAAACTGTTTTATTTGCCACAAACCAGGTCACATGGCAAGATATTGTAAATAAAACTTCACTGAATAAAAAGATTCAGCTTGTAAAACAGATATAATAAAACATATAAAAGGAAATCCTTATGATTTCCTTTGTTCCTCAACATCAGTGACAAGACAAGAAACAAACTTAAAAATAGAAAAAGTCAAATGAAAGTGTGTTTAGTATCAGTAAATGGTGCTACCAAAAGATTGAAAGTGAAATTACTGATTCAATAACAAAACCATCATGAACATAGTTGCTTTTAGAACTTTGCAGTGGTCACTACCTGACATGAATGAATTGAGCATAAGTGACTGATACAGGAAAGTGTTTTAGGCTACAATAACTACAAATCTGATAAGTAATAATGACACAGCTAAGGTTAAACTAACTGTTAAAGATGAAAACGAATTTGAACTTATTAAAGTAAAACCAGTTCCATTATTGAACAGGCTCATTGTTGTACAGAGTTCTGTCATGGTATAACACATGTCTCAACAGGGGGGATGTTAAGGTCAAAAGGACACTGTGCAGCAACAGGCATCCCTCTATACTGTGAATTTTGTATGTTTACTTTTTGTAAATGTTAGTTTAAAAGCATAAAAATATGACCCATATTGTATCATGTATAAATCATTGGAAAGCAATTTTTCATTTTTAAATAAGTGTGTTAGACTTCATTGAGGTTAATTCAATGTAAAAGAAGAAGTTGTTGTTTGAGTTGATGAGTTTTAAATTGAAATTAATTTTTCTGTGTTGGAAGAATTTCTAACTACTCATTTTTAAATCTAGTTGGTTTTATAGTTGTTCTATGAATTTATGTTGCTTGACTTTATTTTTGGACTATGGAAGTATTTGTAAGTAATTGTTACTTGTTTCAATTTTGAGCTAAAGTTAGTCCTTGTAAAGTTTCAACTCTGACTGAGATTGTTTTCTGTGGCTAGTTTGTTAACTCTGGGACTGTGTCAGCTGTGTTTTAACATCTAAATTGTTAAAATTAAGTATTTGTTAGGTTTTAAAGGTCATTTTGATAGTTCAAAGAAAGTTCTGCTTCACTCGTGTGTGTTTTCTTGTCCATGACATGAAATTAGACTGAACCTCTAGGGGGAGGAGCTCTATCTGTGGGATTGTTCACTACTTGGGGTTGGACTCTGAGATCTGTTCCTGCCCTACTGTTCCTGCCACTCCTTCCACTCTGTGACTTTTCACACAATTTTGAGCATTTGAACAGATAGTGATTAAGCTTAAATACATAATGTCTATCTAATTACAGTTTTTAGAATAACTTTTCTTTTAGTGAGATGCAATTTTCTATCAAAGTACTATGGGTCACAGTGAAACATCAGAAAATGACCAGTACTGTTGTGGCGTAATGGGTTATTGGTCCAAAATCACTGACATCATCTTAGAGGTTTCTCCAGAAGCTACACACACACACACACTGAGAGACAAACATCTTATATAATGAGATTAGGAAACATCTTGTGAAATCGTCTTGGCATTATCAAAAAGATATTGATTTTGCATTATTTGAACCATGAAATGACAAGTATATGTTCCTGTGTTTTTGAAGATTCATGTTTATGTTCATTATTCCTTGTATTATATGTGCCTGCAGTTATTCTATTGAATTTCAAGTGAACTGATGAAAAAACTATTTCAAGTTTTGTTTAAATTGAATATGCTAAAGTATGAGCTAACTGCTAATCATTTCCTTGTTCAGTCGTACATCACGGAATTAACTTTTTGTCTTTGGGACCTTCAAAACCTGCTGAACATGAAACTAAAGTCAAATCTTTGTCAACTATTAAGGTTGTTTTTTTTAATAAGAATTAAAATATAGGGGGCGCTGCTGAGCATAGCATGGACTACACGTGTTTTTGGAGCTCCACAGAACGAATATATAAAAGTAATTTTTTTGAGCGCACTTTTTGGAGAATGTTTGAATTTTACCTTTGCTAAGCCATATAGCTAAAAATGGAAACTGCGAAATGGCTGGTAAATCAAGCAAAGGTAGGCAAACAACGACTCAAGCCACGAGGCCTTCGAGCTCGATTGAAGTTGCTTTCCTGAAAGGGAGTGTCTCGACACAAGACGCATCGGTCACCGAATCGCTAAAGATGGAACTATTATCTTCGGTGCGCAAGGATTTAGCTGAAATTCTTCAAACAGAAGTTTGCGCAATGTTGGAAACTGAGATGGCAGTGACCATGGACCAACTTCAGAATAAGTGCGAGGACTTGGAGGCGAGGTTGCGGATAAACAACATAAGATCCTTATGTCGGAATACCGGAGACCCCTGAATGCAACAGCGAGTCTGTGTCCGTGCTTCTGCAGCAGGCCTTTGATCTGAAAGATGCGCCGCTCCTGGACAGAGCTCACCGTCTCTCCCCGCCTGGATCTACAGAGGGACGCTGGTCAAACACGATCATAGCCCGCGTTCACTACTTCCAAGACTGTGAAAACATTCTGAGACTCGCTCGGACTAGACAACGCATCAGTGTGGACGGAGTCAGTATCTCAGTGTTTCCTGACTACCCGACAAGTGTTGCCAAAGCACGCGCAGCGTTCAATGACATCAAGAGTGGGTTTCGTGGAGTGAACTGGGTTCGGTTCGGATTTGCTTATCCTGCCCGCTTCAGAATCACGTACAAGAATGTGGACAAATCCTTCTACTCCGCTGCAGAGGCGCGCGAGTATGTCAACAAAAACATCAGTGGAGACAAGTGTCGCGTGTGACGTGTGAAGACATTCCGGTGAGACAGTGATTTAACAACATTATAGCAACTGATTAAACTTTTTCTACACTTTTAATACAAGTTAATGTTATTTTGATGTTCTCGTTTATCCTTGTTGATGCTGGTTATTCAAATACCAATCATGTGAGTCCTTCTTATTGTCATTAGATGTTTAAGATAAATAATACTATAATTGAAGTGTGCCTTAATTGTATTAAGTCAAGTTCTGTTGGGGCCAACTTTAGCTTTCCTGAGCATGTTAGTGCAGATACCTTTTACGGTAGGTTGTGCGATCTCTCTTTTTTTTTGTTGAGAAGATTGGCATGTGTGTGTGGGGGGTTGTTCTCTGTTGTTCAAGGGCATTATGTGTTGTTGTTGTTTTTGTTTGTTTTGTTTATGTTTACTCCATACAGTTACAAGTGTATTTACACCCATGTTAAAATATGAGTAGTCACAATCCATTGTCTTTAGGTTCAACACGTTTTATAAGATGGAACGTAAAAGGATTCAACAATGAATCAGGCAACTATTACAGTTATACCTGAAAAAGGAAAAGACCCGCGAGAATGTGGCTCGTACCGGCCCATAAGCTGTAGTTGATTCCTTATATGTATAGGTATGTTTTGTTTGTCTGTCATTGTCAGGCCCTGGTTGTGAAGAGGTTGGTGAGGGTCTGGATTTGCGAGACCGCGGGGAGGTTTTCTACAGGTGTGGGGGGTTGGATCTTTCTTTGTTTTTGTTTTTGTGTGTTTTTTTTACTGTTATTTTTTTTTTCGTGTGTGTGTCAAAGTGTATGTCTTAATATCTGAAAATCAATAAAAGATGTTTTAAAAACTAAATCTGAAGATTTTTTAAAATTTAAATAATCCACTGGTTGCCTCTGTTAATTCAGTATTCTTGTTAATAAACATGTGTGTCAAATATAAACATTTACACCAGAGCACATTTACAATAGTGTGACTCATGTCAGACATGTTTAAAATTAGCAAATGTAAACTGTTAGTTTAAATTCATGTTTTCATTTGTTTTGGACTTTTTTACCCCCTTATATTATTTATTTATATTTCTCTTTTTGGGAACAGATAGTCAAGAAGTTGTTGTGGGAGAGGGGCTTCACTCATTGCTGCATCTACAAAACCGTTCTGGTGGACCTGTCAATCAAATTCAAAGGAGAAGACATGGTGGTGTTTGGTTTGTGCACCAGGTAGGGTGCTTGGGGGAATTGCATTGTGGAAAAAAAAAAGAGAAATGTTGATAAAAAAAAAAGAACCACCAGGTGGCGGGCTTGGACTTCAAATGCATCTCAGTCTGAATACATCACTTTTAGAGAAGGTCTCACTTAAACATAACTTTTGAAAACAGCTTCGAATAAGTGTTTCTTATGTTTATTCCAGGTGCAAATTGATGTATGTAGCTATATAAACCCTTTATTTGAAGTTTGGACACTGTTATTCAGAGCTCCAGCAGCATCTTAGAAAACGTCATTCTCTCAGTCTGAAAACATCAGTTTGAGACAACATTTCATGTTAAACATAACTTTTGAAAACAGCTACGAAAAAGTGTTTCTTATGTTTATTACAGGTAATAATTTATGTATGTAGCTATATAAACCCTTTATTTGATGTTTGAACACTGTTATTCAGAGCTCCAGCAGCATCTTAGAAAACGTCATTCTCTCAGTCTGAAAACATCAGTTTGAGACAATATTTCATGTTAAACATAACTTTTGAAAACAGCTTCGAATAAGTGTTTCTCTTGTTTATTTCAGATGCAAATTGATATATATATAGCTATATAAACCCTTTATTTGAAGTTTGAACTCTGTTATTCAGAGCTCCAGCAGCATCTTAGAAAACGGCATTGTCTCAGTCTTTAAACATCAGTTTGAGACAATATTTCATGTTAAACATAACTTTTGAAAACAGCTTTGAATAAGTGTTTCTCTTGTTTATTTCAGATGCAAATTGCTATATGTAGCTATATAAACCCTTTATTTGAAGTTTGAACTCTGTTATTCAGAGCTCCAGCAGCATCTTAGAAAACGGCATTGTCTCAGTCTTTAAACATCAGTTTGAGACAATATTTCATGTTAAACATAACTTTTGAAAACAGCTTCGAATAAGTGTTTCTCTTGTTTATTTCAGATGCAAATTGATATATGTAGATATATAAACCCTTTATTTGATGTTTGAACATTGTTTTTCAGAGCTCCAGCAGCGTCTTAGAAAACGTCATTCTCTCGGTCTTTAAACATCAGTTTGAGACAATATTTCATGTTAAACATAACTTTTGAAAACAGCTTCGAATAAGTGTTTCTCTTGTTTATTTCAGATGCAAATTGATATATGTAGCTATATAAACCCTTTATTTGAAGTTTGAAAACTGTTATCCAGAGCTCCAGCAGCATCTTAGAAAACGTCATTCTAACAGTCTGAGAACATCAGTTTGAGACAATATTTCATGTTAAACATACCTTTTCAAAACAGCTTTGAATAAGTGTTTCTCTTGTTTATTTCAGATGCTAATTGATATATTTAGCTATATAAACCCTTTATTTGAAGTTTGAACTCTGTTATTCAGAGCTCCAGCAGCATCTTAGAAAACGGCATTCTCTCAGTCTGAGAACATCAGTTTAAGACAATATTTCATGTTAAACATAACTTTTGAAAACAGCTTTGAATAAGTGTTTCTCTTGTTTATTTCAGATGCAAATTGGTATAAATAGCTATATAAACCCTTTATTTGATGTTTGAAAACTGTTATTCAGAGCTCCAGCAGCATCTTAGCCCGCGTTCACTACTTCCAAGACTGTGAAAACATTCTGAGACTCGCTCGGACTAGACAACGCATCAGTGTGGACGGAGTCAGTATCTCAGTGTTTCCTGACTACCCGACAAGTGTTGCCAAAGCACGCGCAGCGTTCAATGACGTCAAGAGTGGGTTTCGTGGAGTGGACGGGGTTCGGTTCGGATTTGCTTATCCTGCCCGCTTTAAAATCACGTACAAGAATGTGGACAAATCCTTCTACTCCGCTGCAGAGGCGCGCGAGTATGTCAACAAAAACATCAGTGGAGACAAGTGACGCGTGTGACGTGTGAAGACATTCCGGTGAGACAGTGATTTAACAACATTATAGCAACTGATTAAACTTTTTCTACACTTTTAATACAAGTTAATGTTATTTTGATGTTCTCGTTTATCCTTGTTGATGCTGGTTATTCAAATACCAATCATGTGAGTCCTTCTTATCGTCATTAGATGTTTAAGATAAATAATACTATAATTGAGTTTTGAAGAGGTAAAAAAAAAAAAAAAAAAATTTGGAGTTTTGAAGAGGTAAAAAATAAAGAATTATTTTAATGTTGGAGTTTTGAAGAGGTAAAAAAAAAGAAAAAAAAGAATTGTTGGAGTTTTGAAGAGGTAAAAAAGAAAGAATTCTTCTAATGTTGGAGTTTTGAAGAGGTAAAAAAAAAAAAAAAAAAATTATGTTGGAGTTTTAGAGGGGTAAAAAAAAAAAAAAGTTGGACTTTTGAAGAGGTAAAAAAAAAAAAAATGTTTGAGTTTTGAATCCTTCTACTCCGCTGCAGAGGCGCGCGAGTATGTCAACAAAAACATCAGTGGAGACAAGTGACGCGTGTGACATGTGAAGACATTTTGGTGAGACAGTGATTTAACAACATTATATCAACTGATTAAACTTTTTCTACACTTTTAATACAAGTTAATGTTATTTTGATGTTCTCGTTTATTCTTGTTGATGCTGGTTATTCAAATACCAATCATGTGAGTCCTTCTTATCGTCATTAGATGTTTACGATAAATAATACTATAATTGAGTTTTGAAGAGGTAAAAAAAAATAAAAAAAATGTTGGAGTTTTGAAGAGGTAAAAAATAAATAATTATTTTAATGTTGTAGTTTTGAAGAGGTAAAAAAAAAAAAAAAAAAATGTTGGAGTTTTGAAGAGGTACAAAAGAAAGAATTCTTTTAATGTTGGAGTTTTGAAGAGGTAAAAAAATAATAATAATAATGTTGGAGTTTTAGAGAGGTAAAAAAGAAAGACTTATTTCAATGTTGGAGTTTTGAAGAGGTAAAAAAAAAATAATAATAATAATAATGTTGGAGTTTTAGAGAGATAAAAAAGAAATAATTCTTTTAATGTTGGAGTTTTGAAGAGGTAAAAAAAAAAGATAATAATAATAATGTTGGAGTTTTAGAGAAGTAAAAAATAGATAATTCTTTTAATGTTGGAGCTTTGAAGAGGTAAAATAGAAATAATTATTTTAATGTTGGAGTTTTGAAGAGGTAAAAAAAAAAAATTATGTTGGAGTTTTAGAGAGGTAAAACAGAAAAAAAGTTGGACTTTTGAAGAGGTAAAAAAGAAAGAATTCTTTTAATGTTGGAGTTTTGAAGAGGTAAAGAAAATATATATTAATGTTGGAGTTTCAGGGAGGTAAAAAAGAAAGGATTCTTTTAATGTTGGAGTTTTGAAGAGGTAAAAAAGAAATAATTATTTTAATGTTGGAGTTTTGAAGAGGTAAAAAAAAAAATTATGTTGGAGTTTTAGAGGGGTAAAAAAGAAAGAATTCTTTTAATGTTGGAGTTTTGAAAAGGTAAAAAAATAAATAAATCTTTTAATGTTGGAGTTTTGAAGAGGTAAAAAAAAAAAATGTTGGACTTTTGAAGAGGTAAAAAAAAAATAAATAATAATGTTGGAGTTTTGAAGAAGTAAAAAAAAAAAAAACTTTTAATGTTGGAGTTTTGAAGAGGTAAACAAAAAAAAGGTTGGACTTTTGAAGAGGTAAAAAAGAAATAATTATTTTAATGTTGGAGTTTTGAAGAGGTAAAAAAAAAAAAAAAAAAAATTATGGAGTTTTAGAGAGGTAAAAAAGAAAGAATTGTTTTAATGTTGGAGTTTTGAAGAGGTAAAAAAGAAAGAATTATTTTAATGTTGGAGTTTTAGAGAGGTAAAAAATAAATAAAAATGTTGGACTTTTGAAGAGGTAAAAAAAAAAATGTTGGAGTTTTGAAGAGGTAAAATATAAAGAATTATTTTAATGTTGGAGTTTTGAAGAGGTAAAAAAAAATTTTTTTTTTAAATGGTGGAGTTTTGAAGAGGTAAAAAAGAAAAAAATATTTTAATGTTGGAGTTTTGAAGAGGTAAAAAATAAATAATTATTTTAATGTTGGAGTTTTGGAGAGGTAAAAAAAGAAATAATTATTTTAATGTTGGACTTTTGAAGAGGTAAAAAAGAAAGAATTCTTTGAATGTTGGAGTTTTGAAGAGGTAAAAAAAAATAATAATAATAATAATGTTGGAGTTTTAGAGAGGTAAAAAAGTAAGAATTATTTTAATGTTGGAGTTTTGAAGAGGTAAAATAGAAATAATTATTTTAATGTTGGAGTTTTGAAGAGGTAAAAAAGAAAGAATTCTTTTAATGTTGGAGTTTTGCAGAGGTAAAAACAAAAAACAAAAAAAAAATTATGTTGGAGTTTTAGAAAAGTAAAAAAAAAAATGTTTGAGTTTTGAAGAGGTAAACCAGAAAGAAATATTTTAATGTTGGGCTTTGGAAGAGGTAAAAAAGAAAAAAATCTTTAAATGTTGGAGTTTTGAAGAGGTAAAAAAAAAATAATAATAATAATAATGTTGGAGTTTTAGAGAGATAAAAGAGAAATAATTCTTTTAATGTTGGAGTTTTGAAGAGGTAAAAAAAAAAAGATAATAATAATAATGTTGGAGTTTTAGAGAGGTAAAAAATAAATAATTCTTTTAATGTTGGAGCTTTGAAGAGGTAAAATAGAAATAATTATGTTGGAGTTTTAGAGGGGTAAAAAAGAAAGAATTCTTTTAATGTTGCAGTTTTGAAGAGGTAAAAAAGAAATAATTATTTTAATGTTGGAGTTTTGAAGAGGTAAAGAAAAAAATTATGTTGGAGTTTTAGAGGGGTAAAAAAGAAAGAATTCTTTTAATGTTGGAGTTTTGAAAAGGTAAAAAAAGAAATAAATCTTTTAATGTTTGAGTTTTGAAGAGGTAAAAAAAAAAAATGTTGGACTTTTGAAGAGGTAAAAAAAATAATAATAATAATGTTGGAGTTTTGAAGAAGTAAAAAAAAAAAAAACTTTTAACGTTGGAGTTTTGAAGAGGTAAACAAAAAAAAGGTTGGACTTTTGAAGAGGTAAAAAAGAAATAATTATTTTAATGTTGGAGTTTTGAAGAGGTAAAAAAAAAATAAAAAAAAATTATGGAGTTTTAGAGAGGTAAAAAAGAAGGAATTGTTTTAATGTTGGAGTTTTGAAGAGGGAAAAAAGAAAGAATTATTTTAATGTTGGAGTTTTAGAGAGGTAAAAAATAAAAAAAAATGTTGGAGTTTTGAAGAGGTAAAAAAAAAAATGTTGGAGTTTTGAAGAGGTAAAATATAAAGAATTATTTTAATGTTGGAGTTTTGAAGAGGTAAAAAAACATTTTTTTTTTAAATGGTGGAGTTTTGAAGAGGTAAAAAAGAAAAAATTATTTTAATGTTGGAGTTTTGAAGAGGTAAAAAATAAATAATTATTTTAATGTTGGAGTTTTGGAGAGGTAAAAAAAGAAAGAATTATTTTAATGTTGGAGTTTTGAAGAGGTAAAAAAGAAAGAATTATTTTAATGTTGGAGTTTTAGAGAGGTAAAAAATAAATAAAAATGTTGGACTTTTGAAGAGGTAAAAAAAAAAATGTTGGAGTTTTGAAGAGGTAAAATATAAAGAATTATTTTAATGTTGGAGTTTTGAAGAAGTAAAAAACAATTTTTTTTTTAAATGGTGGAGTTTTGAAGAGGTAAAAAAGAAATAATTATTTTAATGTTGGAGTTTTGAAGAGGTAAAGAAAAAAATTATGTTGGAGTTTTAGAGGGGTAAAAAAGAAAGAATTCTTTTAATGTTGGAGTTTTGAAAAGGTAAAAAAAGAAATAAATCTTTTAATGTTTGAGTTTTGAAGAGGTAAAAAAAAAAAATGTTGGACTTTTGAAGAGGTAAAAAAAATAATAATAATAATGTTGGAGTTTTGAAGAAGTAAAAAAAAAAAAAACTTTTAACGTTGGAGTTTTGAAGAGGTAAACAAAAAAAAGGTTGGACTTTTGAAGAGGTAAAAAAGAAATAATTATTTTAATGTTTGAGTTTTGAAGAGGTAAAAAAGAAAGAATTATTTTAATGTTGGAGTTTTAGAGAGGTAAAAAATAAAAAAAAATGTTGGAGTTTTGAAGAGGTAAAAAAAAAAATGTTGGAGTTTTGAAGAGGTAAAAAAAAATTTTTTTTTTAAATGGTGGAGTTTTGAAGAGGTAAAAAAGAAAAAAATATTTTAATGTTGGAGTTTTGAAGAGGTAAAAAATAAATAATTATTTTAATGTTGGAGTTTTGGAGAGGTAAAAAAAGAAAGAATTATTTTAATGTTGGAGTTTTGAAGAGGTAAAAAAGAAAGAATTATTTTAATGTTGGAGTTTTAGAGAGGTAAAAAATAAATAAAAATGTTGGACTTTTGAAGAGGTAAAAAAAAAAAAATGTTGGAGTTTTGAAGAGGTAAAATATAAAGAATTATTTTAATGTTGGAGTTTTGAAGAGGTAAAAAAAATTTTTTTTTTAAATGGTGGAGTTTTGAAGAGGTAAAAAAGAAAAAAATATTTTAATGTTGGAGTTTTGAAGAGGTAAAAAATAAATAATTATTTTAATGTTGGAGTTTTGGAGAGGTAAAAAAAGAAATAATTATTTTAATGTTGGACTTTTGAAGAGGTAAAAAAGAAAGAATTCTTTGAATGTTGGAGTTTTGAAGAGGTAAAAAAAAAAAATAATAATAATAATGTTGGAGTTTTAGAGAGGTAAAAAAGAAAGAATTATTTTAATGTTGGAGTTTTGAAGAGGTAAAATAGAAATAATTATTTTAATGTTGGAGTTTTGAAGAGGTAAAAAAGAAAAAAATATTTTAATGTTGGAGTTTTGCAGAGGTAAAAAAAAAAAAAAAAAAAAAAATTATGTTGGAGTTTTAGAGAAGTAAAAAAAAAAATGTTGGAGTTTTGAAGAGGTAAACCAGAAAGACATATTTTAATGTTGGAGTTTTGAAGAGGTAAAAAAAATAAAAAAAATGTTGGAGTTTTGAAGAGGTAAAAAAAAATAAAAAAATGTTGGGCTTTTGAAGAGGTAAAAAAGAAAAAATTCTTTTAATGTTGGAGTTTTGGAGAGGTAAAAAAAGAAAGAATTATTTTAATGTTGGAGTTTTGAAGAGGTAAAAAAGAAAGAATTATTTTAATGTTGGAGTTTTAGAGAGGTAAAAAATAAATAAAAATGTTGGACTTTTGAAGAGGTAAAAAAAAAAATGTTGGAGTTTTGAAGAGGTAAAATATAAAGAATTATTTTAATGTTGGAGTTTTGAAGAGGTAAAAAAAGAAATAAATCTTTTAATGTTGGACTTTTGAAGAGGTAAAAAAAAAAAAATGTTGGACTTTTGAAGAGGTAAAAAAAAATAATAATAATGTTGGAGTTTTGAAGAGGTAAAAAAAGAAATAAATCTTTTAATGTTGGAGTTTTGAAGAGGTAAAACAAAAAAAAAAGGTTGGACTTTTGAAGAGGTGAAAAAGAAAGAATTATTTTAATGTTGGAGTTTTGAAGTAGTAAAAAAAAAAAAAATTAATGTTGGAGTTTTAGAGAGGTAAAAAAGAAATAATTATTTTAATGTTGGAGTTTTGAAGAGGTAAAAAAGAAAGAATTCTTTTAATGTTGGAGTTTTGAAGAGGTAAAAAAAAAGAAAAAAAAATGTTGGAGTTTTGAAGAGGTAAAAAAGAAAGAATTCTTTTAATTTTGGAGTTTTGTAGAGGTAAAAAATAAAGAATTATTTTAATGTTGGACTTGTGAAGAGGTAAAAAAGAAAGAATTCTTTGAATGTTGGAGTTTTAAAGAGGTTAAAAAATAAAAAAAAAACAATAATAATGTTGGAGTTTTAGAGAGGTAAAAAAAAAAATGTTGGACTTTTGAAGAGGTAAAAAAAAAAATATGAATGTTGGAGTTTTGAATAGGTAAAAAAGAAAGAATTATTTTAATGTTGGGGTTTTGAAGAGGTAAAAAAAAATAATAATAATAATAATGTTGGAGTTTTAGAGAGGTAAAAAAAAAAAATGTTGGAGTTTTGAAGAGGTAAAAAAAAAAAAAATATGTTGGAGTTTTAGAGAAGTAAAACAAAAAAATGTTGGAGTTTTGAAGAGGTAAACCAGAAAGAAATATTTTAATGTTGGAGTTTTGAAGAGGTAAAAAAAAATAAAAAAAATGTTGGGCTTTTGAAGAGGTAAAAAAGAAAGACTTCTTTTAATGTTGGAGTTTTGAAGAGGTAAAAAAAAAAAAAAGTTGGACTTTTGTAGAGGTGAAAAAGAAATAATTATTTTAATGTTGGAGTTTTGAAGAGGTAAAAAAAAAAAAAATAATGTTGGAGTTTCAGAGAGGTAAAAAAGAAAGAATTATTTTAATGTTGGAGTTTTGAAGAGGTAAAAAAGAAAGAATTATTTTAATGTTGGAGTTTTGAAGAGGTAAAAAAAAAAAAAAAAAATTATGTTGGAGTTTTGAAGAGGTAAAAAAGAAAGAACTATTTTAATGTTGGAGTTTTGAAGAGGTAAAAAAGAAAGAATTATTTTAATGTTGGAGTTTTGAAGAGGTAAAAAAGAAAGAATTCTTTGAATGTTGGAGTTTTGAAGAGGTAAAAAAAAAAAATAATAATAATAATGTTGGAGTTTTAGAGAGGTAAAAAATAAATAATTATTTTAATGTTGGGGTATTAAAGAGGTTAAATAGAAATAATTATTTTAATGTTGGAGTTTTGAAGAGGTAAAAAAGAAAGAATTCTTTTAATGTTGGAGTTTTGCAGAGGTAAAAAAAAAAAAAAAAAAAAAATTATGTTGGAGTTTTAGAGAAGTAAAAAAAAAAAATGTTGGAGTTTTGAAGAGGTAAACCAGAAAGAAATATTTTAATGTTGGAGTTTTGAAGAGGTAAAAAAGAAAGAATTCTTTTAATGTTGGAGTTTTGAAGAGGAAAAAAAAAAAAAATGTTGGACTTTTGAAGAGGTAAAAAAAATAAATTATAATGTTGGAGTTTTGAAGAGGTAAAGAAAGAAATAAATCTTTTAATTTTGGACTTTTGAAGAGGTAAAAAAAAAAAAAGTTGGACTTTTGAAGAGGTAAAAAAAAAAAAATAATAATGTTGGAGTTTCGAAGAGGTAAAAAAAGAAACAAAAAATCAATGTTGGAGTTTTGAAGAGGTAAAAAAAGAAACAAAAAATCAATGTTGGAGTTTTGAAGAGGTAAAAAAAAAGAAAATTGTGGAGTTTTGAAGAGGTAAAAAAAAAAAAAAAAGTTGGAGTTTTGAAGAGGTAAAAAAAAAATTAAAAAAAATTGAGTTTTGAAGAGGTAAAAAAAAATAAAAAGTTGGAGTTTTGAAGAGGTAAAAAAAAAAAAATTGGACTTTTGAAGAGGTGAAAAAGAAAGAATTAGTTTAACTTTGGCGTTTTGAAGAGGTAAAAAAAATATATATATATATTAAGTATATATTAAGTTGGAGTTTCAGAGAGGTAAAAAAGAAAGAATTCTTTTAATGTTGGAGTTTTGAAGAGGTAAAAAAAAAAAAAATGTTGGAGTTTTGAAGAGGTAAAAAAAAAATAAAAAAAATTTGAGTTTTGAAGAGGTAAAAAAAGGAACAAAAAAATCAATGTTGGAGTTTTGAAGAGGTAAAAAAAAAAAAAAAATGGAGTTTTGAAGAGGTAAAAAAAAAAACGAAAAGTTGGAGTTTTGAAGAGGTAAAAAAAAAAAAAAAAGTTGGAGTTTTGAAGAGGTAAAAAAAAAAAAAGAAAGAAATTTGGAGTTTTGAAGAGGTAAAAAAAAAAAAAAATTGTGGAGTTTTGAAGAGGTAAAAAAAAAAAAAGTTGGAGTTTTGAAGAGGTAAAAAAAGAAACAAAAAATCAATGTTGGAGTTTTGAAGAGGTAAAAAAAAAAAAAAATTTTTGAGTTTTGAAGAGGTAGAAAAGAAAGAATTATTTTAATGTTGGAGTTTTGAAGAGGTAAAAAAAAAATAAAAAAAATGTTGGAGTTTTGAAGAGGTAAAAAAAAAATGTTGGAGTTTTGAAAAGGTAAGAAAAGAAATACATTTTTTAATTTTGGAGTTTTGAAGAGGTAAAAAAGAAAGAATTATTTTAATGTTGGAGTTTTGAAGAGGTAAAAAAAAAAAAAAAAAAATTGTGGAGTTTTGAAGAGGTAAAAAAAAAAAGAAAAATATAGGAGTTTTGAAGAGGTAAAAAAAAAAAAAAAAAAAATTTGGAGTTTTGAAGAGGTAAAAAAAAAATAAAAAAAATTGTGGAGTTTTGAAGAGGTAAAAAAAAAAAGAAAAATTTAGGAGTTTTGAAGAGGTAAAAAAAAAAAAAAAAAAGTTGGAGTTTTGAAGAGGTAAAAAAAAAAAAAAGAAAATTGGAGTTTTGAAGAGGTAAAAAAAAAAAAAAATTGTGGAGTTTTGAAGAGGTAAAAAAAAAAAAAAAGTTGGAGTTTTGAAGAGGTAGAAAAGAAAGAATTATTTTAATGTTGGAGTTTTGAAGAGGTAAAAAAAAAATAAAAAAAATGTTGGAGTTTTGAAGAGGTAAAAAAAAAATGTTGGAGTTTTGAAAAGGTAAGAAAAGAAATACATCTTTTAATTTTGGAGTTTTGAAGAGGTAAAAAAGAAAGAATTATTTTAATGTTGGAGTTTTGAAGAGGTAAAAAAAAAAAAATGTTGGAGTTTTGAAGAGGTAGAAAAGAAAGAATTATTTTAATGTTGGAGTTTTGAAGAGGTAAAAAAAAAATAAAAAAAATGTTGGAGTTTTGAAGAGGTAAAAAAAAAATGTTGGAGTTTTGAAAAGGTAAGAAAAGAAATACATCTTTTAATTTTGGAGTTTTGAAGAGGTAAAAAAGAAAGAATTATTTTAATGTTGGAGTTTTGAAGAGGTAAAAAAAAAAAAAAAAAAATTGTGGAGTTTTTAAGAGGTAAAAAAAAAAAGAAAAATGTAGGAGTTTTGAAGAGGTAAAAAAAAAAAAAATGGAGTTTTGAAGAGGTAAAAAAAAAAGAAAAAAAAGTTGGAGTTTTGAAGAGGTAAAAAAAAAAAAAAGTTGGAGTTTTGAAGAGGTAAAAAAAAAAAAAAAAAATTTGTGGAGTTTTGAAGAGGTAAAAAAAAAAAAAAAGTTGGAGTTTTGAAAAGGTAAAAAAAAAAAAAAAAAATTGAGTTTTGAAGAGGTAAAAAAAAAAAAAATGTTGGAGTTTTGAAGAGGTAAAAAAAATAAATAAAAAATTGTGGAGTTTTGAAGAGGTAAAAAAAATATAAAAAAATTTGTGGAGTTTTGAAGAGGTAAAAAAAAAAAAAAAAGTTGGAGTTTTGAAGAGGTAAAAAAAAAAAAAAAAAATTTGAGTTTTGAAGAGGTAAAAAAAAAAAAATGTTGGAGTTTTGAAGAGGTAAAAAAAAAATTAAAAAAAATTGAGTTTTGAAGAGGTAAAAAAAGGAACAAAAAATGAATGTTGGAGTTTTGAAGAGGTAAAAAAAAAAAAAAAAAAGTTGGAGTTTTGAAGAGGTAAAAAAAAAAAAAAAAAAAAATTGTGGAGTTTTGAAGAGGTAGAAAAAGGAACAAAAAATGAATGTTGGAGTTTTGAAGAGGTAAAAAAAAAAAAAAAAAGTTGGAGTTTTGAAGAGGTAAAAAAAAAAAATAAAAAAAATTGTGGAGTTTTGAAGAGGTAGAAAAAGGAACAAAAAATCAATGTTGGAGTTTTGAAGAGGTAAAAAAAAAAAAAAAAAAAATTTGAGTTTTGAAGAGGTAAAAAAAAAAAATTGTGGAGTTTTGAAGAGGTAAAAAAAATATAAAAAAATTTGTGGAGTTTTGAAGAGGTAAAAAAAAAAAAAAAAGTTGGAGTTTTGAAGAGATAAAAAAAAAAAAAAAAAAAATTGAGTTTTGAAGAGGTAAAAAAAAAAAATGTTGGAGTTTTGAAGAGGTAAAAAAAAAATAAAAAAAATTTGAGTTTTGAAGAGGTAAAAAAAGGAACAAAAAATGAATGTTGGAGTTTTGAAGAGGTAAAAAAAAAAAAAAAAAGTTGGAGTTTTAAAGAGGTAAAAAATAAAAATAAAAAAAATTGTGGAGTTTTGAAGAGGTAAAAAAAGGAACAAAAAATCAATGTTGGAGTTTTGAAGAGGTAAAAAAAAAAAAAAAAAAAGTTGGAGTTTTGAAGAGGTAAAAAAAAAAAAAAAAAAAAAATTGTAGAGTTTTGAAGAGGTAAAAAAAAAAAAAAAAAAGTTGGAGTTTTGAAGAGGTAAAAAAAAAAAAAAGTTGGAGTTTTGAAGAGGTAAAAAAAATAAATAAAAAATTGTGGAGTTTTGAAGAGGTAAAAAAAATATAAAAAAATTTGTGGAGTTTTGAAGAGGTAAAAAAAAAAAAAATTGGAGTTTTGAAGAGGTAAAAAAAAAAAAAAAAAAAGAGTTTTGAAGAGGTAAAAAAAAGGAACAAAAAATGAATGTTGGAGTTTTGAAGAGGTAAAAAAAAAAAAAAAAAAATTTGAGTTTTGAAGAGGTAAAAAAAGGAACAAAAAATGAATGTTGGAGTTTTGAAGAGGTAAAAAAAAAAAAAAGTTGGAGTTTTGAAGAGGTAAAAAAAAAAAAAAAAAAAAATTGTGGAGTTTTGAAGAGGTAAAAAAAGGAACAAAAAATCAATGTTGGAGTTTTGAAGAGGTAAAAAAAAAAAAAAAAAATTTGAGTTTTGAAGAGGTAAAAAAAGGAACAAAAAATGAATGTTGGAGTTTTGAAGAGGTAAAAAAAAAAAAAAAAAAAAAATTGTGGAGTTTTGAAGAGGTAAAAAAAGGAACAAAAAATCAATGTTGGAGTTTTGAAGAGGTAAAAAAAAAAAAAAAAAAAAGTTGGAGTTTTGAAGAGGTAAAAAAAAAAAAAAAAAAAGTTGGAGTTTTGAAGAGGTAAAAAAAAAAAAAAAGTTGGAGTTTTGAAGAGGTAAAAAAAATAAATAAAAAATTGTGGAGTTTTGAAGAGGTAAAAAAAATATAAAAAAATTTGTGGAGTTTTGAAGAGGTAAAAAAAAAAAAAAAAAAGAGTTTTGAAGAGGTAAAAAAAAGGAACAAAAAATGAATGTTGAAGTTTTGAAGAGGTAAAAAAAAAAAAAAAAAAATTTGAGTTTTGAAGAGGTAAAAAAAGGAACAAAAAATGAATGTTGGAGTTTTGAAGAGGTAAAAAAAAAAAAAAAAAGTTGGAGTTTTGAAGAGGTAAAAAAAAAAAAAAAAAAAAATTGTGGAGTTTTGAAGAGGTAAAAAAAGGAACAAAAAATCAATGTTGGAGTTTTGAAGAGGTAAAAAAAAAAAAAAAAAATTTGAGTTTTGAAGAGGTAAAAAAAGGAACAAAAAATGAATGTTGGAGTTTTGAAGAGGTAAAAAAAAAAAATAAAAAAAATTGTGGAGTTTTGAAGAGGTAAAAAAAGGAACAAAAAATCAATGTTGGAGTTTTGAAGAGGTAAAAAAAAAAAAAAAAAAAAGTTGGAGTTTTGAAGAGGTAAAAAAAAAAAAAAAAAAAAAATTGTAGAGTTTTGAAGAGGTAAAAAAAAAAAAAAAAAAGTTGGAGTTTTGAAGAGGTAAAAAAAAAAAAAAAAAAATTTGAGTTTTGAAGAGGTAAAAAAAAAAAAATGTTGGAGTTTTGAAGAGGTAAAAAAAAAAATTAAAAAAAATTGAGTTTTGAAGAGGTAAAAAAAAGGAACAAAAAATGAATGTTGGAGTTTTGAAGAGGTAAAAAAAAAAAAAAAAAAGTTGGAGTTTTGAAGAGGTAAAAAAAAAAAAAAAAAAAAAATTGTGGAGTTTTGAAGAGGTAGAAAAAGGAACAAAAAATGAATGTTGGAGTTTTGAAGAGGTAAAAAAAAAAAAAAAAAGTTGGAGTTTTGAAGAGGTAAAAAAA